>NW_025421402.1:18119097-20960694 GCF_011764305.1 Mustela putorius furo | reverse complement strand
AAAATGAAGGGACCATATTGAGCAGCAACAAGGATGTGGGTCTTCAAAAAAGTTCTATTTTTGTGCAGATTTTGCAACGCCTGAAGAGGACATCCCTTAAGACCAGTTATTCTCAATTGGGAGCTCTTTTTCTCCCCCAGAGGGACATTTGGTCATTAACTCTATTCTCTAGTTTCCCTGAAGAGTACAGTTGGCCTGGGAACATGTCTTCTCAGCCATGTTTTCTCTTATCCCCATCTTAGTCCTGACATCCCAGTTAACTGTGGGATAGTTGAAGTGTCATAGGCCAGGAAGAAGCCGGAAAACCTTGTAGAAAGGCATGAGCAGAGGGTGATGGGGGTACAAACATGGTGAAGAGATGCCTAGTGGAACTTTTAAAAAAATTTTGATGCCTTCTTGCCATCCCTTTCTTTCCTCAAACAATTAATGAGGATCTACTGTGTCCAAACCCAGTGTGGGGCATTGAGAATACAAAGATGAATGACTCAATGCCCATGCTTGAGAAATTCACAGGCTAGTGGGGGAAGAAAGCCATAGAATATGTGGTTAGTCCTCCAACAGGAGCATAAATGGAGGGCTCTGGAGACCAGAAGTCTAAAATCAGTGTTATTGGGAAAAATTCAAAATGGTAGCAGAGCTGGTTCCTTCTGGGGTCTCCAAAGGAGATTGGCCTCCCAGCCTTTTCTGACCTTTGGAGGCCACCTGCATTTCCTGGCTCAGGACCTCTTCCCTGCATCACTCCAATCTCTTCTATCATCACCTCTCCTGCCTCTTCTTCTGTAATCACATCCCCCTTCAACCTGCCTCTTGGGACAAGTCTTATGATCACATTTAGGGCTCATCTAATATAAGATAATCTCTCCACCTCAAAATCCTTACCTCAATCACATTGACAAAGATCCTTTTGCTGAATACGGTAACATCGTTTCAGGTTCCGGGAATTAGGACCTGGATATCTTGGGGTGTCATTATTCAGCCTGTTGAAGAGTTATAGAATGAGGACAAGGGCATTTGGGCTGAGCCCTGAGGGATGAGTAGGAGTTCTGTCCATTTTCCAAGTGAAGGGGATATGACATGGAAGGCCTCACCAGCTGAGAAACTACTAAGATATTTAAGTACCTGGACTACACAAGGGAGAAAGACAGAAGCTGACACTAAAGAGGGGAGAAAGGACAAGTCACAAAGTCTTGAATGACAGACCAAGAAGTTTGGATGTGGCATTTTATTAATTAACATATAATATATTATTTGTTTCAGGGGTACAGGTCTGTGAAGCATCAGTCTTACACAATTCACAACACTCACCATAGCACATACTGTCCTCAGTGTCCCATCATCCAGCCACCCTATCCCTCCCCCCGCCCAGCCACCCTCAGTTTGTTTCCTGTGATTAAGAGTCTCTTATGGTTTTTCTTCCTCTCTGGTCCCATCTTGTTTCATTTTTCTCTCCCTTCTCCCCACGTACTCCTGCCCTGCCTCTCAAATTCCTCATATCAGAGAGATCGTATGATAATTATCTTGCTCTGATTGATGTATTTCATGTAGCATAATACCTTCTAGTTCCATTCATGTCATTGCAAATGGCAAGATTTCATTTTTGATGGCTGCATAGTATTCTATCACATAGTATTCTATGTATCTACCACATCTTTATCCATTCATCTGTTGACAGACATCTAGGCTCTTTCCATAGTTTGGCTATTGTGGACATTGCTGCTATAAACATTCGTGTGCACGTGCCTCTTCAGATCACTACATTTGTGTCTTTAGGGTATATACCCAGTAGTGTGATTGTTGGGTCATAGAGTAGCTCTATTTTCAACTTTTTGAGGAATCTCCATGCTGTTTTCCAGAGTAGCTGCACCAGCTTGCAAAAATGTTGTAGCATTTTTGACAACAGAGCTATTCCACAAGGGTTGGAGTGGGCTATTGACATGACAGAGATGATGAGGTCTGAAAGAAGGCAAAGAGACAGGTATCCATCAACTACCAAATAATAGAACTGATCTTATAGGGGCTTCCCCAGGCTCTGGTGATGGGAAGGTCAGAGAATCTGTGATATCAGGGTATCAAGGCCACCCTGAGATTTAACCCCTGTCCAGTCCCATCCTCATGAAATCTGCCACTTTGTGGATGTTCAATAAATATTTGTGGGTTATGTGAATAAAATGATCTTCTAAGAGGGAACCAGACAGATGACCTTCCTTGTTTGGGTCCTGGGGTTGGAGTTGTCTTCCCAGGTTCACCTAGGGATAAATCAACCTTCATTAAGAAAGAGCACAATCCTCTACCCTGGCTCTTCTTAGGGTATCTTTCTGGTATGGTGCACAGTGAAGAATGCCTTGACATTCAGAAAGAAGACACAGAGCAGAAGGAAGTACCATTCAAGAGCTTGTAGAGCCCATCTATTCCCACTTTGGCTCCAGTTTAGGCTTCCAGAGTAGGTCTGGCACCTGTGCTCGATCAGTCAGTGCCCTCGACTGCTGTCCCCCGTAGGGAGCCCTGGACAGAAGCTCCTGCCACCCTGTCTGCCCTACTGTAATTAAAAAGAAAACAATCCCCATTAATGTGCACAACCGCAGATGGACAGTTGAATGACCCTTTTTAGGCAGCGAAGATGGTCCTGGGGCTCACAGTTACAGTCCACAGTCCGAAAGCACAAAGCATGGCTTCAGACCGGCCAACCAGACTTTAATTCCTTCCATACCACACATTCACCTCGGAAAGCTCGAATGATTAAAAGAGTTTATGTTTTCTACTTCCAAGAATCCCTCTTGCAATTTAAATGATTCATGTACCCAAGTTTTGCAAAGAGGAAAACAACCTCATTGTTATTTGCTCTGTTAAAGCCCTCAAGTGTTCAGCTTATTATTTTGTTATCTGGTAAAATGGGGGAGTTTATCTCTAATTCTCTAACCCTTTCCATGGGGATTTCTTATGGGATAATAAAACTCCTTATTTAACTAGCAAAGAAACAACTCCTGCTCTCATCTTCCCTCCTGACTGGGGAGGGAGAGAGGGAGAGAAACTGTCCATCACATGCTAGGATTGGGCCCTGGAGCACATTTCAGAAGAAATGGGCAGAAGAGAGTCAGAGTGATAAGAGTCTTCCTCTATCTCTATAAGCCTTGCTCCAGAACAATCACATGGTCACGGTAGAGACTGCTGGCTGTCCCCCAGCGTTCAACTTCTCCTGCTTCCTTCCCTTATTTACACAGATTTTTTTAGTTTTACTTGTCCTATTTGTGTGCTTGTATTTAGCTCTATGTAACTTTACCGCCTGCGTAGGTTTGTGTATCCGTCACCACCGTAAAGATGCAGAACTGTTCTGTTATCATAGGGTCCCTGATGTTGCCCTTTTGTAACCTCACCCACCTCCCTCCTGTCTCCTCCCCACCACTGTCCCTAATCCCTGGAAACACTGATCTCTTCCATTTGTCTGATTTTGTCATTTCAAAGATGTGTATATAAATGGAATCCTTTCTAGAGTATATAGGATTTTGAGATTGGCCCTTTTAAAATCTAGCATAATTCCCTTGAGATTTATCCAAATTGTTTTGTGCATTAATAATTTTTTTCTCTGGAGTAGTATTCCATGGTACAGGTATACCACAGCTGGTTTAACCATTCGCTTGTTGAAGATGGCCTAATTGTTTCCAGTTTGGGCTATGAACAGCTGTGTAGAGGTTTTTGTGTGAACACAAGTTTTCATTTTTCTGGGATAAATGTCCAAAGGAGCAATTGTTAGTTTGTGTGGTAGATGCGTGTTTAGCTTTATAAGAAACTGCCAAAAATGCCTGTACCATCTTACATTCCTTCCAATGATCTATGAGCGGTCCAATTTTTCCACATCCTGTCTGGCTTTGACACTGTCACCATTTTTAGTTTTAGCCAGGTATGTAGTCATACCTCCTGTGGTTCTAATTGGTATTTTCCTAGTGGCAGATGATGTGGTCCGTCATTTCATGGGCTTACTTATCTTTATATTCTCTTCAATGAAATATCTGTTCATGTCTTTTGCCCATTTTCCACTTGGATTGTTCATTTGGGAAAACATCGAAAATGATTTACTGAGTCTTGACAGTTCTTTTTATGTCCTAGCTACTATCTTTCATCTGATCTGTGGTTTGCAGTCTTTCTTTCTTATAATAACTGAAGGGTCATTAAAAAACCTTTGGTTTATACTGGACACCTGGCTGTCCAGCTAGGGACAACCTTCCCAACTTCTCCTGCATCTAGATGTGGCCACATGGCCAAGTCTGGGCTAATGAAATGAGAGCAGAAATGATACATGCAATATTTGAGTCATCTCTAATGAAAAAATAAAACCACGTGTACTAAATTTCTATCTTCTCTCCTGTCCTGCAACCTAGACCTTGCAGCAACCTAGCTTCAGTGATGCAGATGAGGGCAGTGCCTTAGAGCAGGGTGGGCAGACTCCTTGCAATAGGACACATAGGAGATACTCTAGGCTCATAGGCTGTATGGTCTCTGTACAAACTGTTCATCTTGTTGTTGTAACACAAAAGCATCCATGGGTCATATGGAAACAAATAGGCATGACTGTTACATAAAAACAGGTGGTCTGCTCACAGACTTCAGTTTGCTGACCCTCCTTGGCAACCTAGTCAAAGCCACAGATACAGGGAATCAGATCCCCGCAGCATCACACAGAGCCATCCTGCCAGCCTGAACTGCTACCTTCAAGACGAACTCGTGAAAAAAAAAACAAAAAACAAAAAACAAAACTTCTGTCCTATTTCAGTCACTTTAGTTTAGGGGTTCTTTGTTGTAGCAGCTCAGCCATGACTTTGTCATGCAGATATTGGAATTTACGGAGCACTGACTGTGCTCAGCATACAAAGGGGATTCCAAGGTAAGTTGTCTAGCTCCTTGCCCAGACAGAGCATGCAGTCAGTCCGGTGTGAGAGCTGCTGGTAGAGTGAGGCCGAGCTGTAACCAAGTAAGTAATAAGGAAAGCAGTAGGGGTAGGAGTGGGGAGAAGGCAGGAAATGCTGCGCGCCCCACACGGAACAGTCGTTTTATGTTAGTGTATCACTGAAGGTTGGGAGAAGTCTGTTAGGTTTCCAGTCCAGAGATGAAAATAATGGGTTTCTAGAAGGTTATTGAACTTTCCTGCTGGCAGAGATGAATTTAAACCTTTGACAAGTGTGCACTCCGATTATAGATTTATTCATTATGGACACTTTCAGACTGGTCTGAGTCCACTTCTTCTGGACCCCTCATTGCTACAGGCTTCATCAGATTCAATTAAAGTCAACTCATGAGCAATTATTAAAACCAGGACCAGGGAGGCTAGAAGAATGAAGGAAAAAAAGAGAGAGAAATAGAAAGGATTTCATCTTCAAAAGAAAAAGTTTTTTTGTTGTTGTTGCTGTTTTGTTTTGTTTTTAACAATGTTGGACTTTTCCTGAGCCCTGTGCTCCTACATAGCAGCTACAGTCAGGAACTCCCCCTAAATTTTGTGTTCCTGGGTTGTCTAACCACAAAGGGCCTTCCTGCCCTTGCATATTCTGCGCTAAGACCTGTCTCCATCCTTCCTCAGGACAATTTCGTTCATGATGACTCCCTGGTTTACCTGCCTCTATAACTCTCAGGTCCCCTTCTTTTTCCTTGAGACGCTTCTCATTAACGAACATTCTCCGTGTTGCAATAATATGGATTAAACCACGTCCTTTATTGCCAGCACGTTTTGTCCCTCACAGTTTCGATGCCGACTCAAACAGCATCAGACCTGGCCTTTGAATCCTTGTTTATACGGGCCACATACCGAGACGCTTCCGCCCTTCGTGCTCTCTTCCTTACCTCTGACCTGGGGACACAGCAGTGGGCCCAGCCCCTGGTTCTGTGCTCTGGACTCCTGTCCCCTGGTAACACAGTAAGTAATTGACTTTGATTCTTCATGAATACTCAACTGACTTCTGGAAATGGCTTCTCTTGGCTTTCTTGTCTGACAATTTGGTGTTCTTTGTAAACAGATGAATGTAAATGTAACAGGTATAATGTCATGAAACACATCTTTTCTCTATTGGATGAAAGAGAACAGAATCGGATTTGTTAGTCTTTCCTGTTTATCTAGTTGTCTGAGCTCAGATCAACTAAGAATTTGCACTCACTAGGAAGGGAATGGTTCCTTAATATTGACTGGTGGGTTTTCTATTTCTGTGTTTACGCTTGACCCATGGCTAAAATTTTGCACTTAAAGCTATATGCTCTTCTCTATGTGTGTCTACATGTTTATATATCTGTAATTCAAAAAAGATTTTCCCTCTCATTGTGTGAGTATGGAATATTTTCCTACCTCTGGATTGTATGAACAAATCAAATTATAAAAGCTCTTTTAGGAGTTCAATTCTGATGGACTTAGATGTAAAATGTGCTTTGTTTAAAAGCATGTTAAAAAAAAGAGGTATTGTTAATGTAAAATAACTCAGAAGTGTTTTAAGAATTCAAGTTTACATAGTTTATGTAAATCTCTGGCAAACGAGGTTAGTTTAATAATTTTGGTTTAATAAAAACAGTTGTGTTTTCTCTGAATTATGAAATATAATAAAAGCATACATTTTTATTCTGCTTGGGTATGGGCTTCCAAAACTTCTACAAGGTTAGCATTACTTCTGCTTCGTGTTTAAGATTATGAAAAAATATAAAGTTGCATGTGACCAAAGAGAATCATTGTTCTGAAACTTAATTTATTATGTTTTGTAGTATAGAAACTGAAGATAATTCTAAGATCTTTAGGCAACATAAAACCTTGGACTTCTACTAAATTGAGTTAATGAATGAATATTCATTGGATACATCCATCATGTCTAAGTACGTTAGAAAACTGAAACATTAATTACTACTCATAATTTTAGCTTTATATACATTTGCCTCTTATTTTTATATGGTGCAGGGAAGCTATATATTTTGGCTTTGTTAATGAGCATGTTCATTTTTTGCCACTTTGAGACACTGTGCTATAGAGGATGTGGATGGCTGTAGGAAGTTGTGAGCCTCACTAATCTGCTGCAAAGTCTGGTATGTGATAGATTGTTCACAGCTATCAGCCCTCTAATTTTTTCTGCAGAATACAAGTTACTGTGGTCAAACTTATTATCAGTATATGTGAGATGACAGAGAGAAACAATTTTGTATGCAAGATAGACAGGATGTGTTTTTGCTAATGAAGAATGAGAGTCATTTTGTCCTAAACTAAAATGACTGATGGTTGCAGAAGGAGAAGGAAGAGGAGGACCCAATCTGAGTGGGTATAAAATCTTACAGAAGATTTGTGGAAAGGAGCTTTTATTTGTTGTGGTCAAATCTCACCAAGATTTGGTGGGCAGATTTATAAGATTCAGTTACGCCGAAGCAAAACTAGAATTTGCTTTTATC
The DNA here is from genome assembly GCF_011764305.1 of Mustela putorius furo. Taxonomy (NCBI): domain Eukaryota; kingdom Metazoa; phylum Chordata; class Mammalia; order Carnivora; family Mustelidae; genus Mustela; species Mustela putorius. The sequence goes on along the minus strand of NW_025421402.1, from coordinate 20,953,293 downwards.
TCTGTTAAAATACAAAATTTTCTCATATTATTGGTCTGCACTTAATGTGAGGTTTTAAAATGTGGTTCTTTACTTTCTGTGTAATCTACCTAGATTCCATCACCTTCTATATTTTTATGTTGTTTTTTATTATGTCCTTGATGGTTTAAGAAAACAAAACCTTCTCACTTAGGAAGGAGCTAAGGTTCTTTACAATGATACTAACTTCTATGTTTATTTTTATGTTTTATTGTTGCTTTGAAATGAGAAGCAAAATGTTGCATTGCAGGTACCCAGATCCAATTCCCATCTGAGATGTTCAGATCTCTTAACAACTTTTGCTTTTTGTTTTTCCAACATCCAATTTTAAGTGATATCTTTTGCACCTAAAACTGTCTTTGAGATTTCCCAGAGGGTCCTTGGAAAATCACAGAGGATTCATTCTTTCATCTTGTAAATGGAGAGGTACTAGAAATAATGCTTATTTGATATGATATTATTGTTGAATTGCAAGCAAAGAGTTGTCAAATCAGAAGAGATGTTTAGGCTTTCCTAGGTTAAATTTGTATGGGTAATGTTAATAATACAAATATTTCAGAATTGCATGTCATATGGGAAGTCCCTAGAGATTTGTCAGTCCCTCACTGTCTACAATATGCTGGATTTATCAAAGTCCTGGTAATGCTTTGCCTTATAGTTGACAGCTGTGTAGCATTCATCATATTTTAGTATTTTTTAAAATGTTGCCTTTGTTGCAACTTTATTTCTTTAATTTAAACCTAGCATCTTTTTTTTAAAAAAAGGTTTTATTTATTTATTCAAGAGAGACAGAGAGAGAGGCAGAGACAGAGGGAGAAGTAGGCTCCCCAAGGAGAAGAGAGCCCAATGTCAGACTCAATCCCAGGACCCTGGGATCATGACCTGAGCTGAGGGCAGATGCTTAACCATCCAAGCCACCCAGGCACCCTAAATCTAGCATCTTTTAGGGTTGTAGTTTTCCAGCGGAGTTTTACTGTCTATGGAGTTTTATTAACTCCAAACCTTAATCAAACTCCCTGATATATTCTTGGTATTTTCTACCTATATGCTTGATATCTTTGTGGTATATTATGACTTAGAATTACAATATATCAAGTATGATGTTTTTGCTTTGTGAAGATTATGTTCATCCATTTTTATAAATTATACATAATATCCACAAATTAAAAATAATCATCATTATATATATAGATATTTTATCTTGTTTTGCACAGAAACAAACTCCACTGTCACTTGTGTTATTCCTACATGAACACCTATCAGATCTTTTACCCTTGGAAATCACAAGTAAGTGGTAAGTATGCAAACTATGTCTGGTCTGGGTAGAGATTTAATTGTCCCCCCATACTCTTTCCTGGAAAAACCTATGTACCAAAAGTAGATCGAATCCTGTTACCTTGGTCAAACTGTCAATCTTTACCAAAATTTTTAATCCTTTTAGTTTTCTTCAATATCTGGCTAATGTTCTCCAAACAAATTCTTCCAATTTTTCTTACTCCTACCTGATTTAAAGTCACTCAGAAATAAAACCTGACTGCCCTGATTCCTATCAAGATTCTAGGTGAGAATTGGCCCTTTCCCCTAGGATCTGAAGAAACCCTGCAACCTGGAGCCCAGAAACTTGACATAGCCTGCAAAGGCCAACCATTCATGGGCCAGAATTCTCCTTGGACAAACCACTAAGGAAGTCCAGCAAATGTTGGGTCACCCATGCTCTTAAACAGGAGGTAACCAACATAGTGGGTGACATCAGCAAGAACATCAACATCCAGACATGAGAGCTTCAGAAAACTTAGAGTAGCACTGAATAACCAAGAACTTCCTCCACCAACCTCTTGGGATGTATTGGACTGCCAATCTTCAGAATCCAGTTTCTGGCTCTGTACCTTAATGTTAATATTTCCCTTTTTTATTTTAAGAATCCTCCTTTTAAGATACCTAGTCTCCAGAACCCCCAAACAACTGATCTCTGTCACCACTTCTCACCAGGTAGTTCAGCTGGTTTTATAGGAGCATGACTAACAAGACGCCTCATGAGACTTTCTTAGATCTTATGTCATCTTCTCGGAGATTTATGATCACCTTTGAGTTGTTCAGAAAGGAACGGTGCTTGTCTTGAACAAATGAGGGGAACTGACAACGCTGAACTATTTCTGGGCCTTGTGCTCCCAGGAAGTTGTAACAGTTAAGAAATCCACCACCACTTTGTGTCTCCAAAACAGCTAACCAGAAAGGACCACCCTACTCTTGCAGATTCCAAGATCCATCTCCATCCTCCCTCATGAATCCTGTCAGTCTCATAGATGACTCTCTTGAGTGTCTGCTTCTATAAGCCCTAGGCCTCCTTCCCTTTCTGTCAGAGGTTCCTCATTAATAAACATTGTCCTTATTGCAATATTCTGAATAAATCATATCCTTGATTGTCTGGTACATTTTGTCTTTCATACTTTTTACTGTTGAGTTCTATCAATTGCTTTGCCTCTCTGAGCCTCAATTTCCTCATCTATCAAGGACTCTTAATTCCACCTCTGAGAAGCGTGAAGATTGAATGAGAGGAAGCACAGGAAAGAACCTAACTAAGCACTAAGTAAGTGCTCAATAAATATTAGTCCTTCTCCTTAGAGGAAAACAATCCCAAAGCAATAGGTGACTAGAGTAGGAACTGGTTAAAAGATAGGGGTTAAGTCAGTGTAACTTTGTCTCTACTAATGGGAAAAACAATTCAGAGCAATAGGTGACTAGAGTGGGAACTGGTTAAAAGATAGAGGTTAAGGGGCGCCTGGGTGGCTCAAGTGGGTTAAGCCGCTGCCTTCGGCTCAGGTCATGATCTTGAGGTCCTGGGATCAAGTCCCACATCGTGCTCTCTGCTCAGCAGGGAGCCTGTTTCCCTTTCTCTCTCTCTCTGTCTGCCTCTCTGCCTGCTTGTGATCTCTCTCTGTCAAATGGATGAAAAAAATCTTAAAAAAAAAAAAGATAGAGGTTAAGTCAGTGTAACTTTGTCTCTACTAATGGGAAAACAATTCAGAGCAGGTGCCCTGACATTGAAGGAAACAACACTGGGCAGGAGCACCACTTCATATGGGGCAGAAACGATAGCACTGATGTATGTTGGAAGCATGTCTTCCTTCCCTGTAGGAGGTACACTGCATATTAGTGCTGAGATCTTTAGAAAAATAATTTACCTTTACAACCTAATAACAAGGAGTATCTCAAAGGGTAGTCCTCCTTCTACCTTGGAGTGGCTGGGTGGCTGGGTGGCTACATTGTGGGTTTGCTAACTATTGCCAGGGAGGTGCTGGTGGCTCTGTCTGGCAGGTGGAAGGACCACACATGTCGCTTGTATTCACATCTCAGGCCAGGAGAACATAGACCTAAAAACAGGTTAAGAGCAAAATTTCTGACCGCACTTACTGGATTTTTCCATAATTCTCCTAGTTCTTTGCAGAGCCCTTTCTAACTCTGCTGGCAGGGAATGAGAGCTTCTAAACATACTTCAAGATTACTGGAAAGAAGAAATGCTGAAGAAACTAAGGACATTACATGGACGTTTACAAGTGAGAGAACAAAGTCACTACTTGACAATTCAATTGGAAACTCAAATTGCAGCCGTTAGCATTCGCGAAATACCAGTTTTAGATACACAAATGCAAAGTAATCAGAAAAACATTTGCTCCTGAAAAGTGATCACTGTGGTGCTTTGCATTAAACCGTAATCAACCTGAATGTAAAATGAGCAAATTCTAAGACCTGGAGATTTTAACCTCTGAGAAGAGAGACTATATTTGGAGACCTTGAGAAAATATGGCTCACGTATTTGCTGCTTTCTCTTATGGCTCTGTGGTCCTCAATAAAGTTGCTTTTTTTCACACTTGCAATTCTTTCCTCTCCACCAACGCCTTTAAATATACATCTTACCATCGGGGTCAAATTACCCAGTAAGTACAGGCAAGCACAGTGCCGAAGTCCCACAGAACTGTTTTAATTTCCTTTAAAATCAGGGGGGAAAAAAGAGAGAGGTGCCTGGGTGTCTCACTCAGTTAAGCATCCGGCTTTTGATTTCAGCTCAGGTCATGATCTCAGAGTTGTAAGATCAAGTCCTGTGTCAGGCTCCGCACTCATTGCAGAGTCTGCTTGGGATTCCCTCTCCCTCTCTGCCCCTCTCCGTTCTCGTAAGCACACACGCACTCTCTTTCTCTCTAAAATAAATAAATAAAATCTTTTTTAAAAATCAGAAAAAGGGGGCACCTGGGTGGCTCAGTGGTTAAAGACTCTGCCTTAGGCTCAGGTCATGATCTCAGGGTCCTGGGATCGAGCCTCACATCGGGCTCTCTGCTCAGCAGGGAGCCTGCCTCCTCCTCCTCTCTCTCTCTGCCTACTTGTGATCTGTCTGTCAAATAAATAAAAATCTTTTAAAAAAATCAGAAAAGGAAGAACTCTTAGGTCAAAGAAAAAATTTCAATATACAGTATTAATATATTCATCTTTATGCCAATGCAAAGAATATAATTTAAGATGATTTTTTATGGAGGCGGTGCCCGTGAAAACCAGTGTGCCTGGGACCCACAAGTCATAGTGCAGCTTTGAGCAGTGGGGGCTATTTGTAATTTAGAACTGTTATTAAACCCTTAAGGACAGGGGTGCCTGGGAGGCTCAGTCAGTTAGGTGTTTGCCTTTGGCTCAGGTCATGATCCCAGGGTTGTGGAATCGAGCCCTGCATGGGGCTCCCTGCTCAGAGGGGAATCTGCCTCCCCCCGCCCCTCTCTGCCCTCCCCATCCCCCACTGCCGCTCATTCTTCTTTCTCTCATGTTCTCTGTCTCTCTCTTGCACTCTCCCAAATAAATAAATAAAATCTTAAAAAAAAAAAAAAAGCGCTCATGGACACAGAAACTCAAGGGTTACACTTATTTTGTCTTAAGCTAAAGCTAGCAAGGCCCCAGATCAGCTTTGCAGGCCACCAGCCTCTTGGCTGGGGCACTTGTCACTTGCAAGGAGCATCTTGCTCCTGTGGGTTTCAGAAGGTCTCCTGTCTCACCCCACCTTGGCTCCAAGCATGGGCTCCAGGCCCTCAGCAGCCACACTGTGAGGTTTTTGGAAGGTAACAACAATCTGGTGGCAGGGACCATTAGAAACTCTGATTTGTGGTTGAGTGGCTCAGTGGGTTAAGCAGCGGACTCTTGGTTTCAGCTCAGGTAATGATCTCAGGATCCTGGAATGGAGCCCCATGTCAGGCTCCCCACTCAGTAGGGATTCTGTTAAAGGATTCTCTCTTTATTTCATTCCCGCCACTCTGTCTCTCTCTCTCAAATAAATGAATAAACATTAAAAAAAAAAAAAAAAAGAACCTCTCATTTGCCTATTACGGAGGGACCACAGTTAAGACTAAACTTACCACAGTTCAAAGCAAAAGTCAAGTTACATAGTTCAATGTAGGATTTTCTTCTTCATTTGCATGAATTTAAATTTTAAAATGTATGTAATACAAACCTTAAAAGACAATCCTATAATTTACTAATGACCTTTAAGATGACAATAAAATTATGTGAAAAGAAATAGCCAAACTGGCGAGAAGAGCCTATTTACTAATGCAGTATTTGAGTATCGGACCCCAGGCACATACCAGGCATCAGTCTCCTTCCTGGGGTGAGCAGCGCCTGTTAGCAGGTCGGCAATCTGCTTCCTCTTCCCTATCTCTTCTCGAGGAGCACATTAACCTGATATAGTAGTAGTGACCACCATTTTGGGGGCTCCTGCTAGGTGTCATACCTCTTCCATAAATTATACCTGGATAGTACAAAAATGCTGCAAGGTAGATAGTAACATTTTTATTTTATTTGATCTTAAAGATTTTATTTATTTATTTGACAGAGAGCGAGGGAACACAAGCAAGGGGATTGGGAGAGTGAGAAGAAGGCTTCCTGCTGAGCAGGGAGCCTGATTTGGGGCTCAATCCCAGGACGCTGGGATCATGACCTGAGCTGAAGGCAGATGCTTAATGACTGAGCCACCCAGCCGCCCCAACATTTTTATTTTAAAGATCAGTCAGTGAGGCATGTGACTCTTGATCTCGGGGGCCATGAGTTCAAGTCCCACCATGTTGGGCATAGAGAGTACTTAAAAATAAGATGTTTTTAAGATTAAAAAAATTTTTTGTGAAGATTCATTCATCTATTTACTTATTTATTTTAGAGAGAGAGTGTGTAAGCAGTGGGGAAGGGGCAGAGGGAGAGAGAGAATCCTCAAGCAGACTCCCCACTCAGTATGGAGCCTGATATGGGACTTGATCTCATGACCCTGAGATCATGACTTGAGCTGAAATCTGGAGTCAGCTGCTTGGCTGACTGAGCCACCCAGGCACCCCACTTAAAAATAAAATCTTAAAAAAATGAAGACCAGAGAAGAACTGGGTAACTTGTCAATAACAAGGAGCTGGACATGTTGTAGAAAACTCTTGACTCTGCTCCTTCTGATGTGAGGCCTTGGGTTCCAGATGCTTACTAGTGGTTGCCAACCACTGGGATGTTCAGAATTCAAGATGGAAATGGGCTTTGCAGGTAAAGGCAGCTCGGGGGTCTTGACGGGGAGGGGGGCATCCAGGGCTGGTCCCTAGATCTCTTAGTGTCCTCCATAGGACAAGCGATGGCCATGGACCCTCTTTGATCTTCCTCCCAGGTCAGGAGCATCTCAGCCTCCAGAGGCTGGGTCACACAGTCGGCTTACTACCAGGACTATTTCCCGGCTTCTCTTCCTTCCTTCTGGCTTCATCTCAAACCCCCACCCCTTCTGAGACAGTCTTCCTCAAAGACCCCAGCCCAGCCTGGCCTTTCCCTTCACCATCTTCCTCCTTTGCTTCCAGAAACGGGGGAATCTTATGCTTTGTATTATGCAGGAAGAAAGATCAAACTCACATCCTTATGGGTTTCAGTGCTCAGAAATCCAAATGAACAGTGAAGAAAAGTATAGACTGTGCCTGACAATCATTTCCCCCATGTTTGATGCCCTGATCTGAAATCACCTTTCCAGGCCTGAGGGGGCCTGTGGCTGGTATGTACTAGAGGCCACCCAGCACAGGGACAGACAATCTGAGGCTCTCAAAGGTCTTAGATTCCCCTTTCTCTCTGGGTTTCAGGCGAATGCAAGCTCTTCTGGAACACTGTTGCTGCCTGGCTGAGGAAGGTCATGCATTTGGAGCAGTCCTCTTGGCACCGAACCGCTCCTAGAGACTCTTCCAGCAGAGCCTGAGCGCTCAGAAAACTGTCAGCCTTTGAACGTGGATGTGTGAAGTCAATTAAGAATCAAGTGCAAATTCATGTCTTCTCTGGTTCTTTTTATGTGTGCTCTTTACATCTTACCCACGAGACTGTAAATTCTTGGTAGACAGGGATGAGCCTTTCATTTATTTTGTGCCAGAGGCCTCCTCTTTCTCTTGCTGGCGCTCCGTATGTGTTTAGTAAGTATTTTATGTGTAAGAGGGGAGAATGAACCAACTTTACATTTTCTGCAACACCAGCTCAGGGCTATACCTTCTCTTGGATCTGAGCAACAGGCAAACAAAACACAGTGTATATAGGAAAACCTATTCCTAGCCAACCTAGTCCAAGTCTCTCTGCTCGGTGGAAATCATGGTCTTTATTGGAGCTGATGGCAGCTCTGAAAGAAAAGAAAAAATGGTTAACAGTTCTGGGTTTAAATTCCACCAAAAAAGAAAGAGAGAGAGGGAGAGAGGGAGAGAGACAAAGGAAGAAGAAAAGAAGAGAAAAGAAAAAAGAAAAGAAAAGAAAAGAAAGGAAAAGAAAAGAAAAGAAAAGCAATCAAGCATTGGGTGCAAGTAATGTGAGAAAAACAGCAGAGGACTTCTTAAGAAATGCACCCCTCCACTCGCTGTTCCCAACCAGGCTGTCTTCGTGCACATTAAGGTTGCTTCTTCTGGTTGTGGGTGAGGTTATTAAGACTGACTGATCTCCTGTTTGGGCCTCCGTGGAGATTCTGCTGCCTTGCACTAATTTATGTTCCATCGAGCCCCAAATAAGCTTAGGGCACATGGCAAATTGGATTTCAGGAGACAATGGATCTTGGAACAGGCAAAACTCAAATAAATGATGTTTACTGCCCTAGAGATAGGATGTTGCTTTAGTCCTTGTGTGCGGACTTGCTTACTTGAAGGGTGCCTTATCTCAGGGGGAAGGGTGAGAAATGGGGGGCGTGCCCTTCTCTTGCGAGGGTGGGGCAGCCTGTTGCGCAGTCTCTCCAGAAGACCTGCTGCCTCACATCCTTGGACCTACCATCTCTCCACATCCCCTCCTCGGCTCCACAGGTAGGTCTCCTTATTTCCATAGGTCCTTGGGATTAACAGGGCCAGTAAGACCCTACCAGCCTCAGAACTGATGGAGCTTAAGTTAAATACCCACAGGGCTGACCAACTAGCCTAGCCCCAAGCTCCACGGAACTGATTTTTAAATCCTCAAGAATCAGAGCGAGGGCTGTTGAGCCGCAGCAGTGGGGGCGAGATGGATGGGGCAGGGAGAAGAGGTGGGCCATAATTTGGAGCACCTGGCTTAGAACTCAGATCCCTTTGCCAGCACTCATATCAGTTTCCGTCTTCTTAACACTTTGGCATTTGCTTGTTTGTTTGTTTAAAAATATTTTTAAAATATTTAAATATTTCTTAAATATTTAAATATTGAAATGTTTTTTAAGCGTAGGCTCCATGCCCAGTGTGGAGCCCAGTGTGGGGTTTGAACCCGAGACCTTGAGATCAAGACCCGAGATGAGATCACGAGACAGATGCTTAACTGACTGAGTCACTCTGGAGCCGCCTTTGGCATTATTTTTAAGCCATTTATATTTTATATAAATATTATTTTTATAATATTCATATATTATTTTAATATATGAATGGCACAAAAGAAGTAAAAATATTCAAAAAAGTTGGTGGTGAAAGGTGGGATTGCCTCCCATTCCTGCAGCCTTTTCCCACGGTGATGGCCATTACCCACTCCTCCTGGGTCCTCCCTATCTTGATCTATGCATATGCAAAAACATGTGTATATGCTTCTTATTCTCTAAAAATGCAAATGAACAAACTTTTACACTCATGGTTGTTAAAGAAAATCACGAGACTGCTCAGTAGGGATTGACATGAACTAACCTCCAGGACACCAGGAGGTTAGTTCATGTCAATCCGTACTGAGCAGTCTCGTGATTTTCTTTAACAACCATGTAGGATGCTGAATTATAAAAATGCATCGTAATTCTTTTCTTTTTTTAAGATTTTATTTATTTGACAGAGATCGCAAGTAAGCAAAGAGGCAGGCAGAGAGAGAGAGGAAGGGAAGCAGGCTCCCTGCTGAGCAGAGAGCCCGATGCGGAGCTCGATCCCAGGACCCTGAGATCATGACCTGAGCCGAAGGCAGAGGCTTTAACCCACTGAGCCACCCAGGTGCCCCATCATAATTCTTTTTAAAGTTCTCTGTGAATCGTGAGATAGTTTCCAACAGGTTGCTTTTATAAACAATGCTATCAGGAATAACATATCATGGACATATCAACCACATGTGTGTTGGTATATATGGAATAAAGTCCTAAGAGGAGAACTGTTGTATAAAAGGGTATATGCTTTACAATTTTGATAGATTTTGCCCAGGAGCTTTCAAATAGAGATTTTTCACCATTTACCTTCCCACCAGCTCTGTACTTGCTACTTTGTATGGTTGTACCTGCTACTCTGCATTGTTGCCAACATACTTTCAAACATTCTGACCTTCTATCATCGAAATAGTAAAAAAGGAAAATATTGTTTCAATTTTCATTTCTTTTATGAGTGAGGTCAAGCAATTCATTTTCTAACTTATTAATACCTATAATGTTTTCTTCTTTATGCTTTTTGGATGTTCTATTGTTCTTTTTGTACCTTCTTTTTTATATTTAAAAATATTTTATTTATTTATTTGAGAGAGAGAGAGAGCATGAACAGGAGAGATGGGCAGAGGGAGAGGGAGAAGCAGCCTTCCCATTGAGCAGAAAGTCTGATGCGGGCTCCATCCCAGTACCCCAGGATCACGACCTGAGCAGAAGGCAGATGCTTAACCAACTGAATCACTCAGGTGTCCCTTTCCTTTATCTTCTTGATTTGGATACTTTATTTTTATTATTGCAGATTTATTAACATCATTTTTAAGGTATATTTTCTTTATTGTTAAATTGTTACATAAACCTAACTTCTCTTCTTGTATATTAATATAAATGTACATTTGCTGAACACTACTCATAGTTTCAGACAATGTTTTAATTACTGTTATTTTGTTGATGAAATGTGATTTCAGTTTTCTTCTTTTAACTATATAAGAATTGTATAAGAGAAAGGCTTTCTTGTTCTTTCTAGTGCTGCTAATTGACTTCTATTCTATTGCATTGTAATCAGAAAATATTGACTATCCTCATCGACATTTTGGAATGTATGGAGACTTTCTTTGGTCCTAAAAAATAGTTAACTTTTAAAAACTTTTCTTGGGATCTTGAAAAAAATGATAGTCTCAGTTTTCACCACAGTTGTACATGTGTTAGAATTATGTATTATGTATGACTCATATAACTCTGAAATTTTACACACACACACACACTATTGTTTTAGTCAGGGCTCTCTAGGGAAACAAAGAAAGAATTTTTTTAAGAATCAGCTCATGTGAGTGTGGAGAACTAGCAAATCCCAAATCTGCAGGACAGAAGGAGGCTGGAGACACAGCCTGAGTCCAAGGGCTGCCTGATGGCCGAATTCCTTCTTGGTCAGGGAGGTCAATTTTTGTTCCATTATGGCCTTCAACTGATTAGATGAGACCCACCTACACTTTGGAGGTTCATCTTTCCTCAACGTCTACCAATTTCTATGTTAATCTCATTTGAAAAATACCTTCATAGAAACACCCAGACGGTTTGACCAAAAATCTGGGCACCATGACCCAGCCAAGGTGACACAGAAAAGTAATCATCACAAATATAAATGTATATATTGGAGTTGTATACATTTTGTTCTAGCACTGACTTTTATATCTATACCTTCATATGACACCAGTCTTCTATGTTTGCAAGAGTATCTTTGTTATCTTTAATGAGTGAATAGCATTAGAGGACTTCTTTCTCCTCTTTCCTTCCTTCTTCCACATCAATTTCCATCGACTATATAATTTTTCTTAGTGTTTAACTTCCAGTTTTCCATATACTTATATATCTATGCCTTGGATTAGCAGCTTCTAATTACAAAAGATAAAATAATCAATTCTTACATGATCTTGCACCATCTGTCCTCACTTCACCTCTTAAACTTTGCTAGTGGTTTCGTGCCTGCAACTGCCACGGGTTGGGACCTTTCAGTCTGTTCTGTAACCCTGATGTCCACATCTGGTTGGGACTCTAACTTCAAGTTAAGGATTCATTGCTCATGGCTAACTTTTGGGCCAGTTTTCCCATTTATTTCTTAATTTCTCCAAGAGTCCTCAAGAAGTACTCAAGGTTAGTATTATTTGAGTTCTAGCATGCTCCTAAGAGCTTTTCCTGCTGGCTTTATATCTGAACTAATTTTTACAGAGTATGAAATTCTTGGGTCACATTATTCCTCCAGGACTTTGAAAATACTTATTGCACACCTATTTTGTTTGTTTGTTTTTCCACTGCTCAGACCATTTATCACTTAGTCTGCTCTTCATTCAGCCCATTTTATTCTGTTTAGGGGATACAATCTTCTTCTAGCTGCCTCACATATTCTTTATCTTTGGAGTCTTGTCATTTTATCAGATTATCTCTGCTGTTGGTCATGGGATGGTTTGTCCTCTCGACAGGTGGAGCCCAATGTTCTTTAACTATCGTACGTCATCATGTTTTATTAACCATCCCTTTAACTGTACCTGTTTTTGTCCCTTTATTCATTTGGGCCACAAATATGTGGAGCTGCCATTTTCTGGTCTCTCTGTTCCTCTTTAAGTATTTTATGGACTTTTATTTCACTTTTAAAAATTTCCATTCCATGTAGTTTGCTGCTTCTCTGTCCTGCTTTTCATGTCATTGCTTTGTTTTCAATAGGGTTTGTTTCCCCCCCCCCCATTTTGTGGTACTTCCAATTTGGTTTTCATCTTGTGATCAATTTTACTCTTTTTTCCTTTGCCAGATCATATTTCATCCAGTTCTGCTTCTTGCCATGTTTCCTCTGCACTTCTCCATCTCTGCTCTGAAGTCTTGTTTTTATGGAGGCGATCACTTGGCGATCATTATTTTTGGTCAGACTTTTCCTCTGCTCTAGGACAACAGCTTTCTTGTACAAGTGCTTTTACTTTTCCTATTGCCTTTACCTTTGTTTGATTGTTTGTTTGTTTCCCTCCTCGTAGTTCCTTTCGGTCTTGGAATTACTTCTTCAAGTTAATAATCATCTTTGAGTCAGTGGGGTCCTTTCAGGGCCAGCTGTTGGCAGAAGATTTGCAGCTGGGAGGGCCAGAGCTCCCTCCAGGCTGTGGGCATCTCCCTTCTGACAGCACCATGTCAGCGTGACCGCTTTCCTCCAGCCAAACTAGGTTGGCCCAGCAGGATATTCCCAATTTAGAGTCTCTCTCTTTCCTCCTGCCATCCTGGTAGACTGCTTCTTGCAAACGTGGCAAGTCTGTGTGATTCCTCATTTAGCTCCACCTTTCCCACTTCTCAAGGCTTTGTACCAGAAAGAAATATGGAAAATCCTACCGCCGCCCTGTGGTTTGCCCCTCGTGCTGGGCGCATGCTTCCAGAGCTCTTTCCTGCTGGCTTTGCCAAAAATCGAAAGCCCTGGGCGGCCCCTTTCAGGCCTTCACACACCCCTGTGAGACCTTTCCTGTAATTTGGGAACTTGCCTCTATATTGTGGTTTGGGTTAGTGTCTCCTAATTTTATCCACGAGGCAGAAATTCCCTTTTTGGTTTGTTTTTTCAAGGTTTCTTGTGAAGAGAGGGGTGGGCCATCAAACCGGAAGTGTTCTTCATAGCAGACCTGGGTGTTTGGCCTCCAGAAGGGATGGGTCCCTGCCAGGCTCTGGGATGGTGCCAGTGATCTCTGCCTCTGGTACTCACAACTTGTGTGATTCTCTTTTTGAGCAGGGCAGGAGCTAGGGCTTGCTTCCACAAAAATAACATGGCAAAGATGATAGGACGCTATTTCTAAGAAGATGTGACATAATATTGCAAACTGTCCCACCAGGAGCCCCCGGCGGTGTTAGAGGAAGCGAGAGACCATGCGCTGGAGGCCATCATGGCAAGGAACGGAGGATGGGTTCTAGCCAGAAACCACCTAGGAACTGAGAGTAGCCATGGGTCAACAGCGGGCAGGAAACTGAGGCCCTCAGTCCCGTGCCCCCAGAAGGACCTGCTTCCTGCCGGCCACTACGAAACTTGAAAACGGCTCTTTCCTTAATCAAGCACTGTGAGGAGACCACACTCCTGGTGGGCACCTTGACAGCAACCTTGTGAAGGACTCAGCCAACCCGTATCCAGATTTCTGACCCGTGGAAACCGAGAGACAGTAAATGTGTGCTGTTCTCGTTGCAAAGCTTGAGGGGGGCCGCCATTCCCTACAAGCGGATAACTGAGACACCACATCCAGTCTGCGCTGGAAAGAGCCCAGGGCCGGCAATCCTCTAAGGTCTGGAAGGGCGCCACACGTCCACACGTCCGCCGGTGTGAGGCTCATCGCTTAGTGCAGAGAACATCAGTCTTGCGGTCGGACGATGTGTGCTCAGGTACCGGGCCCACCTTGGGTGGTGTAGTCAGCAGCTGTGTGGTCTGGGTTGAATCGTCTCATCCACCTGAGTTTCAATTCCCTCAATGTTTAAATACGGTGTTAACTGGACTAATAGTTCACGGGTGAGCAGGAAGCTTAAAAGAGACTAAGAAGATGGGGACCTTGGGTGGCTCAGTTGGTTGAGTGTCTGCCCTCGACTGAGGTCGTGATCTCGGGGTCCTGGGATCGAGACCCGCATCGGGCTCCCTGCTCAGCAGGGACTCTGCTTCTCCCTCTGCCCCTCCCCCTACTCATTCTCTCGCGCGCTCTCTCTCTCTCTCTCTCTCTCAAACAGGAAAATTTTTTAAAAGAGAAAGGGAGAGATTAATAAATAAAATGCTGTACGTCATTCCTAGCACAAAATAAGTGCTCGTGAGGATCGGTCTTGCTGTCCCAGAAGCGCTGGGAATTAAAAGTTCCTGGTGCCCGCACCCCACCCCCCAACCAGATTCCGGGATTTGAGTTTTGTTTTTTTTCCCTCAGGGAAGCTGCTCTAGTAGAAGGAGCACTGGACTGGGAGTCAGAATTGCTGGATTTCGATCCTCTCTGTGCTACTGCTAAGCTGGGTGAAATGAAGAAGTCATTTCTTCTCTCCGGGCCTATTTCTTCACCTGAAATGAATAGTGTTTGTCCCTGCTTCTGTCGTGAGGGTCCAAGGAATGGGTGTCTGTCAGACGCTTGTGAGCCGTGATAGGGAACTCATGAGCATTAGTAACAACAGATTATAAAACCAAAATTAAACTCTTGGAAGGGGTGTTTATAAGGATGCCTCATGGCCTCGGTGGCTGAGCCCGGACAGGAGCTCGCTCGCCCGGCGCACTCAGGAGGGGTCACAGGGTGATCTGGTAGCTGAAAGCATGAGTTCTAGAGCAGGACCACTGGAGTTAAAACCCTCCCCTGCCACAGAGGGCTGAAGCCTAGGGAACTACTTACCTCTCTGGGCTTCTACCTTCTGAGCTGTAAAATGAGCGTAAAGAGTGATCACTGCTCCCCAGGTTGCTCCGAGCACAAAATGTGCCAACGTATTTGAGCACTCTGAATCCAGCATCTTAGAAAACTCTGCAGAGTACGGGTTCACTGACTATCAGCTGCCATCATTATTCTCGAAGACTCCTTTATCATTAGGGAGCGGATGATGTCAGTCAGTCCTGTTACTGTTATGGTTCTCTGTTTCTATGCTCTTGGTCGGGGAATGAAGTTTGGGTTTTATTCCAATTCGGCCATCTGGCACTTCCTGTTTGTCTCCTCGTGGGGATTCCACAACAACTGATTAAGGGAGGGCTGATATGAACCAAATCGAGTGTAATAAAGGACATCAAAAACGGCTTAAATTCAGTTTGTGACTGAGTCTGCTCTCTTGAAATAAGATATGGCTAACAAAAGATTAAAAACTAGGAGGGGGAAGAAGTTACAAAGATGCTTCTTTTTTAGGTGCTCCACACCTAAAAAAAATAAAAATAAAAATAAATTGAAGTTCATTGTCTCAGGACAAAATGGCATAAATTTCCCCAAATATTTCGATTACATGAACTTACTCCCTTTATTGGAAGTGACCAGGTAACGAGATACTTAACTTCACTGAAAACAGATTCCCTTTAGAAGATAATTTCTTCGTTATCCTCAGAGGCTCTGGAATCTGCCGTTAGATTCAGAATTCAATTCTGAGTGACTTAAGGGAATACAACCTTTACAACTTTTCTTTCTAAATTATGGAAGCTCAAAGACTGAACGCGCCCTTTAAACTAATCTGTTATTATAACATCTCACACTATAGCACACATTAGAAACGGATGATTTTTCAATAATTTAACATACTACTAATTTTCTAAAGTCTTTCAGAAATTATGGTCTTATCTTTTGGTTTTCGTGTAAGTACGTTCAGGTGGATTTACAAGTAGAGTAAAATTGCAGACCATGAACGCTACTGGGTACCGACCAGGATGGCTCACTAAATCCCTCAGTAGCCTGTGAGGTAGGTGTGAATTTCTGTATTTATATGAGGCTCTGATAGGTTATCCAGCATCATGGGGCTGGAGGCATCAAAACTCAGCTCTATTCAAATTCTAAACCTTCATTCTTTCTCCCATAGATGCCACCCATCCACCATCAAGCAACGTCTACCAACACTGCACCCCACTCCAGGACACTCCAGATGAATAGCCCAAGTCTAGCGGAGAAGAAGGGGCTTGTCCGGACCCCACTGTGAGCTGGCGGCTGGCGGGGGCTTACTCAGCAGCAGACAGATGCGGGCTGCCTTCCTTCCCTGCTTACTAGTGATGGGAGTTTGGATCATCTCTTTAACCTCCTTGAGCTTCCATTTTCTTACCTGCCAAATGAGAGCAAACTTACATCATCAGGATGTTCTGAGGGTTAAATTAGCTTATTATATGTCGAATACTTAGCACTAGTGTCTGGCACAGGGGACGTGGTCGGTTAAAGGTAGCTGTTTTCAGTGACGCGAGTAATCATAAGGGGAAATGGAATGTAGCCCCGTGAGTTCTGATAAAGGACTTGTTCTAATTTTCATCACTCTGGTCCAGTTATATAAACATAGCAACTTTATGACTGGTGTACTGTATCCTACCTACATATTTCTTTAAACAGATGAGCCTTGATTTAGGCCGCATTCACTTACAGGTAGAACGTGTCTCCATCTACCTGCCACGGACCATGCTGTCCTCCAGATACAGTCTGCTGCTATTATTTCCTGGCACTGGCCACTAAATTCCCGGCCTCTTGAGAAATTTGGAGTTATGCTTTTGCTCTCTGCAGCCTCCTGGGACCCCACCCTGCTGCTGTTCCCTCTGATGAGTCAGCCCTGGCAGGTGCAGGCTCATTACTGATTCCCTGGGCTCTCTGGGAATCAGGGGCCCTATTAATTTGCCTGCAACCCAGCTGCCAGAGCCCGCCTGCTTTCTGGCGCTCGCTGCCCCCTATAGCTTTCTGATCATATCACAGCGGCCCGTAATTGTCTACGGCTACCTGTCTTTCTTCTTCTCTGCGAGCCAAGCTCAGCTGTGGATCGCTTTGTACTAATTGTTTATTTAACCCACCTCCCATTTGTCAGTGGGTTTCCCTCTGCACCACTCTTTTCTTCTGTGCTGGGACAGATGTACCCCCAAACCCTTACTGTTCTCCTGATCCCTCCTGTGCGTAGTCCCCCCGCCCCCGCTGTATCCTTATCTTCCTCTGTCAGCTTTTCCTCACACAGCAGATCCTCACCTTGCTCCCACTTTCCTAAGTACCAACATTTGTTTAACCCTTCGGGAGCCGATGCTTCATTTACAAAGCCATGCAGGTTTCTCCCCATTTTTCTCATGCTCCTGCTTCCATTCATCTGACGTTAGTTTGAAAAGAACTCTCTTGTTCCTCCCCAAGTGTGTCTTTACAAAAGACTCCAGGACTACATGGCCCACATCTACTCCAGGCCAGGCACCCCTCCCCTCTCCCTCATCCCCCTCTATTCTGCGTCCTCACCAGGTTGCCGTCTTGCTCCTAAACCTGCTGGAGTACAAGCCGTGGTGGTGACAAGGCGCTCACTGCTCCGCGGTGCCCCCTCCATCTCTGGCGGGAAGCTCTGCTCACTCTTCAGCATGCGTTTCTGTTTCAGGTCTTACTCTGCCGTGAAATCTTCCCTGGTGCTCGGAGAATCACAAGGGTATTTTGTATTTGACCCTCGGATTTTGGTATTGGACGGATCATTTTGCATCATACTGTGTACTCTTTTCTGTCGTGTTCTTTTCCTGCCTTACTTGTTTCGGATATGCAGTTTTGCTCTCCTGACACGTGCTTTAGAGGACTTACAGGCAGAGCCACCAACGCTCAGACATCTTTCACGCTTCTGTCTTCATCTACTAGATTCTCTCCTGGACATCAGAATGCCCCGAGGAACGTGCCTTCCAAAGACTCCCGGGGCTTTTCCCAGCCCAGCTGAACGAAAAACTCCAGGCGTGGGGACATAACATCTGCCATTTCAATGAGCTCTTAGGGGGGCTTATGAAGTCACCCTAAGTTTGCTAACAACTTTATTTCAAGATGTCTCTGAAGCATCTTTACAATTTCTCTTCTTCTCCATTCTCACTGTCCTTGAAGCAAGGTCCCTGTCACCCAAATCACACATGTACATACATGCACATGCTTCTTTCATTTTAATTTACTCTATGAACACCAAACAAATATTATGACTACTTAGCACGGGCCAAACACTGTGGTAGATGTTGAGAGGAGCAGACCATGACCTCTGTCCTTGAGGAGCCGACAATACAGAGAAGAAGGCGCACAGAGGCGCCCCCCACTTAATGGGAGGCTATGAACAAAAATGAGGCTGAAAAGCTAGTCGGCCTGGAGTTTGCGCCTGGAACTGAGGTGTTAGAGTGTAAGGGCTCTCTGTCCACACAGTCCCTGGAATGGCAGGTGTGCAGCTAACCTGTCTTCAGTTTAAGAGTGGAGGAGATGCATCCAAGTAAGCAAGCAGACAGACAAAGGAAGGACATCAATGCTTGGCTATGTGCCATGGGACCAGCATTTCCTCCATGACCCAGGTCCCCTCCATCCAAGAGCGCACACCAACAGGCTTTCCGCAGGACATGGGCACAGCCAGCAGCTGCAGGGGTCACGCTGGCTGAGGCCTCTCAGCAGGTGCCTGGCCCCAGAAAGAACCGTCCTCGTCTGTCCTCAGGACCCAGGCTTGGGAGAGACCATCACAACGTGTGTCTCCAGAACAAATTCCCCGGGGCAGCGACGGGACTGATTCACGACAGCCCGTGCATTCATGCGGGTTGGCGATTTCTACTGACCTCTTCAGCACTCTCGTTTCTCGAAACAGAGCCTGTCATTTCAGAACATCGAACACTTGAAAACAGCTTTTACTGTGGCGGTGCCATGGCAACGAAAAAAGGCTTTCCCCCATTTGCGCCAAACAAGAGCAAGAGGTGTTGGACGAGCACGCAGAAACAGTCTGCGGTTCGCCACGGAGGACGTTCATATAAATTGGCAGGTGTCCCTTCTGCCCCTGCAAATTGACAGAGTTGATTTTCAGCCTCCGTGTCTTGCGCTGGGAGCCTTGAAACGCGGCGGGAGCACGAATTCAGGGCAGCTGGCTTTTCTTCTCCCATGTGTTCCCATGTGTCCGTCACATGAACATTCTTTTCTGGTGATGTGGGGAATATTTATGCTAATGCCTTGGCTGTGGGTGATATTTTGATCAGACAAGTGCTCCTTAATCTCTGGGGCACTATTCTAAGTCCTACTCATCACCTCTGCAGGTGGCAAACTCCTGTGGATCTGGGAGGTTCAGACCAGACCAGCGTTGTTCAAACCTGCTTGTACATTAGAAGAGCCTGGTGGTAGGGTTGGGGGGACATGTAAAAAGTGCAGATTCCAGAGACCCATCCTGACCTACTGATTCCAAACCCTCTGATGGAGAGACCCAGCAAACTGGCTTTTTCACTGGCAGCCGAGTGATTTCAATGTAGGCAGGCCTGTCCCTGGCACTGAGAACCACCCGCTCAGACACTCCCCAAGGCCTTCTAGCTTTGCTATGTGTGGATTACTCCTTCCCTGCTCCTACGTGCAGCCCACCACCACGACCGCACACAAAGAACTTGTCAGCCTCTTTCTTCAGTGACTCCTTGAGGCACTAGGAGGCCGGAGAGTTTTGTGGACGTTCAGCAAATGAGCTTTTTGCTCCAGCGTTGTCAGATTGCTGAGTAATGGTGGCTCCTTCCAGGATAATAGGGTGTCTTTTTCTAGCCCTTAAAGCTCATTTTCACTTGCACACCCTTTCCTACAGACTGGAATCGTGAGCCGTTTCTGTCTGGCTGTGTGAGTTGGGATCCGCAGCGGGGGGCAAACATGAGAATGAGGTTGACCTGGGGACATCGGCAGCAACAAAAATCAGACAAGGGCTGAGAAGCATCGTTCTGTCTATAAATCCTCCAGGCCAGTGTTTCCTGCAGAGTCAAGCAATCTCGTAGGCATCCAAGAGACTGAGATGTATGCCAGGTGAGAAAGAAGAGTCAGCTGATTTCCTGTCCGTGGATGGATGGGCAGCGTAGGGAGGCAGGAGAGCAAAGTGGCTCAGGGGCGCCTGGGTGGCTCAGCTGGTTGAGCAACTGCCTTCAGCCCAGGTCATGATTCTGGGATCCTGGGATCGAGTCCTGCATCGGGCTCCGTGCTCAGCGGGGAGTCTGCTTCTCCCTCTGCCTCTGCCTGCTGCTTCCCCTGCTTGTGCTCTCTCTCTTGCTCACTCTCTCTTTCTCTCTCAAATAAATAAATAATATCTTAAAAAAAAAAAAAAAAGAGGAGGACAGAATGGTTCAGACCAGGGCCCCTGAGGCAAGATAGTCCCGCCCTCAAATCCTGCATCGCTCCCTTACCAGACTGACTGGCTTAGAAAATTCTCTAGGGACTGATTTTCCCATCATAAAATATGGATGAGAACAGTCCTAGGGCACAGGGTTATTTCAGAGGTTAAATTTTAAAACCTGTTAAAGCACTCTAGCATCTAGAAGGCCTGGCATACAATCGGTGTTCAGAACATGCAATCATAAAGCTAATACGAGTCCTAAATATAAACTACAATGCAATGAGTTTTAGTATCTGTCACAGATCTCCTTATAGTGCTCCTCTGAGCGACCACATCTGCCGTGACTGTCAGTTCCCGGCCTCCTGTCTCGTGGATGGAACTGGAAAAACCCATCCTACCCCCTCTCTTTTTCATTCCCAAGAAGCCCACACCTTTCACTCTGTTTACCACATTGTTGGTTTGGCTCTACCTGTCTGAGAACCCGCGCCTCTCCTGAATACACCCTTGGCACCTTGATTGCCTTGAGGTATTTGCCAACTCTCCTTCGGAAATCATCTCCTACGAGCCACTGCTTGCTTCCCTTCTGCCAAAGCGAGCTTTCTTTTCATTGATTTGAACTAGGTTTCACTTTCTAAGCGCGGCCTCTGCTAGCATTGTTAGCTTATAGGATTGCCATGACAACGAAATGAAATGATGTTCAAACGTACTTAGCACAGTTCCCAGCGTGTGGTGGCACTCAAAACACGTTACCGATTTTCATTATTGGACCCAGGGAGCCGGGGGCAAGGTCTTGGTCTCTGGGTGTCCATAAAGGGCTGCCATTCTTTGCAAAGCGGCCTCGGCTCTCGGCTCTTCTTTGATGGAAGCATTTTTGCCTTTTTGAATTTACCAACTTGCAGAAATTTTTATGGCCTTGACTTGTCCACACACCCTCTTTTCAAAAACTTCTTTTTTTCCCATTTTTAATTATAGTCTTAAAATTATAAATATTTTTATACAATTCAAAGAATTCAAAAAATATATATAAAGCTAAAAACTGATCTCCCTCCCATTTGACAGTTTAATATGTAAACTTCCAAACTTTTCTCTATGATATATTTAGATAACGTATGGGACTTCCTGTTTCTTTTCTTTTTACTTTCTTTCCGAAGGTGGGCTCATACTCGATGTAGTTCCCATGACTTGTTTTCTCTACTGGCTTGTTTTTGTTTTTTCTTGCTCAATAGATACTGTGAATATTCTTGCATGTTGTGAAATACTCCTTTTTAGACAAGGCTGCATGGAATTTTAGAGCATTGTTTCCAGATTTTTCTTTTGCAACGGATTCTGTCTGGTTTCAATATTGATAATGTTTTTACTAGAGCACTCCACCTTAAACATGAATTTTGAGCTTGTTCTGGAATTCTAGGACCTGGGGGTGGGGGGGCTCCTTGCTGGTGGTGAGAAACAATGAAGGCATCCAATGCTATGATGGGGAAATAAAGACTTCGTGGGCTCGCAGCCGTCAAATCTAGTTTAAAACGATAAAACCGAAATCTTGGTCTTGGTGCACCGATTGAGAATAGATTAGATTTAACCTATTTTAGAGATGGGAAAGATGAGATAAGGGACAGATCATGATCACTTTACACCTGTACAGTTCTGATTAAACCCAAAGGCTCAGCCGGACTGTTTTTCCATTGAGAAACTTTGTTCTCTTTCTTCTAGAATGCAGATCTCAGGAAACACACCAACAACAGGGGCAGCCAGTCAACATCAAGTTGAGAAGAAAAATCCGCAGGAGACAAAGCCTCCCCCACCCCGCCCCAGTGAGCTTTTTATCAGTGAGATGTGTAAAGTTACTGTTCTCTGGGACAGTCGGTTGACCCTGAACAAGGAAACATTCACAGGGAGGGAAAGACTCAGGAGGACACGTTCGTGGCCCGTCAGGAACTCCAGCCACCCACACGAATTTACCAGTGTTTCCGCGAGCACCTGCTCCTGGTCAGGTGAGGGAGCCACACTTGGGATCTAGTGGCAAACAAGGCAGACACAGATGCAACCCCGAAGGAGCTCCCGGGTCGTCGGGACAGAGGCTGGGAGCCCTGCCTCCCAAGGGGGAGAGCTACAGGCAGTCACGGAATTTGTACAAAGTGCTTCTGACCAATTAATCTGAAGAGCTGCCCCCTGAGAGGCAGGCTGAGTTCTGTTTAGGGAGCACATACTGCTCTGCCTGAGAAGTGAGGTGTAGGGCATGTGAACCAACAGGAGGGTCTGGCTGGCATCACAGAATAAAGTGGGACAAATCAGGCCCTCTGGTCGGCCTCATATTGACCAAGTGAATGCCTAACAGACATAGTCCATCTGCGATCTGTAAGCATCTTTGCTCAGCCTGAAAGGAAGCACTGCAATGCAGGAGATACCCCCATGTGACTACTCTCATGTTCCCCAGGCTGGAGGCCGGACGGTGGATGGCAGGTGTATGTATATATGCATATGTATTTATGTATGCCTATACCCATAGCCTCTATATCTAAATCTATATGAACCCAAAGCCAGCTTCTTTGGTCTGATGCAGGGCATCATTCTGGATTTTGTATAAGTGGTTGCCTAAATCCCTGGCATGAGGTATAGAGCACAGAGAACATGACCATCTTTTCCATTACCAAGAATTACTTGGTCCCTCTCTGCCTCCACAATTCTTCCTTCTCTTTCCTCTTTCTGCCTACATCTTCATTCCTTCATGAAGTCAAAATACCCAGGGGACAGCTAAATCATACAGAACATCTGCTTTCATAAAGAAGGAACACACTCAAGTGTCTCCAGACCTCACTTAATGGTTCGAGGATTCCCTGCTGTTTTACCCTTTCTGTTTCTACTCCAGCCTCCCCACTGGCAGCCAGGTTCGAATTGAGTCTTCTGGTTTTTATTCTCTAGCATCTTTGACCCATCTCCTTCCCCAGAGCTGGGAGGAAAGCAAGGGGCGGTCAGGCATGGCCCCAGACCTCAAGGAGCTCAGGATCTCCAACAGCATCCTCACAGAGCGTGGTCACAGAGTGGGTCCCATCTGTGCAAGCCACCATGGTGGGGGGAGCTTCACAAGCAAGCAGAGATGCTTCTGGAGGGATGGATGGAGTTACTTACTGCGTCGGGGGAGTTGGCATTGGGGTATTAGAGGGCACAGGGCTGGGCCTCTGTGGTGGGTGTAGGCAGAGCGTTCTAGCTTTGTGCAGGGCGGGTGGAGCTAAGGCTTGCCTCCAGGGTTGAAGAACCCCATCTCGGCTTGGGGGCAGGACCCATCCCCAGCTCCTAGTGGATACAGGGAGGTTAAGTGCGGGCCAAATCTTCCCGAAAGCAATATTCTGGAAACTCACCTGGACTGGAAATGTAGTTTTAGACAAGAAAATGGTCTCAGAGCCATGTCTCCTCTTTCCCCAACCTGCAGGGTAGAGGTGTGGGAAGTTCCCAGGGAGTGACAAGCTGCCTTCAGGGCAATTTCAGGAGAGCGGAAGGAGTCGGAATGGTCACCCAGATCCTCTCCTTGTGAAGAGCACCAAGAATCAGAGCCCAGTTTCTCCCCGCTTGGGGTGGAGCCGTGAGATTGCAGCTTATAGGGCGAGCCCAGGAGGGCAGCCACAAAGTGTCTCTGAATTCTTCCTCCATGTTGAGATCCTTATAGCTCCGGAGTGAGAGAAGCTTCTCTGCAGAGAGGACAAACAGCAGGATGTGCCCAAGCTAACTTTTCAACAAAATCGACGGTCAGAGAAGCAGAGCCACTCTGTTGGTTGGGGAATGAGGAACTTACTGACTAGAGGATTAGTTCTTCCACACGTGTGGAAAAGCACGGGGAAGTAAAGGTCTGAAAAGGAGATTTGGAAGTCCAGAGGAAAATTATTAATCAGCCCTCCTGGGCTGTCCTTGTGAATGGACAAGTCAGAGCTTGCAGAGAAATGTTGACGCTGGGCACATCCAGGTCATGCAGTGGGACCACGAGAGGGGTCTTCTTGTATCCGTGAAAGGTCTGAAAGACGGTCTTCTTGTGTCTGTGAATTCGCAGACCGATGGTGGGCCCTGGGTTTCTGCTGGCCGGTGGGATGGAAGTTGGGAGGAGGAGCAGGGCACACTGGGTTCCATCCATGTCTCTACACCCATCCGTCTCACGAAAACCTTTGGAGCAAAATGGCTGTGGCTACACTTCTTCTTTGTAAATGTGTAAAATCTCTTTTGACCACCTACAGAGATGAAGTCTGGGGAAGACAATTCCAGCTTAGCCAAGGTGACACAGGATTAAACCACTGCAGCCTGTCGATGTTCTAGGCACTGGGTGTGGAAGCAGAATCCAGGGGGCCTGAGACATTAAAATGTGTGGAGCAGGGAGCCTGGTTGGCTCAGTCAGTAGAGCATGCAGCTCTTGATCTCAGGGTCATGAGTTCAAGCCCCATGTGGGGCATAGAGCCTACTTTTAAAAAAATGAAATAAAGACATTTTTAAAAAATTGTATGAGGTGACAGAATCTAGCAACGTAATGATACCTTTTGGGAACCTCTAAGTGGTTCAGTACGATTGGACCATAGAGAGCAAAATGATGAGCGTGATGAGGGTTGAGAGATGGATCTAGGCCTGGGGCCACGTTATTCTGTGATGTACATCGCAGTAGGACTTTTAGGCTTTCTCTTATGAGAAAGTACCACTTTAAGGAGTTGTAAGCAGGGGACTGAAAATGAGCACGTTTACATTTTAGACTCTGATTGTGTGCGATATTGGTTCCGAGGGGCAAACCTAGTGGCGGGGGCCACGGGAGGCCGCTATAGTGGCTCAGAGCCAAGAGAGACATGAATTTATGTCTGTGGGATCTGGAGAAGCAGATCAACGGAAGGGGTGTTGAGGAGAGAGAAATGTTGAATCCTGGAGCTTGACTGGACATGGGAGTGGTGAGAGAGAAAGCAAGGAGCCCAAGGTGACTCTAAATTGTTTTACTGGGACAACGAAAGCAATGATAGTGCTGTTCCTTGAGATAAGAGGGCCTGGGAGGGTGTCGGGTAGGAAGAGAATGAGTTCCATTTGGAGCCTGTTGCTTTACAGATGTTTGCTGGATTCATGGGTCTGGAGCTTGGTGAGGAGTCTGACCTGAAGATCTAGATGTTGGGGCATCAGCATATTCCAGAGTCCTTAACCTCGTGTGTTCAGAGACCCCTTAGAGAATAGGAGGAAAGGCATTTTCATCAGAAAAATGCACATATATACAAATATCTACATATACTTTCAGGAGATACACAGATCACTTGCAGTCCAACGGTAGACCCTTTAGGGACCGAACTGTGTTCATGGAGTCTGGATGAAGCAAGACAAGGAGATGGGAATAAAGCCCTGGGGAGAATAAGGAGGAGGAGCCCTAGATGGGGGAGCAAAACCATCCATCAGCAAAACCAGAGCTAAAAGTCAAGGTAAATCAGTTCAAGGAGAACATGGTATCATCATAAAACTATAGAAAAGGGGGCGCCTGGGTGGCTCAGTGGTTAAGCCGCTGCCTTCGGCTCAGGTCATGATCTCAGGATCCTGGGATCGAGTCCCGCATCGGGCTCTCTGCTCAGCAGGGAGCCTGCTTCCTCCTCTCTCTCTCTCTCTGCCTGCCTCTCTGCCTACTTGTGATTTCTCTCTGTCAAATAAATAAATAAAATCTTAAAAAAAAAAAAACTGTAGAAAAGGTAAGTGGAAAAAAAATGCATTCAATTTAGCAAAAGGGAGAAATTTAAATGTGGAAGAGCAGGGGCCACTAGACCATGCGTAGGCAGATAGGAAATGAGGGGACGGTTGAAGGAGAGGCGGTCCCAGCCCAGGTGAGGACTGAACGTTAGATAACGTGGCAGCAAGGAAGGAGGTATGCAAGCAGACAATGCACTGAGTGGAGAAGAGGGCAGCAGGACCTGGGGGAATTCGAGGTGCTGTCTTCCGGCTCTTCTCCGCCTCAAGAAGGGCACGAGGCCGGGTGATGGGAGGGTCCGCTGGCTGTAACTTTGACGTCAGGCTTCCTGGAAAGTGGGACGAAATTGTACTAGGGAACACTCTATGGTCCTTTCTGTTCAAAAGAAATGGTTATTTCAACATTTTATTTATTTATTTCAAATGTATCTTCAACACACAGGGCACTTTGAGCCCCTCTCCACTCCGGTAACAAACAGCTTGTTTCCTGGATCTATGAGTCTGTTTCTGTTTTGTTTTGCTTGTTTTGTTCGTTAGAGATATGAAGACATAGAGTGACATCTTAATGACACAGACAAGGGCAGGTTGGAGATGTTTACACTCTCCTGAGCAGGGCAGCACAGGGAACAAAAAAACGCTGAAAGTTACTTGCCAAAAGCCAGTAGGGTAAGGGTCTTCATTTCACTGATGTTATCATGATTATAGCTCTTCCCGTTAACTTTTACTGATACACAGGAGGAGAGTCCCCAGAATATTTAACTATGAAGTTCTGTTTCAATGTTTCTTATTTTGAAACACAAATTATACAAGAATAAAGAAGATTTCCTACCTGCACATTTGAAAGAAAATTGTCCATCTGTTGCCATCACATCCAATTACTCTAGTATCTCCCACAGATGAGTGTACTCTATAAGACCTTAATTCAATCTTCAAAATAAGGGAATTAACAATAATATATTACCATCCAGCCCTCAGATTCCCAGTTGCTCAGTAATGTCGTTTATAGAGAAAGAGTCCAGTTTAGAATTACACCTGGCATTTGATTGTCATGTTTTTTAGCTTTCTGTCTAGAACAGTTCTTTAGCCTTTTCTTGACGTTCAGCTTCTTAAATTTTTGAAAGAATAAGCCAGTCGTGGCGAGACCTTCAATTTAGATTTGATGATTCTTCACACCTAGATTCAGGTTCTGCATCTTTGATAGGAATACCACGGAAGTGATGCTGTGATCTTCATACTGAATCTTTATAGAAAGATTATGTCCCAGTGGCACATAATTTTTATTTATCACATTGCTAATGAGTTACCTTTTTTTTTTTTAAAGATTTATTTATTTATTTATTTGACAGACAGAGATCACAAGTAAGCAGAGAGGCAGGCAGAGAGAGAGAGGAGGAAGCAGGCTCCCCATGGGGCAGAGAGTCCGATGCGGGGCTCAATCCCAGGACCCTGGGATCATGACCTGTACTGAAGGCAGAGGCTTTAACCCATTGCGCCACCCAGGTGCCCTGCTAATGAGTTACTTTGATCATTGATTAAGGTAGCATCTGCCAGACTTCTCTATGGAGAAGTTTTGCTTTCCCTCTTTTTAACTTATCAAGCATTTTGAAAGGACAAACTATGAAATCATGTTAAGATCTCATTTCTCATCATCTTTCAAAATATCTATTTGTATCTGTACATGCTCATAGAAGCCTATGGTATTCAATCAGTTATAATCCATCATTACCCATCTTTATTTTGATGTTCAAATTGTCCTAATTTTGAGTAGTGCAAATCCCTCCAAGCAGGCTTCTGTATCCTTTTGTCATGTCTTCATTTTTTGGTTCCTTTTGGTTGAGAAGGGTTTTTAGAAGTCAAGTTCTGGGAGAGCACCTGAGTGGCTCAGTTGGTTAAACATCTGACTTTTGATTTCAGCTCAGGTCTTGATCTCAGGGTTGTGAGTTCAAACCCCATGTTGGGCTCCACACTGGGCGTGGAGCCTACTTAAACCAAAGAGGAGGAGGAGGATTTACTTTATTTACTTTATTTCCATTAATTAAAATACTTGAGTTCATCCTGATAACTCTAATTCCCACCAAACACTATTGAGCTGATTCTAGTCTCCTTCCTTCCAGTACCTGTAACTCCCTCCTTCAACAGAGAAAACCTGGCTCTCTGCCTGCCTCTCTGCCTACTTATGATCTCTGTCTGTGTCAAATAAATAAATAAATAAATAAAATCTTAAAAAAAAAAAAAAGATTCTCTCTCTCCCTTAAAAAAAAAAAAAAAAGAAAGAAATGGCATTTATTCACTTAATCAGTTGTAGAATAAGGTGGTTTGAAGACTGAACTTGCTCCTTATAACTGTGCATAAACTCATCACCGCTGTTTTAACTAATAACCCGTCACTGTAGCTGTGCTATGTAGTCACTGTAGCTGTGCTATGTAAGGTCTCTTGAGAACCAGCAACCCCTGCCCCCGTGTTCTTCGCAGTCCCGCTGGTCTGTCCAGCCGATTCAGAGCTAAAGACTATCTAAAGCCTCATTCTGCATAGTCCAATCAGAGTTGATGATTCTTCTACCATTAAAAATTAAAATAAGGACACCTGGGTGGCTCAGTCAGTTAACTGTCTGCCTTTTGCTCAGGGTTCTGGGATCCCAGGGTTCTGGGATCATGGCTCTCTGCATCAGGCTCTCTGCTCAGCAGGAAGCCTGCTTCTCCCTCTGCCTGCCTCTCCCCCTGCTTGTGCACTCTCTCTCTGACAAAGAAATAATCCTTTTAAAAATTAACGTAAGAATCTTGCTTAGGCTTATACTTTCACAATGTCTTCATATGGCTCTAGAATTTGGAGAATATGCCTTAGGGGCCTGGGGAGGATATCTCATCTTGAAGCAAATTTCTGGTATTATTTTTAAATTTTATTTTTAAGATTTTATTTATGTATTTGAAAGAGAATGAGTGAGAGAGAGCATGAGAGAGGAGAAGGTCAGAGGGAGAAGCAGACTCCCCACGGAGCTGGGAGCCCGATGCGGGACTCGATCCTGGAAGTCCAGAATCATGACCTGAGCCGAGGCAGTCGCTCAACCAACTGAGCCACCTAGGCGCCCGGAATTTCTGGTATTTTAAAAAATCTGTTTTTCACCTTGGGATTCTAGGGGAGAGTCCCTTTGAGGAGAGCGTTCTATGCCTCATCCCCGCCTGACATCCTTCTCTCTCTCTCGCTCTCTCTCTCACACACACACATACACACACACACACACACACACACACACACACACACGGAAAGAAAGTCACTGTCCTAATTAAAGTCACTCTTTCCAGTTTAAATGTGTAGCTCTCATGTGGAGTTACTTTTTAAGCTTTAGTAGACGTGTTTCAAGCTTTGGTTTCAATGTGTTTCAGATATTTTGCTGCAGAGCCAAAGTTCTCTTACGTGAATGGTCGTATGTATACCGTAGCTATTGTCACAAACATGTGTGTAACTAATTGCACTCAAATTTATAGGATGACAATCATTTATCCTCATAGATCTGCATGTTGGCTGATCTAGGCTGCACTTGGCTGGGTGACTATGTCAGACTGAGTTGGCCTGAATCACAGCGGGGATCCAATGGGTCAACCTGGTCTGTCGTGCGCCATCTTCCTGGGATCAGCGGGCTGGTCTGGGACCCGTCTGAGCAGGTTCTTCGCCTACCCCGAGGCAGGAAGCCTTAGCTTGCAAGGGCTTTTCCAGTCTTTCCACACTTATGTCTGACCGAGAGGACACGGACAGGGACCATGGGTGCCCCGAGGGGTAGAGAATGGGACTTTTTACTCAACCTACGGCAGAATACCACAACAAGAGCAGGAATAGAAAAGGGTGCTGACTACCAGAGTTTAACAATTTTATCTAGAATGTTGGCTGCTTTAGATTCGTCTTCATCTTCTCTAATTTCTCCTTGTTTGAACTACTTGGAACTCCGTTGGTCGTTGGGCTCTCTTCTTCCTGGGGACCTCTCCCTTTTTGGGGACAGCGCAGCACATCAGACCGGCACTAGGTAAGCACTGAAATGAATCAGTGAGGGAATGAATGCTACCATCACTTCATTCCAGCCCTCCTTTCGAGTTTAGGTCCTGAGGCTCTCACTATCATATTTCTCCGGAGGCTAAAATTAGGGATCTACCTGCTGTAGTATTTCCATTTTCATTTTCAATCTACATTTTCAACCCTACATTTCAACCTACATTTTCAACCCTACATTCTAGGTTTCCTAGGGCACTGCCAAATAATGATTCTTCAGCATTCTAAGACAACCGAGATTTCTTCCAAAGTTTGAGTTTACGGATCTTATGGGCGTGTGTGTGTGTGTGTGTGTGTGTGTGTATGTGTGTGTGTGTGTGTATAGGACAATTTTCCCTGTTTTAAATCACTTGTTATTTTTCAAGAAAATTTTACTAATATTTTAAATTAATTTTGATGGGAGAAGATAAGAGCATTCTGTGTATTGTGTCACCGCTCATTAGAATAATGGTTATCATTTATGAAGCACCTCTACATGCTGGGCTTACCTTAGCTTTACTCTCCAAGACAAGCAAACAAAGTAGGCATTATTTAATTTCCTCATTTAATGGTAGGGGAAAGAGATGTTTAGGAAAGTTAAGTAAATTAGTCAAGGTCAAACGGATTGATCTGGACTCGGGTCGAACCAGCTACGCAGGCAGCACTCTTTCCAATACACCATGTTGTCTTGATTTCTCCCCTGGGTTGGCCTCATGGGTACCTCCCACCCCACCTCCCTCCTTGCACCTTTTCCTGGAGGAAATGATCATGCTCAGGGAATGCAATGGGAATACAAACCACTCTGCTGAGTGGTTTGATAAAGACAACAGCAATAACAATGACAAGAAACCTGTTTATAAATTGTCTCTGCTAAGCAAAGGGATTGTTCCTTTCTCTCTACCAAGAGCGGGGGAGAGGGAAAAAGGACTTATGCTCCGGAATGAAATATTTAGATCAGATACAGGAGAGGACTTCCTCCCGGGTTCATTAAAAACTGTCATGAGATCGCTGGAAAGTTGGCAAATAGTTTCATTTGAAAGAGGCATGTCAAACCTTCTTTCTTTTCTCCTTCTTCTTTCTCTTTCCACGGAAACTTTGTTTCCAAATAAAATGTCAAACATATTTCCACCAGCCCATTCCCTCCCTTAACAAATACTGAGTACCGACTGTGTGCCAGATACGCTGTTAGGTTGAAGACACAGCGGTGAATGCAAGACACAGACCCCATACACCGTCGGTCCTCGAGTTCTACTAGGGATTTCTGCTCAGTTTGAAAGGTCCACAGAGCTGTCCCCACCTGGCCCTCTGAGCAACCTCACCCTGCAGAACAGCAGGCCCTCTTTGCTCCCAGCCCTGAAGGCCTTTTGAAGGGAAGGGGACACCAGCCCTAATCTCCCCCTCCCTGGCCAGCATCTTCCGCTGAGGAAGCCAGGAAAGGGACGTTTAGTCTGGGACGCGCACAGATGTTTCTGCTGGGGATTGTTGTTTAGAACGGCGCTTCCTGGAAGCACGAGGGGTGCCCGGATTTCTTGCAATCTCTCTTCCGCCTGCGTCCCTCCTCCTCAACCCACTTGCCGTGTGGACCATCTTCCACGCAGCCGCTTGCCTTGTCTTCATAAGACTCTCTGTGGCTCCCTGTTGACCTCTTAATACAGTTCAGTCTTCTACACAGGCATTCGGGGGCCACGTGAGCTACCCTAACCCCAGCCGGCTTTCTGGCTTCGTTTTCTAGCACATCTGTCCACGTAGCTGCTGTCTCCTTCACCGACCACCTGCGCGATCCCCAAACACTCAGGACCCCCAACGCCTCCACCAATCAAAATCCATGCCAGCTTCCAGGCGCAGCTCATTTGCAGCATCTCCCCGAGGTCCCCTTATCGCTCTAGCAGAATAAATTGCTTCCTCCTCTGTGCTCCCACGGCCCTTTCTTGGGCTTCTCTTTAGCACATTTTTTTTTTTTTTTTGTTCTGCCTCGTCCGCACATGATATGTTTATGCGCCTCTTTCCTGCAACCCCTCAGATACTCGCAATTGAGGTCATGGGTCCATGTCCGCGCATCATTGTATTTTCCGGTGCTTTATTCATCAAAGGGCCTGCACAAAATATCTTACATTATTGGATTAAATTCTCGTACTAGAGTTCTGTGAGGTCAGGTGGGGCTGCTCCTAGAAGGGCGAATGACTAGATTTGTAATTCTGTCTTTAAGAGCTAAGCTAGCCCTTGGTCTAAAACAGACCTGGGGTCAAATCCCTAAATCTGTACTTACTCAGTGAGCTGCGGTGAATCACTTAACTTCCTCGAACCTCAGTTTTTCCCTCTGAAAAAAGGGAGCAAAACACATGCGTGATTTATCAGGAAGATTAAATGATCACCGTGTGCCTAGGACAATGCCTGTCGCACAGTAGGGAGTGAGAAATATTAGCCACCCCGGACTGGTTTTCTTCTGGGAGAAATCTTAGCCTATGTTACTGACTCCCTCCTAGGCACCAAGTGCTTGTCTACACATTTTGCCTGTATTTTATCCCTGAACCTTGATAACCACCCCAATGAGGAGGAGCTACTGCTTCTATCCCCACGTTACATCATGTAGCTAGTAAGGAGTACAGGTGAATGGGAATCCAGTCATCAGACACGAGACGCCCTGATCTTAACTAGGGATGCCATTTGGTGGATTAGAAAGTTCCAGTTTTAATGGAACAGGAAAATTGGACAGCGACAGCCTTCCTAAGCAAGATCTTGGAGAGCATCGGTCATGACGGAAGCTTCCCATGACACCGGTGGGAGCTGACCAGCAGGAGGACTTCTTCTGGTTGTGCGGAGATAAGCATCAGCCTATCGGATTCTCTGCAGAGTCTATGCTTTCAAGAAGGTTTTCTGTCCTTTAGATTGCTAAATAACTTCCCACATTTTTTTCAGTTATAATATTTCAAGGCAAAGTTGGCTTATCAGTTTCCTCAACACCTCTCCCCAAAGAGGGAGCAAAGCCAAATCAGCTCTGATTACACGGTACCTTCAACAGGGATAGATTGCAATAATCAGCTCTAAAATTTCATTTAGTTCCTTGGGAGTTCATGTGTGATCTATTTCAAAATGAATAAAAGGGGCGCTTCTTATACCATTCATCTCTTTTATTTGCCAGCATAGTAATTCCCATGGTTTGTTATCTGACTCACACTGGGGCTGGTTTAATCTGAATTATGCATATTCTACTGTGTTGCTATAATTTAGCCAAACATGATTTTGTATTATATTTTACTTTAAATAAATACATTCCCTGGGGACCAAAGCAAGAAAAACCCAAGCCTCTCTCCTCTCTGAAACCTTGGAGTTTGCATATTTAACACTATTTTTTCCCCTTTCTATTTAGTTCCTTGTTTCTTCTCAATCCAGAAACTTTAGATCTGCAGTGACTTTTGTGGCTGGATTTCTGGCTTTCTACCTGCTGAATCCAAGAGCTTTTATCCTGCCTCTCTCCCTCCTTTCTTCCTTTCCTCCTTTTATTGAGATCTAATTTACATACCATAGAATTCACCTGTTTCATATGCACGGTTCAGTGATTTTAAGTAAATTTTCCGTGTTGTGCAACTCTTGCCACAATCTCCTTTTACAACATTTCCATCACCCCAAACAGGAACTGCGGGACTGTGTGCGGTCACTTTCCATTCCCACTGCCAGCCGCAGCCAAGGAGTAATCTACCTTTTATCTCTATACACTTGACCTTTTCTGGAAATTTTACATAAATGGAATTACATAGTATGTGGCTTATTGTGTCTGGATTTTTTCACTTGGCATAATGTTTTTGGGGTCCATCCACATTGTAGCATTTGTCAGTACTTTGTTCCTTTTTTTTTTTTTTTAGATTTCATTTATCTATCTGAGAGAGAGAGAATGAGCATAGGGGAGGAGCAGAGGGAGAAGCAGGTTCCCAGCTGAGCAGGGAGCCCTGGTGTGATGCAGGGATGGATCCCAGGACTCTGGGATCATGACCTGAGCCAAAGGCAGAGGCTTAACTGACTGAACCACATGGGTGTCCCCATTCTTTTCTTCCTTTTTATTGTCGGAGAGAATTCCTGCTGCATCTGGTTTATCCACTCACCAGCTCATGGACGTGTGGTTTGTTCCCTCCATCTGGCTGTTATGAATAATGCTGCCAAGCGCACTCACATGTAAGTTGTTGTACAGACATAGATTTTTATTTCTGTTATGTAGATTCCTATGAGTAGAATTACTGGTCTTGGGGTACAATTATATTTAACATTTTATAAGAGACCACCAAAGCATTTTATAAGATTTTATAAATCATACATTCCTACTAGCGATACAGGAGGTTTCCAGTTAACCCATCTCCTTGCCAACAGTCGCTATTCTCTTAGACATTGGTGAGATGTTTTTGGAGAGAAGACAGTCGGAAAATGGTATCTAGATGTGATTTTCATTGCAGGTCTCCTGTGATGTGTAAAATTGGGCATCTTTCCATGTTTAAGGACCATTTATAAACAATAAATATGAACCGCAAGTCAATTCTTTTGCCCATTTACTATCTAGTTTTTGGGTTTTCTTATCCCTTCTTGATTTTAAATTATCCTCTTAAAATAACTCAAGTGTATTTTCTCTAGCATAAACTCAGCATATGCTTATTTTAAAACAAAGAAAGTGACACTTCACATTAATCGGGTAAATTGACTGAATTTATTCTATCCTCTCCAGAAAGTCCACCAAAGTCATTGTGAAGTGATTTTTTTTTTTTAAGGAGTTAACCTGGAAGGATAAAAAGAGCAACACGTTCCACACACAGAGAGCAAATGGAAGAGAACTCATCACACGAGCAGAGTGGGGAGGGTCTACTCCAGCGTCTGCAGAGAGAGGTCTGGGGAAAAGGAGACCCACTCACCCAACAGACACCCCAGAGAGACTGAACACAGGAAAGCCTAAGCTTTGGGGTGCCAAAGGGAAGACAAGTGGCTATGACCTGCTTTGCAGACAGGTCAGAGCTCCCCCCAAACTACCTTCCCACCCACTCCGGTCCGTTGACTACATGTGTCCTCCCGATCTCTCCCTCCCCCAGGAAGTGGGAGATCCTAAGGGGAGGGTTGGAGGCTAAAAAGGGAAAGAGTGTGTCTCCGTGTTGAACCACAGGATCCTCATCACGACTTCCTCTTCCACCCCAGAACATGCCGAGCCCTGCCTCCTGATCCTCTGCTCACTATCCCTAGCCAGGAAATTGAAGAATTCTTTTCTGGAGAAAAAGCGTTGGTACACTGATGTTTGAGAACCACCCAGGGAAGAGCCTTTGTCACCTCTTGGTCACCTTATTCAAAGGCTCAATAGTTGGAGAATCACCTCCACCCCCAGATTAAGTATGAACAGAAAGTAAAAGATCATCGATATTTGAGGAAAGCTTTACACATAAAAGAGGAGGCAGGAAATAGCAAGGAAACAAAGATGAAAAAAAAAAAAAAGAACCCTCCTCAAGAAAACAAGTAGTTCCCCGGAGAACAGAAAGTTTTCAACAAACAACGCCACAGAATATTTTCATAAAGATAAGATACCATAATCACAAGCCAAATGCAGGATGCGGCTTATTGTGTAAAAGAACAGAAAAGCAGTTAGAGCTTCTAGAAACTAAAAATATTGTAATAAAAATTTTTAAAACAATGGAAGGGCCCTTGGAAATCTTCCAGAAAGTATTATAAAACATAAAGAAATGGACAACAGCAGAAAAAAAAATGAGTAAATTGGGAAGATTGGCCTCAAATATTTCCTATTCTCTAAAGATTTCTAGAGGAGAGGGCAGAGAAAAATGGGAGGAAATTATTCGACAGATACAGAAATTTCTCAGAATTGAAGGGCAGGTGTCTCCAGTTTAAATGAGTCCATTAAGTGCCAACATTGTAAGTGGTGGGGGTGAGGGGAGGGTGTATGATTCCGAAAGTTTAGAGCATTAGAAACAAAGAGTGACTTCTAAAGAGAGGAACTGTGGGCCCCAAAGTCAAGGATGACACTGGATTTCTCAGTAGTTATCCTGGATTCCGGACTTTGCTGGGGGAGCTCCGGCAGCTTTCAATTGAGAATTCTATATCTAGTCATCAAGGGTGAGGGTAGAAGACGTTTTACAGATACAAAGATTCTGAATGCTGAGCCCCTACACATCCTTTAAGGAGCTACGTGAAGGTGTTTTGCAGCAACGGAAGTGAGTAAAGCAAGAAAGAGGGGTGACATGTGACCTACCAGCAAACCGCCTTCACATCATCAGAATAATATCATCTCCCTCTACTTACTTAGATAGGCATTCTCATATAATAATTTAAAGGCAATGGGAGAGGGCACCTGGGTGGCTCAGTTGGTTAAGCGTCTGCCTTCAGCTCAGGTCGTGATCCCGGGGTCCCGGGATCGAGTCCCACATCAGGCTCCCAGCTCCACGGGGAGTCTGCTTCTCCCTCTGACCTTCTCCCCTCTCGTGCTCTCTCTCTCACTCTCTCTCAAATAAATAAATAAACAAACAAATAAATAAATAAATAAAGTCTTTAAAAAAAAATAAATAAAGGCATTGGGAGAAAGAAAGTTCTCCTAAGTATGCTTGGATGGTTTTAAAGAGTTAAATCTTCAAATACTAGGGAAGGAAATGAAGAGATAGATGCTGCCTAAGCTGTGTAGACCAGGATATAGAAATATAAATACATTATTTTAAAATGTTATTTGGAAGAAACGGTATGAGAGCTCCTTGCGACGTGTCTGCGCCGAGGGACTCGGGGTGGTTGAGGACGGGTGGGGGGTAAGGGTCACTACTTGCATCAACATGAAATAAAGAATTGAGCAAGAAAGAAAGGTCTTGGGGCCAAATGGGAACTGCTACCACAACAGAAGCCACAATAAGACCAAAAAGTAAGTGGGAGAAAAACCACTAGTGGTTGCACCAGGCGGAGACGAGCAGTGTTCACACTCGGTGTCACTATTTCTTTCTTTAGTCTTCACGAGCAGGTTCTTGTTTCTGGCTTTTGCAGAGCTGCGTTCATCCAGCTGGCTCTTCTGCTTTTCTTCATTGATTCTCGGTATAAACATTTTCCCACATTGTCACATCACATTCAAAGGAAACGTATTTTGAAAGGGCTGCTTGGTAGCCCAACCGGGCAGCTGCACTCTGATTTACTTTTGTCATTGTCCTTTGCTGTGCTGTCTGCCCAACGCTCCCATATTCTTGGGAAGAGCCTCCCGAGAGATTCGCAAGCAGGCAGCCCCCCTTCCTCCACTCTGGCCGGGTGATTCAGGTGGTGGGGGGGGCGGCCAATCCCCACCTAGCCTTCTGGCCGGAGCCCTGAGAAGGGGGTCCAAGCCTGGGCAATCCAACGTTCCTGAGACTTTCTCCGACTGGAGCAGGACCAAAGAGCTCAAAGTGAGGATGGAAGCCTGAGCAGGGATGTGAGGCCAGACTCCCAGGACAGCCTCCCTGCAAGCAGAAAGCACCAGGAAACGGTCACAGAGCAGGGACAGGCCAGGGAACCAAACCAGAAGAAGAGGGAAGAGAGAGATACAGGCAGAGAGAGAAGGAGCCCAAGCTCTCAGCCTCCACACCTAGGAATCTCACTGTCCTTGAGGCCAATCTGATTCTAGCCCTTTCCGTAACTGGCTACATTAGCTGATAAATAAGTACTTCCCTTAGACATTGTCTACGTAAGAGAGGTCGCATTTGCTTCTGTGCTTTTTAAATGAATGAGCCTTCACCCAGGGTGACCCCTGGAATGGAACATAATATTCAAGTTGTTTTTAGCAGATACTTCATAAATAGTTATTAAGCCAAATTAAATGAACTCCCCTAGAGGCAGAATGGTACAGTGAAAAGAACACAGGCTTTAGAAACTGGCTGACCTGTGTCTGAATGACGGATCTGTAAGAACTCGGACAAGTTGTTTCTTCCGGCACAGCTTCCATCGGTCCTCCTCCTCCTCCATCTCCAGCAGCGGTACAATCTCTAGCATGTTGGAATTCTTTCCCTGTGGCTCACGCCACAGCAGGTGCTCTGCATGTGTTATCTCTGGATAAAATAATCCCCGGGGAGAGGTCTCCTTGTTACATTGTTCCGACCTGTGAAATGAGGATTCGGTGAGACAACCAAGAGATTGATGCTTCTCCAACTTTTTGCTTCCCGACTTAATCCTTCCACTTACCACTTTGCCAGCATTCAGAGTGACTGTCCTTGTGCTTTTGGACAGGTTAATATGTTTGCTTTTTGCCATCATAACTTGTTAACCTTTGTCCTCTTGTCTTTTAGCTTGTCTGTTAGTCAGTGTGAAATGTGCTCAGCAATGTCCTAACACAAAAGTAAAACTCGGCAAATGGAAAAACGCACTCTGCTCTTGCATGGGAAGACGGAGCATCCTAAAGAGGTCAGTTTTCCTCCATTTGTAAATTTAATTTAATCCGAGAGAAAGGAAGGAAGGACAGAAGGAAGAAAAAGAGAGGAAGAAAGAAAGAAAAAAGGAAGGAAGAAAAAAGACCTTCCCCTTCCCATTCCCCTTCCCCTTCCCCGGAGTGGGCAAGTTGATTCTCAAGTTCATATGGAAAAATAAACAAGCAAGGGTAGTCAGAAAAAATCTGAAAACAAAGAGTGATGAAGAAGGATCAGCCCCTGTGGATAATAATGTGTGTCAGACCACCTCAGTAATAAAAACAGAGTGATCGTGATACTTGAATAGACACACACACCCTAACACAAACGGGAAATAGACCTGTTATTTCTGTTAATCAGAAATAGACCTGATTAACAAGAGAATTAAGTGGAGCAAGTGGTGAATGTGTGCCGACATTCAGATTCTGACTGCACACTCTGTTGGCAAGATGGACGAGAATTAACCTAATTTTATCAAAGTTACAAGTGCATTTACTCCCCCTTCTGGGAATTTTACCTATACATTTAAATGATAGGTATTCCAAAAATGACAAAATGGTGGGGATTCAAAAGGGGTCTGTCGTGGCATGTTTATAAGAAGACATCCAAGTTCCCACAACTGGGACACTGCTAGAATACTATTGCCCCTGCGGTAAAATACTACACAGCTCAAAACAACAACAACAAACTGGAAAAGTTCTCTAATTATTTCTACAAAAAGAAAAAAATGAAAAACTCCAGCATAGAACAGGGTATATCCTACATTGCATTTTGGGGAGGAAAGGGGACAGTCCGAATAGATGTTTGCATTGGCTTCTGTCTGCATCAGAAACACCGAAAAGCTACACAAGTTGCTAAGAATACAACCCTGGGGAAAGGGGCATCTGCGGGAAGGGGAGAGATGAGCAACACTTGCCAGTATCTCCTTTGTTACATTGTGCTGGGTTTTTTGAATCATGAGTTTATATTACCCGTTAGATAATTTAAAAAAACAAAACAGTAAGGGTTAGAAAAAAGCCAAGCTGTGAGTACTTAATGTGGGTAAGACACTGAGCTGCACTTGTAAATCCATCATCTCATTTAATCCTCACAAGAGCTCTGCGAGGTTTTATTTTAATCTCTGTTTTAGAGCTGAGGAAAAGAGTGACTTAGATCCCGTAAGCAATCTGTGCCTCCCTCTTACCAATCCGTGTCCCTCCCTTATTTCACGTCCGAGGGACATATTAACGTCTTGCAAGTTTGCACAGATCCTTTCCACCCAACTCCAACGGGCTGTTGGAATCTCTCTAACAATCAAAGACCTAGTTCACACCGTATTTTTTTAGCCTAACAACATCGCTAAGGCCTTTTGTCTGCACGTTCTCCATCTCTTGGACTAGACTGTCAAAAGCATATAAAATAGTAACCTCCATCTGCGTAGTTTCCTGGAGTCTGCCCAGTCTCTAATTAAATGGAATCTCTCTAACACCCTTCCAGGGACGACTTATTACTCTTACTTTACAGAAGAAGAAACTGAGAGAGAAACCCAGAGAGACTCAGAAAGACAAACGGGGAGCCATATCCAGGACCTCTGGCTCTAAGATAAATTCTTTCTTCCTAACACCACAGCTGCCTCTAGCTAGCCTTCCAGAAAATATCTTGAATATTTTATAACATATTTATTTTATTGCAAAAATGAACCCTATTTATTGCAGGAAAATGTCTGCTTCAACTAGTCTAGGAAAGAAGAACAGAGATAGCTCAAGGATGGTGAACCAGGCCCTTCATTCATACCGGGCATCGCTGACTGGTGGTTGAACTTTGTCTCGGGTCTTGGAGGCAGCTTCACATTCTTCACGACCTCCAAATCGGCTCTGTCTCCACAGTCAGCCCATCTTCATTGAAGATGGACACTCGAGAAGAAACGTACTTACCATCTGAGAACCAGACGATCTCCGTAGCTTGCTGCTTAAAATGTGGTCTTCAGAGCAGCAGCATCACCATCTTCTGGAGGCAGAATCTCTGTCCCGTCACAGACCTACAGCATCAGAACCTGCATTTTTTATAAAGATTTTATTTATTTATTTGACAGAGAAGGAGAGAGAGAGAGAGAGATCACAAGTAGGCAGAGAAGCAGGGGTTGGCGGGGAGCAGGTTCCCCACTGAGCAGGGAGCCCGATGTGGGGCTCGATCTCAGGACCCTGGGATCATGACCTGAGCTGAAGGCAGAGATTTTTAAACTGAGCCACCCAGGCGCCCCAGAATCTGCATTTTTATATGCTCAGGTGATTCTCGGAGTATGAAATTTGAGAGGCTCCCCTCTAAGATTTTTTTCAGTGACAATTCTCCATGATTTCATGGCCTATGGCCCTTCTATCTCAGAGAGCCAACCAGAGCTGCCTCTTCACCCTTCCCTCAGGTCTGGGGATTGTGAGGAACTCTGCTAAATTTCTCTAGAACTTCTTCCTCTAGAACTTCTTCCAGGAATTTGGGGTTGAACAAGAAATTGGTTCCACTTGAAAAAGATCCTCCTGGGACTGGATTCGCATAACTGAGAAATGGGGAAAGAAGGGGAGTCCGAACACCTCTGTTTGGCTGCCATTGACTCTCTTGTTGCCTGGAGGGCTGTTCTCTGCTTTGCATTAACAGTGGTGAGGTGTGACCCTTCTGCCCCAAACCTGCCAGCACCATGGAAAAATGGAATCCTAGATGGCTCTCCTGGGTGTGCCAGCATCCTAGACAGCCTGGCTCACATTCCGGGGGGAGGAACTACTTTTCCTGACACACTGTCTCTCTGATCACCACTTTGCACACTGCCTGTTTCTGGATTCCAAAGGCTACTGCTGTGTCAGTCAACTATCTCTCTCATGCACATTTTTGACACTAAATTTTTTTTTTCTTTGGGGCACCTGGGTGGCTCAGTTGGTTAAGCCTCAGCTCTGGGTTTTGGCTCAGGCCATGAACTCAGGGTCACGAGACAGAGCCCCACGTGGGGCTCCTCACTCAGCAGGGCGTCTGCTAGAGACTCTCCCCCTCCCGTCCCCCTCACGCTCTCTCTAAAATAAATAACAAAACAAATCATCAAAAAATACTTTTCTTTATATTCGCTTGTTGGCTTTAATTTATGACATGAGAGAAATATGTTTCCCATCACGAAGCTGGAATCAAATTATGAGGATTATTCACCAGTGGGGAGGACAAGAGCAGGTGGTAATTGAACAGAAATAACAATTTTCTGTGTTTTCCTAGAAACCTCTCATGGGTCTTTTCTTTATTTCTACATTTGTTGTATTATTTTTCCACCTTTATTTTAAATGTGTGTCATATGTCATCTAGTTATGAAAGGAGCATTTTTATTTTGAAATCCTGAAAAATTCAGAGGATTATAGGGGAATTAATAAGAAAACAACAAGTTCCATACTTAGCATTTTGTTCTTTTTTCATTCCACTCCTTTTGCTGTGACAGGGATCTTTTCCTGCTTGTTACTGTCTGCAACTCACAGAGGGGAGGCTTGTTGTCTCTTATTTCATGACAACAAGAAGGACAGTGACTGAGCTCCATCGCAGAGAGCAGCAGAATGAGTCAGCAAAATGACACAGAAGGGACCCCGACAAACCCAGAGCTGGACCTCTCCAAGGCACCTTCCTCTGACTCTTGGATGTTAGGCAGACATGCCCGAGCCCTAGCCACTCTGGCTTTTTCTGCACCGGTCCCCACATGCTCCCATCATAACCTCCACACCTATGAGGCTGAGCAGGTGGCCTTCTCCAGGACACTCTTCTAATTGGAAAGATATCACCGCCACATGACTGGAGGTCCTCTTGCTGTGTGAGGGCTGTTTCTTTGTCTCGGCAGAGATAGGACACAAATGTTCCCCATTAATTCAGAACCAGGCAGCCCTGGGTTCTAATTCTAATTCAGTTCCTTAGAGGTTTTATGATCATGAGCAGAGGTAAGTTCTCTGAGTCTCAGTTTTCTTAGCCATGATATGGGGTTCCTAAAACCTACCTATGGGGTCACTGAAAGGATCACGGATCATGGGTATTTAATGCAGCTGAATTGGAACTCAATGAAGGACAGCTACTACTGTCACTCTCTGTCCCCACTCTCAGCTCGTTTGTAAGCTTATGTTAAACACACTTTTAATATTGGTTCCACATCCCATTTTCCCATATCTGTGTCTTAGAAGCAAATTCCTTCTAGAATTGTAGAATCCCAGGACATCACTGGCTCTCTCCTAAGATTTCAAACTCACTCCCACCCTCCCCTAGCTTTCTCTCCATATATTTTCTTACTAGTGGTAAAAATATACAAGGGGAAAATCAAACCTAGCCTCTGTCCTTTGGGAACCTTTAATCTCATTGGGGAGACAAGACTTAGACACAAGATACAATTAGAGAATAATAAAAAAGAGCGAGAATGCTCAAATGTGCTGAGTATAATGTTCTACGCCTCTGTCTGCTTCCGAATTCCATTCTTGCTTTATTAAACAATATCGCAGCGCTGCTGACTCATGTTCCGTTTATGGACCCCTAAGACTGTAATATTTCTCTGCTGGGTGTGCACAGAACAAGTCAGAATATTCTATTGTGTATATTTCTGCAGCATATTCTACTTGGGCAGTTTTCCCTGGGTGTTCTCCACGGCACTTGTCCCCATCCGAGTTCACTGTCTGCCTCTGATAATGTTTCCATGCTGTCAGCCTTGTAACATGATGCATTCATTTCCTAACAGAGATATCTTGGAGGAATGCTCTTCAAACAGCTGTCTTAGCCACCAAGGTCTGGTATTTCCACATTTTCTCTCTGTACTTGGAATGCAAACTCTCAGAGTAGTGGGAGGGGGAAGGAGTGTTGGGTGGATGCTACATACCATGTCTCTAAGCTGATAGATGACCTTGGACATATCTCTTCCTGTCTCAAGGCTTTGGTTTCCTCCTAAGGGGAAGGAGGCTACATGGGAATTTCTGTGACAGACAGACATGCTGTGATTGCACATACAGATGCTAATGTTGATGTGAGTGATGTCGATGACAACTCTCTCTGTCACTGAGGAGTGAGATGGAGCTCAGCACCGCTTCCTCTCCTGTTTTCTTTACCTGAGGACAGTCTGTAGGATGGCAGCTTTTCCCTGAAAATGGTGGCAGGTCACTTCTCAGAGTCTTTCCCCCCTCACGATGGGTCTGTACCACAGACCTGTTAGACTAGTGAGATCAGCCATAAGGCAACACAGATGCTTAGCGAGAGCAAATGTTGGTTTCTTGGGTTTCCATTTCTTGTTAGAAATGGAAAGAGACAGCTTGCCAGGTGCCAGCGATAGAAAGGGAGAGCTCCCTGAGGCTGTGTCCTGTGGAGGATATTTCACAAGCAGCATGGCTGGAGTGTCTACCTTCAAAACGTTTGCCTGAGGTGCCAGTGACGGGAAAGGAGACAGGGTAAGCAGATACACGGAAAAGTGCCATAGGAGCAGTGCATAGCTACCTTCACCCAGCGTGTCTGCAGGAGCACCAAACAGAACGTTAGACACGGAGGAGACGTTATAAGACCCTCTCAACAGTCATACGTGGCAGAAAATGGAAATGAGGCTTTGTGGGTTAATGGTCCTCTTAGAGGGAAATTCACGGAACTGGTTAGTAGCAGGGTCCTGATGATGGATTCAAGGTCATTTCCACCACAATATTCTGCTT
This sequence comes from Mustela putorius furo, assembly GCF_011764305.1. Taxonomy (NCBI): domain Eukaryota; kingdom Metazoa; phylum Chordata; class Mammalia; order Carnivora; family Mustelidae; genus Mustela; species Mustela putorius. Next base: position 20,909,437 of record NW_025421402.1, on the reverse strand, counting down.
CTGCTGGGATTATTTGATTTTGGTTGGTTAGTTAGGGTTATATGGCATGGCTATATTTGAAAGTTATTCTAATATGAGAAGTGTGGTTTGGCTGGGAGGCACATATTTTGGGTTTGCACAGGTAGATTGTGTCTTGAACTTAAGAGGAGTTCAGCTAGGGGCACCGGGGTGGCTCAGTCATTAAGCCTCTGCCTTCAGCTCAGGTCATGATCCCAGGCTCCTGGGATTGAGCCTCGCATTGGGCTCCCTACCCAGCGGGAAGCTGCTTCTCCCTCCCCTTCTGCTGCTCCCCCAGCTTGTGCTCTCTTGCTCACTCTCTCAAATAAATAAAAAAATTTTTAAAAAAAGAGGCATTCAGTAATAGTGAATTTGAGGGGGGATTTGCTGAGCATACAAACAAAAATAAAATTCCCCTTATCCTTCTCCATTAATATTTCCTGATGGAGGTGGGAGTGACTGAGTCATATTCGTGAGTAGGTCTGCCCAATTATAGACCATACCAGCTGGTGAGTGTGTCCAGATGAAGAGCCTCACACATAAATACCCAGTGTGTTGGAAGGTCCAGACGTTAAGGTAAGAATGGTGTCCTCCGTCAGCTTTGGGTGTCTCAGAGAATTCCCAGCCATGTCACAGAGGTGGGGAGATCTTAATAATACGAGGTACTTGCACCCGGGAATGAATGGCCTATTTTACCTGCATAGTTATTTTCCTCGTTTGGCATTAATAGTGCCAGAATAAAATATCCTACATCTTCAGGAAGCACTCATGATCAGACATCCACTCCTGATGGAAGAAGTCTACAGCTAGGAAGGAAATTTGTATTTATTGCTAGTTACAAAGTGTTTTTGTAGAGAAACATTCTCGGCTTTCCAAAGGTATATCAGTTATATACACGGTACTTCACCCCTCTGTATTTAATCCTTAGAAAATCATATATTTTGAGCACTTCATAATTATGTATTGCCTGATAGTTTCCAAAGGCTTTTACACTATCTGATTAGGACCTTACAACAGCCTACTGAGCAAGGTAATGCACTTTGTCCCATTTTGCAGAAGCAGTGGAGAAGGAGTGCCCTCGGGAGCCCTGTGGTCATCTACAGGCCCTTGGGTCATCTCGTTCTTGGTTCAGGAGAGTGGATGGCTACTGGGGAGGCTGGGAGAGAGTAAGTGCCTTGCCCAAGGCCACATTCCTATTCAAAGGCAAATCCAAACGAGGCCCAAGACTTCAGACTATAACCAGTCACTGCCTGTCCACACCAGGAGCTCTCGAACACGGGTGAGCATCAGAATCACCAACGCATCTTATTCAAACTTAGATGGCTGGCCCTGTCCCAGAGTGTTTGACATGGATGTCTGGGAAAGGTAGGCCCCAAGTTCGCCTTTCAGTATTTCAGGAAGTGCTGATGCTGGAGACCAGGCGCTGAGGAACCACTTCCGGTTCAAAGTGCAGTGCCAGGAGCTCCTAAGAAACACAGAATCTCAGGTCCCACCTCAAACCTGCAGAATGAGGATCTGCATTTTAACAAAATCTCTAGATCTCAAGTACAAAGTTGAGAAGTGCTGCTGTCCACCCCAGCTGCCAGTCTGCAAGGCCCTGGACTAGAGGTTGAGGGGTCAGGAGTGAACAATCGTAATTTTTCAGTCAGTCACTTTCTATCCGTCAGGCACTCCTTTCAGCACTAGGTGTATTATCTCATTTAATTCTCCCAACAGGGGCACCTGGGTGGCTCAGTTGGTTAGGTGTTTGCCTTCTGCCCAGGTCATGATCCCAGTGTCCTGGGATCAAGCCCCACAGCAGGCTCCCTGCTCAGCGGGAGTCTGCTTCTCCCTCTGACCCTCCCCACTGCTTCTACTCTCCCTCTCTATCTCTCTCCAATAAATACAATCTTTAAAGAAAAAATTAAAAATCCTCACAATAACCCTGAAAGGGAGATACTAATATTATTTCCATTATAATGTCAAGGAAATACCCTGGTGCAGAGAGGCTGGCAGTCTGCTTCAGACCACTCATCCAAGAAAAGATGGACCCAGGTTTTGAAGCTGGGCCATTCATGCTCCTTTACTATGCTACATATAAAGTGGGTTGCCACTCATAGATGAGAGGGAAAGCCATGCAAATAGAAAGCAAGAGAACAGATTGCTGGGGACAAATGCATCTGTGTGCCCCAGTGAAAGTCAGAAGAGCTGGCTGGGCTTCTGCAGAGATTTCTGATGATGTAGCTTTGGTGAGCCCCATTGTTTGTATCTTCACTTGTAGAATTGATCATAACCACTGATAAAGAGAAAAAGCTCCCCTCTGACAGCTAGACTGTGGAGGGAGGGTACCAAGAATTGAAAAAGAAGCCACGATTTGTCAAAACAGACTGCATTCTGATTTGACAAAACAAACAAATGTACCAAATCGAAACCATAATGTTCATCACAAGCTACCAAGCTTCAGCTCTTGTAACACCAGTCTCTTCAGACCCATGGATTCCAAAATCAGACCACAGACACGTTGATCTGAGGGTGACCCTGAACGGAGACACGTGTTCCAAGTACAAGGGTGTGGATTGTTCCAGCAACTTTCTTGTTGATTCCTCCCAAGCCCATCCTATGACTCACTTGAGCTCCCAAGACCGTAAATAGACCTTTTTCCTGACTCCTCTCTGTGGAGACACCTCAGGAGCCCCCGGGGACATATGGTTTCCCTTGCTGTAGCAAATAGGAATCCACTTTACTCACTACAAGTGTTTTCCCAGTGGCCTTTGCCTGACAGACTCCAACACAATAATATTTTCCGACCTACCTCACAGACTTGTTATAACTATGGAAATAAAGTCGGTCGGGCTCCATACATTTGTGAACTTCTCAGTTTGTTTGAGTTGTTATTTATGCTTTGTTCCATCGTCCCCCCACAAAGACAAGGATGCCTCAACTTAAAAGAGACCAGGTCTTATCTTCTTTGGGGTCACAGTGTCTAGAATGGTTCTTAATGCATAAGTGACTCAGTAATTATTGGTTGAGTGAAAAAACAAATACACAGGCAAATGAAGGAAATCTTTTTTTTTTTTTAAGAGATCTTTCCCCAGTTCTTCTTTCCCAGGTTGCAGCCCTGTGAGTCATCCAGGTAAGAGGTTTGTAAGTGCTGGAAAGTGATGGCTACCACCTAGGCAGACTGTCACTAGCACTTTGTCACGGTTGCACATAACTTCCTTTGCCTCTTGAAAGTTTCCCTACCTGCAAGCTGCCTGGAATTGCTAGTGGGAATATTATTGCTCCCTTTGCCCACAACATTGATCTTGCTGCAGTAACCACGCAACGCAGCGAATAGCAGCACATTTCGTAGCTCACAGAGCTGGTGGGTATCAGTGTATCAGCTGAGTGCCTCTTGCAATCACTGCCCTGTATTTAGCAGCACAATATTCTTAGGTGCTTTTGCAATAGACTTGCACCAAGCAGAAATCATGGTGCGTAGAACACAGTGACTCCATCAAATGTCCTTAAATCCTTCTGGCACAGAGAGTTCTAGCTATGGCTAGAATCCCCAGGGATAATTTTGATCAAGCAGAAGCTGCCAAAGATTCTTCCAACTCAGAAAGCACAGGGGCTGTCCACTGTTATACACATTCCTTTCTCTCCTAGCACCCCTTCTCCTGTTCCCCTCAACCCTCTTTCTGGGTGTCAGGACTTCTGAGACAGGCACCCAGAGGAGCGGGCAGGCATTTACATTGGCGTAGGAGGGAAGGGAGTGGACAGCATTTATAGGACCAGCAAAACCATGATCTCAGGAAGCACAGACCCTGCAAGATGGAGTTCAGACCTGTGGTTTCTGTGACCATGTTTTCTGCTGAGGTAAAGCCTACCCTACGGGGTATTTCCCAAGAGAAACAACCTCTACAATGTGCTTCCTTCCCAATGCCGGAGTGAGTACAAACAGAATGCTGCATTGGTTTCCCTCCCTCTTTGATCCATCAGAGGGACATTACCCCTGAAATAAAAATGAAATACATCCTTCAGACGGTCCCAGTGTCAGTCCAGAGGTCCCCTCCAGAAGTTAGAACGGAGGGGGCTTGTCCTGGTCCCGGCTCTCCTGCTCCCTGGGCTCCAGCTAGCATAGGATGGCTCCCATGCAACCCCCAGTTTCTCTTCCTGCCTAGAACCAGCTCTCAGCCTGGGCAGGGAGAGGGCATGATTTCTTTCCTAGCAGTCCTCCCATCCTGTTGCACTGGGGTCGAACTGGAACATCAGGTTTGAACAGTTACATACACACCCCACATACCCATCTCTTTCTGTGCATTTCCCTCGTGCATGCGGTGTGTACCTGCCCTAGGTTGTGAGCACAGGGCTCGGTCTGTAACAAGTGAAGGATAGATGGAAATTTTATTTTATTTTATTTTTTTAAATTTGCTTGTTTATTTGAGAGAGTGTGCACGCGTGTAGGGGAGGAGGCTGCCAGGGAGAGGCAGAGGGAGAAGGAAAAGGAAAGAAGCCGACTTCCTGCTGAGCGCAGAGCTCCATCCAAGACCCATGACATCACAACCTGAGCCAAAAGCAGGAGTCAGAAGCCTAATTGCCTGAGCCGCCCAGCTGCCCCTACAGACACATATTTTAAAGAAACGTATATGTGGACAAAGATTATGGGATTGTGGCGATTCAACAGATTTAAGATTCTTCTTTTGCAAAATGAAATCTTGCCATTTGCAACAACGTGGATGGAACTAGAGAGTATTATGCTGAGTGAAATAAGTCCATCAGAGAGAGACAATTATCATATGATCTCCCTGATATGAGGAACCCGAGAAACAAAACAGAGGATCATAGGGGAAGGGAGGGGGGAAATGAAACAAGACAAAACCAGAGAGGGAGACAAACCGTTAGAGACTCTTAATCTCAGGAAACATACTGAGGGTGGCTGAAGTGGGGGGGTGTGGGAGGGATAGGGTGGCTGGGGGATGGGCATCGGGGAGGGCATGTGCTATGGTGAGCACTGTGAACTGTGTAAGACTGATGAATCTCAGACCTGTATCCCTGAAACAAATAATACATTATATGTTAATTTAAAAAAAAAAACCAAAAGATTCTTTTTTGCTGAAGGTGACTTTAAGGAGGCATGGACTGACTCTTGCTTCTTGAAGTTAAAAGTTGGAGAGGAAGGGCATCTCATCTGGCTGGATGATGCACTGCTGGAGACTTTCCTACCTAGCTGAGCCCCAGCACTCGGGTTTCTTCCCCAACATGGCAGTGTCTCTCCTCAGTCAACTTCCAGAGGCGAAATGGAGGCTGGCCCCACCCTGCCGGCTCCCCAGCACGGACAGAGCTGTCTCAGAAACAGACATGGTGAGGCGTTTCCTCCGGCCTTCCAGCGCTATCCTGGAAAGGGGGTAAGGTTGTCCAGTGAAACCTCAGATCACAGATGGGAACAGAGGTCATTGCCAAGAAGAATGCTCATCCTTTCCATTGGAGGGCGCTGTCTCCTTTGGTGGGAGGAAACGCAGGTGTGATCCTTCCAGAGTTCAAGGAGGGGTGTGTGAGCCCTGAACTTCCAGCTTGACTCTTCGGGTGCTTTACTTCTTGCTGTGGGTGATCCCCAAGCTGCTGCCTTCCTCCACAGCTGGGCTCTGCCCTGAAGTCATCTGAGCCGGTGCTGCTGAGAAATTTGAAAGGATGAAAGTTGATGTCTGGGGGACTGTTTGGAAAAGCTCTAATTCAGATGTGAGTGTTATCATTGTTAATTATAAGTTCAAACTCAAAGTGATATTATCACCACTAATTCTAGTTAGCTTCCTCTTTTGCGAGAAGACGGAGGATGAAAGCTGTACATTTTGTAAATTGATTACTAATGTTCAAAGGGTTAGAATGTAAGATAACACACCACGTTCTCACTAGATGAGGCATAATTTAAATTTTCTTTGATTCAGAAAACATTTCAGCATCTTGCAGTCAATCTGCTGACACAATGAGAAACTCTGATTTTTGCATGGTTAATTGAGTTTGGGGTAAACGCTCATTCACTGTGTATTTAGTAGTATTATTAACATATATTTAATCAAACAACACTTATTGACGACTGACTGTGTTCAGGGTACCATGATATGTGAAAACAGTAAGTAAAAGTCTAGATGGAGAACACGAAACTCTGTGAGACAGAATGACGGGCAGTTCCATTGACGGGAACCCTGAGCAAAAGGCACAGGTATGCTCAGGGACTGGAGAGACCACGAGTGTGCCCGCGAGTAGGAACCCTACAGACAGTGATAATGATAATTATTGCAACAAGAAGCCCAGCCTTGACTGAGCATTTACCACTTGTCAAGCATTGTGCCAAGTGTCTTCTGTTAGGAAATTGTTGCACCTCCACAATGACTTCGTGAGGAAGGTCCTGTTTTGTTTCTCAGATGAGGAAACTGAGGCACATAGTGGTTAAATGAACTGTTGCCTCAGTAAGTGGTGAAGCTGAGATTTGTGCCCAGGCTGTGTGACCCCGGAGCCTCTGCTCCCGGGAGATCGGATGGCAAAGGTCAGGGAGCAGAGAGTCTGTGTGCTGTGCTCCCTGACCCTTAAGATTATTAAAAGGGCACCTGGGGGGGGGCTCACTCAGTTAAGTGAGTGGCTCACTCACTCTGGGTTTGGGCTTAGGTCATGAGATCAAGCCCCGTGTTGAGCTCCACACTCAGATGGGAATCTGCTTGAGATTCCCCCCCACCTTTCTCTATCAAATGAATAAATAAATAAATCTTTAAAAAAAAATTATTAGGCGCCCCTCCCTTCAAGCTACGCCCTTGGCCTGAAACTGCCTATCCGCCCCTGTCCGCCATTCTGCATCCTTCCAGGAAGAGAGTAGCTGGAAGCGGGGAGAGCCGTGGCTCTAGCTCTCTTTGGTGCTGTCGGCCAGCCGTCCAACCTTGGATAAGCTCTCCGGCCTCACCCAGCCTCAGTGTCCTCAACTCTGAAACAGGAATGTAATTCCGGGGTTGCTGTCGGGATCAAGTTAGCAATCCCTTGTAAAACAGAACGAACAAACAAACTGTGAACTCACCGGTAGTAGCTAGTGAGGGAGGCTCCCCGGAATTTCTTTCGCAAAGATTTGTCGATCCCAATTATCCACAGTAAGAAGTTATGCTTGAATACAGATTAGCTCATCTTCCTCCTCCAGGCCCGCTGCCCTATCTCCGCTGCCTTCATGCCCCCAACCCCAACACAGCACCTGAGGGGTGCTGAATGACTCCCTCCCGCTAGGATGGATCTCGAAGGTCACCAGCCTCCTCAGCCCACTGGAACGTCAGCCTAGGGTGTAACCAGAGCAAGCACAAGGGTCACTTGCCGACAGTCGAGTGAGGTGGCAAGCAGGGATGTGGGGAACTAATGTCAGCCTCAGGAACAGTGTGGACCACTGAAGGACCCGTTTACCAGAGAAGGGATTGCAGAGTGTTAGATGTCAGTTGGAGGGAGCCCCAAAGGGGAGGACACTCGAGGGTGCCCCAGTGGACCCAGGACTGGCTGTAATGGCATTCCTCTCCCTGCCTTCCAACTGACCCTAGTGTCCCCTGCCACCAATGCCATTAATGGGTTCTGTACGACGGGTCTTGGTCTACATCACTCTGCACACCTCATTTCCCCTGCTGGAAATAGTGGGCTTCTAAGTGAAAAAGTCCTTTATTCTGAGCCAGGCATTATACTAGATCCTTTACAGAGATTATCTCTAATTTTCATCAAAACTCCAAGGATAGTATTATTCATACCACCTTTTACTGCTGAGGAAACTGTCATCCAAACAATACAGCTGGTAAGACAGGGGAGTAAGTACTAAGGGTCATGGTTCTGTAGCTAGAAACCTTTGTTCTGGCCCCTCAGTGTTTTCTCTATGAACTGGGAAGACCCGTTCCCCTGTACCGCACCGAACAGTTACGAGATGGTGAATGGGACGGCATTTTGCCAGCCCGTCACGGCACAAACGTTTATAGGGCAGCTAATGCATGCCAGCCAACTGTAGTCAGACACTGGGTGTTATTTCTTCTAATTCCTGTACACCTCAGGATGTGTAACCCCACGCCCCGTGCGCTCTCTTCTGAGCTCGTACTTGGAATGGAAGGGTTTTGCTTACACCATCGTTCTGGGAAATTCCACCTGACTCAGTGTATTATTAGCAGACAAAGCACTTCCCCGCTCATCTGTTTTCCCATCTAACAAATGAAAAGGAAGATAACTGGTCTGAGAAAGCTCTGGGAGAGAAGTGCTATCTGGACGCAAAGCATTATTCAGGAAAAAATACATATATGTATCTCCAATGTGGGTGTGAGTGGAGGGTCCATTTTTAGTTGTTTTAACAGGTGAGCCGATGGGCAAGAAACACCAAAGGGGAAGCTGTCTATGCAGACACTGTGAGCCGCCTGAGATGTGGAGGCAGGAGCAGGTCTCCCCTGACTGCGGGAAAGGGTGCATGCTACCGTTGCAGATGCTGAAAACACTCCGTCCAAGTGAAATCGTTCCCCAGCTCTCGAAGGGCTTTCCTGGGGGTGAGGGGTTGGCATCAGCCAAAGCCAGGAAGAAAGGGATCCAGTGGGTTGCCCTGAGGGTGCCGAGGGACATTCTCTGTCCAGACGGCAAAGCACACACCGCACTGGGCACTAAAACCCCGGGGCAAAAAGGTAGGCTTGGTCCCACCTGCTAGGCGATGCTGTTAGAAGGAAAGGAGCCCAGAGTTCATCCTCCTGATCCGTAATGTGAATTTTCTCTAACAGATAAGCATGGCTGCGTGGACATGACCTGGAGCTCTCACCCCGAGCTCTCAAGGCTTGAAGTCACCTTTTTACCGATGGCCCTGGCTGCATGCCAGAGCCTAGGCTTAGGTTTGCTCTTGCTCCCTCTCACCTCAGTGAGAAAGGAGGGGGTTCACGAAGCATAAGGGGCACTGTTCTTATTATGCGGGGCTCCCACTGAGAAGCAGGAAGCATCAGAAATCCCAGGAAAACTTGGTGGGGGAAGCAGGGGCGTAGGAGAGCGGGGCATAGGGACAAAGATGCTGTGCCTGGAGAAGGCAGAAGCTAGGATTCCAAGAGTGAAGGGTTCCACATTGGAGCTTGAGTTCTGGCTTCCGAAGTTATGAGCCACCTGACCTGGCGCAGTTGGCTCCTCGCTGGGAGGACCAGTTTCTGCATTTGACTTTCTGGCCTCGGAGAGTGGATGCCTATTGGAGCATTCTCCGAAGTACAGAATGCTGTTAATGCATCAGGAGTTAGACCGTGCTGACAATGGGGTTAAAACAATGCAAAGAAGCAGACCCCCACCATCTTCATGCTTCCGTGCCCAGCACCTGGGTCATTGCCTGGCACAGGGTGACAAGGATGGTAACAAGCTTGGCTGTCCTGGGAGAGCAAAGAACCAGTGTATGGAGCATGCCGCACATGTGGACAGAGGAAGCGTTGCGTTCTCTCTGATACACAAAGCCCTAAAAAGTTCAACTATGTTCTAGATCCGTTTTTTTTTTTCTAAAATTCAATACTATATAGGTCTTTTTTAGAGGAAGAAAAACCTTCTGTGGAGCCAAAGGATTAACTCAAATTACTGTTTTGCCTGTGTTTTTTTTTTAATTTTTTTTATTTTTTTATAAACATATAATGTGCCTGTGTTTTAACTTAACAAAAAGACATGAAAGCAGCTATACACTCCTGTGTTTATTAATTCCTATTGAATTATAAAACAAAACAAATCTATTAATTAAATCTAAATGGAGCTAAGATGCAACACGATTCAAATGGGCATTAATTTAATGAGATGGATGGTGTCGGTTTGTGAAACTAATGTGACTAATGTTACTATTAGTAATAACTACTGTGTAAGTGTGAGTAAGGGACCGAGAGCTAAGGGACCATCCTGAGTCCACTCTACTCGTGCTCTCATCGGCCATGTGGTGACTCATTTCTTCCACCACGTTTTAAGACTCAAACCAGTGTGAAACATGTACCCTATGACATCATATACTTCCTGTTTGATAAAAAGACATTACTTTCATCATCCATCTTCCCAAATTATTTTCTTCTCAGGTAAGGACAAATAAAATATTATTGTCAATGAATATTGACAATAATGAACTCATTCAAAAACAATTTACTGAGCACCTGCTATGTTCCAGAGACAATTCTCAGTGATCAGACTATCTCACTAAGCAAAACAGGGGGACAAAATAACCCTGTAATGGGAAGACAATAATCAAGAAGATGAATTAATGTGTAGAGTCTATCATGCATTAGCAGTTAATGAGTGTGATGAAAAAAAAAAAGACGAGGTAGGTGAATTACTGAGTCAGGAGAAGGGATATGGCTGGATGTTGCAGGGTTTTTTTCTTTCTTTTCTTTTTTTTTAAAGATCTTATTTATTTGAGAGAGGGAGAGAACACAGGCCAGGGGAAGAGTCAGAAGGAGAAGCAGACTTCCCGCTGAGCAGGAGCCCAATGCTGGGCTTGATCCCAGGACCCTGGGATCATGACCTGAACTGAAGGCAGACGCTTAACCCATGGAACCCCCCATGTGCCGCATGAGTATTGTAGTTTTACACAAAGTTTTAGGCTCACTGAGAAAGCTGATTTTGAGCAAAGACTTGCAAGAGGAGAGGAATAGCCCGAGAGAGGAAAAAGCCAGGCCTGAGTGAGCACGTGCCGGGTAAGGAGGCCAGTGGTGCCAGATGGAAGTGAGCAATGGGGGACAGCAGTGGTCAGAGACATGCGGAAGTCAGATCTTGTAGCCCACGTGAGCCATTGGAAGGACTCTGGCTTCTACTCTGAGAGAAAATGGATCTCATTGGAGGACTTGAGCTGAGGTACAACATGACCTGCCTTACCCTTCAGTTCTACTGCCCTGGCTTTTGTGTTGAGGTTGGGTTGTGAATGGGGTGGGAAGCTGGAGTAGAAGCCCTTTGCAAGGATGTGGGAGAAGGATGGTGGTGGTTCAGACCGGCGTGGTGGCAGCCGAGGTAGAGCGAATGGTCAGTCTCCTCCTGTGTGTTGAAGAGCCAAAGGATTTCCCTTTGGTTTAAATGTGGACTGTGAGAGAAAGAGAAGGGATCAGAGGCTTTGGCTTGAACAGCTGGACGGATCTAGCTTCCCTCCTTTGACTGAAAGAGGGAGATTAGTGGGCAGGGAAGTTTTGGAGATGAGGAGTTCAGTTCCGTGTGGGCAGGCCATCAGTAGGGTGATCATACAATTCATTGTCCAAACTGGGATACATGTGAGTATGGAGGAGAGAGTAGACAGTATTAATAATTACACTGGAACAACAGGATTCAACCAGGACAGGGGCGCCTGGGTGGCTCAGTGGGATAAGTGTCCGCCTTCAGCTCAGGTCATGATCCCACAGTCCTGGGATTGAGTCCCACATCAGGCTTCCTGCTCAGTGGGGAGTCTGCTTCTCCTTCTCCCTCTGTCCCTTCCCCACTCCCATTCATGCTCTCTCTCTCTCTCTCTCTCTCTCTCTCACACACACACACACACACACACACACACACATTCTCTCTGTCTCTCTCAAATAATAAATAAAATCTTTTTAAAAAATCATTGAGGACTGACCCAGCCCAACCAAGAAATGTGGCCATCCTATCCAACGGCCAATAGAAACATTGAGTTGACAAGGGCTGATGTTTAGGAAAGAGGCCTGGGCCAGAGTTTTCCATTTGGGGGTTGTCAGCTTATGTATGAGGTTAAAGTCATGCAGTTGGGTAGGATCACTAAAGGAGTGAGTGTAGATGAAGAAGAGAAGAAGACCACACACACTCACAACATAAGGACAGAGACACTCCCACTTCAAGAAGTCCAGGAGAAGAGGAACCAGCAAAGCCAGTACACACACTCCTACATATGTGAACACAGAGATCAAGGGGCAGAGTCAGGCCATGAGGTTTTCTTCAGGAAAAAAATTTTTTAATGCCTACATTAATATATTTTTAGATTACCATCAAAATATAAATGTAAAATTTTTAAATTCTTGTGGAATCACCTACATTCTTGAGAATATTCTTGGGTCCCTGGTTTGAGGGACAGGGTCCCATTAATCAGGGGCAGGTACCCAGGACACAGATGGAGACTAGTGGTCCCCAGGAAATTGTTAGTTGCCTTTAGTACATAGAGATGACTGTGTGATCCTGCTGGAACCTGAAAATAATCCCTCATTTTGGAAGGGAAAGACAGTCACAACCCATTTTATAGAGGTAGGAACCTAGACGCTGAGTGAACTTCCTGTTCTTACCTCTTTATATACAGATGTGTGCCTCCTGAAAGTCAGCTTTTACATCTGTCTGTTTTCTTTTCCTTCTTCACATGAGCCTTTGACCATACTTCCATACTTCCTTTTTTAAAAAACATTTTTAAAAATTTCTTTTCAGTATTCCAGAATTCATTGTTTATGCACCACACCCAGTGCTCCATGCGTACTTCCTTTAAAAGAAATCGCTGAAGGATTTTCAAGACTCCATCTGTCCCCATCATTTTTCTTTTTAAGTGTCTTTGTTCCTACCCCATATAAGACTTCCAAACTAAGGCTCTCATCCCCAAGACCCTCCAGACTTAAGAAGCTGAGATATCCCCTCCTCTTTGACTTTGGAAGGATTCTCTCCTAAGGATCTCTTTTATGTGACTGATTTTCTTTGAGTAGAAGCCACTTTCTCTGTGGAAGTGATAGTTTCCCAAACCGAGTCCATTTTTAGTGGATTAGCCCATAACCTAGGATGTGTGTCCTCTTGCTAATGAAGAATAGAAGGGGAAGATGGTTGGGTTCTCCATTTCTTCCTGCCCAGGGGAGTGCTGTGTTTGGGTGGAGGATGCTGGTTGACAGACAAGATGCCTGGGTTCTCAGGCTTTGTGTCAACCAAGTTCCTGCAGGCAGCCATTTCCCAATGCTCTGGTATGAAATTCAGGGCAAAATCTCATCTTGCTGTGTAGTCCTAGAGATACTTTAGGAAGTAATAACAAAAAAATCCAAAGAGTATGAGGGATACCTGAGAGGCTCAGTCAGTTAAGCCTCTGACTCATAGTTTCGGCTCAGGTCATGATCTCAGGGTCGGGAGATGGAGCCCCATGTTGGGCTCCACACTCATCAAGGGGTCTGCTTGAGACTCTCCCCTCTCCCCCTGCCTTTCTGCCTGTTCACATGCTCTCTGTCTTTCTCTTTCTCAAATAAATCTTCTTTAAAAATCAAAAGTTTGGGGGCACTTGGGTGGGTGGCTCAGGGGGTTAAGCCTCTGCCTTCAGCTTGGGTCGTGAGCTCAGGGTCCTGGGATCAAGCCCCGCATCGGGCTCTCTGCTCAGCAGGGAGCCTCTTTCCCCTCTCTCTCTGCCTGCCTCTCTGCCTACTTGTGATCTCTCTCTCTATCAAATAAATAAATAAAATCTTAAAAAAAAACTCAAAGGGTATGAGATTTGCATTTGAATTATTTGAAATTGAGATTTCAGTGTGCCTGTTACTAGCTGTGTATCCTTAGACCAATAACACAATCTCATTCTACGTCAGTCTGTTTGCCTGTAAAAATGGGTATTATGAATGAAATTTCACTGCATTGTGGGAAATAAGTGGGACCAGGGTGAAGAGACCCTAATAATAAAACATTATACAAAACATTATATTAGCTGTCATTATTGTTGTTATCAACTTTAATATATCAAATAAACATTAGCAGATCAGTCATGGCCAGAGGTCTAGAAATAGCTGGAGAAACACAGAAGAGCAGAGTGCCATGACTTCTTCTACTTCATCATCACGGAAATGCTAACCTAATAGAAGGATTCTTACGATCGGTAATTTCAATTTCCATCTCTGCTGATAAATAAAGGCATTTACTTTGATTCTCTGCACTCAAGGGAAGCCCACTGTTCATTAGTCGTTTTGTCTCCTTTACCCCAAGCAAGCCTGAACCTGGTTGACTTTCCATTTGCTTAGACGGTGCCTTTCTTTGGAGAACTCTGTTTATTCATTTACTTATTCAACAAAGGTTTATGGAGGTTCCGCTATGTGCTACCCAGTGGCAGAAAACCGAATCAGACTTGGACAGTCCCCTCAAGGATTTTGCGGCCAAGTGGCCGAGACAACAGAAGCAGGTTATTATGGCAAAACAAAGCAAACACTGTAACAATGGCACCAACAATAGGGCCTGGGAATGGAGGGTAGCAGTGCTATTTTGGCTAAAGGACTTCAGAAATGGGACCTTACAGCAGGCAGATCAAGGGGCAGAGGGACAGCGTTTTGGGCCCAGGAGGGAAGGTTGAAACAGGACAGTAGGGGTCAGAGGTTCAGGGAAAGTGAAAGCAGATCAGTGTCACTAGAGTGTGTGTGTGTGTGTGTGTGTGTGTGTGTGTGTGTTGTGGGGGGCAGTTGTGGGAGGGGGAGAGAGAGATTGAACACGGGAAGCAGAAAGGCTGATTGGCGATATCCTTATTAAATAAATGGACAGCAGAGACAAATGTCTTTTCCCTTCCACATCTTGGCTTTTCCTGAGACTGACAATTCATCAACTTTTGCAAACTTCATTCCAGTGCTACTGGCTACATGCCAGTGCTGAATGCTAGGCATAAAAACAAGAATAAGACATGGGGGATATAGCAAGGACATCCAAAATCTTGACTTCAAGCACGAAGTTCTATCCTTTCCGCGAATTTACTCAAATATTAATCTTCGACCCCGTTAGGATCACCATCCATTGACTATACCAGTTTTTCCTGCTCTTACCTTCATGTATTCATTTCCTCTTCCCCCAAATTCCATATCCTAGTGCTGCTGCCTCTTCTTTATAAAAACTTCACTTCTCCCCCCATGCCTTGTGCTAATTAGCTGGCGGAGTTCCAATCTGGTTAAAACCAACCGTCCATCTACTCTGTGCCCACACTGGAGAAGCTGAGCATGATTGAAAGGAAGGAAAGAAAAAGGGAGGAAGGGGGAAGAGAAGAAAAATACACTACAACTCTGCTTGCTCAACTTCCTCTACTTTATGACTATAAATCTCAAAAGAACACTCTAAATTGGCCAGACAATCCAACTATGTTTTCCTAAATATACAAATTCCACTTCCTAATCTCTGAGATTCCTATCCTATAACTTCCTTTTCCCCCTCCAGTGTCTGTCCCCATCCCCCAGCTGATGATCTTGCTTCAAAGACCTTCGGGCAGAAAAAAAAACAAAACAAAACACGAGGTCGTCCTCAGACAGATGATTCTTCTAAATGTGGCACCCTCTGTCCTTCTGTGCTTTGTTCCCCATGCTTCTTATCTTCTCAAGATCTTTGAGAGAAAAAAGGACAGAGGATGATTTACGTTTTCTAGTTCCCAAGCAGATCGATGTGTTATTTTTCCAATACCCGCTTTTTTCCTCCCTAGAAGAAGGCTATGTGACGTTGGGTAATTGACTGAGCCAGTGAGTCTCAACTTTCCTGTCTGCACAGTGGGCCACGTCCTCTGGTTTAAGACAGTAAGTTGTGTAGATATTCATCTCAGATGATTCAAAATACGAAATTTTGAATGGAAGGATGATTTAAAGAAGTGTGGGCAGGGTTCAAGCAACACACAAGATAAGGTGAGGCATCCAAAGAGAAGCCACAGTGAGAGGCAGCTAAGTCCCTAAGGACTCCAAGAGCTTGGGTCCCAGGAGCTGGAGAGGCAGCTGGGAGGCAGGGCAGCCCAGAGGAACCACAGCCTGGGAGCAGTCAGCTAAGCAGGGTAGCAGCCGGGGCAGGGAGAGACTAGCTCCTCCCTGCCTTTCCACTCCTCTGATCCCCTGCCAAATCCAGCAGCAACAGAGGCTAGGGAGCCTGAGCAAAGTGGTGCAGGGGCAGCCTCGGGGTGGTGGTGGGGGCCAGAGGCAGCCGAGCAGGACAGCATGTAGACAGTAGGCAGCACCAAAGCCATTCTCTGAAGGAAGTGCTGCATTTCCAGACACAGACTTCCGCGTGAAAACTCCGATCACAGCATTTCAAGGGGAACACTGATAAGGAGCATTTGACCTTCCACCTCGCCTTTGTGCTTAGAGCGCATTTTCCCCTGGAGAGTGGGTGCGGGGAGGTGAGCCTGCAGCCCTGCAGGCCCCTGAGCTCCACCTGCAAGGTAGACTTGGAGAGACTCGACTTAGTTTCCAGACCGTGGCAGAAGCTCAGAGAAGGAAATCGGAACAATTCTCAACTTGCCATGCTTCGGCTGCTCATCTTTAAACCATGCCTTGACCTTTCTTTCTTCCTCTTCTTTTCCTCTTTTTTTTTTTTTTTCTTTTGAAAGAGAGCCTCCTGGTTGACTAATTGTTAGCATGGAGCACGCATCTGATGCTCTCCCTTGGAGATTCTCGTCTTTGCTTGGTAGCAGTCAATCAGCATGCATGGCTCTCAACGATATTAGCATCCAAGATGGTGAGATAAACAAGCTCATTAAAAAGCAAGTTGTTACATCAAGCAAACACCTTAGACTAATAAAGCTTGGCATCCTCTGTGGTACACTCAGGGAAACAGTATTAACTGCCTCGGTAGCAGGCTGCATCTCAGAGAAAAGCCCAGAAGGCAGCTAGTTGATCCTGTAGAATTATTCAGATGGCCTCACCGATGTTTGGCTCCTTGGGGAAATGCTGGGCCCATGAGCTCAGAGGTACAATGTTTGGATGGCAGGAGATTTCCACCCATTTAGGGGGACTTTTTCGGTCATTTGACAAACATCTGTGGGGTACCCATAATATGTGTGCACAGGCTACTGAACACATAAGGTGTTGTCCTACCTACAAAGGGCTCCCATTCTTCTGGGTGACACAGGCTGGGCGACATAGCTGCAAACAGACCCAGGATCCAAGGAGTTTAGTGATCCAGGGAATTAGCCTGTGGGACACAAAAATGATATAATTATCCCAGTTGGGGCTGGGATACAGGGAGAGGATGACTTTTGGGGGGCCTGTAGATTTTTAAATTTATTCTAAGGAACAGTCAATACAACATTGCACGTGAAGTCATGTCTAAGAGCTTGATGGCCTTTTCTTTCCTTCCACTTGGAGACTAACTGAATTTATGGACACCGTATCTTCCTAGAGACCATACAACTTGATGCAACTTGGAAAGCGGTCCCCACCCCCAGGCCTAGAGCCATCCCTGAGGTAGGTGGAAAGCCTTGGCATGCATTGGGCTGTCATGCTCATCCTGGCTGGAAGGTCGTGCACCGAATGTCCAGCTAGAGAAGTTAGGAGTCCAGGGAGGGCAGGACGCTGGGGACTCACTTGAGCCAAAGAGAGGGGTGGGTTGAAGTGATTAAGAGGAGATTTGTAGGTTTCTATCTAAACTGGTCTGATTGAGGAAAAATTTTCAAGGTGCAAGTTCTCTCTGGGCCTTTCAGGGAAAGGTAGGACCTGTCTGATCTTGGCGAGGCATCCCAGAGTAGCTTTGTCCATATCTGAAAAGCTGGGTGTGGGAGGTAGAAGTCTAACATTTCTTGAGTCCATATGATATGCTCTACAGCTCTGATTGGTGTTCCACCTACTTATGTTCCTATAACCCCACGAAAGTAGGGGTTTGGTTTGGTTTGGATGGATTTAGTTTTAAATCCCCATCTTAAAAAGGATTTTAAGGTTCCAGTGGGCATACAGGACTGGACGAAATCACAGAGGAGATAAGAGTTGGGAGGTTTTGAGTCAAGATCTAATTGATCCTCCTTGTCCCTTATTAATCCCCCAGATTCCGAGCTGGGTCTGGGTACCATTTTGGCCCAGCCTTTGCTCCAAGGTGGCTATGTTCCCATGATGTCCTTGGTGTAGCATTTGATTGGTAGGTAAAGAATGATAATGAGCCAGCATGTTATTGAGCTGGACTGCCCCAGTCTGTGAATGGGTTCTCAGGAGGCTGCTGGGACAGACCCACCAGC
This sequence comes from Mustela putorius furo, assembly GCF_011764305.1. Taxonomy (NCBI): domain Eukaryota; kingdom Metazoa; phylum Chordata; class Mammalia; order Carnivora; family Mustelidae; genus Mustela; species Mustela putorius. The sequence continues at coordinate 20,891,598 of NW_025421402.1, read as the reverse complement.
CCTGAATACCCATGGGAAGATAGTTAAGGAAGGAACAGCAAATCTGCAGGTCTCGAGGTCAATGTAGAAAGAAAGAGTTGTGATAATTTTGCTAAATCTATTAACCTCTAAAGAAAGCAGAGATTTTGGCTATTTTTTCTGGAAAACATTCTTTTTTACTTGTATCTTCCTAACCTGGGGTTTGTTCTATTGATCTCTATTGAGGTTATGAGATTATGAGATTATGAGGTTATGAGATCTTTTGCAGTAGGCACTGGATTGTCTAAAAAGAAAATTATTGGTTCTTTTGAGAGAGACATCATGTCTGTTTTTTCTGTATCCATATTATGTACCATTCCTGATAGATGCCCGTAAGTATATGCTAAATTAATGAATTCCAGAATCACTAACTAGAGGCTATCAGTACCATGTGTGAGGTCATGAGTGGTTTAGGGAGGGAAGAAGAAGATCAGTGGGATCTAACATAACTTGTCGCTGATGGAAACAGACACAGGACATTGCTAGAGGCCCCTCATGTCACCCCCTTCTACCCCCTCTCCATCTTCAATGCATTCCAAATGGAGGGAGGGGAAGCAAACATGGAAAGAGATTGTGATAAAAGGCAGGAAGTATATGTCTCTATTCACCTAGGTCTTTGCGGCTCCTTTCATCAGTATTTTGTCATTTTTAATGCACAGACTCTGTACATGTTTTGTTCAATTTATACCTAAGCATTTCATTGTTTTGGGAATGATTATAATTGGCATTGTGTTTTTATTGCAGTTTCCATATGTTTGTTGTTGGTACATAGAAATACTATTGATTTTTGTATGTTGGTCTTGTATTCTGCGATCTTGCTGAACTCATTTATTAACTGTAAGGCTGTTTTGGTGTATCACTGGGATTTTCTGTGTATCTAATCCTATAATCGACAAATAGAGAGTTTTAGTTCTTCCTTTTCAATCTGTAGGTCTTTCTAGGAATCATAAAAGCCAGACATGTTTTCCTTGTTTCTGATCTTAGGGAGAAAGCACTCAGCCTTTCATCATCATATACTATATTAGTTGTAGGTGTGTTTTATAGATTTCATTTATCAAGTTCAGTAAGTTTCCTTCCAGTCCTAGTTCATGGAGAGTTTTTATTTTAAACAGGCAATAAATTTTATCAAATGTTTTTTTCTGCATCTACTGAGATAATCACGTGATTTTCTTCCTTAATCTATTAATGTGGTGGGCCACATTGCTTGATTTTTGAGTGATGAATCAGATTTGCATTACTGGGATAAATTCCACTTGGTCATGATATATTCTCCTTCAAACATCGCTGGAATTGATTTGATAGTATTTTGTTGACGGTTTGTGTGTGTGTGTGCCTGGTCATGAGATGCAGCAATCTGAACTTTCTTTTCTTAAAATATTTTTGTCTGGTTTGATATCAGTATAACACTGGCCTCATAATGAGTTGCAAAGTTTCTCACTTCTTCAAATTTCTGGAAAATATGATATACAATTGGTATAATATCTTCTCTAAATGTTTGGTAGAATTCACCGAGTAAGCCACCTTGGCTTGAAGTTTCTTTGTTGGAAACATTTAGCTACAAATTCAATTTTTTCCATGGAGAGAGAATTATTCAGATTATTTATTTTGAATGAGTTTTGCATCTTTCAAATAATTGCTTCCTTCCAGCTAAGGTTTCAAAATTATGGGTATAAAGTTGTCATAACCTTCCCGTATTATCCTTCTACTATATGTGGGATCTGTAGTGATGTCCTCCCTTTCACTCCTGATATTGATCATCTGGGCTGTCTTTTTTTTCTTGAACAGCGTGGCTCGAAGTTCATCAATTTTATTGATCTTTCTAAGAACTCGTGTTTGGTCTCATTGATGCTTTCTGTTGGTTTTCTCATTTCAGTTTCATTGATTTCTGCTTTTGTCTCTATTATTTCCCTCCTTTTGCTTTGGTTCAATTTGCTCTTTTTTTTTTCCCCTGATTTCTTAAAGTATATGCTTATATAATTTGAGACATTTCTTCTTTTCTATGCAACTATATAAAGCTTTAAATTTGCTTGTAAACACTGTTTCAGACCCATCCCACACCTTTCGATGTCGATGTTTTCTCTTGTGCTGTTTATGCTGGCTGCCTAGTTCCACAACGGGCTTACCCTTGGCTCAGAGACAAAAGGAGATAGATATCCCCAAAGCTCTCCCCTTTCTGGCTACTTTTCACCTGTTGACATCCCAACCCAATGTGCATGCTAATGTGAACTCTTCAAAGTCTTCAAGCAACTGGGTTTTTTGTTTTTTTTTAAGTAATAGTTTGTATTTTTTTAAAAAGATTTTATTTACTTATTTGACAGAGAGAGAGAGATCACAAGTAGGCAGAGAGGCAGGCAGAGAGGGGGAGGAAGCAGGCCCCCCACCGAGCAGAGAGCCCGATGCAGGGCTCCATCCCAGGATCCTGAGGTCATGAAGGATCATGCTGAAGGCAGAGGCTTAACCCACTGAGCCACCCAGGTGCCCCAAGCAGTTGGGTTTATTTGAACTGTGTTGAGTGTTTTCCACTATAATCAGTGGGCTATGGAGCTATGGAGGGCTAACATCATCTTCATCTTGGCTAGCATTTGAAATCCTGTCTGCTTCTGAGTTTCCATCAAATTACCAAGTACAAAGCTGTGCGTTGAAAAATACTTTTCCATATGGGACTGACTAAACCCTTGCACTACCTGCCCCCCACCCCACTACTGCCAGAGGGAAGGGGCAGTGAGTGACTTGTAGAAAATATCCTTTGTTCCGAAAGGAAAGCATGCCTCTCCTGCTTTCCAAAGGAGTAGAAATCCCCAGGCTGCTTTCAGACTAGGAGTGATGCAGAGCTGGCCTCCCTTTCCCTGTAGAGATCACAGCTGAGAAGCTCTGGCCAGTGAGTGAAGAGAGAGGTAGGCAGAGTCTTTCTGAATAAATGCTGCGTGTCTGCTCTGGATACCCCAGTCCCCGTGAGATCTCTGGAGACCCCAGTTCCCGTGAGATCTCTCCTTATTCCATTCTTTTGCTCTTCCAGCAGACAGACACCCTGCTCAGCAGAGAGCCTGCTTCTCCATCTCCTTCTGCTACTCCCTCGGTCACTCCCCCTGCTTGTGTTCCCTCTCACACCTCTCTCTCTCTCTCTCTCTCTGGCAAATAAAGAAATAAAATCTTTTTTTAAAAAAATTAATTCTGGGCACCTGGGTGGCTCAGTCAGTTAAGTGTCTTCCTTCAGCTCAGGTTGTGATCCCCCCGTCCTGGGATCGAGCCCCACATTGGGCTCCCAGCTCAGCGGGGAGCCTGCTTCTCCCTTTCCCTCTGCCTCTCTCCCTGCTCACTCTCTCTCTCTCAAATAAATAAATATAATCTTTTTTAAAATGTTCAAAAAGAGAAAAGTGATTTTGAGCACCCACACCCCCAACACACACATTATCTAATTATAAGAAAACCATCTATAATGTCTGCTGTGTGTGTTAGGCACTTCCCCAAGCCTAGATTAGTAGACAGATTGCTGTTAATATATCAAATAAAAATGAGTAAAACTCACTTTGGTCTTTTTTTGTTTTAGATAAAAAGTCCATATTAATAGAAATTCTAATATTTTCTTCTCACACCCCCATGGGCATGGACTCCTTGGGTCGTACACAGCCCCCGCTTTTGTGACCACTGATTTAATCTACCCACTGAGAACGAAGTGAGGATCTGCCTGGTCTTGTTTCCTGAGTACCTGCCATGTCCTGGGGGGTACCTCTGTATCACGGACGGAAAATGAACATTCAGAAGGAGATTTCGTGACATGCTGATAAATTACTGGTACCTTTGTGGTCTCAGAGTAAAGGGTACATCTGGGACGTCATCCTCCAGCCATCCAATTGTCTTTTACCCCAATTCCCCAGAAATGGGACTTTCTTCAGCTAACCGGGGTCCTTTTAAGAGAGAAGTAGGAGGTGACGGGAAAACAGGAGACCCAGGGCTGCAGATATTCTGGTGGTTGCTGTCCTAGGAGATGGAAGGTCATGGGTCTCAGCTCAAAGGGGGGTTCATCTTCTCCCTGCCTCTCCCCGAAGCTGGCATGGCCACCTGCCCTCCCAGGGTAGCACCAGAAGAACAAGTGGCGACTCCCATCACTCTCCGCCTCTTCCTCTCCCCCTTACCTCTCTGCCAACACCTATCCGCTCTCACCAGCCTCCTCAGTTCCAAGCCGTTCCTTGAAAATTCACTAATGAAATTCCAGTTTCTTTTGTAATTGTATTTTAACATGGTTCATGCTCTGATACCAACCTTAAATCAAACTCTTTGCAGAAAGACTATCACAGGGTGACAAGCTCCTTCTGCATGCCTCATTACAGAAACATTTATTCAGAGCTTCCTGGATGATATGAATGGCTGCCTCTCACTGCTGCAATGACTTAATCCACTACAACCGAGGGATTTTAATTTCCTCTCCTGGGCTCCTCACTTTGGTTCCCTGCCTGAGTTTGTCCCTCACTTTGGATGCATAGCTGTGGCGGGGAGGTGGGGTGGGGGGCTTCACTTGGGCCTAGAGCCTGGAAAGGGTCTTCTCTGGCACAGATCATAAAAACAGCCTCCAGCCCTGGACCTCGGTGGTTTGTCCAGATTATGGCCAGCTGGTTTTCTCATCATGGTACCTGCTCTCTCCAAGGCCAACTAAATAGAAAATGTAAAAGTAAGCTCTTGGAATGGGGAAGCCATGACGGTAGCTTCAATCTTCTCAGAGGCCCTGGCAGGACACCTACAAAGAGGATACTTTGGTGAATCTTTGTTCAGCAGTGGAGGAAGACAGTGGCCTTCCCAGGGACCCCAGACATGAAAACAGGGCCACAAGGGTGAAGCCGCTTGAAGACACAAGGACAACCTGAAGATGACACGAGAAACCGCATGTTCTGGAAAGAGACTTTTGTGTGGGTTCCACAAGGGTGAAAGGTATCACTCAGAAGATGAGCATAATGGGATGCTAGAGGGGATTTTCCTTTTTGCTCTGGAATTAGCAACTGGGACTCAGAGAAGACATGGAAGATCAGGCATTCACATTTTTAAAAGATTTTATTTATCTATTTTGAGAGAAGAAGAACACAATCGAGGGGGAAGGGCAGAGGGAGAGGGAGAAGCAGGCTCTCCCATGATCGGGGAGCCCAAGAGACTCAGGGCCTGGTCCCAGGACCCTGGAATTGGGACCTGAGCCGAAGGCAGATGCTTAACCAACAGAACCATGCAGGTGCCCCAGGAGGCCACACACTTTTTAAAAAATAATTTTTATTAACATATTATATTACTTGCCTCAGGGGTACAGGTCTGTGAATCATCAGGCATACACACTTCACAGCACTCACCATAGCACAAACCCTCCCCAATGTCCATAACCCCACCCCCCCTCTCCCTACCACCCCCCCACCACAACCCTCAGTTTATTTTGTGAGATTAAGAGCCTCTTATGGTTTGTCTCCCTCCCGATCCCATCTTGTTTCATTTTTTCCTACCCTACACCCACACCCCCCCACCCTGACTCTCAAATTCCTCATATCAGGGAGATTATATGATAATTGTCTTTCTCTGATTGGCTTATTTCGCTCAGCATAATACCCTCTAGTTCCATCCACGTAGTTGCAAATGGCAAGATTTCATTTCTTTTGATGGCTGCATAGTACTCCATTGTATGTATATACCACATCTTCTTTATCCATTCATCTGTTAATGGACATCTAGGTTCTTTCCATAGTTTGGCTATTGTGGACATTGTTGCTATGAACATTCGGGTGCACGTGCCCCTTCAGATCACTACATTTGTATCTTTAGGGTAAATACCCAGTAGTGCGAATGCTTGGTCGTAGTGTAGCTCTATTTTCAACTTTTTGAGGAACCTCCATGCTGTTTTCAAGAGTGGCTGCACCAGCTTGCATTCCCAGCAACAGTGTAGGAGGGCTCAAGGGGCCACATATTCTAATAGGAGTTTGAAACAATGAGAGCTGGACACTTCTTACATCTTCATAAGAGCTAAGCTGTCTTTGCTCAAATGTTCCATGTTTGTTGAACAGTTTGAACTCAAGGACATATGAACATCAAACAAGATTGTTTCTCACCACAGTCTCAAACATACCTCTCCTCACTACCCGTGTCCCCTCCCTTTACTGACACCTCAAGCAAACCCCATAGTTTTCCAGTCGGTTTCAGTTATAACAACTTCCAAGTCAGTCCACTTTAAGAGGCCCACCCCTCGCTCCAGCTTGGCTCTGACCTGTGGTCCCAATGAACTGGAGGAGGAGAGATTTCTTCTCTCTGTCTCTCTCCTCTCTCCTAGTTCCAGCTTAATGGGGGTTGAGATAGAGAGGCAGGAATGAGGAGGAGGACAAGGGTCCTCCCAGGTTGCTGGCTGCTGTACCTGGAATGACCTTGGAGGTAGTGAGTTTACAGACAGACCATAAGAGATCTCCAGAATTCAACTGCATATCCATTAATTAACCAATTTAATGGACTCTTACAGATGTAAGAGTTGTGTGGCCTAAGAGGAAGATCTAGGCAGGAGTGCACTGACGTATCTTAAGAACTAAATAAATAGAAATATAGTCAAGTGCAGAAGCAGTAGGGGTGGGAGGTGAGGGGGTTGAGGGGGTATACTCAGATATCCCTCTGTGGCCTGGGATCTGGATGGTGGGAGCTCAGACAGTTATGTGTTTTGGTTCCGAAGCCTGATCATCTTCTACCTTAGCAATTGAGAAGGTCTCTTCCAAAGTTGTTGGATGACTGAATTATCAAGTGAGGAAGTACGTTTTTAGCTTGAGAACATTTACAGTTACACATACAAATGTTCATGAAAATTAAACCCATAATATAATATTTTTATAAGGCATCTATACATGACTCCTGATCTCGGGGTTGTGAGTTCGAGTCCCATGTTGGGTGTAGAGACGACTTAAAAATAAGATCTTAAAAAAAAAAAAAAAAAGAGTAGCAGGTCAATCTCGTGATTCTAATTCTAAGTGGCTAATTGAGTAATTAATTTGAACCTGAAACTTTAAGTGGAAATCTTAGGAGGTATTATATTTGCCTTAGAGCATTTAAGAAGTCTTAAGTTTTATCTTTGTATAAATTTCACTTACTAGATCTGTTTTATTCAAGCACATAGGGAAGAAGATTTTTGTTAAGTCAAACATATAGGGAAATTAAGTATATTTAATAGTTTAATGCATCAATGCAACTGAAGATATTTGAAGAAGTTAAACTAAGTTCGTAAATGAGACCTAACGTTAATCGAAGGCCCCCTTCAGAAGCTGTTGCTAATGATTGCTAGAACTATAAAAGAATCATAAGACCCGTAAGCTGAATGTAAAAGCTGCAGAAAGAGCTTGATTTGTTCACAAACGGAATATTAATTGTGACGTTAAAGTAACCTCAGAATAATCTTTTCTGTGCACCCCACCTGCCCTTGGCAGCCACCTGTCAGAGAGTTGTCTTCTGGCGGCTGCTCCTCTGGCTCACGCTGACTGTCCCCAGAAGCCCAGTGGGTGGCAGGCTTGAAAGCAGTGCTTTGGGAGTGGGGTGGGTGAGGGGCTTGGACACCCCAGCTCTCCAAACTCTGATCCTGGGTCTTCCAAGAACCTCCTGCAATTCTGGCTCCTGGGGCTGCCTCAACCACAGCTCTGCTCTGTGTGACTCGGGGTGACGCCAGGATTCCTCAAACGTGGCTCCTTCTGCAATGTCGGCACGTGACCAATGGCGCGGTGGGCTTTGGGGGCGTGGTGCAGGCTGCTTTACCACCCGGCCCTACCTTCATGTTCGTCTTCTCTTTCTCTTCTCCCCCCACCCCACCCTCGGTGCCCACGATGTCAACCACTGATCTTCTTGGGGTTCTCTCACTTTGGTGTCGAGAAAACAGCCCACAACCTTGTGACTCATGACTAACTGGCAATTCTCTCAATCCCTTTCTAACCACCCCCCTCCAAGGCTTTTCAGCCAACTAAGGGAATACATGGGTGCTCAATGGGTTCCATTAAGCAGGACTGGAGACCACAGACCCCCTGATTAGACCACACGGGTTGGGGGTGGCTCGTGTACAAATATATCTGGTGTTTGGACCCTGAAGGGAGATCAGCTGGCAGGTAATGCTTAGGTTCAAGCAGCAGGAACTTCCTTTTCAAGCATTTCCGGAACAGTCTGACCACTCAGAGGCAACAGCTGGCACCTGCTGTTGTTACTGGACACCCTCTCTTCCTTTGCTTTACCGGCTTCACTCGAGTTCCGAGCCACAGCAGGGTCCCTGGCTGTGAGGATGCCGCACCCAAGGACTCTGAGAGATCTGCTTTCCTTTTATTCCAGATTCTGCTTGTACCTTCTAAGGGAAAAAGCTTTAGTTCCCCCACCCCTGCTCCCCCAGGACAGTTAAGCTCTATTGGGAATAGCAGTGACAGTCAGAATAAAATCAACTTAACTAATGACGCATCTAGTTACTGAGCATGTATTCAACAGCAGTGTTGTTAAAAATGCTTTACATGTGGTGACATTTTCGGTTCTTATAACCACTCGACTGCTATGAAGTAGGTACTGTGATTACCTCCATTTTGTAGAGGGGGAAACTGAGGCACAGAAGGGGTAAGTAACTGGCCCAAGCTCTCACAGCTTGGCCAGGACTGGAGTTAGGATTGGAACCCAAGCATTCTGACTCTGCCACATTCCCTAGACCTAGCAGTCGTCATACATTGTCGTGCACTCCTGGTTTCAGAAATTGCTCCCAGAGCCAGGGTGCCTGCAGAGAATCGATTCGGCGCAAACACCACCAGAAAATCCCATATGTATAAATTGGAACCAACCGATAAGAAAACAACAAGTCTTCCCCATTTTATCACCGTAATGTTCCTTGCAACAGAAAGGTTCCCTCTGAATGCACTGAATATGACTCTTCATTTGCCAAAGTCTAATTTGCCCACAACTTTTCCAGAAGAGATCTCTTAGGCAGAAGAAGTTCTCTGTGGCTCCACAGAGAGGAGCCTTTGGGGTGAGGTCCCATAGTGAGATGCAGGTGGTAGGGCCAAAAAGCCAATCACGTTTAGATTCAACCCAAGTTCATTTCATTGTGGATGCACTTAATAAATTCTCACCAACAACGTAAGACCAGAGGGAAGGCATTTAAATATGCTATCTCTTGGTAAACAAAAAAAATTGCAGGACATTATGATGCCTGATTTATTTGAAATCTAATTCTTTCCTTAACATTCCGTGGAGGCAAGGTGAGAATTTTGCGATGTTTCGAGTGGAATGCCAAGTCACTGGATAGAATTTGTCACTTTCACTGGGTCCCTTCCCCAATGCCTTAGAGCAGGAGTTAAATAAGAGCCAATAGTTGGTTGAAATCCAAGAGCGATGTGTTTAGAAGCATGGCAGTCGGAAGCTGTCGGGGGCGCCTGGGTGCCTCCTTCAGTTAAGCGTCAGACTTAATTCCTGCTTGGGTTGTGATCTCAGCGTCCTGGGATTGAGCCTCAAGTTGAGCTCTGCACTGAGCGTGGAGTCTGCGTGAGATTCTCTCTCTCCCCCCCTCTCTCTGCCCCTCCCCTTCTTAAAAAAAAAAAAAAAAAAGGAAGCTGTCACAAAGGCTGGCACAGTTAGTAAAAATCCCACAGCAGAGGCGCCCGGGTGGCTCAGTGGGTTAAGCTTCTGCCTTCGGCTCAGGTCATGATCTCAGGGTCCTGGGATGGAGCCCCACATCGGGCTCTCTGCTCAGCAGGGAGCCTGCTTCCCTCCCCCACAACTGCCTGCCTCTCTGACTACTTGTGATCTCTTTTTGTGTGTCCAAAAAAAAAAAAAAACAAAAGTCCCACAGCAAGGTCAGGAAGTCTAGGGTAGCAGTAAAGGAGGAAGCCTGGATCCAGGGAGTGCTAAGAAAGCAGTTCGGGTTGGAAGGGGTGTTGACATGGTGGCTGTTTAATAAGGAGAGGTGGAGGAAATTTATTTTCACTTCTGACAAGAAATGCGGCGATTGAGTGCATAGCGCCGGTGCTGACATGTGAATGGGGTAGATTAGTGCAGACTCTGAAGCTGGGTTTTTAGATTTGTTTTTTTTTTAATTGATATATAACTGACATATTACATTGTGAAAGTTTAAGGTGTACAACATGTTGACCTGATACATTAGTATACCACAATATGATCACCACCATGGCCTAGCTAACACCCCTATCACGTCACATAATTATTCTTTCTTTTTTGTGATGAGAACAAGAAAGATCTAGTGTCTTGTCAACTTTGAAGCTTATAATTGTATAATCACTATATATTGCATATTAGTCTAATAGTTGAATGCAGGGTTTTGGGTGCCAGCCCCCACACAAAAACCCACACAGAACTTTTGACTCCCCCAAAACTGAACTAATATGCGTATCATTCACTGGAAGCCTTACCAATAACAGGGCCAATTAATACATATTTTGCAGGCCGTATGTTTTATATGCTGTATTCTTACAGTAAAGTAGGCTAGAGAAAAGAAATGATATTAAGAACATCATAAGGAAGGGACACTTGGGTGGCTCCGTTGTTAAGCATCTGCCTTTGGCACAGGTCATGATCCCAGGGTCCTGGGATCAAACCCCATGTTGGGCTCCCTACTCAGTGGGGAGCCTGCTTCTCCCTCTGCCTCTGTCCCTCCGCCCCCCGCTCATGTTCTCTCTCTCTCAAATAAATAAATAAAATCTTTTTTAAAAAGGAAGAAAATCATAAGGAAGAAAAAAATACACTTATAATACTGTACTCTACTGCCTAGAGGTAGACCCGTATGATTCAAATGAGTGTTGTTCAAGAGACGACATATTATTATTATAGTCAGTATTGTTGACTAGTCAGTATTGTGGAGTACAGTCAGTACTGTTGAGTAGTTCTCCAGGGTGCATTCCTGGGTTTGAATCCTGGCCCCTCCACTTACTCGCTGCATGATGTTGGGCAAATCTCTGGACATTCCTGCCTCGGTTGTTCCATTTGTACATTTATACATAACATTTTAGGGTTATTGGGGAGATTAAATATGCTGATGTATATAAAGTACTTACACTGGTGGCTAGCACAGAGTCAACAGTATGTAAATAGGTAGCTATTATTATTGTTAAAGATGGGTATTTTTTTAAATCATGGTGGTACTGCCTTTGAAAATCTCCAGCAGTGACATACATCCTGGTCCATAGCACGTTTTGGAATAGCCCATCGGAGAGTGCAGACGTGCGCTAACGCTGATGTCCCACTGCCCAGGGCAGCCCTGGGACATTAGGCTTCTGGGACTTCCCCTTCTTGGGGCTTCAAGGGGAGGCTTAAGGACCCAAGCTTCCTGGAGAGACTCAGTCACTCAAGACTATGGCGCCCTCTAGTGTCTGATGACAGCAGCTGCTCACACGTTCTCCCCAGCACATCCCAGCCATCGGAGCATCCCCGAGCTTCTGCTCACCCTACCTTTCAGGGCCGCTGGGAAAATCCACCTCTTGCGACCAACTTAGAGACCTCACTGTACATCTCCCATCTGGGTCTCTTCACCACCCACAGCTGCAGTGGCTGGTGAGAGGCTCCCGGTCTGCCATGCACTTTGCACCACGCCGTTCTTTCTCTGTGTTGTTGACACTGTGGGAAAGGAACCCCATGGTCACATGTCAGCCAGTGAGGGATCTGCCCTGCTGCAAGAAAACAGAGCCCATAATTGTTTAGGTGAAGATGTGAGCGTATTTAAGTGGGAAATGTGCGTGAAGAGTACTCTGTGGGAGTTTAGAAAGGAAGAGACCAAGGAGGTCGCTTCTCTTTCAGGTCCTTGAGGGAGGTGGCATTGCAAGTGCTGTTTGGGTGGTCGGAGAAAGAACTATTGGCTGTAGAGTGGGTGGGCGGGGGTGGGAGGTAGAGCCTGCCCTGTGGGCGAGCTGAGAACGAACAATGCCTTGTTTCGAAGTGGGGAACCTCATCCTTCCTGAATGCTCTTTATTTCTTCCCTGTGCTGGTCCTCACGGTATTAGAGGTGACAGGGAAAATGGGATGGGTTGGGGGGAAATGGAAGCTCCCTTTCTCCTTGTTGCTGTCCTAGGATTCAAGTGTGGGAGAGGCCGAGTGGCCAAATACAGACACAACCACCTTTGAGCAGAGCAGCCTTCTTGAGCTGGTATGGGTATGGTCTCTTCTGGCCTGACTACTTTCCCTGTACACTTTTCCTTCCTGGGAACAACCACCACAGGTCACCCCATAGGATGTGTGTGCTGCCGGACCCACACATGCCTAGACACAGTGCCATGTGGGGTAGCACATGACTGCTGATCTCTGGGCCCCTTGACTGGTGACGGCGATGCCAACAAGTCTTCCTTTCCTCTTTACTGCCACTTTGGCAACATCCACCAGCACCTTGCGAAACACCGCCTTTTCCTGTGTGTGCTCGTGTCTGTGTGTGCATTTGAGGACAGGATGCATGTTACACTTAACCATATATCATCAGTTCTAAGATGGAGGGGATTTTACTCACATTTAATCATGTCCCAATTTGAGAGGCTTCTACCATGTGACATTGGGTTTCATAACTCAATCAATGACTTTTTTTTTAATTTCTGCAGTAAGATATAAATTTATAATAAAATTGGAATCTGCCTTATAATTACTGACATCTTAATGACAATAATTGATGAAATCTCACAAGAAGGAAGTATTTCTCCACTGCAATAAGCCCCAAATCCCTTCTGGAAGTCTGCTCTTCCCAATGCTACCCAACAATTTCCAATGCAAATGTTATTCTCCTGGACTGCTGCAACTCAGATCTAAGGCATTAATCTTTGTCGTGGATATCAGGGTGGTCTACCCAGGTCGCTCCCTCCAGCACTGAACCACTTGAAAATGCTGGCCGGATGCTCTCAGAGGAAGAGAGCTGTGTCCCCACTGGAGCCAGGCCACATCCAATGACTGGTTGATGTGGGGATGACTTTGAAGGGCCCTCCAACTCCAGAACTTCCAGTAGGATTGGCTGAGGGCTTTGCTGCAACTGCTTTGCAGTTCAACTTCTCCCTTTGCTCATGTTTCCTTTACTCCCTCAGATGTTTCACTGTAAGAGCCTTTTTCTGCATGCTCCGCTCCATCCCAGAGCCCTACTTCTAACCTGCAAACAGCTGGTACCGGGTGCAGCCTGAGAAACTCTACTAGGGGATTTTGGAGCTGGATCACCTGCTCATGGATGGAAATGGGATAAGGGTCTGGGTAACTCTACCAGGTAAACCCTACTCACTCACAGAGGTACAAATAGAGGGTGATGGGTCTCTAGAAGGGGCTGGGAGGATGCGTGGAAGAGGAAGACGATGAATGTAGAATGTAGATGTGGTGGTTTATGACACTAGCCTTCCTCTTGTAAGTTTCTAGCAGGAGAAGGGCCCCGACAAAATCCTGGTGGAGCCTTTCTCACAATTTAATAAATGAAGCAAGGGAATATGGACAGAAGAAAAAGTGGCCCTCGGGAGCCTGGGTGGCTCAGTGAGTTAAAGCCACTGCCTTCAGCTCAGGTCATGGTCCCAGGGTCCTGGGATTGAGTCCCACATCTGGCTCTCTGCTCTGCGGGGAGTCTGCTTCCTCCTCTCTCTCTCTCTGCCTGCCTCTCTGCCTACTTGTGATCTCTCTCTCTCTCTTTCTCTCTCAAATAAATAAATAAATAAAAATCTTAAAAAAAAAAAAAAGTGGCCCTCATGAATGTGGTGCAGCCCCCAGTATCTCCCCCCAGGGCCAAAACACGTGTTTTCTCAGCTGTTGGGAATGCTGGCGGCTAAGAGCTCTCACTGAGCCCCTCTCAAAGCCACGTCCTCTGCTGAAGGGATCTTGCCCAAGGTTAAGCATGAGGTCAGACTGTCTCCCAAGATTGTTCACTGTTCCTCAAATGCCTTTTAGGTTTTAGAACCATATTAGCTAGACTAGGTCCTTTTTAAATAGAACATATTATAAATTTTAGGCTTTAGAGTGAGCTTGACAAAAATAGTGTACCATCGTGGTCAAGAGCAGAAGTTTAGAACTGCCTGCACTGAGTTTGAAGTCACTTTACTTTTCTGTGCCACAGTCCCCTGTCTGAAAATGAGGCTGATAATAATGCTTTCGTCTCACAGAGATGTTGTAAGTCTTGACTTTGATGATGTATGTATGATAATCTCTAGACATGTAATAGGCAAACAGTCTAGGATAGATATGATTAGCCATCCTATCTTAATTACTAGACTCTGTCTTCTCCAGGCTGAACCAGGCAGAGTCTGCGTCTTTCTCTGGAGAGCCGAGTGAAGTGTCTTATGCCTCACAGTAGTAAGTTCTCACTAAAGTATTTTAAAAATTCTTATTTTTTCAAACCCCATTAAGATAGTGAGAAGTCAGCCCACGGAATGGAAGAAAATATTTATAACACATCTGACAAAGGATTCGTATCAGACCAGATAAAGAAATGAGTAAGGAAAATAAATATTCAAATCCATAGAAAAATGAGCAAAAGACCTAAACAGAACACAACCACCGGAATGGCTCAGACAGAAGACCCCAGGTGTTGGGAGGACGGGAAGACAATGAGCTCTCTGTAGAGCCGAGGTTAATGTAAAACAGGGTCTTTGTTTGGGAAAACTGGAAGCGCGTACTTAAGCCAAGCATATGCATCCCCAGTGACCCAGCAGCACAACCCAAAAGCAAGCATGTATATTTTCACCAACAAATATTTAAGAATCCTCATAGCAGTACTTTGTATAATAGCGCCCCTCCCCTCAAAAAAAGGGAAAATGGAAATCAGCCAAATACTCAACAACATTAGATAGAGTAAACACCCTTATGGTGCAGTCACAGGATAAAACACTAGAGAGCGGTGAAAACAAATAACCAACAACCCCATAAAGCAAGAAATCGCTGAAACCTCGTGTTAAGAGAAAAAAGCCAGACACAACACGTATGCGCTGTAGAATGTAATTTTTATAAAGCACTCATGAGACAGAATTAGACTCTGCTCTTCTGAGTGAAATGGTGGCCACCTTGGTGGTCCTTGTGACCCACGGGGAGCAAGGGATCGGCTTCTGGGTGCTGGTCATGTTGTCGTTGCTGCTTGAATCTGGCGTTAGTGACATGGATGTGTTCAGTGTCAGGTGAGCACTGAGTCACATAGAAGTGCCACCACCGTCTTCATCATCATCATCATCATCATGGCCAGAGGACGAGAACTGAGAGGTTGGCGTACACGGAGAGGAAAATCATACAGAAAGGAAATAGAAAGTTCAAAGGAAAGACTTGGGAGTTGCCGTCGAACTCCATGCTCTGTTCTGATTTCTTTGGCCCACCAGGATTTCTCCAGGCCCCAGAGCACTGAGCCAACGGCTTATTTTGGCGGCTGTCACTGACATATGCAAACAGGCTTCCTAATGTGTTAACAAAGCTGACTTATGAGCAGCAATTTATTTTTATCAACATTTGAAGCTGATAGTATGGATGATGTTAATGATGACAGGATATTGATGAGCCAAATTAGATCCTAGGCTTGGGTGTGAGCTGGAAAAGAAGAGGCACCTCTCTCCCCTCTCCATTTGGGTCCCTTTGTCCTCTCCAAACCTGTGTCAATATCCCTTAGTCATCGCCTACCAAGGACCAGCTACCGAGGACCGGCTACTCTGCCCTGTCCCTAAGATTTTTGCTTTCTCCAAGTCCTAATCTATATCCAAAAAATGAATTGTGCCTCACAGCAATTATCAGAGGCCAAAAGCTCATGTATCAGCCCTTGGAAGCAAGACTTCCAGTCCCCTCAGTAGGGACCTGGCATCAACCCACAGTTTCTGCAATGTGCCCTCTGCACCCACAGCTCACCTGGGCATCTCCACACTGTCATTTATATTATGACCAAGGACATGAACTGTCTCAAAAATTTATTACTAAAAAGTATATCTCTAGAAGGATTCTTTCAATGCATTTTTTTTTTTTTTAGGGTCTGAGTGTTAGGTCAAAAAAAAAAAAAACCAAACACCGGTCATTCCTTCTTTTTGAGCCCAGATCCTCGAGACAGCTACTTCTGCATGAAAATCAGAACATTGGTAGGTTCATGACCCTATTGGATTTCACAAACACAGCCATCAGAGTCCTTCAAAGGTCACTTTGAAAATGACTCTAGAGTTCTTTTCCTATGTGAAGTCATGGTCTTAAAACATATCTGACTTGAGAAAACATCATAGATGCCATAACACCTGCAATCTTCCTCCCAAAGCTTATCCGTAAGCCTACCCAGACACTTAACCCACCCCCAAACCCACCACTGGCTTTTTATGATATTCATCAGAACTTTTGTTTTTCTCTTTCAGGCATGGCCAGGAGAGCAGAGGATTTTAAGGAAATATACTCAGTCTTTTTAATTTAATCCCATGAGTGAGTGGCCTCTCATTCCCATATTTTTGAAACCACTGCTGGAAACGGGATCCTTTCATGGTACCTGCGAGAGATGCAAGAAAGGTTCCTATCACGACAAGAACTTGGCTAGGGCATCGGGAGGCCTGAGTCTAGTCTCACGAGTGACATGATCCTGGGTCGGTGACTTCACCCCACTGGACTCTAGTCCCCCCCCCCCTCTGAAAAACAAGGAAAATTCTTCTACCTTCCTTCACATTTTTGAGACCCTCATGAAGTTGTATGAAAGTGATGTATAAACTGTAAAATGCCAGCCAAATACAGAAGGACCGTTGAAATTATGCATATTTTCCCCACCAGGTGCTACTTCCTCCACTACTGCTTCTGTCTCCAGCACTTCCTGGGGAGAAAAACTGATTATCGCTTAGAGAAAAAGCGAGCACCAGGAAAATTCTAATCTTAATCCTTCTGCTCGATTTCCACCGAGGGTCATTCGTCAATATTAAGCTTTGAATTTTAATTTTAAACACCATAGTCCCAGGAAAAAGAAAAGGTCTCTTTTGTCTTTAATTCTGCTTATTAGAGAGCAGACACTGGGCCACCGCATAGTAATGGGAATTCAGGAATCTAGATTCTTGGAGTCACGTTTTTCCCTTGACGACCCACACATCCATTAACACAGGCCTCCTGGTCTCAATGACTGGAGAGACTCGAAGCGAAGCGTATGTGATGTAATCGGTAAGTGATACTCTTTGAAAGTTTCATGGCCGTGAATTCCCTCTGTTTCAGGATGCGTGTGCTGTTGTGATGTGACGTTTATTTTAATGGCCCCAGAGATACACTGAGCAATAGTGCAGCAAATTAACACCATCTTCTCGCTTGCCTGAAACTGTAAAAGGCAATTTGAACCACATTTAGTGTTTATAATTATTTTGTAATCCAATTTGCAGAATTGCAACAATTATTGGTTATGTAGATTACATATAAACCTTAATAAGAGATTTTGGTTCTTTTTAGGAGACCTAACACACCCACTTGGGCCCTGGAAGAAGAGAGAAGGAGGAATATTTATCGCACCGTCTCTGATTTCAGTCTCTCCAGATTATCAGGGGAAAGCGGCAGAGAAATTTGTGACAGTAAATGAGAAAGAGGAGAGATATTCAGGGAAAAAACTCACTGGAGAGATGGAGGCTCCCTCTGGTCATTGGGACATGTAACCATTTTACCCATTACAGACTATCCTTGGCCTTCTGAAACCTTACAGCGGCTGAAGTCCATCTCAGAGCAGCGTGTGATAGGGAGCTGTCTTCACAAATGGTTCAAATTTCAGTGGCTTCCCACACTGGCATGGTGTGGCAGCCAGAAAAAAAGCCCTCGGATCAAGCTCTTCACTTGGAGGGTAGTTGGCTGGCAGAATTGCCTAGTACTGCATCTACCTTTGCACAAGCAGGAAATATATCTTTGGGCATTAAGCCTCGGAGACTGGGGGAGTCATTTATTACAGCAGCATAACTGGATTAGTCTGCTCGGACTGCCGTAACAAAATAGAGACTGAGGAGCTGTAGCAAGAGAAATTTATTTCCTCACAGTTCCAGAGGCTGGGAAGTCCCAGATCAAGGTGCTGGCTGATGCATTTCCTGGCAGATGGCCACCTTCTCTCTGTGCCCTCACACGGCAGAGAGAAGCAGAGCAAGGTGTCTATTGTCTCTTCTTGTAAGGGCGCTAATCGCATCATGAGGACCCCGCCCTCATAATTCATTGAAGCCCAGTCATCTCCCAAGGGCCCCCTCCCCAAATACCAGGTAGGCTTCAACACACAAATCTTGGGGGACCACAGTTCACTCCAAAGCAATAAATTACCTATCCTGGTTGATTCAGGGACGATTTGGGGATGTCTTAGCATCTTCATATCCTCTCATTAGGGTGTATGAAAATTTCGACATCAGCTTAATCTCTACATGTGCTACTCTGTCTTCCTTTGCTGCGCTGGAAGTGACCTCAGTGGAGCTTCTCCTAGCGTTATACTCAGGGAAGCACGTCATTAACTATCTGCTAACATTTGCAAAGCTCCTAATGTCCCCCTATCTGATGTTTCTATCGTATTTCCTTTTCTTGGGTTCTAGTCTGAGTGGAGGAAAGTTAGCATGTGTGTGTTTAACCAGTTCACACTCTCTTTGCCTCCCTCTTCCCTCTATGATCAACTAAGATGAATAAAATGGCCTTCCCACTGTCTCTTCCCATCTAGCAAGATTTCCCCATGTCACATTCTTCTCATTTCCAAGGACTTTTTTTGTTTTGCTGTCTTCCCCTGGGCCATAGGGTGGGTGCAAGTGGAGAAACTGGTTTATTGATATGGGCAAATAGAAATATGGTATCCGTGTTTCCATTGTGTGCTTGCAAATGCCATTATTTTGTCCATATGATATTTAATACGAAGTGATGAGGTTCATCAGGGGAGAAATTGGGCCTATTTTCCTCACATTGTATCCCTAGACGAGTGCATACCCTGGCACAGGAAAGGAGAGCTATGTTCATCCTTCGGAAGGGACATGGGGCCACACCGGACAGGCGTCCTAGACCTCAGTCTGCCTTCTCTTGCTCTAATACATCCTTCACACTTCTTGGCCAAAGCTTGGCTCAAATACTATTCCCTCCATGACCCCCTTCAGGGAGAATGAATAACACATAACAGTTAGTATGACAATACTCGTTTCAGCCTTAATTGTTTCTATGACTATTTCCTCAACTAGCTGCGGCAGGCAGACCCCTGCTTTACTAAGTTTTGATTATCTCACCCTCTCCTTAGTACCCTCAATGGTGCCTAGCTTGTCGACTGTACTTGGTATTGGATAAACATTTGTTGAATCGAAATGATTCCCCACTGTCATTTTCTCTCTTCTTTGACTTCTTAAAAATAGAACCCCACACTGCTTCTAAATGATTTTTTGTATGTCTATCAGCAACATCTTTGATCTGTTTGCCAACGTGACACCTGAGGATATCTAGCATAGCTCTAGCACAGAAAAGGCTCAAAAAATATTGTGTTGATAACTGGATAATGGGGCACGCAGGGGAGAAGAAATTTGCCTGGAGTGCCACTGTGGCTATTAGAAGCTGTACTTCTTGTGCGTCATTTAGCTGTGGAGCCACACTTTCCCCTCGTTCAGCATTCTTTGGTTAGCAAACATACATTTAACTTAGTTGGATAGAGAATGATGTTAACATAGACAGAGTCCTGAGATTGGTTCTGTATGAACACCTGGCCTGGCTCTATTCCAGAGCCAGAGACTGGATCACACACCACAGGCAACTGTCTTGTAAAGGCAGATCCAGTTACACGGGGTACAGACAAGAAAGGGCACCTCCAAATGCAGGCACCAGAGATGATATGCCTACAGCATTACTTTTGTAAAAGAAGCAATCTTTACCCCACTAAATGTACTGAATTTCCAAGAAGAGCACTGGCTGAAAATCCATTCCACTACCTACCAACTAGCCTTGGGGTGGATGAACCCTTAACTAGTAGTCTGGAAGTTCAGTGTTCAGACCCACATTTGTGCTATGAAAAGACCTTCTCACTCATCCCCATGAAAATGGTGACACAGTTCTCCAAACCATCCTCCACAATGACTCCAGAGTTTTCCTTGAAAAACAAACAAGCAAACCAAAAGACTTCATGTGTCTGATTATCAAAGCAACCCTGTTCGTGCGGGGCAGGGGAGTATGCAGGATTCCAGAGTGGGGAGGAAACATCAGGGGGCCTACTTCGATCTCTTACTTCATGTTATAAAACTTACTCCATGACTCTCTTTCTAGTGGGGACTCTCCAGTGAATGGAAACTCTGCTGCTGGAGGTAGCCAGCACTTTCCATCTTCGCGTGCATGTGACCAACCAAAGAATCTTCCTTGAGGAGTGGGTACAATAGACAGAGAATATAAGCATGTACATCATTTCAATCCCATCAGCAGTTAACAAGATGATGTTAAACATAATGACACAGGGAATTTCCAAATAATTAGTGGAAACTATTTACAAAAACTTCAGTTTAGAAATTCCTTTCCCATGAACAACGAGGCACCCTTCCAAGATTTACCCCCCTGCATGAGCCCGGGATGTAACATTTGGCTTCTCTTTCAGGCGGGTATCAAAGGAGAGCCATGCCTCCTTACACGTAGAAGTGTATATAATAATAGAAATAGAAACTTCTAGAACCAAAGAAGTATGGATTATTGGCATAATGAGACATAAAACCTAACTCTGAGGAATTATGGACAGAAAGAGAACTTTCTGCCCTTGGTCTATCAGACTTGATACAAGACTGACGCAGACTGGCATGGAATTGAGGACGCAGGAGGACAATAGGATGCAGAGAAGAGAATTTCCAGACCAGACCAACACAGAGGCAAACGCTCTGGCAAAACCTGACCAAGATTTCACCAGAGGTAGCTCCTGTATTCAGCAAATGTTTGTTGAGTGCCTACTATATGCCAGGAACTCTTCTAGGGCCTGAGGATCCAGCAGCAAACAGGGTCGTGGAAGGGTCCCGGCTTTCAGGGCCACCTGGTGGAGGGAGACAGAAAACAAACAAAAACCGAGAGAAAAATACCAGATTATGACAAGTGCTGCCAACGAATCAAAATGAAGGGATACGAGAGGGGACAGCTTGGATATTTTAGTTTGGGTGATCAGGTAAGGCCTCTCAGAGTCGACGCAGAGCTGAAACCTTATGTCCAAGAAAGAGTACGTGCCCTGGACATCAGGGGTAGGAGTCTTCGAATCAGAGCGAACAGTTAGCGCAAAGGATGGAGAAAGAGAGGCAAGGCCGCGGGACGCCAGCACTGGGGGGCAGGGGGGGGGCAGAGAGGCGGGGGACAGAGGATGTGATCGCAAGCCAGGGTTAGGGGTTCGAACGTCCCTCTCGTCACAGTGACAGTCACTAAAAGAATCTAAGTAGGAGAGTGACAGGGTTTGGTTTATGCTTTGGAAAGATTATTCTGGCCGCCCTGTGGTGCACACGCCTGGGAGAGGAATCAGGCAAAGATGGAGGCAGGGAGGCTTGTCCGGGGCTGGGGGACAGGCCTGTCCTCAGGTGACCGGCCGGGGGCTTGAACTGGGGTTACAACGTGGGGATGAAGAGAGATGTGGGCTCCAGATATGTTTGGGGGAGAAAGGCAGCGGGGCTGTCTGACAGACTGCATGTGGAGAATGGGGGCCTGAGCAGCTGCATTCTGCAGAGGGACAGCAAAGACAGGGTGAAGAGCAGGGCAGGTCGGCTGCCGCACACCTGTGTGTGCCCCACTCTCCTGTCCACGGCCGCAGCCACGTCCCGCAGAACGACCTCCTTGCTGTCACGGGTCAGCCTGTGCTTCTGCAGGGGGTACCCCTGCCCCACCTGCTCCACCCACACAAGCATCTCTTCTCAGCCTTTCCATTTCTGAGCCTGACTCCAGGGAACGAAGGTGCTGCCCTGTGTTTCTTTCCAGAGTCTCTTGTGCAGAGCTGGTGCATCCCTTCTGGAACACAGGGCAAGTACGGTTTCTGGGGAGCCCAGAGGCCCCTCCCACTTACTCTTCCAGGCAAGCACACCAGGGGAGAGCTACAATAACAAGGGATTCCCATTTCTGGCTGCCCCCACAGGACATGCTTCCCTTCGGTGACACCACAAGAGGAGAGAGAGAGAAGGTGACAGGGGCCCACAGTATTTCGGGGTACTGTTTACACCAACCCCAGAGATCTGGACCCTGTGGGCTCAGTTAAACCTTTTTATATAGAAACTCCCAAATTTCCCATGAAGATATCCCATGTATGCAAGCAAGCAAACAAAAAGCCAGAAAACCAATATTGCTACACTTCTTTGTTCCAGGCATTTTGACATACATCGTCTCTTCCAATCTTCATAATAATCAAAGGTGGTGGGTATTATAGACAACACACTATGGAGGAAGGAAGTAATGATTATTAAATGTAAGTGGCTGTTCGGGGTTACAGTTAGTTGGTGACAGGTGAGATCTGAACCCAGGTTGTTGACCTTCATTATAGCAATCTCTTGGGTTCACAATTTGTTCAAGCAAGTACCAAACTTTGCAACAGGGTTTACTTAAAAGGCTCTACAATCAGATGACATTTTTAGATACAATCCTTTTCCACGAAGAGCAGATTCATCAAATATCATCACGGTGGATAATCTACTTGATTAACCTATCCTTCCTAATTCCAGGTAAGCTTCTGTGGAGCTCTCCTTGCCCATCAACCTGGCTTCCATGATTAAATGCAAGGTCGCTGGACTGCTGTGGTCAGAGTCTACCTGTGCTGAGCTCCTGATCTAGAGGACCAACTACATTGTGGGTTTTTTCCATTCTGCATATCAGGATTCACGCCAGAATGTCTTTGGGGGTAATTCTAACCAGATTTATTTGGAGACCGTTACCTTCCGAATGTCCCTTGTCTTCCTAGATGTTCTTCCTGGTCCAGTCTCATGTGTGTATCTTTGTCCAAATTCTTGGTTTCCACTTGCTTGGGCTTGTAATCATCTCCAAAGTGGTCTGTCTCTGATTTCTGAATTTTCATGTTACTAGTTTTGTTCCTAAACACTCCTTACCCCACCCCAAACCATAGCTATATCTGTGGAAAAGCTGAAGTTCCTTAGTATTGTGTTCAAAAAATCTCAAGATTCATGTTTTACCATAATTTTCTAGGTGCATTACTCTCTACTCCCCCTCAACATACTTGTTCTAATCAAACTGGTTTCTTCCTGTTCCCAGGGCATATTTTATCATTTCCTCTTCTCCACCTCTTGCCACATGTTGAGCCTGAAGTGACCTTGTTCCCCTCTTTGCTTGGTAACAACTTACCCCTTCCTAACCCAGCTCAGGGTCTGCCCTCTTCATGAGACCTTCCCAAGTCCACATACTCCCTCCTTCATTTTTGCTTTCCTTGTATTTTAATTTTTTTTTTTTTTTACTATTACAGCATTTAATAGTCTCAGCCTTGAGTTATAGTTGCTTATAAGTAGGGGTCTGCCTCATCATTCTTTTTTTTTTTTAAGATTTATTTACTTATTTATTTGTCAGAGAGAGAGAGCGAGAGAGCATAGGCAGGTAGAGAGGCAGCAGAGGCAGAGGGTGAAGCAGGCTCCCTGCCGAGCAAGGAGCCGGATGTGGGACTCAATCCCAGGACGCCAGGATCATGACCTGAGCCGAAGGCAGCTGCTTAACCAACTGAGCCACCCAGGCATCCCCTGTCTCATCTTTCTATAACTTCTGTAAGGGAAGAACCATTTCTCATTCAGAGTTGTGCCTTCCGTAAAGCTAAGCACAGCACTTGGCTAATCACAGGTATTCAGTAAGTGCTTGACAACTTAAATATATTCCAATAAAGTTAATTTCTGAGTATGTGACAAAGGTTATGGAGTCATTAAAACTTATGTTTAAGAGGTAAGAGCTAAGAGTTTGTGACCTTAGGGTCGTGAGATCAAGCCCACATTGGGCTCCATGCTGGGCATGGAGACTGCTTAAGATTCTCTCTTTCCCATACCCTCTGCCCTACCCCCAAGCAGACATGTTCTCTCTTTCTCTCTCCCCATCTCACTTAAAAAACCAAAAAAAAAAAAAAAAAAAAAAAAAAAGAGAGAGAGAGAGAGAGAGTGAAGAGCTAAAATTATTTTTAGATTCTGCTGCCCTATTGACAGAATGGTATGTTTTATCAGGGGCTTTCTTTAATGTGACTCCTTCTGAAATATCCAATATATTCATGCAAAGGAACTCACTGTCATCTGCTCCTTATTCTAGGTGTCACATTTTACCTCTCTGCTTGATAAGTATTTCAGTAGCCTATGGATAAAAACAAAATAATTTGACCTAATCTGAGGGAAAGTCATTACAACTCTTTGTTATGATCTTCTTGGCTTGGAAAAACCATGAGTTGTTCTTTCTCGGTAAGAAGACTCTCTAAACATCAATAAGATATAATACATGTTATAAAATTGATTACTGGGGGCCCTCAATGTTCACCCTTTGCTTTCCTCCAAATTCTCTTTTTTCTATTTTCCACTTCTGATAAAAAATGACTTGTTTGAATAGTTATATATATATACATATATATATATAACTTATCACATCTGTTATATATTATATCATACACACATATTTATTATATATAATTTTATATGTATCAGCAGTGGCAGAAATTCCAAAGAATGCCAAACTCTGTAAGATAGTGATACATTTTTAGGGCAGGGTGATTCTAGAATGAAAGTGCAAGTTCTATGCAAATCATTTGTAAAATTAACTTATGGACTTTTGAGCCAAATTGTGCCAGACTGAGGTCAAGAAAAATGTCCTTCAGGAACACATCACATGCTTGTGTTATGTAACCCACCAGGCATCCTGTTTGGTCTGGACTTATAGATGAAGAGAAACATGAAAAAGGTGAAATGTGTCATCAGAACAATAACAGAAATGACAAAACTGAGGAAAATATGAACAAGAGGTCACCAAAGTGGATTAAATAACAGTGAGCAGACCCCTTCTGAGGAAGGGTTTTCAAAGTACCACTCCCATCTGCAGCCAGCCTCCTTCCCCAACCCAGTGGTCAGAGAGGTCTCTTCTACATCAGGCACCCCCCATATAGTCCCACCAATACTGGGTACTGACTTCCCCAAGGAGACTACATATAGAGACTATGCACAGTAACCACTCATAGGAACTCTACCCCTCCCTTTGTCTGGGGTCATGATTGTGACACTTGCTTGTGACTCCGTATCTCAGGGGTTCTTCATCTTCTGTGTCATGGCCCCTGATTGGAATCTGGTAAAAGGGATTTATCTTACACTCATAAAAATGTACATACAACCCCAAAGCCATGCATGTAATTTGGGGAATTCACAGTCCATGGATTCTAAACTCATAATCTCTTCGCTGGACTAAAAACTCTATGAGAGCAGGGCTTGCACCTTATTCATGTTTGTATTACCAGCGAAACTAGCATATAAGAAATGCTGGGTAAATTCTTGATGAACTAATAAAAACTAAAAATTCTGGACAATCATTTTGGAGAAGAAGGAGGGATTACCTGCTGTATTCGTTATAAGAGTGCTATTACACAAACTCTTACATCTGTTGGTCTCTGGAACTACTGAGTCAAGAAGGAGAAATAGGATGACTGCTACTAATTAATAAGTGGACACGTGAGCTGGCTGTAAGGGAGGATTCTCCAGTAGGAAGGTTGGGACTTCCAAACTGAAGTAAGTTTAAAAGAAAGGTGAACTCCTCTGGGTTGCTTTTAGAGCAGCATTCTTTCTATGGTGGGACAGATCAGAGTAAAGTGAAGAGAGCCAGGCAGTGAAAATCCAGCCTGGAGACTCCCCCAGATGTTGCCTCCACCACACATGTGGATTCTGCAAACCCCAGACCTCAGAACAGACTCTGTTCCCAAGGGCTTAGAGCCTTAGTCTGAGACCAAATACCAGACTGAACAGAACCCAAATCAGATGCACACTAGGTGTCCAAGGCAACAGTGGGGGCATGGGAGACACCCACTTGGAGAGTGGGGTAGGGGCTACATTTAGAGAGTTTTGATGATGAGACATGGAAGCCTGCTCCAGGCAACCAGGAAAGCAGGATAACAGGAAATAACAGCATGAAGAGACATCTGTTGTAGTAACAACTGTACATTTCCACTTTCCACTTACCAGCCTGGATTCTATTCTCAGGATTAGGAACAAACAGAAGTCATTCCAAAGACCCAAGGGGTTTTGCCAAGATCATTCCTGGGCTTGAGGTTTCTCAGAAGCTCATAGTTTAAAATCAAGTGTGGGATGCATCCAAAAAAGAGTGTGGTCTGACACAGAAAATATTGTTGGCAGTGCCCTATTTGCTTTTCTTTTTTAACCTACTTCCTCTCTATGACCTTCTCTACTTCTTGGTTTCTCTCTTCAATGTCTTCACCTCTCAACTATTTTTTTGGTTACTTTTCCAGGTGTTTGGTGTATTGAGAAGGAGAATATCCTGATGTTCCTGCCAACTGCATGATCCGGGACAGGTCACTTCATATCTCTTAATCACATGCTATCATCTATTAAGCAAGGGCCTTAGACTAAAATGTCTAAGCTGTGATGGTCTGTAGAAAGCTAATGCCTATCTCCCTCTCCTCTTCTCACTTCTCTTATCTCGACTTTTGGACCCGGAGAGGGCATCTCTTAGAGCTAAATTGTTTCTTTTATAATACTAGAGCATAATACTAATAATAATAACAATAACTGTAGCAGATTGTAGTTTCCAAAGATGGCCAGAATAATACACCCTTCCCCATGTCCTCTTCCTATAATATGGCACTGACATTCCTCCCATCAGGTGGCAAGGTCTGTGGCCACTCCCCTTAAACTTAGGAAGTCCTTGTGACTGCTTTGACCAGAAGAGTACAGAGGAAGTGAAGCTGGGTCAGTTTCCAGGCTAAGGTCTTAAGAAACTTGCCACTCTCAATCTCTGTCTTTTGGGATACTGACTCATGGAAGCCAGCCACCATAGCTGGGAGAAGCCAAGTAGCCATATGGAGAGGCCCCATATAGGTGTTTGAACCAACAGATTCTGTTGAGTTCCCAGCCAATGGCTTACACCAAGCACCAGAACAATGGGAGGAGACTATGCTGAGTGAAATAAGTCAAGCAGAGATAAGTCAATTATCACATGGTTTCACTTACTTGTGGAGCATATGGAATAATATGGACGACATTAGGAGAAGGAAAGGGAAAGTGAATTGGGGGAAATCGGAGAGGGAGACAAAGCAGGAGAGACTGTGGACTCTGAGAAACAAACTGAGGGTTTTGGAGGGGAGGGAGAGGGGGTGGGTGAGCCTGGTGGTGGGCATTGAGGAGGGCACCTATTGCATGAAGAACTGGGTGTGGTGCATACACAATGAATCTTGAGACACTGAAAAAATTAAATTAAATTTTCAAAAAAAGAAGCTATCAGATGATTCCAGCCTCCAGCCATACAGTCATCCCCAGGCTCAGACTTGCCCAGCTGAGGCTTCGGACATTGCGCAGCAGAGACCAGCTGTCCCTGCTATCCATTCTCCAAGCTTCTGACCCACAGAATCCAGGATTATAATAAAATGATTGTTGCTTTAGGTCATTAAGTTTGGGTGGTTTGTTAATTCAGCAATGAATAACCAAAACAGTAGCTCATCTTTATTGAGTGCTTGTTTGTGCTTAACACTTATTCGAAAGGCTTCAAGTGTAACAGGTCATCTAATGCTCACAGGAAGTAGGTACTTATTCTCATCCTTTACTGAAGGGAAGCAGAGTCATGGCGGAATTAAGCATTTTGTCCACATTTACACCTCTGAGAATCCATCAGGGGTAGTCCATCCCTCAGGCCCTATACACTTAACAATTACACTGTCATGCTACTCAAAAACAGTATTTTTGATAAGATCCAAACATATTTCAGCCATGGTTTCTATCCAGAGGAAATCATAGGATCAAATACCTGCTATCTTGAAGATAAAAAGGTAGGAAGTAAAAGGTAGGAAAACATGCTTTACAACATCTTTTAAATATTTAAATATCAAAGGACCAAAAGAGAGGTGTTACCTTCTTGCTTATAAACATAGAAAGGAGACCCAAAGAGGTTTATACATTGTTTGTGTATATGCAACTGGCTGGGGACAGCTTGGGGTTCAAAACAGGGCTGTCAAAGTCCAAAGGCTACAGTTATCCTGTTAAACTGCCCACCTGCTCACTAGGCTGTGTGGGTAATGAAGACTAGAGAGATGAAACAATGAAAGAACACAGAGAATACATTTTATCCATTATAAAGAAGTCCTAGTGGCACCTGGGTGACTCAGTCAGTTAGGCATCCAACTCTTGATTTTGGCTGAGGTCGTGATCTCAGAGTCATGAGATCAAGCCCACATCAGGCTCTGCACTCAGTGGGGAGTCTTCTTGAGGATTCTCTCTCCCTCCCCTTCTGCTCCTCTCCCTGCTCGCACTCTCTCTCTCCCTCTCTCTAAAATAAGTAAATAAATCTTTTTTTAAGAAGTCTTAGTTGCCTGAATAAAAACATAGCAGTAGACCATAAGCCCCCTGAGGGATTATACTTCACTTTTGATTCCCCATTATACACAATACCTGCTACACAGCAGGTATTTAATAAATGTTTGTTCAACGTATAAATATGACTATTTTATTATTGCTATACGCTGATGTGGAGTCTTACTATTCATTTTTGTTATTTCTGTATGTATTAATATTCATTTAACAGATTTTTTTTTTAGCCTTTGCCACATCTTAAGTAATAGTTTAGCCTGTAACTAAGGATATACTTTTCAAGAAGAAAAACAAGGTTCCTGTTCTCATGAAACTTAAATTTGAGTTGACAAGCAAACAAAAAAGTATGTGTATGTATTCTATATACAGCTTATATACGTACAATATGTTAGAAAGTGACACTTAAGAGTTGAATAACTAGGGGTGCTTGCGTAGCAGTTAAGAGTCTGACTCTTGATTTCAGCTCAGATCATGTTCTCAGAGTAGTAAGATCAAGCCCTGCATTGGGCTACACACTGTGAATAGAGCCTTCTTAAGATTCTCTCCCTCTTGGGGCACCTGGATGGCTCAGTCATTAAGTGTCTGCCTCAGGTCATGATTCCAGCGTCCTAGGATCTAGTCCTGCATCAGGCTCCCTGCTCAGTGGGGAGCCCGCTTCTCCCTCTCCCATTCCTTCTGCTTGTATTCCCTCTTTCACTGTCTCTCTCTGTCAAACAATTTTTTAAAAAACTTAAAAAAAAAAAAAAAAGATTCTCTCCCCTCCTGCCCCTCCCCACCTTTACTATGCACAAGCTTTCTTTCTTTCTTAAAAAAAAAAATACAAAAAAAGAAAAAACCAAGTTGAATGACTAGGAGATACCTATGTAAATTCTAGAAGGAAAAACATTCCAGGCACTAGAAACAGCTCATGTAAAAGCGTGTTTAAGGAATTTAGGAAAGCCAGGAGGCTCTTGGAATCGGGAATGAGCTCAGCACGATGGAGGAACAGCCCAAAAGCAAGTGGGCTGCAAAGAAGGGGGAGGAAAGCACTGCAAGGGGTCCGAGGGTAGCAGAGGCCAGGTCATGCAGGGGCTGGGTCTCAGTCTAAGGATGGTGGGAAGCCACTGGGTGTGGTTTCACGCAGGGAGCTGCATGATCTGGTTGACATTTTGTAAGGGTGACTATATACTGTGTGGACAAAGGGTTGAAGGGCCAAAGTGGAACATTGAGACCTGTGTAGAGGCCATTGCAGAAAGCCAGACAAGACATATGGTGCATTGGACTTGGGTGATGGGCATGATAAAGAGAAATAAGTAGATGTTAGATACTTCAGAGAGGCAGAGCCCATATAAGCTGCCATTGTATTCGTTATGGGGGATGAAAGAATGAAAAGAATCAAGGAAGCCTTCCAGCTTTGGGTGAAGCACCTGGGGAGATATGGTGCTACTTCAATGAGGTAGAGGAGATGGTGGGTGAGGAGCAAGCTGAAGGGAAAACAAGAGACGTGTAGAAGCATAAAACACATTGCTGGACACGAAATGAATGCTTAATAATAATGGCTGTCGTTTATCTAAAATGGGATCACGCATGTGCTAATCCCCAGCTTTTATGACGCCCCTGCAGGCATTCGCATCCACATTTTATTAATGACCCTACTGGCTTTAAGGGAGACTAAAGAATGTGCCAAAGGCCACTCAGCTAGGAGGAGCCAGGACTGGAACCCAGATGGTCCAACTAAACACATCCTTTTTCATTAAACCACAATGCCTCCCTGCCCCAGCAGTGTATCCCCTTGGTCTTTATCCTGTCTCAGAGTTTTACTAAATTTTCTGCCCCCTGCTGTTCCTTCAACGTAACCACCTGTAGTTAGGAAGGGTTTTTCCAGAAGCAGCCATGTTCGATTAAACTCAACAAAATCTGTTGAACACAGACTAATTACAAGACTCTACGGAAAGAGTTGGTGGGGAATTTACATGCAGAGGAGACAGGCTCTGCTCTCAAGGACTGTAGAAAGAACAGATCTTTTTGAGCAGAGGAGTGAAATGCTTTAAGAAGCACAAAGAGGGGGGCACCTGGGTGGCTCAGTGGGTTAAGCCGCTGCCTTTGGCTCAGGTCATAATCTCAGGGTCCTGGGATCGAGTCCCGCATCGGGCTCTCTGCTCAGCAGGGAGCCTGCTTCCTTCTCTCTCTCTCTCTCTGCCTGCCTCTCTGTCTACTGTGATCTCTCTCTGTCAAATAAATAAATTAAAAAAAATATATTAAAAAAAAAAAAGAAGCACAAAGAGGAAATGAGGGAGGAAAACCCTCAGGGCAGTGGGGCAGGCGGGGATTAGGGACCCCTCTGCTTGGGACGCAGGATCCTGAAGGATGGGGCAGACATTGTGGGATAAATGACAAGTACAAACCAAACAATAGCTTGAGAAAGAGCAGACTGGGCTCCTTGGGTCTCTAGCACACACGGTGGTGAATGGCAGTGGTCAAAGCACGAACACACTAGCAAGAAAGCCTCAGCCGGGCTCTATCCCTGACCTCTATGTGACCTCAGGCCAGGCATTTGAACCTTTTTGAGGCTCAGTTTCCTTTCCTGTAAAGGAGGGATAGCAGCAGCATTTACTTCATAGGGCTCTCATGAGATAGAAATGGTTTAATGAATTTGAAGTGCTTAACACTGTTCCCAGTTCTCAGGAAGTGCCACAAGTCACCTGTGGATGACTGGAAGGGATGGAAAACTGGAAAGCTAGAATCAAATCTTGGAGGGCCTTGAATGCCTTGTTAGAGCCTTACGACTTTGTTCTGTAGATCGTGGGAACCCATCAAAATGTTTCTGAGCGAGGGAATGACATGAAGCATCTTCCAAAGGTAATTCTGGCCTCTACGTGTAGAGAAACAGACAGCAGGTGCCCAGTTAGAAGCCAGTATACTTCCTCACTAAGGTGCCTGGAAATTTTCTGGGATCCTATGCATGTGTGTTTTGTCTTGTATCTTCATTCATCCACAAATGTTATAACTACACATCCCGATGAATTGAAGGCCAATTTAACATGTTGGGAAGGGGCTCTGATATGACTTTATTTACTGAGGGAGTAATGCTGATTTTTCTAAAAGTGCTTTCATAGTAGAAATTTGCCTAGTGTAAAAGCGTCACACTAGCTAAGACTGGGATTTACTGGCAAGACACAGTTCTGTGCAAATATTGTTCCAAAATTGAGATGAGGCAGCGAGTCACTCTCCTTTCCTGAAAGAAGGACAGAAATAGTATCAAGAGGGGCAAAAACAGAAAATAACTTTTCACAGCTTCAAGGAAGACCCAGATTGATCCCAGAGTTCATACAAGATCTTTCTCCTCGGTTACCCCAAAGGAAGGTAAAAACCTAGAAATGCAAAGTGAACAGTGTGCTTCCTTTTAAATTTTAAGATGATATCTGTCTTTTTCACGACAGCTGGCCTTTTAACAAATTGATTGTTTTTTCCCTTTTGACCTGAATTAGTGAGATTATTTGCTCCTAAATGTTTTGTGAGCAACTTCAACAATAACTCACAGGAAAATTGTTCCAACAAAAATCAAGCCACTTGATTCAAGAAAATGACACTTGCTCTCTCCAAAGAAATGCACACAGATGCTTTTTTGGAGCTTCAGAGAAGCAGCAGTGAGGGTCCTGAACCCCTGGTAAAGCTATGAACAGAGGAAGAAACTGCATGCGCCTATCTGACCCAGTGACCATGAGCACAGCTAACATAGCAACAGTGGAAATGTTACTTTTCATTATTATATTATTGTCTCGTGTTTTAAGCAAGTATTTACAGTCTTCTTTTAACATATGTCTTCTTAATATAGTCTCCTAGACAGGGAAGAACAAAAATCTGTGGTTTGAGACATTGGACTGTGACCTACCTTTAGGTGAAACAATAAATCTTACTACCTTGTAAATTTCTAGCAATGATTTCTTGGCTTAATTTCAATTCAAAACATGCAAACTAATCCAGGAGAATTGCAGGTTAACACTTATATGGGTTGTGAGTCATCTGATCTGTCCCTTCAATCTATCACCGGCTGAAATCACTGTGACTCTTTTATTGCCTTAATGAATGATAAGTCCCAAGGGTGGTGACTTCTTTGCAATCTGCTTACTTAAGCACATACTTACACTTTCTTTTTTTTTTTTTTTAATGTTTTCCTGTTTATTTGTCCTGCTGCTATCACAGTAAGATAATGGCCTCTGCTTTACCACTCCACTTCTGTGTCTGTGATCATAAAAAGCCTGATGGATCAATATGAGGCTTTTAATGTACTTTTTCTGCCTTTTTCATTAAAGGTTTGCAGTCAGCATATTAAAATGCAGTTGAGACATAATCTCTTTCTAGCGTTTGGTTCCCAGGAGGAGTGCTTCCTGGGGAGACTGAGGGTCTACACAGGGTGGCTTTCAGGAAGTAAAGCAAGGCGGCCTCAGTTCCAACAATTTTATGGGGCTCTTTCTTTCAGAGGGATTAGTGATTGCTGAGCAGATGTTTGCAGAAAACTGCATGTGTATCCTAGAGCGCTGTCTTTGTTTGAAGGTTCAGCTCTCATTCCCAGCCAAGGCTCAAAGCAAAAAGGACTTAATCCAGTGCACCTCAGGGGTGTGCAGGCCCATGTTAACAACAGGATCAGGGAGGCAGGGGAGAGCCCTGACTGGTAGCAACTGCTGATTTCTAAGGTGGAAATAATCCCACCATGGCCAGTCTCACGCTACCAAATGAGATCACCGAATGCCGAGTTGGGAAAAGGTAGGCAGTCAAACACCGTTATGTGTTTCCACCACACAAATACAATACGTAAGAGAACCACTCGAGGGTGGGTAACCATAAATTGCAACGAAGTAGCTGGGAAGTGATGGGTTTTGCATTTTTCGTGTCTTCAAATTTTAACAAAATGCACTTACTTGTAAGTTTACATAAATTTGACTGTGTTTGACCATCGGCTTGCAAAATTCCTAGAAACTTAACACCAAGCTGATTCTGATGGCCGGTACCCATGCTTTTCTGAAATCAAAAAGAGTACCTTTTTCTAGGTAAATGATCACTTCAACAATGCCTCTGGCCCTTAGGGGAGAAATGCCCGCAGCTATTTTCTGGAAAGCTGACTACATGTGCAGAAAGCACTCCCTAAAGGGAAGTCAGTTGTGGGAGCAGGCTGTGTTTATGATTCGAAGAGCGCAGCACCTGGGCCAAGCATTGGGAAGGCTCTGGAGGCATGGCCATAGCCACCCAGCCAGCAGTGGCATTTTACTATGACAGGATAAAGAAATTGTACAATAATTCTGCCTTGGGATTCAACCAAAAGAAGACGTGAAATGTATTTATTGTGCTACATCCTGTTTGTGTGTGCTGTTCTTTTAATGGGTTGAGGGTAGGGAATTTGACTTTAGATCAGTAATAAGACTTTTCCACATCATTTATTCTTTTGGTCAGGGTACATTTTCACACCATTTACTGAGGTCAACCTGTCTTTGGTAATTTATTCATGCGTTCATTGTTTGCATATTTATCGGATCCCTATGGCATGCAAGGTGTGGTATTAGACCAAGGATATTCAAAGACAAGTAAACTAGTAGTCCCTTCTGCTTTGGAAGTCACAGCCTAGTGGAGAGACAGATACATATACAAATCACAATTTAACATATTCATTTCTTGGTATAGAAATAAAGTGTTACAAGAGCAAAAGGTATGAATGACTGGTTAAAACTTGTAATAAACTTCTCCCTAAAAGAACTGAGGGACGAAGTTAATCATTTAAAGAAATAATAACCCAAGAGGTGATGAAGAAGAAAAGACCCAAGATTTCAGGCTGTTTCCTGCATGGATTCCCTGCTTCCGACTGGTGATGCCCGGGGGGTCCCAGCATCTGAGTGGTTCAGTCAACACTCTTCGTAGGAAGGGCTCAGGGCTCTGCCCTCAGTGGGACTCAGATTAGCCTTAAATCATAACACACAGCATAGCTACTAGCTAAAGAAAGTGGGGTCATTTCAGGGATACAGAGAGCCAGAGTACAGCCACTTTAGAAAGCGCAGATGCTCTATTTCATTGTCAAGGCTGGGCCTTTTCCTTCTGCTTCTCTCTGGTCTCCTCTCTTTGCTGGGTGACATCCTTGTGTTACCTTATCCATGGCCCCTGCAGGCTGCCTTAGCCCCTTAGGAACATGGTAGCTCTCTGTAAGTTATATCCCTCTGCCCTCGCCCCCTCTGCGCTGACTTTG
The DNA here is from genome assembly GCF_011764305.1 of Mustela putorius furo. Classification (NCBI taxonomy): domain Eukaryota; kingdom Metazoa; phylum Chordata; class Mammalia; order Carnivora; family Mustelidae; genus Mustela; species Mustela putorius. The sequence goes on along the minus strand of NW_025421402.1, from coordinate 20,856,993 downwards.
GAAGGATCAGGAGCTTTGGAGTGATCAGGCCACGCACCTGAGAGCTGGGCGGGCCAAAGACACACAGCCCAGAACACGACTGTTCGGGATACGAGGGGGTGGAGCCAGGAATCCCCCAGAAGGAAGTGCGGGCGGGTGGGCGTGGTGAAATCGTGGGTGCGGGCCCCACGGAATGCTGGGAAGAGCACCAGACCGGAAGTTAGTCTGCGCACGTGTGTCGGCTCCTTTCTGTGTTTGCCACGTGCAGACCTTGAACAAAGGATGACACGTCACTAGTGGCGGCTTCCTCATCGGGAAAGTGGGATGGTACTAGTACTTGCCCGACCTGCTGTATCATACCAGGGCTATACTGAAAAGTGTTCCCAGGGTGCTAGGAAGACACCTAAGCCCTGAACAATGTCGGGTGGCTGAGAGGCGTGATCTCCGTATGTTTTCAGAAATAGCCAGAGCGTGGGCAGGCTCGGGGGCATTTCCACTAGCACATGGTGGGGGGAGGGGCAAGACGGGGCGGAGCGGGGCCGGGAGACCCGGGCTTGGTTCCGGAAGCAGGTGCAGCCTGTGCACTCCAAGGGAGGCCCCTCTCTGCCTCCGTTTTATTCAACTACTGTTTCCGCCTTTAATCCCTGTTCTGCAAGAAGAGATTCAGGGCAGCCTTACTCTCAGTTTCTAAGAGGAAAAGCCCTTTGTTGATGTTTTAAAAATCTAACAGGAACAGGAAGAAGAAAAGGAAAATCTATGCATGGATGAGGGCAATAGTAGGCAGTAAAGGGGAGTAAGAGTCACATGGAATCAGGTACCTGCAACATCCAGCCTCATCAGGGGGGAAAGCCTCACAGAGACAGCCAAGCTGGAGTGCGGGTGGAGAGACGTGGGCATAACATCCTCCGCACAGGTGAGACTTCCAACTGATCCCATAAAGGGCCATATTTATAGGGAGAAGGGAGGCTCTGAAGATAAACATTTGTTCACCTACAAGCATTTTAGAGCGAGATGCATTCCTATGTTTTCATCTCTTTACATATTCAAGAAACCTGAGCTAGGTGTGTTTGCCTCCCCTCCCAGATTCCATTTGCAAGGCAAAATTTATAGTTCTCAGCGTCCAGACTAGAAGGGCGAATTCTGACGTGGAGGCCAGCTAATGTGAACTAACCACTCTCCGAAGGTCACTCATGCAGCTTGAGTCTCACAAATAATATTCCTCTTCTTCTCCTCCTCCTCCTCCTCCTCCTCCTCCTCTTCGTCTTCTTCTTTAAGATTTTTGTATTTATTTTTAGGGGGGTTAGAGGGAGAGAGAGAATCTCAAGCAGGCTCCCCACCAAGCATGAAGCCCCAACTCAGGGCTCGATCTCATGACCCTGATATCATGACCTGGGCTGAAACCAAGAGCTGACGCTTAACCCACTGAGCCACCGAGGCACCCCTCACAAACAACGTTCTGCCTGCCTGTGTCCATGCAAGTCAGGTGGTTGGTTACACAGGACACATCACAGAAACTTCCATCCATACAATACAATCCCTCACCTCCATCTGGCCTTGAGAGTTTCAGGAGCAAGAACAACAGAAAAATAGCGATTTCTGCATTTCTTAAACTTCTGGCTTATTTTTCCGTGAAACAATGGCACAGAGAGCCTGTAACCCACTTGATTAGAGATAAAGGAGAGATCAAAACATCTGTGCCCCAATGTATTGTCCAGGCTCACTTTTTCTTTAATAAGAACCAAGGAGGACTGATTGTCACTAATTCTACTGGGAAAGGTTGGGAAGGAAAGAAGCAACCAAAATTCTAGCACATTGGATTATTTCTGAAAAAAAGAAAAACGAACTGTTAGAGATCTTTACCAATGTAGAGGTATTTTAACTGAATGGCAGTTCATCCTCATTTACCTGGATTTGCATCACTGAAAATGCTGGGTTTTGTTCCTCCAGGTGATGAGGAAGAACATGGTGAAGGAGAGAATAGCAATGATAGAAATTGAGATCAGTGGTCTGGGGGCCATCAAGCTCTGCTTGGATGAAGGGCTGGAGTCAACGCCCCCCCCACCATCACTCTCCTTTGAACAATGTGACGACATGGAATCTAGAGATTCCAAGTCACAATGTTTTTGGGATGGCAGGCAGTACATGTCCAATCTACAACTCAACACAGGTAAAACAAGAACTTACTGTGAGCTGGAATAGTTCCCTGTGGGGAATAGAAAGATAAGTATGACTGGTTCCTGGCCATCAGAGTTTATGGCAAAGGACAGAAGCCAGGGAAGATGGTTATGTACAAGGAAGAGAGTGTGTAGTGCCTGGCCAGGTGTCCTGGAGGGGTTTTAGGGGGGTGGGCAGGACAAGGGCCCTTGAAGAACAGACTGGAACCCTAAGCTGGGCAAGTCTCAGAGCCTCAGTTTCCTGATACAAAAAGACACTAGAAATCAGTTCTTCATAGGTGGTCTCTGTGAAAGCACCTAACCTAGATATTGGTTACAGAGTTGGTATTCAACCATCTCTCTCTTGTTCTCTTTAAAATTCTCTTGATAATGGCCAGCAATAAGTCATTAACCCAAATAGTACAATTTGAAGAAAACCTGACTTCCATAAGTTTTTAAGTTTTAGAAAAGAAAAAGCCTGTTATAATTGGAATGTCCAAGCTCAAGAGAATGTCACTTAGGTTTCAACAGAAGAGAGACTTCTGCTTTGCCCTGTGCTGTCAGACCACACCTGGACTGCTCTGCTCTGCTCCAGTGCCCACTCCAAGAGGAAGGCGACAAAAGGGAGCATATTTAGAGGAGAACAATCAGAATAGTAAAGAGTCAGGCAAACACAGCATGGTGGATGTTTGAAAACCACTGACACTATTTTTTCTAGCAAACACTCATGAGGGGCAGGAGAGGCTCAGGATCACTATCTTTGACTGCAATATGAACTTTGTTGAATGAGGGAGTCAATGTCGTGTGTGTTCTTATGGGATGGGACAAGAGCTGGTAGGTAGAAGTTCCAGGGAGGTGGCCTTGCCTCTAAATAAGAAGGGATTTTCCAACAAGGAGTCATATCCCAAAATGAAATGGTCTACTTTGTGAAATAGTGAGTTTCCCAAGTCAGGAGGTATTCAAACTGAAACTCATGACCATTAATAAGGAGTTTTCAGCACAGTGGTTCCCAACCTCTAGTGTGGTAAGAATCACTGTGAAACTTTTAAAAATCAGATTGCTAGTTCCAGCTTCCTAAGATTCTGACTAGGTGTGTCTGTAGTGGGACCCATGGACTTGCCTTTCACAGAGTTCCCAGGTGATGGTGCTGCTGCTGGTCTTCAGGTCACATTTTGCATAGGAAGGCTGTATTAATAGATAATGTAAGATAGAACCAGGAAATCTAATTTTCCAATTTTGTGAGTCTATTGTGATAATCATAGAAAAAAATGTAGTTCACTATATGGCTTTAGATATCACCAAAATAAATTTGCTCTGTAAAAATGAATATAAAATAACTCCATGTGTATGCTATGGCAAATCAAAGTTCCATTAACATCAACTGATGTTTGGGTATCATAGAAGGACCAATGGATAAGCTGAACATGGAACTACATAGATTTTAGATTTAAAGTAGGCTCACCTCAAAACTAGAAAGCTAACTATAAAAGTTTGCTATGCAACTATGTAAATGCAATGGGGGAACTGATGTGAGCTTTGTGTTTCTAGAATCTAAACTGCTATTTTCAATGACTCTGCTTCTACAGTGTTTTACAGCAAAGACCGTAAGAGTCCAGAGGGATGATGGGAAAGAGAATTCCCATGATTGACAATGGAATTCTGGCACTGGCCCAGCTGTGAAGGTCAGCCGCATTGTAAATGAATCTGCTTTCCTAGAGTTGTGTCTTGTTGGCCTGGAGATTCTCCACTTGCCTTTGCTGATGCACAAACCGAGGACTACCAAGATTCAAGGCCTGTTTGTATGGCTCTCCACTGAGAATACGTATCTGTGGACAAAAGGCAGCAAAGGATTTGAGTATGTTGGCTGCACCAAATGGATACTCAGCCGTCATGACCAAAAATTGGCCTTTTGCTCTTTGTCAAGATCTTTGTCATGATCTCCAGTAGTTAATACATCCATATTGTAGAAGAATACATGTTTCAGAAGGATTGAGGCACAATTACATGTGCAGATCGAAAGCTCTCCATTGGAAAAACCAATTCCGAGACCATGTGCCTTTGTGAGCCCAATTATAGAAAGAAAGTATATACCTATGATTGTACATGCATATGCTGTTTTAGGAAGATACAAAACACTTAAAATGGGCTTCCTCTGGGAATAAGGATTGGGCATGTGTTTATAAAGGGGATAATCTTTCATGTTTCATGAATTTTTTTAAATCATGAGAGTAAAATACTGGTGAAATAAAATCCAGCAACTTGGATAATTAATTCATAGCATCACTCTCTTGTCCTGATAGGCATGGTTTAGAAAGATATCTGCAACTTGCAAAGAAGATTTAGAGAGTTCAGAATGATCTAGATTAGGTGACTGAAATATTGCAAATTTTCCAAATAGTTACTTAATATGCCTCCCACTTTGATGTCTGTGAACAATTCATACATATGTGTGGTTGTGCTTCTATTAGTATGGTTAAGAGTGCAGATATAGGAGTTGTTGGAGATGTGCAAAATCATTGCACAGTAATCCAGGTGTACACTGAGGGGAGCCCACACACTGAGGTAACCCCTCTAAACCAATGGTGAGTTTTGTCAATGTCCAAGCTTGGGACATTGCTGGCCTCTGTGGGAAATCACAGATATTTAAAAACAACAACGTCCTCTCTCTGGCTCAGGTCATTCATTCATTCCTACTGCATTAACTGGTCACCTACTACATGCCAGGTGCATATATGTATCACCATATGTGACACTTCTGTATCTGCTGCATGAGGCCATTTGCTTTCTTGTCTGTTTAGAGTATTTTCTATTTTAAAAAGTATCCTATGTAGAAAGGGCAGAAAGTCAGCGGATTCCACTTCACAGGCTCTCTGAAATTAACACATCACCAGCCACACAGCTGCAGAGAGAGCCAGGCTGCCTCTCGGCGGGGATGTTCTTCGTTCAGAGATCTTAGCTGATTTTGCTAACTGACCATTTAGGCCACTTGTCTTTTCTCTTCCTCATACTTTAAATTCCCATGCTTTAAGGTCACCAATAAAGAGTAAACTCTCAAAACCTTAGGTCCCCACCGTCAACTCCAATAAAAGCAGAACCCCTGGGCCAATGAGCATTCTCTGTCTGTCTCTCTCTCTCTACCTGTGATCTCCTTGTGTGATCCTAGGTACATTGTGTAATTTCTACTAAGTAATAAACCTTCTAAGTAATAAACCTTTATTCTTCCAAAGTTTCCTGATGGTTGTTACTGAAGGCTATCTTGCAGTCATAAGAACCACAAGAATTAGTCCAGTTGTAACATTGGTTTGGAAAAGGGGCTTGTCTGTGGGAAGGTCATGGGGGCCCAGGTGAGTGCCCCCAGGCATTTCCACCAATAGTGTGTTCTTCCGTAGGCAGAGACTGGCATAGAACAGTATTTTAAAGGAGTTCTGATAGTAGTTTTTTGGACCTGTTAAATGAGGTAAAGGCATGTAGTAGATACCATAGCCGAACCAGGGATGCTTAAGAAATTATTTAGTTCTACCCCCTTTATTTTAGAGCCAAGAAAACTGAGGTTCAGAGATACTGCCAGCTAGTAAAAAGGCAGACAGGAGATTAGGGGGGGAAATGGCTGGTCCTAAAATTTATATCACCTTGTTCATTGATTTGCTACATTTTCAACTAGAGGATAAAAGAACTAGTCAAAAAGAAAAAGGATCAAGTTGTTGTGTTTCATTTCTTTTTTGTTGTCACTGTATTTTTTATGTTTATGCCTTGAGCTCTGGTTTGAAAAAGAGAACACATAAGAACCAACGTTTTATGTAGAGACATATATTGAGGATTCACGCACATGGGAGTAAATAGCTGACATCAGAGAACAGATGAGAGCACCAGGACTGAGCCAAGAAGTAAAAACAAGGAAAGCTGATCCCCAGCCCTTTGCAAGGTGTGTGATTTGGGAGCTGTGGCCGAGAGTAAATGCCTGTACCAATCCAGGGTTGGAGTCTAGCAGAGCTCAGGAGACCAGGAGGATGAGAGAGCCCAGGAGCTGCTGGGGCACTTGTCATACAAAAATTCAAGAAGCTCTTGATCTTGAGAAGCCGAAGAGCAGGAAACCATAGTTACACTATGCAAAGGTTGTGAAGTCTTGGTTTACTGAGTCTTTTTTTTTTTTTTTTTTTTTTTTTGAGAACACACACTAGAGTGTGGGCAAAAACACACACTAGAGTCTGGGCAAGAAGAGTTGAGGCCTTTGTGAGCACAGGCCAAGTCCTCAGCAGGGCCCCCAAACAATGAAGTGGTCCAGTCATGCTCCCAAGAGCCAGCAGGAGGAGGCACTGAGGTGTGGGGAGAAAATTCTGGATCTTGCCTCGTTTCCAGGCCTATATGTATGCAGTAGACCTATGGTTCTGTCTTTACCAAAGAAACCAAGTAACTTCTAAGTTCTTTGTCGTGCCCCACAACTGCCCCAACTACCCCACTTTGCACATACTCCTACTTTATTCCAGGTGCTTCTAGGCACCCAATGAGGGGCTTGAATATTGAACCATGTGTAGGACAAAGGCTCCCCCTTGGACACTCTCCTCATTTGCTTTAATAAGGCGTCAAAAAGACCATGATGGGGGACACCTGGGTGGCTCAGTTGGTTAAGCGGCTGCCTTCGGCTCAGGTCATGATCCCAGCGTCCTGGGATCGAGTCCCACATCAGGCTCCTTGCTCGGCAGGGAGCCTGCTTCTCCGTCTGCCTCTGCTGCCACTCTGTCTGCCTGTGCTCTCTCTCTCGCTCTCTCTCTCTCTGGCAAATAAATAAATAAAATCTTAATTAAAAAAAAAAAAAAGAAAAAGACCATGATGACATCTGTGATGATAACTGGGCAGAGGATAAATTAAATTCAAATTTGCAATCATGCAGACTAAGATACGAAACCTCAGAAAAGGCATTTATGTTACCCTGTAGGGTGCATTTGTCTTAGCTGATGTGATTATAAGAACTGGAAAGGATAAAAAAACAGGCTTATATACGTTACGACCCATACATACCCTTCACTAATGAGACAGGATTGGAAATAATCACTTAGAATTTATTGACCTTTAATTTTACAGATAATTCTAACCATGGGTTGTCTGGTTTATCAGACCAGAGCAACACATGAGAAGGGAACTACTGCTGATTACGGACTCAGTGACAAGGGCCATAATAATGCCTAGCACAGGGAGGAGACACTAAAACCTCGTTATAGCATTTGAGGAGTAATTAAGGTGCTTAATGATGAGAATGAGCAATAAAAGCAGGTTAAGTTATGTTTGTTGCACACAGTTCAAAATGAGACAAGAGTGTGATGAATTTTAGAGATATTTTTGTCAAAACACAAAGTAAAAAGTAAAGAAATTAAATAAGGATTTCCTCACCTATGTAAATTTCAGCATCCTCAAAGTTCTGTCTACACAACAGTGCCGGATAGATGAAGCTTTGTTCTGTGTATCACCAGCATCATGTGAAAGTCAACTGAAGATCTCAGCACTTGGCAAGAGCTGTGTGCTAGAGCCAAGGCATCACCGCACGGAGGAGGAGAGGTGGCCTGTTGTGATCAATACTTGATCAGAGATGAGACCCAGGACCAAAGTAGAGAATGGGACACTCACATTCTAGCCGAGACCTTCCTCGCTGTTTTGATAGCTGTGTTTGAGGTGAAGCCTTCTGGACTAGAGGACTAAAACTTTGTTTCCCTGGCTTCTTAGTATGATGATGGCCTTGTAGAGGAAGAGGAAGAGCGAGGAAAAGCATAACCTTAGAGTCTTAACCTTTTCTAAAGAACATTTTCATCTCATCTGCGAAACAGAAGTGTTCCCAGAATAAGTGGATATGTGAATGAATACATGAGAGGAAACAAAGACTAATAATATGAGTTTCCCTGGTTTTGCAGATTCCCAAACTCTCAAGTAACCATCACTTACAGCCTTCTCAATCACATTTATGGCAAAATAATGGTCTAACCCAATGTGAAAGAATTCATACAAACAGCCTTCATTTTTGAAGACAGTAGCACCGTGGAGAATACTGATGTGGTCATTTTTGCAACAGGATATACCTTCTCATTTCCTTTCTTTTGGAGATTCTGAGAATATTACTGAAGACCAGATATCCCTGTAGCATCATGGCGTATTCCCACTTCATTTGGAAAAACCAGCTTTGGCTTTCGTTGGCATAATCCAACTGGTGGGAATAGTCATACCCACAGCAGAACTCCGAAGGTGCTATTTAAAGGGGAGAGAACAGGCACCTGGGTGGCTCAGCTAGTTAAGCATCCGGCTCAGTTTCAGCTCAAGGCATGATCTCAGGACTGTGGAGGACTGTGGACTTGTGCTCAGCATGGAGTCTGCTTCTCCTTCTCCCTCTGCTCTTCCCCCTGCTTGCTCACTCTCTCTCTCAAATGAATAAATAAAAGCTTTAAAAAAATAAAAATAAAGGTGAGAGGACAGTGGTAGAGGGAATTCTGTGGTTTCCCTGCTGCTGGTAGACACCCTGAACCAAAGGGATATGAAAATCAATCTAGTTTAAATTAAAGGACTTGTCAATTACAATCAATATTACTACTCACGAATTTTTTCTTTTTAAAAAATTCCTCTTTCTGGGATGCCTGGGTGGCTCGGTGGGTTAAAGCCTCTGCCTTCAGCTCAGGTCATGATCTCAGGGTTCTGGGATAGAGCCCCGCATCAGGCTCTCTGCTCAACAGGGAGCCTGCTTCCCCCTCTCCCTCTGCCCAATGCAGAGCTTAATTCCAGGACCCCGGGATCGTGACCTGAGCCGAAGGCAGAGGCTTTAACCCACTGAGCCATCCAGGAGCCCCCTTATTCTTATTCTAGTTCTTCTTATTATTATCCCGGGGTCCTGGGATCGAGCCCCGCATTGGGCTCTCTGCTCAACCGGGAGCCTGCTTCCCCCTCTCTCTCTGCCTGCCTCTCTGCCTACTTGTGATCTCTCTTTCTCTCTCTCTTAAATAAATAAATAAAATATTTTTTTAAAATTCCATTTTCTAGACCAATTTTATTTAGCTTAAAGTAATCACAAGGACAAGTTCTCTCCCTCCTCTCTCTCTCTTGTAATTAGGCTCCATGCAGGGCACGCTTGGAGCCCAACACAGGGCTTTAACTCACAACCCTGAGATCAAGACCTGAGCTGAAATCAAGAGCTGGGCACTTAACTAACTGAGCCACTCAGACATCCTTTTTCCTTCCTTTCTTTCTCCCTCTCCCCCTCTCTCTTTCTTTTAGGGGAAATCAGAAAGGCCTGAAAAAGAAAACTGGGAGAAATCCATTCATACCAATATTACAAATGTGGAAGTTTTCCCCATCCTTGCCCATGCTTTCTGAGCTCTACCCACAGCTCAAAAGTAGCCAGAATCAGCAGTCAACACCAACCTTGTATCCAAGCTGTGAGTTCCACTTAAAATGTTTATTCAAATTCTTTCTGGAACAAGATTTCCCCTTGGTTCTTTTTCTATCTGTACTATGGAACGAACAGTAACGGAGGAACCAGAGAAGGGAAAACATACTTTCTTCACCAGTTCTGGTTAACTCTCATCTCTATTGCTAACAGAAAAGTTAGGTGTGCCTTTTCTTTCTAGAAGTCCTCTCTCAGGTCCTTTCAATCAGCTCTGGAGAAGCGCAGCACCAGAATTTCCACTTTTTTTTTTAACTTTCCCAAGCCATACTTTGTCTTTACCTAGGCCATTCCTTGTGCCATGTACCCTTTCTTTAAAGATTTATTTGACAGAGAGAGAGAGAGAGAGAATGCATGACAAGCAGGCAGAGGGGTAGTGGGAGAAGTAGAAGCTAGCTTCCTCTGAGCAAGGAGGTGGGACTCAGTCTCAGGACCCCCGAATCATGACCTAAGCCAAAGGCAGGTGTCTAACCGACTGAGCCACTGAGGCGTCCCCTGTGTATCCTCTCATAGGACTGAACGTGGTGTCCTCCTTCAAGGATGTGATGGTTGACACTGGAGAAGAGAGGCTTTGGGGAGAAGGTGGGGTCCTTCTTCAGCAGATAATTACTGAAATCAGCATTTATGGGCTTAGGTAGGTGGGGTCAAAAGAAAACAAAATCTCTGAGTCATATTTTAAACACAACTTCTAACAACCAGAGAGGCAGCTTCCAGAACCTTTCAAAGGAAAGACTGGAAGCTCATTATTGCTTACTCTGACACTTACTCTGTCTTGGCTTTAATATTCAGGTATAATTTGATTATCCTCTGAGCCAAGAGAAAACACTCTGTAATGTGAAAATAAGAGAAACAAAGCAGAAATTCACTTATGAAACAAATATCTGAGAGCTTACTGTGCATTGGGAATCATTCTGGTCAAGTGGGATAAAGGTGGCCGTAAGACGATGCCCACCAGCAAGATCTGCCTGCTGGCAGTAATTACACATTTGCCAGCAGAAGGAATGAATCTTCATACAAGCTAAGACCACAGATATGTCCCAGGAGAAATTTTGAAAGTGGCAGGAATCATTTGAATGCTCTAATCAGGAAAAGACCTAAGGCTACTAGATTTTTCCTAGGTTCCTTTTGTCACCTTCAGCAGACTTCTGTGCAAGTCCTTATTTAGGTTTAATAAAGAAGGAAAATCGGGGCACCTGACTGGCTCAGTTGGAAAAGCAGGTGACTCTTCATCTCAGTGTTGTGCATTCAAGCCCCTCATTGGATGTAGAGACTATCTAAAAATAAAATCTTCAAAATAAAATGAAGAGGGAAAATAGTGGGCACCTGAGCGGCTCAGTCCGTTAAGCATCTGCTTTTGGCTCAAGTCATGATCCCAGGGTCCTGGGATCAAGCCCTGTGTGGGCCCCCTGCTCAGCGGGGAGTCTGCTTCTCCCTCTCCCTCTGCCCCTTCTCCTGGCTTGTGTTATCTCTCTCTCTCACACAAATAAATAAATAAAATCTTAGAAAAATAAAAGATGTAAAATAACCTTAGCCCTTAGCACAGGGTAGAAAGCAAGCCAAATTCACCCTTCTGCTGCCAGATGCTTCAAATGAACTCTTAGTTAATTGCAGGCAATAGTTAAGTAAATGTCCACTTCACACCTAAAGATGTGCTGAAACCTATGTAGGGTATAAAAAGTCCCCCAAGCTCTGGTCCCTCCTAACTGGCAATTTATAACATCACTGAGAACATGAGACTCCAGGTGCACGAGGGCTATTCCTGGACCACACGCCCAGTGCAGACAGGCCATGATAAGGAATCGGTGAGGTCAGGAGCCCAGGTGGGGAGAGGTGGGGAGAGCTCAGGTGGTCACCAGGGGAGGGACTCAAGCCTTGTCCTGAAGGTAACACTTGTCTGAGCAAAAGGAAGGAGGGACTGAGTATCCCAGGATCAAATGTGGTCCCAGAACCTGCAAAGTCATAAAAAGTTTTGGGTCTCTCTGCATAGTCCCTGAAAGCCACATGGTCTGTGTTTAGATATCTCAGAACCCTTGGCATGGGCTTCAGAAGGATGACATAAGCCACGTGGACAACACTGCCTCTGTGGACAACACTGCCTCTGTGGACAACACTGCCTCTGCGGAATGAGACCCACTTTGTGTCTCTCTCATCTCTGAACCCAATCTAGCTTTGGAAATTTTCCTTGCATCATGCATCTCACACCAGTACCACTGGCAGGGACGGAGCCCACAGAGCCAGCCTGACCCAGAGAGAATGGATTCTCAAGCCCATGAGGACCACCGGCAGTCCATGAGTATACTTGCCAGTCTGTTAGGGCAACGGTTCTAGTTTGTCTGAGCCAGCCTGGCCATCTCAGTGTTCCTGAACACCCGTATTAACATGATGGAAGAGAGCAAAGGTCACAGGGTCCCATATGTCCCTCTACTTCTTTTTTTTTTTTTTTTAAGAGTATGGATTGAAGTTCTTAATATTTTTTTAATTTTTTCAATTTATTTATTTTCAGAAAAACAGTATTCATTATTTTTTCACCACACCCAGTGCTCCATGCAATCCATGCCCTCTATAATACCCACCACCTGGTACCCCAACCTCCCACCCCCTGCCACTTCAAACCCCTCAGATTGTTTTTCAGAGTCCATAGTCTCTCGTGATTCACCTCCCCTTCCAATTTACCCCAACTCCCTTCTCCTCTCTAACACCCCTTGTCCTCCATGCTATTTGTTATGCTCCACAAATAAGTGAAACCATATGATAATTGACTCTCTCTGCTTGACTTATTTCACTCAGCATAATCTCTTCCAGTCCCGTCCATGTTGCTACAAAAGTTGGGTATTCATCCTTTCTGATGGAGGCATAGTACTCCATAGTGTATATGGACCACATCTTCCTTATCCATTCGTCCATTGAAGGGCATCTTGGTTCTTTCCATAGTTTGGCGACCGTGGCCATTGCTGCTATAAACATTGGGGTCCAGATGGCCCTCCTTTTCACGACATCTGTATCCTCTACTTCTTAAGGCCACCCCGCTGCCTTTGGATGACTTTATTCCCCTCACTTGGCTTGCTTCCAGAGAGGAATGTACCCATTGTAGGTCACAAAAAGGGGAGGTTTCACTGGTTGTCATTGTCTTCCTGTGTCATTATGTTCCCAGGGCTCCCTACATGCATGGCACTGTCCCCAGCAAGGGCAATCATCTCACACTGGTTGAACATCTGTTAAAAGATAAGCATCTCGTGGCATTCTATTTGATCAGTATCTCCACTGAGTAAGAACAATCAGGTCATGGTTGCTTTCACCAAATATCTCTACATATCTATTCATAACAGAGAGGAATTTGAAAAATATCTGCTCCCCTTAGTTTATGGCAGGATTATTATATAGTTGTAATTGCCCATAATTCAGCGAACACATAAACAAATGAACATTCATTTATCTACCATGCGCTAGCCACTTTCCTAAGTGCTTTAAGTGTGTTATTTCATACATATCACAACAATACACATAGGGAAAGAATTTTTTTTTTTTTAATGGAAGACATTAGCCCTGATTGCCCAGGGTTATATAACTCAAAACTGATGGTTCAGCATTTGACCCTAACTGATACTAAAGTCAGTGTTCTTTGTTGTACACCAGACTATCTTTCATTCATTTTCAATGGATATTTTTTCAGGAGTTTATATACTGGAATATTTAAAACCCTACTAGCATGACATGTATTTTCTTTATTGCTGATTACTGAAGCAAGCAAATTGTTATAGTATACACAGGCAAAAGATGTATTTTTCTAGCAACACATAAATATTTATAACAGAATGCCTTCTTGAAATTTCCTTTTCCATATAACTTATAAATTGCACATTACAATGATGTGAAGCCAGAAACATTTTGAAATCAAATTCTATATCCTAAGTTGAAAATGTTTATCACCTCAGTCTGTTTAGAACATTTGAATTTTAAAAACATACATTTTAAAGAATTTTTGGTTAAAAGCCTTTCTTTGAATGATTAGTATGGTATATATATCATCAACACCCAAATTCTGGCTTTCAGTAGAATCTGAGGTCATGATAGCATAAAATGTATTTTCACATTGTAAACTATTTGAAAAAGCATCTACAATTCTATCAGTCTCATTGTAAGATTCATCAGTGTTGTTCATCAAATACTCCTAGTTCGTTCTCTGATCACATAGTAGGAGTTAGCATCTTTGCCTCTTTGAAGTTGGGCATGACAATATGACCTGCGTTAGCCAAATAAATGTAAGGAGACGTCCATATTTCACAGCCATATAGAATCTTTAGGGTATAGTACCAATCACGTCTTCCCTCTGACAAGGTTTTGATAATTGAGGAAGCAGGTGTGAAGATAGAAGCTTTCTCAGTCTGGGTTCCTGAACGGTCACAATGAGCACAGCCTGATCACATAGTATGAACATTTGTTGTGAGTCACTGATAGGAATTTTTTGTTACTGTAGCATAACCTGGCTTATGCTGACTGATACCCAGCAAGGTCTTCCATTTGTTCATGTTCCCTTCACATTTTATGCACATAAACATACAGGGTTTTTTTTTTTACATGGCTATACTCGTATTATACATACACTTTTCTTGGACACTTTTCAAAACATATTGTAAACTTTTTCTCTGCTTTTTCTGAACACCATGTTTGTCATCTTAATGGTTGTATAATAGCCTATTATGTCCATATGCAATTATTTATTAACTGGTTTTTTTCTATTGTTTAAGTTGTTCTGTGTTTTTCTATTACAAATAATGCTGCTAAAAGTAACTTTGCACATGCAGCTTTTTTTTTTCTTCAAAATTATTTTCTTAGGATAAAGGAAATAAATTGTTGTTTGCCTTCCAGTTTTATAGTAAAGTATTTTATAGTCAAATTTACAGTATACTTTTCTTTGATATAAGAATTTTAGCATTAATGAGATTGAGAAAAGATTGCTTTTATATTGTCATTCTTTGAAATCACTGTGCTGGGGCACCTGGGTGGCTCAGTGGGTTAAGCTACTGCCTTTGGCTCAGGTCATGATCTCAGGGTCCTGGGATCGAGTCCCGCATCGGGCTCTCTGCTCAGCAGGGAGCCTGCTTCCCTATCTCTCTCTCTCTCTGCCTGCCTCTCCATCTACTTGTAATTTCTCTCTGTCAAATTAATAAATAAAATCTTTTAAAAAAAAAAAGAAATCACTGTGCTAATTGGTTCAAAAGATAATGTCCAGAATATTCTGAAGCAGTGACCACAAAAGATATTCTTCTGAGATAAAATCAGGTCACACTCTAAACGTCACATCGTGATGAACTACGTGATCATAGCATTTTTTACTTACTATAAATGGCTTAAAGTTACCCAAGTTTCTGCACAAAATACAGCTGACTTGTTTCTGCTGAGACCAAATTAGCAATGTTCCATCCACATGTTCAACGAGGGAAGCACTATTTCTCTAGAATCTCTTTTGGTGGTAAACATGTTTTTACTCCATTAATCCTTAGGAAAACCAGACTGGTTGCCTAGCCAAGACACGAAAAACTCTGCTTTCCTCGCTTTACATTGATCACTTTGATGAATAAAGCAGTTTTATTTCTTTTAACGCACAGACTATATATCTGAGATTGTCTGCCACTTTTATATTCACAGTATTTTATATTTATCTAACACTATTTTCCAAGGCACTCAGAGTGCTTCTTAGATAATATCTCATAAATGCTCTGTAGAATGATGAAGTCAGCACTTTACACAAGTATCTGAAACATTCAGAGCCACCATTTGTGAACTATTAAACACTGCCAATCTTCTTCCCTTGATTTCCTCCTCCTCTTCCTCCCTTTCTCGTTCTTATTTTTCGTTTCCGCCTACATTTCAGTGCCTAAGAGATAAAAACATCACACCCAACGTCCTGATGGTAGACATAAGGGCTGCACAAAGAGGTGGGGGACCTTCTTTTCCGAATGCTCACTGACTGAGAGGTGCCCCTTAGAGGCCAGGCAGCTGCTGACATCATCTGATGGGTGCCCGCACCATAAGGTCCCATGGTGGGCATGACCTCCTGCTTAGAGACGAGTTCCTGAATGTCCAAATGGTGTCCTTGAATAATTCTGTGAGACCTTGGGATGGTCCCACGATGTTTCTCATACCAGATTCTTCCCTGTAAAACAGAATTCGTCCCCCTGTTTTCCCCTTCTCAAAGAGGGACTGGAAGAATCAGATGAAAAATGGAGGCAGAAGTGCTTTGAAATTGTCTAGATGCAAAGAGGAGCTAAGATGGCGGAGGAGTAGGGAGACCATTGACTTTGTTTCGTCCTTCGAGGGCAACTAGGTAAGTTATCAAATCACTCTCAACACCCGAGAAATCCACTGGAGGTCTGATCGTCTAGGAGTATTTATGACCACATCAATTTAATAAATCAAATGTGATGGTGTTAGCACACATCCTACCACCACAGAAGAAAGATTAAAACAAAAACAAGAGCTTATTTCTCCAAACAAAAAAATCTTAGGTTAGGTTATGTTTCACTGTGGGAGAGAATAACATGGGGAGGTGGGTGGGGGAAAACATCATTTAGAGAAATAGAAGACATTTTATGCTGAGAGGTAAATAGAATAAATAATAAATAAATAGAAATAAATATAATAGAATAAATTATATATTATATAATATATAATATATTATATATAAATTATATAAATAAATTATAATAAAATAAATTCTATTATAAATAGAAATAAAATAGCAACTATGTTCTTTAGCGGTCTAGTTCTAAACTAGCTTTCTGCCACCCACCCCAGTTATTCCTATAAACTATGAGGCACCAGACTTGCTCCCAGCTAACCAGCATTAGTGACCTTGAGAAAAATGACCCCATCCTTCAGAGTCCGTTTCACTGACAATAAGTGAGGATACCCGTAGCATATACTCCCAAGGATCACATGTCAAATTGTACACTGAGAACAGTTTGTAAGTTAAAAAGCAAACCAGGCCTTCACAGCACCCATCTCCACAAACTCCATAAAAGTTTTAGGGAGGGTATCATGGGGCACCTGGGCGGCTCAGTCAGTTGAGCGGACGACTCTTGATTTCGGCTCAGGTCATGGTCTCAGGGTCAGGGGATCGAGCCCTGTGTCAAGGCTCCCCACTCAGCAGGGAGTCTGCTTGAGATTCTCTCTCCTTTTCTCCATCCCCACTTAGAGGAATAAATAAATATTTGAAAAAAATAAAATAAAACAGGTCTCATTAGCTAATTGGGGTACCATTTCTAAGTCAAAAAGAACTTGATCACCGTGAAATGTTAGTAAGAAGAGGAGAACAAGATGAGGCCTGCAACACGCAGCATTGTAATTATTGCTTTAATGTCTGTCTCCCAGCTAGAGCAGAGGGCGGCCTGCAGTGTGGACCGTGCTGGGCTATCCCCGTGCGCTGGGGACACCTGGAGAGTGGCACATAGCCAGCCCACAGCAAAGGTCTGCTGACCGTGGAAGAGCCACGAGAGCACAGACTGGAGTATGGTTGAACACAGGAGAGCCCCAAACCTGAAGTCATGACGATGCAGTCAGCTCTGCCTGCACGGCTGGCCCGAGACGGGGAAGGAAAGCAGAGAGCAGCTCTGGGACGAGTGTGAGAGCGACGGTCCTCGCTCACGCGTCCTCACTCACACCTGCAGTTCACTTCTCAAGCTCGTCTCAGGGACGTGATCCAGCCACAAGGACTCTGGACGCAGGTGCACAGCGATAGGGACCCCCTTCCTCTAGTTGGGGAAATGGAATTCTGTCTATGCAGCAAGAAAGCTCTGTGAACCAGTAGGCTGACTGACTCAGGCCCTTAAACACATAATTAGAGAAATAATCTGTCTGCAGATTGAGGATGTTGCAAAGGTTTTACGTGTCAGAAGGGTTAGGCAAAGTCTTAATTTGTCGTCCTGCAATTCTGAGGTCCTCCCCTTGCGTCAGCCCCAAAGAGCACAGACAGGCTCTTGGGGATTTCCTGGGATCTTCCCCAAATGCCACGCCCGCTCTAGGTGATCTGAAGTTGGCCCTTGGGTGAGCAGGGTCAGAGGGGCTTTAGCCAGCGATCTTCTCTGTTCTTCCACCTACAGAGCCACCAAACCGCAAAGACAACCTAAGCCTTTTTGAAACGTGATCCCATCTCCTCAGTATTTGGGGGGGCAGAAATAGGATGGGCCTTTTGCCATGATACCAGCAGTGGAGGGGCTAAACCAAAGCTTAGATGTTACAGAACAGTAAACTCAGTAACTCTCTTCTCAGACGATCAGAAGATTTCCTCCTGTGAATTGTGCGGCCACTCAGCTGATGAGTGAAACCCCAGCTCCGTCCTGCCCCTCCCTCACCCCCAACATCTCCCACCTGCTCCAACACACACTCGGGCTCTGGCCTCTGTTTGGACACATGGGACACCTGTGAGCACTGTGTTGAAATGCATGAGCTAGCTTTCCTCACTTGCACTCCTTGCCTTTGTTCGTGTTCCTAGTGCTGGGATCTAGTCCTACTTAACTGTGGAGCCCCATGGGTCAGCCATTTGGCCACAGAATATGATAATCTTTGTACCTAAAACCAGATGAATGAACAAAGGAAAGTTTAAAAGAAAAGGCATAGAGAGTTAACCTGGAGATAGTTCAGGGGCAGAGAGTTCTAGAGAATTAAAGAGTGCTAAAATAAGAATTTTGTGGCTATTATTTAGTTCAACTGCACGAGCTCTGGGGAATTTTTGGCTTATTGCTTTCGTACGTTTATTTTCCCCCCAGCCTATTGGAGTTTCATCCCATGCATGTGCAGATTAATATTCAGGCAAAGACTCAAGGGGGCACTTGGGTAACTCTGCAGAGTCCTCTTTCTGCTCAACGACCTCCTCTAACTAGAAAGTCTAGCTGCCTCCCATCTTGAACTCTTTCCTCTGTCTCCTCACCTCAGTGAGACCAGCAGATTCTCTTTGGTTCCTCTTCCTGTACTGTGGCCGGGGGATCGTCTTTACACAGTAAGTGGGAACAACGGTAAGGGGTATCTATCTCATCTGTTTCCTTTTCTCAATGATCTGGAACCCAGTGTCTGGAAATAACTGTCTAATATACTTTCTTGGGTTTGCTGGTTATTTATGGTAGAAGGGCAATCTCCATTGCATTTAATCCTTCATGGATGGCAGCAGAAATGTTATACGTTTGGTTCTAAAATTTCCAGTTGACTTTTTTATACCATGTACTCCCCTGGTGAAACTTTTTATAAACAATATTATAAAATCCAACTGTCTTTGTTTGCAAATATAAAATTATTGCTTGCAACATGTAAAAGATATTTACTGATGCCTTGAACTCTTTTAATCCAAGTTATGTATATATAAGATAAACATTTTGCTACATCTCTAAATTATGTATTAACCACAGACCGCTTCTTTTAAATTATTAACACCAGACATTAAATTGTTCATGGGTGCTACCTGAACACTGATGTCTGTATTTAAAATTCTTCATAAGATTAGATTTCTTCTCCTATTTCCTTGCTATCGAGGCTACATTCTGTATATCTTTCTTATGGTACCCCACCGTGTCAACTTACTGATTCATACTCTCTTAGTTAATTCATCATTTTACTCATAAGCTGTTAACTCATTTTTTTTCTTGAGTGTGCATGGTGTGCTGACACTATTTTAGACCCCAGAGATAAAAGTTGGACCATTCCTACTCTGGAGCATTCTTCCTGTTTCGTGGAGGACATACTGCCTCACCGAGGAGGAACTCTTCCCAGGGAGAGTTGGCACTGAAGGGTGTCTAGAGTAGGAGACACAAAAGCTGTACCCTGAAGGATGACGAGAGCTTCTGTGGGGGTCCATCATTGCAGATAGAGGGAGTAACTTAGAATTTAAAGAAGAAACATTGACTTTCGTGGAAGAAGTGGAGAAAGACATGTCTGGGCAGGTATATAGCAGTCCATTGTTCTGGTTACTATGACCACGAAACAAATTACCACCAAACTTAGAAGTTTCAAACAAACAAATGTATATATATATATATATATAGAGAGAGAGAGAGAGAGAGAGAGAGAAAAGATTTTGTGGGTCTAGAACTAAAAAAGAAAAGACATAGTAAAAATTACAGTCTCTGCATTGTGATGTCTAAGGCTTCAGCTGGAAAGACATGGCAGTTGGGGGCTAGAAATCTGGGGGCATTTTCACGCCATCTGGTGATTGACGTTGCTGCCAGTTGTGGTTTCTCCAAGCGTCCCAAGCTTCTTCACAGTGTGGTGGCCTCAGAACTTGACTTCTCACATGGAAACCCAGGCCTCCAAAGTGAGTGTCCCAGGGACTAAGACAATTGCATCACTTTTTGTGACCTAGCTTCAGAAATTGTGTGTTCACTTTCTTGTTCTTTCTTTCCTTTTTTTTTTTTTTTAAGATTTTTTTTTTTTATTTGTTTGATAGAGATCACAAGTAGGCAGAGAGGCAGGCAGGATGGGGGGGACTCAGGGGAGGGGGCAGAAGCATGCACCCCGCCCAGCAGAGAGCCTGATGCAGGGCTCGATCCCAGGACCCTGATATCATGACCTGAGCAGAAGACAGAGGCTTTAACCCACCCAGGCGCCCCATGTGCGTTCACTTTCATCGCATTTTATTGATTGTGAGTCACAGGCCTGCCCAGATTCAAGGGGAAGAGGCATAGGTCCTACCCCTCAAGAGGAGAAATATCAAAGAATTTGTGGCTGTTTATTTAAAACCAACAGACAAATCATGAAAGAGGCTGCTAAATCAGAGTGACAAGGAGGGAATTTGAACTTAAATAATCAAGGGTTTCCTTTCGGTTCTACCATTTCCTGGGCAATTAGTCTCCCTGGAGCCTGTTTCCTTGTTGATGAAATGGATATAATGTTTTTTATAATTGGGTCATGGTGAGGATTAAATGAGATTATGTTTATAAAGTGCGTATTAACCATACTTGGCACATAGTTAATGCTCAATACTGACAGCTCTCCCCAACCTAAATTAAATCAAAATACTTAAGACTTTCCTTACAATACAAAATACTGTAATCATCTATGCTACCGAAATACCTTACATGGTACAGTTTTGAAGTAAGATTTTAAGAAAAGTAGAAAACTTTTGGAAGTGTCTTTAAAAAAAAAATAGCAAAAAAATAGTAGGAGGCAGAAAACTTGCTTTATATGTTAAGGCAGGAGAAGAGAAGACTAAAGAAAAGGTTGCCCAATTAGAGTTCAGGGCAAAGGGACAGCAAGAAAAAAGCTCCCTCTCTAACCTAGTGTACACCTCAAGGATGTTGCTTTCCATACGGAGAAGATGTTCCCGGGTCTGTGTACAAGCCTGTTAGACACAACCATGTGAAACGCTGCCCTGTTTACAAAGCAGACCAGAGTCTCATCCCACATGGGCAGAACATTCCAACTCATTGCAGAAATGACTTTTACAGTATTAAAGGTGTTCTGAATTGGGGGGGGGGCGGATATCTAAGCTCAGATAAAGCAAAAGGCATGTGTTAAGTGAGGATGAAAGAAGGTTGATAGTAGACCTTAAGTAAAAGATTATGTTTAGCATAAGAATTCTCCATCACCCCCTTGCCATACACACACAAATGCTGCCTGTCTTAAATAGGTAGGAGGGATGCTTTCATGGAGGAGCTATGGGCTGTGAACCTTTCAGTGTGCATCAAATTTTGGTCAATGTGCAAAATTAATTTTTGTCAAATGAAGAACTCAGTTTGTTAGGGTCATGAATGTCAGATAGACATTGAGAATCTTCATCTACTTAGAAACAAAAAGCACAGTGGGGACTGGGTGGCTTAGTTGGCTGAGCATTGAGCATCAGACTCTTGATTTTGGCTCAGATCATGATCTTCAGGGTCCCAAGATGGAGCCTCACGGTGGGCTCTACCATTGGTGTAGATTCTGCTTGGGGATTTCTCGCTCTCCCTCTCTCTGCCCCTACCCCCTCCCTCTTCCTCTCTCAAGCTCCGACAGCGTCTTCTAAAGATGGGCAGCCAAGGGACACTGGTCTGCTTAGAAGGGCACTCTTACACTCCAGCCGTGGCTTGTCTCAATTTATTAAGTCCTTTAATCTTTTCAAGTATAATTTTAGAAATTCTAATCCTAGAATGTGCCAAAAACGCCTGAAAGTTGAGAACCACTGGCAAAGATTCTGACTCCTGACAGTCTTGGGTTTCTAAAGAGATTTCTGCCACTCAACGATTATGTGACCTGGAGGACTGTGGGCATGTCATTTAATCTTTCCTCATCTATCAGGTGGAGACAATAATATCCAGAACTCTTGTAGGGCTAAAAGTGACGAAGGGGGTGGGGTTATGGACATTGGGGAGGGTATGTGCTTTGGTGAGTGCCGTGAAGTGTGTAAACCTGGTGATTCACAGACCTGTACCCCTGGGGATAAAAATATATGTTTATAAAAAAATAAAAAATTAAAAAAATATATTTTAAATAAAAATATTAACATATTACACAGAAAAAAAAAAGTGACACCAAATGTGAGAAAGTGCCTGCCTTTCAAAGTATCTGGGAAATAGAAGGTGCTGTTTTATTGGTAATATAGATCTGTAGTTCTTTGGTAGCTTAATAAAAATATGTATTTTTAAAAGATCTTATTCAAAAAAAAAAAGATCTTACTTATTCATTTATTCATTAGAGAAAGAGAGAGAGACAGGGGAGGAGCAGAGGGAGAGGGACAAGCACACTTCCCGCCGAGCACAGAGCCCAGCATGGGGCTTGATCCCACAACCCTGAGATTATGACCTGAGCTGAAATCAAGAGTTGTTCACTTAACCGACTGTGCCACCCAGGTGCTCCTAAAAATAGTGAGTTCTGGTTCCTCCCTAGGGCCATTAGTGTCAGTACATACACGGTGAATCCCAGAGGGACGCTCAGCGTTAAGTTCCTTAGTGATTCTAACACTCACTTAGATTTGAAAACCACCTAAATAAATCTTCTTCTAAGTAATAAAAACCAAATTTATAAGTTATGTTCCATTTTTGAAAATATCTCTAAGTATAGCTGTTTGTCTAAACCATTTCATAATTCTGTGAGGTTCATATTCATATATTATCATTCCTACTTTACACATTTTTTTAAAAAAGAGGCTTTGCTCAGATTCACACAGGTGTCAGCAACAAATGGAGAGATGAGCCATCCTTCCGACCCACAGTGCAGTGCTTTCTCCTGGATGCAATATTTCCAACTGCTTCGTTTTGGTATTTAGTTTCTGTTGGAATACTTAATCGATGGACTCAGCTGTCTTTAAGAAAAAATACATAATATGACCATCATTATTTATAACCTATAACTTTATAGTCAAGATGAGTGTATATACCTGTGGATATAAATTAATTATTGAAGATGTAACTTTTTACCTTTTTGCTTTCTCTTTCAGGAGGTCACGAAGGAATTGAAGGTGCTGATTTTAGGGACTTCGCCTTCTCCGTATTCCACAAAATCACAAAACCCCTAGTTCAGACACATTTTACCTTGCCTGTCCTTAATTAATTATAATAATCACGTAGCCCATTAAATAGACTCATTGGTTTTAATTAACTGAAGAAATATTGGCAATGATTTTAATGGGCTAATAAGATTTAATACAAAGTTATTAAGGTGTGTTATAATGTCACAATTCATTACCATGAAATACGAGACAAAACTTTATTAGATAACTTTATTATGTAACTTTCTAATCTATTTTGCATCAGTTATAAAGCAACACTTGAGTCAGCACCTGAGAACATAACTATAGGAATCTGGGGCGGATTCAGTTCTTAGAACCGCTCCCATAATTAGAGGTACCATAAGGCGGTTCAGGAGTTATGTTTCTGACTAAGGACACAAGCCAAGATGAAATCCTTAGAACAAGGGAGCTGCAGTGTTTTCCGTGGACTTCAGCATTTCCTTCATTGTGTGACCTCAAACTTTTGGTTTCTAAACCCTTTTGATAGAATTTCACTGCGCATGTGATACCTAGTGGGTCCCCACTTGACTGGGTTTAAGAACAACCGTAGGTGGGCATTGTGCATGCTGCTTTCTTCCCACCCAAGGATTTGCTTCCCTTCTCTCTGTTTGAGATCTGTTAATGCCTATTTCATTTCAAGGGTGTCCTTAACTGCAGAGTGTGATATGGAGCCCTCAAGAAGTAAATTAGGGGGGCGCCTGGGTGGCTCAGTGGGTTAAAGCCTCTGCCTTCGGCTCAGGTCATGATCCCGGCGTCCTGGGATCGAGCCCCGCATCGGGCTCTCTGCTCAGTGGGGAGCCTGCTTCCTCCTCTCTCTCTCTGCCTGCTTGTGATCTTTGTCTGTCAAATAAATAAATAAAATATTTTTTAAAAAATACTTCTCTTTTAAAAAAAAAGAAATAAATTTATATTTATATTTGTCTATTTATATTTGTCTTGAGATATTTCATTCTGCGGAGCAGTCAGGAAGTAACAATAGTAACACAGGTGCCGGCTTTGCCGGTCAACAGCCCAGCTCCACAGCTCTAAGTTCATTGGGAAGTCTAGTGGCCTCCTGCTCCCTCAAGAACACTGGAGGGCATGAAAATGTTCTGCCCTTTCCTGAGAGCACTGTATTTCCTGTCAACTTTATGTCATCATTCAATATCAGCCTTGACTAAATAAATAGCCAATAAATATTTATTGTCACCTCCTGTGAGGTAGCATTATCCCAGGCACTGCAAGAAGAGAGAAAGTTCTCAAATGCCTTTATCTTTTAGCTCCTTTTTTGATCACTTAAATTAGTGGTTTAGGGTTCCTAAAATTTTTGTAAGTTCACTATAGACAAGAATCTTTTCATATTTTTGCATCTTATATCACGTTCCCTTAAAAGGAAGGTGAAGACAGGATATTTTCCCCCATAAAAATGCAAATTCACATGTGCATAATCTTTGAAGACATCCTCAGGAGGTCCATGGACTCCTGAGTCCCATGCAACACACCTTGAAGAGCATTGGTTTCAGATTTAGAACTACAGACATAGACATTTCTGCATATTATTTTCTGAATCTCAAAGAAGAGTTTTGAACCAAAGGAGATAAACCAAGGGGCCAGGAAGGGAGTGTTACAACAAGAAGATGTTGAACAAAGTTTTATTTGAGCCTCTGATTGATGTTCACTAATTTTAGGCTGTTGTGCAAGCCTGTCTTGGAGTAGTACATTGATTTTATCTCCTGATGCCAGCTCCTTATTCCATTGGGAACTGGTTGGTATAGCTCTGCAATTAGTCAAAATTTTTATTTAATTTTTAAAGCTAATGCACTATACAAAATGAGTAAAGAAGAGCCAGTTACAAATCAACAGAGATTTTTAAAAAGCCATAAAATGAGATTACATATAACACTAGCTTAAATATTGAAACATATAAAGAAATAACCTTCAAAGAAAATAAATATTAATTGTACATGAAAAAGTATAAAACCTATAAAACAAAAAGTTTAAAAATAAAAATTATCTCCAAAAAAATAACTGGGCTTAGAGGATTGGCCAGAAAAATTAGTATTAGTTTTCAATATATGGATATTACCAAACTATGTAACTGCTCAAAGTGTAAGGTAAATATGAAAGCTTCCTCGTAACCCTAATAACAAAGATCACATAATCTTGCCAAAGACAGAAAAAAAAAAAGTAAGCAATAGGCCAATATTAGTCATGATTTGAAACCATTAAGGAAGTTTGAGAAATAAAATTCAACATTGCTTAATACTTGCATATCATGATGAAGTAAGATTTAATGTTGAAACGCAAATATGGTTCAAATTTGAAATCTCTTCATATAATCCATTATAGCAATTGATGAAATTAGAAAACCCTATGATTATCTTAATTGCTTCAAGAATGCATCTAATTAAATGAATACCATGTCCTGATTTAATACACACACACACACACACACACACACACACACACACCTATCTAGAAAGAGAAGAATATTTCCTTCACATGATATAGCATACATTTCTTAGATCGGGAGTCAGTGTCATACATTAAGGGTGAAACACAGGGAACATGTTCAGTAACTGCTTCTGTTGGAAATTGTTCTGAAAATTCTAACATTTTGTTTAAGATTTATACTTGAGAGAGAGAGTGGAAGAGAGCACGAGAGAGGGTAGGATCAGAGGGAGACGCAGGTTTCCCACAGGGTGGCGAGCCTGATGTGAGACTCGATTTTGCTTCACTGCCTGAGCAACCGTGGCACCCCTGTTCTGAAAACTCCACACAATTCAGTCAAAAAGAGGAAAAATGCAGGAATATTTATCAGAAAGGGAGAAACTAAATGGTATTATCATTTTGATTCTTTGATTCTTTATTTGGACTGACATGAGAATCTATGAAATGTTTAGAATGAATGGTAGTTGGGTAAATGATTGAATTTATGTGTGTATAGGATCTATTAAAAAGTATAACTTTATATAGTTTCCTATGCCAGCAATAAATAAATTTGAAAATACAATAGAAAAAATACTATTACCAGTAATACTCAAATAGGTAACTAGAAATCAACAAAAAAAATTTGTGAGCCCATGTAAAAACCATTTTACCATAGGACACAAATTTAGTTTTTATTACTTAGAAGATGACTTACTTTGGTGGTTTTCAAATCTACGTGAGTGTTAGGAACTTAACGCTGAGCATCCCTCTGGACTTCACCCTGTATGTACTAAAGCTAATGGTCCTAGGGAGGAATCAAAACTCACTATTTTTAAGAGCACCTGGGTGGCACAGTCAGTTAAGTGAACAACTCTTGTTTTTATTATTATATTTTTATTTATATTTTATTATATATTTATAAATATATATTTTTATTATATATATTATTATTAAATAGGTAAATATGAAAATATTTTAAAACAATAATATTTAAACAGTCTGGTCTTGATATCTGAATAAAAAGAAGCAATAGTGGGACAGAAAATGAATATCTACAATAGATGTATATTGAGGATAAACATATAAATATTGAGAATATTATAAAACTGGCATTTCTAATATAATAAGGGAGGGATGTCTTGTTTGATAAAATAGGCAGAAGGACCTGGTGATTATTGGAAAAAAGGATCACATGAAGTATTACTTCACACTCTATCAAAATTGAACTCTGAGGGCCCCTGGGTGGCATAAGTGTCTGACCCTTGATTTCAGCTCAGGTCATGATCTTAGGGTTGTGAGACTGAACTCTATGTCAGGTTCCACGCTTGATGCGGAGGCTGCTTAAGATTCCCCCTCTCCCTCTGTCCCTCCCCTAATCACTCACCTGTGCACACTCTCTCTCAAAAAAAAAAAAAAATTGAACTCTAGAAGGATCAGAAAATTAAATAAAACCATAAATAACATAATTAATATAGATGAATAATTTTACAGTCTTGATAGGGAAGACTAAGAGTATGACCCAATAGCCAGTAACTGTAAAGGAAGAAAAATATATTTCATTTGGTAAAAATGGGGGGGGGGGTCTATGTAATTTTTAAAAGCTAATGACAAAACAAGAGAAAATATTTGGGAAGTGTATGAGAGGGAAAACATTCCTATTTATAATGTTAAAAGACTTCTTTGAACAAAAAGAGTAGAAAAATGTAGAGATGATATTCATCAAATTCACTAAGGAAGAAATACAAATGCACCAAAAATATATGAATGGAGTTTAGACTCACTGATATTCCACGAATGGCAGATCCATTAAGAAAATGAAATATTTATGTAATTAGCAAGGAGGAGAGAAAGGGTATCTTCAAACATTTTTAATCATCATGAAACTGTTTAAATCTTTATTAGAAACAATGTATCAGAGATCTGAAAAACTGTTCCTCAAATGCTTTTGGACTCAGCCATCACAGATGTAGGAATTTACCTTAAAAAACTAGTCAGAAATAAATAAAAAGTCATGTACGTGTATGTTTTAGGTCAATCGCTCCCAGATCCTATTCTAGCTTTGGTGATAATGCTCTATCAACCGAAATGACTTTATATTCATTATCTATCATCTAAGAAGTTGAAATTTCTCCCACATGTTTTTCAAGTTTCACTATAGCTCAATTTCCAAGCTGTATACTGTCTTCAAGAAATTCCTTCTGGGCTTCTTGTTAACTTTGATTAATTAGACTTTGTGAGACCAACACAATTACTATGTTTTGAAAATTTGACAATATGCCAGCTTCTTACCTGAACCCCAACTTTAAAAGCTGGGTGGAAAGGAGAGAGACACGGGGCGGAGTTCTTGCAAATTAGTCATTGCATAAAACTCACCTTGGTGGGCTACCTCAGTGTTGGGAAGAGCAAAGAAGAAGCCAGTAGTCTCCCGAAAAGACACGGAATTAGGAGTCTATTTCTCTACCTCGGTGCCAGGAGATTTCGGGAGCAAATCGGCTTTTATTTTTCTTCTTACTACAGGTTAGTTTTATGACCTTTATTTCCTTGAAGACATTGGGGCTTAATGAGATTTTTATATTTTTGTTGTATGTCATATAGCTGCATGATTAGAAAAATACCCTGTGTTCTATATACACAGTAAAAAGAAAAAGGCTAGCTAATGAGTATGGGATGGTCACAAGGGAAGGAAAAATGGACCAAGACTTCATTCCAAAAGCAACTCATTACCATTTCCAGCGGGGAACAAGACAGGTTGGCGTCAGCCTCTGCTACACTTTGGAGAGAGATCTGACCCACAGAGGTTTCACTTGGGTTTGTTTCAGATGAGGGGCTAAAGAGACCTAGGGGATGGAATACTGGAGTTTAAGGGGAGCTGCTG
Organism: Mustela putorius furo; assembly: GCF_011764305.1. Classification (NCBI taxonomy): domain Eukaryota; kingdom Metazoa; phylum Chordata; class Mammalia; order Carnivora; family Mustelidae; genus Mustela; species Mustela putorius. The sequence goes on along the minus strand of NW_025421402.1, from coordinate 20,828,689 downwards.
GAAGCACAAGAGGGTATAAATGATCAAGGATGCACCCACGACACACTAAACATAGATTGCCTGTGCTAATAGCCTTTTATTTCAACAGCCAGGGAATTTAAATACCTAGGAGAGAAATACTTGACTATATTTTTGACATTTGAGAGGTGATTTGTTGAACAAATGTACATATCCCAGTGAAACGTAATAGCCTTGGCATTTAAAAATGGGCACTATGTATTTGGATCTACATTTTGGAGTAATAAATGCAACATTTCAAATTAATAAATGCAATATTCGTTATCCCTGTATTTTCTGTGGATAGTGATTTCTTTGTTACTATGCTCTCATTCTGCTACTTTGTGACCCAGGGTGTTGGTGGATATTATAGTCCTGCTAAGTGCTTGGAAAACCTACGCATTAACTGCTGTACTCAGGGGGATTATTTGGGTCTTTGCTGCTGTCATTGGGTAAACTCATTGCCCATAGCCTCTGGATAAATTTTCAAGCAGTAGCAACACGTCAGTGGTACGGCATTATGTTAATAAGCCTTAATTTAAAAGAATTTACCAAGGAACTTCAGACTAAAAAAATAGTCTCATATTTTAATAGCTGCCTTAATCCACTATAACATAAACTCACTAAAATGCAGTACAGAATTCCATTCAGTTTCTCCTTCAGAAAAAATTCAGAGTAAAGAACAAAGGTACAGGGAGAAAATTGCCAGATGATAGTGAAGGAGACCTCTCTTGAGAAAATCCTATTTCTTGGGGCATCTGGGTGGCTCAGTGGGTTAAAGCCTCTGCCTTCGGCTCAGATCCTGGGATCTCAGGGTCCTGGGATCCAGCCCCACATCGGGAGGAAACTCTGCTCAGCAGGGAGCCTGCTTCCCCCCTCTCTCTTTGCCTGCCTCTCTGCCTACTTGTGATCTCTCTCTGTCAAGTAAATAATAAAATAAAACTTTTAGGGGAAAAAAAGAGAAAACTCTATTTCCTTTGTTTTTTAGTGGAGGTTTTATTTATTTGTTCATTTGGCAGAGAGAGAGAGCATGAGTCAGGGGAGGGGCAGAGAGTCCAATGTGGGGCTAGATCCTGGAACCCTGGGATCATGGCCTGAGCCGAAGGTAGACTCTTAACCTACAGAGTCACTCAGGTGCCCCAAGAAAACTCTATTTCCTAAAAAAAGAAAAGAAAAGGATGGAAGGGCTCTGTTTCTTCATGGCTCAGCTGAACAGAAGACAATGAAACAATCTCGGAGAGCAGATAGGGTGAGGAGGATAGTGTCTTCAGAGGCACTCGGTGGTAAGTGGCATCTCAGTACCTGTTGGTATTGTCTGTGTGTTTCCTTTGCTCCCTCCTTTGAGAAAGTGCGCTGCCTGCTCTGACCTCTGAGACTGATTCTGATGCTGACACCGGCAGCAAATGCTTCCTCTCCGACCTCGTTATGCCCTCTACCCTTTTGGCACCCACTCACAAATCTCCCCTTGCTTTTCTTTAAAAGTGCCCAGCATGTTTCTGCCTCAGACTCTTCTGCTTGGAATTCTCTTTCAGAAATAGACTTGGTCTCTCACTTCCTGCTTCAGTGTCATCGGGGAGTCCTTCCTTGACCGTGTTATAGAAAACAATACCCTGCTTCCTTTTTCCCCATCCTCCTCCTCTTACTACCGATTTACTTCCTTTTTATCCACCTGTTTTCAGGGAACAGTGTCAGATCTGTTTGCTGCTGTATTCGCTCAACGAAAGTAGTATCTGTCACACAGCAGGTACGGTAAATGTTTCCTGAATGAGTGAATGGCAGAAGATGCACCTTTGGTATGAAGGCAGTGGGTGTGCTTTTCTGAAGGCCATTTACACGGGTAGCTTGTGCTCTGCCCCAAGAAGAGGGTGATGAGTGAGATCTACTTGATGAAATGTTCTGTTGGAGTTCTCTCCCCCTCCCCCCCCACTTCCAACCCAGTCCCAGGGAAGAGTAGGAATTCTCTGGCCTAAATCAAAAGTAAACTGTGGGGATACCCAGTATGAGTGTTTCGGCAAGCAGATAGTACTAGCGGAAGGCATTAAAAGTCAGTTTGGGTAAAATCTGTGTATGGAAAGGTGTGTGTGTGTGTATAACTTCAGCAGTCAAATATATATTTATTTTTAAAGCAATCTACTTTGTACTTGGAAAAGAAAGTCTGGTGTGAAGCAGGGTCTTCTGTCACTGAGAGAGACTTTGAATTGGATAACAACACTGAGTAGGACATTTCTTAAAGGCATTAGCTAGCAATTTTAGGGGGGAAATGATCTTGCACTATAGAAAAAAATTACATGATAATAAAAATCTAATTTTCTACTAATAAATTCCCTGATACAAGACACAATGCCAAGAAAAAGAATTGCAGTGATTGGTGCTGGGGTCAGTGGATTGGGCGCCATTAAGACCTGTCTGGAGGAGGGACTGGAGCCCACCTGTTTTGAGGGAAGCGACGACATTGGAGGACTGTGGAGATACAAGGTAAGTCTGAATACACTGTGCTTCCGTATGTGTGATGACATCTTTTCCATATCTGGGAAATAGGAATGCGAAGATTCTTATCCCCAGATACTAGCCTACTAAGTATTATTTGTATTAGTGCCTGTACCTATACTTTGAATCGTAATCCTTCCTTCCCCCAAGGATGATACTCCAGCAGTCGTTCCTCCTTCCATAGACTGGCTTCCTGAAGGAGAAACATGTGCTTACTCTGCATTGTCTCACCCCTGGGTCATGTCTCCGCCACCGTTACCTGATGGGCATACCAGTGTTTCCAGAAAGCTGCTCTCACTGTTGTAACCAATCCACGGTGTCAAATCAGATGAACTTCCTGTGCTAAATTTTCTTGCTTTCTGGGGGATCTAAAGATGTCAAAAACCAGGTACCTGAGTGACTCAGTCATTAAGCATCTGCCTTCAGCTCAGGTCATGATCCCGGGGTCCTGGGATCAAGCCCCGCATCGGGCTCCCTGCTCAGCAGAAAGCCTGCTTCTCCTTCTCCCACTCCCCCTTCTCGTGTTCCCTCTCTTACAGTGTATCTCTCTGTCAAATAAATAAATAAAATCTTTTAATAATAAAAGAAAATAAAAAGGTCAAAAACCAATGCCTTTTAAAACAAATTGTCCCTGGCTTCTGTGATTTCACAGAATTTTCACAGATTTCACTGTGATTTCACCTCTCTCTGCCAAATAAATAAATAAAATCTTAAAAAAAAAAAAAACTTGATATACTTTAGCAGGAATTAGATTCCATATTTCCTGGCTTCAAGTTTAGAATATTCAGAATACCTGCATTACTGATTCTTTATGTCACCAATAATATACAAAAGATACAGAAAAAAATTAATCTCTTCCCCAACTGTGTTTTCTGTGTACATATATTAAGATGATTATATTTTGGATTCTAATAAATTCTTCTAAGAGTAAACAACACATTTTAAGGGATGGTGTATTTTTTTTTCTTAGCCTTAAATTACTTAGATATCTAGCCTGGGTTTTTGTTTGGTTGGTTTTTATTTTTATTTTTTAAGATTTTATTTATTTATTTGACAGAGAGAGACAGACAGAGAAGGAACACAGGCGGGCAGTGGGAGAGGGAGAAGCAGGCCCCCTGCTTGAAAGAACACTCAGGTGCCCGTCTAGCCTGAGTTTTAAGAAAATTCAGAAATTGGGGCTCCTGGGTGGCTCAGTGGATTAAGCCTCTGCCTTCTGCTCAGGTCATGATCTCAGGGTCCTGGGGTCGAGCCCCACATCGGGCTCTTTGCTCAGCAGGGAGCCTGCCTCCCCCCTCTCTCTGCCTACTTGTGATCTCTCTCTCTGTCAAATAAATAAAAAATAAATAAAATCTTTAAAAAAAAAAAAAGAAAACTCAGAAATGGCTGCTAACGCACGTAACCGATAGAGTGTGTTGTATGGATTCCTATTATAACCTGCACAATGAGGACAATAAAGTGCTTCACAGGATTGAATTAGGTAATAGATATGATTATATATTATATAATTCTATACTATTATATAGTATATTTTATATATTATTATATAGTATACCTTTATATACTATCAAATACAGCTATATAGTTATAAAATGTAATATTGTTATATTATTTATATAATTATAAACTATGACATTTAAAAGTGCTAAAATACTATCTCCTGTCTGTATGCATATAGATAAGTAGATAATACAGAGAGACTGAAACCAGACAGAGAGACTGAAACCAGAAGGATATATATCAAAACATTTAAAGTGATCATCAAGGGACACCTGGGGGGCTCAGTCGGTTAAGCCTCTGCCTTCAGCTCAGGTCATGATCTCAAGGTCCTGGGATCCAGGCTCATGTAAGGCTCCCTGCTTGGCAGGGAGTCTGCTTCTCCCTCTGCCTCTCTACCCTGCTCATGCTCTCTCTCTCAAAGAAATAAATAAAATCTTTTTAATAAATAAATAAATAAATAATAAAGTGATTAAGAATGAGATTCATCTCTGTGATTTCCTACAAAATTGTAATAAACATGTGCTGCTTTTGTAATTAGAAAAAAATCGCCAGTAAAAGCAAGAAATGGAAAAAGAAAGCCTCCTGTACTAAGGCGCTCTCCCCATCACTACAAACAAGGAGGGGTCTCGGATGCCCTCTGGCCAGGATTCCGATTCCACGGAGTTCTGTTGGCAGAGAGAAAGCCCCATCCTCCTCTGCCTATTTTCACTCTCCGGTATTCTAAAGACGTTTTTCTTCTCATGTCCTTTTTGTGTTCTTTCCATCATTTCCTATTTTTCTTTTTGTTGCCCCACAAAATTCTTTGTTCTTTTAAACCATTTATGACAAAGGATCTTATCTCTTAGCGAAGGTACTGCAAAAGCCACTTTACTTTCTTTGAAGGAATTCGCCATGATTTGACAAAGGAATGAATTTTTTAACTGTTACTCTTGTGTTCTAAAAGACAGGGAACGTCGTTTTTTTTTCTCCGTAGGAGAAGGCTGAGAGTGGCAGGCCAAGCATCTACGAATCTGCCACCAGCAACACTTCGAAGGAGATGACCTACAGCGATTACCCGTTCCCTGATCACTTCCCCAACTACTTGCACAACTCCAGAATCATGGAGTACCTCAGGATGTACGTGCAACACTTTCACCTACTAAAGCACATCCGGTTTCTGGTAAGTGGGGCAGGGAGTCTCAGGGGAGAGTCAAGAGCCAGACCAGAGTGAGGGGCAGTAAGGCACACCGGATCAGTCTGGGAGCTTAGGTCTACGAGACCAGAGCAGTCAGCAAGACCTTCCGTCCTCACTTCCTCCAGGAGAAAGTCTGACGGATTGGTTGAAACGTGAGACTACGCACCTGGTGTTGACTCACCACCAACTACATTTAGGGTCACGGCCGGGGACACACTGGCCTCCATCTCTACTTAAAAAAGAAAGCCTTGGTAGCTTCAAAGACCTTTCAGGAAACCCCAAAGGAGAGTAGTTATAACCAATGTGACTCAATGAGGCCCAAAGCTCTGGGACAGGAGGCAACCGGGAAGAGAGGTCACAAGTCCAAGTCTGTCTCATCCCCAGTCGAAGGTGCGCAGTGTGAGGAAGCGCTCCGACTTCTCTTGCACGGGCCAGTGGGACGTCATCATCGAGGCCGCAGGGAAGCAGGAATCCTATGTCTTTGATGGGATTATGGTGTGCACTGGCCTTTACACCGACCCCTTCTTGCCACTCCAGAACTTTCCAGGTATGTCATACTGAATGCTCAGGCACTGGTGATGTGGAGTTTTATCATTGCTGCTTACTGTTATTTTTGAAGAAAGTTTATAACTCTGAAAGTCCCCTTATTTTCAAAATCAATATTATTTTTTCTGATTGTAAAGCAAAGCATGCTCTTTCCAGGTCCGTTCAAATAATACATAATGTTATAAAATTGAAAATTAAAATTACTGGGGCGCCTGGGTGGTTTAGTGGGTTGAAGCCTCTGCCTTTGACTCAGGTTGTGATCCCAGGGTCCTGGGATCGAGCCCCGCATCGGGCTCTCTGCTCAGCAGGTAGCCTGCTTCCCCTCTCTCTCTGCCTGTCTCTCTACCTACTAGTGATCTCTGTCTGTCAAACAAATAAATAAAATTTTTTTTAAAAACATTAAAATTACTAATACACTATTACCACAAGTCCTGGGCTATTTTAAGAGAAAGGTGCTACATCATTCCACATCTGGAAAGCAAAATGTGGGAGTTGCTTTGTGTTGGTAAGAGTTTGGAGTAAACACAGAGCACCTGGCTGGCTCAGCTGGAAGAGCATGGGACACTTGATCTTGGGGTCATGAGTTTGAGCCCCACATTGGGTTAGAGGCGACTTAAATAAATAGACGAGAATTTTTTAAAAATAGTTTCAAGTAAATAGTAGGATCAAAGCAACAGAAAATATATTAAGATTTAGCTTTATTTCTGGATGTCTACTTATATGCATAACATAATGACTATAAATAGCCACAGAATCATCTTAGAAGCTACTGCCATGTTATTCTTTACTATTTGGAAGCTTAAGCACCTTGCATATAAGGAATGGTGTGGGAATGATCCACCTGCCCAGCACCTCCCTGTTCATCTCTAGGTACAGGACATACATTTGGTCTTCTCAGAAAGGACTGAACTTGAGACTCCTTTGGAGCTTTCAGGAAATTCTAGACTCTCCCCACCCCCCGCCCCTTCCATCATCATGAGTGTCTGGTTCCCAGTGTTTGAGAAGAGAGAGAGGCTAAAACTGGTGAAGAGAAACCTATTAGTTGGTTAGTTCGTTAGAAATTTAAATATTCCTGTATTCATTCATTCAATCTTCAGTCAAGAAATACCCATCCAACACCAATCGTCCAGAGGCTCAGTAGAGAACAAAACGGGCAAAACCTCTGTGTCTGTGGAGTGTGCATGCAGGAGATGGACACAGACCAAAAAATGGGATAAACGTGTGGCAGACAATGACTGTGGAAAAAGTGGGAGGCTTTTAGGGATGGGGGTCGCAATGCAAGATCGGATAAAGTGGCCAGGGAAGGTTTCCATGAGAAAGGGACATTTGAGCAAATGCCCAAAGGAACTGAGGGAGTTGGGCAGGTAGGGGGAGAAAGCACACCACACAGAAGGAAGAGCAGTAAAAGGGCCTCGATGTGGGAGTGAGTCTCACAGGTCATGTGTCTTGTCGTGGGAGCGGAAGGGGTGGGAAGGCGGTGATGTCAGAGAGTGAACAGTGAGCCATGGTTTTCACTCTGGCTTTGACTCTGAGTGAGGTAAGAGGTGTAGGAGCTTTCACAGAGAGGAGATGCGTGCTCTAATCTGCTCAACAGCAGTGTCCGGAAGAGCCAGGGAACGAAGTGGTAAAGGCAGAAGTGGGGAAACCAGGGGAAGGCTCTTGCACAAATGCAGATGAGAAAGGATAGTAGGTTGGAACGGGGGTGGGGGTTGCGGTGGGGGGGTGGGCAGTGGAGATATAATGAAGTGCTCAGATCCTGAGTAGATGTGAACATAGAGATGATAGAATTTGCAGATGGACCAGATGTGAGATGTAACAGAGAGGCGTCGAGGATAACTCTCAATGTTGTTGGTCAGAGCAACTGAGTTGTGATTTCCAGAGACAGGCAAGACTCCAGGAAGACCTGATTCTGCCTGTATGAGGGAGGAAGACTGAGGAGGTAACAAGGTAACAAGATTGAAGAGATGTTCCTTAAAAATGGGAGAGGGTGGGCTGCGATTAAAGATACTGAAAGAAGAGCATTAAACCTATTTCTCAAGTACTATACAGGAACATTTTAAGGGATCCTTATACCATTTCTATGAGCGAAGTGCAACCATTTCCATTTTACGTATTGCAAATGTCACTAGTAGAAAAAAAGCTGACATCTGTGCCTATATTTGTTTGACCTAACCCTCCCGCCCCCGCCCCACATTTTAACCATAGGGCGAAGGGTTCATTTTGGAATAGAAGAGAAATAATTCCTCCTGGGGAAAGGAGATGGAGGAAGGATGGCAGAGGAAGGATGCATGAACACACAGTAACTTGTAGGTGTTGAGATACTCCCTTAAGATCTTCGTTGTTTCATAAAAATGAGAAAAAAAGGGTTGTCTTCAAGAAATGAGAGGAATTGCAGTGGGACCAAGGGGAGGGGGGAATACTGAAATAACCACACTGAGAAATTTGATGGACTATTGAACTTGCAAAGATGGAGTTTGGGAACAATCAGACCCATGCCAGGATCGAAGAACTGCTTCCAAAAGAAACCTGGAGTTTGGGATCAGATTCTGTAGGGAGAAAGGAACAGGGCAAGGACTGACCCTCAGTCAGGAGGGACTAGAGCTGTTCAGCATCACAAGAGGAACAAATGAAGCCCTTATGTCCAGACCTCAGTGCTCTTTAATGGATGAAGTGCTGCAAAATCAACCGGCTTTTATGGCTTGGGCATACAAGCATATTTTTAGGCAAAAATACAAAGTTCCTACATTCTCTTAGTTTCAGATCCTGGTGGGTGATGGTGGAGCATTTGTTCCCCATTGGAGATCAGAGTGAATAGTGCTGGTGGGAAGAGGGTTCTTGGCCCAGGAAGAGATGAAAACATCCAGACAAGGATGATGCTTGAGTTGGGAAAGCAAGACAGGAAAGTAGGTCCAAAGCAGCAGTTGTAAATGACAAGGATGAAGGATGAGGAAGATGTACTACTTAAATGGGAGACAAACTCTTCTTTGAAGGTTTGGCAGGGTTAAGTAGGTAAAAAGGTAAGTAAGTAAAGAACACAAGTAAAGGAAAAAGAAAGCAGGCATTAGACGTCTGAGTGTAAGCACGGAACATGAGGTGTAGAACAAAACTATATGGGGATTTATTCTGTCTGATGATGGGGAGACAGAGTCCACAGCCCAGCATTTGCAGAAAAGCAAAGGAGAAGTAGGATGGACTTTGAGTTCAATAATAATCTTTAAAAAATAATGTGAAATAATGACCAAGGCTTGAGCAATACTTTCTTGCCCACAGGAATCAAGAGGTTCAAAGGTCAATATATCCACAGTTGGGAATACAAGAGTCCAGAGAGATTTCGGGGGAAGAAAATCATTGTGGTCGGCATTGGGAATTCGGGAGCTGATCTGGCTGTTGAGCTCAGTCACGTAGCTTCACAGGTTTGGTTCCTACAGTTTTCTTTCCCGAGATGCACCCTGCCCAGAGCCCTCTGAGTTATTAACATTGAGTGAAATATGTCAGGGGTACCCATACACTGCTTCAATCCTGATTGTTAATTACCTCCTCACACTTGTTTTCTCAGTGGACATCTTGGCAATACATTTAAAAAATGAGAATGGAATAAAAATAAAAATTTCAAACTTTAGTGACCATCATATGGTTTATTTTTACCAGAACGTGTAGGCTTCACCAGCTCTGCCACTGGTTACAAATGTGAACACTACCAGAAAGCCACTCTAAATCCCTTTATTTTTTACTGACATGACACATGATACATCTCCTTACTGTGATTCCTTCCATACTTAGGTTTCAAGGGATACGTATTAACTAAGTATTCAAAATTCTGTAATATCATAATTAGCAGGTGGACAGTGTGTGGGAATGTGTTGATCGCTAGCCTTCTTGCATCATTGTGTTTGTCCAGAATTTGCAATGTAAGAGATTTCTCCAAAGCAGGCTTTAAACACTGCTTTGAAGAAAGCACAGGAAGGATGGTGAGTGAGGTCCAGAGGATGGCATGGGGAGCTCTCTGGGACTATGGCAACCAAGTCAGATGTGTCCATCTGTATAAGTGTGTTTGCCTGTATCTATTGGTCTATCTGCCTTTGAGAACAAGTCAATATAGTTGTTATCCATTTATCATGAGCCAAATGAGAGACATCAGAAAAACTGGGAAAGGAAAGTCTTACATTGGGAGGCATCTGTTTCTCATTCATTTGCATTCTCTCCTAGGTGTTTCTCAGCACAAGGCGGGGTGCGTGGATTTGGAACCGGGTCTGGGATTATGGAATGCCTGTGGACACTATTCTCTTCACTCGTTTTAAGGCTGTCCTCAACAAATGTTGCCCTACATTCTTAATCAACAGATGGATAGAGAATAAATTAAATGCTCGATTTAACCATGATGTTTATGGTTTGCTCCCTCAACACAGGTATGTCTATGATTTTTTAAAAACTTTTAAAAAATTTATTTGAGAGAGAGAGATAGCAAGCATGTGAAGGGGAGAGCATGAGCAGTGGGGAGGGGGAGGGGGAGAGGAGAAGCAGACTTCCAGCTGAGAAGGAAGCCCAGTGCAGGGCTCCATCCTAGGACCCTGGTATCGTGACCTGAGCCAAAAGCAGACACCCAACCAAGAGAGCCACCAGGGTGCCCTTGTTCTAGGATTTTAAAAGAAGTAATTTTGCCTCTGCCTTTTAATTCTGGTATAGTTAAATATTTTCTTTTTTTTTTATGTTGGCAAAATGTAATCCCTATTTATCTATATATCTATCTATCTGTTGCAAGGTATAAATGTGGAAGCACATAAAATTGACTATGCGTACAGCCTACATAAACTTAATAAATATTTCTGAGTTCCTACTATGATCAAGTAGGTATCTGGATACTGAGAGTAGAAGGACAAGGCCAGGCAGTGTCCTAGCTCTTGCTGGGCCACCTTTCTAGTAGGGGAGAAACCAACTGGTTAAAACATAATGCAATTACATGGAGTGATACGTGGTATGAAGAAACAGCAAGCAGAGTTGGGGAGAAGAATCTTTTTTTTAGATGGGATGTCTCTGGAATGCTTATATGATGAAAGAGCCTTTGAATGAGGACCTAAAGGAAGTGAGGAGGTGAGTCTTGAGAGAACATCTGAGATGAGAATCACATTCTAGGCATAAGAAGCACCAACTTCAAAGGCCAGAATGAACATGATTTATTCAAGGAAGAGCAAGGAACCCAGTGAGACCACTGGGAGAGGGGAAGTGGTAGGAAATAAGTTCAGAGACATAGGTAGGGGCCAGGTCACAGAGGGAATTTTATTTTTTACTTTGTTTAAGGTTTATTTATTTATTTGAGAGGCACAGCACGAGCCAGGTAGGAGCAGAGGGAGAGAGAGAATTCCAAGCGCACTCCCCACCAAGCGCACAGCCCAAGGTGGGGCTGGATCTCATGACCATGTCCTGAGACCATGACATTAGCCAAAATCCAGAGTCAGAACTCCATCAACTGAGCCACCCAGGTGCCCCCAGAGAGATTTTTAGGGCTACAGCATGGACATAGTTTTGGATTTCATTTTTAGTGATATAGATACTCATCAGGATATAATCAGACATTTTAAAAGGATCACTCCTGCTCCTGAGTGGAGGAGAAATGGTAGGGAGTCAGGGTGGAAGCAGGGAGACTACTAATGGTATTAAATAATGTCATCAAAATTTATAAAAATGCTATGTAGGTTCTCAAAATAAATGGAAATCAGAATATGATCTGATTTTGCTATTCTAATATGAACACTTCCACCAACTGCTTTTAAAAATCTCTCCCCCAGGGACGCCTGGGTGGCTCAGTTGGTTGAGCGGCTGCCTTCGGCTCAGGTCATGATCCCAGCGTCCTGGGATCAAGTCCCGCATCGGGCTCCTTGCTCAGCAGGGAGCCTGCTTCTCCCTCTGCCTCTGCCTGCCTCTCTGTCTGCCTGTGCTCACTCGCTTGCTCTCCCTCTATGCCTGACAAATAAATAAATAAAATCTTTAAAAAAAAAAAAATCTCTCCCCCAGAAAATTGTTTAAAGAAGTGAGATATTAATATGATCACTGGTATAAACTTACATACCACATTTCAAAATCTTCTCTTTGCTTATAGTAAGCATTAAATAAATGTTATTGTCATTCTAATAAATACAAAATGTTTATTCAGTAAAAATTCCAAGAAAGTATGGAGTCAAGGAAATATTTTACAAAACAAAAATGTCAGTCTTTTTTTTTCCTTAGTCAACTAAAAAAATGTTTAAAGTATTTTCTGAACTCAATGCCTTTCCAAAAAGACATATTAATTTTTCTGGATTTCAATTTTTATTCTTCAGATTTCTGAGCCATCAAGCTACTTTCAGTGATGATCTACCCAATCACATAATATCTGGAAGAGTTCTGATAAAACCAAATGTTAGGGAGTTCACAGAGACATCCGCCATCTTTGAAGATGGCACAGAAGAGGACCTCGATGTTGTTATTTTTGCCACAGGATATACTTTCTCTTTCCCCTTTTTGGAAAATAATCCAACAGTACTGGACAGCCAGCGCTCCATGTTTAAATTTGTCTTCCCTCCTCAACTGGAGAAACCAACCCTGGCTTTCATTGGCATTCTCCAACCAGCGGGAGCCACCATTCCCACATCAGAGCTCCAGAGCCGATGGGCCGTCCGTGTATTCAAGGGTATGTGCTCACCTTATGCATGTTTAGAAAAGATGACCATCCAGATAGTGTGATTTCAGAGGCATTGCAAATCTCTTCTGCTGCAAAACATAGTTTGAGGTTAACCTGTACAGTATCTGAAATTGTGCCGCTTGAGATTTGTTACTTTGGGATTTGATCGCTATTTAACTTTCAGGATTCCTGTATGGAAATGAAGATTTAGGGCCCCTGGGTGGCTCAGTGGGTTAAGCCTCTGCCTTCGGCTCAGGTCATGGTCTCAGGGTCCTGGAATCGAGTCCCACATTGGGCTCTCTGCTGAGCAGGGAGCCTGCTTCCCTCTCTCTCTGCCTGCCTCTCTGCCTACTTGTGATCTCTCTCTCTGTCAAATAAATAAATAAAATCTTTTTTAAAAAATGAAGATTTAGAAACCATGACTTTACATATCAACCAGTGACCACTTGTTGGCAAAGAATTCTTTAGAGCACTTCAGGACAGTAGATAGTATAGGAAGTGAGGGCAGTAGAAGAAAGATCTCAACCCAGAGTATAGACAGGAAATAAAGACCTTTGATAAACCCAGGCTTAAAACTCAGCCCCTCCATGTACTGGCTGTATGATCTTGTCGTGTTCCCTGACCTCCACAGTTTCCTCATTTATAAAAATGGGAATATTTATATATACTTTGCAGGGTGGTAAAAGTGAATAATTAAACACCCTGACTTTTATGGACATTCAATAAATATTGAATGAAAGATTAGCCGCTGCTGTTATAACTACTATTATTATTTATTACATCATTAATTCTAAGGTTGAGAATGAATTGAAGACAGATTCAAACCCTACCTTTATGGTAGGTATGCATATGGTATGCAACTTTTGATCTCAGAGTAGTGAGTTCAAGCCCCATGTTGGGTGTAGAGATTGCTTAAAAATGAAATCTTAAAAAAAAAAAAAAAAGGAAAACAAGAAACCTAACTTTATGAAATGATGTCAATTACATTGTGATAATTCTGCTTGTTTGTTTCTCATTTAAAAATTCCCCCATATTTTCTGGAACATTCTGTATTTCTCAAAATATAGGATGTCACTCATCAAAAAAATGAAGGAGAATTATAGGAAGGTGACTTCCATGAGTTAAGATGGAATTAAGATGAAATCTCTGTCCAATGACAACAATCGGGAAACAGTGAGTTACTATTAGTAGATACAATATATATTTGTAAAGGAATTCATAACATAAATCAACAAGTGTAACTCACTACTTAAAGGACACCCAGTGTGAATATTCTGGTAAAGGAACTACACACACACATTACTTTGTGTCTTGTCAGTTGGGTGCAGCTCCCTTCAGTCCATCCTCCATTGTGAGCTTTGAGGTCTCCACTAGTCAAGGTGCAAACTCATTAAAGGATATGCCTTTGCATTGAATGCCTGATTAAACAATGAATGGAGGGCATTCCAGAGTAACTCCTGGATCCATCTCCCCTAGTCTTGTACTAACTCATTTGTGATGTTTTCTACCAAACAGATTCTCAGGGTATTCATTTCTTGTGGAACTTCATCTTCTTTCTTTCCTAGGATTGAACAAATTACCTTCGGTGAGGGGCATGATGGATGACATAAGAAAGAAGAGGAAAAAAATTGAAAAAGAGTAAGAAACTTGCTTCTTGGTGAAAGACAGTTCAAAGCGTTTAAGTGGAATGGTTTGCCTATCAAGTATGCTCTGTATTTTTCTCATCATAGAATCTGAGTGTATTTGCCTAGATGAGATCTCAAGTATCAATTTCATTTCTTCTTAATCGAGCATAACATAAATGTATGGAGTATGTGTGGGAAGAATGGATACAGAATAATCCAGTGTGGAAACTTCAGAATTGTGTTTAAAATTCTTGTAATGCGATATAAGCATACAATTATAAGTTTATGTCATAGCATAGCCTAAGAAGTGCAAAAGTGTATGAAATGCAAACATGAAATGAAGGGTTGTTCACTCTTCTAAGGAGTTGGAAAGATAAATCAATGTGAGAAATGAGTTGGCAAATCATTACAGAATCCAATTAAAATTCTGACATGAAATCAGAGGCTTGTAGGTTGTACCAAATCTTCTTAATTAAAAATTACTCTCAACCATTGGGGTTGGAAGTGTATTTCTATGCAACAAATACCTGTTGAGAATCTACCATGTGGATGTCACAGCTTGTTTTCTACGATCAAAGGGTTCATCCTAAGAGTAGTCTGTTATCCAGGAGCTGGTTTAAGAAGGTGGGCCAAGAATTACATTTCACTAATACTGAAAATGAAATTAGTGTCACATCTACCTGAATAACTGGCCTGTATAATTCGTATTTCCCACCAGTTTACTAACATGAGACTATATCCTGAATGAGAATCAGATGTGTGACCAAAGTACAAAAGACTTCAGAAAAGAGTATCATTAATATGACAAAAATCTTCTGAACCCCACCTATGACTATCCAAGACCCCAGCAAGGATTTGAGAATGAAAAATACAGTGTATGAATATTGTGTTAAGAACCCCTGAGATGGGGCACCTGGGTGGCTCAGTGGGTTAAAGCCTCTGCCTTCGGCTCAGGTCGTGATCTCAGGGTCCTGGGATCGAGCCCCGCATCGGGGTCTCTGCTCAGCGGGGAGCCTGCTTCCCTTCCTCTCTCTCTGCCTACTTGTAACCTCTGTCTGTCAAATAAATAAATAAAATCTTTAAAAAAAAAAAAAAAGAACGCCTGAGAAATTTTCAATAGCTATTCATTCTTTCTCCCGTGGATTATCCCCTCATACAAAGTCCACCGATGTTTAGAAGAAATTGTGCTTGGAGGGATGGGGGGTGTCATCTGACTTACAGTTATTTATTTTTTTCCCCCTTCTGATTTCAGATTCCTGGCTAACCCTCGTGACACACTCAGAGTACAGTACATGGATTACATGGATGAGGTGGCCTCAGAGATAGGAGTGAAACCCAACTTGCTCTCACTCTTCCTGGGGGATCCGAAGTTGGCTATGGAAATTTTCTTTGGACCGTGCACGCCTTACCAGTACCGTCTGCGGGGACCAGGGACGTGGGCTGGGGCCCGGAGAGCCATCCTGACCCAGAGAGAGCAGATCATCAAGCCCCTGAGGACTCGCACCCTCACCCGTGACCAACCTCCCTTCTCTGTGCCATTTTGGCTTAGAAGTGCCTGTGCTGCTCTTCTCTTTGTTCTCGTTTCAGTCATTATTAAAGGATAATCCTATGATCGTTAGGACGTTAGAGGTTAACAGTAACACACACTAATTAAGAGATGGGCATGTGCCAGTGTTTATTCCTCAGTTCCGACAGGACCAGTACAATAAATGAGCTGATAGCTCCACAATTTCTCATGTAGAAGTATTTTGGCCAAATTGGAGATTTCTTCACCAGAGACTTCAAATGAAGTGGCTTGTATGAAACTTGCTTTGGAAGTGTATAGTTAATTTCCATAACGTGACAGATGTTCTCCTTTATGCCAAGTTCTCCCAGGCCCGCCCTTTCTAGTAAACACACAGTTTGTCAGCTGTTGGCAATTGGCAAATTCTTGCTTTTGCATGGAAAGCATAGGCTAGGAAAAAATATCTCTTCAAAGGATCTTGAATAGCTAACAATGAACAAATGTCTTCAAGAGAAACCTTCTCCACTAGGGTCACATTCTATAGAATTATGGATATTGAGGTAACAGGTTACTTGTACCCAGGTTATGTCAGGTATTACTGAAGGTATTTTAGGGGATGGAGTATGCTATGGAGGAAAAAAGAAGAAATAATAGAAGTCAGGAGATGTTCATAATTTTGTTTTCTATTAAAACAATTGAAACATTGAACAAATTTTACAGTAAACATACAAATTCTATAAAAACATTCAGGAGAATGTGAAGAAGAAACAGAAAGAAAAAATAGCAAATATACATAGATGTGGTGAACTGATTACCATAATCAATGTAATTAACTTACCATCATCTCACATAGGTATGTTTAGTTTTTAGGTGAGAACACCTAACATCTTACCCTTTTAGCAAATTTTGATAGTATTATATTCAATACAATATTTAATAATTGAGTCATACAGTACTATTAAGTATAGTCCCCATACTGCACATTAGGTCTCCAGAACTTACTCATCTTATAACTGAATGTTTGTTCCTTTGACCAACATTTCCCCATTTCCCCCCAGCCATCGGCCCCTGGTGACTACTCTTCTACTCTCTGTTTCTAAGAGTTCAACTTTTCATAATTCCACATACAAGTGAGATCCATGCAGTATTTGTCTTTCTGTGTCTGGTTTATTTCATTGAGCATAACATCCTCCCGTTTCCCCCATTATGACACAAAGGGCAGGATCTCCTTCTTTTATAATGCAAATAATACTCCATTATATATATGCATACACACACACCATATTCTCTTCATTCCTTCATCCATCGATGGGCACTTGGGTTGCTTCCCTATCTTAGCTTTGTGAGTAACACCACAATGAACTTGGGAGTGCAGATATCTCTTCAAGATCCTGTTTTCATTTCCTTTGGATATTTAGCTACAAGTGGGATTGCCGGATCATGTATATAGGAGCTCTATTTTTAATCTTTTGAGGAATCTTCATACTGTTTCCCATCGTGGCCATACCCATTTACATTCCCACCAAGAGTGTAAAGGGGCTTCCTTTTTCAGTCTCTTGATTCCTCTCTCCCATATATCCCAGATCTAGTCGAACAGCAAAACATAGCACCTCCGAAGTCAGTCCAGAACCTCACCACTTCCCATGCCCTCCACCACTGCCACCTTAATCCTTACTGCCATCTTTTCTTTGTATCATTATAGTCTCCCTATCATACTCTTTCTTTTCACCCCTACTCTCTGTGGTTCATTCTCATTAGAGCAGCCAAATGATACTTTTAAAACATAAACCGGGGCACCTGGGTGGCTCAGTGGCTTGAGCCTCTGCCTTCAGCTCGGGTCATGATCTCAGGGTCCTGGGATCAAGCCCTACATCGGGCTCTCTGCTCAGCAGGGAGCCTGCTTCCTCCTCTTTCTCTCTGCCTGCGTCTCTGCCTACTTGTGATCTCTGTCTGTCGGATAAATAAATAAAATCTTAAAAAAAAAACTATAAACCAGATTATGACATATTATGTCCAAAATTGCCAGTGGCTTCCCTTTCACTCAGAGTAATGGCTAAATTGGAACAATCCTACCGGTCCTTTCATAACCGACTTCTGCTCTACTTGTCTGACCTCCCCCCGACCCACCCCTGCTCTCTTCTGCGTTCATTCCTTGAACAGGCCAAGCCTACTCTCACTGCAGGATCATTGCATTTGCTGTTCCTTTTCCTGGAACACTCCTTCCCCTGCATACCCACAAAGCTCTCTCTCTTTCACCTCCTTCAGGTCTTGGCTCAAATGTTATCTTTTTAAATGAGATCTTTTTTTTTTTTTTTTCATGAACATTATGTCCCATTTGGTAAAATTCTGAGCTTTACATTATATTGGTTATCTTTTTGGTTTGCAGGTGTACAAGGTTGTTTTTTTTTTTCTTTATTTCTTTTTAAGATTCATTTATTTATTTGAGAGGGAGACAGACAGGAAGTGGAGAGGGAGGCAAAGGGAGAGAAAGAATCCCAAGCAAACTCCCCACTAAGGGCAGAGCCCAACATGGGGATCGATTCCCGGACCCTGAGATCATGACCTGAGCCATACTGAACTGACTGAGTCACCCCAGCCGGCCCCCTGGTTCTTTTTCTTTTCTTTCTTTTTTTTTTTTTTTCCCTTCAAGTGAGATCTTTCTTGACTACATGCAATAGCAATTCCCATCTTCCTCATCCTGCTTTATCTATCACTCTATTCTCAAAGAGCTCAAAATCTAATAGGGCAAACTAGCCACCTGAACAGACAAATAACCCCTGACCATGGACCCATCTGTCTCTAGCTAATATTGGAACAAGCGCTGTGGGAATACAGAAGACAGAGCAAAGAACTCAGAGAAAGGGAAGCGAGGAAGGAATCGCGGACAAGGAAAATGGACTTGGATCTCTAAAGATGCAAAAGAGTTTATTTCTGGAAAAAAAAGAAGGACATCAATTATGCAATGTATGAGTGAGCAGAACAGCCTAGAATGCTAGAATATTCAGGAAATGAACCTAGCGTGGGGTATGTGAGAATGGGTGACAGAAAAGCCTGAAGCGGTGTTTTGGAGATAGAAATGGAAGGACTTCTGCCCTCCACACCTATCCCCACTCCCTTGGCTCATCTGGACCAGAACCAGAATTTTCCATATTCTTACCCCCCAGCTCCCTGCATCCAGCTTCCACCCCTCGTCATGCAATCTCCTAAAGGGCCACCAGAGTCAAATTTCTAAAAGGCAGATCTAGTCCCATCATTCCCCTGCTTAAAACTGATTTCACTCATTACCGTCTATGGAGCCAAGCTCAACTCCTTAGCTTGCATATAAGGTTTCTTTTTATAGGTTGTATGGCAAGTGAAATTTTTCATTTTTTGTCTGTTTTGTTTCTTTTTGTTTTTCTGCCTCACCAAACTTTCCATTTTTATTAAAGTTTTTTTCACTTTATTAATCCAGAAATGTCATGCTGGAATTCAAATTTACGTCTGATAGATATTTCAGTTGTGCCCACATCAGACCCCTGACCATACTCCTGAGATTCATCATACAAACAAAGACACATAAGAGTAATTTCAGGGGCGCCTGGGTAGCTCAATTGGTTAGGAGGAGTCCATCTCTTGGTTTTGGCTCGGGTCATGATCTCAGAGTCGTAATCTTAGAGTCCTGAGAGACAGCCCTGTGGCTCACAGTGGAGTCGGCTTGAGATTCTCTGTCTTCCTCCCCCTCCGCCCCTCCCCAACCCACTGGTGCACATGCGCTCGCTCTCTCACTCTCAAATAAATAAATATTTAAAACACATGCGTGCGTGTGTGCACACACACACACAGCAATTTCAAGCATAGAGAAAGGGTTTTTTTTTTCCTTTTATTTGTTTTCATTTTTTGGTAGTTCTGGTCTAGCCTCCTACTGACAAATGATCCCCTTCAACAATGGTCCTCAAAGTTCAGTGTGCATCCGATTCCTCTAGAGAGCTTGTGAAAACACTAATTGCTGCACTCTGTCCCCAGAGATTATAATTTGGTAGGACTAGCATGGAGCCCAAGAACTGGCATTTCTAACAAATCCCAAGGCAATGTTGCTGCTGCTGTCTGGGGGCCACAGTTTGAGAACCACTGCCCTGTAACAGTTATAACCACATGATTACTTCTGAGATCATTCCATATGTTCATGCGGAGTGAATTCTGGCAAAAATGTCGAAGTATGGGTTTTCAGAAAAATGACAGCTTCTGCTCAATCTTCCTGGAGCAGATGCACAGACAGATACAGAATGGGAGATGCCAGACCCATGGGGACCCTGGGAGGACCAGCTCAGCACCCTCTCCAAGTGAGTCACAGAGGTGTTCTCTAGTGTAACCTTCTTCTGGGAGACCTAGAAAGGGATCCTTCTTGGTAGCAGGAAATCCTGTCTGAGGCTGGCCCTGCCTGTGGGCCCATGAGTGGGAACAAAACCCCCTACTCTATTGGCCTCTACACATCTAACACCTACCTCAGAGCTCACATCAGTCAAGGCTCACAGTAAACACTTACACCTGAATGATCAAGTTCCACTGAACCCAAATACCCTGGAAGGGTTCCATGTAAACAGAAATACTTTTGAAATGTGTTTCTTGCTCTATGCTTATCCAGGATCTTTGATGGTGTCTATTTCAAAGAAACAGTAATTGCATGTAAATTATAATTTTTGACATCAGGTAATACTTTGTACAAAATCCCTCAGAGGTCAGAAAGTTTTTAATATCCTTTCATCCCCAAGAAATGAAACAGATATGTTCAGCAGTCTGGCCTAAGGCCATTCACTGAGTCACTGTTGGGTGTGGAGATTAAAGACCCAAGAACTCTAAGAGTTACATGTTGTCCCTAAACAACACCGTTGCCCAGTCACTGCTCCCCACGGTTCCCTTGCAGAAATTACTAAAAGAATTGGAGAAAATTAAGAGTAAAGAAATAGAGAAATCATGATATGAGACTGGAATGATTCTCTGAAGACATCTAAACATAGAAATTTCTCGTAATTATTTCCGTTCCGAGTGCAGTCCCGAGCACAAACGTCAGTGCTGGAAAAATTTTCCAGTTTCTGGAAAAATGCTACATAATGACGTGGTTTTTAAAAATTACAATGTTGGGGTGCCTGGCTGACTCAGGCAGAAGAGCATGCAACTCTTGATCTCAGGGTCCTGAGTTCAAGCCCCATGTGCAGTATCAAACTTACTTAAATAAATAAATAAATTTAAGGGGCATCTGGTTGGCTTAGTAGGTTGAGCATCCAAGTCGGTTTTTGGCTTGGGTCATGAGCTCAGGTTTGTGAGACTGAGCCCCGAGCCAGGCTCTGCTCAGCCCCTCCCAGGTCTGCTTGCCCCTCCCTCCCCAACAGCACCTTCCCTGCACTCTCTTTCTTGCAAACAAATAAATAACATCTACAAATAAATAAACAAACAAAACAAACAAACAAACAAAAACCAGCCACAGAAACTTGGATCTAAAATGTCAAATTTTGCTAAGACATGTTGGGATGGAGATGAAGAGAGACGGAGCTTGTGCTAAGTTCCCAGTCCTACTAAGGAGCGCGCAACCTGCGTGACTGCACCATGGGGATTCTGGGACAGCACTGGGGGTGGAAGTGTGTTCCTGCCTTAGCCCTAATGGCACGTTCTGGAAGTTTGCTGTGCTCTGGGCCCCTGGCTCTGCCCCTTGTCAGTTCTGCTGATTCCTTTCTCCTGGGCCACACCCAAAATGGGCTCTAGGGACTCTGCCTTCCTTCCAGGGGTCATGTTTAGTCTCCAGCTGTCATGGTCAGTTTTCATTCAGGCAGATGGTTCTTTCGACAGCATGACTCTCAAAGCCGAGCTTATCTCTTCAGTTCCTGCCAGCTGCAAGCAGCGATAGGAAGCTTGCTCTACTTCTTTGCCGTCCCCACCTAAGCCTCTCCCCTCGGACCCGTCACCCATACCCACACTCACCCCTATGTCTTCTGTTTCTCTTTCACGCGCCTCCCCACCCCATCTTGAGTGGATTACAAGTTCTTCTGCTCAGTGGAAAGGCTTTACTGAGCACCAAGGCCGAGGCTAGACCTTGACACTTGAATTCACTCAGAGGTTTTAACAATGAGTGGGATGACTGTACCCTTAATTTGACGCCTTCCCAAGACTGGGTTTTAATCAGCCTTTGTCACTCAAAGGCCTTCTCAGTTTCGTAGTTTATTTATTGGATTAAGCTGTAAGCCCCTAATTTTTTAATTCTTTTTATTCTTCTTACTCTTGCTTGCTAACTGGCCAGTTCTTTTCTGTGCTTATTTCTTTCTTACAGTACTGAGCCATGCAGAGCAATCAGCACACACTCCTGTGTCTACACCCTCCCCAATTCCAAAGTGCAGATTCCCCCCAAACACCAAGCAATTTGCTGACACCCGTGAGGTGTCCCACAATTCAACGCCAATTCTGACCCTATCTATTTAGAAACAGCATCAGATTCCCAGGGACTCCATCCTGCAAGACTGCCCCACTTCAGATCCCCATCACAAGCCAGTTGTCTGACTGCCTATAGATCAGAGGTTCGAAGATCCTCTCCTTGGGTTTGATTAATTTGCTAGAGTGGCTCACAGAACTCGCAAAGCAGTTCCCACAGCTGGATGAAGAGATACACAGGGCAAGTTTCTGAACAAAGGAGTGTCTGTCCTTTTGGACAGACACGTGGCAGGCAGGAGGGCACTGGTTCACAACCTGGAAGCTCAGCAAACACCATCCTTTGGATTTTTCTGTAGGCTTTGTTACAGAGGCATGATTGATTAAGTCATTGGCCAATTGGTGGCTGATTCAACCTCCAGACCATCTCTGGAAATCGGGGGATGGAGATGAGAGTTCCAACCTTCCATTCACGTTGGCTCTCCAGGCAAGGAGCCCCACCCTTAAGTGCCAGCTAAGCCGCCTCCTTAACATAACAAAAGACAACGTGATGGCTCTCCTCTCAGAAAATCCCAAGGATTTGAGTTGCTCTGTGCCAGGGAAGAAAACCAAATATATATTTCTACAAATCACAATATCTCAATTCCTAACATTGTTTTCCAGCCTCTTTCTCCAGGGGCTAAAGCAGAAGACAGCAAACTTTCTGCGGAGGTTGAGATAGTCGCTACTTTAAGTGCCGGAGACACCGTCCCGCTGCAGCTGCTCAGCCTGGGGGCTCTGGCAGCCACAGACAGTAATGACACGGATGAGTATGGCTGGGTCCCAGGAAAACTTTATTTATGGGCACTGAAATCTGAACTGCATATAATTTGCACATATTGTGAAATGGTATTTTTCTTTTGACTTTTTTCCCAATCATATGAAAATGTAAAAACCATTCTTGGCTGCGGGCTGTATGAAAACAGAGAGTGGGGCCGGTTTCGGCCTGTGGGCCACAGTTTGCAGACCACAGTTTGCAGACCCTTCTTTAGAATTAGAAGTTACTTGATCATAAGCATTGCAGGTCCTCACAGGTGGTCATTTAACCAAAAGTCTCAGCTCTAAATTGGACCCTTAACACTTTCCTAGATTTTTGGCATGGCAGCATCACATTTCAAGGTATCACTCAGGATGACAGATTTTATTACCATTCAAACAGCCGTCAAGCTTCATCCACTCAGAATCACAAATGTTTATTTCAATGTGTACTGTGGTGAGGTCGGCAGGGGGGATCGACACACAGTCAACCAGGGAGAAGAAGTCAACCAGCTGCAGAAGAAGCTCCATCTCTGCTCATCTCTGCTTCCAAAATTGTTGAGACGTGAAAGAGGGACCATGGTGAATTGTGTATTCACTATTCAAACACCACCTAAAAGTGGAATGTGTCCCCACCACTCACATATTACTGGCCAAAGTCAGTCACCTGACTTTCAAGATGAAAAGTGAAATCCTATCACCATTAAGACAGAACAGTTTCCCAGGAATTCCGAGAGCTAGAACATGTTTGAACAGCTCAGACGTCCTGTAAAACCAAATACCAGTAAAACCAAATACAATGTACACAACTTTCTAGAGACCAGAGAATGGACAAGCAAAGGCACCATTGCCCACGTAGTAAGGAAAAACATGGATCCCTTTAAAAACGGAAACCATTAAACACAAAGATGGAAATAAAGTCCAACTTGTGATTTTTTAAAAATAAATATAAGTGGGTTAAATTCTCAAACTGGTTGAATAAGACAAAGTCTAACTACAGAAGATAAAACAAATGACTCAAAAGATTAGACCAAGGGACAGAAAATCATGTTTCACAAGCCAAATCAAGCCCAGTTCAGTGTCTGTTTTTATTAATAAAGTTTTTACTGGAACACAGCCACATGGCTGTTTTCTGTGGGGTAGTTTGCAATAGAAACCATATGGCCCATAAAGCTTAAACTATTTACCTGCCTCTTTACAGAAAAAAAAAAAAAAGTTTACTGACCTCTACATTAGGCAGTGAAGGATAAACTAAGATACAGAATATAAACAGAAATAAATCAATTATAATATTTTTAATAAATATTATAATTGAGTTATGAAATGTCAGCCTTCACTAAGTGGATAGAAAATCCTCATGTTTTAATGAATGGGAAAATGAGCTCAGAGTAGAACAACTCATATTTTTTCAATTTCTTTTAAAGCTACACAATACTCTCTTTAAGGTAGAGGCTTATTTAATTTCCTAAATCATAATTCTTCCTTTATAATCAACGAGGGTTAAATAGTACTTTTTTCTTTATATCAAAAGAAAGTATTCAGTATCTAATTTGCTTCCTTTCAAATAATAGTGTTTGACTAAACCACACAACACAAGACTGTGGGCACAGTGTTAGATAATACTGAAATGAATTTGGGCTAAACATATGAAAAATTTTTGGAAATTCTGTATAGCTTACATTTATAACATACATAAGACCTTAATAATTTCATTAAACCAAAATGTTTTATAAATGTTTCTTAAATTAGGTAAATGCAATTTTTCTCTATCTCTACTATTCTTGTATTGGATTAAACTTTTTAAACTACAAACTGAAAACATCATAGCTCACCTATTCGCAATAAATGCTCCTCTCATTTAATGGCTTGAAGGGCTCTATCCTAGTTTGAAGGGAATTCTCCACTAGAGCTGAAGTAAGCTTACATGCTCTAGAAGAAAGCAGTTCCTTTAAAATTTCTAAGTCACCAAAACAAAGAGCCCACATATCCATTACATATATTTTTTTAAGATTTTATTTATTTATCTGAGAGAGAAGGAGAGAGAAAGAGAGAGAGAGATTATGAGCAGGGGGTGAGGAGAATGGAAGGTAGAGATAGCAGGGAGCCAGGGTAGAGAGAAAGCAGACTCCCCACTGAGCAGGGAGCCCAACACAAGACTCCATCCCAGGACCCTGGAATCATGACCCAAGCTAAAGGCAGGTGCTTAACTAACTGAGCCACCCAGGTGCCCTCCATTATGTATCTTTTAATCCACTGTTTAGTTTTTGAAGATCTGTGAAAGACATTGTATACATCCATGAGTTCCTCAGGTAATTAATATCATGAAATGGTGTCTTAATGTTGACTCTCCTGTCCCAACACTCCTGAACAATTTGTTTATTTAGAACAAGTAGGACAGTGCTACATCCCCACTCTGCCTCCTATTTATTCCTCTCACAAATACTTATTGAATATGTATTAGCCAGCATTCTCAGTTCAGAGAAACAGAGCCAAGAGGACATAAATAGATAGATAAACAGATAAAGGTAGATATCTATCTATATATAAAGAAACACAGAGACAGAGAAATCTGGTGTGGAGAAGTAGCTCACATGATTATGGAGGCTAGCAAGTCTGAAATTTGCAGGCAGAATGGAGACCCAAGAAAGAGAGAATGTTGTAGTCTTGAGGTTAAAGCAGTCTAGAGGCAGAATTCATCATTCTTGGAGGACCTCAGTCTTTCCTCTTAAAGCCTTCAGCTGGTCCCCAGGAGACCCACAGATCTACTGAAGAGCAATCTCCTTACTCAAGGTCTACTGATTTAAATTCTAATCACACCTAAACAAATACCTTCACAGCAACATCCAGACTGGTGCTTGCCCAGGAACACCACAGCCATAAAACTAACCATCCCACCTGCTGTGTGCCAGGCACTGAAGACATAGAAGTGGATAAGGCTGATAGACCCTTGATCTTGAGTAGCACAAAAATACAGATTCACAGAGCACAGCTGAATTAATATGAAATATAGAGAGAGCAAACCTATATGCAGACATGAATGTGGAGAGAGCAGGAGGGCTTGGGAGATGCATTCAGGCAAACTTGGCCTCATGGTCATGGATATGGGATGGGTGTGCTGCTGCTCATTTGGGACAGTGAGAGTTTGCTCTTCACACAGTGCCCACACATTTGGGAAAGCACATACAGGGAAAATACTTATCAGAGCAGCTGTTACATTCTTTCCACCTCTCCTGACTATGTCTCCATTTTCTTCCACTTCCATCTTTTTGTAGGACTCACTGAGAAAATAGACCAAAACGCAAACCTTTGTGGAAATGCCATTCGACGTAGCTACCAAGACTTGGCCAGCATTCTTCTGGGGACAGGCCCGGTGAATTACAACCCTTGCTCTGAGTTGCTTGTCTATTTTCCTCACTGGAGTCACACTCGTGACTTTGCATGACCACCGGTCCCCTTTACAGAACATGTTATCCTCATACGACCTCAAAGTGATCTCTGTAATTATATCAGCTCTTCAAGCTTTTCCCAGATATATCATATAACTTATGATCCAGAAGGAGATACAAGTGCTACCTTAACCAATAATTGAGCAACAGTTAGAGAATTACTCAAGAATCAAGAGTAACTTGGGATGCCTGGGTGGCTCAGTCGGTTAAGCTACTGCCTTTGGCTCAGGTCATGATCCCAGGGTCCTGGGATCAAGTCCCACACTGGGCTCCTTGCTTGGCAGGGAGCCTGATTCTCTCTCCCTCTCTGCCTACCTCTCTGCTTGCTTGTGCACTCTCTCTCTCTCACTCTCTCTCTCTCTGACAAATAAATTTTAAAAATATTATAGAAAAAGAATCAAGAGTAACTTGCTATTGTGAGCTTTGAGAGAGAAAAAAGTTTGTCTGAATAAGCTGCTCCCATTAGGACCCTTCAAGTCCCAGAGCCAAGAAGAGGTGATTCCACTGGGTGGGCTCAGCTAGGTCAACTTCTGAGCACTTTGCTCTGTGATTTTCTTTATGTCTTGTGGTGTTCCTCTGTAACACTATATTTTCCCTTTCCTCCAAGCGTTAAGTTCCTGGGTCCTCAAGTTTAACTCATAATGACTTCATCTACTGTCACCCCAGTCACTCACTCTGGTAATTTTTCTCTGATTTCCAAATAGCTTCTGTTTCAACTTTTCATACACCGGGGACTATATACAACTCACTCACACACAGTAATTCAACACAAAGAACCCAAGCTCTTGCTCTTGACAAATATCTCTAAGGGGCAAAACCCTCATTCTTGTAGAAAAGGGGCAGAAATGGATTTGATTTTTAAACAGAATATCGATTCTTTTACATAAAATAGGTTTGTAGGCAAACTATATTCAAATCATGAAATTATTGTACTTCCTTAATTCTGAAAACTTTTTTCCTCCTCATATTACCATCATCTTAAAAATATTTAATATGATGCCTTGGCACCTTTGTAAATTTAAACATTGCATATTATCATCCAGGGAATAAAACAGTCAGTGGGAGAATTAGCAGGGAGCAAAATTGTTTAGGAGCCCCTGAGAGACTCCCATCACACTATGGGTGACAATGGTAGAGGCCCTTCAACTACAGAATGCAAAGACAGACATGCTTTCAAATGTTATTAAGACTTACATACAATACTGATTATAAAAATAAAACTTTTCTTTAAAGAAAAAAAGTTAAATACAATAGATCTTGAGGACATTATGTTCAGTGGAATAAGTCAGAGAAAGACAAATACCACATGATCTCACTCATATGTGGTATCTAAAAACAAACGAAAAGGAAAAACAAAAAAGGAGCTCATAGATAAAGAGAGAAGGTTGGTGGTTGTCGGGGGGTTGTGGGCAAAATGCATGAAGGGGGTCAAAAGGTGCAAATATCCGGGAATAAAATAAGTAAGTCCTAGGGATATAATGTACAGCATGGTGACAGTAGCTAACAATACTGAACTGTATATTTGAAAGTAGCTAAAACAGTAGATCTTACAAGTTTTCATCCCAAGAAAAAGAACTCTGCAACTATGTGGGGTAATGGATTATTGCGGTGGTGATCACTTCACAATATATACAAATGTCAAGTCATTATTTTGTACGCCCGAAACTAATATAATGTTGTATGCCACTTATGCCTCAATTTAAAAAAAAATGTTAAATCTTAAAAAACAAACAAACAAACAAACAAGGGCGCCTGGGTGGCTCAGTGGGTTAAAGCCTCTGCCTTTGGCTCAGGTCATGATCCCAGGGTCCTGGAATTGAGTCCCGCATCGGCCTCTCTGCTGAGCAGGGAGCTGGCTTTCCTTCCTCTCTCTCTGCCTGCGTCTCTGCCTACTTGTGATCTCTGTCTGTCAAATAAATAAATAAAATCTTAAAAAAAAAAAAAAAACCCGAAAACTGGTTACAATTGCTAGTTCTATCCTTCTGTCCAAGGACGATTCCACTGGAAGATCTCTTTGGCGGATAGTCCCACTACATTTTTCCTTGGCAAGATAAATAGCATTTATTTGCACTTCTAGATTAAGAAGATAAAAAATGAAGGATGGGGCACCTGGTGGTTCAATGGGCTAAATGTCTGCATTGTGCTCGGGTCATGATCCCAGGGGCCCTGTGTCAGACTCTCTGCTCAGGAGGGAGTCCGTTTCCTCCTCTCCTCTGCCCCTCCCCCCACTCCTACCCATGCTCTCTCTCTCCCTCCCTCTCTCTCAAATAAATAAAAAAATAAATAAATCTTAAAAAAAAAATTTGAAAAATTGCTGGACCAGAAGCACTGGGGGCTTTGGGGTTTATGATTATTTCCCCCATTATTATTCAGTCACTAGCATTGTAGCTTCTGGAATTTTTTCTTTCTTTCTTGCACTTCTATTTTGTTCATTTGTTATTAGCTTAAAATGTATTTGTTGAATTGAAATTTAATACAGACATGGAATTTTCTGACTACTTACTAAAACATAGGCTACTACCTACTGAGAAGTTTCTATGTCCCAGGCACTGGACCAGGGAGATGTCCGTGTACTCAAAAGCATCAATAAGGGGACTAATTGATGAAGATCCAATTGCCAGAAAAGGAAATGGAATAGTACAACTTCTGAGGTGGGAAAATCTTTTGAAAAACTAAGAAGTGTTTCTTTATTTATAATAGTGGAACTCTGGAAAAATCTAAAATATGCAATAATAAATTATAGTGGAAATGTCTGCAGCCATTAAAATTCATTAATTCATTTGACAAATACTCTGAGAGCCTCATGTACATGGAAATGTGTTCACAAATTGTTAGGCGATAAAGTTTATATGCTGTAACTGGTATGCATAAATTTAGATATAGATATTCTTATTTTTAGGAGATTTATGCAGGAGTAAGAGTAACGTATCATGATATCTACAACGCTTTTGAAAGAAACAGCCAAAAGTATGTGTGTGCACGTGTAAGAGAGAAAACAAAAGGGACAAAATATTAACAACTAGTGAATCTAGGTGAAAGGTATACATGTGTCCCCTATACTATTCCTTCAGCTCTAAGTTTGAGAATTAAAAAAAAAAAAATTAGGGAAAAGCATATTCTTTATAATGATATATCTATGTGTCACAGTTGGGCCACAAATCTGAGTTTAACTTTTATTAATCAAACCAAAAAGGAGCATGTAGATAGGCAAATCACAGGGCTTACAAAATACAGACAGACCAGCTGGTAAGGAGAACATAACAATACTCAGTATGAAGGTGAGGCAGGAAATTCTATGGGGGTGTCCTGTCAATGAGGCCACCGCGTTGTAATAATGTCCTTGGTGGCCTCCTTAGCTTAACTGTGACAGAATCTCAGTTCTGCCGAAACCCATTCATTGCGATCTGGTTCCTCATCTTTCATTAGTGAAGTTAATTACCCTGATATGTTTTAGAATAAATGGCCCACTGTCTTCTGAGCAACCTTTGCTAAACATTATTTCTCTCAACAGTAATTCTGCTAAATATTGAGTAAGTAGTCTCTGGAAATGTCTGGAGGTGAGCAACTTTTAAGATGGTCATTTCGATCACAGTGAAAGAATGGGACTCACACCTTTTTGCGGACCTGAGGGTCTGAATGGGGCAGCTGTCTCTAAAGTAGGTCATCAGTCTTACCTAAGACACAAGCCCAATGACAGCTTGCTGCGAGGCCAACATTCTTCATTGTTCATGGTTTTGAATCTGCTTCACAGAGGCAAAGGGCTGATTGAAAAAGAGAACTAATTGCTCTACGCCATACAGGGTGGCCAAAAGAGTCATAATGTGAAAAAAAAATTGTAAAGATTTCTAAGGAACATTCATCATTTAACTTCCCGTTGAATACTTTCAGGTAAACTGGGAAACATATTTCAACGCAAACGAGCTAATTTACTTTTTTAAAATTTTGTTTATTTAAGTGATCTCTGCACCCAGTGTGGGGTTCCAATTCACAACTCCGAGATCAAGAGTCAGATGCCCTACAGACTGAGCTAGCCGGGCACTGCCAAGGGAGTTAATTTATTATAAGGGATTACAATTTATAAGACAATTAAAAGCTGAGAAACGTGTACCCAAAAATGATAGATTTAGATTAGAATAGCTAACTTTATAAACATTTTATTTGTTTTTTTATATATATATTTACTTATTTGTTTAGAGCCTGCAGAAGTGGAGGAGAGGGGAGAAAATTGCAAGAAGACTCTGCCGTAAGCAGAAGATTCCCAACTCCGGGCTCAGTCTCATGACCCTGAGATCATGACCTGAACCGAAATCAAGAGTCGGACGTTTAACCAACCGAGCCACCCAGGTGCCCCTAGAATAGCTAACTTTTACTTTTTTTTTTTCTAGCAACATCCAGCTATCAAGGTCCTTTATCTATTTAGGCCCCTCAAAGATCAAAATTTTGAAAAACACGTTACCTACTTTTTAAATAAAATACAAGACTAGGGTCAGAGCGGAGACACGGAGAAGCGAGGGGAGGAGAGTGAAGTGTTCAGCGATTTCAGGCTGGAAACCAAATTTTAGGGGTACGTGGGTGGCTGAGTCAATTAAGTGTCTGCCTTCAGCTCAGGTCATGATCTCGGGGTCCCGCTCCCTGCTCAGCGGGGAGCCTGCTTCTCCCTTTGCCTGCCACTCCTTCTGCTTGTGCGCTCTCTCTCCCTCTCTCTCTTTCTCACAAATAAATAAATAACATCTTAAATAAATAAATAAATAAAATCCAATGTTGCATGTTTTAAAAATCTGTGGCTTTACCATGATGCTCTCAGTCTCCTCTTGTACTTAAACATCAAGTGCCGGTTGTTTGGAACTAGACAACGCTCCTCTTTCTCCTTCTTAGGGAAAATCCCCTCAAAGGCCCAGCCTTTCTTCATCAAGCAGAGTCAAATCTTTTTCTTCTTTCAGTGATTCTGGGGTTCCTGCAAGTGTGAGGCAGCCATCTGGGGTAAATGTGCCCGCTCTGCAGACCCACCATCTCTCCTGGTGGGCCGTCCTGGGACAAAGCCCACGTGCAGCTGCACCTCTGAGCCCCGGCCTCTCATCAACTTTACTAGCGATAAAATTGGTGTTTCCTGGACATACTTCTGACTCCTGCTTCTCTGTCTTAAACTGTTTCTGAATTCAGTAGAGATATAAAGGCTGTGGGCAACAATCTCTCTGAAACATAAGCACGACTGTGAGAAATTTTATTTTAATATTTTATTTATTTATTTGACAGAGATCACAAGTAGGCAGAGAGGCAGGCAGAGAGAGAGAGGGAAGCAGGCTCCCCGCCGAGCAGAGACCCCGATGCGGGGCTCGATCCCAGGTCCCTGAGATCATGACCTGAGCCGAAGGCAGCAGCTCAACCCACTGAGCCACCCAGGCTCCCCCCGTGAGAAATTTTGAGATGGAAGAACAGGGAAGGGATGAGAGGCTGCGAATACACGTGAAACCAGAACAGCTGTTACGATACCAAAGAAGATAGAAGAAATGAGAATCTATTGGTGGGGGAAAAAATCCCAAATGAGAGCGTATAGGAACACTAAGTGAGGTCCTACAACCTCTCCCTGGCTACCACCCCCATCCACAGCATGAACAAAAGACTGTTCCCTATTTAATGAGGATCTAGAGAATCCCCATGTAGAAACGTGAAATCCTAACGTGATCCTAACATGATTTCTCTAGGAATTCTACTAGTATTGGAGAGGTACAGTTTACCAATTAAATTCCATATACTATCTCAACTGCCCTTAAAGATTCTGAGGTGAGAAAAAAAAGTAAGACTCTTCCTAAACACTCCACTTATTAAGTTTGTGGGTCCATGAAACTATGTGTTTCCTATTTGCCAGAAGGTTTCCATGAGAAATCTGTGAGTCTAGGACAAGACCATGTGATTCTGATCACTGAGTCTCAACCTCACTGCGATAGCGGCATCCATAATCTCAAAATAATGGCAAGATGTGAAGACGAGACAGAATGCAATCATCAATTCCTTGTGAAGCATGACAAGGCTATTTGCACCAGGCTGGACCGTAGCAGTCAGGACCCTCACCTGCATCCTGGTACCCTAATGAAGAGCTGTGACTTAGAGCTGTTGCTTGTCTCTTTCTTCCTCCCAGCTTTATTCTCACGCTGCGATTCCAACAGGGTCCTCTTTTGCTTTTTGTTGAACCTGTCTAGTAAAAGCTCTGCTTTTCCTTTTCACTTCTGTTCATTTTAGCCTAGCCAAAAAATTCCATAGAGTTAGGTCGATTCCTTATCCAACCAACCAGCACATACAATTTGCTAAGTTCTGCCTTAGGAAATAGGTCAGAAATCACTTCAGAATAGCAGGGATGTTTTTTGGGTTTTGGTTTTTTGGAGGTTTTTTTGGTGACTTTGATATGATTAACCGCATACAAGAAAATTCAACAGCAACTTAGCAGCCTAAGCCCTAGTTATTTTCATCTTATGGACATAATAGGATATATTGTACTTATATAAGCTTATGTATTCATTTATTTATATAAGCTTATATATCCATTTTTAATGCGTGTTTTTCAGCAATCACACTTCCACGTATCCGTGATTAGATCATCCTAAACACCCTTTCTGAACTTCTCTGTAGAAAAGATTAAAAAAACTGCCAAATATTCTAAAAAACTTGAGATTATAATAGCTGCCCAAGATTTGCTTCTTTCTCTAGTAAATATTAATGATATTCATTTAACTATCAAAATTTGTTTCATAGGCTTGAGATGATTTCCGTCTATAGCAACATTATAACTTTGCTAAAAAGTAAAGAGTCAAAAAGATGTTAGGGTATGACGCTGTACGTCTGAGGAAATTTTTTACTGAATTTGTTAATTGTCTCAACATTCTACCAATCACTTGGTAGATTCTCTAGTAAGTCTTTAACTACAACTTCTTAAACAGTAGCAGAATCTAAGTATATCTAAAATCCTTGATCTATTTAAGAGGTTCTCTTGGAAACTTCTGGCAATTGGGGCATGCCTCTATTTTCACATTTGTGTATTTGTCAATATCATTCCCTGGAGGTTTTGAACAGTTTATTTCTGTAAAAAGCAGTATAGTTTAGTTTCTTTTAAAAATATATTTTATTTATTCATGAGAGACAGAGAGAGAAGAGGGCTGAACAGGGAGCCCTATGTGGGGCGCGATCCCAGGACTCCGGGATCATAACCTGAGCTGAAGGCAGACGCTTAACTGACTGAGCCACCCAGGAACCCAGAATGCCCAGTGGCTACGTGAGAACCAGCCACATGCCATTATAAAAAAAAAAAAAAAATGCCATGGGTGAAGGGGGTCAAAGGTACAACCTTCCAGTCATAAGATATAAATAAGTCCGGGGATATAATGTACAACATGGTGACTACAGTTAATAGTCTTGTTTGTTTGATTTGCTGAGAGAAAACCTTTAACATACTCTCCACAAAGGGGAAAAAAAAAAAAACTTTGTAATTACGTGTGTTGATGGATGCTAACAGCTTACTGTGATCATTTCGCAGCACATGCAAAAAACAAATCATTAAGCTGTACCCCTGAATATATTGTTCTATGTCCTTTATACCTCAGTTAAAAAATGGAAAAAAGACATAGGCCACAACAACACTGGTTTGTGCACACAACTTCTCCTGGTTTAGAGACATCGTAAAAAAAAAAAAAAATGGTAATGCTTCTCACTCATAAATAAGTATTTAAATGTAATTTTGACAAAACAAATTCTATTGTGCCGTGTGATTGGTCACTGGTATCCCTTATTTTTTCATAATTTCTTTCTTTTGTATACTTTTATGATTACTTTATTCATTTAAAAAGTGATTTTTTTAAAAGATTTTATTTATTTGACAGACAGAGATCACAAGTAGGAGAGAGGCAGGCAGAGAGAGAGAGGGAGAAGCAGGCTCCCTGCTGAGCAGAGAGCCCGATGCGGGGCTTGATCCCAGGACACTGGAATCATGACCTGAGCTGAAGGCAGAGGCTTAACCCACTAAATCACCCAGGCTCCCCTAAAAAAGTGATTTTTAAAAAAGATTTTATTTATTTATTTGACAGAGAGAGAGAGAGAGAGATCGCCGAGGGGCGGTGGGGCAGCAGGGAGTCTGATGCAGGGCTCGATCCCAGGACCTTGAGATCATGACCTGAGCTGAAGGAAGAGGCTTAACCCTCTGAGCCACCCAGGCACCCCAGTAATGTTTTTATATTTAAGTAAGTTATAGCAAAACTCCATACAGTATTTGACATATCCTAAATAGCTCTTAGCTGCTCTGGCTCACACCGCCACTGAATCAAGTTCTCAACTCCTCTTTCCCATTGAATTCCAAGAAAAATGGCGGGAGTGGGAGGCATCTCTGCCCACATTGTGGCCGAATGCCTCACACTCCAATGTCGAACTGACTCAGGTTCAAATCCCAGTCCTTCCTCTTATTACTGTGTGAGGTCACGTGAGTTGCCTCAACCCACCAAGCCTCTGTGTCCTCCTCTATGACACGGGGACGCCAGTCCCTATCCCACAGAGGAGTCGGGACGATGGAATGAATAAAGCGTGTCCACATCTTAGCACCGCGCCTTCTGTTAGATGCTGTTACACTTACTATGCTTTTTCTGCCTCATTCCTACCCAACCCAGGAGATCAGAAATGGAAGTTAGATCTTGATCTTTGCACAGAGCAGAGACCGCGCGGCAACAGAAGCCCCTCGACCCAGGGTAATATGACCGAAAACTTATGCAAACCAAGCCTGAGAAATCCTCAAAAAAATTCTTTCAAACTTCTTTCAACTCTCCAAACTTGCGATTATAGGAAGGACCACACAGTTTTCTGAAACCAAGTGCCTCCTCATTACTATGGTTCTCTAGCGCCCTAAAAATGCCTGTTAAAGATGTTAATTTTCCTGATGTTCTATGAAAGTTAAAAAACAAAAATTTGTTGAACTGACAACAAATAGAATTTTTATTATGCAGGAGGATGTGGATCAAAGTCCACAAACATCTTTTCCATTCCAAGGGCATTTGGGCCTGGCAGTAGTAGCATGTGAGTCCTGGGACAGGCTACAGAATATTTTGCTACCCTTGGTTCTCTAGACATTTTAGGTCCTACTAGGGTGAAGAGCTTACCCAAGGCATTTGAAGATCCAGGGCTAGATATGGGCTCTGGGATCTGTCTTTTCAGGATGAATAATTTATCAGACTGTATTCAAAAGCCCTAAACAAGTAAACACAGTCAGAAGTACACATTGCTGAGAAAGACTTGGTCTACTCCAAGGGGACCCCCTCATCATAAGTGGGCTCTTTCACAGGGCATGAAATGGCCTCCACCCTCACTTTCTCCTCAGACACCACCCAACAGGGAACTGTATCCAGCGGAAACTCAACAAACACTTCTGACAAAGTATTTCCTGCCAGGCAGGCCGGTGCCTGAGGAGAGTAAATGAGTAGGAAGACATGTTATAAGCTTAGTATTTTTGACATGGTTTTCCCAAAATCTTCGAAGGAGTTTATTTCAAAGTAATGATACTTGTACATGTGAAACCATTTGAAACATGAACTAATGACTCTATATAATGTCTCTCAGATGCCAGGAAGCCTTATTATCCCTTCATGTTTGAGGTGATGACACAGATATATGTGGTTGACTGGCCTAAGGCATCACCATGAGGAGGGATTAAGAACCAGGAACACCCCCACGTAGATCCCGTGATTTGAATCACAGCTGCCCTGTCTCTGTTTCCAAAGACTTGAAGGAAGTCCTTAGAAAATTGGTAACTCTGAGGCACCAGGGGGTGGGGACACCAGGCGCCCTGCCTCGTCTGCCACAAGGCAGCATTCCACTCAAGCAATGGCGCCAGGACATCACAGGCCCCCCTGCTTTCCCAGCTGACTGGCATTTAAGTGGGCGGCTCGGCGCTTAGTACCCCTGCTGGATCTAATCCAAAGCATGAATAGGTTCTTACATTCTCAGAAAATCCTTCTGTAAGTTGGCTTAGGCATTCTGTTTAATTAGCAGACAAAACTAGTTGAAGCATGAAGCTACTCCAAACCCCAAGAAGCACCGTATCCATTTATGCAACTTCATCCCCCCATTTATCCAGGCACTGTCCAAGGCATTAGAGATGGACCAGGAAACAAGAAAACCAAAGCTCCTGCCCTCCGGAGCTACATAGCCTGGGGGTTACAGACACAAACAGATAGACAAACATCATGCCAAGGAGGGAGAAGACCAGGAGGAAAATAAAGGAGCGAAGAGAATTGAAAGTGATCTTGAGTGGGGGGTAAGGTGCTGCTTTGATCAAGGAAGGATTCTTGAGGGAGAACCTTTCAGCCAAGACCTGAAGGAGAGGAAGGAGACAACTGCTGTGAGCAACTCGGGGTGTAGCCCATTCCTCTCCAAGCACGTAAATACCCAACTTTTCAGCCTAAATTGGAACATACCATACCTAGTTTCTTGTAAATGTCTATGATTTATTCCAAAACCTGACAATTTGGGGAATCTATTTTAAAAATAATTGATCAAAAATAATTATGTATGAGACAGTAGATAAGGAATACTTTAGATAACTAGAAAGTCTAAAGGCTGGGAAACATGTTGATGGTACCTCCAGACATCATTGTCATATGGACCAGTTTGCTCCTAGCCAATTACTGTACTTCATCTAGAACATTCCTTTATAGTAACTGTGGGTTCCCCTAATGTTTCTTCATACCCGTAAACCCTGCCATCACCTTCATAATCATTTATTACCTGCAGACCCTAGGAGCCAGTCCAACACACAAGAAGTGACCCCAGGTCTACTTTCTCAGCCTTGGGAACCAGGAAAGAACATCTGCGCAGGAAACATCACCTGGCCCCCTCCTTCAACAGACAAATCCCTCCCTGAAGACAAAACACACCTGGAACCCTCCTGATCCCATGGCATTCTACCTCTCTACCCTCTGTTTCCATGTGGGTCTATCCAATGTTCCATCCACTCCCTGACACACTGTGTCCTGCTCCTCTGAATCCGAGCCTTGAAAACTTGAGAAGGTGAACTAGACACATGGTACCAGAAGCACTGAATTCCCACAGGAACCTAATCCACACTATTAGTACCATGGGGAGGGTATGAGGTGAAGAAAGGGTCATGGGAGCTGCATCCTTTCTTAATGAATCACGGCTTTTCAGGAAGCCCGGTCTCTGCTGCACCAGTGATAGAAAGCCTAAAGGAAAAGGGATACTTCCTGCTCATCTCTTTAAACGGGCCAACTCACTGGGTGGTCACCCCAAACTCTCCACTCCCCAATTACCAGTCCTTACTTCTATACTTATTCCTTGGTCCTTTTTTATAGCCCTGGCCCATCTCTGTGGTTGCCTCATGTGCCCTTTTGCTTGGGTAATCTTCAAAATTCCCTTCCAGTTATTTAAAATCTTACCTTTCTAGCAAAGTTTTATTCTTTGCTGATTCTAAAAATGATTCTAAAAAATCATGTATCTGTTTGTCAGAGAGAGAGAGAGCACACACAAGCAGAGGAAGCAGCAGAGGGAGAGGGAGAAGCAGGTTCCCCGCTGAGTCAAGAGTCTGATGGAGGGGGAAGCTAGATTCCAGGACCCTGGGATCATGACTTGAGCCAAAGGCAGACGTTTAGCCAGCTGAGGCCTCCAAGGGTCCCTAGGAAGGTTTTATTTTGCTCACTCTCCATTCCCTGTCATCACCAAAAAACAAACAAAAAAGCAAAGAATCAAACCTCATTAATACAACTATCTGGTATCTTTTCAGGTAAGGACAGCCCAAGTTCAACTAAACATACAAAGCTTTACAAAGTTGAAAACAAATATGTCCATAATACAAACCAGAGTATAAATATTTCTGTAAGTGTGCTGAATATGAATGGTCATAGTCAAGTAATTTGTATAAAAGCTTTCTTCCTTCTTTTCCCAGAGTGGGGATGTCTAGGAAATGTGAAACTGCAGAATTTGTTCCAAATCCGAAAGAGAGTTGGAAAGAGAAAAACAGAGCAGCAGGTGGGTAGAAAAGGCATTGTAGGAATCGTTCTGGAAACTTGCTTTCACTGCTAAAACGGGCACACCACTTCCACCTGGTGGCAGAATTGTGAGTCACAAAAGCAAAGCAGATTTACAAGGTAACCAAGTCGCTTTTGTAGCTGTATTTGCAAAATTAAGATTATGAATGCGCCTTACTAATGCTGTCGAATGTGAGTCTCTCAAGACAGATCTAGGGCAGACAAGGAACAGCAAAACCTATGGACAAAAACTGGGACAAGACAGAGCCGACCTAGAATTTTCCGAGATGACGGAACATTATAAACCCAATCTCTGAATTATGAACTGCCTTTTCCATCGCATTCAGTTCAACGCAAAGGCAGGTCTCTGGAGAAGCCGCGAGAGCAGGGCTACAGGGATAGGTGGCAAAGCAAATAGCCATGTGGGTACTTCCAGTAAAATCCTTGCTGAAGACAAGATGATTATATGGACTTTTTATAAACAAATACAGAAGTTACGTAATTTCCAAGGAAAGCCAATTATTTTGTATCAGCTCTTGGTCCCACTGCAAGAGAGAGAGAGAGAGTGGGAGAGAGAGAGAGACAGAGAATGAGAACAAAGTGAAGTCAAGAGCTAGAGACTGATGAACTGGGACTGGAGACTGGTCTCCCTGCCCAGGACCTGCCGGAAGCCACACCTGGTGATTCTGGAGGCGCTGCCAGCTGGGAAGGGCAGAGCCCTGTCTGATATTGGGCTACCCTCACCCCTGCCCGACCCTGACTCAGGCTGGAAGGTAACGGTGGAGGGGGACTGCAGGGCGCTGCGGCAACAGATGCATATGGGACAGAGCCAGAGGGATGGGAGTCCGCCTGGAGACACACTTGTCTGTGAGGCGCACATCCTCACTCAAGGACCCACACACACTGAAGATGCTGCAAATAAGGGACGTGATAACTTCATCCCCCCCCCCCGCACGTGCTCTATCTTGTCCATTTCGGGTTGAGAGCAAGCCCCACGGAGGAAATGACGTTGGAAGCGTCCTCTTCAAGCCTATGACTACAGGCTAAAGAAACTTAAAAACAAGAAAAGGGGGCTGTATGATGTTTATACAAACAGCAATTTCAGAATATCTTGCTAAGTTTTCCAACTTGAATTGTAATAAGTAATCGGTTCTGTCCAAACGGCGGGGACTAACTCTATATAGTGACTAACTCTATATATAACTCCCTACTGAGAACAGGTGCCCCAGGCTCCACATTACCCTAGTACCATATCTCAGCGCATCTCTTGAGGCTGCTTCCTTGTCCGCTAAAGGGCAGAGACACGTCTTGTCCTCTTTTTATTTCCACATCTGGAAAAGTAAGCAGCACATAGCATGCACTCAATTAACATTTACTTGGTGAATGAAAAAAACAATTCCAGCCATAAGAGTTTTAGAAGAAGCAGGATGACGATCACTAAAAATAAAAATAGATAAAAATAGGGTGAACCCCACTGAGTGAAGTTAAATTTGGGACACAGCCTTTAAAATGCTCTCTCAGTCATGTAAATTAGCGAATATTGACTCTTCCCTGACAGGTAGGAAGGCTACACAGCTGCTTTGAAATAAGGCCATGATCTAGGTAATTTTATAAAGTGTCAAGAATATTTTTTTTCACTGCTGACAACTGTTTATATTTCTCCACTGTGAAGTTAACCTAATCTTGTACCTTGTCATTTTCTTTCTCCTGCAGAGGTAAATCCTCTGTCTATAAATGTATACAATCATAATCCCATGAGTTTCACAAAGAGAGCTTGATAGTTTTGATGGAGAAACATAATATTTAATAGCTCAAGGGGTAGCTGACAAAGAAGTAATTAAGAGACACAGATTTCACGAACTGATAGAATTTCTTTCTGTAGCACAGTTTGCTAACTACAAAGGTAGGACTTAAATCTAGAGATAAATATTAGAGATAATTAGTTCCTGGGCCTTTTCAAAAATAAGCTCAAAATAAATTTGAGCTTACACCCGATGAATGTAATTAATGTCAGTTAAATCTCAGTGGCCTTATTTCTAGCTTTTTGTAATTTTAGAAAAGCTGGCATTAAAAGGCAATCAGAAAATCCTAGGGTGGGTTCAAATTTTGAGCACGGGATTTTCTCAATATTTGTGACTGTGGGTTTACAATATTCCAGACACTATCCTTGGCCCTGGGGCACAAAAATGAATAAGATAGGGCCTCAGCTCTCATGATGCTTATGATCTAAGGCAAATGAGCTTGTGATTCCGTTTTTTTTTTTTTTAAATAGTCAAAATTGAGGAACCCTGAATTAGCACAGGTGTCTAGAATTTTCTTTCCTAGCACCTAGCGGGTCTCATTAAACTATTCCAGATATCTGTGCATGCTGGTTTCTCTTGGTGAGAACTCTGACATACTAAATGTCTACTTGAACACTATTAATAATATGTACCTTTAATAATTAATAAAAACTATCGAAAAGAAAAGCAGCATCTAAGAGATGGTCAGTGCAAATGTGATCAAAATATTCATCAG
Organism: Mustela putorius furo; assembly: GCF_011764305.1. Classification (NCBI taxonomy): domain Eukaryota; kingdom Metazoa; phylum Chordata; class Mammalia; order Carnivora; family Mustelidae; genus Mustela; species Mustela putorius. The sequence goes on along the minus strand of NW_025421402.1, from coordinate 20,788,042 downwards.
TCTGGTACCAAATGATTAAAAGTTGATGGATTAGGAGTCAAACTACAAAATCCCCTTAACATTTTCTGAGAGAGCTCACAAAATCTGTGGGATCTTTGAAGTCTAGCCACATTCCATCACAGGAGGATGATTTGAGAAAAAAGATTCATTTTTCTTAGCAGGACTTTTCTATCTGTACCCATATTTAGGGGTCCACAGCAACATTAAAAATGCCTCATTTTTAGTTTTTTTTTTTTTTTTTTTTTTTTTGCTAACTGTAAGGTCTCTACAGCATCATGCATGTCTCCAGGTCATGTTGGTGGATTAGGCTTGATTTTTAGACCTTTGCTGCTTTTCCCCTTCCTCCCAAAGCAAAATACCCCCACAAAAGACAAGATGAACATAGAGTCTATGATAATATAACAGACCCACATCATACTGGTGTTAGGATTTCAATGAAGTAAAGGCTATGTATTTCCAGCATTCCTCTCAGAGGGCCAGAAGTTCTGCTGCTGTGACAACTACAAGCAAAGCAAAGTGGCTCAAAATGACCAAAATGGCTCAAAATGGCGCTCACTGTCCAAGCAGTGTTTCCACTCTTGCTTTTGGCCTTTCCTTTCTTCCCAAGTCCTGACTTTCCCTGAGAGAGGTAACTGACAGTGAGGTAAGTGACAGTATAAAGGTTACAAAGTGAAGAATGGACTTCAAAGTCCAATTTCACTCTTAACTCTAGAAAAATGTACCTTAAAAATATTTAAGAAACATTTCAAGTGGTTGCTAATGAAGATCGTCAACTTCTTTTTTTCTTTTAAGATTTTATTTATTTATTTGACAGACAGAGATCACAAGTAGGCAGAGAGGCAGGCAGAGAGAGAGAGAGGAGGAAGCAGGCTCCCTGCTGAGCAGAGAGCCCGATGCGGGACTCGATCCCAGGACCCTGAGATCATGACCTGAGCCGAAGGCAGCGGCTTAACCCACTGAGCCACCCAGGCGCCCAAAGATCGTCAACTTCTTGACCCCCTTCCAAAAACATAGCATATAAAGCAAAATGAGGACAATTTTTAAAACTTTTATAACACAGGAAAAAGGAAACATAACAAGATGACACAAGGAACAGAAATTATGTAAATTAAGGTAAATGAATTAAATCTCCACATTTTTAAAAAACCCTCTTATATTAGGTTAAAATTCAAAATCCAACACCAGGTTGTTTGAAAGGAACTCACTTAAAACAAAGTGGCCCTTGTAACAACTTCTTATTAGACACATTGCCAGAGGCAAGGGAAACAAAAGCAAAAATGGACTATTGGGACTTCATCAAGATAAAAAGCTTCTGCCCAGTGAAGGAAACAATCAACAAAACTAAAAGATAACCGTCAGAATGGGAGGAGATATTTGCAAATGACATATCTGATAAAGGGTTAGTATCTGAAATCCATAAAAAACTTAGCAAAGTCAACACCCAAAAAACATATAATCTAGTTAAGAAATGGGCAGAAGACATGAATAGACATTTTTCCAAAGAAGACATCCAGATGACTAACAGATGCGTGAACAAATGCTCCCCAACAGTCATCATCAGGGAACTACAAATCAAAACCATAATGAGATACCACCTCACACCAGTTAGAATGGCTAAAATTAACATCACAGGAAACAACCAGTGGTTGGAGAGGATACAGAGAAAGGAAAACCCTCTTTCACTGTTGGTGGGAACACAAACTAGTGCAGCCACTCTGGAAAACAGTATGGAGGTTCCTCAAAAAGTTAAAAATTGAACTACTCTACAACCCAGCAATTGGACACTACTAGGTATTTACACAAAGGATACCAAAATACTGACTTAAAGGGGTGCATGCACCCTGATGTTTATAGCAATTGCCAAACTATGGAAAGAGCCTGAATGTCCATCTACTGTTAAATGGATAAAGACGATGTGGTCTTTGTCTACAATGGAATACTACTCAGCCATCAAAAAGAATGAAATCTTGCCATTTGCAATGACATGGATGGAGCCAGAGTGTATTACGTTAAGTGAAATAAGTCAGTCAGAGAATGACAAATATCATATAATTTCACTCCTATGTAGGATTTAAGAAACAAAGCAGATGAACAAAGGGGAAGAGAGAAACAAGTGAGAGAGAGGGAAACAAACTGTAAGAGACTCTCAACAACAAAGAACAACTGAGGGTTGATGGAGGGCGGTGGGTAGAGAAGGGGCTAGATGGGTGATGGGTATTAAAGAGGGCACATGTTGTGATGAGCACTGGGTGTTGTATGTAAGTGATGAATCACTGAATTCTACTCCAGAAACCAATATTGCACTGTGTGTTAACTAACAAGAATTAAAATAAAATTTGGGGGAAAAAAAGATAGCCTATTATCATATCACCTAAAAAATAAAATAAAATAAGATAAAATAAAATAAATAAAACAAAGTGGATCAAAATATTAAGATTAAAATAATCATCCACATGAGAGACTATGGACTCTGAAAAACAATCTGAGGGTTTTGAAGGAGCGGGGGGCGGGGTGATGGGGTGGGAGGTTGGGTGAGCCTTGTGGTAGGTATTATGGAGGGCACATATTGCATGGAACACTGGGTGTGGTGCATAAACAATGAATTCTGGTACACTGAAAAGAATTTTTTTTAAAAAATCGTCCATAATGTATTAAGCAAAAGAAAACAAAAACAAAAATGGAGCAGCTTTTACCATATTGAAATCATATAAAAATGTGAAGTGGGGCACCTGGGTGGCTCAGTCGGTTAAGCGTCTGCTTTCAGCTCAGGTCATGATCTCGGGGTCCTGGGATCCAGCCCGGCATTGGGCTCCCTGCTCAGCGAGGAAGTCTGCCTCCTTCTCCACCCACTTCTTGCCCCTGCTCACGCTCTCACTCTCTCTCTAATAAATAAATAAAATCTTTGTTTTTTAAATCTTTAAAAAATATTTTTTTAAATGTATGGCAAAAATTAAACAGTTCCTACTGATTAAACAGTACAATTCAAATGGATTAATCGTCGTTCACTAGTCATATGTTCAAAAATTTCATCTTAATAAGTTTCTGATATATATAAGGTAAAATAAATTAGAAATCAACCAACTAAACTCATTACTAGTGGTTGCCTTACAGCGCAAGAATGTCCACTAACCCATTTCAATTCAACATTGCCCTTAAGGTTCTAGTGAGTTCAGTAAGGCAATAAAAAGAAATGGAAGACATAAATATTTGAAGGGAAGGAGAAAAAATACTCCTATTCTCAGGTAATGTGACTGTATCCGTAGAAAACCCAAGGAAATATTCAAACTACAGAAATAATGTGTGATGTTAGCAAGGTCGCTGAATTTATGGCCAAAAATTTAAGTGACTCAAAAAAATTGTACTATATTTTTATATTGTCACTAGACAATAAAAAATACATATTAAAAATATCATTTAGAGGGCTCCTGAGTGACTCCGTCCCTTAAACGTCCACCTTCAGCTCAGCTTCAGATGCCAGGGTCTGGGATGGAGCCCCATGGAAGGCTCCCTGCTGAGCAGGGAGCCTGTTTCTCCCTCTTCCTTTGCCCCTCTGTCCCACTTGTCCTTGCTCTCTCTCTCTCTCTCTCAAATAAATAAAAATGTTAAAAAGTTTTAATTAAAAAAATTAAATAAATAAAAATACCATTTTCCCCTTACAACAGAAAGCCTATGTATAAATATAGAAGGAATAATGGTACTAGAAAAAGTCATGAGTTGCCAACCATCAAAGTAATAATTTATTTAGGTAGGTGGTAAGGAAGGACATGGGGTAATGACAATATTTTTTCTTGATCTGAGTTTTGGTGATATGGGTGTGTTTAGTTATGACTAATTATTGAGCTGACGCAAGTGAACATCAAAGCTTTAATGAATCACCCAGTTTTAATTTTTTTTTTATTTTATTTATTTATTTGAGACAGAGACAGTGAGAGAGAGCACGGGAGAGGAGAGAAGGTCAGAGGGAGCAGACTCCCCATGGAGCAGGGAGCCCGATGCGGGACTCGATCGCGGGACTCGATCCCAGCACTGCGAGACCAGGACCCAAGCTGAAGGCAGTCCCTTAACCAACTGAGCCACCCAGGCGCCCCAATCACTCAGTTTTAAGTCCCAAGTTGAGCTTCTCTGGGAAGCTGGCCACATTAGTCCTAGGGTAGTACAACCCCCTCACCTGGGAACTAGAAAAAAGTAAGGGACAAAGCAAACGAGCAGTGTTTAGAGTATGTTAAAATTTGTGAAAGAACAAAACAGACACATAAAGTTAGTTATGAATTGTCATTATTCAAAAAAATTAGTAACAGTGGTTGTCTTCAGAGAGGAGAAGCAGGTCTCTTCCTTATAACTTTCTATACCTTCTAAATTTTCTACCACGTACATCCATTGCCTAGTCAAAGAATTAATAGAACAAAGAGATTCATAATGTATTGTTAAACAGAAACAATATACCATTACAATCCCATTTTCATAAACCATATACTTATGGATTTTAACCAAGAATTTGATTTTATTCTCCACTTTATATAGTTCTATAACATTTTTTTTAAAGATTTTATGTATTTATTTGACAGAGAGATCACAAGTAGGCAGAGAGGCAGGCAGAGAGAGAGGGAAGCAGGCTCCGGGCTGAGCAGAGAGCCCGATGCGGGGCTTGATCCCAGGACTCTGAGATCATGACCTGAGCCGGAGGCAGAGGCTTTAACCCACTGAGCCACCCAGGTGCCCCAGTTCTGTAACATTTTAATTTTTCAATGAGGTTATGGTTTTTAACTAGAAAAGAGATTCCCATTTATAAAATATGTAAAGAAGCACATTTTGAAGTTGAGGGAAGGTATTTGGGGTCAGTTTCCTGCTGTGCAGGGTGCATTTCGATTGAGAAAACACGAAGTGTGAGAAAGAAGCCAGCCACAATTAAATACGTGCCCTGTTGTTATGCAAGCATCAAACAGCGCCACTTAACATGATTAACCAATACTTGTGTCATGGGACTTCTACCAAAGAGGATTCATAGTGTTTTCAACCACTTTTAAAGTCAGATATTTCTGTTTCAGGAATACAAGTTTATCAACAATTTAGAAGGTCATTTTCCTACATTTCTCGGCTCTTCAAGTAGGATTGAAACTTCTGGTTGTTTGCCAAACAGTCTACACCGGTGAAAAGATACCAGCCGTGAGGAAATCACTAATTTCAGAATCAACCAATGATATATTCATTAAATAAATGCTCTTCGTACAGGTAAGTTTACTGCTTTAAAGCTCTTTAAAGATGTTTAAAAATAGAGAACATCCAAATCACAGTCCTTGGAGTCTTCTGATCTAATGAGGTAGATAAAAACATACTCTAAAAAAACCCTTTAATCCATATTTAGGAGTCATATATTTAGGAGAAGCTATACAAAATGTGAATATCTATAACTGGGGGAACCTGTTTCTTAAAGAAGAATTTGGTGTAAGAAAATCTACCTTGAGTTTTAGCCAAAGGAATTCAGGTATTGAATGGACAAAAAGACTTGTTCATAAACAAAATCTGTAGTTATTATATTTTAATTTAATGAGCATTTATTATGGTCTCAGTGTGCCCATGGAATGACAGTGTTGTTATATAAAGATGATCCTTTACAAGAGTCGTGACCTTCGGAGTCCTGAATACTCCAAAACTTGAAAGCAATTAAAATGCCCTCAGGAAGTGAATGACAAATATATAATAAATAATCTAGACAATGGAATATTATTCAGCACTAAAACTAAATGATCTATCAAGCCATGACAATACATGAAGGAAACTTAAGTGCATATTAGTAAATGAAAGAAGTTAATCTGAAAATCTTCTTACTGTATGATTCTAACTACATGACTTTCAAAAAAGATAAAACTGGAAACAGTAAAAAGATCAGTGGTCATTGGGGGTTAATGAGGCCAAAGGCATGAAGAGGAGGAGCACAGAGGATTTCTAGGGCAATAAAATTATTCTGTATGATACTGTAATGGTGGGTACAAGTCCTTATAAATTTATCCCGACCCACAGAAGGTAAAACAAAAGTGAGTCTTAACATAAACTGTGGACTTTGAATAATGATGTGTCGAAGTAGGTACATTAATTGTAACAAAAATTTCACTCTGGTGGGGGTTGTTGATAATGGGGGAGGCTGCCCAGGAGTAGGGGCAGGAGGTGTACAGGAAATCTCTGTACCTTCTCAATTTTTCTGTGAACCTTAAACTCCTAAAAAAAATTTTTTTCTCATTTAAATAAAATTTAAATGTGTTTAAATATGTGAATATAATATTTGTTGACTAAATGAATGAATGAACCTAGGATAATGCAGCCACCCCAAAAATGATAAAACGAGTATGTTCAGTGTTGGTTTTGTTTTTAAAGATTTATTTTGTTTTTTAGTTTTGTTTTGTTTTTAAAGATTTTTTTTGTTTTTAACGATTCATTTTTTGTTTTTAAAGATTTGTTTTGTTTTTAAAGATTTTGTTTTGTTTTAGTTTTGTTTTTTGTTTTTCAAGATTTATTATTTGAGAGAGAGCAGGGCCGGGGAGATAATCCCAAGCAGACACCCCACCGAGCATAGAGCCCAATGCCGGCTTGATCCAGCAACCCTTCCTCACCCCGTCCCCCTCCCCCCCAACTCCCAGATCACACCTGGAGTGAAAATGAAGAGTCAGTTGCTGAACCGACTGAGCCACCCAACGGCCCCTACACCCTGTTTTTATTTTTTGCTGTTTCACCACTCTGTTCTCATCAACGAGAGCCAGAATCTTCGTAGGGACAGAGTGCCTGGGGACAGGTGCCTTAACTCATGCATGTGGCATGCAGCTCCGGGGACCCAGGGACCTGTTACAGGGCACCACCAGAAGCCTGGTCATGGGAGGTGGGCTGCTGAGGGCCAAGGCTTCTTCCCGATCCAGGCCCCAGATGCCCGTGTTGCCCTGAAGCCAGAGCCGGAGGACACTGCTCTGCCTTGCCAGCACTGGCCTGCGCTACACAAGGAAACCCTCTGCTAAGAGACACCTGGGAGGGGGGTCCTGGGGCTCTCAGTCAGCTCAGGCCCTGAGGATCCTGGAGTCCCCAGATAGAGCCCCATGTGGGGCTACCTGCTCAGTGGAGCATCTGTTTCTCCCTCTCTCTGCCCCTTCCTCCGCTCATGTTCTCTCACTCCATTACTCTCTGTCAATTAAATAAAAATCTTTCAGGAAAGAGAGAGAGAGACCCGGGAGCTGTGATTGATGGAGAAGCCCTGGACCCCATCAGGCAAGCCGTCCAAAAGTGGACTGACTGTTGCGGGTTTTAAGGTTCCCTCTCAGAAAGCTTTTCCACTTGGGAGGAGGCTGTGCAGATGGTCCAGGCCAGGGGCCCTCAGTAGACCCTCGGAGCAGTGATAGCCTTCCTCGCACCTCAGGGTAGCAGGTGACTTGGAAGGAGGCAAGTTCCCGGAGAGGCGAGTCGCAGCAGCTCTCTGTCAGGATGGAAGGCACCTTCCTGATTCCAAGTTCTAAGCTACACAAGTGTGCATATTCCCCCTGGCGGGAAAGCTGGAGGGGTCCCGACTGCCTTGCCAGGTCTGGGCCTGGTGCTGCCTCCCTTCACTAAGAAGCACCTGAGAGCCTGGATTACTGGTAAATCCAGGACCCCGTCAGGCAGCCAGTCCAAACAGGCACTGTCACCAGTTTAAAGGAACCAGTTCAGAAAGATTTTTTATGGGGGTGAGAGGGAGGGTTGCTTCTGCCCTGGAGGCTATGTTGGTTATTTTGGGACCAACAGAAGCTCCACGGGCCTGGATGGCCCTGGTTTCACCGACAGGGGCTGAAGAGGTGCTCGGTGTGCATGCGCCAAGCGAGAAGTCCTGATAGTGGGTGGCCTGGAACAGGGCATATGTCTGGACAAACAGGATCACCAGACAGAAATGCTGGGGGTGCAAGTCATCAGCCTGATTCCCAGGGCTTCCCCACGCAAGTGTGCATCCTCCCCCTAGAGGGAAGAGCTGGAGGAGTCAGGACTGCCCTGCCAGGTGAGGCAAAAGAGATGGTTGGGACACCCTCCAGTTAGAGGCACCCGGGAGTCCGGATTGCTGGAGAACCCTGGGAACCCCCTGGGCAACCAATCCAAATGGAGGCTGAGTGTCCCCATAGTAAATCTGCCACCTCAGAAATAACTTTCCATCAGGGCCCCTGGGGAGTTCCGTTGGTTGAGAGTTGGACTCTCGATTTCAGCTCAGGTGGTGATCTCAGGGTCCTGGGATCGAGCCCTAGCTTGGGTTCCACACTCAGGGTAGATTCTGCTTGAGAATCTCTTTTTCTGTGGGCTCTTGCCCTCCCTAGCAAGGTAAATAAATAAAATCTTAAGGCAGGCAGGAGGCAGGGAGGGAGGGAAAGAGGGTGGGAAGGAGAGAAGATGGCAGGAAAATATTTTCCCATCTCGGGCTCCCTCCATCCTGAAGCCGTTCAGGTGGTCCGGGGGCCTCTCAGAGCTCCTTGGGCTTGGAGATACCCAATCAGCCCCAAGTCGTCAGATAAAGTGCAGACTGCAGATTGGCAGGTCAGGGTAACCAGGGACCTGGAACAGGGCAGATGTAGGGAGAGGCCAGGCCAAGGAGCAGGCTATTTGGAGTACCTGGCATCTACCTAATTCCAAGCCTTATCTTCCACGAGTGTGCCTATATCCGCTGACAGCAGAGCTGGAGGACACTGGACTGCCTTGCCAGGGTGGGGCCAAGATGACTGGTTGAGGTATCCTCAAGACAGCTGGAAGCACTGGTGGCTGGAGAGGCCCCTCCCTGCTCCTTGGGGCCTGGTGCAAGAGAGAGATTTGTGCTTGAAGCTCCTGCACGGCTCGGGAGCAGGGGGTCGTAAGGCCCATCCCATGCCCTGGTACTGGACCGGGACCCAGTTCAGGAGAGCAGAATCACAGTTGTGAACTCTTGGGGGAAAGTGTGCATCTGCCAGTGTCGAAGCTCGCACTACACACAGGCTCCTGTTCCCTCTGAAGCCAGATGTGGAGAGAATCCCAAAGCCTTATTTGGAGGGACTGCATTGTCTTTGAACGAGCTACCTGAGAGCCCTTGCTTATGGATAACTTGGGTCCCCATCAGCAGCACTTTTAAAAGGGAATTGACTTTCACACCTTTGTAGCCTCGGGTCTATATCCTGTTGTGGGGGTATCCCAGGACAATATCCAGGTGGTTGGAGCAGCCATGGCCTCAGAGGCTTGGAGGGCCCAGCTGCCCAGGGTCTGCTGAAGGAGTCTGTGCTCTATGTGTGCCTGCTGGGTAGTGGTTGCTGGAGATCTGAATCAGTGTTTGCCTCCTCTAAGCAGGAGAATCAATGGCTCAGGCTTTTGAGGGACCCAAGGCATCTGAATAACTCCAAACCTTAACCTATCCAATGGTGCCTTTTGTTCTTAAAGGCAGATCTGGTTGGGTTGGGGGGAGACTTGAACATCTGTCCAGGGCTGGGCTTAGGGATACCTTCTATCAGAGACACCTGGGAGCCGTGGCTGCCCGAAGGCCCGTGCTGCTGGAGTCCTGGTGCAGGAGGAGGAGCTATGCATGTGGGTCCTGGCAGCTCTCTGAGCAGGGGGATATACCAGCCAGGGTGTGACCTGTAGCCACCAGGACTGAATTTGGAGAAACGGGGAAGCTGTGGTTGGTTCTTGGGAGACACTGGGTCTTCAGAACTCCTCTCTTCCTCGCTGGCTGTTTGCTCGAGACTTCAGTTCTTTATCAGATGGACCTATCCACAGGCTGCACAGAAGTACTCTCAGTGGGCTCTCCCCAGAGTAAATGGGTTTAAGAAAGAGACCAAAACAGAAGCCAGTCTCTCTTACAGTTATCTCAGAAGGGTCACACCATTACTTCTGACATATTCTGTTGGTCACATAGATGTCCCTGGTTCAGTGTGGGAAAGGCTACAAGGGATGTGAGTACCAGAAGGTGAAGATTTATTGGGACCCTTTGAGAGGCTGGCCACACAGTCCTGGGAGGCCTGAGAATTCAGCTGTCTGGAGTTTAAGGCCAAGGGGAGTGCAGAGATTTTTGTCTCTTTGATTGATAGCCCTAAAACAGTAACTGGTCCAGGGAAGATGCCCAATTAATATTAAAAGAATGAGTTAATATTAACAGAAATGTGAATTTATCTTGCAGCCATAGCCTGGTAAGATCTGGGCATTGGTTCCTATTTGCTTTCCTTAGGATTTTTAGTTCAAGATTTGCTTGATTTGACATGGTCACTGACCCTAAGGGAAGGCGATCTCCATTCTTTCAGAAGAAAAGAAAGATATATTGAGAGTATACTATTTGCTAGATAAAATTCAGTGCTGCAAATATTACACTTGGGTTTGCCTAGCTCTCTAGAATCAGCACTAAGTGGATATCTTCTAGGGCGCCGTTACTTTTTAGGGAAAGTTGAAGAGTTCAAAAGAGTCCATCATGGGGTCTGTTTTGAGGCAACTTTGCAAATAAAGCAGGGACCGGGTTTTAGTACCCTGACACCTGACGTACAAATAACCAGTGCTTACCTGGTAGGGTTAGCCACTTTTTCTGCATATCAGAAGCTCAGGTTTACTTTATCTTGAAATTGGACTAGCAGGGCCTGTCAGATAAAGAGCTAAGACTGACCCCTTAGTGGAGATAAGCCGTTCAGACTCCTTGAACTCACATTTATCAGTAATAATAATTATAATTGATATTATAGTTTAAGTACCTAATGTGTTTTTTCTCAATTTTCACATTTATCCTTAGAATGGTCATGGGGTGTGTCTGCCTCGTTCACTTTAACCCTCTTCTCCTGAGATTCTTGTTCACCCGGAAGTAAGTCCTCTGTTCATGTTGCTGCTACAGGACCCCCCTTCCCTGGTCACAACTGATTGGATGATGGATGGTCACCTGAGCAAAAAGGGCTAATCAGATTCTATGTCCTGTATGTCTGGAATTGGGACTAAGAGGCAGACTTGAACAGGTGAGTTATAAAATGTTATCGATTTGACACCAAAAGCAAAAAGAGCAAAAGCAAAAGTAAAGAAGTGGGACCACATCAAACTAAAAAGCTTCTACATAGCAAAGAAAACTGCCAACAAAATGAAAAGACAAATGGGAGAAAATATTTTCAAATCACGTATCTTATAAGGGTTAATGCCCAAGATATATAAAGAATTCATACAACTCAATAGCAAAAAAAAAAAAAAAAGAATCTGATTAATCAAAACATGGGAAGACAATGAATTCTGGAACACTGAAAAGAAATTTAAAAAAATAAAAATAAAAAACAAAACAAAACAAACAAAACAAAACAAAACAAAAGCATGAGAAGAGCATCTGAATACATACTTTTCCAAAGAAGATATACAAATGGCCAACAGTTATATGAAAAGCTGCTTAACATTCACTAATCATCAGGGAAATGCAAATTGAAACCACAATGAGATATTACCTCATTCCTGTTAGAGTGGCTCATATCAAAAAGACAAGCAAAAGCAAACGTTGGGGCACCTGGGTGGCTCGGGGGTTAAGCCTCTGCCTTCGGCTCAGATCATGATCTCAGGGTCCTGGGATTGAGCCCCGCATTGGGCTTTCTACTCAGCAGGGACCATGCTTCCCCCCCCTCCTCTGGCTGCCTCTCTGCCTACTTGTGATCTCTCTCTCTCTGTCAAATAAATAAATAAAATCTTTAAAAAAAAAAAAAAAGAAGAAGAAGAAAAAGAAAAAGCAAATGTTGGTGCAGATGTGGAGAAAAGGAAACATTGGTGCATTCCTGGTGGCAAAATATATTGGTGCAGCTACTATGGAAAACAGTACGGAGATTGCTTAAGAAATTAAAAGTAGAACCACCACATGATTCAGCAATTCCATTCATGGGCATTTATCCAAAGAAAAGGAAAACACTAACTCAAAAAGATATATGTACCATGTTTACTGCAGCACTATTTGCAACAGCTAAAACACAGAAGCAGCCTAAGGAACCATCAGTGCATGAAGGGATAAAGAAAATGTGGTACACACACATACACACAAAGTGGAATATTATGTAGCCTTGAAAAAGGAGGAAATCTTGTTATTTGCCACAACATGGATGGACCGTGAAGGCATTATTAAGCTAAATGAAATGAGTCAGATGAAGAAAGATAAGTACCACTTAATCATACTTATATGTAAAATCTAAAAACCAACCAACCAACAAAAACAAATAACAAAAATTCAAACTCACAGATACACTGAACAGATTAGTGGTTGCCAGAGATGGGGCATGATGGGTGGGTGAAGGTGGTCAAAATGTACCAACTTAAAGTTATAAAAAATAAGTAAGTCATGATGATGTAATCATACAGCATGATGAATATACTGTATATTTGAAAGTCGCTAAGAGAGTAAATCTTTAAAGCTCTCATCACAAAAAAAAAAATGTGTAACTGTGTGGTGGATGTTAACTAGACTAACTGTAGTGATCATTTTATAATAGATACCAATATTAATCATTAGGTTGTATACCTTAAACTAATATAATTTTACAGGTCAGTTATATCTCAGTAAAAAATAAAGATTACAAAATAAAAGAGCTATGGAGTGATCTTTCTTCCTCCTGTAAGAAAGATGAGAAATGTTTCCTGAATTTGTTCTAGACCTACTGAAGTTTATCTGCTGTTGGGGTCCATGAGATACCTCAATATCCTTCCAAAAAATTCTTTTTTGTTGCATAAACTAGTTCAAATTGAACTTGCTGCCTGTCTCAAATCTGGTTTACACATAGGAACGTTGTAAAGCTGCATCACTTGCACAGGGCCACTGAGGTACAAAGGGGCAGCATAGCTGAGATTAAATCAATATCATAACTCCTGAGCCCATCAGTTATCCCATACAACCACTAGGAGAAAGTGTTTCCCCTTCTCAGCTGTCCTAGGAGGCTCACATCCCTTAAAGCTGATTGTGGCCATGTGACTTTCTTTGGTAGAGGAAACATAATCAGAGGTGACACGATTCATTCTCAGTGGGGACATTGATTGTCCATTCCATCTCTGCTTCAGCAGCCCTGAGCACATCACAGTATGGAGGAACCATAAGATCAAAGACACATGTACAGGGGCACCTGGGTGGCTCAGTGGGTTAAAGCCTCTGCCTTCAGCTCAGGTTATGATCCCAGGGTCCTGGGATCGAGCCCCACGTCGGGCTCTCTGCTCCACAGGGAGCCTGCTTCCTCCTCTCTCTCTGCCTGCCTCTCTGCCCATTTGTGATTTCTCTCTCTGTCAAATAAATAAAATCTTTAAAAAAAAAAAAAAAGACACATGTACACTGGGCCAACGCTCTGGGAAGCCATCTAAACTGACAGCAGACTTCTCATGAGAAAGAAATAAGCTTTTGTTGTTTCAAGCCACTGAGCTTTAGAATTGTTTTATTAGGCAACAAAACCTGTCTTATTCTCATATATCCAAACAACAACACCTTATTCCCAAGGCTGCCTTCTCGATTTCCTATCGAATCGATTCCAATTTCCCATTCTCCTAGAGCTATTCCTTCAGTTACATATGCTGCATAATAAACCCCTCCAACACTTAAAACAGTAATGATTTATTCTATCTCGTGATTCTGCAGGTTGACTGGACTCAGCCACGGGGTTCATCTACTCCACGAGGGATAACAGAAGGTCATTTTTTGTGGCTTCATTTGGTGAGGAGCTTGGCTGGGACTGGAATGTGCAAGACATTCTTTCATCCTTGGAAATCTATTTCCACATGGCCTTTCATTTAATAGTGAGAAGTCTAGCCCAAGCTTCTTTACGAAATGGAGTTTCTAAGAGGACAGGCTCCCATTCACAAGTACTCATCAGGCCTCCACTTGATCACATTTGCTACTGTCTCATTGGCCAAATCAAGTCACATGGCCAAGCCCAGCATCAAGGTAGCTGGGACAGTATCAGGGCGTGAGTTTGAGAAGCCATGGTTCTTTAGAGACTTTCAAGGTAACATTCTATAACAGCCATTAATTAAGCATTACTGTTGAATATTAACAGTTTTAAAAGTGGTTTTGCTTTTATTATCTCATTTTTGTTTAACAGTAACCCTTGAGGAATAAATATATGCCACCCCTATTTTGCAGAGAAGGTGACAAGTGCTCAGAAATCTGGACTCCTAAAATCACACGACTAGTAAATGGTAGAGTGGAGACGACCTCCCGTCTTCTTAGAGCAAGTCCTATGACTTTCTATAATATCATAGCACAACCTGTGATATCGAGCTACGACTTCCAGGTTTGGTCTTTCCAGGTTTTGAAATTTTGCTGACAAATTTTTAAAAAGTATTTTTTAAATACTTTTTCTAGAGCTTGGATTATTGTTTTTAATTGTGTGTGTTGGGGGGGAAATGCATCCAGTTATCAAAGACTTTGATATATTGTAACAAAGTTACTAACAATGTTAGTTTCTTGTAAAGCAAGTCCCAATGAAGCCAGAGGAGCTTCTGGAAAGCACACACCTTAGATCAAACCCTGAAAGAGGACTTACTTAGACTTCATAATGCCAAAGTGACTCTCTTCTGAAGAAGAGAGCTTCTTTTCTGCACCCCAGCCCCATGACGAAGAGTTTTAGTCCAGATCCAGGTTCCTTAAAGCATTTGCATTTCTGGGCAAACACCAGTAATAAGAGATGACTAGCAAAATTTCCATTATGACTGGGCAGAGGAAGGGGGTTGACTTGGGAGGCTTATAAAATTGAGAAAGCATCCATAATTCTCATTACTGCTTATAATCACGGATGCTAGAGAATAAATCACAAGATTAAAATCAGACCTGGCTCAGAAGCACAACCTGTGTTGCCATGGTCATCAATGGCAGTGGAACAGACATTCAGAGGAACTACAGCCTCGGGGCGCATTATGGGCTGAAATCTGCAGCCACGCTTTCCCTGGATGAGACACTCCGCTGAGGAACACCCTGGACAATGTCTTGTCGTCTGGTTCCATACTCTTGGCCCCCAGCCTCCAGGTGACACTTTTCATTAGGAACCTTGGCTGGCTGGGTCTTAGATCCATTCCCTTCACTTTCCTTGTCACTTTCCTGGTATGGAGAGAAACACGGAAAATTTAACTGCAAACCAAATACCTCTGAACTGCCCCTCTTGCAGAGACACCCCCATACGAAGCTTGTTTATTTAATGACTCTCAGGCTTCACGTTCAGTCAACTTTTACAACCCATCTCGTGACATTGGAACTTCACACAAGAGAGGCAGCTACAAAGTATCATGGAGGGAAATTGTACATAATTTCCAGGTGGGAGAGTAATTTATATGAAGTGGAAGCAACCAATCTTCCCCCATCAGGAGGTCACATACCTTAATTTGTGTCTTATAGTACTCATTCAACACATACTGATATTTGGGTTGATTAAGACCAAAGAAAGTAGCAAATCTTTCACCAAGGAATTCACATGCTAAAAGAAAGAACAAGCACTTGGGTAAGTTGAATTAATAACTAAAACTTAGTGTCAGTCAAGGGGTAAGAGTTTAAACTTGCCTGGAGGAGATCTATTACTACACTTAACTGGAAGGCTGATGAAAGATTTCAGTTGCTCTGGATTCTCAAGAAGTTCTCGGACTCAGAAGGACTTGTTAAATCTTCTATCTTCCCATGTGATTACATCTAAACTATCCTTTCCAGATGGGTGTGTCGGGAGAGATTTTTCAAAATACTTACTACTCATGGCCAACGTTGGTGCTAAGCAATCACAGTAGATGCTTTGCTTGTGAAAGGTAGAGATAAAGGTTTAGCATTAATAGTGGTTTCCTGAGGGTGTCTCCTAGAAATGTTTCCCTTTAAAATTGTAGGAATTCTGACACCTCCCCCCGTCCCCAGTGACACAATTTTCTGATCCCCATGACTGATTTCCTCTTTTTGAGATGTTGCTCATAGAACACATCGGAATGGGACTCTACATTTTTTTTAATGTGTTTTATCTTTTCAAAAATACTGTAGTTCTTGGCTTTCTGAGTGGCTCAGTTGGTTGGGCAACTGCCTTCTGCTCAGATCATGATCCTGGAATCCCAGGATCAGGTCCCGCATCAGGCTCCCAGCTCCACGGGGAGTCTGCTTCTCCCTCTGACCTCCCCTCTCAGGCTCTGTCTCTCTTTCAAATAAATAGATAAAATCTTTTTAAAAATACTGTAGCTCTTTAATCTGTTTGCTTGCCACCATGCATGGTATATGCATATAAGAGAAGTTTCTAAAATATTAGATTAAATCTTGGGAAGTTTTCCTGTTTATGACCTACTAGAATTTTAGATTGAAAACACTCATTACTGGTCCATCTGGGTGTCAGCTCTATCCAGAGTTTCTGTGTGGAGACCAGGGTGCTAAGTGGTTGCATACTCATGCTTCCGCTACCACCTGGAAGCCCCGCACAGATGCCCTTGAACGCTACAGTTCTGCTTGGAACCTGGAAGGCAGCTTGGTTCCCCTTGTGTCCTGTCCTTGCCATCCTAAGTCACAGCCCAGCATGGAAATCACTGCCTTCCCTGTTCACCTTCACGTTTTCATATCGCTGTACTGGGTTTTTCTTTTTCACCTGATTTTATCTCCTAAGGTTTTCTCCCTCCAAAACATTTCATCTCTTTAAACGGTCTTTCCCCAACTAAAGCACAGAGCTCTCCGGAAGACAGCATATATATTCTGCCAGTATGTTATGCTTGAGGCAAGACTAGTATCTCACCCAGGTTCCCAAAGTAACTTCCAAATCCATAACTGTCTACCCTGGTGTGAAAGCACTTGCTCCTTTAAGGCTCATACCATCTGACTAAATCACCCAATCACTACTTTTTACTGTAATTTAAACACTTCCCTCCCCTCCCCTGCCCCCGGTGACTTTCATGGTCTCCACGCTGACCTTAGCCATACTTTCATAGCACTCTGATGGTACTGCCTCCTTATGTCAGCATTACTGAGTTTCCCCATTGGTGGTCCCGATGCTCCTTCGACCCGGCAATGGTGGCAACAAATTATAATTATAGGCATGTTTACTGGCCTATAATATCCATCGACCATTGAGTCCTTTGAAAGCAAAGACTGTCATTTGTTTTCATGTCCCAGGGACCCACACAGTGCCAAACACATACTGTCACTCAATAAATGTTTGTTTAATGAATGAATGAAGATCAATTCTTCAGAGCTATAGCTATACTTCATATTTTCTCACATTTTTTAAGTTGTTTCCTCCCTGTTGTCCATACAAGCATAGGTGAGTTAGGAGGAAATAAGTAATAAGGTATTGCCAATTGGGCTCTAAAGAAAATTGGTGAATATCAAGGAATATAAGATTTAGTATTTCATCTGTTATAAATAGCCACGTAGGGCATTCACTGTGTCCCTGGGAAGGGTCAATAAAGTTCTTATTCATAACAGAGTGCTTATGATGAGGGACCTTGGAACTGTGCCATATAACAATAATTAAAAAAAAAAAAACTTGGAAGTTTATTCAGAAAAAGAGTCAACTGGGGATGGGAGAGGTTATTGCCTCCAGATATTTGCAACTCCGTCCTGTGAAAGAGGAACCTAGGCTTGTTTTATACGGTCTTAAGAAAGACCCCTAAGATCCATGGGAATAACTTTAGAAGAAGACAAAATAGGAGGCAGAATTTAGTAAAAAGAATTGGAAAGAGGTGGGAGGGTCTGCCTAAAGATATGAGGTTCTATGCCTTTGGGAATGTTGAAGCATAGATTGAGAACCGATCAAGTCCTTCCTCCAGGATGCCACAGAGTGAAATAAAACTATTGGAAGCCCTAACTCTGAGGGTTTGTCAGTCCATCCTTGAGTATTTAGGACAAACAAATAAAGGGCATTGGCAGTACTTACCAGACAATGAGGTGCTTGCTATTTGGCCTGCCCAAAACCATAGATAGGGACCCCATGAAAGGGTAGACTGAAAAAGAGAGAGAGATCAAATTAGAGTAATTATTAATAGGAGGGGTGATACAAAGTGTTTCATGTAGAGGTTTCAAATGCTTTCTAGTATATTCCATTTTCTTTCTCATAAAGGAGAAATCCAAAGTTACCAAAATTATGAGCTGACTATAAATGGATCTAGAAAACAAACTAAGGGGAATAGGAGTTAGCTTAAAACTATATTTTCTACAAACCTTTTCTGGCTTAATCTCTCATGCACTCAGTCCACATGTTCCCCAATATTGATACTGTAAGCTTACAGGATCATGTGTTGAATTTGTTTTCTGTCCCTTTTTTTCTTCCTCTTCCTCCTCCTCTGTGCTATACTCTTCCATGATGTCTCCGTCAACGAAATGGATAATTCTTTTGGGAGTAGCTCCTTTGGGAGATCCACTCTTCTCTAATTCGGACTCCCAGAAATTGCCTTCTTCCATAAGAAAATAAAACAAGTAGTGAATTAAAAACCAGACACCTTAGGGCAGGTCTCCTGGGCAGAGTTTCTATAGCTGAGAGGTATTTGGTTGTTCTCAATGGGTAGTAAAGCTAGAGACTTCAGATATAATCACAGCTGTGATCTCATCAATTCTTCAAATCCAACAAGGACTGTCCCGTTCTGTATCAAAATGGAAAAAATTTTATTAGTAGTGAAAATGTGAACTTTGAGTCTCCAAACAAAAATTTCAACAGGGTTTCCTTACCCCTTATTAATTACAAAACCAACAAATACTAGTAGAAAGAGTCCATTAACCTGTGGAAATTTCCTAATTATTTCAATAAATAATGAGAGGCAATATATGCAGTGATTAAGAGAGCAGGCTTGGCACAAAGAAGAAAAAACTGTCAAGTATACCTGGTAAAGGACTTCTTTCCAGGATATGTAAAGAACTATTACAATTCAATAAGTAAAAGACAAACAACTCAATTGAAATATGAGCAGAGAGGGGCTCCTGGGTGGCTCAGTTGGTTAAGCATCTGTCTTCGTCTTGGGTCATGATCCCTGGGTCCTGAGATTGAGCCTTGCTTTGGGCTCCCTGATCAGCGGGGTATCTGCTTCTCCCTCTCCCTCTGCCTCTCCTCCCTGGCTTGTGTTTTCTCTCTCACTCACTCACTCTCTCTCTCAAATAAATAAATAAAATCTTAAAAAAAAAAAACCTATTACTTAGTATCTCTGTGCCTTGGTTTCCTTATCTATAAAATAAGAATAGTACAGTTTGAATGTATGTTTGAATATAGCACCAACCTTATAAAATGAGAATTCAATGAATAAAGATACACCATGGAATTAGAAAAATTTTTAGCAAACAGCAAGTGTCTCAAAAAAGCTAGCTTTTAATATGTGTATTATATACACATATTAGTGTATATATTAGACACTATTCTAATGTAGTAACCACACTATTGTCTTAATTGGTACTTAATATATTTTAAGATTTTATCAGCAAATATGGCAGACTGAGCTGACGTGAGTGACTCCTTTCTGGTTCCAAATACACAAGATTAAACAAATAAAAATATTAAATCAAGCTATACTAAGGCAAGAAGAGAGAACAGACAGTCACTGGAAAGAAGGAAGCCTAGGTATCTGCACAAGAAGGAACTCAAAATCCTAAGGGTGAGCGAAAGCTGATATGATTCCTGAGGGTTTCAGAAATAGATAAAGGCACTGGGGCTAAAGTTTTAACACGGGTGCAGAGAGGAGAACCCAAATCACAGATCCTGTGAGAGTGAGGAGCCAAAGTGAAACCCCTGCACGAAGCCAAGATAATAGTGTACAATGTTACCTATAAAACATGGACTAGAAGAACTGCCTACTGCTTTACAAAAGTGGCAAAATAATTTGTCATCTCCTGGCAATGTGGGTAGAAATAGTCACCTGAAAAATACTGGAACCGCAGGCCAGTACCAAACACTGGGTGTGGCCAAGTTCATAGTCCTCCTGTGGTATCAGGACCCAAAGTGAAGCTGCAGGACACCTGGGTGGCTCCGTGGGTTAAAGCCTCTGTCTTCAGCTCAGGTCAGGATCATAGGGTCCTGGGATCAAGCCCCGCATCGGGCTCTCTGCTCAGTAGGGAGCCTGCTTCCCGCCCCCCCTGCCTGCCTTTCTGCCTATTTGTGATTTCTGTCTGTCAAATAAATTAATTAAATCTTTGAAAAAAAAGTGAAGCTGCAGGGACCAAAGGCGGGGGAAACCCATAGAACTCTGTTGGAAGCAAGCACAAAGCCGCCCTGAAGGGAATGGTCAGCAAGACAGGGTACGCTGCCTCTCCGCTAAAAACAACTCTTGCTGAGGAGACACTTGCAAAAACTTACAAATCATGGGAAGAAACCAATCCCAAAATGGGGAGAGTCTTCACCCAAGAGTTAGAAATACTAGAACAACACAAAACTTGAAAATGAACGTTTCATATAGCCACAGGGATAAAGGAAACAAAACATAATATCCCAGAGGAACAGGTGATTTGAAGAAGATCGGAACAGAAATTCTAGAAATGAAATATATAGTCAATATAGGATAGGTTGGATGTAGATTGAACAATGAAGAAATCTCTCGTAGCACAGCATCAAGCGGTATATATTCCACCAGCATGAAAGGAAAGCTTTGAGATGAAGGATAGTTGAGAAAGTCCAATACCTAGTGATTGGGAGTCCAGAGAAGTGAACAGAAAAAATGGAGAACACAATATGTGAAGAGGTAATGGCTATGAATTTTCAAAATTTGAAGAGCAACATAAATCCTCAAATACAGGAAACCTAAAGAATCCTAAGAAGGGCAAATAATAATGAAATCAAACCTAGATCATGGAAATTACTGAAAATCTTAAAGGTTACAATACACAAGGCAGATTATTCACAACGGTGTAACAGACCAGTTAGACTAGTGGCTGACATTAGATCAGCAACAATTGAGACCAGAAATATGTATGTTTATGTATATATGAATATTCATATATTTATGTGTTGAAAGGGCCAGGGGCAGTCTGCCCCAAATAGGTCACTTGGGCATACTGATTGTTTTAAATAAAGGTTACTCAAGAGCCAAACGGTGCGAGAAGGACACTCAGAACCTCGCCTGAAAGCAGGAAACCTATGTGAAAGGGACCCTCCCTGGGTACCAGAGGTAGGAAATTTAGACCCAAGAAGACTGTAGAAACAACCCTCGTTGCTTTTTACTGATTCACTATCCCAGCCCAAAGTCTGTTCAGAAGTCCATACTAATTGAAGCTCCGAAAGTTTTGTTTGTTCTGTGAAATCTTCACAGCTCTATCATCTATCGTCTCTCTGTCTAAAAAGTACAAAATCAGCCTGCCTTGGGCATTTCTTTGGGTCTCAATTTCATTATCGGGTCTCTCTGTGCATGTAATAAAACTTTGCTTTTTGTTTTTCTTTTCTCCTGTTCATCTGTCGTTTGTAAATTTAATTCTTTGTCCAACTGGAAGACCTTGAGCATAGAAAAAATTGTTCACGCCCTTCAGTATAGGCGAAAAGATCACCAGATCTTAGTGGTACAGTGCTGAGTTTATGTCCTTGGCGAAGGTGCGTGTCGCACAAGGCCCGTCGAGGGTGAAATCTGTCATCCGCAGCTCGGTGATGGGAGGTGACGGGATGCCCGCCCAGCACAGGGGCTTCTAAGGAGACTTGAACGATGCGCAGGGTTTTCCCTGCCTGACTTAGTGACTGCGTCACAACAGAACCTTAGCAAGAAATAGGAAAAGTTGTTACTGTTTAGTTTCTGATGCCAAAGAGCAGCAGAAAGTAAGCATTTTGATTTGGTGTTTAAGACCCAACTGTTAGTGCCATGAGAAATAAAACACATCCTACAACAATAGTCAAAAGCAACTCACCTGCCTTTATCCCTCTGCGTTCCCTTTCATTGCTTTTACTCAGTTATGTTTGGCTTGCAAAGTAGTACAGAATTCGGTGCTGGAAATTGTTCGGGAGCTTGTGAGTCAGTGAAACTCGGCGGAAGCCATGCGGAGCCCTCGACTCTTCTGACGTGGACTTGCTCTAGTGTGTGTCTTACAGGGTGCAGCGTGTTTGATTTGTGGGAAGGTCAGTCCCGTGACACACACTGTGTTACAGAAACCCAGTTGCGGTTATCTTGCCCAGATTAGAAGCATCTAAGGATCTTTTAAGAAATTCTAAGGGCAGAACACACCCTAGACCACTTTAACCACAATCTCTGTGGGTGCGACGTGGATACTGGTTATGTTTGAAGCTGCTCAGGTGATCCCACTTTGCAGATAAGCTTGGGGACCTGTGCCCAAGGAAGCAGGAAGAGATTCAGCAATCTGGTGTACATTGAGCTCGAGCCAAGACGTCTTTTGTATTTTTTTTCAAGAGGGCTTTTTGTTTTTTTGTTTTTGGAACAGTCCCCCCAACCTTGCTCTAACTAAAAAGCTTAAATATAAAAAGTTTAAGAATAGCGCCTAGCAGTCCCACTATCATTTACTGTACTTCACTCCTCTGAAGACCATCTCCCAGTACACACATTTTCAAACCAAGTGAAGTAGCCCATCACCCATATTCCTGGCTAGTGTTACCTATTTTACAGATTCATGATAACTGTTGGCTCTCTGATGAAAATACTGGCTTGGGTTCTACCTGATAATAGTGTTGAGAGTTAAATAGGCATTTATAACTTTCAGTTGAGGGAGGCTCAAAGGGAGGGTAGAGAGAGAGAAGGAGAGAGAGAAAAAAAGAGAGAGACTTAGCTTACAGTTGATTTAGTGAATATTTTTCTGCCACCTAATGGACTTTTTAGGATGTGCTATTCAAAATTACCCAAGAATGTGGAATCTAGGGGTGCCTGAGTGGCTCAGTGGGTTAAAGCCTCTGCTTTCAGTTCAGGTCATGATCTCAGGGTCCTGGGATTGAGCCCCACATCGGGCTCTTTGCTCAGCAGGGAGCCTGCTTCCTCCTCTCCCTCTCCCTGCCTGCCTCTCTGCCTACTTGTAATCTCTGTCAAATAAATAAATAAAATCTTTAAAAAAAAAAAAGAATGTGGAATTTATTTATTTTTTTAAGATTGTATTTATTTATTTGAGAGAGAGAGAGAGCACATGCCAGGCGAGGGGCAGAGGGAGAGGGATAGGTGGACTTCGAGCAGGAAGAGGAGCAGGGAGACCAATGAGGGACTCGATCCCAGGACCCTGAGATCATGACCTGAGCTGAAGGCAGAAGCTTAACCCACTGAGCCCCAAGGCGCCCCCGGAATCTACTTATTTTTATTTACAAAACTCTTGGGAGCACCACCAACTTCACACCATGTACGCAGACATGGGTGTTTTGCAAGTGACCTTTCAGAAGGCCAAATACTCCCTACAGCATGCTTTTTCCTCCATTTCATTCTTATGAGAACCTCTACTTCTTTCTTAAAAACCCTAAATCCAGTTTATCAAGAATTGTGCCTCAGGATATAATTAACAGACCATACAATCTCCCTAATCTTTCAGTATTGGAGTACCTCTAGGCTCAGTGATTTCATCTGTTTTTATCTATTCGCAGATGATCTTACCTGGTCCTATGCTTGTAAGAATGATCTACACACAGACTTATAACCAGCAGTGCTATCTCCAGGTCAGACTTTCCTTGGATCTCAGGTTCATAGACCCTTCTGTCCACGCCACATGGCTTCTTGGACACCTGATAGACTGCTCAGCCCCGACAAAACTGAATCTTTGCTCACACTCCAGGGCACTCTCCTTCCTGCAAACCCCCCCGCCCCCCGACACACACTCCTCTCTCTTCTGGGAGTCTTTCCATTTCAGAAATTCTATTCTTCCAGTTGTACAGACCGGGAACTTTGGAGCCGTTCTTGATCCTTCTCGTTTAATCACACTTCCCATTAAGTCCGTCAAGAAATCCTCTTGGATACTTCTGGAATCCTCATACCACCCCTCCAGGCTGGTCTGGGCCATCACTCCTCAGCTTAAAACCCTCCAGGGGGGTCCCCCCGGCACGTAGGGGGAAAAGCCCAAGTCCTTATAACAGCCTGCAGGGCTGTAGCTCTGGGCCCCCATACTTGTCTGCTCTCATCGTGTGCTGCGCTCCCCTTCCTCATCCCACTCCCACACACTGGACACGGACTCCGGGCGGCACCTTGTGCCCGCGGTCCCCAGGACCAGTCGTCCCTCCCTTGGACTTTGTTCCCTCACTGCCTTCCCGGTTTTAGTGCGAATGGTCTGCTCTGAGCTCCTCGGTCTCTGGAGGCCCCTTCCCGTCCCTTCCCGCTGCCACCACCACTCAACAGTCTACCTCACTGTTGGGTCTCCTTAGCCCTCACCCTCATGGAACATTCCCTGTGTTCCCCGGGTCTCCCTCTGCCCTTCCTCCCCGGGGTCCCCCGGCCGGAGTGGGAGAGGCTCTACCTGCGAGCTTCCGGCTCTGCCTCCCGCCCCCGCAGAGACGGGGCTGGAACCCAGTATTTATTTAATAAATGAACCGTATGTTCAGATCATTTGAACAGGTGGGGAGAGGGATTAGGTAAGAGGTTGAAAAAAAAGGGAACAGACTTGTAATTGGCTTTATTTCTGAAGCTAAAATGGCTGCCTTTTGTTTAATATTTTTCTCATTACATTTACGCATGAATCATTTCATTAAGTCCTTCACTGAAATGCGGCCCTGTAATCTGTGCCTACAAAATAGCAAATACAGACTCGGCATTTAACTTCAGGAAGACATCGAACCTAAGACTACCAGGGGCTCTTCCATTTTGCACTCACCAACACCTGTTTTCGTGAACCGGGTTCAAGTGCACGGGACGGTCAGTTCCGCAGGAGCTACCGGGCCCAGGGCAGGGACTCCCAGCTTCCACCTTCCCCTCTTCCCTGGGTTGGGGGGTCTAAAGGTCAAGCCTCCGGTGGACACGGGCCTGGGACGGCCAAAGCCCCACTTGGCAGAGTGGAATTGGCTTGCCAGTGTCTCACCACCATTTCATGGGAGAAGGGCCCACTCCGTTGTGTGTGACTCACCCTAGAGCGGGGAGCAGGCAGGGCTGAGCGAGAAATTCTGTGGACTGAGCAAAGATGAACACATGGATCAGTCAACCACTGCTCCCCTGAGAACTGCTGACAGAACATTCCCTGACAGGATTTTTCTATCTTTATTTTCAGTACTGAGCCGTGGATCAAGTGACATGACTGATGGGCCGGTGCGATTAGGGCCTTTCTCAACCTTTTCTATGTCAGGGCAGATGATGTAGGGAATTCTCTGAAATTCTAGAGGTGACCAGCCAGGGAGCTCCAGCCGCCTTATGCTCTGCCCAACTGAGAGGCTGAGGTGGCTGAGATCAACTAGCTCGAGGCAAACTACTTGGGAAGCTCAAGAGAACAAAACCCAAGGGGCACCTGGCCGGGTGAGTTCAAGCCCCATGTTGAGCGGGTATAGCGATTACATAAATAAGCAAAACTATAAAAAATTTTTCTTTAGAGAATAAAACTCAAGCTACCAGTGAACAAACATTCTCTCTAGGGAGCACTCTGAATGACAATATGAACTCACACCTACCTCGAGCGTATCAAAGGTTTTAGATATATTGAATTGCATTTCAGTGATAGCTCTGGCCTTCTGGGTAAGTCGTTTTTATTCTATAATTCACAGTAGGCTCCCCTTAATTTAGTCCCTTCAGTTTACTAAAACATTTTAAAGATAAAGATGTAGGCGGCACCTGGTGGGTCAGTCGGTTAAGCACCTGCCGTTGCCGGGGTCATGATCTCAAGGTCCTGGGATCCATGCTCTGAGCTCCCCGTGGGGCTGTGCTCAATGGAGAGTCTGCTTCTCCTTCTCCCTCTGCTCCTCTCCCTGACTTGTGCTCAAATAAAGTCTTTAAAAATAAAATTAAAATGTAAATTCTAAGCAAATTACTCAAATATCAAGCCTTTAGACACAAAATTATGCTAAGCCAGATGACATTCCAAGTTTTCTTTTTAAGATTTTGAGAGCACACAAGGCAGGGGGGGGAGAGGGGGCCTGGCAGAGGGAGAGGGAAAAATAAGACTCCTCACTGAGCAGGATCCCAGGACCCTGGGATCACGACCTGAGCGGATGGCAGATGCTTAACTGAGCTACCCAGGCATCCCCCAAATCTATTTTTATACACATATTAAGAGATTTTAAAAATGTGGTATTTTCTAAAGCACACTCTGAAAAATAAAGAAAGATTTCTGAATGGGGTTTTATGTCTCCATACATTTATAGCTCAAGTGTCCAAAGCACGGAGTTTAGCGCAGAGCACTGCTCGGCCACAAGGACTGATCTCTAGCTCAGGTTCCCATAGGACACCCCACCGTGTTGCACTGGGTAATACAACAAGGAAAGCAGATACAGGCCAAAGGAATTTCTACTTTGAGATTCAGAGGTGGTATGTACAATAAACATAAATAGAAACCAGATAGGCCGAGGAATGTTGGGTAGTTAATGAACTCATGTGGCGTGAAGCACCCGAGGTGTGTGGGTCTGTCATCGGAAAACGTTACTGTGAAGAATTAGGGGTTTTGTGTCCTATTAATGGTTACTGGTTTAATAAATGTAAAAATACTTGTCAAAAAACAAAATACCAATGAGTTTGTAAGTAAAATTACTTTTATTTTCATAAATAAAAAGATAATTCATTATATAAACCAACACTTTTAGTGGAGTATGTTAACTGTCATTATCCAGTTTAACTAAGAATGAAATGTACGCATAGCTGACACAAAGTTACATCCCTCTACAGCTTTCATGCAACTGCTTTACATCTGTTACAACTTCCAAAAATCTCCAACACCATTTTAAAGAATATGATAAAAATGGGGAATTCTAGTCACAGAGCGTTACTTATGCTGAAGTCAACACGATATTACTTGCTCAGGTCGAAGCTACCAATTCCTGATTTAAAGTAACACCAGTATTTTCTGCATTTTACAGAAGCACTGACCATATGATGTGTTTTCATGCCACATATGGTGGTATGATGCACAAAAATGTCGATGCAGAAATTCGGTTAACTAGGTTAGTATCCCCTAGTACCCAAGATAAATAGTTCCTACAGGCCAAGAGCAACAAGCGGGCATCAAGTACTATTTAAAGTTCCATCAGTAAATGGCATATTGCAAACCAGTGATTTTGTAGTAGCACACAAGATATAGTGAAACTTAATTAAAATATTTTTTCTATACACAGAGAAATAAAATTAAATGTCTGGTTATTATTTCACTTATTGGACTCTGCAGTTTCAAATATTACCTGTTATACAGCAAGGGGTAATTAGCATCTCTGCTTATTAAAAATAAAGAATCCTCACTGATACTAAGTATCTTCAAGAGTGAAAACTGTGATTTAAAGTAATCATTTATTTGAACACAATACTGATTCAGACAGGCATAATCTATTTCTTCTTTTTAAGTTTTTTTTTTTTTTTTTTTCAGTAATCTCTACATCCAACGTGGGGCGTGAACTCACAACCCTGAGATCAAGTCGTATGTTCCACTGACTAAGCCAGCCAGGCGCCCCTATTTATTCTTCATAATGAAATGTTTATTACTATTTAAACACTTCACGCAGATTCTACTTATTTGTCACAGGACTGCGGTGTGGATTCAATGGTTCACCATGATCAGTGTTTAGCAGAGGGCCTGGCAAACAGTAAGCTCCTGGTGTCCACTACTATGATTTCTATTAAGTGAACCAATCAGTCATTTATGATAAGGAAAATCAGCTAACACCCCAGAAGAATATTCAAAAGATAAACCTACAGATGTGTGACTTTTGTTAAAAGTATTATGCATCCACTATTTCCCAGGTTTGTGTATATGCTAAACTAATGACCTCAATATTACAAGCTATTTTTAAGAACATACTGTATGTTTGCTCTTTAAGTTTTTGTTATGGCCTCTGGCCTAAAGCAATACAACTTGGATAGGACACGTGTATTAGAAAACCATATAGAAACAATGCACACTGAAGTCAGGTAACAAAGGCATTTCACCGTAACTTCTGTTGCCAAAATGTAGTTACCAGTGTAATTCAGGACAACCTACCTCCATTTAGGTTTCAAATTTCTTCTTTACATCATGCATTATCTTACTTCTGCAAAAACATTTTCATTCTTTGTTCATTAAGAGCTGTCACAAAGCTCTGTCCTCTAAGTAAAAAAACCCACTAGGAAAGGAACTTGTAAAAATCATTGTAGGTTCATTGAGATTGAAATAAAGTGCAAGACTACCAGAATAGGAGTATGTACTTTTTTTTTTTTTTTTGCTAAGATTTATTTATTTACTGGAGTTATTTGTATGTCCAACATGGGGCCTGAATTCAGAACCCTGAGATCAAGACTCACATGCTCCCCCAACTGAGCCAGACAGACACCCCTGGGGTAAGTTCTTAAATGGTCTCAAAATACTTATGAACACTGATTTTTGAACAAATTATCACTTCTTATATATGTGAGAGATTTGGTAGAAGATTTTCTGATCTTCAACTCTAAATAACTTTTCTACCAGAAAAGATAACAGACTCAGAACATAAGTCTGTGTGACAACATAATGGTGAAGGGGGAAAACCTCTCCGTTAAAAACCAACTCCTCTCCTTCTTCTGGCATCAAATAAGAGAAAGGAAAATAAACTTTTTGTGTGTGTGAGGACAGAAAAACATACCTGAAACCACATTATTCTGGCCTATATTAACCAGAAACTTATTACTACCCAGAGTTCGGAGACAAAAACCAACAACAAAATTAGGCCCTTCAGGGGCATGATAAAATCTTTTACATGTTGTCCTGATTAAAAAGGCATCTGGAAACAAAGCATGAAACAACTCTACTACATTAAAAATTAAAAACAAATAAACTGAAGGCAGATTTCCCTCTGAATGTACTAAATCATTCTACAGGCTTCAGAGGAAACATTTCAAGAAATATGAAGTTCCATGGATTCTCTTAGCTACTAGTAAAGAAATTCAAAGTGCCCATTTTCTCAATGTACTTTAGGAGATAGAGCATCCCGTGTCCTTCTGAGGTTTGATATCTGGTTCTTTCACAGGCTTCACCACTTCTTCTGGTTTGGGTTTGGTCTAGGGAGAAAGAGAAACACAGCGCTAAGTACATAAACTAAGACTTGAAAAACAAACACTAGATCTTTTCCACCTTAGACTTCTAAGAGATGCTGTATTAAATTACACAATACGGAGATTAACAATGCTGCTCCAGAAGCTACGTGTATCAATTCAAGACGTAATCAGGAAGCAACATTTCAGTGAAGATGACACCCTAGATGGGTAGGCAAACATCAAGCTAATGGTGCTCTTCCTCTTTCTGATGAGGGAGAAACTGAGCGATGAATCTGTGCACACGGAACTCTTCTAAGTTTGAAAATACCTCATGACAGTAACAGGCTACCTCGTGCAGCATTACTTTACAGGCTGAGCAGGATAAAAAGTAATTTTATTCTATTTTTTTAAAAAGATTTTATTTATTTATTTATTTGATAGAGATCACAAGTAGGCAGAGAGGAAGGGGGGAGCAGGCTCCCCGCTGAGCAGAGAGCCCAATGCAGGGCTCGATCCCAGGACCCTGGGATCATGACCTGAGCAGAAGGCAGAGGCTTTAACCCACTGAGCCACCCAGGCACCCCAAGATAGTCATTTTAATAACAGTTTCAGAACTGGGGGGAAATTATATTTTTAAAAATTACATTATAAAATTACCTAAAAACATTTCAGGAAGGAGCTATAGCTGCAAATTAATTCCCCTCCCTTTTTTTCAGACGCCTCCTCTTCTGGCAGTCAAACCTCGAATGTTCCACTTAATCTACTATCTGACTTAGCACACCTAGATGTACTTAGATATAAATGAATAAAAGCAGTCTTATTTTACCGCTGGATGATTTCATGGAATGTTGAAATTAGATCAAATCTTCAAATACCCTGAGGCATGCTAAATCCAAAACACAGTATTGCTATAGCAATACACACATGGACCAGCCATCTGTTTCAGACCTTTTCTCCCACACTCTTCTAAAAGGAGGCTCTTAGAAACTACAGAGAGGCAAGAGAAGGTGTTTGAAAACAACTTCAATTATGCAGAAAATCAGAAGATAATTAAGGCCTAGAGATCTTATTATCTCCGAGAGAGTTCAACAACACATTACCCAGCACTGCAGGTAGCTCATTTAACGTTCAGACAAACTATATATCTAAAATGCTAATTCTGAACTCTCTTCTCGAACTTCTATGAACAAGTGGAAGAAAGCCAATCTCATACACTGTCATCCTTGGGTCTTTTGGTGAGATCAAATGCGGCCAGCGTGTCTGGTGTCCAGTGTGCACTTGTAGGAGGAAATTCGAAAGGTACAGGCTCTACGAGACCATAATTTGCTTTGAGTTCCAGCTGTGGAGCTTCGGTTGGAATTTTTTGAAAGTAACTGCAAAAAGCAATTTAAAAAGCAATTCATTCATTCAACTACTTGAGCGTCTACTATGTTCAAGGCCCTGTGCGAGAGAAAGACAGTAATGATGGGCAAGACAGACAAGATTTTCCTGCTTCGTGCAGCTTGCATGAGCAGACGAAACAGGAAAACTTGTCAACAACAATGCACTGTAACTGAAGCTGCGACAGATACTGTACACCATGAGAACACGAAAGAGGGGCAACTAACCCCCATGTTAGGGGGCAGAGGTGGTTCAGGAATGCTTTCCAAAAGAAGGGACAGAAGTTATAGTAGGTATGTTTAAGCAAGTAAAAGAGCTCAGTGTGACCAAATACAGGACGTGAGCAGAGGAGCGTAAAGAGATCCAAGCGGGGACAAAACTACTGCTTCTCCCAGTCCACACAGGTGGTTGTCTACAGTTTGAACAATGCGGACTTAACAATGGAAAACTGTTTGATAGGACTAGGCAGGACTGACAGAAAACCCATTTCCCTGCTTTACAGACAGCTGCAACCCGAGTGAGATGGGCGCGCGAAGGGAGCAGAGAAGCCGTCTGTAACACGTGCGGAAGGAACAGCAGGGAGGCAACACGAAGAGAAAATTCCGACACTGTAAGTGAGCTACATGTTAATAACTGATGTTTAATTTTTAGAATCTGCTTTTATATATCATCGTCAGAAGTAGAATAAAGTCAGGTCCAACACCAGGGAACTTTACTACCAATTTAAAGAGAGTATCAGAGTTAAAGTTAAATTCAATCCGACATAAAATCTTTGGGGGCAGAGACTAACAGAAACTGTGTGATTACTAACACAATATAAATACCTAAACATTATAAATACAAGTATATACTGTACTAATATTACAAAAATCATACTGAGCTGTACCCACATGAATCCATTTTCTCTCTGACATTTCTCTAGGGTGTTCTTCACAAGATTTCCAAGTTTCCTGAAGAATAAGTGTCCTGAAGGTTTGACCGTTGGGCCGGGTCCTTTGGTTTCTCCATATTCTTTGCACAATGCTTCTGCCTTGGCATAAACTGCATGTGAAAGGGAAAATCATTTGATTATAATTAGTTATTGACCATACTAAAAAGGCTCTGACTTAATCTGACAGCAATACCAGTACAAGTGTAAGGGGAAGTGAGTGTTTTCTACAGATTTTTTGGCTTTTGAAACTTTGTTTCTCTCTCTCTCCAGTTCCCTCACTTGGTCCCATTCTCTTTCATGAAATCAGCCTA
Organism: Mustela putorius furo; assembly: GCF_011764305.1. Classification (NCBI taxonomy): domain Eukaryota; kingdom Metazoa; phylum Chordata; class Mammalia; order Carnivora; family Mustelidae; genus Mustela; species Mustela putorius. The sequence goes on along the minus strand of NW_025421402.1, from coordinate 20,756,488 downwards.
ACTCTCTTCTAACTGGTTATTTCCTTTTAGGATAAAACATTTGTTTTTAAAAAGGGAGTTAATATTCTGGCAGGAATACTTACATTTTTCTGCTTCTTGGAGGGACCTGATTGCTTCACCACATTTATCGCTAGCCAACAAAGTCTGACCATGATAACAGTAAGCCTGATAGAGAAACAAATTTTTATTCATTCTCACCACAAATGATGCCTTCTGCTATCATTGTTCTACATACGCATCAGATAAAGGAGCGCCTTTGTCCACTGTTGGAAGTGTCAATGCAACCCCTTATACTTCTTTACTTGAATAAGCCTCCCCCAATCACTGTTAGTATAAAAAGTGGGATTAAGTCAAGCTTTGAGCCAAAGAACTTTCTAACTACAGGCTGAGAGCAAAAAGTATTTCTGAATAATGAGATCTGTTTTTACAATCCAGGCACAGCAGATAAAGGCGCGACACTGCGGTGCGAACGCGGAAGGGGAGGAAGGGAGGGCTCTAAGGTTAACGACTCAGCAGCTCTCGGGAGAAATGGTATCAGCCTGTGGTACGCCTTGCTCTCCCTTTAAATGTCTGTAATCAAAGGCAAGGACTGCAAATGGTCCAACGCTGTATGCTTGAAGACAGATTTTTAAGGTATAAAAACCAAAATATCAACCTGGATCCAAAAAAGGTGTTTGATTATCTCTCACAGGATATTCTAACCAACAAAAAGTAAGTTTGTTTAATGGGTGTAAGAGACTGATAAGTAACTCCTCAAAGAGGGCTTATTAATGGTTCTGCACAGATCCAGGGGACATACTGGATGGTATATGCCTTATGATTAGAATCAGTAAATACCTTCCTCAATGTCCAAGATGAAAGGAGAGAATTCTCATTAAGTAGGCGGAAGGTTCCGGCTTAAAAGTGAGTTTCGCTCAGACAGTAATTCCACTGCTATGATACAGTTCTACAATTCTACATCATCTATTTCCACCCACTTCAGCTCACAATGGCTGCACTGTCCGTCACCATTTACTGAGAACTGGCTGTTATTTGTAAAATGCTGATTGAGAGTCTGACAAGATGACAGACCTAGCACTCAACAGGCTGGAAAGAGAGTAATTTATGTTGTTTTTCAGGTTACAAATACTTACATAAGCTGTGTAGAAACACATTTTCAAGTGAAGATACTTCCTCCATTTAGCAGAATATGCAGGCTCCAAACTGGATAAAGTATGATCTAAAGTTACATTTTAAAAAGCAAAATATAATTTCACCCTGATTCACTAGAAGACTTTTAGATCATGTGTTCAGATGCTAACAGCAGAATGCCATTCAAATCTAAAACTCAAGCATTTACACATTTCCCCCCAAAACTTTAATTTTCCCATAACTGTATTTTAACTACATAATAAGGTTGTTTAAATACCACGGCACATCTTTTGATGGTAATATAACAAGTTTAAGATAATGGTAACAACAGAATTTCAAGATAAATACAAAATTATATACTGTTTTACTGTCTTCTTAAAATTATATAACAGCAATGTGTAGTGTGGTCACCCAAGTCAGAGACATGGACACTCGCCCTACTGGTCCATCCCGCAGCACTGAATCTTGCCTAACACACACACTCACACACACGCACACATCCTGCCAACTTCTCTCTCACCCATTTCTCTTCCACTCCCCACTTCCCTGTCTTTGTCGATGCTTCCATCACTTCCTCCACACACTATAATCGCTTCTCAACGTAAGTGGAGTCAGCCAAGTAGTCCTTCACCAGGCAAGCCCATTTCTCATCTTACAATTAGAGGGACCTTTCTTAAATTCAAATCCAATCAGATTTGCTTCCTATCTATTAATGGGTCCCAATTATCTACTGAATAAAAACCCAATTTCTTAGATAGGCTTACACACCAATTCAGGATCTCACACATGCATACTTTCTTAACCTTTTCTCCTATCACCCTGTTTCAACTAAGACAGCTGTTTAAAGGTCCCAGAAGGTGCTGAATTCTTTCTTATCTCTGACGTACTACAGAATGCTCTACTCTTCCATATGGCAAAGCTTCCTAGCAAACTTAGAACTTCTATTTATGTTTCCAAGTCAGGCTCAAACGCCACCTTCCCCTAGACAATCTCCTCCAGCATGCCTAGATCCTTTTGGTTTTCATTACACTGCTGTAATAACATCTTATCTTATGCTGTGATAATGTGGCTATGTGTTTGCTTCCTTCCCCAGACTGTGAATCTCTTCTACTGATCTTTGTATAGCTAGCAACTAAAATAGTAATCATCCCATACATAGAAACAAATGCTTGTTTCCTAAATAAGTGAATGAAAAGAATAATGGGCTAATGAGAAGACCAGAGTTCTAGTCCCAACTTCATGCCTAGTAACTGTTAAATTACAGGTTAGTTAATTCTCTGGAGTTCAGTTTCTTTAATGACAGCAAATGTAAGGTTATTATTAAGGTAAAAGAAAAAACTTCAAAATTAAAACACCTGTATAATTATTACATATAACTTGTTAAAAAGGACTGCACTGTCCTTTCCGTTAAAAGTTACGTAGCATATTAACTGAACAGTCCTCAATCTTTGAAACAATGTAATAAAATAATGTGGTATTATTCCAGTTTTGCAAATGGACAGTCTGAGAATCTTGTAGTTTTGCTTGTTCCCTATTAAGCCAAGAGTTTAGTCCGAAAATCTGAACACTAAAAATACAACAAAAGAATTATAAACTTACCAGCTTTTTGATAGAAGTTGGCAGTTTCATATGCCAGTGCAGCAATCAGTCCAGGAGCATGCTTCAGTTCAATTGCTCGAGCGATGGTTACTATAACCAAAGCACAATAAAGTGAGTTGTAATTAAGTTTACTCGCAATAAATTCATTATAATAGCAAAAGAAAGCCCAACGATCTATTTGGAATTTTAACAGTTTGTTAAGAATTTTAACATGAAAAGTTTAAGTGACAGAAAATGCAAACATAAACCAAAAATACTGAGCCTGCTGATTTTGATACTGTTTCTTTAAATCACTAACCAATTATTAGGTAATCACAAAAAATTACTACTATGAAAACAAACACTTCCAGGACACTCAAATTTAAAACAGAGAAAAACAAAAAGCCTACAAAGTTTCTTTACTGGTTTTACTGGAGTCTTCATTTATTTCCTGCCACTGAAAGATGAAGATTTAAAGGAAAGCCACGCAGTGCAAGAGGAAAAAGAGCAAGCAAGGTAGAGAGGGGAAAAGGAGTTACAGAATTAATCGGATGTTGTCAGAAATGGCAGGACATCAACATCCTTTTTAAAAGAGCCAACAGGGTGGCTGGGCGCCCAGTCTCAGCCTGGGTGGCTCAGTCATTAAGCATCTGCCTTCGGCTAAGGTCATGATCCTGGGGTCCTGGGTTCAAGCCCCATACTGGGCTCCTTGCCTGGCAGGAAGCCTGCTTCTCTTTCCCATTCCCCCTGCTTGTGTTCCCTCTCTCACTGTCTCTCTGTTAAAGGAAGAAAAAAAAAAAAACAACAACAACTCCCCAACTTTAAAATAAATAAATGAAAATAAAAGAGCCATTAAACTGCAAGGCCTTTTCCTGCTAACTATCCATGAAGGCAAATGCTGAAGGTGAAGTTGTTCCTCACAATAAATTTCTCAAATGTGAGACTCAAATCCAGCTAATTCTGATTGAAGAAAAAAAAAAAAAGAGAGAAAGAAAGAATCAGATGCCAATAGAAATTTCTTAAAAAAAAAAAAAAATCTTACAATATATAGGATACCTTCTTGAGCTTCAGCCTGACACTGGACAACATAAGCTTCTAGTAGTCGTGCCTCTAAATCCCTCCCCTTTTCTGCAGGTGTAATAAGCTTTGGGATATGACTTTCCTGAGAGAGAAAGAAAAACAACAAAGAAGCCACATTTTATTTTAACCCAGCTGTTAGAGATGAAAAAAAATGGAAGACATTCAATTTGGAGATTGATCAGAAATTCAGGGGGTGCCTAGCAGGCTTGGCCAGTAGAGCATGTGCCTCTTGATCTCACGGTTTTGAGTTCAAGCCCCACCTTGAGTGTAGAGATGATTTAAAAATAAGATCCTCGGGTGCCTGGGTGGTGCAGTCAGTTAAGTGTATGCCCCTTGGTTTCAGCTCTGGTTGTGATCTCAGAGTCCTGAGATCAAGCCCTCTGTCAAGCTCCGTGGCTCAGCACGGAGTCTGCTTGGGTTTCTCTCTCCCCCTACCCCTCCTTTCCCCTCCTCTTCCCACCCACCTAAAATAAATAAATCTTAAAAATAAGTAAATAAAATTAAAATTAATAAAATATTTTTTAAAAGGTCTTTAAGAAAAAAAATCCTAAACAGAATAAATTCAGGGCACCAAAACTGTGTAAAAAAGGAATAGTATTTAGCTTCTAGAGAACAAAAGATCCTGTATACTAAAATTTTTAAAGCTTCTCATACCCCTCTGCAAAACTTGGGTGAAAATAGATAGTACAGATATGCAAGCTACATTTTCATCTTTGGAAATGTTTAACTGCAACAGTAACCAAAGCTCTCTTTTGCATGACTGCTGGAATTACTCATTCATATTAACAACTGTAGAGTAGAGAGAGGTCTACAATTCTGTTAACTCAGAATCACAGGTTTTTAATCACTAAAAGCATCTTACTTTATCATGAGAAAACCCATCATTGGCCTCTGGAAGGTGTCTAGTAATTAGCAGTTTAACTAGGATAAGGTGTGCGTAATCCTCACTGCGAAATCCATCAGTCTTTCTCCTAATTTCTTTTGCTGGACATTTCATATAATTAGTGCAAACTGATTGCCCTCCTCGGCTTTTCATGGAGATAGAGAGAATACACTCAAGTTCAGCTTTGCAGAATCATGATTTATCCTGGCAACTGCCAAAGACCCCAATGGGAAATGGTAAGAACCGTCAGATTTTCATGTTTTTTTTTTTTTTTTAATTTTTACCAAAGGGATACAAAAATAACCATTGAATTACAACTTGAATTTTGTAATTATAAAATTCACTGATGACTTTCTAAAATGAAGACATCTGATATTCTGTAATTGGCTGCAATCACCAATAAAGTATTCAACCTAAGAAAAACAACCTATACGAGGTTCTTTTTACAACGTGAAATAATTCCTAAACCCCCATCCCAAGAGAGAAAAAGTATTCAAGAAGTAAAGTATTAGTCTTTATATTTTATTGTTATCATTATTTTACCTTTAAATGTTTAAAAATCCCTGCAGCAATTTTTAGGCTTCGATGGACTTCTTTCGCTTCATCTTCTGTTATGCTTAAAGATAGTGGTTACATTAGTTAGAGGATGAATCTTGTTTCTTGTACTAAAATCAACAACTAATGCATTATGATAAAACCAAATTAGTCGTTTGTATTTCTTACCACTTTTCTCCCTTTTAAAAAAATTTAATTTGGCACTTAAAAAGAAAAATATCAACAGAAGATACTACAAATTATAAAAAGGGAGACCCTGTCTATACGTTGTGACAAAGCCTTCTTGTTCCTTCCAGGTAATCTTCTGTGCATTAAGCAAATGCAAAATATTCTACACCTAATACATGCACACATGTAAAAACACACACAATATTCCCTATCCCATTTGTGCTTAATCACCTAATTACTTTACAGGTGATTTTACATCAGGACATATAATTCAACTTTATTTTTTGTTGTTAAGATTTTATTTTTGAGTAATCTCTATGCCCAATGTGGGGCTCAAAACTCACAACCCCAAGATCAAGAGTCGCATGCCCCCCCTTATGTTGAAATGGCTGCGTATCAGATGCACCACAGTTGGTAGTTGCCAGTTTTGTGCCACTAACGCCCATTTTCACAATTATAAAAATTGCATCTTATTTCATTTCACAATTCTTGAATCCATCAAAACAGCTTTCCCATCTATCTCTTTTTCTGTGAGTTGCCTGTTTAAGTCGCTTGCTTATTTTCAAATGATTTGTTGGTCTTTTCCTTTCTTCCTCCACTATAAAAACAATTTGTCATGTGCATTGCGATTTTTCTGACCATCTGTCATTTGTTTTGTAATCTTGCTTACAGTACTTTTATGCAGTCAAATACTCTATTTTTTTCCTTTTCTTGGGTTTGGGTTTTATTTAGAAAGACCTTCCTCATGATAAGATTTTTTTTTTTTCCCTTTTAAAACTGGGCTCCATAATTGAGACTTAAAACGCTATGAGGCAACCTTTCACTTTACAGAAGGGGTATTATAATCAATAGCCCAGACTTTTTAATAACGAATCTCCATTTATTTGAAAAATAACACATACATATACAACCCTCCCTTTAGACTTACTTTTCTTTTCCAGCCAGTCTAGAAGCATATTTGGTATACCACAAAGCTACATTAAATCCCATGGAAATTAATTCAAAAACAGCATCCTGCTGGGCACTAGAATTAAAAACATGGATGTCATTAAGTTCTGTCAATTATTGAGACTTTGCTATATGAAGCCCCCATACATCCAACTCAAAATCATTTAAGAACTATATGCTAACTGGAAAATGAAGAAACCAGTCCTGTGTTTAATGACTAAAACTAATGGCCCGTAATAGTAAACATGAGAATAGCAGGTTCTCAAAGGTTACTGTGCACAGACTAGCTTTAAAAATTTAAAAATTACAGGGCACCTGGGTGGCTCAGTGGGTTAAGCCTCAGCCTTCGGCTCAGGTCATGATCTCAGGGTCCTGGGATCGAGCCCCGCATTGGGCTCTCTGCTCAGCCCGGAGCCTGCTTTCCTCTCTCTCTCTCTCTGCCTGCCTCTCTGTCTACTTGTGATCTCTCTCTGTCAAATAAATAAATAAAATCTTTTAAAAAAATAAAAATAAAAAATACAAATTACAGAGATTCAACTCCAAAGAATCAAAAGTTTGGGAGGGACCTGGAATCTACATGTAAGTACCCAGTAGAGTCTCGAGTGGGAGGTTCTTACACCAATTTAAAAGCAATGGGATTCAGAAGAGAGACTGTTTACGGCCAGAATGATTAGAGAACTTTAATGGTAGAGACAGTCTCTGAATTGTGCCTTGAAAGATGGCCAGAAGGGAGGCAGAAGGGTACTCCAGGTAAAGGAATGATGCTGTTAAAGCCCAAGAAAAGCATAAACATTTTTTCTGAGAGGAGTGACCCAACTAGTGTGATGGAGCACATGGTCTGTAGAAAGAAATCAAGGTCAAAAAGCCAAGCTGAAGTGAAACTGGTAGACTTTGAATGCCAAGCCAATCAGTATGGGTACCACAAGGAAAAGGTCTTACAAACATCTTATTTGTTTCCTTCAGATTCTATTAGTAGATACGACACCAAGAGGATGGCAAGAACTTATTTAGCAAATAAGGTAATACTAATTTTTAATCATTCCTGTTTTGAAAAGAACATGAGAATTTTTTATATATTACCTCATTTATCTCAAATAAAGAAGACAGATTACCCAAAGGAAAGCCACTAGAATCATGGTCCCACTTTTTATTTTTTAAAGGCTTAGGGGCGCCTGGGTGGCTCAGTGGGTTAAGCCGCTGCCTTCGGCTCAGGTCATGATCTCAGGGTCCTGGGATCAAGTCCCACATCAGGCTCTCTGCTCAGCAGGGAGCCTGCTTCCCTCTATCTCCCTCTCTCTGCCTGCCTCTCTGCCTGCTTGTGATCTCTCTGTCAAATAAATAAATAAAATCTTAAAAAATAAATTTGAAAAAAAAAGGCTTATTTATTTATTTGAGAGGGTACATGCATGCACACGCATTTGCGGGGGGCAGGGGAGACAGAGAGAGAATCTCAAGCAGACTCCCTGATAAGCACGGAGCCTAGCGCAGGGCTGGATCTCATGAGCCTGAGACCGCAACCTGAGCCAAAATCAAGAGCTGGATGCCTGTCAGAGCCACGCAGGCGCCCCTCCACTCTGTATTTTTTATTTAACTGCTGCTTCATAAAACGAATGGAGACAGGGAAACTTTTTAGGTTAAAAAAAAATTAAAACATTCACAGTTCAAAACCAACATATGTACCATCTGGTTTAATATGTTACAATACACAAAAACACGAGTTATGTATTTTTTAACGGAATACTTCACAAATTTGTGTGTCATCCTACCAAAGGGGCCATGCTAGTCTCTACGCTGTTCCAGTTTTAGTGATGTGCTGCCAAAGCGAACACTAAACACACTTCTTAAAACAGTGTTACCCGGGACGCCTGGGTGGCTCAGTTGGTTAAGCAGCTGCCTTCGGCTCAGGTCATGATCCCAGCGTCCTGGGATCGAGTCCCACATCGGGCTCCTTGCTCCGCAGGGAGCCTGCTTCTCCCTCTGACTCTGCCTTCCACTCTGTCTGCCTGTGCTCGCTCTCACTCTCTCTTACAAATAAATAAATAAAATCTTAAAAAAAAAAAACAAAAAACAGTGTTACCCACGGAAGAAAACTGGAAGCACAGCTTCATAGTTTATTCTTGGGATGCCTGGTGGCTCAGTAAGTTAAGTGTCTGCCTTTAGTTCAGGTCACGATCCCAGGGTCCTGGGAGTGAGACCCACATCGGGCTCCTTGCTCAGCAGGGAGCCTGCTTCTCCCCTTGCTTTTGCATCCTCTCTCTGACACATAAATAAATAAAATCTTTAAAAAAATGTTCATTCTTTTCAGCACTGAGAACTTTCAAATGAATTACATCTGGTAATTTGGTAGGCATATCTAATTTATAATTTTACCTTTAAATAAGACAGTTTTGCTCATTTATATAAAGTCTCGTGAATAACTGTCTCTCTTTTAATCCTTCATTTATTTCAGTCTCACTTGCTCCCAAACACTCCATTTCTATTGTAACAGGTCTTGGTAGTCAGAATACACATTGTTGAAAAAACATTTTCAGAACAGATACATTCATAGCACACTTTTTACTGAATAAACAACAATCAAAGATAAAGCAACTTAAAAATCTTAGCTGTAGAGAATATTGGATATCATTCCTTAAGGACTTCATTACCTAATTTTTCATTGCCTCATAAAACTCACTAAAATAAAGCTGTCACGAGGAATCAAGATTTGGCATGGGGGGAAAGTATCAAATGTAGGTACTGCAAAACACTTTACAATCTGCCAAAGTTTTGCGATGTGATAACGATAGAGGTCTGACTCTCAAAAACGTCTTTTTGAAGAAAAACATCCCTTAATTTTAGATAAAATACAAAGGGATCACATAAAGAAACACATAAAACGAGGACTTGGAAAACCTTAATATCCCAGAATATTAAAATCTGGGAAGAACCACCAGTCCTCACCTTCCTATCAAATTTATGAACTTTACATACAATATTGCCAAGGAAGGAAGGAAACTATCTTTCATATACCTGGCATTATTTGAGTCACTTACCATAAATCTGCCTACTTCGTTCCTCATGAAAGCCCTGTATCTGTAACCCCAACCCAGAGCTGAAGCAGGTGTTCACACAGAGACCTGAGACGGAGTATGGAGAAATCCAAAGTCCACACTCCTTCCACTACAATGCCTGTCCTGGGTCTCTCAGCAAGCTCCACTTCCTTCCCTTCTGACTTTACACAACTTTCTACAGCAAACTGACATCAGGATACACGGTCATTTAAATAATACAATGGTGTTTAAAAAAAAAAAAAGTCCAAAAAAAATTTAGCACTGTTACGACGTTTCCTGTTATAACCAGATCTCTTCTGATTAGTTTCAAGTGAGTGATAAGAAAGTTCTGAGGCAAAATTTTTTAAAAGAGCAGAAACAGTGAAGACAAATTAGGAAGAAAATCAGACTAGGACTCAAAAGAGTATCGAGCTGGGATGGAACCAGGGACAAAGAGACTGACCAAAGACATCTGAACTATCCATCAGAAAAAACACTAGGTGAAAAGCAAAATTTTGATCTCCTTGAAGGAAGGCAAAGACTAAAAGACAGAGTAGGATTCCCAATTCCCAAACTGTTCTTTGTGAGTTATTAATAAAGCCACGAGTGTTTAAGTCTAGTTAATATTTGTATTGATTACCTCAAAAACAGATTTGGCCTAGGAGAAATAAATTATATTTTTACTTAACAGAATGTATTAGTTTAGGTCAAATGTTTTTAACTAATTACCTGATAAGAGAAGATGCTGATCAGATCTAGGTCTATTTCTTCAAATACAGAGGGTATGGGTTAAACACTGGCTAAATAGTTACAAAAATGGCTTTTGCTTTGTACTGCTGGCTTGCCTACCTTGGAACCTGCCCCTGTAATGTATCAGTCCACTTGAAATTTTGAATATATCGTAACTTGCTTTCTTGGGTAGATTCATCCAATGAATTTATGAAACCTGTAAAAAGGTACAGCATTTCAGTTTTAGAAGAAATATCAAGTAGTCTGTTTAGAAATTTTTTCAGATAATGACTTCTCCAGATTCCTGAAGAAAACGCCTACCCTCTGTCCCCTTCCTTACCCCCTCTTCTTCTAAGGTAACACAATATGAAGTATGTACACATTTAATTTTCAAAATGTTAGAAAGACCAAAATCACCCTAACATTTCTCTTGTTTCTGAAACTCAAGTACTGAGATCAAAGAATACAGACCAGAAGACTAAACTATTCAAATTTGAAAAGCCTAAGAATTAAAGGTGAATTTCTGCAAAGCTGTTAAGTTCTCATAAATAACTAACCTTGTAAAAGTGAAAAATAGGAATCTGATGCATTCTTCATCATTTCTGGATTACAGCTTAGATCAGTGAAGAGTTCAAGCAGGCGTGCTCTGGATGATCTCAAGTCACTTACAGGAGACAGAAATAGTCAAGAAATTTAAGTAAGCTGCATTGTGATGAATCTATGTAAAAGTGACTTCAAAGTGTCCATTGTAAAAAGCTTTCAGATAACACACACACACACACACACACCTCCTTGAAGGTTTTACTAAGGCGTACACAGGATAAACTTAGTTAAGACTAACACTGGGGTAAGTGAAATTCTAGTAACAACTGTTTTACAAGTGGTACTAAAATAAAAGTCTCATCTAAGGGGCAAATCATGAATATAATTATGTAATAACAATATACAGCAAGCTTTAATTAAAAAAACCAACAAATAAACACAAGCATGTAAGATGGGAGAAAGGAATTAAGGAGGAGTCAATTGAACAGAGCAGTTCACAATAAAAGATATTAGAAAAATGGTAATTTAACATGCTTATGCAGTTTTAGCATCTCCTTAAAATTTCATAACTTGACAATACACTTTATTAAGTAGGGAGCCCTATTTTTAAATTGCATCCTATAATTCAACATACCCATCAAGAGTGTGTGAGAACACGTGGTTACTACTCATTTTAAAAAGGCTCCCGGTCTCCATTCTCCTTTGCTTCTTCACAGCAATAAATGTTGCAGATCCACCATTTCCTTCTTGAAATTCTCTTCTCCCTTTATTCTACTAACATTAAATTTCCCAGGATCTCCTCTTATCTCTAAAAGTTCCTTAAAATGTTTAGTCTTTGGCTTTCTGCCAAAGACTGTATTTCTTCCTTTTGAGGTCTTAACATCTTTACACCCAGTCTGAGAGCTACATCATCAGCTCCAACTTGGTCGGGTTCCAGTTCCACATCTAATTTCAGAAGGCAACTTGCTTAATGAGGGCTCAGAAATTATTCTGCAGGACAATGATTGAAGACACTTGCATGTAAATGATTAATGAAAGACTACACTTCGATTGTTAGCACCAAGAGACTTGGGACTGTACATCCAGAACTTAGTAGGTCCTGAGGATAAAGGACACACTCAAAGTTCTCTGTTGAATGAAAGAATACCAACATTTCAAATATTTTAAGACTTACAAGGCCTATAATGCAGCAGTGATGTTTAGAACAAAGTGCAGACTTCATTTTAAATGGTCTGGGTGGAATGTTTACTCACTGGTACAAGTTGAACAAAGGCTTACTCCAAGAAAGGAGATTACCAGATTACCAGAAATGGGATGGGCTACCTTATGAATTTGTCATTGTTGAGTTTTTCAACTAGAAGCTAGGCAAGAGTAATTCCTGGACCAGAAAAAAAGCTGAATTCTTAAGGCCCATTCTAGGCTCAAATAGTTTGCTGGCTATTTCCGGGGAGGCACTCAATCATCTGCAACCAAACTGTATAAAGTTATACTCACCTTAAAATTAAAGAATTTCAGAAAAAAAAAGTACCTCAGAAATGTCTGTTTTAGGCTGTTCATTTTATAGATGAATCATGAGATCCAGAGAAGTTAAGTGACTTGCCCAGTGTTAGAGATAAAACAATTAAAATGGGACCAACCTCTGTGAGTTTAAGATTAAGGGTTAGCAAATGACAACCTATAGCTTGTTTTGAACAGCTCTCAGCTTGTTTTTATAAAAATGAAAAATAAGAATATGCCAACGGCAGCTGTATATAGCCCCACAAAGCCTAAAATGTTTACTACTCAGCTCTGACCTCTGATCTAGATAAATACGCCAGGTTTCCTATCTTTTGCTCCACTCCCTCTTTCCATAGAAAGTAGCAACACTCTCAATTTTCCATTACTGGTGCCATCAGGTCTTGATCATCTAGGTTCTGTGTTTCATTCAGACTGAATCCTTTTCAACTTCCCAAGCAAATCAGACACTCTGAACAGTTGACTCCTCCTTTGAAATACCTCTTTTGTTCTGATCTACTCAGTACCCCAGAATAACATTTTTCTGTAAGAAATTATCTTCTTCTATCACTTCTTACAATCTAAATCAAGTATTAGCAAACCTTTTCCATAAAGAGGCTAAAAGTAAATATATGAGGCGCTGTGGTTCATCAAGTCCCTGCTGATACTACTCCGCTCTGCTCTTGTAGAGGAAAGCAGCCAAAGGCAGCCAGACACAATATATAAATGGTGTGAGATGACATGGCTGTGTTCTAATAAAACTTTATTTATAAAAATAGGCAGTGGGAAAAATCTGCAGGACAGTTCGCCAACTCCCAAACTGAGTCATAAACTCCAACTCAAGTCCTTTCTCCTATATGAACACTGCAAAGCCTATTCCAGCTTACCGGACTCTCTCCCTGCTCAGAACTCCATGAATTTACGATCCGGTTAATTAGCAATATCCATATACAGCTTTGTGAAGTCTCTTGTACTGTTTTAATATATAGCTTAACTCTTTTGTTTTCATCTCTCTGGGACTCACTAATCTAAAATTAAGGACTGCATTCTAGATGGCTGCCAAACTTTAAGTAATCTATTATTTCACTCTTCACAAGTCATTTGTAAGTTTATAAGGAGTCTAAGGGTAGGGCAATGTGCTACATACTTCTGTACTGCCCATGAATCCTAAATAAGTACCTTGTATCCAAAAGTGGCTCAAACAGTACTTGCTGAGATTGACTAAAACTAACCTGCAAATTTTTGAAGCAGCAGGGCCAGCGGCTACACCATAATAGTTAAAAGTAACAGGAGCTGTGGCTTTTAATGGGTTCCTATGAAACCAATGTGTCATCTTCTCCAGCTGTTTCCTATAAATATAAAAGCAGATGTTCAAAAAATAAAAATAAAACATTTACTAACATTAACAGTATAAAAACGATTAAAAATTTACTAAGAATATATGTATGCATTTTAAAGTGTGTATATATATATATATATAAGACATACACAGGTACAAATGACTCTTACTTAGACTGCTAACGCTACTTTAAATAAATGGGTTTTAAATTAACTATATTTCCAACACGGTGTTGCTGATGCCAATTTATTGGTTACAGCATGTGTTTCTACAATAAATACACTTTCCACAAAACAGGAATAAGAAGCAGAATTTTCATGAATAAAAAAAATCACAGTACTTGACCAATAATTTCTATTCTATATACCCAAAATATTTGAAACACTACGTAAATGAAATGCCAACTTAAAAAACAGTCCCAAGGGCTTCTGGGTGGCTCAGCTGGTTAAGTGTACAACTCTTGTTTTCCACTCAGGTCATGATCTCAGGATACTGAGATCCAGCCCTGAGTTGGACTCTGCACTGAACGTGGAGCCTGCTTAGGATATTATCTCCCCTGCACGTAGTCTCTCTCAAATAAGTAAATCAACCATTAAAAAAAAAAAAAAAAGTTAAATCCTACCCCTTTTTGGTTTAAAAGAAAAAAAAGCATGTCACTTGCCTAATAGTCCTCAGGAGATAATGCAAATACAGAAAGGCCCAGTGGAACACTTAAGTGTGGCAACTAGATTCTGGGAAATCATCTTCAAGAAAACCTGATAAGGTTTAATTAACTTAAAGGCATTATACAAAAACCGTGGGCGTCACCGTGAAATACCTCCTGGAGCACCTCCTTTAAAATATCCACGTAATCCTGACAAAACCGATTTGGGGGAGCACCAGACACTCCACGCGTTGTCTATGTGCTGCGGAAGCGAGCACTACTCAGTGCACTGTACACTCAATGAAAAACGGGAGTTCACTTATGGCTCAAAACACTTCCGTTCTTTTAAGAACATACATAACCTAAACGTCCGTGTAAACCAACTTTATAGCATAAGTAAATTAATAGTGCTTGCACGTGCAGGTACGTCAAGCCTTCTCGAGATCATGGCACACCGTACACTTGACGTTGGGGCGGCACATTTTCTACTAATAACACCCTTTTCAGGTGGATTTCCACTTCCCGGATGAACACGTCCGCAGATCCGTATATCCTGACTTCGGGAACGCGGAGGGTGAGTACCGCACCGTCCGCCCCGGCCCCACCTTGCCCCTTCCCGAGACCTGCCATTCCTGCTTTCAGGAATTCGGAGAGCGAAGAGCGACACACGCAGCCGCAGGTGCAAGGTGCCCTGAGAGCCAGGGGCACCGCGGTGGGATCGAAGCGGCCGCCTCCCCTGCCCCCGATTACTGAAAGGGGCCCCCCACTCGCGAGGCCCGGGCCCCCCGGACACCTACCTGCGAGCCTCCCCCCAGCCCCGAGCGCCCGCTTCCTGTTTACCGCCCAGCCTCTTCCTCCCCAGCCCCAAAGCCGGAGGCGGCGCGCGGAGACCCTGCGCAGGCGCCGACGCCGGCCGCCCCCACGGCCGAACAGGCATTTTCTTGGAAAGCCGATGCTTTCCAACCCGGGGGAGGCGGCCGCACAGCGGCCGCACAAACCCCCCGTTTAGCTTGTAAGATCCCGGCTGCCAGTGGAGACGCCGGCCAGGGTATTCGGTCGAGTCCCGCTGTTAATACGACCGACTCGCGGGGCCAAACGTGCATTTTCTTTCTTTCGTTTCTTTCAAGGCCTTAGAAGGAGACTCTTTGGGATCCGTATCCGGGAGTCTGTGGAGACTGAAAAACGCGTGTAAAAGCCGGGCGGGTGGGCGGGCGCGGGGGGGACCCTATCGCTTGGGATTCCAGGATAACGCCAGGGGTAGGGGTGTTCCTGGGAAACGCCCATTCTCATGGCAAACTTACCGGATTTGTCGGAAATCTGTGTAGCAGTTCTCCTCGGGGAAGAAAGGGAATGTCCCAAGTCCGCTAGCGAGAAAGGGAGGGAGGCGGAGAGCCAGGAGAACCCGAGCGACGGGCAACCAGGCCTGCGCCGAGGCGGGGTCACGTGGCCCGGGCCGCCATGACAGCTACCGAGGCGGCAGTACGCGCCGCTTTGGGGCGGAGGCTCCGCGTGTTGCGGCCGCGTCGGAACGCTCCGTTCCTCAGCCCTGTCCTAGCTACTTTTCCCCAGTCTTTGATCGTGAGCTGCCTTCTCTTTTCCTGAGAGGAAGAGAGAACGCGGCGGGGACTCCCAAGCCGAGGAAGAAGGCCGCAATAGCAATGGCGGCCCTCGCCGGCAGCGGGGCGGCCTCAACCTAACGCGGGGCGGGGCCTCAGGGGCGGAGCCTCGGCAGGGCGGCCGCTTCAGAGCCGCAAAGTTTGGCTGTGGCGGCAAATGGGCTTGGGCGGCTCCTCGGCGGGTGGCGGTGGTGGCCGTAGCGGTTCCTCCTGGCCCTGTTAATGTCGGGGCCAGGCCCGGGGAGGATGGCGCGCTAGAGCCCGGCCTCGCTGGGGTAGGGGCGGGAGGGGACGGGGTGGGCACCGGCCATGTCGGAGGTGACCCGGAGTCTGCTGCAGCGCTGGGGCGCCAGTTTTAGGAGAGGCGCCGACTTCGACTCTTGGGGCCAGCTGGTGGAGGCGATAGACGAGTATCAGATGTGAGTGACTAACCGCGGGAGCGGGCCAGCCGGGCTCCGGTCGGCCGCCTCCCCCTTTCTTCTGTCCGTGTCTCTTATCGTGTCCCAGGGTGGGGCCCCCGAAGGCACGGGGGCTGGGATCGCGCCGGCCCCGGACGGGCTGCCCAGGACACTGCCGCCCGCTCGCTGGGCTTTCGCGCCCCTCTCTCGGTCCGCCGCCCCGGGGTCCGTTCCATTCAACAGGTAGCCCCCCTCTCCGGGGGCGCCCGCGCTAGCAGACTGCCCCTGTCGTTCCCGTCCCCCGCTCTGCGGTCGGAGCCCTTCCCTCCTCTCCCTCGCCTCTCTCAGGTCGCGGCCGCTCAGCTTAGCTTCTCTTCTAGAATCTCCGAGGGATACTTGTGTGTTCCCCGCCCACGTTCCAGGGATGAGTGGCCTCGCTCGCGGCGGTGCCTTCCTCCTCCCCCGTGTAGGACAGGAGGGAACTGGTGGCGCTCGAGGGGAGGGGGCGCCCCCAGGAAGCAGCGGGGACCGCCCGGGGCGCCTCACCCGCCCAGGAGAGGGTCCCCTCTGGCGCCCCTTCTCCACCCCTCTTTCGGAGGAGCCGTGTTTTCACAATGCACCTCGATTCCGTTTCGGTTTCTGGGACTGTTATTTGCTTGGCTGTGGGAGTCCCACCCACCCCCTCGCTCGCTTGCTTTGGGTGGAGTCCGCGCAGGATGTGAACAGAAGAGAGCGAACTGAATTAATGGACCGCGCACGGGAGCCACCACTCCCTCTCTGGGTCCCTCCTCCCTGTCCTGTGTCGAATGTATAGCCGCTGGGTACTTTGTGAGGACCCGTTTCTTTGATCTTTGACCCGAAGTCCAATCTCTTATAACCTTTCTGGCAACCCCCCCCCCAAAAAAAACTTAAGGGGGGCTTTTTAAGTTAAAAGGCAAGATTTACGCCTATATAAAACCTTGCTGGGGCAGCGGGGTGGCCCAGTGGATTAAGTCTCTGCCTTCGGCTCAGGTCATGATCTCGGGGTCCTGGGATCGAGCCCCGCATCAGGCTCTCTGCTCAACAGGGGGCCTGCTTCCCCCTTCCCCCTCTGCCTGCCTTTCTGCCTACTTGTGATCTGTCAAATAAAGAAATAAAATCTTTAAAAAAAAAAATAAATAAAACCTTGCTTAATTTCTTGCACCTTTTACTGAAAAATTAGAACTGTCTGCTAAAATGCTATTGTTTGCAAACAGTTGGCATGAATTACTTCTTGGTTAAAAGCTAGTTATTGTTTGAGGTGTTAACTGAGTATGAAACCCTGTGAGAAAAATCACCCCCCCCACCCCCCGTCGTTGAGTGTTGGGAACTTTAAATTCTATTTCCTTTCCGTACAATAGTCTCTTGTTTTTATCTGACCATTAAGATAATTCAAATGTGCAGATGTTTTAGACCCCCAAGGTACTGACTTGTAGTTTCAAAGAGCCCTGAAAACAACCGTGCTCTGGGCCCTGTTGCCAAGTATAACAAGTACTAGCTCTGTTTTGTATCTTCGCTTGATTTCACGCACTCCTGCAACTACTTAGTGAGAACATTACTCTCATTTTACAAAATGAGGAAGCTGAAGCTCAGGTTAAACAAATTAACAGGGGGGTCATAAAGCTACTGCTGAAATCTGATTTTTTTTTTTTTCTAACTCCCAAATCCTGACTGCTGTACTACATAGTGCTTAGCACGCTTTATTTAACATGCCTGGTGTATGTGAGTTGGACAAATGAGGTTTCCCTCGTTACCAGGGAACATGTCTTATCCTTACCGTAGCTAGTGAGCACCTGTGTATACTCATTCTGCGGCTTCACTAGAATCACTTCCCCTGAAATGTAAAGCTACCTTCACTTGTCATACGGCGGGACTTAGCAGCTGTTGGCACTCAGCAGCGGACTTCACAATGGAAAGTGAAGAATACCGTGTCCAATTGAAATTACAAAGGAAAATTGAGTATGCAAGCTGTTGAGCTGGAATTTCTAGAAACATCTCAATGAGAGTAATAGCCACATACAAATCCATTGTTGGGCCATGGTACTAACCTTTGAACTTCATGATTCAGAGAAGTTCTCAAAAGAACTGCCAGTGTAGGAGGAGTAACGATTGGCTAAGATTTTGTAAATACATAGGCTACATATCAAATGAGGTTGAATTTAAAATTAATATGTTAAAAAAATGAAGACAAATTGTCCTTTTTATTTCAGTTATCTGGGAGGAAATGTTGCAGAAAAGGAGACCATTTGGGGGCCGCTAAATACTAGAAAAAAGAATGGACAGCATTTAGTGACTGGATGTTGAGAATGAATGAGGAAGAGTCTAGGATAATTGGCATTTCTGGTTGGGCAGCAGGGACTTTATGGTCTTGCAACACAGAGGGAATTTATGGGAGTGGAGATGTTGGGGAGGAAAGAAACATGTTTGTACCATCATGATGTAAGAATACTATCGCTTAAACAATGTTTTCTTTCAGTGACAAGAGCAGGAGATGTAAAGATGTATAAGATTTGATTCCTACCTTCAAAACCCTGAGAGACTAATGGAGAATTTTTAAGTAAATGGGTTTTGTTATTACGGAAGTAGAAAAAGAGTATGTGCTACCACAGTGCTTGCTGTTTCCAGGAGCATGCTTCTGCCTTAGGGCTTTTGTACTTTTTCTGGAACATTCTCTCATTATCTGCTTAGGTCCTTGGTCACCTCCTTCAGGTCTTTGTTCAGATATTATCTTAGTAAGTTTCTCTCTGGCTACCTTATTTAAAATAGTGAAACCTGTTATCCACCCCAACCCCCTCTACCTCGTCTTCCACATCCTAACCATCCCCCCGCCAATCCTGCTTAATTTTTTTCATAGAATTTATCACAATCTAAAATACAATATATTTTACTTATTCATTTGGTCTATTGTCTCTCTTCCCACTTGAATGTAAACTCTAAGAGGGTAGAGTCGGAGGTGTTTTCTTATTCTGACTATATACATCGTGTCCTAGGGAAGCTAGGCTGTTATTAAATAATTGTTTACTTAGAAACTATATGTTGTATTCTTTTGAATGAATATGGATTCAGAAGTATGCCATGGGAGCATTGAGTTGATATTAAAGTGCTGTTGGAAGATTTAAACAAATATGTGAGAATTAGAATTGCTAGCCAAGATATACCTGGTCACTTAAAAATAATTCCATGAAGCAGGCCAGCTCTTTCAGCAGCCTGGGGATACATGACCCCAGACTTCCATTAGAAGGGCATGGACTGTGTTGCTCAGAATCAGGTGTTTTGCAGGATCAGTGCTGAGGTATTAATCTGGCACACGGATGTTCAGTCAATATTTGTTTGAAGACTGAATAATCCTTGCTTTAATCACTTTTATTAATGCCTTCAACAGTGCTACTCAGAGTGGGTCTACAGAGGGGTGCTGGTCTGCAGTGAGGTAAAGGAATTGAGATTGAAGATTTAGAAACTTAATAGCAATTGGACATCTTAAGAGTTTTTATATTTTAGAGAAGTATTAGCTGGGAACAGATTGGGGAAAGAAACTAGTCCTTCACTACAGGTAGTTTGAGAAGCACTAATTTTTGTTGTGGATTGTTATGGGGTTTCCTTCAGTCACTTGTTTATGTGTTCCAAGTATGTTTTCAGCTCCCTCTTGAGAGTAGTGCTGTTTGACCTGGAGGCATCCCTGTGAGAAGAGACTCTTCTCTAGAGAATATTTGAGAGGTTTCTCGCCTTTCCCAGTAGAATGTGAACTCTTTGAGCTGCTCATCTAATATCCAGATCATGTGCATTTTCCCTCAGTGGCCAAAATCATGTCTCACTTTGTCTTAAAATGGTGCAGTCATTTATGGATTTAGAAAATTGTTTTACGCAGGCCTTTAAAAAAGTTTTTAAAAATAGTATAACTTATATACCATGGAATTCACCCATTTTTATGTACAGTCCAGTTAATTTTTAGTAGCTTTACCAAGTTGTACAACTATCACTATAATCAAATTTTATGACATTTCCATCACCCCACAAAAGCTCCTTTGAGCCCATTTGCAATCACTCCATATTCCTGCTCCAGCCCTAGGCAACCACGAATCTATATTCTGTCTCTTAAGATCTTGTCTCTTCTGGATATTTCATGTAAATTGAGTTATGTAAATTGTGGTCTTTGGTATGTGGCTTCTTTGATTTAGCCTAATGTGTTTGAGGTTCATCCATGTTGAACGTATATCAGTACTTTGTTCCTTTCTACCGCTGCGTAGCGTTAACATTGTATGGATATACCGCATCTGTGTGTCCTTTCCCTAGCTAAGGGACTTTGAAGTTGTTTCTCCTTTTTTACTATTATCAGTAATGTTGTTGTGAACATTCACATGTCTTTGTGAGCACATATATTTTCATTCTTTTTGGGTAGATACCAAAGAGTGGGATTTCTGGTTAACGTAAATTTATGTGTACTTTTTGAAGGAAACTGCCATATTGTCCAGACTGACTATACAGTTTTACATTTCTCCCAGCAGCGTATCAGAGTTACTGTTCTCCAAATTTGTGGCGTTTGTCACTGGCTCTCTAGCCGTTCTAGTAGGTGTATAAGGTACTTCACTGTAGTTTTAATTTGCCTTTCTCTCATGACTGATGATGCCCAGCATCCTTTCTTAGGCTTATCTTCCCTCTGTAAATCTGGTTCGGGAAATGTCTATTCAAATTTTTGCCTATTTTTTAATTGAGTTGTTTCTCTTTTATCTCTTGAGTTTATAAGGGTTCCTTATGTATTCTGGGTATAGGTTCTTTATCAGTTACATGATTTGCAAATATTTCCTCCCAGTCTGTTGCCTAATTTTTAAAAGCAGGATTCTGTTTGAATTTAACACCCTTGCCTGCTGACTGTTACTAGCATTTGAGCAGTTAAGAGCTACCCTCTTTCTTCCAAGAGTGACCCTGCTTAAGTTAACAGTCACTATTAGCATACGGTATGTAGAACTATTCCAATAAAGAAACTGTGCCACATTATAACTTCCCTGATATTGGAGATATATAGTTGACATCATTAAATAGAGACTATAATTCCTAAAAGAGAACTTCATATAAGTGGTAGGCCACCAAGAATTAGAAATCAAGTGCAGAGCAAGGACAAGAATAATGGCTGTTTCTGTTTTTGTGTTTTTTTCTGTGTAGAATCCACGAAGAGAGGGTCTCTACATGACACCATAGGATAATATTATGGGGGTTCTACCTTTGAGGTACAATAAATAAATGGATAGAAGCAGTTTAAGTAACATAATGGAGTGATTCTTGGCAAATGTCAATAATTTTTGGTAGGAGTTAGATCGGATGGATGCCATCAAATATAATGAACTTTACACCTGAACTCTGAAGGCATGATTGCATAGAATAGAACTCTCATCTAAGAATATTTTTTGGAAACTCAGTGAACTGTCTTGCAGTGGGCTTGGTAGGAAATCTAATGCTTGCTACTCTTTGCACTCTTGGTTTTATTCCCCACCCAGAATGGTATAGTATGCTTGAGAATTACGATTTTTAACTTCTTTTGCCAGTTACAAAGTGTTTCACCAAAGAATCTCTCGATTTCTAAAATTTCTAAAAATTGAGATAAATATCACATAAGATCTCTCATTGTAAAGTTGTACCATTTGGTGACTCTAGTATATTCCCAGAGCCTTCTTTGGCTCTGCATGGTTATGAAGCCGTCACCAAAATCTCGTCTCAGAACATTTCCATCACCCTCAAACCCCATACCTGCTATCAGTCGCTCTCAATTCCTTCCTTACCCCAGCCCCTGGCAACCGCAAATCTGCTGTCTCTGGGGACTTACCCATTCTGGACATTTTGTGTAAATGGAATCATATGTGATTTTTTTTTTTTTTTTTTTTTTTGCATCTGGCTTCTTTCATTTAGCATAATGTTTTTGTGGGTCATCCGTGTTGTAGCATGTTTCAATCTTCATTCCTCTTGCCACCAAATCGTATTTCGTTGAGTGGATGCACTACATTTTATTGATTCATTCTGCAAGTTGATAGACATTATGGGTGTTTCCAGTTTGAGCGTCCGTGTGTAGGTTTTTTTGTGTGAGCATGTTTTCAATTCTTGGACTATACCTAGAATTTTGAAATTGCTGGGTTTTATGTATGGTAACTCTATGTTTAACTTTTGAGGAACTGCCAAACTGTTTTCCACAGCGACTGCATCATTTTACATTCCTACCAGCACTGTATGAAGGTTCCAGATTTTCCATATCTTTGCCAACACCATTATTTTTTTTTCTCTCTTTTTAGAAATTGTACCCATTCTAGTGGATATGAGGTGGTATCTCATTGCGGTTTTGATTTGTATTTTGTATTTCGTTGTATTTTGTATTTGTATTTGATTTGTATTTCCCTAATGACTAATGATATGATATTCATGTGCGTATTGACCATTTTTGTATCTTCTTTGGAAAAATGTTCAGGGGGCACCTGTGTAGTTTAGTCGGTTAAGTGTCTGACTCTTGGTTTGGCTCAGGGCATGATCTCAGGGTCATGAGATCGAGCACGGAGTCAGGCTGTACGCTCAGAGGGGAGTCCGCTTCTCCCTGTGCCTCTCCCTAGCTCGCGCTTTCTCAGTCTCTCTCATTCTCTCTAAAATAAATAAATAAATCTTTTTTTTTTTAAAGTTCAAATTCTTTTTCCATTTTTAAATTAAGTTACCTGTCCTTTTATTGTTTCATTGTAAGAGTCAGTCTTTTAGTTTTTATTGTCTCAGGAAGAGCTTTGGGGATGCCTGAGTGGGTCAGTCAGTTAAGTGTCTGCCTTCAGCTCAGGTCAGGATACCAGGGTCCTGGGATGGAGTCCCGGCATTGGGCTCCTTGCCTGCTGGGGAACCTGCTTCTCCCTCTGCCCCTCCCCTTGCATGCTCTCGCTTTCTCTCTCTCTCTGTCAAAATAAATAAATCTTTTTTAAAAAGAGAGAGAGGGAGAGAGAGCAAGCTTTGGATCCTTACTGTTGAGTTTCAAGATCCATCCTTGAAAACTTATCCAAGGCCTAGCTGCTATTTTTAAGAATGATAATTGGAAAAAACAATGATTTTCATGTCTGATTGGTGGAAGATTTTCTTTATTTTTCATGAAAAATATTTTGAAAAGCATAATTTAATAGACTTATCATTTTGTCATGGCTGTTATTTGGACTAATCTTATCAGCAAATTAATGATAGACTGATAAAGTGTCTCTGGCTGGTACTATGACTGGTGCTCACTGGAAGTGTCTAAGCAAAATCTGGACAACTGCTTATTGGCTTGTTAAAGAAGAAATTCATGCATACTGAAGAAAGTTGGATTAGTTGCCACTTGAGATTCTTTCCAGCTCTAAGATTCTGTTTTTACTGCCTAGAGCTGAAATTTGTCCCAGTGCAATGGTATAAAAAGTATTATATCTTTTTTTTTTTAGATCTTATTTATTTATTTGACAAAGAGAAAGAGGCAGGGAGAGAGGGAACACAAGCGGGGGAGTGTGAGACGGAGAAACAGGCTTCCCACCAAGCAGGGAGCTTGATGCGGGGCTGAACCACCCAGGCGCCCCAAAAGTACTATATCTTATTTTCATTTTTGTTGTATAGAGTTTGATTCTAAAAATAATGTAGATTTAGACTTTGAAAGCACAGCAACATATTATTGTACTTCATTGTCTCTTTTAAAAGATTTAAATTATTTCATTATTGAGATAGTTTGCTTTCCTTCAATTCTGAAGAATGTATTGTTTTCTTCTTACAGATTAGCAAGACATCTACAAAAAGAGGCCCAAGCTCAACACAATAATTCCGAATTCACAGAAGAACAGAAGGTACTATAAAATAATCTCTACATATTATCAGATTCCAAATGAAAAAGATTCTGTCTTTCAAGCCATTAAGCAAAACCAACAGAAACTTATACTTAAGTACAAAAAATGACATTATTATGCTTTGGGGAACATAGAGTGATCGCTGAGGTAACACATGATTTACCAGTTAGTGACTTTCTCACTTGATGAATTTCTCGATTCAGCCATTCAGACTTAAACTTCAGTGGAGGCTATCTACACTCTTTGGGAGAGGGGTAGATTCCAGAGGCTCAAGTTTGACTGTGAGTAATTCTGTCCAACTTCAATACTTTTTTAACTCTGAATTTTCTTAACCCCTCTTCTTCCTCTCAAAACAAACACAAAGCTAAGGGGGGGAAAAAAAATCCCCCAAAAGCCATCACTGAAAAAAAAATTGATAATAAAATAATAATTTTTTAAAAATAGTTCAAGTCAGGAATTTGGCATAAGAATCCATCAGCAAAATAAATGCATAAAGTTGCAAGATGTCTCAGTGGTACCTTTGAATTAAGATTTTAACATGTTGGAGTCGGTGCCCTGGACTTTTAGAGATTATAAAAAGTGGGATACTTTAAGAAGCTTTGCTTTCAGAGAGTGAGAAGAAACAGGAAGAAGCAAGTCCCATTTTTTCCTGGCGCAGAGTATCTAGTGTTAAGTCAAATTTTAATCTTGTAGATAATGAAAAAAATTACTGTTGTCAGTTTTTCCATCTCTTAAGAAAAGACACTGAAAACTGTAGTGACTTAATTTGTTTTTATTAATCCTTTTTCTGTACAAGGAGTGGGAGTGGTTTTCTGTGTGCATTTTAAGAAAGTCTAAAATTTATTTCAGTCCTTTTCCTATTTCATTTGACTCTTACGTATAGGCGTTTGAACAGATAAAAACACCAAAGATTAGGGTTAGGGTATTTCTTACATAAGTCAGTATATTTGCATCTTAAAAATACTTAGTATCTACATCACCTATATGTTTTTTTTGTATTTAGAAAACACGTTATTCCAATTTACTGGTGCATTTTTCTTTTTTCCTTTACAGTTGTTAATGTATGCAGTAGATTTAGGAAACTTAGGTTTAATTGTTACAGAGGAAATGATTTGTTTGCTTAAGGAAAGGAACAAAGACTACATGCTTTATCTCCTCTATAAAATATGTAAACTCTAGAAATTGATTAGAAAGTGATCTGCTGGGACGCCTGGGTGGCTCAGTTGGTTAAGCGGTTGCCTTTGGCTCAGGTCATGATCCCAGCCTCCTGGGATCGAGTCCCACATCTGGGCTCCTTGCTCAGCAGGGAGCCTGCTTCTCCCTCTGCCTCTGCCTGCCACTCTCTCTGCCTGTGCTCACTCTCTCTGTCAAATAAATAAATAAAATCTTTAAAAAACAAAAAGTGATCAGCTGACATCACAAAATTAATTTGAAACAATCTCAAATATTTGAGTATGCAAATTAATAGCTGACAAACTTATGAATATGGAAACAGATGAAAGCCTAGGGGATTTTTTTAAAGTTTAATGATCCCGCCTCCACTAATACTTGAATCACCTGTTTGCCTGGTGTTACTTCCATGCTTTGTCATCAGTACCTTAGGACCTCTGAGCCACGTGACCTCAAATAGTAGGTGAGTTCACTTGAAACAAAGCAAAATTTTTTAAATGCTGTCAAGAAATGAGCTTTGTCGTACAATGATTAAACTAACAAGAAAAAATAAACTTTTTCTTAGTTTTCTTTAACTTTCTAAGTCTGAAGCAACCTGATGTTTGATAATGTTCTTTATTCTTTAATTTATAACTTCCTCAGCAGCCACTGATGCTGCCTTGTTTTTAGTTTATACAGACCCACGGATCTTATACCCCATAAGGCCTGGGGAGCTTGACCTAGGGGAAAAGCCTGAGATCTGGAGTCAGACGACTTGGTCTTGAATCGGGGCTCTGTCCCCCGGCCCTAATTTCCTTACATATGAAATGAGGGATTAGATAACCCTACATGATCTTCACTCTATCTTCTAATGACTTATACCTTTGAAGTTTTCTGTACCTCTTCCTTTCCTGGAGGCCTGATTTTGGAGGTATTTCTTATTTATAATACCTGCGTAGGGGGCATTTGTGGCTCCTGCTCGTGACTAGAGAGAGAGCTTGTGCCTGCCTATTCCTTGAGCTTGGAGAAGGACCCCCAAATCATTCCGTACTACATTAGGAACATAAGGCAAGTTAAATGCATTTACAAATTTAATTTTCTTTAAAAATGCAGGTGAAACATTCACAATGGGCCAAAAAACTCATACTGACCTATAGACCTTATTTTTGAATATCACACAAGGAAAAAGTTAGAGGCTCCAAGTTAATGATTAGGAAACAAAGATTTCCCAGATGATTTGGGGGAACACTGCCTCTGAAAAATGAATAGATGTTATTTGAACAGAGAGTCTGTGATTTGTCAGGGCTTTTAATATGCTAATGTATATGTTGAATTTTTTTTTAAAGACTTTGGTAATGGAGTGTTTCTTAGATTTGTTTGCTTTTGGAGGCTCCCCCCTCCCCTTATAGAACACTTCATTGGGTCTAATGTTCTGAAGAACATGTTATAGGAGATTTCGAAACCAACTGTTAGGTCTGCAAAATTAATCGAATGCCAGACCTGGCACATTAGCCAAAGGCCAAAGAAGAAGAAACCCAAGTGCGTTTTCCTCAAAAACGGGGAAGATGCAGAATATATGTTATATTATTCTCAGCAAAATTGTTCTTTATGTTTTCTATTTTGAATTGTATTTTTTATGCTTTTTGCTATTCTCACTGTTTTTACAGCAGTGACAAATCTTAGAATTATGCTAACCATTCATAGTTTCTGGGACTACAAAAAATTTTTCTAGAAAACAACCAATATTTCTTTATGAGACTTTTTACTGTCTGGCTCACAATAAGCTTTTAAAAAATAGTTGATGAATAAATGCTTTGTTGGCGCTTAGGTTATTGATATGTATCCATATAAATTATTTAAGATCAAAGAAATATTAATTTTTGAGAAAATAGTATATGTATCTTGGTATTTATTTTAAATCTAAACTCTAGAGCAGAACTACTGATCTCTTTAAACTTTATTAATTAGTGATTTTAATCTTCATGTGGATTTGCTATTCATAATATTCTCAAAGATTTCTGGTGGAAAGTGAGAAAGTTTAGGATTCCTGTTTGATCCTCCCTCACAATTCGTTGACTTAGCTTCCATTTCAACCCTCAATAGTTTTGTCATTATAACAACTGAGTTTAGTGGCCAAAGAATAGCTGCCAAAAGCTTTCATTCCATTAAATTCCCTACTTCGGTGTCGTAGATTTTCTCATGTAAGTTTCTGGGCAGAATAGAACATCCTGTCTCATGATGCTTAGAAAGTTTTTCCCTGTTTTGAATCGAATTTGTAGTAATGAGAGTTCCAGCACTAAGGGCTTGTTTCCTATTTCATAGGGTCCCCCTTCCCCCTTCCCACCGATCCCCCGCCTGCCCCTTTTCCTCCCACCCAGCCTCCCTCTGGCTGGAGGGTAGACGACTGGCTGTTTAAATAAAAAAATCAGGTCTGGACGGAGACTGCTCTACTTCATGTGTATTTTTTAGACTTCTTTTTCCATATGTAAATTGAATAAGTTTAAGCAAAATTAACTCGGCTCTTTGTCTGTTTTTATGCCATCTTCTCCTTACCTGCTCTTTTTACTAATTTCCCTACCATGGACAAAATAGCCAATATCCTGAAAACGAGGACATTTTCCATTTCTGTACCATATTAGGCATGAGCAGTTAATTTGAATGAGGCGCTAATAATTTAAATCTTTTAAAACTAAGCTTCATTTACCTTCAGTGCTTAGTCTTAATGTACATTAGTTAATAGTACTTATATGGGGACATAAGTGACCTTGTGCTGCTTCATCGTTTTTCCTGACCATTTGTTTCTAAGAAAGGTGACACGGTTACAGTAGCAAGCACTTGATTTTGACATCAATAAATGCTACATGTTTTAAAAGTCATTGCTGCAGCTGAAAATGATAGTGCTTTGCTCCCTTTTTAATACTGATGTTGGGTGTGGTCCCTTAAAGTAGTTATGAATAAGGCCTGTTGGTATTTTGCCACGGTTCAGTAGATTCTGTGTAAAGAGCTGTTGGTTCTGCTAAACTTGCAGAAATGTTTAAATTTAAAATAGGTTATTAGCGGAATCGTAATTGTTCAACTGCATTTTACCTTAAATGTTAACAGCCTCAAATCAAATGGATTTTAAACCAAATGGAAGAAAGGGAGTTAACTAATATTTCTAAAGACCCATTCATTGATACATCTCACTTAATACAGAATCTTTCCTCAAAAGCATTTTTAAAAAAACCTAAAAAGTATGGCCAAATGATATTAACACAAGTATATCGCTTTATTGTACATACGACTATTATATGTCTAGAAGACATGGATGTCTAGTGCAAGTTGCTTAACCTCTCTTCAGTTTTCACATCAATAAAATGATAGTCTCTAACTCAGGGTTATAATGAGGATTACATGAATTAATGCTTATAAATCCCTTAGGAGAACTTGAGTACTCAATAGCTGTTAGCCACTACTCTATTATTATATGTATTTTTATGTTTTTATACATATATACAAATAAAACATTAATTTTATTTATACATACTTAAATCACCTAGTTTTGTCAGAGTTGAGTGGTATGTTTAAACAACAGTGAGATATTAGATTTGATGTAGAAAAGACTATTGCTGGTTCCTGTGCATTAGCTGTTTGAGAGAGAAAATAAATATGAGATATCTTGAGTCCTTTTGAAGTTATGAAATTTAAATGTAATCTTTAAATGTAAGATTTCATAATAAAGTTGGGTATTTTCTAAATAGTGATATTGGGCTTAAAAGAAAATTTTTAAAGGTTGTGGAGATAGTTGGAGTGTTACTTGTTCCTTGGTCAAGGGTCCTGTGTTGGTCAGGAAAGGTGGGAGTCAGCTATACCAGCTGTTGGTTGTCGATAAGGTGATTGCGTAGGGCCCACTCGCCTGAGTACCAGGGGCCAGGACAGTACCTGCTGCTCCTCTGTGCTCCTCATTTATCTGATAAAGCAAGTGGAAATCCAATTTACTAATAAACTTTCGCAAGTGATCAGTACATGTAGAAAAAAGATTTCATTTTTTTCCCAAGAGTGTTTCTGTGGTGAAGGCATCACAAATATTGTACATAAATACTTCACTTTTATGGTCTGGATATATTCTTAAAAAAAGCATAAGAAATACCCTTTTCTGGAAGGACTTAAAAATGTCAATAGGCCTAATTCAGCTGCCTGCTCTTGTCGAAGTTTCTTCTGTGGGGCCTCTTCTTTACTTCCGCTCCAGTCAGTCATGTTCTTGTTCTGATTCATGGGTACCTGGACAGCCGGAGTAGCCTGACCGCTCTTGCCTGTGGTCTCTTCCCATTTCTCCCCCAGCCTATGGGGGTCGTTGCCCTAATCGTCTTCCTAAAGGTCAAATCTGATCGGCATTCTTCTATTCAAAAACTTCTGTGCGATTTATTGCTGAAGTTATAACCGATTCCTCAGCTAGTCATGGAAGGTTCCCTTCAGAAAGACCTCTGCTGTCCCCGGCGTGCGCATGCACGCCTTCTCTCTCTCTCCCCCTCTCTCTCTCTCTCTCTCTCTCTCTCGCGCACGCGCACACACACACACACACAATCACTCCCTCAGTCACTCTTCACTTTCAAACCTATATCCCTCTACTTTCACTTTGAGATTCAGGATAACTGAACCGTGACAGTTTTCCAAACTCTTCCATTTTATAAATCCTCCCCGGCACCGGGGCTCGAGTTCTAACGCAGAATCTTGCACTCTTTTTCAGAACGTATGTAGTGCTTCACTTCGCTAAAGCTTATAAGAATCAAGTATCTCTTCTTTATATGACAGTGATTTTGTAGAGTCTCATGTCACATAATAGAACTTGAGCTTGTTAAAAGCAAGGACTATACCCTATCATTTATACTCCTCTTATAGCTCATCTAAGGCAGGAAAGCTATAAAGCTCGCCACCATTCATCACAAGTATTGATTTTGCTGCATATTACCTACATAATCAAGTCAAGATTGGACTTATATCAAAATTAAATGATACCATTTCGCTAGCTTTCAGATATTTTAAATTTTAAATCTTTTAATGAATTTCAGACCTAATGGAGATAAAGAGAAGACAAAACTTGGGCGGGGGGGGGGGGAGATGTTGGAAGTCCTTTTCATTGCTCTCTAAATAAATCTAAAGCTGTCATCAAAGCAAACTTGATTTAAAATTGGTCACGGTACCTTTAGGTCAGGAGAGAAGATAGACTCACATTCTCTTCTTTATCCTAGCCCTTTTCCCGTTTCTCTTCTCTAAAATCTGCAAGATGCTACACAGAAGTAAAATTTAACTTGAAAAAAAGTATAGCTCCCTACCTAATAAAAACTAACACCGTGGTTTTAACAATTACCAATTACAGTATATTCAGTATTTATGCTTTTTCTTTTTCCTACAGAAAACCATAGGCAAAATTGCAACATGCTTGGAATTACGAAGTGCAGCTTTACAGGTAAACACGGTTTTTTCCCTGCTTTCTAATGTGAGAAAAATACATTATGAACTTTTCTAATAAACCTTAAGCATTAATGTTAAAATGTCTCAATACTTTGACACAAAGTATTGTCTCAGAAGCTATGTCTAGCAATAGGAATTCATGGGTTAAACTATTAAAAGATTTAGTTCATATTTAATAAACTGTAGACAGAAAAGATATAACTTCAGTTTTTTGTTATTTTTAGATCAAATGTTCTAAAATATAAAAACAAAAACCAGTTTGGGACTTTTCATTTTCTTTTTTTTTTTTTTTTTTTTTTTTTTTTTTTTTTAAGAAGATTTTATTTATTTGTCAGAGAGAGAGATCACAAGAAGGGGAACAGCAGGCAGAGGGAGAAGCAGGCCCCCTGCTGAGCAGGTAGCCCGATGTGGGGCTCCAGGTCCCTGGGATCACGACCTGTGCCGAAGGCAAATGCTTACCCAGCTGAGCCACCCAGGCATCCCGGGACTTTCCATTTTCTACTTTGAGAGCATGAAGTGGATTCCTTCATTTTGTGCACTTTTTGAATATTTAGTTCTTGCCACTTAAAAGACATAGGGTATCATGAAATCTTTGTAATAAAAAGATGTAATATGCATATTTCAAATTCAGTCCACACAGTCTCAAGAAGAATTTAAACTGGAGGACCTGAAGAAGCTAGAACCAAGTAAGTTTTATGGTTTTGTGGGACTCCTTTAGAAAACTACTTCTCCGTTGTAGATATTACGATTATTTAGCATAGATGTTTATTCATTTCTGTTCCTACCTAGTCCTCTGTGATATTTTGTGCTTTTATAATTCCTGTAATATTTATAGTAATTATTATTCTGTTTACCATTATAGAATATGAAAAATTGATTCCAGGTTCTACCTCATTCCTATATTTTAGCCTTTGTTTCAATCACTTTAATAAAGACTGTAATGACTTTGGTAAACAGTTGCAGTAGCGTTCACTGGAGAGTATAAAGTTATAGGTACTGAGGCCCATTTATACTCTGTGTCCTGGAACACGACCGTCCAGCTGTTCGTGGTGCTCTGCAAAAGAGTTCCTTGTTGTCCCCATTTTCCTGTCCCGTCTTGAGAGCTTTTCTGAAGTAAACAGTTGCTTCAAATGTTCTGGTGGTTAGGATGTGCCAAATAAGATTTTCTTATTGGTTCGCATGAATGTTCTGTCAGAGGAATGTTTTCTTATCGTTCTTATGAATGTTCTCTTTGCAAAGTGGGCAGAGGCACAAGTACTGAATCTCGCTGTGTTCCACCACATTTCCATCACCCCAGAAGAAACCCTGGCCCTATTTTTAGCATACACCTGCTTCCCCCTCCTCAATTCCCAGCCCTAGGAAACCGTGAATCCACTTTCTGTCTTGTGATTTTGCCTGTTCTGGACATTTTGTATAAATGGAATCCTATCACATATGGTCTTTTGTGACTCATTATATATGATTATTTTAAGAAAAGCACATTGATGGCTTTTTAAAAAGATCAGCCGCAGCGAGGATATCTGTTGTGTAATGGTTTTAAAGATTATAATGTTCAATTTTTTTTTTAATGATAAGAATAACTAAAATTTTGGCTATTTAGTCATTGTTTTCTATTTTGTTGTTGTTGTTGTTTGGTGTTTCCAAATAAAACTTCAGAGTGTTACAGATTTCTCCTATTGCCTTATAGGATCTTTCATGGTATTACTGGTTTCCATTCCCATTAATGGAACCAAACACTCAAATATGTCCACCAGCTGCTGTTTGCTAACTTCATGGTCTTACTGCTTGTAAATGCAAGAACTGGGTTTTAACCAGGGTTCTAAGCCACCCCAAGCCCATGTTCCTGCCACTGTCCTCTGTTGTACTACCTGTAAGTGCAATATTGGCATCAATCCTAAATACCGGGGATTTCCAGCTCAGGCTCTTGGGAGATTACTGACTCACATATGAGTGGCATTTTGGACTAAAATCTGCATTCATCTTCTATTTCTTGCTTTTTTGTTTGTTTGCTTGTTTTTGTTTTTTTAAGATTAGGGATGGGAATGGAAAGGAAAGATAATATTGGGATTTATTTTGTCATATTTTGAATTTATATACTGCCTTTCATTTGGACCTGTCCCTTCTTCATACTTAGTTATCTTTTCAGGTGATTTTAATTTGCTCTTGCCTTTTAAAGGAATGTAAATGTGTATCTTATATCTCAGGATATGCTCTGTAATTTTGCATTTATCAAAGCTTAGGCACTTCTTCTGAGTTATATCAGAATTGAACATTTTCTACAGTATATGAGTATATTTCAGGTTAAGTCAAGCTAGTTTCTGCCTCTTTTAAGACCATAAGGAAAGGAAAATTAACATGTGGGATTTGGTTTATTCTGTTAATGTACTTTTTTTTTTTTTTTTAAGATTTTATTTATTTGTCAGAGAGCGAGTGAGAGCAAGCACAGGCAGACAGAGTGGAAGGCAGAGTCAGAGGGAGAAGCAGGCTCCCTGCGGAGCAAGGAGCCCGATGTGGGACTCGATCCCAGGACGCTGGGATCATGACCTGAGCTGAAGGCAGCTGCTTAACCAACTGAGCCACCCAGGTGTCCCTGTTAATGTACTTTTCCTTTAAGGTTAAAAAACAAAGTCTTTTGATAATCCTTTCTGAAACTAGTACTACCTCTAAGAATTTGAAAGTACTATTTATTTCATTTTCTGATGTTGATCCTTGGTAATATACTACTTCTTACTGAAACATACCTCCCCCACCACCACTCTGTGAAGTTCCTTCCATTGACTGATCCTTATAGGCCCCAGAGAAATCCCACCTTTCTCTGAAAGCTTTCTGTGCTCTCCCAGCCCTAATTAAATTCTACGTCCTGGCCTTTTTGGGAGCACTTTTTATGTCCATCATCATAGTGTGCCCTGTGTGATGCTCACTTAAATTCATTTTGCTCCTAAATGAGATTGTCAGTAATCTTTGTATTTTCCCCACAGAGCCCAGGCTGCATATCGTATGATCTTGGCGAATTTTTAAGTTGAACAGTGTTGAATGTCTTCAGGGAATCTTCTCCCATGATTAAAAAAGTAACCTTTCAGCTAGGAAGCCCTTACTCATTTTGTCCACCAGAAAAATGAAACAAATCAGCCACAAAAGCAGAACACACGTTGTTG
The DNA here is from genome assembly GCF_011764305.1 of Mustela putorius furo. Lineage (NCBI taxonomy): Eukaryota > Metazoa > Chordata > Mammalia > Carnivora > Mustelidae > Mustela > Mustela putorius. The sequence continues at coordinate 20,722,764 of NW_025421402.1, read as the reverse complement.
ACTGTGTTATTTTTAGAGTATGGCCTTCAGGAGGGTGGGAGTCCATGCTCCTTGAGAGTGGGCAGGGAGTACTGGGTTTTTCCTCGCAGGGGTGCAGCATCAGATGTCAGCCACGGGGTGAGCCCCTTGGTCCCCAAATCATGATGGACTCCGTGCTCATGATAATACCTTCCGGGAAATTATAAACTGCTTCTCTTCTCTAAATCTTCCTAAAATATCAACACTAGCATCGGTGGAAGAAAAATCCTATATATAAGTTTTAAGTAGAACTCTATTGTAAAAGCACATTAGAATCTCTGTTATTCCATAGTTGGTGAGAATAGAAACCTATAATTAAAGAAAATGAGAAAGGACCTGTTATTTTCTTTTAAAAGGATATGAATTAAATACCTGATATGCTCTATTATTGTAAATAGTAACTAATGAGAGGCTGTTGTTCCAGGTCAAGCCTTTCCTATCATAGCATTGGTACCTACGAAAAGAAATACTGTCCTATTCTCGTATTACAGTAGAAACAAAAGGTATTCTTAATAACTGATAGAGTGTTTGACTTTTTTAATTGATTTTTTTATACTTGTTGTAAAGTTTGATTTTTTCCCCCCTTTTATTACTAAAATAGCATTGCAGTGCTTTTGTTTCTGATGTGAATGCTACAAGGCCTTCTTTGTCACCACTCCCCTACTCTTAGGATCTAGCACGATACTGTGTAAGCGATTCATTGATATTTGAGTTGAATTAATAGTTTATTTACACTGAGCAGTCATGCACAGGTTTAAAAAAGGATGTTTTTTATAATTTTAAAAATAATACTTCTTAGACCTGAAATAGTAGGATTCTAGTCAGCTGAATAGGGAAAACTATGGAGAGAATAAATTACCGTATAATAATGTGAGCTTATACTTATATGGGACTTTAAATTTCCCATGCAATCTCATATCTATTAATTTACTTCTTTGCACAGTGGGGAAGTGGTGTTCCCGTTTTAGAATTGGGGAAACAGATTCAGAGTAGTTATATAAATGATATAATAACAACTGACATGATTATGGGACTTCTCTTGCTTATCAAACTTGAGTTATATAGTCTGTTTTATTCGTTGAACAAGCCAAACTAGTACCTGCCTCAGTCTTTGTTGTTGTTGTTACAAAGATTTTTTTTTTTTAAAGATTTTATTTATTTGACAGACAGAGATCACAAGTAGGCAGAAAGGCCAGCAGAGAGAGCAAGGGAAGCAGGCTCCCTGCTGAGGGGAGAACCCGATGCGGGACTCGATCCCAGGACCCTGGGATCATGACCTGGGCTGAAGGCAGAGGCTTAACCCACTGAGCCACCCAGGTGCTCCCAAAGATGTTATTTTTAAGTAATCCCTCCACGTAACCTGGGACTCAGACTCAGCCCTGAGATCAAGAGTCACATGCTCCACAGACTGAGCCAGCCAGGGCCTACCCCTGTAGCCTGTTTTTTGTTTTTTTTAATTTTATTTATTTGAGAAAGAGCACAAGTAGGCAAAGCAGCAGATGGAGAGGCTCAACCCCAGGACCCTGGAGTCGTGACCTGAGCTGAAGGCAGACACTAGACCCACTAAGCCACTCGGGCGCACTCTCTCTAGCCTGTTTTTTAATACTTGGAAAGCCCTGCCCCAGTGCTACTTAGGGACAGTTCCTCTCATTCCATATTATGTTGGAACACACTAGTTTTCCAGCAGTTATTTTGAAAGGCCTGCCCTGTCCACCTTAGCCGAAGTCCCTCTGCTCTGCTTACGCACTCACCGATCCTGTCCTTCATGATGCCGGCCACAGTCTAACAGTACCTTGTTGATCTGTTGCTTTGTTTACTGTCTGCTTTTCCTCACTGGGGGCTTAAGATCCATAGATGAGAGCAAGAACCTTCTGTCTCGATCGCTGCCATATCTTTAGCACCTAAAACAGTGAGTGGAACCATGTGGGCACTCGGTGCACATCTGTTGGGCGGAAGAATGAGAAAGGAAAGAGGAGGATGAGAGCCGGAGGGAGAGAAGGAGCAAGAATGGAAGCTAGACCCAAGTCCCAGACCTCTCTCACGAAGGACTCAGTAAGAGTGCCCCTCGGACTCCTGTTGGGATAAACCACGAAATTGCACGTGCTCTGGGATTTCCTACTTTGGGGTGGTAACATATATGCCACAGCTATTTTATCTCTAAACTACAGTGCTCCAAAATGAGGCTAAGTAAGTTGAATACAAAATCATAGGAACTTTCCGGATTGCTCAGTTAATGCCATTACTCCACCTTCATGTAACTGCAGGGAGTTGCTGAAGACCCGTAACCCCACATATGAAGCTCTAAATTACATGCTTTTAGGGGCACCTGGGTGGCTCAGCCGTTAAGCGTCTCCCTTCGGCTCAGGTCATGATCCCAGGGTCCTGGGGTCGAGCCCTGTGTCAGGCTCCCTGCCAGCCGGAAGCTGCTTCTCCCTCCCCCTCCTTCCTCCCCTCTCCACCTGCTTGTGTCCCCCTCTCCCTGTCTCTTTGTCAAATAAATAATTTTTAAAAATAAATCAATACTTTTAGTAACTCTGTAAGGTATCCATATTCATAGCAGCTCTCTAAGCACAGGCAGAGTTATAGAACATCTCTCTTTAAGTTTACAAACCAGCATGTAATCACCGACCCTACCATGATGCAGAAGGTGATGGGTTCCATGTTATCTGAAGACTTCTCCTGAGGGTAAATCCCTCTTTGTGTATTTGTCTACGTACGTATGTGTGTAGATACATGTATGTCTGTAATAAACTGTCGTAAATGGTATATTGAAATTGTAACCAGTTTTGTTCAGTTTTGCCAGTTTAATGGAGTTGAGGGGAAATCAGGACATAGACCAAAATGTTCTGACCACAACTGGTTATCTTTGAACCAGTCTTGTAATTGAGGTACTCCATGAAGGAGAGCTTCTCTTTTTCTGCTGCCCTGTGTCTCACCTAGGACCTTGTACATACAACTTAGTTTGTTCCCTGTGAGGGCTCTGAGACTCTGGAACTTACTTTTCTTGGAAATCTGACAAAGTACTGGTGCCTGGAATATACTATGGATATTTTCATTTTGCTAAGACCTTCCGTGGACAAATGCATCATGGTTCTGAATGATGATGAGAGTGGGAATTTTTTAAAGTATTAATATGCATAGTAAAATTGACTAAAAATCAGTCATTTCTAATAAAATTTATTTTGATTCATGGAAGAGTTTATGTGTCTGTCTTTCTGTTTTTATTCTAGTCCTAAAGAATATTCTTACGTATAATAAGGAATTCCCATTTGACGTTCAGCCTGTCCCCTTAAGGTAAAATAAAGAAGCACCAATATTTGTCTTATTTTTTTTTGTCTTATTTTATAACTACTTTTCAGATATTTCTGCATTTTTTAAATCAGTATTGGTATCTTTAGTATCAGTAGGTCAACGTTTTTGTGTCAACATTTTTTGTGTCTGCATCGTATTACCTGGGATGTAATCTTTATCTATAATAGAGTTATGATGCCTCTCTAGGGTAGTTAGTTTTGTAGCTCACTCTTTTGTCTACTGTTTTGCGTGCAGAAGAATTTTAGCACCTGGTGAAGAGGAGAATTTGGAATTCGAAGAAGATGAAGAAGAAGGTGGTGCCGGAGCAGGGTCTCCTGATTCCTTTCCTGCTAGAGTTCCCGGTGAGTATCACTGATTGCAAAACAGGCATAACTTAATCCAAGCTTAGGGGGTTTAGAACTTATTTTGGTACTTGCCACTCTTCAGCAAATTTTCATTGCCATGTTATTGGCTGGAGCTATTTTATATGTATAGTCTGAAGGCATCTTACTGTCTGTGTTGGGTGCACAAGGCCACCCGCATTCAGTGATCTGCTAGGAGGACTCACGGACTCCGCGTGTAGTTGTTTTCACAGCTGTGATTTATTGCACTGGGCAAGGACAAGAACAAAGTCAACAAGGGGAAAAGGTGCGCAAGTGAACGGAGTCTGGAGGAAACCAGGTGTGGGCTTCTTTTTTTTTTTTTCTCTTTTTCTTAGATTTTATTTAAATTCGAGTTTGTTAACAAAGAGTGTACTGTTAGTTTCAGGGGTCAGACTTAGTGGCTCATCATTCGCAGACAACCCTCAGCGCGCACTGCAGCCCATCCCCCATTGCCCCGCCAGGTGCAGCTTCTGAGTCTCTCCCAGTGGAGTCACGCAGGTTGTACTACGTGTAAAATGGCTCTGAGGGAAGCTATTAGAGACTCCATGCCCACAGCCATGATCGCACCGAACTGGAGGTTCAAATGGCCACTTTGGACTCCTCCTGCCTCTGAATCGACAGGCGAAGAAGGGAGTTACCATGCTGGCCACGGTGGCTGATTCCGAGTGCACCCGGGGAAGGCACAGCTGCTCCATAGTGACTAGAGGGGACCCGTTTGGATGTCCGTTATATCACAACTCCTGTGATTAGGGTTGACGGCAGAGTGCACCCATCCAGTCCCTGCATGGCCAGTGATGGTTTCTAGTACTTGGGTTACAGGATGGCAAGGAGAAGCACAAACATCGCTCACAGAACATCACCTCTTCTCTGGGGAAGGGGCTAGTGAGGTTTGGGTTGTGTACAGGACAGTAGTATCACGTTAAGTATGGCCTTCTTATTGCCTTTATAGAGAGCTTAAGTGTGGCTCAAGGAGATGTGTATGCATGCCGAGTAGACAAGGGGTGACATGGTGATGTTTAATTGTGTATGTCAGCCTGACAAGGGCCCAGGGTGCCCAGACATCTGGCCAGATGTCACTCTGGATGTGTCTGTGAAAGTGTCTCCAGAGGCTCACATTTGAATTGAAGACTGAATGAAGCAGATTGCTGTCCCTAACGTAAGGGCTTCGTCCAGGGAGCAGAAAGCCTAGGCAGGGCAAAGAGGCCTCCCCTCCCCTCTTTGAGCTGGGATACTGGTCGTCGTCTGCTATGGGACTCGAAACTGAAACATCAGCTCTTTCTGGGTCTTAGGCCTCCTGGTCTTCTGTCTGGAACATGCGCCAATGGGCTCTCCTGGTTCTGAGGCCTCAGACTGAAACTATGTATCTGTCTGTCTGTCTGTCTTCTCTTTCTCTGGAGGACACTGAATACAGTAGCTAATCATATCTGCAAAAAGAAAAAAAAGAACGAAACTCCATCCCAGCACCATTCCTAGGGGCTGATCACATAGGCACCCTCTGCTTAGCACTGGCCAGAGTTCCAGACTCCCGGAAGGAAAGCGCATACTCAGCATAAACCATATTGTTTGCACAGTTTACCGAGAGTGACCGTCCTTACTGGGGGATGGTGGGGACATGCCAGAAATCCAAGTTCCCAGACTCTAGCCCAGGGGTGGCCTTGCCACCTGAGAATAACAGTCTCAGGCCTGCTGTAGTAACTCTTTACTGTAGACTCTTCTGAGCACTTCTTGAATTAATCAATTGTAGTCATTAAGACTGGATCCAAGGGGAGTGGGTACTGAGCAAAGGCTCTTTTTTCCCATCTTGTTTTAGGAAAAGAAATAACGTATGGCACGTCATTTTTATTTGCAGAAGATCTCAATGAGGATCTTCCCTTTCTGCAGATGACCTAGGCAGGCACCCAGGATAAGTCGCTTGCCTCTCCCAGTCCCTGGATCACTCTTACACGTGCATCGTGTTCATTTCTGGCAGACTTATTCACTTTAGGTGTGAGAGCAATCTGCTACGAGATTATTACGCATTTTGAAATAGAACCTAGAAGCTTTATAGTAGAGCTAAGCACAATTTGTGTGTCATCCAGATAACTTTCTTTGTAATAAAAGTATAGTCATATTCCGATATTTTTAATCCTCCCCAGGGAGGAGGCATTATGGAGCAGGAACAGCATAGACTTGAACCAACAGGTGCTTGGGCTGGAGTCTAGGCTCTGACAGTGACTCGTAGAAGGGCTTTGTTCTGATTTCCTAAACCAGTCTGAAGCTCAGTTTCTTTTATAACATGGGATAATAGCAGTGCCTAACTTGTCAGGTTCCTGTGAAGATAAAACACAGTTCTGTGGCTAAAGCTGCGAGCGCCCTCGGGGTCACATGCTGAACATTCCATGACACCTGTTGTTCTAACCATCCCTTCCCTTCAGTGGGGGTAGCAGGACCTGCGCTCTGGGGTTCCTAGGGAAATTACAGGCTGTGTTTCTTTGGGGCAAGGGCATTATTTCCAATCTGCTTTGCTTTATGAAGAGCGATGTATTTTTCTTACTTTTGTCATATAGGTAGGAAATTTCAAGTTGGTTGTGCTGGTGAGAGAAATTACTTTGCTGTTTTACTGACTGAATAATTGTCATTCCCTTTCCAAACCACATATTGTAATTGACGTAGTTTCCAGTGCTATAAATTTCAGCCTAACTTGGTGGTTTGCTCACTGCTGTACTTTGATAGCAGATAAGATCCTTAAAGTAGTTGATATAAACTGTGATACAGATTAAGATCTTTGTGGGGTTCGGGTTGATGAGTTGAAGGGAAACTTATACCATAAACTAAATCTATTTGCTATATAGGATTAAGCCCAAATGAAATAGATTTTTGTATTCTGATTCAGCATTGTGATAGCTCATTTCAGAGATACAGAAAAGTTACTGAACCCTTGTTTTCGCTGAATTTCTTTTTTCCAAAATTAAGAAAGAGCACATATAGTTTAAGTAACTGTATTTAGTTTGTGATATGAGTGTTATTAAGTAATTTGTAGAGCACCTGGGTGGCCCAGTCGGTTAAGTGTCTGTCTTCAGCTCAGGTCATGATTCCAGGGGCCTGGGATCCAGCTTCTCCTCTGGCTCCCTGCTCAGCGGGGAGTCTGCCTCTCCCTCCTCTCTCCCCATCCCCCCAGCTCATGCTCTCTCTCTTTCTCGCTGTCTCTCAAATAAATAAAATCTTTTTTTATGTGAAATTATATTTACTGAAATCATCATCGAAATAGGAAGGTGACATTTGACATTTAATTGTAAAGCAGGAAAACATTTCTTTTTCTTCCAACCCTGAGGGAATCAGTGATGCCTAGGCAGTGTCTGCATTTTGGTGGCAAAAAGATTCTAAGAATTGTGACTTTTTGTCAACTTTGTTCTTTTTTTTTTTTTTTAAAGGTTTTAATTATTTGAGAGCGAGAGAGAGAGATAGCGAGAGATAGAGCACAAGCAGAGGAGAGGGAGAAGCAGGTTTCCCCGCTGAGCAGGGAGCCCAACCCTGGGCTTGATCCCAGGACCTTGGGATCATTAAGCAACTGAGCCCTCCAGACAGGGTTCACTTTTGTTCTTATATAATTTATTGAGTTGTAAGTTTGTTGTGACTTTTTTAAAGTCAGATTTACTGAAATATCGTTTACATGTATATTTATGTATAAGTGAGTGATTTTTAGTGTGTAGTTTATACGTTTTGACAAATGCCTACAGTTATATAAACACTAACACTAATGAAGAATGCGGTATTGTATATGGTATGTATGACTCAGTCGTTTTTTGCCCATTTAAAATTAAAAATGACTTTTGTCCAACCTTTCTTGAAGAAAAAAGATGAAAAAAATCTTAGCTTTCTTGATAAGTACTTTCTTCTTTTCAAAAATTTAAAAACTCATAAGGCAAACAAACTTGTTAAATAATTGGCTTAAGTTAAAATGACATTTAATTTGTCTAGAGGTAGGCTTGGCAGGGACGCCTGGGTGACTCAGTCAGTGAAATGTCTGCCGTCAGCTCAGGTCTTGGTCTCAGGGTCCCACGACCGAGCCTCTCCCCGGGGGGTCTTCCCATCTCCGGTCTTCCCGCTCATCCTCTCTGACTCTCTCTCAAATAAGTAACATCTTGAAAAATAAAAAATAAAGGTAGGCTTGTTAGATTTCATTTAAATAAAGGATATAAATTTCCAGCCTGTTATTTATGTCCAAAAAATTGACTGACAGCATTGAATAGTAAAGCTAATAAAATCGTAAGCAGAGGAGCCTGAATTTAAAAATAGCCCAAGACACAATTTTCCAAGATTTTAAAACAAAGTTCATATTGAATGACATGATCAATCTCAAATATAGGTTTAGCCATTTCAAAATTATTATATGAGTGTGTTGATTTATCTCTATAGAGACTTAACTATGTGTACACGTTTTTTTGAAACTAGAAATGAAGAATGTGATTTATCTCTTTAATGTGGAAACAGTTTTCATATTCACTTGGGAAAGGCATCGTTCATAAAAGGAGAATTACCCTTGGCTTTGAAAGTTACATATGCAGTGCCCCCCACCTTTTTTTTTTTTTTTTTTTTTTTTTTTTTTTTTTTTTTTTTTTGAGAGAACGTGCTTGCATGGTGGGGTTGCCGGGTTGGGGGAGGCTCTTAAGCAGGCTCCTTGCTCAGTGCAGAGTCCAACAAGGGGCTTAATCTCACGATGCTGAGATAGTCACCTGAGCCAAAATCAAGTCAGATGTTTAAGCAACTGAGCCACCCAGATGCCCCAGCAGTCCCCTTTTGACTTTCAAAAAAAAGCCATACTCAGAGTGAAAAAGACAAATAAGGAGCTAACATCCTTAATACGTAAGAAATCTTTAAGCTCTGACAACCAAGGCCACAGGCACATTAGAAAATTGGGCAAAGGACATGGACAGTTAACTCACACAGGCAAATACATACACATAGCCCTTGAACATATGAAAAGATGTGTGTAATGAGAGACATACACACTGAAACTACTGTTGCTGAGGCGGCGGGGGACATGCTCGTTCAGTGCTGGCGGGAATACAAACAGGTGCATTTCCTTTCGAAGGGAATTCGATATCTAACAACGAAATTAGGCATTTTATTCTTAGGCCCAGCAATCCATCCCACTTCTAGGAATTTATTCTAAGGATACACCTCCAATAAAATGGGGAAAAAAAAAAAAAGACTGGCGTATATCAGGTTATTTATTGTGGTATTATTTGTAATAGTAAAATATTAGAAACAGCCTAAAAACTATGTTACATAAAAAACTACAGATCACAATTAGGAAAATCTTCATGAGCTAATGAGTGATTTTTAGAATATATCGTTAAATAAACAAAGTACATCGAGGTGATCCACCTTAAGAGATTGAGAAAAATCTCAGTCCTCTCAATAGATGCAGAAAATGTTTTAAATTAACTCTAGGGGCACCTGGGTGGCTCAGTGGGTTAAGCCTCTGCCTTTGGCTCAGGGTATGATCTCAGGGTCTTGGGATCGAGCCCCACATGGGGTTCCCTGTTTCCCTATCCTTCTGTCCCTCCCCACGGCTTATGCTTGCTCGCTCTCATATAAATTTTAACAAATTAAATTCTAAATCTATTATTGAATTTAAAAAAAAATTCTAGCAGACTAGGGCACCTGGGTGGCTCAGTCAGGTAAGGATCTGACTCTTGATTTCAGCTCAAGTCCTGATCTCAGGGTTGTGAGATGGAGCCCCACATCAAGCTCCATGCTCAGTGGGGAGTTTGCTGGAGATCTTCTCCCTCTGCCCCTCCCCTACTCCTAAAGTAATAAATAATCTTTTATTTTTTTTTTTTTTAAGATTTTATTTATTTGACAGAGAGAGAGATCCCAAGTAGGCAGAGAGGCAGGCAGAGAAAGAGGGGAGGAAGCAGGCTCTCTGCAGAGCAGAGAGCCCAATGCAGGGCTCGATCCCAGGACCCTGAGACCATGACCTGAGCCGAAGGCAGAGGCTTTAACCCACTGAGCCACCCAGGTGCCCCAATAAATAAATAATCTTTTTAAAAAAGTCTAGCAGCCTGAGAACAGAACACATCTCAGGTGTTCTCTAGGGACACTTAGAGCCAAAATCATACTTACTGGTAAAAATTGAAGCTTGCCTTTTCAGATCAAGAGCAAGGCAAGAATGAGAGTGCCAGTATTACCTCTTTTTATTAACATTGTCTGGAAGTGCTAGCCAGTCCACTAGGACAAGAAAAACGAAAGATAAACATTAGGAGAAGAAAATCCCCGCCCTTTATCTGTAGGTGTTATGAATATATATGTAGTCCATATAAAAGAATCAACAGGTGAGTAATTAGGATTAATAAGAGAGTTTAGCATACATGGTTCCTTGAAAGAATCAACTCTTAAGTACAGAATTTTTTAAATCTATAAACAAGCAACAGTTGCTTAGAAGATAAATATAACATTTATTATGGTATCATAGAATATCAAATACCTAGCAATAAGTCCCAACAAAAGAAGTATTAAGACCTTTGTGAAGAAAATAATAAAACTATCAAGAGCAATTAAGAAGTCTTTAATAAATGGAAAGGAATATTTCAGTTCATGGATTGGAAGAAGCAATTTGTACAGATGTGACTATTTATAAAGTTGATCTTGAACTTCACTGCAATGCCAATAGATTTTTTTTTTCTTAAGAACTTGACAGCTGTTTTTATAATTTACATGGAAAAGCAAACGGCCAAAACTAGTTGACTCTTGGAAAATAATGTTAAGAGGGGAGAATTTGTTTTACCGAATATCAAGACTTTTTAGAAAACTGTAGTGATGAAGATACTGTGGTAGTGGTGCGAGGGTAGGAAATGGTGCTGTGAGGCAGAGTGGGAAGCCCAGAACAGCCCGTGCTTGATTTGTGATCAGGGTGCACTGCAGGTCAATGGGAGAAATTATGGCCTTTTATATACATGGTGTGGGGGCACCTGGCTGGCACAGTCCATTAAGCATCTGAATCTTGGTTTTGGCTCAGGCCCCTGTCTCAGGGCCGTGAGATTGAGCCCTGTGTCGTGCTCCCTGCCCAAAGTTGGTTCTCTCTCCTCTCCCTCTGCCCCTTCCACTTGTGCTCTCTTTCTCTCTCAAATAAATAAAAAGATCCTTTAAAAATAAATAAATAAATAGTGCTGGGGCAGTTGGGTTTCCATGTTGGATAGAATGAGATTGGGCTCTTACTACACACCAAAGACAAAAATTAATTGTAGAATTAAATGCAAATAGAAAAATGGTAAGTCTACAAGATAAGAAAACACATTTGTGATCTTGGAGTAGGGAAAGATACTTGAATGGTACACAGAAAGTGGTGACTGTAAAGGAATTTAGAGATTAAGAAATATGCAATGTTAACATTGAGAATTTATCATAATCAGAAGACACCATTAACAGACCACATAATCTGTGGTGGTAGAAATCCTGAAAGGTTATCTCTTTTGGGTCTGCTGGAGACACAGGAGGGCTCCCAGTACGCTGGCAGTGTCTTTCCTGGATCCACTGGTGGTTACACAGACGTGTTCACTTTGAGAAAATTCATTAGGCTGTACTTAAAATTTGAACATAATTTATATGCTTTTTAATATGTTGCCCTTCAATATAAAGTTTCTTTTTAAAGATAAGCCACCTGAGAATCTAATTACAAACACATATCCAATGAAAGCTCGTATCAAAATATTAGAGAATTTCTACAAATAAGAAAAAGATGAACATTCCTAGAAAAGATGTGCAAAATAATTGAACAGATACTTCAGAAAAGAGGAAATCCAAATGCTCATTCTAAAATGAAAAGAAGCTCAACCTCAGTCAGTCATTGGAGAAACACACATGAAAACCGGACCGACGTTTCTCCGCACCTAAACTGGCTAAAAAGCGTCTGACCCCTCCAATCATCGTAGGGGGCCGGGGGGCGGGGCACAGGGGGAGCAGTGCTGGAGGGGGGTATCCGCATGGACACTTGGGACACAGATTGTCTTCACGTGGTAAGCAGGAGGGCGGCGCCCCATGGGAGTGGTGACCCCTCTCTTTTGCAAATGTGTGCACACATGCACGAGAACCTGTGTGCGAGAACGTTACAGCAGCACGGTTCCCGCAACTCCTAGTGCCTGTCCGCGGAAGAACGGACGCATCACCTGTGCGGTGTTGAGAACCCCGTGTGCTGTGCACCGGTACCACAGTCCTGCGGATGGACAAGCTACAGCTACTGGCAACAAGTCAGGTCAATCTCGAGTTCAAAAGGAGGCAAAACATAATTAATACAGTGCCTTCGAGCAATCACTTTGGAAGCCAGGGTAGTGGAGCGGGATTAGAAAGAACTGTGCACGGTGATACAGGGGGGCTCCTGGGGTAATGCTTATCTTTTGACCTAAGTGATGGCTGCATGGATGCTGGTTTTCCAGTTTTCATTAGGCCATTTGCTTGTTTTATTTGCCTTTCTAAATATTTGTTAGATTTCACAATTAAAATCTTTTAAAAGACAGTGGATGCAGTAAGAGACCTTTTGTTTTTAAGAAAACCATTGAATATTGAAAATGTGTTGAAATATGGCAAAATGTCAAAGACTAATTTCCTGTGAAAAAGTAATGTTATAATTGTCCTTTCGAAATGGTATTTAATATGCTTTGAGTGTCCTGTTTTGATTTTCTAATTTCTAACTTTTCATAAGCCAAAGGTTTTAACAAATATCACCAGTTAAGACTCTTGAATTTTTTTTCTTTAAAGACTTTATTTATTTATTTGAGAGAGAGCGAGCAACAGAGATAATGAAAGAGACCACAAATGGGGAGGAAAGGGAGAAGCAGGCTCCCCACTGAGCAGGGAGCCCCGATGCCATGCGGGGCTGGATCTCAGGACCCTGAGATCATGACCTGAGCCAGAAGCGGATGCTTAACCAACTGAGCCACCCAAGTGCCCCAAGACTCTTGAATTTCTATAATAATTTTCCCATCATAAAATTCACTCATTGTAAGTGTATACAGTTCAGTGACTTTTGTAGTGTTTGTTGTACATCTCACCAGTTTGATAGATCCAATCTGAGGACATGTCCATTACCCCCTAAAATCCCCTCAAACCTGTTTGTAGTTAATCAAGATGTTCTCTTTTGAAGGTAGTAAGTTGATTCACGTATTTCAAATAATTCATCATTAAAAGTAGAGTCACACATTGTTGGACAGAAACATGAAAAATGTCAAAATCCCTTAAAAATGTTAGACACTTTAGTTTGAGATACAGTGTGCATATTAAAGTCAGCTTTGGTTCACATCTGTTCTCAGTAGATAATATCATTTCTTGAGGTCTGTTTTTTGGTAGGGAATGCTCTTCTGGGTGATCTTTTAGTTTTAAAAAATTTGGTTGATATGAGAGGGGTTTCAAATACAAATGTGTATGCCGTTCTCAGCAGGATTAATTTCCGAGAGAAAAGATCAGACAGAATAGGATGCAGAAAGGGATAGGAAATTAGATTATAAAATTATTTAATTAAGTACATATATTAAATTGTAGCTATTTCTTCCATTAATAATTAAAAGATTGGGGCACCTGGGTGGCTCAGTTGGTTAAGCGTCTGCCTTCAGCTCAGGTCATGATCCCAGGGTCCTGTGATCGAGCCCCACGTTAGGCTCCCTGCCCTCTGACTGCTGCTCCCCCTGCTTGTGCGCTTGCGTACTCTCTCTCTCTCTCAAATAAAATCTTAAAAAGAAAAAGGATTTGTTGATTGATTCTGTTATTAAGCTACTCAAACTTTGGAAAAATATAAGAAAAGTTTAAAAAGCTCTTTGTCTTTTTCTGCCACTTTATATAGAGTAGGAAATATATCTTATGTAGTGCGAGTAAGTGTGAAATGTGTGTATGATGTGAGTATAATTAAGTATGTGGTCATTTGTAATTGGGCTTCCCAGAGTGAGTTGAATCTTCAACAGATTTGACCATCTTACGCTTTAGTGTTGAATATGAATTGGGAAGTACAGATGTATTTTGTATCTCATTAAATATTTGTCCAAAAGGATCACATTGAATGGGAGTTTTGGAAACCACAACAATGTCTGGCGACTTCCTCAGTCGGTTAAGGGCAAGGCTGTAGCTTCTCTGTGTTGCTCCAGGATTTGCTCACTTTTTGCTCTTCTCTTGTCAGGCACTTTACTACCCAGGCTGCCGTCAGAGCCAGGACTGACCTCACTCACCATCCGAATTGAGAAAATCGGTCTGAAGGATGCGGGACAGTGCATAGATCCCTACATCACAGTTAGCGTAAAGGGTAAATAACTCTGTCTGCCTTTTCCCTTCCGGCAAACCGTGTAATGTTGATTCGCACTTGGGGCCAGGGGCAGGAGTGGGGCTGGGTCCTGGCACCTGTGACCGTTCATTTGCATTTGCCCTACAGTGAGGGAAAATCCCTGGGCAGCCATCCTTGTTCCTTCACTGAGTAGTTCTGAGAGTGTTTCTAAAAATACTTCATTATTTATAACTGACATGCGCATTTGCTGTTGAGAGTTTTTTGGTAGATTTCCGTATCCTTAAAATCCGATCCAGGGTGTGAACTAAACATACCCACTGTCTTCAACAGCAGATGCCTCCTTCCACCTTCTCAGGGTGTGTGGTTCTCTTGGCCAAGCCCCACGCTCCCCTGTTCCCCCACAGCTCCCCTTTGGGCCCCCTCCTTCCTGCCATGGTGTCTTTGGCCCAGGGGAGCCTTGCAGGGGTGCGTGCGCGTGCATCGGGCCTCCAGTGAACCATCCGTGGAGACGGGGAGGTAGGGCACATCCATGAATAGCCGTACCCTGAGCCTAATGCTGGGGACGTGAAAGAAACGTTGTATTTCTTACTAAGCACGGTTTTCTTCAGGATTTGTTTGTTTTTTCCTGTCCGGTGTGGCATACCATTTATTCCTTGAAAATAACTTTCTGAGTCTTTGGTTTAGGACGAAATCTGCACTGATGGATCCTTTTGTTGGCGTCAAGCCTTCATAGGGCACTTTATTTGTAAAGCACTCAGTGGTCTTTTAAAAATAAATACTGGGCGACTGAGGATAAGGTTACCATACTATTTCTCAGGAATCCTGCACCATCAGTTTTCATCTACAGCTAATCTGCACCTTGAGGCAAACCAAAGAAACAGGCTGAAACTAAACTTACCAATCACAGAAGTAAATTCAGACCTCAGGGTTCATCAGTACCAAATAACAGAAAAATGAATTCAGACACAGAGAAGAATTTTAACATGGAGACCACATGACCCACATCACTGATGCTGAAGTACTTGAACCTCTGATGTTATCGTTTCCCAAGTCCATGGTCTACTGGAAAGTCTTGCTACCCTACACTATGTGATAGACCATTTGTAAAACTACGTATCTCACGTGGTAAAATACACTGTAGAAATGTACTGCAGGGTAATGTTCTAGGTGCTCTGTTACCGTTGCAAACACTAAACTAAAATAATCAAACGTATTAAATTGTTGTAAGTTCTCCCAGGTTGGAGTCTGTTGAGTCATTCATAAACGCTAGTCATTAACTGAGTCCATGTTGAATTTGATTAAACTGCAAGATTCCTGGCTCCAGGAAATTAAAACCGTGCACCATACCTAGTATACCCTGTGGTTGTTGTAAATCAGGTTACTTTAGAGCAGGGACAGTCAGAATTTAGGGAACATGTCTAAAGAATGACTCACTTAGAGAAAAGTTTCATTGGCAGCTTTCATGGCCACTGTTCTGACTCTCCCTGAAATACAGCAGGAGAATTCTGTCATGTTTGATGAAAGGCCTTTCCACGCCGTGCGCTTGATCAGAGTTGGAAAATAGGGGTGGGGCCCCACTGTGGATATCATTCGTGTTCCAGATTTTTGTTGCCTACAGCAGTACAGCAGTGTAAGGAAGACAAAAGCTCTTTTCCCTTCTTAAAAATAGGGATCAAACTTCGTTGTCCTCAAGCTTTCTTTAGCACCTGTACCTGGCAAGGCTTCCTCCCCTGGCCCTGAGGCCTCTCCCAGACTCGGCCCTCCGCTCCCTCCGTACACCTCCAGAAACCGGCAGCTCCCTACGTCCCGACTCACACCAGAGGGGGTGTCCGTATCTGAGACTCTCCTCGCAGCTTTTGCCAGGCCGCTTTAGGAGACATAACCCTCTGTGGTTTGTTGGCAGTTTCCGAGTCTGTATGTTTGAAACTCTTTTTTTCCCTCTCTAGATCTGAATGGCATAGATTTAACTCCTGTGCAAGATACTCCTGTGGCTTCAAGAAAAGAAGATACATATGTTCATTTTAATGTGGACATTGAGCTCCAGAAGCATGTTGAAAAATTAACCAAAGGTTGGTTTGTGGTGGTAAACATTGGCTTCTGATGGCCAGAGTTCTCAACTTGGGTTTGTGTGCCCTCGAGCTAGCTAGCGTGTGGGCAGAAGTATGTGTCACATAGTGTTTAGTGTCTGAAGTATCGGTTTTTTAAAACATGGGAATTAGGAATAGTATGATCTAGTTGTATAATAAATAGCAGTTGTATAATAAAGTGTTCTTTAATTATTAAATTTCATCATCTTGGACAACAAAACAAAATGTCTAAGTTTTCCTCTTACCGAAGAGTGGAGGGAGACAGAGGCTCTGACGGTTTAGTCTCCGATGGGTGAAAGAATAAGCTGTTTTTCCAGCTGATTTTATTGGGCAGAAAGATACCATAAGTTGTGCGTAGTTGGCAGGAGGTTGGGAAAGGACAAAACACATTTTTAAAAAGGTGAAGTTACATTTCCAAGTGAGCAGGTTCCTGAGACTAAACGCTTTTCGGTGCTGTGTGCGCTGCAGGAGTGTCTGTGTTCTAGGACAAGACTTCAGGATCCCTCCGTCACCTGAGATTGTCTTGCAGTTTTTGACATTTTCACACTTTGCAGGAAGCTTGTATGAGATCTAGAAGTGCTTTTGGAGCCATTGCCACATTCTCTAAAATATGTGACATTTTACTTCTCCAATCTGGTGCTGCTCCCTCCTCGGCTCCGCCCCTGGAAGACTTGTGTCTTGTGTCGTGGGGCTGCCATGGGTGTGGGGGCCGTGAGTCTGAGCAGCAGCGGCGCCTGGAACCACGTTAGATGCCAGTGCTCAGGGCCCCCACCTCCCGGCAGACCTCCTGACTCAGAAACCCACTGGCTCGGCTCAGCAGTCTCTGGGGGGGCTTGCACCTGGTTTTCATACACACCAAAGCTGGAGAATCGCTATTAGAACAGAGAGGATAGGCTTAAGAAATAACGTTGAAGATATTTCAGTATGAAGATTAGGCCCCGCATGGCCCCGCGCTCAGCGTGTAATCTACTTGAGACTCTCTCCCTTGGCCTTTCCCCTGCTCACGCGCACATGTGAGCTCCTTCTCTCAAATAACATCTTTTAAAAAAGAAATTGCTCTTGGCTACGTTGATGAGGCAGCTTGTTCTGTTCTAAGCTTCTTTCTGTGGGGAGAGCATCTCTGTTGGGCTTTGGGGTGATGAGAACCTCTAAACCCCCCATTGGCACTTGCTCACCGGGGGCGGGGTGGAGTAGGACCCGGCCGGCTCCTCCTTAGCCTTTTGTCTCCCGGGACATTTAGAATTCTGGGAAAAACAAAACTGTGCTTTGAATACTATAAAAGGTCTTAGGAAACCGGTACTAATTCAAAAGTGAACCAGCACATGCTTTATGTTTGAACTCCAAAACCCCCCAAAAAGTTGACTTTTTGAGTTTTTGTTTCAGGGAGGAGCCGTGCTTTAAGCTTGGATGTTCTGACGAGCCCTTACTGGGCTCCGCTGCTTGCCGAGCGTCTGTGGGGAACGTTCGTGCTTCGCAAGCATCCTCTGTGTTTGTTGTGTCACTTCGTTCGGATGAAGGAGTTTTAGGTGACAGCTACCGTGGTCTCATCAGAGAGACTGACAAGAGGTTACCGTGTAAAACTGCTGACCGCTGCTTGCTCGGACGCTTCCCCCGCCGGGAGAAACTGAGGGGCCCAGGGAGGACGCGCCGCCCGGGCTGATGCGGTTTGTGTTCTTTCCGCAGGTGCAGCTATCTTCTTTGAATTCAAACACTACAAGCCGAAAAAAAGGTTCACCAGCACCAAGTGCTTTGCTTTCATGGAGATGGATGAAATTAAAGCTGGGCCGATTGTAATAGAACTGTAAGTGACGCGCACGCCGGCCTCGGACCGGTCTGATGCGGACTCCTCCTCTTAGTGTGGGGCTGTAGAGCAGGCCAGTGATCCCCGTATGTTAAACCGTGACTTTTCTACTGTGGTTGCAGATACAAGAAACCCACTGACTTTAAAAGAAAGAAATTGCAGTTACTGACCAAGAAACCACTTTATCTTCATCTACATCAGACTTTGCACAAGGAATGATCCTGACATGAGTCACCGGGAACGTCTGTGAATTCTCCCACACAGTAGCAACCAGCCCAGCTCTGCGCAGCGTATCCCCCTCCACCGGGCAGGAGGCGGGCCACACGGGCGCCGGCAGGCCAGAGCGAGCCCGTGGGATTCACAGCCCAGCACTCCACTGACCTAGACAACTCCTTTGGATACGGGCTTATTGTAGTTTTGAAACATGTTTTTACCTTTATAGTATTTGTGCAATTCATAGTCTCTTTTCTAACTCACCACTGTTCCTACCCTGCTTCCTGGAACAACACTGCTGTGGGTAGGATCTGCTCGTCTTCAAAAATTAATACAGCAATAAGAATGTGCTAGAGTTTACACATCCGTTCACTTTTGCTCCAGTATGCTTTTTCGGTTTTTTGAGTTAATGCCAAACTTTGGGCTGATGGGAGTAGGAGAGTATGAAACTGTTCCGAGAGGAGGAATTGGACCGCCTGTTCGGCCCAGGGAGGTCAGTCTGGAAAGGGATAGGCTGCTCCTCCGAGGTGGCCTAAACTCACCCTGATCTCATAGTTTTCCTGGTTAGAAATCGTGTGCCTTGGCCAGATCAGTATCCAGACGGGAGGGTTCCCAGGCTGTAGCTGTGATTTTTCCAGATGACCAGATTGTTTTTCTGAAAGAGCACATTTGTAGTCCGTTGATTAGCTTTTCTTCTACGTCACATTATTCTTCTTTCTGATAGTGGTTCTAGGGTTAATGATGGAACCATGTCGGAATAATTAGACTTCTAGATGGCTTTGTAACGTCTTCTAAATCATGTAAGCTACACTGAGTCAGATGCTAGTGAGATGCCGCAGGCTAACTGCTGTTTTTCTGACAACTGATCGTGAACCTTTACAGTCTGCATACCTCTTCTTGGAGTGGTGAGTATGCAAAATCTGGAGCTATCCGGAGCTACTCTAGTTGTTTTCATATAGGTAGACAGGATTGCCGTTTATTTCCTATGTAGATATATTGACTTTCATCCATATGGAAATATGCAGGTCATTAGCTTATTATAATTTGACTATTTACAGTACTTTTGACTTAATGGGCCATAAATAAAACTTTCAGAGGACACTCTAGGCGGCTATGTGACACACAGGACATTAACATTGGGGGCGGGCTCTCTGTGGGTTAGATACAGACCCACACGTTTTAACATTCACTATGTTGAATGACCGATGCTAGCACGAGGGGAACGCACCAGTACTTGGCCTGTTTTTAAACTAGTGTAATAACTAGTCCTACAGTTCATTGTGTGCTTTTTGAAACAGCCGCAGTGAAGTGTTCTAGCCCTTGCACTTCAAGAAAGCTGGTCTTTACTTCCGGTTGTCTGTCAGTTCTGTTTAAGATGTTAAAAACTTAGAGCCTGAAAGAATTCTCAACCAAATTTAAGTCTTGTCTCTTGTATTAATTAGATTAATTCCAAAAATGATTCAGTCCACAATAGCTCAAGGGGATGAAGAATTTGCCTTAATTACCTTGTTGTTCACTCAACCCTTAGACTTATTTGGTTGTCAGCTCCTCAAGGGGGCAAGAACCACATTTTTTCCAAGTCCTGTATATGTTCTAAGGTGCTTGGCAGCGCTCTGTACCCTGTGGAGTACTCAGTACCTTCTGTTTGATGTTGCTGACGAGACCTAAAAAATAATCCCTTAAAGTACCTACTATTAAAATGTAGCAAAATTGATCTGTTGGTCTTTCTCTTTTCTCATAGAGCGTAAGACATGTATGTCAGTGATAATTTATATGAAGAAGCACCAGCTGTCGTTCACATAAGTATGGTTTGTATGAACTGCAATGCCTTTCCACAGTATTAAAGAAGCTTGAATGGAATGCTGTGTCATTAGTGTAGCTTTAATTCAGACCTGAATGGGGTGACAAGCGATCACCTGGAAGCAGTAGACACAGAATACTGTACTTCCCACAAATTATTTTTTACTGTCTAATGAAAAAAAGGCAGCTACTGGATAAGAACTGTAGTAGAAATGCTCTCAGGCCAAAACGCTGCCACTTTCATCAATGAGATGATTTTAGCAACTAAGCCCAGACACACGAGGAGCTGCAGAAGCCCCGTGAAGCAGCTGGGACAGGGAGGCCGCCCGGGCTCTGCTGTGGCCACGGGGCCCTGGGAGGTGTGGAGGCGCGGTGTCCACAGCTCAAGGGAGCAGCACCAGACCTGCTCTGCACCTTACGGACTCCTGGGAACAGGAGATACAGGACAAACACTGAAAATATGTAGAGGTAAAAAAGGACTGGCTTTGGCATTAAAATAGGTCTGATTTATCTTTGCAACTTGATTATCTTTGCTAGCAGGTGTCGCCTATTTCATTACTATCTAACATTAGCAATTATATTAACCTCATCATTTTGTGTCTTGAAGAGACTGACCTTACTCAGGAGTTGGATTTGTGGTTTCAGTCTTATTGACATGGTAAAAATAACCTCTGCTATTACCTGTGGAGGTATTCCTCTCTCGTCTCCTGTTCTTGAAATTAAATGGGAAGACACCTGTGATTTATCTTCCTGAAGAACTACTCATGAATTTTAAAGAGTTGTCTTCTTTCAGTGGTCTCTATCTTTATTTTTTTTTTTTTTAAGATTTTATTTATTTATTTGACAGAGAGAAATCACAAGTAGATGGAGAGGCAGGCAGAGAGAGAGAGAGAGAGAGGGAAGCAGGCTCCCTGCTGAGCAGAGAGCCCGATGCGGGACTCGATCTCAGGACCCTGAGATCATGACCTGAGCCGAAGGCAGCGGCTTAACCCACTGAGCCACCCAGGCGCCCCAGTGGTCTCTATCTTTTCAAAGTGTTATTGTCTGGTAGTTTAGTGTTAAAAAAAAAAAAAAAGTTTCACAGTGAAGCTTTTGCTTTTTATTTTATAGGGCATTCATTAGTACTTTAAGTAGTAGAATGCTGATGGGTCATGGTCTGGGTTTCAATAGTATCATGACAGAGAACTTCAGAGAAGGGGAAAGTGTACTCTAAGTAGTGAATACTACCAGCCTTTCATAACTTAATCTAAATCCTAAAGATTATTTAAAAAGCAAGAAGTAGTAATAGGTATAGTAATACTTTAAATATGATTTAATCCCAGATTCCCATATTTACTGGTTTTTAAATCTAAGTGCCAATATTCAAATACTAATTTTGGAGTAGCAGTAATCAACAAAAAGAACCATGGGCAACCTACAAACCTTAGTCCTAAATCATTCTTTCTCATAGTATTGCACTCTTCTGAACTTTTTTTGCCGTTTTCCTTGAAAACCAGAGGCAAGGTACGGGAGAAATAGGCTGTACTTTTTGAAAAGGAAATTTCCTTACTTTTTATGGTCACAACAGATTTTCTAGTTATCGGTAATGTACCCTTAATGCGAATATGGTTGCAACAGAACCTCGGGGCAAACAGCTCTTGCTACGACGGTGAGCTCATGCTCAGAGACCATCGTCAGGTCGGCAGTGAGTCACCCGAAAGCAGGTGAATGCCGCACCGAGGGGCCCGCTGACTTCTCTAAAGGACAAGGAAGACATCTGGTTGTTGTGGTGTTTCCAGGGGACTTCAGATTGCATCTCCCGAGCACTGAGCAACAGGGAGCATGCTGCCGGTCACTGTGGGCAGCTCTGCAAGCCCCAGTTTACGCAGTTCCGAACGGTACGCAGTTTAGTGAGAAAACAATTCAATGAGACAACACTTGTAATAACCAAATTTTTATGAACTATTACTACAAAGAACTTCGGCAAGAAGGGAGACAAAGTGATCTTTTAGTAAACATTTTTAGCGTAACAGTCTTTGCGACCAGTATTTTAAAAAACCAAGCTAATAAACACCATTGCTCTGTGTTCAACTGGTGTACACTAAAAATAGGGTAATAAATGGAAATACATGTTCTTCTAGCATTTCCACAGGAAATGTTCATATTTCTATGACATTCTAAATCATTTAGCAGTTACATACGCTACATTAACTAAAACACAGGTATTCCTTATTGCACATTTCAAAGTTGTAAGGAGATTCTAGCTTATGAGGTGGTTTTTATTTAGGGGGGAAATTATATTTTTCAATTGTTTGGCTCAAAAATGCATACTGCCAGGGCAGCTTAATTCTAAAAACAAACCTTTTAAACTTTTGGATTCTGAAGCCAATGAAATCCTTTACTCTAACAAATGGTGCACAGTTCACTTTCTCAGACTATCAAAAATGCATACTGCCAGGGCAGCTTAATTCTAAAAACAAACCTTTTAAAATAAACTTTTGGATTCTGAAGCCAATGAAATCCTTTACTCTAACAAATGGTGCACAGTTCACTTTCTCAGACTATCAAAAATGCATACTGCCAGGGCAGCTTAATTCTAAAAACAAACCTTTTAAAATAAACTTTTGGATTCTGAAGCCAATGAAATCCTTTACTCTAACAAATGGTGCACAGTTCACTTTCTCAGACTATCAAAAATGCATACTGCCAGGGCAGCTTAATTCTAAAAACAAACCTTTTAAAATAAACTTTTGGATTCTGAAGCCAATGAAATCCTTTACTCTAACAAATGGTGCACAGTTCACTTTCTCAGACTAAATGTCAGAGGTCAGAGTTATGGGCTCTGTTTTAAAGCCTGTGAACAGTCCTGGCTACTGCTCTGAGAGGCAGGTGGGGGCTCGTCTCTAGAGCCAGAAGGTGCTAAGTCTCTTGCAGCAGGTGGAGGTGGATATTCCTGGGGCCCATGAGTAGGGGGCGGTAGTCGAGGACCAGGAATAAAGTACTCTCTTGGACCAAGAGAGCCTACAGGTCTAAAAGGTGGGTGTCCCGGTAAAAATTGTCGAGGATCAAGAGGCATGTCCCGTCTTCCAGGTGGAATGCCTGGTGCAAATTCTCTTAAGCCTAGTGGTGGACGTAAAGCAGGACCTGGAAAAAAAAAAGTCCTGTAAATACATATGAACACACGTAAACACAGAAGACTCTGGATATGACAGTCTATAATTTCTCACAACTTCAGAAGTCAGGTGGTGGCATCCCTGACTTCGGAGACGAGGCAAACAGGTAAGTTGTATGCCCGTGGCTGGCAAGCCAGGAAACCACACAGGCAGCATTTAAACATGGCTCTAGCTGGCTTGTGTTTTTATTACAGAGTTCTGCCATCTTTCTCTCACAAGGGCTTGGTTTAACACTTCAAAGCACCCTAGAGCTTGTCGTAGCAAGACGACAGATGACAAAACAAGGGCTTCACTATAACAAAGATATTTGATAAAGGGAAACTCCAGTGTCTGCCGCTGTGTCAATTCAATATGCAGTAGCTCCCCATGGACTTAAATGTGCCGTCCAAATCCAAGTGGTTGCCTACTGGGGAAAGGCCTTCTAGCTCCCCCTAATCAAATTCAGCAACATTTATTAGGCATTAAACTTGACCTTCTCTAGAGCTAACACTTCCTCTCATTTACTGCCAAGGCAGGAAGTTTAAGTTGAACTGTCCCTCTTCTATACTCGATGATCCATTTTTTATGCTTTTGTCACAGTGATTACAAGCTTTACGTTTCATAATCTATCTATCTACGTTCTAAAGGACTTTGTAAGCTCTTGAGTTCGGAGAATTAGACACTAACAGAGGTGACTCCCACTAACTAGCCATCAGCAGACATAATATTTCCAGCTCTCTATTACTATCTCTGGTCTACATGAGATCTTCTGCCCATCTCTGTAGAGGGGGATTATGCAGCACCCTGTGTGTCCTAAAAATTGGAGGGGAAGTTAAGATGCACTGGCTTGTCTTACACTTTCATTACCTAGGCCTGAAAAAGCCACTAATAAAATTTCAGCAAGGAACAGAGAGAAAAGATGAATTATACTCTATAAGTCAATTACAACTATTTAATCATCATACCGAATGGTGGAGGAAATGGCCGAGGCCCGAAAGGCCCGCAGATTTGAGGAGGTGGTCCATATCGAATAGGTGGTGGCACAGGGCCTCCCATGGGGGAGCTCATGAGAGGCACCCCTGGGAAAGGAGGGGGCCCTCTTGCAGCCACAGTCACCTGCAGAGCAGAAGCAATTACAGTTGTAAAAGACTCTGGTATGACACACACAAGCACCAACACCAATAAAAGCTGAAACCCCAGGGTGCCCGGGTGGCTCAGTGGGTTAAGACCTCTTAGCCGAAGACCTCTGCCTTTCAGCTCAGATCATGATCTCAAGGGTCCTGGAATCGAGCCCCACATCAGGCTCTCTGCTCAGCAGGGGGCCTGCTTCCTCCTCCCCCTCTGCCTGTCTCTCTGCCTACTTGTGATCTGTCAAATAAATAAAATCTTAAAAAAAAAAAAAAGCTGAAACCCAATGAAGCAGATGTCCAGCATCTATTCAAAGAACAGAACCAGTGCAACAAACCTTGATCCCCCCACCCAGAGACGCCTGAGTGGCTCAATTGGTTGAGCAACTGCCTTCGGCACACGTCATGGTCCCAAAGTCCTGGGATCAAGTCCCGCATCGGGCTCCCAGCTCAAAGGGGAGTCTGCTTCTCCCTCTGACCTTCTCACCTCTCATGCTCTCTCTCACTGTCTCTCTCTCTCAAATAAATAAATAAAAATCTAAAAAAAAAAAAAAAAACTTGACCCCTCCTGTCTCTTCTTGCCAGCAGCTTAGGCCAGGTTCACGGGACAGCACCAAAGCCAAGATGTTCGCTGGAGTTGCACTACTGCTAGAATATGCAGGGGGAAGAGAAAGCAAGAGGATGGCTGAAGGACACTAACAGAGGTGGCTCCCACGAACACCATGATCGACTCCTAGGGCGACCCCTTCACCCCCACGTCCTTCCCATTGCCACAGCAGCGCATCATTTCCATACTGAACATGGACAGAACAAGGGGGCAAAGAAAGATCCACTGTCTGCACATGTCACAAGAGCCACCATTCAGAGTGCCTTCAATCTCCTTCCACATCTCTCTCCCCCTCAGTCTCTCAGCCTCTGAGCAGGAAGATTTCCTGTTTTAAACGAGGGCACAGAGTATCAGATCATTTGCTGACGGTCACACGGCGTGTAAGAAGGTGTTGCAATTCAGGATCAGGTCTGCCTCCAAGCCTGTCCTCCTGGTGCCCGCGCTTCCCGCACTGACAAAAGGAGCTCTGCTCTCAAGTCCGCTCCCAAAGGGTCTCAGTTGCAAGCTGCCCTGGGATAAAACGACCGCAAGAGATCCGTGTCCCTGGAGTCCTGCACTGAAATGTGGAAGCATTTTCCAACAGAAACGATGTTTTATTCACAAGGAGGCAAACACAGCACCAATATTTACCTTTGTGCACCAGTAACGCTGTGCTTTATAGTAAGAGACACTGACCTTTCCCATGGGAAACTGGGTTGGAAATTCTAAATCGTCAGATCACACACACTCTGACTTCAGCACACGGAAGCACTGTGAGCCATGCTCAGAGCACCAGCGCAGCTCTCACAGAGAATACACTTCTGTGCGTGGTCCTGAAGGCTGCTGCTGACAACGGACACAACAGCAATGACAGGTTTTCACGGGTCAGCATTTCACTTCTGGCAAGCATTCTTCCTTTACCAGTCTGTAAGTTCAGGTCATTCAAAGCAGGGTCTGCCTAGTATACAGCTGGAGATATTCAGCACACTTGCAAATGCATAAACGGGGAATTAGGCTATATATAATTTACTCTGCCTCAGAACACTGGACGCCAAAGCACACACAGCACACAGTTGCAGTGATGACTTTCTGCTGCCTTTAGTTACAACAGATGTTCCCTACTGGTTAACAGCCTGACCCAAACAGGGGGGAAAATACCCCAACCAGTCAGACTTCAGCAATCCAGCAACACTTCCAAGACAAGAACAACAGTAGGATCAATACTGCCGTGCAACTCAAAGCAAAGCAGATTCGTGTCATGCTCCTCGTATCCTTTCCAGAAATATACCAAGTAACAGCTCAGCTCAGTCCTCAACCTCCAAGTACTTACTACTACTGACTGCTCAGCCACAGATGTACTGCTGGGAACTGAAGGGCCTTCAGGGTCTTGGGGAACAGTTTGCTTTTTAAAAAAATGAGATAGGATAGCTATAACACACACACAAACGAGATGGATGACGCAAAGAGAGGGTGTTGTAACGAAGTTTAAGGCATCCTGAAATACCTAATTACAATTCAGAGCAACTGTGGAACTTACCTTGCCTTCATCCATCATCTTAGTAGGGGAAGAGCCTCTTGAGCTGCTGTTCATCATGGGAGCTGCACCAGATCCCGGATCTGCCAAAGGCCAGAGAACGGATTTAGACTTATCCTGACGTATATACTCTTTGAGGAAGAACTAAGAGATCCTCTGCCCACTTCATGGTTTTAGACCCAAACACACTCAGGTCCCTTACCAGAGGCAGATGGCTTCCCAGATGCCTCAGATGACCATCGAGGACGAGGTAGAGGTCCATCTGCTGACCCTTAAGATAGAAAGAACAGAACCCTTGCATGGATTTTTCAGAAGAAACAAACCAATTGTGGACAGGACAGGGTTCAACTCTACTTAGAAAGCAACATTAAAAATGGCTCTCCTAATACATAAGGGGAAATCCCAACTTAGGCACAAAGCTTAAGAATTAAAACAAGAAGGGTGCCTGGGTGGCTCCGTTGGTTAAGCGTCTGTCTTCAGTGCAGGTCATGATCCTAGAATCGAGTCCCACATCAAGTTCCCTGCTCAGCTACAGTCTGCTTCTCCCTCTCCCTCTGCTGCTCCCCCTGCTTGTGCTCTCTCTCTAAATGTCAAATAAATAAATAAAATCTTAAAAAAAAAAAAAATTAAAATAAGAACTGTTGGATTCAAAGATCAGCAATAAAACCTGCATGTTAATGGCACCAGCTGGTGTTTGAGTGACAGGCCTGATACAGTTGTACAGGCTGATGATTTCAGTCTGTATGATCTGGTTTCCATACCTCAACAAGTATTACAGACATGTCTTTGATTAGAAACAGACTCATAGCACTGTGTATTAATGAGAAATGAGTGTATGCTCCAGTAATTATATAGTCTTGAAGCTACTCTAATATCCCAGAGGAACGCCATAGTTTTTACTTCACAGTAAAAAAGTAAAAAGCAAACAGTTGCAATTATATATTCTTACTTACAAATGCATTTTATGTATTTATAATACTTAATATATGTTACAGTAATATTAGTAACAATGCTTTCTGTTCTAAAGCAGATCTTGCAGCAGACTACACACCAAAACAAACTAAGACATTTTCTTCCCTATACTGGACAGACCCAAATTCTAAAAACATTGTTTGCATTAGAATTCTCAAGACAAACCAAAAGAGACTCTTGACAGGAAACAAACTGAGGGTTGCTGGGGGGAAGCGGGGTTGGGGAATGGGGAAGTGGGTGCCGGGCATTAAGGCGGAAGCAGGACGGAACGAGCACTGGGTATTATGTATGTAAGACTGATGACCCACTGAACCCTACCTCTGAAACCAATAACATATTAATATATGTAAGACTGATGACCCACTGAGCTCTACCTCTGAAACCAATAACATATTATATGTTTATTAACATATGTTAATATATGTTAATTAACCAAGTTCAAATTTTAAAAAAATCTTAACTAATAGGGGCGGTCATCCTCTAGAAACCGTTTACTACAAGGTAAAATGTGAATGCTCACCAAATTCACCTCTTGGCATCTCTCTTCGGTTAAGTGTAGCGGACAGAGGCCTCGCTGGCGGCTCAGCCGTCAGTGGAGGGGAGCACTCCCCCCCGCTCACAGGAGATGGACCGAAAGAGCCATTCTGGCTTAGAGGACCTGAAGATGATGTGAACTGTTAGCACCCTGAGGCAACCTTTCTTCCCTTTAGTAAGTTCATCAGAATGAAGATACACAGAACCAGAACGTAATGCACACACACTCCGCACACAGCCTCAGGCGCTGCCCCCGAAAGTGCGGCCCACCTCTCCATGGAGGGTTCTGGGTGTTGGGCCTGCCCGGCCTCGGCTTCACAATCACAGGCTCTTCTTGCAGCGCTGCCATCTTCTGGGATAATTCCAGTAACCTTGAATACAGAGAAAAGACAACCTCCATTCCTTACGCTGTGCCTCTGGAAACCCAAGAGCACACCGAGGAACCGGAATGCCACATCACGTACTTGTGTCTCAGGTTGGCGGCTTCCCTCTTCTCCTCAGTGATCGCTCTCTCTGCAGCACGAGCTTTGAGCTACGGGAGACAAACAGATCCTAATCAGTGCTGGCACGCTACACACGAAATAAAGGAAAGGAAAAAAAATCTTACCCAGTTATCATGAGCTTTCTTCTCATGGGTGGCAATCTGAAAGACAACACGTGGACAACGGCATGTGGGGACTCGTCGCAGCCACTGCCGGCATCTGTCTCAGACACCGAAGAACCCGCAGCCGCAGGGGAGGAGAATTACCTGGGTTTTGAACGAGCGCTCTGTCTTCAGCAGTTCCTCCTCCATCTCTGCAATTCTGCGCCTAAGAATCACACTTGCTTTTATCAATTAATGTCCAACTAAAGAAAACTTGAAACCGTCTCACCACGTGCCCCTTACTGCGACACCCGTGCTCCCTCGCAGAAATACTCACATGGTCACAATCAGAGAGTAACACGATCAAAACTAAGACGACCTAATTTCCTTATTATTTAATGTAATAAAAACTGTAATTTTCTGGACTGTTCCTCAACACTCTCGAGCAATCCTGCTAGGACACTCTTCCTCCACAAAGCTTTTTTCTTCCTTTACTGACAGCCACAGAAACTTGCCCAGAGCTGTGACTATAGCTCTGCGGTCCAACGGCTGTAATGGTTTCGGATACGGCACTACAGCAAGCAGGCTTCCTGACAGAATTCCTCCAACACCCAGAACCGCCCAGCACCAACCAAGTTCCCGGACGGTCTTGCCAGCACTGGGTAGGTACACGGCAATGGCTGTTAACAGGACACTGTTCCCTTCGTTAGCTTAAAATGCATTTTTTCTCATGGGAATTAACTATTCATTTTCATAACTATTCAACATCCTGTGACCATTTATTTATGTTCTCTGCTGTTTTGTTCTACACAATGTAACACGGTTTTTAAAGACGTCAGCAGCCGTCCCCCGGCACGGACCCCACTCTCGAAGCTGAACTCACTTGTACATTTTCACTTCTTCCACAGCCAGAAGCGCCTTCTCGTCAGCAGCTGACAGCCGCTGCTCTCTCTCCTGCCGCTCGTACTCTTCCTGACTCAGTTTCCTAAGACAAAATTGGCTGTCAGTCAGACAGGTTTCTGTCTTCCCAGCAGTCTGCCCAAATGCCCCTACTCAAACATCACCTCCCCTCCCCTCTAAAATGCACAGACATACAGAGTCACGGAAGAATTCAAACTTGCCACTCCAGGATAAAAATCAATCTCTGGCCTATCAGCAAACCACCTGCATTTTTTAACTTCTTGTAATTCTTGACACACTAGAAACTAGTTTAGCAAATGTCACTCTATGCCCACCGACTAGTTTCTTGTGCTTAACACAGTGAAAGGACATTTTACTTGACAGTGTAAGGCCATGGCTGATCGACTTCCACCATTAAGTTTCTCAGGCCAAAGCAAGAGGTAGTTACTTCTCCTGTTTCCACCCGAGGAAAACCTGTAATTACTTCCCTTGTTCTACCGTGGAAGGACTGCCTCTTAACCCAAGATGGGTACTGCAATAAAACAGCCAGAGAAAGAAAGAGCCTTCTAAAAGAAAGAGTCTTCTAGCTTCTAAACCATGTAGTTAACCAACCACAGAACATTCCTGTACTTCAGATATGGGACTCCTACTACCTATTTCAGTGGCATGATGACTCAAGAAAGAAAAATCTCAGAATTAGCAATGTCTAGTGAATAAAACAGAAAAAGGGGCACCTGGGTGGCTAAGTGGGTTGAGCCTCTGGTCTTGGGCTCAGGTCATGATCTCAGGGTCCTGGGATCGAGCCCCATGTTGGGCTCTTTGCTCAGCAGGGAGCCTGCTTCCCCCCCGCCCCCGTCTGACTCTCTGCCTACTTGTGATCTCTGTCAAATAAATAAAATCTTCAAAATAAAACAGAAAAAGAATCGCAGCTGTTCCATAATCAGGGTCTTATCTACCGGAAACTGGTTTTGACCCAATTAAACTTCAACCTCCAGATGCCCGTCTACAATAAATCAATTGCAATGGGAACATTTATGGGTTGAAAAATGCTATTTTGTTACCCTTGTACATGTTTGGCTACAAGTCTAATTCAGAAGACCCTTAACTTGAAATTTAAATTTCTATGAATCAGAAGCAAAATGAGAAGAGCTACATGGTTAAAAGGTTTAACAAGGAAGAAAAGGTTTATGTATTCTTTTATAACTGCCCATTCAACACTCAGCAAAGTATTTTACAAATGGCTACACTATATTGGCTACCTCCTGAGATGCTAAGATAAAAGTACTGGCAAAGTACTATTCCCTGCACTAACAGAGCTCATAGCTGAATATGTGAAAGATACACATAAGAACAGAAAAATCCCTGACTCTGGCTTAGGAAGAAAGGTGAGAAACGGGAGGTCTTGAAGAAAAGCTCAATCAAAATTTTTTTCCCGGTAATGAATAAGCTGGTCTGAAAATACTGAGAACAATTAGAACATCGGCTAAAAATAAAAAGACTCTGCCTGAAGACATCAGAGACTTAATATATTAGTTGACAAGTTAATATATGAGGCCAAGCTCCAGGAGAAAAAGAAATCTCAGAATTACAAGAAAGTCTGGCGTCTGAAGCCACCTTTCTCCCAGGTTCATTCCATGCACTGAAGACCATGGAGACTTAAGAAGACTGAGAAGAACTTTCACCAGAAACGGGTTCAAAGAAAAATGGAGTTCAAGGTCGTCAATGAAGGGGACCGCCAATCAAAATCCGAGGCTTTGAGTTTGGACTAGAAAGAGCTGTGCAAACAGGCAACACAGTGTCCTTTGAAGGGACAAGGCCAATTTTAAATGATATAAATTGCCGACTGGATTAAAGTAACAACCTCATGTACAAATAAACTCAAATCTTTTCCATAGGAAAATAACATCATCCTAGACCTCTAGCTTTCTCTACGGTTATTAGAGACAATTTTTGCCACTCAGTCAAAACTGACCAGGGACTCCACAAAACACCGAGATCAAATCTAAAAACCAAGAGGGATGGACCCATAGCTGAATCTTTACAGACTTTAAAATAATTATGCTTATAGGGGCACCTGGGTGGCTCAGTGGGTTAAAGCCTCTGCCTTCTGCTCAGGTCATGATCCCAGGGTCCTGGGATGGAGCCCCGCATGGGGCTCTCTGCTCTGTGGGGAGCCTGCTAACTCCTCTCTCTCTCTCTCTCTCTGCCTGCCTCTCTGCCTACTTGTGATCTCTGTCTGTCAAATAAATAAATAAAATCTTAAAAAATAATAATAATAACTATGCTTATATAATCAAAGTAAAAGTCAAAATTATAAATTTTAGCAGAATCTATAAAATTGAAACATAGTAACTGAAATTAAGAATTATTAATAGGGGGCGCCTGGGTGGCTTGGTGGGTTAAAGCCTCTGCCTTTGGCTCCTGTAGTGATCCCAGGGTCCTGGGATCGAGCCCCATGTCAGGCTCTCTGCTCCACGGGGAGCCTACTTTCTCCTCTCTCTCTGCCTGCTTGTGATCTCTGTCTGTCAAATAAATAAATAAAATCTTTAAAAAAAAAAAAAAGGAATTATTAATAGGGGTTCCTGGGTGACTCAGTTGGTTAAGTGCCTGACTCTTGATTTCAGCTTTAGGTCATGATCTCAGCTCATAGTGTTGAGTCCCACATCAGGTGCCTCACACAGAGAGGACTCTGCTGTAGATTTTCTACCCTCCCTCGCCCCCTCTGCCCCTGTGCATGAGTACATGTGCGTGCACGCTCTCAAACAAATAGATTTTTATTAAAAAGCCCTCAATGAATGATTTTAGCAGCTGACTTGACAAAGTGAAGTGAGACCTTAGCATATGAGACAGGTCAGAAAAAACGCCATTCAGAATGCAGCAAATCAGGTAAGAATGTAGGAGACACAGGGGAAATAGTAAAAAAATTTAAATAGAATCTTACAAAAGAGAGATTAAAGCAGAATCAATATACAAAGCAAGGTCCCCAAAACCAAGAGGAGCTAATGACCCCAAGCACCATAAATACGAACAAGGTGGGAAGAGGGCAGAGAAACAAAAAATGCCCACACACGCCTCACACCTGAACACCTCCCACTAACACTGCTGAAGAACCAGAAAGGATGACTGAGGGCTCCAAGGGCAGCAGTGAGACACTGGGGAGGGAAAAAACAATGGATACTGGAATCCTCAAAGGAACTACAAAACCAGAAAGTAATTGGTTACTTTCAAAGTAATGAAATTAAATAACTGCGAGCATCTCACAGCCAGCAGAACGAACAATCCTTAGAAAGATGTTATCATACAAGAGATAAACTGATCATATCTTTCACTCAAGGATGGCCTTCGAGGAGAGTGAAAGAGACCCGCAGTGAAAAACTACAGACGTGGGCGAGGCGGAAGAGCTATAGGAACTATGCAAGTGTGTGTCAGCAGAATGAACGCCGGCCAGACCGCGATGCAGTACGACACTGAAACGTCTCTGGAGTTTAGGTGTAGAGGGAATGACGATGTCATTCGAATAGCATCTATGTCAGATGGGAGCTAAAGCCCAGAAAGAGGCACACTTAGTCATGTATATCACACTGTAACAAGTTCAGGACCCATGTTATGGTCTTTAGGGTAAGTATAGGAGGAGAGAAAGAGCAACCTCTAACTACCAAGCCTTAAAGAGCACAAAAGCAGAATTATGAAAAATACTCCAATAATCCAAAAGACAGAAAGAAGGAAGAAACACAGAACAGACCATCAAACAGAAAGCAAACAATAACAGGTGGATTTATTTTAATTTTTTTTTCTTAATTTTTAAGTAATCTGTACACCCAACATGTGGCCTGAACTCACAACCCTAAGATCAAGAGTCACATGCTCTACCAAGTGAGCCAATTTGGCGTCCCAGTCACACATAGATTTAAACCCGTGTGTGTGTGTGTGTGTGTATGTGTTGAGGAGTTACATAGAAAAAATGTGCACTCACCCAGTCTCTACAGCTACATACCTATTTATGTCACAACAGACTCCAGAAAAGATTTTAAGAAACATAAACGTTTCAATGGGCAGAGACTGCCAGGTGGAGAAACTGTAAAAGGGTATTTTTCTGCAGAGAAAGCAGCATACGTAGTGACAATGAGGCTCAGAGTGGCATGAGGAACTGTGTTCAGTGTGGCTGCAGGGCGGAAAGCATCAGAAGTTGCTGCAGGAAATGCACCTGAAGCCGCTCCAGACAACTGAGGAAGTGTCCTGTATGCCTGCATGAGAGTCTAGAACTGATCCAGAAGAGAATGGAGCCCTCCTGACAGATTTTAAGCACTCGAGGCCATGCAGGGACCTGCACTTTAAGTGAGTTCACTCGAGACTGAGAATGAATAAGAGCCTGGAAGGGGGGTCTGAGAAAGGGCAGGTGATGAGAGGTCCCATCAGGGACTGTCAGGAAAGAGGATGTGGACCTGAACTAACCCAGGCTCTGGAGATGGAGAGCACGGTACAAACCAGATATGCTGGACGGACCAACTAAACCAGTGCCACAATGACTATCATGAAGAAAAACAACCGACATTTAGGAAATTATTATTAATTTATTAATTATGTTTTATTAATTATTTATTATTATTTCTGGTGGCAAAGAAATACTCTCAAAAAAAAAAAAAAAGGTAATGAAATTAGGAATATTTCTCTGAAAACAGGCCAGGTATTTAAAGCTGGCCTAAACGAAATCTAGAAAATCTAAACTGACTGCACAGTGAGCAAAGAATCCGAGAAAACATTAGTGGTCTGCTTTCGATGTTTCATGGCACCAGGCAATAGCAGCCTGAGCATTTAGAAAAGATAAGCTTTGCTCAGCAGAATAAGCCTTCTCAGAGGCCGCCATAGATCTATTTTTGGAGAATTCTGGTAATTTTGTGGGGGAAAAAAACTTAAAATGAACTACAAAAGTCTATCTTTCAAGAAACACACGTAACTCCAGATTTGAGATGGAGATTTCAAGATATTAATACCTAAATATACACACAGATCAGGTACGTCTAAATTTAATACTCCAAACACCCTCACCATAATTACAGTATGTAACGTTTAACCTGAGATATTTGACTAAACTCCAAAACTTAGGGTACCTTCAAATAACTAAATTTTTGGAGTGTTTATTCCACTGAACATCGTGTCCTACAAATCACTCAGGATTCTCAAAGGCTGTATTAAGAAGCAGTAGAACAGGGGCGCCTGGGCAGCTCAGCTGGTTAAGCAACTGCCTTCAGCTCAGGTCACAATCCTGGAGCCCCGGGATGGAGTCCCGCACATCAGGCTCCCTGTTTGGTGGGGAGTCTGCTTCTCCCTTACCCTACACCCCCATGCTT
This sequence comes from Mustela putorius furo, assembly GCF_011764305.1. NCBI lineage: Eukaryota > Metazoa > Chordata > Mammalia > Carnivora > Mustelidae > Mustela > Mustela putorius. Next base: position 20,688,210 of record NW_025421402.1, on the reverse strand, counting down.
GCTCTCTCTCCCTCAAATAGAGCAATAGAACAGACACAGGACAAATCACACTTACTTAAAATGCCACAAAGAAAGTAAAGTACATGGCAGAGCACGAGAGGGACCGGTTCTTCACAGCGCACATGCCATAGCAGGACCGCTGCTCTAGTAAACCACTCCCTGTCAAACAACCTGCAGTCCAGTAGTGCACACATTCACTTACATGGCGAGACCGCTAACGACTGGGCACAATTATCTTACTTTTGCAGCGCCATCTCCTTCTCCTGGTATAGCTCATTCAGAATCTCTACTTTCTGCCTCAGGGTTTGGCATTCATCCTCCAGGATGGCTTTGGTTGACTGCAGTGAATTGCGGTCATCTTCTAACTTCTTTATTTGGTCTGGAGAGGATAAAATGGTTGAGCTGGGTGTGTGCACAGGGCTCACAAACTGGTGGGGTAGGGGGGCAGCTGGAAGGAGTCAGAAACTCAGCACTTTCTTCTCAGGAAGCAGCCTACCTTCCAGGTTACATTTAGTAGACATCGAGGCTCTAAGCTTAACTTGTAGAAGTTTTAGATCCTCTTCAACTACTGAAACTGCAGTTTGTGTCTAAAAATTCCAACAGAGAGAACTATTCTTACAAGGGAGGCACAATGAGAATTCAAAGGTACTTACAGTACTCCAGAGAAAAGCTCATACCCGAGAAATGTCCATCATCTGCTTAATTTGATTTTTCACTTTCTCACTCTGGTCACCTAAAATACAAAAAGCTTTAATTGCCTTTTCCTCCTTTGCTTTTTAAATGTACTTTCTTGATTTCTCCAAAAATAAACAATTATGATTATGTTCAAACATTCAAAGGAAAAACAAATCAACCAAGGGAACTAATTAGGCTCCATGACTTTTAAGAGAATTGCAAATTCAAAAAGCGAATTCCCAGTTTGTACAGCAAAAGTGTTATCTGTGCCATTCTCAAACAAGAAGGGATGTGTGAACTAAAGCTCTTTCTTCTCGTTCAGATCTGTGTCCACCTGGTCATGTGTCTTATTTAGACAGACTTCCTCTTCCATTCTCCCCTTGAATCTGCTACCAGGCATGGTTGAAAATGCCCACTGTGAAAGCAATATCTGATTTGAAAAACATGTCCAGAAACACATCCTTCATCAGTCAACACTGCTACCTTCAGCTCTACACTCAAGCCTTCGTTAGTTTACGGCTCTCCCGACTTCAGTACTCTTGAAATCGGTTAGAGGCCTTAAAACTGCAGAGCTACAGAGATGATGAGCACTAAATTCAAAGGTCATCTCCATGGCAATGAGACATAGATTTCTCCTACTGAACAGTGTTCATACTTACAGGTCTAAGTCACAGCTCTGCTGCTCTCGCCCTAGTGCAAACAGTCCTCAGTGGTATGGAAAAGCAGTCTATGCACACCCACTGCTATACCACAGCTCTGCAACCCACCTCTGCCCCGTGCACAAAGAGGTGTTTCTAAGTCCAGTGATAGGCATCTACAGCTCTTAACGTTTAAGTTAATCAGTGGACGGCTGGGTGGCTCAGTCAGTTAAGTGGCTGCCTTCGGCTCAGGTCATGATCCCAGTGACCTGGGATGGAGTCCCAAATCGGACTCCTTGCTTAGCAGGGAGCCTGCTTCTCCCTCTGCCTGACAATCTGGCTGCCTGTGCTCCCTCTCTCTCTGAGATAGATAAATAAATAAATATATAAATAATCAATCTTAAAAAAAAAAAAAGAAGAAGTTAGTCAGGGGCGCCTGGGTAGCTCTGTCAGTTAAGCCTCTGACTCTTGATTTCGGTTCACATCATGATCTTGGGGTTCTGAGATCAAGCTCTGCATTGGACTCCTTGCTCAGTGGGGAGCCTGCTTGAGATTCTCTCCCTCTCCCCTGACCCTGCTCATTCTAAAATAAATAAACCATTAAAAAAAAAAAAAAAAAAGAGGAAGTTAGTCAGCCAAAAGGAGCATCAGTGTACTTAAAGACAGGAACACAAAAAGAGGTCCAACCTCCCTGAAACCAAACTTACCTCCCACTTCTCCATTTGCTAATTCATCTAACTCACTTCCTCCTTTATTCTGACCCTCAGATTCAGATTCACAATCTAACTGATTCAACTGGGTAATGCAGTTAGTCAAAGCCTAGAAAAGAAGCAAAGGGACATTAGAAAGAGCTTCTCAAATAGATTTCATGAGGATTAAGCATGTAGTGTCAAGAGAATAAACTTACATTAATATTATCATCTTTGTGAGAAAGAGCTACTTCCAAATTTTTCTGAGATTTCTCAAATGCTTTGATTTGGTCACTGAGCTCAGCATGTGATTTGCTCCAGTCTTTGATTTCTTGCTGCAACTGAAAAGTTAAAACACATGAATTTCCAAAGGCTAGGGCTCTTGCACTGGACACATCAGGAATATGTGAATGAAACAGGGAAGCAGGGAGCCATTCTCTTCTTTGGCCTGTTTCTATGGACTGAGGCCTTCGTGACGGGAGAGGGGAGAGTGGCTCCTACCCTCAGAGCTGCAGTAAGCACATGAGATGACAGCGGTCGAGGAAGTCAACCCAGTTACTGCAACCTTCAGAAAACTGCAGCCCATTCAAATAATTCACTTTCACAGGAACAGAAGAACACATTTCACTGTCTCCCATGTCCACACTCTAGATCATATAACCTTCCTTTTGTCAATAAAGCAGTAATTGCTCAAAGCAGGGTTAAAATTCATAATTCTTTGGTCAAGAAGCAAATCCATCATCCCACTGAGGCTATTCAAGTTAATAATTGGTTGGTATTTGACAAGACAAAGACTAAAAACACTGACAGCAATAAGAAATTATAGATAAGAACAGAAAATCTAGAACAGATGGAGAATATATACATGCACTCAATTTTGGAAGCTTAAACTTTGCGTATCTAAGAATAAAATTCTGCATACATATTTCATTTCCTTAAAAACAGATCTGAGAAAAGATACTCAAGGGGTAATGATACTCAGTCCCTTCCTCCACATAATCTAGAACATTAACTTTTCTTTACCTGTTCTTTCTTCTTCTTCAGCTTGGCATTTTCCTCTTTAATCCGATGGCATTCAGACTTCACCTTCTCTTCACTAAGTTTGGCTTCATTAAGCGCAATCTGAACCTAATACAAAACACTCCTATTAGTGAGTTCATTCCAAAGGAGGGGTATTACACTTTCCCAATTAGACATCATGTAGTTTTCATTTATTGCAAATTCTAGCACATATCAAATGTTGCTCTTCAACAAAACTAAGACACCCTATTAACATTTTGCAGAATTAAAGGCAGCTTTACCTCTGAAAATTCTGAGGCATTCACTGAAATGACATCCTTTAGCCTCTCTATAGATTTCTTGTTTTCCGATATCTGCCATGTGGAAGAAAAACACAAAAAAGGTATTATGATTTTAGTACAAATGGTAGGATATGTGCTAAAAAGATGAAATGCTATCCCAGAGCCGTCGCCTACATATTAGGTAAAAGCAGGTGATTCAGTGTTAGCTGGGGAGAAAAGTCAAGACTGTAAAGAGGTAAGAAAAAAATAACTGGAGCTCTAACTGCGTGCATCTGCGACCTTCCTTGCTATGAGCTAATGTGATAGGTAGATGACCAGACAAAAAGGTGAAAAAAAGCAGGGAGAAAAAAAGGGGGGGGGGGGGGGAGAAATGTTCAAGTAGTCTAGTTGAAATCAACTGGCAGAGAAAAAAAAAATCCTCCCGGTCACCTTAAAAATTCTCTTGCCCAGGGGCTCCTGGGTGGCTCAGTGGGTTAAGCCTCTGCCTTTGGCTCAGGTCGTGATCCCAGGGTCCTGGGATCGAGCCCCGCATTGGGCTCTCTGCTCAGCAGGGAGCCTGTTTCCCCTCTCTGTCTCAGCCTGCCTCTCTGCCTACTTGTGACCTCTGTCTGTCAAATAAGTAAATAAAATCTTTAAAAAAAAAAAAAATTCTCTTGCCCAAACTAAAAATGGTTGGACTTGAGGACAGACAGACATATCTCATTTATGGAAGAATTCCAAATAATCTGTCAAGGATACTGCCTCCTCAAGGAGGTATAACATACTCTTCACTCTTTTCATCCCAGGCTGGGCATAGGTACTTCCTTCAGAAGTGAACAGTACACCAAGAGTGGGAATGGTTCTACTGAGAGTAGAGAAACCTGGCAAATACCTGGCCAGGTAGGTCACAAGCTCAACTGGGTGTGCAACATATGGGAACTCTCTGAAACTTCCCTGTAGTTCTTAAACGGTTCTAAAAGGCTTGTTTTTAAAAGGAATCATGCAAAACAAAACAAAGTACTAGAATTGTTCAACAGGGCTACGGTTTCTTAGTTGCTCTACATGTTTCAGATGGCAGAGCCAAGCAATACAGAAATTATCCAGGGCTGAGGACAAAAATATTTCCTAGGACCATGAAAATAACAACTTGTGGTATTAGCATTTAAGATTCCATGAAGACAGATGAATACAGGTTCAACTTCCCTGTCTCCCAATCCTCCTCTGGTTACACCCTGGGAAAATGCAGAGTTCATTCCACCCCATCTAGAAAACAGTTTGAAAGCTAAATTACAGTTAACGATTTGTAATAAAACTTACCAAGTCCTGATTCTTCACATTCTGTTCCCTCTCAGATTCTAACATAACACGCAGATTTTTAGCTGTATTATCCAGAATTCCATTAGTTTCCTCAAGTTTCTTGATTGTATCCTATTAAAAGAGACATTAAAATTAATAGTAACTACTCACTATTTTTCTTTTGTTTTTAGAATGTAATCTCAAAAAGAGAAAGGATTTTTACCTTATATTTAATTGCTTCATCAGAGAGAATCATATTTTGTTTCTTAGTCTCTTGAACATGTTTCTTTGACTCCTTAATCTATTTAAAATAAAGCACACAGAATTCAGAACTATAAGTCACAGGTGTATCAAAACTTATCTGAGAGGTAACCCCTTAGAGAAGAAAGCTGTACTTTACACATACGATGATTACTTCAGATCTGGATGGCTCATAGGAAATAATGAAATTTTAAAATACCATAATAACTGCACCATAACAGAGGAGGAAATAATTCAAGCTGGAATCCTGAGGGGAAAATATTGAAAGAATAACTATACCTTCTGTTCGTAATTTGACAACTTTTGTACAAGTTCTGCGTTTTCTTTCATGATATTCTTCACCTTTGCAGCAATCTGCTGCTCAGTAACTAAAGGGGAGAGGAAATCCATAAGATTATTATGAGAACTAAGTAAAACTAAATAACCCAAGGTATTAGCAGCACATTACCTAGCACTATGAGGAAAAGAACTTAACACAACTATTACGCTTTTGAGAAAGCAACCTGCAGTCATGGCAAGTAAGGGTGTAAAAATACTACTAGATAAGGAAAATCGGGGCGCCTGGGTAGCTCAGTCAGTTGAGTGTCTGCCTTCTGCTTGGGTCGTGATCCCAGAACCCCCATCAGGTTTCCTGCTCAGAGAGAGAGCCTGCTTTTTCCTCTGTCCTTCCCCCAGCTCATTCTCTCAATCTCTCTCTCAAATAAATAAAATCTAAAAATAAATAAATACATAAAATAAGAAAAATATAATAAGGACCCTTCCTTCAGTGAGATTCCAATTTAGTTCAAAAATAAGAAATATAATAAAATATTTTGGCTTGATAGCCTTCCCTTCATGGTGTACCTTTCTTCTCAGAAACTGTGATCATTCAAATATATGTCATTTGCAAAAAGAAAAAGACAAAAAAATACAAGCACACTGATTTACATCTCTATTCCTCAAATCATATACTTAAATATTTACTGTATTGATCAAACCATTAGCTCAGGAACACTGTTCATATGCAATAAATCTGAAAAAAAAAAAGTCAACAAAGCCAATCTGCCCCAAATCAAACTAATCATCTTCCTCCTCCCACAATTTGTTCCACTTCACCTCCTATCTCAGTTGGTAGCATCACTATCTACACTCTGTCATCCAAGCTAGCAACTAGGATCAGTAAAATGTTCAGGAGTAAGTCAATCCGACATCAGAAGTCACTGTATCTACTTCTATCTTACATAAAATTCATATCTAACACTAATACTGAAGGAAGAGTACAAACAACAGAATAAACCTAAGTATTTACCTTGATATACTCTACTCTTTACCTAGAAGAAAAATAAAATTAAATTAGATGTCAAAACATTTTAATAACAGAAATATGATAGTATTTCAATATTACGAAAATATTATATACAAGTCAAATCATAACAAAATGAAAATTTAGCAAAAGTTTGGTTCACTATAATCCATAGAATTAAAAAATAAAAAGATTAAAAAGCATTTCAAATGTGGGGTGCCTCAGTGCCTCAGTCAGTTAAGCATCTGCCTTCAGCTCAGGTCATGATCCCAGGGTTCTGGGATCAAGTACTACACTGGGCTCCTTGCTCAGCAGGGAGTCTGCTTCTTTCATTACCCCATCCCCCGCTCATGACCTCTCATGCTATCTCTAACAAATAAATAAAATCTTAAAAAACAATAAAAACATATTTTTTAAAAAAGCATTTCAAATGTAATTGGTAGGGATGCCTCACAATTTCTGGTAGAAGCACTAAAGTGAATACATCATTTTGCAAATAAAGATATGTTTATGTATTAAATGGGCACCAATCTTATTAAGCTCTTAATTTTAATAATGGAAATGGATATTTTCATATTACATATATCAATGCTTCTTTTACCCCAAATCATTTATTTGACAACCCCAAATAGTGAGAATGAAGTCCAGAAACATTGATCATTCAAAGACACTTTCAGGAAACAAAATTAAAGGCATAATCTTTGTACTAAGATATGTCTCTCTCCCTCTCCAGAAAACATCTATGAAGTCCTATTACAAGTTAGCAACTGGCTGCATTTAGAGACCTAAAAATTATGCTAGGTCATCTGATTTTCTCAAAACCCCTAAACATAGTGGTCATCCACCTGAAAGGGAAAGAAGGCTGCTAGAGGAAAAGGCACAAGCAACCAGAGCAATGACACCTCACTAACCTCTAAATCCTCTCTAAAGACGGCACTGAATTATAGGATTGCAAAATCTAAGCAGGGGGCACATGGGGGGCTCAGTCAGTTGTGTCTGCTTCAGCTCAAATCATGATCTCAGGGTCCCTGCTCAGTAGGGAGTCTGCTGCTCCCTCTGCCCCTCTTCCCTAGTTTGCACGCTCTCTCTCTCACAAATAAAATCTTATTTAAAAAAAAAATCTAAGCAGTACTCAATTTTTTAAAAATTGCATCACTGAAAGTCTTTGTAACCCAGAAGTTATTTCCACTTTCAAAAGTTATAAATAGTAATGAAATACTCAGATGAGTCCATAAATCATCCATGGTATCTCATTATTATTACAGTATCCAACAGCATGTATAATAATGTTGTTATTGGAAAATGCATTCAGAGTTCCAACATGGAAAGAAATGACTGTTTTTCTAATGCCACAGGCTTGTTAATGAGACAGTAAGTCCACAACAGTAGGCAGGAGGAGGTAGGAAGAAACAAGAAGCAGGCAAATGAGAGCAGGGACCAAGGTTCCAAAGTCAACTGCTGAGGTTGAGAAACAGCAGTGAGGACATAAAGCCTGCATCATCCTGTGAAAATGTAAACAGGTGTTAGGATTTTTAAGATGGGAGAAACAAGAGTGGGAAATAAAAAAACGTTTTCCCCTTTCCCCTTCCACTCATCCTTTCTATGTTCCCTTTCCCCTTCCATCTGAGGAAAAGTCCCATGAGATCAGAGGACTCTTCCCAGGAATCCAGGCAAATGACCCTTCTTTTTAAGTGATTTTATCATCACTTGTACAAGGAGAGAAAGCTTATGAACAATGGTATGCCTGATAAAACTAAGAAATCAGAAAAAAAATCTTAGAAAGACATGCATCCAATGCTTTGGCTACTTTATTAACTGTTAAGCTTCAACTGAAACTGAAAGCTTTTCATCTGCGAAGCTCATTCACCCAGGGCGCCTGGGTGGCTCAGTGGATTAAGCCACTGCCTTTGGCTCAGGTCATGATCTCAGGGTCCTGGGATCGAGCCCCATGTCAGGTTGTCTGCTCAGTAGGGAGCCTGCTTCTCCTCTCTCTCTCTCTCTCTCTGCCTGCCTCTCTGCCTACTTGTGATTTCTGTCTGTCAAAAAGAAATAAACTCTTAAAAAAAAAAAAAAAAAGCTCATTCACCCAAGATTTCTTCTCCAGTTATGTTAGATAACTATGAAACAAAAAAGACATAATACAGTCACAAGACTGAATACATATGAGCATACATATATAGATAAGCAAAAAAGACAAATTCTGCACGGGAAGAGACTCTGAAGACATAAAACTTTTAGTAGTGTGTCTTTGAATACTACATAATCTGTTTTTCCAAATAAGAAGTTATTTTATGAGTCTAATAGCAAATGATCAAGTTAGAAAATATGTGAGACAAAACAAAACAAAAAATCTAACACATTTTGCAGATGTGTTATCTGTAGATAACACATCTGCAAATATACTGCAAAATTACCTAGGGTCTTAGATATATTTTTTACTATTTTGTTCTCTTGTAGCATTTATTTCTGTGTAAACATCTATTTTTATATAATTATATATACAACATACAGTTTGTATTTTACAGTCCTGATTTCTGCTATTTCCACTTAATATTAAATTGTGAACATTTTCTGGGCTCCTGTATCTTCAAAATAACATAAATTTCAAGAGTTACCTAGTATCCTATTATATGGATATACAATAATTTAACAATTCCCCTACTGCAGATCATTTAGTTTGCACCAAGTTTTCACTCAAAAATAGTGTTTCACTGATCACTCTTATATAAAACTTTTAATGCATGACTGGTTATTTCTCTAGGACAGATTAATTACACATGGCTTTATAATAAAAGGATATGAAAACTTTAAGGCTTCTGATACATACTACTTAACTGCTTTTCAAGATGGCTCTAAGACTTGCCAGTTCTACTAGGAACTTATACATGTGCCCAAGTAGTTACATATACATTTAATCTTTAGATTTTAAGATTTATAAATTGAAGTTTTCAGATTAAAATTATACATATTGCCTTGTTCACCTAAATCTTTACCAACAAAGATTATACTGAACTACTTCACAAGATTAGCTGAGATCAGAAGCATTTGTGTTCGTGTTCATAAATGAAAAAGAAACAAGAGGGCTAGCGATTATAAAATATCTGGTGTCTTGATGAGTCAAAGTGTAAGTTTAATTTACTCACAGCAAGGACAGTTCTCCAGAAGAAGACGGCAAATGAACCAATTCCCAAGAAGGCGGTGATAAGTACAGGTTTCCATGGCAACCCGTAAAAATCAGGCCCAGGCTGAACATCATCAGGCAACGTAGCAACTAACTGAAACAGAAATATTGGAAATAACAAGAATCCATGAAACAGTCACAAAGAACCATCCACAGAAATTCTAAACCGACCTCCACCAGGTAACCACCCCCTCAAAATTCTTTAGTAGCTTCCACTGCTTCCATAGAGATGGGGTACTGGCAGCCTCTTATTTCTTGTCTGGCTTCAAGTACTCCTGAATATTATGAATCTAAATGTATTTAAGCTGAACACATACTTCCAGTTTGCAACAGGACCTACCACATCGTGTCGTCTAGGACACGCCTAATGTCTCTGGATCAGACTTTCCTCTTAACTCCTAATAAAAAGCCACATAAAACACAAAATTGAACACCCTAGAGAGAAAATCAATTTGTACGGCGGCAAATAAAAGCAAAATGATAGCGAATAACCCAAATAATGTGCTTCTCCTCCAAGATTTTCAATCTTTATTCTACTGTTACATAAAAACAAAAGCTGAGTAAGCTCGGACGCTGCTCGTAACCGGTCCAGACCGCGGCTCTGAAGCGAACCGTCTTCTCCATAACGCCGCGCCTGCATTTTAGACGCTTCCTGGCATGCGGCTGTATGAACACTGTCCCACCTTCTACAAGCACACAGCTACCCTGCTGGCCCCAACCCACCACAGTGCCAGGGGCCCCTAGAAAAGGACCCCAAGAGTTCATGACTTTCTACCGGAAAATAACACAGCGCCTGCTACAGTCTAAGAAATCAGTAGCAAATTAACAAGGGACGAAACCTTAAAATCACTCCCCCCGGGCTCCCTAAACAGCACTGCGACGTCCTGCCCGCCTCGGCCCTGACCCACTCCAGCTCTCCCTCCACCCGTCAGCGCGCCAACTCCGCTCACGACTCGTCTACCCGCCTGCCGGAGCCGGGGTCCCTCCCTGGGCATGCGGACCCTCACCTCCAGGAGCTTGGCTATGAAGGCTGCGTAAAGGACCGACAGGGGTCCCAGAAGTTCCGAGTCCCCGGGGGAAACGGTGACAGAAGGCACAGTGGCAGGAACAGAGTCCATCGTGAGGGGGAAGCTCAGAGGACGCCACGCTCCCCCCTCGCAACAGCACCGAAGCCCACTTTCCCACCGCTTCCTCCTCCGGAAAGGGTCCGGCTGAGGAGGCGGCACCGGGAGTGAACTTCGCCTTCCCGAGGCGAAGGCACTCTGCGCCTCTCTGCCGAACGCCTCCAAGGAAATACGTCATCAGACAATGCCCCTTTTATGACGTAGAGGCGCCTACGGAGGCCCGGCCCGCGGTGGGCGGGGCCACGCGCACGGAACCAACGGTCGGCGGAGCGACCCGCGCGGAGCAAACGGAGGCCGCGCGCTGACAGGAGCCTCACCTGCCGCAGGCGCTGGGGCCGCGGTGGCAGAGGAGCAGGCGCTGGGGCTGGAGAGAAACCTCGCGCTCGCGCCCCTCAAGGCCAGCCTTGTGTCACTGCGTGCCGAGACCGCAGGCACCTGTCCCACCGCCCAGGCGGGAGGGCAGCCTCTCCCACGCGCCGAGTAACGACACCCTCCCCGGTCTCCAGAGCGAGGCCTGCCTGCCCCAGGATCTCCAGTTCCCCGAAGCTCCGCTTTCCCCTCCCTAGTCCACAGGCTCCCGCTGTCTCACATTCCTGCAGGTGCTCTGGATAAGGCTGCTGCTAAGGAGCCACGTCATGTCCCGTCTGTTCTAGTTACGTGACTTTTGGAAAAGGACGGGGAATATGCATAGGCACGTTCTAAAAGTTGAAAAAACTGGGCGCCTGGGTGGCTCCGTGGGTTAAAAAGCCTCTGCCTTCGGCTCGGGTCATGGTCCCCGGGTCCTGGAAGGAGCCCCGCGTGGGACGCTGCTCAGCGGGGAGCCTGCTCCGCCCCCCCCCATGCCTCTCTACTTGTGATCTCTGTCATAAATAAATAAAATCTTAAAGAAAAATAATAAATAAAAATTGAAAAAAACTTAGGACATGTAAAAGGGACAATGATGTTTGTAAATCTTTAAAGGTATGTCTTCCAGTTGAATATAAAAATGCAGAACAATCAGGAAAATCCTCAAAAAGAAGAGCAATGGAGGCAGGGAGGGAGGTGAAAAAAGGCCACGCAAAACAGTAGGGAACGGACCCAAGAATACAGATGGATTATGATCAGAACAGAAAATCCAAAAATATGCCCAACTGCTTTGAAAATTTAGAATATAATAGAAGTCAGCTGGGGAAGAAGACTTTAATAAGTGACGTTAGTATAGCTAAGCCATATGGAAAATGTTAAAATTGATTTTTTTCATAAGGATAAATTCCAAATGATCAGAAACCTGAACGTAAAAAATGAAAACAAGTACCAGAAGAGACATGAGTGAGTTTCTCGATGTATTATGAGTGATCAAAATTCCTAATTATGCCTCAAAATCCAAGAGAAAAGAATTGCCAACAACTACTTGAAAATAAAAAACGTGCCTAGCCCCTGCAATGCAAAAAAAAATACGAAGTGTCAAAAAAGTTTGACAACCAGAGAAAGAATATTTGTAACATTAGAGAAAAAGGGTTAATATTCCTAAAGTATGAAGAACTGTACAAGTAAGCAGAGAAGAAAACAGCCCCAAACCTATAGAAAAATGAGCTGAAATAAAAGAATCAGCAATTCTCAGGAAAAGAAATAGGAAAAGCTCACAAACATACGGAAACATGCTCTGCCCCACTCATAATAAAAGAAATACAAATTAAACCTACACTGAGATACCACTTCTCACTTGTACTGGCAAGATCTAAACATCTGACAACATATTCTATTGGTGAGAGAATGTAGGGGAAACAAATACTCTCACATGTTGCTCATCATTCCACAAAATGACACAACCTCTATGAGTGGGAATTTAGCATCATCTCTCCAAGTTGTGTATTTACCTTTTGATGCAACAATCCCACTTCTAAAGATCTCAAAGATACTGTGGACACAACAAATGTTAAAAAGATATATAAACAAAACTATGTTATTCCAGCATTATTTATAAGTACAAAAGACTATAAACAACCAAAATGTTCATCAGTAGAAGAGTTGCTGAATACACTGAAGTTTACTGTGAAACTGGAAAAAAAATAAATTTTATATACTGCTAGAGTATGGTTTCCAGATTTTTTTTTTTTTTAAGGAGGGATGGAAAAAATGTAGAATACTACTTTTATGTGAGAAAGTAATGAGACAAATTAGTATTTTTTATGGCTCTGAGATAAAATTCATATACAGGGGCGCCTGGGTGGCTCAGTGGGTTAAAGTCTCCACCTTCGGCTCAGGTCATGATCCCAGAGTCCTGGGATCAAGCCCCACATCTGGCTCTTTGCTCAGCGAGGAGCCTGCTTCCCTTCCATTCTCTCTGCCTACTTGTGATCTGGGTCTGTCAAATAAATAAAATCTTAAAAAAAAAAAATTCACATATAATAAATGGCATATATTCAAAGTGCACAATCTGATAAATTTCGACACACGAATACACCTGTGAGAACCTCATCACAGTCCAACTGAACATGTCCTTCACATGTCTCCTCATCACACCTCCTGCCACTTGTGGACTGGGCCTGCCCAAACAGAAGTTCTCTATCATAATAGTTTGCATTTCCTACAGTTTTATATATGAAATTTATAATCACCATGTATCTTACTTCTCTGGCTTATCTCACCAGCACAGAGATCCCCCCACGTTGCTCCATATATCAATAGGTAACTATTCCTTTTCGTTGCTGAATGGCATTTCACTGGATGGACCTAGCACAATTTGTTTATTTATTCAGCTGTTGACGGGCATTTGAGTTTTTCCCAGTTTTTAGCTTTTATGGATAGAGAGGCTGTGAATACTGATGGACAAGTACATGGATGTAGATGCAGAATTTATTTTTTCAAAGGTACATGCTTAGGAAAGGGATGGTTGGAGCATCTGACACACACCTTTCTAAGAAACTAACAACCAGTTTTCCAAGGTGATGAACCACTGTACATCCCCCACCAGGAGTGTGTATTTCCAGCTCCTCCACATCTTCTCCAACACTTGGTATTTTAATTTAAATCATTCTTTTTAATTTTAGTCATTCTAATAAGTATGTATGATATTTCATGGTGATTTTAATTTGCATTTCACTGAGAAGTAATGATGTTGAGCATTTTCTCATGTGCTTATTTCCTATGCACACATCTTATTTGGTGAAGTGTTAACTTTACTGGTTTATTTCTTATGAATGAGCTTTAAGAGTTCTTTATATATATTCTGCATATAAGTCTTTGTTCATATATAGACTTTCCAACGATTTTCTCCTAATCTGTGCCTTGTCTTTTCATTCACTTAACGGTGTATTATGAAAAGCAGGAATTTTTATTTTGATGAAATCCAAATTATCAAATTTTTCTTTTATGAATGAATCCTTTTTTTCGGTGTTAAATCTAAGAAATCTTTGTTTAACTTTTTTCTGTAAGTGTTATAGTTTTAGGTTTTACATCCAGTTCAATGAAGCATTTTGAGCTCATTTATGTTTATGACTGAGCTATGAATCAATTTTTTTTTTGCACAGGGATATATCCAATAGTTCCAGTCCTGTTTGTTGAACAGATGTCTCTTTCTCCAATTTGTTTCTACCTTTGTCAGAAGTCCATTGCCAGGTGTGTATGGATCTACTTCTGAACTGTCTATTCTATTCCAGTGATCTTTTTGTCTATCTTACATTGATACCATGCTCTCCTAATTACCATAACTTTAGCATAAGTCTTGAAATCAGGTCATGTTTGTGTTGTTCAAGGTCCTTGGAATTTTCTATATCAATTGTATAATCAGCTTGTTGTTTTCTACCAAAAAATCCTCTTAAGATTTTGATCAGGATTATGTGGACTCTGGGGATCAAAATGGGGAACTTAATATTTAACATACTGTTTGTCATAGTGACAATATGATAGCTTAACAATATTTAGTCTTCTGACTCTCAAACAACCGATATCTCTCCATATTTAGGTCTTCAATTTCTATCAGCAATATTTTATATAGTTTTCAATTATAAGTCTCACAGTATTGCCAGGTATATCCTTAAGTATTTCATATATTTTGATGCTATTGTACACAGAAGGCTTGTTTTAATTTCCAACTGTTCATTGCTAGTACACAGAAATACAGATGCTTTTAAATGTTAATCTTTATCTGGCAATCTTACTAAACTGTAACTTTTTTGTAGATTCCACCAGATTTTTTTCATAGATTTCATAGATTTTTTCATAGTCTGCAGATAAAGACATTTTTACTCCTTCCTTCCCAATCTGTATGCTTTTTCTTTCTTTTTCTTGCCTAAGTACACTAGCCATTGTCTCACTGTGCCCCACTTCAGTGCTGAGTAGATGTGGTGAGAGTGGACATTGTCGTTTTATTTCTGATCTTGGGGGGAAACAATTATCCACCACTAAGTACGATGTTAGTTTAAGTTTTTCATAGAGGCTATTTTAAGCCCCCTTCTATTCCTGGTTTGCTACTATTGTTTTTAGCATCAGCAATAAACATTTGATTTTTTTTTTCAAATGCTTTATCTATCGAGCTGAATATTTGGATTTTATTTTTTAAATTTGTTAATACGCTACTTATACTGACTAATTATCTAGTGCTAAATGAATCTTGCATTCTTAGGATAAACCATGCTAGGTCATTATGTATTATACTTTTTATATGTTGTTGGGTTTGATTTGCTAAAATTGTAGAGTTTTTGTGCCTACATTCATGGCAGATACTAGTCTGGGGTTTTCTTTTCTCATTATATCTCTGTGTGGTTTGAATTCCCATCTTCAATTCTCTAAGAGTGAGTTTATATAGATTTTTTTTCTTCCTAACAAGTTTCATTGAATTCACCAGTGAAGCCATCTGGGCCTGGAGTTCTCTTTGTAGAAAGATTTTTAATAAACTCAATTTCTTTAATAGTCATAGGCTATTTTAGGTCATTTGTCTGTTAAGGAGGCTTTTCCAATTTGTGTCTTAGATGCTATTTCTTCATTTCAGCCACACTGTCAAATTAAGTGACATAAATTTTCATAATATTCCCTTTTAATTGTCTTAATTTCTGTAGAACCTATAGTGATGTCCCCATGTGATCGCAGACATTGGTAATGTGTCTCCTCGTTTATTTCCCTGATCACTCTGGCTAGAGGTTAATCAATTTTATTAATCTCAAAGAACCAGCTTTTATTTCCATTGGTTTTCCTTTTGTTTTCTATTTTATTAATTTATGCTCTTTATTTCTTTTCTTCTGCTTCAAGGGGATCAATCTGCTCTTTATCCTAGTCTCTAATAGTAGAAACGGAGGTCACTAGTCTGTTATAATATACATAGTGCTAAAAATTTCCAAGTAGTGCTTTACTGTTACTATACAAACTTGACATGCTGTTTTCTATTTTCATTCAGCTCAAAATATTGATTTCCCTTTTGATATCTTTGACGTATAAGTTATTCAGAAGTATGTCAGTTGGTTTCCAAATAATGGGGGACTTTCAAGAGATCTTTCTATTACTGATTTCTAATTTAGTTTTACTATGGCCAGAGAATATACTTTGTCTGATTTGAATCTCTCTGTATTTTGAACACTTGCTTTATGGTCCAGAATATGACTTGTCTTGGTAGATGCCCCACATGCACTCAAAAAGCATATATATTCTGCTCTTCTGGGGTATTCTATAAATGTCAGGTCAAGTTGGTTGACAGTGTTGTTCATATCTTCTAGAACCTTATTCATATTCGTATCTTCTAGAACCTTATTCTATTAGTTATTGAGAGGATATTGAAATCTCCAATCATAATTATATACTTATGTCTTTTTTTTCATTTAGTTTTATCAATTTTTGTTTCGTGTACTTTGAAGGTCTATTATTAAGCACAAACATTAAGAATTATGTTTGCTTGGGGCGCCTGGGTGGCTCAGTGGGTTAAGCCGCTGCCTTCCTCTCAGGTCATGATCTCAGGGTCCTGGGATCGAGTCCCGCATCGGGCTCTCTGTTGAGTGGAGAGCCTGCTTTCCTCTCTCTCTCTCTCTCTCTCTCTCTGCCTGTCTCTCTACTTGTGCTCTCTCTCTGTCAAATAAATAAATAAAATCTTTAAAAAAAAAAAAAAAGAATTATGTTTGCTTGACTACTTTATCCTAGAAAATAACTTCTTTATCCCTGGTAATATACTTTCCTCTGGAATCTACTTTATCTGATATTAATATAGCCACTCCAGCTCTTTTTAAATGTGGGATATCTTTTTCAATCTTTTTAACCTTCCTATGTGTTTTTATTTAAAGTGTGATTCTTAAAGGCATCTATTTGGGTATTGCTTCTTTACCCAATCCAACAATCTCTGCCTTTTAATTGGGGTATTTAAACAAGTTCTATTTAATGTAATTACTGATACGGTTAAGTTTAAAGGCATCATCTTTTTTTCTATTTATCCCATCTGTTCTCTGTTCCCTTGTTACCTTCATTCTGCCTTCGCTTGGATCAACCGTGCCCTCTTAATGATTCGAATTCGTCTCCTCTGTTGGCTTATTAGCGCATTATTTTGTTATTTTACTGTTTAGTTTAGTGATTATACCATACATCTTTAACTTACCACAGTCTACCTTCCCGTGATCTTGTACTACTTCATGTGCCATAAGAACTTTATAAGAGTTATTACCATTTCTTCCTCTCCTCACCTTCGTATTATTGTTGTCATATTTTTACTTTTACATATTTTTTAAACCCATGCTACAAAAAGTTAAATTTTGACGATATTTAAATAGTAAGATAATGGTTTTATATAACTACTTACACAGTTACCATTCCTGGCATTCTTCACCCCCTTTCTATGGCTTGACTATTTTCATCTGTCATTTTCTTTATGCCTAAAGGTCTTCCTTTAACATCTCTTATGGCACAGATGTGCTGGTGAATTCATTCAGCTCTTGTACATTGGGAAAAAAAATCTTCATTCAATATTTGTTTTACAAAATTATTTTGCTATGATATTATAAGTCAACAATATTGTTCAAGTATGTTACAAGATATTATTCTACTGTATTCTCCTTTGCCTTCTGACGAGAAATCTTGATGTTAACCTTATCTTAATCCCTCTCTATGTAAAATGCCTTTTATCCCCCTCTGCTTTTAAGATTGCTCTTTATCACATATTATGGGCAATTCGATTATGATTACCTCAATGTAGTTTTCTTCATGCTTTGTATGTTTGGGTTTCATTGAACTTCCTGAATATGTGATCTACAGTTTTCATAAATTTTAGATATTTTTAGTCATTATGTCTTTAAATATTTTTCTGAACACCTCTTCTATCCTGTCCTCCAGTGATTCCAGTTACATTTATTAGGCTGCTTGAAAGTGTCTCACAGTTCACAGATGACCTCATCATTTTTCTTGAGTCATTTTTCCCTATGTAATTCATTTTGGATAGCTTCTATAGTTATGCCTTCAAGTTCACTAACCTTTTCATCTACAATGTCTAGTCTAGCATTCATCCCAACCAGGGTGGCACTGCAGTTTTCAACCTGTAAGACTGATTTGGGTCTTTTTTTTTTTTTTTTTTAATCTTTCATGTCTCCACTTAACTCCTAACATCCAAAATACAGTAATAATAACTATTTTAATACCCTTGCCTAATTCTAACATCTCTGATAGTTCTTGGTTGGTTTTGATGGGTTGATTTTTCTCCTCTTCATGTTTCTATTTTTTTTTGCCTCTTTGCATGCCTGAAAACCTCTGATTAGATGTCATGTATTATGAACAAATGTGATGGTTAATTTTGTGTCAACTCTTCTAGTTATGGAGTAACCAAATTAAACCTTATTTTTGAGTTTGTCTGTGAAAGTGTTTCCATGTGAGATTAGCACTTGAATTGATGTCCTCTGTAAAGGAGGTTGCCCTTCCTGCTATGGGTAGGCAACATCCAATCTACTGAACAAACTGCGAAAGGAATTCACCCCTTCCTGCCTGATTCCTTGAGCTGGGACATCATTTTTCTTCCACCCTTGGTACTTCTGGTTCTCAGGCCTTCAGACCATCAGCTCCCCTTTGGACTCAGCCTGAGTTACGCCACTGCCTTCCTGGGTGTCCAGCTTATAGAAAGCAGACTGCGGAATTTCTCAGCCTCCAATTGTGTGTATGTCAATTCCTTATAATAAACCTCTTCTACTTATCCATCTGTGTATGGGGGTCCCATATTTGTTTTGTTTCTCTAGAGAACCTTGACTAGTATAACAAACATTCTCGAACATTGTTCTGTTTGCTCAGATACTTTGATTCTTTTGCATCTTGCTTTTAAGGCTTCCTAGGCAAGACGAGCAGATTTAGTCTGAGGTGACACCCTTCTGAGTACTTTATCCAATTTTCCTGGAATTATAAGGTATATTCTTGGCCTTGTGTCAGGAACTACTCCCTCTAATCACTTGGGCGGTTTCTCTGACATTGAATAATGTTGTCAAACTCCTGCTGATGAATACTCAAAGGGGACCTTTCACAGATCCCACAGCTCGCTCTGCCTGCTGTGTTCTCCCCTTGGTACTCAGCCCTATGAACTCTAGCTGCCTCGCTTTCCCTGGACTCTCAGCTCCATCTCAATTCAGGGTTCTTCACATCTATGCTACAACCAGGGAACTCCTTCAGTGCCGTATGCAGCCGTAACTGCAGAGCTCATAGCACTGGTTCACTCTTTCAGAAATTACTCTCCTTTGTTACCTGATGTCCGGGGTCTTGAAAGCAGTTTCATTTATTTTGCCTCAGTTTTTTTTTTTTTTTCTTTTCAGTTGTTTCAGTAAGGAAGGTAGATAAAGCCAGAATCTTGGCTAAATGCAAAAATTATTTGCTTATTTTTAAATAAGATAATGAAATTAATTTTTAAAATTACTCACAGAGGAGGTAACAACAGGTTCAATGGAACTGAGACAAAGCCTAGACTTCTCTGAAATTTTACAAATTGTTTTGTAAATTGGCATTGGAGCTTGTAAATATGTTAGATACTTATCAAACAAGACAAAGCAAAACAAAAAATATTTTAAAGTAACCCTTAAAAAGAGCAAGCAAAAATGAAACAGTTGACCTAACTGTGAATCAAACTGATGGCAGGAGAACAGAAAGGAATTCTTTTTAAGCATGTACTAGAGGGATATACCTTAAAAACAAAAATAACTGCAAAACATCCTGAAAACATTTTCAATAACAAATATGTTACTGAACATAAGGTGTTGATATAGGTATTTTTAAAGCTGTTTGAATATTGTACAATAAAAAATAAATGTGCTGACGTCATGGAAACCTGAGATTTCCAACACTGGAGAAAGAAAGTACATGTGTAAGATAGATGAGGTTAAGTAAAGTCCCTCGAGCATCCTGAATTTCTTTTAGGAGTATCCATATGGCACCAAGATGACTGTTCACACACACAAAAACTATGTCTGTCCTAGCTTTGTCTGCTGAAAAGGTCTAGAAATGTTGGCCGACTCAAAAGCAATAAACAACCTAAGTACCGAGACTGTGGTCTTTAAATACCATTTCCCATCAAAAGGAATCAGGACTTCCCTGGAGAAAGGACTTTTTCACGACCTGGGCAAGAAATGTAGATGAGCGTAGACTATCTTACCACACTAGAAGGCAAGGAAGCGGTCAGTGAGCACTGGGTGGTGTCAGAAAGGCCCAGAAGCAAGGTGAAAAGGTTCCAAATTCAAAGAAATTGAACACTGAGAAGAATAAGAATTACAGCTAATTAAAACACTCCAAATATTTTTAAATTCATGACATCATAATGATCAGAAAGAGTTAGAAGAAACACACCAAAAAAATCCTTTTGGCATCTTTTTATAAAGCCACGAAGACAACTCATTATTCTGGGAAGTATTTAAATAGAACCAAATATTTATACTGCCTGAACTATACAAACCAAATCTCAGTGTAAAGAATACTTGATTATAAACTTCTTTTTGGAGAAATATCCCACCTTTTAAATGAAGCAGGAACAACATGATCAGCATATCAGCATTCTGCCGCCTATAATATTTTTGACAGATTTAGTCAATGTCACCAATAACTAGTGACATCAAAAATGGAAGGAGAGGGCTGCCTGGGTGGCTCAGTCATGATCTGACTCTTGATTTCAGCTCAGGTCGTGATCTAAAGGTCATGAGATGGAGCTCTGCGTTGTTTTCTGTCCTCAGTGCAGAATCTGCCCAAGATTCTCTCTCTCCTTCTCCCTCTGCCCTTCCCCCTGCTTCTGTGCACGCTCTTTCTCTTTTTTTCTCTTTCTAAATATATAAAATCTTTAAAAAAAAAAAAAATAGAGGAGCCTCTAGTCATTAGACAGCTCCTGCTGAAAGTACACATCTCCTACTAAGTATCTTTGCCAATCATACCGAGCCTGAATCTGACTACTGATTCCCAGTAAATATAAAGAACCAGGGAAACATGTTCAGTCATATTGGAGGCTGCGGTTAGCAAGATACAGACCATGATAACCCCTAGAAGGTAAACGAGCCTATTTCCGCAGTAAATATATTCCAACAGCACTAAACAAACTAAAGGAGAAATCTACAGAGGAAATGATATTCGCGCCCTCCCCCGAAATAACCAGAAAATCAGGTAGAGAACAACAGGCAGCAAGCAGCTGTGACCCCCGAGGGAAGAGAAACAAACGAGGTGAGCCTGGAGATCCCCCAGCTTTCTACCAGGAGGTACTTTCTAGGCCCCAGTACCGGGAGGGAGAAACCCTGTGAGTCCCCCAGTCTCGCCAAGGAGGCGGAGAACAGAGTTCAGGGAGACTGAGGTATGGGAACCGGGCCAGGAAAAGCACCGGAAAGAGGAGAACTACAGAAAAAGGCTTCTAGAAATCTGCAAGGGGGTTTCCTTTGATCTTCGCTGAATCTGAGGCAGCACCTGTATAAAGTAAGATGTTTAACGGAAGATCTGAGGCTGGACAAAAAGCACGGCTGCCAGGACGCTGGAAGCTGAAGAGTTCCCAGAGAGAACAAGGGCCTGGGAGGCGAATCATGTTCCAGCCAGTTAGAGCAACCTGACCCTGTTCAAGGCATTCAGCAGACTCCAGAAGAATCACGCCTCACGAGCAGGGCTATTCTAACTCTCGAATAAAGACTACTGCGTACACATCCCTAACAAATCTTAAAAACAAGACTAGAAAGGATCAAGCTGGTCCCCAAGTAACAACAGTCCAGGAAAAGCAAACTCTGATACTTTTAGAGGAAGCCACTAAAAAGCAGTTACTCAACAATGTAACATTCACCGGGCCTAGCACCCAGCAACAACAAATCACCAGACGTGTAAAAAAGCAGGAAAATATGTCCCATGAGGAGGAGATAAATCAATCTCTAAAAACAGACCAAGAAGTTGCAACAGAGATGACAGAATTAATTTGCTAAAAAGAACTTTAAAGATTATTATTTAGAAGTATATTAAGAATTAAAAGAAAGCCATGACCATATTGACAAAAGGTAGAAGATACAAAATAGAATTAAGTGCACCTTTAAGAGCTGAAAAATAAAATATCAGAAGTGAAAATTTCACAAAAGGTCAATGAATGTGAAGACAGTAATGGGAATATCTACACAGAATCAAAGACGTAAGAGACCGAAAATCAACAAGAGAACAAGGCCTCAGTGACCTATGGAACACCATAGCGGTCTTAACATACATGTAATTAGAGTCCAAGAAGGAAAGGCAAGAGAAGAGGGATACAAAAAAATCTAAAGAAATAATGTGAAAACTCATCAAACCGGATACAGTAAGAGTGACTTTTACTAAAAGTAATCATGGTTCAATTAACCCGACTTTTTTAAAAGGTGTGTTTATTAAAAGATGACATGACCACCTATCTGCCCAGAGAAGCCTATGAAATGTGCAAAAAAAATCCTATAACTAATAAATTTAATAAGGTATTAAGATACAAGGTCAATCAATATACAAACACCAACTGTATTTCTATAAACACAAAACAACTATAAATGAGATGTAAGACCGACACCATTTACAACATGAAAAGTCACAAAAAACACAAGCATATGTTAACAATATGCATGAAATCAGTACACAGAGACTAAGGAAGTTTCTTAGCAGTGTCCTGGATGTCTCTTACAGACCTTCTTTAGATCTGTGTAGATGAACTTAGTTCTTAGATTAGAAGCCTTAATATCTGTTGACATCAATTCTCCTTAAACTCATCTATAGATTCAACACAGTAACAAAATCTCACCAAGTTTTTTTTATAAAAGTTGCTGTTGGTTCCAAAATTTCTACGGAAATGCAAAGAAACCAAGATAGCCAAAACAATTTTGCCAAAGGACTACCCGATTCTAAGACCCACTATAAAGCTATACTAACCAGAAAAGTGCGTTATTATCTTAGAATAAAAACATAAATCAATGAAACAGATTTGAGTCCAGAGGGATTCACAAATATGGTCAGCTGATTTCAACTCAATGTGCCAAGGTAATCTCAAGGGAAAAGAAATGCTACAGGAGCAACTGGATATCCACAGGAGGACAAAAATGAAATGTGACACCATTCACAAAAATCAACTCAACATGGAGCGGAGACCTAAGCATGAAAAGTATTAACTATAAAACTTCTGGAAGGAAACATGAGAAAATATTTGCATCTTTGGAATGACCTATGATTCCTTGAGCAGGAAACAAAATGCACTAACCATGAAAGTAAAAATTAACAAAATGGTATTCTATCAAAATTACAAATTTGCGGGGCGACTGGTGACTCAGTGGGTTAAAGCCTCTGCTTTTGGCTCAGGTCATGGTCTCAGGGTCCTGAGATTGAGCCCCGCATCGGGCTCTCTGCTCAGCATGGAGCCTGCTTCCCCCCTCTCTCTGCCTGTCTCTCTGCCTACGTGTGATCTGTGTCTGTCAAATAAATAAATAAAATCTTAAAAAGGAAATTTTTTTTAAAAATTACAAATTTGCTCTTCAAAAACAGTGTCAAAAAACTGAATAGCCAGGAAATAAACCAGAAGAAATTATTCGTAATATACATCTGACAAAGGAGTTGTATCCAAAATATAAGAAGAACTCTTAGACCTTAGTATTTAGAAGGAAAATAACCCAGTTTAAGAAAGGGCAAGGGGCGCCTGGTGGCTTAGTTGGTTAAGTGTCTGCCTTGGCTCAGCTGTGATCTTAAGGTCCCAGGACTAAGCCCCAAGTCAGGCTGCCTACTCACCAGGGAGTCTGTTTCTCCCTCTCCCTCTGCCTCCCCCATGCTCACTCTCTCTCTCAAATAAATAAAAGCTTTAAAAAAAAAAAAAAAGGCAAAAGAGGGGCACCCGACTGGCTCAGTCAAAAGAGCACACAATTCTTGATCTTGGGGTAATAAGTTCAAACCCCACGCTGGGTATAGAAACTGCTTAAATTAATAAAATAAACTTTTTTTAAAAAGGGCAAAAGAAAATAAATACATAAATAAATTTTAAAACGGCAAAAGATTTGAAAAGCTATTTCACGGATGAACACACAAAATATATGGCCACCCAAAAAACTGCTCAGCATCATAAATCATGAAGAAATACAAATAAAACCACAAAGATATGCCTACTGGAATGGCTACAATTTAGGACTGATAATACCAAGTGTTAGCAAATATGGGACCAACTGAAGGGTCATAAATTGCCAGTGGAAGAAGAAATTGGGACACTTCTGAGACCTGTCTGGCAGCTTCTTTTAAGATAAAGCAAACTGACCATTTGGCTGGGCAGTTTTACTCCTCGGTATCACTCCCATTTTATAATTATAATTGTACAACAGGAAAACCTAATCTGTAGTGAAAAAAAGGGTTGCCAGGAGCAGGCGGTAAGGGAGAGAAACTGGGGAGGTACATGAGAAACTCGTGTGAATGAAGGAATGTTCCATGTCTTGGTTATGACTGTTTTTACATGAGTGAATACCTTTGTTAAAACTCACTGAGCTGTATTCTTAAAATGGGTACTCTTTACTGTATATAATTTATATCTGATTTTAAGTTGATTTTAAGATATATAGCAGCCTACTACAACATCCGGACCTCAAGAGGATCCTGATTTGAATAAAAGCAATTTTTAAAAAGCAGGGGAGGGGATTTCGAATGTGTCCAACCTTGGGTGATACTAAGGAATTACTGCTAAGCTGGGTAATGGGCTCATGGGCTCATTTTACAATTGTCTCTGCTTTTGTATGTTTGAAATTTTCCACAACAAAACACTTTTAAAAAGTAAAGAATAACTTCAAATGTTTAAAGGGTTATTATGTAGAAAAAGAATTCAATTCTAGGAAGAGTCACGTGGAAGAAAATCTGGAGTCAATAAGAGAATGTACATGCCAAGAGAGCATCAGTGAGTGGCCTTGTAAGGTTAGGACACTCTTGCTAGGAACTGCTGACGCCCAGATCCCGTAACTACCTGCCAGGGTGCAGGAGAGGAAATTACTACAATTTGTGAAGCTAACCAAGCTGCCCTCGAGGGTCCCTTCCTGCTCTAAGACTCCATTACCTGGAGATCCCTGAATCTGCCTCCTGGTTCAGTTTTCCAGAACAAGCCAGCACCCCATTCCTCCCCAGCCCTACCAAATAATTATCTATACTGTTTGATACTTCACGGAAACGATTTCAAATATTTTCCATTTTCCCCCATGTTCATATATATCTGAAATGCCATTTTCTTAAACCTTTTCAAAATCAGAATCATGCCTTGTACCTCTTAGAATCTTGTACTCCTAACACATTACTGGGCCATCAAAATGCCTTCTTGACAACACCTTTCAGGTCAATGTTGCTTTGTAACAATTTGCCCTTTTCCCTCACCGTTCCTGTGTCTTCTCCCGCCATCCCACAAGTGGAGACCCTGTCCTATATAACCTCTGTGTCCCCCAGTCCTATATAAACTCTGTGTCCCCCAACCCAGACCTAGAACAGGGCTCTGGGCATAGCCACCAAGAAAGTAAAGAATTTCTCCCACATCTGGAGCCTGTTAAAGTTCTGAAGTGACAAGGATTCATCCTGATGATTAAATCTGAATTTGGAGATTGCCTTAATCACTGAAAATTTCATTATTCTAACTGCACAAACCACCACAGCCATAGAGAAAACAGGAAAATCTTTCCCACCCTGGTGGCCTTAATCCTGAATTCCCCAGGTATTCAATGTCTTGACACTGCCCTCTGACCACCCAAATGAGAAGTGCACAGTGGGTGAGATCCTACAAAATGCCAGGCATGGCACTAGACACTTTATCATCGAGTCATTTAATTCTTCCAACACCTGGAGTAGGCATCATCTGCATTTGGAAGATGTATGACAGCTACACACAGTTTAGTAATTTGCCCAAGCTTCTAGAGGATGCATCGGGGATTTGAAACAAGATCATCCTGCCTCAAAACTCATGCATTTTTATGGAACAGAAAAGAAAAAAGGGAAAACAAAACAAAACAAAACAAAAAAACACAACTCTTTCCTACGCAAGTCTTGAAATAACAGAACCTAATGGAAAAATATTTTTGTGGGAGGATACTTTCTCTACAGGTCCAAGGACAACCTGGCCTCCAACTTCTGAAAGCTTGCTCATTCCCACAATTTACCAAGAAAAATGTCCAATTTCAACAAATACCACAAGAGGGAGCTAAGTCCTAAAAAGCTCAGATCTACTTCCAGCTAGATTAAATGTCTTGTCTGGATCATGACTCCTTTAAGAAAGATAAATCTGAAGAGATACTGTGTCATAAGTGGCTCTTTCTAAGAAACAAATCTAATCACATCGCTTTCCTGCTTAAAACCTTCCAAGGATCCCCATCCCAAACAATGTAACACCACCTGTCATGATCCACAACTTCCGTTACGGTTGGCCGGCTTTCCTCCAAAGACCACCCCCCCTTGACTGCTCTAGCTGCACGAGCAAGGCTTCCGCGCTTCCTCAAAAGGCCTTTTCTTTGTAATAGCTTCCATGCTATTTCTTCGTCCTGACTGCATGCCACTCCCATCTCCCTCTTCCCACCCCTTCCATTTAGCAACAGCCTACATCAAACTCCCATTCATCCGTCAACTCCCGCCGAAACACGTCTCAGCTAACTTCAGACCTTCTCCGCCCAGCCTCCCACCACGATGAACCAACTTATCCAACACCTCACTCTACCACCAGGTAAATACTTTCTGCCCACACTATGCCTCCCGTGGAAGTCCTCATCTCCCTGGAAGACTAAGAGGTCCCGGAGGGGAAGAGCCATGTTTTACAGCCAGCACGGACACAGCGCAGATCCTCTCCAAGGGTGGAACTGCACTAAGAACCCAGCAAATTATACACTTGTGGTTTGCTTCAGAGGCTAACATAAAGGATCGGCACAAATTTTCATAAAGACATTTTAAGCTCTTTACCTCATGCTCAAGATCAACTCAAAAAATGTAATCAATCAACATTCTATCTGAAGAAACTATGTATGTCGGACTTACCGTCTTAGTTAAATAAAATATGAATGAATATATTAAAAGAATTGCATTTTCCAAAGGTGTGACACTTGCTGGCTCTTCAGCATTTGTTTCTAGTTGCTTTTTTGCATCAACAGCATCAACAGGACTGCTTTCTGTTGTAATTATCCCTAAAATTGAGGGTGAAAATTAATATTTTATTTAAGGCTTTAGAGTAAGACTTGTTTCTCTCCATTTAAAATATCTATTGAGGGGCGCCTGGGTGGCTCAGTGGGTTAAGCCGCTGCCTTCGGCTCGGGTCATGATCTCAGGGTCCTGGGATCGAGCCCCGCATCGGGCTCTCTGCTCCACAGGGAGCCTGCTTCCCTTTCTCTCTCTCTCTGCCTGCCTCTCTGCCTACTTGTGATCTCTGTCTGTCAAATAAATAAATAAAACCTTTAAAAATAAATAAATAAATAAGTAAATAAATAAAATAAAATAAAATATCTATTGAGTGCCCACTGAATATTAGTCAGTGGCTTCTCTTAAAGACTTACATGGTTTAATGGCACCTTGCTGGCTCAGTAGGTAGAGCATGTGACTCTTGATCTCAGAGTCATGAGTTCGAACCCCATGCTGGGGATAGAGATTACTTAAAATAATAAAATATTTACTTAAAAAAATATATATATAGCTTTTATATGTCTTATATAAAGACTTATATAACTTATATAATTTTTTCCTTAAAGAATTATAAAAAGAAGGGGCACCTGGGTGGCTCAGTTGATTAAAGAGTCTGCCTTCAGCTCAGGTTATGATCCCAGGGTCCTGAGACTGAGCCCCGCATCCAGTTCCCTGCTCAGCAAGGAGTCTGCTTCTCCCTCTCCCTCTGCTCCTCCCCCCTGCTCGTACTCTCTCGCTCTCAAATAAAATAAAAATTATAAAGAGAACAAAATTCAGAATGCCCATTAGAGCCATCATACCCTTCCGCTATGAAATGAGCTCACCTCCAACAAAATCTACTCCACACTGAGAAAGGCGGAATATTATATTTTTCCCACACAGACACAGTTGCCTTTAACAAACATTTAGTGCTGGTGAAGCACTGTGTTAGAGACATCAGGCAAACCAGGAGTGAGTGCCAGTGTGCAGACCTGCAGGTCGGAGAGTCCGATGCTCAGCCCGGCGTCTGGCACCTGGCAGGCACTCGGTGGCCGCTGACCGAACGGACGAATGACAGTTCCACAAAAGAGAATATGGCAAATGCCTAGAGACCCTAACAGGAACTGCTGACAGCTTCGGGGGGATCCGCCTAAGAGGTAGGATTCCAGCATTGTGTGAAAGGGTTTCACCTGCAGAGGTGATGGGGAGGGATTTCAGTTTGAATTACTTGAGTCTGGGACACATCTTAGGAAACCACTAGAAGTTCAAGCAGCAATTAGTGATGGGTGGGGCAGGGGCCTCCTGCGTCTCCTCCAACCAGGAGATTCCACTCACTACTGATCTGGGAACCTGACCTCTGAAATGTTCTGTGTCAGGCGAGCATCTCCACGTCAGAGACGCAAGAAGGGATATTTGCGAAGATGAGCCCATAAAGGCAGTCGATGTTATTTTGTGACAGACCTTAAAGGACAAGGCAAAAAATCTGTTTTTAATTCTGCAAGCAGAACTTTTCCTAGCCCTGACAGTTTTTGAGCAAGAGAATAACAAGACTTGATGGTATATGACTCATTTTCAGTAAGGAGAACGCTTCTGACTGAAAGTTTAGAACCAGAGAGAATGACGCATGAATGTTCCCCTGGAACACGGGAGACGTCTGATACGTCATTTCTTCTCGAATTTGCAGAATTCCTCCCCACGCTGGCTTCTCTGGTACTCTGAAGAGAGGGGGAGGGTCCAGCCAGGGCTACCAGGTCTCACGGTATCACAGGGAAATGCTACAGCCACAGTTAGAGACCACAACCTCTAAGAACACAAAAACGGTAATGAAATCACGCCACAACAGCGGACACGCAAAACAGCACGACCAGCTCTTCTTCATTGGAACCTAGTGATACCATTACTGGGGCTGGATTATTATTTTAAACATTTTCCTCAATTCAAGGGAAATGAGCTGCTCTCAACTGACTGCTGTGCTCTGTGATGCGGCCATATGGACCGGCCACTCGGGACCACCACACACTGCCAAGTCCTGCACTGTTCCCTATGGAGAGCTACCAGGCGTAAATGTCCCCTCCGCGGTTTTTAAAAAGGTTCTTGCCCAGTCTAGGCAGCAAATGAACAAAAGAGCTAAGCCACAGCGTAGTCTACCGGGGGCAGGCCGGGGTGGAGGGACTACGGAGTGGGGAGAAAACACGGAATTTGTGAGTTTCAGCAGAGCGGTTCTCAAACTTTCAAGGGATCAGAATTTCCTGGAGGGCCTGTGAAACACAGCTTGCTGGTCTCCTCCCCCAGAGTTTCTGATGCCTCTGGTCTGGCTGAAAACTGTTTATATTCTACTGTGTTAGAACATAAGGCTTCTTAGAATAATATTTTAGATTAAAATTATTCACATAAGTAATGACAGCCAAACACTGGTTTTTGGTTACAGTTTCTGGTCTTTTTCGTACTGCTGATCTCCACCCGCCTTGACTCCTGCTTTTCTTTCCCTTCTGGGGTTTCTTATTTCTTAAACTCACTCATTGAGCCTCTTTTATTCTCCCTTCTGATTTCCTACCTTTAAGAACAAATGTCCACGGGTGCCTGGCGGGCTCAGTTGGTAGAACATTTGACTCCTGATCTTGGGGTCATGAGTTTGAGCCACACACTGGGTGCAGAGATTACTTAAATAAATAAATATAAAAGGGGGGGAGAAAGAACAAATAAAAAAGAGCATAGAAGCTCTCCTTTATGACATACCTCTACTTCATAGAGAAAAATCTGCAAAGTTTACCTCGGTCTATGTCTTTCTCAGTATTTGGCTCCTGTGACACGTCTGGGCCACCCTTGTCACCAGTCACAGGTTGATCCAACTGGCTGGGCTCTTTGAGAATCTGTACTTTAAGGTCCTCTGCATTATCTTGCGGGAAATTGTCTTCTGGGTTATCTTGTGGGAAATTATCTTCCAGGTGTGGCTGCCTCCCTACAGGGAAGAAGAATGCATTGGGCTGGCAAAGCCTGCTCACACTCCCCACTCTGCCTTTCCCACTGGACAGCTCCGCCTCACCATCCACCCCCCAGCGCTCCTCGACTGCCCTCCACATCCTGGTACCCCAGGGAGCACACATGAGCAGGGAAGTAAGAGTTTCTGCTGCTTTTGTCTCACTTCACAGACAGCTAAAATTTATAAGGCAAATCTTCTTCCAAGTATTTTATAAACAAACACATTTATGGTAGGGCCTTCAATAACCTAACTTTCCTTGGCAAATCAACACATCGTCACACAGATAAAGGTACAGAAGAGAATCCAGTCAAGCGCAGAAACATGAAACATCTACTCCGCGCAGGAAGACCGCGAACTCCTTCATGACAAGCATGCTTATTTCCAGAGCTAGCACAAAGAAGCCCATTACGTACAAAGACAGTCTGAAGTACCTCTCAAATATTTCCAGAGCATGTCTAATCGTCAAAGAGAGGGAACCCACTTCTTTCCCCAAGAGGCTCAGGCCATGGCCCAATGCAACCCAGAGCAAAGATGAATTACTTTAAAGCCTCATAGTTTACCTGAAAATTCATAAGAGTGCTTGCACTCTAATGCAAAACAGATCTGCTTTGATTATACACAAAAATGTTCCCCTCCCCCAAATTCTCCGGAAAAATTGGTCCTCTGGGAAGACACATTTATTCTTGTGACTTTATGTCTCCCTGGTATTCTATCATAAGTCTCAGTTAAAATACCTCAGTCTTAAAAGCACAGGGACACAGAACAGGGCACGGAATGAGGAATCAAGTTATATCAGGATACTGGCTCAGGGTCTATTCAATTGCTATTTACAAAAAGGCTTCTATGTGTCAAGTGCTGCATCAGAGAGCTCCGTGTCCCCAGTTCCATCACTGATTAATCTAAATGCAAGAATCCTAGTGCCCAGCAGAATTTAACCTAAGTGACGGCTCCAAAGAGGCAAGAAAGAACATGAAACATGAAAACGGGGTGGGGGGGCGCGGGGTAGGGACTAGATGAAGAAACTCAGGCAAGGCATCAGTTTAAACGTTATTCCTGGGGCGCCTGGGTGGCTCAGTCAGTGAAGCATCTGACTCGGGTTCAGCTCAGGTCATGACGCCAGGGTTAAGAAATCAACCCCACGTTGGGCTCTGAGCTCAGCGTGGAGTCCGCTTGAGATTCTCTCCCTCTATCCCTCCCCCCTGCTCGCTCTCTCTCTCTCTCTAAAACAAAACCTGTTTAAAAATAAATAAAAAGTAAACATTATGCCAACTAATCCTTGGTTGGAGAGCAGTTAGTTTGCGCTTAAGAAAATGTGTTCCACAGAGCCCTTTCAGAGGCATAGGGATAAAAGGCACAGCACAGGGAATCCGGTCAGTGGTGCTCCAATAGTGCTGGAGGGAGACAGACCGGAGCTACGCTTGCAGTGAGCACAGCATAGACTTGCAGAGTCATTATGTTGCACACCTTGATACTAATGTAACACTGTGTGTCAACCAGACTTCAATTAAAAAAAGAATTTACTTGGGGTGCCTGGCTGGCTCAAACAACAGAACATGCAACACCTAACCTTAGCGTCATGAGTTCAAGCCTCATGTTGAATATAGAGCTTACTTTTAAAAAAAAAAAAAAAAGGTTTTGTTTTTTTTTTTTTACTAAGTTAAAATCAAGTTCCCTTTCATAATTCTATAGGATGTATTCTGTTAACAGGTTTACTTGGTGTATAATTTTCTTGTCTATAGCTTTCTCGTTCTCTGCTTGTCAAGTCTCTTTTCGAGAATGCTACCAGTCCCAATGGTCCGAAGGGGAAAACAGTAAGAAATCCTTACCCACGCTCTGGCCTGGAAGAAGGCAGGGACACGTGGACTGTTGTGCCTTACCTTCAGGCACTCTGTAAACTGGTCAGAGCTTCAGAAATAAGGCAGCAAGCCCCCCAGCAGCCACGCACCCCACCCCCCCGCTTCTCAAGCGCACCCCCACGGGGCCACAGGCGGGCACTTTACCTTCCATGGAGCCGCCCCAGCCTTCGGGCGGGAGCTGGGCCGTGGTCGGCGGGTCCTTCTCCTCCACCGCCGAGTGTTTGTACCTGACGAAATAGATCAGGTCTTGAACATCGTCGAGCACCGCCGCCTCCTCAAATACGTCACTGTCCTTCATTCCCAGATCTCTGCTCTCAGTCACACGGGCGTCCAGCATTTTCTCCGCTGTGCTCAGAATGTGGGACTCGGAGGCTCGGAAGACCTTATCCAGGACTTTTTCCACGTTATAGGGCAGACTCTCCTGCTGCGCGGACTTCAGCCTTGACGCCATTTCGTGGAACATGGCTTCTAGCTCATGGACATCAAAGTATTTCCGGAGCCTCTGTAGAGACTGCTGGTCTTTAAAGAAGCTGCCGATTACAGGCAGGTCCTCCACATCGTCGCTGCGAGCAGGGGTGTGGGTACCCGGCGCCCGGGGTGGCCAGTCACCTTCGTGCTCCTCAGCACTGGTCCCCTGGCTCTCTGTGTCCACGAACCCCTCCAAGTCCTCCTGGTCCTCCTCCGAGAGCTCTCCTACCCCCGGCTTCCGCGTGGATTCATCAGCGTGGTCTTCCTTAAAATCATCAGTACCTTGATTCTGAA
This sequence comes from Mustela putorius furo, assembly GCF_011764305.1. NCBI lineage: Eukaryota > Metazoa > Chordata > Mammalia > Carnivora > Mustelidae > Mustela > Mustela putorius. The sequence goes on along the minus strand of NW_025421402.1, from coordinate 20,655,659 downwards.
ACATTTCACCCAACTCTAGAGTCTGATTTTGCTTGTCAGAAGAGTCGCTGCCTTCAGAGGCCCGCTGTGCTTTCCGAGCTCCAGGAGGGCTCTCTGTTTCCGCCGCCCTGCCCCCTGGATCTGCCCTACTGCCCAGAGTTTCACTTTGTCTTTCAATTTCCAAAGTATTACCAGTTTCTTCTTTGCTTCCTTCCGTTTCTGCGTCAGGATTAATGGCGCCTACAACAGCCCCTGGGGGGTTAACGTCTAATGGCCTGCCCTGGATCTCAGGGCTTTTTTCTTTAGACTGTTTTGCACTTAGAGCATTTTCATCCTCCAGGAGCTCTTCAGGGCTGTCATCATCCTCTGCCTTTGGTCTCTCAGTATGGACACCAGGTCCCTGCGGGCTCTCTGTCTGGCTTGTTGCCTCCACTTCCAGAGAGCCCGCCTCGGGCTTGTAAGGAGCAACCTCTTCACCAGAGGAGCCCTCCTGGGCCTTGTCCCCTGAGAGCCTCCTCTCCTCACCCGTCTGCTTGTGTGCGGCCGCCTCTTTTCCTTGTGGCCGGGAAAGATTTCTTTGCCCAAGGGGACCCTCTTCTTCCAGTTCTCTTGGCAACCCCATTTCATCCAGAGGGGAGGGTCTAGGCTGATCCTGAGTTTGAGGAAGCTGTTTCTCTTTGAATTCCTCACTTGGATGGTCCACTGACAGCGTGTGCGGCTGTGGTCCCCCTGCTAGAACAGGTACTTCCTCCACCTTGTCTCTGGATGCGTTACGCTGGTGACCTCCCAACAGTGGTGCAACACCCAGATCCGCCTGTCCAGGCTTTTCCTCGTTCACTTGACTCTCTGAAGCTTCAGGTTTTGGCTCATGTTCTGAGCCCCCTCCCAAAATCTGCTCTCCAGGCTTTTCTTCACGGAGCATTCCTTTTGAAATGTGAACAGCTGCTCCTTTTAGGTCATTTTCTTTGTTGTCAAAGGCTGATGCCAACACTTCTCTACCCCCTCCAGCAGCTGGCAAAGAGCCAGGGTGGCTGCTCTGAGGAGAACTGTGAGAAGTCATGCCTTCCTGCTTTTGCTCCTCCAGCCCCTCCTCAGCCTGTGCCAGGCCCCTCTTGGATTCCTCAATGTTCCTCCCTTTTTCTGTAATGTGAATTTCCGGGTCTTTGTCATTATTTGTTTTAGGGACATCCACGGTCAAAAGACTATCTTCTGCTTTTTTAGGGTCGACAGACTCCGTGGCTGATCGTGATTTCCCCGATTCGCTACCTGGGATGGACCCATCATCACCCTCCTCTGAATCAGAGCTCCCTGAATCCACACCTGTTTGTCTGTCACCTTCCGTGAAGGGGAGGATAATATCCTCCCAGTCTGTTGCGACATTTTCCTCGTAGTTTTTGATGCCAGGGGGCTGAGCGGCCTCCACCTTGTCCTCTTCATCTGGCCTCTGCTCTCTCTCCGCTGAATAGTTCTCAACTCCAGACGTCGCTGGAGGTTTCACGTCCTCTTCGCCATGTGTGAAGGTCAGTAACAGCAGCTCATCAAAGTTCTCCTCTTCCTCCTTGGCCACTGTGTAATACTCAGTGTCCAATTCCTCATCAAAATCATCTTCTAAGGAAGTAACGAGTCTGGTTGTCTCATCATCAGATACAAGTGCATCGGCTGTGGAGCCAAATTTGGTTTTTAAGTCCAGAGTCATTTCTTTTTTCAAAAGTTTATAAGCATCAATCTTCTCCTGTTCACTCGAGACCTGAGAACCATTGCTGGTCTTGTTGTTTTCACTTTCTGGCACTTTTAGTTTATCCTGTAGCATTTCCTCAAAAGGTTCAAATGAAGTTGGGTCTCCCTGAATGTGACCTGCTTGACTGTTTACATGGGGGTGGTTCTTCTGAGACCCAGATCTTTCCTTGAGTTCCTTAGTGTTTTCTGAGAAGACGCTTTCACTCTCCTCTGAGTTAACTTCTTCTGGTTCCGGTTCAATGTCACTTTCCTCAAATGCTTCAGGAGGGGTGTCCCCATGCTGAGGTTTTTCTATACCTTTCTCAGAATCTCCAGTTGCAGAACTGGACAATTCCAAAAATCCTAAGAGTTCTTCTGTGTTATAATTATCAAAATCATCTCTTCCCCCATCAAAACAAACAAAATCTGTCTCCTACAAGAGGAAAAAAAAAAGTTAGCATGTTACTAAGTATCATAAGAGCAAACTCTTACCCATGCTAACAGAGGGAATCTCATATTGGCTCTGGAGGGGCTTCTGTGCCCACCTTGGGCAACAACTCTTCTTGGGTAGTGAAGGGATACAGTAGTTGAATCCACTTTCCCCTGGTTCCCTGCTTCCAAGCAGAAGGACTCCTTCCTAAGTACTCCTCCTGACCGCCCGTCCCTGTCTCTTCCCCCAGAGGAAACATGATTCATGTGGCTGGCGTGTTTGCTCTGCACCATCCCTATTTTCTGTTTGGGACCCACTGGAGGGAACACATATCCTCATCCCCCCGGCCCCCGACAACACCCCACTCACTGTCAGTTTTACAGGGCAGTCAGTCCCCTGGGGGTGACCCCCTGTTAGGCAGCTCTGTCTGTGGCCCAGCAGTCTGTCTTATTCTTGACTACAAAGTTAGAAAGCCCACTATTTCTGCAACCTGAGCCATGTTCACTGAAAGGCTTTATCAATAAATAATAGTGACAGTTTGGTCTCCATGTGCCTGATTCCTGGGTCTCTCAATTTGAGCACAAGTGGAAAAAAACCAGGGTGTCATTTGTTGGGTTTCCCCCAACCCCCAATATCTATGCCTGATGTTCTGGAAATTCATCTCATAACAGTTTGTGCAGAAGAAGTTGGAAGACCACCCAGCTTCCCTATCACTGTGCCCTCTGGGCTATACTTCTATTTACCCCGCTAGAGACAGGCAGAATCTCCTTGCTGTCAGGATCTAAGTCTACACAGATTTTTTTGGCTCATATTTTCTTTATATGGAAAAGACTGATCAGCTTAGGAAGTATCTTATTAAAACACAGAGGCATGGGAACTAAACATATAAAGGCACAAAGAAGGGTGTCCAGGGGGCTCCCCACTTAATTCTTATCTCAAATATACCATGAAAACAAGATTCAGGAAGGAGTATACTCTAACTCTAAATCAGGGTTCTAGGTGTCATTAAGATCTGCTCTCAGAACTATCCATAAATCTATATTCTTCCTTTCTTCCAATAATAAGCAAATTGACATAATATGGGCCATATACAGAGGGAAAGTTAGAAAGCCAACAAAGATAATTCTCTTCTCCTAACTAAACTTTCACAAAAGTCTGAGGAGCCCCTGACCAGTGCAGTAGGGATGGATGATTTCTTCTTTTCATCACTTGTGTTTCCAAGCTATTTTCTTTTTTTTAAGATTTTATTTATTTATTTGACAGACAGAGATCCCAAGTAAGCAGAGAGGCAGGCAGAGAGAGAGGAAGGGAAGCAGGCTCCCCGCTGAGCATAGGGCCCAATGCGGGGCTCCAACCAAGGACCCTGGGATTATGACCTGTGCCGAAGGCAGAGGCTCAACCCACTGAGCCACCCAGGCACCCCCCAAGCTATTTTCTTAATAGTGAGTGAAGCGTGCAGTGGGAGGTACAGTAAGAAGGCAGGCTCCCAAACTAGCGAGGTCACCGGGGCCGATGCACTGCTGTCTCACACCTCGATCCTGGGGCGGGATGTCTTTATTAGGAATGAGGCCAGAGAGGTAATGGGCTGATTTTATGACCCTTGAGATTATCGAGAAACGTGAAGGACAGCACCGGCTCTAGCACAGCACGTATTCTGTCCATCTCATCTAAGAATGGCTTGAGGCCAGGAGCACGCATGTTCTGCAGCCCTGCAAAGAACTGCTAAAGGATTCTTGAATGAAAGTGAGTGTCAATTACTATAAATTTTAAAACTCCAGAAAATAGTTAGCAGGACTGAGGATCCTCACCAGCACAGAGCCACGGGTCAGTGCACTCAGTGAATTCTGTGCAGGGTACGCAGTCAGTACTGTGCAGATCTGAGACCAGACCTCCTCCGAGTCTCTCAAATTCCCTGTTCCAAACCTATACTATAACTACACCCCCGAAATCACTAAAGACTCAGTAATAAGAAAACCAACGTAAATTGTCATTTGTGGCCTAGTACATAATGTAGGGTTCAATTTTCCCTGATCTCTTTATACTTAAAATGTCTAAGAGCTATTCAGTGAGGGGCTTCCTAATTGAGATACCTTCTCCTTTTGCTTCTAAAAAGATTTACCTCTTGGGGTTTCTGGGTGGCTCAGTCGGTTAAGCCTCCGACTCTTGATTTTGGCTCAGGTCATGATCTGAGGGTCATGAAATCGAGCCCTGTGTTAGGCTCGGCGTTCAGCGTGAAGTCTGCTTCAGTTTCTCTCCTTCTCCCTCTGCCCCTCCCCCTGCTCACGCTTGCTTGCTCTCTAAAATAAATAAATACATTTTTTTTAAACGAAAGTAACTAAATAAGAAGATACTGAATTCTTAACTTTTTTCTCATATAAAGCAGTGAAGAAAAACCCTATCTATATGAGTACACATATTAGATAACTACCAAATAATGAGAGTCTCCTATAAATTCTTTTCAGACTCTTCTTTCTTCTTTTTTCTATTTTTAAAGGTAATCTGATTCTAAATTACAACTTGATACATACATGTGAACTTGGTCTTTTTCCTGGCCAAAACACAAAGACTTTCAAAAATCATTAACTGACTGTCACTGATGAATTTCAAAGGCAACTTATAATTGAGAACCAAAAAAAAGTCCATAACTTACATCTGCTGGAACCTGTAGCTCCTCCTTAGTATATTCATAGACTACTTGGATTAAATCCCTTGGAAAATATCCAAAAACGCGCCCCACCTATATGAAAGAAAGGGCAAAAGAAAAACACCAATCAAAATTCTGTGTGAGAAATATAAGGGGCAGACTTCTTAGCAGTGAGAGGAAATACACAGATAGGTAGGGAGGCATAACCACAAGAGACAGATAGTTGCCCTTAAGATTACACAAATTATTATTCCAATGAAAATTAAGTACGGACTATCTTAAAACCAACTTTTCTAAAACCACTCAAGTTTCCCTTCAACATGCAACTTAATTCTATTTTTTTTAAGATTTTATTTATTTATTAGATAGAGAAAGAGAGACAGCAAGAGAGGAACACAAGCAGGAGGGGTGGGAGAGGGAGAAGCAGGCTCCCCACCGAGCAGGGAGCCGGATGCAGGACTCGATCCCAGGACCCTGGGATCATGACCTGGGCCAAAAGCAGACGCTTAACAACTGAGCTACCCAGGCGCTCCCAACATGCCTCTTAATTCTAACCAGAGAGCACATAAAGTTAGATTTCTCAAGTAGATAAAAGGCCTACATAAAAGAAAGTTATTGTGTATTTTGCTACTATGCAAATCAGGGGCACCTGGCTGGCTCAGGCAGAAGAGCGAGTGACTCTTGATCTCGGGGTTGTCAGTTTGAGCCCCATGTTGGGTACAGAGATCACTTAAAAATAAAGTCTTTAAAAAAAAAAAAACCCAAATGAAAGCTGGTTAGAAACACAATTGCAAATAACCTCTAGCAATAATTTACCAGCATATGTCACAGCTTTGGCTCATCAACTGGCACTCAGAAGTCTTTTTTAAACCAGTAAACAGCCATGAAAATTAAGTGAAAAGAATATAAAATTCCTAAAATATGTGATCAATATAATAAAAAGCAAATCTTTATTGATAGAATGGGCTATAGTAGCTTTTTCAAAAACTAGATTTTCCAGTATTTGGGGAGAAAATAAAATTCATACTAATGTATATATCAAGCTATAGTTTCATGCAAAATAAAACTCTAGAGAAAATAACACCATTTACCTACAGCACTAATGGCTAAAATACATAAAGTGTGTCTTCTTGAGACGCATACACTGTCTTCTACTGGCTGCATCTGAAATTGAAAGCAGATCTCTTCCAAGGAGGCTGACCCAACGCACCAAAGAAGAAAAAGGCTATCTTATCACCAACCCCTAAAATATCCTCATCAGGAGTGCTGCTGTTATACCTGGCAAATACGTGAAAGCCTGTCTCTGTACTAGAATACGGTCCTGAAGATTAGATAAGACGGGGCAATTAAAAACTACTACACTGGCAGCTAAAATCTAAAACTCTACAAAACCAAAAAGGACTCCAACACAAAACTAAAAAACAGAAACAAGAATAATTTTGAAAGCTAAGGGAAGAGAATTTTTAATTTCTTAAAGCGTAAGTTTCATGAAATAAGAGGAGAGACTGAGGGAAAATATACTTTTTTTCCTTTTCAGGAAAATTTTATTAGGAGACAATGGGGGGGGGGGGGACACCTGGATGGCTCAGTCAGTTAAGCGGCTGCCTTCAGTTCAGGTCATGATCCCAGAGTCCTGGGATGGAGTCCCCAAATCAGGCTTCCAGCTCATTGGGGAGTCTCCTTCTCCCTCTGCCAGCTGCTCCCTCTGCTTGTACTCTGTCTCTTTCTCTCTGTGTCAAACAAATAAATAAAATCTAAAAAAAAAAGAAAAGAAAGAAAAAGAAAAAGAAAAAAAGGAAAGGAAATCTGGAAAAGGGAGAGAAGTCAGAAAGACATGGATAAAGGAAATACATTTGTCTTTGTGTAGTCTCTGTCCATTGACACCACAGGTCATATAAAACTCCGTATTTTGGTGGTGTCTGGCTGGCTCAGTCGGTAGAGCGTGTAACTCTTGATCTGAGGGTTGTGGGTTCAAGTCACATGTTGGGTATAGAGAGTCTTAAAAACAATAAAATCTTAAGGAAAAAAAATCCATAAATTTACACTGGGGGGGGGTATTGTGTCTTAGGATCTGAAAAAAGAGGTTCAGAATCATGAACCCTCAGGACTGGAAGTCAGCTTTATTTATAGTTTTGTTTCCATATATCATCCCTGCCAAGGAACTGCTGATTTGACTGGGGAGAATTAGAACATTTGTTCAAGAGAATAAATTCTGCATAAGCTACTATCAGGACAAATATAAATTAAGTGCCTCTGCCCAGAAAGGGAATATTCAAAAGGAAGGTGGGTAAGACACGGGCCCTTCCCTTATGGGGTTTATGACTTTATAGGAGCAAAGACGTACACAAACCAACTGCAATACAAAGCACTAAAAAGGATGCCACGTGAGCAGTGCAAACAAGGTGCCACCAGAGTGATCATCAAACAGCACAGAGCCCTCTGGCTGGGTGCTGAGAGCAATGCTTCCCTAAGGAGGCAGCAGGAGCAGTGACCTCAACCACAGGAAAATGCAAGTCAAGCTCACGTACCAAATGCTCCAACTTAACCACCTCACTGTACAAAAAACATGCAGCCTAGGTACACGGAAAAAACGTTCTAAGAGTAAAGACTATCAAGAAATCTCATGTGGTTGACTTGAAGGACACAGAACATATCTTTCTTTGTATCTGGGGATCCGATCAGGATTCTGCCCAAATGACAAGGGCTGAACCTGACCCATTAGTTGGTCTTTCAAGAGTCCCCCCTAGGAACCTGGAACACCAACAAAATTAAACTATTTTTCCTTGTGTAGGTTGCTCAAGCCTTGTTTTCTGTGGTGTGGTATTTTATTGAGAGGAAAAGTTTTGACAGTGGGGACTGGGTATTCCTAAAAGTTTGAACAATCCTAAGGATATCAACAACTCTTACAACTTTCAGTAAATAAACAGTCCACACATCACACTTTTTAGAGAGAAAAGGAAAAGAACTCATCAGCCTCTCAGTTAGGTCCCTCCTAGGCAATCTCCTCTTTAAAAACATCAAAAGCATGAGCATTATTTACAATAGCCAATGGCGCGCCTGGGTGGCTCAGTCGGTTGAGCATCCAATCTTGATTTTTTGGCTGAGGTTATAATCTCTGGGTCGTGGGATTGTGCCCCGGGTCATGGGATCAAGCGCCCCATAAGGCTCCATGCTCAGCAGCGTCTACTTGTCCCTTTCCCTCCGCCATGCCCCTGCAAGTGCACTCTCTCGTTATCTAAATAAGTAAATAAAATCTTACAATAGCCAAAAGGTGGAAGCAACCCAAGTGTCCACCAACTGATGAGTGGATAAAGATGTGATACACACACACACACACAGTGGACTATTACTCAGCCATAAAAAAGAACAAAATCTTGCCATTTGCACCCACGTGGATGGACCCAGAGGGTATAATGCTAAGAAAAGTCGGTCAGAGAAAGATAAATACCATATGATCTCACTCGTATGTGAAATTTAAGAAACAAAACAAAGGAAAAAGGAGACAAAACCAGACACTCGAATACAGAGAACAAACTGGTGGGTGCCACAGGAGAGGTGGGTGGAGAAGGGAGTGAAGCAGGCAAAAGGGATTAAGAGTCCAGTTATGGTGATGAGCACCAAGGAACACACAGGATTGTGGAGTTCCTCTACTGCACACCTGAAACTAACAGAACACTCTAAGTTAATTATACCTCATCAAAAAAAATTTTTTTTACAAAAATCAGAGCGCGATGGAGACATCGGTTTCCATATCTGCCCTCAGGGCCTCCTAAAACCCACTGGGAAGACAGCAGGTGGGGGAACAGGTGTCCAGGAACAGGTGTCTGAAGAGCAGGAAAAGGACGACCCAGAAGTTGCGAACAAAACAAGGCAACAAAACACACACAAGGAAAAGGACATCTTGATTTTTTAACAGACTCGTAACAGTACGTATGGTTAGGTAACCCGTCCACGAGCTGCCAATCTTTCACAAATATTAATAACTTAGAAAAAAATACACATACAGTGAACTTCAAATGTGAACACGTGAAACACTGTTCTGCACAAGGTTTGATTAAGTCTAATGCTTCCTGTACCCTTCTGTCGTGAAGCGCGAAGTTCAGAATTTTCAGGTTTCGCCACTACACCCTTTCCTATGGACGCAGCATTCACAGTCAGTAAGGCCTGGGACGTACTGCTGAGCAGCAGCAGCCACAAGCAGTTTGGTTCTGTTAAAGGATAAGAGCAGAGCCCCTTCCCGGGGCCAGGCCTGATGCCTGCCGGGGACACACAGCCACCTTCTGCTTTCCCAGTCTAGCAGAGAGGACCAGTGAACTCCATCAAAGACCCCAGGAAAAGAGTTATTTCTTTCTACAGTGCTAAACAAGCCAATAAAAAGGAAGAAGATAAAGTGTGGCAAATTTGTACTTACACTTCCGGCCCAAACTTCAGGTGGTCTCCCTGCCAGTTTATAGTACACATACACTGGGTCCCCTTTTTTAAAACTCACGAAACGACAATCCGGACCTGTAAAATCTTCTAGAGCCTCCCCCCGGTACATTAACACTGTAGGCACAGACAGGGGGGAGAAAAAAGAGAGAAGAACAGGTATCAGGATTCAACTTTTACAGTCCGTTCTGATTGATCAGGCAATAGGAGTGTCCTCTATTCTGTAAATGACAGCCAAGTTTCTCCAGCGCTCTCTGGAATCAATCGCTCTTAAGCCATAGGCTCTGAGTATCTAAAATCTTGAGAGCTTTATCGTTATTTATCAACCCCCTATGAGCAGAGAGACGGCCACTTTCCCTGTTTTTCCCTACGGATAAACAAAAAGCAATGAGTCCACCACCACACAGAGCTGGTGTCAAAAGAAACTCTTGGTCCCTTCTCTAACCTTCTTGTCCTCAACCTCCGCTCTTCCGCCATAAAAAGATTCACGGCACAATTGGATGAATTCAAGGGCAGATGCTGGCTGGCTTAAGCAAGGCTCCACGAAGAGGTAATAGGGGGTGGGGGAGAGCACCCAGGAGCCCCCAAGGGGTCAATTAACTTGAACTAACACTAAAAGGCACTGTCGTTAAGGGACTGTAAGTACTCCCATGCAGCAGTAAACACTGTTGACTTCATCACGCTGTTCTCCCCTTACAGTATCTGCCTAAGTAAACGGGAAAGGACATCACATCCTATTACCGGTCCAATCACATGAAGGGGTAACGTCAAATTATTATGAAAGTAATGTTCACTGTACCCAACATTACAAAGGTTTCATCACGAGAGGAAGATAACCTTCTATATTTATGGCTATAGACAAAATCACAAGTGGGCATCACATGTTGCTGGGACAAGCAAAACTCTGAGAACTGTGCAGTAGTTACCTTCAGTCTTAAAATGCAGGACTTAAATCACACTTCGTCTAGAAAAAAGTAGAAGCAGCATTTTTTTCTTTTTGTTGGCCGAATCTGATACAAGATGAAATGGATACTAGATACAATTAAATAGCAAAAACAAAACAAAACAAAAAAAATGGTGACATGGAAAGAACACCCTTTCTTAAAGCCAGTGAGCCCCAAATACATTAAAATGTATCTTTAGGGGCACCTGGGTGGCTCAGTGGGTTAAAGCCTCTGCTTTCGGCTCAGGTATGATCCCAGGGTTCTGGGATCGAGCTCCGCATCAGGCTCTCTGCTCGGCAGGGAGCCTGCTTCCCTCTCTCTTTGCCTGCCTCTCTGTGCCTACTTGTGATCTCTGAATGTCAAATAAATAAATAAAATCTTTTAAAAAATAAATAAATAAAAATAAAATGTATCTTTAAATACATATCTGAGGGACGAACAAATAGATATGAGGGCAGTGATGCGGATTTTGAAGCTGAAATCCACACTTGTCAGCAACCTAATTCAGATATAACTGGGGGAAAGACCAGACTGAAGGTGATGGACAATTTAAAGATCAGGGATTCTATTGCAACTGGAAATGGCAATGTTTGTTTCCCACTTAGAAGAGATCACTAAAAAGTTGTAACATTAAATTAGATGACAACATTACCAAACACGACAACTTTCTGAAAAACACAGAACAGCACAATCTCTCTCTCTCTCTCTCTCTCTCTCACACACACACACACACACACCTACCCACACCTACCTTACTAGATACTTTATGCAACATGCAGGGCTGCTGCCCCTTGTGTTTTGGTTCTGTCTGTCTGGACACATGCCATTTCTCAACTTCTGCGACAAGTAAGGGCACTTCCAACCCCAGTCTCTGTGCTGGGGAAGCATCAGCGATGTGACTCTCCAGGTAACCGGTTCTGAGGAATCCAAGTAGGGGGGTGCTTGGAAGCGAAGAGGGGCAAACGTTTGGTCTTAGCCAACCCTGCCTGCTGCTAATCATCTGGGTTTGCTCGGAGAAAACTGAAGGGGAGAAATGTGGAAGTGGCCCCGCTTTCGTGGTGTTGGTTGACGTGTTTCAGCCCCGGGTTACCTCTAGGAATGGCTTAACACAACGATGCCTCCTGGCTTCCTGTTCACAGCGTTGCGGAGATTCAAACTCTCCCAACTATGAAATCTGATTTTGAATAGCACCGATTTGAATATATATAGCTAAACGGCAGGCATAGGGCCTTTCCAGCATGAACATTTTTCTATACGTGTTGTCTACAATTTTTGAACAACCGTTTCCGAACGCGGTGATCACTAAGTTACAAGGTTATTCAAGACCCTCCGGGAGGCCCAAGAATGATCCCGGTCCCACCAACACTTGGGAAGAAACTCCAACAACACAAGTGACTCAGGCTAAGGCTGGTCGTTGTTTATGAAAATAAATAAATATTTATTACGATTTCTTTAAGAATCGTCTCCATCTGACTCCGGAGATCTCTGTCCTCCTCACCGCCCAGAGTCCATCCCCCGCCCCCAGTCCAGGACTGGGGCACAATTCCGCTTCCTGCGCAAAGAGGAGGCTGCCGGTCCCAGGTGGCCGATGCAGATTCTTGGCCTCTTTCGACAGCGAAAGATGCTGGCCTTCCTGAGGTGCCCTCCCCGCCTGGCTGTTTGCAAGGAGACTTCCAAGCACAGAAATGACAGGACTGAGGCAGAGCCGAGGCGGAGACCTTGGAATACCCTGCACGCCTGGCCTCCGGGCTCGTCCCAAACCCGAACTCCAATCCCTGTCAAAGGCGGCACGAGCCCCCAATCCGAGAGACGGAGCAGGGCGAAGGGGCAGCGCCAGCGCCCTCCCCGTCCCCAGCATCAGCCCGCGGCCGGGAACGCACCCGCCGAGCCCTCCGCGAGTCTGCGCCCCGACTGCACCCACCCAGGTCCCCGCGGCGGGGGCAGGAGAGCGCTCGCTGCAGCGCGGAGAGCCCAGGGCGCGCGGCGCGCACCCCAACTGCTCCGTCTCCCCTCGGGGCCGGGCGGGGAGCGGACGCTGCGAGCCGTCCCTGGGGGAACCGGGGGCCACCGCCACCCCCAAACCCCGCCAGATCAGCGGAGGAAAGGAAACGCCGGCAACAAGTGGGAGGCGCAGCCCCCCGGCCAGGGCCTGCGGGAGCCGAGAGCCGAGGGGACGGCGCGGCGCACCGGCACTCGCCCCCCCCCCCCGGCGTCGAGCCCCCCCACCGCGCCCGCCCGGCCTGCGCCCCCAGCCGGCTCGCGGGGCTGCCCAGCTCCCGCCCCCGCGCGGCCCCGCCGCCGCCGCCGCCCTCCGGCCACTCACTGCTGCACTCCTCGTCCGCGCACAGTTTGTGCTCCGCGAAGCGCCGGCTCGTGTCCGCGTGCGGCTGGCCCGGCACCCGCCAGGGCGGCCCGAGCAGGAGCAGCCAGAAGAGCAGCCCCGGCGCCGCAGCCATGTTGTGGTCACCGCGGGGGAGCCGGCGGCGCGGAGGCGGCGGCGAGGCCGGGCGGGCGCCGGCGGGCGGGGCCGAGGGCGGAGCGCGGCGGGCGGGGCGCGCGGCGGGGCGGGGCGGGGCGGCGCCGGGGGCCGCGGCGTTCCCCGCGACACGTCAGCACGGCCTCGGCCCGGAGCCGCGGGCGCCGGAGGGTCGTGCGCTCCGACCTCTCTCCCTCGCGCAGTTCGGCGCTCGCGGCCCCCGCGGCCGGCGGCCCCGTGTCCCCTCGCTCGCCCGCTCCCTTCGCGCTCGCTTCCGCGCCGCGGCGTTCGTCGCTCACCCCTCTCTGCGACCTTTGAGCCCCCATCCCGCCAGCCCACTACGGGGTCCTTTTCTGGCTCCTTCTCGCAGCTTCTCATTTCTGGTCCATCCCGAAGCAGCCACCCCCCACCGCCACGTTCACCCCCATTCTTGGTGTGGTGCCCCCTTTTCCGAACTACCAGATCCCGCCCACGAGCTGCCACTGTTAGTCTCTGGCTTCAGGCTCCATCTTCGGGCTCCCAGGGGTTCTTTGGGGGCCCCGTCTAGGATCCCCTTCGACTGGAAGGGGCATGAGTGGAATGGTGGGTTGGCGACGGAAAATGAGCCGGTGGCCGGCTTGGTCTCTTTTTGAGCCTTGGGGGCTAGGGGCTGGCAATGTGTACCAGAGCTGAGATCTTAAGATTCTTGGGCCTTTTATCCCTAAGGGAAGAAGTAATTTAATTCAAATGTGTTGAGCTTCCACTTGATGCTATTATTTATGCCAGACAGTAGGGTAGTGTGGGAAAGACGTGGTTCAAAAAACAAGATACCACGTGCATATTTGGCATCTGCCTTCAACGCAGGTCATGATCCCAGGGTCCTGGGATCCAGTCCCCCATCAGGCGCCCTGCTCAGCAGGGAGCCTGCTTCTCCCTTTCCCTCTACTGCTCTGCCTACTTGTGCTCTCTCTGTCAAATAAATAAATAAATAAAATCTTTAAAAAAAAAAAAAAGAAAAAAAAAAAGACAGGGTACCTGGCCCTTGACTAAAGAAATCCACAAATTAGTGGAAGCCAACTGACACAAAAACTGCTAAAGAATAAATAGCAAGTAGGGAAAAGCTAATAAATTTAAAGTTGCTTTTACTGAGCTCTTTCTTCATGGAATCTTCACAACAGTAGAGAATGCTATTACTATCTTCCATATCTGAGATGAGTAAATTGGGGCATTCACACATCTAGTGAGAGATGGAAAGAGAGATTCAAACCCGGGGAATGTCCTCCCTTTTATTTTTTCACTTATTTGACAGAGAGAGAGATCACAAGTAGGCAGAGAGAGGGGAAGCAGTCTCCCTGCTGAGCAGAGACCCCCCCATGTGGGGCTCAATCCCAGGACCCTGGGATTATGACCTGAGCGGAAGGCAGAGGCCTAACCCACTGAGCCACCCAGGTGCTCCCTCATCCTCCCTTTTAATCACAACTCTATAAAGCCTCCATCAAGCAACATAAAACTTTTGTACTTTCTTTCTGATTAGGGGAAGCAAAATCCTGTTTAAATCCCAGTGTAACCAAATTATCTGTATGTGCAAAGAAGGAAGGAAAGCTCACAAGCCCACACATCAGCCCAGAGAAGAGCACCTGCGATGTTCTGCCGGTGGTTGGAGCACTTCGCATTGGTCAGTCTTTACATATCTCAACAAATGCCATTTTAATACCCATCTTCCAGGTGTTCAAGTTAAAAACTTACTTCCTGGCACCCTTTTTCTCACACCCAAATCCAATCCATCAGACAATCCTGTGCTCTCTTTATTTTAATGGCTTTATTGGAAGGTAATTGGCATATTACATGTAATAAGATGCATATAATAACTTGCATGTAACAAACTGCACACACTTAAAGCGTACAGTTTGGGGGCATCTTGGTAACTCAGTCAGTTACAAGTCTGCCTTCAGCTCAGGTGATGATGTTCGGGTCCTGGGATCAAGCCCCACCCCACACTGGGCTCCCTGCTCAGCAAGGAGGCTGCTTCTCCCTCCTCCTCTGCCATTCCTCCTGCTTGTGCTCTCTTTCTTTCTCTCTCTCTCTCTGCCAATAATTAAATAAAATCCTTAACAAAAATTAAAAAACAATAAAGTGTACAGTTTGATACTGTAGACCTGAGTCTGCAGATACTGATACCTGAGACCATCACTATGATTAAGATAATTAACTATATCCATCACTAATAAAAGAGTCCTCATGCTCCTTTGTAATCCTTCCCTCCCCTTTCCTGACTGTCTCCAAACAATCTTCTGTTGCTATAGACTGATTTATAATTTCTGGTATTTGTTATAAGTGTAGTCGTACAGTATGTCTTCTTTTTTTGTCTGTTTTCACTCAGCATAAGCATCGGAACTACATCCAGAATCTGACCACTCTCACCACCTCCTATGTGAACACTGTATGGCCAGGCCACCATCATCTCTCACCTAGATTACATTAGCTTCTGACTATTCTGCCTTTGCCTCCCAAGGTCTACTGTGTCAACAGCGATCAGAGTGATCATTTCATGACATAAATTTGGTCATCTCTCTCCTCTGCTCAAAAGCTTCCTGCAGCTTTCTACTTCCAAGTAAAATGCGTGGACAACACTGTCTTTATGAAGGACTACATTGTCTTATTTGATCTGACCTCGCTAACCCCTTTTACCCCCTCTTCCTAACACTCTCGTCTTGCTCAGTCGGTTCTACTCAAACTCACTAAGCCCCACTCTTGCATCAGAGCATTTGTACTTGCAATCCATCAACCTGGAACGGTTCCCCCAAACAGTCCACCGGACTAGTTCCCTCACTTTATCAAGTTGTCTGTAGCAAGACCATTTCTTGTTAGAGAGGCCTTTTTTTTATCACTCTCCATAAAATAGAGCTCCTTCCATGAATATTGAGTTCACCATCCAGCTTTGTTTTTCTTTAGAGTACTTCCACCAGCCTTACATTTATCTATCTGACTGCCTTCCCCCACCCCAAATATAAGTTTGAGGGAAGCAAGGAATTTACTTTGTTCATTCCTATAATATAAATGCCTAGAAAAGTGTCTGGAATGTATGAGGTACTCAACAAAAGATTTGTGGGATCAACTCATGATAACTCACATAGTATAAATATTTTATATCATTAACCTACAGGGAGCCTCCATATGTAAATAGCACCAAGAGGAAACATGCTATAAGAACAAGGCATTTTGTGTCTTCCCCTCAGCAGCATCCTCAACACCTCGAACAGAATCTGGAATACACTTATTGTTGATTGAGGGCATATTTATTATACAGGGAGTGAATTAAATTGCAGTGTATTTTTTTCTTATGTATTACTGGAATAGATAAAGCAGATAAAGGTAATTCTGATTTTTCTTATTTCTATCTGGGGTAGAATTAATGACAATTCATTGGTGGAAAAGCCAAAATTACAAAATGATCTAATTCAATATTATTTCACTAATATATACTTTAACTAATATTCAGATATGCATTTGTATGAAGGGTGAGAGCTCTCAGTTGCTGAAGAACTGCCTACTTAGCTTGTTGATTTTCTGGGATTTTCATTTATCTGCATTCATTATCGTTATTGTTGTTATTATTATTATTGCCTTTAAGAAATATTAACAAGTTCAGTGGACAGAAAAAAATTCTCAGCTGACCACAATGAGGGTGGTTCTTTCTGCCAGTATATATGTATATGTGTGTGTGTGTGTATAAATGTATACAATGTATGTATGTATATGTATATATATAATATATATATAAAATTATAGTGGATGAGTCAGCATTCATCATTAATAGCATTTGAGTATGTGGCCCTGATGCTTAACATAAATTCGAATCCCAGGTATATTATTTGTTAACATCTCAAATGGAATCTTCACTGGGTAAGGTTGAGTAAGACATAAAAATAAATGTGTCTAGTTTGGGGGGGTGTAAAAAATAAGACTTGGAGGGTTTTTGCCCTTAAAGAATTGTCAGTCTGCCCAAGACAAATGCATTTGAAACAAAGAGGAAACAAAATAATAACATATATAATTATAAACTCCATGGTGCCTCCCCAGAAGCTTCTAGAAGGTGTAATACTGAAGTTACCAGAAAGAACACAGTCTATTGCCAACATCAAGGCCACTCAAGAGTCCAGAAAATGGTGTAAAATATTTATTGAGGACAATGGCTTCCAGGCGAGATGGAGTAACAGGGGCAAGACTTACCCTCCCATGTTAAACATATGAAAAAATTGGGCAAAATATATGAAACAAGAATTTTTAGATGTTGGACAACAAGCAGTGGTCTCTATGAAAAGTGGAACAAATGAGGGGAGTGCTATGATTGCCTCAGCTTACTCTCTGGATGAATTTTCCAGGCTACAGCCAGAGAAAGGACATGCAAACAGGTGATCTCCTTGAGTTGAGGAGAAAGATTTGAAAGTTTGGGGAGGTCAAGGCAGCTAGGGAAGAGAACAGGTGAAAAGAGAGGTGCATGGGAAAGACAACTGCACAGAGCTCCCAAGAACAGCGCAGGGTTCTGCCAAGTCTTCAACTGAACAATGATAAGCACCTGTGTGCAAAGAACTACCTGAGGCCAGTGAAAGAAACACCAGAGAGGGTAGAAATAAAACTGTTGGGAGGAAAGAACAGTTTGTGCTCCACCCGCCAGAGAGGAAAATCTATAATAAACAGGGCATCTCATAGATTGTTCAGCAAAGGGGAAATTGTCAGCTTACAATGAAAAGACACCCTAACAAAGCTTTAAAACAAGCTTTGAAAATATCAATATATTTGGGGCACCTGGGTGGCTCAGTTAAGCATGTGAATCTTGGCTTTGGCTAGGGTCATTATCTCAGGGTTGTGAAATCCAGCCCCACATCAGGCTCCACACTCAGCAGGGAGTCTGCTTCTCTCCCTTTCCCTCTCCCACTACCCTGCTTGTTTGCACTCTCTCTCATTCTCAAACAAAGAAAGCTTTAAAAAGAAAATATAGAAATACTTCCAAGTAAATTAACTGCATTCAAGAACAAACTTGAAGAACATTTAAGTGCAGAACTGAAAAGGTAAATTCACAATGTCTGGAATTCAATAAAAAATTATAAGGCATTCAAAGAAGCAAGAAAATACAACCTATAATGAAAAGAAAAATCGGTCAACAGAAACTTTACAAATGACACAGATGAAAGAATTATTACACAAGGATATTAACACAGTTCTATTCTGTATATTAGAGATGCTATAGAAAAGCATGAGCATGCAAAGTAGAGTATATAAAAATGACCCAAATTAAACTTGGTGAACAAAAAAATGGCTGAAATGAAAAATACAATGGATGGAATTAATAACAGATTAGACACTGCATAAGAAAACACAACTGAGCCTGAAGACATGGTAATATAAACTCTCCAAAAAGAAATGGAGAGAAAAGAGACTGAAAGAAATGAATTGGGCACCAATGTGCGCACTTCAGTCCAAAAGATGTGTAAATGAGGTCCCAGAAGGAGGTGGGAGACAGAAATATGTTTGAAGAAATAACAAAAGCATTCTAAATTTGCTGAAAACTCACAGATCAAGAAGCTCCACAAACCTCAAGCACAAGAAGCGTGAAGAAAACAACACTAAGACATGTTAAATTGCTTGAAACCAGTGACGATGGAAAAAAAAATGAAATTCATTTAGAGAAAACATACTACGTACAGATGATCAAGGATAAAGTGACAAAAGACTTCTCATTGGAAAATGGAAGCAAAAAACCCCACCTGTTTGACATATTTAATGTGCTGGTGGAAAAACGACACTCTGGAGTTGTATACCAAGTGAAAATATTTTTCAAAGATGAGGTGAAGTCTTTCAACACATGATGCTGGGACACCTGGATATCTTTATGCAAAAGAATGAAATTGAACCACACCTTACATTACAAACAGAAATTAACTCAAAATGGATCATAGACCTGAATGTAAGAGGTAAAACTGTAAAAATCTCAGAGGAAAACATAGGGAGAAATCTTGGGAATAGGCATGAAAGCAAAAGAGGAGAAATGGAAGCTATGACAGAAGTGATAAAATATCACATGAAGGTATACTGTAATAAGCTAAAGGTGTGTATAAGCTAAAAGTACTATGGAATACAAACAACAACAAAATCACAGAGTTAGAGATAGTAAGTCAACAGAGGAGATGACACATGCTTAATTAATCCAAAGGGAGACAGAAAAAGAGGAAAGGGGGAACATAGAACAGAAGATAAAAACAGGAAGAAAAATGGTAAGACAACAAAGTTAAATCTAATCATATCATTAATTACATTAAATGTAAATGGTCTAAAAATTCCTTTAAAAGGCATAGATTTTCAGATTCAATTTTAAAAAGGCAAAACTGGTAAGCCTGGGTGGCTCAGCTGGTTAAGTGTCTGCCTTCAGCTCAGGTTATGATCCCACGGTCCTGGGATCTAGCTCAATGTCAGGGTCCTTGCTCAGTGGGAAGCCTGCTTCCCCCTCTACCTGTTGTTTCTCCTGCTTGCTCTCTCTCTCTCTGACAAACAAATAAGATATTTTAAAAATAAAAATAAAAAGGAAAAACACAGGGTGTCCAGGTGGCTCAGTTAAGCACCTGACTCTTGATTTTGATTCAGGTCATGATCTCAGGGTTGTGAGATCAAGCCCCCCCACTGGGCTTCATGTTCAGAGGGGAGTCTGCTTGAAATTCTCTCTCTCTCCCTTGCCTTTTGCCCCTCCCATTCTCGCTAAAAAATAAATAAATCTTCAAAAAAAAAACTAAAAAGCACAACTTAACTATATGCTTCCTACAAGAAAACACACTTAAAATAAAAAAGATAAACCAAGCTAACACTAATAATAAGGAAGCTGGAATAGCCATATTAATATCAGACAAGGTAGATTTTTTTTAAGCTTTTATTTTAATCCCAGTTGGTTAACATACATTGTTATATTGATTTTAGGTGTACAATATAGTAATTCAATAATTCTATACATCACCTGGTGTTTATCACACATGCACTCCTTAATCCCCATCGCCTTTTAACCCATCCCCCCCAAAACCACTAGTTTGTTCTCTCTAATTAAGACTCAGTTTCTTGGGCGCCTGGGTGGCTTAGTGGGTTAAGCCGCTGCCTTCGGCTCAGGTCATGATCTCAGGGTCCTGGGATCGAGTCCCGCATCGGGCTCTCTGCTCAGCGGGGAGCCTGCTTCCCTCTCTCTCTCTCTGCCTGCCTCTCAGTGTACTTGTGAATTCTCTCTGTCAAATAAATAAATAAAAATCTTAAAAAAAAAAAAAGACTCAGTTTCTTGATTTCTCTATCTCTTCCTCCCACTCCTTTAAATAGTCACTTCTCTTCTTCGCCTTTGTTCATTTGTTTTGTTTCCAGAGAAAGTATATTTCACACCCAAAAATGTTTACCAAGGAGAAAAGAAAACATTTCATAATTTTAAGGAAATCAATTCATCAAGAGAATATATCAATTTTACATGTTTATATACCTAATAAGAAAGCTTCAAAATACAGAAAGCAAAAACAGATGGGAGTACTCCACAAATTCATAATTATAGTTGGAGACTTCAATATCCCTTTCTCAATGATTAATAGACCAAGTAGTTACAAAGTCAATAAGGTTGTAAAAGACTTAAACACTATCAGTTGACTTTATTGATGTCTATAGAACACTCCACCCAACAACAGCAGAGTATACATTCTTTTTGACTATGGAACATTTATCATGATGATGGACCATAAAGCAATACATTTTAAAAATTTCAAAACAGGTGAAGTATATTTTCTTACCACATGGAATTAATTTAGAAATCAGTAACCAAAAAAAAAAAAAAATCTAGAACGTCTCCAGATTTTGGAAATTAAGTAACAAACTTTTATTTTTTTAAGACCTTATTTATTTATTTGAGAAAGAGTGCAAGTTGGGGGAGGGAGAGGGACAGGCAGACTCTGCACTGAGTGCAAAACCTGACTTGAGGCTTGATCCCATGATCCTGAGACTATGACATGGGTGCAAATCAAGAGTCAAATATCTAACTAACTGAGCCACCCAGGCACCCCTAAGTAACAAATTTTTAAATAACTCAGGAGTCAGAGAAGAAATCAAATTGGAAATTAAGAAGTATTTCATAGCAAATAAAAGTGAAAACACAGTATGTCAAAATTTGTGGGATATCATAAAAGACTTTTAGAGGGTTAGGAAACCAGAAAAGTTTCTAATCAACAACCTCAGCTTCTACCCTAAGAAACTAGAAAAAGAAGAGCAAATTAAAACCCAAGCAGAAGAAAGGAAATAATAAAGATAAGCTCAGGGGTTAAAAAAAAGAAAAAAAGAAAAGAAAATAGAGAAAATCAAGCAGACTCAGTAGGAAGAAAAAAGAAAGAGATGTGACACTAATTATCAATACCAGAAATGAGAGAGAAGACATTACTACAGATAGTACAGACATTAAAAGAATATGGAGAGAGGGGCACCTTGGTTAAGTGTCTGCCTTCAGCTCAGAACATGATCCCAGCTCCTGGGATGGAGCTCTACATTAGTATACCTGCTCTGTGGGGATCTGATGTGCTCTGCTTCTCCCTCTGCCTCTGCCTCTTTCCTTCTGTCTCTCTTTATAATGAATAAATAAATAAATATCAAGGGAGTATTACAAACAACTTTATGACAGTGAATTATCCAACTAGGATGAAAAAGACAAAATCCATTAACCTCAACCCTTACCACATAACATACAAAAATTGACTGGTAATACATTGTAGACCTAAACGTAAAATCTAAAGCTATAAAACTAGATGAAAACATAGTTCTTCTATGTTTCCACACTTCCTATGTTCTTGACCTTGGGTTTGGCAAATTTCTTTTTTTTTCCTTTAAAGATTTTATTTATTTATTTTGAGAGAGAGAGAGAATGAGAAGGGGGAGGGTCAAGGGGAGAAGCAGACTCCCCCTGAGCAGAGAGCCCAAGGCAGGACTTGATCCTGGGACTCCAGGATCATGATCTGAGCCAAAGGCAGTCACTTAACTAACTGAACCACCCAGGTGCCTCTAGGTTGGCAAATTTCTAAATACACACAAAAAACATGAACTCTAAAAGAAAAGAAATCAATGCACTGGACTTCATCAAAACAAAAACTTTTGCTCTCACTTCTATATTCACTATTAATGAAAATGCAAAGGTAAACTGCAGACTAGGAGAAAATTTTGCAAAACATATATCCAAAAGAATTAAGCCTAGAATATATAAATAACTCTTATAACTTACAAATAAGAAGACAAACCAATTTCCAAAAAGGGGGCACAATGTTTAAATACACACTTCACCTTAGAAGATATACACATGGAAAACACGTATATGACAAGATATCCACTATCATTAATCATTAGGAAAATACAAATCAAAACCACAATGAGTACCATTGAATATCCACTAGAATTACTAAAATAAAGACTAATCATACAAGTGTTGACAAAGATGAGGAAAATTGGATTTCTCCTGACACCGCTGGTAATAATTGGCAGTTGGGGGCAATTTCTTTAAAAATTAAACCACATCTACCATATGAACCCAGTTTTTCCACTCCTGGGTATTTAATCAAGAGAATAAAAGTTATTTCCTCAATAAGACTTGTTCACAAATGTTCATATTAGCTTCATTTGTAATAGTAAAATCAAACAAACCAACCAAAAAGCCAGCTGTCCATTGGCGGGTACACAGGTATTGAATTTTGGAATACTGTTCATCAATAAGGGGCTATTAGGGTGCCTGGGTGGCTCAGTTGGTTAAGCAGCTCACTCCTGATTTTGGCTCAGGTCAGGGTCTCAAGGTTCCAGAATCCAGCCTGGTGTGGGGCTCCATGCTCAGTGAGGAGTCTTCCTGGGATTCTCCCTCTCCTTTGCCCCCCCCCCCCACTGGCACACATGCTCTCTAAATAAATAAAATCTTTAAAAAAAATAATAAGGAGCTATTGATACTCACAATGGCAAGGAGATTCTGAGTGAAATAAACCACACCAAAAAAACACATACTTAAATAGGACAGGGAGACAAGGAACACAAACTTGAAGATGCTGGCTATGTTCCTTCCCTTGTGGTGATGGTCTCAGATCTATATGCATATGTCAGAACTCAGAAAGTGAGAAAATTTAAATACTTAAATAGAATTTATTTTGAAATAGCATTTATATCTCAATAAAGTAAAAAAATTATATGGGGAAAAGTAATTGACAGAAAGTAAAGTGTAATTGATAGAAAGAGATGAAATATGTTTATCTTTTTTGTTTGTTTTTTGGATTTAGTGTGTTGTCACACCAGTAGGTGTGATGATAGATACAGGTGTGGGGAAGTAAAGCTGCCTGAACCTGTCAACCCCCTGACCCCAACTCCCCCCAACCCCCCTCCACCCCCCAGCTCGATGGGGCAAGGTAGTTACAGAGAGACATTCCATCAGATAACTTTTCTCTGGGGTGTTAACTTTTTGGTCCACAAACTGGAAAGGCAGGCTCAGACTGAAATAAATACATTTATTTTGAGTTATGGCCTTTATTGAGCACTATATGGTTATCCTGAAAGGTAACTGGAGAGTCATAAACCAGGTAAATGCTAGTAAAGGTCTTAAACATGAAAACACTGTGATTGGTTACAATATAGTGAGCCAGAAGAGCAACAAACACATTTTTGTTTTATTCTGTCAGGTTAGCTTTTGCACAGTATCATTTCCTGTTGGACACCCTGAGTTCTCTCTTCCCAGATTTCTGACTTTTTGTGTCCAGTGTCATGCATTGTGGACAGTGTCCAGGAGATAGGTCTACTTGTTATACCTGTGCCCAAGGAGGCCCAGTCTCAGCACCTACCCTCAAGGTGCAGGAGGACTCTGGATCCTATTATATTCTTCAGAGTGGAAACTCCTAAAAGATAAACAAATCCCTCTTGTTAACGCCAGTCACTTTTAAGTATGGGGTGGGGGATGGGAGGCAGATGGCGAATCCAGCCCCATAATTATTGCTAAAATGAAGATGCATTTTCACATTCAGAACAGGTACAAATACCAAGCACCAAAGAATTAAAAGAAGGAGGATAGCAAATGATAGTGGAATGTGAGTTAGGTCTTGGTGAGTAGGTAGGATTTAGATTCTAAAAAGAAAGGAATGATAGGCGAAGAAAGTGACATAGAGAAAAGACAGCAGAACATGTAAAGGACAGTAAGGGGATCTAACCTTACCAGAGTGAAATGATCCTACTAAAGAGTAGTGGGAGATAAATTTGGGCAGTTGGAGGGGGTCAGATTATATAAGCCCTTGAAAATCAAGCACAAGAATTTAGACTTAATAGAGTTAAGAAACAGAAAGCTACCAGACTTTAAGGAAAGTGATCATAACTGAAGGGGAATGTAAGCAAATATCCTGTTCTGAAAGCCAAGGAGGATGGAGTTCTGTGTTGGGCACGGCCAGTAGGGTTTGATTCTCCCCCACAATCAAAAAGCCAAGTCCAAGTCATGTCAAAGGGTATTTTGTATTGGGAGTGAGTCATATACAAGGCAACTATACCTACCAGCATGTACTGTTTGTCTAGTCCTGACAAATATTATCCTAATTTCTATTGTACGGAGAGAGAAACTCAAACATCTGAAATGGCCACTAAAATACAGTCTTCTATGTAAGTTCCTGTTTCCGGTTCTGCCTGATTTACCCTGGCACCATTTTCACAGAAGTCAAATATTTGATGTTTTGAAACAAATGCAGAACAGATTCCAGGGTGGGACCTGTTCAACCCAAGATCTACCATGTAGACTCTATGGCTTCATCCATTTATAGTTTTTTTTTTTTATTTTTTTTAAAGATTTTATTTATTTATTTGACAGACAGAGATCCCAGGCAGGCAGAGAGGCAGGCGGACAGAAGGGAAGGGAAGCAGGCTCCCTGCTGAGCAGAGAGCCCCATGTGGGGCTTGCTCCCATGATCCTGGGATCACAACCTGAGCGGAAGGCAGAGGCTTTAACCCACTGAGCCACCCAGGTGCCCCATTTATAGTTTTCAATACAAATTACTTCCTTGCTAAGACAACAGCAGATGCAAGGGAAGTAATTAGAAGCGCTAACCTAGGTAAGAGAAGTCTAATTGTGTGGCTCTAGGCAAGTCATCAATTTTTGAGTCTAAGATTCTTTACCAATAAAATTGGGGCTGATATCAAAACCATAGTGTTTCTTTAAGAATCAAATCAGATAATATATTAAAAGGTGGCCCCTTCCTGTTGTTTAAATAATTAAACAGCAACGTATCTGGTTCTCAGCCAACAGAGCCGATTACTGGCACCACAAGAGTCTCCACTTCTTTGTGACCGCCACAAAGGAGACCTTTTTTGATACTAACTTCCCTAGAAACTTCTCTTCTTGGTAAAAATCCACAGGGCAGGTTAACAGCCTCCCGGAGTTGTGCTTGGCAGGTCAAAAGCGCCTCCTGGAGGAGACCGTAAGTACTGAGAGGGAGAAAATCTATTCTTCAGGATAATATACAATCACAGCAGTCCTGTTACATACAGATCACTTAACAAGACAAAGCAAATCTCCTGAATAATCAGCATCTTAAATAATGCAGGCAGAAAATAAAATTAGGAACGGGATCATAAATACCATTATGAAGACTAATCAAGTGTGAATACTGAGCAGTTGCATATAGAAGGGGTTAGAGTTCTCCACAACTATGAAAGCTCATTCTATTTAAATCTATACGGGATATGAAATGGTATGGAATACACAAGAAGATGAGTGAATGACATTAAACTAGAGTGATTAAACAGAGAACCTAAACATAATCCGATATTGCCCTTATGTCTCACGAATTCTCTAGATATGTTGTCCAGTAGCAATATGATGCCAGCTACAAGTATAATTTAAAATTTCTCAAGTCAGGGCACCTGGGTGGCTCAGTGGGTTAAGAGACAGCCTTCGGCTCAGGTCATGATCCTGGAGTCCCGGGACTGAGTCCTGGGATCGAGTCCCACATCGGGCTCCCAGCTCATCAGGGAGTCCGCTTCTCCCTCTGACCCTCCCCCTTCTCATGCTCTCTCTCTTTCTCTCTGTCTCTCAAATAAATAAATAAAATCTTTAAAAAAAAAAAAGGTAAAGCAAAACAAATGAAATCAAATTTGTTTAAAGATTTTTTAAAAATTTATTATTTTATTTGACAGAGATTACATGTAGGCAGAGAGGCAGGCAGAGAGAGAGAGAGAGGAGGAAGCAGGCTCCCTGCTGAGCAGAGAGCCTGATGCGGGGCTCGATCCCAGGAGCCTGGGATCATGACCTGAGCCGAAGGCTGAGGCTTAACCTACTGAGCTACCCAGGTGCCCCAGAACAAATGAAATCAATTTTAATAATACATTTTATTTAAAACAGTAGAACTAAATTATTATCATTTAACTTGTAATAAGTATAAAAATGAGATATTTTACATTTATTTCAGGTGAAATCTTTGAATTCTGGTGTGTATTTTATACTTACAGCACATTGCAGTTCAGACTAGGTACCTTTAAAGACAGCAACGATCTAGAAAGCAGAGATTAAAAATTAACATTAGATCCACACCATATAATTGTACATTTTTGCCATACACTTAAAGAAAAGCAAATCTTAAAATTCTGTTACAGGATATACAAATTTTTGGCCAAGCTCTTTTGGAACTTTTTCAAAAAGAGAAAGAATTATGGTGGTTATCTCAAAACCCCCAATATTTTGTTTGTTTGGCGTCAGAGATTGAGATTTCTGTTGGAATATCTAAGAATTTCATTGCTTCTTCAGATGAATTTGAAATATTTAATGAAAAACATAAACTATGGTCATCATTAAGCTCCTACACTAGTCATGTTTTTATCATTTATTTTTTTTTAAAACATTTATTTATTTTAGAGAGAGAAAGAGCATGAGTTGGGGGAGAGGAAGAGAAAGAATCTTAAGCAGACTCCCCACTGAGTGCAGAGCTGGATTTCATGACCTATGAGATCATGATTTGAGCCAAAATCACAAGTCCGACTTGAGCCATCCAGGTGCCTCTTTATAATTTATTTCTTATAATTATCTTAAACACGTTCACCGTTCTTGACAAATATAAAGAAACCCAGAATTATGTTTATATGGGTAATACAACAATGAGACTGCACAAGAGCCCTTATTCCTTCATTTAAATTGTAGAAAAACACAATTATGGGGAAGTAAGGGACCAGAACATGTTACTAGTTTAGGCAATGTTTCTTGCTAGACTCTCTCGGCATTTTGGGTGGGACAGTCCAACCAGCTGCAGGATATACAACCTTGAGCCTAGCCATGAAATTTCAGTAGCATTTTTAGTCATGGCAACAGAATAAAAAATTGCCCCCATGCACTCCCAAACTCCCCTTGGTAAGGATGGTACCACCCTCCTAGTTGAGAGGCACTGCTTAAGACTTTTGTTAAAATCTGATCAGTTAAGGGTGCCTGGGTGGCTCAGTGGGTTAAGCCTCTGCCTTCAGCTCAGGTCATGAGCAGAGGTGCCTTAAAAATATAATCTTTAAAAAAATGCACCCATGTTTATAAAAATTCTATATTTTGTGTTTTGTAGTTTTATCTGCTAAAAGAAAGATGATAACCTCAACCTAAAAAAAAAAAAGAGTCCCTACAGATCTAAGTGACTTTGCTCAACAGTTTGTTATCACTAAAGGTAATGCCACCTTCATAGACATCTCCTATTTCTGAATTGAATCTGTATTTTTCTTCTTCCAAGAAGGGTTTTATATTGTTCTATTTCCACCTTCTCACACGTGGTCCCTCTTCTACACTGTCTTATCTTAAATTTAGATCTGAATAAAAATGTATTGTTTTTCTTTGTGTTAATAGTCAAATCATGGGCACATGTTGAATTATTTGGAATGGATGTAGAAGGTTTGTTCCTTAACGAAAGAACATTTACTTTTAAAGATTTTATTTATTTACTTTGGAGAAAGAGAGAGTGCATGAGCTAGGTGGAGGGGCAGAAGGAGGGGAGGGGAAGTAGACTCCCCAATGAGTGTGAAGCCTGACACAGGGCACAATCCCAGGATGTGAGATCATGACTTGACCCAAAACCAAGAGTTGGACACTTAACTGAGCCACCCAGGTACCCCAAGAACATGCTTCTTAATTAAAACTTAGGGGGATATAGGCTGAGATGACACATGAAGATGTATTAGGATAATAATTATAATAAATGTATATCAACTTCATAATGGCTAATCTCATTTACACAATTATAACAAAGTTTCTCCACAATAGAACAGTACAATTACTTCTCAGCATTAACATCTACTGACTGTCTTTAAAGTACTCAGAAGAAGTACTAACTATCTAGTCCATGACAGTCATAAGGACTGCGGTGCATGATGGTATCAGTAACTGTTTTTTAGTAGGTCTCTTTTTGGAGGCAAAAATTAACACTAGTATGAGTATGTATTCGTAAAAAGTATATATATATATATATACACACACATACAATGTACTTTAAAATATAATATAAATATATTTAATATATATACACTTTATATATATTGATATATATTATATATAATAATTTAATAGAGATTTGATACTTAATATAAATATATTTATATAAATATAATATAAATATAAAATATATACTTTTAAAAGTATATATACACGTATATAATGTGTGTGTGTGTGCGTGTGTGTGCATGTATATCACAGCCAAATCTCTGTTGTGAGACTAGACTTCAATTTTTACTCTAAAGCAACAGTTGGCAAACTGTGGCCCACAGGCCAAATCCAGTTTGCCACCTGTTTTTGTGAATAAGGTTTTACTAGAACACAGATAAGCTCGTTTGTTTATATTTATCTATGGCTGCTTTTGTCCTGTAATAGCACAGTTGAAGAGCGGTGATAGAAACTGTATCACCCGAAAAGTCATAAAATATGTATTAACTCTTTACAGAAAAAGCTGCTGACCCCCACCATAGATGAAAAGTTTTTAAAAAATCAGAAAATATGCACATATAATTTTTTTTTTAAAGATTTTATTTGTTTATTTGACAGACAGAGATTACAAGTAGACAGAGAGGCAGGCAGAGGGAGAGAGAGAGGGAAGCAGGCTCCCTGCTGAGCAGAGAGCCCGACGCGGGACTCGATCCCAGGACCCCGGGATCATGACCTGAGCCGAAGGCAGCGGCCCAACCCACTGAGCCACCCAGGCGCCCGCACATATAATTTTTTAAAAGATTTTATCTATTTACTTGCCAAAGCAAGACAGAGTACAAGCAGGGGAGTGGCAGGCAGAGGGAGAAGCAGGCTCCCCTGCTGAGCAGGAAACCTGATGCTGGACTCGATCCCAGGACCCTGAGATATGACCTGAGCCAAAGGCAGAGGATTAACCAACTGAGACACCAGGTGTCCCAATTTTTCCTTTTTATGGCTAGAATGGGTTTCTGAAATGAGATGAAGGAGCTGGTATATTCTGAGACCAATGTCTCCTCCTCGTAAAAGGTGTATGTTTAGGACTAGAAAGCTTGACACTGTGTTATGTCAGAGGTGAAAAAAAACCTAGTGAAGTTATTTTGATAAGATTTAAGAATTGTCTTTTCTAGAGAATTTTGAGGTGTATCTAATTTTTGGCATACAGATAATGATAGCTTTTCAACATAGATGGGAATAATGTCTTACTCCATGAGTCTAATGTGCTCATTATTATGTGTAATAATTTTTTAAAGATTTTATTTATTTATTTGGAAGGGGGAGAGAGAGAGAATGTGCACACACACACATGCACATGGGGAAGGAGCAGAGGAAGAGGGAGAAGCAGGCTCCCTGCTAAGCAGGGAGCCTAACATGGGGCTCGATCATAGGACCCTGGGGTCATGAATTAAGTTGAAGGCAGATGCTTAACAGACTGAACCACCCAGGTGTCCCAATATGTGTAATAATTTCACAACTACCATCTAACATATGAAAGTATCATAAGAGGCTGTCTCCTGGATTGTAAGCACATTTTAAAAACCTAACATTAACTTTTATTTTTTTGCTTATTGTAGATCTCACACTCATAAAGGTAGGGGTAAAATACATGGTCAGTTCAGTCTGATTGCCTTGCAAGTTTTGGCCAGTTTATTTTTCAGAGACCTATTTCGAAACGGACTTTTTAAGTTGATTTTGGACTCCATCGACAATGAAATTGTTGTTCAATCTGTGAGACATTACATTACAAGGTTTCTATGTTTAATTTGGCCTAAGTGGATATAAGGAATGTAGTATTTTTATTTTGAATCATGATAAAGTAAATGCATTAGACTTACTTTTTGCCACAAAGAGTATAAAACTGGACAAACTACTTAGAGCAAATATTTTTAGGCATTGATAAATAAGCAGGCCATGATTGTCATATCTGAGAACAAAACACACAAGGTAAACTCCATAACTAGGGAAGTGAAACTCAAGTAAAGTAGTCGCCTGCCTGAGAAGAGGATAAAGTTATCAGAGGTCAAAGTTTCTGAAATGGCTGGAATTTTGTGGGTTAGAATACCTGAGCTGTGGTACGTGTGTGTGTGCATGCGCAGGCATGTGCATATGCACATGCACATGCACGTGTTAGGTTGGTGGGACACAAATGTGCCAGGAAGTTTGCCTGCTGCAGGAGGAAGCCTGAAGAGTGATACTAAAAATCATGCAGTGCTAAGAGACATTGGATTTCCAGCCCGACCCAAGAGCAGCAACCTCACTAATACTTCAGGCACTCAACTGAGAATCCAGAACCAAGCCCTAAGAGAAAGAACTATGCAAGAAGTAAGAGACACATGCTA
The DNA here is from genome assembly GCF_011764305.1 of Mustela putorius furo. NCBI lineage: Eukaryota > Metazoa > Chordata > Mammalia > Carnivora > Mustelidae > Mustela > Mustela putorius. The sequence goes on along the minus strand of NW_025421402.1, from coordinate 20,625,243 downwards.
GGGCCATGTATAAAACCAAAATGGACACATGCTGCTAATAATAGTACCAAGGCTAACAGAACAAAGGACCCGCCAGTAATTAATTTTCATTATGCACAAATATAATACCCTTTAAAGGAAGACAACAAAATCCAGACTCCCTATAATGTATTCTCTACAACCATCTAATATATAATTATTTATTATCAAACATACAAAGAAATAGGAAAATGGGAAACCATATGAAAGAAGTAGTCTATAAAGAAATTTCTGTGAGATGACCCAGCTGAAATCAAGAGTCAGACCACTAACTGACTGAGCCACCCAGATACCCCTAGACTCTACCTCTCTCTCTCTCTCTCTCTCTCTCTTTCTCTTTTTAGGTACTTTTTTTTTTAAGATTTATTTATTTAAGAGAGAGAGAGAGCACATGTGGCTGGGAGAGGGAGAGGGAGAGAGTTCCAAGCAGAGTCTGCACTGAATGTGGAGCCCAATGTGAGCCTCAATCTGATGACCCTGAGATCATGACATGAACTGAAACCAAGAGCTGGATGCTTAACCAGCTGTACCACTCAGGCCCTTCTTGACTCTGCCTCTTAATGGGAGAAGCTACATGTATATGCAGGCAGACAGGAATGGGAAGGATTTCTGGCAGCTATTTGAAGATAATCTATTAGAAGGAATGAAAGCACTGAAAATAGTAAACAAATGTAAATATAAAAGGCATATTATATATATATATAAAGAAATGAAGAGATATGTATTGCCATACATATGTGTATATATATGTACACATTTGTATATATATGCCAATACATATCTCTTCATTTCTTTAAAGTACCTGTGACTCTTTAAAGCAAAAATGATAATGAGTATAGATGTAACATATAAGACAATAAGACACAAAGGACTTAAGGGTGGTGGTAAATAGAACTATATAAGGTAAGACTCCTTATTTTATGTGAAGTATCACAATTTTAACTCTAAGTAAATTGATAATTTAAGAATGCTTATCATAATTCCTAAAAATATTTCTAAAACAGTAACACAAAAAGATAGTTAAAAGCTAACAGAGGAATTCTAATGGAATACTAAAACATTTGATTAATCCAAAAAATGGCAATTAAGTGAGAGCAGAGGAACACAAAACTAATGGGACAAATTGGAAACAAATATCAAAATGATAGAATTAAATTCAATAATATAAATGATTACAACTAATATAAGTGGAGAAAACATACCAAATAAAATGTGAAGATTGTCAGACTGGAATAAAAATAGGAAGATCCAACTAATTACTGTCTATAAGGGAATCACATTAAAAAACACACATAAGTTGAAAGAAAGATGGAAAAATATAGAACATACAAACAGCTAAGAAAGCTGCAGTGACTGCATTATTGTAAGAAATTTCATTTAAATATAAGGGTTTATTGGGGCACCTGGGTGGCTCAGTGGGTTAAAGCTGCTGCCTTTGGCTCAGGTCCTATCTGAGGGTCCTGAGACAGTACTCCATATCTGGCTCTCTGCTCAGCAAGGAGCCTGCTTCCCCCACCTCTCTGCCTGCCTCTCTGCCTACTTGTGATCTGTCTCTCTGTGTCAAATAAATAAATAAAATCTTAAAAAAAAGATAAGGGTTTATCAGCAACAGATGATTTTTCATAATGATAAAATGGTTACTCTGTCAGGAAGACATAAGAGCCATTGTTGTTAATGTGCTACAGTATCAACACTTCAAAATACATAGGGGAAAAACTGACAAAACTAAAGGAAGAAAGAAACGAATCCACAGTATATGCAATTTTAACTCCCCTATTACAGTAATTAAGAGTACCACTGTATAAGAAGTCAGTGATGATACAGAAGATCTGAACCAAACTACCAACTACCTTAACCTCATTGACATTGACCAAATACAATGTGCAACAATGGCAGAACACATGCTTTTTCACTGCCCATGGAACATTTATCAATATAGATCATATCAGGGGATAAAATAAGCCTCAACAATTTTCAATTTGTCCAATGTCAACAATATGGACATCTGACAAAGTCTGTTTTCTGATCATAGCATAAATAAATTGGTACTCTCTAACTAGACTGATGAAGAAATACAGAAGATGCAAATGAACGGTATCAGTGTTTTAGTTATCTATTGCTACATAACATTCTACTCCAGAATTTAGTGGATTAAAACCACCACCATTTCATTGCCCACATTGTGAGTCAGGAATTTGCACAGAGTTTCGTGAGAATAGTTCACTCCTCCTTCACATGGTTGCAACTAGACTCACTCCTGCAGTTGAATTCAGCAGTTGACTGATCTGGGTCTCAAGGTCTGGGAAAGCCTGTCTCATATGTATGGAATTAAGATGCAGACTGTTGGCTTCATGTGGCTTCTCTCCATGTGCTATTTGATCTGTCGGGAACCCTTTCTTCACGTGGCCTTTCTCACCAGTAAGACTGCTTGAACTGGGCAAGAAAATGAAGGCATGCGTTTGAGGATATAGCTTTTTTCTCTTCTCAATTCTAAGTCTGGGGTGGGATCCTAGCCTATGTATTTTGGGGAGTTTGTAGTTAGATAATATTTTTCTCTATGTTATTATGTAAGCTGTCTTTATGTTTTCATTTTTGCTACACTCCTTTTTTTTTTATCTTGTTCATATTATGAGCTGTGATATAGTATAGACTATATATGATGATGTCTTTTTTTCCAAATGTTTGGTTGTCTAAACAACCTCCCCACTCTGCCCTCTGCCTCTCCCCCATCTCATATGCATACTCGCTCTCTCTAAAATAAATGTATCTTTTTTTATTTATTTTTTTTGTATCTTTTTTTTTTTAAAAAAAGATTCATTCTTAACCTTATCTACAGTTATCTCAAGTTATCTGAGGATGTTAAATAAAATTTTTTTTTCCACTTTTGTGAGAGCATAGATTTGTAGCTTTACAAAATCAGTTCTGGGTTGGTTTGAGTGAAATTATACCTTGTGAAATTCAAGAAAGGAAACTTTTTCAGGCGGAGCTAGGAGGCCAGAAAGGAGAACTCAGGCCCTACCTCTCATTGCAGCCCTTTGCAGACCCAACAGGAAGAGATGACCTTGCCTTCCCAAAAGGAAGAAACCCACTTCACTATCCCAGTAGGAAAAAGATTTTCTCCATGCCCAGTAAAGGCCCAGGAAATGAAAAACTGTCACAACTCAGCCAATGAAAAGCCAGCACACTTTGAAGTCTCAGTTTACTCCAATGGACTTCTTGTTTATAAGGGCTCCTCCCAACTCTCCCTTCTCCTATATATCAGAGTGGTCCTCTCCTTTGTTTTCTGGACTTGGCTATGGCTTTTGCTATAACTCTCTTGTCCCAAATTGCAATTCCTCCGCTATTCCTACGCTTGATCTTAGCCCAAAGGCCAAGAAGTGATCCTCTGCTATTCCTGAATAAACACATTTTGCTGGTAAAATAATAAGCTCATTTACTTTCAAGGGCAACAACCTCATGGCAAAGGAAGAAATGTAGCCAGATCAAGCCTCTAGACTAGAAGATGATGGCCATGTTATTTCATTTGTGTGCCTTGCTGGACCACATCACCTCGATCAGCCTTGCTGTAGAGCACAGGCTTGAGTGAGGCAAATGGGTTTCAACACAAGGAACAGCCGTAGGAACTTTTCTTTCTTTCTTTTTTTTTTTAAAGTAATCTGTATGCCAATATAGGGCTCAAACTCACCACACTAAGATCAAGAGTCGAATGTTCTACCAGCTGAGCCAGCCAGGCATCCCTGGAGCCTTCTTGCAAACTCAAACCTAACTGCATGATGTTGGCGAGGAAAACGCAGAATCACCTATTTCTGGCATATTAAGGAATTCCTGTAGAAATTCTTACATCCTTTAATCAGTTCTACAATACTCTGATTCTGTCCAAGTGATTCACTTTCATGGGGAGGGAAAACCCAGAGATTCCTGTGGGAGCCTATGCCATTATTTGTGCAGCCTTAGGTATGAACAAAATCTTTGCGATGACTTTAAAGCTACCTCCTTTTAACTTTTACTCCTCGGTCCCAGTGCTGCTCTCTGACGCAATGCAAAAACGGTCTGACCCTTCAACAGACCGAATCTCCAAAACACGGAGATACATATTGTGTTCCCATGAGTCTCTGCTTCTTCAGGGTCATCTTCCCCAGAACTCCTCAATTTCCCCTATTTCACATTTAATCGTCTTACTTTTGACCTCTCTTTCATGTGAGTTCATCAATGTTCCTCATGCAACGTGACCCCAGTGTGTCCTAGAGCCACAGAAGAGGTGGCTCTAGGACACACTGGGGTGACGCTGCATGAGGAACAGTGCCTCTAGGACACACTGGGGTCACATTGCATGAGGAACAGTGGCTCTAGGACACACTGGGGTGACGTTGCATGAGGAACAGTGGCTCTAGGACAGACTGGGGTCACGTTGCATGAGGAACATTGATGAACTCACATGAAAGGACACTGTTGCCCAAATTTGGGGGTGGGGGTGGTGTCAAATCCCTTAAACTCAAAGCTAAAACTTTAATCAAAGAGAAAAAAAGATTTCGAGGAAGCAGTTAAGAGGTTAAGCTGATTTTGGTCAGGACCACCAGCCACGCCCCGGAGGCTTGCGCAGTGCGCCCTTGAGCTAAGCAAAAATTTGAAGGTTTTGTACCGTGAATTACCAAAGTGACATTGTTTCACATTCTCCAAAGTGACACGTTTTTTTCGACTGCTCACCTCATCCAGCCACCACCCCCTCGTCCCGGTCTCCACTTGCCTTTAAAGCCTCGCATCTTCCCACCCGGGCACACTCACGCGTAAAACCACGACCAACCCAAAGACAGGGCGGCACACCGCCGTCACTTCCGGGGGCCGCCGCGCACGGCGTCGCCTCCGCCGCGGAAGGAGGGTTTAGGGGCGGAGCCGCGTCTGCGCGCAGCCAGAAAGCGCCGGCGGACTTGGCGCATGCTCGCACGGAGGCGTCTCTAACTTCGCTTCCGGTGGCGGGTCGCTCGCGAGGTGCCTGAGTTAGGAAATTGCGTTCAGAGCGGCGGGAAGGATTGGGCCGCGTCTTCCGTCCATCGGTCATCGCCAGCATCCAAAGTAGAACCTGAAGGTCTGTGGTAGGATTCTCCCATGTTCTGCTGATACTTTCTCCTGGTGTCCTGAAACCTTTATTTCTGAGAACGAGGCGGAAGGGGCGAAGCAGCCCTGATGGTTCCCGCGGCAGGGGCGCGGCACCGGCTCCGTCTGTGAGAATTTGGGACGCGAGAGCTTCTGGAAGGGCTCGTTAAAACACGTGGGCGTCGCATGCAAATTTCACTTTCACGCCCGTGCTCCTCCACCACAGAATCTGCCTTTAAAAGGTGTTCGCAGACCTGTACCCCTGGGGATAAAAATATATGTTTATGAAAAATAAAAAATTAAAAAAATAATAATAAAAAAAAAAGTGTGCTCTGGCTGTGATGTGGAGTAGCACAATTGGAGGCGGGATAACTCGTTGGAAAGCTAATTAAGGGATGGGGACACAGTTTGAAGATGTCCTGAACTAGGGTAGTGGATAGGACTGCGGAGAAGAGGGGAGGCTGGAGTCACTCCAACAAGTAGTATCAGCAGGACCTACTAATCAGCTGGACGTGGGGACAGAGGGACGAGGACCCCGAGCATCTTGAGGATGAAGTCCACACTCCGCCGGGGGTGTGGCTGTCTCTCTGGGTTCGTTGCCCACCATCCGTTCTGTCTTCTGACCCCCTCCTCTCCGCAGACCCGGGACTCTATTCATGCCAAGTAGTCTGACGACCTCGTTCCTACAATATTGTCCTCTCCTTTCTTAGGACGTTGGGTCAGGTTACGTAATTTAATTAAGCCCCTCGGTTTGTTCAACATGAAAATGGAAGAAAACAATAGTACTTTTTTTAGGGTACTTATAAGGATTAAAAGAGAATTTAGGGGCGCCTGGTGGCTCAGTGGGTTGAGCCTCTGCCTTCCGCTCAGGTCATTCATGACCCCGGCTCAGGTCATGGTCCCAGGGTCCTGGGATGGAGCCCCACTTCTGGCTCTCTGCTCAGCAGGGAGCCTGCTCCCCCCCCCCTCGCCTGCCTCTGCCTACTTGTGATCTCTGTCAAATAAATAAAATCTTTAAAAAAATAATTTATATCCTTGGTGTGTAGAGAGGGATTGATATATTAACTACTATTCCTATTAGTATGCTTGTATTGTTTTATTATGTGTCATTTGTTACTCCCTCTAGACTTATATGTTTTTTGTGTTTTTTTTTTTTTTTTTTTAATTAAGAAGCAGTATCTTAGTTATCTTTGTATGTTCTTGTAACCGGAGTAAAGATTAAAATTTTTTTTAAAAGATCATTTATTTGGGGGCGCATGGTTGGCTCAGAGGGTTAAGCCTCTGCCTTCAGCTCAGGTCATGATCTCAGGGTCCTGGGATCGAGCCCCGCATCGCATCGGGCTCTCTGCTCAGCAGGGAGCCTGCTTCTCCCTCTTTCTGCCTACTTGTGATTTCTGTCAAATAAATAAAATCTTTTAAAAAATCATTTATTTTGGCTGTTGCTGACATAATTTTATTACTTACTTTAAAGAAGCTGCCTGGTAGAATTAATTTCACTGAACAAATGTTATTTATTAGGTAAAAAGGTGGCAGTATTTATAACTAAGAAGGCTGTGGAATAAGATGTACAGAAAGTAACTGATATTCTCAATTTGAAACAGGTATGAGTGATTTCAGTGAAGAATTGATAGGGTCCAAGACAGAGGATGAGCAGGAGGAATCATATGTATTCTCTGGTACAGGAATGTCTTTTCCTTGGCTGCAAAATCATATAGGGACTATTGGTAAGTAAAATAATGTACAGCCATCTTAACTTTAATGTAAGGAGATGATAAGATTCAATATGGACACAAAGTGAATAATCAAGTTGAATAAACAAGTTGCTTTATTCAGTTTTCAAGATGGGACTATATGAGGGTTTTTGAGGCTGTAAGCAAAAAAATCAAAAGAATATATATTTTTTTGCTACTTTTCCTTTGATGTAATAACAGTCTGTATTATGGTAGATATACTTTTTTTTTTCTCTAACAATACTTACTAGGCACTGATATGCCTAGCATTGGCCTAATACTGGAGATACATAGATGAAGAAGATAGGGCCATTGAGGAGCACATACGTAGGAAGTGCTTTTAAGAAGTTTGGATGGAATTGCACTGAAATGGGGCGCCTGGGTGACTCAGTTGTAGCCTCTTCTACCTTGATGCTTTTAAAATATAAACTGGGCCAAGAAAATACTCTTTAAAAAGGCACTATTTGGGGCACCTGGGTGGCTCAGTTATTGTCTGCCTTTGCCTCAGGTCGTGATTCCAGGGTCCTGGGACTGAGCCCTGCATCGGGCTCCCTGCCCAGTGGGAGGCCTGCTTTCCCCTCTCCCGCTCCCCCTGCTTGTATTCCCTCTCTCTTTGTCTCTCTCTCCATCAAATAAATAAAATCTTCAAAAAAAAAAAAGAATTGGATTGAAATTATTCCTAATAGAATTAATCTATAATAGATTTCCAAAAAAGAATATTTCCCCATATAAATATAAGTATAAACAAGTAAATATAAATAAGAGTTTTGTGGGCTATCTTTTCTGTAAGGATATATAAAAGAAGTGTTTATCTGTATATGGGCATGTTGGATGGTGTAGTTGTGGGAATATATTAGAATTTACACTTATTGCCTTCAAATACATCTCTCCTAGCCTAGCCCTCTTTCCCCTTGACTGAGATTCTTTAGCTCTTAGAACTTGCTCCAATTTCTTTATCTTTTAGTGTAAATATTATCTCATTTAATTATCTCTGGAAATTCATCCTCAAATCCACGTGCTGGGTATTTTAGAGATGAGAGAAATGAATTTCAAAGAAGTTAAACTCTATTATGTTGGTCTCAGGAATTCAACCCAGGTCTGTTGAATCTCAGAGCTTATACTTCCAATAACAAATATATTTTTTAAATGAGATAATATATGTAAAGTGCCTAGCACAGAGTCTCAAGCTTAGTGAGTGTTGGAAAAAATAACTTCTTTCCTCTCATTTTATTTTTGCTAATGAATGCACGTGGTTCAAACAAGGTGTGAATGGATGGCCCTCAGAGGGAGTGCTGTTTTCTCCCATAGTAGGGATAGTCCCATAGTCACTGAAGTTCCTGCTAGTTAAGACATAGTTGGGCATGTTTCTGTCATCAGTGTTCTATAGAGAGCTTGTGTCAGTCTAAATCAGATAGGTTTCAGACCAGAATTTATGTGCTTAGAAGTGTTTCATAAGTTATGGATAGCCTGTTAAACCCAAAATACTTAATGTCTGCAATGAGAAAATAATTTCAGGTAATACTGACATTGTAGTAATCAATAACCATAATAGGAAAACAAAATTGCCTAGCAATTTTTTTTTTCTTCCTAGTAGATAATCTTTCAGGGTTCTGAAGAGTATGCCCCCTACACTAAAAACTTTGAAAGCAGGGGCCAATCTGGATTAAAACTATATGTTGAGTACCTAGAAGAATTGAGTACCTGAAATAGTACCTGACTCAAAATAGTGCTCAAAAAGTACTTGTTGAGGGCACCCGTGTGGCTCAGTTAAATGTCTGCCTTTGGCTCAGGTCTTGATTCCAGGGTCCTAGAATCGAGTTCCACATTGGGCTTCCCGCTCAGGGGAGAGCCTGTTTTTCCTTCCTCTGCCCCCCGCCCCCACCGCTTGTGCTGTCTCTCTCTCTGTCAAATAAGTCCTTAAATGTATTTGTTGACTGACAAGCTTCCACGTTCTTTCAAGGGTATTAGAGATGGGTTGATGGCACTGGCTCTTTATTGTACCTCATTCCATGTCAAAATTTCTTCTCCTAGGCAGTTATTTTTGAAAGTGTATCAGCAGCAAATAGGATGATCTTTTGCTCATAAAAGAATGAAGTGAGAGATATTCCTGAGGTAACTAGGCTAAGTTGGAAGGCAGAAGGGGAAGTCCACTTTCCAGTCTGAGTGGTGAAAACTTGAGGGGGTAGGTGGGAGCGTGGCCTGAGGTCAGTTCTCCTTCATGTGAATAAATGAGGTTTTAGAGAAGAAGTGCTCTCTCAGTTTTCCAGACTACCTCCCTGGTGTTGCTGCTGGTCCTGGGCAGCTTATTTGTAGATCTTGCTAAATGTAGCTTCTTACTCAGAGATGTAGGGCGGCATAGTATTCTGCATTCCCGATAAGATTCCTCAGTGATCCTAAAGGCTCTTCTTTCCGGGACCACACCGAATAGCAAGCATCAGGATCCCCAGGTGATGTGTTTCTATTTTGAGTTTGAGTTTGAGAAGCACTAGTGTAGAGCAGTAGTCTTCAAACTTCTTTGCTCGCTTTTCCTTTTTTTTTTTAAATTATGTATTGCCTTGCATGGTTTTAAGATGCTATCAAAAAATCATATTGGAAGTTTAATAGTTGCAAAAGATATAATTTCCAAATTAGATTGGCATTTTTAAATGAAATTAGTTTACTGCTTTTACTGATATATCCAATGGAATCTAAACAGCATAGGAATGTGATATGCCTTTCATCATCCACTTAAAAATATTTATGAAAAAGATTTTAATTGATGGAGATTTTATACTGTTTATTTTCCTTTCATACTTTCATCTTTGTGATAAAACTGTATATCTACATTTAATTATTTTTTTGTTAATATTCTATAAGGCTTTAAGTATTAAAATTCATTTTAATGAATTTTAAGGCTTTAAGATTAAATTCATCTGGAGTGGCACATCATAATTAGTAATTATACACAGCTGATGAAAAACATAAGTATTAAAGGTTGTATTAAAATACTCTCTCTCAGGAGCGCCTGGGTGACTCAGTCTGTCCATCCGACTTTGGCTCGACTTTGGCTCAGGTCGTGATCTTGGCATCCGTGGGATTGAGCCCCAAGTCTGGCTCCCTGCTCAGTGGGGAGTCGGGTTTCCCCTCTGCCAACTAACCCCCGATCTTTCTTGCTCTGTCTTGAAAATGTAAATAAAATCATTATCTCTCAAATAAATAAATAAAATCTAAAGAAAGTTGTTGGGGGGTTGGTGGTGCCTGGGTTGCTTACTCGGTTAGGCGTCTGCTTTGGCTTGGGTCGTGATCCCAGGCTCTGGGATCAGCCCTACATTGGGCTTCTGCTCAAGTGAGGAGCCTGCTTCTCCCATCTTCCTCTGCTGCTCCCCCTGCTTATGGGCACATTGTCTCTCTCTCTCCCTCTTAAATAAATTCTAAAAATAAATAAAAGTTGTGTTAAAATTTGAAAATAAATTTTAATTTCTTTTTCAGTTTGATAAATACGGTGGTCCCTTTTTTCCAATTATTTCATAAATCTATGAAAGAATATTATGTACTTCCAGAATGAGAAAAGATTTTAGGGGCGCCAGGATGGCTTAGTGGGTTGAGCCTCTGCCTTCCGCTCAGGTCATGATCCTAGGGTCCTGGGATGGAGCCCCACATCTGGCTCTCTGCTTAGCAGGGAGCCTGCTTCCCCTTCTCTCTCTGCCTGCCTCTCTGCCTACTTGTGATCTGTCAAATAAATAAATAAAAATCTTAAAAAAAAAAAAGAGGAAACAATTTGGCTTAAATTCTCCTTTGTTTTCATTGATATAATTCTGAGAAGTCTTAGTTACATAAGTAAGTAGATGGCACTAGATAGAGTGTAATTATAGCAATGTATCAGGTTTTGGAATTCTTGAAACACTGATGAAGAAATTGCATAGTGCTCTATTAAAAAGAATTATTAGATCCTTTCACGTTTTTTTTTTTTATAAAAAGATTTATTTATTTACTTGAGTGTGAGAGAGAGAGCGCCAACTGGGGCAAGGGGAGGTAGGAGAGAGAGAATCCCAAGCCCACTCCCTGCGGAGCTCAGAGCTGGATGTGGGAGTTTTGTTTCAAGTGAAGCTAGCTTTGATATGAGGGATGGGCTGGGTTCAGTAAAAACTACTGTTCCACTTGTTAAAACTTCTGCTTATCAGGGTGCCTGGGTGGTTTAGTGGGTTAAGCAAATGCCTTCAGCTCAGGTCATGATTTTGGGGTCCAGGGATCGAGCCCCACATCAGGTTCTCCGCTCAGTGGGGAGTCTGCTTCTCCCTCTCCCTCTGCCCTTCGCCCTTGCTTGTGTGCGTGTGCTCTCACTCTTTGCCAAATAACTAAATAAATTTTGGGGGGGGGGGAGAAAAGACTACTAGAAATAACAAAAGAAAGAACTCTGTTAAAAAAAAAAATGAAACCTGCTTATCCGAAATCAGTTTTTTAAACTTGAATTGGGATCACTGTGGGTAAAGACTCTTCTCTTTTTAATCATAGCAACCGGAGGAAAAAAGGAGAAGGATTTTGCCCAGACAACAAGTGCTTGTTTGAGTTTTATCCAGGAAGCGCTGCTGAAGCACCAGTGGCAGCAAGCTGCCGAATACATGCACAGTTACCTCCAGATCCTGGAGGACTCGGACAGCCACAAGAGGCAGGCCGCTCCCGAGGTAAGTGACTAAGGGGCGCGCGAGTCTGCCAGAGGCCATCACAGACCCGGGGCCTTTCTGCCTGCACAGCTCTGTCCTGAAGAGCCTTTGCAGGATCTCAAATTGATTTTTCTTAAAAGTTACTTAAAGTAGTTTTGGGTGGAGAGTTTGTATTGGGACGTTGTTTCTCGCACTTCTTTTTACTTACTAGGCTTTTAAAGGCTACTCAGAATAGTTCGAACTCTCGGATTCCCCACCCTTCTTTTTTCCTTCCTTCCAGTATTCTTCCTTCTTTCCCTGTGTCATTATTTTCCCCTCTCTGTGGGGTGATGGTCCCTATCCTACAGACGTGGTATTTCTGCCATCTTAAAGTTGTCTCTTGACGCCCCACTTCCTTCACAGGTGTGCCCCGGTTTTCCACTTCAGCTTTCAGCAAAACTCCTTGAAAGAATGTGTGGACTGGTTCTCTCTAAACCCTCTCCAGTTAGGCTCCCCCAGCAGCCAGCATCATCATTTCTTCCACATTATCTTGTCAAGGTCAACAGTGCCCAGTTCTCATTGCTCGTATAACCTGCTCTGTCAGCAGGATTTGAGACAGTAGATTGCTCCCTCCTGTGTGATAAACTGTCTTCATCCGGCTACCAGGACTCTGCAGTCTCTCTCCGTTTTTCCTCGCCTCACTGGCCTTCTCGGCCTCCTGTGAAGTCTCCTCTTCTCCCTGGCCTTTGGACTTGTGAGTTCCCCAGAACTCAGTCCTTTGTCCTCTTCTTTATCTGAACTCACTCCTGATGAGCTCATTCAGTTTCATGGCCTTAAATTTAGTCTCTATGATAGATGAGTCCCATTTGTGTATCTGTGGCCCGGACATCTTTTCGTGTCTGCCTTCCTGTTTCCAGCTGTCTATTCCCCATCACCGCTCGGATCTCTAACAGCCCTATCACACTAACATCTCTAAAATGATCTGTTCTTCACCATCAAACCTAATTTTCCTCACCGGAGGTGATGGTTATTTTATGTATCTGATCACTGAGGCCAGACTCTGAAGTTCTCTTTCTTTCATACCCCATATCCAAACTGTGAAAAAATCCTGTTGGCTCTACATTCAGAATTCAGTCTGAGGGGCACCTAAGTGGCTCAGTTGGTTAAGTGTCTGACTTCGGTTCAAGTCATGATTCCGGGGACCTGGGATTCAGCCCCCATGTCAGGCTCCCTGACTCTGCTTGTCCCTTTCCCTCTGCCCCTCCCCGACTCATGGGCTTTCGTGCATGCTCTCTCTCTCAAATAAATAAAATCTTAAAAAAAAAATTCAGTCTGAATACTACCCAACACCTACATTGCCGCACATTGATCCAAGCCACTGTCCGTCCCCTCACTTAGATGACTGCTTGCCCTCCTGCAACCCCGAGTCTCTTTTCAACATGGTGACCAGGGTGATCCTTTACCAAAAAAATTTTATAATTAACACACCATGCAGTTCACATATTTAAATTGTACAATTCAGTATTTTTTCACGTATCCATGGAGATGTGCAGCCTTTACCACCGTCTAAATTTCAGACATTTTTGCTCTCCCGCCCCCAGAACAACCCTGTGCCTACTTGCAGTCACTTGCTGTTCTGCGCCTCCTTACCCCACTCCCCAGCCCTTGGCAAGCACTAATCTACTTGATACTCTGGATATTCCACGTAAGTGGAATGTTTTCAATTTTAGCCTTAATTGCAATATGTATTAGTACTTCATTCCTTTTTTTTTTTTTTTTTTTTAGTTTAATTCTGAGAGCGCAAGAGAGTGTGCACGTTCAAGGGGAAATGGCGGAAGGGGGAAGAAGAGGGACATGCAGACTCAGGGCTCAGCACAGAGCCCAGTGCACGGCTCGATCTCATGACCCTGAGATCATAACCTGAGTGGAAATTGGGTTGGACGCTCCACTGACTGAGCCACCCAGGCACCCTGTACTTCATTCCTTTTTTTATTGCAAAGTAATATTCCATCACGCTTTATGTATTGCTTTATCAGTTGTTAGGCACTTGGGTTGTTTGCACTTTGGGTTATTATGAATAATGCTGCTATGAACAATTTGTGCACGTGTTTTTGTTAGGAATATATATATATTTTTAAAGATTTTATTTATTTATTTGACAGAGAGAGATCACAAGTAGGCAGAGAGGCAGGCAGAGAGAGAGAGAGAGGAGGAAGCAGGTTCTCTGCTGAGCAGAGAGCCCGATGCGGGACTCGATCCCAGGACCCTGAGATCATGATCTGAGCTGAAGGCAGCGGCTTAACCCACTGAGCCACTCAGGCGCCCAGTTAGGAATATTTGTTGAAATTTCTCTTGGGTATGTTCCTAGGAGTGGAGGGCTGGTCATATGGTGACTTTGTTTAATCTCTTAAGGAACTACCAGACTGTTTTCCAAAGTAGCTGCACCATTTTACATTCCCCCCAGCAGTCTGTGAGGGTCCCTATTTCTGCACATCCTTGCCAACTTTTGTTGTTGTTTGTCTTTTTGATGATAGCTGTCCTAGTGATTGTGGAGTGGTATCTCATTGTGGTTTTGATCTGTATTTCCCCAGTGACTCAGGATGCAGCACGATCCTTTTAAAACATAGGTCAGGTCAGGTCACTTTTGTGCTGAAAACTACAGTGACTTCCCATTTCACTCAGAGTAACAGCCGACGTCCTCACGACCGCCTGCAAGTTCCGTATGGTCTGTATGGTCTTTCCCCCTTTGACCTCTCTAACCTCTCTAACCTCATTTCCTATTACTCAGAGACTTGTTTGGTTTTTTCCTCCAGCCTCAGTAGCTCCTGGTTCTTGCTTGAACGGGGCTGTATGTACCTTTGCTGGATTGCCTTTGCCTTACTTGGAAAGGTCTTTATTCAGATGTCACTTTGATATCCATCAAGTCTCATTTTCACTGAGGCCTGCCGTGACTGTTTAAAATGGCAACTCCGTGCCACGCCCCTCCACTTGCCAGCTGTCTCTCCTGATCCCCTTTGCCTGCTCCGTTCTTTTCCTGCAGTACTTGCAATTTAATTGTTCTGTTTCTCCGTTATGGCCTGTCTCTCTACAGTAGAATGTAAATGTCATGAGGGGAGGGGTCTAGAACAGGGCTTGGCGTATACACTTTTAAATTTGTTCAGTAAAATACAGTTTATCCATAAATAACTTCACATGAATATCTCAAGTAGCTTTTACTAACATAGTAAACATTATACCACTTAGATACTTAGTAGAGCCAAAAAAACAATCTGATCAAAGAAAATTTAACTATTGGTTGAAAATTTAGTTTATGGACAAAGCTATGTGCATCCATAAAACACTGGACAAGTTATGTTCTTTCTGTTGAAAATTTGTGTTGTAAAATGAAGGATTTTAATCATTGGTTTTCAGACACTTGTCTGCTTCTTTTATTAAACACTTTATTTATTTATTTGAGAGAGAGAAAAAGGGATAGAGATGAATGGGGGGTGGGCCAGAGGGAGAGGGAGAAGTAGACTCTGCTGCGTGCTGGGCGCCACAGGGGGCTCCATCCCATGGCCCCGAGATCACAGCCTGAGCCAAAGTCAGCCACTTACCCAGCTGAGCCACGTAGGTGGCCTTGTCTGCCTTTTCCTGACTTAGCTGGGGCTTTTGTTGAAAATACAGATTCTTGGGGCACCTGGGTGGCTCAGTTGGTTGAGTACCTGCCTTTGGCTCAGATCATGATCCCAAAGTCCTGAGATGGAGCCCCACATCAGGCTCCCTGCTGAGCAGGGAGTCTGCTTCTTCTGCTTCCTCTTCCCCGCCTCCCTGCCTTGCATGCATGCTCCCCTTAATAAATAAATAAAATCTTTTTTTAAAAAATGAAATACTTTAAATTGGGGTAAGAGAAACAGAGTCTCAGTTCCATGAAAAAGAAAGGCTCCAAGTTCTGTCACTGCCATTTTGGTGCTTTGGGGAGAAAATATATTTTATTAAAATTTGACTGTAGCTGATAACAAATTTTAAGTTGGAGTTCTAAATATAGATTAAATATCGTCAAGAGTTAACGAGCTTGATGGATCTCAGGAAACATCTAGTCCGTTGCTCTCATTTTGTGGATAATAAAGATGAGACCAAGAGCAGTGGAGAAGCCAGTGTTAATAGAAACCATGTTTTCTGCCTTAAATATTCTTGCCTTCATACTAAAGATTCTATCTTCTGTATGGGTCTTAACTTCTTACCTTCTCTAGACTACAAACTTTAAAATTGCACTAGTATAGCCTTCTGCTATTTTAATTTAATGGATGGAAGAAGCTTTACCACATAAGATAAAATAGTTTTACTGGGTGAAATGAGAAACAGCAAAATGTCGACAGTAGTGGTATCCAGGGAAATGAATTACTGGTTGTAAGCAGAGAAAAATACAGCATTCTTAGACAGAAATTTTTTAAGGCAAGGATTTTACAATTTCACTCGTAATTTCTGTTTTGACAGATTATTTGGAAGCTTGGAAGTGAAATTCTATTTTATCATCCCAAAAGCAACATGGAGACTTTCAATACCTTTGCTGACAGGATGAAAAACATTGGGGTCATGAATTACTTAAAGGTGAGGTTGGGGGAACCAGGTGGTGGCTTTAGAGAGGGCACGGGTTGCATGGAGCACTGGGTGTGGTGCAAAAACAATGAATAATACTGTTATGCTGAAAATAAATTTAAAAAAAAAGTTAAAAAAATTTAAAAATAGTTAAAAAAAAGTGAGAATGCAGGTTTTGTGAATTTACATTTGCAGTGTTCATTTTTTAAAGAAATTGTTTGTCTCAGTAATAAGGTAGGGGATAACGTGAAAGGTATGGAGAAGGGTAGGACACCTGGAAAGATAAAAGTGGATGAAAGGAAGCGTTGGGAAAGCCATTGCTTCTCCGTTTCCTGCTACGCACCTTGTTCTCTGAGAGAAAATACCTTCTCTTTATATATCTGTGGGGGCCAAAACCAGTCCTTGAACAATGGCGCTCATGCTTTATTATGGTGATGGGCCAAACCCTAACCTTTCAGCTTTAGTCATTTCGTCATTTGCTTATTAAGTCATTCTCTAGGAATTGGTGCTTTTGGAAAAAGGAAAGAGCGAAAACGAATTGGGAATTTGAATGTGTGGGAAAGGGTTTTTTCCCAGCCTCATGAAGATAATAATCTACATATAACATTGTGTGAGTTTAAGACTTACAGTGTGATGATTTGACCCATGGTTTTTTGTTCTTGTTTTTGTTTTTGTTTTTTAGATTTATTTATTTATTTATTTGACAGAGAGATCACAAGTAGGCAGAGAGACAGGCAGAGAGAGGGGGAAGCAGGCTCTCTGCTCAGTAGAGAGCCCGATGCGGGGCTCAATCCCAGGACCCAGAGATCATAACCCGAGCCAAAGGCAGAGGCCTAACCCACTGAGCCACCCAGGTGCCCCAACCCATGTTTTTATCGTTAAACGTTTACTGCATAAGGTTAGTTAACACATCCTTCACCTCACATAGTACCATTTTTTGTCGTTGCTATGGTGAGAACATTAAAGCTCTACTCTCATAGCAACTTTAAAGTATTCGATCCAGTGTTACGATGGTGGTTACCATCCCATTCATTAGATCCCTGGAATGTATTCATCTTCTCACTGAAAGTTTTACCCTTTGACTTACATCTCCCCATGTCCTCCACCCCCCCAGCCACCATTCTACTCTCTTTGAGTTTGATGGTTTTAGATTCCACATGTAAGTGGTGAAACCACACAGTATTTGTGTTTTCTCTGACTTATTTCACTTGACATACTGCCCTCACAGTCCATCCACCACATGTTAACCAAAAATGGCAGGATTTTCTTCCTTTTTTTTTTAACTGAATAATAATCCATTGTGCATGTGTATTTATGTAGACATATATGTTATTTTATGTATTCATCTGTGAGATGGACACGTAGCTGTTTCCATGTCTTGGCTATTGTGAATAACACTACAGTGAGCGTGGGAGTACGGAAATCTCTAAGATAGTGATTTCATTCCTTTTGGATATAGACCCAGAAGTGGAATTGCTGGATCATATGCAGTTCTACTTTTAGTTTTTTTGAGAAACCTCTATCCTGTTTTCCATAGTGGCTATATTTATATTCTTATCAATAGGGTACATGGGTTCCATTATCTCCACATTTTAGGCAGCATTTGTTATCTCTCGTTTTGGTAATAGCCATTCTGATAAATGTAAGATGATAGTTCCTTCTGTTTTTGATTTGCATTTCCCTAATGGCTGGTGATGTTGAACACCTTTTTGGGTACTAGTTGACCAATTGTGTGTCTTTGGAGAAATGTCTATTCAAGTCCTCTGCCCATTTTTGTAATTGGATGTTTAAAAAAAATGTGTATGTGTGTGTGTATATGTACATTTATTTATATTTATAGATATATTTAGGTTTTATTTATTTATCTCTACACCCATCATAGAGCTCTAACTCACAACCCTGAGATCAAGAGTCATATACCCCACTGACTGAGCCAGCCAGGCACTCCTGGGTTTTTTTTGCTATGGAATTGTATGAGTTCTTATATATTTTGGATACTAACCCCATGTCAGTTATGTGACTTGCAGGTATTTTCTCCCAGTCCATAAACCACCTTTTCATTTTGTTGATTGAGTCTCTTGCCGTACAGAAACCTTTTAGGTTAATACAGTCCCATATGTTAATTTTTGCTTTTGTTGCTTGTGGTTTTGGTGTCATATCCAAAAAAAAAAATAATTGCTCGGACTGATGTCAGGGACCTTTTTTCCTCTGTTTTCTTCGTGGAGTTTTATGGTTTCATGTCTTAACATTTAAGTCTTTAATTGATTTTGAGTTAGTTTTTGTGAGTAGTATAAGGGAGAGGACCAATTTCATTATTCTGAGAGTGTCCCGTTTTCCCATCACCTTTTATTGAAGAGACCATCTTTGCTCTCAAGTATTCTTGGCTTCCTTGTCAAATATTAGTTGACCATAAATATATGGTTTTATTTCTGAGTTTTTTATTCTGATCAGTTAGTCCATATGTTTGTTTTTATGCAAACCATACCACTTTAATTACTGTAGCTTTATAATATAGTTTGAACTAGGAAGTGTGATGCCTCCAGCTTTGTTCTTTCTCAGGATTGCTTTGGCTATTTGGGGTCTTTGTGGTTCCATACAAATTTTAGGATTTTTTTTCCCCCTGTTTTTGTGAAAATGCCACTGGAATGTTGACAGGATTACATTGGCTTCATAGATGGCTTTGGGTAGTATGAACATTTTAGCAAAATTAACTCTCATTCCATTCATAAAAATGTGTTAATATTCCTAATGTGTAGGTGGAACTTCCTCTCCAGATTTTTTTTTTAATTAAAATCTCATCCAGGGACGCCTGGGTGGCTCAGTTGGTTAAGCAGCTGCCTTTGGCTCAGGTCATGATCCCAGCGTCCTGGGATGGAGTCCCACATCGGGCTCCTTGCTCCGCAGGGAGCCTGCTTCTCCCTCTGACTCTGCCTTCCACTCTGTCTGCCTATGCTCGCTCTCGCTTGCTCTCTCTCTGACAAATAAATAAATAAAATCTTTAAAAAAAAAAAAAATCTCATCCAAAAACATTGAGGTGTTTCCAGACTGTTAGATACCTCCCTCTTTGTAGTATATATTTGACTGAAAGAGTACTTTTCAATAAAGCTTTAAAATGCTTTGCTTTTTATTTTTTTTCAATATCTCTAAATAAAGTTATTGAAACACAGCCATACCCATTCACTTTGTTGTCACAGCTGCTTTTAGCATGACAGATGACAGAGTGGAGTAATTGTGACCGAGACCATATGGCCTACAAAACCTAAAATATTTACTCTGTGGTTCTTTATTTTGTTTTGATTTTTCCTTCTTTCTAATTTTTTTATTGCAGTAAAATATGTAAACACATATTTTATACATACCATGCATAAATAACATAATAACATATTTTATAACATTTTAACCAGTGTAAGTATACAGGTCAGTGGCATTAATGACATTCACAGTGTTGTACGACCATTACCAGCATTTCCAAAACTTTGTCATCATTCCAAATGTAAACCCTGTACCCATTAAGCAATTACTCCCCATTCCATCTTACATAATAGGAGGGTCAAATTTTAACTAAATTATTGGTTGGGTTTTTTTTTTTTTTTTAAAGATTTTTTCTTTTTTTTTTTTTTTTTATTTGACAGAGAGAGATCACAAGTAGGCAGAGAGGCAGGCAGAGAGAGAGAGAGAGAGAGGAGGAAACAGGCTCCCTGCTGAGCAGAGAGCCCAATGCGGGACTCGATCCCAGGACCCGGAGATCATGACCTGAGCCGAAGGCAGCAGCTTAACCCACTGAGGCACCCAGGCGCCCTGGTTGGGTTCTTTTAAACCCATAGAATCTATTCAGTTGAAGTGAAGAAACCTGAAAGAAACCTATTTCACACTCCAGAGTTTGAGGGTGATAATTAGGATAGGCAGTAAAACATTTCTTGTTAATAATTTAAGAAAACCACTTACTGCTATCTTCCAGATAATGTGCTAGACGTAGACCTTGCCGCAGAGGGAGAGAGGGAGACAGCCATGTACATGGAATAAATTACTCGTATCAGAGTAGAAACGCCAGTGAGAAGGCAAAGGAGGGGAATGGTCTCTGGAATTGGGGAGTGCTGGGAGTAAATGAGTAGGGGAGTCAGGGAAGGAAGTGATGCTTCAGAAGAGGCTGAAAAAGTGAGTGGGTGTTCCCTGGGAGTATTAGGGGAGAGGATGGGCGGGAATGGCACGGTTGACGAGAATGGCAAGGTTTGCTAGCCCTGCGTCCACCAGTGCTTTGGTTACTCTAAAAGTCACTGGGTAGAAGCCACGGGAAGTCAGCTGGGCCCTCTGTGTCATTCCCAAGGAGCTTAGATTTTATTCTGTAGACAGTGGGAGACTTGAGGGGTTTTACGTAAATGAGATTTCTTTGGCAGCCACATGGAAGTGGATTGTAGTGGGGGCAGGAGTGGAGAGACCAGCTGAGAAATCATTGCGATAGTTTGTGATGAAGGCCTTGAACTCTGACACTTCTCACGTGATTAACTGCACTTCCCATTATTCCCCTCTTTAGTGTCCTCCATACCTGGGATGCTCATCCTTGGTGTCTTTATTCGTATGGTTTCTGGATCAGGCACTGACTTTTCCATCTGAACCAATGCCATTCTTTAATGCTCCTTCTTAAGATGTTTTCTCTAAGCTTGTATGACATGTATAGAATAATCCTGCTATGGACCAAAGTAGGTACTAGGTGGTATGCAAATATCTTATTTAATTCTCATAACAGCCCTCTGAAGGGTTAATAATTGTTCCATGTAACCCATCAGACAGACTCACAAAGGGCAAATAACATATTCAGCTTTATGTAGCTTTAGGGAGCAGCTGAACCAGGAGCATCTGTCTTGAAAGCCCCTGTTTGTTTTACTAGATCACATTGTCTTCTGTGAGTGTATATAATTTAGCTCATTTCCATAGTGTTAATTATTTCATGTATCTTTTCTCTTTGCTGAATTGACATTTTTGATGACAGAGACAATGTCGTTACATCATCTGTGTGCTACCAGGGTCTTAGCCTAGCGTCTGTATTCACTGAGTTTTTGGATTAATGGCTATCTAATGACTTGTTTGTCTGGGCTTTTTCTTACAAATGCAGATCTCCTTACAACATGCTTTATACCTTGTGCATCATGGAATGCTTGAAGATGCAAACAGAAATCTCAGTCACGCAGAGACATGGAGATACGGTGAAAAGTCGTCTTCCCAGGAAGTGTTAATCAACCTTATTCAGGCATATAAAGGGCTTTTGCAGTATTATACTTGGTCTAAAAAGAAGTTGGAATTGTCTACACTTGGTAAGTGAAGAGGAATGTACTTGTGTCGATGACACTGAATCACAGGGACAGTCCAGATATTTCTTTTTTAACTTAAATTCAATTAATTAACATATAGTGTATCACCCAGTTATCCTCTTCCCTCCCCCGCCTCCGTTCCAGCAACCCTGTTTGAACAAACTGAAACCAGTTTGTTTCCTATGATTAAAAGTCTCTTACAGTTTGTCTCCCTCTATGATTTCATCTTTTGTTTTTCCTTCCCTTCCCCTATTATCTTCTGTTTTGTTTCTTAGATTCCATACATATGATAATTGTGTTTCAATGATTGACTTATTTCTCTTAGCATAGTTCATCCACGTCATTGCAATGGCAAGATAATAATTTTTGATGGCTGCATAGTATTCCATTGTGTATATATATCTTCTTTATCCATTCATCTGTTGATGGACATCTGGGCTCTTTCCATAGTTTGGCTATAGTGAACATTGCTGCTGTAAACACTGAGGTGCAGGTGCCCCTGCAGATCACTACATCTGTATCTTGGGATAGATACTTAGTAGTGTGATTGCTGGGTCATAAGGAAGCTCTATTTTCAACTTCTTAAGGAACCTCCATGCTGTTTTCCAGAATGGCTGTGCCAGCTTACATTCCCACCAACAGGGTAGTAGGGTTCCCCTTTCTCCATATCCTCACCAACATCTTTTGTTCCCTGACTTGTTAATTTGAGCCATTCTGACTGGTGTGAGGTGGTATGTGTTGTGGTTTTGATTTGTATTTCCCGGATTCCAAGTGACGTGGAGCGCTTTTTCATGTGTTTGTTGGCCATCTGGATGTCTTCTTTGCAGAAATGTCTGTTCATGTCCTCTGCCCATTTCTTGATTGGATTATTTGTTCTTTGGGTATTGAGTTTGATAAGTTCTTTATAGATTTTGGATTTTATCCCTTTATCTGATAAGTCATTTACAAATATCTTCTCCTATTTTGTTGGTTGTCTTTTGGTTTTGTCAACTGTCCGCTGCACAAAAGCTTTTTATCTTGATGAAGTCCCTGACGATGTTTTTAGGAAGAAGTTGCTGCAGCTGAGGTCACAGAGGTTACTGCTTGTGTTTTCCTCTATGATTTTTTCTTTTTTTTTTAAGATTTTATTTATTTATTTGACAGACAGAGATCACATGTAGGCAGAGAGGCAGGCAGAGGGGTGGGGGAAGCAAGCTCCCCGCCAAGCAGAAAGGCAGATGCAGGGCCTGATCCCAGAACCCTGAGACCATGACCTGAGCTGAAGGCAGAGGCTTAACGTACTGAGCCACCCAGGTGCCCATCCTCTACAATTTTGATGGATTCTTTTCTCATATTTTTGTCTTTCATCCATTTCAAGTCTATTTTTGTGTATGGTGTAAGGAAGTGGTCTAGTTTTATTCTTATGCATGTTTAAATATAAACACCATCTGTTGAACAGACTGTCTTTTTTCCATTGGATGCTCTTTCCTGCTTTGTTGAAGATTAGTTGACCATAGAGTTGAGGGTCCATTTCTGGGTTCTCCATTCTGTTCTATTGTTCTCTGTGTCTGTTTTTGTGACAATAACATACTGTCTTGATGATTGCAGCTTTGTAATAGAGCCTTAAGTCCAGAATTGTGATGCCACCAGCTTTGGTTTTGGTTTTTGTTTTTGTTTTTGTTTTCACATTCCTCTGGCTATTTGGGGTCCTTTCTAGTTCCATACAAATTTTAGGATTATTTGTTCCAGCTCTGTGAAAAAAGTCGATGATATTTTGATAGGGATTGAAGGATTTGCATTGAATGTATAGATTGCTATGGTTAGCATAGACATTTTAATAATATTTGTTCTTCCAGTCTATGAACATGGAATGTTTTTCCATATCTTTGTGTCTTCCTCAATTTCTTTCATGAATGGTCTATAGTTTCTGAGCACAGATCCTTTGCCTCTTTGGTTAGGTTTGTTCCTAGGTATCTTACAGTTTTTGGTGCAGTTGTAAATGGGATCGACTCCTTAATTACACTTTCTTCTCTCCTGTTGTTAGTGTATAGAAATGCAACTGACTAATGTGCATTGAATTTATATCCTGCCACTTTGCTGAATTCCTGTACAAGTTCTAGCAATTTTGGGGTGGAGTCTTTTGGGTTTTCCACATAGAGTATCACGTCATTTGCCAAGAGTGACAGTTTGACTACTTTGCTGATTCAGATGCCTTTTATTTCCTTTTGTTGTCTGATTGCTGAGGCTAGGACCTCTAGTACTATGTTGAATAGCAGTGGTGGTAGTGGACAAGGGAGTAACCTCATGCCCCCACTGTGAGGCCTGGTTCTTCCCAGATACCGCAGAGAGCACACATTTCTATTGATGTAAACTTCCTTGATCATCCTTTATAATATTTCTGTTTTTAGCAAACTTTTCAGGTAAAAATTAGATGTTTCATAAATTAAGTCCATGACCATCTTAGATTTATTGCTTTTTAAAATATTTAAGATTACTAATTTTTCCAGTAGACATTATTGCTTATAATAACTATTTCTTCCTGTGTGTTTAGAATGGAGTTTAGTTTGTTTTAAAGATGTTTGTTTATTTATTTATTTTTAAGTAATCTCTACACTCAGTGTGGGACATGAACCCACGATCCTGAGGTCAAGAGTTGCAGGCTTTTCTAACTGAGCCAGCCAGGCGCCCTGGTTGTAAAATATTATTCATCAGAATAATATGTTTAGAGAATAGGGCAAGGTAAAGTTGTTTTAGTTCTGTACAAAGGTCATAACAGATAGTTTTCTTGATTGACCACACCAGGAACTGGCTGTGTGTCCTTTCTTCTCCAATGGAGTTCCCTTTCTCTTACTTCCAGTGGTAGTGGTGTCCTTTCGTCTCCACAGATTCATGTTCAGTTCTCTGCATCTTCCTTCCCTTGTATAGTTTTTCTCCAAAGCTTCTCTAGAATTAACCCTTTTAATTTTCTCGTCCTCCATCCCAATCTCACTTCCCGCATACATTGGCTCATGTGGTTCCTTACTGTTCTTCTGTGATAAGCAGTATTTCCTTTGTGTCGTGGATGTGTAGGTTCCCGAATCTTAAAAATTCCTTCCCCTCTTTCTGAGTAGGATCTCTTCCGGGACAATTCTGAAATACTGTCTTCATCATGATAAGCTTGCCTCCCCATCTGGAATGCCATCTGCCCTGCAGGGCTCATTAGACCTGTCATTCCAGTGCCACACCCTCATGTGTTAGCTGCACGTTCAATGTATATTGATCAGATCTTTACCACTTGCTCTTTTAATTAATTGTCCTAAGTTTTTTTTTTTTTTTTTTTTTTTTAAAGATTTTATTTATTTATTTGAGAGAGAGACAGTGAGAGAGAGCATGAGCGAGGAGAAGGTCAGAGGGAAAAGCAGACTCCCCATGGAGCTGGGAGCCTGATGCGGGACTCGATCCCGGGACTCCGGGATCATGACCTGAGCCGAAAGCAGTCGTCCAACCAACTGAGCCACCCAGGCGTCCCTGTCCTAAGTTTTTTCATACCTGTTTTATGCTATCTCTCTTCTTCTAGACTAATCAGTCTTCTGAGGTCACGTACCTATCTTCTGTCTTTTGTTAACCTTGTCATAACTCCTGGTATACTATTTCTTTTAAAAAAGGCTTGTTGAGGGGCGCCTGGGTGGCTCAGTGGGGTAAGCCTCTGCCTTCAGCTCAGGTCATGATCTCAGGGATCATGGAATCAAGCCCCACATCGGGCTCTGCTCAGCGGGGAGCCTGCTTCCCCCTCTCTCTCTGCCTGCCTCTCTGCCTACTTGTGATCTCTCTCTCTGTCAAATAAATAAAATCTTCAACAAAAATAAAAATAAATTAAAAAGGCTTGTTGATATTAATTGATGAGATGAATTTTAAAGTCAATATTTACCTTTTTCTTATACCCAATTGGATAGAACTCAAGTAAACATTGATTAAAGCAATTGGAACACGGCATTTACACTGGTGGGTAATTCAGTACCTTTCAGCAGCTGACACTTTGTTCTGTAGCAAGAAGAGATACAGATAGGGTAATGTCTGGAGCTCTTAACATGATCTTTAACCCTGAATATCTGTTTAATTTAAAAAAAAAAAAAAGGCTAGGACTAGTTGTTTCTATAACTGTTTCTTTTGAAGGACTAACTTTCCTTAATTTAAACCTTTAAGATTGAAATAAAACATGCAGAAAAAGTGTATAAAACAAATGCGTGATTGGGTGCCTGAGTGTCTCGGTTGGGCATCTGCCTTCGGCTCAGGTCATGATCCCAGAGTCTTGGGACCAAGACCCGTGTTGGACTCCTTGTTCAGTGGGGAGTCTGCTTCTCCATCTCCCTCTGCCTGCCACTTCCCCTGCTTTTGCTCTTTCTTTCTCTGTCAAATAAATAAATAAAATCTTTAAAAAAAAACCTAAAACCAAATGCATGATAAAATGAATAATTTAAAACAAGTATCTGGGGGTGCCTGGGTGGCTTAGTGGGTTAAGCCTCTGCCTTCGGCTCGGGTCATGACCTTAGGATCCTGGGATTGAGCCCCGCATCGGGATTTCTGCTCAGCAGGAAGCCTGCTTCCCCCTCTCTCTCTGCCTGCCTCTCTGCTTACTTGTGATCTCTCTCCGTCAAATAAATAAATAAAATCTTTAAAAAAATAATAATAAAATAAAACAAGTATCTGCGTAGCTATCACCTAGATTCATTCTTAAAGTTCCGCATGTGTGCACTTCCTCCCATTCTGTCTTTTGGGGGGTAGGGGGTTGGGGGCAGGGAGAGTTTGTGAAGAATTAGTATTATTCTTTAAATGTTTAATATTTAATAATAATAAATAATTTAAATATAAATTATTCTTTAAAATTCTTTCTTAGAATCTACTAGCAAAGCCATCAGGGCCTGAACTTTTCTTGTGGATAGTTTATTGATTGCTATTACTATGAACAAAGCCCTCAGTACTGAATGACTTTTAAGAATCTGTTGTCTCTGGACAGATGAAGATGATTACGCTTACAACGCAGCGTCCCAGAGCATGCTCAACCACAGCTGCAAGACATCTGTAAACCTTGGTGCATTGATTCAAACTCCTGGAGTTTGGGACCCTTTTGTGAAGAGTTACGTAGAGGCCAGTAGCCGTCTCATAAACTTCTATTAGTGTCATTGTGTCATGAGCCTTATTGTTATTGATCCGACGGTGACTAAGTGGAGGAAATTGTTTTAAAAAAAAGAGGGGTGCCTGGCTGGCTCAGCCAGTGGACACGCAACTCTTGATCTCCAGGTTGTGAATTTGAGCCCTGCGTTGGGTATAGAGAGTCCTTAAAACAAAATCTTAAAATAGATAAAGAAAAATTTGTAAAAATTAAAAAGAGAGAATATATGTCTCTTTGTGGGCTGAAGAATTTTTATTTTACTAATATACTGTAAATGTTACTTTTTTTCCCCCCTTCATCACTGGATAATGTGTCATGGTCAAATATTTATAAAATAAATAGCAATATAGTTTGTAAATGTTAAATTTGTATTACTCTTAACTGAAGTTAGAAGAAAAGCAGAGAGATCCTTTACGATTTGGTGGGGTAGAGAAGACCAGGGGACAGAAATCTGAATGTGGGTCACAATATGTGGGATGGATGAAGACTAAAGGCTTTTAGGAAGTTTATTAGGGCGCCACGCCATGTCCTCTCAGAGTCAGTGTGAAAGGACAGGGAGCCTTGGCATGGGCACTAGGAATAAATCTTCAAAGTAACTGGCTTTTTGAGAGTTTCCTGGATGCTAACATGATAATTATTTTGTCAAAAGATGATCTCTGGAACCACATGCCGCATATGGGTGGGAACGAAAGGAAAGGAATTGTAGTTCTCCCGTGTTCCCTTTGTGGCTGAAGTTATGTCGGGCACTGAGGTTAGTTGCATCATATGGTCTTTCTCAGTTGGTCGTATGCCCTCCTTGGAAGACTTTTTTCTGATGGGAATAGTTCCTAGCTTGAACTTGCTGCATTTTTCAGTAACAAAAAATGTGATAAGGAGGACGTGGGAACCCACATAGGCCTTTGGTGTAAGTGATCTGTATTCCATAGAGATCATGACGTACGTTGGTGAGAGCAACCAGTGACATTACTATTTTTCCTATTCATCATTTTAATTAATTTTTGTTCCCATCAATAGAGTTAAGTTATGCATTATCTTTCATACAGCTGTCTTACAGGATTTAGCTAAGACATTTTAACTTATTTTATATAGATGCTGGAATTCTATGGGGATCGAGATGGAGCCCGAGAAGTGCTCACCAATTATGCCTATGATGAAAAGTTCCCATCAAATCCAAATGCTCATGTCTACTTATATAACTTTCTGAAGAGAGAAAAGGCACCAAGAGAGAAACTGATAAGTGTGCTTAAGGTATAAAATGTTTATTTCAATGTTTGAACATGATTGGGGATCTACTTTAAAACATCCTGGGGTGCCCGGCTCACTCAGTCAGTGGAGCATGCAACTCTTGATCTCAGGGTCATGAATTTGAGCCCCATGTTGGGTGTAGAGATTGAGAAGAAAAAAAAAAAAAGTAAATTTTGAAACATCGTTAGGTCATGCTTTCCAGCTCTGAAATTCTAGCACTCCTAGCAAATGATTGTGTGTGCCCTGAGGTGGACATGTGAGGCTTGGGTGACCCTCCACTCCCATTCCCCCACTACTCTCTCCAAGTTAGGCTGAGGGCAAAGGATCAGTATTTTGGAAACCCTTTGTCAACCTTTCGGGAAAATTCTGCTTTGATACTTTTTGAAAATCAACTTTATTGAAATTTAATTTACATACAGTAAAACACTTATTTTAAGTATACACTTGAATGTATTAAAAACAATTTATTGGGGCGCCTGGGTGGCTCAGTGGGTTAAAGCCTCTGCCTTCAGCTCAGGTCATGATCCCAGGGTCCTGGGATCGAGCCCCTCATCGGGCTCTCCGATCAGTGGGGAGCCTGCGTCCTCCACTCTCTCTGCCTGCCTCTCTGCCTACTTGTCATCTGTCTCTCTGTGTCAAATAAATAAAATCTTAAAACAAAACAATACTATTTATTTATTTATGTATAGAAAGAGAGAGGGGGTGGGGGAGAGAGAATCTTTCATTGTGTGGCGTGTAATGTGGGTTTAATCTCATAACCCTGAGATCATGACCTGAGCTGAAATCAGTAGTCAGACACTTAGCCAACAGGGCCCCAAGAAAAATTCTTACCTTTCAGTCTTTTATTTATTTATTTGTTTTTTTCTTTTTTTAAAGATATTCTTTATTTGACAGAGTACAAGCAGGGGGAGTGGCAGGGAGAGGAAGAAGCAGGCTCCTGCTGAGCCGAGAGCCCATTGTGGGGTTCAGTCCCAGGACCCTGGGATCATGACCTGAGCTGAAGGCAGACGCTTAACCAACTGAGCCACCCAGGAGCTGCCAGTCTTCTTTTAAAAAATACATTAGCTGGGACACCTGGCTGGTTCAGTCAGTAGAGTGTGCAACTCTTGATCTTGGGGTTGTGAGTTTGAGCCCACATTGAGTGTAGAGGTTGCTTAAAAGTAAAGAAATGCCTTTGTAATATATACAAATTACAAGATTATTTTTTTCTTCCAGATTTTGTATCAGATTGTACCATCTCATAAATTGATGTTAGAATTCCATAGATTACTGGGAAAGTCAGGTAAATAGTTTTTGTTTTGTATCTCTTTGTGCAGACAAGCTATAGACTAGCAAACTAGGGTCGGTGGGCCAAATCCACCCCCACCTATTTTTGTAAATCAAGTTCTCTTGGAGCACTTTTGTGTTGTCTATGACTTTTATACTACAACAGCAGAGTTGTGTAGTTGTGACAAAGACCATACAGCTCACAAAGCTTAAATATTTACTGGTCCCTTTATAAGAAAAGTATGCTGACTTCTGCTGTAGAATATTAGGTAATAGCACAAGATAAATGGCTTTAATTTGTATAATTCACCTCGTTTTAATCTTTACTACATTTCAGCTCGGTATAGAAAAGCACATACTTCTTCATAGAAGGAAGTCAGCTTAAGTCCAGTAGGTACTGGGGCTATGTCAGTCCCTCATCTGTTAGAAGAGAGGGCAGGTTCTTTAAATAGTGTCCTCCCTCAGTCGAATGTAGCCCATTTAGAAATCAGATCCACCACTCTGACTTCATTAGCTGGAACTAAATTACTGGATTTTTCAGTAATTTACTGAAGAGTATGAATTTCAAAATACTGAAAGAGGTAAGAATTCAGTAATTTACTGGAGAGTATGAGTGTAACGAATTATTTTAAACTGCTAACCAAACTAGAAGGCTTACAACTTAGTAGTATTTTATCAACCAAATAAATATTTTTAGCCTTGTGCACTTCAATACCTTGTGTAAATTCTAACTGTGCCCATTACAGAAAAAGAAGACCACCGTAAACTGGGATTAGAGGTCTTATTTGGAGTCTTAGATTTTGCTGGATGCACTAAAAATATAACTGCTTGGAAATACTTGGCAAAATATCTGAGACAGATTTTAATGGGGTAAGTAAAAGACACAGTGTTTATTATTGGATCAGATCAGTAAAATTTCCCAGTATTTTAGCTGATACCTTTTACTGTTTAAAGTTCTTTGCTTATGTTTTTTGATTTCTTGAACTATGTCTTCAGCTGTTCTGAGTACATCAGAAGCAAGAAAATACATTCCCAAGTGAAACATACAAAAATACTGTCAAGATATTTTATGCTGTCAAAAAAAGTACCATACCTTACCACTGCGGTATTGGGGAAGATGTACGTTTTCAGGTTGGAAATGTTGGCAAACAGTGGTCACCCCCACTCTTCATCGGACTCTTCGTGAAGCTCTTGGTGATCTGTGTCATCATCTTGTAAAATCTCATAGGAAGCAGCTTCTCTCCCAGCTGTTTTCAGTAATTTTCAGTGGGGCTTTGCAGGCCTCATAAGATCATCATAGGTTATGTTCATTCAGCAAATATTTGTTAAGTCCACTGTGAGCTGGATATCTGAAACTACACCTGTGATCATGAGGTCATTAGTGCTACATTTCAAGTGAAAACAGGAGTGGTCCTAGTCATTTTTACTTCGTGAGAGGAAGGAGTTAACTTTGTGATAACGTTAAGGTTCATTTGTTTATCATATCCATTTCAGTTGGTTAGAATCTTTAGCATCGATGGGAACTTGTGTCAGGCTGCAGATATGACTTGACCTTGGAGACAGAAGAGGGCTGATTATAAAGTGTTTTTGGTGTGATAACTAAACCACTTTTCTCATCTACAGCAGCATAAAACCCCCCAACTAACCACAAGAAGGCAAAGAAGTGTACTATTCATTTTTTTAAACCTCTAGAAGTTCTGCCACAGGGCACACATGGGTGCTAATAAATATTTGCTCAATTAAGTTATTGACAAACACTTAGCATTGTCTGGGTTCAACTGTCAAACCTGTGTGTTCACATATTTGTATAATAATGGCATCTTAATTTGAGTAGTAATTTGTAACATACAAAGTAAGGTTTTATAGTTATTTTTAAGTAATAATCATCATAGCTAACATTCATTGAACATTTAGGAAGTACCAGACAATATGCAAAGGTCTTTATATGAGACCACTATACTCCTGGGCCAGTTTAATGACAGTGCTTTGAGATGGGGACCATTAATAGCTTCGTGGAAATTGAGGCTCAGAGAGATTAAGCAACTTGCCCAGGATCACATAGTAAATGGGAGATTGGAGATTCAGATCCAGGATTTTGAGTTCAGGGTGTGTGCTGCTAACCGTTGCGTATACCAAACTGGCTATTTAATTAAATGGAAAGCAGAAATCAAAGAGAACTAAAAAGGATTTGCTTTCATGCATGTGCTATACCATGGGTGGCCGCACGAGAACGTACTTTGAGAACATCTTTCTTGTCATCTTTCCACAGACTTGTGTGTGTGTGTGTGTGTGACTGGGAAAATAACTATTTTCTTTGGGGGTGTGGACAGATTCCAATCTCAGAATTTCTGGAATTGCTTCTTGGTGCCAGGGGCCTTTATGACTTGGAGCACGTTGAACCACACAGTCTTTCCCAAGGGCTGGCACTTGCCCACTGTGACCATGTCACCAATCTGGACATCCCTGAAGTGGGGGGACAGGTACATGAACATGTTCTTGTGGTGTTTCTTGAAGAAGTACTTTTGGATGTAGTGGAGGTAGTCTTAGCAGATGACAGTGGTCTTCTCAGCTTCATCTTGGTCAGTGACCACACCAGCCAGGATCTGCCCGTGGATAGGGACATTTGTCAGTGTAGGTGCCCTCAGTGGCCTCCTTGGACGTCTTGACTGATGTTTTTGTAGTATGACAGGTGCTTCTCCTTGCCTGTTGCTCCAAGTAGGACCCCCTTCTCATTTTGAGAGATGGTTGGCTGCTTTGGTAGGCAGCCTCAGTCTGAATGTCCAGCATCTTCCCAGCTGCGTGACAAAAGGGCTTTCTTATGTTCAAATTCCGGCAGTATGGTCCACCTCCCATCACTGACCTTCCCGTTTGACATTTTTCTTTTCTAGGAATCACCTTGCCTGGGTTCAAGAAGAGTGGAACTCCAGGAAAAACTGGTGGCCAGACTTTCACTTCAGCTCCTTTTGGGCAAAAAGCGACTGGAAAGAGGATAAAGCATTGGCTTGTGAGAAAGCTTTGGTAGCTGGAATATTGTTAGGAAAAGGTACGAAGGTTTGTTTTCTTCTTATCTAGGCATAGCTTTTGGATGATTTTGAAATTACAAAGTGTGACCATTCATTCGTGCCACAGGTTACTGGGTATAGTAGACATTAGAGGCTGGAGAAATAACTGGGGAATGGGAAAATGGATTTTGAGTTGGAGCCAGCTGATGTGCTAGTCGCGACCGTCTGTGAACTAGAAGCAGCGATTTCATCTTGTTAATTGTGGTGGTTGGTTTTTATGCTGTAACTTGAGTATCTTTAGGGGCTAATTAAGATAGAGGATGCGGGGGCACCTGGGTGGCTCAGTGGGTTAAAGCCTCTGCCTTCAGCTCGGGTCATGATCCCAGGGTCCTGGGATTGAGTCCCGCGTCGGGCTTTCTGCTCGGTGGGGAGCCTGCTTCCTCCTCTCTCTCTCTCTCTCTGCCTACCGTGATCTCTGTCAAATAAATTAATTAATTAAAAAAAAAAAAGATAGAGGATACGGACTGTTTTCACAGCAACTGACATTGTCTACCTTACAGTATTAGAAAGAGAAGAATATTCTCTGGAGATTTCATTGTTGTATAATTGCTGTTATATTTAGTTGTCTGTTCCTACAAGGATGAAACATTTTTCCCTATAAAAAATTATACCTCCTGTAACTTATTTAAAAATCCTCTTAAAAGAAAGGGAAATTGATCTTATCTCTGTGGTCTGTCTTGACTGTGAAAACTCTCACTGCTTTTTGCCACTGCCCGGTGAGGACAGAGATGGGACCGCGGCTGGGTCTGATCGGAGATGAAGCGAATGTCTCCGTGTTCCTGAGTAAGCAGGCTGGTGCTGGAGAATCCGGAGTATCCTAAAGAGCATCTCCAGCTTGGCTTTAGATATGGTGGATACTATTTTGGAGTTAGTATTCTCAGTGAGTGTTTCAGATGGTTACTAAGGTTAATAAAGTGCCAGTTTCTCAGAGGAAAGGGACAAATAAAAGTGAAAGCAATCCTAAGATTTCTGAACACACACCAAGGAACAGAAATGTGATTCAGACTGTGATTTCCTACTTCCTTATGAGCATAGAGGCATCTAGTACAGATACCTAAAGGCGTCTATGTTTGAGCAGAGTCTGAAAACATGGGCTGGTTTTCCAGTTCTGTCATCTTGCCCTGTCACTTAGGTCAGCGAACCTTTGGGAGCCTTCTCTGAGGGGGCTTTGTTAACACCTGTCCTTGATGCTTCCAGGATGGTTGCGAGCATCAGGTGAGCGTCACATCGAAGTGCTTGAGAAATTCAGAAGTACTATCTGAACATTAGGCATAACCATGCCTGGAAAGGGGTCCATCTCTTGTTTTGGGCCTTAGTGTCGGGCTTCAGTCAGTCTGGTCAGGAGTTGAGCTGGTTCTGCTCATTATATCACAGGATTCAAATTCTGGTCATGGTCTGCCTTTGTTCCATGCTTAAGAGTCGGGTGTGGGAGCTGCCTGTCTTCCGTCTCTGCTAAGGCGAGTCAGGCCGTGTCCCCTCGACTCCATGTCTGCTGGCTCGTGAGGAGATAGGAGTTTACTGTAGTTGATTTGGCTTTTTCTCTGTGTTAGGGTGGGAGCAAAATTCTTTTCATCTTTCAGTATTCTAGATAGAAGCAGAGGTCTGTGTCCAAAGTATTTTGTTTTTGCTGAAGTGGTAGGTGTGTTTAGAAATACAGGTTATTAACACCACCCACGCCGCTGCTTCCCAGCTAACAAAATAGTCATTCTGGCACACTGTTTTCGGGGACGATAAAATGGTTACTGGAGGTGCAGTATGTTTCCTAGCAACTTCCCAGAGATGATGGTTGGATTAGATACGTGCTGAGACTATGATGAAAATTAGTTTTTCTTAGGTGATTTATGGTCTCACTCGTTTATCAAATTAAAAAAAAAAAAACCCTGTAATATCTAGTTTACAGTTTTTTAACAGAGATTTGATTCATGTCTGAAATATTTAACCAGTGATCTGCTTAGCACTGTAAGACTGTGACAAGCACGTAGAAGAACTTGTCATAAGCACAAGGCCCCTTTCTCAGAGTTGCACGGTCACCACCCCACTGCCCACTGGGCGCTGGACTAGCCCAGTTCTGATCTCTTCTAACCTGTGAGTTCATCCTAATCCTTCACCTCAGGGTTTGCTTACAGAGAACTTTCTTACTGTTACAGATGCCTCTTGGGCTGTTCAAGCTAACCTTAAAAGGGAAGCGATTGTAATTTGCTTCTGGAGGAGGCATATTCAATACATGAGTATGTGATAATACACATATCACCTTAACTAGGATTTGGGAGGCAGGGTGGAAAGCCAGATGAAGTGTGCGCTCGAATTATGACGGGTCGGAAACATTTCCGTATGTAGGAAGCATACATTTCACCAGCGGCGGCTCTCAGGATGTGCTCATACTGGTAAACCTCATACAGATCCCCCCATTTTCATAATCATTACTGTGTCAGAGCTGAAGCAACATTTTTTAAAATGTAGAAATATATTTGAAGCATTGGTAAGTATTAAAACTCTTTGTTTATTTTGTTTTTTAGGTTGCAGATATTTTCGGTTTATTTCCAAACAAGATGATGAAGTCTTAAGGAAAAAAATTAAGCGGATAAAGAAGTCAGTGGAAAATCACAGTATTGTAAATCCAGGACTCTGATGTTGAATACTAGTTATTTTAGATGAGGAGCTACCGAATAGTAGCTCAGTGGGTAATTGCTGAATGTATTATTTATCTGGTGTTTCTAGGAGGAGAGTTTATATGGCTGCCAAAAAGTTATTTTTATATTTTTCTGTATTTTTTTATTATAATTATATGTAAAGAAACAGTCTCAGTGCCTTTGTTCTTTGTAAGTACATATTTTTCCTTGTTTGTACTGTGAAATACAATATTTATAGTTGAATAACCTCCACATAAGAAATATATTTGTTTAATGTATAGAGAGTACAGCTGTAGAGCAGTGACTGCCATTTGCGAATAATGTGCTTCTATTGTGCAATAAACACAGCTTGTATTGTTAAGTGAATTTATATTCTTCTTTAATTTTTTTTTTAAGATTTTTTTTTAATTGATTCATTTGACAGAGATCACAAGTAGGCAGAGAAGAGGAAGCAGGCTCCCCGCTGAGCAGAGAGCCTGATGTGGGGCTCTATCCCAGGACCCTGAGATTATGACCTGGGTTGAAGGCAGAGGCTTAACCCACTGAGCCACCCAGGTGCATGCCCCTCTTCTTTAAGATTCTGAATGATCCATGTTAGGTTTGCCATCATAAAGAATATAGTAGAGGACACCTGGGTGACTGTAGGTTGAGTGTTTAGCTCTTGATTTTGGCTTTGAGTCATGATCTCAGGGTCGTGAGATCGAGCACTTCATGGGGCTCCGCACTTAGTGGGGGTGGGGGGGGTCTGCTTCTGTCCCTCTACCCTTCCCCTGCCCCCAGGTGCTTGGAGGCTCATGTGTGTGCATGCTCTCTCACTCGCTCTCTCTCAAATAAATAAATTTTTTTAAAATTATATATATGTCATGAGTTCTGTTGAGGATTTTGGAAACAGAGAAGGATTTAGGAAAGGAATCCACTTCCTTTTTTGGTATTAGGACAAGGGGCAAAGGGTGCCTTTGTCAAGTGTGAGGTCTCAAGAGACTGGTCGGCTTGAATTCTGGGTTTATCACTAGGTAATTCTGTGACTTCCTGGGCAGGTTACTGAGCTTTCATAGTTCCTTTACCCATGGATGAGAGACAGTAGAATTTATCTTATCAGATTGCTCTGAATAATGAAAAATATAGTGAACGCCTAGGGTAATAATTAATACTTAACAAATCTTAAGTAAGTGACCATCCTTCATCCTGGTTTTAGACACTAAGTAACAGGAACTAAATAAAGATAATTTAAAGTCTTGTTTTCTCCTAGAAACCTCTGAAATACAGATATTGTATGATAGTTGGGTTAATGCTTCCTACTAAAACACCCCTGTCTTTCAAGCTGCGTACCGTGCAGCCATCAACCTTGGACTTGAGGGCTTCACACACATTTGCGACCACTCAGTCCACACGGTTCCTCCTTGCTCACCTGCCCCAAACTCTGATCTCTGGCTCACCAGCTTAGTGGGACTGTCATGCTTTGCTTGGACTCTGACGCAATGCACTGCACAGAAGTCCCAAGACAGAGAGGTTAGACTATTATTGTAGAACTTACTTTATGAGTTTCAGTTTAGTATAATGCCAGTCTTGTGTTGTCTGTTGCCCACTACTTTGAAAACAGTTGTCTCATGTATTTTATCTAGATTAAATGATATGTTAACTAACTAAATTAAAATTAGGACCTTTTTCCTATCAAAGATCCCTTTCAGAAAATTAAGTACAGGGGCGTCTGGGTGTCTCAGTGGGTTAAAGCCTCTGCCTTCGACTCAGGTCATGATCCCAGGGTCCTGGGATCGAGCCCCACATCGGGCTTTCTGCTCTTTCCTGCTTCCTCCTCTCTCTCTCTCTCTCTCTGCCTGCCTCTCTGCCTACTTGTGATCTCTGTCTGTCAAATAAATAAATAAAATCTTTAAAAAAAAAAAAGAAAAGAAAATTAAGTACAGCCTATTAAAAGAAAGAAATATTTGTGGGGCACCTGGCTGGCTCAGGCAGTAGAGCATGTGACTCTTGACCTCTGGGTTGTAAGGTTGAGCTCCATGTTGGGTATAGAGATTACTTAAATTTTTTTTAAAAAAGGAAAAAAAAGTTGTTGAGAAAAAGATTTCAACATATACTTTAGTCATGACTAAGATGTTTATATGTGTAAGTATTTGCACTGCATGAACTGACAAAAGATTCAAGTAAATTCAAATCAGTAAGCAGGACAAAGAACCCAAGAGAAACAGTGGACCAAGCTCATGAACAAGTATTTCACAGCAAAGGGTAAACATGGACCATAAACACATAAGCCAAGGAGATGCAAATCCAGAGTGGAGTGGGATACCAGTTCAGACCCATTCAGTGAGCAAAAATGGAGATACTGAGGTTGAAGAGATGTGGATCCACAGAGTCTCTCATAGTAGCTGATGGGATGTAAAATACTGTAGTCATTTTGCTTTACCATTTACTAAGACTGTCCTTGAGTGTTTACTTGGGAAATGCTTGTACCTGTAAGCCAAGAGACAACAGCACTGTTCATCATAGTGGAAAAACTAGGGAAAAAAAACCCACAAATGCCCATTGGCATGAGATTGGACAAATTGTGGTAGAGTCATGTAAAGAAAGATGAATAAACCGTAGCTTTATCCATCAGCGTAGGCGGATCTCACTTGACATACCGGGTGGGAGAAATGAGTCCCAACTTACTACTTCCTGCCTCCCTAGAGTTCAAACTATAAAGTTCCAACTAATGACTAAAATGTTTATAAATGCATACAGATTGTGATGAAACCCCATATAAATAAAACAGGTGGTAACCTCTGGATGGGAGAGGCAGAGCAATAGGGTGGAGGAAAAGCAGGGTAAGGGAGATGAATTACTGCTAATAGTCTGTTTTAATGAGGCGGCAGGCTATTCCTGGACTAATGTTGATGGTGTATCATGGGCCAAGGATTGTGATTTACTGCATTTGGTGCACTTCAGGCTACTTTGAACAATGAAAAGGACCATACAATATAGAATCCATTTATATGAAATGTCCAGAGTAGGCAAGTCTACAGAAATGGAAGAAAGTACATTAGAGATCGCCTAGGGCAGGGGAAGGGAGGTGCATGGGAAGATGAGGCGGGAGTGATAACCAAAGGGTACAGGGTTTCTTTTGGGGGTGATGAAAAATATCCCCAATTTGGGGTGATGGTTTCACAATTCCCTCTGTTGAATATATTAAAAAGCATTTAATTGTACACTTGAAATGAGATTACTCTCTGGTGTGCGAATTTTATCAATGACACTTAAAGAAATATTAATGACACAAAATATTAATGACACAAAAAGAAATAAAACCAAAAAATCAATAAGCTTTGTGGAGTCAGAAAGGTCTGGATTCAACAAAGCACCTCACCTAACTGAGCCTCAGGTTTAGTCTATAAAATGGGGTGATCTGAAAAATGTTTAGCATGACTCTTGATGTGCTTTTCTCAATAAATGGTAACATTTGTTATTATGAACAAAACAAAAAAAAAAAGGAAAGAAACTGAACAATGAACACAAGACCTAACTATTCTTTAATGAAGGAGTAAATGTGGCCTTTTTGGATCTAGCTATTTATCCATATTTATAGCACAAGGGGTTTTTTTGGCTGGATTGGATTAGAATGTATTTTAAATATTTCAAAAGGAAATAAGCAGACCCTTGATGGGTGTGGTCTACAAATCCCAAGGCTAACATCTGAATAAGTTAATTTTAAAAATTAACCTATTTGAGGGGTGCCTGGGTGGCTCAGTGGGTTAAAGCCTCTGCCTTCGGCTCAGGTCATGATCCTGGGGTCCTGGAATCGAGCCCCACATCGGGCTCTGTGCTCAGCGGGGAGCCTGCTTCCCCCCCACCCCGCCACCGCCGCCTGCCTCTCTGCCTACTTGTGATCTCTGTCAGTCAAGTGAATAAATAAAATCTTTTAAAATTTTTAATGTATTTGGGGTGCCTGGCTGGCTCGGTGCTTGGAGCACGTGACTCCCTATCTAGGAGTTGTGAGTTTGAGCCCCATGGTGGGTGTGGAGTCAAGTTAAAAAGAAAAAAGAAAGTTTAAAAACTTGTTTGAAACTCTTCCTCCATCCAAGATTCATGCTCCCCAAAGAAATAATCACACACCAAATAAAAGTCCTCTTCAGACTTCCAAAGAACCTTCTCTGTGGGTCCAGACAGATGCAGATGTCTGCTTTAACTCAGTAAGTAGAGGCAGATCCTGAGTTTCTGTCCCGTCAGCCCCATGATGACAGTTGCCCGCTGTCTGCTTAAAGCTCCCCTTATGCCTCTACCAAGAATTCACATAATCTTACCAACATACTCTTCAGTTGGCTGGCTGTGTCTGTTTTCCAAATGAAGATAAACAAGTAGAAGTGATTGCTGTGCTCTCATGTTTTGATACATCGTGGGAATGCACAAGATCTGCGCTATATTCCAGAACACCTAAATTTAATTTTTTGATTTTTGTTTTTTTAAAGATTTTTATTTATTTTAGAGAGAGAGTGAGAGAGTATGCAAGCAGGGGGAGGAGCAGAGGGAGAGGGACAAGCCGACTCCGTGCTCAGTGTGGAGCCCAATGGAGGGCTCGATCCCATGACATGAGCCGAAATCAGGAGTCAGACGCTTAACTACTTAGATTACTAAGCCACCCAGTTGTTCCAGAATACCTAAATTTTATTGCCGTTTTTCCCATTCACCCAAAGCAGGACCCTAAACATTTCATGGAGCATCTCTGAGATAATTCAATTGTCTGTATGTTGGGAATACAGCATTTCCTCTTTACCTCAGAGAATTTTTGTGAAGTTCAAAGGAGATTAGGAAATAGTTCATAAACTGTAATACAAATGAAGAGAGTTATTAATACATTCCCTAACCTCAAACACATCTATTCATTTCCATACAGTGAGAAGGCAGATAAACCAAGAGAGAAAACTGAACTATATGGAAGGGGGTGAGCTAGAACACTTCTTTTTCTACTTTTTTCTGTCTTATTCCATGACATGATGCTAGAATAAACACCAAACCCGAACCTTCCAACAATATTTTTGAAAGGCATTTGCCAGGGGTGCCTGGTGGGCTCAGCTGGAAGAGAATAGGCAACTTTGATCTCGGGGTCATGACTTTGAGCCTGAAGTTGGGCGTAAAGGTTACTAAAAAAATAAACTTTAAAAAAAAAAAAAGTGCCCTTGCTATATGAAGTAGTGTGTTGGGTTGAAATGGGTTGAACTGTGTATTCCCAAAAAGATATGGTGAAGACCTAAGCTCCAGTCCTTCACAGCAGTGACCTTGTTTGGAGGGAGGGTCTTTATGGAGATGAGCTAAAGTAAGGTCATGAAGGTGGGCCTAATCCGAAATGACTGTGTCCTCATAAAAGGAAAATCTGGACATAGACACACACAAACAGAATTCCATGCGAACACAAAGACGGAAAATGGGATATCGTATCCTCAGGCTGAGGAACTTTCTAGATTACCGGTAAACAGATTCTTCATGGCCCTGAGAGGAACCAACCCTGCTGTCACCTTGACCTCTGTCTTCTAGGCTTCAGAAACATGAGGCACCTGCTGTTTCAGCCCCAGTTTGTGATACTTTGTTACAACAGCCCCAGCAAATGAATACAGTATTTTTTTTTTAAAGTTCTGTGTCTGAGTATCAGTAACAGTCAAAACTTGTTTCCTGGTCTTCTCCATCTGTACCTCGTCTGAGCACCCTGCTTAACCCTCCTGAGGATTTTCTTAGCCACTCCAGCCTGATGCCCTGTCTTCCTCCTGGGGGTTCCTAGTGGCAAGTTTGTTCCTCATTATTAGCTTCATATCATCTGCCTAGTGTTACTTGGTCCTTTCTTCTCAGAGCATAAACTCCTTGAAAAAGTATGTTTTGTGCATTCGTTTTCTGTCAAACATTCCTCCTTCAGCATAATGCTTTGTGCATGATAATAGCATATCGATGGTAAATTAATAACTGCATAATGATTATATAATCACATATGTAATTATATTGAAAATATTATGTTGTCCCATCTGAAATATTGCATCTTTTAATAATCAGAAATGTATGTGTCAATATGTCTGGTGGAACCTACTAGCTGATCTTTTCCTGGTAATTTTAAAATCCCTCTTTGCCTAAAATATTAAGATCTGATTTGAATTTATATGTCCTGGGTGGATAGGAATTATTATGTCCAAGGTTTTTTGTTTTGTTTTTTAAATTTTACTTATTTATTGAGAGAGAGAGAGTGTGTGTGTGCGTGCACGAGTAGAGGGAGAAGCAGAGGGAGAAAGACAAGCAAAGTCCCCTTCTGAGCATGGACCAGGTCTCAGGGCTTGATCCCATGACCCATGAGATCATGACCTGAGCTGAAGCCAAGAGTTGGGCACTCAACAAACTGAGCTAAACTTCTTTATTTTTCTTATTATTTTTAAAAGATTTTTACTGCCCTCCCTGGGATTACGACCTGAGCCGAAGGCAGACACTGAACCCCCTAGGTCACCCAGGTGTCCCTGCTATAATTCTTTAAACACAGTCATTAAGAATTATTTTCCGAGAAGCAGGCATTCCTTTTGAACTCAGTATATTTTGTGACAAAGACAAAACTGAGACATAAATGTCAATAAAAGACCTAAAAGTACTTTCAGGTCCCACATGGAATGAGAGAATGCACTGATTCTTACACCTCATGGGGTCAGGCTGTTACCTCCCATTTCCAAGAAGGTCATGGTGCATGAGTCCGCTGGCTACAGTTGGCCATCGTGTTTGTCCCTCCTCCTGCCCAAGGCTTCCAGAGCGATGACGTTATCTAACCTTCCAGCAAACAGTCCTGTGGAAACAGCACAGTCACCAGTGACTCATGGGTGTGGTATTATGTTTTAAAAACCAGTATTCAACTAGGGATGTTACTGAACAGTACAAATAGGAAAGCAGAGATGTGTTGTCGAATATTCTTAATGACTCCCTCCTCCTGACTTTTCCCTTAGTTATAAGAATGATGTTTGTTTGTATTTTAGGTGCCACCGGGGCCTTCGTAAGCCACAGCACACACTTGACTAGACTGGGGCTCCTTGTGCCCTCTTGAGGACACCCTGGAAAGGCTCTTCTGGGTGATGAGCAGGAACCCTCCATACAAGCCCATCTAGGCTGAGAAGAATCTTGATTTCATCTGCATTTCAGAGGGCAATTTTTGCCCATAAGGAAATTTGAGGGTGTAGTAGAGCCATGGAAGGTACCAGAAGGAAAGTGAACTCTGGTGATGCCTCTGCAGGCTTATGCCCAGGTTCAGGCTTCTGTCTGGGTTTGGGGTTGTTTGAGTTTGGGACTTCATGTCCTTCATCCACTCATTCCATATATATATATGCATATATAATCTATATAATGTAATATAATGTATAATATATAAAATATAATATATATAATACATTTTCTTAGCAAACTCAACACCCAAAGAACAAATAATCCAATCAAGTAATGGGCAGAGGACATGAACAGACATTTCTGCAAAGAAGACATCCAGATGTCCAACAGACACATGAAAAAATGCTCCACATCACTTGGCATCAGGGAAATACAAATCAAAACCACAATGAGATACCACCTCACACCAGTCAGAATGGCTAAAATTAACAAGTCAAGAAATGACAGATGCTGGCGAGGATGTGGAGAGAGGAGAACCCGCCTACACTGTAGGTGGGAATGCAAGCTGGTGCAACCACTCTGGAAAACCATGTGGAGGTTCCTCAAAAAACTGAAAATAGAGCTACCCTATGACCCAGCAATTGCACTACTGGGTATATATCCTAAGACACAAACGTGGTGCTCCAAAGGGGCACGTGCACCTGAATGTTTATAGCAGCAATGTCCATAATAGCCAAATTATGGAAAGAACCTAGATGTCCATCAATAGATGAATGTATAAAGAAGATGTGGTATATATACACAATGGAATACTATGCAGCCATCAAAAGAAGTGAAATCTTGCCATTTGCGACGACGTGGATGGAACTAGAGGGTATCATGCTTAGCTAAATAAATCAATTGGAGAAAGACAACTATCATATGATCTCCCTGATATGAGGAAGTG
Organism: Mustela putorius furo; assembly: GCF_011764305.1. Lineage (NCBI taxonomy): Eukaryota > Metazoa > Chordata > Mammalia > Carnivora > Mustelidae > Mustela > Mustela putorius. The sequence goes on along the minus strand of NW_025421402.1, from coordinate 20,582,517 downwards.
GAGATGCAACATGGGGGGGGTTAGGGGGGTAGGAAAAGAATAAAAATGAAAGAAGGTGGGATTGGGAGGGAGACAAACCTTTTAAGATTCAATCTCAAAAAACAGACTGAGGGTTGCTGGGGGGAGGGGGGGTGGGCGGGGGGGTGGGATTATGGACATTGGGGAGGGTATGTGCTATGATGAGTGCTTTGAAGTGTGTAAACCTGGCGATTCACAGACCTGTAGCCCCGGGGATAAAAATACATTATATGTTTATTTAAAAAAAATAAATTTAATAAAAAAAGAAAAAAAAATATATATATATATATTTAAATTTTATTTTTTGAGAGAAGGGTGAGGGGCAGAGGGAGAGAGAGAATCTCACACAGACTCCATGACCAGTGCTAAGCATGATGTGGGTCTTGATCTCACAACCCTGAGATCATGACCTGGACTGAAATCAGAAGCGGCTGCTTAAGGGACTGAACCACCCAGGTGCCCCTCATTTAAGAAATATTGATCCAAGCCTTGTTATGTGCAAGGGACAGGTATAAAGTGAAACACATTCTTAAATGCTAATGTTGAAACATATCCTAAGTGCAGAGGTGTGCCCTGAGAGCGAGCCTAGAGCATAGCGCTGGCACAAATACAGACCCAGATGTTCTATGATTGCTGGGGACGCTGTCCAGTAGCCCCCATTGCTGACTCCTTGTTTCCCGGGGGCCACGCCCCCTCCTTTCTTTTTGCTCCTGCTGGGGATGTAGGATTTACACGGCACGTCCTCTCTTCCTACCACTGCAAGGATGGCCCTCTCCGGATCACAGGGACCGCATGGCTCCCCGTGCCTCCTCCTACCGGCTCCCCCTGCCTCCCCCTACTGCCCCTCCCTGTTCTCAGATCCCTGTCCAAGTCCCGGTGGTGCCATTCAGCACTAAAGGAAGGTTCGCATCTTCCCCTTGCACACTCCGACCCCTGGGACTACGTAGTCCGTAATCCGACGTGTTCTCTCTGGGAGACTCCCAGCAGCTCAGGCTTGTGAAAAAAACTATAAACAAAGTGTGAATTTCCTGTCCCCCCCGCCCCCACCCTGAGGAATTCTTAGCAGTTTTCGTGAATCCCAGCAGACCTGCCATTGATACCACCGAACCTTTTCCTAAGAAGCCATGCACCCCAATGACTCGGCAGTAAGGGTCAGAACTTGGACCAGCTTCATGTTTAGGCGGGATTGGAGGGGACAGGGACACCTCTCACTGTTTTCATAGGAGGCACCTGGCTACCCACACCGCTGAAGGGGGGCACTGCTCACAAACCACCTCAGGGAACTCCTTGGGGGCGGGGATAGAAGGAAGGAAGAAAACACCCTGGGGGTAGAGAGTGCAGGGTTGGGGAGGGAGGGAACTAGAGCACAGCAGGGGAGCCAACCTGAGCGGGCAGCCAGAGTCTTCCAGAGCCCAAAATGCTGAGGACATCCACTCCTGGGGGTGCTCTGAGCAGCTGGGCCCTCAGACTCCCTGCTTCTTCTGGCATCTTCCACCTCTGCCTCACATTCTGGTTGGGCCAGATGAGCTTGCTGCAGGGACACCCCCAGTGCCTGGATTATGGGCCCCCCTTCCAGCCCCCGGTGCACCTCGAGTTTTGCTCAGACTACGAGTCTTTCGGCTGCTGTGACCAGCACAAAGACCGCCGCCTCGCTGCTCGGTACAAGGACATCATGGATTACTTTGACCTCAGGGGCCATGAGCTGTGTGGGGGCTATATTAAGGACATCCTCTGCCAGGTAGGCCTGAGTGAAACCCCGTACGGTAGTGAGGGAGCCAGCTTGGCAAAGTGCGGGTGCTGGGCTTGGTGGCGTGGGTCCTGGGGCGAGGGGGGTGGGGGAGCTCCTTGGCCACCGGCCCTTTAGAAAGCTCTCCTGGCAGCTGCCTCACCGTAGAGCTCGGGTCTCTGGATGGGCACACGGAAGCGAGGGGGTGCTGGGTTTGGTTTCCACCTGGAGACCAGAGGTCTCCCCCTGGGGTCCGCTGGTCCTTGGGCTTTGTCACCCCGAAGGCGGAGATGGGTGTCCCCCATGGAGCTCTCCTGGCAGCGTTGCCTTGAGTTCCCCCTGCACTGCCCTGGGAGCGGGGCGCAGTGCCCAGCCGCGGTGGTTACCGAGGCCTTGGAGGGAGTGTGGCACCTGCTGGGACCCATTTGTGCCAGGGGGGTCTCTCTGGTGTGATGATGGTGGTGGCAGAGTCCGGGGGCTCTTCCCGGCATTCTGGAGCTGGGCTGACAGGGCTTCAAGCCGCTGGGAGACAGTGACTCACAAAGGTTCTGCTCCTGCAGGCTCTCCAAGGGCCAAAATCCACATCCCTGGCAGGCATCCCCCATCACCGAACTCTGGGAAGAGGGGTTCAGGGTGCAGGGGAGAGTCGCCCTAGAGGAGGGCCGCTGAGAAAGGCTGCCGTGGGAAGGGGTGCGCTCACGAGGTGGTGGGGGCGAAGAGGCGGGGAGTCCAGGCAGACCTGTGGTCTGGGACCCCGCTGAGCCTGTCCGAGCATCCGCTGGGCCCTCCCGCCGCCACCGCTCCGAGCGCACTGGCCGCCCCCTCTCCCTATGGGCAGGGCACACCGCAGATCGCGCCGCAGAAGCCAGCCACCAGGGTGGCATCTGGGGCTGTACCCTCCTACCTCAGGCACCACCCCTCAGCGGGGAAGAGGAGAATTAACTCCGGGATAACCATGGGGGGCCGAAGCTGGGCTCTTCTGAGCTACACCAAGATCGTTCGTTTCCGAGATGCCCCCTAGTGAATGTCTCCACCCTCCCCAGGGCTCCCCTCCCCCCTGCTTTCCCTACTGGGAGAAGTTTCTGAAAGTCAAATTCAGCGACTCTCCTGTTGGAGGGATCCGAGGAATCGGAATAATGTACATGAATCTATTTATTTAAGGTCTCAAGCCCCCTGACGGAGTGTATTCCCAGCAGTGATTCTGCAGGAAGTTGTTAGGATTCTGATTTTACTGTTAAGGAATCCGGCGTTTGTTTGTTTTTTTAAGGATTTTATTTATTTATTTGACAGAGATCACAAGTAGGCAGGGCGGAGGGGGGTGGGTGAGAAGCAGGCTCCCCGCTGAGCAGGGAGCCAGCCCACTGCAGGGCTCGATCCCAAGACCCTGAGATCATGACCTGCGCCCAAGGCAGGGGCTTAACCCACTGAGCCACCCAGGGGCCCCAAGGAGTCCGGAGTTTTAAAGAACTTGTGGAAGGTCAGACCGTGCTGAGGCACAAATCTAGAGGCTCAGGCTCTGAGTCTTCTGCCCTTCGGATCATATTTCACCAAGACAGAGTCCCAACAGCACCAATACATTCACTTCATGGTTTTCGGACCGGGCCAAGTGTACATCCCGTTAGAACAGCCTCGGTGCATCTTGCCCCCTTCCCTGTCCTCCGTGCAGAGAACAGAGTCTGACACCACAGGGGAAACTCTTCTGGGCTTTACTTTCCTTAAATAGAGAAATGCTGTCCTAAGATAATTGAGTCGAAGCAATTCTGCGGACTAAATTTCTGCCTAAGCATGTGCCATGCTGGCTATATTTCCACGGCCCCCTCTGTTCCCTGGTAGCTCGTCCCAATGTCTGTCCCCCATCTTTTTTCCACTCCTCCAAAGTGGACAGGTCAGTGGGGTGAGACTCAGACCAGTTCATTTTGCTTCCTGTCAGCCGCTCGGACAGGTTCCCTGAACCGAAACAGGCCATCCAAGGAGAGACACTGAATCTTCTAGAAGGATTCTTTCTTCCCTTTTTTCTAATAGCTAGGAGCTTGCTCTGCAACCTCGCATCAGGACTGAGGAGTGAACAGGGAACTTGGGCACATCTGAGAAATGCAGCTCTTCCCTTGTTAGGTGGCAGGGGACCCAGGTAGGCGGGGATGGTGCCCCTCGTGACTGCTGGGAGAGGGGTCAGTGATCAGAAAGGGGGTTCTTGGGCCAGTGGGCTCTGTCTGAGACCCCGAAATGCACCCTGTAAAAATGGCCTTTATTACTTATACCCAATTGCCTGACTTTCATTACTCTCGGGAGTTGGTTGTCTGCCCACAATAATCTATTTTCCTCCTAAAAGAATGTCGTAGTGTAGGGAGCCCTGAGGAACAGGTACTTGGCACGCGGGTCCTGTGTGTGTCTGTGTAAAGAGCACTGTGGCCCCATAGCCATGCCTCAAATTTGTGTAACTCCCAGCGTGGTGCTTTGTATACAGGAAGCACTTAAATAGTTTTATAAGTCAGTGAAGAAATGACTAGATGCCTAATCTCTGGGAGTGATACATTACATGTCTAGTTTGGTGATTTTATTTTGAATCATAAACTATTTCAAACATATAGAAAAGCACAAAAAATTAAATACTTAACACTGTGTATCCAATACCCAGATTTAACAAATGTGAAACTTTTGCCACATTGCTTCAGATTTGGATAAAGAAGTCTGCGGCACCTGGGCATCTCAGATGGTTGGGCATCTGCCTTTGGCCTGGGTCCTCCAGGTCCTGGGATCAAGCCCTGCATCCGGGTTCCCAGTGCTTCTCACTTTCCCCCTGCTTGTGCTATGTCTCTCTCACACGCTCTCTCTCAAATGAATAAATTTAAAAAAAAAGAAATAAAGTCTTATAGATGCAGCATTTATAATAAAGGGAACGGTAGGGAAATCTCTCTTTTTAAAAGGTTTTATTTATTTATATGAGCGTTCCTGAACCTGAGGGGGATGGGTGTGGGGCAGAGGGAAAGGGAGAAGCAGACCCCTTCCCAGCAGGGAGCTGATGTGGGGCTGGATCCCAGGACACTGGGATCCTGACCTGAGCCCAAGGCAGACACTTAACCAGTGCTTCACCCAGGCGGCCCGAAATTAGAACTCTTTAAAAAAAAAAAAAAGTCATCACTTACTAAAACTTTATAGTGTCAAGAACGAAGTTAAAATGCTAAAGAAGGTATGGTGAACATGAGAGATTACTCCCTCTTTTTGCCTTGCAGGAGCACTAATTGGCCAGAAAATTGGGGTCCCCGAAAAGAGCTTTCCCAGTCGTTGCTCCTAGAAACTCCAGAATCCTGATTCTTTTTTTTTTTTTTTAAAGATTTTATTTATTTATTTGACAGAGAGAAATTACAAGTACACTGAGAGGCAGGCAGAGAGAGAGAGAGAGAGAAGGAAGCTCAGCAGGGAGCCTGATGCGGGACTCGATCCCAGGACCCTGAGATCAGGACCTGAGCCGAAGGCAGCGGCTTAACCCACTGAGCCACCCAGGTGCCCCCAGAATCCTGATTCTTTCCTAGACCGTTTTCCTCCTGTGTGCTCAAACACTGCGACCAGCCCCACCATGGCCAGTCTGACTACCAGTCTAGCTTCCTTTTTCTTCCTAGGAGTGCTCGCCCTATGCCGCTCATCTCTACGATGCTGAGAACCCTCGGACGCCCCTCCGGAACCTTCCTGGCCTCTGCTCTGACTACTGCTCCGCATTCCATTCCAGCTGTCACTCTGCCATCTCCCTACTGACCAATGACCGTCACCTGCAGGGCTCACATGAAAAGGATGGTGCCCATTTCTGCCACCTCCTCAACCTTCCTGACGAGGACTATTGCTTCCCTAATGTCCTGAGGAATGACCATCTCAACCGCAACCTGGGTGTGGTGGCCGAGGACCAGCAGGGCTGTCTGCAGCTCTGCCTGACCGAGGTGGCCAATGGGCTGAAGAACCCGGTCTCCATGGTCCACGCCGGGGACGGCACCCATCGCTTCTTTGTGGCCGAGCAGGTGGGCGTGGTATGGGTCTACCTGCCTGATGGGAGCCGCCTGGAACAACCCTTCTTGGACCTCAAGAAGATCGTGTTGACTACTCCCTGGATAGGGGATGAGAGAGGCTTCTTGGGGTTGGCTTTTCATCCCAGATTCCGCCGCAACCGCAAGTTCTATATTTATTATTCATGTCTGGGCAAGAAGAAGGTAGAAAAGATCCGAATTAGTGAGATGAAGGTTTCTCGGGCTGATCCCAACAAAGCTGACCCCAGATCAGAAAGGTGAGACATGCCCACGAGAATGGGCAACTCTGTACTGCGCTCCAAAATAATGCCAGTGCGTCCTCTGAGATGATTAAGGGACCCGTTTCCGGTTTTAGAGACACTAGTTTATAACACTAACCAAGGAGTCATCAGTAGGGAGATGGCAGACTTGCAGCCACAAGGGTTTGAGAAATGATTATAGATAATATCAGTGTATTAGATGTAATAGTGGCCTCTGATTATTGTGTGGTCATTGAATTCCAGGCCCTTTGACTTGAACATGGATATTATCTGTGTCACAAAGCCATAGAGCCCTAGATGCGTGGTTTGATGAAGGACTTAATTCTGTCACTCCAAGCTTGTGGTCTTGCCACCCTACCAGTCTGTCTTTTTTTCCTTCTTGTTCTTTCTGCCTTGTGTCTCTTGTCCCAAACAGCGAGGTTGGGGGATTGAAATGGACACCTAACTGACAGATTAACTCCTGCCGGGTTGCCCAAAGGAAGGGATTAAGAGTTCTGGTAAAGCAAGAGAGTAAAGCCCAGAAAAGGGTGATTGTTGCCCTGGCTGTGTCTACAGCTCATGAAATCATGACAGGAAAGAAAAACAATCCATGAAGGAGTCATACTGGGGAACAAGGGGAGTCTTAGTGCCCCAAGCTTTGTGATTCTTGGAAACTCTGAAGCAGGTCTTGGCTGACTTGGGCCAGTCATTTCTGGGTGTCTGAAAAGGTTGCAGTTTTGACTCATATCAAAACCCAATGCACAGTTTCTTTTCCTTCCAGAGTCATCTTGGAGATAGAAGAACCAGCCTCAAATCATAATGGCGGACAACTTCTTTTTGGTGTGGATGGCTACATGTACATTTTCACTGGGGACGGAGGACAGGCTGGGGATCCCTTTGGCAAGTTTGGAAATGCTCAGAACAAGTAAGCTGGGTGGATCTGGGCTCCTGTCCCTTGAGGGTGAGCCCTTGGGATGTTTTTGCTGAGATGGAATCTCCGGAGCGTCAAACCCAAATCATGTAGGGCAAGACATAGCCCCCTCTGTTGAGGCACGTGGGAGAAACACTTGGTTTCCTGTCCTGTGAATTTCAGGCCCAGTGTATTCTGGAAAGTAATACTGTAGATGCTCAGTGTAACTCTCAGAGTGCTATGGGGACACGAATTCAGAGTGCTCAGTATGTACTCGCGTGACAGTATTTACCTCACCAAGATCTTAACGCATTTCAGTTCAACTCAGGGATGTTATTGCGTGCCACGCTCTGGGCTCTGTGCTAGGCCCTGGGCACATGTGAGCAGATAGTTAATACGCGATATATGTTGAATGCTTACTGTGTGTCAGGTACTGTTTTGAATACCTTGTGTGTATTGAAGAATGTAATTCTGTTTATTTATTTGAGAGCAAGGGAGACAGAGTGGGAGGGACAGAGGGAGAGAGAAACTCCGGCCGACTCCATGCTGACAATAGAGCCTGGCGTGGAGCTCGATCTCACTATCTGAGCCAAAACCAAGAGTTGGATGCTTAACTGACTGGGCCCCCAGGTGCCCCAAGAACATAATTCTAACATCCCAAGAGGGCAGGGATTTTTATCCGTTTGTTAATTGATGTGTCCCCACCACCTCAAATAGTGCCTAGTATGGGAGTCGCTTCAGAAATACAATGGAAGGGAGGACTCTTATGAAGTGTAGGTATTATGATAGTCATTTCACTGATGGAAAGATAGAGGCACAGAGGAGTAAAGTAGCTTGCCTAAGGTCACACAGCAAGTGAGTGGCAGAACCAAAATTCAAACTCAGACAAGCTGGTGCGAGAGTCCAGGTGAGTCTGGGCTGACCTAAATAAAAGCCCATGATCCTGATGTCCTTTGTAACAACAAGCACTTGAATGCTGTTATCCCTGATAATAAAATATTGAAGTTAAAGTAGTCAAGAGCTAATGGGGGTGCCCGGGTGGCTCAGTTGGTTAAGTGGCTGGCTCTTGATTTCGGCTCAGGTGGGGAGTCTGCTTGTCTCTCTCCCTCCGTCCCTGCCCCCCTCAAATAAATGAAGAAATCTTAAAAAAAAAAATCATCAAGAGCTAACATTTGTCAGATGCCTACTGTTGGGAATTGAGTCACCTGCTACAGGCAAGGTAACTCATTTAGCCCTTACAACCACAACTGCGAGGTTGTCTTTCTCTAGCCTGTTTTACAAATGAGGAAACTGAGGCCCAGAGGCAGAGCCTCTTGAAAGCGCTGTCCTTTCTGTGACCACAGTGCTCTGTGAGGAAGAATAAACCAACTCCTTTTAAAAATTCATAGTGTTAGTGCCCATTTGGCAGCACATATACTAGAACCAGAACGCTCCAGAAAAGATAAGCATGGCCTCCCTGCAAGGATAATGGGCACATTCATGAGTGTTTCATATGGAAGAAAAAATTCATAGCGTTAAACCCAACCTGAGAGAAACCATCTCATCGAAAACATTTTAAAAATTGGAGCTTCAACTTGCTTGCTCTGGGTCGTATGGGCCAGGATCCCATCAGACTTATGCCTTCTGGTTCTCCTTGAGCCAAAATGTGGCAAGTCTTAACATTTGTTGTTGTTGTTGTTTTTTAAGATTTTATTTGACAGAGAGAGAGGGAGAGACAGTGAGAGCAGGAACACAAGCAGGGGGAGTGAGAAAGGGAGAAGCAGGCCTCCCGCTGAGCAGGGAGCCCTATGTGGGGCTCCATCCTAGGATCCTGGGGTCATGACCTGAGCCCAGGGCAGATGCTTAATGACTGAGCAACCCAAGTCTTAACATTTTGCATAAGTCAATCTATCTATCTGTCTCGTACAGACATGACTTTATGTAGAGATCTTGTATACACGTGTGTATATCTTTAAAAAACCCTGTGTTCCCATGTGATTCTTAGTAGTTGTTTGGCGTTGACTATCAGTAGGTCCTCCTGGGCAGTCTCTGGTCTGGTGCTATTTTATTTTATTTTTTATTTTATTATTTTATTTAGTTTTAAATTTTGAACACTTAACATGAATTCTACCCTCTTAAAAAAATTTAAGCATCAACAAAAATTGTAGATGTAAATATAGTATTGTTAATTATAGGGACAGACGTACAGCAGATCTCCAGAACCTACTCATCTGGTTAACTAATGTCCAACAGATGTATGGAAAGTGTCAGTCCTCATCAGGGAAGTGTACATCAAAACTACAGTGAGATGTCACTCCCATCCATTAGGATGGCTCTTTATCTCCCCCCCCCCCAAAAAAAACCCCAAACACAAAAAGACAGCACATGTTGCTGAAGATGCAGAAAACGTCATATACTGTTGGTGGAAATGCAAAATAGTGCAGCTGCTCTGGAAAACAGTGAGAGGAGGCTTTGAAAACAGAACAAATAAAACTCGCCAATGATCCGGCCATCCATTTCTGCGTGTTTATCCTGTGCCTGTTCCCCGGCCCTCTTTCTTTCAGAAGCTCCCTGCTGGGGAAGGTGTTACGGATCGACGTGAACAGGGCAGGCTCAGACGGCAGACCTTACCGAGTGCCCCCGGACAATCCTTTTGTGGCCGAGCCAGGGGCCCACCCTGCCGTGTATGCCTACGGGGTCAGAAACATGTGGCGCTGTGCCGTGGACCGAGGGGACCCCGTCACACGCCGGGGCCGAGGCCGGATGTTTTGTGGGGACGTGGGACAAAATAGGTTTGAAGAAGTTGACATCATTGTGAAAGGTGGGAACTACGGCTGGAGGGCCAAGGAAGGGTTTGAGTGTTACGACAGGAAGCTTTGTCACAATGCCTCTTTGGGTAAGTCAGAAGTTCGCTGGGTGATTTCTGGAGTGGACTGAGGGGGTTGGAGGTGGAGGTGGGGAGTATGACCTGGGAGTTCTGCCCTGCAGGTCACTTGGGTGTCTTTGTTTATGGCCTGTGGGGTTGAGCTTCCAGGTTGGCTCTCCGTTCACAGGCACCGGGAGCTCGTTGGGATGCATTGGGGTCTCAGCTGGGTTCGGGGACTGGGATTGACTGAGGAATCTCTGTTTTAGATTAGTTACCCACAGGGTTTTTAGGCTAATTTGAGAAAAACCAGCAGAGGAAAGTTGGTGGCTCTGTTTTTCACTTATTCCCATTTTGCCCAGCCCATTGAGATGGTATTCCATATGCAAACTGGTGGTACAGTCCATCAAGATGTGCTTTTCAGGCGTTTTTTTTTTTTTTTTAATCAGTGGTGCCAAATCTTTTTTGACCCCGATAAGTTGCAAAGGAGTCTTAGAGACCCTTATAAGGTTTTCAGATCCTTAACCTGAGTATCTGCCATGTCAGCCCAGGGGATACACATAGGTGTGTGGGTTCTCAGGTCACTGCCTCACAGGTGGGGGAGTCTTTGGCTTCCTCTCAGCTTCCAGAGACCAGTCAAAGAGGAAGCTCACAAATATTGTGGTTGGTGTGTTGAGAAAAATAAGCATGATTCTCTTGGCTTCCTGCCCTTCCAAAGACCAAGAGAGAAAGCATTTTCCACTCAATCAGGCAACTACATTTAAAATCCCCATCTTCCTCACTGAAGCTCTAAATTTTTTTTTTTTTTTTAAGAGAGAGAGAAAGTGTGTGTGTGTGTGCATGAGCAGGGTTGGGGGGAGAGAGCAGGAGAGGGAGAAGGACTCCCAGATAGGCTCCGTGTTCAGTGGAGTCCAACAGGGGCTTGATCTCAGGACCCCGAGATCATAGCCTGAGCTGAAATCAAGAGTTGGTTGCTTAACCAACTAAGCCACCCAGGCACCTGAAGGTCTTAGCCTTTAGCTGTGACACTCTCTTTGTTCATGGACAGGTGACATTCTGCCAATCTATGCTTATGGTCATGCAGTGGGGAAGTCAGTCACTGGGGGATACGTCTACCGTGGGTGTGAATCCCCAAATCTCAATGGCCTCTACATCTTTGGGGACTTCATGAGTGGGTAAGAAAGGATTGGTATCTTCTTTCATTTCTTTTATTTCAGCATTTTTATTGAGATACAAACTACATGTGGTGAGACAACTTCTCTAAGAGCACACAGCTGGATAAAGTTTTACAATATATACACTTGTAACTATGTCAAGATGCAGAACATTTTCATCACTTCGGAAGGTTCCTTCTTGCCTGTTGCCTGTCAGTACCACCCCTTTCTCTCTCTCTCTCTCTCTCTCTCACACACACACACACACACACACACACACACACACACACGTCGGCCAGAGGTAACCACTCCTATCACGTTAATTTTGCTTCTGGAATTTAATATAAATGAAATCGTGTGTATGCATTCTTTTTTTGTACATGCATGGTTTCTTTCAGTAACATCAGTGAGATTCATCTCTGTTGTCACATGTATCAGCTTCTCTCTTTTATTGCTTTGTAATATTCAAGTGCATGAATATAACACCAATTATTCATGTAGTCTCCTGTTTTGGCTATTTCCAGTTTTTTACTACACATTTATTATTATATATTTATTATATATTCATATATATTTAAGTGTGTGTGTGTGTGTGTGTGTATAGCTTGTGTCCAGCAATCTTGTCAAACTTTTTTTTTTAAGATTTTATTTATTTATTTGACAGAGAGAGACAATGAGAGAGGGAACACAAGCAGGGGGAGGGGGAAAGGGAGAAGCAGACTTCCTGCTGAGCAGGGAGCCCAATGTGGGGCTTGATCCCAGGACCTTGGGATCATGAGTTGAGCCGAAGGCAGACACTTAACGACTGAGCCACCTAGGTGCCCCTTGTCAAACTCTTATTAGCTCAATTGGCCTGTGTGTGTGTGTAGATTCTGTTGGATTTTCTATGAAGAAGATAATTTTGTCTATGAATATAGATACTTTTACTTTTTCTTTTCCTGAATTGCAAGGCTTTTATTGTTAGTCTCTTGACTTAATGCTTCTTAAACTTCAGTACAATGTTGGTTAGAAGGTTTCCGTTTTTACCAGTGAGTATGATGTCAGTTGTAGGTACTTCCACGTGCCATCTGAAGAAGTTTTCCTTCCATTCCTAGTTCTCTGAGAATTTGTAGTAAGTCTGGATGTTTTGCAAATACAAATGCAAAATGCAAGATGCAAATGCATCTTTGCATCTTGTGAGAGAATCATGTGGTTTTCTCATTTTTAGTTTTTAATATAGTGAATTATATTGATTGCTTTTTTTTTTTTAAATCATTGAAGCAGGCTTGCATTTCTGGAATAAATACCATTTGGTCATGATGTATTTTCCTTTTAATATATTGTTGGATTGGATTTGCTAACAGGTTGTTGGAAAATTTTGCATCTGTGTTCACAAAAGGGATTTCTTTCTTGGAATATCTTTGCCAGATTTTGGCGTCAGGATAATGCAGGGTTTATTAGAATGAGCTGGAGAGTGTCTCCTCCTCTTCAGTTGTCCAGAAGATTTTGTTAAAATAGGTTTTATTTCTTCTTTATATGTTTCTTCTAGGTGAAGTCATCAAGGCCTAAAGTTTTCTTATAGAAAATGTATAGTTGTGTCTCGTCTGGTGATTTCTTTGGTCTTCTTTTTTTGTTAAAGATTTTATTTATTCTGGGTGCCTGGGTGGCTCAGTGGGTTAAGCCTCTGCTTTTGGCTCAGGTCATGATCCCAGGGTCGAGGGATCAAGGCCAGCATCTGGCTCTCTGCTCAGCAGGGAGTCTGCTTCCTCCTTTCTCTGTGCCTGTCTCTCTGCCTACTTGTGATCTCTCTCTGTCTCTGTCCAGTAAATAAATAAAATCTTTTTAAAAAAGGTTAAAAAATGTACTATTTTTTCATTTATTTGAGAGATATTGAGAGAGAGAGCAGGGGAGGGAGAATAGGGAGAGGGGGCAGGCAGCCTCCATGCTGTGACTTGGGGCTCGATCTCAGGACTGTGAGATCATAATCTGAGACAAAATCAAGAGTCAAGCCTTAACCAACTGAGCCACGTAGGTGCCCCCATTATTTCTCCTGTCTGCTAACTGGTGCATTTAGACCATTAACATTCCACATAGTTATGGACATAGCGGTATTAATATCTACCATATTTTTTACTGCTTTCTGTTTGTTGCCTTTATCCTTTATTCTATTTTTGTCTTCCACTCTTTTTCTGCCTTTTGTGGATTTAACTGAGCAATCTATGTAATTCCATTTTCTTCCCCTTTTTAGCATGTCAGTTATACTTTTTTTTTTCTTTTTCAGTGGTTGCCTAGAGTTTGCAATATACATTTACAGCTAATCCAAGTCCATATTCAAATAACATGATGCCACTTCAGGATGGAAACTATGGTCACTGAGTTGAGACTGTCATCTTTTCCTTACTTTTTTTTTTTTTATAAAGATTTATTTATTTTAGAGAGACAGAGAGAGAGCAAGGGGCAGAGGAAGAGAATCTTTTAAGCAGACTCCCTGCTGAGCGAGAAGCCATACACAGGGCTTTGATCCCACAACTTATAAGATCATGACCTGAGCTGAAAGCAAGAGTTGGATGCCCAAGCAGCTGAGCCACACAGGTGCCTCGAGACTGTCATTTTTTTTCTAATACATAAGTTTATAAGTATTTTTCTAATACATAAGTTTAGTGTTCTGAATTTCTCCTCAAGTCCTGCTTTAATGGGATCCCATAAAGTTTGATATATTGTGTTTTCATTTTCATTCAGTTAAAAATATTTTCTAATTTTGCTTTGACAAACCTTCTCACAAGTTGGTTTAAAGTGTGTTAGTTTCCAAATATCTCAGTTTTCCTGAGGTCTTTGTGCTGTTGATTTATAATTTCGTTTGATTGTGGTCACAAAGAGACTGTGTTTGATTTGGGAGATTACACTGGATTATCTAGGTGGGTCCTAAATATACTCACAAATATGGTTGGAAGAAGGAGGTAGAGGGAAATTTGAAGACAGAAAAGATAGAAGTCAGGGTAACAACAGAAGCGGTGTGGTGAGCCCATGAGTCAAGACATGAGGACAACCATTGGAAGCTGGAAGAGGCAAGGAAATTGATTCTCTTCTAGAGCCTCTGAAGGGAGCACAGCCCTGCCAACACCTTGATTTTGACCCAGTGGAAACCATTTCAGGATGTTGGCCTCCAAAACTGTGAGAGAATAACTGTGGGTTGTTTTAAGCCACCAGGTTGTGGTGATATGTTACAGTGGTTGTAAGAAACAAATAAAGTTTCCATTTTTTTTTAAAAGATTATTTATTTATTTATTTGACAGACAGATCACAGGGAGGCAGAGAGGCAGGCAGAGAGAGAGATGGGGAAACAGGCTCCCCGCTGAGCAGAGAGCCCGATGCGGGGCTCGCTCCCAGGACCCTGAGATCATGACCTGAGCCGAAGGCAGCGGCTCAACCCACTGAGCCACCCAGGCGCCCCTATAGTTTCCATTTCTTTTTTTTTTTTTTTTTTTTTAAAGATTTTATTTATTTATTTGACAGAGAGAGATCACAGGTAGGAAGAGAGGCAGGCAGAGAGAGAGAGGAGGAAGCAGGCTCCCTGCTGAGCAGAGAGCCCGATGCGGGGCTTGATCCCAGGACCCTGAGATCATGACCTGAGCCGAAGGCAGCGGCTTAACCCACTGAGCCACCCAGGCGCCCCTATAGTTTCCATTTTTAATACTCATTACTCTGTGCATATTTCCTTCTGGGGATGCCATTTTTTTTTAATGCTTGAAGGACTTCCTTTACTATTTTTTGAAAAATGGATTCATTGGTGATGAATTCTTTCTGCTTTTTGCTGTCTTTTTTTCCCCCTTCCTTTTTGAAAAATATTTTCACTAAGTATAAAAGTCTATGTTGACATACTCTTTCTTTCTTTAATTCTTTAAAAATATTGTCCATTATCTTCTGCTTGGCCTTAGTTGCAATGAGAAATCTGCTGTCATCCTTATATTTGTTCCTCCGTATCTATCATGTCAGGTTTTCTCTGGCCACTTTTGAGATTTTATCATTGGTTTTGTGGAATTTCATTATGATATGTGTTGGTGTAGTTTTTGTCGTATTTTTTGTGCTTGGATTTGGTTGCACTAATTGGATTTGTGAGTTTATAGCTTACATCAAATCTGGAAAAATCTTGGCTGTAATTTTTTTCAAATAGTTTTTGTTTCCCCATCCTCTGTTTTTCTTCTTGTTTAGATAATACTGAAGCAGGACTTTGCTAGAAACTCTTCCCAATGCTCTGTGAATCATCCTTAAAACACTATGCCTGACCCTGAGTAAGTGCCAAGTATTTTCCTTTCTAATTCTTTCCCCTGATTTAGGTGTTCCCTCACATGTATGTGCTGTTAGGTGCAGTGATGGATACTCAAGGGAGACACTTTGCAGCTCTCTGGGGCCTATTCTCTGCACCCCCCTCTTCTCTCCAAAGTCTGTCCTGCAGACTCTTCCTCCATAGGTCTTCCTGGACTCTCAGCCCTATCTTTTCAGTTTAAGGAGTCTCCTGGTTCTGCCTGTGTTTTCCTTCCTTGGCTGGAAACTTACTTAAGGTAGTAAGCTGGGAAGCTTTTAGGATTTACCTTGTTTGTTTCCCATGTGTTAGGAAATGTAGTCCTTCATTGGCTGATATCCAGTGTCTTTTAAAAATTGTCACTCTTGGGGCACCTGGGTGGCTCAGTGGGTTAAGCCGCTGCCTTCGGCTCAGGTCATGATCTCAGGGTCCTGGGATCGAGTCCCGCATCGGGCTCTCTGCTCAGCAGGGAGCCTGCTTCCTCCTCTCTCTCTCTCTGCCTGCCTCTATGCCTACTTGTGATCTCTCTCTTTCAAATAAATAAATAAAATCTTTAAAAATTGTCATTCTATATTATCTAGGTTTTTGACGGTTTAAGGTGTGAGGGTAAAATGACCCCATCTTCGTCAGAAAGGACAGTAGTATTTTCATACTGCAATACAGTTCCAGAGACGGGGAACAGCCAGTAATGGGTCATTTCCTTTATCATCACTTGTCAGGTCTTTGGGATTTAATGGTTCTTTATTTTTCCCATAGTTCCCACCATCTCCTTACGTATCACTTGGTTGATAGTCAGTGATTCTCAGTCAAAGCCGATGCACCAGAATCACTGGGATTGAGCATCTCTGAATCTATAAAATGTTTCAAGTGAAAAAAAGAGTTTCATGTGACACCCTAGTTGACCCACCTTCCTTTTCTTTTTATTCTAAAAACCTGCTTTAGGGGCGCCTGGGTGGCTCAGTGGGTTAAAGCCTCTGCCTTCAGCTCAGGTCATGATCCCAGAGTCCTGGGATCGAGCCCCACATCGGGCTCTCTGCTCAGCAGGGAGCCTGCTTCCTCCTCTCTCTCTGCCTGCCTCTCTGCCTACTTGTGATCTCTGCCTGTCAAATAAATAAATAAAATCTTAAAAAACAACAACAACAAAAAACCTGCTTTTAGGTCAGACAATGACTACATAGACAGAATAACAAAAGCAGCTGCCAGTTTTGGGGTCCTTACTGTGTCCCAGGCACCCCGGGGAGTTATTCACATATATTATCTTACTTAACCTTTGCAACTTTGGTCCGCGGTAGATTCACTTTACAGATGAGGGAACTGAGGCGTAGCCGTTGAAGACATAGCCAAAGGTCACAAACTCATAGAAATTGCATTAGTGTTTTGTAGCGGTGCAACCTTCTCGGGGCCCCAGACTCCTCTTATGATAGAAGATGAGCTGCTCCAGCTGGGCACAGCGGGTGACCCAGGTATCTCTGAAGCAGCTATTTGATTCCTGGGAGAGGCTAGGTGTTGCTCTCCTAGGGAAGGAGGAAGAATATCCTGAAGGGTGAAAATATGGATTCCTATAATAAAGGTTTTATTTTTCATCTAGTCGGCTTATGGCTTTGCAGGAAGACAGGAAAACCAAGAAATGGAAGAAACGGGACATTTGCCTCGGCAACACTGCGTCCTGTGCCTTCCCAGGGCTGATCAGCACCTACAGCAAATTTATCATCTCTTTTGCTGAAGACGAAGCAGGTAACAAATGTCCAGGGTTATGCTGTTTCTGCTTTTTGTAACTTAAATCATCTCAGGCATTGTGAACTAACATTTGCATAATAATTATTCTTACTATTGTTATTTGAATAACAACTACACCTATTTTTTACTACCATTTAATTTTTTTTTTTTAAGATTTTGTTTATTTATTTGACAGACAGAGATTACAAGTAAGCAGAGAGAGAGGAGGAAGCAGACTCCCTGCTGAGCAGAGAGCCCGATGTGGGGCTCGATCCCAGGACCCTGAGATCATGACCTGAGCCGAAGGCAGAGGCTTTAACCCACTGAGCCACCCAGGCGCCCCTAATTTTTTTTTTTAAGAGAGAGGGAAAATGTATAGTGCGGAGGGGCAGAGGGAAAGATGAGAGAGAGAGAATCTTAAGCAGGTTCCACACTCAGCACAGAGTCCTAATTCGGGACCGATCTCACAACCCTGAGATCATGGAGCCAAAATCAAGAGTTGGATGCCTAACTGACTGAGTCTCCCAGGGGCCCTGTAGTCAGCTTTTAGAATGTCCTGGATACTGTTCTAAGCACTTTACATTTTTTATGTTATTTAATAATTACAGCATCCTCATGATGTAATGATTATGCTTATTGGCCATTGAGGCAACAGACGGAATATACCAACCTACCCCTTCTTGACCGAGGCCCACACCTCACTGTGTGGAGCAAATCAAGGTCTATAGTTTGGTCTTTTGGTCTTTTGACCGTGAAGGAGATTCATGTCCTCCTCCCTGACTGGATTCTGATCTGCCATCACAGGAACGTGGGTAGGGCCAGTAGTGGGGCAGATGTGGTGGACGCTGGTGTTTACCCTCCTGGTGCTGCCTGGGAGGGAGCGCCTCTGGTGATCAGCCCCTCACCAGGCCTTTTCTTATCCTGCCGGAGTCTGTGAGGCCGGGAGCCAGGGAGAATTTCTTCCCCGAGAGATCTCTGTTAAAAGGGTAGACAGCTCAGTGGGAGGCTATTTGCTAGACAGAGGAGGTGTTTATTAAGGGCGTCAGCAAAGCAAAGCGTGTGTGTGTGTGTGTGTGTGTGTGTGTGCGCGCGCGTGTACGCACGCGAGACAGACAGAGACTCTGCTCTGCTAAATTGCCTCAAATTCTGTAATCAGAAAATGGATTTTTAATTTCAGCTTTACTTAAGTTGGTTACATTTTGAAAGATACTTTTTTTTTTTTTTTGTGAGGAGGACAGGGCCTGTGATCTCTTTGGTATTTGGCACTGCATCTAGCCATGCTTGGGGAGAGCGACAGGGTCTCTCAGGGCCCCTTCCAGACCTGGGCTTCTCTGTGAGGGTCAACCAAAGCCTTGGAAGTTTCCTTAGTTTCCTTAGGGGCTTCTTTCCGTTCTGAGTCATGGGGTGACTGTGCCAGACCTTCACTTGAGCCAGACATACGGAAATCCAGTCAGCTCTTGGACCTCTTCCTAGCTTATCGTTTGAGATGAATGTTTTAGAGGAACGGAGGATATTCGAGAGAATTCAAGCATTCTCAATAGAGAAAGTCCGAGTGTGTTCCAAACTGGAAGTCCAAACATATGAAAAAGGAGAGAAACCACAGGCTGGCAGGACGGTGCTCCATGGAAGGAGGCTGACGGGAAAGCCCGAGGCCCGGGGTGGGAGGGGGGTGTCTGTCCTGCCAGAGCCCCTCCAGGCTGGGGCCCTCAGGTGGCTGGAGCTCCCTGGAGCTCCGGAGGTAGGTCTTCCCCGGGGATCCTGGGCTGCTGTCTTCTGCCGCTTGCTCCTTCTCAGAAGGCCTCGGAAACCTTGGCTTGGGTGGTTCGGTTTACTGTGCCTGTCGGCTTCTCACCGGAGAAAACAGGCAGCTTTTAAATTCCAGTCAGTTCGTCTGGCCAACAAGACTGAGTGTGCTTGGCTGAATTTTATCAAGTGGACCTGCCAGGGTGTTGTTCCCAAGCCAGACTGCCCAAAATGGCCCTAAAGTGAGGAAGGCTGTTTTCAAGACGAGTTCTTTTCTTTTTTCTTTTAAAGATTTTATATATTTATTTGAGAGAGAGAGAGCGAGCGCATAAGCAGGAGAGGGGCAGAGGGAGAGGGAGAGGGAGAAGCAGGCTCCCCACTGAGCAGGGATTTCCCCCAAGGTAGGGCTCGATCCTAGGACCCTGGGATCATGACCTGAGTTGAAGGCAGATGCTTAACCAACTGAGCCACCCAGGTGTCCTGAGGCAAGTTATTTTCTTCCCACGTTGCTTGATCTGGTGTGTTTGTGTGGAGTAATTCAGATTTTCTGCTCATGTCCTAGTCTTCCCCACTTAAGGACATATTTTTAGATCTGAGTATATCATTATTTTGTTATCACTCACCACGCTGTAGACATGTCCTTTTTGGTTGAACCTCCAGTACTGCGGTGTACTTCCAGGTTTTTCTAGATGACAGCCGGCATAAAGAAGTGACTGCGGAGGGCAGGGTAGGAGGTGGGGCCGCCCCTTGCTGGGTGGGTCCTGATGGGTTGGATTTCTGAAGGTCAGTCACATTCTCAAGAGGGCTGGTCCAAGTACTAATGCTTGCACTAAGTTTCCGTCGCGTGCGTTTTGTTTGGCATGGCATGTTACAGATTTTGGGGGTAGTCGTTTTGGGTCCTCAAATAATATTTTTAAAATTGTCAGTTGGACATGACAGATGAAATTCACTTCTAGCATTGTTTTCCCCTAAAAATACAATGGGAAGTCTATGGCATGTTTAGGCCATGTAATTCACATAAACTGGTGTTGTGGAGGGACTACGCCACAGTGTGGGGTTTTCAATTAGAGCAGGAATTCTTTGCATGGTCTAGAGGGGCTCCTCCATGATGTCACCCCATGGACATGCAGATGCTTGGTAGACCCCTCTTTTTCTTTTTTCTTTTTTTTTAAGATTTTATTTATTTATTTGACAGGCAGAGATCACAAGTAGGCAGAGAGGCAGGCAGAGAGGCAGGCAGAGAGAGAGGAGGAAGCAAGCTCCCTGCTGAGCAGAGAGCCCGATTCGGGGCCCCATCCCAGGACCCTGGGATCATGACCTGAGCGGAAGGCAGAGGCTTCAACCCACTGAGCCACCCAGGTACCCCGGTAGACCCCTCTTTTTATCAAATGGACAGTGCCTGGGCTTTCCAATCAGACGAGGCAAACCGGCTCTAGGGTGGGGTGCATCCTAATGTCTCAGACTCCTTACAGGGCAAGGTGACGATATAGTTGGTGAGGACCCAAAATCCAGAGTTTATTAGGAGACTGTGCGTGGGGGCTCCATGAAGACCGGAGGCCTCACATTTGGCATGGGACAAACATGGGTCACTGTCCTCCACTAATTCAAGGAAGAAGGTTGTAGGAATCACTCCAAGCTGTCTGAAGTTCTAGGCTTTTCCAATGAACAGTTTAGTAGACATTTACTTCCATGAGGTTGAGGGAGAGCATACAACAAGTGAGCTCAGTTCAGTGCAGTGGCATAAGTATTAGGGCGTGAAGAGGTAAGAAGGTAAGAGTAATGCTGATCATAATTTTAAAAAAATTTTAAAACGATTTATTTATTTATTTGGGGGGTTGAGAAGCAGAGGGAGAGGGAGAGAGAGAATCCTCAAGTAGACCCCCGGCTGAGTGCGGAGGTCTGTGTGAGGCTCCATCTCAGGACCCTGAGATCACGACCTAAGCAGCCAAGACCAAGAGTCGGGTGCTTAACTGACTGAGCCACCCAGGTGCCCCATCACTTTCTGATGTAATCCCTAATAATCACGTGAGGATTATTAGCCCCATTTGACAGATGAATTAATAATGTGAGGGTTATACAAGTTGAGAGGTTGCCTGAGACAACACATCTAGCAGCTGGTGTTGTCAGGATTCAAAGTCAGAAGGCTCCAGCTTGGAAGTGGGGCTCGTCAACCCATCCTTTCCTGTCCCTCGCAAGTAACCAGGAGAAGAGGTGGAATGAGGTAGTGACCGTGAGCAGAGAGTGTTCAAACGGGGGGAAGAGGGAGGAGCTGGGGCTCGACCGTGGGTAGAGGTGATTTCTGGGAGGTGTGGAGAAGGCCAGGAGGACTGTCTGAAGAATTGTGGGGGGGGGGGGTCAGGGGAAACGAGGGACCCAAGGACTGAGGAAGGAAGGCGCTGCTGGAGGGGGAAGTGAGCGGGAGGGGGCAGTGGGGGCTGGTGCCAGTGGACTCAAGAGGGGGCAACAGAAAGTGACAGATAAAGGGTCCTGAACCTGTCAACGGCTATTTCAGGGTTTCTCAGAGAATCCTTAGTAGTAGTCAAGAGGTAGGGGAGGAAATGGAGATTCCTTAAGACGAAGTTTCTTGGAGCAGAGATGACAAAGGGAAAGCCAGTTTGGTTCATTGAATGGAAACAGAAATGTGCGTCTTTTGGGGTGCACTCTGAGCTAGTCTTTGGGGGTCAGAGAAGGGCTTTCTCCTTAAGGAGCTCACAGTCCCAGGAAGGGCCGAGCTGTCAGTCGGGGTTCTGGGGTTCTCTTCCTGGGACTCCCTTCCTGCAGCATTTCAGGGCTCTAACCCCATGTCGAGGGTTTTCTGTGCATCCAGCTCTGTGTCTCCGCCGTCCTACTGATGGCCTGTCCCTGTTTCCTCAGGGGAGCTCTACTTCCTGGCCACCGCCTACCCCAGCGCCTACGCTCCGCACGGATCGATTTACAAATTTGTTGACCCATCGAGGTGAGCTTTGGTCTCATTTCCTTCTTAGGTGCATCCATATCAGCCCTTATCTTCATGGTTGACCGTAAAAATAGTCCGGACTCCCCAGGAATTACCAGAAATGATCAATGAAGCAAATCTTCACTTTAGATAAAAAGCAGATTGGGCAAATAAATGTACAGGGCAATGTGTCTAGGAATTATGAAAAATTTGGGAAATGGTCTCTTGTGGTGGGAAATGAGGATCTTGAGCCATTCTTGGATGACTGGTTTAGACCCGTGGATCCTGTTTATTTTTGTTTTTTAATGTGCTTCTGAAAACTTCTGTCTGGGATCATCTGACAATGGGTGTAAAGTTCTGACTACCTGAATAAGTGCTGTTACCCTCTCCCCTGGATTTGGTTGAGATCTCAAGGTCCTGGGCAAATATCTTATTTATGTATTTATTTTTATTTTATTTTATTTATTTTATTTTTAAAGATTTTATTTATTTATTTGACAGACAGAGATCACAAGTAGGCAGAGAGGCAGGCAGAGAGAGAGAGAGGGAGAGAGAGGGAAGCAGGCTCCCTGCAGAGCAGAGAGCCCAATGTGGGGCTCGATCCCAGGACCCTGAGATCATGACCTGAGCCGAAGGCAGCAGCCCACTGAGCCACCCAAGCGCCCCTATGTATTTATTTTTAATATTATTGTGATTATTTTCTTCTGTAGGTGCAAATTTTGAAGGGAGCCTACTGGCCCAATCTGGGAGAATTTATTTATTTTTTAATATATTTTAAATGTTTTGAACATTTTACATTTAAATTCAATTAATTAACATATAGTATATTGTCAATTTCAGAGGTAGAGTTCAGTGATTCATCAGTTTTACATAATACCAGCGCTCCTCACATCACGTGCCCTCCTTAATGCCTACCACTCAGTTACCCCATCCCCCTCCCACCGCCCCTCCAGTAACCCTCAGTTTGTTTCCTAGCGTTAAGAGTCTCTTAAAGTTTGTCTTCTTGTCTGATTTCTTGTTTTATTTTTCCATCCCTTCCCGGGGTGCTCCTGTTTTGTTTCTTAGATTCCACATGTGAGTGAGATCATATGATAATTGTCTTTCTATGATTGACTTATTTCCCTCAGTATAATACCCTCTAGTTCCATCCACGTTGTTACAGATGGCAAGATTTCATTTTTTTTGATGGCTGGGTAATATTCCATTGTGTATATATACCACATCTTCTATATCCATTTATCTATTGATGGACGTCTGGGCTCTTTCCATAGTTTGGCTATTGTGGACATTGCTGCTATAAACATTCGGGTGCACGTGCCCCTTCGGATCACCACATTTGTATCTTTGGGGTAAATACCCAATAGTACGATTGCTGGGTCACAGGGTAGCTCTATTTTCGACTTCTTGAGGACCATCCATGCTGTTTTCCAGAGTGGCTGCACCAGCCTGCATTCCCACCAACAGTGTAGGAGGGTCTAGGCAAATACCTTAAACTGGTTTCTTAGTGTCTCATCCCGACCCTTGCTGGAATTCTGTGGCAATATTAACTCAGTTGGTGGGTTCCACACCGTCGACTTCTGCTCTTCTGCCAGCCTCTCTCAGAGGCTAACCAACTGCCCAGACAACAGCCACAGGACAGCTTCCCATCAGTGAGGGTGTCGAGTGTGTGGTCCTCACTCTCCTGGGAGGGAGATGCAGCGGATCCAGCCCGAGGGCCTGGGGCAGTGTGTGGATTTATCTCCGGATTCTGCCCCAAAGCAAGCAAGTCTCCCCCCAAAATCAGCTTGAAGACAGAGTTCCCTGGGTGGTTACACTGGTCCTGTGGCGGGAGGGGGGCAATGTTCAGACAACATTCAGCCATTGGGCGCTGCTGCGTGTGGGTCAAGGCTCAGGGGCCTGGCCTGGTGCTGCTCCCTGGGGCAGTAGGCTCTCTGTTTCCGTGTTCTCGGGGGTTCCTGGAAGAAGCTCTGTCCCTGAGGCTGGGCCTGAGGCGCTCTCCGAATGGCACCTGCGGGATTGCTAGGGGGCGACTTAGGGACTGGGCTGGCTTACACCGCCCCCCCCATCTGCATGTCTCCCAAGCTTCGGGGACAGCCAACCCAGCACCCAGTTCAGGCGCCTTAGGCGGCAGACAGTGTGCTCTTTCCCCTCAGAGGTTTCCTGTGTGAATGACTTTGTCTGCCCTTTGGCAGTTTCCTGGTTTGGCCGGGGGATCATCGAGCTCCGTTCTCTCCTAAGAGCAGCCATAAAACAGCTACAGCCTGTCCACGTGGAAGACATGCCTACGGGCTCACCTTTCTTTCACTTTTTTTTTTCACTTTTCTTTTTTTCTTTCTTTCATCAAGTTGTTGCCGTGTGCCAGGCACTGTGCTGGGTGCCGAGCCGGTGGGGTCTCCTTTCAGGCTCACAGAACCCCCGGGGGACAAGCTAGCTGAGCTTGGCCAAGTGAACTTAATCACCCGAGGGGCAGCTCGCAAGAGGGGGTCCAAGACAGGGACATCGAGGAGCAGAGTCATTTCAGCATCTCTCCTTCTCTTCGGCGGTCATCATGTGGAGCCGGACGGACCTGCAAAGCTTCTCCAGAGTCTGGATCTGGATCCAGACACTGTTCTGTGTACGCACACGGCCTGGCTGGCTCTGAATGCACCTACGACACATTTTGAGGAGCGAATGATTCATTTCCGTGTGATTTTTCCCCCTGCCCTCCTTGAGAGTTACAGACCCTGGAACCTGGGCTTAAAACTTGACTTTGCTACCAACTAGCTGTGTGACCTTGCACCTGTTTTTAAAATCTTTGTATGACTCAGTTTCCCCCTGTAAAATGGGGATTCTAGGGTTATCATGAGGTTTCGGTGCGTTAGATGTATGAAGCATTCATGGGACGCCGAAGCACTAGATGAGTGTCTGTTAAATAAAGAAAATTACTTTTTTTTCCCCCACCACCTGGGATGAGGGTGACAGCAGGGAGAGACGGAGCTGGAGCAAGGGAGGCAGAGGAGGAGGCAGTGGGGACTGGCCGGAAGGTTCCATGTCTGCTCTGAATCGCGAGTGCTCCTTGTCTCCAGGGGCTGTTGTATTTCAGAAGATGCACCAGAAGACAGCAGTTACGGAGTTCTTATTCTAATAGGCAGAGAGGCTGGCAGTCCCCGGGGGCTGTGCCGTGAGTTCTTGATGGGATTCTCTTTAAAGGGACTCCCCCATCACCGACATCATCATCCTCACGGTGATCATCATCTGTGGGGGCACTCGTTACGTGTTGGGCCCTGTGCTGAGTGTCATTTTTTAAAATTTTTAAAAAATAATTTTACAAATGACTGATCAGTCTCTTACGATATGCCAAGTACACAGCTCTTATTTTTATTTAAGATTTATTCATCTATTTGAGGGGAGAGAGCATGCATGCCTGCATGTGTTTGGGGGAGGGGCAGAGGGAGAGGGGAGCAAGAGAATCCTGGAGCTGACTCCTGGATGAGCAGGGAGCCTGATGCGGGGCTCGATCCCAGGACCCTGAGATCGTGACCTGAGCTGAAATCAAGACTTGGTCCCTTGCCTGAGCCAGCCATGCGCCCCACACAGCTCTTATTTATTCCTGCAAGGATGGGTAGTGTTACTTTTTCTATTTTATCTATGTGGAAAGTGATGCTCAGCAAGGTTTACTTGCCCGTGCTCCCCAGAGTTTGAACCTAATTTAGTCACCATGTCTGTGCTCCTGACCCCTCACTACACTCTGTCCCAAGAGCCTGCCATGTCCCTGTTCTTTCTCCTCCTGTTTCCTACTCCATTTCTCCCACCGCCCTGGATAAAGGAGTGCTGAATCCAAATCTTGCAAATGTATGACCTGGGCTTCCTGGTCCCATCCTCAGAATCTCGTGTCCTCACTTTTCTCTGTCTGTTTTCAGGCGAGCACCTCCTGGCAAGTGCAAGTACAAGCCAGTGCCGGTGCAAACCAAGAGCAAGCGTGTCCCGTTCAGGCCGCTCGCCCGTGAGTCTGTCTCTGTCCCGGGCTCAGGCCCTGGCCTTGAGGTGCTGGCACGGTGCCCTCTGCAAACACGCTTGCAGTCCTCCCAGGGTGGGAGGTCTGTTTCCCGCCGAGGGCTTCTGCTCTGGATGGGGACTGTGACCATGGCTCGGTCTCTACGTCTCCGCATTGCCGAGTGTATACATGTGCTTCTGCTGTGGTTCTCCGTCTGTCCATCAGTTTGTCGGGCACTATTCATTCAGCCCTGAGTTTGCAGCAGTCACTGTGCTAATCCCTGGGGCTACCGCAGTGAACCTGACCTGGAGGAGCCCAGAGTTAAATGTAGTGCAGGCAAATGGAGAAATAAATCTAACACTGAGGTCCTGGTAGAGAAGGATGCCAAGGGGACGGAGGGACTCCTAGAGAGGGCAGAGGCAGGGTGGGCATTCAGGAAGGGCTGATAGAGGAGGGAGAGTAACTATTCCAGAGCCATGGATCACTGGAGTGAACTTATTAAAAGCAGTATATTTAGGTCAAGGCCAGTCATGGGGCTTGAACTTATAACCCCGATATCAAGAGTCACATACTCTACCACTAAGCCAGCCAGGGGCTCCTGAAAAGAATTTATATGACACTAAGCCAGCCAGGGGCTCCTGAAAAGAATTTATATGAAAGAACCCTCCTATAGTTGTGGGTATCCTGCGTGGTGTTTCCCTTAGGGTTACTTGCCAGGATTTCTGTTTCTCACTAAATAAATGTTTGTTTCCCAGAGACAGTCTTGGACTTACTAAAGGAGCAGTCGGAGAAAGCTGCTAGAAAATTCTCCAATGCAACTTTAGCCTCCAGCCCAGAGCGGGCATCGTCTCAGAAAGGCCCCTCCAAGGAGCCAGCTTCTCCCACAAGCAGCAGGAAGGCGTCTCAAAGGCCTGGTACCAAGAAGAGAGCCAGAGTGTTGTCCCCAGGCCCCCAGGGCAAGAGGAAGCCAAGCCCAAAACCCCCCAGGGGCCGGGTCCAGAGGTCAGCACAGCCAAGGCGAGCTGGCAGAAGTCTCCCTCGGCCTCTTCTGTCAGGGTGGCTGACCAGGGCACGTGCCAGGGGAGAACCACATCGCCACGTGGAAGCTGCTCGTTGGGTTGCTGAACGTGGGCATTAGCTGAATGGGAGGCAGAGCTGGAGGTGGGGCAGGTAGAGGGAACTTGACTTAGGGCTGGAGCAGTTGTCCTCTCTGCAGGAATCTTGCTATCTAAATGGAGGGGTGCTCCTCCTCTGCTTCTGCGGAGGCATCGGATCCCACAGCGCCAGGGTGCTGGGCTAACCTCGGGCAGTGGTTAGCCTTGGACTCCCACTGCACCTTCTCTCATTTCATAAATGCCTACAACTTTAAGGTAATAAATCAATATTTGCTCCATCGGTCCTGTATCCTTTGATCTTTTGGATGTTCGCCTGGCATTAAGAAATCTGGTGTGCTTCTACAGTTTGCCTAAGAGCCCTGTTTCACTCTCTTGCCTCTTCCCAGCTCCAGGAGGAGGCTTATAGAGACATGTTTCAAGGAAAGCCCCTTTAAAATGGTCTTCTCCTTTGTCCCAGGCTGCAGCTCACAGACTGGCTAGGGCCAGGTCCTGGTCCGAAACTCCAGCTTCCCCTAATTTGACTTGGCCAATAGCATCATGAACATAACTACATTTTGAGTACTTCTTATGTGCCACGATTATATACATTATCTGAAACCTCAAAACTTTGCTGGTTATGTGTTGCCATGTAATGACTGTTGAAGAGGAGGAAAGTGAGTCTTGTGAGGTTAAGCTACTCGCCCTAGACCACAGTAGGAGGGAACAGGGAGTCGTTCAGCTGGACTTGAACCAAAGCCCCTCTCAATGTCTTGAGCACCTGCCCCACTGCGGGGCCCTCCGTGAGGGTCGGTGGCTTTTAAACAGGTATTTGAGGAACAGAAGAGCCAAGAGAGGAAACCATCCCAGTCTTTAGGAAGTTCTCCAAATCCTGCAAATCATCCAGATGGTGTCGGCAGTTTGGTTTAAGAATAAAAACGTGAAATGCCCGGTTTGTTGAGGATTTTCAGAGGTCATGTAATCACTGCTTTCTATATGGTTGGACATACTCTGCACAGCTTTTTTTAGATTTCCAAAGAAGCAGATTCCATTTTTTCCTTTAACAGTGTTTAATGGTAGGCTAACCTAACCTAAATACATCAGGCCTCTTTCTGATTCTTTTTCCTCCTGTTCTGCTCTTAAGAGAGCTGCCAAACACTGGTCATCATTTTCTGAAGATCATTTTTAGATAATTTTTTCAGCTCTTTCCTTTGGCCTAGCTTATGGCTTTTGTTTTTCTTTACTTTTGCCTATCTTTGTAACTCTTATGAACACTCTCTAGGATAGGCAACCAGCCCTGATATTTTACACTTTTAGCATCTTCTCAGATGAGACACCAACATGAAGGCGGAAGGAATTCTACCCTGGATCCTTTTGTCAAAAGATGGCTGGACATCCTGGTCAGTTTGGGGAGATTGGACTGACCTCTTGAACAAGTATTTGAACTCACTTGTCCCATTTTTTTTTTTTTTTTCTGTAAAATCTTTCTTTGACGACATGTGGCAGAACTAGGTCTGGCCTGGAAGTGTTTTGAGCCCTGGGGGGTAAGGTGCTCAGAATTCATGCATCAAAGGACCATGTCCTTCAGGGTCTAGGCTGCCTTCGGGACACAGGTTTTGAACAGGAGGGTGGCAGGTCTAGGGGAGGAAACTGAACAGGTCTCCCTGAAATGCCAGGAAGCTTGGCAGGAGGTAGGGAAGGAACAGCATATCCCCCTCTGGCAACGTGGCTTTCTTTTCTAGAAATTGGCTGGCAAGGCCCGTGAGCTGTCACAAAGAGGCCAGTGCTGAGAGAACAATCATTTAGGTCATAGCCTAGATGGTTTTGGCTTCCTTGGAGACTAAGGTTTTGAAAAATTCAGAAAAAGGCATACATGCTTGTGCTTGCTCTTTTTAGAGGCCTGCTGGGGAGAGGACTGGGTGGTGGGGGTGGGGGGAGCGTAAGTAATGGTCCTGCTGGAGGAAGAGGACTGGGTGCTTCAAAGGCACCCTTTTCCTGCTTTGTTACTTGAGGATTGAGTAGCTCAAAGCAAGCAGGCTCGGTATTATGGTACTTGAAGATCTGAAATGATCTTACAAAAATGCATCCAGGCATTGAAGTGCTGACCCTTGTGGGATCACTGTGGGTCTTGTTTTTTGCACCAGCGGGGCCCATCTCCTCGGAGCACTTTGAGCATTTCACCTCCACAGCATCCCTGGCAGCAGCTGTCCTGACTGCAGAAGAGCCAGTAACCAACCAAAGTAGGAGGGTGCTGTTCCAGAGCTAGAATCTTGCAAGCCAAGATAGAACGTCTAGTTGCATGGTTCCCAAAGCGAACTCAACTTCAGAAATACATTCTCTTGGGGCGCCTGGGTGGCTCAGCGGGTTGGAGCCTCTGCCTTCCGCTCAGGTCGTGATCCCAGGGTCCTGGGATCAAGCCCAGCTTTAGGGGCTCTCTGCTCAGCGGGAAGCCTGCTTCCCCCTCTCTCTCCGCCTGCCTCTCTGCCTACTTGTGATCTCTGTCAAATAAATAAATAAAATCTCAAAAAAAAAATAAAAGAAGAAAGAAAAGAAAAATGAAATGAAAAGAAAGAAGAGAAAAAAGACATTTCCTTGCCCCTGTAGAGTTTATTATGTTGGGAAGATATTTAATTCCACTTCAACCACTGCTATCCTTACTGCTTGCTAAACACAGTGCTGGCTCTGGGAAACCCACACATGAAGAAGACTGAGCCCAGGTTTACCCGGTGGAGCACAGGTTAAGAATTAACTTGAACTCAAGGTCACACAGGACGTGGGCTCTCTGAAGCAGCACCGTCCAACGGAAATCGGACCCTGCAAAGGGGAGCCATGGGAGTCCTGTAAAGGTTTCTAGTAGCCACATTAAAAAAAATAGGTAAGATTAATGTAATTACATATTTTTAGTCCAGTATATCCACAATATCATTTCAGCACGTAACCAAAAACTCCTCGTGGGGGAGAGCGGACGTTCTCCTGGTGCTGCGTCGCCCGGCTCGGATGCGCGCTGCGCTCGCGCCGACAGCCCCGTCCACATCAGCCCCGTCCACATCAGCCCCGCTGCGGACCCTCCGTGGCCGCGGACGCTCGCGGCTACGCGGCCGATCGCCCGTGACCAGCCCCTAGTCCCGAAATACGGGAAAAGGAATCCGGGGTGGGGAAAATCGCCTGTTCGGAAAAGACTCCGGTGGCCGCAGTCCCGCGGCGCTCGGAAATTAACTCCGGGAAACCGCGCAGCAGCGAGAGCGGCCGCACACGCCCGCTTTCCAGCAGCCCGGGGCTGTTTACTTTCCGGAGGCGCCCTTCCTCCCTCTGCAGGGGCAGGCCCTGCGGGCCGGGCTGGACGCGGGGGGTGCGGCTGCCACGTGGCGGCCACCACGCCCGCTTCCGTCCCGGCCACGTTGGCCGCGCTGGGGCGGGGCGGGGCGGGCGGCCGGGACGCGCGTTCACCGGCTTCCCGGGAGGCGAGCGGGAGCCCGCGCAGCAGCGCCGCCCTCCGGCCGCGCGGCGTCCCTGCAGACGCAGCGCTGGCCCCGCCCTCCGCCTCCCCCCCCCCCGGCAGCGCCCCCGGGCGCGCCCCGCCCGCCACCCCGGGAAGCCGCCGCGCACGCTCCTCCGGCTTCTAATGCAGGGCTGGGGCTCGACTTGCAGGGCGTTGAGAAGGAGCGTGTGGGGCCTCGCGTCTCCTTTGTCGAGAACCGAGTCGCAGGTCCCGGTAAAGCCGGGTCGCCGAGGACGGCTTATCTTTGTTTTTCCTGCTCTTTCTGTCGGTCCAGGATTTTCTCTTCCGGGTCACGCACTAGAAGGACGCCCATCATTTGCATTTCAGAAGGAGTGATTTTTTAATCCTGCTAGAAGTAGCTTCTTCAGAAATTGTTTTTCCATTTTGGAATTTCTATTCCGTAAAGGGGAGGATATATTAAAAAAAAAAAAAAATTAGAAAGCAACAAGAGGCCCCAGCGAGGATCGAACTCGCGACCCCTGGTTTACAAGACCAGTGCTCTAACCACTGAGCTATGGAGCCTGCCCGTTACCTGCTTTCCTTTCGTTCAGGGACATTGGAAGTAAAATTGCTTTAGCTGGCAGTTTGAAAACAAGTGACCTCATGCATCCATTATCAGTGATAATGGTAAAGACTATGAAATGCTGGAGAAAAATGCCTTCAATACGACAAGCATTAAAAAAAAAACCCAACCCAATGTCAAATTTCTATGTTTATGATTACAAAACATTAAGTTAAGTTATGCGTAAAGACAAGAGCTGGAAAGGAAAACGCAAAAATGAAATGTTCTGATTCTATTCTGAGTCAGTCTTTTACATGTGAAAAAAGCCTCCAAGCCTTTGTTTACATGACACATTGTATCAAATTTAGTATCTACTGGGAAGTTATGGGGAGTGTCTTTGCTTCTCCTAAATTAAATAAGCTACTGATTGTGAATGAATTAATTGATTTAACAGTATTTATTGAGTACTCCCATTGATCTAGACTTTGGAGATAGGATGGATAAGTAAAGCTCTGTTCTGGCTCTTGAATGACCAGGGATCATCAAACTGTGTCCCATTCTTTTTTGTTGAAAGAACCGTTTGCCGAGGGAACGGTAACCGGAATATGTATGGACATTCCCCCTGTGCATGGCATTTCATATTCCCTCTCTTTAATAAGGACATTTAATAATGGACCCTCTTGGATTAGGGCCCACCTCCCTTTAACTTGATCACCTCGGTGAAGATTCTGTCTTCACATCGGTCACACCCTGAAGTCCCGGGGGTTAGGGCTTGCACCTGAGAATTTTGAGGGGACACAATTTCTCAGTAACAGATGCAAAGTCAGGCATGCAGTTAAGCCAGAAGCAAGGCTCCCTTCATTCCCTTGACGCTGCCTGCCTCTGGTTAGCAGCGATTTTCACTTGCTTCATCCCCACTGTTCCCCAGATCAAATGATGAATCCTCAGCACCTCCCAGCAAGAGGAGAGATGTGATAGAAAAACAGAGCCTCTCCTTCTCTCAACTCGAGCTTGTGAGCTGTAGGATAAAGGCTGTCAAATGAAAGGACAAGGTGAGTGAGGGCTAAGCAGGGTGAGCATCCTATAAAGGCTTCAGTCTGCTTTTGACTCCAGAAGAAAAAGTCTGGGAGGGCTTTCCATCGAATCTTATGTCCTCGCCTCCTGCTCCCCGTCCCTTCCTGATGGGGCTTTCTGGCCCGCTTACACATTCACCACCTGTGAAATGGAGGTGATCATTTTGGCTCTATCTCTGAGATTGGGGGATGCAACCCAACAGTGAGTTAGAAAGTGCTAGGAAATTGTGAAGTGCCAGAAACAAACGTGATAGGGAGGGAAGGCATCGTAGGGTCCAGTTTGGGTAGAAGGAGAGGACAAGATGGAAAACAGAAGTCTCAGCAGGGTCCCTTGGCTGTTTTATGTTCTTTTTGGTTTAAGACGACAGTTTCCTTTGCTCAGCCCTGCCCTCAGTGTCTCCTGGTGATTCTATGGCAGCCCTAGGGCTGGAGGAAGCAGGAGGGACTGCGTTTCCATTGGCTTGGGACAGGGGCACCCGCCCTCTCTCACCCTTTCCTTGGAATCACTGTCCAGAGCCATCTGCTCCTGGGAGGAAGCCATGTTCTGTCTCAAAGTCAAACTCAAGGTCAGAGGGTGTGAGAGTGCAAGGGCCAGGAGGGGCTTACAAGCTCATCTAGCTCCAGTTCATTTTGAAGACAAGGAAGCATTGGTCCAGGAAGGGAAGGGGCTTGCCACATCGTGTAGTACAATTGTCGCAGAAGGCTTATTGCCATTGTAGGGTTTGGGACTTCCCATGGTTTTTGTTTCCTACTGTGAAGCTTGGTCAAAGAAAGTTAAAAAACAATACAGAACAAAAGACAAAACAAACAAACCCACCACCCAAAAGAGAGGGCAAAGGGGCTCTCTGAATTTGTCCAAGATAAAAGTAGTCTCTTTTGTGTGGGTGCCAGGGGTGGTGGGGTGGTGCTGGTGGGTCAGGACAGGGAAGGAGAGAAGTAGGTGGAGGGTCCTTCCTCTCATCTGGTGCCTTCTTACACCCACCCACAACCCAGCTAGAGGTGGAAAGTCGGGGATGGGACCCCCATGGCTAGCAGAAACCCAGACGGAAGGAAGAACAAAGTTAAACAAGAGGGGGGCAGGAAGCGGGATGCTGTTCATGTTGCTTTGTAAACCCAACACAGATTTGCATGAAGCTGGCCACCTGGCCCAGGCAGCTGAGCTTTTCCACCCCACTCCCACCCCCACCCCCACCCCCATCTCCCTTTCTGTTGTATGGGGAGGCCAGCAGGAACCTAGGGCACAGACAGGAGAGCTTTAGAACCTGGGATGCTGGGCTCAGGAGCTCTGGTCCCAGCTGATCCTCTCCTCCCCTTTGGCTGGATCCTTAGTGGGAGGGGCGGTAGTATCCTTCCCAGTAACTCAGGGCACACAACCCTTCTCACCATCCCAGATGGAAAAGTCTTAGGGTGGACAGTTCAGAAAGTGGGTAGGCAGCTCAGTAGTGAATGCAGGCCGGACTTCTGTGGCCCAATGAAACGCATTCAGTTATTGAAATGATTGTAACGAAATTCATCTCCTGGATATTGATCCTATTCCGCACCAGAAAGCCTTCCCTTGGGTAGGTTTCTAATTAGATTGCTGGGCTTTTGGGTGGACTCCATGGAAAGACTGCAGTTCTGAGTCCGGGATGATGCGCTCGGACGGCACTGGGTCAGGTGCTGGGCCACTTCGCGATAGGACCGGGCCTACCTGTGCTGTTTAGGTTGCTCTGGGAGGGAAGAGTCTGGAGAGTGAGGACTGAAGAGAAGGACGGAGAAAAGGTACCCCTGGCCCCGCCACTTCGATACCTGGCTTGCAGAACGAGTCTACAAGCTCAGACGAAGTCCCATTTGGTGGGCTCCCCCGAGCCTCGCGTCTCTTTCTTTCCTGATCAAACGCAGGGACCCGGCGGGCGCAGGAAAGATCTTGGCCTTTGGGGTCTGGCAGACCTCAGTTCCGAAGACACGCGGAGACCCCGGGTCCCGTCCTCCTGCCGCGGAAGTGCAGGGGGCCGCAGGCTGCCCCCAAGGCGAGCTCGCGCTGGAGCGGCGGAGGGACCTGGTTCGCGGCCCGGCTCTGCCCCCTGCCGGCGGCACGGGAGTCACTGTACCCTCAAGGCTCCGGTTCCTCCCCTGGGCGGAGGGGCTGGAGGGTCGTGCGGCCCAGCGTGCGTGTGGTCCACCCGGCGGCCGCGCCTCCCCCGCACGTGCTGCCCACCGGGAGGTGCGCGGCCCCTGCCCGCTTTCTGGCCTTCTCTCGGGTTGCGACCGAGGAGCTGTCCCTGGCCCCGGAGAAAGCCGTCCTCCTCTCGGTTCTCTCCTCCCCGGATCCCCGCTCTGCCCTCGACTCCGGGAACATCCGGCCTCTCACTCTCCGCTGGACCCTTCCCATCAGCTTTTAACACGCTCCAGTCTCTCCCACAGAAAGCATCCGAGGAAAGAGTAGGAAATAAAAGCCCCAGTGAGTTGTCTGCCCTGGTCCCCTCCTTCCTCACCTCCCACCCACTCAACCTGCCTGCCCTCTCTCTTCCAGCCCCCCCCCCCCCCCCCCGCGCTCTGCGTGGATAAACCTTGGTGTCTTGGCAGCTTTTGTCCCCACTGACCACTTTCTCCTCCCTGAAGACTCTCTTCTGTGTCCCTTAAGGCCCGCACTCCTGAGAGTCTGCCCACTTCCCAGGAAGCTGCCTCCCCACTTTCCCTCGGGCGAGGGGCCCGCTGCGTGGCGAGCGAGCCTAGAGGGGGTCTTCGCCCTTGCAGAGCTCATGGGCCAGCGGGGGACGCCACCGTCGTTCGGATAATTGGTGCAATCGCATGGACCACGGCTGGGGAGCAGGAACAGTGAATACAGACAGCTCGGGTCCCTCACGTGTAAAACGGGTGGTGGTGATGATGCTGATGATAAAAATAATGGGAACACTAATAATCTCTCACGTGGGTACCCGGGAAAAATAGGTGAAACCCCATGAAAATAGACAAACTTGGCATCTGGGGAGTACTTCATGGATACACATTGCTTTTATTACCAGTTGTACCTAGAAGTAGTGTGCGAAGCCCCCTGTGGTGAGAGGGTCCCTCACGGAAGGCTGGGTGACAGGAGGCAGAGGAGGGGATAAAGAGTCTGGAGCTTAGAGGGCCCAAAGCCGCCGTTCTGTGGCCCGAGCTCCTCTCAGGCACCTGCGGAATGAGACGTTGTCACTCTCCTTTGGCAGCTGATACAGGAGTGGGTGAGTCATGTCCAGAAAGGGGAGATTTTCTCACTCTTGAAAGACAGGGATTAGAATTAACCTTATTCAAGTCGGACAGGGCAAGCGCTCAATGAGGCTGGAAAGAGGATAGTCTTTCAGATGACACAGCTGTCTTCTGTCATCCCCCCCCCCCCCCCGCCGGCCCCCTGCAGTCCTTTGGAAGAGTTTCCAACCCCCAGCAACCACAAGACAGAGGGGTGGGGTCCATAGTTTTGGTGGGCAGAATGATATTGCAGATGGTTAATTCAGGGACCAGATGGCAGTTGCGACAATGGGGACCTCTCAGGAAATTGTTCAAGGGGTCTCATGAGACGAAGACACTCCCCCAAAGAGCCTTCGTATGTCTTATGATCCTGGTGGGAAGGGAGAAAAGAAGGCATTCAGCCTGAGGGGAGTTGGGCCTAAAGGCAGAAACACAGAGCCTGAGTATCTTAGAGTTCATCCAGCACCAGGGGTCTCAATTCTGGCTGCACATTGGTTATCTTGGGGCTTAAAAAATGTCACTGCCCAAGGCCCAGAAATTCTAGTCTAATTGGCTTGGGCTGAGGCCTAGGCATTCCTTTTTCAGTGCTCTGCACATATTTTCAGTGTGCAGCCACAGCTGAGAACCTGATCGAACTAATACTTTTCGTCTAGTAGATGAATAAACAGGCACTTTGAGAGCTTAAATAATTGACCCTAAATAAAGACCTTACAGTCAGTTACTGGCCCCCGGGTCTAAACTTGGACCCAGGGCTCTCTCCATGACCCTATAACAACAACTCCTCTAACTAACACTTATGGTTGGTGTTCCTAGAGAGAATAGCTACAATGTTTATATCTTTAAACATAAATCTGGACATAGTATTGAACAGTGTTAGCATACTCTAGAGAACTGAGATGTTCCAGCAATATTTGTAATCTATGATCCCAGGATCTGTAGATGGTGACAGGCTCAGGTTTTGGAGTCACAAAAGCCTGGTTTTAAATGGTAGCTCTTCTTTTACCAGCTGTGTGACGCTATCCATGTTTACTTAACCTCTCTGAGCTTCAGTCTGCAATGTAAATATTTCCTTGGAGAGTTAACACAGATTGGTTTCTTGATTGCAGAAGATTAAATAGAATATTGTCATAAGGCTCTTAGCATACAATTTGTGCCTTTTAACTGGTAGCCGTCACAGGAGTTGTTATTAGTTTTATTGTTATATTCTGATGTACTTGCCTTCTAGCGTAGTGGCTCTCAAGCAGGGTGATTTTGCACCTGTAGGGAGCACTTAGCAATGTCTGGAGATATGTTGATTGCCATAATAGGTGGGGAGAGGAATGCTACTGGCATTTAGTGGGTATTGGTCAGAGATGCTACTACACATTTCCAATGTGCAGGACAGGTTCCCTCCCCCACACCCCCCAGAGTTATCTATCCTGGTACCAAGGATAAAAACCTGCTCTATACATCTGAAAAGAGTTGGGATTTTGAAGGGCAGGGCTATTGGGTAGTATTAGGATGACTTGGTTCTTGCACTGAGGAGGAAGCAGGGGGACGTGAGTTTAGGAGGACAGTGAGCAGCTCCATCTCTACTTTCAGTCCCCACAGAGGACGGACTTTCTACCTCTTGGTATATGAGTCCCTGTCCTAAGCTGTGAGGAAAATACTGCACCTAGAGCTCGGGAGGCTGGTATGAAAGGTTTAAATAACGCCAAAACGACTGGACCGGGTCCCGCGGGCGGGCTGTCTTTCTCCGCGGTTGTGCTCTGGGCACCTGGGACGTGCATGAGTCTTCTCTCCCCTGAGCTAGCTCATCATTTATAAGTGACAGCCGCCGAACTTGGAAAGTACGACACCGAGTTGGCCAGTGGAAGACTTACTCAGCTTTCTCGCCGGAGCCTTGGGTCTTAACTTATTTATCTTTAAGAGAAGATAAGTAGGACACGGCCACGCAAGCTCTGTTATGTGAGGAGGGAAGAGCGCGTGTGAAATTTCTGCGGAAGAGCACGAAACTGTCAAGGCTGCGGCGGGTTGAACTCGGCTGCAGAGGAGCGCGCGGGCGCGAGGTGGCGCTGCGTTCTCGCGGCAGCGGAGGGCTCAGCCCCGCACGCGCGTCGCCACGGTGCGTGTTGCCGCGCGGACACCCCGGAGTGAAAAATAGAGTAACAGGAAAGATTTAGTTCTTAAAATAAGTCAGCAGCCCAGCGAAGCGAGTACTGCTATGGCAGGTACATTTTCTAGCTTGAACTGATGGAAAAGGGCATTGACTGCCTACAGGCATCTGGCCACAGACAACCAAGAGATAAAAATACACAATTAAATGAAACCACGCAGCAGGCCCGCCTTCAGAAGGGAATGAGAACGCGCTGGACTCAGCCAGAGGTCTGGGATCTGGCATCGATGTTCCCCCCGAATGACTGTTGTGTAAATGCAGAGTTGTCCCCTGGAGACCCTTTTCATTGTCTCCTTGGCTCTTCCCCAATGAGGAGAGGGCTGGCCCCATGCTCAGATGCCGCCTTTCCCAGCCTCCGTGTTCCAGGTGGGACGGGCATCACGTTCGTTACCTAGGTTGGAAGGCAAGCCAGGTGACCATCACAGGAGGGGGATGCGAGTGAGAAGGGGGAGGAGCTCTCAGCGTTGTCATGGTGACGGGCCATCCACCTGCGGGGGGGTGGCCAGAGTGGTCTCCTGGGACAGTCTAACACCACTTTTGGGGGGGGGGGTGAGTTCGGACTCACAGGATCGGACACAAGTTCCCAATCATTTCGACCTGTCCCCACTCTTGTAGCCCTCGCCGTGCAGTCTCAGGTTGGCGGTGCTTTAAGAAGGGGGGGAGTGACGGGCTGAGAAGGTGGTTTGGGGACTAATAGTCTTGCATCCCAGCTCCGCCACCAGCTAGCTCTTTGACCTTGGAAATGTCATGTCACTCAAGCCTTGGTGAAAAAGGTGATCTGTGAAAGGTGGATAAAGTGGGCAGGGAGCTTGCAAGAACTGCTCCAATTTTCCCAGCAGCGGAAACCGGGAAGACTTCAAATAAAGAGACCAGACTTCATTGGAGGAAGTGTTAGGCCCAGCGGAGGGACCTGGAATGGATACGGGCAAATGCCTTTTTCAACACTTTTAGCCATTTTCATTTTTGCTTGTGGCTGCCTAGCCTGAGTGCTAACCCATGCTTGGTAAATTGTTAGTTTATTCTCCCATTCTTGGGTTTCTTGACCTCTAATGATGGAACCATAACTGTCACGGTCGCAGCACTGGGCATAGGGCATGAGCTCTTTAGGAATACTTATCCCCTCAGTTCAGTGTTTGCAAGCACCTGTGAGGCAGGATACATTCGAGGAGAAGCCAGCAAGTCACTGGGGACCATCCTTTGGCCCATGAGCCAGAGATTCTGGAGGCTAACTCCTGTCCTTCGGAGGAGGCAGGTGGGCACAAAATCAACTTCTCATAGGAGAAGCAGAGGTTCTGCCTTTTTCTCCAGACTGTAGCGTCTCGAAGCTGCTCTGGAAAGAATATGCTGTGAGTTCTTGTTCGATCATTAACGATACTTCAAAGGACAGATCCCATGCATAAAACCTTCCTTCCCATAGATGCACAGCTTCGTTTTTATCCTAAGTTGCACATTTTCATTGTGTCGTAAACAGCCACAGGGTTTAGAACAGGCCAGACCCCTAGCCCTGGGATATTAAACCAGGACTGTCTGGGCCAGTGATGCCTCAGGGTTGAACACTAGACTCACCTTCCAGTGGTGACAAAGTGACAGACAGTCGTCTTCAGCACCCTTCTGAGGTCAGCCTTTGGGTTGGAAGTGGCTCTTGATATAATTCTGATTTCCAGTTGGTTAGCATCTCACCATCTCCCAAACCTCATTTTAGGCCCCTTTAGAGTCAAATCACCTTGTCTTTCCTACTTTGTTTTAGAGTCCAGCCTCCTGGACCAGGATCTCTGGGCTTTGTGATGTAAAGTACATTTGCCAACTTGGCCTGGGTCCCATCTGCTGGCATGTTCGGTGTCATCAGTTTCAGGTAGGGTGCTTTGGGAAAGGGAACTAACATTTAGTGAGGGCACACTATGTTTCAGGCATCTATTGGGTGCTTTCTGTACATTGATTTATGTATATAAATAGTATCATTGCAATTAGCCCTGACTAAGAGATGTCTTTAAGGATGACCTTGTTTCTAAGTAGGCAGCTTGCAAATGCACTTGGGTTTAAAGCTCGGATCTGAGTTCTTCCCAGTGCCTTGTACTATTGAAGTTTATGCCTTAATCAACACATATTTATTTAAGTATCTTTTCTGCAAGAAGTATTGTGCTAGGTAACCTTGAGCAATTCAAGGACATGCAGGCCATGGTTGCTGCCTTCGGGGAATTACAGCACAGTGTGGGAGGAAGACTAACACGTAGGGAAGTTAATGAGTGATACCAAGTTCTCACAAATTCCCAATAAGAAGAGATGAAATGCTCACTCAGGGAAGAGACACCTGGGTGGGAAGTGGAAGTTCATGAAGAAAGTGGGACATGAGCTCCTTCCTGAAATGTGCATAAGATTTGGGTGGAGCCAGACCTAGCCGATTCCTAGTGGAGTTCGCAGGGTCTGCTCCACGGACCCAATGTCAAGTGGTCTCAGTGGTGTGGATTCCTCCGGTGGAGAGAGTGCAGATCCCAGCCAGGTGGGGACCCTTTTCCTCAGAGCCTTGTTTAGAGCGTGGTTCC
Organism: Mustela putorius furo; assembly: GCF_011764305.1. Taxonomy (NCBI): domain Eukaryota; kingdom Metazoa; phylum Chordata; class Mammalia; order Carnivora; family Mustelidae; genus Mustela; species Mustela putorius. The sequence continues at coordinate 20,542,902 of NW_025421402.1, read as the reverse complement.
CACATCCCCAGAATGGCTGGGGGTTCCCTAGATAGGGAGAATCAACTGGGTGACCTCAATGACCCCATCTTGGTCTCCCCAATCTAAGAGGACTGGTAGAATTTACAAGTCTCTCCCTCAAACCACGAAAAGGTCATGCTGTTGCCTGCAACTCTTGTTGGGGGTAGGGGGCAGAGGATCTAGTCTGTGGACATCTGTGCTCTCTTTCTCCAATTCTCTCTGTGGCTGTGTCTCTTACCCAGTGAATCCAGGGGGCAGCGGAGTGGGAGGCACGCAGACTCTGTACCAAGCAGGCTTATCACTTACTTGCTGTTTGACCTTGGCCGAGTTGCTTTATAAACTGCAGTCTCCTCATCCATAAAATTCAAATTCAACCTTTTTAGGGTTGCTCTGAAGCTTAAGTTGGATTGCACATAAAACCATTTCAGACAATCTTGGTCCACGTGAATAAAATGCAGAGCTCAGTTAGCTCTTGGCTGCTCTGACGTAATGCTGGCTGTTTGAAACAAGTACTCACAAGTGCTTTCAGAGTATCCATGGCCTCAGCATCTGAGTTATTCTCCTACTATTGGATTTCCTGAGAACTGGTCAACCACCTTTGCCCTAGACCTTCAAATGTTTGTTGAGAGCCTACAATATACCCTCCCACTGTAGGGGTCCAGTGATGGATGATGGAGACATTGTTGATGTCTTGTGAGTGTGCTTTGGGGTTCCTGCTGTGGGCTGTTCCCAGGTGCTCTAGAGAGGAGCTGCGAGCAGAAGCCCCTTCCAGGGCTGTGAAGGTGCCCTGAGAGCCTTCATAAGCGCACAACATCCCATTCCCAGGTGAGGCTCAGTCCTTTGGGCTGTGGTTTGGGAATGTTCTTTCAGTTTCTCTACTGACAAATCCTTTCTCCTTTGAGTGCACTATACCAGGGCTCATCTCTGACTACATGTTAGAAGGGCCTGGGAATTTTGAAAAGATCCTGATGAGCTGGAGCCCTCCCTGGACCGACAGGGCCACTGTCAGGGGTGGCGCCTGGGCATCGTGTATTTCTAATGTTTCCCTTGGTTCTAGTAGCATCAGGATTGAAACAGGTCCCCGTTAAAACCTTGCAGGAGAGAATCTCCCTAGACTTTGGCTTTCAGCAGGCAGTTTGTGGGTGATCACTGGGGAGATGATCTCAGATTGGTTTCCCCAATTTTCCCCCTAAACTTCCTCCCGAGGGTTTGAAGTGTTGGGTTCAGGAGATCTGCTTTTCAGATACAACTTCTGGCATTTTGTTCCAAGTGAACTTGCTTTTTATTTTTTGATGAACTCTGAAAGCTCTTTGCAGAGATAAGTTAACCTCTTGCCTATAAAATGGGACCAAAATAATATATGACTTCTTACCTATCAGATGAGAACCTAACAAGAAAAAAAAAGAATAAGGTTAATTGTTGGAAGAAATTAAAAATGCATTATGTGCCATGGATGGTGCTTAGGTTGTCTGTGTGTGTGTGTATGTTTAAATATAAGATGAATGGAATTTGGTTACTGCACCGAAGGAACTATCAGTCTAACGGGGAAGAAGTCCACGTGCTGGGAAGTCACAGCAGGGCAGGTGGAAAAACTGAAGGCTTAGACTTGGTGGGGACCCTGCCGCCAGCGTCTCTTGTCTGGATTTGAATTCTGGCTCTTAAACTTTTGAAAAGGCATTTGACCTTGATCGACCTTCATTTCCTCCTCTGTAAATTGGGGGACCGGACTCAGACCTTGTCAGCTAGGTGGTCATGAGGATGAGGTGGGTAACGGATGTACATTGTGAAGACTTATGCTTGGTAAAGAGGGAGCCCTCGATGCAGGAGAGTAATCATCGTTGGGCGCTTACAGCAGGAACCAGTGTGACGTTTTCCATTTTCAGCGATATTCAGACCCTGCGATGGCAGCCCACCAGTGAGGGAGCTGGACACTCTGCATTTCAGATGTAGGGAGGTTGGAGGTCCATTTCTTTCCCCATCGCTAGCCTTGCCTGTGATTTAGATGCTGTGAGAGCCGCCTTGGGTATGTTGTGAACCTTTGTAAGTCTTGATGTTATCATCTGTTAAATGGGAAGACTTGTCTTAGCATGAGGATGAGCCCACACGGGGCTTCTCAGCCTGAGTGCTCAGCAGATGGGTCTTTATTCTGCAGAGATGCATGTGTGTTTCCCTGGAACCCCGCACTGCCCTACACGTGGGGAGATTACTAAGCGTGGAGGAACGCAGCTGGAGACCACTGGGGTGGGGGTGGGGTGTGAGGAGACGAGGATTTTCAGATTGAAACTTGGTAACATTAATCCTTATTTTCAAAGCTCTTTTCTCCAGTTCATCTACCTCTCCCCAGCTGGTACGATGGTACTCTGCATTTGACTTGGTGGGATTAAGTGTGCCACTGGGTTCAGGGGACAGTGGTGAAGGTGAGCCGTCTGACATTCTCATCTGCATGACGGGATAAACTGTCCTTGAATCTAATCCACAAACTAAAGTGTAAAGCTATTAGTCAGGTCCCTAGGCAGAGCTTTACTGGACCGAAGTGTCCAGAGTGGCTCTCCATACCTGATAGATAGTTTGGAAAGACTGAGCGTGCATATTAATTCCCTGTCTCTGCAAAATGAAATCCACTTTCGAGCAGTAATGGCTGGTTTCACAACATGCCAGGATCTGTCGCTGGTGCGTAGAAGTGATGGTGATCACAGAATATCCTTTTTGGGCTCCCCTATGGCCTTGGGGAGGCTGTGCCCTCTTCCCAGGGTGGCTTGCTCTCTGGCTGAACTGGTCTGGCTGGCTGTTTTTAACTCCGCCAACTGGCCATGGGAGTCCTTAGTAGGCTCCCTCTACAGAGGTGTGTGAAGTTGAGATGATGGCTGAAAATTTCTCTGCAGCTACAAATGGGCTCAGAAATTTCTATTAAGAGTAAATTAGTAGGTAAGGCATGAAATCAGACAAAAACCTAAAAAAAATGTTTTAACTATTCACCCCTCTCTCTCTTTTTTAAAGATTTCATTTATTTGACAGACAGAGATCACAGGTAGGCAGAGAGGCAGGCAGAGAGAGAAAGGGAAGCAGGCTCCCTGCTGAGCAGAGAGCCCAGGCTCGATCCCAGGACCCTGACCTGAGCCAGAGGCAGAGGCTTAATCCACTGAGCCACCCAAGCTCCCCTTACCTCTCTCCTTTAACTTTTGGCTCCAATTCTTCCTGAGACATAAGTGCCGGGGAACATCAGCAGAGATATGAGTAGTGAAGGCTGGGGCAGTGGGAACGCATCTAGGAAAAAGTTAGGGTTGGAATGAACAGTCATTTTAGGCAGCAGTTTGGGGGAAGAAAGCCTAGGTTGGACTCTCTTCTTTGGTAATGGCTTTCCTGAAGGGAAATGGTGACCATTTACAGATTCCAGATGAAGGGGTCATCTGTACCCTGTGACATTTAACTACTCTATTTTCTTTAATTTAAAGTATTGTTTCCTAAATAACAAGCCAAAGAGCACTGTCCTGGAGTGATGTTTCAGGAAGAGGCTTTGTGGTCACAGGATCCTGGGAAGCCTGAAGACTACAGTGCCTCTTGGAAATTTACAGCTCTTGTTGGCAGGTTAAAGACACTGAGAAGTCCGGCAGAGAAGTAAAGGGTGTTAGTTTGTTTCACCAAGCACTTCACAACCTTATTTAAGTTGGCTAACAGAAGCCACGAGGGAAAACATCAGATGAAGCAACATACTGCCATGGCTGCCACTGGTCCCAGTCTTGGGATATGCCCCCCTCCCCAGGAGGTGCTCCTGGCTCCCGACAACACACGGGGGAAGGGGCTGGTCTTTGGCTTGTGGAGCCGGCAGTGGGCTGGCCTGGTCAGGCTGGTGGCCACAGAATGGAGGACCGCATTCCTGCTAAGTCAGGCTCGGAGGCCCTTCTGCTGTGCGGGGGGGATCTCTGCTCTTCCTGGCGTGTCATCTAGCCTCTTGGTGTTACAGGGGGGTTTTGCCAGCAAACCTGGCTTCACAGCAGAGTTTAAAAAGGCTTCTTTTCTGTGGCTCATCCCAGGGTGCTATCTAAAGTGAGAGGGGTGGGGGAACCTGGCTGGCTCAGTTGATGAAGCGTCTGCCTTCGGCTCAGGTCGTGACCTTGGGGTCCTGGGATGGAGCCCTGGGATGGGCTTCCTGCTCAGCAGGGAGTCTGCTTCTCCCTCTCCGTCTCCCTCTGCTTGCTGCTTCCCCTGCTTGTGCTTTCTCTCTGTCAATAAATAAAATATTAAAAAAAAAATAAAGTGAGAGGTGTGGCAGCAAACAGTCGGGGAGAGGAGCATCCTTCCTGACTTTCCCTCTTGGACTGAGATGCAGGACAAGAAGGTAGCTCTGGCTGAGCAATGCTGGTCAAAGGGGAGAATCGAAGAATTTGAGACCGTGGTCTTGGTCAGTGTGTTTGAGTCATTTAGAATGCTTGTTGTGCTGGATGGGGCACAGAGATGAAGACAGCCCAGAAGGACGAAAATAAACCATCCTAAGGAGGGCGCAGGTTAACAAATAATGACAAAAAATAGTGCCTTAGGAGAGGGACTTACACAGCGGGGTCAGGGAGGGGTCAGCAAGCCTGGAACTGGGGGTCTGAGAAACTCAGCTTGGAAGTGGGAATTTCTCTTTGGACTAAAGGGCAGGGAGAGAAGGGAGAGCATTCCAGGCGGAGGTTGTAGCGTCGTCAAGAGAAGAGGTTTCCACAAGGGGCTCCTGGGGGGCTCATTCGGAGAAGCCTCTGTCTTCAGCTCCGGTCATGATCCCAGGGTTCTGGGATTGAGCTCCGTGTTGGGTTCCCTGTTCAGCGGGGAGCCTCCTCCTCCCTCTCCCACTCCGCCTGCCTGTGTTCTCTGTCTCTCTGTCAAGCAGATAAATAAAATCTTTAACAAAGAAAAGAGAAAAAGAGGTTTCCCCCAGCAGTGAGGATGGGGAAAGGAGTCGCCCCAGGTAGAAGGTGCTAGCTCTGGGTCCAGGAAGGGCGAGGAGGGACAGAAGAGAAAGAAAGTCCACAGGTCAGGGTACGGGGCTAGGGACAGCGGCTTCCAGCACCTTCAGTGCCATGTCCGGCCGAGTCATCGTACGGACAATCACATCACGTTTGGGAGAGAATCGCGGGCTTGGCTTCGAGTGTGGGGCACTGGACCTAACACCTCGTCCTCCGCCTCTTCTCCAGGAGTGACCGTCGGAGAAGAGAAGATGAGGTCTTGGGGCAGCCTTCCCCGACGCCAGCGCCCGCCCTGGAAGCTGACCCTTCACCTCAGCAACCTCCCACCCGGGGGGCCCCGAGGTGACAGTGGGATTCTCACCTCCTCTCGACTTTGGGGCAGACAAGCGGGCCCTCTTCCCGGCTGTGGTGGAAGTGCCTTCCTGTCCGGGCCTGAATGGCAGCTCTGTCCCCGGCTCAGGCGCAGGCAGGGAAGGAGAATGCTCCCGTTGTCCCGGGAAGGGGCTTCTGCAGGGCTGTCAGGGCCTGAATATATATAGCGACCTGGGCTACAGTCGCGTCCAGAGTCGCTATCAGAAAGAAAATACAGGAGATCTCCATGTCTGCCAAGATGTCACACCTCAGAGATTTAAAGCTGGACGAAGCGACTTGCTGACCTCCAACCTGCTCACTGGGGGCACATCTGTCTTCCCTGATGGAATTCTCCAGGCTCCGGCTGCCGCTGCTGCTGGGCCGGGCTCTGCTGCCGAACACGGGGCTCAGCCTGCAGGCCTCCGGGAAGCTCAGCCCGCTGCACGAGGCCCTCCCTGGAACAGGATGCACGAGGACTTGTTTTGCTTTTTTCCTCTTTGTCTTCTTCATCAGCCCCCGTGACCTTCTTTTCTAGGGAGTAATAGCAGGGAAATAGTAGTAGCAGGGAAATGTCATAGATGAGAACCAGGGCAGTGACGGTGACCACTGCTGGCTCAGTGGCCTATTGGGTTCCTTTTCGTGCTCTGGAGAGAGCCCTGTCACCAAAATTCTGCAGGTATTTCTGGTGCATGGGACTGGGGAGTGAGACAGGTTAAGAGACAGACCGGGTGAGCAGACCCAAGAAACATATGGACCTAGGAGCAAAAGCCAGGGGAGAGGCAGGGTCCTGGTCTTAGGGCCGCGAGATGAAGACAGGGCTTCTAGAGAGCCAAATGCAGGGAAACAGTTACACGTTTCCTTGTAGGGCCCTTCTCAAAGCCCTTAGCAGTCAGGCTCTGGAGGAGGAGGAGGATAGTCGTGAACTTGTAGAAAAAAGACCTGCCTGGGGTCTTGACTCGAAACACCAGGGGTTGATGAACCAACACTTTTCCCTTCCTCCTGTGTCCTTCCCCCTCCTCCTAGGCGGCCCCCACCTTTCCTGGCCGTCCTGCACTACTCCGGTGGGAAGGGGACTCTGCATTTTGTCCCAGCCTCAAGCATGGAGTTGCGTGAGCTCATGGCCGAGGTGCGGGGTGAGGTGCTCATGGAGACGGGGCAGAGCTTCTGATGTTGGGCTGGACTGTGTGTGCGCTTTCCCGCCTCTGGTTAGGTGGACAAGGCGGTGAGAATGAATGAGGGGTCTCCTGTTTGCTGCCTTTTCACCTTGTAGCTGTCCACCTCTGTCTCAGGGGAGCTGAGGGGTGGCCACAGTCATTGGTGGCGGCGTGACAGTCAGGGACTGGCTGGGAGAAGGTGACGCCTGTGTGGGACACTGAGTCAGGCCTTTGTCCCACTTCCTGTGGGGAGGGTGAGACATTCTGGGGTCCTAGCAGAATTCTACGTGTTGGAGGGCTCTGGGGAGGGACAGCAGAGCCGTGGCCATGTGGTTGTCTGAGAGGCAGGGAAGGGACCCCGCTGCCTCCGGTGACTTGCTCCCTGTTACGGTTTGGCTAAGGGAAGCGGCTCGAAGCCCTGAATTAGAGTGATTCAGTTCTCTCTTCGCATCACTGAGTCACAAGGTCAGGGTGTTTATCTGGTGGGGTGATCAGTCCACAAATCCTTTCTCTTCTTCCTTCTATTGCCTGCTTTTTTCAAACACACACTCAGATCAGCAAACTGGGAAAACAAACGACAGGCAACCCCTCACCCCCCCCCCCCCAAAACCCCAAAAATCAGCCTGGAGGCAAATTGTAAGCACTCAAGAATAGAAATTGTCTTCATAGCACCTCCCCCCCTTTTTTAAAAAAAATTTTATTTATTTATTTGACCGACAAATATCACAAGTAGGCAGAGAAGCAGGCAGAGAGAGAAGAGGAAGCAGGCTCCCTGTGGAGCAGAGAGCCCAATGCAGGGCTTAATTCCAGGACCCTGAGATTGTGACCTGAGCTGAAGGCAGAGGCTTTCACCCACTGAGCCACCCAGGGGCCCTAGGATCCCCTTTTAATTGCTACTCCCTACCCTAACCTCCCACTTTCCACATTAAAGGAATTATATTGAAAGCTGGAATTTTCATTGTAGGAAGCCCAAATCCCCTTTGTGATGGCTTCATGAGAGGGTGAGGAATAGGTTATTGCCAGGGGACACCTGCCTAGTGGTGATGGGGACCATTGTTTGCCACCCCTGGGGAGAGGGGGCGGAGGCAGGGGTGTGATTGTGGGGCTCTGGATCCTGAGCTCAGAAAGGGGCCCTGGGACAGATGAGGACCTCTGCCCTTGGCTCTGTGGTTCCATAATAGTTCTTGGGTCCCTAAAAAGTCCTATGTTGGAGCCATGCACTTCTAGGAATCACGCATCTTCACAGCTCACTAGACGATCAGTTATTCTGGTCTTGATGCTCGTAGAGCTAGTCTCTTCCCCTGTGTCACAGTGTCCTTGGGGCAGGAGGAACTATGAGTTATTTATTCATTCCTGCCATGCCTGGGTGCTTTGCCTCTGCCATCTCATGAGATCCTCCTCCCTCTCTCCCCTTCCTCGACACAAATTGGTGTCTCTCCCTGTTGTGCAGGTGAGGACAGGGAGGGACAGGGAGGCGGAGTGCGGGTGATCTGTCCAATAGAGTCAGAACAAAAGGGCAGGGGTTAAGAAGGGTCAATGCTGGATTGGAGCCTAGGCTAGTCTGATTTGGAAAGCTTTGCTCTTTCGCTTATACTCTGCCATCTTTCTATGGCTTTGGTTCCTGTTTTAAAGGTCACCAACCAACATATTCCATCTTTTCAGGTCAGGTGTGCCAAAATTCCAGGTTTGGCACTGGACCCTTGGACTCTGTGAATGCCTTCGAGGTGGAACCTGGGATCTGCGTATACGCCCCCCTGCCTCTCACAGCTGTGTGCTAAGTTGGGTTGATAAGGCAGGTGGCACATAAGGTGGATAATTGATTTTCCTTTTATGAATATTCATTTGAGGTTACTTCTCCATCTGCTCTCCTTCTGCAGTTTGAAAATGGCCACTGAGTACTGAACAGGAGCATGCCTGTCCCTCTCCTTCTAGGTCACTCCTTGTACCGCTGGAGGAACAGGGCTGAGCCAATTACTTTTGGAAGGCCAGAACACAGAGCGCTGGGTGGATTGTCTGGGCTTGGGACTTTTCCAGATTGCATAGTCTTAATTGTATTGAGCTCTTTGGAGCCATCTGATGAATTGATTCTCAGCATGGCCATCTGCACAGAAATGCAGGGCTGGTTTCAGGACCAGGAGGCAGTTATGCCCGAGTTATGTGGCTGAGCCCCTGGGCAGTTCTCAGAAGGGGAGGGCTAGTAGGTCGCCAATAATAGTCCGTGATGGAGAAGAAGAGCCATCAAGTGCGGAGGCCTCATTAGTTTTGATGGATTTGGCCCAAATAATATAACATTTTAGTCCCTTGTGTAAAAGCCAGGCTAAGTACCAAATAAAAATGTCTCTTTGGGCCCATAGGAACTGATTTTGGGGGGAGGGAAAATTCGGTGACCCTCTGGCTATGGTTCAAGGGTTCCAAAGTGATGAAGTTTGTGTTGAAGCCATGTCTTTCGCCTCAGAAGAGACTGTTTACCGGATATCGTATCAACAAGGACTGAATCTTATGTAACTCTTCCCCCATCTATGAAATGTGGTAATTGATGATCCTAATAATGATCTGTCAAGATGGAAATATGTGACATGGTCCCCTTGCATCATTACAGATCAACAAATCTTGTTCACTGAAGTTTTAATGTAAAATGCATTTCAAAGTTCCAGTTCTGGGGACAATTACAATGTGTGGGGTTTCCCCCCAACACCAAGCAATTCTGGGACACCAACTGAGTGTCCTACAACTCAGTTCTGGAACTATCTGCCTAGAGACAGTGTCATATCCCACAGCTTAAAAGCTTAGTCCTCCACTCCAGGTGCCAGTCTCAGGTCTGGGGTGTCACCTGTACTTCTGACCCCCTCCATGGGTCTGATTATTTTGCCACCGGCTCATGAGACTTAGGACACTAGTGTACTTGCTAGATTATTGGTTTATTACAAAGGACACAAATAGGAATGAACAGCCAGGTGAAGAGATATATAGGATAGGATGACCCTCTGTCCTTTGGAATTTGGGCCCAGCATGATGGCACATGGAAACATTCTGGTTTGCCTACCTGGAAGCTCTTCAAACCCTGTCCTTTTCTGGGTGGGGGGAGGCTTATGGAAGCTTCATTACACATGCAGATCATTGGCCTTTGGTGATTCATTCAACCTCCAGGCCCTCTCTCCTCCCAGAAATCAGCAGGTGAGAATGGATGTTCTAATCTTCTATTCAGGTTGGCTCCCCAGGCAACCAGCACCCATCCTTAGTTCCAAAGGTCACAGAGAGAGACCTTAAGAGACTCAAGGATAGAGAACAAATGGAGGGTTGACGGTAGGAGGTGGGTGGGGGGATGAGTTAGATGAGTGATGGGTATATTGTTTTAAGATTTTATTTATTTATTTATTTATGTTTATTTAATTTCTTTTCAGTGTAACAGAATTCATTGTTTATACACCACACCCAGTGCTCCATGTAATATGTGCCCTCCAAAGTACCCACCACCTGGTTCCCCCAACCTCCCAGCCCCTGCCCCTTCAAAACCCTCAGATTGTTTTTCAGAGTCCACAGTCTCTCATGGTTCACCTCCCCTTCCAATTTCCCTCAACTCCCTTCTCCTCTCCATTTCCCCATGTCCTCTGTGTTATTTATTTGACAGAGAGAGATCACAAGTAGGCAGAGAGGCAGGCAGAGAGAGAGAAGAAAGCAGGCTCCCCGCTGAGCAGAGAGCCCGATGTGGGGCTCGATCCCAGGACCCTGAGACCATGACCTGAGCTGACGGCGGAGGCTTAACCCACTGAACCACCCAGGCATCCCAAGTGATGGGTATTAAGGAGGGCACTTTTTATCATGAGCACTGGGTATTATATATAAGTGGTGAATCACTGAATTCTACCTCTCAGACCAATATTACACTGTATGTTTTTTAAAATTTATTTTAAGTTCACTTAATTAATATATAATGTATTATTTGTTTCATACATATGTATATATTCAATCTGAAACAAATAATACATTATACATAATTATATACATAGTTATACATTATAATTATTATAATGTATAACATATATAATTATATATGTATAATATATATGATATGTAATATATTATACATAATATTATATTATATATAATATGTAATAAATACAATATATAATTATATATATAGTACATTATATATATAATATATATATTCATATATATTTACATCTTCTTTATCCATTCACCTGTCAGTGGACATCTGGACTCTTTCCATAGTTGGTTATTGTGGACATTGCTGCTATAAATATTGTAGTACAGGTGTCCCTTTGGATCACTTCATTTGTATCTTTGGGGTAAATACCTAATGGTGCAATTGCTGGATTGTAGGGTAGCTCTATTTTTTTTTAAAGTTTTATTAATGTATAATGCATTATTTGTTTCAGGGGTACAGATCTGTGAATCATCAGTCTTACCCAATTCACAGGCACATACCATAGCACATACCCTCTCCAATGTCAACAACAAGCCACCCGCCCAACAACCCTCAGTTTGTTTCCAGAGATTAAGAGTCTCTTATGGTTTTTCCTCCCTCCCTTGTCGCATCTTGTTTCATTTTTTCCCTCCCTTCCCCCCACGACCCCCTGCCCTGTCTCTCAAATTCCTCATATCAGAGAGATCATATGATCATTGTCTTTCTCTAATTGACTTCTTTCCTTCAGCATAATACCCTCTAGTTCCATCCACATTGTAGCAAATGGTAAGATTTCATCTTTTTGATGGCTACATAGTATTCCATTTTGTGTGTGTGTGTGTGTGTGTGTGTGTGTGTGTGTGTACCACATCTTCTTTATCCATTCATCTGTTGATGGACATCTAGGCTCTTTCCATAGTTTTGCTATTGTGGACATTTCTTCTATAAACATTTGGGTGCATATGCCCCTTCACATCACTACATTTGTATCTTTAGGGTAAATACCCAGTGGTACGATTGCTGGGTTTTAGGGTAACTCTGTTTTCAACTTTTTGAGGAGTCTCCATTTTGTTTTCCAGAGTGGCTGCACCAGCTGGCATTCCCACCAACAGTGTAGGAGGGTTCCCTTTTCTCCGCATCCTCACCAACATCTGTGGTTTCCTGACTTGTTCATTTTAGCCGTTCTGACTGGTGTGAGGTGGTATCTCACTGTGGTTTTGATTTGTATTTCCCTGATGCCGAGTGATATGGAGCACTTTTTCATGTGTCTGTTGGCCATCTGGATGTCTTCTTCACAGAAATGTCTGTTCGTGTCTTCTGCCCATTTCTTAATTGGATTCTTTGTTCTTTGGGTGTTGAGTTTGATAAGTTCTTTATAGATTTTGGATACTAGCCCTTTATCTGATAAGACATTTGCAAATATCTTCTCCCATTCTGTCAGTTGTCTTTTGGTTTTGTTGACTGTTTCCTTTGCTGTGCAAAAGCTTTTTATCTTGATGAAGTCCCATTAGTTCATTTTTGCCCTTGCTTCCCTTGCCTTTGGAGATGTTTCTAGGAAGAAGCTGCTGTGGCTGAGGTTGAAGTGGTTGCTGCCTGTGTTCTCCTCAAGGATTTTGATGGAATCCTGTCTCACATTGAGGTCTTTCATCCATTTTGAGTCTATTTTTGTGTGTGGTGTAAGGGAATTATCCAATTTCATTCTTCTGCATGTGGCTGTCCAATTTTCCCAACACCATTTGTAGAAGAGACTGTCTTTTTTCCACTGGACATTCTTTACTGCTTTTTCAAAGATTAGTTGACCATAGAGTTGAGGATCCATTTCTGGATTCTCCATTATGTTCCATTGATCTTTGTTTCTGTTTTTGTGCTTGAAGTTTGGAACTGTGATGCCACTAGCTCTGGCTTTCTTTTCAGCATTTCTATTACACTGCTTGTTAACTTACCCTAATTTAAATAAATATTTGAAAGAAAAAAAACCCCAAGAAGAAAACAAAATTCACCTCATTAACATAAACTCAGTCATGGTGGAATGGGGTTCATTGTGAATAACAAGACACTGATTTTATCTTTATGGCTCTGAAGGGATTTCGAGAACTGAGGAGAAAAGGCCAACTATAACAAAAGATGCTCCTGTGGTGCTTGAGTGTCTCAGTCAGTTAAGCATCCAATTCTTTGTTTTGGCTCAGGTCACCATCTCAGGGCTGTGAGATGGAGCCCTATGGCAGTCTCCTGCTGGGTATGGAGCCTGCTTGGGATTCTCTCTCTCTCTCTTTCTCTCTCTAGCTGTGCCCCTATCCCATACCCCCCCCCCCCATACTGTCATGCTCTCTCTCTCTCTCTTAAAAAAAAAAAAGATGCTCCCATTTTTCTTTTCAGAAAATTCCAAGTGTTTTGGGAACTATGAGCAAGGAACCAAATATAAACTTATTAAAGAGACAAAAACCCAAATATGTATTTATTATAAATCCCACAATATCACCCTAGGCTTCATACTTCGGAAATTGTTAGGCTATACATTGTATTTAGGAATACTCTCAGTATTAAGATAATTAGTACAATTCTGACCATGATTGACAATGTGTAGCTTATTCTACATTTCCTATTCAACACTCACTCATTCATACATTCCTCACTTATAACGAACACTTTCATTCATTCTTTTTTTTTTTTTAAGATTTTATTTATTTATTTGTGAGAGAGAGAGGGTGAGAGAGATCACAAGAAGGGGGAGTCTCAGGTAGAGGGAGAAGCAGGCTCTCTGCTGAGCAAGGAGCCTGATGCAGAAATTGATCCCAGGACCCTGGAATCATGACCTGAGCCTAAGGCAGAAGCTTAACCAAATGAGTCACCCAGGCATCCCATTTTCATTTTTTCTTAAGAAAGAATTACCCTGGGGGCATCTGGGTGGCTCAGTGGGTTAAGCCGCTGCCTTCGGCTCAGGTCATGATCTCAGGGTTCTGGGATCGAGTCCCGCATTGGGCTCTCTGCTCAGCAGGGAGCCTGCTTCCCTCTCTCTCTCTCTGCCTGCCTCTCCATCTACTTGTGATTTATCTCTGTCAAATAAATAAATAAAATCTTTAAAAAAAAAAAGATTGCCCCTGTACCTGGCATGGGGCAAGAACAATTAATAAAATTTAAAAGTTAGCATTATGTAAAAATGGCACTAATTTAGCATGAGTCTTAGGCACCATCACGGGCAGAGAAGACCTAGAGTCCTGGGTAAGACACAGCTCGTGCTGGAGTGGAACATGTATGTAGTGGGGGAATGGGCTGGGAAACCAAGCAGTGCATGCCTCAGAAAGGGGACATGTGGAAGTGCTTCCCACACTTGAGGGGCTTAGGGAGTTTGAGGGATAAATGGGTATTATCTCAGCAAAGAGGAAGTGTGCCTGAAGGTGTATTCCAGAAGAGTGACTGCTGTCCTGGAGAGAGATTACTGCCTTCTGTTTTTGTTTTTTTTTTTTATTTTTTTATTTTATTTATTTATTTGACAGAGAGAAATCACAAGTAGGCAGAGAGGCCGGCAGAGAGAGAGAGAGGAGGAAGCAGGCTCCCTGCTGAGCAGAGAGCCCGATGTGGGACTCGATCCCAGGACCCTGAGATCATGACCTGAGCCGAAGGCAGCGGCTTAACCACTGAGCCACCCAGGCGCCCCTGCCTTCTGTTTTTGAATTGTTCTCTTTCTTTATAGGAGTCATCTGTGTGAACTCTTGGTCTACACCAGTGGTTCTCAACTGGATTTTGCTGTGTCCTCCCCCACCCCTGCCAATTCCAGAGACATTTGGCAGACATTTTAGGGTGTCACCAACTGGAGGGGTGGGGTGCTACTGGTATTTAGTGTGTACAGGCCAGGGATAGTGCTAAACGTCCTATTTATGCACAGGACAGCCCCCCCCCCCCAAGAGTCTCAGGCCCCAAGTATCAATACAGCTGCTCCTGAGAAATGACAATCTAGGTCTGCACTCATTCTCTGCCTCTGAACTCCCTGCAGAAGCACTGTCAAAGGAGGCAAGAGGTGCTCCCCCTGGCCGGTGGTGGACGGATACTGAGAGCCTTTTCCCAGGTCCACCCCCGCTGGATGCTGGAGGAGGGATTTCTCGCTGTCATATGTGATCCTGTCTGCACTGATATAAAGCAGTTGGCTAATAACTGTAAAATGAACCAAAGTACAAGCCACTGCCTTATGATGGCATTTTAACGAATAAGCACATGAAGAGAGTGTGTGAAATGAAGACAATAGTATACGTGTGAGTGGTTGGGACAAGTTAGAGGAAATAACGTATGTGTTTAGTATGGGATATGGTGACAGTGCTGCTGCTTCTCGTTTTTATTATGGTGTGATGGCTTCTTTGATGTGTCAGCTTGGCTAGGCTCTAGTCCCCAGTTATTCAATCAAACAAACACTGATCTAAATCTTTCTAGGGGGGCCTGGCTGGCTCAGTCAGTAGAATGAATGACACTTGATCTTAGGATTGTGAGTTCAAGTCCCAAGTTGGGTATAGGTATCACTTAAAAAACAAACAAATGCTGATCTAGGTGTTTAGCAAATAGAGTTAATGACCCTAATCAGGTGACTTTAAGTAAGGGAGATTATGCTGGATCACTTGGTTGGGGCTGACTGAATCAGGTGAAAGGCATTAAAAAGAGGGCTGAGGCTTTCCTAGGAACCCTTCCCTTGGATGACAGCGTCAGGTAGATTGGATACAGAATTGGTCTGGCTAGTTAAGTTGACATGATCTCTAACCCAGTATACGCTTGTAATCTAAAAATGGGGTTTGGGAGGCACCTGGGTGGCTCAATTGGTTTAGCGTCCCAATATTGATTTCAGCTCAGGTCATGATCTTAGGGTCATGAGATCAAGTTCTCTGTTGGGTTCTGTGCTCAGTGGGGAGTCTGCTTCTCTCCCTCTCCCTTCGCCCCTTCCCTGCTCACTCTCTCTCTGTCTCTCTTAAATACATAAATCCATAAATAAATAAAATCTTAAAGAAAAGATTTTATTTATTTATTTATTTGACAGAGAGAGAGAGGGAGATCACAAGTAGGCAGAGAGGCAGGCAGAGAGAGAGAGAGAGGAGGAAGCAGGATTCCTGCTGAGCAGAGAGCCCGATGCGGGCCTTGATTCCAGGACCCTGAGACCATGACCCAAGCTGAAGGCAGAGGCTTTACCCACTGAGCCACCCAGGCACCCCAATAATTAAATTAAAAAAAAATAGGATTTAGGGAAAAAGAACTTATTTTTATGTATAGTTAGTTAAGTTTTCTAATGAGGGTGGATTCCAAGGTCAAGTGTTTTTGTGTTGGGCTGGATGATGATGAGTAGAAGTAAGTTATAGTGACTCTTTCCACCTAAATATTGAGCTGGAAGGACATTGAGGAAGGGCTGGGCGAGGAGATAGTCTTGTCCAGGGAGCTGCCGAAGCTGCAGAGGTGGCCCTAGAGGAGAGCCGGGGGCAGAGTGGCTGTGCCAGGAGAATTTCATAAGAAAGAATAGAAAAGTATCTAGGGGATATTATTTTATTTCTTTTTAAAGTTTTTATTTATTTAAGAAATCTCTACACCCAATGTGCGGCTTGAACTCATGACCCCAAGATTAAGAGTCACATACTTTTTCAACTGAGCCAGTCAGGTGCCCCTATCAAGGGGATTTTATAGAAAGGTTTGCATATGTCATGAGAATGTAGACCTTCTTCCCTGCCTTCCCATGAAATCATCAATTAAGTGTTCATTTACATTAATGAATTATGAAGTTTGATCATTTTGGGGGATGTGTTAAAGTGCTGTAACAGTGGAAATTGTAATGGAGGTTGTGGCCACATATGGCTTAGAGAACCACTAACGTTGCACATGATCTACTTATAGAACCACCAAGGATGGGCACAGTCTAGCTATGGAACCACCAAGGATACACATTTTCTAGTTTCATTACAGCAGGCAAAAAGTTTGTTATTTATGATAAAGTGGCTCATCCATGCATTCTTTTAAAGATTTTATTTATTTGACAGAGAGAGAAAGATCACAAATAGGCAGAAAGAGAGGGGGAAGCAGGCTCTCCACTGAGCAGAGAGTCCAATGCTGGGGTCGATCCCAGGACCCTGAGACCATGACCTGAGCTGAAGGCAGAGGCTTAACCCACTGAGCCACCCAGGTGCCCCATCATCCATGCATTCTTCATATATTTATTGCACTGTCAGTCTGGGGTACTGTGCTAGGTACCAGGCATATGTCTGAGAACAAGACTCCCATGGACTTTGATTTGGGTTAGGGGACCTGCTACAGGTAACAAGAGAAAATTATAATATAATAGGATGTGATGAAAAAGCAAGTGAGAAGTGGCTAGGGAAATCCATGAGAGCATACAACCTAAACCTGGGAGCTGATGGGGCTTTCTGGGGGAATTGACACCTCATCTTAAACCAGAGGATGGGTAGCAGGTGGGGGGAGCAAAATATGACCCCAAATATGCCACTTTGGCATATGAATTACTTTGAGCTGAAGGAATTCAAGACCTGGTAGACTCAAGAAAAGCTTTAAACTTTCTCTTAACTACTTAAAAAAATTTATATAGAGAGCTTGGTCCAGAAAGAGAATTATTACCTAAGAAAACTTTTTATCTGAAAGACCTCTGTATTGCAGGGCAAACAACTAATGGCCTAACATCTGATCTTCTTATTGTTCTGTGAATTACTCTCCTTCCCTTTGTAGACTCAGGTGCTTTGTCTGTTTCTTAGCTCAGGATGGCATATAACTCTCAACCGACTGATTTGTCCTTGGGTTTCATATTTTTTATGGGACTCCTGTATGTATGTAATCAAATTTGTTTTTCCCCTGTTAATCTGTCTTATGCCACTTTAATTAATAGACCAGCCAAAAGAACCTAGAAGGATAGAGAAACCTCCCCCACCCCCAAATGGAGTTAAGAAGATAAAGAGCTGTAGACAAATGATTAATGCTCTTAGCGTGACAAGCAATTTATTGAATAGGTGTTATTTTCTTATAACCACTCTTCTATTTTGATTCTTGCTTCTAAGTTCCATATGGACATGATACCTTGACAGGAAATGGAAACTTAATTGAGGCTAAGGCTCTTGGAGTCTTTCTAACAGAAAATCATCCACTGTGCAAACCTTCTAGGCAGAAGAAGAGTCCAGTATGGTGGGTTTTCTGGCTCTTCTGTACATACAGATTGAGGTTGGCATACTAAAAATTAAAGTGATTAGAAGGGGAACAAACATGGCATTGATAACAAGTCTCACAATAACAGAATTTAGAGACAGCCCTTAAAGCTTGAGCTAGTTTAAGGATAAATACAAGCAAAGCCTTTATAGGGTTTGCTTTATAGCACATTTATTCTATAAAATGTAGCACAGGCTGAGATTATAGAAATGTTCAAGATCTTCGATGGATTAACGTGTGATGGATTCATAATGCACTGCTGAGGGAATCTTAGAGCTATCTGGAAGAAGTCATGCCATCATCAAGTTTTGACATCATGGAAGATTTAAATTGCCTCAAAGACCCTACCAGAAGGGAATACTGGAAGACAGGGATCATGAGACCCCCCTCCCCCCAATGACAATGATCATGCTCTTTCCCTAAGTAGGTGTCTTAAATAATATATATCGAATAATGTTTTTATTTGTACAATTTCTCTTTCTTTTTTTCTGGAAGACAGACATAGCGACAGAGAGCTATAATTGTGAGCAACAAACTATATGTCTGTTACATGTCTCATTACCCATTTTCACCGGTCATACTTCATATCTTCTGTAGGGCTTCTCTCTCCTTGCTTCTTTTCTTTAGACCTTGATTCCGTACAGCTGACATTTTTTTTTTTTTTTTTTAAAATCACCAGGGTCTGCTGATTTATTTCCTTCAGAACTCTGAAACTGAGTCTCACAAGTTTACCATGGTGGGAGTTTCTTTCACATTTGTTAGTAGGAGAGTCAGCCAAAGTGAAAGACATCAGCTCATCATTTGATATGGCCCTGGATGAATGGATTTGTAAGTAGAAGTCTCTTTGGTTGATTACAGCAAGACATGGAGAATAATCCTCTAGAAAGGACTATGGAAAAGAATTTCAGCAGAGTGAGAAAAGGGCTATCATGCTATCTTTTTTTTAATGAAGATTTCTTTTTAGAGCAGTTTAAGGTTCACATCCTATCTTGTTTTTAAGGGGCCTGCTTTCCTAAACAAATGGAATCAAGAACCATTTATTTAGACCACTGTTGTTTCTGGTTAGTTTCCATGAATCATTTGAGTCATCATTTGTGCATTTAGGGTACATTTTTGTCAGTGTTTTCAGGATTCTTGACGCAGTTTCCATGTTACTTCGCACTGTGCAAAGATGATGCTGTAATTTGGTGAATTACAAGGAAAGGCAGCAGAATTATCAAGGACTGGTGGTGAGGATGATCCTGGGGATCTAGCCCGAGACTTCCTTGAACTCCTTCCTCTAGCCTGTTCCTGGCTCCTCTCTCCTGGGATGGGCTTAGGCTTGGTGGTCCTTACCTGCCTTCAGAACTATATTGACACCCTACCATCTGCCTCCCATCCCTCAGAGTATCCTGTAGCCTTGGTCTGACTGGCACTTTATTTTATTACTTCTGCCCTGTTGTTAATTCGCTCTTTAAGTTTTGGAGCTTTCATTTGAATGTGGAATGGAACCTTGGTCAGGAGGATAGGCAGTTGGGATGGAATGGAATTTCTGGCGAGGGAGTAACTTTTTTTTATCACTGACTGTATCTGGTAAGACACCATGTGTCTACCTGTCAAGGTGTGGTAGTAGAGTTCCTTTGATGGGGCAAGAGGAAGAGGTGACTTCTGCTTCCCTAACGTTCATTGATTCTAAGATTTGAATGACAATTTACTATTTTTCTACACAATCTCCAAAGAGATTTGTTTTTGCCATTATGTGGGATAAGTAAAATATAAATTTTCTTTAATTTACTTTTTCCCTGAAAGCTTGTGCCCTGACTGCTGTATCAACTAAAATTCTCCTTTTCTTAAATACTCCCTCTAACTTTTGCTAGTTAGGTTAAGGAAAAACTAAACTACAAAATTAATATAAGATCTTTGTAAGAGTGAACCAATACAAAGTTGTATGTAAAATAGCTACTAACAGCTGGTCTATAACACAGCCACCTTAAATCCTAGCCTTTTGAATAACCAGTGTTATATACAACAAAGCCTGTTTTATAAACTCACGCTCCTACAAGCCTCCAGAAACATACTTGAAATGCCTAGGTTCTTTTTTCCCCCTAAACATGAGCTCTTACTATCTAATAGCCTCTTCCTTACATTTTTTTCCCCCTAAAAACACACCATGAATATCCTTCTAGATGAGTAGATATCTTTAACTTTGCTCTGTTTAGTATAGTAGCCTATGGCAATGTGTGGCTACTGAGCATTTTAAGTGTGGCTAGTTCAGATTTCTAGGACTTAGTATGAAGATAAAAAGAATAAACTATCTTTTAATAATTTTTACGTTGATTACATTTTGAAATGACAGTGTTTGAGATATATTGAGTTTAATAACATATATTACTAAAATTAACTTCACCTATTTCCTTTTACTTTTTTTTAAAAAGAGTTTATTTATTTATTTGAGAAAGAGAGAGAGAGAGAGCACACAAAAGGGGAGAAGGTTCAGAGGAGAAGCAGACTCCCTGCAGAGCTAGGAGCCCAGTGCGGGACTCTATCCCAGGACTCCAGGATCATGACCTGAGCCGAAGGCAGTGGCCTAACCAACTGAGCCACCCAGGGGCCCTACTTTTTTTTTTTTTTTTTTTTTTTAGAGTAAACTCTACCCCCAATGTGGGGCTTGAACTCAAGACTCTGAGATCACAAG
The DNA here is from genome assembly GCF_011764305.1 of Mustela putorius furo. Classification (NCBI taxonomy): domain Eukaryota; kingdom Metazoa; phylum Chordata; class Mammalia; order Carnivora; family Mustelidae; genus Mustela; species Mustela putorius. The sequence continues at coordinate 20,522,682 of NW_025421402.1, read as the reverse complement.
TCTTATGCTCTACTAACTGAGCCAGCCACATACTTCTGATTCCTCATATTTTATTTATTTTTAAAGATTTTATGTATTTATTTGATAGAGAGAGACACAGCAAGAGAGGGAACACAAGTAGGGGGAGTGGGAGAGGGAGAAGCAGGCTTCCTGCCCAACAGGGATCCTAATGCGGGGCTTGATCCCAAGACCCTGAGATCAAGACCTGAGCCTAAGGCAGACCCTTAACAACTGAGCCATCCAGGCACTCCTATTTCCTCATACTTTAAAAAACTGTGGCTACCAAAAAATTTAAAATTACTTGCATGGTGTTTGTACTAGACAATACTGCTTTAGCCCATTCTTTCAATAGGTAATTATATTCCAAAGAACTTCATGTAAGCTTTAGTAAGTTGGTGAGCTATATCTGTACAAAAGTATTTTTAAAAAATATTTACTTATTTATTTATTTTAGAGAGAGAGAGTGTGTGTGGGTGGGGAGGGGCAGAGGGAGAGGTTGAGAGAGAAGCAGACTTCTCAGTGAGTGGGATCCCAGTGATCCAGGGTTTGATCCCATGACCCCAAGATCAAGACCCGTGCTGAAATCAAGAGCTGGACACTTAACTGACTGAGCCACCCAGGTGCCCCTCTGTATGGAAGTATTTTGTTTGAAACTCTTTCCATGGAGAACTAACCATTATAGTCTAGAAAAGTGGCTATTTTTCTTGAAGATCACACCAAAGCTGTCATACCTAATGCAAAGTGCAGATTTCTAATAAGATACTGGACTACCAGCAAAATCACTAAACTACACTTGTTATGTCTGCAAGTCTCCGTGTTCCATTCTCCTTGAATAGTTGTCATATATGCAGATAATTTTACAGAATTACATATGTTCAGCACAGAGGCTGGAAACACTGGACCTGGTAGAGCAGGTAGAGCTTGGAAGGTTTTAGGGAGGCTTCAAACTTGAGTTAGAGTTTGCTCATGAAATGCATGTGGTATTATAATTTGGAAGAATATTCTAGGAGGACCATAGTTTGGAGAGAATGACTGATAAACTATGCAGAACCTGTAACATTTTCCTTTTATAGAGAATGAACCTTGTTTGAATCAGAAGACCTGGATTGGAATTTGGACCCAGTCACTTAAAAGCTATGAGATTGGGAGCCTGGGTGGTCAGTTCAGTTGGTTAAGTCTCTGCCTTCGGCTCGGGTCATGATCCCAGGGTCTTGGGATCAAGCACCACATCGGGCTCCCTGCTCAGCAGAGAGCCTGCTTCTGCCTCTCCCTCTGCTTGCTGCTCTGCATACTTGTGTTATCTCTCCAGCTCTCTAATAAGTAAATAACATCTTAAGAAAAAGCTATGAGATCATGGATAAGTCACTTAGCTTTTCTGGGCCTTAGATTTATTGCTGGAACAAGGGGAAAGGATCCCCCACATGGTACCTTTTCTTCCATGCCATGATGTTTCACAAGCTGATGGGGGGGAGCTAATGATTTGAAATGAATAAATTGTCATTAAAATTTTTAATTAAAAATAAAGTCCATTTTATAAATATGCAACGGTAATAATGTCATAAATATGTATATAGGAGATGTTTGTCTATCTATCTACTTATCTATATATCATCTTTATTTCTAATTTCCCACACCACGCTCCTTGTTCTTCTTTAATTTTTCTCTATTTTGTGGTCATCATTACAGATGACTTGGACTTGCTTATGGTCATACCATTAGTGGTAGTGATAGGTCTAGATTCTTAGTCCTGTTCTTAATCTGGTTCTCTGTTCTTTAAAATACAAAATACTGCACTGTTTTCCAATAGCTTAAAACCTTCATACATTCAATGACTAAATCCTTCCAAGGAGAAAAATCTGGGGGTTGTATATCTTGGAGTAGAAAATTTGGGCAATATATATCTTGGACATAAAGTTGGGCTGTATTATAGGAAAACATTTATAAGTAGGAACTCTAGAACATGGCTCTACTCTGCTAATGACTATTACAGAAGGCCTCACATTCACTGGAAGGAATCTTCTTTGGAGGATTCTGGCTGACTCTGTGCAGTGGTCCTCACTTTGCAGCTCCAGGGCATATCTGTGGTTATTTGTGATGCTAGAGGCTAGAGGAAAAGGGAGTTGCTCTATAGCCAATGGAAAGCATCAGCTTAGTGATTCCTGCATTGGTTTTGGCTGACCGTCCAGGGCTAATGACCTTGATGCATAGCCTCTGTCAGTCACTGGATAGGTTTGGATGACTTCCACCAAGCAGGCCAGGCAAATTTCAAGGCTTCAGGCTGAGCTTCCTTAGGAGAAATGATAAAGCAGGGGGAGGGAGGTGCATCAGAGATTCTGGGGCTATAAGCTTGCGTGTGTGTGTGTGTGTGTGTGTGTGTGTATGTCTATCAATGCTCAAGTTACCCTCAGCTACCAGGCAAAGGTCACCCTACTCTTTTAGGTTATCTCCCAAAGGTCATGAAATCCTCCAAAGAAATTGATCTATTGTAACTCCAATAGTTCTGAGGCTGACTGTACTTTCCCAGAGTTTCACATTATTCATTTCCAGAAAGTAATTTTAGTTGATTGCCTTGTGGTCTTTTTGAATGAGGCATTTTATGAAATAGGAGAAAATTGAAAGGGTTGGCTCACCATCAATATATATCCCTTCTGAATGCTCTTAAGGGCACTGCAACTGCCAATGTGGGATGGAAACTTGTTAGAGTTTCTGTCCCTGGAGGTTTTTAATGGGAGGTGAGACAACTATCTTTCTTGGTTCATTTAGTTGGCTGCCTGCCTTGGACAGGTGTATCATATGACCTATGATCCCTTCCAGTATTGGCTTTTTATGATTGGATAGATTCATGAGACTATATTGGGTTCAGGATTTTATCCATCTGCTTTATTATTCAGCCCAGTGTCTCTTAATCTTGTCTCTCCAAGCAGATTTCAAATTATTTGGAGGAGGCTTGGATGATGCCTTGTGTTTCTTTCATTTTCCCCAGTGGAAGCGAGAGAGAGAGAGAATGGGGATAACTTATGGGGAAGGGTTCTGGAGGAGACAGTGTCCGGGGAGATAGGAGCAAGGTCCAGGGTGGAAGACTGACCACTGATGAGAGGAATGATACCACATCTTCTAAGGTTGGAGGAAAGGTATCAAAACTGATATGGATGTAAATAAATTAATAGATAGGCATGCAAAAAGATGAGGGAGATTCCATTTCATAATCTCGGTTTCACTGACAAAGGATGAGGAAAGATCATTCACTGAAAGAAAGAAATTTAAGGGTTACAAATAGAATGGCAAACATTTGGAGTAACTGTTGTGGAGAATGGAAGAGGTTGCTGACCACGAAGAAGTCAAAGATTTGATGGGTGGTCCTGGAGACTCAGATAAATTCTGAGTCCATGTGAGTGGGATCCCATGTAGTGGAGCCGACTCTGAGAACATCCAGGATTTTTTCAGCAGTGTGCAGCTGATGGGTGGCTATGGGGGAGGGGATAGGAGCATTGATTCAGGGTTGAGATTTCCCTGAGCAACGTGGTAGAGACAGGGAGAAGCAAGTGAGCAGTCAGAGGAGAGTTCAGAAAACCCCTCTGGGAATGTAGGATTGGTGGGGAAGGAAAAGCATTGCTGGGTGAAAAATGGGAAAGCCAAGGACCTTGAACACTCTGTGAGGCCAGAAGGCAAGTGAAGTGGGAGGAACAGGGAAGTGGGAAAGCTCAGAGGGTAGGCAAATAGGGCCAGAGAGTAGAAAATTGGAGATGAAGCTTTTTGGATGATGACAGAACTGCGAGTGTTAGGAGGATGAGTGGTCCAAATCCAGGGCAGGAGTCAGGGAGTCAGGGAGTTTCATGAACTTCAAGATCACATTATTGGGATTATCAGATGGGTGGTTCATCTTCTAGGACATTCATATCCGCTAGGTTTTGGGTAGGAGTAGAGACGACAAGGATCACGAGTGAGCCCTCAAAGAGCCATGACGGGAGGAGCATATAATGCTTTGGGGGCTCATAGGGGGATCTCCTAACCCAGACGTGGGAAGCTGACAGACTTCTGGGAGAAGTGATAGCTGACATGAGGACTGCCCCCCGTCCTGCCCCCAAATGAATGAGGTTAGCCCAGGGAGGGAACGTTTAAGCAAGGAAAAGGGTAAGCTTTCTCCAGGTAGAGGGAAGTAGGATGTTAAACAGATCAATATTTTATAACGTGTGTCACTTCATAAAATGAAAAATGATCTGGAGACGCAGAGCCCATTATTAAATAGCATAGTCTATAGCTTGGTAATCTTCTCCACTTACAGTAGCTCTTATGTTGTTATTTTTAATTAAAAAAATTTAACTCAGACTTCTGGGGGCTCCCTTACACCTTCACATTCGTAACATACTGTGGAAGGAAGGAGATGAAGTGTTCCTGAGGACCCGTCTTCCTGACATTCGGTATGACTTAACCCTCTGTCTGCAGATTAACTTTCAATTTAGAACAAGAGCATGATTTATTCTCCACGACTGAACTGGGGGTGGGGGGGGAAGGAAAAGAAAGACATGGAGCCGGCAAAGCAGAGAACAAGCAATGGAAGATAGATAATATACCCAAGGGCATTTTGACTTGTGCCTTGGTAACATGCAAATGAGGGGCACTATTACTGTGTGCAAATGTTCACATGCTAAATGTGGATTAAGAAAAGGTAAAAGCACTCCGAGAAGACAGCCAAAATGTCTGCAAGGAAAAAAAAGAAAGTCAGAAAAGAAGCCAACTCTATTTCAACCAAGTACGTTGGGTCATAGATTATATCCAAAGAGATTTAGCTAACTGACGCGTTGGAACACACGTTCCTTTTTCCACCTTGTTCTGACTGTGAGAAGGGGTTGGATGTGGTACAGTGTGAGGAGCCCAGGCGTTGGACCAAAATGGAGCTGGGCTCTCGTCCCGGCTCTGTCACACTGCTGGTGCATGTGCTGAAGCTTCTCTGAGCTTCCATTTCTGTATCAGTGGAAGAGGCGGCCGCAAAAACTTTTAAGTCGAAGGGTGGATGTGAAGTTTGGGAATTATTTGTAAGTGAAGTGCTCAGAACAGTACCTAAGATGTAGGAGGCAGCCAGTAAGTGGTAGCTATTAGCTAGAAGTACTGCTAATATTACTACTTCTGTTAGTGCTCTCCTCGATAAAGGCATCTGCACAGTCTGTACAGTAGCGGGAACGCTTGCAAGAGATATTTAACATGTGTATGTCACACTCAACAAATTCTTGCGCTGATAAAATAATTCACAATGCAAATGGTACCACTGCTGCAGAGAGGGTCATACTTCTTCCAGAGGCCAATACACATTTGTCAGAGACCTTCTCTTTGCATGTGTGTTTGTGGGGAAGGGAATGTCGGGGACATGGGAAAGCAATTGGGTGGCTGGAAGCAGCTTCCTTCTTCTAAATACAGAGTCTAGAATCATTCTAGCACCACGGGAATTTTCTTTTCTTTTTTTGAAGATATTATTTATTTATTTGACAGAGAGAGAGAGAGAGCGAGCGAGAAGGCACAAGCGTGTAGAGCAGCTAGTAGAGAGAGAGGGAGAAGCAGGCTCCCTGCGGATCAGAGAGTCCGATGCAGGGCTTGATCCCAGAACCCTGGGATTAGGACCTGAGCTCGAGGCTGAGGGTTAATCCACTGAGCCACCCAGGCACCCCTAGAGGAGTTTTCTTAAGCTGACTTAGAGAAATGACCCAATCCTTGTAGCAGTGTACAAATGCTGCTGGGATCCTTTTTTTTTGGCAGCATCTCCAGCTCCTTCTTTGGGCAGGGCACCTAGAGCGGGCATCCTCTGAGTGGCTGACATAAGAAGTATGACCTGGTGAAAGGTGAGATTCAGTGCTGAGCCTTTTTGTAAGATGCATGTGTTACAGGTCTTGAAGGGCTCCATTGTTCACCTTCCTGGCTTATGCCCTGGCTCGCATCCAGCTGGACCAAGGACAGTGCACCTTTCTGTTTTAATTGTACACCTGTCCTGAGCAAGGTGCCAGGGAGCTGCTGTCTTCCTGCCTGATAAATAAATTAAGTCAAGTTTAGATTTGACCGTTTACATAGCTCCTGGCAAATATATTTTCTAAGTGTATAATCTCTTTTTTGATGTCCCTAGAAATAAGAGAGCAAACTTGGTGTATTAGAAAAGCTACATGAAAAAGGGTCATTAGGAAAATATAACAGGGATCAAGGCGAAATGTCGGAGGTGAAGAGAACATTGGCGTGGTGATTTTAGAGTGGAGAATCATGATGCCAGGAGGGGGGTTTCTTTCAGTAAAGCTGTGGGTTTGCCTTTCTTGGAATACTTGAGGCCAGACCTTCATTTGCTTAGAATGAATGAGGGAAGTCGGGCTATACGTAGAGAGATTGATTAGATAATTGCTAGACCCACATCGTACATTTTGATTCCATATTCAAGAGTAGAGCTACACATTTTAAAGAAAGCATTTAAAAATACTTATGTATTTATTTAAAGATTTTATTTATTTATTTGAGAGAGAGAGAGAGGGAGAGCACAAGCCTGGGGAGCAGCAGGCAGAGGCAGAAGCAGACTCCCCGCTGAGCAGGCAGGCTGATACGGACTCGATCCCAGGACTCCAGGATCATGACCTGAGCCGAAGGCAGATGCTAAACCGACCGAACCACCCAGGTGTCCCCTAAAAATATTTAGATGAGCATTTTCTGGAGCTGTGCCACTAGCCAAGTGTTACATTGTCTGAATTCACGGAAGCGAACCGGGATCATTTTGGCAAACGTGTGCTGGCAGTTGTCAAGAATCTCCCACAGGTAGGATGCTGGGATTTATCCTCAGTGACTGACTTCCCTTTCTGGCCCTCTGCCCTTGTTCCTTTTCTGGCCGAAGTGTCAGGATTGACAGCCTGGTTTGACATCTATTTCCAACCTGGCCCTGGCTCCCCCATGGGATGCGGCATATGAATTTACTCCCTCCCCTCACCATGATGGCTGTCTCCTGCTCTCCACGGGCTCCACCCGGGGCCCGAGGAACTGAACACCTGGGACCAGTTGGCGCCTTGTCCCCCAAAGCTCTACTCTGACAGAGGAAAACTGCATGAATGCCTCGGGGTTCCTATCTCTGTAAAGGGAAGAACAATATCAGAAAATTCGTGGTGTGTGTAGCTGTTTCCTAAACCAAGGATATTCATCTTCTTTCTAGACTTCAGGAAATAAAAGTGTACTTGTAGTTCTTCAAGTTTCATTAAAATCTGCAAATTTTTGCACATCAAGCCAGGGAGTTAAGGTCTACAAATCTCCTTTCAAAGCTAACAGTTTTGTAAAAAAAAATATTTTATTTATTTATTTGACAGAGAGAGAGAGTGGGAGCACAAGCAGGGGGAACCACAGAGGGAGAGGGAGAGGGAAAAGGAGAAACAGAGTCACCACTGAGTAGGGAGCCCAATGCAGTGCTCGACTCCAGGACCCTGGGATCATGACCTGAACCGAAGGCAGATGCTTAACTGACTGAGGCACTCAGGTATCCCTCAGAGCTAACAGTTCTAATGACAAGTCCTTTTAATTGAAAATTTGGCTTGAGTTTATGGCCATGCCACCCTTAATGCGCCTGCTCTCGTCTGAAAATTTGATTTGGGAATGAGGTATGCAAATACGTGCCTAAACTTACTAGTTGTTCGTGGACACTAACATTTAGCCAAGTGGACGTGGCGTCAGACTCCTCATTGCTTCTTGACGGGGCCTTGAAAAAAATGGGGAATTCTGGATTTCAATCTCTTCCCACTATAAAAGTGTACCATGGGCTTATGACCACAGTCTCATCTTCAGAAAAGAAAGTCCCATGAAGAGTCAATCCGTTTCACAAAATTCTCATCATGGCTAACCTGTTCACTAAAATTGAATATGGTTGTGAGACTTGTGTCTGTCTGGGAAAGACTGTCCACCAACCAATCGTCACTGTCACCGTCTCACCAAAACCACCTCGATGGCCCATCTCAGACTCCACAAAACACTGTCATATGAGTGACTTGTTTCCTTCTCTCAACAGCCTTCAAGGCAAGTCAGACATCTTTCCCCCTATTTTGCAGTTAAGTAACTGTGATCCAGAGAGGTGAAGAGACTGGCCCGAGGTCTCGCAGCTATAAGGTTTCAGGACTTGGACTAGAAAGCTGCTCTTGGAAATGTGAGTTTGTGCTCTTGCTGCTGCATTGAAAGTGTGTATAGTTACACTGCAAGGGTCCCACTAATTGCTTTATAGGGCTGATTCATCGTCATCATCCTCAGGGCCTGGGAACCACCCACCGTTATTAATCCTTTTACCTCCTGACCTTGGTCTTCATCTACTCCAGAGACAGATCCAGCCTATTAACACACAACATCCTTTGGTCTTACCTTGCGTTATGGAGATGGGCTTCATTTGTCCTGATGTGGAACCTCCTGCTTCAGGGTGTGGTTCCTGGCAAGAAATGGGCTATCCTGGCCAGGAGAGGTAAGAACATAGGACCATCATCTATCAGGCTGCTTGCTCTACTGTTACTCTACCATTCAGAGACCTTGTGTCCGCAGCGAATTGATATGGGATGAAAATGGTGCTTCCAGGGGAATTAAGCCAGCACAGGAAAAAGAAAAAGTAGATTTGAAAAGAATAGGTGTATAATAAAGATAATGATGGTACATTTACTACATCTTTTAGTTCAGACTAGAGATGATCGAACATGGCTTTGTATTAGTATGCTGATGCCCACAGGAGCTTGAAAACAAATTTGTAAATAACTGGGAGGAGCCCTGAGCTGGCAGCTGGCTTTCTTTGTCAAGTGCCTTCAACTATAATTATATCAACATGTCCCTTACATACTTCTCTACTTTGACCCGCTTTTCCCATCTGTAAAGTGGGCATGATTTTGCCTAGCCTCCTTCTACGTTATAGGATGAACCAGATTGCAGGTGTGAAGTGCGTGAATGAAGTGTTGCATAGACAAGATCATAACCAGCATCTACAGCTAATTGGGTACAAGGGAGGGGATATTTGAAAGAGATCACTAGCTGGTATTTTATCATATTTATGAAATATTTTCATATGGATTATTCTGTGTGTGTGTCCTGTGTGTGCTGCGGGTCATTATTCCTTCTTGCCTTTTAGACATCAGAAAACGGAGCTAATGTTCAGATCAGATCACTGCTGAAAGGCAGAGTTGCACTGGCCTCTGACCCTACCTTTTCCTCTCCAGGATGCTTCTCCACTCATGTGATATCTACATTAGGTTTTGGGCTTTGCTCCAGTGTAAGTATTCTGTGTTTTGGCCAACTGCTTGGATGTTTTACTTCTTTGTTCTCTGTTCTGCAGTCTTGGGAAGGTTTGTCTTCTACTTTTTTTTTTTTTTTGGCAGTAGGGACGGCTCCCTGATTGGAGCCTTCATCCCTGCACTGGCCAGAAACACAGATCCAGCATGTTTCTTGCAAAGAATCCTTAAAACACGTTAGAGCACAGCCTCCAATGCTATCTCATGGCCAATAGTATGAAGGCATCTGTGGTTCCACCATATCCTTGGGTGAGAGATGAGGAGAAATGGCATGCTGGTTTCTGAGGTCCAAACCTTGGGTCTTACTCTTGTATCTCACTGTAATGTAGTTTTATTAAGACAAAATTGGAAACATTTTAAATGTCCATCAAGAGATGATGGGTTAGGGTGCCTGGGTGGCTCAGTGGGTTAAAGCCTCTGCCTTCAGCTCAGGTCATGATCTAAGGGTCCTGGGATAGAGCCCCACATCAGGCTCTCTGCTCAGCAGGGAGCCTGTTCCTCCTCTCTCTCTGCCTGCCTCTCTGCCTACTTGTGATCTCTCTGTCAAATAAATAAATAAAATCTTAAAAAAAAAGAGATGATGGGTTAAATAAGTTATTATATGTCATTACAGAGAATAAAGTAAATTGTTTTGCTGATATGGAGAAATTACCAATTAATAGAGTTAAGTAAAAAAGGGATATATATATATACACATTACTATGTTCCCATTTTTATAAAGAGAAGATCTATCTATCTATCATCTCTCATCTATCTATTGATCTATCTATCCATCAGCTATCTATTTATCATCTATCTTAATATTCTTCCTGATGAATAAAACACTCTAGAATGATATTCTTAAAGTAAGGAAGGAGTCACAAGAAAATTTTAGTAGTTGCTAATTCTAATGGATGGCCTAAAGTTTGGAGGGGGAGGTAGATATTCACTTACTTTATGTCTTTCCATATTTTCTGAAGTTTTAATCATAATACTTATTTTCTCTATGCCTTGGTTTCTTCACTTACAAAATAAGCATAATAATAAATGGGTGGGGTTTTGGATCATGACACCCAAACCTTGGCATTCACCCTTGGTTTTTCATTGTAACTTTTTTTTTTTTTTAAGATTTTATTTATTTATTTGACAGAGAGAAATCACAAGTAGACGGAGAGGCAGGCAGAGAGAGAGGGAAGCAGGCTCCCTGCTGAGCAGAGAGCCCAACGCGGGACTCGATCCCAGGACCCTGAGATCACGACCCGAGCCGAAGGCAGCGGCCCAACCCACTGAGCCACCCAGGCGCCCCTGTAACGTTTTTGTGAAGAAAACCCTGGAAACAATCTAAATGGTCATTGAGAGGGGGTGAGTTAACATCTCATAAGATTGTTGAGAGGCTTGAATGATTAAATATATACAAGGTACTAAGGATGAAGCCTAGCAAAGAATGAATGTTCAATAAATGTTAGCCTCTATTAATTTTGTTGTTATTAGTAAAGAGGAATAACCGCTTCCCTTTGGATTCTGCCAGAACCATACAACCATAAATAGAAAAACCTCAGGGATTCACTTCTAAATCTGTCCTCAGAGAAGCCCAAGTGAGAGGTGATATGGAGCCCAGGCTCAATGATTCTGCCTGTCCCTTTCCCCCTTACTACTACAGATGGCAACCACTTTGTGTTTTAGTAAGGGAGAAGATGTTGTGAAGGTCAACTGGACTACGTTTTCAAAATGTTTCCATCAGATGGAGGAATAACTGAGTGTGGTGTAATAAAGAATATATCTGTTATTTGTCCCTGGTTCCTGGCACAAAGCTTCAAATCCCCCCTGGAATTTCCTGAGTTGACAGGAGTGTCTTCGTTATGCCAACAAAGTGAATCGTGGCCTTTTGATAGCTTCAAGATGGCGCACCAGAAAGACCAACACGTGATTAAGAGGTTGGAACTTTGGATCAACTCACCCTCTAGGAAGGGAGGCAGCTAGGGAATGAGTTCAATCATATGGTCAATGACTCAATCAGTCATGCCTGTATAAAGAAATGCCCCTAGAAACTCTGCATGCTGAAGGTCAGTGGAGCTTTCTGGTTGGTGAACACAGATGTGCTGGGAGGGTGATGTGCCTGCTTCCACTGGAAGCTTTGCACTCTGTCCCAGATCCAGACCTATGTGGGTCCTTTACAATAGGCTGTAATTCTGAGTTAGCACTTTCCCGAGTTCTGACTTGTTCTGTGAATTATCACACTTAAGGGGATCATGGGAAACCCCTGTTCCCCAGTTTGTAACCAGTTTGTCAGACATGTGGGTGGCCTGAGGACCCCTGGAACTTGAAGCTGGAAGCTGCACGAGGGGCATCTTGTGAGGGCTGGACCCTTAAACCTGTGGAGTCTAGTGATAACTCTAGGTAGCCAGTGTTAGAACTGAGTTGTTGCCATGATGAAAACAGTGCAGTCACCTGGTTTAACTAATCATTAGAAAATTCTCTCTCCCATTAACTAGAAAGCCCATGTCCCTACAGTTTTTATGGGGCGGCGTAACCCAAACAGGAGAATTATCTAGTTGTCATATACCCTTTTCCCCTCACTTGTTCTTGCCCTCTGCCCTTTGATTCTTGTGAAAAATCATCTGCAAAAATGGTGGTGAAACCAGGTAAGTGTCAGTTTTTCATTTTTGCCTGGGGATTTTGTCCTCATAGACCAAATGCAAGCCTTCCTGGTGTACAAATTGCAGTAACTGGTTTTCCTCATTTTCTTTTTTTCCCACTGACTTTCCACAAATAGGGACTGCCAAGGGCATATGTTTGCTGAATAGCAATTTCATTTATAAGACCTCCCCAATCTATTAGACTTGGAGCTCACACAAGAGCTGCTTCTCTGCGTTTAAATGCAACTCATTAATTGTGAGACACATTACTTTTCCTCACTGCTTAGATTTTTAAGGAATGCAAATTACATTTTATTTCAAAGCTGGGAAAAGCAACCAAGAAAGTGCCAAGAATTGTCTTGACTGGTTTGAGGTAATTGCTAGAGGAAGGCATAACAAGTGCTCTAACCACAGTCTCACCAGTGTCCTATGGGAATTGGAGCTCTTGCTCTCCTGTTTCCTGAGGCAGAGATTTTATTCCTTTTTTCTTCCTAAAACTCAAGTATTTATCTGCAAACCAGCCACCATTTCCTATCACTATCATCATATTTCAGCATTTTCCCATCAAAATAAACGGGTGTATACTAGCTAATGGAATAAAATAAGAAATGAAAACTTTTTTTTAAAAATTTATTTATTTATTTCATAGACACAGACACACAGACACACAGACACAGACACACACACACACACACACACACACACAGAGCATAAATGGGAGAGGGATGAGAGAGAATCTCAAGCAGACTTTCTGCTGAGCATGGAACCCTGTTCAGGGCTCCATTCCCTGACCCCGATATCATGACATGAGCCAAAACCAAGAGTCAGTCGCTCAACTGACTGAGCCACCCAGGTGCCCCCAAATGCAAACATGTTGGTAAATATACATAATACACAAGCACCTCAAGGCCATATAGGTACAGGGTTTCAGATGACTCGTCTGCCCGTATGACTCTTCTCAGGGGATCAGGGTGGGGACAATGGCGAATCATACTTGTGAAGATCACAGAGAATTAAAAAAAAATCTTATAGGTAAAACAAAACAAAACAACAACAACAAAAAAACCCCAAAAATCAAAAAACAAAAAACTTTACAGGTAAAAAGATCTTACTTATGAACCCCCTTCATCATCTTCTTATAAAAAGTCATCCAAGTTCTGTAGGAACAGTCAAAAAATACAGCGAAGATTCCCATGGTCTTCTGGGTGGTACTCCCTCAGTTAGAAGGACAACTCTAACCATTACCTGTTTCCTTTTATGTTTCTTGCATAAGAAACATATTATGATTCTTTCCTTTTATGTTTCTTGGTCCTCTCTTGCCTTGCTTGCCCCACACAGAGGCAGTAGCAGCCCTTCTCAGGTGGGGAGACAACATTCCCATGGCAGGCACTGGTGTTGGTTTCCTAGCATGGTTGCAACAAAGCCCTGTAAACTGGGTAGCTTAAGACAACAGAAATCTCTTCCTATGTAGTTCTGGATTCTAGAAGTCTGAAGTCCATTCATTGGCATCACTGGGGCCCTCTGGGGCCTCTGAGGGAGAGTCTGTTCCATAATTCTGTCCTTGCTTCTGGTGATGACATACCAGCCTTGGAGTTCCCTGGCTTGTAGCTGTATCACTAGTCTCTTCTTCCATTTGTACGTGGCACTCTCGCTGTGTCTCTGTGTCTTCACATGTGCATCTTTTCTCATGTCTCTTCTTCATCCTATAAGGACACCAGTCACACTGGATTAAGGACCTACCCCACTCCAGTATGACTTCATCTTCACCTAAGTAATTATAGCTTAATGACCTTATTTCCAAATAAGCTTCCACTGTGAGGTACTGGATTTTGGGACTTCAGCATACCTTTTCTGGGGGACACAATTCAGTCTACACCAGTAATTGAATCCTTTGAGCTGTTCTTGATAGAACAAAGTTTCCAGGCTCCTTGTCTTGTCCATCTTTGTCCACAGGGTCCTGTTGTCACTGTCCCCTTCACAGTTGTGATTTGAGAGACAATAGAGTAGAGGACAAGGAATTGACTTTTACTCTTTGCTTTTTTGAGTCTAGTAATAAAATACCAGTTGTATTTAAAATTCTAGTTGTAAATGGTAGAAGGAGTCAGTTTCAAAAGCTGGCAAATGAAACTTTTAAAAATCCCATTTATCCATTAATAAGAAAGTACTTAGTTTTCTCATGTAACTGAAACCTCCTCTTCTCAAGGCTTACCTCATCCCCTGAACCCATCCCTGGCTTTCTCAGATCCCAGGGCATTGTATCACATGCTCTCCTGTTCACAGAATAGTCATTACAGAAAACACATGAAAGTGAACCATACTCAGAGGGCAAAAGAAGCATTACAAGGACAACCTGGTTGGGGATGATGTCTGGATGGGAGATCTGAATCCTTGGGGCATTTATATTTTGGTGGTCTGAGCTGTTTAGGATTGATTTGTGGCCACAGTGAGTGTTGGATCCTATAGTGAAATCATGTCCAGCCCCAGTGGGTTGTGAAGCACCAAAGAGGGAGTTCAAGGTAGTTGGGCTGTTGTCCATTAGCTGTCCTATTGCTGTGGTTCTATCCACACCCCTCCCCGCACAGCTAAGGGCATTACTTTGGAAGCCTTCCCTGTGTTTATCCCATTTTGAGACCCTGACCTCATCATTACTCACTTTGTCATGTTCTTAGCCTCTTGCTTTAAGAAAGGGATCTTCTGCTGAGGGCGGGCCACAGCAGGTCTTGGCAGAGACATGGGAAGGGCGTTATGGAAAGTGGTTAAAAACAGCTAGTGAATCACTACTTACGTTAGGGTCATGGTGCTTATAAGTATCTTTGGGCAAATATTCCCACCATTACATAACAGGCATTCCCACAATGCATTTGAATCAGAAAATCCTCAAATTTATTTTTATAGTTTTTGAGAAACTTCGTTTCATTCTTACAATATATACTTTCCATATTTTAAAAATATTTTTTAATTTTTAAATTATTTATTTTTTAAATTTAATTTTATTTATATATCTATATATATTTTAAGATTTTTAAATTTATTGACAGACAGAGGTCACAAGCAGGTTGAGATATAGGCAGGGGGAGGGGAGGAACAGGCTCCCCGCTGAGCAGGGGAGCTTACTTGCTCCACAAGTAAGTGAAACCATATGATAATTGACTCTCTCTACTTGACTTATTTCACTCAGCATAATCTCTCCCAGTCCCGTTCATGTTGATACAAAAGTTGGGTGTTCATCCTTTCTGATGGAGGCATAATACTCCATTGTATATATGGACCATATCTTCTTTATCCATTCGTCTTTTGAAGGTCATCTAGGCTCTTTCCACAGTTTGGCAACTGTGACCATTGCTATTATGAACATTGGGGGTACAGATGGCCCTTCTTTTCACCACATCTGTATCTTTGGGGTAAATACCCAGAAGTGCAATTGCAGGGTCATAGGGAAGCTCTATTTTTAATTTCTTAAGGAATCTCCACACTGTTTTCCAAAGTGGCTTCACCAACTTGCATTCCCACCAACAGTGTAAGAGGGTTCCCCTTTCTCCACATCCTCTCCAACACACATTGTTTCCTGTCTTGTTGATTTTGGTCATTCTAACTAGTGCAAGGTGGTATCTCAATGTGGTTTTGATTTGAATCTCCCTGATGGCTAATGATGCCCATTTTTCATGTGTCGGTTAGGCATTTGTATGTACTGAGCCAACCAGATGCCCCACTTTCCCATATTTTTAACAAGAAAGAATGTAATTACTGAATTGGCATTTGTGACAAGGTGCATCAATAATGCATTGGGTTGGCTCAGTCCATTAAGTGTCTGCCTTCAGCTCAGGTCATGATTCCAGGGCCCTGAAATTGAGTCCCACATTGTGCTCTCTGCTCTGTGGGGAGCCCGATTCTCTCTCTTCTCCGTGCTCGTGCTTATTTTCATTATTTCTGTCTCTCTCTCTCAAATAAATAAATACATCTTAAAAAAATAATGCATTGAGTTTTGCAATATTTTTCTTGTGTTATCATCATAGAAATAGGTTATGCGTCTAAGCAGATTCAGTTGATGCCACTGATTTATGGGAACATGATGTCTTTGGAAAGGCCTAGAAGTCTTCTTCCTGGACAGGAGTAAGTTGTCATGATGGTGGCAAGAGAGTGGTAACTGCTCTTCCTTTAAGGTTTTAGAAATATTATCTGCCCTTCTGGATCCACAATTAGCCACCTTTTTTTTCTCTGCCTTTCTGCATCCCCATGGATTTGATGAAAATATTCATATTTTGATTTGTAGTGAGTACAATGGAACAAAAAGCTGTTTTTGTATCGATGTTTGTGGGGAAAGTAGAACTTGGAGTAGAGTTTTGGAGGTAATTTATTTCATAGTGCCAATGGGACAAATCTATTTTGATCATTGGAATGTTTTGCTTGTTGGCGTGAATCCAATGAGAGAGATTCAGTTTCACTTAAGTAAAGTATTTATTGAGTGTCTACTATATATAAAGTACATAGCAGTTGGTGTGGACGGGTCTATCAAAAATACCTTTAATACGAAGCAGAATGAAATAAATACCATAAATGAGAGGTGTTACAAATACCACTTGGGGTCAAAGGAAGAAGGTCATTTATTATTTCAGCTGAATTCCCATGAAAAAAGTGCCCCCTCCCAAATCTTACATAGTAATACTTCATGGAGGGTACAATCCCAAGAAAGCAATGGTGAGGCAAAAGAAGTGAGTCAAGAAGGGAGAGTGAATGCAAGATGGTGCCTGGCCAAGCTGATGATAGCTTTTCAGGAAACCAGGTGGTTGTTCAGTCATGTGGACCATCTCCAGAGAGAATGCAAAGAACAGTTGTCTGCCCATCATTGAGAAGGAAGAGGGTAAATTTATTGGCTTGCTTTTGCCTCTCATCGTTCTGACATTAGTCAAAATCTGCTCCAAGGACACCAACCCCCTCATGATTTTAGGTTGTTATCTAGCCTTCCATGGTCTGTTCATACCATACCCATGGATGCCTCTTGGTCTGTGGTGAGAGCAATGGTGGCTTGGGCTTTGTGGTGGTAGGAACAACATAAGCTGTCACTAGGGTCACTCTGGTCAAGAATTAAGGCAAGCAAGTATGGCTGTGGGTGGGGAGACAGTGAGAAGCAAATTTCGGGTGGTCCATATCTATATTGTTAGGATTAGGAAAAGCTTTAAAGAGGAAGATGGCACATGAGATGGCACTTAAAAGGATGGGCAGAGATAGGAAGAGAGAATGTTACTGGTAGCGAGATTTGAATCAAAGGTATAAGTTGGGAAATCAGGATCAGTGGAGGGCACAGTGACTAGTCAACTCTCCTCTAAGATACGTCTAGAGAAGTGGAGCCTGGGACTTGATTAGGGAGGGTCTTGAGGGTGAGTCTATCCGTCACCTATTCCAGTACAGCAAACACAAAAATCTTACTGGCATGTAACAATAGGCATTTATTGCATATTTACTGGTCAGGTGAAGCCTCCAGTCTTCAGGTTTGTGGACTGGCTGGGCGGCTTTATACATCCTTTATATCATTCTGGGACCCAGGCTGAAGGGGAAGGAGCTCTTGGGGGGAAGTTCTTCTCCTAGTGATGGCAGAAGCTCCCAAGGGCTCATCCAACCACACAAGCACCCTTCCACTCTTGCTTGTGTCATGCTTACTAACATACCACTGCCCAGGAAGTCACAAGACCAGGGTCAAAGTCATTGGGGTCAGGAAATAAACCCTCCTCTGAGATCGAGACAAAGATGTGGATGCTACTTTTCCTCCAGAGAAATGAATTGTGGCCCGTAATCCAACCTAGCAGAGACAAGGTGAGAAGTTTGCAGACTCGAGGTCAAGAACAGTGTTTCATTGATTGTATCTGCACTTACAGTGCTCCCCCCGGCGCCTTGAACGTAGCAGGTGCTCCATGATCATCGAATGCGATAGTGAATGAACGCTAATCACCACACATGCAGCATTGCGGCCAACATTGCAAACTGAGTAAAGGGCCTACCTCTTCCAGCGTTTTCCCCAGATCAGGATTTAAGATACATAAAATGGATATCCAGTTAGATTAAAGCATACACTTCAAGGTAATCTTTCTAAAATATTGCTTTTCTATGTCTTTTCCTTACTCAAGAACGAATTTAACTTCTTTTGGAGTACAATGTCAAGCCAAACTTCTCCACCTGACCTTCCGTAATCTGGCAATGCTTCCCACTACTCCCTGATGTGAATGGTCCAAGCCAATCAGGCCTCATCTTGGATGTTCCCTCTCGCCCCTATTCCTATCATGGCTGTTGTTTCCTGAGTCCCGCCCAGACCACGCACTTTAAAGGGGGTGTCTTGTCTGCTCTCAGATATATCGACATACGATTTACACTTTTCGCTTGGCTAAATGTCTCTTTTTCCATAAAACTTTTAAGACTGTTCCAGACCTCACCAACTCCTCCTTTTTCTGAGCACCTGTTCTACCTGTGGAACATTTTAACTCTTTATTGTCTGCCCAATGATGGTCTTATAAGGTTGTGTCCCTGATAAGAAGTTCGCTAAGCTGCTCCAAGGTATTGCTCTCTTGGCATCCATTCTGTTTGGCCAAGTGGCCTGCAGGGACCTGAAACGGACACCAGCCCCCTCATCCATGCCCTAGATAGCAGCCACAGCATCATAAGCAAATGTAAGTTCCCAACATGACTCCCCAACGGTCCTTGCAGTCAACAGTGTCTCCATCTCCCACGACCTTCCCCTTGTGTGTCTGTTAGACAAGACCCCCTTGGGGCTTACCAAAATTCCACTCTTCTGAATTTGAATAGACCAATCTAGCCTTAGGCTAGAAAACCCAAAACACTCTAACCATGGAGCCTGATAAAGCATGTGCCCGAGGTCTGCCCCTCTCTCTCTGGGTGGTCCCTCAAAGCAGCTGTGTACTTTCTCCAGGACTTGTGAGTAATAAATTTCTCTATTTCAGTTTCTCTTGTAGTCTGTGGTTGATCGCAGCTTACCATCTGGCACCCAGCGCTTTACTTAACAAATGTTAATTTAATGAAGTCATAACAATTCCATTTACACAACCAGTTTGTGAATATTTTCAAGGCAGAGCACAAATCCTTTGCTTCTTTGTGTCTTTCATACTATCTAGCATGATGCTTGATACAAAGTAGATGAATAGTAAATAAGTAGTGATGGACTGATCTTGCATGCACCAAGTACATATTTAACTAGGGTGTTAAACTATCTTGTGTGCATTAGGAAGCCGACTCCTTGAGCGCAGCAGTATAGCCTTCTGTGTCTATGCAGCTCCACCAGTTGTCCTGATACAGCACCTTGAGCCAATGATTAGGGGACTTTTGAAAAGTGATCAGTCCATCTCGCCATAGTAAATTATCATTTAGATTCTTCATGATTGAAAGGCTGATGAGAAACAACAATTCTTTTCAACAAAGCAAGCTAAGCTCTTGGTGTTTGCTGAGCATGACCTGTGGGAATCACGTCTGCCTCTCTGCTGGGACTTCAGAGATGTTGCAGATTGTGTTGTCCCAAAGGCCTGAAGAGGATTCCCATTGTCCTCCGGGCTATGTGTTCTTTCCTGCCCATTATGCAAACGAGGTATGAAAGTAACAGGCTGTTTTTTATTTCTCCCTCTGAAACCATGAAAACAGTGAACATATGGTTCTAGCTCTGCACAGGATAAAAAGGAGAGGTTTACATTGTCCTTTTTGATGAAGAAGAGTCAGGGTTTCTCTTACCACTTCCTAACGGGATATTCTTGCTTGAACACTGCTGACTCAGAGGGCCCCCTAAGCGAAGATGGCATCTCAGAGGAGGCGAGTTTTTGGGTCTTGCTGCTTAGAAGTCCGAGTAAAAGCATTAGCTGTGTCTCTTCCTTGATTACATGCTGTTTACTACAACCTTCAAAACTTACCTAATGTGTGCTTCGTTCTCTTAAGGCCCATCTGCTGAGGCTGGCCAGATTAGGTGTTATGTCACAGTTTGAAACAGCTTAATGATATACTTCTGAAACAGAACTTTCTGTGAAATACCAGGCAGTCACAAGATGATCCTGACACATCTTCTGTTCAGTGACAAAGGATTTAAAGTATCTTGGAAAACTAAGATGAATGCTGTTAAATTGTAAAATAGAATGCAAACTTCCAATGAAATTTTTAAACCGAAGCAGGAGACTTAACAAATTTGTGCATTTCTGTGACATGTTCTGGGCTTTGAACTCTATTCCCACAGGCTTTTACCTCTAAAAGCTTTGGGAGGGGGGCAGAGCTCAAGGAGCATTTTGTAAATGCTCCCTAGCATAATGGGAGATTGTGCAGAAAAGCAAACAAGAAAGGTCAGAGTGAGTTCAGGGAATTGGTTCATCAAAGATGGAGTCACTGCATATCCCAGAAGCAAAATAGCAGTTGCAGGAAAGGAGTCGAAGGCTGGGAATTGGGAAGCACAGCTAAAGTCTTGGGAAAACTTCAGCTGGTTCTATTCATTTCAGCTGCTTCTGCATGGGGTGGCTTTTCTCTCGTGTGACTTAAAGGACTTGTTTCACACTGAACCTATGTTCATGGAGGTTCACACAGACTTTTCAGAGAACTTATAAGGGTATCAATATCCACATCCTCTACTCATAAACATATTCTCTCCCAAAATTTTTTCACTTACCACCCTATTTACAATAACACTGCTCACACTTTACAAAAGCAATGAATACCTCTCAGCCATTTTGAGTCTTAACCATGGTACATCGTCCCAGGGTATAAAAATGTTCAGGGCTCCAGGGATGTCAGAATCATGCTTCTGAAAATGTGAATGACTGTTATGGCTGGGTAGTGGAAACTTGTACAGGTCGGGTGGTTTCCAATCTTTGTTCCCCAAATTGAAGGAAGACTACATTGAGGTTTCAGCTCTAAGATGATTGAAATAAGTTTTTATTATAGATCATTGTATGCATTTTGACGTATAACTTCGAATGTCAAAGAATAGAGGGACAGTGCTGTTGCAAAACTCCTTCCCTTCCCATCATCATGTACGCGTGAACAAAGTTTCCTAGTGCTTTTGTCTCAGGGATACAACTGAGTTTTACAGGATAATTTTCTAAAAGGAAAAAAAAAACCTATGGGCACATGTATATATAGACTATCATAAATGCTAAAATGAATTTGTTAATAGGTACAGGACTGATTGTTATCTATAGGGCAATGAAAGCTAATGTTTGGGATTATGTTTTATTTTTCTATTATATTTTTTTTTCTTCAAAAGATTTTATTTTTAAGCAATCTCTACACCCAACATGAGGCTTGACCCCAAAACTCCGAGATCAAGAGTTGTATGCTCCACCAACTGAGCCAGCCAGGAGCCCCTGGAGTTATGTTTCCTAAAGAGCAGAAATATGTACACTTCTTGGACAAAATTTGTTTACATTCCTTAGACAAGAATCATTTTTATTACTTTCAATTTGCTACAATTTGCAGAATTTTAAAATAAACTGTCAAACACAACCAAGGTTCTATACTCCTACAGAACTGGGTAAACTTCCTGGGGACGAGGGATGTGTAGTCCTTCTAGTCAACACCCAGCTTTTCATTGAAAGAACATCCAGGAGTCTCATTTGCCTCTTGTGAGTCTTTCACGAGTTCCTTAACAAATCCTAACCTCTGTCTCAATCTAGCTAGCAATAAGTAATTTTTATCCAAAGATAAAAGAACTGAGGTGCTTGGGCGGCTTAGTCCGTTAAGAGTCATGAGTGACGCTTAGGTTATGATCCCGGGGTTGTGGGATCCAGCCCAACATCAGGCTCACTGCTTAGCAGAAAGCCTGCTTCTCCCTCTCCCTTCGCTGCCACTCTCCCTGCTTGTGTTCTCTCTCTGTCAAATAAATAAATAAAAATCTTAAAAAAAGATAGAAGAACTAATTTAAAAAATCTGGTCTTACCATTCTAATTAAGAAAGAAATTAAAATAATTACAATAGTGTTTAATAATTATTTAGCAAAGATGTTAATATATTCATGTTATTTTGATCCATTGTTGATCAATAACTATAACAATAACTAAATCCAGAGAAATTTTGTATCCACATATAGCCTTAGAGTTACCAAAATTCTGTGCCAGTGGCTGCCATTGCTAACCAATCACAGAATTCTTTCTTGCAGAGCCTGAGAGTGGTCTCTCTCTATCAACACAGTCCTCAGGCAGTCACTGGTGATGGATTGGGGCACATGATTGAGCTGAAAGGATCTCAAACAAAACTGTTTTCTGGAAGCTCTGATAATGGTGGAATCACTTTGGTTGAGTGTGGTTGGGCCTCTGGAGCATTCCCTGTTCTTCCTATTCCCACAGGTCCCTGGTGAAACAGAGGGGGTGGCTCTCTGATGTTCCATGGAACGTCCTTTGGAAGTCAAGGTCCTGCCTCTCAGATGTATGGCTGGAACCTGCTGCTCGCTCCCCAGCTTCCTGGTGCTGCCCTTATCTGACCTATGAAGTCACATGGTCCAAATCTGAAAGTTGACTTCTTACCACCCTCCCCAGCACTGGACACTTTCTCTGTCCTTTATGACTCAGCTGTAAGAGCTGAGTTGGAAGCAGTTCTCAGAAGTCTGGAGTGGAGACATCAGTGTAGACACCACTCTTTGGAAGCAGTTCTCAGAAGAGAGCCGTGAAGGGACAGTGTTGCATTAATCTGTGTGATTGTTTCCCTTTGAAGTGAGGCTGGCTGGTGATGAGAGTCAGAAGCAGACCGTATTCCTTAAAGTCTTGGACCTGGTGCCTCTCTGGCCTTCCTCTACTTATGAAAATAGTGGCATTGGACCTCCAATGTTTTAGAGACCCCTTCAATAAAATGGGACTGACTACTTTCTCTTATGTTAAGGAAATGTCACAAGACAAACAAGATTATATACATGAGTTCTCTGATTCAAACCAAATGCCGTGTAAACCTCTCCTCCTATAACTTTTTTCTGCTAGACAAGCACTAAGTATTTTTAAGTAGGCATGTTGGAGCCTTGCCCATTTGGATTTGAGTGGTAGACACAGGGACCCAAAGAGCTGTAAGAGACATAACGCAGGCATTTGTGAGTGGACTGCTGATTAAAAGTGCCTTTTCATTAATGGCATATACATGCATATTATATCATATATATGTAAATATATATTTAAATTTGAAAATGTAAACATAATTGGTATGATGGAAACCACTATGCTTAGAAAAAGCAAAAGGCATCCTAAGTGCAAAAATCTTTGTGAGACATCGCAGGTAATTTAAAACTCAGAGGTTGTAATTAGTTATTAGACATTGTCCTTGCATTTCAAGCTCCTTTAAGTAACTCTGTCTAAATATAATATGTATACAAAGACTGAATAGGTGGGAAGATTAGACCCTACATGAGGATGGTCTTGTGATGAAGCAGGCTCGCATGTGCATGCCTGGGTGTGTCTGTGTGTGTGTGTGTATGTGTGTGTGTGCATTTGTCTGAATGTACAGGGGAGTCTTGATCAAGAGGAGGGCCCAAGGGTAGCCTCTAAATGGCACTTCATGTTGAGATGCAACATGGAGGGTTAAGGGGGTAGGAGAAGAATAAATGAAACAAGATGGGTGACTCTTAATCTCACAAAACAAACTGAGGGTTGCTGGGGGAAGGGGGGGTCAGGGGAGGGGGGTGGGATTATGGACATTGGGGAGGGTATGTGCTATGATGAGTGCTGTGAAGTGTGTAAACCTGGTGATTCACAGACCTGTACCCCTGGGGATAAAAATATATTATATGTTTATAAAAAAATAAAAAATTAAAAAAAATCAGACCATAAATGGCACTTCATCTTTTACTCTGTTTTTTTACTTTTTACCATTTGGGGAGTCATATAACAAGACGCTAATTTTTAATTGAGTAAAGAAGCTATGGGTGTTAGGTAGTTTTTTCTTTTTTTGCCTTTTGCATTTTTTACTTCCTCAATTAAAAATTCTAAGCAAAAACCTTAGCTGAAAGAGCAGTTCTGTGTTTCTAATATCTATTGCATTTTGCCTTGTCCAACGTGCTACTTACTGCTGTCATCTCCTTAGATCATCCTTTATATATTTGAGTCCAAACGTTGACTTCCCATTCTTATCTTTGGGCCCCCCCTCTGGATGTCTGGCAGTCTTTCTTTTGTAGAGGAATTGCATCCATCAGAAAGTCTTTGGCCCTGTAAGACTGAGATACTCTTTCCAGGGGATGGAGGGACGTAGAAGCAGGTGGCTGCCTCAGGTTAGAGCAATAAATCTCAGATGTCTAAGGAAGAGGGCTGATGTGAGTGTAGACATATGAGTGTAGACATCACTCCCTTTGGCACAAAGCTTGGAGACTTCAGGGCTGGGTCTGGAGAATGGGCAACTCTTGTTTCTTTAATGTCTAAAGGACCGGTCTGTCTGCGGGAGCTAACTTTGCTTGGACTTTAATCAGAATTTAATTAAGTGCCTTCACCAAAGCCATCTGCAGAATGGCACACATGCAGAAGGATGAATTGAGACTAGTCTTAGGAAAGAAGAGTTTAAACAGATGCTACTTCTATGCCTAGAGCGTGGGTGGCTGGAGTAAATGACCCTTCAAACCACTTATCTGACAGATAAAGGATATTAGAATTGGAAGAGATCTTAATGGCGGTCAAATTCTCTCATCCAATCATCATATTATACAAATGAGGAAACTTGAAGTGACTTTCCTCAGGTCACACTGCTGGTTTGTGGCCAGTCAGGGCTCTGGACAGAAGTACGCCACTAAAAACTCAGGACTTGTGAACCCATCTGTGACCACTGCAGCTTTTATATTCAGCAGAATCCACTGTGTCCAATGAGCAGTGATATTAACATGGACAATTAATGTGGAAACAACCTCATTAGGGAGCAGTGGACGTGATAATGGTAGCTGGTAAGATGAGTTTTCTCATCTGCAAAAGGAAAAAATTGCAATAGATGAACTTTCAGTTCTATCCTCCCTGGAAGTCTTTGAGATCCTGCTGTGTAACTTAGGATTACAAGTGAGGGATTTAGACACTTCTTGGGCCTGTTGCGACCTGTTATGACAAGGGAGCACTTGGTTTGGAGTTTGTAGACTGAGTTCTGCCTTTGCCACTCACCTGTCTTGTCACCATGGGTTTTCTTACTTTCTAAACTCAGCTTTCCATCCGTAATTATGTAATAATGATCTCTGCCTTATCTGCTCATGGATTCTTCCTCCTAATCAAGGAACACAGATAATGATTGGAGTGATGATTTTCTCAATTCTTTTAAGGATCTTTAGGTAGTAGTATGAGTGAATAGGAGAGAAGTCAGTTCATTGATGGGTATGCATGCCTGTGTGAAGGTGTCTGCCTTCAGCATTAGAGATTAATTCTCTTCTAGAATCTCAGTTGACAGGGGCCACTGTACAAAGTATACAGCAGAATGTGCGGCATATATAACATGGTAAAAGTGTAACAGAATATTTTCCTTTGTATCTAACTCTTTGTTAATTCTATATCCAAATCCATTGTCTGGAGATTCGGGATGAGAGTCTGATGGCCCTCCACCTATTCTAAGGATGAAGTGGTGTGACTCTACGGGTCAGGAGACTCAGGGGTGTCATGGTGTAGAGGAATGGGCTCTTTGATTCTTACTATTCTAACTAAAACTTCAGCTGCCCCATAGTGGCTTTGTCCTCCTCAACTCTTCTCCTTTCCATGAAGGACTTAGGCAGTAAAAATAACTGGGTTTGAGATTGGAAAATCAATAAAGGCTCATACATAGGGATGGGAGACATTTGGCTCATAGACTTCCTTGCATGAAGCCCTGAAAACAAGTACCTCTGAGAGTCCTTATGTAGGCACAATCCTCCATTAGCAGACCTTAGAAAAAATAATTGTTACTAATTATTGACTGCTTTCAATGTATCAGACTCTGTGCTAAGCATATTACACAATATCATCTCATGGAACCCTTAGAACAAGTTGGAGACTTAGACATCAAAATAAATAAAGGAGACTGAGGATCAGGAAAGTTAAGTGCTTGCTCAAGTAACACTATTGGTTCACTGCTGGTTAGTGGCTAGGGCTATGGCATGCCCCCACTCTGGGAGCAGCATTCACATTGTAGTCTCTGTGAATGTTGTCCCTGGAGGTGACAGTGTGATGGCGATCTCTGATAGTGGGAGAACTGAGGTGTAAATCCAGCTGTGTCTGACCCAAAGTTCTATTCTGAGTCACTATGGCATGGGCTTCTCTTCCCCACTCAGGGTTGGATCTAAGTGGATCCAAGAGTTGGATCTAAGTAGTTGATGAGGTGCGAGCGGGTGGCACTCCCTTCCTGGATCTTGATCTGTGTGTGATTTGTATGTGGAGCCTAGTTGAGCTGGACCACTGAGAGCCAGTTCTGACTTCAGTAGGAGGCTTTGGAAGGTGGACTGATGGTTGAAGTTATGTGCATGTGTGTTTGTGTGTGCGTGCACATGTGCATATCTGTGCGTGTGTAACTATGGTTCTATTTGCGAGGGCTGTGAGAGCAGGAAATCCCAGGATGTGGTGTTGGCCAGGTTGGGGAGACACTCCCATTTTCCCAGCTCTGTTGTCCATGTCTCTGACTTTAATGTGTGTGTGAGTTGTATGTGTGTGTGGAAATGAAGTTCTTCACACACTGTGGAGGTAGTATGGGGAAGGAGTGCAGGGAATGTGCAAGAGGTACTTCCCCCTGGGTACCATCCTCTGGCTGGCCACATGGGTGCATTTTCTGTAAGGTGTCAACACTGTGCCCTACTTTTCTGAGTGGCCACGTGGAGCTGGGACCAAAGAACAGGGTTGGGAGTCAGATGACTTGGGTAAGGCTAAGGGGCCTTAGGAAATGTGCTGACCCTGTGTGAGTTCTACCTATTGGGAAAACAATGAGAAAGACAGTGCTCATTGCTCATTTCACCAGAAAGCTTGAGCTTTTACAGAGTTGGCCTGTGACAAAGAGATCCATAAGCCTAGCTTTGGAAGGGGGATGGTCTTAGTCCTTTTGACCAGTACTGTTATTTGAAAGAGATATTTTAGCCAGAGCTCCACCCCCCATCAGATTTCCACTGTCATACAGGCTCCGAAACCAACACAGCGCATGGGAAGCACCTCCTAAAAAATGAACCTTCAGTCGTGCATCATGCTAATTATGGGCTTCTCTTCAATGCAGCTGAGAAAGAGACAGTGCTTTGCCATTCATTCTCCACGCTCATTAAAGATCTCTCTCCTCTCAACACCTCACTTTTAGATTGGATTTGATTTTTGGAGATTACGGAGGCAAAGACACTGTGAGACACGTGGCTGTTACTCTAGTGCGCTGGCGGACTTGTCAGTGCTGTGATATCCTATGCAGAGCACACGGCACTGTGCTCTGTATGCAGGGCTGGCTCCTTGCTGGCTCTTCAGAGGTGTTAGTTTTAATCCACATTGTCCCTTTGTTCTCCTACAGTCAGAATTAGTTAAAGTTGTTTCATAGGGGGATGGGGAGTGTGGGTGAACATCCTTCTGTTTAAGCTTGACTTTCATGCAGCACAGCCCCCTGCTTCCCTTCTCCCCACCATACCTACCCCCAACTCCCCGCCCCCCACATTGGTTAGAGACAAATGCCTGCTTGCCCTCGTGGTGGCCGCTCTTTTCTTGAGGGTCGTTCATGGAGGTGGACACGCTGTCCTTCCCAGTTGATGTCATTGCTGGTGAAGGGGTGGATTATGATACCCAAATCCAGTTTGTATGTTCTTCTCTCTCCTTTTCTGAAAGTTTTTACAAACCCTAAAAGTTGCACCTCACTTTGGAATTATTTAGGAGCCATCCCACTGGAGGGCAGGAGGACATGGTGGACAACCTTCCAGTGACCATTTCCTCGAATGGCTCCCCTCTGTACCTGAGCCTGGAGATGGACAAAGTAGTTCACAACCGCCCCCTGACTTCTGGGTAAAACCAGCCTAAGAAGCTCTTCCTCCTGAGAATTGTCTCTCAGGCCCCATAAGAATTGGTTCAGTATCAACATGAAACCAAATCTCGACTTACGAACTGAGCATGTGTCCTTCCTTGAAGGCACTGTAGGAAGCTCTGAGTGACCACCTCTGCTACTGGGGGCTAAGATGTCCCTTGCTTGGCCCCATCAGAATAATAATTCTTCACAAACTCATGGCTATGGGCAGACATGGTCTCTATTTGTAGGCTACAAATGGGTCAAGAAGGCACAGTTTCAGGGAGCCAGCACCCCCCACCCCCGGAAGGTCTCAGCAGAAGGGGAGGAGATGGACAGATAACATCAGGACAGAGACATGGCCCTGCCCTGTCCCGTGTCTAACCCTGGGCTCACAAGGGCTTCTGGCAGCTCTTACCAGGGACAGGTGAGGTGGGTATTGAGAGTGTCTTCAATGGTGCTGTGTTTCAAACAGAGTCGTCATGGACTGAATTGTCCAGCCTCCGCTGCAAACTGCCAAAGTCACATGTTGAATCCCCAACTCCCAATGTGACTGTGTTTGGAGACAGGGCTTTAAAAGAGATAATAAGGTTAATGAGGTCATAAAGATGGGGCCCTAATCCAGTTTGACTGGCGTCCTTATAAAAAGAGGAATGGACACCATGGGTGTGTGTGCCTGGTGCAAAGGCTATGAGAAATGGCTGTGAGAAGACATAGTCAGAAGGCAGCTGTCCGTAGACAAGGAGGGAGGCCTCAGGAGAAACCAAATTTGCTGAGACTTTGATCTTGGATTTTCAGTCTCCAACACTGTGAGGAAATAAATTTCTGTTGTGTAAGCTCCCTAGTCTGTGGTATTTTGTGATGGTGGCCCCAGCTGACTCATACGAGTATCATTCCACTCTTCTCCCAGTTGAAGCCGTCAGTGCCAGTAGCGGTTCTCAGCATGCAGGTACTCAAGTCTGTTAGGGTCTTCATTTACATATGAAGGCAGTGTGGTGTCCAG
This sequence comes from Mustela putorius furo, assembly GCF_011764305.1. Lineage (NCBI taxonomy): Eukaryota > Metazoa > Chordata > Mammalia > Carnivora > Mustelidae > Mustela > Mustela putorius. The sequence continues at coordinate 20,493,898 of NW_025421402.1, read as the reverse complement.
TGGTTAGAGCACAAGCTCTGGAGTCCCACTGATTGCATTCAAATCCTGGCTCTGCCACTAACTAGCATTGTGATCTTCAGCAAGTTACTTAATCTCTCTAGGCTACCATTTATTCATCTATAAAATAAGGATAATGGTAGCACCAATGTCAAAGAGGTTTTGAAAGGATTCAGTAAATCAATCCAGGAAAAGTGCTTAGACATGCAACTTGTACAAAGTTTATGCTCAGTGATGTTTCCCATGATCATCATTTCTGGTGTGTTTCTATGAAACTGTGGTCCCGCTACACTCTAAGTATTATGAGGAAAATGACCACGTTCTGTAAGTCCAAGCACCTAGCAGCGTTGGTTTTTTTTTTTTTTTTCATCACCCAACAAATATTTACTGAGCAGTGACTTTATGCCAGGACTGACTCCAGGTATAGGGATCAATGCTGAGTAAAGGCAGACATGCCTCCTGTTCTAGAAGAGCCTACAGTTTGGACACATCTTGGCGGCTCAAGAAGTATTTGTGGAAATAAATGAATTATACTCTTTGTGTAACAAGCTCTGCAGGGTAGGGCAATGAAAAAGGACTTGAACTAAAATTGTGGCTTAGTGGGTTTCTGGTTGTGTGACTTTGGGGGGAAATTCTTCACTTTTTGTTTATCAGTTTCCTCATCTATAAAATGGAGGTCATAGAAGTACTACCTTCCCCACATCTCGGGAGCTTCTATATTGTTAAAGTGGAGCAAGATCTGAGGATGTGAGGATTGGCACTAAATTAATTCACACATTCATTTCATTTATTCATTCACTCACTCATTCCTTCAACTAATACCCATTGAATGTCTCCTGTGAGCTAGGATTATTCTAGCCACAGAAAGCATTGCGATGGATGCACAAATTTCTTGCCCTCAAGAAACTTACATTTTTTTTTTTAATGGTTGAAAACTGTAGCTTTATTATTTTTTTATAATTTTTTATTTTTTATAAACATATATTTTTATCCCCAGGGGTACAGGTCTGTGAATCACCAGGTTTACACACTTCACAGCACTCACCAAAGCACATACCCTCCCCAATGTCCATAATCCCACCCCCTTCTCCCAAACCCCCGCCCCCGTCCATCAACAGATGAATGGATCAAGAAGATGTGGTATATATACACAATGGAATACTATGCAGCCATCAAAAGAAATGAAATCTTGCCATTTGCGACAACATGGATGGAACTAAAGCATATCATGCTTAGCGAAATAAGTCAAGCAGAGAAAGACAACTATCATATGATCTCCCTGATATGAGGAAGTGGTGATGCAACATGGGGGCTTAAGTGGGTAGGAGAAGAATAAATGAAACAAGATGGGATTGGGAGGGAGACAAACCATAAGTGACTCTTGATCTCACAAAACAAGAAACTTACATTTTAAGAGGTTACATAAAATTAAAAAACTGAAAAAATGTGTATTATAATTCATGTAATGTTAAATCTTATGAAGAAGATAGTGAACAAAACACAGTTCCTCAAATGGTAAGGGTTTTGATTAGGATCAGAGTAGGGGATTATGTTTTGGTGTTTTGGTTGAAACATTACTTAACATTCTTTTCTCTCTTGTATCCTTTCTGGACAAGGACATGCTAAACTTTGGTTAGATGGCCCCTGGGGCTCAGAAGAGCCATTGGATACAGGTCACTTTGGATACTTCTCACCCCTAGGGTCATCTTTAACATTCTGGAGGGTTCCCACAGATGTACAGCAAACAAGGTTGTTGGCAGGATTCAGTTCTTCTCTCACCACTGGTTTACTCTGGGTCAGTGGTTGAAGTCCCAGCTTTGTCCTGGGACGATGTGAGCTTCCCAGGTGTGCACTGGATGAGAAGAGCCTCTGGGGCGATGTAGAATGATGGGTGCCCTTTCCAGCTCTCCTGTTGTAGGGAGGGGAAATAATAGGAGACCAGGAAAGAAGAGATGCTAACTCTTGATTCTCCTCCCTTAGGAATCTGCATGCTTGTGGTTATAGTCCATTAATTACTCCTTTAATGACAGTCTTCCCCAGCAGGTGATTAGCCCCTGAGGCAGTGACCACTTCTGTCTGCCTTGTTCACTTTTGTACTTGATAAATAGGTGTTGAGTTGAATTATATATTCTTTAGGGAAATTACTAAATATCACTAAGTCAGAATTACATTTGGAGGCTGCAGTTATTCTAGAAGGTGCTTATTGGATGAACCCTGCCACACACTGGGGTCTCCAGGAAGCAGAGTCAGAGGTGGAGTTTAACATACAGGCTGCTTTTTAAGGAATGCTGTTGGCATCAATGGCCATGGAAGGGAGGGGAGAGGTTAAAGGAAGATGGTTAGAAGGAGAGGTCTTACCAAAATGAAGGTCCAACAACCTTAGCTGGCTCTCTGGGAAGCTCTGGAGTTAGCATGTCTCCTCAGGGTTGTACTCATTATTTATTGCTAAATAGCATTGACTTCAAAACTTACCTCACAGCCTCTGTGGGCCAGGAATCTGGACGTGGCTTAGCTGGGTCAGCTGCCTCAGGGACTCTGACATGACTACAAACAAGGTGTCAGCTGGGGCTGTGGTCTCATCTGCAAGCTCGGCTGGGCAGCGTCTGCTTCCAAGCCCACTCATGTGGTTGTTGGAGGGATTCAGTTCCTCATGGGCTCTGAGGTAAAAGCCTTAGTTCATCACAAACTATAGGTAGAGGCCCCACTCTGTTCCTTGCTATGTGGGTTGATGCACAAAGCATCTCACAATGGAGTGAACAGGCCAAAAGGAAAGAGAGTTCTAGCAAGAGAGAGAACAAGCAAATTAGCTAGAAAAATGAGAGTCCAAGCTTTTTATAAGTTTGTCACAAAAGTGGCATTCCATCACCTTGCCATATTCTCTTTTTTAAAAAGATTCTTCATTTATGAGAGAGAGAGAGAGAGAGAAAGCGTACTACTGAGAGCGTGAGCAGGAAGGAGGGTCAGAGGGAGAGGGAGAAGCAGACTCCCTGTTGAGCAGGGAGCCCAGCACTGGGCCTGATCTCAGGACCCTGGGATCATGTCCTGAGCAGAAGGCAGGCACTTAACAGACTGAGCCACCCAGGCGCCTCTACCATATTCTCTTTGTTAGGAGCAAGTCACGAGCTCTAGCCCACACTTGAAGAGAGGGGATTTCATGGGGGGATGAACACCAAGAGGTAGAGAAGACAAGGGCTGTCCCAAACTGGGTTGAGATGGCCAGGCCTTAATACTCCTGTGTGGCTCAGTCACAGGCTGTGGACCACATGGACAAGAGTGTGACCCTAGGTGAGCTGGCCCTTGGCAGCTGAGGTGATCCCTGCTGGCTAACAGTTGAAGGCTAAGGCAGGAAGTCCTTCCCGGAAGGGGGTTGGAAAGGCATGCCTGCGTTCCCCATTCCACATTCAGACGGCAGACAACCACAACCACAGAATTTGGCTCAGTAGCAAATTCTGTTGATGAGCATGGGGGAGAAGAAAGGGAAGGAAGAACAGTTTCTTTCTGGTATTTATATTCATGAAGAATGGTGCTACTTAATTTTGTTTCTTCCCTTTATTTTTCTCTGGTTTGACCCTGGGGTTGGAACTTTCTCTGAATGCTAAGTAGAAACTCTATCTGAAAATAAAGTTGTGCTGTAATCATCTGTCACCCCAGGCCACGAGTCTAAGATGTAGGTGGTGGCTCTTTCTGTCACACTGCTTGCAGGGGAGTGTCTGAGATTGCATCTCTGTAGGGTAACAAGAGCACAGGGGCCCGAGTTTCCCCTTTACCTCCTTCCCCCTTGTCATCCATCTTCTATCCTTTTTTTTTGCCGTGGTTGGGGGGAGAGGGAGAGAGAAGTGGGGGAAGAGGCAGAGAGAAAGGGAGAGAGAGAATTTCAAGCAGATGCCACACTCAGCATGGAGCCTGATTTGGACTCGATCCCATGACCCCAAGATCATGACCTGAGCTGAAATCAAAAGTCAGACCCTTAACCAACTGTGTCGCCCAGCTGCCCCATCTCTTATCCTTCTCATTTGTCATGGCAGACCCACACCCTTTGGGTACTGGGATGGTGGGATCTAAGGAGCCAGTGATGTAAGGCACCACAGAGTTTCTCCAGAAGCAGAGCCCAAGACGGGGATGCTGTAGTGAGTGGGGTTGTATATTCAGGAGAGTGGATGGGGCAGGGAGGTGTTAGGCAATAATGGGGTCCCTCCTGGCCACTAGATTTAGTCTGGTCCCCCAGGAGGTTCTGCAGCACAATGCACACACAGAGTTCATCCTGGAGGGAAGCAAGGCGCCCGGCTTGCTCTCCCTCCATGTCTATTAGCCAGTTAGGGGTTCAGATGTGTGGTGGGCACTGGGGGAGACACTGGTCACATCTATCACAATTCTTTCTTCTATCAACTCACTGTCTTCTCCCTCTGATTTTTCCTTCCAGGGCAAGTTTTCCTTTATGGACTCAGGGAAAGAACAGGGCTGGGAGTCACATAGATGTAGATGGGAATCTAATTCTCATTCTTTGGAAACTGACCACCTTGGGTAAATTATATTTAAGCCTCCGTTTGCCTGCCTGGCAAATGAGTATGATAACCCTCACCTGCCAGGGCTGTGGGAAGGACTGAAGAATGATGGCGGTGTGATGCTTCTTGCAGTGCCCTTCCTTTCTCTCCTCTCATGGTCCCTCTTACAGTGACACAGAACAGCCTCTTCTTTTCCTGGCATGGTCTTTCAGAGCTCTGAAGGTTGTCATGCTTCTCCCTTAGCCTTCTGCTTTCCTTGTTAATGAACTTCTTTTCCATTGGCTCACGTGACAGCTCTCCAGTACCTGCCGTGTGCTCACTACTGTCCTCTGCATGAATTCCAACCCATCGTCTTCCTTCCCACCCAGTGGCGCCCAGCACTGAACTTGGCCTTCTTCCACGGGGCGGGGAGAGAGGGGGTTGGTGGTGGGGAGGGCGTCTGATGGAGAAAGGGCAGCAGAACCATGTTGCCCTTGGGCCCCACACTAACCTCCTAGAGATGGTATCCCTCATTGCATTTGCTTTTTGGACAACATTAGAGGCTATGGTTATAAGTAGCAAGCAGACTTAGAGCTCCGCGGGGAATACCAAAATAGTGTCCTCTTTCCCAGGTGTCTACAGAGATCTTTGGGCTCCTCCTCCTTTGTCTGCCTGCTCGGGCAGCTGGAGTTCCCTGCCAACCTGACATCCCATGTTGCAGAGCTGGCTGCCATCCTTCATGTCTTGGTGGAGCTGCTGGACTGTAGAGCTAAAATTTGTATCAGGAAGGCTCTGCTAACTTAATGGAATGCAAAACTATGCAAGCCGACTCCAGAGGTTCTGATATGCGTCTTGGAATCTCAGAGATGGGCATATGTAGTTTGCACAAGCTCCCTAGCTATCTAAATAAGCTGTTGTCTCTACCTTGAAATTCACTGCTCTGTAGCTTCTGCTTCTGGAAACGAGAGTTTTCCTACCTCGGCTCTTATCTAGACGGACCAGATGTTGTTATAAAGCCCTGAAGCATCTCAATCTTTGCAATGGCTCTAAAGCCTTACCTCTCTCTCAAAGGACAAGTGGCATTTCCAACCCACCAATCTTTGTGATTTATGTTTGCTCCTCCCTCTTTCCCTAGCCACCCCCAACCCACCCTTAGCCAGCTGCCTGGAGCCTGGGTGGGCTGTCTGAATATGCAGGCCTTTCTCTCTCCCCCTACCAACCTCCTTTAGGTCCATCCCAGGAGAGGAATCTCTCACTTTTCAAAGAATAAATCTGTAAAAGAGGCAACATTTCCAGAGCAGTAAATCTTTGCTCTGTGTGTGTGGGCATGCATGTGTGCATATGTGTTTCTGAAATCCGTGCTGTGTGTATACCCCTGTGTCTGCAGAGAGAACAGAGCCCATAGCATTGAAAGGCCTTCTAATGTCTGAAGAGTCAAGACCACAGAGGGAAGGAGGGGCCCAGGAACGTGAGAGGGACATGAGCCTGCTGTGAGAAATAGGATCGTCTGAGGGAAGGGCAGTGCCAGGCAGCAAGTGTTTCTGTTTGATGTGCTCCCTGTGAACAATTCCAAGGGAGCCATGGAATGTCAGAATGAGTTGCCCCTCTGCCTCACTACGTACATACCCTCTGCTGCTTTGGGGAGGTTGAAGGGGATTCTGGCCATTCCTGTGTACTGAGTCTCTTACAGCTTGGCCAGTCAGACACTGGGCTTCGCTTTCTTAAACACTTTGTTGGATTTCCTCTTTCCTGTCCAGAGGGAATGATCAGAAGAGACCCCTGGAGAAGGTTCTGAATCAAGCTGAACTCTCCACAGAATTTCTCTGAAAAGTTGTGAATGAAAACAAAACTCTTCCTGCCAACAACCAAGGAACTCACTAACTAGCCCCAGACAGAACCCAGATGTGTGGAGATGGTAAGATCCCTGGGCTGAAATCCAGTTTACTGGCTCCTGTTCCTGTGGGTGTGAAGGGGATGAGGTGTGGTAGAGGTCAGCAGAGGAGAAAGTTAATTATGAGGGAGGGGGGCTGTGGAAACCAGGCTCTCTTGCTGGACCACAGGGTTGCTAATGATGGAGCATGGACCACCCTGACTTCTCATGATTTGGGGAAGGGGAACAATATGGATTACTGAAGTCCACTGAGGGGTTTTCCACCTTATTTTAGCCTCTCGTCCTCCACAGATGAATATGATGAAAGAAAGACACCAAAAGAATCTCCATAGAAATCACAGTTCTGGCCGTTTAGTCAGGTCTGGGGTGGGGGAGGGGGTGGCCAACGAGACCCTATTAATGTACATAGTGTGAAAAGAGTCTGTCTCCTTCTAGCGATGAGTGGAATATTCCTGAGCATGAGTGACAGATGAAGGTGGAAGAGAGAGGAGGAACAAAGGGCTAATAGGAGAGAAGAATAAGAAAGTATTTAGGGTTTACCACTAAGGAGAACACGTAGGCTCAGAGATAGAATGAGAGCACAATGGGGAAAGCAGAGCACGTTGCCTGAGCTGGAAAAAGCCCCAATCCAGGGGTGTCCAGGTATGGGGGTTCTGTCCAGGCCAGCTGGATTGGCAACCGCTGCTGATTTCAGCCCAGAGGCAAAGAGTGTAGACTGAGGCTCAGGGGCAAAGCCCTCACTCCCCGGGGACAGAAGAGGTTGGCACAGGGAGCTCACTTAGCTCAGGCTACCAGGGAGGTTGAGTGAGGTCGGTAGGGACTTCCCCAAACTACAGCCCATGGAGAACTCCTGTGCTGGAAACTCCTGCAACAATTCGTTCAGAGCTTTAACCCCGTGCTGTGGTTAGGTAAATCGGTGTTATCCTGTGCATTGTGACTTTGTCTCCAGTGAAGAGAATTTTGGCCTTGGATTCCAAGCACGTCCTGCTGAGACGCACCCCGGGGAAGGGATGAGAGACTTCACCCCATGCACGTACTTACTTAGGAAGGGACACTTTCTCTCTTCTTTCCACGTCTATCCATTCCACCCTCCCCCACTTCTATCCACTTTTGATCTTTGGTGATGCACAATGATATCCAAGGCTGGGGCCAGAAAAAATGTGTTTGAAAGAGTCTTTTGGTTAGGGAGGCTGTTTTTATCCTAGATTTTATTCAGCCAAAGCCTTCCTGAGCTGTCATGACACAGCTAGATTTGTTAGTCTTTTCACTTCTTTTGTTTTTGTTTCGAAAAAGTGCTAATGAACAGAGAAACACAGTCAACACCCAACATGCTCACTCACTTATTATAGTACCTAGTTTGTGCCAGGCATTGCATTAGGCTAATGATCCCTAATTAAACTAAACTACATTAACTACCTCATAAATGGGGGAGTTGCTACTGAGCCCCATGCAGGAGTAGTCCCATGAGAATATAGGCCCAGTGTTGCCAAATTTTCTACTTTTTTCAGAGAAACTGGAACAGTGTCCACAAGTTGGAAATCACTTCAGGGCTCATTCACTTATTCAGCCAATATTTACCAAACACTTGCAATGCCAGGAGTCCCTGGGGTCCAGTGGTACACAAGGACCATAAGGACCCTTGTTTTATGGAAATTTTTCTAGAGGGGAATGCTGATATATTTATGTATAATAGGTAAGGACAACCAAATGCATACTTTTGGGGAGGGTTATGTGCTGTGAAGGAGCTAGAACAGGGTGATGGGCTAGAAAGTTGTGGAGGGGCAACCTCTCTGGAAAGAGAGTGACCTGCATGAGGAGAAGGAGGCTGTCACGCACACAGCTGGAGGAAAGAGCATTTCAGGCGAGGTGGGGAAATTAAGTGAATCCCCAAGGCTTGGCGTCTTCAGGGGCTGAAAATGGCAGAGTGGGTGGTGTGCAGAAATGGAAGAAGGCTTCTGGGTTAGAAAAGTTACCTCCTGCCAAACAGTCCTTTCACTCTTTTTGCGTATGTTCTGGACTCCTTCAAGGGCCTCTTGGAGGCCAGAGGCTCAGAGATCTAGTGCTGTCATGTTGCAGTGAGGCAGAGTCCCCAAAACGGGAGCTTGCGCAAACCAGCTCAGGGTTTTGACCCACCTTCCCTCAAATGTGTGGAAGCTTTCCTCCCACAGCTCAGGCCTGTAACCTGGGCTTCGTAGGCTTAGGGAGATGGGAGTCCGAAAGAGTATACTCAACTCTTCTCAACTGGTTCTAGTGAGATTTGTATGTTAGGTTCTGATGTATGACCTGGTGGCTGTGGCGGTCCTAACAGCCGCCATGTTGTTTTAGAGGGAAGTACCACAGGCCCCTGTGACAACTCTGTTTTGCGGGCAGAAGTTTCTGTCTTCTATTTGAGGGAGATGATTTTTCTTGAGATGCTCATGATTTATGGATTCCAGATCACCAACTCTATTTGGAAACATATGAAGCTGGTTGGCGTGTGGGGAAAGCAGCTTGGGAGAGGTCAGTCAGCAAAGCAGAAGTGTGTAAAAATCACCTCACACAGCAAAGGCCTCCATTCAGGACCACAAATCAAGCCCAGGCATTCTGCTGCCTGGGGACAGCAGTGGGTTCTCTGGGCCTGTCATCCTCAATCAGGCTGTCTTTTTCAGAGAGCTAGGTCAAAGTCAATTTTTATAAAACTACTATAGAAACCATATGTGTGTGAAAAATCATACTGCATTTTTTTTTTTTTCCATGGCTGGTAAAATTTCTTCTTCTTTCCTTGGAGACTTTCTGAAGTAGAGACACTGTGAAGCTCAGTGGAAGAGGATTACTTTTCATGCAACACAAGTCCAGCAAGAGGGGGAATTCATTGCAGGAATGAATTGTGGACTCTTCCAACAAGAGTTCTTTTTAAATGTATGGCATATAGGAACTTATGGGTCACTGTAATGAGCCAGGTCGGCCCAGAGCATAAAATGGGTCCTAGAAGTTTCATGGCCCCCAAAGGAAGAACGTCTTCACATTTTACCAAGTTCATTTTCCTTCCCATTGGTATAATTGTAAATCGGAGCTCTCAAGGCCTCAAGTTCAAAACCAACCATGTTAACTTTCATTGATTGCAATGGAAACAAGAGAAAGATGCCCTCTTCCCCGGACCTATTTCCTGGGTTTCCTGGAGACAGTATCTATGTCTATACTCTTACCTTTGCTGCCGTTCCTTAAAAACATTATCACGTGACAGATCTTGCCTGGTTCATCATCTAGGAGTAAAGGGAGATAGTGACTTCTCATGTCTCCTCTCCTGCTGTCTCAAAACCAAGTAGGACGGGCTTTAATTTATAGTAAAGCATTTTCATAACCATCCAAAAAGCCAGATTTTGAATTCTAGAAGATAGGATGGCATTTTAGAACATTTTGTGTGTGTGTGTGTGTGTGTGTGTTTTAACAGAATCAGCTGCCAGTAAAATAAAATACACAGGGTGTACCGGGGTTCTCAGGGTGCATCTGCATCAGTGGCATCTGAGAACATGTTAGCAATTCTGATCCTCAGGGCCTGGCCCAAACCTACTGAATCAATGCCTCTGGGGATGGGACCCAGCAGTCTGTTTTCAGCAAGTCCTCTGGGGGATTCTGACTTATGTTAACGTTTGAGAGCCACTGCTACATACCAATAATGTTGAATGTCAAAGCATGTGTTAAACTTTACTTTTTATATTAATTTAATAATTCTGTATAAGTAAAAAAAAATCACATATTATTTCTGATGTTAGTGTACTGCTTCTCTAACCTAACTCTTGAGGATCACCAGCTTTGATGAGGGGCCAGACTAGGGAGGTCTGGACAGAGAAGAAGATAGGGAAACACTGTACTATGTAGCTAGTTTCTCTATAGAAATGCTCCTTGCTGGGTCTTTTGGTTTTGAGGTGGGGGGAATCTCTTTTAGTTGAAGTAGGGCAGATCCGTTTGACTTTTCCTTCTTCCTTTTGCCCCACAAATACTGTCTCCTATTAAAATATAGCAAGAAGACCAGCCAACATTGTTAGGGCTAAGAGGAAAGTGAGTGCCAAGGACAGGTAGAGTTAAGGTGCGAAGTTTTTTATTGGTAATTTCTTTCTGCTTTTATTTAAAATGATAAAAAATCAAAATGAATTTGTGTATTTTGAATCCTCACTAATAGGTGGTATATATTATTTTTCAAATGCTGCTGAAAAGCTACTGTTGGGACTAAACAGACAGCCTGTAACAAATGATAATTTAATAACTGAGTCATATTAGTAGAGAGGGGTGAAGGTGGGGTTACCAGGGCAGGGGGTTCTGAAGCCCCCTTTTTTTTATAATTATCTTTTTTTTTTTAAGATTTTATTTATTTGACAGACAGAGATCACAAGTAGGCAGAGAGGCAGGCAGAGAGAGAGGGGGAAGCAGGCTCCCCACCCAGCAGAAAGCCTGATGCGGGGCTCCATCCCAGGACCCTGGAATCATGACCTGAAGGGAAGGCAGAGGCTTTAACCCACTGAGCCACCCAGGTGCCCTCCCACCCCCTTTTAAAAAAGGTTTTCTTTTTGAGTAGCCTGTACAGCTAATATGGGGCTGGATCTCATGACCAGGAAATCAAGAGTTGCATGCTCTACCAACTAATCCAGCCTCAGCCGGCCAACCCCTCTACCTTGCCCATTTTTGTTTGTTTGTTTTTAAAACAAAGGACTGGATGTGTATAAATTAATATTGAACATTTTACTATAAAGCAGCGTATATATTTGCAGACTTCCTGTGTTGAGATTCATCATCAATTACCTCCCCTATTGGAAACAGCTGTCCACATTTCCTTTAGGAAAGCACCCCTCATCTTTTCCCAACAACGTGGTTTCATTCAAACAGATCCAACCTGGCTCCAGACCTGTACTCTGATTGGCTTAAGCCTGCAGGCCAGTTGCCATCTCCCAGCTACTGTGATTGGTTCAGTCATGGTGATGTAGTCAGGTCACAGCCAATGATAATCAAGATAACATTTGCTGGAATTTCTGGGAAATTCTTCCCCTGAATTCACTGGTAGGGAGATGTGAGCATTGATACCCTTTGGTTGGTCTCTATAGTGAGGAAGGCCCAGTGAGGATTGCCTGAAAAAGCACATTGTCAAGAGATGCAGAAAAACTGGGCCTGATAATTCGGATCAAACATTTCCAGAAGCCAGTCATACCCTTGGAGTTTGAGACACATGAGACAACGCATCCCTTTTCCTGTTGGATCCAGAATGATATGATTCCTTTTTCTTTCCCCTTGCTCTTTCTTTTCTTTTCTTTTTCTCCTCCTCCTCCCCCACCTTCTTCTTCTTTTGTTGTTGTCATCTGTACCTCAAGGAATCCTAGAATTCACTGGACTTATCACCAAAGTGATCACGAATAAGATTTGCCTCCTGTTCGATGATTCAGAAGGCCCATCAGGAATTTGCAGGGTCATTCTCTGTGTTAGCAGTAGTTTCTAATTTTCTACATTCTGGATGCTCTGGCATCTGGGGCCTCACTGCCTGGGGGTAACTGCCCCTTCCAGGGTCAGCCAATTCTAGGAGACATGGAAGGACTCTCCCAGGAACATGTCTTTCATATGAAAATGAACTGATCCAAGGCCCATTCTCCATGCCACCTCTTCTATTTTGCTCTTAAATTCCAGGAGGGAATATTCCTCTGCCCTAATCATCCCAGGGCCAGGTACCAGACAACTAGAGAAAGCCCCTATCTCCAGAGCCTGCTGAAATTACTTATATTAGCCCATCCCAAACTTGCTGACCTTGTCCTGCTTTGCTTTTTGTGTGGAAGCCACAATAAAGCTTCTTGTCCACACTTTCCCCCTGCTCTTTCTTTCTCCTGACTGACCCTGGTGCCTCCCTTTATGGCCCTGAATAATGTAGTATACTCCATCCTCCCAGGAACTGTGAGCGACAAACTATTTTTTCAATGGCTGTAATCTCTTGATCTGTAGTCCTCTCCTCCCTGAATAGTGGTAAAATCTGTATTTTAAAACATTGTCATGAACTGAAGATATTACAGTAGGAGGTATGTTAGGGATGCCAGAAAAGGCCATTTCATGAATATTCTAGGAGGAGGGAACAGAGAATGCCTGTTGAAAATTTACTTTTGTATTTGTTCCAAGGGGGTTAATGAGCATCAAAGCCAATTACCCTGCAAAGCTCACACAGCAATAGGTAATGATGGTTGGGATCCCATGCTCTTTGGAAGGCATGTTGTATTTTATCTTGTTTTGTAGTGGAGGTGGTGGGGAGGTGAGGAAGTTTTAAACAAGTGTAAGTGAGAATGTCTAAGTTTTATGGTTCTATTTTCCATCCTAGCAGCCCTCTGAGGGTGCAAGCATGATCAAAAAGCATTATATCAATTTGAATCAATTTTTAAAATATAAGTTTTCATCTAAGAATTTCTTATAATCAAGAAATTATTTAGGAGCCAGAAGAGTGCCAGGATTCATCTACTCTACAGCCCCAAAGTAAAACACCCCAATGCATCCAAATCCCCAACTTTTTTCTACCAGTGATTGGTCCCATGAATAATTTAATGCTGCAAGATGTGTAGGTCAAGCATTATAAAAAAATAAGGAGCTTAGGTTTACCATTTTGGGGTTCTAAACACCTGGTCCCATACTCTGGGGAGCTGAAAGCTGGAGTTCATTCATTCTGACATTTATGCATTTGTAATGGGACACTTATTAGAGATTAACTGTTGAATTTCTTAAAGATGGAAAACCACAATTTTGGGTATTGCAAGCAGTTTCTGAATTATCTGTGTGTAAAACCTTCTTTGACAGTTTGTGTGCTTGGTTTCAAGACAAAGAAACCAAGACTGAATAGCTTAGACTGAAAATGAATTTTGGGGGAGGATAATGGAAGGATATCAACTCACAGAACAGACCAAAAAAAGCTGAAGAATTCAGGTTGGAAAATGGGCAGAAACCAAGGGTGGCTTGGCAGCAGTCAGCCCAGGGTGTGGGACCATTGCTTCAGGATATCACTACCATTGTTAGACTCTCCTGCTACTGGGCAGAGCTCCTACAGCTGGACAGAGCCACTTCTGTTGTACCTTTTCTAACCCTGGTTCTTTGTCTTGTATATGGTTACGCTTGACATAGGTCTTATGATATTGTGATTTATAATAAGAAATATGTACCTAATTTTTGTCCTATTCTTGGCACAGAGCTCTTAAAACCCTTGGAATTTCCTAAGCAATATAAGCAATAAATGTGACTCTTGTTATGTTAATGAGATAACTTTTGGACCACATTTAGGTAATCTAAGGATAGGGCTGGGTGCCCAGGGACCCAACCATGTGACCAGGGGGTTGGGACTTTTAACCCTACTCTCAAGAGAGGAGAGGAGCTGGAGATTGAATCAAATATCAATTGTCAATGGTTTGGTCAATGATGCTTATGTAATAAAGCCTCCAAAAAACCCAGAAGGACAGGGTTTGAAGAGCTTCCAAGTCGGTGAACACACAAAGTATCTGGGAAAATCATGTACTCAAAAAGCACAGACACTCTTGTTTTCTTCATACATTGTGCTATACATCTCTTCTATCTGGCTGTTCCTGAGTTGTAGCCTTTTATAACAAGTAATCCAGTTGTTTTCCTGAGTTCTGTGATCTGCTCTAGAAAGTTAATCAAACCCAAGGAAAGTGCCATTGGAACCTCCAATCTAGAGCTGGTGGTGGTGGTGGTAACCTGTATTTTCAATTGGTGCCTGAAGAAAGGGGGCAGTCTTATTGGACTAAGTCCTTAATTTGTGGAATCTGATACTATCTCCAAGCGTATAGTGTCAGTATTGAGTTAATTGCTTAGAGTGGCTGGAAAAAATACACGTATTAGAGGACTATATGTTGAGCTCTCGTTCAGAGCACATACAATATCCTATAGGGCTGCACATATATCGCAGAATATTGTTTCCAAGCCAGCATTGTAACTGAGGATTTGGTGGGCCATCGCACCATTACATAACTGTCTTTGGGTGATGGGGTGTGTTCTAGTACCATTGAATTCCATGGACATCAGCCAGATTGACTTATTTCTTTTCCTATAAAGTGAAACTCTTGCTGAGAAAATATGTTCTATGGGATGTAATTGTGAATAGGCACGCATTAAGTCCACAAATGGATCTCCTGGCAGAATCATGTTGGATGATGCAGAGAAAGCAAATTCACATTCACAAGTCAGCGTCTGTTTTGGTGAGAACAAATTGATGCCCCTCCATGATGGGAGGGGGTCCAAGATAAGCACTGTCTGCAATCTCACTTCTCTGGAGTACAGTGCCCCATCAAGATTCTGAGAAGGGTGTGTTGGTGAGTTGAAGGTTATTTATTTTTTTAAACCTAGTGGGAGCGCTGTTTCCATCAGTAGGTTATGATGCTGCTGGTTGAGATGTGATACTCTGTAGAGAGAAAAGATTGATGATGTGGGAGAGAGAGGTTATAAATGCAGGAGTAGAGTCCTTCGCTGAGGTGAGCAGGGATGAGTACCGGTGCACGAGTGAAGGGCTGCTGAGATAGGACCGGGAAGGGTCCATTCATTGCAACAGAGGGAAGGGAGAGCATGCATGTACAGATGTTTCTCATTTACTTCTATTTTTTCAGTGAAATGAAGCATGAAGTTATCAGCAAAAATGGGGATAGGGAGAGGAGCTATCAGAGGAGATAATAGATTTATGGAGGAGAGGGAAAAAGGTGTGAAATAGTATCTTGAAAAGTGGGGAAGCAGATTTACTACAGAAAAATTATGATTGCTGGGCAGTTTTCGTAATCATGACTGTATGAGTTTTTTGCAGCTTTCTCTCACTGCAGTGTGGGCATGGAGTTGGGCTTGGCTAACTCAGAGAATCAATGGGGAGGCTGGAAAACCAGGTGTGGACAATAGGCAGTAATCGATGGAGGCTCAGCAGAATGAACATTTGGGCCAGAGTTTGGGCACTGTCACTGATACACAGCGCTGATGCCACTACCTACAGCTGTCAGTGGATATTGTCACCATGGGATACTATAGCCACTGGACAAATGTTCCAGGGCTTTCCAACTATGCAGTTACCACAGAGCTAATCTCTCTGACCTTTAGTCTTTATTCCACTATATCATGATTTAAAATATTGGTTGGGGCTAGGACTGCCACTGGCCTAAATAGAGCCTTCACATGTAAATTCCTCGGCCAGAATATTGTTGTAATAAATACGCAAATCAAGGATGACTATGCATGGCACACCTGGAGTTGAATAATGTAAAAACAGACACAGCAGCAGCCCTGTTCTTCATTAGGTTGCCATGGTGTGGAAAGGTTGAGAATCAGCTACATTTAGCTTCGGTGGACCAGCACAAAGGGATTCCCCCAAATTTGGAAGGAACTTTGGATTCTGCTTGGCAATCCAGTGAAAATGTCTGATATACTTCCATAGTTTAGGAGCTTTTCTTGGATAAGTCATTTTAATTAGGCAAACCTACCAATGTGCTGGGGAAGACCTGAACTAACAAAGTAATTCAAGTAGAGATGACTAGATGTTGTCTCCTCTCCAGTAACACAAGTTACTGGAGAATGTGATCTTTAGCAGTAGGATTCTTCCCACTTCAATGTGGATTATGTTATGTTGGATAGTTTTCACCTTTTGGTGGGAGATATGGATGTCTTTTTGACCTAGATTTGTTCACAGGAGACTTGAATGTTCCAGGAGGGGCATTAAGCTTGACCAGAGGATTGACTTTGAAAAGTACCAGGACTGAACTTAGCACAGTGTTACCTGGGCTGTGGGAGTGATGTTTCTCATTGGTCTTGTTTAAGAGTAAATAAACCCACATTTTAGAAATTATTGATAAATACAGTGATTGCTTTTGGGGGCATCAGGGGCCAAATTGTACCTTGATCCTGAAGAGGATGATGTTTCCACTGTCAGTTGCCCTAGAGTGGGAAATGAGACAGGGAGGGAGGATTTTCCTGTCATTCTGTTGTCTGGAACTGGAATGGGACCAGGACCTCAGGCAGAAGAAGGTTTGGAAATTCTTACAGAGAGGTTGAGTGGTCACCCTCCCTCTTCCCCAGTGCATAGAAGCCTGAGGGGAAATAGGCAGAGGTATGGAGTCAAATACAGGTCAGGAACCCTGAGAGTATCCACATGGAGCAGCAGATCAAAGTGACTTGTGTGGTCACTGTTAAGTGTTGTTGTACCCCTGCTCTTAGCAGTGCATTTGGCAGTTGGGGTGGGGGTTCACACTAGAGTTGAAATTTTATGGAGTGAGTGAAAACAAACCAATTAACAGATGGCAAGAGGCAACCTGGAGAATGATAGATGGAAGAACTTCATGTCAAGCAGGACAGATCTTGGGACATGTTAACCTTCTCTGAGAATGTCCAGAAATTACTTCATGAGAATAAATATGAAAAAATAAAGGATTCCCGAAGATCCATGGGAATGGGGGCTTGGATTATTTGTATTAGAGCTCTAAAAGGAAATGCCATCTTGAAGGCTGAAGAACTTGGGGACCCAGAGGTGGCACATTTAATAAACACATACTTTTATTGACCTTCTAGCATGTGACAGGCACTTTTTTCCAAGCACATGAGAGAGTCACTTAAATAAGATGCTTTATTTTCCTCCCTTAACACCTAGCATGGGATCTCAGATTGTCTTTTCATGCAAGGGAGGTAAAGTCTTCAAAGGTATGTTATAACCAACATCTAAGCGATAGATTTCTTCATCTTCCTCATCTCTGTCTCCTCTGGTAGATTTTCTACAGCATTCAGCTGGGCTGATACTGGCCATGGTGCAATGCAGCCACATTAAAATTCTGGTCATATCCAGAGTTTCCCCTTCCCTGGCTGTGATATATGGCTATCTGCAGCTTTGGTGTTGCAATCACAGATGCTGGGAGGGAATGGGCTGGGCGGTAAGGGGGTTGTCTTCCCCCCAAACAGGATATAGAGCAGACCTGGAAAGCTCCTTTGCCTTATGGGGGTCTCAGGGACAGGGGCCAGAGTTCAGTATCAGTGCAGTAAATCCTCTGGCCTGTAGCGAATCCTGCAGAGGAACCTTCCCTAATCTATGAAAGAAAATAGCTGTCGTTTGTTGGGTCCCGTCATGCAACAAATGCTCTTCACATAGTATCTTATGTGACCCTCAATAACACTTCAACTCCATGGGGTGGGTGAGAAAAGCAAAGAGACAGTTTAACCAAATTGCTCAAGGTCACAGGGCAAGTAATGAAAACAGAATCGAAATTTAAACTTTTGTCTTTCTGAGCCCAATTCTAAAGAGAATGTTTCTCAACCAGAGGTAATTTTGCCCCAGGGGGGCAATTGACAATGTCTGGAGACATTTAAAAAATTATTTTAAAATATTAATTAATTAATTAATTTGAGAGAGTTGAGAGAGAGAGAGAGAGAGCAAGAGAGAGAGAGCGAGCGGCACACACAAGAGGGAGGGGCAGAGGGGAGGGGGGGGAGAGAATCTCAAGCAGACCTCATGCTGAGTGAAGATCCTCATGCAGAGCTCAATCTCATAACCCTGAGATCACCCGACTCAAAACCAAGAGACAGGTGCCCCTGTCTGGAGACAGTTTTGGTTGTCATGACTGGGTAGAATCCAGGGAAGCTGCTAGATATCCTACTATGCCCAGAATACTCTCCTGTTACCAGCTGAATTGTGTCCTTCCAAAGAGAATGTTGAAGTCCTAAACCCCACTATCTCAGAATGTGACTATTTGGAAACAGAGTGGTTACCCATGTAACTAGTTAAGATACTGTCACATTGGAACAGGTGGATCGCAATCCAATGTGACTGGTGTACTTCTAAGAGGATGGTCATACAAAGACATAGGGACACAGGCAGAGCTTGTGAAGATAGAGGCAGAGATTGGAATGATACACTTCTCTGTGCATCAGCTAGCTGAGAACGCCAGGGATCACAGGTTGTCACCAGAAGCTAGGAGAGAGCCATGGAACAGATTCTCTTTCATAGCCCTTAGGAAGAACCAGCCCTGCTAATACCTTAGTTTTGAACTCCTGGCCTCCAGGACTTCAGGAGAATACATTTCTGTTGTTTTAAGCCATGCAGTTTGTTACAGTAGCCCTAGCAAGACAATCTATCCCCACAACAAAGAATTATCTGCTCCAAGATGTCAGTAGTTTCACTGCTGAGAAACACTGCCCTAAGAGAACTCTCCACTTCCCTACTCTTACTTAGGAAGCATTCTGCCCCCTTTCTCTCCTTTTCAGGGGCTGCTGAATGTTCCAGGGAGGTTGGGAGCATTAATCCTTGTACCCAGAACAGGGAGAGAGCAGGCTGTTCCAGGGAATAAAATCCAGTCTTTTAAAATGTTGAACATGGTTAGTCCATCTGGCAACTTAATTAGCCTTGATCTACCTCAGGAGTGAGAGATCCTGGCTGGAAATGTGCTGATAGATTGCGATATTGTTTTCATAGAGTAAGACCCTGGGTCTCTTCCCAGCCTGGGCTAGAAATTTCTGGCTTTCAGTACTTGGCTGGGTGGGCTGAAGTTTCCTGTAGGATGTCACATTCCATTTTATTAGTCTCCATTTTCCTCATAAGGCTTAGGGCTATGTTTCACCCTGAACCAGAGTGGTATTTTTTGAGAATTGGAAAAGAAAACATTCTCCCAGATTGTAGCCTAGAAAAGTGGTGTGGTGGGAAGACCAATCTTCCTCAGAGCAAATGAAACCAGCCTTCAGTGCACTTTGCTGATTCATTGTCTGGTGAAGTGCCGTTGCTATGAATGTACTGCCCCTGAGCCTGGGGAGCCCACTCACCTCCTGGATGTAAAACCCATTTCATTAAGGAGCCTGGCATTTGCAGAGCTGGGCGCTGGTTTCCCCGTAGGCTGGGATAGTAAGGTGAATGAGAAAGGCAATGTTTCTTGCTTGGGCTTGGTGGGGTTTGCCTCTTATGAGTATGAATATTTTAATGACAGGGTGTTTCCAGGCAAAGACACGAAACAAAAAAGACCTGCTCAAAATGGTAGGCCGCTGGCATGGCCTTGAGA
Organism: Mustela putorius furo; assembly: GCF_011764305.1. Taxonomy (NCBI): domain Eukaryota; kingdom Metazoa; phylum Chordata; class Mammalia; order Carnivora; family Mustelidae; genus Mustela; species Mustela putorius. Next base: position 20,474,516 of record NW_025421402.1, on the reverse strand, counting down.
GCTAGCAACTCTCAAAATTGGTGCGGAGGTTTTAAAAATGGATTCTTCTCATTCATTGAGCAGAGTTTGAGGTGGGTTAAATAATGGCTCAAGAATGAGCTGTGACTCATAAAGAATCCAGCAATGGTCAATGGGAAGTGGATCTCCAGGAAGGACACTCCCCGATTTCTTAGAGGAAAGTGATGATGACCTTGACGTTGTTCACATGCTATGTGTGCATTGGGAAGGCTGTTTCAACTGGCTTGTCCAGGGCAGGACTACATGTTCTATTCATTTTGTGCATCCTCTCTCCTTCTTCCCAATGCTCTGGTGTTTGGTGGACACTCAGCAGTGCTGCTTATTGGCACTGAAACTGGCAGTGGAATTTTTTAGTTCTTTCTGGACCCACCCTCTAGCATCTTTATGCCTCAGTACGTTTACAGGAAAACAGGGGTGAGTGAGAAGGGGCCTGGAGGTAGATTTGCAGTGTGGAGTTGCTAAGGAAATGCTTCCTACTATCACGATACTCCGTTTCCTGACCCTTGACATGGGCAAGTTGATTTCTAAGATGTCATTTTGAGATGCTTGACAATCTAATGCTTCCTGTTAAGATATTTATCTGTGGTTACTTAGTTCTCAGAATAACAGAATTTACATAGCAGGAAGTGCTGGAGACCGGGGTTTGCCACTTATTAGCTATGTAACCGTGGGCAAGTCACTTAGCCTCTAGAGACTTGAGTTTGCCCATCAGAGGTCTATGTTGCCTATTTCCAAGGATTCCGTGAGCATCAAATTTGATAAGGCATGTGAAGGGGCTTTGGAAACCGCAAGGCATTACTTAAAGGTCAAGTATAATTGTGAATAAATTCCGATTTGTTTTTAAGTGTTCGTGGTTTTCTGTGACCCTTCTTCCAGTCAAGTCTGTCTTTTATGCCAGGGACAATAGAGTACTTTCTTGGGAAGTCTGATTTCTTTTATTGTTATCCTGCTTGCTCTTCTGTGTTCTGGCTCCAATTTTAAGATCTTGAGATTGGTTCTTTCTGTGAATATGTTTTCTTCTTCTTGCCATTAATTAGGATGAGGACAGTGACTTATGCCCAGAGACACAGATGCTGAGGCATAGCGTTTGAAAGTGCCACATTACTTCTCCATCTTGAGGTAACGCCTTCCATTTGTGCCTGGGCTTAATTTATGATTTAAAAACAGTCTGTTTGCAGCCTTTTGTGGCATCTTCATGGTTAAATCTGCAGCTGCTGTGGAGCAATCAGTAGCACCAGTGAGCAAGGGAGTTTGATAACCTGGTGTTGGGGTTTCTGGTGCTTAAGACATGGTTGAGATTCTTGAAGGGGCATTGCTGTAGTCTGCTAATCTAGATCACTGCCATCTTGGTATCTGCATATATAAGAACTGTGGATGGATTTTTTCCCCCCTTATGAAAATCCAGGACAGCAACATGGCGGTTTCTTTCTTTCCTTTCTGAGCCTAGCTGAAATCATTCATCTGTTTCCTTCTGGAACTTCATGGCCAGTGGTCTCACCATAGCCATTGGGCTGTCCTACCTTCCATCCACATCATCTCTTCTTTCCACTGTTCTGTCAAGGTATGGGGAGGTGAGCCAGAATGGGCAGGGTACAGACACCCTCTGGGGCTCTCAGTGACCCGGGGAGCCAACACCTGGAGAACAGTGATAAGAAGAAGCAGGGATGTGTCAGTGTGTCTGCTGGGTCTAGAACTCAGTGATGAGTGCATCCCCTGGCTGGTTCCCCTCAGAGCGCTGCGGAGGCTCCTTTTCTAATTCTGACTGACATGGTCTTTGGTCCACCCAGAGGGCTAGTAGAGGCATTCACTGACATAGGACTACGGCATCCACACTAGGATTCCCGAATTCTTCACCTTTCCTGAAACTTACTACCCAAACTTAGGAGTCAAATCATTCACCCACCTTTGCCTATCTGCAGGTGGCAGAAGTTTTAGTTAATTTGAACAAGGGATTCATTGACTGAAATACATACTGGAAAATGCATCAGTGCTTTAAGATATTCAGAAATAACAAACAGATTTACATAATGCTCTTTCAAGGGAAAAGTTTCTCTCACATCAATTATCTTCACGACCCTGTGAGAGAGGAAGGGTGAAAATTGTAATGTCTTTTTACAGTCAACAAAATAGAGGCTTGGAGGTTGATTAGCACAGGGTACATCTCCAGTAAACAAAAGGACTCAATCTGTACTTCACAACTGTCATTTCTGAGATCAGAGCTCTTTCCTTTACAGGATCTTGGGATGGTGAGACCATGGGAAGGAGAGCAAAGGGAAAACTGGACAGAAGCTCACAGGTTTAATTTCAGTGATGCTTCAGTCAATTTATATAATTGAGTACATTGGAGGCCAAGAGTTTTGTTGCATGTGATTTTAGGAATTCTTAATCTTTATCCTTTTTAGCATAGTGGTGTCCAAACTTTTAAAAAAATTTTATTTTATCCTCACTTTTTTAAGGCAAAGGACTTCTCTCTTTGGTCAAAGGAATGGAGTATGACATAAAAATCCCAGTATGTAAAACTTAAATTGAATGGCTGTGATTGAGTGGGTGTGAAATCTTCCCTGGTCCTTCTTCTCTTGCCCATCAGTTGCCTTGAGACAGCTTTGAGAACTTGAAGAGACGAGGATAGAACTTTCAGGTCAAAGGGGTTTTGTTCTCTCTCTTTCTTTTCTTCTTCCCTAGTTTGGTCGCCTGTCTATGTTTTAGCTCTCTTCTCCCAAAAGTTACCTGAAGACCACATGGCATTCCCCCATCCTGGCACCCAGCACCTGTGAGGAATCTGCTTTTGTTATACATTTCAACAAAGCTGTAAGAAGAAAGGTGGTAGATATCAGCTCTTGTGTTATTCAGCTGTTCTTTATTTCTGTTATGTCCAGAAAACAGAGGGCATAGCAGGCGGTCCAAGGACATCTCTGTTCTCAGACAGTTGGTCAATGAGCCAAGCCCTCGAACCTATTCTGGGCAGTCAGCATCTTTTCTGGGCAACAAATTCTCCTGAGTCAGTAGCACAAAGCACTGAACCATAGTCCAGGGTTCTCTAGCCACATATGGGCTATGGGTGTCCTCAACATCTGCTTGCCACCAACCACACTGGGATAACCTATCTAAGCCCAGATGATTAGTGCCCAGTTGCTAAATGATCCAGACAACAGCCTTTCTCTGCACAATTATGGCATTTCTTAAAAGTCTTCATAAGCCCTGGGATGGCAAGGAATTCCTGTTGGCTGTGCTTTGTTTGCTCTATTTGTGGGTTATTACCCTACCTTGAGCTGGGTTGTTTTCTGTGGAATTAGGGAGGAATCTTATGCCTAACTGGCTCTTTAGCTAGGCATATGGGCTTCTCCGTAAAGCAATCATTGGATAGATAGACTTTCTTGCAAATTCTTGGTCATGTGACTTTTGCATTTTTCCCTTTGTGTTTCAGCATCTCTAAATAGAGGGCAGCAAACTCAGATATCTCCTTGCGAGAATACCTCATAGGGAAGTACTGACATACCTTTGAACACTCTCTTCGCTCCCTTGCTAGCTCTGCATCCCACCACCTCCTTGCCGGAGAGGCTTGCAAATGCATGGAATATTGACTGGGTCACTTGAGACAGATTGGTCAGCCCCTTTCAAGGAGACGCCAAAGCTCTTATGAAATTCCACTATATTTCTTACTCCTGGAGTACATGCTTATACAGGTAGGAATCAAGCCCTACACTGAGAGGATGTAGTTGACCCCACTTGGATCTTCTGTTCTGAGCCATGTGCTCCAATTCAGCTTTATCCAAAAAGTCCTGTGTTTTGGAGCTCTTAGGCTCTTTTGCAGTTATGTATAAAACTGTGTTTTGTTTTCCATTGAGCTCCATTGTGAGGACTCTCCTTTTGTTGAGAGTTCCAGAGGGAAAAGCGAGAAGTATGATTTGGGTATAGAAAATCCACCTCAAACCCTAACATTGTAAAGAACCTAAATATTCCACAGCCTTTGGAGAACGTTTTCTTTTGTGTTGGGTTTTGGAGGTCAGGTCACCTTCAGTTACTCACTTTGAATTACTTTTTAATATTGCAAGGAATGTCACAGACAGCCTGTATGGTAAGTTTCAAATGATCTCAATGCTCCCAAAACTTTCTCTCAGGCTCCGGACAATTGAATGTTCTCTGCTCATGTTTATCAGAGCCATGTGGTCACCTTTCAGCCATCAGACCCACTGCCACTGTTCTTTGTCTCATTAGGCTTAGTGGCCACAGGTGTTTTCTGCATGGCCACTTTGCCCAAGTTTATAAAGAGGAGAGAAATAGGAAGGTAAGGTGATGTAGTGACCTCAGCTAGTATAAAAACTAATCAGGCTCATTTGGAACAAGTATGCAATATTCCTTTCCTGAGAGTTTTTCTTTTTTTTTTTCTTTTTTTGATTTTTTTTTTAAAGATTTTATTTATTTATTTGAGAGAGAGACAGTGAGAGAGAACATGAGCGAGGAGAAGGTCAGAGGGAGAAGCAGACTCCCCATGGAGCTGGGAGCCCGATGTGGGACTCGATCCCGGGACTCCAGGATCATGACCTGAGCCGAAGGCAGTCGTCCAACCAACTGAGCCACCCAGGTGCCCTCCTGAGAGTTTTTCTTTAATCGATCTAAGTCATTCTTCCTTGAAAAATTTCATTAGTAGTACAAAAATTTATTTCAGCAGTGTAATAAATTAGCGACATGGAATCTCCTTAAGCTATGGGGGATACTTCGAACTCCCTCCTCAGTCTTTGATTTCTGATTTCCCTCAACCTCTCAAGGAAGCCTCCATCTGAGGAACTCTCAATTCTCTAAGTAGGGCAGCCCTCCCTTAGCAGTGAAGTAGATGGAGTGTCCATGGTCCCCCTTCTGTTGCCCTTTATCCCCTCTGTGTTTTCACCCTCTTCTCCTTTCATGAGGTTCCCAGTGACACCTTCCTGTCTCCTTTCTCACCTGTCAGAAAAGGCTCCTGTATCGACCATTTATCCCAATGATGATTTGTCTGTCTTAGGGACACCTATATTTTGATTTTGGTTCTAACTGTGGGTTAACTAACCTTGTACCTTATTAAAGAAGTCCTGTTTCTTAAAAGTGAAGTTCTTGTTTGGGGAGATGAGGAATACTTTCTTGGAGTCCCTGACATCATAATGTTAAGAAAGCATCTCCCCGGGGCGCCTGGGTGGCTCAGTGGGTTAAGCTGCTGCCTTCGGCTCAGGTCATGGTCTCGGAGTCCTGGGATCGAGTTCCGCATCGGGCTCTCTGCTCAGCAGGGAGCCTGCTTCCCTCTCTCTCTCTGCGTGCCTCTCCATCTACTTGTGATTTCTCTCTGTCAAATAAATAAATAAAATCTTTAAAAAAAAAAAAAAAAAGAAAGCATCTCCCCGAATACCTCCTCACTCCTCTTGTAAGGATGATCTGTTCGTCACTGTCCTTTCCCCATACTATCTCCAAACCCTCTGTTCTTCTGGTTTTCTCAATTCCCAAGGCTGTGTATGCTTCATTAGTATGTCCCTGATGCCAGTCCATAGCAGCTCCAAGTGTTTTTGTAGGATGCCTGCATTGCTATAGAAGCAGCTCAGAGGCTCCTGGGCAGACACTAGCAGATCCACACCTGCCTTCCCCTCCTTGAGGTTTTGAGGCTATAATGTTCTCTTGTGGGACCCTGCCATCTGCCTCTGCCTGCAGGAAGCAGCTGTGAGATCTCTGACCAAATCAAATTCCTGGAAGACTAGGTTTATGCGCAAGAGGAAGGCTAGTCAGAGCTGATTAGTTCTGTGTGAGTTGTCCCTCAGGCCATGTTTCTCTGACCTCGGATGGAGGCATGTATATACTAGCTGGGATTACCGAATGGGTCCTCTACTTCAGCTGATGGATGACTAATATTTAGGTAGCTGGTGACGCATTTTGGGATCCATCCAAAAGACGCAGCCCCCGGTAAATGGAAGGATTGGTCATTACTGTGACTCTAACGGTGAATGCATCACAGAAGCACCAGTTCCGTCAGCACTCTAAGCTACTGATTGCAGCTGGGCTAATGCATTGCCTCCAAGGAGCATCTATTGATGTGCTGCAGAGGAATTAACTTTGACGTAATGGAATTTTGTTTTCGCCACTGCTCATAAAAAACAACTGCCTTGAGCAAGTGAAAATGTGTGTGGCAATTTGTGCATTTCCAGTAATGACTGTACCCGGGCAAGGGTTCTTACGGAAGGAAATGGCATCCCTGCAGACCAGGGCTGGCTGATGAATGATTAATGAAAAGCAGCGGTACCAAGATGTTGGCTCTGGAAAGATAAGGGAGAATGATGTTGTGAGCCGGAGGGGAGGGGAGGTGCATGGAAAAGCGTGCTCCACTTATGGGCAAGATTCCAAGGAATTGGGCTGGTGTCAGTGACTTAGAGTCATTGCAGGGGAGTATGAGCAGGGTCAGCTGCCATGCAGCTGGCGAAAGAAGAGGCCTACTCGGACCCCTCCCTCCCCCTGCCTCTTCTTGGGGAATATGACCTTCCCTCTTGGGACAAGGCCTAATGGCTTCCCTCAACTCTACTCTTCTGCTCTGTGTATAGCACACTGTCTATCACCTCTTCTTTCAGAGACAAATTCTCTTGGCTCTATTTTCCTGCAACCCCACCCTCCATTTCCCTAATTCTTTGCTAACAAAATCCTGGGGATCACTGTCATTTCAACCCTTACTACTTACCAGTCCCTCGGCAGCAGAATGCTCCCTACAGAGCCCCATGAGGGACCCCACATTCCAACTCCAGTCACTCCTACCGTCCGTGATGTTCAGATAAGGCCCTTAGGTGATTTCTGTACTTGTCCTGGCCTGCAACCTGGTACCATAATAAAATTCTGAGGTCACCCATTGAGTCTCCATCTGTCTCACCCCTGGCATCGTCAAGCATTCGGAGAAGGAATCTGGGTTATTTTTGAATATTTTTTTACAAAGCCAGAATTCTCTGTGTCGGGGTCAGAAGAACTCTGAGCCCCAGGGGGTGGGTCCTTTGGTTCCTGTACCCACAGACAGGGGCCAACGGCTGCACTGGGACTCCGCGACAGGCAAGGATCTGAGCCCACGTCCTCAGTTACATTTCTCCCTGTGTATGCTAGGGGACATCTCAGCAGGCTTACTTCTACGGCTCCCACACTGGCAGCTAGATAGAAGTGCCCTTCACTGGAAGACAGCAGTATGGCTACTTAAAGTATCCAGGACAGGCTGGACCATGCAATGCATTTGACCTCAATCCGTTTGTTTTATGGTTCAAAGTGGTTTTGGTTCTTCTTTCCGCATAAGTATCCTTCCTCTGTGTATGGATAGGGAGAGAGGACGAAAGTGGGCTTATCAAAAAGCAAAAGAAAATGAGTAAGATAGGACCAGAATGTATTCTTTTTCTTCCTTCTCTCACTGAAAGTAGTTTTATACACAGTGGGAAGAAGAGACCGGCATTTGTGGCGCTCTTGCTGTCTGAAGTCTTATTTGAAAGGAACAGGGAGACTTATTTTTCTCATGCTCTTGGCAGTACTATCACAGACTCCAGCCCATATGCTGGCCCTAATGAGAAGATGAAAGACCTGTTAATGCCATTTGTTTTGTTTCTAAGCAGTAGGTGACAGGAGCGCTAAATATTCTCTCTGACCTGATGCAGTGGTTCTAAAGGCACCAGGACCAAAAGGCTGCAGTGACCTTGCTTTTTATGTTCAATTAAATGGACCAGAGATAAGATCTATATTGTTTCTGAAGTGTTGAGATCCACAGATGGGATGAGAAATTTCTTTGCCTGTGCCACTGGGAAAAACAAATGAAACACACTGGGAATTCACAGTGTCCCCTTGAGTCTCATTTTTCACTCAAACCTGCGATGCTCTTGTTTGATAGCAAGTCTTGGCTTGGGGAGTTGGAGGCCCAGGGTCATGGGTAGTGATTCATGGGCTTGTATTTGCTTGTGGATAATACTGTTAACAAGTAGTCTATTCAATATCACTTACCCGTAGGACACTGTGTTGGGTGCTAGAGGGGTTATAAAGAGGCATAAATGTTTCTGCCTTCCACGGTTAGAAAATCTTGCTTGGAAGCAAAGCGTATGTTCATTGAAAGAGATCAGTACTGAGAGCAAATGCCAAGTGTGGCAGGATTGAGTTGCCACTGACCTCTCCTTCCTTAGGATTCTAGGGGCCGGAGAAATCATTAAAGCAACTCTAGCTAAATGGAAAACGCGGTACTGATTTAATACTCTGAGCAATAACCCCAAGTGTTACTTCTGATGAGTTGCCCTGGGGAATATGAATTAGATCTGAGGTGGTGGTGAGGACACACTGCTCTTACCCCAGTATGACTGGACCTCTACAAGTGATTCTAAATGCTCGCACCAATAAGCTGAATGGTCAAGGACCACAGAGAAGAGTGGACGGTTCCCATGTGCACATACAGCATGGTGGGGGGAGGGGATCCAGGAAATGAAGGAAAAACTGTCACTGTTCACAGGAAAAACAACAGCAACATCAACAATTGGCTCAGTTCCAGATTTCAAGCACATTTAACATGAATTCCCAGTAAAACATGGGTCCATGAATGTCAGGCTTCAGTCACAGTCTAACTCTTCCTCTCCTGGAGCCTTTAGAGATAGAGCTTAGAATTGTTCTAATAATCCTTCACATGAAGAGAGAGCTCTTGAGTGGAAATATGAAATATGAAGAGATGTGTCAGATGTGTTATCCTCATGGATCAATGGTGGGGGGCAGGGGGAGAGAAAACCCAGGAGTGGAGACAGTCTGGGAGGTCTCCTGGAAAGGTTGTTTTTGCGTTGACCTAAAGGTGGGGATGGGATAAGAAGGGAACAGACCTGCCAGGTGGTGGATAAGGACAAGCAATGAAATGATGGTGGTTACGGTGAGAACATTGTGACTGGAGCTCAGAGCAAAAAAGCAGTGGAGACCACCTGTTGTGTTTGGAGTGGATACTCTCCCATTACCCTCCCTTATTTGGTGAAGCTCCTGGAAATAGATTACTTATAAAAATTGCTTAGGTGGATGCTTGCAGAACTTCTGGGTCCTGATCACCACAAAGATGAAAGGGATCTTGAGTGGGGTGGGAAAATCCCACCAGCAAATATAGCCACACTATTGTAAAGTTTCCCTTTATGCGACTTATAATAAGGTAAAACATTTCTAGGAAAAAGAAAGAAATTTTGAGCCTGATGAACCTTGCGTGGTTTTCTGATGTGATCTATTTTTTGCAGGAATCTTCTCTTTTATGTCTCTCTCATAAGACATATCCAGCTCCTGCTTGAAGAACTCTAGACGTCTTGCTACTTTTGTCAACATCTTTGTTGCATCTCTTCTTTTATAGAACACTCTTCTTGTCCTGAAATTTTCCTTCCTATAATTTCCAAACACAAATCCTAAAAGAATACAGAAAAAGTCATTTTCCATAACATAGCTCAGCTCTTAAATACTTCAAGATGCTACTTCTTTTTTTAAAAAAATTATTTATTTAACTCCAGTATAATTAATGTACAGTGTTAGAGATGCTCCAGGTGTGCAATACAATGATTCAGCAATTCTGTACATTACTCAGAGCTCATCAAGCTAAGTGTATTCTTAATTCCCTTCACTTATTTGATCCATCCCTCCACCCACCTCCTCTCTGGTGACCATCAGTTCTCTATATTTAAGAGTGTTTTTTCCCCCCTTTGTTCATTTGTTTGTTTCTTAAATTTCACATATCAGTGAAATAATATGGTGTTTGTCTCTCTATTGTTGGCTTATTTCACTTAGCGTTGTACTCTCTAGGTTCATCCACTTGTTGCTGCAAATGACAAGATCTCATTCTTTTTTATGGCTCAGTAATATTCCATTGTATATGCATACACGCCCCTTCTTCTTTACCCAGTCATCAATCAGTGGACACTTGGCTTCTTTCCATATTTTGGCTATTGTAAATAATGCTTCAATAAACCTGAGGGTGCATGTATCTTTTCAAATTAGTGTTTTTGTGTTCTTTGGGTAAATTCCCAGGAGTGGAATTAATGGATCATATGGTAATTCTATTTTTAATTTTTTAAGGAATCTCCATACTACTTTCTACAGTGTCTGCACTGATTTGCATTCCCACCAACTGTTCATGAGGGTTCCTTTTTCTCCACATCCTCGCCATCGCCTGTTTTTTCTTTGCTTTTGATTTCAGCCATTCTGACAGGTCTGTGCTGCTATCTCATTTGATATGGATTTGTATTTCCCTGATGATGAGTGATGTTGAGCATCTTTTCATGTGTCTGTTGTAGAATGCTGCTTTTTAAAAAAAAATTTATTTTATTTAAATTCAATTAATTAACATATAGTTATTATTAGTTTCAGAGATACAGTTTGGTGATTCATTAGTTGCATATAACACCTAGTGGTCATTACATCACATGCCCTCCTTAATGTCTATCACCCAGTTACCCCATCTCCCTCACCTACGTCCCCTCCAGTAACCCTCAGTTTGTTTCCTAGGGTTAAGACTCTCTTATAGTTTGTCTCCCTCTCTGATTTTATCTTATTTATTTTTCCATCCCTTCCCCTACAATCCTCTGTTTTGGTTCTTAAATTCTACCTATGAGTGAAATTGCACAATAATTGTCGTTCTCAGATTGACTTATTTCATTTAAGCATAATACCCTCTAGTTCCATCCACATCATTGCAAATGGTAAGATCTCATTTTTGATGGCTCAGTAATATTTCATTGTAAGATATATCTATATCTATATATATGTATATTTCTTTCTATAGATAGATATCTATATGTCTCTCTCTCTATATATATACCACTTTTTAAAAAAAGATTATTTATTTATTTATTTGAGAGAGAGAGATAATGAGAGAGAGAGAGAGAGAGAGAGAGAAAGCATGAGAAAGGGGAGGATCAGAGGGAGAAGCAGATTCTTCACTGAGCAGGGAGCCCAAAGTGGGACTCGATCCCGGGACTCCAAGATCATGACCTGAGTGGAAGGCAGTCACTTAGGCAACTGAGCCACCCAGGCATCCCTATGTACCACTTCTTTGTGCATTCCTTTATTGATGGATATCTGGGCTCTTTGCATAGTTTGGCTATTGTGGATATTGCTGCTATAAACAATGAGGTGCAGGTGCCCCTTCAGATCAGAATGCTGCTTCTTTGGCACCTCTTCACTACACTCCACAATCTCAGTCTCATGTATCTAATTTTGGTTAGCACCATCTTATTTTTTCATTATTTTTTCCCACTCAGAACCCTGGACTCCAGCAGTTCTGCAATCGCATGAGGACTGCCAACAAAAGGGTCTGACTTTCTTTTCACTGCCTCCCATCCTTTCGTTCCCTCTCTCTACTTCCAGCTTAAATTCTACGATCATTCCTTAGAACCTCTTCTTTAAATGAACCTTCTGTCCCCTTGGCCTTCACCCCTTTGCAGTTTTAGTAAAACCACACCCTGGAAAATCTGTCCACCTCCTCTGTGTCTTTGCCCTTATAGTTGAATGTTGCTGGAGAAAATCTCAACCCTGGGCATGGTTTGATTTTGTATTCATGACCATGAACTTCAAATGAGACCCAAATGTGGCCCAGCATCATTATCATAATGTATTTCTCTGGTCCATTTATCCTCCCAATTTCCTAGGCGCTACCTCACCGTTTCATGCCTCCCACAACCTCTCCTCCATCCTCGTTCTCACCTGCTGACCTTGACTCCTGTTTTACCAAGAAATCGAAGCTGTTAGAAGAGAAGATGGGCAGATTTCTAGCCCACGTTATACCCACATACCAGCACCCTCATACCTCTGCCTTCCCGCCGCCTGGATGTTTTGGCGACTCTATCTAAATGCTATCCCCTCTCACTACTCAAGGGCATTGCTCAGCAATTCTCTGATTCATTATCATCAAACTTCCCTCTCCTGCGGGTACAAACATGCTGTTAATTTCACCACTTTAAGAAAAACCTCCTCTTGATCCCACTTCTCCTACTAACTATTTCCCTAATTTTTGCTCCCCCTTGTCACAAACTTCTCTTAAGAATCCAAAATCATGGTTTGTTGAACCATGGGAGACTACAGACTATGGGAAACAAACTGAGAGTTTCAGGGGGGAAGGCTGGGGGAGGGGGTAACAGGGTGTTGGGTATTGAGGAGGGCAGGTGAGGTGATGAGCACTGGGTTCTATATGTAACTAATGAATCATTGAACACTACACCAAAAACTAATTATGTATTTATACAGTGGCTAACAAAAGATTAAAAAACAAAAAAAAGTATCCCAAATCAAATTCAAAATCAAAATCCTCCATCTCCAAGTCTTCTTCTCACATTTTCTTAAATTCATTCCAGTCAGGCTTTCCTCAGTATCCTACCAGCCTAGGTTGCTAAGTCCAATGGTCAATTATTAGTCCATATCTTATTTGACGCCATTGATTATTCCCGGACCCAAAGCTTTATTGAAATATAATTGACATATAACACCGCATAAGTTTAATGTGTACTACATGTTGATTTGATGCAATTATCTAGTGCAAAACCATTACCATCATAACACTTACATCCCCTCACATTATTACCATTTCTTTTTTGTGGTGAGGACATCTAACGTCTAACTCCCAGGGATATTCAAGTATAAATACGGTATTATTAACTACAGTTGCCATTATGTCCCCGAACTTGTTAATCTATAACTAGAAGTTTGTGCCCTTTGACCAGTGTCTTCCTGTTGCCCTTACCTCCCAGCCCCTGGTAACCACCACTGTACTCTCTGTTCCTATGAATTTGGCTTTTTTTTTTTTTTTTTTTAAGATTCCTTACATAAGCGATGTCATACTAATATTTGTTTTTTTCTGTCTGACTTATTTCACTTAATGTAATGCCTTCAAGTTTCATCTAAGTTGTTGCAAACAGCAGGATTTCCTCCTTTATCATGGCTGAATAATATCCTTTATATATATCATGTATATGATCTTTTGAGGGACACTTGGATTGTTCCCATATCTTGGATATTGTGACTAATGCTGCAATGAACATGGAAGTGAGATGCTGATTTTAATTTCTTTGGAATATATATATATATATATATATATATATATATATATATTCAGAAGTGGCACTGATGGCTCATAAGGTACTTCTTTTTTTAAAAATTTTTATTTATTTTTAAAATTTCTTTTCAGTGTTCCAGAATTCATTGTTTATGCACCACACCCAGTGCTCCCATGCAATACATGCCCTCCATAATACCCACCATCAGGGTCACCCAACCTCCCACCTCCCACCTCCCACCCCTCCAAAGCCCTCAGATTGTTTTTCAGAGTCCAGTCTCTCATGGTTCATCTCCCCCTCCAGTTTCCCCCATCTCACTTCTCCTCTCTATGTCTCCATGTCCTCCGTGTTACTCCTTATACTCCGCAAATAAGCGAAACCATATGATAATTGACTCTCTGCTTGACTTATTTCACTCAACATAATCTCTACTTCTATTTTTAATATTTTGAGGAACCACCATAGTGTTTTCCATAGTGGCCACACCAATTTGTATTCCCACCAACAGAACATAAGGGTTCTCTTTTATTTTTTTAAGATTTTATTTATTTATTAGACAGACAGAGATATCACAAGTAGGTAGAGAGGCAGGCAGAGAGAGAGAGGGAAGCAGGCTCCCTGCCGAGCAGAGAGCCCGATGTGGGGCTCGATCCCAGGACCCTGGGATCATGACCTGAGCCTAATGCAGAGGCTTTAACCCACTGAGCCACCCAGGCGCCCCGGGTTCTCTTTTTTTTACATCTTCACCAGCACTTGTTATTTCTTGCCTTTTTGATGTTAGCCATTCTAACAGGTGTGAGGTGATATCTCATTGTGGTTCCAAGTTATGTTTCCCTGATAATTAGTGATGTTGAGTACCTGTTCATGTATCTGTTGACCATTTGTATGTCTTATCTGGAAAAATGTTTCTTCAGGTCCTCTGCCTATTTTTAATTAAGTTGTTTGTATTTTTGCTACTGAGTTATATGAGTTCTTTATATATTTTGGATATTAGGCCATTAATATTTGATTTGCAAATATTTTCTCCTATATTGTAGGTTACCTCTTCGTTCTGTTGATTGTTTCTTTTGCAGAAGCTTTTTAGTTTGATGTAGTTCCACTGGTTCAATTTCACTTTTGTTGTCTTTGCTTTTGGTAAAGTCTCAGATTTGGATAAAAAGGATAGAAATTCTTGGATCACAAGGGGTCTTCTCTTTCTGGCTATTATGGCCAGTCATCTGCTTCCTGCCTTTAGATGTGTAAGAATGTAAACTTAAAGCTATATACAACCATCTCACGACCTTGAGGGACACTCAAAGCATCATAGTTAGAGCCCAGTGTCTTTGTGGGGAGCTTTTGAGCCAATCCTGGCATTACCCACCTGCACATTTCTTGGGACAAATAGTAAATATCATTAGATTCAATGATAATGTTGGCAAGGCTTTGGGTTACTTATGCTGAATGCAACTTAATTGATGATATATTTTAATTTTATTATTATTAATTAATTTATTTATTTTTAAAAAGATTTTATTTATTTATTTGACAGGAAAAGATCACAAGCAGGCAGAGAGAGGAGGAAGCAGGCTCCCTGCAGAGCAGAAAGCCCGATGTGGGGCTTGATCCCAGGACCCTGGGATCATGACCTGAGCCAAAGACAGAGGCTTTAACCCACTGAGCCATCCAGGTGCTCCATTTTTTTTTAGATTTTATTTTTTATTATTAGAGATTGCATGATCAGAATTTCATTGCTGACTATTGCTTGGTTTTGTAAATTAACTTTAAAAAAGACATATTCAATAATAAAATCCCTTTATCTTTATTTCTCTTAAATTTCCTTTCTAGAGTCTAGACAAATTTTAGGCCCCACAATAACAAAATAGTTACTGAGTGCCTGTAGTATGTCAAGTGTTGTATGAAAAACTGAAGATCAAGATTGATTGTTGCTTTGTGATTTAATGAAGGAAATACTGATTTCCCTGGCTTTATCATCTTTTGCTATTTTGAATTTTCAGGTGATATTTTTCCCAAGTTACTTCCATTTCTATGTTCTTCTTTTGATCAGAATGAAGACCAGAGTCACAGTTCCCACTGTTGTTACTTCAGCTTCCAGAGAGACAAAATGATCAGTAAAACAAATGTGTAACTTATCCTCTATGCTCTGTCTAAATTGCCCAGTGGGACAGATGGTAGCATGTGGCTGAGGCACTGACCTTGCACACTAGCACTGTTTCACCCAATTTCCTTCATGTGAGGAGCTCAGAAGATTAGAGAAGGTTTTTTGTCAGGTTTGGCCTCTATTTGGGTTATTATCTTTGATTACTTGGATTGCTTTATCCCAGAGAAACCAGACTTCATTTAAATAAAAAATTCGAAGAAGACTTAAAAACAATAAATTGGCACATTAAAATGTTCATGCAATTATCTGGACAGCAACTGCATCTCCCTAAAGCCATGCTGTGGCCTGCAGAGTTGACAAGGCAGAAACAGATGGCCTGGGTTTCCCTTGAAATATACTAATGAAGAGAAAAAAGTGACTTGGCCCTTTGTCATTTTAGATTATGCCAAATCCACACAAACAAGGGACTCTAGACACTTGGCCTGAGCTCCAAAATGTGCAGAACAGACACATTCTGGCCTGTCATGTCTGGTACTTGTGGAGTGTTTGATGGGGGACAACTTGGGTTTGCCCAGGTGCGTGGCCCACCTCCCAGTCCACCATGCCCATCACCCATGTGCTCTAATTTATTTACCTTACTTCCGTGGACTCCCTCCACATGGGCTACCCCATAGGGTTGGTGAATGTTCTCATTAATCTCTCTTACTTCCTGTTTTCCTTTGTTTTTCTTTTTTGGAACTCCTTAAAATCTGGAAATGCTATTCAGGCTATTAAACCAAGTGGACAGTTCTTACCTTTTCACTGACTCATAATAAACTCCTGGAGTTGGAAGGGCTTAGAAGGGTCCTTCTGGACTCCTGTCTCCTCAGGAAACACCCCCTCCAGATCACAAAGGCAGGGCCTCTACCACGTTGTCTGTAGACATAACCCAGTGCATAATAATGCCCTCCGCTGGAAAGTATTTGACGCTGGACTCTGAACCCTCATAAGTCACATTTTCCTGAGTCTGTCCTCAGCAAGGCTGGTCTTGGTATTTACCCTTAATCTACCAGAAGGGCATTTAAAAGTCACTCTAAAGCAGTGGTCCTCAACCCAGGGGCAATTTATTTTTGAAAACCTGTTGATGGATTGTCCTTGAGAGAGATGCCCCAACCCCACCATGGTGCAGGAAACATCCATCTGCTTTTGAATTTGAGAAAAATAACTACAAAGAAAGGGAGGATAAGGTGTGTGTATATGTCCATGCATTCATGTGCACACAGATGTGTATGTGTGGGGAGGAGGTACACAACAGGGCTTAGGTCCCCAGACCCTTGGATTTAAATCCAGTTCCTCCACTTACTATCTCTGGGATCTTAGGCAAGTTACTTTTCCTTTCTATGGCACAGTTACCCCATCTGTGAAATAGGAATCTTTCCCCTCCTCCTCAACATCATTACCACCATCATCATCATTATCAACATCGTCATCATCATCATCATCATCACCACCATATCTACTTCACAGGGTTCTTATGAGGATTAATTAAAACCATGCATGTGAAGTCCAAGTGCTTGACACTTGGTGAAAGCTCAGTCAAAGTCAACCATAACTACTACCACTTTAATTCAGACACCTCCATTTCTCCCTACCCCCTTGCCCAGGTCAAATTTCAGTGTTCAGAAGCCTTTCTCCATCAGTACCAGTGGTCCCTGTTGGGCTTGCATCTCTTCTGGCAGAATCTGTTCTGAACACTTGTCATCTAGCCATGCCATTTCTTTGCCCACTGGAGAGGTCAAACACCTCCTGCATCTTTTAAGAACAAAAACCCACTGTGATGACGGATGCATATAATAAAATAATAATCATAAAAACGAATAATAGAGACAAGTCTTGAAAAATTTAAGTGAGGTATGATCACATACGAATATTTTAAATATGGCCAAAGTGATCAAATAAGTTGAGAAATGCTATCCGGGCTATTATGAAAAGTATCATATCAGAGTGGGAAACTTGGAAATACAGTTCTGCAATGGACATGTTGAGACATTTTAGTTCAGAACTGCCTCCACTGGGCCCTTTCCTCTCAGCGACTCAGGCCTACCTGCAACGATGAGGGTCATGGGAGGCAAGAGGGGTGTGTTGTTTTCAGAATCATCATGATTTTGCTTCTTTTGGTGGTAAAAGCATTGTATAGTCTCTTGAAAAAAAGTTGGAAAATGCAGAAAAATAAAGATAAAATAAAACTTGCTAGTGTTTCCTCCATGCAGAGATAGCTATAGTTAACATGAACATTTTTGATAATTTTCTTGACATAATTCTTTATGTTTTCTACAACTTTCCCACTGCCTCTCTATGCCAATATCCCACATGTAGGGCTATCTTTCTTGGGGACAGGAAACATGAGGCTCCTTCTCTCCAGGATAACTTTATCCCTCCTCACCCTCTTTCCCCGGCTCCACCCATTCTGCTCATCTCAGCTCAGAGGTCATCTTCTACCGCAAGATCTCCCCAAACCACACCCAAGATGGGGGGATTCATGCACTCAACATGGGCACCATTTCTGTGATACCTTGTGTCTATCTCTATCTTTGTATTTATAGTGTGTTTATGATCTGTGTAGATGTCTGCCTACCATATTAGACTGTGTCCTTGAGACTTACTCACTGTTATTTTCTTGACACTTAGAATAGTGCCTCGTGCAGAGTAGGCATTCCGTGGGTGTTTGCTGAATCGAATGAATGACCTTAGGAGAGAAATTAGAATTGTTTTGTAAGGCTGCTAGTGTTAAAACTAGGACTAGAGGTTAGATACTGTGGGGTGACAGACTTTGTTTCAATGGAAAACAACATTAAAATGGGTGAACAGAGAATGGACCATTTTGGGAGGCAGTGAGTTCTTGGCTGCTGAAGGTATTTAAATAGAGGCTTGGCAACTACATCGGGGTACTGTAAAGCCTGGTCAACTTCTAGATTAGTTAATGTTGATCTAGAGGATTTTGAAAGCTCATTCAATGTTGAAATTCCATGGTTTTATATGGCAGAAGTCATGAAATGATGTCATTTGTGGTTAGAAATTCCAGACCTTGGTAGCCCTGACTAAGGTGCTTATAGATGAGATGAGAGTTCTCACTTCAGTATTAATGTACTTTTAAGTAATTGTACAAATACGTTCTTACATCAAGTGTTTTTCTTAATTCTCTACTCACATAGCTTTATATCCAAATAAGTCACAGCCTTCCCAGAACTACAGATTTATTCCACCAGTAGTTGGCTCTGAAACCAAACGCCAGTGAATCCATCTTCCCAATCCTTTGAGGAACAA
This sequence comes from Mustela putorius furo, assembly GCF_011764305.1. NCBI lineage: Eukaryota > Metazoa > Chordata > Mammalia > Carnivora > Mustelidae > Mustela > Mustela putorius. The sequence continues at coordinate 20,456,078 of NW_025421402.1, read as the reverse complement.
GATGGTGACCTTTTCCTGAACTCTCTGTGTTCTCTTAGCTTTTGTCTGCTTTGGTCTCTCTATATAACCATCACAAAGATTTGCAAGATACTTTTCTCTGTTAGGAATACTGTTTCCTGTCCCTCAAGGGAGACCTGATTGATCCCTTTATTGAACTTATTCCCTCTGAGATAAATAAGAAAGTGCAATAAAACACCTATTTATAGCAGCCCCTGACACTTGGTAGGTGCTACCTTCCAATGACGTCACTTCTCCTCTAATGGTACCTATTTAAGGCCTCTCCTAGAGGCTCCATCTTCCTGAGCTCCTCTCACAGCTTCATGGAAGCTATCAGCAGTTGCAAAGCCCATTTCCTCATCTCTGATCAGATGTCCTTTGCCCCTTCCTCCTTGTTGTAGGCCCCTCTCTCCTCTCTCTAGACACCTGCCGTCATCTTGCCATCATCTACTGAGTAGATTTGTCTCTTTGAATTCTCTGTCCAGAAGAATGGTTATGAAGTAGGACCTTGCGCCCCATACTTCTTTGACATGTCTGAAAACAGTCATAGGCCATTTATCTTTTGCAGATTCCACTGCTAATCACCACAGGGAGGCAGCCATGCAGTGAGGGAGATGATAGATTTGGAGAAGTTACTCATATTCAAGGAGGTCAAACAGGACTGATAACACCCCTGGATGGTTGTAGGGTAGAATGAGGCTAAGCTCTTTCTCAGAGGTCCTTTTTGATTCCTACCTTATAAGACCAATAGGAAATCTTCTTCCCTCATTGATTTCTCCTTTAGTCTTTGACAATAGGTCTCTTCCAGCCTGCATGCATTCTAGAATACCATATTACAGTCATTTGGGCAATTTGCCTTCTTCACCTCTGCTAGGCTGTAAATTCCTTTTGATAACATCTAGCACATGGGAAGTGCTCAAGAAACGAATGTCTTTTTGTGTCTTACTGATTTTCATTTTCCTGCCACTTAAAAGAATACGTAACACATAATAAATGCTCAACAGATATTCGTTAGTTTAATGAGTGACTGGCAGAAAAATCAGGACTTCCAGACTTTAGACTTAGATTTTAGTGTGGAGGATTATTAAAATGTACAAAATTTGTAAACATGGGTAGATTCCCTTGACAAGAGAGAAGAGAGTAGCAGCAGGGAAGAGAGGATTTTGAGGTGTGGGGGTGGGGTGAGATGGGAAGAGGGAGACGGTGGATGGTAGCACCATCTGGCCTTTTTCGCCTCAATGGATCCAGAATCGGAGAGAGTGAAACACTCCCCTTTCTCAGATCCTTCAGCTGGAACCTTCATCCAGAGCCCGTGTGGCTGCCCACTTTCAGAGCTTTGAACTTTCCTGGGTCATCATCTCTAAAACACAATCCATTTTGCATTTTTACAATATAATTTCAAGGTGGCTCTGTAACGTATGATTTTCTTTTAAAACTTCATAATGTATATAATATTTTATATTTCAAATAGGTAATATATACAATGGCATATGGTGGTAACACAAAGGAAGTCTCTTTTCTCTTGCTTTCTTCCAGTCCCTGAGTTGCCCTTCCCAGGGGCCTTCAGCATAATAAGATTCTTGCGTCTCCTTCTAGATATTGTCTTTGGATACATAAGCATATATGCTTTTCTATTCTTAGAGAAATGGAAGCATGTGGTTTTTCTTATTTTTATATCTTGCTTTAAAAAAAGGTATAATATATCTTAGAGAGAGTTCCATATTAGTTCATATAATGCAGTCATGTCCTTTTTAGGGGATCCACAATTTTTCACAAGATGGAAGTTCCTGAATTGGTTTAACCAACCCTTTTATTGAGTTCTTGAAATTTAGTGCTTGTTCCATCTTTTACTGTGACAGACAACACCACAGTCCATATCTGTGTGCGTATATCTCTCACACACACATGCATGTATCTGTAAGTAGACTAAATTCCTACTGGTAGGATTGATGTGTGAAAGGATACGTGCAGTTTACTTTTTGCTAATAGTATTAGTACTTTATTAGCATTAGTAGTAATAGCAGGGATTCATTCAGTGATTTACTACGTCAGTCACTATTTAAGCATTATGCATGTAGGATATCTCATTCCTTCCTCATTCCTTGAGGATGCACTATTATCACCTCCACTTTCCAACGGAGCAAACAGGCATGAGACTTCTTACGTTCACACAGTAAATGGCAGAACTTAGGCTCAACCCAGGCAGTTGGGCTCTGGGTATCTTGGGCTCTAAACTGTCCTATTGCCCTTCAGTGTGGATGGGCTAAGCACTCTTCACACAGCCACAGACACACTGATTATACCTGCACACTTCTCTTGGTTTCAATTTAGAACTTATTAATAAACCCTCTTGAAGATCCTTGCAGGAAAGGCAGCTTTTGATAAGCTTTCTTCCTAGAACCAGCAGACCACACCAAGGAGACAGTTTTAATTGGATGGAAAATGTATCTTCTTCTGGTCCCTCAAAACATGCTGACTATTACAGCCTGCTTAAAAATAAGAAAAGGACCTCAGAATGAGTAATCTAAAGACATTTCTTATTAATTCATGGCCAGTGAAAGCTACTGTCTCCTGAAAGACAAATAGTGCTTTTGCCCTTTACTGGTGGGCTTTAGGTCTGTTGGTTTAATCCCACTAGACCAAAGCTATTTTGAATCTGCAAATGAATCCTATGATCGGGTTGGATCTTTTCTCCCTGTCACCCATGCTGAAGACTCCCCCCTCCCACCCCTTTAAGTCAAGAAAGGACAAAATAATGACATTTTCAGAGTACTTAGTCACTCGACTCTCATCCATCCCAACAAAGTAAAAAAGCCTGTTGTGGACATGAGTGGACCACAGGGCGGTCTCACACATTCTCCATCTTTCTAGTGGTCTTTTTGAAATTAGAACTGAGAAAAGAAAATAATGACTTTGTGATATTTTTATTTCTCAGACGCTGCAGTTAAAAAACTCCCTGTCTCCTAAAAATGTATTCATTTGTATGGGTTTTCAGACCACTGGTGAATGTCCAGTGTAAGTTGTTTGGTGTACTGGACACTGGACAAGCAGTAAGGGGTCAGAGAGGCAAAACCCCCACCCTTGTGGCTTATTGACGCTTATCAAGGGTACGTAAAACCATGGGAGGAAAGTCTGGTATTTAATTACTGAGCCGGATCTAAGCAAGAAAACAGTCTTTTGGGGAGGGGGAGCGTTGAGGAATACCCTGAGGGACTGATTTGGATGGGGAAGTTGAAGCCCATGGAGATGGCACAGCTGGAGACAGACACATGGAGAGGGCTGAATCACCCTGTGTAAGACCCTAACTTATGTTAGGAGGTTGGGACAATGAAAGTCTTGGTGGCCCAAAAGAATTTTAGAAACCTCGATGTGTCATGGCCAGGGTTTAGGGTCCTTCCAATGTAGTGCTGTGACTCCCCCCTTTGGTCTGCCCGGGAGCTCCTGGAGCTCTGGGAGGTTCCCAAACTCTGTTCAAACTCTTTTCTTGGCAGGACCAAACTTCCGCCAGCCGCGACCCAACTCCTTACACCCGCAAAGAAGGCATGCAAAGGTTAGTGTGTTTGTCCCTTCTCAAACCTCAACAGCCCCATATCTCTACTGTAAAATTCCTAAGACACTGATCCTGAGGAGGGACTTTTAGGCAGAATGGATCATCTTTCTTCTCCAGGAAGCCATTAGGCCTACACACATCCCCCTTCACTTCCTTGTTTGTCTCGGATGAGTGACCTGAGTGAACTACGCTTCCCAGGACTGAGCTATCATCTGGACTCTTAACCCCCACAGGCATCTAGAATCACCCAATCACAGACTCCCCACTCCCCTCTTTCTCCTGTAGTGTGCCTTCCAGAAGGTATGATCTGTATTAAAAAACATTATTCTGACACTTGTTAAAATGATAAGGAAGCCCTTATATTCTCTCAGGAGGCATCAAGACTGTTGCAGCAGGGGGTGAGAGGGAGCAGGACTCCAAATTCTGTGAAGACAGCTGGGGATTTATCACCAAGGAGCAGGGAAAGGGGTACAGGGAGTGAAAAATTCCTAAGGGGAAACATTAAGTGTGGGTGGGTGGGGAGGATTCTTCCTAAACCGATGTAATAGGATTCTTGCCGATGGCAGGACAGGGATGATATCAGGAATCTGACTTAGTAGGAGTCTCGCGACCATTGGGGAAGTCAGACCTGACAAGGATGGGGGGGGGTCCTTTTACCCCTTTTCCTTATTTCTGTTCATGTTCTTGCCATTTTCTTATTCCTTGTGTATGGCTAAACGATTTTTTGAAGATCCATGTTCACATGTCTTATCATCACAGAGAACTGATCACATGCATCACAGAAAATGCCTCTCCACTGCAGAATGACTCTCAAATCCTCCCTAGTCCCCCTCGAGGGAGGAGACCCCGTATGTTGAAGTCTGTAACCTGATGGGATACGCTCAGCCCCAGCCTGGAGTACCATGCCTGGCCACGCTCCTCAGTGTTCCTTCCTCTCTCCTTTCTACTTTCCCTAAGGAGATGGGTCTAGGTAAAAGTTAATTAATGTTTAGCATCCAGGAACATTTGGAATAGGGACTAAGAGTCACAACAGGGCTGTCAGGAGGGGTTGGTAGACAAGGGACTGACTGGCTGCTATAAAGGAAAAGACTAATCACCGCCATAATCACCATGATGATAAGGATGATGTCAAGTTTTTGTTTTAAAGATTTTATTTATTTGAGACCTTGGTAGCTAGAGAGATTATAAATGGAGAGGAGGAAGGAGAAGGAGAAACAGACTCCTTATTAAGTGGGGACCCGGGTCCCAGGAATCATGACTTGAGCCAAAGGCAGATACTTAACCAACTGAGCCACTTAGGCACCTCTATGATCCCAACATTTTTTTTAAACATTTATTTTTAAAGATTTTATTTATTTATTTGTCAGAGATCACAAGTAGGCAGAGAGGCAGGCAGAGAGAAGGGGGTGGTAAGCAGGCTCCCTGCTTAGCCAAGAGCCCGATGCGGGGCTCGATCTCAGGACTCTGAGATCATGTCCTGAGCTGAAGGCAGAGGCTTTAACCCACTGAGCCACCCTGGCACCCCTGATCCCAACTTTTATAAACAGTCTTGTGACATACAGTCTCTGAAAGGCTGGTTTTGGTGAAGGCAGTTTGAACCAAGCCTTTTGGCAATTCCCAAGTCTAGAACTTATTCATGTACCAGACTAATTGTGTGGCTGTAGGCCTCAGGGCCTGCTTCTTCATCAGCTAGTGCAGCCAGGCTGCTTGTCCTGATGAAACCTCCTGAGTCATGCAGGCAGCGGGGATTCCTCCCAGGTCTTTTCAGCTGAGTGATGGCTCTAGCTGCTGAACCCAAGAAGGCAGCACCACTGCTAGGCAGGCTGGAGGCACCATGGCTACGTTTCCCGTGGCCCCACCATGTATGTCAATTCTACAGACCCAATAGGGATGCTTCAGTGTGGCAAGCACTAAGCAATAGTAGAACAGGTGAAGAATGCCACATTCAAAAGACAAGGTGGGAAACAGTTCTCTATTTGCCTACTGGCCCCTTTTAAACTAGGTTTTTCATATGGTGATGCTCTCTTAGAAAGATGTATCAAAATAGTCACAAATAGGAGACTTTCTTTTTATTTTTTTTTTACATTTTTAAAATATTTTATTTTTTTAAATGTAATTTAATTTAATTTCTTTTCAGTGTTCCAGAATTCATTGTTTATGCACCACACCCAGTGCTCCATGCAATACGTGCCCTCCTTAATACCCACCACCAGGCTCACCCAACCCCTCACTCCCTCCTCCAAAACCCTCAGTTTGTTTCTCAGAGTCCACAGTCTCTCATGGTTTGTCTCCCTCTCTGATTTCCCCCAACTCACTTCTCCTCTCCATCTCCCCATGTCCTCCGTGTTACTCCTTACGCTCCACAAGTAAGTGGCTTAATTGTCATTTTTAAAATGCTTCCAACTTCATGCAAGCCCTTAGACACGTTTTCAAACACAGACTATGGCAAATAGAAAACTTGTACATTTTTCCTCTTGGCATTTATAGTCATTTGGGGTATGAAAAAAGACATTTAAAACCCAATAACTCAAGGTCCTAGGGTTAGTGCTGGAAAAGCACAGCAAAGGGAACCACGGCGGGCAGGTTAAATGTTGTCACACAGCTGTGGTTCCTTTTATCTCAGATCTCTACCCTTAAGTTTTATAATGTCAAGGTATTTTTCCTTCATTGGTGATTCCACCAGAATGTCTGACGGAAGAATCCGTGAGGTCTCTTCAATTCCAGACGGGTTCGGGGAACTTCTGACCTGTCATGAACATCTGAAAACTAATGGAGCAATTCGGTGCTCCTGAAACAGAAAGCACACTTTGCCTTTGACCTCAGCGGCCCTTCTTCATGATGAATAACACTTAATGAGCAGAGAAACGGGCAGGCCAGGGTCAGAGATGCATCAGGTTCTAGGACATAAAAGAGTGAAGAGATCCATTTTGCTTGTGACTTCTTCGCAGGCAGTGAGGTGAAATCTGTCCTATTTTTTGAACTGCCCCTTTTCCTTCTGCGTCTTGCAAAATGGAAGGTAATTTTATATGTTTGTGCCTTGGAAATGCAGCATATGCAATAATGACTTAGTTTTGACCTGTGAAGTTTCTTATTTGGATTCCTAAACACCAGGACTTGCTGTTCCTTTCCTGACTTGGGTGGAAATGTGTGAACATGAGTTCTTTTAACCAAAGTGGTAAAAGCCCATTTTCTGTTGTGTTCAAACTCTTTGTCGTTGAGACTAGTAACTCAGTTCATGGCTGACACTCTGAATCCCTGGTCATGGGTTCCGCTGATGATGCTTCAAGTGGCAAGGGATCATCTCTTCCCTTTTTATGCTCATAGAGTAAAAGGGGGCAATTTGTCCTCGAGTTTTGTTCCTGGTACCATGCTGATTTTTATGCAAAGCTGGGTGATGAGCAATACCTCCTTTAGCTGCCAAATTGCCTTGTGGCTATGATCACTTCAGTCCTGGGAAATGCACATTGGTATTCTGCTTTAATCCAGAAAGCACTAAAATGAAGAGGTATTTTTCTCCCTGTTCCACTGGCTGTAATCAGTTCCTGAGCAGAATTTATCTACTACAGATAGAATTTCCCGCTATCACTGAAAGATGGAGGTTACCTAGAGTTCTTAGCAATACCGGGCTCTCAATGCAAGAGATGACAATTAAGACCCATTTCTATGCCCTGGAACAGGTTTGGAGAAATAGAGTAAGTATGGATTATTTGTAACCACAGGAAAAACTTTTAGCAAATTCAAAAATTATGAGTCTCCCCCGACCCCCCACTTTTGTTGTTCTGGAGAATCATTCTCTTATTTTAATGAAGATTTTGTACCTTGATTTTATTGTGGGAGGCAGCACAAGAAAGTGATGGATTGAAAGGGTTTTTTAAAAAACATTATTTATTTATTTATTTATTTATTTACGTAGTCTCTATTGCTATGTGGGGCTCAAACACACACACTGAGGTCAAGAGTCTCATGCTCTTCCGACTGAGCCAGTCAGGTGCCCTGGATTGAATGATTTTAAATGTAATCCAAACATTTCAATGAGTCAAAGCTATTAATGTTGGTGATGTCATTGGCAGCACAAGAATTAACTTGATAGTAGATGTGCAAATGACAGCATTGTGATTGGTTTGTTGATCTCTTGCACTGCAAGCCGCAGCAAGTGGGGTTTGGTTGTGGAAGGCAACGTATGATTACCCAGTCTCCAGCTCATGGTCTTAGTAATGGGAAGAAAGGCAGCCTTCCCAGGCTTCATTTTCATAATCCCTCATCTGTGCAGCTGTAGTGTGAAAGCAGCCACAGAGAATGTACAAACAAATGAGTGTAGCTGGGTTCCAGTAAAACTTTATTCATGGACAGTGATATTTGATTTTCAAATCCTTTTCTGTCATGACATATCACTCTTCTTTCAAAATTTTTCCACCATTTGAAATGCAAAAGCCAGTCTTTGCTTTTGGTCTATAAAAACACAGGTGTGGGGCTCAACTTGGCCTGAGAACTGTGGTTTATTAACTCTAAATCATTCGCTTCTCAGCATTTTTGATTTCTTTTCTCCATTTTCTTGGGCTCAACCCAGAAAAACCTCAACATTGGATTGAAACTATTGTGTGTTTTCCTTACTCTCCTGTTCTTTATCTTTATTTTTTTAGTTAAGACCATCAGCTAATGCTTTGCCTATTTTCAGTCTTGCCTACTAACCGGTTCTCCACACTTTGACATAAGTGATCTTTCTTTCTTTTTTTTTTTTTTTCTTTTACTATTGAAAACTAGCATTTATTGAACACATTATACAAGTGTGCACTTAGCTTATATTTAATAATATTTATATATTTTATATATTTATATAAATATTTATATTTATAATATAAATAATATATATTTATATATTATATATATTTTATATATTATATATTTATATATTTTATATTAATTATAATTTAATAAATAATAAATTTAATAAAATTAAAGTTTTAAAATAAAAAAAAGATTTTATTTATTTATTTGTGTGTGTGTGAGAGAGAGAAAGAGAGAAAGGGAGAGAACCCATGCACAAGTAGGGAGACAGGGGGATGGGAGAGGGAAAGAGAATTTCAACGTGGTGCCCAACGCAGCGCTCAAGCTCAAGACCCTGAGATCATGACCAGAGCCAAAATCAAGAGTTGGGTGCTCAAATCCACCCAGCTGTGCCTGTCTCATCTTATATACAGAACAATCCTTGAGATAGCTACCATTGAAAAATAAATACACCTTAACATAGTGGAAGAATTGGAAACTGGGTTTTCAGAATCTCAGCACTTTTAACTCACTAGTTTACATCCTTAATTATAAATATTTTTGAATCATTAAGACATTTTGCCAGTTTCTGTGGATTGCATGAGGCATTTTATGTTAAATATAAATAGCACATATCATACAAAAACTAAAACAAAACCATGCTTTACTATAGGATTATATATATATATATATATATATATATATATATATATATATACCATAATGACTAAATCTCCCTTCTGATGAGTTTAGTGGAAGAAAATGACCCCAAAAATTCCCATTTGAGTTTACAGAAAATCTATTCTACACTTAACTCGGGCACAGCCATGCACATTTCTGAAAAATACTATAAATTTCTGACTCTCAGTAAGAAAACGCTATTAAAAAAACAACTCTTCAAGATATTAATGACTGCCTCATACCAATGATATTTTAATTAACCATGGAATAATTTGGCAACTGGTAATTTTGGGAGTGTGAAATGCAGATACTTCTGGTTTGAGCCAATCAATTATACTAATTGATTCATCTAAGAGATAAACTACATTTTAAAAATTTTATTTTAATTCCAGTATAGTTAACATACAGTGTTAAATTAGTTTCAGGTGTGTAATATAACGATGCGACGATTCTATATATTACTCAGGGCTCATCAAGTTGACTAAGTGATCTTTCTAAATTGCTAATTTAATCTTATCATGCATTCTCCTTAAAATTCCTCAAAGCCTATCTTATTGCTTTGTGATTTTGGTCTTCAAAGCTTATCCAGGTTCACCAGGACTCTGTTATGTTCTCTGTCCTATTCCCTGTCACTATCTTTGGTCTTTGTTCTTTGTTCCAGCCATCCCAAAGTTTTCACATTTTCATGAATATACCATTTGCTCTATGCCTTTAGTGTTGCTACATGATCTTTCTTGAATTCCATTTCTCTGTCATCATCTGTCTAACTCCTCTTGGTCCTTGATTATTTAGCTCACCTGTCAGTATGTCCCTATTACAAGGGGACTTCTTTAATTCTCCCTTGCCATTGTGTTATTTAAGTGTCTTTCTACATTTGAAGGTAGAGGGTCTCTTTATGTCTAAACTCAGGGGCCCAGACACAGTCTCAACACACACACACACACACACACACACACACACACACACCAGAGGTGTTGAGTGAAATTAGCACAGCTTTAGGGTTAGGAAGGAATGAATGGCAAACATCATGGGTGTTAGACAAATTATGAAACTATGCTATAGATCAGGAGAGATATGATGACAGTGTGTGCCAATGCCCAGAGTGAAAAGGATAGATGGGGAACAATTTTTAGGTAGAATTAATAGGAACTTTCATAGCAGAATAAGTAAGAAAGAAGGAGAATTTAAAGATTCAACCTTTCTGGTCTTCACATTTTTCATCTGAAAAAAAAAAAAAAAAGACTCAGGTTAGTTCTAATATTTCTGATTTCATGACTCCAAGCTTCTAAGCCTAGCAGGTATCATGAATTTGGCTTTGGGGTTATAGAATTTAGTGTGTGATGATATGTCCACATGGGGAAGTACTAGTGGCAGGAATATTCAGGAGCAAAAAACACAGGAACCCCTGGGGCTAATAATATATTATATGTTAAAAAATAAATAAATAAAATATTAAAAAAAAACACACAGGAAGAATAGTTTGGACAAGATCTTTCAACATGGAGGAGAGCTGGAGTTCTTTGAGTCAGTTCATTTATTAGGTGGTAGAGTTGAGGGAGAAGAATATGGAACCTCAGGGCATGATTACCTTTCAGGTTTGAGAATGAAGGAGACCAGGTAAAGAAGTTCTCAAGGGGACTACAGAACAAAGAGAAGGTTCTGATTTGGTTTGTTTTAGGATGGTGGATGCATATTCTAGGTAAAGGAAAAACAGGGAGAGAGTCTGAAGACCCTAGAGAGGAGAGAGTTGATGGACCCAGGTTCTGGAGGAAGTTGGAGGAAATGAGACTGAGGACACAAGTAAATGGTTGAATTAGGATGGAGGAAATCATGTCTTCCTCTATAGAAGGTGGGAAGATAACTGAAGTTAGAGAGGTATTTTGAGGTGGAGAAAGGGTGAAGATGAAGCAACTTGCATTTTTTTCCAGACAGTGAGAGAGGCAAAGGGTATTTGGAATCCTAAAGCTATTAAAAATGATTTGGGGGCACCTGGGTGGCTCAGTGGGTTAAGCCTCTGCCATCGGCTCAGGTCATGATCTCAGGGTCCTGGAATCGAGTCCCGCATCGGGCTCTCTGCTCAGCGGGGAGCCTGCTTTCCTCTCTCTCTGCCTGCCTCTCCGCCTACTTGTGATCTCTCTCTCTGTCAAATAAATAAATAAAATCTAAAAAAAAAATGATTTTGAATAGTTTATGTGTGGAAAGGGATAGGGGTCAACTAAAGATGACATGAGTATTTATTTTTAAAAAATTAATTAATTTATTTGGGGGAGGAAGGGAAGAGGCGAAGGGAGAAGTGCAGAGAGAGAATCTCAAGCAGACTCCCCACTGAGCACGGAGCCTGACACAGGGCTTGATCTCAAGACCCTGAGGTCATGACCTGAGTCAAAATCAAGAGTCTGGCCCTTAAGTTGCAAATGATAGGCTTCCTATGGGTCACCTTTGCCTTAGTTGTGATAGTGGATTGAGTCCAAGCTGGGTTTTTTTTTTTTTTTTTTTTTTTTTTTGGAAATGCACATCTTCCCATAAGAAACACTTATATTCTAGTTGATTCAACGTTTCTAGCATGGTTTACCTATGGCCAACAGTTGTGTAAGTTATATATGCATTTACTAAATACAAAAGTTTCACTCCTTTAATTTTGGAGAAAGGTAGCTAACACATGTAGGTATGATTTGTTACATTAAAGCTGTAGGTTTGTGTATTCATGTAGAGTCTGCAGTGACAAGATATTTCTCTTTACTGCTTTCTGCTCCTTGAGTGAAGAACAGTCTTTTTGTGCATTGGATGGTTGTGTTGATTTGTCAAAATTTGGATACATAGGAGTCACTTACTTTTTTTTTTTTTTGAAGAATATTTAACTTTTCTTAAAAAAAAACAAAAAACAAAAAAAAAAAACTTAACCATGAGAGAAAGAAAATAAAAGAGTATACATTATTTTAACAGGAAAACAGTCATTTCCATCTCTATATTTTATATATTATATATATACATATTTATATATATACGTATATATACACCTAGCACAGTGCGTATATCCTACCAGGCCGTGAGGAGGGGCCGGCACGGGGACAGGGGCCGATGCCGCCATGGCCCCGGGGATGGGCCCAGGTTAATGTGGGGACTCCAGCATTCGAACCCCCTGCCCCACCTCCTGGGTCCGGTTTTCGGGGCCGCACCTGATACACTGGTTTTCCCTAGGGAGAGCGTGGCCAATGGTGGACATAGATGGGGTCAGGAACTCCCCCGAAGAGGACTGTCCTGGGAGGGGAGAGCAGCTCTGGGATCAGGCCACAGGGACTGGGCTCTCAAGCCAGGTGGGCTGGGCCGCCTTCCTGCCCACGGGGGACCTGGTGCTCGGGTCTGGCTCCCCCTTCACGCCCTGACCCCGGAGCGGGCCTGTTAGCTAGGAGATGCAAGCTGTGCCCTCTGGGCCTGCCTCCGGGCCCCCAGAACACAAACAAAATGGGTCAAAGTTATTTACAGAGCGAGATGCACATACAGTACGTACAGATTTATAGGAAACCAAAGTGAAGATGAAGAGGGGAGAGGCGGAGGGAGCCCGCCTCAGCCCTGGGGCCCTGCGGGGAGAGGGAGGGAGGGAGAAAGTGCATTCACACAGACACCTCTCCTTTCACCTCTGTGTCTGGGGGGCCTTTCAGATGCACTCAGCATTCTCAGGAGAGGCCTTTGGAGGAGCTGGAGGGCAGGGGAGATGCTCAAACTGGACCTGGACCTGAGCAGACCAAGCGACATGCGGGACGCCCTTGGGGTCTCGGCTGGACCCATCTAACCTCCCAGAAGGAGGTCCTGGAAGTCACTTACTTTTAAAGACTAATTTTGTTTGATAGATCTGTAGGGTTTTTTTTTTTTTTTTTACATTTTTCAAATGAATGCTTTTCCTTAAAAAGAATAAAGTACTAAAGGGGTCAATTCAACAAACAAACAAACAAACAAAAAAGAGTCCAGCCCTTAGCTAACTGAGCCTCCCAGGCATCTCTGACATGACTATTTATTAAACATGATTATGGGAGGAAGCAGGAAAGATGGAGAAAGGGGGTGGTCTTTCCATCTGTCCTGAGGTAGTTTAAGAGCAAGTGGATGTCTATGGAGCAGTTGTTGCTTCTAACCACTTGAGAGATCTGAAGTCAACGAGGGTATAAATTAAAGACATGATTCTGCCTGTGGTTGTTTGGAATGGGAATGAGATCATCAGAGCAGAACAATAGGAAGAAAGAGCTTGTTCTGGGATTCCCCAGTTCCGTTCTGGTGAACAGACTCCAGAAGAAAGCTGGACTGGGGTGTGGTTTATAAAGGGACAAATAGTGCTGCCTAACAGATTAGTCTTTGGAAAGTTAGAGGGTCCTCACAGTCTCTAACTGTACTTAAAGCCTGGATGATCACTGATAAGGATTATTGCAGATTTGTCACTTTGGCAACCGACTACAGATCACCATTAAATTCCTTTTCCCCCTGAGGTTTTGTCAATAGTTTATGTATACAACTCCCATACATTCTAAAGAAGAGTAGAGCTCAGTGCTATCACATTCAACATCACACTGATTCAGATACTTCGAGGTTGGATCATATCTATCTGGTTTAACCATGCTCAAAAATCTTCACAAAGCTTGCTTATCTGCTATGATAGGTGATAAATTGATCCCTGGAATAAGCACAAAGAAACAGAAAGGAACTAGCATTCAAACAGCACGTCATTATGAAGCAGCATTCTGTATGGAGTCCTAAGCCTCTGATTTTGAATCTTGGTTCTATTGTGTAGTAGCCTCCTACTGCAGTGGCTAGGGACTGGACAGGTGGTATTGGTGTGAGAGCCAGTGGTAGGCAAACACACAGCTGTGGGGGCCAGCTGCTGGTGCCTGTACAGTGTCAGGGTCTGGTTGGAGACACACACATCGTGGTAGGGAGCATGGCCAGCATCAAAGGCACACTGGCAGATGAAGATATACTAGGTGCTCTGGCTGTCGCCTTGCACTTCTGTGGCTGGAGGGTTTCACAATGGGTATGTGTGCAACAGTGGAGGCCAGTGAAGGGGGTCAGGCTGTGTTGTGCAAGTGCACAGCTGGAGGGACTAGCTGTGGGTAGACTCCATGGTACAGGCCAGTGACAGGAAATATGGCCAGAGCTGGGCCCTCAAGCAGCTGTGGGGGCACTGGTTATTGACATGTGCTATTGTGACTGTAGGATCTTGCCCTGGGTATATGGCAATGGAGGTCAGTGTGAGGAGTCTTGCTAAGGGTGTGCAGGTGCACAGCTGGAAGGGCTAGCTGAAGGTGAGCTGGATAGTGCAGGCCAGTGACAGGTCAGCAGACACAGCTGAACCCAGCCTCATGAGCAGCTGTGAGGGCCTAACCTGTCAGTGTGCAGTTCCATGGCTGTGGGATCTTATACATGCAAGCATTCAGCCTTGGAGGCCAGGGACAGGAGTCAGGCTGGAGGCATGCAGGCCCACAGCTGGTGGGGCTGGCCCTCAATATGCACATCCTAGTGAGGGGCAAGCCCTGGGGTCTAGGCTGACATCTTGCACTTGCACAGTTGCAGAGGTGTGGGAAACTGAGCGTGGATCATGGGCTCTCGAGAGGGGTTATAGAGGGAGAAAACAGGGAGGGACTCAGGTGGATGGTGTCTGTGAATGTGAACACCTGTGGGGCAAAACCCAGTGAAGTCAGGAGCATCTGCGGTGGCTGGCTGTTGGTTTTTTTCAGGGGTGAAAGCTGCAGGGCTCTTGCGCAGAGCAGGTCACCGGGAACTGTACGTAACTGTTCTCACTGCATGGCTGACACTGGTGGCCCCCACTCTTCCTCCTTGTCTGTAGCCGTCTCTATATGTTCCAGCTTTGCTGGACTCTGGGTTGGATAAAACTGAAGCACATCCTTGATGTAACGACCTGAGAGGCTGGGGAAGCATGTTGCTTTTGTTGTCCTCACTTTCCCTAGGAGGGGAACTCTTCCTGGCTGGGAGGTTCCCTCTTGGCTCTGAGCAGGGCTGGTTTGGTCCACTTTTCAACTGGATTGTGGAACTTCCAGAATTTTTTCAGGTATATTTTGGGTAACAGTCCTTTATCAGATGTGTCTACTGCAAATATTCTCTCTCAGTCTGTGGCTCGTCTTCTAATTCTCTTGATACTGTCTTTCACAGAGAGAAGTTTTTTAATTTAAATGAAGGCCAGCTCGTCAGTGATTTCTCTGAGGAGTTGTTTCTCTGATGTTGTAAAGTAAAGTAAAGTAAAGTAAAGGTCATCGCGGCTCTCCCATTTACCTTCTAGCAGTTGCATAGTTTTGCATTTTACATTTAGGTCTATAATTCATTTTGGGTTAATTTTTGTGAAAGATGCAAAGTCTGTTTCTAGATTTATTTATTTAGTTATTTGTGTGTGTGTGTGTGTGTGTGTACGTCCAACTCTTCCGGCACCAGTTGCTGACGAGACTATATTCCACTGTATTGCTTTGCTCATTTGCCAACTATCAGTTGACCGATATATAGGGGGGGTCTATTTCTGAGCTCTCTAATCTATTTGATTGATCTATTTGTCAGTTGTTTCACCAATACCACACTGTTTTGATTCCTGTAGCTTTATACTAATGTTTTGGAGACAAGTAGTGTCAGTCGTCCAACTTTTTCTTCAGTATTGTGTGGGCTGTTTTGGGTCTTTAGCCTTTCCATAAAACCTGTTTGTTGATATCTATAAAGACTTGCTGGATTTTGATTGGAAATGCACTGAATATATAGACCAAGTTGGGAAGAACTGTTATCTTGACAACATCAAATCTTCCTATTCATGAACATGGACTATCTCTCCATTTTTTTAATTTCTTCTTTGATTTTGT
This sequence comes from Mustela putorius furo, assembly GCF_011764305.1. Lineage (NCBI taxonomy): Eukaryota > Metazoa > Chordata > Mammalia > Carnivora > Mustelidae > Mustela > Mustela putorius. The sequence continues at coordinate 20,440,244 of NW_025421402.1, read as the reverse complement.
TGATCAAGTTTTGTAGCTTTCTTTTTAAAAATCTTATATATGGTTTGTTAGATTTATACCTAAGTCTTTCATTTTTGGGGCTGTTAACATGAATGGTATTGTGTTTTTTTTTAAGATTTTATTTATTTATTTGACAGATAGAGATCACAAGTAGGCAGAGAGGCAGGCAGAGAGAGAGAGAGGAGGAAACAGGCTCCCTGTGGAGCAGAGAGCCCGATGTGGGGCTCGATCCCAGGACCCTGAGACCATGACCTGAGCCGAAGGCAGAGGCTTAACCCACTGAGCCACCCAGGCACCCTGATTCATCAGTCTTACACACTTCACAGCACTCACCATAGCACATACTCTCCCCAGTGTCCAACACCTCCCACCTCCCCTCCACTCCCCTCCACTCCAGAAAACCTCAGTTTGTTTCCTGAGACCAAGAGTCTCTTAGGATTTTTCTCCTTCTCTGGTTTCATCTTGTTTCATTTTTCCCTCCCCTCCTCTATGATCTTCTGTCTTGTTTCTCAAATGTCTCATATCCGTGAGATCATATGATAATTGTCCCTCTCTGATTGACTTATTTCACTTAGCATAATACCCTCTAGTTCCATCCACATCATTGCAAATGGCAAGATTTCATTTTTTGATGGCTACATAGTATTCCATTGTGTATATCTTCTTCATCCATTCATCTGCCAATGGACATCTAGGTTCTTTCCATACTTTAGCTATTGTGGACATTGTTGCTATAAACATTTGGGTGCATGTGCCCCTTTGGATCACTGCATAGCAACTGACTTTTATATGTAAACCTTGTATCTGCAAGGTTATTATAATTGTGTATTTGATCCATTTTTTGTTATTTATTTATTTAGTTTTAAAGATTTTATTTATTTGACAGAGAGAGAGAAAGAGAGAGAGTGTGTGTGCACAAGTAGGAGGAGCAACAGAAGGAGAGAAGCAGATTCCCCACTGAGCAGGGAGCCCAACATGAGACTTGATCCCAGGACCCTGGGAACATGACCTGAGCCAAAGGCATATGCTTAACAACTGAGGTGCTCCTTGTTGCTGATTCTTTTGGATTTTCTACACAGACCGTCGTGTCATTTGTAGACAAAGACAGTTTTATATCTTCCTTCCCAATCAGTATACCATTTATTTCCTTTTGTCACCTTATTGGGAGTGTGTGTCTTCATAAAAAACCTCGTGGGGTTGGTAAATATCTCAGAAAGAGCACAGTCAGTGGAAAAGTGGAGCACAGTGGATGGAGTCTCAAGTTCTGCAATCTGGCACGTCCGCATTTGCGGACCTTCAATGCTTTGACAAATTACTTAACTTCTCTAAGCCTTAGTTATCCTCTTTGCATAAAGGTTTACTACATATGTCAAACTTAACAGATTACATGCTTGAAATATATGTACTTGATTATGTGTCAATTATACCTCAAAACAGGTGTTTTTAAAAAGCATATGATATTAACAAAGTTAAAGAATTGTTATAAAAATTGAACTAGAGAGAGGACATAGAGTCTTTAAAAAGCTCTTTGGAACTTAGCACAGAGCGAATACTCCACAGGTAGAGAAACATAAACTTTGAAAGTTAAAAGGGTCAGGGGAGTGCCTGGGTGGCATGGCTGGTTACATGACTGACCCTTAGTTTTGAGTCGGGTTGTGATTTCAGGGTCGTGAGATAGAGCCGCATGTTGCACTCCAAGTTCAGTGTGGGTTCTGCTTGTGTTTCTCTCTCCCTCTCCCTCTGCCTCTCCCCCACATTTCTCTCTCAAATAAATAAATAAATAAACAAACAAATCTTTAAAAAACGTTAAAAGAGGGGTTGTGGTGTCAGAGCATGCTGGTGACATCAGATAAATGTGTGGTTAGTTGGCTGTAGCTCTGATGTTGGAGGAGTTATTTTTTTTTTAAAGATTTATTTATTTATGTATTTGACAGAGAGAGATCACAAGCAGGCAGAGAGGCAGGCAGAGAGAGTGGAGGAAGCAGGCTCCCTGCCGAGCAGAGAGCCCGATACAGGACTCGATCCCAGGACCCTGAGATCACGACCTGAGCCGAAGGCAGTGGCTTAACCCACTGAGCCACCCAGGCGCCCCTGGAGGAGTGTTTTTAATATGTGCTTACCGCTGAATCAGAGGACATTGAATGGCATGATAAATAGGAAGTGACCATTCTGAGAAAAAAAAAAAAAAGGCAGACATGAATGTGCCCATCTTCACTTCAATCCTCTAACACACCGTTGGTCTCTGTCACAGCCCTGACCCTGCTGACATGAAGATTTGTTGACTCATCTGTTCTCTGCTACAGACTCTGAGCTCACTAAGCGCAAAGGGGAATTTCTTTTGTTTTCTTTACGTCAGTCCCTGGTGCTGTGTCATACAATATTCACACTCAGAAATTGTTTGTGGAATAAATGCATGAAATGACTCATGAGGAAACAAAAACATATAGGGTTGGAATAGATTAATTCTGCCTTTTCCATGGGAATTCTCTGGGGAAAAAAAAAAGAAGATTCTGAAAGAGTTCCTCAGCAGATTTCCTTTCAATAAGTGAGCTTTTTTTTTTTTTTTTTTTTTTTTTTTTGTGGTTACGTACCTCATTTTCTCAACCCCCAGGCTTTAACTAAGATAAAAGTTCTGAGTTGCATAAAAGTTTCAGAGTGTCCCCCGAGGGTAGATTTCACAACTCCAAGGTGGGGTCAGGAAAATAAATTTATGCATGAAGTAACTTGTCTGATGCCAGCAAGTAATGGAGACATGGGGGGGAACTGGGCTCAGTGGTCATGTTATGGTTCAGGTGATACGGTATTTTCTTCCTAGCAAGTTCTATAAGCTAATCAGTTGTGTGTGTGTATGTGTTCCAGCATTTTACTGCTTGAAAATTACATGCCATGAGGTATAGACCCTCAAATTAGTTTGCATGGATTTCTCTACTGGGGAGGATGGAAGAGAAACCCTGAGGGCAGCTGCCGTGTGCCCTGTCCCTGTGTTTTAGCTGAGAAAACAAATCACAAAAATTAAGGCAACATATGCGTGAGTTACGAGGCACAGTGGTGAGCTCCGTAAGACCAGCTCAAAGTAAAAAAACTCCTGGGGGCCAATGGACATAGCCAGGGCAGAAACTTGTATGCGTTTCTTCACAAAGAGTTTTCCATTTTAATGATGTGTTTTTTTCCATTTTCACCACTGTAAAAATAATATATACTTCCTATAAAAAAATCTCGGTAATAACAAAATGAAAAGAGAAAAATCTACTCATAATTTCACTAAAGACAATGAAAATCACTAATATCATTTTGATATGTTTCCTTATAATTTTTTTTCTTTACTTTTTGAAAAAAACCATAGCTACGATCCTATTTCTTCTATAACTGTTCTCTGACCTCTCTTCTCTCTTCAGCTGCTTTAATCCACTGAACTCTTGATTTTTATTAAGAATTCCCATTTATCTCCTTTTTGTGGTTCCCACTTCTCTCCTAAAACTGTTCATCTTCTTATTTGTTTTCTTGAGCACATTCAACATAATTATAATACCCGCGTCTCCTGTGTGTCTGTCTACTCCATTCTCCTTTTGTACTCTAGTTTAGTCTGTTCCATTGTCATTTTTCTTTTAGTTTTTGGTCAGTTCTTATCTTTCTGTAGGCTGGTTTCACTTACTTTTTTTATGCGTGTGTTGGACCTTGTGTTGAAAATTTGTAGAGATGATTTGAAGTTAGGATGATATCGTCCTCTCAAAAAGATTCACTTTTGCTTCTGGCAGGACATCTTGTATGGAATTATTGTGCAAATCCAGTCAGGAAATGAGCTATTGAAGCTGGTCCTGAGTCCTTGTGAGTGGATTCTACTTTACTCTTCTTTTATTTGGTTGTAGTCCTTCCTGTGTCACAACCAAAGGCCTGGAATATTTTCCAGGGACCCGTATTTTGGGGGCCTTAAACTTCAATTTTTATATATCCCACCCCTATGAGAAAACCTGGTCAGTTTCTCTAATTCTGTTGCTGCTTTTGATCTGACAAATGCCCTCAGAGGGAACGCAGCACCGACTATAGGATTCATTTCTTGGAGTTTCCCTTCTCTGCAGGACATTGCACTCACAAGTCCTCAGTGACTTTGTAGCTGTCAAGTGCGTGCACACAGATATTTCTAAGTATTTTGTCCATGTTTCCTAGTTGATGTCTAGGAGAGTGGGTCCAAACAAGTCAATCCACTTTGCCAGAAGCAGGACTGTTCTTAATTGTATTTAGTCTTAAGCAGAGAGGGAAAACATCAGAAGCAGGAGAGCAGGAGTCCAAGGTGTGAGCATGCATGGGAAGTCGCAGCAAACACCGAATGTAAGCCCACGGGAATGGACTACCGCACTGTTGATGCTTGTGTCCGGAGCACAAGCATCTTGTTCGCAGGACGAATCTGATTTCACATTTTTCTGTTGTTTCAATACGGAGAACTTTCTCCTAGGCTTAAAGGAGATGTGCTTTGGAAGTAGAAGCATTTGTTGATGGGAATGTCACCTAATACGGATAATCCTTAGAACGATCTTCACACTTGACCTTCAGCAATCCTGTCCTACAATTTAGCAAGGGTATAAATATCTGCTCTGGTCTGTGAAAGGGCTGAATGAGATCATGTGTGTGAAAACACGGAGTACGTTTTAGAGTGACTCTCAGATGTAAATGTTTGCTATTGCTTGTGCTTCCCTCCAATTCCCGCGTTTCCTGGAATTCCTATTAAAAAATCCAGTCCAAATGGCACTAATGTTGGTTGGCACGTTAGGACTTGCACTGACCTAGGTAATTTCCAAGAGAGCAAGGCCTTTCGCTATTTTGTTCACTGCTTTATCTCAGTTCCTAGGTCAGGTCCTGGCCCGTGGCATATGCTCAATAAGTATCAGTTGATTGCAGGGTTGGTCAGAGACTGAGGAGCCCACTGGTTTGTGTGGTATGGGATTCTTTTTCAAGGTTTTCAAGGAGAAAACAGGAAGCTGAGATCTCCAGGGAGCTGAGGTCCTCTCTGAGCGTTCTTGTCCTTCAGGTCAAATCAGATGGTCGCATCTCAGGCAGGTGCCCTTCGGTTTACGCATGTAGGGAAAGGATAGGAGCGTGAGTCCGCCAGAACTTCCTTTCACAGTTAGCCCTTTCCCAACGGCCGTTCTCCCCTCCTCATTTTATTCTGAGGTGGTTTTTTGTTTGTTTGTTTGTTTGCTTGTTATCGGCAGCAGAGGCTTTGTGTAGGAGCATTAACAGGAACTAACACTTGGGAATGACATACAGCTCAGTTAATGAAAGTCCTTTCTTGAGAGTGGGATGAATCAGCCCTTGGAAAAAGGAAACTGCTTAGTCTTGCAAAGGCTGAAGTCAGGCGTTGGACAGGTGGTTTGAATCCTTTGTGGAATCAGTGATGACCAGAAAAGTTGACACCAATTCATTGAGAACATGTCACTCAAACCTTGCTTCCTTGCGGGATGGGGTCACTAGACTGAAAGGCCAGGCCGTGCGCAGCAGTGCTTGCTTCAATTCAATTTTCTGCCGAATAGCCCGTGAATGGAAAGGGAAAACTATCTTGAATCTGGAGCCTTGGATTTGTTCTCAACTGAACCCACCCAGGAGTTGCTCAGCGGGAGTAGTGGAATGGCTTGGGCAGTCACAATAATGGTATTAAAGCTCTCTTCCAGAGCTTGAAGTCTGGGGAATAATGACATGCTTTATGGACAACTAAAAAATAGGAAAGCCAAACTTTCCAAACCCACGAGGTAGCTTCATGCCAGTTAGGCTTTTGACAAAGTTCTTTTCATTTCTCAGTTGGAGAAGTAGGATAACAAAGTTAAATAAAGTCATAAATGGCTGAAACACAGGGCTGCACTGTAAGAAGGTTGATTTGTGACCAGGCTAGTCGTGAACATGATGTGCTTAAGGATTCTTTGTTCTTTGTCCTGCTTGATATTCTATCAGTGGTTCAATGAAGACAGAGAAGCAGGCTTATTATATTTTTCCATATTTCTGCAGTATAAGGTTAGATGCAGGAAGATGCTTATAATGTAATAATATGCCATCCTTCTTTAGCTTTAATTTTGTTGCTGTAAATATAAATTGGAACCATATGTCTATAAAACCCCAATGCACTGGCTCAGATGTTCTGAGGAACTGTCATGCTCACTACCCTCCTCAGAGAAAAGTCACTGCAAATGATTTGTACCATGTCTCCCTTGTGCGTGGACTCCGTAGACCGGTGTCTTGCTCAAGGGGCACTTGGGCGACTCCTGGGGAGAAGTCTACCCAGTGAGGGTAATTTATATTGGACAATGACTAAGAGACCTGAAGTGAGTGTCCTTAATGGGGATTTTATTGTGAGAAACATATGACCCACGGAGAACGGCAGCACAATTTGAGAGCACAAAGAGGGTGGGGAACATATGCCATAAGGCTGGAGAAATGTGAAGTTGGCACAGTGGAGACGCAAGAGAAGCAAAGGGAATAAGAGGAAAAGAAGCTCGAAAGAGAGGGAGAGAGATTGGGGACATAAAAGTTGCTGTCATGTCCTAAGCCACTTTCCAGCTTCCACGAATCTGTGTGTATTTGGGTTTTTTTTTTTTTTGTAATTTTTAAATTTTTAAAATAAACATATAATGTATTATTAGCCCCAGGGGTACAGGTCTGTGAATCACCAAGTTTACACACTTCACAGCACTCACCATAGCACATACCCTCCCCAATGTCCATAAACCAACCATCCTCCCCTACCCCCTCCACCCACAGCAACCCTCAGTTTGTTTTGTGAGATTAAGAGTCTCTTATGGTTTGTTTCCCTCCTGATCCCATCTTGTTTCATTTATTCTTTTCCTACCCCGCAAACCCCCCACGTTGCATCTCCACTTCCTCATATCAGGGAGATCATATGATAGTTGTCTTTCTCCAATTGACTTATTTCGCTAAACATAATACCCTCTAGTTCCATCCATGTCATCACAAATGGCAAGATTTCATTTCTTTTGATGGCTGCATAGTATTCTATTTTATATATATATATATATATATTTTTTTTTTTTTTTTACATCTTCTTTATCCATTCATCTGTTGATGGACATCTAGGTTCTTTCCATAGTTTGGCTATTGTGAACATTGTTGCTATAAACATTCAGGTGCACATGCCCCGATTCTGTGTTTTTTATGTGCCATTTCTTCCTGGGTCTGTAGCAAGGCATCATGCTGGTTGAGGTAACCCAAGTGATCCTTGAAAACCTGAAAGAACCCAAAGACTTTGAATAGAAGGAGATGGGTTGTCCATCAACCTTCCAGGGTTTTGGGGACATATAGTTCATATCTAAGCCCATGTAAAGGGGTTTTTGAGGAGATTGGACCTTTTGGTGACAAAACAAAACAAATCAAAGATGGTGCTTTGTCAGGGAAGTTGGGCTTGTTTCATAGACCCTAAAGAAGTTTTCCAATTATTTTGACCAGATTGGACACTCAAATTCTCTTAAGATATCTATGTTTGACTTCAGATTCAGATTAACCATAAACAGTATCCAGACCAGTATGTCATCTTCTAACTTTCAATAGTTTTTCAAGGAATTTCAGGGTTATATGTTCCTCTGAGTGAGGCTGACAATCTGCAGCTCCATGAGATAGGAGGCACCTTTTGGTACAAGGTTGGCATTTGCATCTATTTTCTTAAATCTCACAAAAGAAAATGGCATCATGAGGGAAGGCAGGGGTACACAGAAGGAAATTCTTCTCTTTTCTTTAGGGGTAAAGGGTGTCTATAGTCCATTTCTCTTGACTGCATGAAAAGAGAGGAATGAGATTTCATCATTTTTACCTTTCTCTTCTTCTAATATTTCTCTTTTGTTCCTTGACCCTAAAATGTTGAGCAATGGGAGGGACAAAGGAAATAGAAAGTAAAAAAAGGGGGATATCAGACTGGAAATGTCAGCTCCATTCATGAAGTGGGATGGGAGGAGATAGGAGGAGGGCTTGGGACCTCAGGGAGACAGCGAGTCATGGATGTCAGATAGACAGTAGGAGAACCCCACTGTTACCACGCAGGGGGACAGGGACATCTCGAACCAGGAAAACTGGAAGCAGGCATTTTTATGGAGATCTTTTTGCTGGCATCCCTTGATATAAATGTTCATTAAGCCATTTTAGGGTTCCTCATCGCAGATCATCTGCTGCTTCAGGATATCCTTCCCTGCTGGGATGTTAGTGTCCAAAGTTCCTCTGCCCGTTCATCATTAATTTTTATAACATATGATATCTTCTTAGCAAATTGTCCATCTGCCTCAAAGTCTCTGTCTCTGGAAAATTGTGTCTCACGTTTGTGGTTACTGGATTCCCATTTTAGGTAGTGGTCAAAAAAGCCTGGCAGTGATGAACTGAATGACATGTTGAGGCTGAAGAAGGGAGCAAGAAGGTGGGTCACATCAGGTGGGAAGTCCAAAGTTGTAGTTCAGCTTCTGGAGAGTGAGGCAGGTGGCATGGCATTCAACCTGTGTATAGACACAGTCTAGGGCAGGGGCAGGAGCCCAGGCAAGATGAACAGCTTCTTGCCCTCATTCCCTCATTTCATATTCTAAGTGACTTGTGAATGTTGGGTTCCAGGTTAGAGAAATCATGATGGGGTATATAATTGGGAGCAAAACAGACATGGCTTCTCACTTTGTGGGGTTTATGGTCAAGAGGGACAGAGGGCATCAACATGGCCCCTACTCAACCTGCATGTCTGCTGTGCTCCCTGTAGGAGCAGGAGCTAGACCGGGGGGTGGGTGGGACATACCTTGATGAGATGAGTATTGCTGGGCCTTATTAAAGGACATTGATGTGTGTTTGTTAAAGTTGTTTTAATGTTAGCCAAGGAGTGATCACGTGTGGGTATGTATGTGTGTGTGTAGAAGGACTATTTATAGTTACATGTTTTTTAAAATCAATGCTTAGTTTATTAAGTTCACAAATAAAAAACTATTTTTTCTTAAGGTTTTAAGTTCAACTTATAAACTTTGTTATTCTACCTGAATTTATTAAGTATTTATATAAGAGTAAGAATAATTACCTTTCCATGTACATTAATGATGTTCAATAAATTAATAAGTTCAACAGATTGATTTTCCTTAAACAATTAACCCCATTTACAAACCCAATTAATTTATATCTTTTAAATATCTTTGTGCACATTAAAATGCAATTTGTCTGGTTCTTTTAAATACATCAAATGCTTGAAAGGGCAAACTTACACACCCAGAAAACAAGATCTCTCAGGTTTCAAGACAGCTTTTGTAAATCAAGTAATACATGTTTATAAATGTTACAAATCAAGTTTGGCTAAACATGAAAACCATTTAAAAAGAAACATGCTTAAACCTTTTAGATGACAAGCACAGGTCTAGGGTGTGTGTGTGTATGTGTGTGTGTGTGTGTGTGCGCGCGCGAGTGTTTCCAGCACTGCCAAGCAATTCTCCAGTCTCCCACTGACACTGAGTGGCTGTCCTACAATGTAACGTGGTTCTGACACTGGAGTTCTCAGTTCGCTGTGGGGAACTGAAATCCCATAACAGCTCCCATCATAGATAGGACCATGTGTTGCTGTGCTTCTGACTGACTAGATGCAAAAGTCTGGGTTCCTTCCCAGGGAAGAGGAAGCACAGGGTGTCTGGAGAAGAGTTTTCAATGACTCTGGGCCAGTGGAAAAAAGTCAGCCCTCAGAAGAAGAGCTCTAAGGCTGTGCTTCTCTCCTCCCCAGCCCATGAGGGCCCTAGTGGACCACAGCACAAATGACCCTGGATAGTGCTTACTGGGGATGCTGCCATGCTTGTACTTTGGGGGGGGGGTAACAAATAGACTGTGGCATGGGATTGAGCAAGGACGAGTGACTGCATTTAGCAACAGTCCCTTCTCGACTGTATTCTCAAAGGTTATGGAATGGTCCCTTTGCTCACCTGCTGGCCTGACTTTCTCCTGCCCGAAGACGGGAAGAGAAGGAAATCAACTTGGAGTGCAATGATTCTCAAAAGAAAGAAAACCTTCTGGGGCTTGCTCAATACCTAATCAAGAGGACTGAAAAGCACTGATTTAATTAATTATTCTGAAGTTCCTTTGGAGGGGTCTGTGCATGAGGGCTCCGGAATGCACCCAGCATCCTCAGGGAGGGTGTGCATATCCGCTGCCACACGACAGGCCCTAAAATGGGCACTGGCCCCCACTGGGTTTCCGGGGGAGGCTCATTCAGGAAGTCACATGCTGTAAGACAGCTGCAGAGGATGAGAGTGGCGGCAGCTGATTCCGTGAATACACACAAGGGGCAAGATGCTGGCTTCATGGATATTTGCTTTACCAAGATATCTGGAGAGCTTTTCCTTGGCCGTGTTACATCATCCCAGGGTCTCTATGCTCAAGCAGCTCCTTGGAGAATGGAGATCCATGATGCTAGTTATCTTTATGTCCATGGCCGATTCCAAGAAGCAGTTTATAACACCTCAGAGATTTTCATTCATTTTAATCCGAGATCATTCCTGCCATGAATCTTCTAAGATGCACATTCCCCTTACCATTCCCAGTACCCTAGAACCACTATTGTGCTTGCTAGTGTCCACCTGCTCCCCATTCCACCCACTTTGGGTCCCTCTGTCAAGACAGTTTTTGAAAAACACCGATACACTGCTCTGACCTAGAGTGGTTTCCTATTTCTTACAGCATAAAAATCAAACCACTCTGGCTTCCAAGGACTTCAGTGTCTTGTCCTTCCCTCCTGCCCAGGGTTACTGCCCATCGCTGCTCTAGAGGGCTATTCTCCTTCGTGAGTTCACTAGACCCCACCCCACACGGGCTCCTACCCAGAGCTTGTGTTGTGTCTTGTGACCTCCTAACCTCTTCCAGGTCGCCTCTCCAACCACTCCAGGTCATGCTAACTTGTTCATTCATCCATTCACACATTCATTCATTCGCTCCATTTATGGAGCATCTTCCACATTCCATGCGTTGACAGACACACATTCATAACCTCTTGATCATCAAGGCTGCTACGTACACATTCGTGGAGTCTGTGCCCTACAAAGGGGTGGAGTGGCCAGTCACATTAGGAATCAAGCCCGGTATTCTTGTAACCCACTCCCCTGATTCCAGGCCTTCCTTTCTCGTCTCTTCCTCAGCTTTGGCCAGTCATCAATGAGGAATTACTGCCCCGGGGCCAAATCTTACTGTTTTTCTCATTACTGTTCTTTGTAGGAGTCAGGGTGTTGTGACTTTATTGAGCTGACATTTCTTAAGTAGAATGCTGAGGTGCCACATGGTAAGCTGTGGTTCAATAAAGGACCACAAGGGATGCCTTGAGGGCCACGTGGAAAGGTCAGGGCAGGGTGTTGGCAGGGCGGGGCAGAGGCTGAGAACATGCCTTTATCAGGGTCTTTGGGTGGAGTGCTTTGGGATTCTCAGGTTCAGGCAGGATCGGTCCGTTCAAACCCCAAAGAGAGGGGTTTTGGTAAGTTCCCCAAGAGTCTTATTAAAGTGGCGGGGGTGGGGGGGGGGGGGGGGGAAGACCAGGGCAAGGCCCTGGGACACTGTTAATGGCAAAGGCTATTGGGGAGTCACGCTGGGAACTTAATTTGCTTGTGGTGCTATGGCTGCTATCTAGGGTGGGCCTTGGAAGAGGGGGCTGGTGTTGGTTTCAGGTGGCTGCAGACCACTTGGCCAAACAGAATGGACGCCACACCATGGAGTAGCTTAGCTCAACTCTCAGCACACCATGTGGGAAGCAATCAAAAGGTTCACTTGGCTGGGATTTTGAGGGGAGTTCGATACTGGTGCTACTTTCAGAGGAAGAGCAGGTAAAAGGAACCCTCAGGGGGAGTTGAGGCATATGGGAGGAAAAATAGCCAGAAAGCTGTCACCCGAAGAGTGCCTTGCAGGAAGTGCCTCCATCGGGTGCCATTGGAGAGTGATTCCTAGGTCTAGGACTGTGGTTGTTTGGGATCCATTGGTTCTGTCCTGGGGTGGGGGGATAGTCCTGTGTCCCCCAGAGGGCCAATTCACTGTCCAGCTGAGAGCTACTGTCATAAAGGAAATAATTTCTGTCGGGCCCCCCTTCCCCCAGCACAGAGCCTGGGGTGGGAGTGGTGGTGGTGGGAGAAAGAACCTGATGTCTCACTTAGCCCTCCCCTCATCTTCTGTGTGCCAGTCACTGCTGAACCCAGACAGAAGCCAGAGGACAAACTTTTACTCCCTCCAGGACATTCCTTTCTTTTAATTTAAGACAAATCCCAACAGGTAATTAGACCTGTAGCTCTGAGTCACAATGGCACAGAAGCCATTCGTTCACTCACTGACTCCCGACTGCTGATGAAAATTGGCCTCTGGCAACCCAGAGATGAGTTCCTAACGTTATTGCTAGGGACAGGCCTCTGTCTCTTGCCTTGTCCTCTTTTTCTTCGCTCAGATGCACTGCAGTTATTTCCCGTTACGTCTAATTTCACGTCTTCATTCTGATCCACCTGCCCGCTGACGGCAGAGGTACCTTGGGAAGGTCTGTAGAAGCTGAAGGAATAATTGTTGCTGTACTTCTGAACTCCCAGAGCTCCTTTAGAGACAAACCCCGTCAAGGCCCTCCTTTTCCCTCTCATTTGTCCCTCTGTGGTGTGCCCGGTGACTTCCAGAGGAAATGCTATCATTCTATCGATGTTATATTGGGTAATATTTGGGCCACCCTGTTGGCAGTATTTTGTCAAGGGATTGATTGGCTAGAACCTTCAGCCATCCTGGGGCAGAGTTCCTACATTTTGTGGGGAGAGATGTTTACAGCCATGCTCCCCACATTTTTATGAGCGCATGAATCACCTGGGATCTTGTTAAAATTCAGATTCTGTAGGTGCGTTCAGGGAGGAGCCTTAGTTTGTATTTCTAATAAGTTTCAGGCCGCTGCTGATCTGTAGACCACATTTTGAAGAGCAAGGATCTTGGTGACAGTAAGACACACAGTGCTTTCCGGTGTGAGTTATCCACTCGATTACAATTTAAATGCCTGTTGCAGAACATGGAGCTAGGTTTTGTAGAGGACATAGATGCACACTTTTCTCATCCTCAAGACCCCATATGACTCTGCATTAAATCACAGAGATTTTTGTGGCTCAAAAATCTTTTCTCAAGACGTGTTTCTCTTCCAGACATGGACAAAGCTTTCAACTCCAGTGAGTCCAAGCATCTCCCCAGATCACTTGGGTGAACTAGCCTTGGACGCCTGTGCGGGGCCATCCCCAGCTTTGCTTTGCAAGAGGTAGTTTTTATGTCAGTGGACGAGGAGAGAGAAGGCTTTTCTTGTCTGTGCTTGGATGGAACTTAGCTGTTTCCTTTCTCTGCTGTGGATGAATCATTCTGGGGGATAAGGAAATAAATCAAGCATGGCTGTTTTTCCATAGGGGGAGGCTGGGGGGTGTGCATGTATGTACACACACATAGGCTGTGACCTCAATTTAGTTTTGCAATAAAGTTCCCTTCTAAAAAATATAGACTCTGTTAATGGTTCCTGAATGCTACCTCAATGCAGCAGGGAAACATTACGGAGACTCTGTTATCATAGGAGCCATTATGTTTACCTCAAGATTTTCACTCATGGCTCATTGCTTTTCTTTTCTGGGGGACTCCATTTCTGGTCAGCTGGTAACACTCACTGGGTGCTTACTGAGGTGACAGACCCCATGGAAAGGTTGGAATAGGTTCAAGTCTGTGTAAAATATGGATTTCCCCTCAGGCGGTCATCTAACCGATGAGGCGTGTCCCATGAACCCTGCTTGAATGAGCCTGAATGCCTTATATCCTGTTCGTGTAAATCTAAAGGAAGGTGGAGGGAATAGGACAGCATGTGGAATGTTGGAATCCTCGTTTCCAGGAGAGCTCCTGTCCTCCCAGAGAAAACACTCTTTTTCTCTTCAGGCCAAAGGGGCTTATCATCCCAGCAAGTGATCTGTGCTGGGGAAGGTGACTGCGTATGAAAATGATAAGAATGGGATACGGATCACCCACTGGAGGAAAAGGAGCAAGGCTTCATGTTCCGCTGATTAGAGGAGTGAATTTACAACAGAAGGACAGAGGACGGAAAACCCGTAATCAGGCTTGCCTGCTGTCCGTGGGGTTTGTGTGTGTGGATGGCTGCGCTTGGGTAAAGCCACTAGAGCAGCAGGTTGGAATTCTGGGGGCCACCGGGGGGCTTGTGGGTCCGGAGTCAGGAACTGGCAGAGAGAGGGAGAGGAATCGAAGAATGAAATGTTAAAGCAAGGCTTTTATTTAAAAACTACACATGCAAGAGTTGGAAATAATTTACGTCTTCTCTCCCTAAAACTCAGGGAAACAAAAGAATGGAACCAAAAGACAGAGAATACATCATCTGTGTGCGGTTTTTCAACTTGCGCACTATTGACATTTGGGGTCGGATGATTCCTTGTTGTGGGGGCCTGGGCTGTTCCCTGTAGGGATTTTAGCAGCATCTCTGGCCTCTGCTCACTGATGCCAGCAGTACCTTCCTCGAGTTGTGACAACATAAAGTGTCCCTAGACATTGCCAAATGCTCCCTGGGGGACAAAATTGCCCCCCCTCACTTAGAAACCTTTGATCTGCACCCAAACGAGAGGGTGAGCCCTGACCTTTTACGACAGATTGTTGCCTGGAGTCTTCACACAGCTGTGCTCATGTGAAGCAGAGTACGGGAGCGGGCAGTCAGTGGGGACACTGATGGCCCACGGTGGGTCTCCAGTTGGGAAGGAGCCATCATCAGGCTGCAGGAGACACGAGGAGCTTCCACTTGGGGTCCCGCTCCCCTGTGGGGCAGCAGGGGTACGAGGCTAGCATGGGGCTTTATGCCTCCTCTGTGGGGAATAAGGAAACAGCTGGAGGCTCAGGCAGGTCTGTGCCTTCTCTGTGAAGACGGACCCCAGCTGGGCCAAGGAGAGGCCCCATGCAGAGCTTCATCAGATGGGGAGACATGATGCATGGGCCACAGCTCCTGTGGCCCCGGATCATCTCGAGTTTGGCAGCAGGTACTGAGATTTTACAGAATTGGATTCCCTCCTCATGCAGGAGTTTCACTATTAGGAATTTTCCTCAGAAGATATTCAGAGAAGTGTAAAAACATGGTTCTAAGAAGAATATTTAAAATGGATAAAGAACAAAACTGGCTTTGTCACGGTGCAGGGATGGGCTAAATAAATCTGGTACAGTCCGTGGATCCCATATAGCTCTTGTAGATAATGGAATAGAATCCAGACCCTGCATGTCCATGTTTGATTTAAAGTGCACATACATACAACATCAATCAACCAGGTTGTCAGACGGCACATTGAGTATAAGCCCACTTATCTGAAGTGTGTGCATGTGTGTGTGCATATGTGTTCCTGGTCTATAGTGTGTGTGTTTACATATGTCTGCATGTTTAGGTATGTGTGCGTTGGTATGGGGGCGTGTGTGTGGGTGTCCTGCCCCAGACTGAGTGTGGTTGCCACTGGGTTGTGGATCTCTGGGTGATTTCATTGTTTTTAGATTTTACGTTATTTAAATGCTCCAAGGTGAGCATCATCCTTTTTGTTGTTGTTGTTTGTTTTGGTTTGGTTTTAGAGACAGGGAGAGACTGGTGGGGGGGACAGAGAGAGAGAAGGAGAGAGACTTACAAGTGGGGTTCCATGCTCAGTGCAGAGCCTGACTCGGGGCTTGATATTATGACTCTGAGGTCATGACTGGAGACGAAATCTAGAGTTGGACACTTGGGCGACTAGGTGGCTCAGATGGCTAAGGGTCTGCCTTTGGCTCAGGTCATGATCTCCAGGTCCTGGGATCAAGCCTCAGGTTAGGATCCCAGCTTAGCCAGCTTAGCCGTGGGTCTGTCTCTCCCTCTTCCTCTGCTTCTACCCCTGCTTGTGCTCTTTCTGTCCCTGTCTCTGTCTCTCTTTCAGATGAAAAAACAAAATCTTAAAACAAAACAAAACAGAGTCGGGCACTTAACTAGCTGAGCTACCCAGGCGCCCCTTATATGCATCCTTTCTATGATCCAGGGGGTTGGAGGAATCAGTTCTTAGCACGTGAGAAAATCAAAAGAGAAACAGTTGTATCCAGTTCTGTTCGGTCCCCATTGGATTAATAGAGTGTTAAAATTAATAGACTGTTAAAAAATTGAACAAGTTAAAAATCACAGGAGTCATCCTTATCCACACTGATGTTTGGTCCAAGCCTGTCTGTGACCACAGTCCTGCAGTAGTTCCCTCCTTTTCTCCATCCCTGGAAGCCATGGGCTCATCTCGAGGCAGCTTCTGCTCCTTCACTCCCCGAGTGCTGGCCTAGAAAAGCTGCAGACCTCAGGAAGGAAGTTTTGATATTCTGGGCCATTGTCTTCTGTTTACAGTGTTTATCTAGTATCTCAGACTTGCAATTTTAGGATGTCTCCTGAGAAACTGATCATCCCAGGACTATATTTACTATCTATACAATCAGAGGAATTTTTTGTTTGGGGCAACCTTGTCCCTCCTCCTCGATGACCTCACTCATCCCACGGGGCGCTGTTGTGGGTAATCATCACCTGTACACTCAGCAAAAGCTCAAGTCAGAACGGTGGGTCCGTCCCTGTCCCTGGCTTCTAATTAGGCAAGAGGGAAGCTGGCTCCACTTCCCTCGCTGGATGTGAGGCCATCCATCAGCAAACATTAAAGGAGGAAGGTGAAACTCACACCGGACTCTCTTTCTCTCTCTCACACGGATGCACAGAGGCACACACACGCATGCCTGCACCCTTCAGGGCAGTGTCTAGCTCAGAAGGAAGAGCAAAGAAGGGTGGAAGGTATCTGTGTGTGTTTGTTCAGGAACCTCCCAAGTTTGTTGTTACCCTGTCCTCCTCTGAGGCAAGAATGTTCTGACTTCAGAAAGGCAAGGCGAGAGATGCCCCAGGAACCATGGGTGAAGCCGGAGTCAGCAGTGGCTTTGGTCTCGAGAGGAGTGCAAGTGTCCTGGTGACCCCGCACAGCGCCCCTCACTCTGTGGGCTCCACAACGTCCCTTTGTCCCCTTGGTTCCAGAATCACAGCTGCGCTCTTCATTTTTGGTTATTTTCTGAAGTGTTTTATTTCTAATGGTTCCCACTCAAGATAGTAATTTTCAGAAGATTTTCCTTTGAGGTATTTCATTTGGATTTCTCATAGCAGAAGCTTTCTCTTCCTTTTTTTAAGCTGTCATCAAGTTCGAGGACCATAAGTAATGAGTCTAATCTAGAGCCTCCTATTATTTAACAAAAATGTCCATAGACATAAATCAAATCGGCTCTATTTTGGAGAAGTCTGCAAGCAGTAAGTGAACACTCTCAGTAGGGAGATATTCTTTCATTTTCTTGTTGCCTACATGTCCATATTAGCTCTCTGAGCTGTGATATGTCTGGCCTTGGTGCTTCGAGTGATGATGGACCTCATCATGCCTGAAGGACTGAGAAAAAAACCTGATGCCCCCACCTATATTGGATAAAATAGAAGGGTACTTTGGAAGAAGTGGGTTTTTCATATTGTTCTCTGTCCTATGCACTTCATGGCAGAATTTCCAAATAAAAATCTTTATTTATACATCTATTAGCTCCAATCTCATGGTCTTCAATATACAGGAAGATCTAATTCAAGAAGATGATAATAAAACACAGGATCATTTGGCCTCGCCTCTCCCTGGCCTCATCTCCTACTACCCTCCCCCTTGGTCGTTATACTACAGCCTCCCTGGTTTTGTCTCTCTCCTTCCTGCCTCAGGACCTTGACCAAATTTGTTTACTTCGAATGCTCTTGCCCTTTACCTCTCCTTCTCCTACCCCTCTAGGCTCGACAAGCTTTTCCATCTTCTGGGTTATAGTTTAAATATCCCCTTTTCAGGCAAGCCACCTCTGGGTCCCCAGAAGTGGTAGGGATATTCTGTCTTGCAGCTGTATGCTCTCACTGCACCTTGTAATTCTCCTTTGTAGCAACTGTCAAAGCAGTAATTATATTTACACATATAATTATTTCCTTAATGTATGTTTTATTCGCTAGGCTGTATACTCACAGATGAAGTCTGCTCGTACTGTCTCTGCAGTGCCTAGCATAATGTCTGATATGCAATAGGCACTCAATTAATACTTGTTGAATGCATATTCCTCTCATGAGGGGTAAGGTGGCTCACCAGTTGTCACATGAGTTAGGGGGATCTTTCAGGTAACAAGACAGTTCCAAATAGCCCTGAACAGAAATATGTCTGCTCTGATGGTTTTAGGCTTCCCTGATATGGTCTGGCACATCTATAACAACAACGCTGTCAGGAGGGTGACAGTAAGGATATGAGGTTGACAGCAGTTAAGAGTGGGGCTCTCTAAGTCAGAGCTAAAAAGGAGGTGGTTGACCTTGTATAGTGGCCGTGTTCATTTCAGCTTGGAGTGACTTTCCTGTTTGTGTCAGTGACATACGGGTTGGAAATGGCTCTAGTAAGACCTGCTATTTTACTCATTGAAATTTCTTCAGACTTTGTTGTCATTGTAGCTTTGTTACTTTCCCTAATAAGTTCTGGGTTTGACTTCAGCTTAGTCCACTATCTGGCCATAGGTTTCTTTAAACACTGAGATGGAAACTTTCTTACTTTTATACTTTCCTGAGTTAGTAATTGACTTAGTTGAATACTATTCTCTTCCAGTCCTTACTGTATGAGGAGGTAACCAACCAACTCCACAGTTTTTAAGGACAAAATCCTCTATATTTCTCAGCTAATGTATACATTGGGCACCCAGTGCATCCCCTTCTACATGTGTATCCTATCCACATTCACCACAAATAAAACTCTCAGCCACTGGGGCAGCATGTCATGGGATACTTGTACTCTACCTGCCACCAACAGTGGGTTCCCTGTTGGCATCTGGTTGATGAGTCATCCAATTCCAGAAACCTATTCTAAGAGTTTGTTTTATAGGACCATTTCGGGAATGAGTTCTTCTAGTTTCCAAAGGCAGACCCTAAACTGAGGATATATATGAAAATGACATATTGACAGATGTTCCCAGGAAAGTCTGGGAGGGAGTGAGGATGTGAGACTTGGAAGAAAGAGAGAAATATGGATAAGGTATCAAGTAAAGTTGCATAGAAAATAACTATGTCTTTCTCTTACAGGGGAGTTCTGGGAACAGTGTAAGTCACACTTCAGAGCTGTCTGCATCAGGGCTGAAGGAGTGAAAGCATTTATACTGCCATCCCTCAAACATTGGTTCAAGACTGTACCTGGGGAATGACAGTTTCTAGATGCATCCAGCTCTCTGCACATAGGCAAAGTAGGTTACTATAGCCTGAGGACAGTACCCTGGATAAGAGATGTGGATAACTGGTTGGGGGTGAGCTCATACCGGGAGCTGGTGCATGTACAAATGGCAAAAGTGTCTGAGGGACCACAGGTGGAGCACCAACAAGATCCACTTTTCTGCTTCTGTGGTTCTCTTCACATCAACTAATGCACTGATGTGATTTCATTCACTTTTTAAAGATGTGACAATTCAACATGGAAGCATCCTAGGTTCTGTTTACCTCCAGCTCTTGAAGACAGAGACTTCGATATGCCTCTAAGTTAAGATAAAATTCTGCCATATGAACCTGATGTTGCTTAAGGGAATACTTAATTAAACCGTGGTACATCCAAATTATGAAATGCCATTCAAAGGATAGAAAAGAAAGAGCCTTATCTGTAGGCACTAATACAAATAAATCTCCAAGAGATATTGTTGAGGGGAAAAGCAAGTTGAAACCTGTGTACAGTTGCAAGTAAATATGGTAAGAAACATGCCAAATGAGAGACAGTTGGCTTGGCATGGCAAAGGATCTGGATAGGATGTAGGTATCAAAAGGGAAGGGAGCTCAACCCTAATGAAACTATAAAGTATCATTGTTAAAAAGGAAGATATGCTCATGTGTTGGTTGTGAAATTAAAAGTTAAATTTCTAAGCAATTTGGATATTACTAAATTCTAACATGCTTGTGGATGTCAGTACCTCTTCTATGCTCAGCGGGCACCTCCAGGCTTTCCTACTCTTAAAACAATAGGCCATCCATTTGGGGACCACATATATATTGTGTAGGACAGCTTGAGGGTTCTCTATGAGAACTGAAGCCTCCTCTACCAGGATCACATGGTTGATAAAGAGCAAAGACCAGTGTTTTTCAGTCCATGAGGATGTGAAGGCCAGTACAGATGCAATGAAGAACTTCTCATTCTCTCTCCTCCTCCCCTTTTTCCCATCTCCACCTCTATCTTCATCTCTGTACGTCTATCTACCTATGTATTTAATGGTGTGCAAAACAAATCCTAAAGCGCTGCACAGGGGCAATGTAAGAGAGAAAGATAACACAGGAAATCAGTTTATCCTCAGGAGAAGAAATTTTATGAGCAGAACAAGTTTGAGGACTGATTACGATGTTACATGCCAACATACTGTCATCTGCCCAGCATATCTAAGTTCTGAGAAGACACACATAATGATACTCTTGAAAACCATATTTCCAATTCTGAGTCCTAAGAAATGCATTTTTTTTTCTTTTTCTCCAATAAATCAATGATTGTCTGAGATAACTTTGGGAAGTCTACCAAGGCCAAGATAACAAACTCACTCCAGAAAGGCCCCTGTTCTTAAGATTAGAGTCTCTGGCTACCATTGATTAAAGGTGATCTGGGCATGCGATCTAAATTGGGCCCATCAGATTTTATCTCATGGGAATTTGGAATTGGCTGTAGGAGATTATGGTGAGTCTGGGCTGCTCCTTTGAACAGAATGATGTAAGCTCTGAGCCGTGGAATGAGACCCCTATGGGTATAAAGAAACAGAAAGTACCTGTTTGTAGAGTGTTTACAGAGATGAGCAGAGACAAGTGGAGGCAAGAACTGGAAGGAGGTCCCTGCCTGGGCCCCTGGCAGCTCCCAGTTTCTGTCTACTGTCCCTTGTGGGCCTTGGAGACACCCAACTTCTCTGACATGCCTAAAAATTCTTTAATTAACTCCATTTAAAAAACGAATTTAAGCTCTGTTATTCTGTTGGTTGCAATCTAAAGAAACTCAAGGAAAGCAGTAATTCTTTTCTTCTGCAGTGTTTCTAGTTCAAGGCTGTATTCTATATCCTTCTTTGTATTGTTATATTCTGATATAACTTTTATTTATTTCAGTTTCCTTTGAGAAAGTTTTAGATAACCATATGCCATGACTGCAGGCAAATGCTTGTGGCAGTAGGATAAGTATTATTTCAAATAAGTTATTGATTACAGGGGGGGGGCAGGAGATAGGGGAATTAGAATAATTTGGGGAGGCAATATAATATAGGAGGAGAGTGTAGTCTTTGGAGTCAAAACACCTGGGTTTGAATATGGTTATGCCACTTAGTTACTTGCTGACTTGGACAGAGTATGTAACTTCTCCATGCCTCTGTTTCTCCATCTGTAAAATGGGTATACTGATAGCACATATGCTAAATGTACCATGGTGTGGTTGTAAGGATTAAATGAGAAAATACATATAAGTTACTCAGAACACTAGCTGACCCCAAAATGGCACCCAGCAAATGGTAGTTCTTATGGTGACTGACAAAGGGAAGGGATGAATGAAAACACAGAAGCAAACTAACTAATAATCCTCAGGATTGAGATGGTTCATGTGGCGTTCTTTCTGCCAAATATGGGAAAGACATGTAGAGATGACAGCTGGAGCATGTACAAGCAAACTGCAGATTTTTCTCTAAGTGGTGAGTCCGCAAAGGAAATTGTTTTCCCTCCGGAGATAAAGAGAAAAACATCTTGATCTCAGATGGCATGAGGATGCTGTGCATAAATCCAGAGGAATGCTTGTTGAAGTAGGTTGGTGAGCAAAAGATCTAAGAGGGTTTCTTGAAAAGAATTAGTAAAAAGAAAATGAAAAAATTATCTTTAAAATTTATTTTAAAATATCGTTTTTCCACATATAATAAATATTTTTGCCCTTTCTGGTGGCAGTGGTGTGACTTACATGCATAAAGACCAAAAAAAAAAAAAAAATCCTGATTTCTTTCCTGCATCTGAAATTAAATCTAAACTATGACTTCATAGTTTAGACCATAAGAACAAGGTCTTTCGCAAAGATATGGTAGCAACTGTTGGAAGCAGCAATTCTCTATGGGCCCTGAGTGTTCCCGTTCACTCCTGATGGATTTTTCAAGAATGCAAGGCCTTAAACGCCCTCCCTAGGCCATTCTCAGGGTTCTGTTTGCAGTGAGTAATGTGGGAGAAGGAGGTAATGACTCATTTTGGAACGAAGGACAGACTTGCTACAGAAGAGCTAGATCTCCCAAAGTCCATGCTCCTCAGGTACGATGCAAAGCCATTATGTGTACAGCATCCACCTGGGCTGTGTACAGAGCCATCCGGGATGCTGTGAGTTGTTCTTCTAACAGTGGAGACCAAGGCAACTGACATGAAACATGAACTCATGTGCTTGCTGAGCATGGGTAATACTGTCTTTTGTCTCTGATCAAGGAATCTCCTATCGTCTGCTAGCATGTGGCAAACAACCTAACTTGTTAACTTCTAAGTAGGGTAAAATGCCAGATTTGGACATAATGAAGAGAAGGGCAGGCCAAGGAGAAATATAGTAGAGCGTGTTCCCTCTTGAATGGACTCCACAATGCTAGGGCTGAACATCTGTCCAGATATGAACAACCATATTCTGGGTGCTCCGTATGGGCTTTTGAGCAAGGTGGCAGACGTCTGTGGGAGGTCCTACTAGGAAAGCACTTGATCCAGGGCTGGGAGAGACAGTTGTGGGGAACATTGGACACATCAGAACTAAAACTGGAGAGACTGTTGTCAAAAGAAAGATGCCCAATGGAGGATGGGGTGGAGATGGATTCTTTTACATAAAGTCTTGCCATTTGAAAGAGAAAGGTAAAGAGTTCCTTCAATTCCATTGAATCCAGTAAAATCTGCCCATGAAACATGTAGGATTTTTGGTAAGGAAGAAATTTGAGGGTGTCTCTGCGTCCAGTGTGCAAGTAGGGCATCCTTTCCTAACTTTAGTGAATGACACTTCTTCAGATCAGCCAATATAAGCCACCGTGCAACGTGTGACCAGTGCCTGACAAGACCTCTGCTCTGCTCACAGGAGGCATCCTGGGACAGATGGCCTTACCCCTGCTTTGCTCCTCCTCAACTGCTCCATCCTTCTGTCTCCTGGCTCCTGACTTCCTGAACTTGTCCTTAGTCTTGACAATGGATTTGGCTTCACTAGGACTGACCTTTAGCATTTTATTTGGACACGGTGTGTATTACCTCACTGTTTCTTTCCATCTCCTTCTTTTTAGGACATTAATCTGTCTACTCAAACCCAAGCCCAAACCTTGGCCTGCTTGGCCATTGGCCCTCCTGGCCTGGCTTTACCTCCCTGGGAAGGGAAAGGAAAGATATCCTAATCACCTTGGGGTTAGCTAGTTATAAAGATATATGTCTTGATATTTCATCAGCTCTGGATATTTTTAAAAAATACCATTATGGGAAAAAGAAAATAAAGCACCTCAGTAGCTTTTATCGTTTGGGAGATCAGTCTGTAGTGGAGTTGATAAAAAAATACCAGCAATGCAAACATCTGGGTGAAGGAGCAGGAAATCAGGTTATAATTCTTTCTTATATGAAAATATTTATATTCTCCCAGGCTTTGGATCCTCAGTTAGTGTCTGATGTAGAAACAAAGGAATGTTTCACTACGTTTAGTGATGAGCATGGGGAGTGAACTACAAGTGTGACTCCATCTGTAAAGAAGTGTGTGTTTTGAGTTTGTTGACAGGACTTCCTGGGGAGGGGAGGGGAGAACTGGAAAAAAAGATGCTCAATTCCTAATCAAAGGGTATCTTACATTTTCCTTTCTCTGTGAAAATAACCAGTTATGATTTTTTTCCCCCAAGTCTAACATGATTTTAACACTACAAATTCAGTTCTATTTCGCTAAATCCTAATGGAGCTGAGATTTGTTTCCCCAGAAATCTCCACTATAATAAGAAATGAGATCTAGTCTAGTACAGGAAACATTAGCATTGTAGAAAATTAGGACACACATTTACTTACGTGTTTATTTTCAGCTTTAGAGAGTCTGATTTTTGGACAGCGAGGAGTCTGTCCTATATTTGTCTTGGACTGGGACAAGGATGGACCAGGATGACAGGAGGATGGGGCATTTGATGAGTAGCACAGTCAGGAACAAGGAAAGTAGAGATGGGAATTGTGGGCACAATTACGTAAAACTGGGTAAATTCATAATTAACTGACTGACCTATGCCACTACTTCCCATACTTAAGGAGGAACTAAACGAAGACTTCTCTCAGAGCCCAGGGATGACACAGATCAGTCTTTTTTTTTTTTTTTTTTTTTAAGGACTTTATTTACTTACTTGACACAGAGAGTTCACAAGTAGGCAGAGAGGCAGACAGAGAGAGAGGGGAAAGCCGGGTCCCTGCCAAGCAGAGAGCCTGATGCTGGACTCGATTCCAGAGCCCTGAGATCATGACCTGAGCCAAAGGCAGAGGCTTAACCCCCTGAGCCACCCAGGTGCCCTGACACAGATTAGTTTTATTAGAATATCAGAAAAGGGGAAGAAAAAGTGGCTATAAACTCATGTGTAATAGCTTTTGTTAAAATGTAGACCAGACCTCAGACCAAATTTGTTTTTTTCCAGATTCCCCCTTGACTTTTCTAATTAGCTTGTGACAATTAAAAAAACAAAACAAAACACCACTTCTTTGAAGTTTTCATATTGACAATTCAAAGTCTTAATATACCAAGAAAATATTTTCATTCTTCAAAATCTCATCTTTATAACTGTTATAACTTTGTAACTATGTAACTTTATAACTGTTGAAAAAAATCACTGGTTTATAAAGAGATTTATAGCTGGTGAAAGACTTCAATATTTGGTGCTATACTTAGAGCATGTTAGTTTGATAAGAAGATCTACCGAACTCATGACTGGGAACATACTTGTCAATCCACTAATGATTAAACACTGTTACCGTAGGTGAACTTTGGTGCTAGCGGGATCCTGAATACAAACACAAACATGGGCTCTGGAGCGTGGAATTGTTGAACTTGAAGAGTGGTCTCATAGATTATTCAGAATATGCTTAAAATAATTTGTTGGGCATTGGAATGAACAATACACATGCAGCGTTGGGACCCTTGTGCAAATCCAATCCTAGGAATCATCCTAGACAATCTTTTCCTTTTTTTCTTTTTTTTAAAAGATTTTATTTATTTGAGAGAGAGAGAGAGTGGGAGAGCAAGCGCACAAGCTGGGGAAGGGGTAGAGAGAGAGGGAGCAGCAGACTCCTCACTGACCAGGGAGCTCCATGTGGGACTTGATCGCAGGACCCTGGGATCATGACCTGAGCTGAAAGCAGATGCTTAACTGACTGAACTGCCCAGGCTCTCATTAAACAGCATTTTCGTATATTTTCTGTAACTATTTATCACTAAGACCTTTTGATTTTGCTTTCTAAATATTTCTCAACTATACTCCTCTTTCTCTATATCATCTTTGTCTTATACCAAGAAACCATCATGTCTTGATTGGACTCTTACAATTGATGGGCCCCTATTATTGGCTCTTATACTCTTGAGTGTTCCTCCTTTACTGCACTTACCATTATAGCAATTATGTGACTATTTGATTAATGCCTTCCTCAGGAGGCTATAAGCTACCTCTGTCTTAGGGCAATGTCTCTTTTGACTTATGCTTTGTATCTTCAAAGGTAGACATACATTAATAAATCAAAGAGATCTCTGACATAACTGAAGGGGACTATTAAAGAAATGGTGAATGATGTGTCTTTGTAGGGAGGGATTAGGACTCCAAGCAAAGTCTTGACTGTTTTTTGACATCTTTTATCCAACCCAAGTACATACATTGATGGACTGTAGTCCGAATTGTTGGAACCCTCAAAATAGGGAGAAAATATTACAGGATAGATAAGAAAAAATTATTTTATTTTCTAAAGATTTTATTTATTTATTTGAGACAGAGAAAGACCATGAGTGAGGGAGAGGCAGAGGCAGAGAGAGATGCAGACTCCCCGGTGAGCTGGGAACCCAACTTGGGGCTTGACCGCAGCACCCTGGGATCATGATCTGAGATGAAAGCAGTTGCTTAACCAATGGAGCCACCCAGGTACTCCTGAAAAATTATTTTAATGAGTAGCAGAGGTGTAGAAAACTTAACAAAAATTTAAATGTCACATGGAGACATGTAAATAAAGCATAATAACTGCTGAAACTATAGGACACATACTAGACATATACTGTGTCTGAACAACATCATTTGCAGAAAAAATCCTTGAAGTTTTGATTGACAATAAACTCATATTACTCAGCAGAGAGGCATGAATGACTTTATCAATTAAAATATGGGCAAAGATATGAATAGGCACTTTATAAAAGACATTAACATTGGCCAATAAAGAAATAAGAAAACAAAATTAAAATAACTTCAATAAATTATTTTTGGCCCACCAAACTGACAAATATTAAATAAAAGGTAACAAACAACAATGCTAGGTTTTGTGACTATCAAGTCTTGTATTCTGTCTTTGTATTACTGTTTTTTTTTTTTTTTTTGAGGTGTATTTGGCAACTCAAATAAGAAAATCCTAAAATGTGAGTATTTTTAGT
Organism: Mustela putorius furo; assembly: GCF_011764305.1. Lineage (NCBI taxonomy): Eukaryota > Metazoa > Chordata > Mammalia > Carnivora > Mustelidae > Mustela > Mustela putorius. The sequence goes on along the minus strand of NW_025421402.1, from coordinate 20,413,581 downwards.
GCAAGAACGCTAATGTTAGGTATTTATCCTATGGCAAGGATATATGTGTGAAAGATTTAGCTGCAAGGATATTCACTCTAGTACTGCAACAAAAGCAAGAAAGATTGGAAACAAATCTCTAACAACAGGGAATTAGTTAAAACATAAAATATTCAAAATTAAATACATGTATAGTTGAGCTAAAAAATCAGACTTTAAAATATTACAATGTGATCTTATTTTATTATAAGATAATATGTGCATAGGAAAATCGTTAATAGTGGTTTTTTGTGTTGATGGTATTAAAAAAGAGACAGTAGGTAATAAGTGGAGTCACTTGTGCTAAACCCTTGTCACCAAACCAAGACTTAATACCTAGCCTAATTGCAGTTTCTCCCAGGAATATAATCTTAACCAGTTAGTCTGGAATTTTCTGGTCAGTACTGGTGAGGTAGTCTATCTGATACACCCCCACTGTCCCCCAGAGAAAGGTGATCTTGCCTGAAACAGCTCGCTCTTTTCTAGTAACATCCTTGTCCCACCTCCTTCTGCCTATGAAAGCCTTCCATTTTGTACAGCTCCTCAGAACTCCTTTCTATTTGCTAGATCAGATACCTGATTCACAAATCACTGAATAAAGCCAATTAGATCTTTAAATTTACTCAGTGCCCTGAGTACAATGCAGGGGAAAAAAGGGTATATTAGTTAGAAATACTTTCAGCTACAGGGATCAGAATGTCCAACTAACATTGTTTTAAGCAACAAGGGAATTTAATTAACTTAAATAAGTCTAGAGTTTTACAGTGCAGGGTGGAAGCATGTTCTCAAAGACTCTATCCCTCCCTGTTGATCCTTTCTGCCTTAACTGGTTGGTTTGATTCTGACTGGTTGAAACTGTCTGCTGTAGTTACTGGCATGATATTCATGGTCGTGGCAAGGAGAAAGAGTAAGAGCACTGTTAGTGTCTATCTCTTCTATCAAAAATACTAAAGCCTATCTAGAACCACAGCTACATTCATCTAGCTCTGCATAGCTAGACCTGGAACAGGCAAGCCACTCATGGGGAGGCTCAGAAACTGGGCAATGAGATTGCTATGTTAGCTAAAGCTAGCTGTAATTCTGGGGTTGAACACATTTCTTTTCCAAAGCAGAGGTTCTGTTAGTGAGCAAGGAGGGAATATGGATCTTGGGTTGATGAAGAACTTTATCGGCCCATACAGAGTTGATGGGAAGTGTTGGTTGGTGAGCTAGGTCAGATCACTAGGGATGGTCTGGGTTTGGAGACTGTAAGTAAAGATGATTCAGACTTGGTTTAAAGGGGCTGTCACTTTGATGTAACACAGGACCAGCCAATGAGTCCATCCAAGACGTTCAAGGACATAAGTGAATGGATGTACTTCCCATCATGTCCCTTTTCTCTACAGAGACATGGTCAATGTTGTCCCCATAGAATGATTATTTCCCAGGTCAGAGGGGTCCCAGGGCTATGGGCTCATTGCTGTTTATACCAATAGCTGGCAGAGGAGATGGGTTGAGGAAAAGATGGCCACATTAGTATTTACTTACTTACCTACAAGAAAACAATTTTTGCTATGGTACAGTGTATGCTTGTTTTGGCAAAGCATGCATTATAATTTAATGACAATAGAGGGAATGGGTGTCAATAATCCGAGCGTGTGAGGATACATAGGTATGAAGCATATGTACAAAGAACATTACTTCTGTGAATCTCTCCAAGAAACTGGGAATTGGGGTTGAGGGTATACTAAAATCTTAGAAGAGCTTTATATATAAAGATGTTTATCTAAGTGTTTGGCATGTGAAAAAGACCTGAAAGTGCAGCTCCCATCAACCCTTTGGCTTGGATCCCCTCTTTATTCCTGGAATTTTTTTCCTGTCAAAGTTAACCATGAATTTTAAAATATTCCATATTTTATCAAGCATTGATGTTGGGAGAGGCAAATTTCCTGAAATCCAAATAGAAGCTCACTTGTAGTGTCACAACAAATAAACTATGCTTACAGTTTCACTGTGTCAGTACCAAACAGCAAATAGCTATCTGAAGGACACTGCTTCAGAGATAAGGGGGGAACTGAATACATTACCATAGCTAAATGCAAAGTACCTAAATGTCTTACAAAGACACCAGCTGAATATAGGCACCTACTGTGACCCAAGGTAGGATGTATGGAAGTAAGTTAGGAAATTTAGCCCTTTGTTCTATTACAAGATTTTTTTTACAAGTGAGTTAAAAATTAAAAAAAAAAAGGGGGGGAAAGCCTGGATGGCTCAGTCAGTTAAGCGTCTGACTTTTGGTTTTGGCCAAGCTCATGATCTCAGAGTTCTGAGATGGAGCCCCATGTCTGATTTCATGAGCAGTGCAGAGTTTGCTTGTCCCTCTCCCTCTGCTCCTCCCCCACTCACTCTCTTTCTCTCTCAAATAAGTAAAAATAAAATCTTTAAAAAATAGTGAGATTAAAAATATTGCTAGATGTTGAGTATGTACTTAAAATGTTCGAAACAGTATTTTATAAAAGGAGTGAATAAATATGCATAAGGTCTATAGACAAAAATAGGTACCAAAATGCATACTTTAACATATAGAAAATAATACATAAATAAACACAAGTTTCACATAATACCTAATTAAGAAAAATAATTATTAATCAATGTAATCCTTATTCACATACCTCATAGCCTAAATATTAGTTAAAAAATTAAATAGGAATTCTTCCATTTAAAATAGGTCCATCATAACATAGTTCAGTCTATCCAGTCTTCTCTCTCATTCCTCCTCCTCCTCAGAAAGAGAAAAGTATATTTTATCAAGCATTAACATGATTTTGAGGGAGGTCTTTTTAAAAACATCAATTCAGTGTGCCCTAATAACCACAGTGTGCCATATTGTTAGACATTTGACATATGGAAAGGGTGGCTATTCAGACGAGAGGGGGGAAAGGCTTTTGGAAGCTCCAGCTCAGCAGAGCCCTGGGGGAAAATGCAGAGTGCTGGGTGGACACAGGGCTTCTGTATTATGCACTGGAGGCCATTTCTCTTCCTCCTTGTCTTCCTCTCTCTCCAGCAGGGGTTAAGAGAGGTCCAGTTCTCCTCCATTGTTAAATACACACAGCATATTAAAACACAAAAAGACAGGTTCCAATGGTCTTGTAGTCCATTTTAAAGGATTTCATTGGACAAGTTTTGGTCTAAAATGCAAAACACAAGATAATTCTTTCTATTCAGAGTTTAATTACTGCTTGATTAAAATTCATGGCACATTCTGAGGATTGGGTATGAGTTTAAGTCCGGGGGTGAATTTCTTCTTTCAGTGGCTGGGTTGTATCTATCGCCGATGGAGAACTTCATTGGGAGATAGATCACTTGCAAGTGTGAATTTGAATCCCTCTGGGAACCTGAGAACTTGTCCAAGCAGTTCTCCTGGCTCTCTGCTCCCAGAGGAAGGAGAGGATTATGTGTCAGAGCCCAGCACAGGTGCCTAAGCATGTTTATGGAATGAGTGAGTATTTTGTGTGGTGTAGACAGAACAGAGCACTCTTGGGAGGTAGGAGTCAGGGAGGGTTAATCATGTGTTTTCATTTTGCTCGTGGCTTATGCGCTTGGGGCGGCTGTTGTTTACTAGCTTTTGTGTTTTTCTAGAAAGGGGGGGAGGGTGGGAAACAACAGCACCCAAAATTCTCCCCCATCTGCGTCTCTCAGCAGCGCAGACTCGTGCAGAATGTGCCAAGGCGTGGCCGCAGAGCATGCCCCTTCCGAGGAAATGAGTCCCGTCTAATTCAGTGTGAAATGCTTGCCTGACAGCGGGTCACAGGGGAGAGGGCGCAACTACAGCGCTGTGGTGGGAGCTGAGCTGTCCCACTACGGTGTCAGGGGCAAAGGGGCAGATGACAGGGAATGAGAAGGGAACAGGAGGTGTGCACGGGGCAGCGTGAATTAGTTAACAATCTCTGCATGATGCCTCAGTCTTCTGTGGTCAGGCCACATTTGTATTCCTGTGGCTTATCTGGTATTAAGCCTATCTGGAAAGTGACAGCTAGAGTTGCACTATTTCATACTGCTATTAACAGTTTTGCAGAGTTCACTGCTATTTTGGAGGGAAGGGGATTTATTACGGAGGGATTGGAGGCTGGAGGACTGGTACTTGGAGGGTTCTCTCAGGTCTCAGAATCTATTGCCTTGTTTGTCACGGAGAGCTCAGTTATGGTTTCAAAACTCAATGCCCCTATCTCTTCCCCAGAGGCTTTCTCAACCAAACACTGATGCAAGGGGAGAGAAGTCTCTTTCATCTCATGTGTAAATGACCAATTAAATGTACTGATGAAGTGTGCAGGTATCAATATGTGTCCCTTGGTGTCCCAGGGAAAGAGGTATACAAAATCTAGATGGTTGCTGTTTGAAATAACCCATCAATTAGAATGTGATTTAACAAAATCATGGCATGTGTATGGAACAGGAGCTCCAGGTCTGCTTTTCTTATAAAATGGAAGCTGACTAGTAACAGGGACATGGTGGGTTAAGTCTGATCACACAGAATAACTATTTTCTGCAGCTATTTTCCCACAGAACCATGCTGTGTTTCTCCTTTGCTGGTAGATACGTTGAACAAAGTGTCAGTTTTCTTTAATCCAGTTGTATTAATTATGACTAGTAGCCCCCTGGCTTTATCACAACTGCAGGACATGTGGTGTTTTCTGCATCGCTTTCTGCATGGGGAAGAATGTTTCCCCGTTTCCTCTCTTCTTGACATACCTTGTCCCAGGGCATTTGTGAAATCATACGAGGGGTTCTAGGACAGCATTAGCTCAGGGCCAAATAAAAAGATTTCACTAGCAGATGTGGGTAATTAGGAACGACTCACTAACTGTGGAGTGCAGGATTAAAAGTGTTATTATTGTCTTATTAGAAGTGATGAGGCATGGGCAAGAGTATTTGCCTGGGAATGAGTCTACTGACAGCTTCTTGTAACTCTCATCTCTGATTAAAATGCTTAATTGATTACAGAGCTTGGGTACTAAAAGCTCTGATTCATTTTTGATACTAATGAGAGAAAAATGTTCTCTGGAGATGTGCACATGTGGAGAAAGGAGCAGAAATCATTGCTAATTACCAGCAGGTCACCTGCTGAGTGTGGGGTAGTGGAGAATGACAGACCAGCAATGACAGCTCTTTGGGGCGGTCCTCGCTTCACTGTTATGGCAGAACACATCTTTACGTCGGTTTCTACATCTGTAATGTGGGGACAGTAATATCTACCTCTAAGGGCTTTGGGGGCATAAGAAGAGGGTCATGGACATGGTGGGAACTTAATGAGCCCTCCTTTTTTAAAAAAAAAAAGTATCTTCTTTATCCTTACTTCCTTGCAGATCCTGTTATTATAATTCATTTTAAAAATTATTTATTTTAGAGAGAGAGAGGGCACAAGTTGGGGGGAGGAACTGAGGGAGAGGGAGAGAGAGTCTCAAGCAGACTCCCCACTGAGTGCAGTGGAGCCCAGTGCAGGGCTCCATCTCAATGCCTATAAGATCATGGCCCTAGCCAAAGCTATGAGTTATATGCTCAACTGATTTGGCTACCCAGGTACCCCAATTATAAGTCCTCTTAATGTATTAATGTACTACAGATATAATCCAACACATGGGGATTATTAAAAATTCCCCTTAATAAATTGGTAGATTACCCCAGTTGAATTTTACCCCCAAATTATGTTGGTCCCGAACTCATCTAGAAATTCTCCTGGTTCCACCTGTCTTCTCCATTTCCTCTCCTTTTCCTCCTACCTCTCTCCCCTTCATTCAGTCAAAGGAGCACTTGGCATGTGTCCTGAGGGAAAGAGCTGGTGGGGCATAGAGTGGAGAGGCAGAAAACATTCTGTTACAGTGCTGTGCCCTGATCTTCCTTGGGTCCTGTGATGGTTAATTTCGTGTGTCAACTTGATTTCATTTGTCATAGCATGATTTGGTTAAACATTTTTCTGCATGAGATGAACATTTGAATCAGTAGATTGAGTAAAGCAGATTGCTCTCCCTAAGTTGGGTGTGCCTCATCCAATCTACTGAAGGGCCTGAACAGAACAAAAAGGTGGAGTAAGAGAGAAATCTCTGTCTCTCTCTCTGCCTGTCTTCAACCTGAAATATTGGTCTTCTCTTGTCTTTGAATTTGGACTCAGAATGGAATTATGCAATTATCTCTCCTAGGTTTTCAATTAGCTGACTGCAGGTCTTGGGAATTCTTAGAATGCATAATCACAGGAGCTCATTCTCTCTCTTTCCCTATCTCCATCCCTACCCCTACCCTTATTTCTGTCTCCATCCCTATCTCTACCCTTATCTCTCTCTTTCTCCTCCTCTTGGTTCTGTTTCTATGGAAAACCCAAACTAATACAGATTTTGGAACAAAGAAGTGGAGGTGTTGCAATCTTTAAATATGTGGAAGCAGCTCGGAAGCTGGGCAATGCATAGAGGCTTGACGAGTTTTGAGGTGTATGCTAGAAATATGGATGTTGAAAGCGTTTCTGGTGAGCTCTCAGATGGAAATGAGGAATATGCTATTGGAAACTGGGGCTAAGGTGATCCTTGTTACAAAGAGGTGTAGAACATGAATGAATAATGTTCTTGTGTTTTTTGGAAGGTAGAACTTGTGAGCAATAAAAACAGATATTTGCTGAGGAGATCTCTAAGCAAAGTGTTGAAGGAGTAGCTTGGTTCTTCCTGAATGCTTATAGTAAAATATAAAAAGAAAGAGCTGAATTGAGGAAGGAATTATTAAACAAAAAGGAACCAGAACTTGAAGATTCAGAAAATCCTCAGCCGATCCCATATTTCAGAAAGTGAAAAAGATTGTTCTGAAGGGAACCCAACAGTGGGCTGAACAACTATTTGATAAACAGGCCATGGGGGTGACTCGTGGTTTTAGCCACCCTTCTCAACAGAGCCAGGAATGGAGCTGGGATTATATCAACAAAGATCTTGCCAGTTTGAACTAAAAGAGATAGAAAAAAAAAAAGAGCTAAAATGAAGGAAGGCTATTGGAACTCTTAGATTATACAGGACTGGATCACTGAACAATTTAGTTAAAAAAGTGTTCACTACTCTTTAAGAAAATAGAAGGAACCTAAAGGCAACTTAAAGGCTACCAGTTTCACTGCTTTGGTTCCAGTTCAACAGGTGGCTTCTGACTGCATACTTGGGAGTGGGCCTGTCCTGCAGAGCTGTGTGGCTGAGACATCCTGTGGATACTTGAGAATGGAGCTTCCTGGAGTCCCGGGGGTGTGACCCCCTACCCATCAGAGCTTTGGAGGTAGTACCAGTGGGTCCCAAAGGGCATCAAATCAAAGAGGACATTCTCCAGACTTAGAGTCAAGTAGAATTTGCCTGGCTGAGTTTTGGACTTGCTTGGGACTCATCATCCCTTCCTTTTTGGAATGGGGATGTGTATCCTATGCCTGTCCCACAGTGATACTTCAGAAGCACATAACTTGACCGGATTTATAAGGTCACAGCTGCAGAGGAATTTGCCTCAGGATGAATTTTACCTTAATTCTCATCATATCTGATTTAGAAGAGATTTAGGTGAGATTTTAGAACAGACACTGCAATGATTTAAGACATTTGGAGCTGTTAGGATAGAATGAATACTTTTTGCATGCCAGATGGACCTGTATTTTGGAAGCCAGGGGCAGAATACTATAGACTATAAACTAATTGTGTCCCTCCCACCCCATTCACATGTGAACTTGTAACTTCCTAATATAATGGCTTTTAAAGATGGGCCTTTGGGAGGTAATTAGGGTTAGGTGAAGACATAAAGGTGGAGCTTTCATGATGGGGTTAGTGGCTTTATAAGAAGAGGAAGAAAGAAAGAGTGTTTGTTCTGTGTAATATGAGGACATGGAGAGGAGGTGACCATCTACAATAGAGAACCCTTGCCAAAACCTGACTGTGCTTGTACATCCACCCTCCAGACTGTGAGAAATAAATACCTGTTGTTTAAGCCACCCAGTCTTTAGTCTTTTGTTGTGGCAGCCTGAGCTGGCTGATACAGGTCCCGTGCTTTTTACTCCCACCAGGCTACCCTCTTATATTTGGGCAAGGCATTTGTGTGTATACACACACAGTCAGTGCTAATTTCTGTGAAGTTCACCAATGTGCAGCTAAACTCAGGAAACGAGTACATTGGACTTGCACTGACCACCACTTTGGGGTTACCAAATTTATCATGTACCTATTACTTAAAAACCTTTTAATTACCTTAAATTATTATAAGCTGAGAATCTCTTGGTCAAGTAGGAAGGTACATAGGAAGAAAAAGCAGAAGCTTTTATGAATCTGTAATTTTAGAAATGGAAGAATGGCCTGGAAACAATGAGAATAACTCCAAGATGTTGACTCTGGGAAGTGAGCATCAATGCCAATCATTTTTCTGGTGTGCCAGGGCCATTCAAAACCACGTGGCTCCACCTCTGGGAAAGGCCTGATTATTTCCCCTAGCAGAGGATTTCAACACACGTGGATTCAGAAAAGGGTAAAACCCCATCTAATTCATCCCCTCGTCAGGTCCCCCCGAAGAGCAATTATGAAATGCTAATCGCTCCTTACTCTAAGCTCACATTTATTAAATGAACAAATCCATGGATTAGGAACAGAAGTGTTAATGAATTTTTAAAATCTGCTCATTTGTTGAACATTTAGGGCTATTAATAAGTGCACATTTGTGAGAACATACATTTACCTTTCCTGTGCTATGCAAGCAGTGAGCTAACACCACAACTGCTAGGAAAGCAGGATTGTAGAGGAGATTACAGGTGCTGAGGTTGACTGGTGATAAGGCAGGGGTTCTTAATAGGATTTTAAATACCCATCTGCCATTTTGTATGTACATCATAATACACTTGAATATATTTGAAGAAGCATTAAAATGATTGCTTTTTTTCAGGAAGGTGAAGCAGTTCCAACTTCTCTTCGTCTTTTTTTTTTTTTTTTAAAACATGCTTTTGATATTCAGGCTTGCAGATGCTGCAGAATTTTGCTTAACACAGTTAAGAAGTGTTGATTCAGGCCTGGGCACAGCAGGAGATGAAGAACCCATTCCTGGAAGAACTTTCTTTGGAAGAGAAATTGGCCCTTGCTGCAAAGAAGGGAAGAATGTTAAAGGTGATTTGACAGTAGCGTGTGTGTGCATATGTGCACGTGTACATGTGCACATGTGTGTACTGGTTTAAGCTCCCAGATAGGGAAGCCAAGAGTGAAGTTGGAGACCAGAATGGGCAACTTTTTGACAAAAACAGCTCTTCCTCCACCCCAGGACAGGGCCTGGCTTTTGGTAAAGGTAACAAAACCAGGCCTTTAGCTCTGCTACTCTGTATCCTTTAAACTCCTTCTTCTGTGATGATCTTGCATTTTTCTCCTTTTCCTCCCTCCAACTTTCTGTCTTAAACCCCAGCTGCATTCTAGAACCAAGGAAACTTACATTTCTCTCTCTTTTTCTGTAGTTAAAACTTACTCACCCTGACGGTGAATTTTGGGTTGGCCAATGTTCTTCATCCTGTGGGAGTAATTGTGGTGAAGCATGGTCTCTCATGGTTGACTCAAGGCGCTGTTATGGGTTGAAATGTGTTTCTCCCCCAAAATTCATGTTGAAGCCCTAAACCCTAGTACTTCAGAATATGTGACATTATTTGGAAATAAGGTTTTGCCGATGTTATTGTTTAAGTTATGATGATATCATACTGGAGTAAGGTAGGCCCTTATAAAAGGGGAAATTTGGATATAGGTACACAAAGAGGGAGAATGCCATGTGGACCCAAAAGCAGAGATCAGGGTGATGTGTTTAGAAGCCAAGAGACACAAAAGATTGTGGTGAGCCACCAGAAGCAACCAGAGAAAACCTTCCAAAGCAAATCTGTGAGACAATGAACATTGTTATTCTAAGCCATCAAGTTGATGGTACTTTGCTATAGCAGCCCTAGCAAATCATTGGGGGGCTATTTTCTATTGAATCCATCTCAGAGAGCAGTGAGGTGGTAGAAGAGGCATCTACAGAAGGGTGGGCAGAACCTCAACTTAACATCAGACTAGGAAGGTTTGCCATCTGCTCAGATGTTCGTACCCAGAAATCTGAAACAATAATTCAGTCTGGCATTTGCTGTGGTTCAACTTCAGATTTTGTGCTGTTCCTTGAGCTAGCTGTCTCTGTCTGCCTCTGGGTGACATGATGGCGATGGGCAGAGGGTCAGCAACTCATCATTGCTTTCAGCACTATGAAATGTCATTTCCTATATTACCTCTTGACATGGCAGAAATGAAGAACTCTCCTGTTGATTCCTAGACTACACCAGGCAATTTATATTTGTAAAATACGGTCTTAGAGAGCACATACTTTGAGGGTCTTGGTGCAAAATAAAAACGTGGGGCCAGGTGGGGCTGTGAAGTCAATCTTTGTTCCCATGTCCTGGCGGCCCTATCTTATGCTTGGATGTGCTTGGCACTGGATTGAAGTTGACCCTCCTCACAGCAACCCTTCCCCTAGTTGCCCATCACACATGTGGTGGTGAAGCCAGCTGGGTGTGGGATGGGTGCTGTCTTGTTCTGTCTCAAGATGCCATAGAATAAATGTCTCACCCTGATCCTTCTCCTCTTGAGGGCAGGGAAGAACAACAAAATGTAGAATTCTCCCCCTGTGCTACCTGGTCTCTACCCCAGGTGGAGGATGGCCATGATTGTGGGATTAGATCAGGAATGAGGGGCCAAGGTACCAGGGTAGAGAGAGCAGATGGCTGAGTAGCAGGAAGGTGGAGGGATGGTGGGAGGTAGGGTTATATATGAGCCAAAGCTCCAAGCTCTCTGCTCCACTGTTCCATGGACTTCATTTACTAAGCACAAATTCAAAGATGAAATCACTGGGGAGCCTGCATGTCTCAGTCAGTTCAACATCAGACTCTTGATCTAAGCTCAGGTCTTGATCTCAGGGTCTTGAGTACAAGCCCAGTGTTGGGTTCCATGCTGGGTGTGGAGCCTACTGAAAACATCACTACCACCACCACCAACAACAACAACAACACAAAGATGAAATTATTAAGAATCTTAAGATGGCAACTGTAAAGTGTAAAATTCTAAATACATGGCCCTTCTGAGCATGGGACACCTCTTGTGACTACCCTGGTCTTTCGTCTGTGAAACTGGTGTCAGAGAGCAGCTGAGTGGAATTTTGTTAGAAAATATTTTAAATATTATGATGCCATGGGTTGTGTTATAGCTTGAGGATGAAAGAACAATAGGAAACCCATCCTCGAGGCCTGGTTTTAAGACTAGTTTCACAGAAGGCTTGGGCCTTGTGGGTGATCATTCAGTCCCATTCCCTCTGTTAACATGTGAAGAAATGAAAATGTGGAAAGAGACCCACAGTCACACAGCTGGGCAAAAACTCTTATTTCACTATTCAACTGGTTTCAGAAGGGTGTGAGGAAACGTCTCAGGGTGATGGATATGTTTTTCGCCTTGATTGGAAGGATGGTCTTATGGGTGTTTACATTTACTGAAACTCATGCAGTTGTATGTTTGAGTATTTACAGTTCATTATATGTCAGTCATGCTTCAATAAAGGCTGTTTAAAAATATTTAAGGCAAGAATTAAAAAGTTGATTTAAGAATAAGATAGATAGCAGTATAAGTTTATCAGGGATATGGGATAACAGAAGTGAGCAGTTTGCTAAACGAACAAACAAATTGCCACTGGTGTTATGCTTTAGAGTTTACAGGTGCTTTTGCTAATATCATCCCAAAGATACTCCAAGGGAAATTCAACGTAAGGGAATTTCATGCAAACCCACCAAGAACCCCTCCTCAAAGCAGGAAGCATGGGAATCCTGGAATCTTAGAGGTAGAAAATCCCTGAGGGACTACACAATTGCTGGAGGAATTCCTAAAATGAACCTCACTTCTGAGGGAAGTTTGGGGACTGGAAGAGCATTAATCTCAGTTTGAATTCCTTTGATGAGAAGAGTGTTTCTGCTGTTCTCATCCTTAGGAACAGGGCTCCTTACCAGCCTGGAGACTTCCATGTTGAACTTCCCAGATCTAGGCTGCTCCAGGATGGCTGGGCTCCCCCCACCCTCCCTGTGCCACCACCCCAATCCTATTCCCCACTTGGGAGGGAGAACCTGCCTGATGCACATGCAGGAAGCTGGGAAAGGCCTTCTGATTCTTGGCAGCTGGCTGGGCTTTAGGATAATTTGATCTTTTATCTTTCTTCAGAGAATACCTAACTAAAATGAGTCAGCAGGGAGGCCGATTAGAGCAGTTTAAAGAAAAACAATAGAGCTGTGAAAAAAAAAAGAGTTGATTTTCAGCTTATTTTATGTGTCCTCACAGACTGTGAGGTTTCAGTGTGTTTCAGTTGCTTGGAAGAGGATGACATGGGCAGCCCACCAGGAGGTGAGGCCTTTGGGGGAAGGGAAGGCATTGCAGGTCTTCAGAGAGAGTAAGGAGGATCAGAGCCAAAGACAATGGGTTAGCTCTTCCTGAACGCAGAGTTTTCACTAAGAAGAGATACCGCCTTACACCAGTTAGAATGGCCAAAATTAGCAAGACAGGAAACAACATGTGTTGGAGAGGATGTGGAGAAAGGGGAACCCTCTTACACTGTTGGTGGGAATGCAAGTTGGTGCAGCCACTTTGGAGAACAGTGTGGAGATTCCTTAAGAAATTAAAAATAGAGCTTCCCTATGACCCTGCAATTGCACTACTGGGTATTTACCCCAAGGATACAGAAGTAGTGAAAAGAAGGGCCATCTGTACCCAAATGTTCATAGCAGCAATGGCTATGGTTGCCAAACTGTGGAAGGAACCAAGATGTCCTTCAACGGACAAATGGATAGAAAGATGTGGTCCATATACACTATGGAGTATTATGCCTCAGTATTATGCCTCCATCAGAAAGGATGAATAACCAACTTTTGGGTCAACATGGATGGGACTGGAAGAGATTATGCTGAGTGAAATAAGTCAAGCAGAGAGAGTCAATTATCATATGGTTTCACTTATTTGTGGAGCATAAGAAATAACATGGAGGACATGGGGAGATGGAGAGGAGAAGGGAGTTGAGGGAAATTGGAGGGGGAGATGAATCATGAGAGATTATGGACTCTGAAAAGCAACCTGAGGGTTTTGAAGGGGTGGAAGGTGGGAAGCTGGACTAGCCTGATGGTGGGTACTGTGGAAAGCAGGTATTGCATGGAGCACTGGGTATGGTGCATAAACAATGAATTCTAGTACACTGAAAAGTAATTAAAAATATAAAAAATTAAGAAAAAAAGAGGGAGCTCTCTTTCCTTGTGATATTTTTTCCAAATTGCCTGGAAAGTGGGTTGAACTTTCTCCAAGGGCATCACTTTGTCTCCTTGGGTGAGCAGCTCTTAAAGAATCCTACTCTGAGGTGGGGTTGTAGAGCCCCGGGTCTTCTCTGAGGACCTCAACCTTGCTGCTTTTGCTCCTCACCCCTTCATCTGGAAAGAGTGTGGGCTGGTTGGTAGACCCCTAAGAAAGCATCCCATGCTCCTGTTGGGAAGGGAGGCATGGGATAGAGAGAAGCCAACCCCGGGGAGGAGAAGGCACCAATGATGGAGAATAGTGAGTCTTGCCATTGCTGCTCAGTGTCTGGGTGACTTGGACACATTCTAAGGATCCAGAGAAATGCATGGAATAAGCATACTGTGTAGAGCCTGTCTTCAAGTTTTTATAGTTCTTGTAGTTACATCAGGCCCACATAGCTTGGAATTTTTTTTTTCTTAAAAATGCTGTGTGCACAAAAGAGAGTATGATATCCACAAAAGAAACTTTCATTGTAAATGGAAAGGACCCACTTTTTTTCAGTGCTGATTTTATTTTCATGGTTAATTATTTATTCATAAATCTTGCCTCAGAGATTTTATTTTGGCTCCCAAGCGATAAAAGCTCAAGGTCACAGGGGAAGTGTTTTCAAATGCTAAGTGATCCTCCTCCAACCTAATGTTGTAAAATTTTTATTTCAGGAATAGAGTTGCTCACAGGAGGGGTGATGACTTAATTTTAGCTCCCAGATGAAATATTGACTTCGGTGCTGATGAGGGATGGAAGGCAACATGGATCAGTGTAACCAGGGCCATGGCTGAGCTGTCTCCACCCTGACTTGGCAGCCCCCTCGTTGTGGGATGACCTTTACAAAATGATGATGTGCATGTGTGTTGGGGGGAGGGCAGGAGATTCAAGGACGCTAGACTGCTGCCAATTCCTGCCTCCTCGGCAACAAACACAAAATACACTGGGGAAAGCTCTGATTTTTTTTGCACCTTATTTGAAAGCTATGAATATGTATATCCAAAAGCAAGTTTGTTTTCACATCTATTGATAACAACAGCCTTAATAAATACTGCAGTTTTGTCCTCATTGCACCATTGTGGGCTATGTCACCCAAAGATGGTGGAATTCATTCATCTTAGGTGGTGAAAAGTTAATACATGAAATTCTAGCCACCTTTACAATTTGTTTTGGATTGGTTCACACTTTGTAGGTTAAATATGATGATTTTTGAAGAGTTGCAAATGGAAACATTCAAAAGGCACCAAATACAAGTCTTTAACCTCCAGCCCTCCACCTGCCCTGCTAGCTCCTATCTCTAGAGCCAGCCACTCTTAATTTCATCGGTATTTCTCCCAAAATAGTCTATGCTTATAAACCTTGAATATATAGTTAACACTTGAACAATACAGAAGTTACGGATACTGATTCCCTGTGCAACTGAAAATCCACATGTAACTTCTGACTTGCCCCAAATTTAATAACCTACTGTTGGCCGGTAGTCTTATCAATAGCATAGCCATTGAACTCATATTTTGTATGTTATTTGTGTTATACACTGTGTCCTTATAATAAAGTAAGCTAGAGGGAAAAATGTTATTAAGAGAAATCATAGGGGCACCTGGGTGGCTCAGTGGGTTAAAGCCTCTGCCTTCGGCTCAGGTCATGATCTCGGGGTCCTGGGATCGAGCCCCACATCGGGCTTTCTGCACCGTGGATAAGCCTGCTTCCTCCTCTCTCTGTCAAATAAATAAATAAAATCTTTAAAATGAAAAAAAAAAGAGAAATCATAAAAAAAGGGAGGCAGGGCTGCTGTACAGGACCCTGGGCCACAACTAGCCCTTGCTCACTGTATGTGTGAATTCTCAGGCATGGACAGGGAGGGGTATATAGTTAACCTGGACAAGTCCCTGGGCTAATTTGTGGGGCTTCGTGTGCCTTGTCACCCATGTGGCCAAGCAATGAGGCCAAATAGACAATAAGCAATATTCAACTTGTGGACCTCTACACACAGGGTGGGTTGCATCTCCTGCTGGAGGAAGGTCCTTCTGCCCAGATGGTGGCTGGGCTCCCTCCACACCTGTCTCATGGGCATAAAACATATTAGAAAAAAAAAATCCTAAAGAAGGGGAAATGCACTTACAGTGCTATGTTGTAAAAAGTCCACATGTAAATGTACCTTGACAGCTCAAACCCATGCTGTTCAAGGGTCACCTGTACATAAATCTTGTAAAAATTAGCTAGTGATAGCATATAAGCTATTTTTCTCAAGATTACTTTATTTAGTTATTTAGTTAGTAGGTTAAATTTCTTTTCAGTGTTCCAGAATTCATTGTTTATGCACCACACCCAGTGCTCCATGCAATACATGTCCTCCCTAATACCCACCATCAGGCTCACCCAACCTCCCATACCCCTCTGTTCCAAAACCCTCAGATTGATTTTCAGAGTTCACAGTCTCTCATGGTTTGTCTCCCCGTCCAATTTCCCCCAACTCCCTTCTCCTCTCCATCTCCCCATGTCCTCCATATTATTCCTTATGCTCCACAAGTAATTGAAACCATATGATAATTGACTCTCTCTGCTTGACTTATTTCACTTAGCATAATCTCTTCCAGTCTTGTCCATGTTGATAAAAAAGTTGGGTATTGAGATTACTTTAAACTCATAGCAGCTCTAACATTATATGAAATCAGAAGCCCCAGCATTCTGTGAAGAATTGTATCTGGACCATAGAGTCTTTAACTTCTCTTCTACTCCCTTCCTACAACTCTCAACCATTCTTCTTTGATCCAGAAATATTCGATGGCAAGAAAGATATTCTGAGTGTGGTCATCGTGTTAGTTAATGTATGGGCGAGGCTGCTGTAACAAGAAAACCTAAGGTATGATCCCTCAAGTAAGACAGAAGTTTATCTCTTCTTCCAGTGACAGCTCAGAAGGAAGTGGTCTAGGGCTTGCAGTGGAGCAAAGGCGTTCTCTGGTTAGAACCTCCACCTCTGAGTCCAAAGCAGATGATTCATTCTTGTCATTTCCCTAAGAGGAGAAAGACAGACAGAGTCAGGAAAACTCAGGCACATTTCATTTTGGGGACATGACCTGTAGGTGGCACACATCACTTCTGTTCACATGCTGTTGGCCAGAGTTTATTTACAAAACCACACTGACTGCCTGCTAAATCTCAGGAGTTCTGTTATTAAAGAAAGCAAAATGGATATCAGTGGCCAACTGGCAGTCTTTTTCACAGCTGGATGGTCCAGTCCCAACTGAACCCGGCTGACACTAGGCCAGGGAGCTGACATTTCCTTCTGATTCAGCCATCTGTGTCTCCCCATACCCCCCAACGCTAGCCTGGCCCATGATGACACACATGTATTTTTTTGGGTCTATTTGAGGAGATATGCTTGAGTATTTCTTCATTTTGACTGGAGAAGGAGTAAAGACATTTGGCTGTGGTGGTCCACAGAAAGATGTGTTCAGCCTTCCCAACTGGGGACACTATCATATGGTGCTCTGCAGCCTAGCTCCAGGACAAGGTCTGACCCTAAGTGGAAAAGGGGACACTAGAAAAAGCCCAAAGGAACCTTATGAGAATTAGGGCTTAGAGGTCAGAGTTAAACGCAGATGAAGAGGAAAGGATCAACTGTCCACTGTTTCTGCCTGGAACAGTCTGGTGTCCTCCGGTGGAGAAAGGAATTTACATTCTAGTAGGAAAAGACAGACATTAAACAAAAACACTTTGGTAAATTGTGTAGTATTTTGATAAATGCTGTGGGATTAAAAATGAGGAAGGATGATAGGGAACATTGTGGGTGGTGGTAGGGATTGTTGCAATTTTGAAAGGATTAAATGTGGGGGTCAGAGAAAAAGAAGGGTCAGCATTTTTTGACCCTTCAAGGGATTTTTGCCTGAATGACTAAAGACTGAAGGGTGCCATTTCCTGAGATGCAGAAGATACAGGAGGACTGGATTTCGGAGCAAGATTAGGTGCTCAGATTTTGACATATCAGGCTTGGGATAAGCATTGGAAATCCAAATGATATAATTTGAAACCCCGAATTCAGCTATGTTTTTAGTCAGATGTCTTGGATTTTCCAGGATTATGAGCCAATATCATTTTTTTGTGTGTGCTGGGAATTTTCCTTCAATGACACTTGCTCTCTTATTAATTCGTTGTCTTTTTCAATCTATCCTATCAAATTTTACTCTGCCCATCCACGTGTCTCTATATTGTTTGTCTTAGTTTATAATCCATGAAAAGGCAAGAGATAATTCTGTGGCCTTCTCTTCAAAGCTCCTCTAAAGTATTTTTTCGTGTGTGTGTGTGTGTGTGTGTGTGGTTAGAGAGAGTATGTTTTGACACAAGCCATTAATAAAATATATTTGATGATAATTCAATTTAAAAGACAACTATTGAGTGGTGAATGAGACAGTGTCTGCCTTCATGAGCAAAGAAGACAGATACATTAATAAATAGCTATAATGCAATGTGACATGAACCATAATAGGAGTATGGGAATAAAGATCAGTGGATGATTAGTCCTGGGCAGGGAACTTCTGGCCTCTGTCTTTTTTCAACAGAAGAAGCTGTGAGAAAGCGTGAGATATGGAGTTTGGAGACCACTATTCAGGCCCTGGTCTTACTAATGATGAACCACATGACCTTTGGTAAAACATTTAACTTCTCTGAGATGGAAATTGGACGTCCAAATGATGTAATTTGAAATCATGGATTCAGCTGTGTCTTCAGTCAGACTCATTCCTTGGCTTTTCCAGTTCTGTGAATCAAGAGGGCTCCCATGTTCCTCACCTATTAAATGGGCACAGTGACTTCTGCACAGCCTATCCCATGCAGCTGTCGTGAAAATCAAGTGTCATAATAGGCATGAAGATGCTTTATGATCTTTGCAAGGCCAACTTAGAGGTTTTTACAAAAACCAAAGGTTTTCTGTGAAGTACCCCAATTTCTTTAATTGTGAAGTTCTTTTAAGACAATAGAAGAAAAAGTTCCTACAGGAAATCAGAAAGCCATGTCTCTTCCCTCCCAGGGATCCACTATTTTAACACCTCAGGTAATAGCACAGGGAAGACACTTGTACCATGACCCTGGTACAAGCCTTTTCAAGAAATGGTTCATTTTGCTTTACACAGTAGATCTGTTCCAACAGTTCTGTGTAAGCCAGATGCTATTTTGCGATGCATTTAGACTGCTGACCATTTAAAAGCAGCCTGTGTGATTGCTTCTTTTGTAAAGCAAGCAACCTCCCTCTACTTTAGCTGTTTTGACTATTCAATTTTCACATATTGGGCTTACCCAGAGTGGAGCACACCTTTACAGGGCTGTGGTTGACGCTGGGTAGACATCTGCATCTGTGTTGTGTGTGTGGTGTGGCTGACCGGTAGGTGAGTATTCCTGCGTGCGTGAGTGAAGCAAAGACCAAGTCTAACAACAAACGTAATTGTCTACAAAGAGGCTGAGAAAGGAGGCCAATGTTGCCTTTTCTTGTAGCTTGGCTTATTGCTAACGTGCTATGAATGGTACTTAGCGGCTGCCCAGAGCTTTGAAATGTCAGTTTCCACCTTTTTTGTTGCTGTATATAGTGTATGGAAACATAGCAGAATTCCGTATGTTGATTTTGTAAATAGCAACCTTGCTAAACTCTATAATTCTGATATCTTTTTTTGGAAATTTCATACAACACAGATGATCTTGTCTACAGACGGAAATAGTTTTAACTTTTTCTTCCCATTCTGAACTTTTATTTCTTTTTCTTTAATTGACTGTCATCTCCAGGATAATATTGAAGAGAAGGAAAGGGAGAAGGCACAATTGCCTTTTCCCTGATGGTAGGCAGTGTATTAGTTTTCCAGGGCAGCTATTACAAAACACCATGGACTGAGGACTTAAAACAAATGTAGTTCGGGAGGTCAGAAATCTAGGATCCAGATACTGGCAGGTATGGTTTCTTCTGAAGCCTCTTGCCGTGGCTTGTGGATGGTCTCTCCTCTGTGCCCATGCTTGTTTGTGACCTAATTATCTTTTTTTTTTTTTAAATAAGACACGAACCATATTGGGTTAGGGCCCACTCGTATGATTTCATTTTACCTTGATTACCTCTTAAGGACCCTGTCTCCAAATATAGTCACATTCTGAGGTACAAGGGGTTAGGACTTTGACATATAAATAATGAAGGACACAATTCAGCTCACAGCAGGAAGAAAACATCCAGTCTTTCATCAATACACATGACACTAGTTGTCAGGTGTTTTTGTAGATGCCTGTTAGCAAATTGTGGAATTTTCCATCTATTTTTAGTTTGCTGGGAGTATTAACAGGAATTAATGGAATTACTGTTGGAATGTATCGAATGCGTTTTCTTCATTTATCGAGGCAATAATACTATTTTTGTTTGTTTAGGCTGTGCTTTTAGAATGTTAAACCAACTTTGATTTTGTGAGATAAATTCCAATTAGTTGTGATGTATTAACCTTTAAAAATATATGGCTGGATTCAATTTTCAGAGGCGTACTAGCAAGGTGGCTTTTATTGTACCTTGACTTATGCACAGATATTGCTAACCTTGCAATTCTTTTCACATATGTGTAGTTTGAACCTGATGGCACTTTGAAAATTACTTTTTTTCAGCCCCATTATCAACACTTAAAACTAAATTGCATAAAACTGTGGGGTTACAACATGTACAGGCATGTTTCAGAGTTAGCTCAGTATGGAAATACACTCTGATGTCACAGTTGTAGTGAAAAGGAAACTTTCTGGAGTGCTTACCCAGATCAAGGAGGTTGGGTGGAAGGAAATCAGTGCACCACTTTCTTTACTGAGAAGGTCTTGCTATGAAAAAAAAGTCAGCTAAAATAAACAATGCACTAGGGATATAATAAAAATTAGAAATTAAGTGAAGTGCAATGTGTTAAATTTTGGATTATTCTCTTTACCATCTGATCATATAGAAAATGAATTATAAATGACTTCCATTGAATATTGAGGCCCAATGGTTGTAGAGAAGAAAAGTTGAGAATGCTTGATGTTCAGAACAAACTAAGTGTTTCTACACGATAGAAAGTCTGTTAGGTACTTTTTTTTTTGTAAGAGTGATTGAATAATTTTATTTTTATTTCTTTTATTTGAGTGTATTTGACACACAATGTTAATTTAACTTCAGGTGTATAACTTAGTGATTTGACAAGTTTGTATGTTATGCTGTGTTCACCACAAGTATAGCTACCATCTGTCCTCTTACATAATTATCACAAAATGGACTGATTCCTTATGCTCTGCTTTTTATTCCCATGACTTACTGGTTCCATAACTGGAAGCCTGTATCTTTCTCTCCCCTTCACCCATTTTGCCCAGCCCCTTGCCCCACTTCCCTCTGGCAACCATCAGTTTGTTCTCCGTATTTACAATTCGAATTCTGCTTTTGGTTTATGCATTTTTTGAAGACTCTACTTATGAGTGGAATCATGTGGCATTTGTCTTTCTCAGTTTGACTTATTCACTTAGCATAATACCCTCTAGGGCCATTCATGAAATGTCATGAGCTCATCTTTTTTGATGGCTGGGTAATAGTCCATTGTGTTTACATTCATTTTCCTTTTCCTTATATTCATCTATTGATGGACACTTAGGTTGCTTCAATGTCTTGCCTATTGGAAATAATGCTGCAATGAACATTGGGGTGCATTTGCCTTTTTGAGTTAGTGTTTATATTTTCCCTGGGTAAATACCTAATAATGGAATTATTTTTAATTTTTTGAGGAATGTCCACACTATTTTTCACAGTAGCTATACCAGTTTGTATTCCCACCAACTATCTATCTATCTACACACACACACACACACACACACACACACACACACACACACACACACATATATATATACATGAGGTTTCCTTTTTCTCTACATCTTCACCAACACTTGTTGTTTCTTGTCTTCTTGATTTTAACCATACTAACAAGACTGAAGTGATATCTCACTGTGGTTTTGGTTTGCATTTCCCTGATGATGAGTGATGTTGAGCATCTTTTCATGTGTCTTTTGGCTATCTGTATGTCTTCTTTGGAAAAATGTCTATTTGGGTCTTCTGCCCATGTTTTAATCATATTTCTTGTTTTTCTGGTGTTAAGGTATATGAGTCCTTCATATATTTTGATATTAACCACGTATCAGATACATCATTTACAAATATCTTCTTCCATTCAGGAGGCTGTCTTTTTGTTTTGTTGATGATTTTGTTTGCTCTGCAAAACATTTTTATTTTGATGTAGACCCAATAGTTTATTTTTCCTTTTGTTTCCCTTGTTTTAGGAGACATATCTAGAAAAATGTTCCTATGGCTGATGTCAGAGAAACTACTGCCTGGGTTCTCTTCTAGGATTTTTATGTTTTTTTTTTTTATAATTTTTTATTTTTTATAAATATATATTTTTATCCCCAGGGGTACAGGTCTGTGAATCACCAGGTTTACACACTTCACAGCACTCACCAAAGCACATACCCTCCCCAATGTCCATAATCCCACCCCCTTCTCCCAACCCCCCTCCCCCCAGCAACCCTCAGTTTGTTTTGTGAGATTAAGAGTCACTTATGGTTTGTCTCCCTCCCAATCCCATCTTGTTTCATTGATTCTTCTCCTACCCACTTAAGGATTTTTATGTTTTTAAGTCTACATTTAGGTCTTTAACCCATTTTGAATTTTTTTTTGTGTGTATGGTGTGAGAAAACAGTCCAGTTTCCTTCTTTTACATGTAGCTGTCCAGTATCTCAACACCATTTATTGAAAAGACTGTCTTTTCCCCATTGTACATTCTTTCTTCCTTTGTCTTAAATTAATTGACGATATAAATGTGGGTTTATTTCTGGGGTCTCTATCCTGTCCCTTGATCCAGGTGTCTATTTTTGTGCCAATACCATACTGTTTTCATTGCTACAGACTTGTAGTATATCTTGAAATCTGGAATTGTGATACTTCCATCTTTCTTCTTTCTCAGGATTTCTTTGGCTATTCAGGGTCTTTTGTAGTTCCAAAAAATTTTATTTTTATTTTTCCAGTTTTTTGAAAAATGCTATTGGTATTTTGATGGGGGCTGCATTGAATCTATCATTGTTTTGGGTCATATGGACATTTTGGCAATATTAATTCTTCTAGTTCATGAGCATAAAATATCTCTCCTTTATTTGTGAGACTGGTTTATGTACTGGTTTGTTACTAAAACAAAACACAGGAACAATTTAGATATATATTGTTACCAGTGAGCAGCACTGTAATCAATCTGAACTAGATTAGATATGTTAACAGGCAGAAAGCATGCTCATTTGTCATGTTAAGAATTTTGATATTGAAAAATATGATGTTCCTTCAAAGTGTGCATTTAAGCATTTGAGACTCCCTCTTGCACATATAACTCTTTGTTTAGTTACAATTGAATGAGAAGAATGAAAAGAAGTTATGAACATATTGGTGATTCATTATTCACCTATACTCACACCTTACAGTAAATAAAGTGTGTTATTTTTGTCATTCTTTTTTTCTAGATAATATTTGTCCTTATGTTTATTGAACTGTAATTTTGTCTGCTGAATATACTAATAAAGTTTGAGCTTTTTTTTTCGTCTTCTTTGTTCATTTTATTTTTTGTTTTTACAAGATAAACCTTATTTATTTATTTATTTTGGAACACTTTCAGATTTATAGAAAAATCATCAAGGGGTGCCTGGGTGGCTTGGCTGGTTGAGTGTCCAACTCTTGTTTTTGACTCAGACTGTGATCTCATGGGTCATGAGATTGAGCTTCACGTCAGGCTCCATGCTCAGTGCAAGTCTGCTTGAAGATTCTCTCCCTCTGTCCCTTTACCAACTCTCTTTCTCTTTTTAAAATAAATAAACAAACCTTTAAAAAATCATAAAGATGGTTCAAAGAGTTCTCATATTCCCTACCCAGTTACCCCTATTACTAATATCTTGTATTACTGTTCTACATTTGTTACAAGCAGTGAACCAATCTTGATACATTACTTTTAACTAAAGCCCATACATTAATCAGGTTTTTGTACCTTTTCTTAATATTCTTTTTCTGTTCCTGAATGTCATCTAGGACATCACACTGCAGTTAATTATTGTATTTCTTTAGGCTCCTCTTAGCTGTGTTGGTTTCTCAGATTTTCCTTGTTTTTGATGACCTTGGTGGTTTTGAGGACATACAGCTGGGGTGTTTTGTAGAACATCTCCCATCTGAGATTCGTCTCATATTTTTCTTATTATTAGACTGGAATTATAGTAATCCATTTTTATCATAAGTTACAAAAAAGCCCGGGTGTGTGGTAGATTGGGAATTACAAACAAACCAAGTTTCTTCTCCACTGTTGGTAGGGGAAGTATTTCTCTAGTGATACTGGGTCATTCACAAACTGAAGGTGTTCTGAATGACCAAGGGAAAGGTAGGTCCAGGGTGCCTCTACTTACTATAAACTCCTTGCTTTCTAATTGCAAAGCCCTGGCTTTTCATTCTTCTTTCGAGGTGGGAATTCTACTTTCTGAAGGAGATGATGGGATGATTCTTACTATCTCATCCCAAGGGACTAGGAATCTGAGATAGAAGAGTAATCTCCATTCTCTGTTTTTCAATAGTGGACTCCTTTCTCCGGCCTGTGCCAGGAGCCTGAGGCTCAAAGAGGAGCAGCTCACTCTACCACTGTCCTGCTTGAAATCACTTGTGTCCTTTTGATTGCCTAGGATGTGTGGTTTCTGAGCAACAGAAGCAGCATTGTCCAGTGGGAGCCTGTTAGAAATGCAAACTCTCAGGCCCCAGCTGAAATCTACTGAATTGGAACTTCTGGGGGCAAAGCCGAGCATCCTGTGTTTTTATTGTTTTAAATTTATTTTTAAAAGCCCATCAGGGAATTCTGAAGCCTGCTAATGTTTGAGAACCACCAGCCAGTGGGGTAAACTATAAGCTCCTTGTCCTGAGAAAGCTGGTTCTGCCCTGACCCCCACTGTCTCTCCGCATTCTTTCCCCCTATTTCCTACCTTGCATTTTACATCATAGGTTTGAGGAGCTGTCTGCCATTCCTTGCGGAGAATATGTAAATTATTCTCTAGCTCATTTTCAGTTGTTTGCTCAAGTAGGTCTTCTTCGTGGGAAATCTTCCTGCTCCTCACCTGGACAACTGCTGCTGGCCCTTGAACACCCAACTGAAGTGTCATTTCTCCAGGAAAGTTTCCTCCAGCTCCCCGTCCCCTAGATGCCCTTATAGGACCTGGTGCCCATGTCTATAATTAAACATAAGCTCATCACATTATATTTATCTGTGTATATATGTTTCTGCCAGTAGATCATGATCTTTTATTAGGGATTATGCTTCCTTTATCTTTGTATCCATGGCACCCAGCACAGGCTTTGAGTCCTTGGCATGTAGTTAATTTTTTGACAGACCTTGAATGATTTATGGGTGAATGAAATAATAAATGTATAAATATTTATTTGTCAATGTTTCTGTCACATCTGTGGTTCTATTCCTGCATTGTTTTAGGTCACGTAAAATTTCTCTTTAATTCACTGGACATGGAAAATGCCAGGATATATGAATTCTATTCCCTTGGCCTTTTCTTGTTATCAAATGTATAACAAACTTTCCTGCATAACAAATGCATAACAAACTTTCCTGCAACAAACAGTTCCTTTCATGTCATCTATTTTACTTTATTAATTTATTTAAGATTTTGTTTATTTATCTGACAGACAGAGATCACAAGTAGGCAGAGAGACAGGCAGAGAAAAAGGAGGAAACAGATTCCCTGCTGCGCAGAGAGCCTGACACGGGGCTCGATCCCAGGACCCCAGGACCATGACCCGAGCTGAAGGCAGAGGCCCTACTCCACTGAGCCACCCAGGTGCCCCCAGGTCATGTATCTCAAGGTTTCCACACTTAGTGTCAGGGACAGTACTAGCTTCCTCTTAGTCAGTGACATTATCATCCTGCGAACTTGGCAGCAGTAGAGTCTGACTGATTTCTGTCACCTCACTGTGAACTCATTCATCTGAGTTTGCCCGGCCTTCATCATGAAGTCATATGGATTGAATCAGTGGAGGAGCCTTTTAAAAATTCTGCTCAGCGCTCCTTTAGGGCTTCTATTTGCCCTAAAGCATATATTTAAAAGAAGAAAGAAATGCGTCTCCATACTGTTTGTCCATATTCTCATTTCTCCTTCTATGGAAGAGCCCCGTGTCTTGCGTGGACATATCAAAGGAATGCATATTCAGAGAAATTTAGAAAGGACAAATGCAGAATAGCACAAGCGGAACACAAGCAGAAACAAGATTGGTTCCCAACGTAATTTCTCTTCTCCTGCATGTGTGCAGCCCCCAAATGACATACTTGCCACCCTGTCTACCACGGGACACGGCACCACTGCAGCTCATCCCGCAGAGGTTGGCAGCTTAGCAGGTGCCTGAACATGGACAAGTAGCACAGAGACGTTCAAAGCCAGGACTCTGGGGACAGGCTGCCCAGGTTTGAATGTTAGCTCTTCTGCTTACTTAATTGTACACACCGAGCAAGCTGCTTAAACTCTGTGAATCCTAGTTTTCTCCTCTGTAAATGGGAAAAATTGTTCTATCTCATTGGGTTGTTATGAGCCCTAGACAAGTTAATATGTAAAGAGAGCCTAAAATTATGCCTGGTCCATAGGAAGTACTCAATAAGTGTTAACTCCTACCATTATTACGTTCAAAATTCCTCTATGAAGGCTTCTCTTGATAATATCAGTGAATCCACATTACTCTTTTTCTTCTCTGAACCCTAATCATAAAGGACTTATTTTTTTTAAAGATTTATTTATTTGAAAGAGAGAGAGAGAGCACAGGTGGGAGGGGCACAGGAAGATGAAGAGAGAATCTTTAGCAGACTCTGTGCTAAGCACAGAGCCTGACATGGGCTCGATCTTACCACCCTGAGATCATGACCTAAGCTGAAACCAAGAGTCTGGTGCTTAACCAACTGGACCACCCAGGTACCCCTTAATATTTTTTAATGATGTAGTTTGGCACTCAGAATACACCTGCTAGTACTCTTTAATAATTTTAAAGGTGTGTTCAGCTTGTCTCACTAACTATGTTGCAAACTCTGAGGCAGATTCTACGTTATGTATATCATCTGAATCACTGCAAAGCCCTTA
The DNA here is from genome assembly GCF_011764305.1 of Mustela putorius furo. Lineage (NCBI taxonomy): Eukaryota > Metazoa > Chordata > Mammalia > Carnivora > Mustelidae > Mustela > Mustela putorius. The sequence goes on along the minus strand of NW_025421402.1, from coordinate 20,387,062 downwards.
CTTAATATTCTGATGAACAATCTTTGGGTAAAATTGCTTAGATTCTACTATTTTTTTCAGAGATTTTAAAAAATAATATTGAGTTTTATTATCTACCCATGACTTGTGTTTTCATTTGCTTGTGTCTTCTTTTGTAGTTTTTATAGAATTTTATACTTTGATTAAACATCTGTATATTTCTTTACTTTTAATTCCAATATACTAACACGCAGTGTTATGTTAGTTTCAGGTGTACAATATTCAACAGTTCTCTACATCACTCAGTGCTGGTCAGGATATGTGTACTCTTAGTCCCCTTCATCTAGTCCTCACACCCCCTCCATGCCTCCACTCTGGTAGCCATCATCAGAGATTATTTTAAAAACATCCGTTTGCTGGGCATGTTAGATTTTTATATGCTTGTTTGTCAATTACGTTATTTATGTTTCACAATGACATGGTGCAGGTGAGGACATTTTATTATACTCACTTTACAAATAACTAATATGAGCATCTGAGCATTTAAGTGTCGCAACTACTAAGTACATGGGTCAGAATTTGAACCCAGGTCTTCTGACTACAAAATTAAGCATTTTTCCCTCTTTCTTTGGGGTGTATGGTCAATTTAGATTGGACCAAACATGGCAGTCATTTGTTTTACACATTTTCTTTTTGTTTCCTTTTAAAGATGTCAGTTTAGGGGAATTATAAAGCAGGCATGTTCAGAAGGGAATGGAAATCAGCATAAGGGAAAGTAGTACAGATAGTTGGACCATGTCATCTGAGCCCTCTCAGACCTTTGGGTTGAAGCCACACAGTCTACAGGACTGGTGGCTAGCACTTTTTTTCCTATTGGACACCCCTGCTGAGGAGTTGAATCTTAACAGGATAGCCAAGCAGGGCATGATTTTTTTTTTAATGACTAAAAATAAAAACAGAAGAAAAAAGAAGAAAATAAAATCTTACTAACAATTTCAAATACTGATTGGGGAGGAAGGTTATTTCTCAAATATTTTGGAAAAATGCTTCTGAAATGTAAATGTTTATTGTACAGATATTGCATTGAAATAAAAAAGATATTCAGTCCTGGTTTTCTATGTCCAACAAGGATGGATGCCAGTGTTCCCTTTTATTTTCCAATTTAGAATATCCTGGAGTGACAATTAGGGACATGTCCTTACTGTCATGACCTTGCTCTTTGATTGCAACATGGTCCTGCCCTCCAGGCTACCACTGTTCTTTACAGAGAGTCTGTTTCCAAACTCAGAAACTCAAGAGCTGAACATGAGGGGAAGGCAGATATTTGAAGAGAACTGAATCAATGAGTTCTTTTCAAAGCAGAAGGCAGGGTTTGAAAAACCACTTCCTCAGGGCAAGGGACGGAGGATGCAGGAAGTGGGCAGCAGTCTATGGAGACGAAGAGGACAGCTTCTTGGAACCCAGAGAAAGAACTGTGTGGCAAAGGCTGCAGGATCTGAGTATGGGGCCTCCTTCTCGGGAATCCGTCAGCGCTCTGCAAGACTCCACAGGTGCTCGGACCTTGTCTCTTTCCACCACCTTCCTAGTCCATGCTTGTGTTTCCACTGGTTCGACCTAACTGGGAGCCAGAAAAGCCTATTGATACCATTTGTACAAGTCAACTTCCCAGGACATGAGGCAGGGTGGAGAGGGTAGGAAGTGGATGAGGAGAGAGCGGGGGCACTGAGGGGAAGAAGGGAGGGCAAATGGAGGATAGCCTGCAGAACACGAGTGAGTCTCTGCCACAGATAAGCATTTCTGCCCGCCACCCTCCACCACCATCATGGAGCACAAGACTGAATGCTCAGCAATATCCCGTTCTATTTGGATGTGTTTTCTGGGTATGCAGTGAGATTCTCTATTTGCAATTTGTTTTGGGAGAATGGATCAGCCTTAGAGTTAGGGGAAGGAAAGCAAGGGTTAAATACTGAAATCTCTGCCTGTAGATCTCTGTGGTTTCTAGGAAGTCCTTCCAGGGGTCATGAACCTGGAAGAAGAAGAAATGAAAGTGATGTCTGCCTTGTGGTCTGGTGAAATGCTCCATCATTTCCTTGCCGCCAGAGGTTTTCCTTTGTCTAAAAATCCATCATGTCTTACCAGCGTGCCCCCCTTTCTCCATCTCTTTGTATTTCTCTCAATCCTTGTTTTCTCCCATGTCTTCCTTCCTTGCTGGTCCCTGGAGAGACATGCTCTGCTGGGCTTTCTGTTGGTGCCCAGACACTGCAGCCCTTCCAGTGTGGGGCAGGTGGCTTAATGTCTGGAAAGCATTTGTTTTTTTGTCTCTGCCATACAGACAAAATGTCTACTGTCCCCTGCCTTTGGAGGTGGACTAGGACTTAGCAGGTTCCCATCACTAGGGGGAGAGAAATCCTTGGAGGTGTGATGATTTAGTTCTGGTTACCTGTGCTAGTTGGACAGATAAGAGAGATGGACCAGCTGTTAGACTTCCCTATAAAATGTCTTTGAAGCACGAGGTGAGTTTCCCCCTTGCTCCGTTCCCCCTGGTGACAGTGGTTTCTCCTCAGTCCTTTCTCACCTGCTCTTTTCCCACCCATCAGTATCTGAGGTGAAACATTTGGAATAGGGAAGAAAAATACTTGGTATATTATTGTCACTCTCTGTTCCATGCCTCTGGGGTCATTGCTAATATTAGAAGGTTATCTCCTTAGTAGCCACCCCAAACATCTCCGTTTTAATAGCCCTGCCTGTGATTCTGGGATACCTAATCCAACATATTGCTCCAGGTGTGGAGTATGTGACCTACGTTAAAGCATTCTTTATTATATCCCATTGGTTCAGAGTGAGGATGTGATCTATACTAGTTCAAGTGTAGTGGATCTCAGGACCACAGATAGAAATGCTGGGATAAAGATGATGCAGCTTTAAATTGATGAATATGACTGAGGAAGCATGGCATCCCAGGACCTCCGGCAGCCATCTTGGACTCACAAGGAGAGCCAGGATCAGGATTGAGTTGGCTGAATGGAAGGCAGAACTTAGACAGAAAAAGATTGGCACATTGTGCAGTTGTTGTTGGATTAGTTTCACCTGAAGTCAGCACTTTTCCTTAATATGAAGTAATTTTTCATATTGATATATTGATAAAGCTAGTTTGCTCAAGTTTTCTGTTACTTACAACCAAAAGTATGGTGATATGCTTATTAATTGTGGTACCCTTTCTTGCTGGAGAGAGAGCCCTCAGAATCCTTCGAAGTATTGCGATCCAAGGGACTCCCATTTATAGTTGGCTAAGGAGAGACTTAAATTACTAGCTCTCAAAATGTTTGACTCCTGCCTTGTCAAGGGAACTAAAAGAAATGTTCCCCAGAAAAGTAAGTCTTATGGCGAGGCAACACTACTGTACAAGAGCATTTAGAGGATGTAATATGCAAATTTGCTTTACAATAGCATGATGAAACACATCTGTTTTTCTCTTTTGAAATATCCTGTTATGTTTTGTTATTAATGTTAGACTGGCTTCATAAAATGAGTAGAGGGAGTCCTTTCCTTTTTTATTCTCTGAGGTACTTTTTATTACAATTTTTGTTATTTTTTTAAGATTTTATTTATTTATTTGACAGACAGAGATCACAAGTAAGCAGAGAGGCAGGCAGAGAGAGGGGGAGAAGCAGGCTCCCCACTGAATAGAGACCCCTATGCGGGGCTTGATCCCAGGACCCTGAGATCATGGCCTGAGCCAAATGCAGAGGCTTTAACCCACTGAGCCACCCAGGTGCCCCCAGGGGCTCCTCTTTTTAAATGTTTGAATGGATTCATCGGTGAAGACTCCTGGACCTAGATGTTTTTAAGAAAAGATTTTATTTATTTATTTTAGAGGGAGAGAGCAGAGGGGAGGAGCCAGGAGGGACAGAGAGGGAGGGGGAAAGAAACTCAAGCAGGCTCTGCACTGAGTGTGGAGATCCTCACAGGGCTCAATCTCACCATCCTGAGTTCATGACCTGAACTGAAGCCAAGAGTCAGACACTTAACAGACTGAGCCACCCAGGTGTCCCTGGGTTGAGATTTTTTGAGGGAAGATTGTAAATTATAGATTCATTTTTAAAAGTTGATGTGTGACTAGTTAAATTTCCTTTTTTTTCCTCCTCATGTATGTTCTCATGAGTTGGATGTTTTAAGGAATTTATCCATTTCATCTAAATTCTTATTTTTCTGCTGTGAAATTGTAATCTCTTATTATTAACTATATGTAACTCATTAATCTTTCTTTCATTATTCTTTCTTTTGTTTTACCTGCTCTTTTCTAGTTTCAACTTATTGTTATTCTTTTATTTTTTAATTGATACTGATGTTTAGAGCTATGTATTTCTTCTGATCCTTCCTTTCATGAATCTCTGTGTTGATATGTAGTGTTTCCATAATCGTCATTTTCCAGAAATTATATGTATATACTTCTAATTGTTATATTTTCTCTAATTGTGTACTATAAGATCTTTTAATTTCCAAATAGAAAGGCCTTTTTTGTGGGCATTAATGTTACTGTCAACCATTTTTGCCTTGTGACCAGAGAGTACTATTTGTAGTATTTCCGCTGTGCAGAACTGATTTTTCTTTGAGTGTAAGTATATGATAAACTTTTATTTCAGATACACATGAGAAGAGGTATATTCTTTATTATCAAAATGTAGTGTTCAAGATATGTCTACAAGATCCACACTCTGTTGTTCCCATATTTTATAAACTTGCCATTTTGATCTATTTGACCTATATTGCACTGAGACTAATGTGTCAGAGTGTTTCCAGTTATTTCTCCTTGCATATCCCATAATTTTCTTTTTAATTTAATGTAATTTTTTTTTGGTGTTCCAAAATTCTTTGTTTATGCACCATAATTTTTGTTTTATTTAGGTGGTTGCTGGGTTGTTGGGTGCCTAGGTATTCATAACTTTTTAATTTTCATTGTGGAATGTGGCTTTTAACATTAAGAAAACATTTTAACATTACAGAGCATTTATATTATTTAAGACATTATAAAACATTTTTAGAATGTTAGAAAAAAGCACTCTGTCTCATGGAATGCATTTTGTCTTGGATTCTACTTTGTCTGCTATCAGAATCATGACCTTTGCTCTTGGGGTTCCTGGGTGGCTCAGTTGGTTAAACCTCCAACTCTTAATTTCAGCTTAGGTCATGAGCTCAGAGTCATGAGACCAAGCCCCGCACTGGGCTCTGCACAGGGTATGGGGCCTGCTTAAGATTCTCTCTCTCCCTCTTCTTCTGCCCCTCCCCTGCCACTTGCACTTGCGCTCATTCTCTCAAAAAAAAAAAAAAAAAACAAAACCAAAACGGAATCGCAACCTCGGGTCTCTTTTACTTGGTAAAATTTTTGGCCACTCCTTTATTCTGAGTCATTTTCAATGATAGCATTTTAACTTTCTCTTGCATATAGCATAGAGTTAGGGTTTGCTTTATATGCCAATTTTAAATATCCTTTTCTATTAATAGGTGATTTAAGCCCACTTATATTTATTGATATGACTATAATGTTGCATCACAATTCTGCCCTGATATGTTTTATACATACATTATGTTGTGATTATTATGTGTGTTATTTTACATTTACTGTGTTTCTCTATTTGTATACCCTCTTTGATTAAAAAAAATATTTTGGTATTGAGGAAAGTTCTGATTTTTATTCTAGTGGTTTAGAATTAATACATTTTATAGTGCCATTAAATCCCTTTTATTTCTATTTATTTTAGTATTTGTCGGTTTTAAGTTGTGAAATCTGACTCCCATCTATTGCCTGGACAATGGATAATTATCTTATTCCTTTTTCTCCCTTTTCCTTTTCCTTTGCTTCCTTTTGACATTGTCAGAACATCTAGGATTTACATATTATGACAGAGCCCATGACTCACTCTCCTTCTATTCCTACCTCTACACTTGCATATGCAGGATGCCCAGTCCTTTGAAAAGTCTGCCCTAATATTTTTGAATTAGATGAAGCTTATCTTCGTCCAGATTCCTTAGAAAGGTCACGTGTGTATAGTATTTCCTTAGTTTTGGGATAAACCCTTTTCCTGTATCTTGAAACTAGAAAACCAGCTGGTTTGGATATAATGTACTTAGTTTACACTTTGTCAAAGTTTCCTAAAAATATTGTTCTGCTGTTGTCTTGCTTTGTAAGTTGTTTTGGTGAAGTTTGATACCAACCTAATTTTTTTTTTTTCCTTTGAAAGTTATTTTTTCCTTTTGGCAGGAGGCTCTTTCGGGTCTAATATTTTATGAATACATGTCTCAGAGTTGATAATTCTGTATCCATTTCCCTTGTATCTGGTGGGTCTTTCAGTGTGTAGGTTCTGGTCTTTTAAAGAAATTATTGTTTTTTTGATGGAAAGAATTATTGAATTATCACCTCAATTATTTTTCTTTCCTTTATAAATTTCTTTTTCAGAACACCAATACAATAAATGTTACACTTCCTTTTCCTATTATCCTGCTCCATGACTTCCTCTTGGCCCTCTGAACTTCTTCCATATCCCATTCTCGTTCTCTGGTGGTTTTTGCATTCAATGCTCTTTATAAAATGGTCACTCAGAACTATCCTGAGTACCATATCATTTAGTCTTTCTTTCTGATATGGGTGTGTTTGTTTTTCTCCTTCTATTTCTTTTCTGAGTTCATTACCCACAGAGTGGTTTGGATACAGAAATCCTGGATGTTGTGGATTCTTCATCTCTACTCCGATTCCATGTCCTTAAGAAGCTGGTGAAAGCCTCATGGAAAGGTTTTTCATCTGCTGGGTGTGAAGGGATTATTTCTACCAATAAGAGTATCTGTTTTATTTTTTTTTATTATTTTTTATTTTTTTTTAAAGATTTTATTTATTTATTTGACAGAGAGAGATCACAAGTAGGCAGAGAGGCAGGCAGAGAGAGAGAGAGAGAGAGAGAGAGAGAAGGAAGCAGGCTCCCTGCTGAGCAGAGAGCCCGATGCGGGACTCGATCCCAGGACCCTGAGATCATGACCTGAGCCGAAGGCAGCGGCTTAACCCACTGAGCCACCCAGGCGCCCAAGAGTATCTGTTTTATAATGTTGTTATAAACACTAAAGGAGTTAGTAGCTGTAAAGTACTCGGGATAGATGTTGGCAAACTTTCTGTGTACAATGCCGGATAGTAAATATGTTGGGTTTTGTGGGCCATATGGTTTCTGTCACAACTATTTTCGTATGAAAACACCCATCAACATCACGTAAATAAATGTGTGTGTATTTGAAAAATTCAATTTTCCACCTCTTATGTGTCTCCTTTGCGACTCACACACACTACTTCACTTCTGACACTGCTGTTCACCAAATGTGTGGACTTTTTCCTCTACACCAAGCAATTCTCCATGACACCAGCTGGGTGTCCTACACTTTAACCCTGTCCTGACTCTATCTACTTGGAATCGCATCTTATCCCACGGGTCAAGAGCTCAGTCCCACGAAGCTGCCCTTCTTCACTTTGGTTGTCATTTGCAAGTTCTGGTTGCCACCTGTGTTGCTGACCATGTGTCTAGAAGTCTGAAGTTCCCCTGACCTCCTCCTCAGGTTTGATTAGTTTGCCAGAATGGTTCCTAGAACTCAGGAAAACTGCTAACTTAATGTTTACCAATTTAATGCTATAGAAATATGATAAAGAACACAGAATAACATCCAGATGGAAGAAATGCATAGGGCAAGGTATGTGGGAAGGGGTGCAGGGCTTTCCTGTCCTCTCTGGACACACCATTCTCCCCCCACTTCCATTTGTTCACCAGGTTCGAAAGCTCCTGAAATCCATGTTATTGGGATTTTTTGGAGGCAACATCAATTATTAACTCTGTTTGTAGCTCTTCTCCCTTCTTTGGAGAAGTGGGGTGTTGTGGGAAGAGTGGGGCTGAAAATTCCAAGCTTCTAATCATGGCTTCATGCTTCTGATGATCAGCCCTGGTCCAAGGACTCTCCAGAAGCCACCTCTGGAAAAAAGGATGTTCCTAGTGCTCTTATCACTGAAGAATGTATAAGGGTTTGGGGCGCCCATGTCAGCCAGGGTCAGTGAACAAATATTAGAAAAAGAGGTGCTCCTACTGTTCTTATCACTTAGGAAATTACAAGGGTTTTAGGAACTCTGTGCCGGGCCCTGGGGATTGAGACCAATATACATATTTTCTATTATTTCACAGCTCATGATTATGTTCCAGTAAAACTTTATGGATGGGAATAAGCAGCAGCTTGGATTTGGCCACAGTATGCTGGCCCCTAGCTTAGAGCAAAACTTGACACACAGGGAGTGATATACAACTATTGATAAATAAAATTAACTAAATAAGTTCCACGTGAGAACTACTTTTAAAAGATGATTATCAAACACACTGTGTCAGAGCTTTGATCCTTAGGTAAGTATAATAAGGTTTGGCTAAGCATAGGCAGGTACACAAACATACACACACACACTTAGATACCCTCATACACATCTCACTTCATGTCCCCGTGCACCTCCCCCACCTCCTCCCATTTATCATACTCTGGTTCATGGACTCTGCTTAATTCATTTCTCACTGACTCCCCTGCCACCCAGGACATGATGAATTATACTCCCCACAACTTTGCTCAGAGTACTTAAGGAATGCAAACTGGTCTTAGTGGGACTTGAGAACACATTGAATCATTGTATAAAAATCACATAACATCCCAAAGGCAAATATTCATGATGACTTGATTAAGTTCTGCTTTGGATTAACGACTTCATTCTTTTTTTCTCACATGAACAAAAATAAAAAAGATTTTCTTATATATTTTTAATCTGTATTTTTTTAAACGTATAGTTATCAAAATGTCTTAAAATATCTTTTGACAAATGATCACTTTGAGGCTTCAAGTTGGATGATGAATTTTGGTTAGGTTCCACTTGAATTCTGTTTAGAATTCTCTTTTGGGGGGGGGCACCTGGGTGGCTCAACAGGTTGAGTGTGCGACTCTTGTTTTTGGCTCATGTCATGGTCTCAAGGTCCTGGATCGAGCCCTGCATTGGGCTCTGCACTTTGTATGGAGTCTGCTGGAGGGTTCTCTCTTTCCCTGTCCCTCTGTGTCTGCCCCTACTTTCTCTCTCCCTCTCTCTCTCAAATGGCTAAATAAATCTTAAAAAAAAAAAAAAAAAGGAAATCCTCTTTTGAATTAAGCATCACTCTGCAGGGTGGTATGGTGAGCAAGAATGAGTAAGTCTCCAGTGTGGAGGTGTCCCAGATTATGTCTGCACACACCTGCTCCATTAATTCCAAAACAAGGTGATGAATGAGATTCAGGAGGAGGCAGAGTGGGAGATCTGGGGAGGAGAGATTGCTTCCCTCGTGTTTGCACTGCATCAAGCACTACCCCATGTACAGGTGGAGTCTGATGGATTCTTTTGGGTGAGGAGCATGACAGTGATGATGAAGATGCTGATGGCAATGAAGAATAATTAGGTTTTCTCCAATGGCTGAATCTCGAGTAGGGAGAAGAGGCTGATCAGGGCCACATGATGAATTTTGGATGCCCAGGGAATTGAACTATTGAGTTTCCTAAGCTGCCGGCTGATCTGAGAAGTCCCACCTGCCTAAGAAATATTCTTACTTCCCTATTTGCCTTCTCAGGCAGGCTCTGACACAGCTAGAAAATTTGCTGACTGCTATCGGAGAGTCAACCAGCTGTTCTTAAAGCGAGCAGACTGTTTATGGGCTCTCCTGGTCCAGTCAGACTCTGTGTTGGAGATGAAGTAGTTCATTCTGTAATAGCTGAGTTGTCTTTTTTTTAAATCCAAAGGCAAAATTAAAGCAATACAACATTTTTGCCAGTTAGATTCTGTTTTGAAAAGATGAATCATCTTCATGTTTGTACTTGAAGACATCTAGTTAGGTGCAAGGTGATTTGCAGACTAATTTTGTACAGGAATCACCTTTTGACAACAGATCAATATCAATATATGTGTTTGCTGTGGGGAGGAGGAAAAAGCACACATCTTGCTGGTCAGGAGAAAACTTGAGTTGCTGCTTCTCAAATAGATCATTATGATGTTTTTGCATGAGTCAAGAGGTCATATGCAATGACATTTAAAAGGCTAACAAACAAAATCTCCATATTTTGAGTAAGACTCAGTAATATTCTAAAAATGGTAAAAATTCTAAGAAAGTTTATTCTCCCTTTAATTGATTTCATATGGAATGAGATTGCAGTTTTAAGCCTGTTTGAAACTCCTTATTTACTGGATTTCTCTACTCTATTTTTCTTTTTCTAGACAAAGGAGTCTTAGGGCAGGAAAGGAGCATAGAAGGAATATCCAAAGAAGCAGGAGCAGTATCGAGGACACAAGATGACCTTGAACAGCGTGGGTCACTCACTGATTTATTTAGCTTTGCTGGCAGTGGGGAGAGTGTGTGATAGAATGTTCTGTACACAGGAATCGTTTTCAATAGAAACATTTTCAGTACAAGCTATGGAGATGAGTGATGGATGGGATTTTAGCTAACTTTAGATAAAAATGGAAGCAAGTAAAATTATTTCTATCCATGTTTATTATGAGAGAGGGGATACTGTTGGTCACTATCGAATGTTTTAAATTGAAGGGCCAGGTATAAATGATAACACATATTCAAAGAAAGAGATTATGTTCAAAAGATTCTTAACTCTCTTACTCCTTTGCTCTTTCTTGTTTCAGAGGGTTGGGTAGAATAAGGAAAGAATGAAGGTTTGTAATGTTTCTTTTCTTTCTTTCTTTCTTTTTTTTTTTTTTTAAGATTTTGCTTATTTATTTGAGAGAGAGAGAGACAAGGAGCTGGGTGGGGAAAGGGTAGAGGGAGAGTGAGAAGCAAACTCCCCGGTGAGCTAGGAGTTCAACAAGGGGCCCTGGGATCACAACCTGAGCCAAAGGCAGATGCTTAACCAAGGGAGCCACCCAGGAGCTCCTGTAATGTTTCTTTTTCATGTTTCCTCTCATTCGTTAATTATTTCCACGGATCTGCAAGTTCTGTGAGCTAGTTTGTCTTTTTTATTACTCATGCAAAAACATTGTTGTATGATTATTTATTATTTTAAACTATTTCTTCATTAATGTCTTGCATCCCTCCTAGTGACTTTCTTGAATACCATTTGTTATGCATGGGGAGCGTTCTGATGCTGCCAAGCGCTGTGACCTGACAACACTCCACGTCTAACTAGCTTCAGACCTATGTTGGTAACTTCAGCCTAAGGAGTCCTCTGAAGAGTAAGAACACCACAGTGTTCTCCAAGCTGTCAACAAATGTGACTAAGCCATCCTGAAAGCAGCCATGTTACAAGCTCTTAAAGGGGTTGAAGATAAACATTGATTCATCCTCAAAAATGACTGGAAATGGAACCAGCAGCAAAATAAGTTTTTGTGACTTTCAGCTCTCATGTTCTTGTAGCTGTGCCTACTCCCATGATCTAAAACTTGGAGGCTTGGGTTCATGCTATCCATGTTGGCATCCCCCAGAGATGATGGGGTCTAGGGCAGGTGCATGGCACTTATTCAGAAGGTGAAGCTCACTCAGTGCACCAGCCTCTTCCCATTTCTGTCTTGTGATTTCACAGAGACCCTTTCTATAACTACAAGCCCCCAGAAGCTTCCTGTGGGGATCGGTCAGTTAGCATTTGCCTTGTTGCTGAGGTGGTGTCTATTCCCTTTGCTGTTTCCTCTTATGAGATCAGTTGGCCTGAATGGTTGAGTGGATGAGGCTCTGAATGTCACTTAAATTCCATGATGGCCCTTATAGACTGGAATGGCCATGAGGTGGGGGTGGGGTTTGTCCACCAGTTTGCCTAACGTGGTTCTAGAGGTTCCAACCGGTAACTGCTTTGGATTCTCCAAATTGCCTCTCTCTTCATCTACAGAGATAATTACAGTGGATTTGGAAGCCACGAATGATTGCCTTTCTGGCCTCTTGTCTACCCTGACTCTTCCCATCATCAAATTAATCATAGTTCATGAGGCAATTGTTTAAACGTCAGGGAACATTTGGAAACATGGAGCAGAATGCCTGGGAGAAAGATTGAAGCATGAAGAGAAGAACAAAAGGATTCAGAAAGCTGGGTCTCTTCAGGTCAGAGCCATTACATGACTCTTTAGCAAGGACGGTTGGATCTGGCCAAAGGAAGCTGAGCAAATGCCAAAGGGAAGGGCAGGAGGCGACAGAGCCTTCAAGGACAGCTCAAGTACCAGACTGAGTCAGGACTGCAACAGCCCCAGAGACACACATGCAGATGTTCGAGGAGTAGTGTAAATTATTTAAATTGTAAATTGATTTTTTTTTTTTCAACACTGTTTGGCTTGAGTGGCAGTGTTGGTCAGGAGGATGTGTGTGAAATAGATTATAAAGACCTAGAGCAACATTTTTCAGAATGCTTTTCAAGGAACACTAATTCGGTAGGAAGTTAATAGACATTAAGAGAGAAAGTGATTCTTTTTTCAAGTAATTTCAGGAAATTCTGGCTTAAACAAAGTTACACTCCTTAGCGCTTCTCAAAACTTTTAATATGCTTTTATGCAATGTGAGTCTGTGAAGTTGGTGTGTCAGACACAGGATTTCCCCAACTTCTCTGAGCATAAATCTATTTACAATGGACAATTGCACACAAATGTTCTTCTGGGGAATAGACTTTGGGGAATGTTGGTCCAGCACATGTGATACTGTTTCAGAAGGCAGGCCAAAAGGAGGCACAGCTTTGATTTCTGGAGAGTTTAGCCATTGACGAAGGGGCTAAAGAAAGGCCCAAGAATGGTTTTTTTTTTTTTTTTTTTACCAATGTTAGCATTTTCCCCAAAACCACGTCCAGCACAGATACTGAAAAGAAAACATGGAAATTCAAGTGCAGTGATATGGTGTAAGAGGGCAATGCTCAACCGTTCTCTGTGCACAAGAAAAGAGATATTCAATGTTAAACCTGGCATTTAGGAATTCTGGGAAGGTTCAGATTGTGGTCCCCTTATTAAGGGATTATTAGTTGATTTTTGGGAGATATTTGTGAGGCCTGGGTGCATGTAGAGTAGAGGGAAAGGAAAGGAAAGAGTCAGTGTGGGTGTAAGAAGCCCCAAGGAACTGTTCATGTAGCTGAAAATACGATTGGTCCTGGTGTTGCTGGAATGCAGGCTGGGGGCCCTGGAACAATGAGCTTATTTTGAGCCGTTTCCTTGTATCAGGAGAGTATAATTGTCTAGGATGAATGAAAAGGTAGGAAAAGTATGGTCAATTATTTTTGCATCTTGAGTTTTGAAGGATATTGACCAATGCTTAGGTACTTGTTTGAAATTTCTACTTTTTGCCATGACTTGATCATCTAACTAATTAGAACTTCACCAGTAAGTTCACTAATCTTATTATTTTATTTTATTTTTTGCCAGTGCTTCAAACTCCAGATGCCACTCATTCTCTTTGTAACTCAGTATCTTTGTCTATAGTGGCCATGACACTTTAACCCGTTTTACTTCTCTCTTATAGTTAATGAAGTCATTAATTAATTCAACGAATATTTATGGACATCCTACTTAGTACTGGGCGTGTTTCTAGGCACAGGGCTGGCAGAAGGGGGAAATGCCATTGAATAAAAAAAAGTTTAATGTTCTTGTAGAATATTAAAAAAAAATAAACCTATAATATAATATCATATAATGATTAGTGGTATGAAGAAAAATAAGGCAGCATAGATAGATGGGTAGAAAGGTCAGGAGTGGCATCTTTGAGGATGTGACATTTCGGTATAGACTTAAATGAAGTGAGAGGTTAAGCCCATGAATGTCTTGGAGAAGAAAAAGCAGCAGGTATACAAGCCTGAGGTGTGAATGTGCTTGCCAGGATAAAAAAAAAAAAAAAAAATCTCTGTAACTACAAATAGCAATAGCATCCACCATATTTCAGTGGTTTAAACAATAAGAACTGGTCCTTCATTTCTAGCAGTCATCTGTGGCCGTGGGAGTTCTGCTTCACTTTGTAGGTCAGGAATTCAGGCTGGGGGTCCCCTCTGGTTCTAACCATGGCTCCACCGTTTCCATGGGACCATCTCTAGCTCAGTGTGGGGAGGGTGCAGAAAGTGGGTGGAGGGACTCAGGGAAACCAAATCAAAACCACAATGAGATACCACCCCACACCAGTCAGAACGGTTAAAATGAATAACTCGGGAAACAACAGATGTTGATGAGGATGCAGAGAAAGGAGAACCCTCTTACACTGTTGGTGGAAATGCAAGCTGGTGCAGCCACTCTGGAAAACAGTACGGTGGGGGCAGGGGGGTGTTTCTCAAAAAGTTAAAAATAGAGCTACCCTACAATCCAGCAATTGCATTACTGGGTATTTACCCGAAAGATGCAAATGTAGTGATCCGAAGGGACACCTGCATCCCAATGTTTATAGCAGCAATGTCCACAACAGCCAAACTATGGAAAGAGTCCAGATGTTCATTGACAGATGAGTGGATAAAGAAGATGTGGCATATGGTATATACATACAATGGAATATTACTCAGCCGTTGGAATGAAATCTTGCCATTTGCAATGACGTGGATGGAACTAGGGGATATTATGCTAAGCAAAATAAGTCAATCAGAGAAAGACCTTTATCATATGTTCTCACTCATATGTGGTATTTAAGAAACAAAACAGAGGATCATAGAAAGGGAGGGAAAAATTAAATAAGATAAAAACAGAAAGGGAAGCAAACCATAAAAGACTTAACTATGGGGAACAAACTGAGGCTGTTGGAGGAGAGGGGAGACGGATGCGGTGATGGGCATTAAGGCAGGCACTTGAAGTAATGAGGACTGGGTGTTGTATGCAACTGGTGAATCACAGAATTCTATCTCTGAAGCTTATAAAACTGTATATGTTAATTAAATTGAATTTAAATAAAAAATGAAAGAAAGTAGGTTCAGAGAGAGTTACATGAGTGGTTTCAGAGACCAGATTTGGAGGTGGCATGATCACTCCTACTAGTGTTTCCTTGGTCAGAGCTCATACAGCCACGGTGTCACTTGAATGCGACTGGAATTTGTAACCTAGTTGTGCCCTGGGAGAAGAGGAGAAAGAGGCGTGTTAGTGAGCTCCAGCATTCTCTGCTACAGCGTGAGTTACTTCAAGATTGGTTTGGTTGGAACACACTGGATGGGATGGTGGTTGTGAGAGAAAGTTGTTGAAAGGATCAAGTAAAAGAATAAAGCCTGGAAAAATGAGAAATACTGCTGTATTTCACTGAATTCTTGACTGTAAGCCACTGTATTTTGTGTAGTGCTAATAAAGAAAATTTTCTTCGAATTAAGTAGTTATACTGTCTTTTCATTTAAATTTTCATTTAAAACTTACCAAAAGAATTTTCACTTAAAACTTACCAAAAGACTTCTTTTAGGTTTATTTAGACATTTTAAAATTCTAAAATCATACCTCATTTTTGCACCCAATAGAAAGGAAAATAAAAGCAAAGTAAACTGGTTAATGTGTTCCTTAAGCCTATTCACACTGAGAGTCAGATTCTCTGAATCATTTTCTTAGGTCTGTCATCAGCGTCCATGGTTTTCCATTTGTTTCTGTCCTCTGTGCCATTGGGAGCCCTCTTCGGTTTCTCTTCCATTTTCTTGTGGGCCCCTTATAACATTTCTGCATGTTTTGAAGCAAGGACTTTTTGATCTTTTAAGACAATGGCAACCAGAAATTATATTGCTTCTTCAAGTGGTCTTTAAATGCTGTAACCGTTGAAATGTGTAGGGTTGGCAGCTGTCCAAACAAGCTCCAGGAATAACTACCCAGTTCATGGGCATGCCAGCAATGGCACCTCTGGGATGAAGACCATGAGGCCAAGAGTGGCTATTGTTCATCGATGAAGCCTGATTTAAGAGATGTTAAAATGTGAAAAATACCCCCTGTCTAACAGAAAACTAAATAATGTATTCAAAATATAAAGATAAATAGATTCCTCCAAGCCTTTAGAAACATCAGATACTGACTAACTAGTACATTTCTTTCTTTTTTTTTTTTTTATAAATTAATTTATTTATTTTCAGAAAAACAGTATTCATTATTTTTTCACCACACCCAGTGCTCCATGTAATCCGTGCCCTCCATGATACCCACCACCCGGTACCCCAACCTCCCACCCCCCCGCCACTTCAAACCCCTCAGATTGTTTTTCGGAGTCCATAGCCTCTCATGGTTCATCTCCCCTTCCAATTTCTCTCAACTCCATTCTCCTCTCTAACACCCCTTGTCCTCCATGCTATTTGTTATGCTCCACAAATAAGTGAGACGATATGATAATTGACTCTCTCTGCTTGACTTATTTCACTCAGCATAATCTCTTCCAGTCCCGTCCATGTTGCTGCAAAAGTTGGGTATTTGTCCTTTCTGAGTACATTTCTAAAGGAGTCCTAACATGGGGTTTGTGGGCTACACCTCTATGTGTCAGTGATGGAATTGCACCTAGAACATCTGAAGCCTGATACTCATCTTTGTCATTTATCTCACAGACTCAACAAGGGGAAGGGAACTCTGTGTGTGTCATCCTGGGCCCTAGCCACTCCAGGACAGATACTCATGTCTACTCCCTGAAGCCTATACTCTGCTTAGGACTTTGGTCAGGAGGCTTGCATATCATTCAGCTCTGACCCACCAGCCTTGTAGCATGGTACCCATCTTGCTGCATTTCTGGTGGCCTGGGATGAACCTCGGGTAGTGCAGTTCATGATGCTATAACCTCCTAAACTGGATTGTGGGTTCCCATTTTGGAGTACTGGACTTCTGCTGGCTTCTTTTCCAGCCTCAAGTTATTAGGACCTCAAGTATGTTAGGACCCTGTATTGCTCTCGATCTCAGAACTATTGACCAGCATCTTACCATCTCACCTGGGTCTTACCAGCATTCTTCTTTCCCACCTGAAGAACAAACCCTTTTCTGTTTTGTTTCTTGCAGGTGGCTTACTGATTCCCAACTTCTGTTCCCTTAGATTGGATTTTGCATTGATCAGGATGCCAGTTAAAGACACTGCTGTACTGCTCAGTCATCTGGAGGAGTTTATATGGGAGTCCTTGCTTTCTGTGGCTCTTAGTTTTCTTCAGACTCATCTTCCACCAAGATCCTCAACTTCATGCCAACTAAAGGTCCAGGAGGGCTGGAATGGAACTTACCCACATCAGGAAACATTGAGGATGAACATGAATGGAGAACACAGGCTTTTGAAAATTTGAAACCCTTTCTGTGGAGAAGAGTGACTAGAGGTTTTCAGAGAGTCCCAATGTCTTATTAAAATAAGGGAATGTCAAAATTGTGATGTTTCAAAGATTAGATCAAACTTCAGGGAGTTGGTGACTTTCATGTTGGGTAGTTGATGTATTGTCTGAGGAATTTACAGCCACTGTAAATGGATTGCTGAGCAGTTCTCCCTAAAACCCACAGTCGGGAACTGTTAAGGTAAAATTGTTCACAAGAAGCTGTATTTGTAGAATGGATGAGCTTGTAAAATCAGATTTTCTAGAGTGTTTAGTTAAACTGGTCTATGTAATTTTTCCCCCTTTATTGCTCTGTTCTTTAGATTTTTCACTTAAATTAAAAATCTTGGCTCTTACGGGTTTATTAGCCTCATATTTATCTGACTTCAAATTACTCAGATGATACTCAGGAGTAATTATGACCATTTGATTATTAATGCTGTGGTGTTATGGGATTTCTGTGAATTTTCAGAAGATATTCCCTGCCCACCCCCTACATTTTTGTACATCATTGTGTATGTGACTATCTTTTCTTAGATGTTCATAAAGGTGTTTTTAGATATCCTTGGAGGGGACACTTCATTTAACTGTTGCCAAATATCCAAGTAATTTGTCAGGAATTGGGCAGCATGAGTCACAACTGGGAGACTTATCACATCCCATTCTCCAAGCGAGGCGCCAAGCCCTATAGACTTGGGTTTAAATTTTAGTGCACGTGGCACAACCAGGCTTGGTTTCTATCAGAGCTAGAACACATTAGAAGTGGGGAAACCCCAATAGCTTTTACTATCAATGTCTATTTGTCCTTTCTTCATATCAGTGGGCTCTTGGGTAACATTGGACTTATCCTTCATCCAAACGTGGAGAGACAGTCTAGCATTTAACTAATGAGGTCCTCTCATTTGCGTCTAGCTTTTGCCATAAAGAAAGAATGCTGGGACAGGGGAAGGGGTGTAATTTTTCAGTTCTTTTTTCTCTCTCCTTTGCAGTAGTGAAATGTCTTTTCTTGTATTTGATTTTGTTTTAATTCTCTCCCATTCTGTAGGAAACATCTTGGAAGACTGGAACTTGCAAGATCATTTCAGAAACATGAAGGGATATGCTCCCCATGCCAGAGGAAGCTGCAGCTCATTCTACCTTCTTCATTTTCAAGCTAGAACCTGGGATACATTTAAACAACCTGAGAAAATTGGCACTGGTGAGATCTGAGGAGCTGTGATCCTGATCCTGAAGGGGACCCAGAAGGACATGTTAAAAATGGGACTGTGCCTGAAACTTGCCATGAGAATTGGAGGTGTGGGGACCAAGAACTCATGGGGGGAAGAAGTGGGTGCCTGTAAATCTCGCATGATAAGCCTGTGAACCTTCACTTCCACTGCCTCCTGACCAGCAGCCCATAGAGCCGAGTTGTCAAGATCAATTACTGGGATTCTATGCACAGAGTGTGTAGATGGAAAACCCCCATGAGTGCCAAGTGTTATCAGCTTGCATCATAATTTAGATATATGGTAGAACAGCAGACAAATTAGACACTTTCAGAAAATCTAAGTCTGTTGACTTCTGCTTTCAGGATTTTTTTTTTTTTTCTTTTTGAAAGGAGTCCCTTCAATTTCATTCCACTGAGGTTCAATATTTCCTAATTCTTTGTAACTATTTTTGTTTTGTTTTGTTATTACCTTTCAACTTATCTCTTGCCTATCTTATACCTTATTTTGGCCTTTGTTCTTGTTCTACATGCTTTGGATTCAAGCCAGTACTCTATTTTACGTCTAGCTGCAATCCCATGTTTGGATAAATATGGGCAGAGTAGGTGATGCGGGGGCAGATCTCAGAAACTGTGACAAACTCTTCCTTTCAGAAGGGGGCTCTCTTCCCTGTCCCAACTCCAACGACAGCATCCGGTAGATACAACAAGCTGATATCATCCAAACATGTGCAAGAAAAATGGTCATGCTCCATAGCTATGCCCGCTTGATTAGCAAATTCATAGTAAGTACTTTCTTTCGTTTTTGCTTCCCGGTAAGCAGTGCATGTTTATTAAGCTCTGCAAAGCTCTTCATAGGTACTAGCAATGCAAAATTGAGTTTGGCAGGTTTCCTGTTCTTAAGGGGCTTTCTGAGTGGAGAGATGGGTGAGAAGATCGATATTCACCATATGGTACCCCAGGTGCTGGAACACAAGCGTGTGAAGAGGGCTGCTTAGCGCTAGTTATGCTTCTTCAGTGACATGTCTTCTTTTCTTCAGTTTTGGAAAATTCTCAGCCATTACTGTTTCTTCGAAGGATTTTTTTCTCTAGAGCTGATATTTTCTTCAGGAGACTACATTGAAACTTCTTCTATCTTCTATGCTTATTAACTTCTCATTTTTTCATTTCTTTATCTCTGGTGTCTGCTACTTTTCAGCACATCATTGCTTCTTCAGGTATTTCTTTCTTTCTTTTTTTTTTTTTTTTAAAGATTTTATTATTTATTTGACAGCTAGAGATCACAAGGAGGCAGAGAGGAAGGCAGAGAGAGAAAGAGGAGGAAGCAGGCTCCCTGCTGAGCAGAGAGTCAGATGCAGGGCTTGATCCCAGGACCCTGGGAACATGACCTGAGCTGAAGGCAGAGGCTTTAACCCACTGAGCCACCCAAGTGCCCCACTTCTTCAGGTATTTCTAAGCTATTGCTTTATCTACCCATTTACTGTGTGAAGTTAGTGGCTTTACACTGGCATAGACTCTTTCTTTCCAAATGCCAGATCAATTAAACAACAACAACAACAACAAAATTGTAAAATTAAACATCTTGCTTCAGACTCAGTCCAGAATTAATTTATTAATTAACCAATTAATTAATTTTTCTCTCTCTTTTCTTTCTAATTGAGAGAGAAAGAGAGAAAGGGAGACAGAGACCAGGTAAGGGGGGGAGGGGCAGAGGGAGAGGGAGAGAGAATTCTAAGCAGACTCTGCACTAAGCACAAAGTCCAATGCAGGGCTCAGTCCCACCACCCTGAGACCATGATCTGAGCCAAAACCAAGAGCTGGATGCTTAACTGACCAAGACACCCAGGCTCCCCTCAAGTCAGAATCTGATATTTGAGTGATTAGATTCTCCTTGAGAGTGATTAAAGATAGAGGGGAAACCCCAGAGTTGTTTATTGTCTTAGATGGAGCCCAAGAGCAAAGGCTTACCCAGCTGAGAGAGTCTGCAGGAAAAGCATTCTTATGACTTTGCTTTTAAGGAAAATACACTTAGTGGGGTCAAGATTCAGTCCCAGCTTTGGTGGCCACAACTGTGACTCCTCAAATAAAGCCCTGGGTTGGTGCAGAGAAGAGAGGTGCGTTTTGAACCAGATGAGGACAGAAGAACTCAAATGAGTTACTTTAGTAGGAAGATAGCAAAAAGTAGCAGCAGGAAAAGTCTGAAACAACTTACTGATAGCTGGTTCTGAAATGACTTTTCAGTGGACATTTTGTTAACAGATAAACACACCAACCTATTTTTCCACTGAGACTCAGGAGCTGAGCTGTCAACCATTGTGAAGTCAGCTATAGCAAAGGATAAGAGCCTGCTTCCCTCTCTGATTTTAAATTAAGGACCATGTTCTTGGTCCCTCAAGGGAAAAAGCTTTAGAAACTCACCTGCATTTCTTCTTTGGTCCCTTTGTCTAATTTTGACTATCCTGAAATCATTTCCTTTATCTGAAGTAATCCATTATAATTTCCTTTAGTACAAGATTTTTAATGACAAACTCTCAGTTTTTGCTTATTTGTAAATGACTTCATTTCACTCTTGTTCATGATACAGTTCTGTCGGTTAACACAGTTTCTAATGACTATTATTTCATCCTAAAACATTGAAGATCTTATTCCACTGTCCTCTGACATCTATTCTTGATTTTGAGAAGTATACAGTCATCCTTATTGTCATTCTTTGGTAGGTAATCCATCCTTTCTGATGGCTTTCACAACTTTCTCTTTGTATTTTTTTTAAATTAACATATAATATATTATTTTCTTCAGGGGTACAGGTCTGTGAATCATCAGTCTTACACGATTCACAGCCCATACCCTCCCCAGTGTCCATAACCCAGCCACCCTATTCTTTCTCCCTCCATTCCCCAGCAACCTCAGTTTTTTCCTGAGATTAAGAGTCTTTTATGATTTGTCTCCTTCCCTGGTCCCATCTTGTTTCATTTTTTCCCTCCCTTCCCACATGACCCCCTGCCTTGCCTCTCAAATTCCTCATATTGGTGAGATCACATGATAATTGTCTTTCTTGGATTGACTTATTTCTTTCAGCATAATACCCTCTTGTTCCCTCCACGTCACTGCAAATGGCAAGATTTTTTTTTTTTTGATGGCTGCAATATATATATATATATATATATATCTCACATCTTCTTTATCCATTTATCTGTTGATGGACATCTAGGTTCTTTCCATAGTTTGGCTATTATGGACACTGCTGCTATGAAGATTCGGGTGCACGTGCCCCTTTGGATCACTACATTTGTATCTTTAGGGTGAATACCTGACTGTGATTGCTGGGTTTTAGGGTAGCTCTATTTTCAACTTTTTGAGGAACCTCCATACTGTTTTCCAGAGTGGCTGCACCAGCTTGCATTCCCACCAACAGTGTAGGAGGGTTCCCCTTTCTCTGCATCCTCACCAATATCTGTTGTTTCCTGACCTGTTAATTTTAGCCATTCTGACTGGAGTAAGGTGATATCTCACTGTGGTTTTGATTTGTATTTCCCTAATGCTGAGTGATGTTGAGCACTTTTTCATGTGTCTCTTGGCCATTTGGATGTCTTCTTTGCAGAAATGTCTGTTCATGTATTTGTTGTTTTTTAAACTTTGTTATAATATGTCTGACATGGATGTTTCTTTTTCCTGTTTGGAGTATCTTGGACTTCCTGTATCTGTAGATTCATATTATCTGTTAGTTGGATATATTCAAAGCCATGATATTTTATAATATTGGCTCTCCTTATTGTTTTTATTCTATCTTTTTGAGAATCTGAGTTGGTGCATTATATACCTTTTCCTTTAGTGTACATATCTTTCAATTTCTTTTTCATATTTTCCACATTTCTATGTTGTAATGTGACCATTTTTGGATATATATATATACATATATATATATATATATATATATGTATTATATTTTATTAATTCTTCCTTTAATTGTACCTAATCTGTTGTTTGACTTTTTCCTTTGATTTCAAAAAATCAAATTCTATTTATGCTATGGTCTGAATGTTTGTGTCTCCCTAAAATTCATATATTGAAATCCTAACCCCTCAAAATGATGATATGAGGGAATGAGGTCTTTGGGAGGTACTTAAGTCATGAGGGCACAGCCCTCATAAATGGGATTAGCATCTTATAAAAAAGGGTCCAAAGAGATCTCTACTTCTTTCCAATATATGAGGATGCAAGAAGTTTGTGACCCAGAAGCAGGTCCTCACCTGTTGATGCTGACATCTGATCTCAAAATTTCAGTCTCCAAGACCATGACCAATAAGTTTCTGCTATTTATAAGTCACTCAGTTTTGATATTTTGTTATAGCAGTCTTAATGGTTGAAGAATACTTGTTTGCTTGTTTTTAATCTGAATAGGCAATATATTCATGTGGGTAAAAATTGAAGAAGTATCAAAAGTAAAAAAAAAAAAAAAGTATCTAGTAGAATGTCTTTTACCTACCTCCACACCCTAGCAACCTAGAACCCCTTCACTGAGTTTTTTTTTTTTTTTTTTTTAATATCTGCCTGTATGTCACTATTTCCAATGACCACTACTTAGTCTTCTTATTGCTTAGGCTTTAGTGACATTGACATAGCCAGCCACAACCCCTTCTGTTGTCTGCAGGAATGGTCACACTCCTCTCTGCTCTTCACTCACTGAGTCCTCAAGTGTCCTCTGCTAGGTTCTCCTTTTATTACTAATATCAATCCCAAAGAGCTCCTGGGGTCAGTTCTTGATCTTCTCTTTCCTTTCTTGATCTTATTCTCTTTCCTTTCTTGATAAACTCTTATTCCTTGTTAATCACATTCAGGTTCATGTATTTAGATGCCATGTATATATTTCTAATAGTCAAATTTATATTTCCTGCCTAAATCCCTCACCCAAACTCCAATCTTGTATAACCAGTCACCCACTTGATGTTACCACTTGGTTATCTAATAAACTCTCAGTGCTAACATGTAAAAAAAACAGAACCCTAGATTTTCTCACACACACCTGCTCTATCTAGGATCCTCCTTCATCTCAGGTGGAGGCAATTTCATTCTTCCTAATGCCTTGGCCATAAGACCCACATCCTGTCTAACTCTTGGAACTGTTTGCCCTTTAAAATGTTTTTTGCCACTTAACTGGCCTAAAATGATATTATTTTGTTTAGTTTTTAATTCTCTGATTACTAATGACTTTGAGCCCATTTATTCACTATCTTTGATTTTCCAATCATATATCCTGTTCGATTTCTTTCCTCTTCGGTTACTATGTGTTATCATGTGGAGAGCTCAGTGCCTAATCTCAGGATGGAGTATTTCAGTTGTTTTAAAGGATAGGGTTATGGACTTTACTCTGAAAAAATAATATATTATTCAGGGTAACTGAAGGCATCCTAATTGTTTTCATGTATCTTGAATATTTTGTGGGCAAACTTTTAAAAATTACTCAAAACTATCAGTGCCATGCACTAAGGAGTCCCCTCCTTCCAATTTCTGGGGATTTGAGTCTTAGCATATTTCTTAGACTATGAGTAAAGTGGACTGTTTTCAAACTTCCTGCTGGCTGGGATTCTAAACCACCCTAACTTCCCATTTCCCATTCTTCTGTTCTGATTTCTAAGCAGTTATAGACCCAAATCAGAATAATGATACAGATCATAAAACTAACTTCCTTGTCTCAATTCTGCTTCATTACACTTAATGTGGAATATTCTAGATTAATATTTGAATGAGGAAAACATCTGTTGTGTTTTTATATTCATCCTTATACTGAGTGGCTTGGAAATTTTTCCTGCAGCCTGTTCTCCAGATTCTTAGAGAATCACCTTGGGAATAACCTTCTAGCATAGATCCATACTCTTCCATGTGCTCATTTATTGGGCAGTTGAAGAAGAGATTGGGCCTTACTCTCATATTACTTTTTTTTTCTTTTTTAACAATCTTTTCTTTGAGACAAAATGATGGGAGTATTGCTCTGGTAAACTGAGTTTCCTGGCTGAAGTATCCCAGCTTAGTTGTTTCTAAAACTGTTCTTCATGAACTTTGTGGAGTCCAAGAGGCTCAGAGGCAGTGGATGGTGGATTGTCACGATCTCAGGGTAGGGCTGAAGTGGAGACAGTCTGCTCTGTCTTGCTTCCACCAGAGCAATGACATCTCTATTCAGTTTATATATTAGAGTTGAAGATAAGATTTTGTTTGGCAGAGGGTTTCCATAGATTTTGTTCATTATGTAGTCAATCAGGCTTTCCCTATACCGGGCAAAGTGAATACTTAATGTTAACCACTTTCATGGTGATGAAAGTCAATTCCAATAGGTTGATTGACTAAAATTTTAGAATAGGCACTGTGTAGGAGTGAGAATACCTTTGCCTTCAAGATGTTTTATAGTGTGGGAGGAAATGAAGTATATAACTTGTATGCAGACACCATGTACTAGAAAATCTCCACAATATAGAGGACAACATTCAAAAGAAAGGAAAATAGTCTGGCGTATAGTCTGGTGAGGTAGCTGGGTCATGTTGAGTAAAACCTAGAATTTTGGAGTCTACGGACCTTGGTTGATGTCTCTGTTTCTCCTCATCTCTAAAACATGCCTGACTATGCAATATTAGTGTGAGAACTATGGGAGAAAATGCATGTGAAATTGCAGTCCCTGCACTGTATATGGCTCAATAAATGCTTTTGTTCTTTCTGATCTTTTCCTCCTTTTGTAGATGTTAGCTTTCTGTATAAATGTCCATCAATCTGGCTAATGTTCTCATGTTCTAATCTTTGATACTTACTTCTATATTTGTGTATGTGTGCATGTACACATTCATGTGCTGTATATTATATTTCTTATTATGTATACCTGAAAGGCAAGGGCATTATTATTCCTTCATGCTGCCTGTTTTAGCTTCAGATTTGTTCTTTAACATATGCAAGACAGAATACTTCTATTCCTCTGTCTGTTGAAACCTATACACATCCCCCCAACATAAGAACACCAATAAGAGAGCAATGCATCTGACTGTTCGATCTCTAGACCTATAAGTGCTTTTTTTTAAAAAAAAAAAATTAGAGTCTAGGGAATATAAAATTTCTGGCAAAATTAATAGGAATGAAGAGATGACAAAATGCATGTTAGAGATACTTCCTCCTTCCCCCCCCTCCAGTATGTCTACTCAAAAATTTCACTAAAAATCCCTTTAGAGAAAAGTGGTCAATGGGTCACTGGAATGTTGTCATCCTTAGTGTGATTCTCATCTGCACATGATTTTTGGAAATTTCAATTCAAGTAGAGAGGTTTGAGTTGAAGTTAACACTATGTCAACAAACTATAAAAGTTTGAAGCAAAATCAAAGAGAGGCATTCTTTAAGAGATAAACAACAACAACAAAAAAATCACAAAGAGTGGGCCTTTTGCCAGGCCAATAAAGAGAATTTATATTATCTGCTGTGTTCATTCTCAGAGATTTATGTTCTAAGCCTGAGGTAATTCTAGCTAAAATAGAAACTGCACCCAAATATGTGTTTAAATAAACCCTATGCCTAATCTAATGATAATCAAAACATTTTGCACTTCATGTGGATGAAATCCTCTCAAAACCTTGGTGAATGCATTTACTCTTTCTTACAGTCTCTTGGGAACTTGAGCTCCATTTGGCATATTCTCAAAGGCAGTTCTGTTTGGGTTTTCACAACACCTAGTATCTAGATGTTACCAAATACCCAGATGTTGGGCCTCAAGAAAACATTTGCAGGACGTAATGGACTCTTAATTATTCAATTAAGTGTATGTATTACATCAAGATGGCCATAGTGGCTGGATGCTGACTTGTTCCCAGGCATTGGGGTGGGGAGCGGTGGACAAAAGAAAACTAAGAAGAGGCTTCCAGGAAGTTTCATACTTGGCTAGTCCTAACGTGAGGAAAAGTAATCACAAAACATTCTGAACTTTCAAGAGTTATGTAAAAATCTTTAAAAAATACTGCCATTTTTTTGCTTTCCATAAAGGAGAGATCCACACTGTGAACCAGCTATAATTCTTGCTCTCTTACTCTAACTTGGGTTGGTTCCTGTTTTTCACATTTTGAAGGTTATATGTCAAATATTTTATTCTTCTAATGACTCAGGCGTAGTAGAGTGATTGGGTCATGTAGCCTTTTGCCAACTTTGGAGAAAAGGATTTCTTTTTTTATGGAAAGAAAACTGTGACCTCAAGTGGCTACAATAATATTAATGATAATGAATCATTAGAGTACTGGGCTTACAAGATGCCAGGCAGAGATTTAAGTATTAAATATTTATGGACTCATTTAATCTTCATAACAATAGTGTAAGGTAGATTCTATAATTGTGTGCATTTATAGATGAGGAAATTGAGACCCAATATACATAATTAACTAGGTCAATGTCACATTGCTAATTATTCAATTTGGGATTTGAATCCAGTGATCAGATGATATGTAACAATTATTCCTGTGTGGCCAAGCTGAGCATGTCACTGGCCTATTGGAGAGATAGGCTCATTCTGTCAACTTGGAGTTGACATGAATTTTCAGGAATTTAGGCAGAAGGGTTAGAATTTCCTAAAGCTCGACTCCCATTTGCTTATTCAGGCTGCTAGCTCTAAGCTTGGCTGGCAAGATTTAAGGGAATGAATTTCCTCACATAGGTCTAACCAGTTCTTGGTTCTTAGGTTTCTACTATTGGCCAATGATTCCTGAAAGCTTTACTGGTGTGATTTTATGTGCTTTCAGAGAAAGCCAGACACTTTTTTATTATGCATATTAATGACATGGGCTAACTCCAGGTCAGTGAAGTATATCAGAGGTCTTCTGATCACATTTCCTAAAGTGGGATCTGGATTTTGTGTCAAATGCTAAGAAAGTGGCCTAGAATTTGTAGCTCCCATATCTTTTTCTCTACTTTCTGAAAATAAATCCAATCGGATAAGTTTAGTTTAACAGGTAGAACCTTTTGTCTTGTAACTTTCTTGGGAAGGAAACAAAACATCTTCTTTTCAAAGCATCTTTTTTTTTTTTTTTTTAAATTTGACAGAGATCACAAGTAGGCAGAGAAGCAGGCAGAGAGAGAGAGAGAGAGAGAGGGAGGAAGGGAAGCAGGCTCCCCACTGAGCAGAGAGCCTGATGTGGGGCTTGATCCCAGGACCCTGAGATCATGACCTGAGCCGAAGGCAGAGGCTTTAACCCACTGAGCCACCCAGGTGCCCCTCAAAGCATCTTATCTTGAAGAGCAAGTACCTTTGAAGTGGTTGGGGTCAATGAGAGCACAGGCAGGGCTAACTACAAACGAGTTTTGAGCATGAGAATGAAAGCAGCAAGTAGGATTTGCATCATCCTATATTAAAACCAAAGAAAAAGTTTTCAGTCCATGTGAGAAAACATAAAATATTTCAGAAAAGGAGAAGTACTACTATGCAATGGATTTAATGCGAATGATGCATTCAGCTTCTAGTTACACAATAATTTTGGAAGTAGACTCCATAGGAGAGAATAATATAAGGCACCAAAACCAGAAAGTAAGGAGAATTACAATATGTCCCTACTGAGAGTAATGGAGAAAAATGAGTATGCACATTTGAGGGACCTGCTCTCTAGTAATTTCAACAAGGGACAGTTTAATGTTAAAATCAATGTAATTGATAATACAGCCTTCTAATTGTAAAAATTTTGTGACCATAGTGGTGTGTCAAGGGTCTCCATGACCATCCCAGGCTCTGTGATTTATTATGAGGGTCCACAGGACTAATCACGTAGTCATACTCACAGCTATAAATAATTTTTCAGCAAAAGAATCAGAAGCAAAATCAACAAAGGGATGAGGTGCATGAATGAAATCCATAGGAAAACAGATGCAAGGTTTCAAGGGTCCTCTGCCAGTGAAATTACACAAAACATGCTTATTCTCCTGGCAACACTTCATGACAACATATGCTAAAGGCTGTCCACTGGGAAGCTCATTAAAGACATGGTGCCCAGAGTTTTTATTGGGGGATTATCATACGGGCACCCTTTGTCAAAGAAGTACCAAAATTCCAGATCTCAATGACAGCAGGTGTCTGGGGGCAAATTATATTGTTTATATAAATGGTGTGTATAGGACAGTGAGCCACTCACAAGTCAGGGTGTTGGGAACTCTCCTGAAATCCACATTCCCAGATACCAGCTAAAAGGCCAACCTTGCAGGAAGGCCTTTCTGAGGATATGCCGCTATGGTAACGCTTTTCTGTACAACTGGCAAGTAGCATGACTGAGTGGGAAACACTGATGCACAAGCAAGCTTAGTATAAGTGCTCAAGCTATGGGATTTCTGAAGTTTAGCTTGCATGTCCTAAGAGGAGACAGGCTCAAAATCAAAATGGCCCTCGATGCAGCATGACAAAACTCTGAGAGTGGGATAGAGCATTGTCCTGCTTCCATGAGAATTCCAGATCTGTGGTCAGATTACCCATTCCCATGGTCCTACCCCTATCTTTGCTCTGAGCATGACTGGACAAGTCATTTGAATATAAACTGTTTATTTTAAAGTAACATAAGAAATTCTCTCCCAAGATAACATTTGCAAGTTCTTTTATCCATTGGGGTGAAATTACTAGTTAGGAGTGGAGTTCTTAGGAGAATCTCAGAACATGGAGGCTGCATCGTAAAGTGCATTGCAAGGGGTGTTTCTTCATATGGTTGTTCGTTAGTTGTTAATGTTACACAGACATTGCAACCAAGTTTGTTTCTACGGAGATCCTAAATCTGGCATGTCCAGTGTGTCATTAAACTTGAACTTCTCTAAATTCCATACTCTGTCCTCATAAACAGCAAAACCAGACTCTTTCAGACTTTAGAAAGTAATGCATCTACTCTGGAATGGGAATAGAAATGACATGCCTATAATCAGAGATTCTACAGATGAAAAAGACCTAATTAGATCATCTAATTTGCAGCTGGGTTCTTCTCAGTACTGTTGCCAGTGCTCGAACAGGGCCAGACTCCACGTTCCAGTGTATCTCTGAGAAGGCTCTGCTGCCATCTAATTAAGCTGGAAATTTCACTTAGGAGGGCCTGGTGCCACCTGCTTAAAGCTATTCCCTGGAACTTGTGAGGGAAGGTACATTTCCATGGTGATTAGGAGGGAAAGACCTGGTGCAAAAGCCTCTGAGGAAGGAATGAATTAAAATCCTGCAGTCTGGGACATGGGGAAGAGTGGTCAGAGGGAGGAATGTAGTAGATGCAGAGGGACTGAGTGAGGGCTTGACACTGAGGGGTTGATAGAGGAGGGGAAGGAGTAGCTAAGGCCCTAATGGCTTCGTGTCAAGTAGGTTGGATACCTAAATGTGAATTTAAGGGCAATACAGAAAATTCTTTCTTCTTCTATTTTCCAAATCAGTGTATTATAAATTTAAATTGTTACGTCATCTTTCATCTATTATGCCACTCTCCCACCATCAGTAAGACACAGGCTTTCTTCACAAATAGTGTGTGTGGGGGGTGGGGGTACTGGATTTGGGCTGCCCCAAGACATTCTTTTGCCTATATCTCTGAGGTTCCTTGCTGTATATCTGAGTCTAGGGAGACATCAACTCATAGACTGAGTTGATGTCCAGCTTGTTTGAAATAAAAGAGTTGCAGTCATGCATACCATTGTATCTTATGTCAGTGTAACACATTTATATATGCATTAGTTTAACATGTAAGGGAAAAGTAACCATACACAGCTTATAACATTTCAGATTTATTGTAATTTCAAGTGACAACTTGGGAAGATGAAAGAAAGGATCTCAAGTGTTTCCTCCTTTCTCCGTGCCTTTCTTCCATTCTTCCTCCTCCTTTTTCTTAATGACTTCCTCTACCTAATATTCATTAAAACACTTCTGTGGACTGGGTACCAAAATTAGTGCTGGGTCCCTGTGCTCACAGAAGTTTTCTCTATTGAAAAATTGAATTTATGAGCAAAGATAACGTTGTGGCAAAGTCTATGAAGATGAAGGAACAGGGAGCTGGAGGAAACATACGATAAGGCATTATAATTCAGTTTATCTGGCTCAGAGAAAATGCCCCATAGGGAGTGACATATCCTAAAGGATAGGTAGCAGTTAGCCATGTAAAAGAAGGATGAAAATATTGGTCTTTGGCAGAGGACATGGCAATTGAGAAGGTCTGTAGGTCTGGAAAAACGAGGCTCAGGCAGGTAATTGAAATTAGTTCAGTGTACCTGGAACGTACAGTGGAAGGGGAATGGAATGGTAGGGTGAAATGGAGAGAGACAAAATGTGCTGGGATATATAACTGAAAGATTATCAGAGACCAGACTGAAAGTTTATGCTTAGTTGCTTGAATTCTCCTCAAATAGCAGTAGGACTCACTGAAGAGTGGTAAGAGATAGTACACCTTGTTAGAAATATCACTAAGACACTCCTGCATAAGACTGGTAATTAACTCTCTGAAGACATTAAACCAGTTGGTCTCTGTGTTTAGGAGCACAAGGGATAGTAAAGGTTGAGAGTTTTAATGAAAACAGGGGAATTAACTGAAGGTTGATGTTCTAAACAGTGAGATCCTTACCTTCAATCCTTTCCCCCCACTTGCCTTCCAAAATGGTAACAGTTGTGTTGACACTTATCTCCCACCCACAACCTCCGGCAGAAAATTTAAAAAGTTATTTCTGGGAAATATTTGTACAGTAGAAAAGTACTACAAATAATGCTATTTAGGGATCTGTAAGGGAATAGCTCAGCCCCTGTCGTTCTGCACTTCGGCGAAGCCTACTACTTATGCTCAAACCTCCAATTAAATTTTTAGTGCCTCCTTAAAAATGAAGACATGAGCAACCACCAACAGACATATTTGAGGAGAGCTTCTGACATGAAAGTCAGAATCCAAAATGGGGGGGAAAAGGCTTCAGAAGAAATAGAAACTGTAGAAATTAGAATACTCTTTAAAGAATTACATTCTTAAAGAAGAAATGACATGTCATCTCTAAGACAAAGACTACTCTACAAAAGAAAGAGATATGAAGATGATCAAGAAGAGTTCTTTGAAATGAAAATAATTACAGAAGATCTAAAAAACTCAACAAAAGACCTGGAAGACAAAGTGAGGAAATATTTCAGAAGTAGAATAAGAAGAAAACAAAAGAAAGGTTCAGAATAGAATAAGAACAGTAAGAAGTAAGAAGACTGGAGGGCCAGACTGGGAGGTCAAACTTTTAAGGCTATGTATTTTAGGACAGAGAAACTTGGAAGAAATGATCAAAGAATTAATTCAGGACAATTTCTTAGAATGAAGGAATATGAGCTTCCAGATTGAAAGGGCTGTGGAGAGATGCCTAGCACAATAGATCAAAGAAGACCATTACAATGTACATGAATGTGAACTTTCAGAACCCCGAGGGCAGAGAGAGGCTGCTGAGACTACCCCTAGGGAGAAAAGAGGTCCCTTGCAGAAGATTAGAAGCCAAAATTGTTCATAACTTTTCAAGAGCAATAATGAAAGCTGGAAAACAAGGGAAGAATGTCTTCAAAATTCTATGATGCCCAACCTATAGTTCTGTATTCAGACAAAATATAAATGCAGTATTTCAGATAGGTAAGATCTCTGGTTTTATTTCCTCAGAGAATGTGTGGAGTGAGAGGGTAATATCAGATGAGTGAGAGAGAAATGGGATCCAGGAAGCACGGTGTCTAGGACAGGAAGGAGATGACCAGGTACCCTTGGATGATGAGGAAGAAGCTCTTGGGATTTTTGCTCTGCAGCAGACCTGGAGAGAAGCAGTCAGGACTGAGCAAGGTGACGGAAGGCTTACCAGCAAAGTCTAAGAAGATGGACTCAATGGCGAACATGATGAATGATGTGAGACTAGGCTTACATCGCTGGCGGAGAATCTGGAAATAAAAGAGTAACAAATACTTAGAAAATTTAACAAGTGTATTAGTTTCTTGTGGGTAATGCGATAATTACCACAACCTGATGACATAAAACAACACAGATTTATTCTCTCACAGTTCTAGAGGCCAGAGGTCTGACATCAGTGTCATCCAGCCCAAACTAAGGTGTTGGCAGGACCATACTCCCTCTAGAGGCTTTAGGGCAGAATCCGTTTCCTTGCCTTTTCATTCAGAGCTGCATTTCTTGCTTTCTTTGGCTCACAGAGCCTTCCTTCATCATCAAAACTTTTGGCTGGGGTCATATTGCCTTCTCTTCTCTAGAGTAGAATCTCTGACTTAGAAAGATCCTTGTGATTACCTCTAGCACCTACCTGGTGAACCCAGAATAATCTCCATATCTCAAGATGCTTAATTTAATTGCATTGGCAATTTCTTTTGCCATAAAGGAGTATACAAAGAGTTTCAAGGATTAGGACCTGATTATCTGTGAGGGCCATTATTCAGCCTGCCACCGTACTTAAAATGGAAACAATTACTAAGTAAAGGGTAAAATATTATACGAGAAAGGAAACTTAATTGTAGTGTACTGCATGACTCTTCATGAATAATATTTATATGGTCCTCGTCATGTTAACCTGATTATGAATGCGATCCCACATTTGATATAATTGTTTCAGAGGTTGATGAAGGGAAAGTTTCTGTTTGTATATGTCTGTGTGAGTTTGGGAGACAGTGATTAGGAAAACAGCTAAATCTTTACTTTCCACTATAGGAATTCAGTAATATCTGATCTGGGTCTGAAAAATCAGGTGATATCAGTATTCTGTTGAGAGTAGTGTAAGCATACAGTTGGTATCTTGTAAGTACCAAAGTAGCTAGAAAGGATGGAAAGTCATGGCCATTGAGCATCCAGGGAACAGAAATGTTGGAGAAGCTTAGGGACCGCTGTTTTTCCTGATAAGTCATGTAAAGTTCCATCTAAAATTAAAAAAAGAAAGCCACCAGTAATTAAATTAAAGTGAGAAGATTAGGTTAAATCCTTTGGCAGGAGTACAGAAACTTTTCAGAAGTGAGGTGATTATGTGGGGAAAAAAATACATCTTTCTTGCTGAAGTGTGAAAGGGAGAGGTTTGGAGACTAATTGGGAAGAGGGAATGTAGCAGGGGGAGGGATTAGGAGAGCCCTCAAAAGTTTCCCTTGTAGATCTCCTCCATCCCTATAGGAAGTCCTGGCTGATTGGAAGTGAGGGCTGAAGGAAAAGGTGGTGTCAAGGTTGATACTCAGCTCTGGTTTGAGCATTGGGTTGATGTGACGTCTTCCCAGGGCAAAGGGAAACCAGGAAGAGGAGCTGCTTTGGAATCTGGTGGTTGGGGTATGTGTGCACCCCCTCAGGACTGGCTGTGCATCTGGGAATGAGTAGCATGATGAGAGGCATGGAGGGAAGGACAGTCTCCTCCAAGGAGAGCCTGCCTCTGAGAGAGTTCTGAAGAAACAATGTGGGCATTGTAAGCCCCAGCGTCAGGCCTTTTGGTTCTTTTATTTCTCTACTTGGCTCCGCTGTTTTATTTTTCAAATGCACGAGAGTGGTTGAAAAATCAGTTAATATTTCAATGCTTAGAAACATATGGAGGGTTTCTCTTTTCTCCCCAGTAGAGTCTTATAAACTGCAGGACAGAATATGTAAATATTGTTTCAAGATTAATATTTAAATATAGAAAATGATTTATGAGAGCCCATGTATCTACATCATGTATTTTACAGGAGATGGTAAAACTTCCATTTGTCAGCAGATTCTTTTAAAGAAGACTTGGTAATTGCGATTTGTACAGACCCTTATCCTAAATTACTCTAATGGAAATACACGACAAAGAACAGACCACATGGATGGAATGCATCTATAATACCCAAGCTGACAATGTGTGAAATGTGGGTAAGGCCAGCGGACTCTGGGCAATGTTGAAACACTGCTTTTAGCTTGGCATCACCTCCCCCATTCTGAATAGCAACCCAAACAAAAATGTGCAAGAAAAATCCTAATGAGAAGTAAGTGGTTCTATATGAACACAATTATAAAATGTTATGATCCATACTAAGAAAAAAATTTGCATAAATGAGAAGAGAAATACCAGACCACTGAGTGGGAAAACTAAGTGTTATAAAGATGACAGCGTTTTTCTCAAATAAATGAATATACTTAACAGAATCCTAATAAAAAACAATGTGATAATGACTATTGTAACGTAAGATGTGATTTTAAAATGTATTTAAATTTTGCAGGCAAGAGGGAAAAAACAAAACAAAACACTTTGAAAGGGAAAGAGTCTTGGGAGGGGGAGCTTGCTGTGTCAGATATTAATATATATTATTAATATATCATAATTATATTGGTATAGAACTAGTATAAGAATTGACAAATTGATTTTTAAGAGTCAGAATGGTTCTAGATCATATACTGGTATATATGAAAACTTAATACAAGGAAAGAAGCATTTCAAATACCACTGCTTCTGAGATACCCTCACTGACCATCTGAAATATATTAGATTCTCCTTGCTGATGATGTCCTTATTAGATCTCCAGTATAATTATAATGGCTTGATTAATATCTGTCTGCTCCATGACACTAATGGCCATGTCCATCTTGTTCAAACCTACATAATCTACACCTAGCACAGTCCTGGTTTATAGTAAAAAATGCAGACTTACAGTCAATAATATTGTAATATACTTAACATAGTGGGCATTTGGTAATTTATAAATTGTTAAATCATTATGTTGTACACCTAGAACTAATTTAATATTATATGTCAATTATACTTCAATTAAAAACAACAAAAGGAGCGCCTGGGAGGCTTAGTTGGTTGAGCGTTCTCGGTTTCTACTCAGGTCATGATCTCAGGGTGGTGTGGGGCTCTGCACTCAGTGGGGAGTCTGCTTGGGATTCTCTCCCTCTCCCTCTGTCCTGCCCTCTGCTCTCTCTCCCTCAAATAAATAAATAAATAAAATATTTAAAAAAACTAAATGTAGGAAGTATTTGTTTAGTTTTTGAAACAAATAGGGGGAGAATAACAGCTTTTCTTTTCTTTTTTTTTTTTTTTAGATTTTATTTATTTATTTGACAGACAGAGATCACAAGTAGGCAGAGAGGCAGGCAGAGAGAGACAGGAGGAAGCAGGCTCCCCGCTGAGCAGAGAGCCCGATGTGGGGCTCGATCCCAGGACCTTGGGATCATGACCGGAGCCAAAGGCAGAGGCTTTAACCCACTGAGCCACCCTGGTGCCCCACAGCTTTTCTATATATTTGAGTGTATGAGAAATCAGCATTTGGAAAAAATTAAATTAGATATTTACCTCATAACATACTTCACTTTGAATTCCAGATGAATAATGGAGAGATAATGTATAAAATGTAACCACAAATATCTAGAAGAAGCAATAAATTAATATTTATTTTCTCTTGGAACCACAACAAAAAAGTAACTTACAGCATAAAGGCCTTTGAAAATTCACAGGTGAGGGGCACATAGGTGGCTCAGTCGTTAAGTGTCTGCCTTTGGTTCAGGTCATGATCCCAGGGTCCTGGAATTCTGCTCTGCAGGAAGCCTTGCTTCTCCCTCTCCCACTCCCCCTGCTTGTGTTTCCTTTCTTGCTGTGTCTCTTTCTGTCAAGTAAATAGATCAAATCTTCAAAAAAAAAAAAGAAAATTCACAAGTGAAAAGTTTGGTAGAACTGACATAAGAAATCTAATTAAATAGCCCTGCATATCAAAAACAATGCACAAAGCTTAAAGCAGAAAAATACCTGATAAATACAGCAGAGTGTGCTTAATTTATCAAGAACTTTTACAATTCCAAAGAAACAGTGTATGATAGTAAAATGTACAAAGGCTGTAAGCAATTTTCAAGAGAAATAGAAAAGGCCTATTACAATGTTCAACTTTGCTGTGTATCACAGAAATAAAATAAAAAACAGGGCATCATATTTTAATATGCCAAAGTAACAAAACTTTATTTTATTTTGACTTTATAAAAAATTTCTTCTTAAAAATTTTTTTTTTATGTTTTTAAATTTCTTTTCAGTGTTCCAGAATCCATTGTTTATGAACCACACCCAGTGCTCCATGCAATACGTGCCCTCCATAATTCCCACCATCAGGCTCACCCAACCTCCTAAAGCCCTCCCCTCCAAAACCCTCAGATTGTTTCTCAGAGTCCACAGTCTCTCATGGTTCATCTCCCCCTCCAACTTCCCCCAACTCCCTTCTCCTCTCCATCTCCCCATGTCCTCTGTGTTATTCCTTATGCTCCACAAGTAAGTGAAACCATATGATAATTTGCTCTTTCTGCTTGACTTATTTCACTCAGCATAATATCTTCCAGTCCTGTCCATGTTGATACAAAAGTTGGGTATTCAACCTTTCTGATGGAGGCATAATACTCCATAGTATCTATGGACCACATTTTCCTTATCCATTCATCTGTTGAAAAGTGTCATGGCTCCTTCCACCCTTTGGCGACTGTGGCCATTGCCACTATGAACATTGGGGTACAGATGGCCCTTCTTTTCACTACATCTGTATCTTGGGTAAATACCCAGTAGTGCAATTGCAGGGTCATAGGGAAGCTCTATTTTTAATTTCTTAAGGAATCTCCACATTGTTTTCCAAAGTGGCTGCACCAACTTGCATTCCCACCATCAGTGTGAGATGGTTCCCCTTTCTTCACATCCTCTCCAACACATGTTTTTACTGTCTTGTTAACTTTGGCCATTCTAACTGGTGTAAGGTGGTATCTCAATATGGTTTTGATTTGAATCCCCCTGATGGCTAGTGATGATGAACACTTTTTCATGTGTCTGTTAGCCATTTCTATGTCTTCATTGGAGAAGTGTCTGTTCATGTATTCTGCCCATTTTTTGACATGAATATCTGTTTTGTGTGTGTTGAGTTCAAGGAGTTCTTTATAGATCTGGATATCAGCCCTTTGTCTGTATTGTAATTTGCAAATATCTTCTCCCATTCCATGGGTTGCCTCTTTGTTTTGTTGACTATTTTCTTTGCTGTGTATAAGCTTTTGATCTTGATGAAGTCCCCAAAATTCACTTTTGTTTTTGTTTCCTTTGCCTTTGGAGACACAGAAGTTGCTGTGGCCGATGTTAAAGAGGTTACTGCCTATGTTCTCCTCTAGGATTCTGATGGATTCCTACCTCACGTTGAGGTCTTTTATCCATTTTGAGTTTATCTTCGTATGGTGTAAGAGAATTGTCGAGTTTCACTCTTCTACACATAGCTGCCCAATTTTCCCAACACCATTTATTGAAGAGACTATCTTTTTTTTTTTTTCCACTGCATATTTTTCCTGCTTTGTTGAAGATTATTTGACCATAGAGTTGAGGGTCCATATCTGGGCTCTCTAGTCTGTTCCACTGGTCTATATGTCTATTTTGTAACAAAACTTTAAAAACAAAACCTATAGTGAAATTAAATTTTCACCCGTAATATGTTTTTGTAGGGTGCCTGGGATATGACCAGCCAAGTAGCTACATTCCAGGGCTGGGACCAGAGCACCACTGAACACAGAGCCTGGAGGCAGAGATAATCCCATGGAAGAAGCCCTGAACTGGAAGATTTTGTTGGAGTTTATGGTTCATCACCATGAGGACCCCTGGAAGCCCTTTGAATGGCCAGAATGATGGAGGCTCTGCCACCTTTGGCACCAAATGTTCATGAGAAGGAAGAGATATCTAAAGCTGGAAGCCATACTGGTCTTTGGCATTGGCTGAATGTGTGCTTTCCTCCAATTTCTGTCTCTTGGGTTATTTTTTGTATTGAGCTTATTGACTAGAGAAATCCCTCTTGTCCAACTCCTCCTTTCCCTCAACTCCCTTTCCTTGTTACACTCAGAAGAGGGAAACCCAAACCCCCAAGAATGTGATGTGAGGCTGTGTTATCCCCCTTAGGCAACACTAGAAAACAGAAAGAGCTGGTGAGATTTGGCACAATATCACCAGGCCTTAGAAGAATAAAGCTGGACCCTGGGCAGCTTCGCATGGGATAGCCTTGGTGTGGGTCGACAATGAGCAATCAAAGGGCAAAAACTCTCCCAGCAGGAAGGGGTGGGTTTTCCAAAAGGGGGAACCCTTTGGAAAGTGTTCATGGACCCACCTTCCAGGTGAAAGCTAGGTCCAGACTTACCTTCTTTTGTGAGGCACAACTTGAAGTCCAAGCATGACAGTATCATGGTATCCTGCAGAGATGCATGTACCTTCAGCAAGGTACTTTGTGGATGGACACTTCTTAGTGGGTGAGGCTGGTGGGAGCAAAAGGAGCAGAGTTCACTGGAAGGGAGAGACTGGCTTAGTCTCTGTTTTCATTTCTTTAGGCTGTTGTCACAAACTACCACAAACTTCATGGCTTAAAACAACAGGAACTTACTCTGTCATAGTTCTGGAGACCAGAATTCCCAAACAGTTTTGTGGGGCTAAAAATCAAGGTGTAGCTAAGGATTGATTCTTTCTGAAGACTCCAGAGAGGAGAA
This sequence comes from Mustela putorius furo, assembly GCF_011764305.1. Classification (NCBI taxonomy): domain Eukaryota; kingdom Metazoa; phylum Chordata; class Mammalia; order Carnivora; family Mustelidae; genus Mustela; species Mustela putorius. The sequence goes on along the minus strand of NW_025421402.1, from coordinate 20,348,212 downwards.
GCCATTCCTGCCTCTTTCAGCCTCTGGAGGCTGTTGGCATTCCTTGGTTTGTGACCACATCACCCCAGACTCTGTCTTGTCATCAGATGGCCTTCTCCTCTTCCATTGTCAAGTATCCCCTACCTCCCTTTTCTAAGGACATTTGTGATTCGGGACAATTCGGGACACTCTCCCCATCTCAAGATTCTTAAATCATCACACTTGCCAAGTCCCTTTACCCTTGAAACATTTACAGCTTCCAGGATAAGGACCTGGATATCTTTGGGAGGAATTGTTTGGCCTACCACCACACCACTGACTTTCCAGACTCTGTTAGAAAAGGAACGTATCTGTCAGGTGGACATGGATGGGCACCACCTGTAGATAATGACAAAAGTAGAGAGACCCAGAGAAGACCTTAGGAATGAGAATGAGCACTGGGAAATAATCCCCCATGGGGAGATATTTATACTTTTGAGGAGAGAAAAGGAGAGGACACTGGTTGTAGTATGGATTACTGACTGTCTAGGACAGCATTTTTATTTTCCTTAAGCAGGTGACTAGAGACACACAAGAAGATAGTGTATGTTATAAAAATTGTGTCCTGATTTTCCTCAGTGAGAACCTCTCATAGGTCCTCCTTATTCTCTCCAGAGATACTCACCTCCATCCTCTGTCTCTGACAGACTGGTTTCTGCCATGCAAATATTCATACACTGAGGTTTTTGACTACCAGGAATGTATTACTATTTGGCCAGTTGGTTGTATAAAATCCTCTTCTCTGTCCCTGTCAGAACCACATGTACATTCTCCTCTCTAATTCCTTTCTCCATTCTTGATTTAATCTCCCCATGCAGTGCATCTCTGAATCTTTGTCCTGACAGCCTGTGTACACTTCTCCTTCCCATCCATCTCTTCCCCTGCCACACTAGCTTGTTGGTTTATCAGCATCCCATGGAGGCTGCTTTCTGCCCTGTCCATGAGGAGGGTGGCTGACTCCTGGGTCTTGCTGCTTGAGGCTCCACACCATTTGCCTGTGGAGTTCTTCCTGCCCTGTTAGCGAGTGTGTTTGAGCATGAAAATATGTGCACATATTCATTTGCCATTTGTTCAACAGATGTTTATTAAACATTGCCATTGGCTTGGCATTTTACTGGTCTTCAGGGAACAAAGATGGATGAGGCATGAAGGAGTTTATATTATAAAAATAAAATGGCTAACATTTATTGGGCATTTACTAGGTATAGGTTAATGTGTACTTTCTAAGTGAATTTTGCTAAATCCTACCAATGACCCATGGAGTAGGTATTTGCATCCTCACTTATAGAGAAGAAAGAAAAGCACTGGCCAGGGTCACACACCTTGGAGGGGGCTTGCTGGGCATCAGCTTGTCACTACAGAAAGGCCTCAGCTCTGAACTCAGAAGGCAGTGTGATTCAGGATGTGTTTTTCTGACCCTATGGCCTACCCTATGTTCAGTTGCTTTCTTGGAAATGTAAGGGAATTCCTGAAAAGTAAAACAAAGAGGACAAGTTATCCACACACACATTGCCTGAAAAGTCAAAATTGCTCCATTTCTTTTGGAGAACAGTCTAACAGAATATATCCAGATACTGGAAACTTTCAACCCACTTGCAGCCCTTCTGGGAATTTACTCTGAAGAAAGAACCCAAAACATGGAAAAAGCTTTAAGCCTGGGGACGATCCCTGAAACAGTATAAATAGAGGTATACAATTAACTTATAATGCATTCCAGTGCACAGAGGAAGTATAACTCTGCTTTCTTCTTTCCTGCAACTAACCTAATCTTCTTCAGGACTGCTCATCCTGTCATGCCCACCTCCCTGCCACCTCCCTTACTCCTCAGCCAACCCTGTGGGTCACAGGGAAACCAAAATGTCTTCTCATCTGGTTAGTCTGGCTCAATTTCTTTGGGATAGGGTCTCACGTTCTTGTTCCTCCCTTTGGTCCACATGGAGATGGCATCTGGGTATGTGGGAGAAGGTGTGACTGTGACTTCATGGATATGGGAGGACTGGGACCTTGGACACATAAGCATCGGTCTTTGCTTTGTTCTCTCCCTTTCCTGGCCTCTGTGGGGACAGCCCATTTCTCTGGGTATTCAGCCTGGAGCTGTAGAGCACCTGAGGTCTGGAGGTGACTCCCATTCAGTCCTTGGTCTGGGTAATTTGTCTTACACCTATTCACTGTTTACTGGAGGTGAGGATGAGAAGATGATTATGGATGTAAACAGTGAAGTTGAGAAAAACAACAGAGTTTTACAAACATACACACAGGAAGAAGACTAAAAGAGCAACTTTGGGACACCTGGGTGACTCAGCTGGTTAAGCATCTGACTCTTGATTTCAGCTCAGGTCGTGATCTCAGGGTGGTGAGATCCGCACTGCATTGGGCTCTGTGCTCAGCATGGAGTCTGCCTAAAATTTTCTCTCTTCCTTTCCATCTGCCCCTTCCCCTGTTCTCTCTTTCTCTCATAAAACTAACTAACTAAATAGATAAATAAAATCTTTAAAAGAGCAGCTTAAACCAACAGGCTGAAAATACTCATGCTTCAGTAATAGGTGAGAAAGAACACACCAAAATTTCATCAAACCTGGATGTTGAACTTGGAGAAAAAATGAACTCGTTCTTGGGTACAAAAGAAAAGGGATGCCCAAATATATTAGTAGCTGGTCAATAATTTGTATATCTGTACATCCCTTAAATGAATTTTAAATACAATGAAAAGTATTTGAAAAACTATTGTAATGAGCACTGGGTGTTATATGCAAACAATGAATCATGGAACACTACATCAAAAACTAATGATGTACTGTATAATGACTAACGTAACATAATAAAAAAATAAAGTCTTTGTATGATAAGGGGAAAAAAAAAAGAAAAACTAGAACGAAAAAGGGCGATCATTCTTGTCTGAGAATCAGCCTCAGGGAGCTCTGCACTTTGAGTCTCAATAGTTGAATATCTTCCCTTACAATGGTGTACTAAGCAGTCCTGGCCCTGGGCAGTCCTGGCTTATGACCTTGTTACCTGGGGAGGCACTGTCTGAGTGTTGATGGGAATCCAGGTTGGACCCTGCCGATCCCAGCCTTTCCTCCGTATATGACCTGTGGTAGGCTGGTAAGATTAGAGGCGGTTTTCCTTTCCTATTTTGACCATAATACTTGGATAAATCATTTTCTTAGGAAGGTGACTTTTAAATTATGGCCTTTCAAAGAACCTGGTTTGCATCACTAATTGAAGGAGGTCTGTTTTTGAGGTAATGTTGTTTCTAAGTACAAGAGGTAGAGTAGCATAGAACTGACCCTTAAGCCATGTGGTTGACGCCTGGTGGCAGGACATTCACCACAGGTGGTGGAGGAGACAGAACCTACAGCCACACCTTCTTTACCTAGGCTACACCTTCTTCTGCCTTCCTCTGCTAGAGACAGACCCATGGTCTCTCCAGTCAAATTGGAAGATAGAATTCATGTAGACATGAATCACTCAGGAATCATCACCAACAACCTCTCTGCCCTTGCCAGGAGCCCTTTTAGAGGGAAGAGATTGTCAGCATTTTGAGAAAGGGACTTAGTTATAAGACTAATTGAGAAGAGATGACTGAGGATGCAGGGTGCAGGGACACTTGGAAAGGGGGCAAGGGAAAGGGTCATGTAGGATGTGGTCAGCCAGGCGAGCGACTCCTCTGCTGAGAGGTTCTCACAGGCACGCTGGCTCCATATTCAACCTTGTGTTGGGCCTGCTGCTTACCAGGATCAGGTAGATACATATGTTTACCTTCACATCTATTATTTAAAGGGCTCCTCGTTTAAATACTCCTATGCTTGTTCACAGTTTTAGTCATTTCTTGAATTTAATTCAGTGACGGCGTTGCAAAACTGTTCAGCAGGAAATGGCTGTAATATGTTTTGCAGACATCAGAAATACCCCGAGGAGAAAGTTAATGGGGGAGAACATAATAAGCCTTCTTGTGAAGAGTAAGATGTGGGATATATTTTATCTTAACAGTTTTTGAGAAAGCCCCTGGAGGTTGTTTTTATGTGGGTAAGAGTTTTTCATTAAAGTAGAATTTTTTTATTATTATTCTTATTTTTTAATTTGAAACATTTTTGCGTTAAATTTTTTTTTCTAAAGGAAACCTCAGGCCAAGCCCCCTCATCTCCTGTGATCTCCCAATTATATTTGTTAATCTTGGATGTAGAAATACCAGGACAAGCATTAAAAAGGCTTCTTTTTATTTTCCATGAGGATTTTCCTTTGGAGGAGAGATTCCAGTAAGTAAAAGAGCCTTTTTCAAAAAGATTTATTTATTTATTTTAGAGAAAGAGAGAAAAAGAGTGCAGTGGGGGAGGGTAGAGAGAGAGGGAGAGGAAGAAATCTCAAGCAGACTCCCCACTGAGCATGAAGCCCCACGCCAGGAACCTGAGATCATAACCTGAGCTGAAATCAAGAGTCAGATGCTTAACTGACTGAGCCATCCAGGTGCCCTGAGCTGATTCAGTTTTAAACAACCAGGATAATCTGTAACAGTCAAGCACCAAGCTTGAACTTGTATAGTAACCACTTGTAGGCTGGTGTTCTGTATTTGATGTAGTGGTGAGGAGGTAGTCTTTGTCTTTGCTTATTTATGTTTAGGTGACATAGAGCCCTGCCCTGATGATGAGGAGTCATTGTCTTTATATTCTGGCTTTCAGCTACACAGAGGACAGCTCTCAATGACCCATTCCAAAGCCATTTTAAAGGACTTTTCAGTAATATGAGAAGAGGCTGTTTACAAAAAAGTCATAATAACAAATGATATTTCCAAAGGGTTAAGGGAGCAAGGTTTGGTTCCAAGATGGCACTTGGGGTGGGAAGGGAGGATCAGTGTGAGAACTGGAGCTAAAAAGATGTCTATGCATGTGTAAAAAATGTTAATAGCAAAGATGGATGCAAAAGAATGAAAAGTTGCTTGAACAGAATGGGGCTAGATGTGTGGTGGGATCTGAGTGTCTCAGCTGGTCTATTTCTGTCCCTTCTCACCTTCCATTCCTCCCATCTTTCTATCCCTCCATCATTTGTTTCTTCCTTCCTTTTCTTGAGAGAGAGGGGAAGAGGAGCAGAGGTAGAGGAGAGAGAGAATCTCAAGCAGGCTCCATGTCCAGCAGGGAGCCAACATGGGACTTGATTCCATGACCCTGAGATCAAGTGTTGGATGCTCAAATGACAGAGCCACCCAGGAACCCATGTTTCTTCTTTCTATATAATAAAAGTTTCCACTAGAGCTTAGTAACGCTATCTGAATTTAACTGTGGCTGTGGGGAGGGGGTTGTCAGCCATATAAAATCTGCATGAGCATGGGGCATGGGAACTGCCTCTGATGGCATACATGCTGAGCCTGGGGAAGACCACTCTAGGTCCTGGATTTGCCAATATGCAGAAGAGGTGAGGAGGAAACATAGGAGGAGGGAAGGGATACAATGATCCTTGATTTGGAAGTGACTTCATTTTCCTTAATAGAGATTCTTTCTTTTGACTTAAAAGAATCCCTTCTATAGTTCATTTCCTTCAGTAAGAAAATACCAGCTTTTTAACCAGTGCATGAGTTTGTTAGGGCTGCCATAACCCAGTACCATGGACGGGGTGGTTTCAACAATAGAAATTTCTTTTCTCACAGTTCCAGAGGCTAGAAGTCTGAGATCTGGGTGTTTGCAGGATCGGTTTCTTCTAAAGTCCCTTTCCTCAGTTTGGAGATGGCCATATTCTGTTTCCTCACATGATCTTCCTTCTGTGTGTGTCTGTGTCCTAGTCTCCTAGTCTCATTTAAAAAAAATTTTTTTTAAATAAATATATAATGTATTATTAGCCCCAGGGGTACAGGTCTGTGAATCGCCAGGTTTACACTCTTCACAGCACTCACCATAGCACATACCCTCCCTAATGTCCATAACCCCACCACCCTCTCCCTACCCTCATCCCCTTGGCCCCCCTCAGTTTGTTTTGTGGTAGTCTCCTATTCTTATGAGGACATCAGTCATATTGGATTAGGGCCCATATATGATGTTAGTTGAACTTACTTTGAATTTAATTACTGTAAATATCCTGTCTCCGAATAGCATTAGTCTTCTGAGGTAATCAAGGTTAGGATCTCAATACATGAATTTTGGGAGACTCGATTCAGCCTATCATGCCTGAAACAGGTTCTAAAACAATTTCCTCCTTTATCCTGTAGTCTCTTTTAAATAATGCAATACACTAACTGAGAAAACTTGGAAATTTGGAAAGCTTTCCAAATGTATAGAGATTTAAATTACACAATTTACAGATCTACCATAGATGAAGATACAATATATTCTTTCACTGCCTCCAAGGATTCTGATGGGATCATTGGCATGTCTTCTGTATTTCCAAAATCTTGATATTTGATTTCATAATCATTAATCAAAGGAGTCTTTATTAGCCACTTTCTTTCAAACAATAAGTGTGCAATCTTGTCCTCTGAAAAATAATTAACTTGCAAGTTATATATTTTTAAAATTATTAGTTAATTACAACATAAATACTTATTAAGGTTCAAAATCAATTCATATTTTATACTTCCTCTTAGGCAATTTAAGAACTTTAAACTACTTCAGTCCCTATTTCCACCCCCCCTGTTTTTAAGTGATTATTTTTATGTATTTTAATTTTGTTTATTTTAAACCCCATTTTATTACTGCTTTATACAGACAGTATTTATTTAGACCGACATAATTTCCCTTCCCATTTCTATTTATATTTTTTCTTGTATACCCAGGTTTCTATCTAGGAATATTTTCCTTCTACTTGAAGGACACTTTTAAAATTTTCATTAGAACTAGTGATCAGTTCTTTCAGTCTTTGTCTAGGGATGTTTTTAATGAACATTATTTTGGGGAGATATTTTTGAGAGATATAGAATTGCAGTTTGGCATTTATTTTCTTTCAAGACTTTGAAGATATTTATATATTATTTTCTGACTTTCATAATTTCTATTGAGAAGTCAGCTATCAAACTTCTGAAGGCAATGCATTTATTCCCTAGCATCTTTTATGATTTTTGTCTTTTTTTTTCCCCAATAATTTTACTTTGTTGGGTCTAAAAGTGGTTTTCTTTTCTTTCTTTCTTTCTTTTTTTAATCATGCTGCATGTTCATTGAGTTTACTGAATTTATGGTTTGAAATCTTTCATAAGTTTTGGAAAATTCTCATCTTTTATCTCCAAGTATTCCCTTACAGCATTCTTTCCTCTCTGAGACTGTAATTACAAATACATTAGATTTTTCTCCAGTATCCCATTTACCCTTTCTCTTTTATCAATATTTCCTATCTTTTTGTTTCTCTTCATGCTTTGGTCTGGTTATTTTTTATTTTCTAGTTCTCTATTTCTTTCTTTGGTTGTGTCTACTGCTATTTAAGCCCATAGGTTCAATTATTATATTTTAAGTTCAAGAATTTCCATTTGATTTCCCTTTAGTTCTATCCTTAAATTCTTTTCTTATCCTTTTATTTCTTGAGCATATTAACTGTAGTTACCTGAGGTCCGTATTTGGTATCTTTTTTATCTGGTTGCCTGTGGCTCTGTTTTAGTTTTTTCCTGTTTGCCTTGTTTTTCAGTTATATGGGTAGATCTCCTAGTATGCCTTGTTATTTTTCACTGTGCCAGTTATTGTATATAACAAAAGAGAGATAATTTTAGTCTCTTGATAAGGTTATTTTCCTGCAGAGAGGATTTACTCTGCAGGAAAAGAGGATTTCTTCTACCAGACAACTAGTCTAGGAGTACACAGGTCACCTTAATCCAGTCAGGAACTGAGGTGATTCAAAGCTGGATTTATGTTGCTATAGTTGTTGCTATGCTACACTGTCCAGATCTACTTTCTTGACTGAAGGACTTGTTTCCCAAATTGCCAGACATGATGCTTGCAGTCAGCCTTCAGCTTTTAGTTCTCCCAGGTAGTATCCATAACTAAGGAGAAGCATTTTTTTTTTCAAGGTCATATCCTCTTCCCAAAGGCAGCCTGTATCCAATGACTGGTAAATGTAGGGTATAAAGGTCTGGTTCCCTTCCTTCAGTGTGGGAAAACTCTGTGGGGCTGTCCATGCTTCAGAGCTTCCTGTAGAATTTGCTGAAGCCTTTACTGAGATTCCTTCATAGCCCAACTTCTCCCTCTCTCCAACCTGCTTCTATCTGTTCACCATAGGCGTCAGTCTGAGGAAACTTATAAATAAATTTCCTGTATGCTGATATCTACTAGAAAGTCTCCTTCTATTTTGGATTCATCATTTTTTCCTTGGGTATGATTTTTTGGGTCTCACCTCTAATCTTGTGAGGTTTACCAGAGCTCTTCTTAAATGGAAAACCATAAACTCTATATGTCCCCACAGGATCTTTTGGAAGCTTTTCTAGATTTCTCGACCACATTTTCACAATTATTATACATCTGAGGACCCAATGCAAGACTTATCTCTTTGGTCTCCCATCTTCTTCCACATACTGTCCCCACAATTTTAAGCTGCACATATAACTGTTTTGTGTTTTTGAAGAAATATTTTTAAAATGTTGTCTGTGGTTGTTTTCAGAAGGGCACTTATAATTCTTTTTGCCTGGTTTGCCATTGCCAGAAGTAGAAATTGTTACATTTGTGATTTGAATGAAAAGTTATTTGAAAAATTTAAAGTCTGACTCAATTTAATTATATTCGACAATTTTATTTTATGTATATGCCAAATGCTGAGCTGTGTTCTAGGGATAAACTTATGGATGTTATATTATCTTTCTGCCCCCAAGGAGCTTATAATTGAATAACAACAACAAAATAGATACACTTTTAAGATATTACCTTGATTAATAATGATAAGACATTCAAAATACAGCTAGCTGTATTTCCTGGCAAGTTGCCTTTGGTGGAAAACCTGATAAAAGTCAATATGCTAAGTTGCTATGATAGGTAGATTTATGTCTATGACTACATCCTGTTGCTCAAAGTTAATAGAAGCTTGGACTGTGAAAGCAGGTCTGATCACAAAATCAGTACAAATCGGAAGGAGGAGGTGGGTCAACACTGTTATCACAACACCTTTTGTGCAAGGGCAAGAATGGATACACAACTGGGACCTTGAAGTCAACAATAATGCCAGCTTAAAAGAAACACTTTCAAGACAAATACCATATGGTTTCACTCACATGTGGAATCTAAAAAATAAAACAAATGAACAAACAGACTCTTAAATACAGAGAACAAACTTGTGGTTGCCAGAAGGCAGAGTGGGCAAAATAGGGGAAGGGGAGAGAGATGCACAAACTTCCTTATACAATAAATAAATCACTGAGATGAAAAATACAGTGAACATGGTCAATAATATTGTAATAACATTTGGTGACAGAGAGTGACTACACACACTGTGGTGAGCATTGCCTAATGCATAGAATTGTCAAATCAATATATTGTGTACTTGAAATCAATATAACATTGTATGTCAATTATATTTCAATAAGAAATAAAAAAAGAACCCTTTCTGTGATTGAGCTTATGGGATGGCTGTAATGTAACTTAGTGGGCCAGGTAGTGCAAAGTGAACCAAATCAAAGGATTTGAAAACCAAGGAGAAGTGCACTTGAAGAAAGCCCTGAAATCTAGCTGTGGGCTCCAGGAAAGGTCCGTGATCTGCTGAGAAATACCAATTGGATGTGACAAGCAGTAAATCCTTGTGATTCCATAGAAGAAATGGCTGTAAGCAGGAACTTCATACTTGGCAGTCTCTGTTCTGTTATGCTTGGGCTGAGAAGACTGAGGTGAAGTCCAAGTATCCCACATTGAGACCCGGAGAAGGGCAGAAGCCTAAGCAGAACGTAACAGGTATGAATAGGGTGCTGGGTATGACAGAAAGTTGGGACAAAGTGCAAATTTGTTTACAAGGTGTGGCTCAGCTTTCAAAGGTGGGCCCTGAAGGGACAATCCAGGTGGCCCATTATAATGTCTAGAGGGATCTTTTGGAAATCTGGTTTAGTTGAGGAGAAGGAATGTAAACAGGTGAAGTTTAGTCTTAGGAGGGGAGGTGGTGAATGAAAGAAGACCTGCCAGTACTATGCATGAAGGAGATAGGGTGAGCTGGATTCAGGTTAAGGGTAAACAAACAAACAAACAAAGAGGCTTCTTTCTGCTCTTACATCTCAAAATCCAGCCATCTGGCTGGCCCAGAGCATGGACACTTGAATGTGTTTTGCTGTTCTATGGGTCTTATGGAATCCTTATGCCTGGACCAAATGAATGAATTTTCCAAAACTTTTTTTTTTTTTTGGAAATACATTTTTGAGATTCCAAGAAGGCAGGAGCTTTCTGTTATCCATATCTTTTCTTTTCTTTCCCTTCTTTCTTTCTTTTCTTTTCACTTTATTTATTTATTATTTATTATAAATTATTATTTATTTATTATAATAGAAACTAAAAGAGAATCAAAACCTAACATAATATGTGTTGTCCCCTCTGCCTTCGGCTCAGGTCATGATCTCAAGAGTCCTAGGATAGAGCTCCACATTGGGCTCTCTGCTCAGCAGGGAGCCTGCTTCCTCCTCTCTTTCTCTCTGCCTGCCTCTCTGCCTACTTGTAATCTCTGCCTGTCAAATAAATAAATAAAATCTTAAAAAGAAATATGTGTAATCCCCTCAAGGAACTTACACATTCAGTGTATTCTTTACACACCTATTAGCTGCCAGGTGCCAGGCTGAGTAAAGAGGGTATAAAGATAGAAACATGGATGTTTCTTATACTAAAATACAAGAATAAAACACATAGACCAACAATGAGTGATACACATAATTTCATCAAATAAAATTCTGAATTTAAGTTCAGAGATTGGAGTTAAACACAAGGTAGAAGTTTAGCATGCATTCACACATGAGAGTTCATGCATGAACACACACACACACATTTATTTTATTTATTTTTTAAAAAGATTTATTTATTTATTTGTGTGTGTGTGTGTGTGAGAGAGAGAGGCAGTTAGTATGACAGCAGTGATCAGAATCAGGCGTCTTTATCCTGAGAATATGTCACAAAGGCTGTGATTTTATTTCTTCTCTGTTCTGGGCTTCTAAACTCAGTGACTGCTGTCACTGGGAGAGAGAGAGAGAGAAGGAGCAAGCACTGAGGACATACAAACTGGAGGGGCAGAGGGAGAGGGAGAGAAAATCTCAAGCGGACTCCATACTGAGCACAGAGCCCAAAGCAAGGCTCAATCCCAGAACCCTGAGATCATGACCTGAACCAAAATCAAGAGTCGGCTGCTTAACCAACTATGCTACCCAGGTACCTCCCCTATCTCATTTGAAGATGTTACTCCTCCCCATCCTATAACCTCATTCCTACCACTGAACTTTGGGCATGGTAAGTTTTCAATACATCTTTGCTGATTGGATCTCATGATGAAAATATTATTTATGGAAAGTTATTCTGATTCTTAGATGCAGAATGAATTAGAGTTGGGTATCAGGGACCCAGAAACATCTTCCCATTGCCAGAGTCCTCACATGTAAAATAGAGAGATGAATAAAAAAGGGAAATCTACATTATTGGTTGAAAAACAATTGTTGCTCAACAGACCCAGCAGCAGAGAGCTGTTGTTATGACTGGTTTCACAGCTTGGGGAACAGCTTTGTCTTGATTCTTCTGCATACCCTCCCATGCAGGATTCCTACGGACAGTAACCAGCGTTATATGAACTGACTTCTCCCCAGGCAGAGAAATGGATTGCCCTTAAAATGAGCTAAGTTAACCTATTCACATAGTGATGAAACCAAATCTGTGTTCACTTTCACTTAGAGAGCAATCATAGAGTGACCCATTTAAAAATGCGGTGGCTTGGGTGGCTGGGTGACTCAGTTGATTGATCATCTGCCTTCCACTCAGGTCATGATCCCAGGGTCCTGAGATTGAGCCCTGCTTTGGGCTCCCTGCTTAGTGGGGATCCTGCTTCTCCCTCTTCTTCTGTCTGCTGCTCCCCTGCTTGTGCCTGCACTCACTCACTCTCTCTCTGTGTCAAATAAATAAATATAATCTTAAAAAAATAAGTAAAAATGTGGTGGGCAATACTTAATGGAGAACACAAAGTGCATATGTCTTCCTTCCTGGTCAAGACTATCTCCCATTATAAAAATTGAAAATGGCAGAGACCCACATTCTTCAGCTTCTGTTAGAACTGGTGCATAAGCATGGCATCTAATCCTGGCCAATGGGTCCTGAGAAAAGTCTGCTGGTAGTTTCTTTTCTATTTTTTTTTTTCAAGTTAAAAAAAAAAGATTTTATTTACTTATTGCTGGGAAGCTTCTGAGAACAGGAAGTAAGAGGAGAAAAATCCCTTCCCTGTCTTTTGACTCAGGATGGAGCCAATGTGAGGATGTGATGTAGGAAGCAGTGGCCATTGGCAGCCATCTTGAGCCCATGAAGCCATAAGATTCAGGATGAAAGGCTTTACACTAAGAATGGCAGAGAAGAGAAATGAAAACACTTGGATTCTTGATGAGATCATTGTGTCCCTGAGTTAATTGGTCCTGGGAACATCATCTCTGTTATTTGAGATATTGACAATATTCTTAATGTGCCAACATTTATTATTTAATTATCTGCTTACTTGTAGCTGAACACACTCTAAAATACAGCAAGACATATAAGAAATAGTAGAGAGAACCCTTGAAATTCTTGCAGTTTGATATATGTGAGAGGTAAAGTAGGTGTGACCAAAGCTAAGGAATTAAAGCTGGAAATAGTTGAGTATGAGTGAAACATAAGTGGCCTTATTGTATCATATGCTGGGGCAGTTAGTATGACAGCAGTGATCAGAACCAGGCGTCTTTATCCTGAGAATACGTCACAAAGTCTGTGATTTTATTTCTTCTCTGTTCCTGGCTTCTAAACTCAGTGACTGCTGTCATAAAAGCTTGTCATTTCCACTCTGGGTGTTTTTCATTAAGACCATTTATGCTGTTACCAGGAATGGGAAATGGGGAGCAGAGAGGGTTGGCAGGGGACAAGATTCACTGTTAACAAGTAAAATATTTTCAGATGTTCCTTGGGTACAGAAAATGTTCCATTATGTCACAGAGTCATTCATCCCAAGAATCCATTGCTTTCAGACCTTGTTAAAATGATGACTTCCTGCAGTGACACACACAGCTGTGGGGGACTGTCAGCACCATTGGGTAGTAACGGGGATTATTTTCTTCAGCCAGGAACTCCACACACCTCATCCCATCCTTGCTTCCCTAGTTTTCACTCACCAGGTCATCTAGAGTATCAGTGGGTCTCTATCTCACCCAAGTCCAGGATAACCAAGCTCTTGAATCAAGGAAGGACTGATGTTTTTTTCACTCTATTATGGTTTTTGTTAGTGGGTCATGAAATAAATTTATTGGGGTGAGATCAGCATTTAGAGAAGACAAATAGAATAAAGTAGCACAGAATTACTAAAATAGAGAAGAATATAACTGAGCAGGCTAGAAAGCATCAGAAAATGCTGAATATTAGGAGAGGAGAGTGTTCTAAAAGTCTTGGTTCAGTTTTAGATATATTCTTAAAAATGCATTTTTAATTTTAATTTTTTGTTTCAGTACCTCTGATTGAAGAGGCAGACACTGACTGAAAAAAATTGAAGGTGTATCTTTTGAAGGTCACAAAACTAAATAAATACATAATAAATTTAAATATAGTCAAATTATGTTGTTCTAGGTTTTTAGCACTTATCCTTCTGAGATTATTACAACTTAAAACTGTACTAGGGTATTTGTGACACTCTGTCTTGCTCTGTGAAATTTTTTTTTGTGTGTGTGTGTATTGGTAAAAACAAACAAACAAACAAACAAACAAACAAAAAACCCCCTAAAACATATTTCGGAACCGCTCTTCTAGTGTACTGGAGATTTCTATTCAGTTCCAGCACATGGTTCCAATCTGATTTTTCTAATGTCTTATTTATATCATCTGTGAGCATAGGCATTAATTAGCCTTTGAGCTAGAATTCCTATAGAAGCTAAATACTGGGTCCAAAGAAAACAAGCACAGAGTACAAATGAAACTCAAAGCTCTCTGCCTCTTCTTTTTGATCCTTTTCTTTCTACTTCAGAGAAATCTATATTTCTGGCAGAACATCCAACTGAGGGAGCTGCTGAAGGAAGAATACTGGTGTTACCTTCTGAAATGGAAAGTGGTAAAAATTGGACTGGCCAGCTAGAAGGAGAGGCCCTAAAACAAAGGTCCTACACAAATTGAGTCTATTGTGTTTTTTTGATCTGAGAAAGGGATTAGCTTAGTTGGTTAAGATTTTCCCTTACCAATAAAAGTCCAAATATGTCTGACACTCTTCTTTTAAGGTCTATTTCCCCATGAGCCATCCTTCTGTACTTCCATTCCAGCCTCTCTCTCTCACATACACACACACACACACACACACACACACACACACACAAAACCCTGCCCCAATTGTTTGGTTTTATTTTCCTCAGTCACATTTGCAAATATGCCTGGAAAAAACCTGTGAGTGTCTGCTCCACACAGAATGTGTGAATGAGGCTGCATCCTAGCGACATATGCTACTCTACTTGGATGGGAGACAAAATCAAACATGTTTGAAGAAATCCTACTCTTTCTGATGAAAGGCTCACTCATCTATCATTTATCTATCTATTATCAATCAATCATCTATCAAGAACCAGTGGGTGAGCAGTGGCTCAGAACCAGACACTCTACTAAACCCTGGAGTCACAAAGGAATATACAACATTATTCTCAGTTTCCAGAAGCTTTCTGTTTCATGGCTGAGATAGATGAACATCCCACAGTGGCACTGCAGAATGTAAATGCTACGTTAGAATTATGTTCAGTCAGTGTGAGAATACAGAGGAAAGCAAGCCAACTGGAAGAGGAAAGCTGAGTCTGATGAAGATTCCAAGATTTAATGGGTACAAGATATCTAAGGTGTGGGGAGTGGTGGAATAGGAATGGGAGGGGAAGGGATAAATTTGGAGAAGATCATCCAAGCTGAATGTGATAGCATACGAGCAGGTACAGAGGTGCTAGTGAACATGGCATGCTTGGGGAGAACTGCAGATAGTAATACATGAAGATTGTGGGGGTGCAGTGGTGGAAGGTGAGCCTGGAGGACTGGATGGTGCTGGGTTATGAAAGTCCTCTTGTTGGGGTGGAATGAAATGAATGAAAATCTTCTCTCCCTTCCTTTTGCTGGATGTAAAGTTAAAGTGGAATTTGGTGGAACCAATTTGAGGGGAATTTATTCATAGGCCCATACACAGCTGATGACCTGAGTCTTGTAACTTAGGTCAGACTCAGGAGAGTTGCAAGCATGTAGAATCAAGATTTATTGTTTCACAAGGGGAAGAGACTGAGAGGTTAACTCAACTTAACTCAACTCCTGGCATCCAAAGTCCAAGATAAAAGAGTAAACAAGGAGGCAGGTGGGCTTAGAGTCACACTAACTGGAAGACTAGCCTTCCTTCTTATGATTTCTATATGGACTGCTATAGTTATTGTTCAATGCATAGTCCAGCAAAGAGAGAGTAAGATTGACTTATACACATGAAGTTGATGAGTTTGGGTTTTGTCCAGAAGACAATGGTGTACTATTGAAGGATTCTAAATAGGGTGTGAAGTGAATATATTTACATGTTAGAAAGGTAGATGAGTTGGCTAAAGTTTAGAAGATGCCTTATAAACAAAGACCAAACCTTTCAGAGGCTTTTGTGGTGATCCAGACACTAAGGAATAATGGTCTGCACCAATGAAAACAGTAGTATGAGGATGCAAAAAACATGAAGGTACTTCAATGACTGATTGGTTGTGCTAAATAGTGAGGGCTTTAGAAAGATTGTTTTATTTCTGGCCTTGTGGGCTGGCTAAGTGCAGGGTATTATTGATTGACATAAGCATACAGGAAGAAGAATGTCTTCTGGAGAACAATGGAATGTTCAAGTTCTGACATGCTCAATTTAAATGGCTACTGAGGGGAGATGTTCAGTAGGAGATGGGCCACATCATTCTGGATGGATTTCAGGTGGGAGGAGGCCAGGGAATATAGATTGGGAATTATCAAAAGATAGGAAATCATTTGAAGCCAGGGGGATGGATAAGTTTAACCAGAGAATGTGTGGGTGGCATGAAAAGAGAAAGTCAAGATGAAGAATACTGGAAATCACCAATATTTAAAGGATGGCTGGAGGAAATAAGTGCAGTGGAGGGGCCAGAGATGCAAGGGTAAAAGAGATATGGGGAAAAATCAAGAGTGAAGGTATCATAGGAATCCAATGTGGCTTTCCAAATTTTTCAAGAAAAGCATAATGGAAGTATTAAATGTCACAAGTCAGTTAAATAAGGTGGCCCTGAGAGTTGAGTGCCAGATTTGGCAAGAGGGGCTTTGTGGGAGACCTTTACAAGACCGGTTTAGTGGAGGGGTGAGCACACAGCTTGAATATAGGTGATTAAGTAAAGAATAGGGAGTAAGACAGTAGATATAGAAATTTCAAGACACGTATACAACTTTCCTAAATGTCAATTACACTAGCATGAGCTAAACTCTCTCTTCCCTATTCCCTTCCTTCCTTCCCTTCATGTCATCCTCCTACACTGTCTTCCTTCTCTTTCTTATTCCCTTCCTCCTATCCACAAATGCATACGGGACATGCACTATGGGCCAAGAAATGTAGAAGGCATGGGATACAAAGGTAAAAACAGCACAACCAGTCTCCTGCAGACCATTGTCTAGTAAGTGAAACAAGATAAAAATAATATGGTGAAAAAGGAATGCGACCTATAGAAAGCAGAGATCAAGAACAATGTGGATATTTAATTCTTAGTCTGCCTAGGCAGAGTGGGGAGGAGCAGAAGACACCGTGGAGAAAGCAACATTTGAAGTGGTTGAGTTTTATGAAGATTAGGGCAGGAAGCATCCCGGGTGTAGGAAACAGAGAAAGCAAAGGGTCAAGGGAGAAGTGCTGGAGTTTGTGCAGACAGCAGTGAGTAGTTCTGAGAAGCTAGCGCACTGTGCAGGAGGCAGAAAGCAGGGTTAGAAAGGAAGGATGACAGAACTTGCATACGAGGTCAGAGGTTCTGGGCCTCAAGGGAGAGATCGTGGGGAGTTTTGAGCAAGAGATAGGTGATCAGAGCTGCACTTCATGAGCATTTTTCTGGTAGAAAAGAGTCATCCATAGTGAAAGACCCCAAGCCCAGACACAGAGGCTAAGAAATAACGAACTAGGACTTCAGGTTGTACCAATCAAAATGTCTGTTGAATCAACATTCATTGACAATAATGAATAATCAATATGACCAATGATTTAGCGAGCTGGGGAGTTTGTTTCCTCTTTTTTTGTCTGCTCATTGTCTGCATCTGTTGTCTTCTTTAAAGAAAAAAGTGAATCTTATTCTCAGTGTCATATTGCAGCAGTGCATTGAATAAAAATAGCCGAGCGTGATTAAAACTGTTTTTTTTTTTTTCAGTTCGTTTGCTTTTGCTATAGATTGATTTTCTGAACACCTGTTTGACACTGGAAGTCTTTAATCTATTAGGATTTTGGAGGTTGACTTTTTAATAGGCCGCTTATACACTTTCTAAAACTGATTGTGATTTAGATCATAGCTACCGAAATGAACAACTGACCAACAACTCTTTTGGAAGATAGTCTAATGATGAGTGTCCCGTCTTACAATGGAAATAATACGTGGGCATCTGGAGCCTGTTGACTCACTACTCAAAATCCCAATTCTCAAGCCACCCAGTATGTGAGATATGAGTCAGGCTCAGGCTATGGGGAAAGACCGGGCCCTTTTTGGGCACTGAGCATGGAAGGTGCATTGGCCCTGACCTTCCTTGTATGGTTTGTAAGAGATATTGATACACACTCAATTCATGGCTTGGTCTCCCAGAGCAATGCTCTCAGCATCAGAATCCCTTGGTGGGGGGGGAGTCTTGATTTCCATGTTGATTGTAAATAATGTGTCCTGATCCTTGATTCTTCTTTCATTAAAATCAAGACTTTTTTTTTTCCTATCCTGGTGGTTTATTTCTTCTTTTCTTTTTCTCAACAGCATTTTGGGGAAGATGTGGAAATTTCTCTACAAATACTTTTCACCTTCTGAATTGATCAGTAGATGGAAAGCATTTGAGAAGCCTGGACACAGAAGGATGGCCAACCTAATGAAAAGGAGACATCAGAATTTGCCACTCTTTTTGACAAAATGCCTCAATAATTTTGAAATTTTAATATTTTTTTTTAAGTTGCTTAGCCCAGACCACTAGATGTATGTCAGAGTTCTCTTCTAAAACACATAGTCTTGTAGTCAACCCCAGCCCAGGCATGTCTGTGTTGGACTCAGTATTTTGTACTTTTTAAAAAGTATTCTTCATAAGACCAGATTTTAGGCTCACTGGCTTTGCATTGGCATACATTCTAGGGCTTTTAACTCACGGATTGGTCTTAATCACAGTGTCCTTTGAGCTGGTTCTAAGAATTGCTTCTTTTTTTACTTGCCCTAAGGACTTACTATGAATTCAGCGTCAGAAAATTCCAGGCTCACAAACAGGAATGACCAGTCTTGCTTTAGTACAAGAGCTTTCTGTGCCATTCTCTTGTACTCTCCCAGGGAGCCCTCATGCTGGCCTCATCCTTGGATGGTCAGTAGCACAGGGCCAGGGTCTGTCTTGCTGGTCGCACCTATGCGGGTCTCTTCTTCCTCCCTTCCAACTCCCAGATTCTTCTTCCATCTCTCCTTTCCACCTTCATGTCTTCTGCTGTTCATGAAGGGCTCTGAAACTCCAAATTTCCGCAGGCAGAGGAGTTTGGCTCTTTCTTACCTCCTCCTTTGTCATTGTTCCAGTTCGCTGTCTAAGGAAAGATGTAGCATCTCATACAAAAGGGTGCTCGATCAGGTTATTTTTCCAAAGCAAAAGTGATACGCTCTGATACTAGACAGGCACTTCTCGTGTACGCAAAACCATGCAATTCATTCTTCTCTCTGCTCCAGATGATGTCCACATTGTTGCTTCTGGTTTTGGACCACAAGCTCTTACGGCATAGATTCATAGCATTATTTTAATTCTCTGAGATTATCCATGATCCCCTCCTAAGAAGTTGGGTGCCAAGTACTTCATTGATTTTTGGAAATGAAGACAGTTTAAAATAGGTTGACGAGAAAAGCTGGTGGCCTCTGTGAAGATACAGTTCGAGGGACCCTACTGAAAAGCCACGACCACGTCTCCCTGAGTGGGAGGGCGCCCAGCTCTGTGTGTCCCAGAGCATCTGTAGCATTGACCGTGGTCAAGATTACCCTTAAACAGGCTGGTTTCTCCCACACCTAGCAAGAAAGAAAGAAATAAGGATATTAAGTGCGAACAACTCAGCAAATAATTCACTAGTGAAATTCCAAATATTTGGATGGAACTATTAGAATTCTGATAACTATGCCCTCAAATGACAGGTACCTAGTTATTTTCATAAACCGATGACTTGGACTGAATTTTTGTTTGGCCATCTGGGTTGCTATATGGGAGTGGGAAACAGTAGATTTGATTTTAAGGATGTAGAGTTTTAGAAAAATGGCTTCCCACAGCTCAGCAAAGATAGTCAAACAGCCTCGCTGAGCACAACGTGATTAGAGCAATCTCAGATGATGATCTGCCAGAGAGATAAAGAAACACAGCTCTGAGTTTTTCAGAAAAAAAATTATGCAAATGCATAATAAAAACCTAAAAATGTAACAACTTCAATTCTAGCCCAGCTATGAGATAAAAGAGGAAGTAAAATTATTATACTAATTTGAAGAAAATGTTTGATAAACTGCTTTAAAAATTGTGAGTATATACATATTGATGCAAGGCAGAAATACAAAGAAAGGAAGTGTACTTTAATCTCTGTTCAGAAGAAGATTTTTTTCCCAGCTCATAGACCATTAGACAATCTCTAAACACAGACTTGGGAGAAGTAACAGTTGTTGAGGGTATATTTGGAAATCGGAAGGGAAGCGGGATTGCAGAAGATGACTCAGAATCAGGAGCCAGGGTCTGGGTTCGGTTGTAAAGCTCTAGCACAACCTTGCCATGTGACAAGGAGTAACATGGTCTACCTCTGGGCTTCAGTTTTCCCAAGTAGTAAAGAAAGTGGCTTGGAGTAGAAAGCTTCCAAATTCTCTTTCAATTTTATATTAGGACACTGTGGTTCCAAATATGAAATTCACAAGTATTTTCACTGCCTTCATTGCTAACTCCTTTCTGGGTCTGTTGGTTATTCTGCTAAACCGGAGGGTCTGCAAATTTGGCGTGCATCAGAATCCCCTGGAAGGTTTTAAAAAGAGATCGCTGGGCTCTACTCCTCCAGTTTCAGATTCAGTAGGTCTGGGGGTGGGGCTCAAGAACGTGCATTTTTTGAGGGGGTTGGGGAGAGGGTGGTGGGGTTGTGGACACTGGGGAGGGTATGTGCTATGGTGAGTGTTGTGAAGTGTGTAAACCTGGCGATTCACAGACCTGTACCCCTGGGGCTAATAATACATTATATGTTTATAAAAAAATAAAAAAATAATTAAAAAAAAGAATGTGCATTTCTCATAAGTTCCCAGGTGACGCTGATACTGTTGGTGTCAGGAGCATGTTTTGAGAACTTCTGCACTAAACACAAAGAGCCTAGGCCTTTCCTGCAGGGAACCCTGGAAAGGTCAAAGGTCTTCGATCAGCCGGTAGCTCACTGCTTGGAAATTAGGCCCAGGCTTCATTCTCTAACTCCCTACTTCCTGAATTCTTAACAGAATAGAGAGGTAAGAGAAAGTTAAGCACATTTTGGCACTGTATTGCCAGCACTGGCTATGCCCGTGTAGGCAGAGAGTGGGATGAGTCCAGGGAGGCAGGCTACAAAGGGTAAATTGGACAAGTAGCTTGTCATCTCAATGCTTCTTTCTTTCTTTCCTTCTCTCTCTCTCTCTTTCTTTCTTCCTTTCTTCTTTCTAAGATTTATTATTTATTTGAGAGAGAAACAGAGCGTAAGCAGCGAGGAGAGGGAGAAGCAGGCTTCCTGCTGAGCAGAGAACCCAATGCAGGGCCCCATCCCAGGATCCTGGGATCATGACCAAAGGCAGACGCGTAGCCAACGGAGCCCCCCAACTGCCCCTCCAGCTCAGTTTCTGAATCTAAAAACTGGGTCTAATGTTATCTGCATCAGAGGACTGCTGACAGGCTACACAAAGAAATGCACTTAAAACGTTAGAATCATGAAAGGCACAGAGTGAAATACTCAACGGAAGGCGGATACGATTATTAATTTATGGGGCACTTTCAAAATTCACCCTTGCAAGGAGAAAGGGGCACCATGTGTGAGGAGCCATGCATGGCAGACGAGACCTGAAACCTGAGGGCGGTAGGTGCTCAGATTGCAATGGAAAATGACCCCATCCTCAGAACACAGGATACGACCCCCCACATCACCCCAAACAGCAAATTCTTCCAGATACACTTCACCAGACTCAGTTCTGGTGGCCAACGTCCTTCAGTTTTGTGCAGATACAGTCTGAATATGCACATCCTTCCCAGATTGTGATTCTGGAGTGGAGCCTGGAAAATAGGGAAATGCTGTCCCTTTGATTGTGGATTTAAGATGAGTCATCCGTTTTTTGCTGGTTTTCCCATTTGAGAACCAGCAGCAATGAGGGTGTAATTTGATCTTATATTTCAGTGTGTTCACATGCTTATTTGACACGACGGCAAAGCACTCTTTATGGGTAATCACCAAATGCCCATCTTCTGTGTGTACGTGTGTCAGACACAGTGAAGTGCAGAGCAGTAATTAATAATGTTTATTAGGAACTCGCTGTGTGTCCATCCGTGAGCTGGTGCTTTGGGGAGCAAAGGAGACATGGAGAAAGTAGACTCTCTCTGCCCCTTGAGAACCCTCTTTCAAGGTCTTTGTCAGACAGTAAAGCTGAACGTGTAAATTAATGATCAGGCATTGAATTATTAAACTGTGTTTTTGAAACCTCAGCATGGAATGCTTTTCCTGCTTCTTGCAATTATCCAAATCCTATACATATTTTAAATCCCACCTTATGAAAAGCTTTTTCTAGGAGAGCTCTCGAATAGGAGGGAGGAAACCCAGAAGCTGGCCTCAATGGGTCTCCTCTGAGGGTCACTTTGATCCCACCTTACCGCACACAGGCAAACTCACGTGGGGGTCTTGAAGAACCTCCTGGTTCAGGGGTCTGGGTCATTTTCATTGCATCTCAGTGATTTTCGAATTTAACCATGCAGCAAGCAGGCACATGCGAAATCTCCTGGGGGCAGGGTACCGATCCCTGCAGGATGCGCACGTCATGTCCCCAACCAGCATGAGCTGCAGGTTGCAGACTTCAGGGTTCAATCTTCCAGAGGAGCCAGGAGCAGAGTCAGCTTGGGGTGGAGACCCCCAATGGTTGGCAAACCCCACCGGTGTGGCAATGCAACCCTCAAAAGGCAAGCGCCTTGGTTTTCAAACCATTTCAAGCATGTAACTTTTATCTTGAATGAAAAGATCAAACGTACTTAAGGCATAACATCGTAAACAAAGACATAAAAATAAGTGTGTGTTTATATGCATATGTGAGGCAAATGGGTGATCAAGAAAAGCTTCTGCTGCCATCAGGGACATCTTTCCGTGCAAATGCAGGTGCTATATTAATGTGTGAAAAGGCTGTTATGGATGTTGGAGTCCAAAGTCATGAAGGCTCAGATAAAATAATTATTCCCTAGCTGGGAAGCTCCTGAGCTGGGTCATAATAAAAATAAATTTGATAAAAATTTTCACCGAGTGCTTTTCTCTTAAACATGGGATATTTTGTAAAATAAGCAAGACCAATGCAGGAAGGAACATAAAGTCCCGGGGAAATTTATGAACCTGCTCACAGCCTAATGGGTGTGAGCTGATGACACTGGACAGCCGGCCAGGGTCCCCATGACTTGTGGCATCGGGGGCTCTACCATCACACCCTAGGGGATGTTCCTTAAGGACCAGGAAAATGGTTCTGAGTCAAGTAATTTACTGGAGATTTGTGGCATGTCTGGACTGCGCTTGCTGTTTTCCCATGTAATCTTGTTTTTGATTACCAAGCAGCCCTGTAAAGTGACATTATCCCCACCTTACAGATGGGGAGACTGAGGCTCAAAAAGGTGAATAATTAGTAACAAGCAGAAACAGAATTCTACTTGCTTTGAGAGTTTTGGACCCTCCCAGATTATCAGGCTGGAGTTCTGAAGGTAAGGAGGTTCCTCCACTTTTGGCAAAGACACAAAGGTAAGTCCCTGAACACTCTGAACTCTGGCCACAGCCCAAATAGTCAGAAGAGATAAAGTTGCAGACCATCAAGGGACAAAGCCAAAAAGAAGACGAATTTATGATTCAGGAGGAGGATCCTGAGCTCCGGGATGAAATGCTCAGTATCACACAGACCAAGCAGGGATGTGGGGGTGACCCAACACTTGTGGCAGTCAAGGGGGAAGGCCGCAGGTGGGACTGAGTACCCCATGCTGGCAGCGCCCGGCAGGCTTCCAGGGCTGCTCCTCCAGGGACACTAGCAGTTCCCATCTGTAAACTCTCTAGTGAGGAAATCTGTGCTTTCCTCTGGTACAGTCTGTGCTTGAAATTTCACCTCTAGGAGGGGAAGTAGACTAGAAAGTCGGGGGGGGGTGTCCCCCTAGACACACCAGAGTAGGAGACCAGGGTAGTGGATGTCTATCCAAAGGGGATCCTGACCCAAGTTTCTTGGGAGGTGGGTGTGGGTCTAGCCAAGGGGGATGGAACAAGACAAAGGTCATGGAGGCTAGATGCCTTGCCAGGTGGGTATCTGACACCTGATGGAGAATGCCTGGCCTGGAGCTTCCTTGAGCCGCCTCCTTCTTCCAGGAGCCCTCACTAGCCTGGCTGCAGAGCATGCCAAGGTCAAGGCAGAATCAAACCCTCTCTCCTTGCACATGGAGCCAGAGGCCCTAGAGTACCAGGGGTGGAAGGTTTTGCAGCCTCTGGGCTCAGGCTGTGGTTCAGTGCACATTTCCCTCAACCGTCCCATCTGTCTCCTATCCCTGGGCCTCTGGATATAAGAGAAGCTCCATCTTGTGCAGGGATGGATGAGAACGGATGTGAATCTTATTTTGTAAAGCTGAATTCTTGCCCTAGAAGGTAATGGGATTCATCATGCAGAGTTAGTAACAGCTGTGCCCTGGAGAGGGCGGACGCACTGGGGGAGGACAGCCACACCACAGATGCCACACTCACCATACCTCTAGCTTCCACTCCCTCCTTTGTGGGTCAAATGGAAGCGCTTTTGAAGAGGGAAGAGTCACTGAAAGCAGTGAATATTTGGCTATTTTCTTTCTCCATATGAAAAAGGAAATGGTTTTAATTGTAAAAATAATAAATGAAGCACCTTCACTGAGTTACTTTGGGTATGTACAGCTATGATATAAAGTTCTGCAGTCAAACCTCAGACTTTTGGGTCAAAGCAGGTACATTCAATGTTATAATATGGAAACATGGAGGATAAGGAATCTCTTAGTCTGGATTCTTCCACTGAATTGTCTTATTTCTTCCTGGAACTAGGTTGACTTGGGACTTGGAGCAATGTGTGGGCTGGTGGTTCCAGAATGCCCTCACCCCAGTAGAATGGTCCTAGATGGAGCCCTAGGGGCAAGCACATGTCTTCTGGCTTTGACCACTCCAGTCGCTGCCTGGAGGCTGGGCAGGCCTGCACTCTGCAGAAAATAAAACACTTGTCTAAGGACACACAACTGAGAAGTGGTGGACCTGCTAGGACTTTCTGCCTGACAGAAGCAGGTGTCTCCAGACAGGGGCTGGAGTCAAGCCCTGAGCCTTATCTTTGCTCAGGATACTGCTCAGGGCTTGGGCACCCACAGCAAATGCGATGGGAAAGAGAAATGGTTTGGACTCTAGGTTGAAAAGTGATGGGAGAGAGATTGAACTTCACTTGGAACACAGCAGGACTTAGCTGAGCTGGCAGGGTGAGCGAGGGGATGGATGATCATGAAGAGGGACCCAGGTAGGTGCGGAAAGCGGGAATGAAGAGGAACTCAAGTAGACATCCAGGCAGAAGAGCGTAGCTGGATGTCCAGGGCGAGGACAGTCTCTGTAAATTGGCCTAGCAGGGCTCTTTGCTAGAGAGGAGGACTTTGCCAAGGCCTAGGCCTGTCTGGGCAGCTTAGAGGAAACGGACTTAAGTCTGGTCAAGGAGCGAGTCCTTGTCAGTGGTTGACCTGCCTTTGTGGGTGAATGAGGAAACACAGGGGCCCCACTTCAGCAGGGAGTTGCTGTGGAGATATACTCCGAGCTGCTCTTCTCAAGGCCCGTCTTCACCTTGTTTTGATCTGTAGAATGTGAAAGCCAAGCACGCACAAATGAACACTTCTTTCTTCCTTCCTTCCTTCCTCCCTTCCTTCCTTCCTTTGTTTTTTTTTTCTTTTTTTAAAGATTTTATTTATTTGACGGGGAGAGAGAGAGAGAGAGAACATAAGCAGAGGGAGTGGGAGAGGGAGAAGCAGGCTCCCCACTGGGGAGGGTGTTCAAGTGGGGCTTGATTGCAGGACCCTGAGATCATGACCTGAGTCAAAGGTAGATGCTTAACTGACTGAGCCATCCAGAAACCCCAATGAACACTTATTTCTAATTTCAACTAGCATCAAGCCTGGAAGGTTTCCTGGTAGAGGCAGTGGTGGTGGTGGTGATACACACAAAGGTGGTGACACACAGAGGTGTGTGTGTGTGTGTGTGTGTGTGTGTGTGATAGTCAAGGTCTGAAAGAGGAGAGTGGAAGGAGAGGGTGAGAGCCATTCTATTTTACTGCCAGTCTCCTGACTTGCCTTCGGTAATTATAACTATGTCCACAAGCTCAGGGCATTTTTCTCCACATCTAGGCCAGGGCCCAACATACATACTAGATAGGTTAAAAGACATTTGTTGGCTGAATGAATAAGTGAAATACTTCTGTGCCTGTCCCTGGTACTGAGACTGGAAACACCAACAAGAGCATGAATGCAGGAGGCACGAGCAGCACCACTCAGCTGGGTAAGTGTGCCGTGGGGACAGGAACAAGAACACCACCCCAAGGGGTCAGTTCCATTGGCAGCTAAAAAGACTCCAGAAAGTCAAAACTGTACTTTACTTAGAAACTGAGAATTTAGTCCTATCAAGACTTAAACCAGCAAGTCTGCCTCCTTTTACCCCAATCACATGCACCCTCAATCTGATGCTGCTCTGTTGGGTGTACTCTCAAAGTCTCAACCCTCTGGTCAGATTAGTCTTCTTTTAAGTGTCAGATTATTTTTTTTGACACTTCCAGTGTCCAGTGCCCAGGAATAGAAGACAATCTCACGCAGTATGTCTTTGTGGAATATTATCAGGAAGGTAATTAAATTGGTTGATTTCATGCCCTGTTATATATTTCATGTGTACATATTCATGCCCAGAATACAGAGTTGGAATACATTTGTACTAATTAATTGTGCTAATTGTTACATATGTGAGGTTAGGGCCACTTGCATTCATTATTCAAATTTATGCAAAATAGATGGAAATGACACAATCATCATACTCTTAAATGCAATTATAGTGCTGGCTCTCACCCAAGAAATGGGTTTTGGAGACTGAATTGAAATTTCCTGAAAGCCTGGCTTTTATCAACAGAGACACAGCCTAAATCTTTTGAATCAAGTGTTCCACTGATTTCTATTGTAGGTTTAGCATCTAAAATGCAAATACTCTCAATTGTTTTTCCAGTACCCCTACTGGTCAGAGATGGAGATGCAGATATCTCACAACTAGAGGGAGAGAGAAGGCATTAAGGCAGGGATTTAAAAGTAAATATGCTTTACAATTTGGGCATAATATACAATTAAGGGATAAAATCTGCAGAGAGGTCAGGGCTTAAGCAAACATGATAAATAAAAAATTCAGCCTCACGAAACGGATTGAGGAATGAATGATCGTACTTAAGACACATGCTTTGCTTTGCGAAGTAATTTACTGGAGGGTACATTAAATAGCACCTGCCTTCGTATATTTAAACTGGCACTGCCATTTGAAAATTAAGTAACTTATTCACAGATTTCCGGGAGATAATCTCAAATCATCTAACTTCAGGTGTAACCCATACAAGATGTTTTATTTATGACTCCATTAGAATTATGGATCAAGGGTGGCCCTGAAATAAAGAGGCGGAAGTGCAAACTCAGCATTGCCCAAAAGGAAATAAGGGAGTATGGTTATTTTTCTCTTTAAAACACGTACACAATGAACGAACACCCCTCGAGAAGTGGACGAGCTGAGATAGTCGAGGACATTTGAGAGAAGGTGTTAGGATTCAGCCTGCAGAAGAAGAGAGCAGGGGGACCTGCATAAGACGTGGGGTGGTGAACGGTTGATGCTGAGGGGTGATACCAGCTTGGTGTAGGGCCAAGGTGCTACTGCTAGTGCTGGCTGGCAATGACAGTGACACACATGAAGAATTCAATTGTTGTAGTTGTAGGAACTGTTGAATTGTAGGAATTGTTGACAGTTGTAGGAACTGTCCCGAATACTTTCAGTGGATGATTTCTTTCAGTTTTTCACTTTTGAGTTGTGAGACCAATATTCCACCCTCTCCTCCCCCCAATCTTTTTTCTTTCTCTCTCTCTCTCTCTCTTTTTTTTTTTTTTTACAGCTGAGGTAACTGAGGCTTATGAAGTGGTCTAAGGACTGACTTAGGTTGGTAAGCCCAGAAAAACCCATGGCTTCCAACCATTTTATATAGAGAGTTAAAAAAAAAAAAATATGTTAGACCTAAGAAACACTCTTGCATTGGTGAGAGTTTAAAAATTCTAAGACAAAGCTAAAATTTTCAAGGTACTATTTGTTGGCAGGGAAAGCATGCTTTTTTAAAAAAGATTTTATTTATTTATTTGAGAGAGAGTTGTGTGTGGGGGGATGTGTGCACATGAGGGAGGGAAGGCAGGAACAGGGGGAGAGGGATGGCTAAAGACCAACTTGAGGCTCAATCCCAAGACTCTGAGATCATGACCGGAGCTGAAATCAAGAGTCAGATGCTTAACTAACTGAGCCATCTAGGCACCGCGGGAAAGCCATAACTTAAAAAGGGATTTGCTCTTAGTTGCCTTGGATGATGTAGATGAGGATCAGGGTAAACACAGGACAATTTTGCAGTTTTCACGTCTGGTGACTCTGGACAATGCAGTGGTTGCATTTCTACAGAAGCATTAAAAGTGATCTAAAGATCTAAGTTTTCAGATGCATCCCTGATATGTTTGCTATGATTTAAACTAACCATAGGCTCTGAAACAAAATATAGATTCTGTGGTTGGCTAGAGTTTTATTTATTTTTGCTTTTTTGATTTGTGAATTGTTTAGCAAAAAGTCTCACAAAACTATAAAAATGAAATCATATTTAGTTATAGTCCTAAGGAATCTCATCACTGAAAATAAAGCTACTTCCCAAATCCAGGCTGCTTTGGAAATTCTGCTGGGCAGAAGTGCTGGAGCTCTAGAAGGTCCTCTCACACTGGTAAATGAGCCTGCTCCTCTGAAGTCTTCTCTAGCTAGTGCTGTTAGGAAATACCTCTCACTTTAGATCTCATGGAACTATCTTTTGACTGTCTGCCTCATTGCCCTGCCTCTCTGTCTTTATTCCCAGCCTCATGATTGAACGGTTTAATTTAGTTACCATGAAATGTCTTTCCGTTACACCAGTAGTTTTTATAATCTGTACTACATACTGTCATCTATTTTGGAAATTTTAATTTGGTAAAAACCTCTCTAATGCAGCATGTATGAAAAAACCTACCAAAGAAAAGTCTACTATATTGATTTCTCTGGATCTAATTGTTCTCCTGAGTCTTGCTGAATTTGACTTTGTCTGCTTTTCTCCCATATACTTGTAAAAATCCTCATAATTGTTAATAATATTTTACATCTACATAATGCATTTTTTTTTTTTTTACTAAGATAGTAACAGCTTGAAATGCTGATTCTGTTGTATTACAATTACTCAGTAGGCAGAACAGAAAATATTTTTGGTCTGAAAACTGTTTTTAGCTTCTCTTTCTGGAATTATTGTTGAGTTTTAACTTCTTAAAGATAGAAGGTTGGTGGCAGAGTTAGGTCAAATGCTTTTATTTACTATAAAAGCATTTTCTATTTATATTAAATTATATAAAAAATTTCTGATAAAAGTAATCAATTTATTTTATTTTTTTTTAAGATTTTGTTTATTAAATTTGACAGACAGAGATCACAAGTAGGCAGAGAAGCAGGCAGAGAGAGGAGGAAGTAGGCTCTCAGGGAGCCTGTTTGTGAGGCTTGATCCCAGGACTCTGGGATCATGAACTGAGCCAAGGCCAGGAGCTTTAACCCACTGAGCCACCCAGGCATCCAATCAATTTACTTAAAAAAAAAAAATACTATAGTCTGTGTCAACATAAACCCAAATAATTGATTCAGTTAATTTAGGGGGAAATTCAATACTCTTTAGCCTAAAATCTTGTTCAGGAGAGGTCTGCTTTGGGGAAGAGAGAATTATCTTTTTTATAAATAGAATTTTTTTTTCCTTTAGAAATAAACTACTTTGTCATTGGTGATGTTTTATGTCTTAAGTACAATAGTTCCCCAGCTTTCTTTAGGTTACAATAATCCTAAAATATCTCCTTCTATCCTTTACTTTCAAATGTTATTCAGTTTTTTGGTGGGTCTCTTGTCTATAGCATGTACTGAACTCAGTTACTTCTGTAACAAAGGTAACAAAAGTTACTTTTGAGCTTTTGTTTTTTTATAACAGTCTAACAGTTCTCTTGAAAATTTAGTCCATTTACAATTAATACAATGCAAATTATATGTACCACTTATATTTGTGGATTTAATGGATTTATATGTACCATTTTAGAATTGTTAGAATTAAATTTCTTTTCAAACTTTTCCTCCATTTTGATTCCCATTTTTCTTGCCAAAAATATTTTCTCTAGGTCAGATTGTTGTAGAAGCCTCCCAATTTTCTACCAACTTGTCAGGGCTCCATTTTGGCAATGGACAATGTTGTCCAAAATGGCTTGGTGCTTTAACAACCTCCCTCCTACCTGTGAAAGTTCCCTGCCTCTAACTTCCAGGGGCCCTTGGCCCTTTTTGACTCTTACTCATCTCCATATTCTTGAACCTGCTTACTCTCTCTTGACATCCTTTTATTTGTGTAGCTTGGAACCTGGTCTTTCCTCTGTGTCTAGTCCTTTTGAATTTTGCTTCACTTGATCTGGCCATCTATTTGGTTTCCCCATTGCATTATCCCCAGGTCTTGCTTTTGCAGTCCTCTTGGTTCTATGTTTTGAAAGTTGGATCAATTTTTCCTCTAGGCTTGGAACTGGCCCCAGCATCCCAAGACTGAATATGCTTACCTCCTTCCCTAGGGTTCTGGATGCTTCAAGAAGACAGAGAGGACAGTTTGGGAGAATGGCCTTGTTTGCCTTGTTTACTTCTCTGGTTTTTGTCCCTGGTCCTTCTTTCATGAACAGCAACTTCCCCCAGGATATGCTAAAAAATTCCAGAATCTCAGAGCTGAGTTCCTTTAGTTTCCCTCTGCTGATGAAGGTTTAACAACTCAACCAGAATTGGGGGATTCTCCTCTTTAAGGTTAAGAAAACAGAACATTCGCTTGTCTTCTCTCCCTCCCCTTTCTTAAGCTCAAGGCCTTCTATGACATTTTATCTTGTCTAAATTTCTGAAGATATTTTAAGAAGTTGGGCTTCTTACCAACTCCTCATGGTAGTCAGAGATACTTTCTTTTGTTTATTTATTTTTATTTTTTTTAAAGATTATTTATTTATTTATTTGACAGAGAGAAATCACAAGTAGTCGGAGAGGCAGGCAGAGAGAGAGAGAGAGGGAAGCAGGCTCCCTGCTGAGCAGAGAGCCCGATGCGGGACTCGATCCCAGGACCCTGAGATCATGACCTGAGCCGAAGGCAGCGGCTTAACCCACTGAGCCACCCAGGTGCCCCCTTTCTTTTGTTTATTAATTCATCAAATATCTATTGAATATAATACCTTCTAGGTACTGTTGTAGACACCAGAAGAGTGTGAAAATAGCAAAGAAAAACAAACTAATAAGCAAATAATATCCCAGCTCTCAGGGAGCTTACATTTCTTATGAGACTGAAAAATACAAATAAAAACACATATAAACTGACAGGTACTAATTATTGCTCTGAGAAATAAAGCAGGGTATTTGGTAGGGAGAGATGAGTGTGCATTTTGCCATATAGAGTTGTGAGAGAAGGGTCCCTTAGGAAGTGACATTGGAACAGAGGTTGGAAATACTGAAGGAGTAAGAAATGCAGATAGCCAGGAAGGATTGTCCCAGGCAGAGGGAACAGTGAGGATGAAGGAACCAGAGGAAGTGTGTGGAGATAAGAGGCCAATGAGCCTGGAACAGAGCAAGCAAGGAGGAGAGTGGGGTCTGGAGGCCCAGGAAACCCATCCCACTTATTTCATGAGATTTAGGTAACATCTGTATACTGCTGGAGGATGTAAACCTCATTGTACCCATCTGAATCACCTGGGGAGGTTGTTAAAAATATAAAGTCATAGGCTTTATCCCATAGCTTAATAAGAATCTCCAGCAGACCTGAGAATGTGAATTTCTAACAAGCTTTTCTGGTGATTCTTAGGAAGCCACACCAGCCCTGCTCTGCACACTGGTATTTGGAGGCCACTGTGTTTGATGAAAGTTTAAAGACTGCCTTTTAAGGATGTCAGCAGGAACTAGAAACCCTGATAGGTACAAGCATGCTCACTTTCTGCCTTTTTGGATAATGGCTGTAATGGGTGGTAAGGGGGAAGAAGCGTTTGGATCACAAAGAGTGTTAGAGAATATGCTATGAAGGGAGCAAGAAGCAGACTAGAAGTCCCGGTTATAAACTTTTGAGCAAAACCTACAGCACAGCAGCCCATTCGCAAAATGCTGTTGGAAATCACCAGTACAACAAAGTACCACAAATTTCTCTGAGCTGGAAGGGTAACTATTTTCAACTATCATTTTAGGTACTTCAGCAGGTGCCTGGCTATCAGGACCCTGCCAAAGAGAAAATATTGTATTGTCTATTAATTTTTCTCATCTATTAATGGAAGCAAAACCAAGTACAATCTGGGTTAAACCAAGAAAATGAAGGAGAGGAACTAGATTTTATTTTCTCTAGTGGGTTGAATGATGTTCCTCTAGAAGAGCTGTCAATGTCCTAAGCCCTAGAATGGAGAATTTGTGAATATGATCTTATTTGGAGAAAGTGTCACTGCAGATGTAATTCAGTTAAAGATTTGGAGAGAAGGCCATCTTGGGTTATGCAGATGGTTCCTGGGTTCAATGACCAATGTCCTTAAAAGATACAAAGAGGAGATGTAGACACAATGGAGAAGCCTATATGAAGCTAGGTGTAGAACCTGGTGTCTGGCAACCACAGGCCAAGGAACAACTGAGGTCACCCTGAGCTGGGAATGACAAGAGAAAACACCCGCCCCCCTTAGTCTTCAAAGGGAGATGGGCCCTGCTGACACCTTGATTTTGGATTTCAGACCTCCAGAATTCTGAAAGAATACACTTCCGTTGTATTAAGCCACCAAGTTTATGATAATTTGTTATGGAAGTCACACGAAAGGAATACATTTTCCTTCACCCTCTAAAGTTATCGCTTGACAATTGTGGTCCCTTCAGCCCTGATCTGTTTCAATCATTACACAATTGTGGTCATACCTTTTTTCCTGTTACCTTTGAGCAGTAGATATCTTTTTATATGCAAGTTGAATTTGTAATATTGTTTTCCTTCTTATAGATACAGGTATCTTTCTTCTTTTTCTCAGTATTTTCTTTTTTGTTTCAGTTTGTCCAAAGAGATGCTTATTTCTAGGAATTTTACCCTGGTAGCTGTACCCAGTTGCTGATGCCCCTCAAAACCTTCAGGAAAGGGAGTGGGTTGGCTTTTACAATGAGGGATGTGTTCTCTAGGTTTTGGAGAACTGAAGACTTGAATAATTCTCTGAAACATGGAAATTGTCACATTATCAATGCAGGGACAGAAATGTTTACAGGAGCGGATCTGGCTCTTGTTTGGTGTAAGCTGGCACATAGCTCTCTGTCCTAATTCCTCAGACTGACATTCAAGGCTGCCATGTTCAGGCTCTAGACATTCTTTCAACTTTCCAAACTTCTGTCTCTAGCTCCGCTGTGTGTGCGTTGGCTCTCATGGCTTCCCACATCTACACTGCCCCTTCCCTTCTGTCTATTGACCAGATTTCTGCTCATCCTGAAAATCTCATTCCAAATCTCATTTCCCCCAGGGAGACTCTCTTGATGTCTCCCTCTCCCCACAGCTTGCGGTAATATCTCTCGGCTCTGGACTATCTCAGACACTCTACAAACTCCAAGGAACATCCTTTCTCTTGTAACTCCCCTGTACCAGGCATAGTGACCCACATTTAATAAGAATTTCCTCTGTGGATTGAGTCAACCCTGACCATGATTTTTTTTTTTTTTCCTATCTCTTGCTTAGAAAACGGCTAATCCTAGGAACAGATTGCAGCCCCTCTTTCTAATTAGATCCCGAAACTTGGTGCTGTTTTGGGATGCCTAATTGTTCTCCACAGATAATTAAAGCCTACTTAATTTGTTTAGGCACTAAGTAGGGTCTCTGATTTATCCAAGTTCAACCAGGCAGTAGATGAGATAACTGGCAGTTCAAAGTCTCGCCATGGCTTGGGCCAGCAGGCAGCCCTATGGTCTAGCTTTCTTACCTGTATACCCACAGCATGGATGTTATGCGTCCACTTGAAATAGCAGGTGGATACCTCCTTCCCAGCAGGCCAGGAGCTGGGGAACTAGATGACACTAAGACATTGTCCCTGCTCTGGAGGACCTTGCTATGTCATCAGGCAGAATGCAGTGATTCTGGCTGATCATCCCTAGAACTCTCCCCTGCTTGGGGGAGAGGAAGGATTCTCCCTGTCAAGTCAGATGGGGGAGGGGGAGATAACACAGGGAGGCGACCTGCGGAGGAGAGGGACTGTGAGCCCAGGCCCTAGGTAGAGGGACTGTGTCAGAATCACTGTGTTCTTGCTCACAGCATCTTGGCCTGTCTTTTCGTACCTTTTGCCAGCTACCATTTCTGACTCCTGTCTGTCTCTGTGTCCTGCTGGCTGGATTCTTGACCTGGTTCTTGCCTCCTGTAGCAGCATGCACTTCTAACTTCCCAGGACTAACTTTTCTGTTGGCATCGTCTTGGCGACTGCTGCTTCCCTTCTGCCCAGAGACCAGTCAGCAGAGGGCAAAAGGGACCCCTTGATTCCATTCCTGAAAATGGACATTTCTAGAAATCCATCTTCATCCAGAGTTTTGCTCATCATGAGAAGGGGCCCCCATCAGAACATGGGAGAACTTTGGTTTAGCAGGGTTTGGATTCCCTGTCAGTGTTCATCTGCATCATCTCACTGCATCCTGAGAAAGGGAACAATTTGGGTCCATTCTGCCCTAAAAACCTACAGCTTAATACATTTTTTAAAGGTGTGCGAGCCAGTGATAAAAGTTCTAATCTCTGCAAAGCATGAGAAGAAGTGTTAATACAGCTTGGGAAAATACCCTCCCGTCCTCAATTTCCTGGCACGCTCTGGTCCCTCGCCAATGTAGAGCTTATCTCACCAAGGCAGTGGATTCCAGAGTGACACTTCTTAGACCAAGAAATAGAATCTCTTTTTTCTTTGCCTGCAGTTTCCTTGCAGTATTTTGGGGAAGCATTTAGATTCTCAGGGGGGAGAAACTTTATTGATTTGGATAGCTCCTTGTTCCTTGTCCTTTCCTGTTCTTTCTTTCCCTTCCTTCCTTCCTTCCTTCCTTCTTTTTCTTTTCCCCAGTTTTACTAGAGTCATTGGCTCTAAAGTGTGTCAGAATCAAATCTAATTTTGAGAGGGGAAAAGGAAATGCTTAGAATGCTCTCCCTGGAAGGAAAAAGCACTACGTCACTATACAACTGGACTCCTCAGGACCCATTCACTGGAGCCCCTCTCCTGGTACCTTCTGTTAGGACACTCAGCCCATGGCATCTCATGTTGTTACAGTGAGAGTGGGAGCCTTGTTTTATTTATGTATGGAACCTCAGCCCCTTGTCCGCTTACTGGGGAGGCTTGCTGGAAAAGTGAACAAATGATTGCATTGGAAATAGGTCTAGGCACAGGCTTGTCTTGAAACCTGACTACCTTTCTTGTGTCATTAGGGGTTTAGGTAGGTTATTTATTTATTTATTAAGCATTTACCAAAAACTTCCAGAATGATCGACTTTGCTGAATACAGAGGGAGCAAAAGAGCAGCAGGCAGGGTCCCTTTTGATAGTGTCTTTGGTTGATATTTAAATAGCATTTCCATCAATAACTCCTTCGAACTTAAAACACAGTAGTACTTAATAATCAAATATTCTGAATTAAAACCACCCCCACTTCCAGAAGCATATCATTCAGAAAAGATGAATAGTTAGAATTAAAACACACATACACACACACACACACACACACATGAGGGACTAGCTCAAAGTAGACCACAAATATTCATTGATTTGGCATAATCTGGAATTTAAAATAATTTGTTCTTGTTGTTCATATCTAAACTAACTTTCAGAGCTGGGGTGGAAGCAGCAGGCCATGAACCCAGGCTTGAGAATTTGGCTCCTGGTTAGAGGTTGTGCTGGCTGGCCTGTCCCCATCACTTTCTTCATCATCAAGGTTCCCCTCTTGATGTTGATTTGGCCAGCTTTTAAAATATTACGTTTTTTATGTCACTATATTTATTATGTTATCAGGTCTTATGTTTTATGCATTATGTATACACCCATGTTAAATGTGCATTTGCTGAATTATGGAATCATATACCAATTTGTAAACGCCAGCACAGGGAAGAAATGGACTATTTTCCTCACTCTGGAGATCCTGCGGATGGATTTGCAGTGAATGCCCCTCACCATGCCTGGCCCCAAGAAACCACTGATCCTCTTGCTGTTTGTATAGTTTTGTCTTTTCTAGAAATTCATGTAAAGGGAATCATGGATTACGTAGTCTTTTGTGTTTTCTTTATTTTACTCAGCATAATGTTTTAGGACTTGATAAAACACAGATTACCAGGTTCCACTCCCAGAGCAGAAGTGCTGACCCCAAGTCTGGGGCAGTGGGAGAATGTGCATTTCTAACAAGTTTCCAGGTAACACTGATGCTGTTGGTCCAGGGCCACAGAGTGGAAACCACTGTACTACCCTGCACTGTCTCCCAGAACATTTCACTATCTTTCAAAGCAGGACCATATCATAGTACAAATGTCCACTTCTCAAAGGGGAAACTGAGGACATCAGGGAATCCCCGACTTAGAACCCCCTTCCCATGAAGCTTCCTTCCATGAGGTTCATAACCCTGTTTGCTGGGGACTTTGCTTGCCACCACAGAGCAGAGACCTTGATTTACCAATGGAAGGGCAGCAATTAAGTCTCTCATTCTTATCATCACTGCCACAACCCTCGTTATCCACAAGCCTTTATGGTCAAGGGCAAGATCCAGATTTACTCACTCTGTTTTCTTTCCTATCTAAGCACAGCCCTGAGACCAGACTTGGGGCTTTTTTTTTTTTTTTTTTTTTTTTTAAGATTATTTATTTATTTATTTGACAGAGATCACAAGTAGGCATAGAGGCAGGCAGGCAGAGAGAGAGAGAAGAGATAGTGGGCTCCCTGCTAAGCGGAAAGCCGGACGTAGGGCTCCATCCCAGGACCCTGGGGTAATGACTTGAGCCGAAGGCAGAGGCTTTAAACCACTGAGCCACCCAAGAGCCCCCAGACTTGGGGCTTTTTGTTCTGTCTGGAGCACACAAGCTCTACTCCTTTACTGTGGCCTTGGTGCTTCTCTGAGCTGTGACCCGGAGCTTAGCCACCTTCATATTCCTGAAAGACAGTGCTAAGGCTAATGGAAGACCAGGGGCAGACCTGGGCAAAGAATATGCCTGGGGCAGACTATGGAAATCATGCCAGACTCAGGAGACCTCAGTGCCACTCCCGGCCTCTGCTCTTACTGGCTGTACAATCTTGGGCAAAGGTATTTCTCCTTTCTTGGGCTCATTTTTCTCAACTGTAAAGTCATGATAATAAATTATTAAAGTGTGATAATAAAGTTATAATATAAGGATCTTATAGAATTATTCAATAGACACTGAGTATCCATCTCATGATAGATATTGGGTAAAATGGTAGAACAAAACTGAATAGGATTCAGTCCCTTCCCTTAACAGGTGTAATCGGGGATCACCTGATTTTTGAAATATGGATGTGGACATAATAACATAAACATATTTACATTGTACTGTGTAATCGTAAGGTGCAACGATTAATGGAGGGATGGGAAAGAAATAGCGCACAGGCTGAGATTAGAGGAATTCCTTGAAGAGTTGATTTGTCAATAGGCAATTTCTTTTCCATTATAATTATCCAGAGAATTTTTTTTTTTTAAAACATATCAACACACAGGCCCAAATTCCAACCATTCTAATTGAATTGGTCAAGGGGAGTGTGGGCTTTGGACATTGGTTTTTTAAAAGCCATACTGGATAATTCTGAGCATCCAGGGTTGAGATCCACTTTGCTTCATGATTTGTCCACCCAAAGGGGGAAGAGCTTTTTGCTTCTGAGTCCTGGGATCAGGTTTAACCAGGAGCTCACCTGCTCCCTTGCAAACGGGCCTTGTCTCTCTGTCCTTGACTCCAGGGCCCTGTGTCCCTGGGAGAAGTCCTCCTTTCTCCCCTCCACATTGGAATTCAAAGGAAGGTCCTTGAGATCAGAAGGTGATGAGAATGTCTGAAGAGCCAGCTTATTATTTACCACAAACCCAAGACAGATGGAATGCTCCAGAGTATTCTTACAACAGCTGAGTTGCCAAGGGAGGAAAATGAGCAAAATTAATCAGCAGCAGGAAGGGAAAGGATGTCATGGCACGGCGGAGTGATTAGAGCCGTGATTCAGAGGAAGAGACGAGCCCCTCTGACCAGCATGGGGATGCGTGCAGGATGCTGCCAATGCGGCCAGCAGGGCCATCTGTCTGAGACCCTGGGAATCTGAGAACCTCGCAGTGAGAGATCAAAAGCAAGTTGCAAGTGATTCTTGTACTGGCACGGCCACTGCTCCTGCCGTCTCCAGGGAGACACTGCAGGCTCTCCCTGGCTCTGTCCCCAGACTACCCTGTCCAGGGCAGCAGCATCAAGCGTGAGCCCAGGAAGAGCTTAGAGGGCAGGTCACCTGTACAGTTTACGTGGACCCTCTACTCCTCCCTGGAGGCCTACTTTGTATACTGTGGTCTATATACTTCGACATCTCTTTGCCCACCTGTTCCCCTGGGGCTGAAGTTATGCTCTAAATTCGACTATGACACTGTCACTGGGGGTGGGAGACAGCCCCTTGATCCAGACCCTGACAGTGGTCCCACCACCTATGGCAAGAACGCCCTCCCCTCTGATGGTTAGCCTACCTGTCTCCTTTGAGCAACACAACTATTTTGAATTCCTTGCATTGTAAAGCTGTCTGAGCTCACTGTTGATCAAGGCCCAGAGGGTGAAAGCGGGAACCAGGAGGCGGGAGGGATCCAGGACTAAGCCTCAGGCTGGGAGAGTGGGATGAGCAGTTGATGGACATATTCACTGGCTCGTCACTGCAGCTAGGTGAGTGTCTCCCAAACCCTGCCTGGACCAGATTTCTTGTCCCGTTGTGTTGTTGAAGATGTGCTCTGCATCTCTCATAGACTGACTATGACATGACTTCAGGGCGGCAGCATCTCTGCCCAAGGCACCCTGCCCAGGGAGCCTTTGAATGCAGATGAGATTGTGAAAATGCTTTGTAAACAATACAGTGTTCTATGCATGAAAATCTTTGTTACAAATGGCACGCGTTTACTTGTTTACTGTGAACTTTCCTCCGGCCAGGCCTTGTGTTGAGATCCATCAACCTGGTGTCTCAAGTGGGATGACTCACGGCAGACATGTTGTAAATGTGGTGGACCGAGCAGGGTGGCAGTCACCGAGTTCACCCCCTCACACTGCTCATCCACCCCAGCTCTGCTCTTTGGACACATTTTGTCTCCTCATTCCTCACTGAGAGGGGGGTGAAAACCTGTCGGGGTGGTTTTTAACCTTTCTTTTTGCATGCCATCATTTGACCAATTCAGTTGGTCTCTCTCTCTGTCCCTTCCTTTTCCCTGGAGCTCTGTTGTAGTGACCCTGTTCCTGGGCCCCCATGTTTTGTGGCAAAGGAAGGATCAAAATAGATGAGTTTTCCAACCGTAGCCCACGAAAACCTGAGCATTGAGATCTGCTGGAAGATGAAGGTGGATATCTCATAGGCAGGTCTGGACCTCTCTCTCCAACATAGCCAAAGCTTCTAAATCCGTATCATATCATTCACTGAGCTTTCAGGTAACATTGCATTAGAAGAAAGGATTACATTGATGTTAGATTTGAGAATAATGAAATCTATAAGAAATTTACCAAACTCAACACCCCAAACCCAAAAAAATCTAGTCAAGAAATGGACAGAAAACTTGAACAGACATTTCTCCAAAAAAGACATCCAGATGGCCAACAGACAACATGAACAAAATGCTCAACACCACTCAGCATCAAGGAAATACAAATTAAAACCACAATGAGATACCACCTCACACCAGTCAGAATGGCTAAAATTAACAAGTCAGGAAACAACAGATGTTGGCAAGGATGTGGAGAAAGGGGAGCCCTCTTACACTGTTGGTGGAAATGCAAGCTGGTGTGGCCATTCTGGAAAACAGTATGGAGGTTCCTCAAAAAGTTAAAAATAGAACCACCCTATGACCCAGCAATTGCACTACTAGGTATTTATCTAAAGGATACAAACATAGTGATTCAAAGGGGCACCTGCACCCCAGTGTTTATAACAACAATGTGAACAATAAACCAAATATTGAAAGAGCCCAGATGTCCATCTACAGAAGAATGGATAAAGATGTGGTGTGTGTGAGATATATATATATATACATATATATGTATATAAATATAACAGAATATTATTCAGCCATTGAAAAGAATGAAATCTTGCCATTTGCAGTGACGTGGCTGGAACTGGAGGGTATTAACGCTAAGCGAAATAAGTTAGTCAGAGAAAGACAAATACTATATGGCTTCACTTATAGACAGAATTTAAGAAACAAACAGATGAACATGGGGAAGTGAAGGAAAAATAAAATAAGATAAAGACAGAGAGGGAGGAAAATCATAAGAAACTCCTAACTACAGGGGACAAACTGAGAGTTGCTGGAGGGAAGCTGGGTGGGGGATGGGGTAACTGGGGGACGGGCATTAAGGAAGGCTGGTGGTGTGGTGGGCACTGGGTGTTGCATGCAACGGGTGGATCACTGAATTCTACCCCTGAAATAATATGCTTTATGTTAACTAAACTGAATTTAAATAAAAAATTTTAAGAAGAGAGAAAAATGAGATGAAATAATTTCCATTTGGGGGGAGTTAGAATATTTTGTTTTTTCTTTTATACACCTGTGTGTCCTTGGAAAAGTTATTTAATCATTCTGAACCCCAAAATATCTGTAAAATGAGACTTACCTCAGAGCTGTATTATGGGGGCTAAAAAAAGTACATGAATAGTTTCAGGCGAAATAGCTTACTGAGCCGTGAGGATGAACATTAGTATTTAAGACATGTGTGGTCATTCTGTGCTATTAGATATGCAGACTGAGATCCAGAAAAATTGTCCCTTACCTGAAGTCACAGCCCTGGAAGCAGCAGAGTCTGGAGCTGAGTGCTGGGGTTACTGTCCTCATCCTGTCCATTTCACACCGTATCTCCCGCCTTATCTGGAGACCCTAAGGCTGTGGCCTGTGTTCTTCTCCTTCTGCCTTGTTCCACCTGGCTTGTCTGCCCAAGCTCCTGACAAAAGTGAAGTCACGTGTATGCTCATATGAAATGATGATGCTAATAACCTCACTCAACTCCGGGACAGCCTAGCGAAGAAGGCCTATCTTTCTATCCCTGAATCAGTCAGACTTATTTCTGTCTTCAGGTCCCGTGCACTTGGCTTTTCCTTCTACCTGAAGCAATCCCCCCCACACCACCACATATCCACATAATATTATTGGCGAGGTCTTCTTGGAACCCTCTGTAAAGAATCACCCTTATCATTGCCTCTCCTCTTAACCTGCTTTGTCTTTCTTCATGGAACATATCACTACCTGACATGGATCTGTGTTTTCTTTGTTGGTTACCTACTCCTCCCAGTAGATCATGGGCCATGGGAGGTCTGGATCTTTGTTTCTTCTGACTATGGATGGATAAGCAGTGCCTGACATCCAGGAGGCAGTGAGTAAACATTTCATGAATAACTATGTGAGCAGATACCATTTTACAGATGAGGAGACCAAGGCTCAGACACTGTGTGCCTTGCTCAGGGTTACCAAGAACTAAAAGGCAGGTTGGGACCCCAGCATGATTCTGGCCAGGCAGTATATCCCTGATCCTCTAG
Source organism: Mustela putorius furo (assembly GCF_011764305.1). Lineage (NCBI taxonomy): Eukaryota > Metazoa > Chordata > Mammalia > Carnivora > Mustelidae > Mustela > Mustela putorius. The sequence goes on along the minus strand of NW_025421402.1, from coordinate 20,306,586 downwards.
GTTACTTGCTTTAGAGTATTTCCAGGGCCATACATAGGATCCCTACATTCAAATTGTGTTGATTATTCTGGGTGGTGATTCCAGCTTCCCAGGGCCGGGGCATTTCTGGATCTACTCCTGTCCTCATTCACTTCACACTGTTCTGCTTCTTGCAAATAAAGTGTGGGTCTGCAGTGGTTCCCATGTGGCATCTACTCCCCAGGCTTCATACCTTCTGCTTACGGGTGTGGGCTTAGGAGAGTGGGAGAGAAGGGGTGATGGTTCCTCCATCTCTCTCATCAGCTCTGGGTTAGAGCAATCCACAGCCCTGCCTTTTGTGGGGGAACAATAACCAGAACCAGAAGACAATGGGACTTTGGGTGTGTGTGTTATGGGTCCCATGGTGAGGGAGGAAGTTGTATTTTCTTTCACTCCTTGGAGGACAGTGACGTCATTGCTTGACTCAGAATCAGCCAGTCATCGAAGCACCTGCCATTACAGTAGGATGCGTTCCTCCTTCCCCCAATCTGCTGCTTACTTACAGCCTACTCGGTCTCATCGAATCCTTTGGATGGACAAAGCAGACAGATGAGGAGTGGGGAAAAAATGGGGTAAGATCTGGCATGGAGCCCACAATGCAGTCTTCATACCGGCTTAGAATAACTGGCTTTTACAGAAGGGTGACCTGCATTCCACCCAGTAAATCACAGCCCCGCCTCCTGATCCAGCTCCAGGCAAATTCATCATTTATTTCTGAGAACAAGCTCCAGTCTAGGCAAAAAGTCTGACTGCGGCAAGAAGCTGTGATGCACATTTACCTGGGGAACCGAGCAAAATGCCACCATTGGTGTTAAAAATTTTTGGTTTTGCTTTTTCTGCTTACAGGTCAGCTGTGGGGCCCAAAACCTCCCCCCACCTTGGACACAAATGCAGACAGTGGAGATGAAAATAGCAATGACGAGGCAGTGCCACTGGGTATCTTTAACTGCTCTCAGTCATTAAGGTGCCTGGATTGGATTTATCACCAATGATTGGATCAATTTACTTGGTGCTCAACGGCAGTCTAAGTCTTTCTGTGCCTTGACTACAGGCATGGCGTTAAGATGGATGCACTGGCAATGCATCCCACCCCGGCACGGGAGGTGGGGCTAGAGGGCTCTGTCTGAATGACGCTTCTGAGATAAACACGCCCTGGGCATACATGGGGCAAAGGAGCAGAGAAACAGGATTCTTTGTTTGTGCCTCCTGGTGCTGGGGACCCGTGCAGTCTGGTGGGTGATTCTGCTGCCATGGGTGGTGACAGCTCATGAGAAAGGAGGGAGGACACCAGTGAGGACTCCCCATTACAGTAGAGTTTGCCTTTGCCAAGTGTGAACACAGTTTCATGGAGCTCTTCAGAGCTCTTTCTTCCAGGTCTGGCCTTGCTCTCCCATGCAAAATAGGCCTTTGTTAAGATTTGGGTCTCTGTCAGTCCAAGCAGGTCCATCCCTGCCATGGTTGGGAGCAGATTTACTGGAGAGGCTAAAACATCCTTGAGGCTGTGGCCTGAGCCTGTGGGTCCTTGTGGGCCTGCTGGGGTAACTGCAGCAAAACTGTGGAAAGAATGGATAGCATCTGTTTTGTTTTATAGGGAATGGAGTTCACCAGCCTTGTGTTCCAGAAAGATCTCTGCTGTCTGCCTGCCTGCCTTGTGATATGCTAACTCTCCCTGTTTCAGCCAGTCTGCCTCTACTGGAACATCCCACATGACCTTGCTGTGTAACTGAGTCATGTCATTGCTGCCCTTACCCCATGGGATGTAGGGACCCCAAGAAGCTCCATGCTCTCAAACCAAACCCACTCTTGGCCTTGTGTGCAGTCAGTGTGACACTGAGTGTCCCCTTCACTGTCACTACTCATATCTGCTAGCTAGTCTGGATGGATACTTTTTGGGATCCTGGCCACCACAAGAAAACGGAACCTGTATTTCCAAGGATTTGAGAAGAGCTTGAAGCTGGTACAAATGTTCCCAGCCCCTTTGTAGACCTCCTTCACTTAAAGGCAACCCTTGATTGTTGGGCTCAATTCAGGGCGTTTTCTCCCAAACGCTTGACCCTCATTGAGCCTTGTATGGCAATATACTCCTTGTCACCTAGACTTTGATTTTGGAGACACACTTTTATTCATGCTATCATTTCAAACTTTCTCTGGCTATTATACTTCTCTTCCTTTCTTGACTGTGATCCATGATCTGGTGGCTCTGGGTAAATCACCTGTGTGGTCCTTCCTGGTCTCTAGGTGCCCTTCCCACAGACCGGGCCTGCAGACATGAACTGACCAATGTGCTGGAACTTTCCTGGGAAGTAGAACCTGGTCACTCTCCACACGTGTTCTATGACTCCTCAATTCTTTCTGTTCAGTGAAACAGTTTCCTTTCTTCCTTCCTTCCTTTCTTTCTTGGAAGATGTTTGATCTTCATGATTACAGTTCTTTCACTCCAAAGCATAAAAATACTGACTGCAAAAAGCTATTTGATGTTCATGAAGACTTTGGAACATTTTAATGGGTTTCCAAGAGTTCTTTGGGTCACAAAGATTATATTTTACTGAATCTCAACACCTTCATTTGAAAGGGGTTGGGAAGTTGTTCTAATTGAGGTTTTCTTCAGGCAGAGGAGGTGGTTTCTTTACATGGGAAGATGCCAAAATCCTGTGGGTTCAGAGGATAATAATAATCACAGAAATTCATATACTTAGTATGTGTTAACACAGATCCAAGTACTTTACATGCATTTTGTTTCATGGAACTTTACCACCACCACCACCACCACCACCACCACCACCACCACCAAGCTGGGGTGTTGGGAGATAGAGGATTGACACAGCCCTTCACCATACATGTGATTCCTACTTCTCTAATTAAAGTGATGGGGAAATTCCTGAAGTCCCTCTTGTCTCACTGTTTAAGCCTTATAAATAGCTTATTTTTCTAAAAGTTTCACAAGCAGAGTTTTAGAGAAGATAGGCCACAGAGAAGGCTTGGATTCAAGTAGAACCTTGACACTTACCAGCCAGGTGGGCTTGGTCAAGTCAGTTGGCCTTTCTGAAGCTCATAGCTCATTCATTCATTGCACAATTACTGCGTGCCCAGTGTTTAAGGGATTGTTTTGTGCAGGTGCTTGGTGGTAATGAGGACAACAGTTGTGATGTTAACTACCACTTATTGAGCTTGGATTATGTGTTAGGCACTGGACTATGTTTTATTTGCAACTTTTCATTTAGTTCTTCCATTACACTTTCAGGTAGGCAGAACCAACAGGGGGAAATTAGTCAAAGAGTTTAATGAACTTGCCTAAAGGCCACACAGCTTGCAAATGGACAGAGAAGAGAATCAACCTCAGTTCTCTTAGATCTCAAAGCCCACATTTCTAACCACCAAGAGACCAAGATGACTCACACAAGAATCCTGGTTCAGGTGTTTAGATCTTAGAGGGGAGATTATGTCCTTAGAAAGATTTGGGTTGTCAGACCACAGGAACCAAGTATTGAGAATTTGGACACCATTGTTTTAGCTGGTGGCGTCAAGGAAAACTTTGTAGAGAAGTTATTATTTTAACTTTGAAATCTGGGTATGATTTGAGTATGAGATATGTGAGCAGGGGCTCCTCCCATTCTGGGTGCTCTAGCGATTGCTATGCTAGAAACTTGTAAGGGGTATGGAGGAAGAAAGGGACAGTTCTGTCTGACATAGCACATCCTAGTCAGACTATGTGTATAGATTGAATATGTCTATATTTATCTTTGTAACCTACATCTACCCATATTTATATCTACATCTAGCCATCTACATCTACCCATCCACACCTACACATGTACATCTATATACCTATATCTAGACCTGTATATCTCGTATATCTCTGTATCTCTACATCATCTATCTCATAGGGCCAATTTCATTCCTAGGAGTATGTTCCTAAAAGAATCTTACCCAAATCCATGTGAGTGGAATATGTGTCATGACATTCTCAAGAGCATTGTGTATGAGGGGGGCCCAAGGGGAGATGGCAAAAGGCCACAAGGTGGTGTAGGCATGTTGCAGCTTATGACAAGGACTCTCCTGGACACAACTTGAGTCAGGCTTCTCTAAACCCCCAAGCTCCACGTTTGGTCCCTGTCCTTGGTCCCTGTCCTTGGTCCACTTAGTCCCCTCCCCTCAATATCTGATGGAGTTTGTCCTCCTTCACCCTGAATCTTATCACTTTGCCTGCCTCCAGCAAGAATCCTATCAAGTCGCTTTAACCAGAACCTTCTGTCCCTGATGTTTCCTCTTAAGGATTTTCCATCCCCTGATTTCCATCCTGCTTCTCCCATATAAGTCTCCACTTGTCTTGGTTGTATTGGGACTGGATCCCAGTTCTAATCCGAGATCTCTCTTCCCCCATTGCAATAGCTCTAGAATAAAATTTGTCTCCACCGCTTTTTCTATCTAGCTCTGGTGTTCCTTGATACCTACCATGCCAAGGTGAGAAACATACATATCAACATGCAAGCATCTTTAAAGTATAGTGCTGAATGAAAAAAAAATGAAATATACAACATACCATTTATATGAATTAAAAATGGATGTACAAAATAACAATATGATTTTACAAGGACACTTAGAAATAAAAAGGTTAACATTAAACACATAGATATGATTGCTTATGGGGGGGGTGGGAATGGAGAACAGAAATACAAAGGAAGGGTGCCTGGGTGGCTCAGTGGGTTAAGCTGCTGCCTTCGGCTCAGGTCATGATCTCAGGGTCCTGGGATCGAGTCTGGCATCGGGCTCTCTGCTCAGCAGGGAGCCTATTTCCTCCTCTCTCTCTGCCTACTTGTGATCTCTCTCTGTCGAATAAATAAATAAAATCTTAAAAAAAAAAAAAAGAAATACAAAGGAAAAGTAAATAAAGGGTTTACCCAAATTGAGGATGGTAACATGCCATGAACTAAGGGATATAATTAGTTCAAACCCCCTGAGATTTACTGCCAGCACCGCTCCTCCCCCGCCCCCCCGCCCCCGCAACACACACATGTATCTTGCTACAGGACAATGGGCCAAGACGGGCATCAGGAAAGGCTATATGATGGCAGGGTAAGTGTCTACCAGATATGTGGGGCTTTCCATGATCTTTGATCATGGGTCTGCTTCCAAGATCTGGGCAGTATGAGTAACAGATAGGCCTAGAATCTTAGGAATTGAATAAAACCAAGAAGGGCCTGATAGGTAGGTTATCTACAATGTATTAAATCAGAGAAAAGAAATAAAGGCAAACCCTGAAGGAGAAGGAGCTGAAATGAGAAGATCCTGGAGAGAAGAAGGTCAGCAAGACTCGAGCTGCAGGGACAGCATGTGCACAAATGCCTCTGCAGCGGAGGAGTCAGGAGGAGAGAGCAAGAAGTACCAAGGGGCTCGGTAGTCAGTCAGCCCAAACTGGGCATGTGGAGGATGTTACTTATATGCAAAGCATTGGGTGTATTGCTCGGGCTGGGGGTGGGGAATGTGGTCAAAAATATTGCCCCAGGACAAACATTGTCTCCCCACTGAACCCTTCTCCCTTGCCCCACCCACTGATTGGCATAGAGCCCTGGGATTTTCTTGTGTTTGGAAGCTTAGGGCATGCTGGCTCCCAGGTGAGCTTTCCTTGGCTCTGGTCTCCTGCCTGGCAATGGAAGCTGTGCTTGGCTATTGGGAGATGGGGGCTGTCTGTCCAGGGTGCTAGAGCTCCTCTTCCCTTATTTTCAAGAGGGTCCATTGCCATGGGACTAGGCCTACTGGATGAAGCATGACCTGGTGGAATAGAGGGCATAGTCTTGGTAAGTGCCCCTGGATCCATTGGCCCAGGATCCAGAAAATAAAATTGTCGAGTTGTCTTGACTGTATCATTGCTTGACTTAAAGTTAGTTTCCAAGCTTTGGAAATCCGGAGGTGCTCACAACAGACCTGGGATTAGGATCAACTGCAGGTGTAATGGAGTGATCATGCTCTGTCCTCGTGAGTCCAGATTTTTCAAAGCTGAAGCATTTCCTTGGGGGGGGGTCTCCTCATACAACGGACCATCTTCGGCACAGCAGAGACAGGGTGGCACTCACTGGCGTTGTGTGGGATGGAAGTGCCCAGTGGGGGCAGTGCCGATTAGTGATATGTTGCCTGGCTGTGGTCATGGTCGAATTTTCCCTCCAGGGAATCCAGCCATCCAGCTAGCTAGGTTGTTCACCTCAGAGGGCGAAGCCAGCTCCTCAGAGCTACCACTTTCCTCAGGAACATTCAGAAGGAAGCTTCTGGTGGCAGGTTCTTAGGTCAGCTGCTGAATTTTCCTTTCCCACAACTGGCGTTGCAATTGTTCCTCATATCGTCCATTCATCTCACAAAGGCAGGAGGATGCCTGACATATTCAGTGCCAAAAAAGAAAGAGAGAGGGAGAGACTGGTGTTCTGGAGTATCATGAGCAAGAGTGGGCAGTAGGGTTGAGGAGGTCCTTGAGGACCTGTGGGGCCACTGTGAGCACTTTGGCTTCAGTCTGAGTGAGATGGGGAGACACTGTGGAGTTTAGAGCTGAGGGGTGATATGGGATGAAACACTTTTGGAAAATAGGGATCCTATCTTATTCACCTCTGTAAAGTGCCCATGCCAGCACATTCTCTGGGGCATTGGAAATGCTTAATAACTTTGGACAGAATTGCAGTACTTTATTAAAAAAAAGATAGCACTGGGGCTCTGGGGTGACTCAATCTGCTGAGCAGTGGACTCTTGATTTCCACTCAGGTCATGGTCTCAGGATAATGGGACTGAGCTCTGTGTTGGGCTCTGCACTCTGCAGGAAGTCTACTTGAGGGTTTCCTCTCTCCTTGTCCCTCTGTCCCCTTCCCCGACTTGAGCTCTCTATCTCTCAAATAAATAAATACATCTTAAAAAAAAATCATGGCACTGTCCCAGGTCATTGATAAAAGCATTAGTAGTATCTACTAAGTTAAAATTTTTATTTTAAAGCCTTATTATTTATCTGCTGTCCAAAACTTAGATGTCCATGGTCCTATAGCCTATTTCCCAAAAGGTATTTGATGAAAACCAGATCTCTCCATCTTTCAATAGCATTAAAACATTTTGTCTACATTACCTTCTAGCTCAGCAATCTCTGTGTTTACTTCGCACCTCTGCCTGGCCAAGACTGATTGGCCATTTTTTTTTTTCTTTTGAGAGAGAGAGAGATGGAAGGTGGATGAGAGTGAGCAGGGGACAGGCAGAGGGAGAGGAGAGAGAGAATCCTACCCAGGCTCCCCGCTGTTGGTGGGGTTCTTGACCTGAACTGAACTCAAGAGTCAGACACTTAACAGACTGAACCACTCAGACGTGTCACAATTGGCTTTTAATAGTTTGGTCCCAGTTCTCAAATTGTGAAAAATATTAAGCATATTGAGATGTGAATTGTATTAGTAATTCAGACCATCATCAATAAAATCACTAGGAAATCATGGAGTCAAAACAACTTTTGGGGGAAAAAATGGCTTTCTTCCTCTGTTCCCAATTGACATATTTTCATGGAGGACTTACCTTTGAACTGTTGTATTTATTATTTTTGGTTTGTTTGGGATGGGTTCCCTTGTCAAGACTGGAAGCCCGCTAGAGACAAACAACAGGAAGAAGGAGAAATGCAGCTCTGGTTGCAAATTCCCAGAATCTCTTACGGAAATTCCAGAACTACCTTCTTCAAAGGGCTTTTAGTACTTTGGAAGCCTGGCTGGGGAGTCCCCAAGAGAGGCAGCCTGCTTTACGACTGGAGCTTTGGGTTTCAAGTCTGAGCACAGGATTCCTTCTCTAGGTCACCCCCCCCTCCTTTCCTGCCTGCTGTGTGACCTTGGGCGAGTCAATTCTGCTCCAAGTGCAAGGGGAGGAGGAAGAAACATTCACTGAGCTCCTTTCATGGGCTCTGCACTGGCCCAAGTGTTAAGGATGCATAGACCTTAGAACAAGGATTCTTGTTCTAGAATCTGTAGAACAACCCCATGAGATGAGTATTTCTCCATGTTACAGGAAACAAAAAGGAGGCTCAGACAGCTTCAGTCAGGGGCTCAAAGACACAGAGCTGGGTTTTAAAACCAGAATCAATGTGTCTCCAAAGGCCACACATTTGTGATACCTTCTTCTTAACCTGCACTTACTCTCTGTAAGATGAGTTCATGGGCTGTCGTCTGAGTGCTTCTAGCTCTGAGCCGGCCGGATTCTGATGGCACGGGAATCCACTGCATAGTGGCATCGTCTGCGTGTCCAGTCCTGCTCCTCCCCTCACCTGGACTTCCCCTTTGTAGACGTGGGTCCTGCCCCCCACCTGACATTCACCTGCACTTCTCATCAGTCCTCTGCTTCATCCTGGCATCCCAGGACCTCCTCATTTCCCTCTTATCCTTCCTTAAAGCCCCTTTCTTTCTCTCCACCCTCCTGTTATTTTCTCCTCCCAAATATCCCAGTGCAAAGCTCTCCTCTTTTTTTCTAAGCTTATCTCACTTTTACCTGGGAGCTTTCCTGGTTAGATAAATGATTTGAATGGCTTTGGAAAAAGTCATTTCAGTCTGCATTTCGTTTTCATTTGTAAAATGAGATCCCTGCCTTGGATGGTCTCCCTAGCCCCTTCCAGTGCCAGCGTTCTGCGATTACAAATAAATCTGATCTCTTCCTTTCCCTGGTATTCCCTCTGCAGCTGTGGACTTTGTTTTCCTATTAGCTTGATGTGCAATTTCCACCCAGCTACTTTGCTTTTATTCTTGGGTTGTTGGCATGTGCAGCACTTAGCGATCCAGACTGGAAACTCATGGAGAGGAGGAATCATGTGACTTTCTCCTCCATATCCCCTCCGCTCCCATTGCCAAGACAGGACAAATCCATGAACTCGGGGGATATTCAACAGCACCATCAATGGTCAGATAGATGACAGATGGCAAAGCCCACCCAGAGCCTTCCCTGCTATGATCCTGCCATTCACCTTTTAAAAAGATATCTTCAGGGATGCCTGGGTGGCTCAGTTGGTTAAGCAGCTGCCTTCGGCTCAGGTCATGATCCCAGCGTCCTGGGATCGAGTCCCACATCGGGCTCCTTGCTCGGCAGGGAGCCTGCTTCTCCCTCTGCCTCTGCCTGCCATTCTGTCTGCCTGTGCTCACTCTCTCCCCCTCTCTCTCTCTGATAAATAAATAAAATCTTTAAAAAAAAAGATATCTTCAAGTTACCCATTTGACTGAGGATGAGGTCTTTGCTGTTGCCTTTTCCATGGTTGTCTCTATTCAACAAACAGGCTGAATCTATGTCTATGCTCTTGACAGGGAGGAGAGATCTAGATATATCTGTGTCCTTGTGATGTCCCCTGGGTTTCAGGACCAAACTTTGGGTCCTCTTGGCCTGATGGGCTGCATATCATTTCAGGTTCATCAGGGATCTGTCAGCGCCATTGTGGTTCGATTTAAGCATTTTTTTTCCTAAATGCTGCTGTTTGCAGAGTCTGATGTTTGTATTGTGGTGGTAGAAGGAAAGATTTATTTATTCAGTCATTTATTCAAAAATCATTTTACTGACTACTTGCTATGTGTCAGAAACTGGGGTTAAAAAAAGTAAGTAAAACCTGGTTCTTGCCCTTAAGAAGTACTTGGCCTCGCAAGGAAATTGATACTAAAAGGTTAGTTTGGTGCAGTGAGACACCCTGTCATAAAGGTATAGTCAAAGAGAAGGAGCAATTTCTGAGAAGCTAGGAGTTGGTTTTAACGAGAGGCATCACAGATGTCCCAGCGGAGGTGACCTTAAGGTTAAACCTGAGTGCGATTTGGCAGCAAAAGGCTGCAGGACATTCAGAAGGAACAGCCTGCATAAAGGCATGGGGTGAAGGGGCTGGTGAAAACAAGGTTAAAAAGGTGAGTGGGAGCTGAATGGAGGAAGCTGCAGGCCAGCGGCTCTCTGACTTTACTGGGTTGAAGGCTCATCCACGAAACCTGCTGCATATATAGCTTTCTGGGACCTACACTGATTTAATTCAGTTGGTTTGAAGTGGGGTTCAAAAAATCTCTAATGTGAGCCAACTTCCCAGGTGATCCTGATGTAGGCAGTCTGCCTACATCACTTTGGGAAGGCATTGCTGTTTTGCACATGGCAATGAGAAATACCAAAGAGTGACGTCAGAAAGATCTAAGAAAATACGGCGGGTGAATTGAGCAGGAAAGTCGCCATGTGGGGTGGTCAGTTCGCAATTCATTGTGGTGGTTCCCCTGAGAAATACCCAGTGCTTGAACTATGGCAGCCGGTGGTGGTAGCGCAGAGAACTGAGCGGAGAAAATGTTCAGAGGTTGAATGCACAACAGTGAGTGAAGGAACGGGAAGTTGTGGGCGGAGGAGACAGAAATCACAGGTGCCTCCAGGAGTTCTCACTGGGCTAATTAGGAGCTGGGGGTGCCATCAACAGAAAGTGAAATGCATTTGCGGAAGAAGATAAAAAGTGTGGTGTAGGACTTCCTTAGGTTTTTGTGTCTGTAGAATCTACAGATAAAGATTTAATTTAGATCCCCCAGATTTGCATTTGGGAATTATGAGCATGTTGAGATGAATGTTGAAGCCACGGGATTCTGTGAGATGACTCTGTTAAAGATACTAGAGGACAAAGACTGTGCCTTTAAGAGAAAGGTAGAGGGGAGAGATCTATACCCTAGACTGTAAGTGAGCAGCTCAAGGTAGTTAAGGGAAGGGGAGAATTTTAGGAAGGATTTTTTAAAGTTGGGACTGAGGCACAGGTTTCCCCCTAGAGGCAAAGAGGGGCATTGCAGCAGAGAGCAGGCAGTGAAACCAGAAAGGGGGTGGCGTGGGGGGGGTGTCTGCCTGTGGGTGAGCACTCTGGAGTGTGTCCTGATGGAGGGATAATGCTGGTGTGTGTGTGTGTGTGTGTGTGTGTGTGTGTGTGTGTGTGTGCATGTGTGGCTATGAAGTACGTGTTCATTTATGCAATGCGTATCCAACAGGAGCCTCCTGCGTGCCAGGCATCTGACAATCCCATGAGCAAGGTAGAGGAAGGGCAGCCCAGGTGCGCAGCACACCCAAGGAACAAGAGTCAGAGAGTAAGGAAAAATGAGAGCCAGGCACTGTGAAGCAGACAGTGGCCTACACGAAGCCAGTAAGAGGTCCTGATATGCAATGGCGGCCACAGGAAGTTGACATGGCCAGGATGAGGCCAACTAGAGCAGACAATAGTACCAAATGCCACAGAGGGACTAGAAAGACCAAGGAATGGCCTGGATATTGCCATTTGGGTGACCTTTCACTGAGTGTTTTCTTTGGAGCTCAGCGGAGGAGTAGGCAGAATAAGGGGAAGGGGAGAGAGGCTGTGATTTGTGAGTTGGAAGCAGGGATGGGATAAGGCTAGGCAAGGTGCACATGCTCCTTATTGGTACCACTTGAGAACCTAAGAGGACTTGTTTGGACAACCTGCAATTTCAAAAATTAGTTTTTGTCCTAAGAGGTTATTAAAATAGAAAAATACCATAATATGTCTTTCTGCAACATTTAAATAGCTTCTTATCCTGACAGTTGTTAATACTCACTTCTCCAGGAATTCTAGGCCTTTGGCAGCACACCAAGTAAATATTCTAAAATAGAAAATAAAATTTCCCTTTATTATTACTCAGATATACTCAGTATTTTGAATACTGAATACTCAGATTCAGGTGTGTGTATGTGTGCGAGCGCGCACGCATACGTGTGCACATGCAAGCCATGCACAGATTTGGTGTGTCTGTTTGTGCTCATTTGAGTACATAGAATATTTCATATTCTATGTATCAGGCAATGTAGCTGCTAGCATATATCAGTGAGCAGAAAAGACATGGGGGAGCCAGATGATCTTATGCAGGGATATGCTGGTAACTTAGCTCTCAAGCAGATACAGAAGGAAGGCCTGATTGTAGCATTTGCCAGTTACCATGCTGTAAATACTCTCGCCACAGTTGATTTCAAACTACCAGCATAATGTCACTGAGTGTGGAACTCTGGGGAGAAATTTGCCCAATCTGTTCTTGCATGCCAGTATACAATATCTCCAACACACCAACAATCCTTTGTGAAGCTAGAGAAATAATAATGACAGTAATAATTCCTTTGACTTATGGGTCTGTTTGTGGTTCCCCAAGCACTCTGTTCTATTTTTATTTACCTGTACAGTACCTTGAGTGTGATTTGAAGAATATGGAAAATCTCTTTGGCTAGCCACAGGCCTTGAATTACCACCAAGAAAACTCTCTGTAACATTCATGAACAGAGACCATGTCTTTTAAAGAATAGAGTACAGGATACATTAACGTGGATAACCCAGGATCAGACAAGAAAGATCTTGATTGTGGGATATTACCAGAGAGAGAAGATCTGAACGAGAGATCAGAAGGGGAGAAGGGGGATTTGGGTAGCCAAGTAAGGGAGAGGTTCAAAAGAGAGACCCAAGCTATTAAAAATATAATTTTCCCTACTTTATAATTTTGCTAGGGCCTGGCCTGCTCCTAGATCACAGATCTTGCCAAATATAGTTCATGCTCCATTATTCACTCTAATGGAGGAAGGTTGGACAACATAATTCAAAACAATGGACAACCTTGAAAGGTAACTACAATTGGATTTGCTGAGGATCTGAGGCTTGTTTCTTGGTATCTTTACCATCCTGTGAATGGTTTACCTGTTCTACCTCTGGAACTTAACTTACTCATGGCATGGAGGGAACAGAGAAAAGCCATATGATTAATGCCCATCTAGATGTTTTTTGTATGAGTAACTGTGGGATTGGGGTGGTTATGTCTCCTTTTAAGCAATTTAATAACATTTTATTTAACAGTTGCTTCTTACTAGAAGATGAAAAACTCTTGTCTTAGGAAATGAAAATACTTTTTTGGAGAGAAACATTTAATTCACTTGGCCCTAAGCTTTAAAGTAGTGTGTGTGTGTGTGTGTGTGTGTGTATGCACGTGCGCATGTGTCCAACTTGAATTGCTGTTGATTACAGGATAAATCAATATCTAGCCACTGGCAGTTGCGTGCTGTTAGCACTTGGTGACAGTTGACATATTGGTGGCCAGGAATGAGAATGGTGGGTGTGCATCCTACCAATTTTTAGAGCATATTTTATCTGTACAAGTAACAGTGGCTCTGCTCCCCATTTGTCATTTCTGTCCTTGAAAGCAGGCGTTGATAAATGACAATAACTTTTAGCCCACCATGCTGCATGCTTCTTTCCATCCCATGGCCCAGTTTCAGGGTAGGGGGAGAGACAGAACACCTCTCATCTTGGGTGGAAGCTGGGGGGATTGGGACGTAGAATGGGGTAAGAAAGGCAAGCCAAGTGGTGGCTTCAGGGAAAAAGGCTGTCCTGTTGATGCCACAAACACACACATTGAAGTTCGTTTCCTTGGTTGGAATTGATGAGAAATGATTTTTTCCCTCTCCTATCTAGGTTCTGTGGCCCCAGCCCCCACCAATCGACCAATGACCAATGGCCTTTTCCCTTCAGTGTCTTTTGCTTCCATTGCTTCTGCAGGGCTTTCCTGCCTTCAGTCCATTCTTCTGGGATTTTATTACCTCACCTCAGGATAAACAACACCTTCCTGGTGGTAACGCTAATCATAGCAATATCTCACACCTAAAATCTGGGTAGTGTTCACCATTGGCTAAGGAGTTACCCCTATCTCGTCTCATGCAATCCCTGTGCCCTCCTGTGAGATGGGAAACGGAGCTCAGAAGGCCAAGCAATTTGCCGGGGCTGACAGGTTTGCAAGTGGGGATGAATCTTCCATTGGTGTCAGCCCCAACAAGAACACTGCCAGCTTGTATCTGTGCCGTGTAGCCTCTCCTTGTTCTGATCTAATTTGTATCCAGCTGCTAGAACAATCTTCCTGTAAATTCGTATTTCCTGTAAGAACAGCTAACTCCCTTTGCCTCTTTGCCCACAATCCCCTGAGCACTTTGGTTCACACTGAACCACCACTGGCCCCTGGTTTCCTTCTACACCGGATGTCATGCTTTCCTCGCCCTTGTTCAATGTAAGATCAGGTACAATCCCTACGTCTTTTCCATGAGAACTTCCAAATTGTTTGGTCAAGTCACATTAAGCACTGACAATATCGAGAGGAAAACTGTTTATCAGAAAAATGCCAAAATCTGTTCATGAACTCACACGGGATGTGTCCAAAGTGTAAAATGTACATTGGATTTCCAAGACAGTACAAAAGAAGAATACAAAATATCTCATTAATTTTCTGTCATTATAGGTTGAAATGACAATAGTTTGGAACATGGGGTTAAATAAAATAAGTTACGATTAATTTCACCTGTTTCTTTCAAATGTGACTAGTAGAAAACGTAAAATTACATATGTGTTTTGTGTTGTATTTTTATTGGAGAGTACTACTTTAGAGAGTCATGTTTATTGATTGTTCATAAGATGCTCAATGACACTTTTTTTTTTGAAGGGGAGAGGGTGAGTGGCGAGGAGGGAGAGAGAGAACCTTAAGAAGGCTGTACTCCCAGCTTGATCTCACAAGCCTGAGTTGAAGACCTGAGCCGAAATCAAGAGTTGGATGCTGAACCGACCAAGCCAACCAGGAGCCCCGTCACAGAAACACATGCTCCTCCCTTTTTGACTCATGTTTCTTAAATGTATTTCATATGAAATGAAGTTACATCATGATAGTGAGAACAGCGATCACAATCAGGTTCAAGGGCAAGCATTCCTGGATCTTGGCAGGGTCACTTTTCAAGTTGCAGGAGCAGAAATCCATGAAAAATCTAGAGTCCCCTCCTTGTAACTTTGGGTACCGTGGTGTCAGTCAGTATGCTGAGCCAAGCAGAAGGTGAGTGTGGCTTGTGGGGTAAAGCAGTGAAGACTGGTCATGAGAGCTCCCGATCAACTCTAATCCTGACCCGCAGCTCAGAGATGCTCCGTTTCTGATATGCTGTTTAAAAATGACGATGTGACAGCTCTATTTTCTGTTAACTTTCTTGACACCCGCGGAATTGTAGACTTGAAAAATGAAATTTAGGAATATCCTGATTAAGTAGAGAACAGATTCATTTCATTACAGGAAAATGGAAAACGCAACCAAGTGAATAATGGTTGTCTCAATGGAAGTGGCTCACATGGCCAGGGTATTTGGAGTAGGAGGTTGTCCATAACCTACTGGAAAATTAGTAGGTTTTCTAGCAAGCCAATAGGCTGTTTTGGTTTCCTCTCTGGTTGCAAGGCCAAGGCAGAGGTAGTAGCTGTCTTGGAGAGGACTCTGTAGTAGTCAGGACCTGGCCTGCAGGACAGTGTCATCCCTACTCCTCGGACTCCATTGTGATCTGTGGGGGTTATGCTGCAGTGTTCACCCCTGATAGGAAGGTAGCTTGCCTCACCCACAGCCTTGTCTGTGTAGAAGGGGTAAATAGTGCCAGTTACATTATGTCTGCAAGGCCTGTGAGAGAGGATTGTGGAATCCACGGTCCAGCTGTGATGAGGGCGAGCATTATGAACTGCCTCCTGTGTGCCAGGGACGGGTGTGGGTTGGCCTGGGGAGATGAAGAGGGCAAGCCGTTGGTACCCACGGTGGCAGCCGTACCTCACTTCCCTTGCCTGACAGTACCCCAGTGTGGCTGAGGGCTGTTGCATGAAGTCTGTGCATTAGACAGAGCAGTTCTAGTCTCTCGAGGGCCTGCCAGGTGCAAACAAGTCTGAGGTCCCTAGACGTTATTGAGGTAGAGGCAAGACAAGTGTTCTTGCTTCAACAGCTCTCTCCAATAGGACTCTCTCCCTCAGTATCCGGTGTGATGAAATGGGTGGTTTAGCCTAGATGAAGTGGGGTCTTGTATCTCTTACTCTGATTGAGGCAAATGGCAAGGCTGGACCCCCAGACTCCTTGAGGCCACTGAATTGAATGGCATTAGGAACATGCAGCAAAAGCTGCTTCCAGGGAAAGAACATTTGTGAGGAGATGAGTTTTGCTGAGCACTGTTGGTTGGCTTGCAAACAGCAACAAAGAAAATAACAGTCAGAAGAGAGAGTTGCAATCTTTTGCCCTACTCTGTTTTGTAATAAATAAATGAACCAAGCATATTCAATCTCTATGGTCTTGTTTATACGAGAGCCGTTCTGCTCCATAGGTTCCCTCCAGGGAGACGTGAGGGACACCAGGCTGCAAACTGGAAGAGGCTGCGCTGTGAGGGAAAATGATCAGGGTCGTTAGGGCCTTGCAGAAATTAGGAGTGAAGTGCTCTCCCTTGGCGTTTTCAGAACTGAACTGAATGCCTGGAGAGCCAAGGAGACTCCCCCCTTCCATCCCTCACCAGCCCCAACTCCTTCTCACATTCCAGTTCCGGGCCTGGAATTTGAGAATTAGAGGCTGTGTGCCCTGTGGGTTTTCCAGATCTCCCCTGAAAGCCAGCCCCGAGTTTTCCCAGAAACCTGAGGGGAGGCCCCAGTGGAGTTCCCTTCGTGAGGAGCCATGACCAGTGAGTCGTCTTGCTTCTTGGCTATAACGGGAGGAGTGGCAGAAGGAAGTGAGGTCTTACTGAAGAATCAGCCAAACGTCAAGAAAAAAATCGTGGAGTGATATGCAGCACTGACATAAACCACTTTCCTCAATTTTCAGTGTGTGCGAAGTGTGTGATCTGTTTCTGCATCCCAAGCCCGAGAAAGGGGAGGCACTTGTGTCTTTGTCCCAATTCATAGACCGGCTCTTGTCTATGTAAATCTTAAATAATCGAATTCTCAAATATCGTGGCCAAGTGAGATACTAAGACCACTGGGTGGAGGCAGCTTACAAATGGTCAAATAATTAATGTTAAAAAATTTTTTTTTTTTTCTAAAACCATAGAATAGAGCACAGGTAGTCAAGACTGACAAATCTGAGAAAAACCGACCTCAGATAAATAGCCTGGCATGGTTGTTAATAATAATAATAATAATAATAATAATAGTGATGATGATGATGATGATACTGGCATCACATTAACTGTAGCATTATTATTGCAACTATTTATTGTGTTCCAGGACTGGTTAAATGCTTTGTATAGAACATTTTATGGAATTTGATGCTTACAAAATCCTTACAAATCCTTAAAAAGTCCAAAGAGGGAGGTATCATTAGCCATGTTACTTAAGTGAGGACACCAAGGTTTAGAGAGATAAGGTTATTTGCCCAAGGTCATCGAGGTTGGAAATGATGGAACGGGGATTCTAATCTGTTTTTGCATTAAGCCTATGGGACGTGGTCTTTGTCTTTTAAACCAATATTTCAAACAAGAGTCAACATAAAACCAGAAAAGTCTAAAGGCTGATTTATAACCTGATTTCTTCTTGGCCTTCGCAATGCTGAGTGGAAATTGCTGAGTCTTTAGTATGGAAGGAGTGTTTGAAGTGTAATACAGAAGAGCCTACTGCCAGGAGTTGTCTCATATTTGCCTTTAAACTGTAATGACCCAGAGCTCCAGCACTGGTGTCAATTTATTAATCACCCCCATGTGCCAGGTACTGCAGCCCCTTTTTGTTGATAGAAAGTGTTGACTTTACGGTTGACAAAGCACACTTGCTTACATGAATCCCCAGGCCGAATCCTGGACCCAACTCAGCATTCGTGGGAGAACAGGAACTGAAGGTTCAGCAAAATTCAGATACAGATTTAGGAATTGAAAAGAGAGGACCCAGATGAGATCTTCTTCTCCCCATCTGAGAGGTAATGACTCCTTCCTGCTCTTTCATGAGGGATGCACTCAGAGTTTATCCATACCATAGAACTTACCCTCTCTTGCTTTTACCCTTAACAAACATGCCTTGAAAAAAAAAAAAAATGCTGGTGTTTCTGATACCTCTTTTGAATCGAGCTTCTCAGTGTAAATAGGGTCCATTTGAAGTGCTTTACTTCATATGTTGCTAATTTGTATGTGCTAAACAATTTTTAAGGAAAACAACACCTTTTTTCCTTAAAAATTACTGTTCTGTTAGAAGGTCTGGATTGTACTTTTCCATTTCTCTTTGAATCTATCTATAGGATCTAACAGTGCTTAAAACAATTTAATTAGTTGCCTCCTTAAATATGGTCTTCATCCAGTTTTCCTTCTTTTTGGGCTTAGACTCTATAAGATCAAGAAATTAGTTAGCATCCCTAGAGATCCTGAATGGTCCACATGGCTTTCTATGCGATGCCTGTATTTGCGACTAGCCTATCTTCTTTCTTCCTTGAAGACATGCATCACCCTCGATTGGTATAACACTTTGCTGACTTCATCATAGGTACTGTTTTAAAATATTTTAAAAAGATTTATTTATTTGTTTTAGAGGACAAGGAGGGGCAGAGCGGAGGGAAAGAGAGTTGTAAGCAGACTCCACACTGAATGTGGAACTGAACATGGTGCTCAGACTCACAACCCTGAGATCATGACCCGGAGCCAAAACCAAGAGTTCAACACTTAAATGACTGTACCTTCAAGGTGACCCTAAAATGTTTTTTCTATTAAACCTCTTCTTTGTATTTCTCATTATGGAAAATTTCAAATATAATCAGAAGTAGAGAGATGGCTATAATAAAGCCAATGTACCCAACTTCAGAAGTGATCATTACATGGACAATTTTCATCTATACTCCCATCCACCACCACCAACAGGATGATTTTGAAGTAAATCCCAAATATCATAGCATTTCTTCTCTAAATATTTCCTATGCATCTTGGGAAAATGAGGACTGCTTTAAAAAGCATAACTACAACATTATTGCAACACTAAAGTAAATCAATAGTAATTCTTTAATATAATTAAATATACATTCATTGTTCATATTTCAGTGGGTGTTTTTTAAAAATTTTTGTTTGTTTGTTTGAGTTGGATTCCAAAAAAGTTTCCAACTGTATTATTGGTTGATGTATTTCTTTAAATTTACTTTATAGACTTTCTCTCCGTCTCATCCCTCTCCCCCTTGTTATTGATGTAGAAGAAACTAGCTACTTCTGCTATTAAGTTTCCATAACGGATTAGATTCTGCAAAGGTCACTTCTAGTTTGATGGTTCTTCTCAGATGAGCCCAAAATAGGAGGTTTTCCAGTGAGGATCTGGGAGAGTGGTTTTGAGTTCTGTTTTCAGGGCTATTTAGAACCTCATTGCCTTCTTTCTACTTTTTCTTATGTAAGTGCTGATACTATGAGGACTTGGGGGTGATTGGTGGTTTGTCTCCACATTGATTGTATTTGAGAATTTTTAGGGATACTTTTAACCTTATTTTCTTGTAGCAGTGTTTATTCATTTGTTCAAGGTGTGTAAGAGTCTAGGCTCTGCGAATTCTTGAAACTTGTCATCTTTTTCGGGACAGTGCCTCATATGGAGGAGAAACCGTTGGGGGTGGGATCAAACCTAACTGAGATAGGGGCAGTAGAAATAATAGAAACAGAATGTACAGATAAAATGGGGAAAAGGGAAATAGAGCAAGAAAGTCTCAAATAGCAAGCTTCATATTTTTGAACATTACCTCAAAACAACAGAAAAGGGAACTATATAAGTTAGAAAAGCTATCTTGAACCACATCTTTTTGTAAAGTTCAAGAAACCAACTTCACATAAAAGTGAATAACAAGGAAATATCAAGATCAACTCTCAAACAAAGTTATTATGAGCAAAATGGGGCAAAAGCAGAATAACATTATACAGTGAAAGTATAGCTGAAAGTTATATTTACAAGACAGATAAAAAATTCAACATAATATTTCAAAAGAAGCCCAATGACATTAAGAAATTGATACAAGACCTGACAAAGCAACACAAATTAGAACTAGAGGTCAAAACCTGGTGATAGAAGTCAGAAAAGCATTAGAAACCGAAGAATCATAATGTCAGAAAAGAAGAATAGAATTGCAAAAGATTGTGCTTAAGATAAATGGAAATTGAAAAACAGGAACATTTTAAAAATAAAAGAGAAACAGCTACAGATAAAAAGGATTCCATGAAAGGATTCCATGGCAAATACTAAAGAAAGGCAAAGAGGATCCAATGTACAGATAATTAGAACTTTTAAAAAATAAAACTGAAACAAAAGAACATAACAAATGTTAAACTGTGAGTGAAGAAACTTTCCGGAAGTTAAAAAAGAAAAAAGTATATACAGTTTTGATCTACATATTGAAAAAATAATTGCATAATACGTGAGAATATCAACTCAGAGAGATACACATGCCAAGATAAACTCTACTAAAACTGATGGAAGTGACAATAAAACAAATAAACTAAAAGTTTCCTTCCACCATTTTGACAAAAAGAGAAAGTGATTTATGAGTAAAAAGTTAAATTATTACCAGAATTTCAACAGAAACACCTTTTGTTAGAAGAAATGGAGTGACATATTTATTGTAATCAAAGAAAGAAAATATGAACCAAATAATTTATGTCAATTAAAACTTATTTGAGTAAAACTGCTAACATTTAAGAATACAGGAAATATGTTCTTGTCTAGCATTCCTGGGAAATCTGCTAGAACCTTCAATGTATAAAATGACTAAAAACCCATTACTGATAATTGCTAGTGGTGATATTTAAATATATATTTACTTAGAGAGATAGACTAAATGTAAACTAAGAAGGGAGAGTATGTAATGACTTTATATGTAGATAGAGTAAAATATAAATAAAATGGGGGGAAGTTGTAGAAAACAAATGCAAAAGAAGTTTTAACTTAGATTGGTTTTGTTGAGATTGTTTAGTAGTTAGTACATGATAAAACACATAAGTAATTGTGGGCTACTCTTATCCTTGAAAACCAGGAGTCTTAGTATGGAAGAAAGTGGACACAAATCATACAGAAAGGTAAGGAAAAAAAAACCCGTGTCTATATATTAGAAGTACCAGTATGGGTCAATGAATATAAATATATAAAAACATTTATTGTCTTTAACTGACAAGAGAAAGAATGAGGCATTTTTCATACTTTTCCTGCATGAAATATAACACAGGATATAAATATGAAATATAACAAATAGCATATAGAGTGTATTATTATAGAATCATTCCATTGAATAAAAGAAGAGGATAATGACAGAATATCACCACTGAGGGATGTAGTCATTGGACACCAATGGATGCTAGCCTTAGAAGGAAAAGAAAACAACAACAACAAAACCACAATGGAACTTCTGATGAAAGAACATAGCACTGTCACCTATACTTTTGTCAAAAGAATTGAACCTGAGTCACTTCAGTGTCTAGATCCAGCTGCACATTTGTAGGAAATGCAGAGAGAGGACAGAGGAAATGCTGAATGGCAAGCTGTGAGTTGCCAAAGAGACCTGGAGCTGGACACAAGTTAAGCATTAAAAACAGATTCTATTCAAAACTCTTAGAATAGGGGAAAAGAGTATAGAATTGAGCTGGATTCCGAATACAACAACAAGGGATTTATAGCCAAGGAGGTGGGTGAAGGGATTGGTAGATGAAATGTATTAAGAGGAGACATCATAAGGTAGAAGGTTGGGGGATTCTTGTTAAAGTGGTCCAATAGGATTCTGGTTGAGCACAGGCCAGGGTGGTCAGATATCCAGAGTTGAGGAAGTCTTACAATTCCGACTTACAAGGGCTCTTGCTATAGCTGAACTGGGAAGGATAAATTACAGAGCCTAAGGACACAGGCAAAAAGAGGACCCCAAAAAGCCTGTCCAAAGTTTGGTCAAGAAGAGAGTCTTTTCTGAGTGTGCAATCAGCTATATCTGGGCTATGGGAACTATAGATTAAATGGCCTTGGCTTTCAACAAAAAAATGGTAAAGAAAAAAAAGGTGGGATGGAGGGAGGCTTGAAAGGTAGACAAAAATAAAAAATAAAATATAGGCAATAGTATATGATTGAGACTAAGGAAATACACATGGTATAAGGGTTGAATGGTAGTTCCCAAAAGACACATTTTAGTCCTCATCCCTAGTACCTGTGGATATGATATTACTAGAAAATAGGGTCTTTGCAGATAAATTAAGGATCTTGGGATGAGCATATTTTGGATTCAGAATAGGTCCTAAATTGATGACTGGTATCCTTATAAGGGAAAGACACATAAGCACACAGGAAAAGGTCATGTGATGACAGAGGCAAGATGAGAGTGCAACCACAAGACAAGGAATGCCAAGGATTGCCCGCATCCACACAAGGTTAAGAGAGAGGCCTAGAATAAATTCCTCTTGGAGTCTTCAGAAGCAATCAACTCTGCCAACACCTTGATTTTGGACTTCTGTACTCTTTAACTGTGAGAGAACAAACATGTTATTTTAAGGCACCTACTTTGTGTCCATTTGTTATGGCAGCCCTGGGAAACTAAGACACTTTCATATATCAAAAAATACAAAAAGCTTATTACTATGCAAATCAGAATTATTTCCTTGTTCAGGAAGCTGGGATTAGAAAGAGGAGCATGGGGTGCTGGGTGGCACAGTTGGTTAAGTGTCTGCCTTCAGCTCAGGTCATGATCCAAGATCCTGGGATCAGATCCCACATCAGGCTCCCTGCTCAGTGGGGAGTCTGCTTCTGCTCCCTCTACCCCTACCCCCTGCTCTGCTCTCTCTCTCTCTGTCAAATAAATAAAATCTTTTTTAAAAAATTAAAAAAAAAAAGAATGAGGTGCATGGAGGTCTTATGCAGATGTTGAAAATGTCTGTTCTTGATCTAGATGGTGGAGATAACAGTGTCTTCCTTACAATATTTCCTTGAGTCCTACAATTGTTTTATGTGGTTTTCTATTTCTGGGTCCTAGTCTCAATAAAGAAGTTTTTAAAGTCCACACACAATGCATCTGTGGCTCCACCCCCATATATAATTCTTGTCATTCTTTCTAGAAGGAAATTACATTTATCTGAAGATTTCATTTAATTCCAGCATAATGAATAATACAGTGTTATATTAGTTTTGAGTGTAGATAGAATATAGTGATTCAGTAATTTTATACATTACTCAGTGCCATCATGGTAAGTTATTCTTAATCCCCTTTGCCTATTTCCCTCTCTCCCCCTGTCCACCTCCCCTTTGGCACCCAGCAATTTGTTCTCTACATTTGAGTCTGTTTAGTTGTTTGCCTCTTTTTTACTGATTTTGTTTCTTAAATTCCATATATGAATGAAATCATCTATTTGTTTTTCTGTGACTGGCTAATTTCACTTAGCATTATACCCTCCAGATCCATTCATGTTGTTGCAAATGTCATTATTGCAAGAGGTCATTATTTTTATGGCTGAGTAATATTCCATAATGTTCCATGAGATATATATCTGTCTCACATAATCTTTATCCATTTATCTATGGATGGACACTTGGGTTTCTTCCATAAGTTGACTATTGTATTGTAAATAATGCTGCAATAAGCATAGGAGGTGCATATATCTTTTCAAATTAGTGTTTTCATATTCTTTGGGTAAATACCTCAGTAGTGAAAATACTGAATCACATCTAATTCTATTTTCAATTTTTTTAAAGGAACTTTCATACGGTTTTCCACAGAGCCTGCACCAGTTTCCATTCCTGCCAACAGTGTGCAAGGTTCTTTATTTCCCCACATCTTCACCAACATTGTTTTCTCTTGCATTTTTTATTTTAGTCATTCTGATAGGTGTGAGGTGATATCTTATTGTGGTTTTGATTTGCATTTCCCTGATAATAATGATGTTGAGCATCTTTTCATGTGTTTGTTAAGACATCTGTATATCTTCTTTGGAGAAAAATCTGTTCATGTCTTCTGATCATTTTTTTAAATTGAATTATTTGTTTTTTCAATGTTGAGTTGTTTATGTCCTTTGTATATGGTGGATACTAAACCATCATTGGATATGTCATATCAAATATCTTCTCCTATTCAGTGGGTTGTCTTTTTGTTTGGTAAGTCATTTTCTTTGCTGTGCAGAAGCTTGTTTTGATGTAGTCCCAATGGTTTATTTTTGTTTTTGTTTCTCTTATCTTGGGAACCATACCGACAAAAATTGCTGCTTGTGCTTTCTTCTAGGATTTTTATGGTTTCAGGTCTCACATTTAGGTCCTTAACCTATTTTGAGTTTATTTTTGTATATGGTATAACAAAGTGGTCCAGTTTCATTCTTTTGTATGTAGCTATCCATTTGTATTGTGGCTGAGCTGCATTTGCCTTTGGTCTGGTCATCTGCAATGGCTCTCTGTGCCTATTGTGGGCAAGGTTTTGTCCCTGTGTTAGTGGGCCAGTCTGGTACTGCTCTGGGCTTGAGCTGGGTCAGAGCAGGGGTTTGCCAGAGCTCCCACAGCACTAAACTGCAGGGGCTTTCCCTGTGTTATCCCACGAAAAGCTTTTGTTGGTGGGTGGAGTCTGCACTCAGACCAGATGTCCTCCTCCAGCCCACTGCTGGGACTGCAGCTGAACAGGTGTGTATGGCTTTCTTCCCCTCTTCCTGGGATGGGAGTCATTTTGAGGCGGTGCTGACCCTCGTTGGGGCTGCTTGCACACCACTACACTTGTGGTGCCACTTCGGATGGATTATTGCCAAAGGCATGGGTGTGTGAGGGCAGGTGTGCAGGGCCAGCAGGTTCTGCAATGATGCTCTGGGGTAGGGAATCTGCAGCTGCCTGGCCAATCCCCTGCCAGTCCATAGAGGAATGCAGGGGCAGGGCGCACTGCTAGCAAGATAGGTGGAGACTATTGGTGCTGCACTAGTTCCTGCAGGTGTCCCTGTATCTAGGTTCAGGGGCTGGTGAGGGAAATGGCACCCCCCAGCTCTTTGGCTCTGGAGAAGTCCCCCAAAGATTCCTGCTCCTCCAGCACATGCTCTGAGATCAGTAAGCAAACTTCCCTCCTGCCTACTGCAGGGGCTTTTCAAACTGCTGCTTCGGTGCTGTATCTCAGTGGGCTGTTGGTTGTGCTGTCCCTTTAAGGATGGGGACTCAGTTTCCCATCACCCACTGGCTCTTCCAGAGCTGAGCTGACTGTTTTCAAAGTTATGGCTAGTAAAGCCCCCTGCCTATAAGAAGTTGTGAAGTGAAGGACCTCTTGTTGTCAAAGCTAAATATGATGGGGATTTGTCTTTCCCGTGTGGTTCCCCTTGCCTGAGAAGCCCGGTGTGGGGTCTGCTCTTCTCTCATCTCCATACCTGTGGTGTCCCTCCCTCCTGCAGGGAGTCCTGTGGGTCCCTTTGGCTCCTGACATGTCTCAACCTTCCTACCCTCTTTGATGTGGCCCCTTCTCTACATTGAGCTGTGACATCGGTTCTGCCAGTCTTCAGGTCGTTTTCTGGGTTTATACACACTGATGTAGGTATTTTTGAGAATCCGGGGGACAGAGGAGGCTGGGATCCTCCTACTCGGCAATCTTCCTTAGAAGTTGACTGATTATTCTTGACAAAGCCATGCTAATTACATCTATTTTTCTTGACTTTTTTTTTTTTTTGGCAATTAAGAGTTGTGTTCTTTTTATAAAAAATATCAGCAACTCATTTTATTTCTCACTTGTGTATCATGCTCTACATCTTTTAAAGAAGGGCCTTTTACCACCAATTTTGAAGCAAGTGGCCCACCCCCAACATGCATATCATTGCTCTTTGCTGATGTGAAGACACTGTTTAAAAACAAAACAAAACAATTTTGAACTACTCCTTTCTCCAGTCCAATTTACTTTTTCTCCTTCTCATCATAAATGATGCAGACTGCATATCACAGTTGACCTTTTAAAATATGTTATCAAAATAGGGACTAAAAATAGCATTAAGCATTTCTCCTGAGGTTTTTAATATTATCTATTATCTGCTCTTCATTTTCTGTCCCTCTAGGATGGAAAACCCCTTCTTGACCCTCCTTGGTCCTGCCCCCCCCCCCACTGTCCTTTGGATGATTTTAAAAAGCTAAGGTTTCTCTATTGTCTTCATGTATCTTATCAGACATACTGCTTATTGTTTGTCCACACCACACGCATATGGACCACGATAAATATCATATTCTGTTTCCTAAGAACCATACTGACCTTTAAACATTTTTTTGAACAATTTCATTTATTTATTTGAGAGAGAGCACACAAATGTGCAGGCACGCGTACCAGCAGAAGGAGGGGAAAATGGAAGGGGGAGGGGCAGAAGGAGAAGCAGATCCCTACTGAGCAGGGAGCCTGAGAAGCGGGGCTCTATCCCAGGACCCTGAGATCTGGACCTGACCTGAGCTGAAGTCAGATGGTTAACCAGCGGAGCCCCCCAGATGCCCCAACCATACTGAACTCTAAAAAGTGAATAATAACTAGTTCTTTTACTTCATTGGATGATTAATCACAATGTCGCTGATCTTCTTCTTTGTGTTTCCATATTTGCAAATTTGCCTGCTCAACTGAAATTTCTTTGTAGCTCTTCAAATCAATACATGCTGGGCTCTCTTGCCCATTCATGGGTGTGTGCAGAGCAGTGGAACATGGGAGTCCCTGATGCTCATGTTCCCAGGATGAGGCCAAGCAAGGTGACATGCTACCTTTTGTTTCAGCTCATACCGTAACCACGTGTCCTTTCTGCTTTCTACTTAGTGCCACATTTTTCTCATTCTTGTGCTTTTTGTTGGTGATTTCACTTTTTTAAAAGGCCCCAAAATGTAGTGTTGATGGGCTCTTCTGCGATGCAAAGTGTAAGAAGGCTGCGATGTGTCTGATGAAGAAAAGAGGTATCTTACAATTTTTTTTAAAAGCAGTCTCCTTACCCAACATGGGGCTTGGACTCACAACTCTGAGATCAAGAGTCAAACGTGTTACTGACTGAGCCATATGGGCATCCCTAAAAATAGGTGTTTTTGATAAGCTTCCTACAAGTCTGAGTAATAGTGCTGGTGGCCAGGAGCTCCACATATACTAAATTAGGTGTCTTTTAAGCAGAAATTCTGATAAAATGTGGGTTTCCCAGAGGCAGAAACCTACCTAGGCGCAATGGTTCAGTGTTTGTGAATTCATTTTTTGTGATGACTTCCTGGAATACACCTATGGCAGATGACAAGAATCCACTCTGTGTATACAATCTTTATGGAGCCCTCTGCCAAGAGCTTTATGTGCATTTTTTCATTTAGCCAAGAACACAGTGAGTTAGGTACTATCATCATTCCCATATTCCAGGTGAGAGAACCGGAGGTCAAGGAAATTAATACCTGGCCTAATGTCTCGCAGCAGAGAAGGAGGAGCGGGACTGATACACAGGCAGTTTGGCCCCAGGAGCCTTAGCCTCTGCACACATGGCCTCCCCTTGAGCCAGTGTGGCAAGGTGATGTCTGTGGATGCCTCGAGAAATGTATAATGTTTTACTAAACCTGGTTTATCCTTATTACTATTAATTCATCTGGCATGAATTTTTTTTCAACTGGCATGAAAAAAAATCTTTGAGCATCCATGAAGTTCTATCCAGCTTGGTCATCAAGATGACACAATGTTGTCACCCATAATGAGAATTGTCCAGACCAGCTCAAGGCTCAGGACTCAAAATCATCTCTTAGTCTTCAATTCTAGAGGGGTTGAAATGCCAAAGGCATTGAGATCCAGGCTAGGATTTAACTGTAAAATGGCTGCCCTGTGAGAAAAAGGAACCGAGAGAAAGAGCTAATCCTGGCTAGAAGGGTTCCTCACTCCCAAAGTCTGTCTCTCCCTCCCCTTCCACCAAGAGGCTTCTCATCCCAAGCTTTTCAAAGGCCACATGTTGTCAGCAATTTATGAATATGAATAATGTGATTTACATTCCTTTGATTTAATATAATGATTAAGCTTCTTTGTACTCTGTTCTGATTCACTGAAATGAAAAATACATTTTCTTTGTCCTTTATTAGTAATTTTTTCTTCCAAATTTGCTTGGCTTTGGCAAATGAAAGAGAGATAAATTTTGCTTTGATTTGGCGGTGCAGAGAGTGCAAAAGAGAATTAAAACATTAGTTAAAAGGCACAAGGGAATTGAACAGGGAACAGAAATTAAGTTAGTTGAAGCAAATTACCTTATGGTTGTAAACCAGCGGGGGTTCAGATAGATGTAAGGAATTCATTTCTGCTTCTAAATAATTATTTTTGCTTCTCAACAATAGCAGTGGGCTGCGTTCCTACACGCGGTTAGGGACTGCACAGCCAATCTTTAATTAAGTGGAGGGGGCCCCTCTGAATATGAGTATAACCTGATTAGTTTATTGCAGGCTGGGATTTGGAACTGATCATACCCCTTCCCTCTCCCTCCTAACCTTTGGGTGACCCAGAATTCACTTCTTAGTGAGTTTCTCATTTAAGGAAATATGAAAAGAAAAAAGATGTAAAGAGAGGCTTTAGAACAGCCTAATAAAAAGATTCAAAGGCCTTCTTGCAAAAGGCCCTTTGAAATGGAGAATGGCAAGACGGAGTGGGGAGGCTGGAAGAGAAGGAACTGGAGTATTTCTGCTGGTGAGGGCTCCTGTGCTCTTGGACTCTAGGAGGACATACACCAGAGGGTTGGAGAAAGTTCCTGGGACATAGACAGGCGTACAGAGGCAAGGGGGCAGAATGGGATTTATCAAGAGAACTGGGACACCTCTCCCTCTCTCTTTCTGTCCATTCCAGCCTGGCATAACAGAAACAAGCCAGGTGTGGCTGAGGATCTGAGTTCTAGGTGGGTTTCTGCGAATCTTGTCCAAGGTTTTAACTCTTGAGTCTTCATCCTCTTGCCTGGCATTTGTACATCTATACATCTCAGAGGATTCTGGTGAGGATGAGACAGACAACCTGGGTGAACATGCTCTGCAAAATTTAAGGCATTTACACAAATACCTTATCTCAAGTGCGGGAATGGAGTTTCTGAACCTGGCCTTGTATGATAGTCACTCAGTGTGAGATTTCAAAAATTACATCTCCTCTCCTGAGGCTCCAACCCCAAGATGTGAGGGCCTGGAGTCATTAAAACAACAGAGCTATAGAAATAAAAGGATAAAAATAAAAATCCTTTGAATGGTAATGTTGGTGAGGATGATGAAGATGATGATGATGATGTCGGCAAATATAGCAGTCATGATGGACTTTGAGAGGGAAGTGGTATAAAGATTTATTTTGCTTATCCAGTGGAGTATGACCAGAACCTGGGCTCTTTCAGGCTCTTTGGTTCACAGGCTTTCTTCTGGGACAGACCCTGGCTCTTGATGCCTAATCCTTCTTTCCTGAGAGAGAGAGGCAAGAGTATAAACACATTTTAAGGATCTTCTCTGTACCAGGAATGGTGTTGGGTCAATGTCAAGCATTCTGTGGCTCCTGTGAACTCCCAAACCCCTAGACAAATGGGCAAATGCCTGGCTGGTCCCAGAAGGGGGTAGGAACCTGTCTGGAATAGGGAATCTGTCCTGAGCAGAGCTAGAGGTTCTGTGAGTGACAGCAACTTCTATGAGTTAGGCTGTCTTCTTACACCCATTGCCTCATTGAGTGGGCATGCCTGCCATCTTGCAAGGGCAGCTTAAATGCCCCCTCCTTGCTAGGAGCAACAGAGCGCTTAATCAACGAATTCTGTTAAAAACTTGGAAGAGGAGACAAGGCATTGTGATTGAAGTTTCTGCAATCCTAAGGAGAAAAAGAAACAGAAATGAGTGGCTTCTGCTTTAATCTAAAGATCAATGCAGTATTAACGTGAATAGCCCTGTCACAGCAGGCAGGGCTGAGCTTGCAAATCGGCTTCCTCTTAAAACTAAAGATCAGAGCAGCCTAGAAATTTTTGGTCTCTACTTGTGCTCACTTATTCCTTGAGGAGCACAGCTGACGGTTTCAAAAGGGCTGCAAACAACTGCCTATTCATTTGCTTATTCAGTCTCTGATAAGTTCCTATCAGGCATGGATCCAAAACCGCTTCTTCTATTAGGAACGCCTGGGTCACCGCAGGACATTTCAAAAGAGAGTTCTCCAAGAGCATTTAGAAACAGGTTGCAGATGCACATCGATTATTTCCAGTTGCTTTAAAAAAACCAATGGGATTTTAACCTCATTATTTTTTTTTCTCTTTTAATAAAGTAACTGCTGGTTGAAAACATCCCTTGGTGAAAAACAAAAAACAAAACAATACAAAAAAACAAAACAAAACAAAAACACAAAAAACAACTAAACAAATTACACATCATTTCCTCCAGCCGTGAAAGAGAATGCACAGGAGTTGTATGCATGGGAATGCACCAACTGTAACAGTTAAATTTAAAGAGCTGGGAGCTCCTGAGGATATGAAAAGGAAGGAATTTCAAATTCAAGAAATAGTGACTGTGGAGTGAACCATAGGGTCTTGTCTTGTTTCTTTGTGATCTCCCCTGGGTCCCAGAATTGCCAATAATTATATTTACTTTAATCTTAATAGTATGTACCTTTCTTGTAATATATTGTTAAGTAAATATTGTATTAAGATGGTATATTACAGTTATGCTAGTATAGTTTATCTGGGTCAGTGTGCTCACACCGTGGTGTTCATGGTCCGATTCAATCTTCTCTCTGCTTGCTGTCCTTTCATACTGCCAGATACCTTCTGAACCCATACTTGTCCCTTCAGTGCCCACTTCCCATGCCTTGGGTTCTCATGTCTCTCTTGGAGTGTACTTGTACCCTTCCAGGTGGGTCTTCCTTGTTGTCTTTCTTGTCCTGAATCTCCTCTTCACTCCAGACTTAGTGTCGTGGGTTGAATGTCTGGGTCCACCCCACCCCCCACTCATTAATGAAATTCCTCCCCCCTATGTGATGGTATTTGGAAATGGGGCCTTTCAGAGGTAACTAAGTAATAAGGCTGGAGCCCTCAGGAATGGGATTTAGTGCCCCAGAGAGCTCTTTGGTCCTCTTTTTGCCCTGTAAGGACACAGCAGGAAGACTGCTGTCTGCACCCCAGCAGAGGGCCCATGCTGGCACCCTGATATCGGACTTTTGGCCTCCAGGACTGTGAGAAGCAAAGTTTGGTTGTTTATAAGCTGCTTGGTATATGACACGTTGTAGTAGCAACCCAAAGGGGCCAAGACACTTATCTAACCACAAATCCTCCTTGGGATGCTTTGGGGACTCCCTTTCCTGCTCACAGGACCCGGATATTTCAGCTCTGCTTTCAAGATGCTTGGTGAACAGATCACTACTTGGGTCTTATGTTTAACGCCCCCAAATACCCTTTTCTCAACACAAACTACTTGTAACTCCTTAATTTTCCTTCATTCCTATACTAAAAATTTTTTTCCCCACTAAATCAACTACTCTCATATTTTCTTTCAATTTTATATAAAGACTTTTTCTTATAACAGCCACCCTACAAATGCCCTTGCTTTCCCCCTTAAATCTGGATAGGTTTTGTTCCTTCATTTATTTTTTTGCTCTCCCACACTCTCTCCCTGATATAGGGTACATCGTCACCTTAATTGTGGGGAAAACAAAGATCACTTCGTTTAGCCTGGTAACTCCTTTATCGCTTGTTCTTATGGTCTTTCCCCAACATCCAGTCATCTCAGGTGAGTGATCTGCGTGTACTGGTGTGCCTTGGCATGCTGGTGTTTTACCAGGCAGGTTTTGGGCGCCCCCAATTCTGTTGCCTTCAGTCCTCAAGGTGGCCAGGGGGCTTCCTGGGATCATCACACCTGATCACAAGCATGGCCGGTGTCGATATACAACAGTGTGCTGTGCAAAATAAAGATTTCTTATGTGTGCCATGTTGTGGGAAAGTTTGAGAAGCTTGTATGAACCCTTCCTCTCTGTTCAATTGTTTCTTAGCCCCATTCTCTACCCTTTCAAAAAGAATGACATCCTTATGGAAGAATCCAAAGAACCATTTCAGACTTGACCCTTGTGAACTTTTCATCATTTGTAATTTCCATGGTCTTTATCCTTGCCCCTCCCTTGGTTGCTGTGACTACTTAACCTGGTTCCTTTACCTTCCTCTCCAACTCTTATAAGTGGATCCTCTTCCATTTCCCTGCAGGTATTGATCCACAAAGCACTCCCCAGGAAAGTAAAGTTCTGCATACAGATCTCTGTCTCAGAGTCCGCTTCTTGGGGAAATTTATCTGTAATGACAACCTTCCTTGAATTTTGTAAAATGAACTCTTGAGGTCTATTCTGTGCTGCTTTAGCATTTATTTATGTGGCTAGAAGAGGATTCATCCCATTAAGATAGTCTTTGTTTTAGGCTTCAGTCTCTATACCAGATCACTAGTTCTTAGAGGGCAGGGGGCCCACCTTCTGGACCACCTCTCCCAATACTAATCTAGCGACATTTGCTCAGCAATGGACACAAGCCTGTGGTTGGCTGAGCAGGAACACCCTGTGTTACAGCTCCAGGCTAGAAGCAGTGTCTGTCCCCACCTCCTACCCCCTACTCTTGCTTATCTCATGTATCAGTTCCATCCGGCTGGATCAGGCAGCCTTCAAACAGCAGAAGTTTATTTTTGACTCATGTCGTGTGTCTACTGCTATTGAGCAAGGTGTTTGGTGCTGTTTTACTACCCTTCTAGGGCTCGGGGTGCAGAAATGGCGCTGCCTGAAATAGTACTAGTCTCTGTGTCGGGGGGGAAAAGAGACCTCTGAAGGGTCTTGCTTAATTGGTCAAGCGCTCTGGCTCCATGTGGTCATGTGACACCTCTCCTCACTAGCCATTGGTTGGAAGTAGCCACGTGATTCATGATTTGGGTCCTGCAGAGTCCTAAGGGACCCCGTGGGGAACCTAGGTGTCTGGAAGACAGGGGGCTGAAAACATTGGGTTTTCATTGGGCTGCTCACCCCCAGGACTGCTACATGTCAGATAAAACCACCGTTCCATAGGGTGTGGTGGGCCTTCTGTGTGTCTGTGACTCCAGGCAACCTGGCATCCTTAAGCCCAGAGCAGAGGGGCAGGTACCAATGGCAGGAGAAGGAGGGCAGTCCCGTCCTGCAGACCTGCCAGCAGGTTATCTCCCCTGGCTGTATACTTCTCCCTCTTGAAGGAATGTAATGGTAATAGGATAACAGAATAACCAAGCTCTACTGAAAAGGGGACAGTCTGTGAGAAGCAGGATTTTGAAGCACACACACAAGCACACCTGCAGACACATACATATATACACGAAGCTGTTCTAAAATAGTACTTTTGAGTACATTCTGTTCTCAGAGTGGCCTGAGGAGTCCAGCAAGGCTCCACAGGGATCTTCGTCAGTGATAAGCAATTAGCACAGCACTCATTTTTCTTAATTGTCTTTTGAGAGTGGTTGAAATCAGATTTTAAAGATTTGACTCCTTGAGGTAATTTATGTGTAAATTTGCATTACTTGCAAAGAAAGGAGTTGCTGGCCAAAGTTTTGTAGTATTGTATGCTTGAGTATTTAGAGGCTGTGTGGGTTTCCTTACGTTTTCTATTAAAAAAAAGGAAATTGCATGAAATTAAGAAATTAAGACTTATTTTTTTTCCTTTATTTCCTGAAACACTTCTAGGCTGGCCACAAAGGAAGAACAAATCCTGTTTATCTTTCTTTGCTTTGATTAATTATTTGAAAACCGGAGTAAGGGTTTTAGTCTGGAAAATGTATCCCATAAAAGATTGGAGGGTTCTTGGACTTTTATGCATATTTAGACCAGCACGGTCCAATAGAAGTTTTGTGATGATAGAAGTGTTTATATCTGCACTCTTCAAGATGGTAGCCACCAGCGTCATGGGGCTATTGGGTGCTTGAAACGTGCTAGTGCAACAGAGGAACTGAAGTTTTCTTTTTATATTCTTTTAATTTATTTACATTTAAATGTGAATGGCCACATGTGGCTAACGACTAGTATATTGGACAGCTCATCTTTGGGAACTTGACCCAGAGTCTGAGTGATCTGACAGCTTCCTGGCCCAGCTGTGGGAAAGTTTGTCTGCTGTGTAGATCTCACTCTGCCCTATTTGTAATCTCCTAGTGTCTTCACAGATGCAGAATCTGCACACATGTAGTTCCAGAAAAGATGGGTGGCTTTTTAGTTCTTTCAATTTGTTATTTCCATGCAATTCACTTAGACTTCCTTTGACTCTTAAAAATTGCTGGCCTCTGAGACAGCACACCTTAGTGTGGGACACAGCTCCATTTCACAGAACTGGGACTCAATGCTCTCCAGCCCCAGTGAATTAGCAGTAACACAAACAAATCCATAAAACTCCTTTCCAGGTGATGGATCTCAGCACACATTTGCATCAGGGAAGTCATGACAGGGAGACCAAAAGCTTAAGGAACTGCAGATGCTGGGAGGACACGGTTAAAGGCAAAATCAGAGTAAAAAAACCATCTCCATACTCACTGGCTTCTTGACACAGAATGGACGTAATTTCACATTGTGTTTAATTCAGTGTGGTTCATTTACTCTGACCTAATGTGATTTCTATTTAAAAGTAAAAGTCATAGTACGAAGTAATGTGACTGACTTTTATACAATCATGTGAGAACTTAAACATCAGAATGCATTTTCACTTGAGAGTATACAACTTGGGGTTGAGCACCTTGTTTCAACAATAATATTGCCCCTGCTAAGGGCACCTTTCCATCAATCTTCTGAGCACCTGATAAAAACATCCTTTTGAATAGTCTTCAGAAGAGTCCATCAATCTCTTTATTTGATGGTGGATTGGATATGGAAGAGTCCTGGTTATAAGGATTAGGGGTAGCCACAAATAGACTAAACTTCTTTTCTTTCTTTTCGTTCATAACAGCCTGAGTTCATTCAGTGTCAGGTGAGGAGAAGCTGGGTGATGAAGCTGGGCTGCACCCCTCTGGCCCAAATCTGTGCTTCACTTAATGTCATTTAATCTCCCTGGCAACCACACGACCTAAGGGACAGAAGCCAAGAAGAACATTCCCTTTCCCAGGTGCTAATCTAAGTGAGCCGAGTGCTGAATGGGTCTCACTGCCAGTACATGAGTCACTGCGGGTTGAAGGTTATTGAGTGTGATGGTGTTCCTCTCTTTCCCCTTCTAGATGGCAGGAAGGGTAGGCAAAAAGATGCCAAGTGAGGGGGGCCTGGTACCTTGCTGTTCTCTTGCCTCTCTCTTGTTCTCATGCCACCCAACTGGTCTACATCTTGCTATCCCAGGGCAGACCTAGCCACACCTCCTGGGAAGATTCACCTCTTTTTACCATCTCTCCTTCATGGGGTTGACAGAGAGTGAGCAGATCCTGAGCTGTAGCTTGGGCTTAAGATGGCAGGACAGGATGGGACGGGACAGGATGGGAATGCCAACCTTGACCACAGGATACAATGCAGCTTATCCAAGTCTTCCTAATTGAGTTCAGAGACATAAATTATGCTTTTAATAAAGAGTTCCATCGCCTCTCTTGGTCAGAATGCTTTGTGTGTGCAGCTTCTTCAGAAAGTGGGGAGGGATGATCTTGATCTTGTTCTTCTACTAATAGTCCTCTAGTTGTGCCTTTCTTCTTCTAGTAGTATTATCTTTCCCACCTAATACAAATAGAAATTGAGGCTCAGTGGCTTGCCTCATATCTTATGCTGTGCATTTATGAGCTGAGGTTAGTATAAGGTCTGCTGGTGGTGGTGTGCTGGAGGGGGCTGGCATCAGCTCCCGAGAGCCAATTATTGCCATCTTTGACATCATCCTGACATCTTGAAATGAGCCATGATGAGAGTATTTATGCTAGAGAAAGTGACAATGCTCTAAATCAGAGCTTCTTATCACTGGAGAGCTGGTTATTAAAAACTTACCAGGATGCCGCTAGGTCTGTGTGACGTTAGAGCCCATATTCTTTTCACTGTTCCATGGTTTTTCATATGATTAACAACGCTGTGGTCTCAAAAGACTTGGGTTTCTACAGGTTGGCTCATTTGGACTGCATGTACCATTGTAAGACCATGGGTTTGCTTCAGGTGGGCTAGGTAGCTTGGTTTGATACCACAACCAACTACCTGAAAGAGATATACCTTGGTATTGACTGCCCTTCCACACCCAGGCTCCCCAACTCTAAACAGGAAGCTGCCCTCAGAAGAGATCAGATACATGCAGACCCACCTGACCCTGTGTTCTGCTAATGGGGGTTGGTGAGCAGTTAGTACTGCTCACTTCACATACATAAAACAAGAGAATAACTAGGTATCTATGAGACATAGGGATAATATGGAAAGTGTGAGAACTAGCAAATCCTGACCCGAATCACTAGTTCTATGACTTTGGGCAAGTCACCTTTTAATGCTCTGGTTTTCTTCCATCTGAAATATGAAATCACCCTTGAAGTAAAGTGTTGGAGATAGTATAAAAACCAAAACTACCAGGCATAGCGGCTTTATTAAGCATGTAGCAAATACTCAATAAACAGTGGCTTTTAAATGTAGACTTATAACAAATTAAAATCTCCTAAAGGTGATGGCTAAAATTCTGATATATCTCAGTAATCTAGAATATATCTGTGTTTGTTTATTATCCCAAGTAGAAAACCCACTACCAACAGGGACCATATCTGAGTAAAACTGCTAACCTAGAACTTCACGGTAATTGTATAGGATACTGGTAACATGGTGAAGAGAAGGGCCTCTGAAAAGCAGCTCAAATTCTAACTCTTCCATTACACATTATGGTCTTTGAGTTTCTAAAGGTCAGTTTCCTCCTATGTAAAATGGGAATTAAAAAATCACCTACCTTGGTGCTGTGAAGTGTGTAAACCTGGTGATTCACAGACTTGTACCCCTGGGGATAAAAATATATGTTTATAAAAAAAATAAAAAATTTAAAAAAATCACCTACCTTGTAAATTGTTAGGATGAACTGAGATTTTTATAAATGTGCTCAGCACATTTCATAATAAATAGCTCAGTACGATTAATATTAGTAGTCTTTGTTGCCATTTGTATTGTGGACTTTTAAACGATATAATGTGGTGATCCACACGTTGAGACAATCATATTTTAGAAGTCAGCCTGGCTGAGAGAGGGTGGCATGGGAAAGAGTTTCTGGGGAGACCCTTTCACCTCGAGGACTTGGAAATGGTTGTTAGCAGGTGTGAATGAAGACCCCAGCTCCTGGAGTAATTACAAAGTTAGTTTTTATGCAGTAACATTATAAAACAAAGGAAAAAAGGCCAAGTTTCACCCCATCTGGTCTAGAATATGGGCCAACAACAGTAACATAAGAGTACGGGACCATTTGTTACTATGGATCTATGTT
The DNA here is from genome assembly GCF_011764305.1 of Mustela putorius furo. Taxonomy (NCBI): domain Eukaryota; kingdom Metazoa; phylum Chordata; class Mammalia; order Carnivora; family Mustelidae; genus Mustela; species Mustela putorius. The sequence goes on along the minus strand of NW_025421402.1, from coordinate 20,269,509 downwards.
TTGGATGAGAGTGACATGATTGCTTTTGTTTTTTGTGCCTTGTGTTTCCTGGAATCTGTGATGCTGAAGGTGAGTGGGGCAATTCAGTATGGACCATGATACCTGAAAGGGAGTATTGCACAGAGAGCCGAGCAGAGTAGAGCTGCTTCTATGTACTGGTTTCAATATAAAAATATGCATCCACTTATGATTTAATAAAACTGCCCACGAGGACAAATGATGCGCTGCCAATTTTCTAGCCTCTTCGAAGAATTCCCCAAGTGTTAAGAAACGAATTAAACTTAAAGGCTTACATAATGACTAATTTGGTTGCATCGTGCTGCCCATTTCTGCTAAGCAGGCCTGCTTTCCCAGGCCCCTCGATGTCCCCAGCTGATGGCACATTTATTTGGATTCTTATTGGGCACTGTCAGAAAGGTCTGGCTAAGCTTTCCCAGAAGTCCCAAACTTTTCCTAGAAATAACAATGCTACTGAAAGACTACGGGGAGAGTAAGCATCCAGAGGCTTGCCAAAACTCTGGAACTATTGTAATATGACTTCATTTTGGGGTGTCAGGTTTTTATTCATCAACTAGGACCTGAACACTAGATCAATGGGTTTACCATTGATTACTTTACTTTAGATTCTGGAGGAATATAGGGCTTCTCTCTCCATAACAAAGCACATATATACACAAGCCTGGAATTTCAGGGGCTTCCAGAGTCCAGGCTTAAAACCTTTTGTTACATTATTTTAAGAACTTCTTTTAATTCTGGGATCAAGTACAAATATATTTGCTTAGGAAAAAGTTTAGTGATTCTTATAATTTCGCCTGAGTTTGAGAACCAAATGAGCATAAGTGCAAATTAATTTTATGTCCTTGTTCCTACATCTTACAAAACCTATTCCAATGGATGTTTGTTTGCCTCCATTTTCTGATGTTTTCACTAAAATTGTGACTACCCAAGAATGGAGCTTTGTACATTCTAATACTGTTGCAAGTCCTGCCTTGTAAAGCAGTGAATTTTGAGCCAGAGGGTGGCAAGATGACCTCTTGCATAGTTTTGTCACGTCCATGTGAATGAGTGATATGCAACTTAGGCCTTGAGTGCAAGAGTCTATGTCTGGTACAGAGTGATAGGAGCCTTAACGACTCTGACTGTTGATGTAGAGGCTGTCTAACCTCAGAAACTTTGTAATGCCTTATATATCCTTAGGAGGGCATGAGGGACAACTTCCCTATTTAGGAATGGTCAACAATGGTGGAGCCAATTGGCGAGAATAATGTTCATGAAAATAAGGGACATACTAATGGCTGTCCTGGTTGGCTCAGGTGCCCATTCGACACAGATGGACCAGCAATGTCCCAAATCCCATGCAGTGGAGTCTCTTAACTGATGATTCCAGGCACAGTTAGTCACAGTGTACCTGGGCAGTTAGTCACAGTGTGCCTGCTCAGCTGCTCAATGGTCTTTTGCTAGATCATGTCTCTCTCCTTGACCTTAGCTTCCAGAAGATTATCTTCAATTCTGGGCAGTGCTAACTGTGCCAGGCCAGGTGTTGACACACAGGAAATGTTAGGCTAACATGAGTCTTTGTGTTCCAGTCCAAGGATCTGGCCACATGGTGGGTGCTCTGAGTGTTTGCTTAGGCTTGACCAGTTCTTCCTTCTGGTCCCAGGAGAGAAGGTCACATGTCTGGAGCACAGCAGAGTTGGTTTTCCAGTTCTCTGCTCCAGATGGGTCTGGCCTTGCCAGAAGAGCTTTGGGAAAAGAGGTCATGAAGTGGCTGGAGGATTAACTAAAATGACACACAAGCACTTTAGCCCACTCAGAAGATGGTCAATATATTCTAGTTGAATTGGAAATTGGAATCAGGTTGTTAACGTGTCTATAACTTTATGTGGCCTTGCATTTTAGAACATCTTTATTTCTACTGAACCAAGGACCAAAACTGTGTATTAACAACAAACTGCTTGGGGGTCTGGCTTAGGTCCAAGAAAGTGCAGAGCTTAGTGGGCTCAGCTTCCTTAATTTCAAATTGTTAAGTTGGCCAAATTGGTAGGATTGCTCTACTTTTTCTGACATAAATTAGGTACATTTTTCTTTTTTGAGGTTTATTTATTTTAGAGAGAGTGAAGAAGGGGCAGGGGAAGAAAGAGAGGGAGAATCTACAAGCAGACTTCCTGCTAAGTGTGGATCCCACCATTCTGAGATCATAACCTATACTGAAAATAAAAGTCAGGTGCTCAACCGACTGAGCCATCCAGACACCCCACAAATTAGGTTGTTTTCTTTCTTTCTTTCTTTTTTTAAAGAAATCTTCGGGCCTTTGTCGAGCCCAGCAGTGTTTCCTTTTTAGGTTGAGATATGCATTACTGGTGGGGCATTACTCATGAATTCATTTGGCAGTTAATTTTTTTGCCTGTTTTATTAACTCACTTGAAGACAGGACATAAGCTAGAGGAATCTTCAAGAGGGGAGAGAAGAGAAAGGCAAGGAGATTGAGGACTGGAGTCAGCTGTGTGAGACTCTGGGCCAATCACTAGGTGATGTGGGGCTTGGCCTGCTGAAGGAACCCCGGAGAAAGGAGCCAGCAGGAGCAGATACAAAAGGTTGGTTTATTCACAGTTCTTCCCCCTTCTGGGTAAGAAACCATACTAATATTTAAAAAAAATTCTCTACCTTTTGAGAAAAGATTTTTAGAGAAAAGGTGGATTGTCGGAAAAATATCGAACACAAGAGTAAATTGTAAATTAAACTAGAAATCGAGACAATATAAAAATATAAAGAATATAAGTGGAAAAGTAGGTCAAGTCTGAGGTGGGGGTGGTGTACCGTAGTACAGAAATTCAGATCCCCAGTTACTGGGATTTCGTGGACAGATGTGAATACAGCAAATGGAAATCCAAGCAATCCCTATTCTTTTTATCCCTAAGAAGAAAATATATCAGTTCTTCAGGGGAAGCCAATGTTTTCTGGTTACTTAGCTCTGAAGAGATGTGTCACTGAGGCTCCATGCATTGGACACAGAGAGTTTGGTGGGCTGTGTTCTCAGCAATGTCTGAGCATTGAGAAGAAAGGCAGTTAGTAGAGTTCCTGGAAGTCACACCACCCTGTACCGCATATTTTACCTCCAGATTCCTTTTTTTTTTTTTTTAAAGATTTTATTTATTTGTTAGAGAGATAGAGCATGGGCAGGGGGAGTGGCAGGTGGCAGGAGAGGGAAAAGCAGAGCAAGGAACTCCCCACTGAGCAAGGAGCCTGGTGCAGGACTCCAACCCAGGATCCTAAGATCATGACTTGAGCTAAAGGCAGATGATTCAATGACTTAGCCACCCAGGGGCCCCCTACCTCCAAATTCTTATCCTACCTCTACCATTTCCTAGCTGTGTGATCTGGGGGCTCTCCAATGATTATGTGGCTTCTCTGAGCCTGTTTTCCCATCTGAAAAGTGGGGTGATTATCTCCTGGGGTTGTTTTGACCATCATGAGAAAAATGGTTATAAGGATCTGTGCACAGTGCCTGTTAACAAGATACACAAAACTTCATAGCAAAGCCTCTCCTCCCACAGACATTCCATTATTGATAAAAATGTGGGATAGGGATTTCCAGCCTTTTTGAGTTACAAGAAATCATTTTATCATCAAATATTTCACAGACCCACATGTGACAGCCTTTCTACTTTTCACACCCACAGACAGAGAAAATACACAAGAGTAATGCTTTAAAATGACTTTGATTACTAATCCTAATAGGATCTATACACATTACAGAAGTGAACTACACGCTAGGTGTGATGCCACCTTCTTCCAATGACTGTGTCACTGCAGGATGATTCCCAGGCTATTCATGATTACCAGCCGTCCCACCAGGACACAATGGCCCCTTGGGGTCTGACAGATTGTGGACATCGTCCTGCTGGACTGTGTGATGGGCCCATGCCTCTCCTCCAGGTCTAGCCATACTCCTCAGCCCATATGGAGGTTGAGGGAGAGGATGGCCATGACATTCTGGTAGCCAAATCACCCCTTCTCATGAGTGAAGGCTTTTAATAGGGTCAATGATGACCTGAATTTCTTTAGGGGGATTAATCCACTTCATTGCCATGGATACTGGGTTGAATAGTGTTCCCCCCAAATTAGTGTCCAACTAGGAGCTCAGAACCTCCAGTAAGGTCTTTGTAGATGTAAGTAGTTAAGATTGAGGTGGATGTCCCAAAATCCAAGATTGAACCCCAAACCCAAAGACTTGTGTCTTTGTGAAAAGGCCATATGGAGGCACAGATGTACACACAGGGGTCATACCTTGTGGAGACAAAGGCAGAGACTGGAGTGATGTGTCTGTAAGTCAAGAAACACCCCCAGAACTAGAACTCATACAGCAGTTCAGTAACATGGCAGGATACAAGTTCAATGTACAGAAATCAGTGGCTTTCTTATACACTAACAATGAAAATACAGAAAGGGAAATTAGAGAATCAATTCCATTTACCATAGCACCAAGAATAATAAGATACCTGGGAATAAACCTCACCAGAGAGGTAAAGGATCTGTACTCGAGGAACTATAGAACACTCATGAAAGAAATTGAAGAAGACACAAAAAGATGGAAGATCATTCCATGCTCTTGAATCAGAAGAATAAACATTGTTAAAATGTCTATACTGCCTAGAGCAATCTATACTTTTAATGCCATCCCAATCAAAATTCCACCGGTATTTTTCAAAGAGCTGGAGCAACTAATCCTAAAATTTGTATGGAATCAGAAGAGACCCCGAATTGCTAAGGAAATGTTGAAAAGCAAAAATAAAACTGTCAGCATCACGTTACCTAATTTCAAGTTTTACTACAAATCTGTGATCACCAAGACAGCATGGTACTGGCATAAAAACAGACACATAGACCAGTGGAACAGAGTAGAGAGCCCAGATATGGACCCTCAACTCTATGGTCAATTAATCTTCTACAAAACAGGAAAAAAAAAAAACAGTGGAAAAAAGACAGTCTCTTCAATAAATGGTGTTGGGAAAACTGGACAGCTATATGTAGAAGAATGAAACTCGACCATTCTCTTATACCATACACAAAGATAAACTCGAAATGGATAAAAGACCTCAATGTGAGACAGGAATCCATCAGAATCCTAGAGGAGAACATAGGCAGTAACCTCTTCAATATCAGCCATCGCAACTTCTTTCAAGATGTCTCCAAAGGCAAAAGAAACAAAAGCAAAAATGAACTTTTGGGACTTCATCAAGATCAAAAGCCTCTGCACAGCAAAGGAAACAATCAAGAAAACAAAGAGGCAACCCATGGAATGGGAGAAGATATTTGCAAATGACAGTACAGACAAAAGGTTGATATCCAGGATCTATAAAGAACTCAAACTCAACACACACAAAACAGATAACCATATCAAAAAATGGGCAGAAGATATGAACAGACACTTCTCCAATGAAGACATACAAATGGCTATTAGACACATGAAAAAATGTTCATCATCACTAGCCATCAGGGAGATTCAAATTAAAACCACATTGAGATACCACCTTACACCAGTTAGAATGGCCAAAATTAGCAAGACAGGAAACAACATGTGTTGGAGAGGATGTGGAGAAAGGGGAACCCTCTTACACTGTTGATGGGAATGCAAGTTGGTGCAGCCACTTTGGAGAACAGCGTGGAGATTCCTCAAGAAATTAAAAATAGAGCTTCCCTATGACCCTGCAATTGCACTACTGGGTATTTACCCCAAAGATACAGATGTAGTGAAAAGAAGGGCCATCTGTACCCCAATGTTTATAGCAACAATGGCCACAGTCGCCAAACTATGGAAAGAACCAAGATACCCTTCAACGGACAAATGGATAAGGAAGATGTGGTCCATATATACTATGGAGTATTATGCCTCTATCAGAAAGGATGAATACCCAACTTTTGTAGCAACATAGACGGGACTGGAAGAGATTATGCTGAGTGAAATAAGTCAAGCAGAGAGAGTCAATTATCATATGGTTTCACTTATTTGTGGAGCATAACAAATAACATGGAGGACATGGGGAGATGGAGAAGAGAAGGGAGCTGAGGGAAATTGGAAGGGGAGGTGAACCATGAGAGACTATGGACTCTAAAAAACAACCTGAGGGTTTTGAAGAGGTGGGGGTTGGGAGGTTGGGGGAAGCAAGTGGTGGGTATTGGGGAGGGCACGTATTGCATGGAGCACTGGGTGTGGTGCAAAAACTATGAATACTGTCACGCTGAAAAGAAATTAAAAAAAAAAAAAAGAAATGTATCTTAAAAAAAAAAGGACTGTCAGCAATCACCAGAAGCCAGGAAAGAGGTACCAACAGGTTCTCCCTCAGAGGCTCTAAAGGAACCAACCTACTGACACCTTAATATCAAACTACTGCCTCCAGAAGTGGGAGAGAATACATTTCTGCTGCTTTGAGCCACCTAGTTTGTAGTATTTTGTTATGGTAAACTTAGCAAACTAATTCATCAGGTAAGCTCATTTTTTTCCCCAGAGTTTTTATTAATTGATTTTTTTCTTATGACCGAAATAATAAATGCTCTTCATAGAACATTTAGAAAATAAAGTTATACCCCAAAATAAAATGAAGTAAATCACCTTTATTCCACCACATGACAATAACTATTGCAAACATTTTGATGTTTATTCACCTGGGCATTCCCGTGCTTGCAGGCATGCATGTCAATTATTTTTTGAAACCATTTCCAGATGATCAGTCTCAGTGCTTCTGTGCTTTATTTCTGACTGGGTAAAAGCAGAGAAATCGAAGACTGTGGAACCCAGTCCTTTTCAATACCCTCAGACAACATTCCAGACCATTTTCAATCTTTCCCCCAAACCAGAGTGGCTCAGTTGGCAGGGAGGCCTTCCCGTTTCTGACAGACAGATGCTGACATACGTCTAATAAGTTTAGCACTGAGCTGTAGCTTATGTTCGACTCCATGGTGCCCAAGAGAGAAGACAAACTGGTCATAGGTAAAGCCCTTGACAGCCTCTGGGCTCCGGGACCTCACATGTCTTTATCATCAGGTCTGCTTATGAAGAAAAGTCTTTTGAAGGTTTTCCCTGTGGAACAAGGTTATTTCCAAACGGCATATGGTGAAAATGTTACATGAGCTTCATGCAGCTTGTCTGCACCTGACAGGTTACAGGGGGAAATTGCTCGTGGCAGCCCCAAGTCGCTCCTTGAACCTGGGCTGTTTGCTCCCCTGCTCCGCCACGGGGTTAGCTCCCTCTACCACTAACGACGAGAAAGCCAGAGCAGACACACAAAAGTGGGTGCTGCCTACAGATGTCCAGACTGGCTGAGGGCTCTGCGCCAGCTCCTCCCTGGACAGGAGGGGGTCTGCCTTGTGCAGAGGAGTGTGAGGAGGCTACCCTCAAAATAAAGAGAAATTAAACTGCCCCTCAGAGGAAGAGGGGACCTGGAGCTCCTTAGTGTGAGTGGGGAGCGCTAAGGCCCTGTTTGCCTAATCTGGGCCCAGAGGCTGTAGGTTGGCCTGGCCGCCCGCACACGGGGCACACGGGGCACACGGGGCACACGGGGCACACGGGGCACACGGGGTGGTCTTCAGAAGTGTTGTTTCTCTCTCTTCCCTCTCTTCTCCCCTTCCTTCCTTCTTTGGTTCCCACCCTCTCCTCCTTCCTTACCTTTTGCTTTCCTTTAAGTAATTTAAAATTGTGCCAAAACATAAGAAGTGGGGGGTTTCATGCTGAAGGGGAACCGGCATCCTCCAGCTCCTTCACAAAAAGCAGATTTGGTGTTGTCTGCATGCATTCCCACCTGGCAACCCCTGGTTGAAGCTAAGTGATAGCTCTGCCTTGAAGTGGGAACTGTGCTGTCCACATTGCCATAGCCCCCAAACCCCATGACTCCTTCTTTCTGTTAGTGCCTGGCCCCAGGTGACATTTGGGAGGAGCTCTGCCCACCAGAGCGGGACCTGCTGCAGCCCAGACCATGTCATCATGAACCTCCCAAGCATGGACAGGCATGGGGACCCTTGCTCCCACTACCTTCCAAGGACTCTTTCACCTGTGGAGGTCCCCACCAGACCCGATACAGTCTTTGGGTCTGGACAATAGAAGAGGGGAGTAGGTGGAGTTTTTGTGACTCTCCATGCCCAGGGAAATGCAAACAGAGCCTGACTTGAAACCGGGCCAAATGATCATGTGTAGAGGAGCGTTGTGAAAATGACCAGCTCTGGGAGTCAGATCTGTCTCAGGTGGGCTGCTGCTTGGGAACCCCAGTGTGGGAAGCTGGTAAAACCAAGGAGTAGCAGCGGAGACTGGGCTGGGGGTGCTGGAGATGCTTACTCGGCCCAGGAGCCCCACCTCTGGAAGCTCAGGTGAGCACCCCTGCCTTTGGAGACTCTACAGATCAGCTTGGTGCCCCTTCCCACCTGCAACTTGAGGGCATCCTGCATCCATGGCCTCTATCTGTTGCAGCCACCATCACCTTTGACCCCAGAAGTCTCTGATGGGTTCTCTGCTTCTACGCTTGTACCTCCATAGTGTATTTTTGGTGCAAGGGTTAGAGTCGTATCAGACCCCATGGCCACCTCCTGCTTCAAGACCCTCCTGCAGCAACACCTGTGCCACACAATGAACTCCTGCTCATCGCCTTGGCCTGTGGGGCTCCTTCCCTCTCCTGGTTCCCTCTGTGGTCAGCCCTTGGCCCTCTGTCCTGCCCTTAGCGAGCCAAGCTCACTTCTGTCCTTAGGAAATGGCATTTCTGCTCCCTCTGTCTGGACAATTCTGTCCTAGTCATAGTGGGGTTCTTCCCCCACTTTAGAATGACCTCGGATTTCCCCCTGGTGTTCCTTCCCAAGACACCACCTCGACCATGCCGTCCCTTCCCCACTTGTGGTCCTTCATCCTGCTAAGTGTCACTCCGCAGCACTGGACACAAGGGAATGCATTGTATATTTATGCATTTACTTATCTCCTTTCTGTTGGGGCCTGAGTATTTGGGTCCACCCACATGGGTTTGTTGAAGTGCAAACCCCAATGGGATGGTATTTGGAGGTAAGGCCTGTGCAAGGTAATTAGGTTCAGAAGAGGTTGGGAGGATTGGGCCCTCAGGATGCGAAGCATGCCCTTACAAGATGAGGAAGACAGACCAAATGTCTACTCTCTTCCTGTCTCTCTCTGTCCACACACTTGCACCAAGCAAAGGTGATGTGAGGACTCCACAAACCAGGACGTGGGTCCTCACCAAGAACCAAATCTGAAGGCCTTTGACCTCGGGTTCCCAGGCTCTGAACTGTGAGAAATGAATTTCTCATTGAAGCCACCCAGTCCGTGGTATTTTGTTATAGCAGCCTGAGCTCACACACTTGATGTATAAGGTTGCGCTTACCTAAATGTACTCTTACCAAGAAGCAAGAAGACAGGGGTAGTCTTTTTCTTGCTCACTACTATAACCTCGGAGCCTGGAAGAGTGACTGGCATGTCGTGGGCCCTGGATAACTACTGGCCTTCTGGGGTTTCCTCCAGTCTTGTGTTCCCGTGACCACTCATGAGTCTGCCATGTTCTGCGGGTACTAAGCGAAGACTTGCCTGTCACAGGGAGCCTGCTCTGAGTGGGAGTTACACTGTGAGGAGAACCCTGTAGCCTGTGGGATCCTTCTCAAGCCTTTGAGATCCTTCCCTTTCACTGGATCAGGGCAGGAGAAACTACTCTCTCCCTAAGGAACAACTCTTTCTGCCACTTCCCCATATCACAGAAGCAAAATTTCCAAGTATCCTCTTATTGAATTCACTCCTGCTTGTTCTTCTTAGCTTGTCCAGCAGTGAAATCACATTTGCATGAAAATTAGTCTCCTTTGAAGAAAGTATTTGAGTAATTTTAGTAGGACCATATGGCCATCCAATATTGGCACAAATAAAAAAAAAAAGGTCTCCAGTAAATACCCAGGCATATTCACAGCCTACGCCCAAACACCATTTGGCTTTAACTCTTCTCCTGCCTTTTCATGCGGTGTTTTAAAATATTGAACAGCAAGCGCATTTAATCATTTTGCAAAGTCAACTAAGGTCATCACTATAGTACTTTTTTCAGGAAAAAAAAATCCTTTCACTTTTAGGGGCTCATCGTTTGTAAGGATGAGTCAGGGAAACCACACGACGGGTTTTCAATGGAAATGTCACTACTCTGTTTATAATTATAACCTTCACTCGGTGCAGACAGCCAGGCAGAAGGGCCACAGCAAATAGCCCCAATTAGAAAATGATATGTTTGGTGAAAATTCTCCTAAACAAAGGCTTTCCACAGTGGCCTGACTTCCTAACATCCCCCACTCTCTCAGGAAAACCACTGACTGGATGAAAATGTGGGAAAAAGCAACAAAAGACTTTGCTTGCCTTCCAGAGGCCCCTTCAGGGACCAATGATGTCGAAGGCCTGCATCATCCCACATGTAGGCCCCCGCTTCCTACAAATGGGGACTTACACACATCCTGGACCCACACTTTCTGTCCCAGACTGGTCTTGAGAGAAGCTTAAGGAATGAGTTTTTGTGTGTGTGTGTTCTTTTGGGGGACTGGGAGGGCAGGTGGAGGTGGGGTGGAAGAAACATGAAAAGAAATTCTCTCCCCCCCCCCCATTTCCAATAAGTGAGGAGCTAAAAATTTGGTTCTTGTCTATTTTTATTATGAAAACTACCCTCCTTGGTTCCATGAAAATAGGCTTTGATGTTAAATTTTTAAGATTAGTTTGCGAGTGACAACATGAGTTATAAATTCAAGCTCCAAATAAGTCAGGATCTCAGGTTTTGTCAAGACGGCAGAAGTAAACTCTGCTGTTGGAAAACCATCACTGTGGTGTTACCCTCGGGGCAGAGTGAGGAGAGTAGGGACTGGAAGGGAGCCTCTCGGGGGCTGGAAATTCCACTTCTTGACCTTAGGGATTGTTACATAGGTGGGTTCTTGTAAAACTCATTGAGCGGTGATGTGTGTCGTATTGCCATGAAATACTTAAAAAATGTTCAGTCACATGCAGTCATCAAAACTTTTGATTTCACTCAAAGTTTTGACTTTTCCTCCACTCTACCTATTGTAGGTGTGTCTTTTGCCTTTTGGAAAGGAAGCATGCAGTTGTGTGTGTGAGCATGAGTGTGTATGTGTGTGTGTGAGCATGAGTGTGTGTGAGTGTGAATGTGTGTGTGTGCTTGTGTGTACACACATACATAGAGAGTGCTCGTGTGTACACACATGCACAGAGAAAATCCACTCCTCTCTGTGTCCCTCATCCCTGTCTCATTTCCTGGCTGTTTCTGACCCCTGGGTGGGGGGTGGGAGAATGGAAAGAATAAGGAGAGCCACGAAGTTCTGGGGTGATGGGCATGAAGTGGGAAGAGTGCACTGACGCTCCTTCCAGAGTCCCCTACCCAGGAGCTGTGAGTATCAGAAGCTAATGGCCCACAGTTGCCCCCCTCCCTGTTTTCGGAAGAATTTGCCCTTGGTCAGATAGACGTCTCTTCCCTGGGTGATGACCCTGCATGTCCCCAACTCTCCCCCCTTCCTGTAGGATTTCTGCCTTTCTCTGTGTTACGAGCAGAGCCAATGACCAACTGACATGGAGATAAAACCTGGCCCCTTTCCACAGGACAGACCAGCGCTCCCCATGGGGCTGGTGAGAAGCCAGCCTCACATGGAGCCCATATCTTGTTCTGTACTTGCCCTGTCCTATACTGATTCTGTTGCCAGCTGATTCTGACAGCTGTTCCTCTGTAACCCCCTCACAAATTCCCATTGTAGGCTCTGTTCCAAGGGAGCCCGACTGCAGACAGCTGGCTCTGAGCTCTCCAAGCCTATGGAGACTTGAAGACTGATGGCTTCTCTTAGTTTCCTTATAAGACTTCCCCTCTCGCTGGTGGCCTTTTACCTGCATACCTTCCCACCTTCTAATGTTCTTTCTTGCAGTGGCCACGGATTTCCCCTCTCCCCACTATCTGCCCTTGGAGACCAGAGGATCCCCTGTTGACTTCTCTACTGAGGTCGCCTGTGCCAGGTTCCTCACCTGGCCCACAGTTAGTCCTTGGAAACCCTCTGACAAACTCCCGGAGAGCAAGCCACCTAGTGCCATCCCCTTTCCTCTGCCCATAGTCCCTCACATTTGAAGGGTTGTTGGCTGAGAGGAAGGTCCTAGTTCTCATTGTACCCCTAACTATGAGACGGCATCTAACAAACCACGTTGTTCCCTTGAGGTTTCCTGAAGACACTTGGAGGGATGGGTGGCACAAAGAGCACAGCCTTCTCCAAAAAGATGATCATAGAAATGTGAAGTGGTTATTGAGTGGCCTTTTAGATAGTTTTATAGCTGATACTTATGTCTGGATACCCAATTAAAACTTCTGATTTAACATCCCATCACACTTAAATACTCGAAGAGTACTTTAGAGTTTGCCAGAAAGGGCCCTTTGTCCATTTGCTACGGAGACTCATGAGTCCTTGGACTATCCTGATATTTCACCTCTGCAGTTTTCCTGAATTCTCCACTTGGCTTATGTCTGAAAGAAATTCTGGAGCTACTTCCCAGCTTCCACAGGACCATCATGGACATGAGGACCCAGAAGGCTGCTGGTATCACTGAGGACATCCTGCTTTTCCTCTGCCCCACCCTGTGTTACACATTCAACAAGTCAGATGTGACGTTTCCACACTAGGCTGTATCTCAAGATGGCAGATGGCTTCTTGGGTTGTGTGATCAACCAGACAGAGCTATGGTAATCCTGCCTTTGAGTCCTAGCTCATCCCTCTGAAAAAAGCTCACCAGTCCTCATTTTCCTCAACTGAGAACGAGGGAACTGTCCTATGCATTCCCTAAAACTCCCTTCACTCTCACGTTCTGACGTTAACGATCTTGAACTCAATTGTTAGACTGAATCCACTGGTCAGTTTAGAAAAAGTGGTTTGCACGACAACCACCTTCAGAGGCGGCCTCGGTCTGCCCGTCCGGTATTTGTCATGAGGATGAGAAGGTATTAGGGGGAGCGAGGCATGTGAGCAGATGTCACCCTTGGCGGGGAGGGGGGGTGGGCACTGTGAGTCTTCTTTTAGATCCTGTGGAACAATCTTGCAAAACAAAGTGTAACAACAGCCCCGGTCAGACAAGGAGGGCCCCTTTACAAATAGCAACCCTGATGGTTCATATAAACAGATGTGAGGCCGACCCTATTTTAACCAAATCACCCACTTGGCAACAGGACAACAACAGTAAACTGCTTGTTGCTGGCTTCTGTCTCTGTCGGGGAAAAAAAATTGGACTCCCATATGCTTCTGAGTCTTTTGCTTTATTAAGAAACTTGATAAATACAGTTCAGTAAGCGTGTGGTCCATTTTGGATTTATAGCCAGCTTTCAAGCCTCACCGGAAGGGGTCACAGTGTAAAAACCTAGGCCTCCTTTTTGCTTTGATTAGAGAAAACTCAAGAAACAAGAAGCCCCTGGTTTCCTGACTCAGTCTCCCTGGTGTGGGGTGGTGGCCTGTGTCTCCTGCTCTCCTTCCTGGAGTTGCTCAGGCCTTTGCTCATGTGTGCAGCCTTTTCAGAAAACTGTTGACAGGTTTGAAAATAAAGCAGGTGATGTAAAGAACAGCACGAAGTCATAGATACACGAAAATTAACCCATTTGTCTCTAAAGGCCGGGGATTAGCAAGGATCAGCTGTCCAGCCAGGCTGTTCCTCGGTGGCAGGCCTCCTCCCGGTGGAGACGGGGCACTGGAACCTTCTGTGCCTCAGCTGCCCACCTGCTGCTTTGTTCTCTGCTGTTCTCAGACACCTCTGAGTTGTCTCAGAGTGCCAGGGCACGTGGGCCACCAAATGGTTCAGAGGAACCTAAAAGTAAGCTTGTGATATGGTACTGGGCAGAATCATTCCCTGTGGCCTGGTTCACTGCCCCTCATAGGGAGTGGCTGTCAGCCAACGTGGCAGGGACAGGCTGTGGTCAGTGAGTCCCTAAGAGGCGAACAACACCCGGGAAGCATTGTTGGTTTTGCATGGGGTCATACGGGTGCTTCTATATTCGTGGAGAAAGAGTAAAACTATTATCTGAGAACAGTATTCAGGGATTCTGCCATCTATACAAGGAGACGATACTCAAATCCTGCAGGTAGGGCTGCATGTCACCTCATTTTCTCATTTTCTTACGTATTTATTTTCCTTATTGCACACAACAATGTGCAAAATGATTGTTGTCCCTCCATACATCAATGAGATGGGGGCTTGTATTTCTTTGTGCAGATACAGCAAAACCTCTCTGGGGGATTAAAAAAAGGTACTATAAAATGTTCCTGGCATTGGATACCAGCATATGCTCTGGAAAGAAGCCAAATGATGATAGGAACCATGAGAGTATCTTGCAGTGACAGGTCCTTCATAAAAAGTATTCATATTCCCTGTGATCTCATTTTATTTTATTAAATTCTTAAAAAGACATACTTATTTATTTATTTTTTTCCACTTTTTAAAAAAAATTTTTTAATTTCTTTTCAGTGTTAACAGTATTCATTGTTTTTGCACCACACCCAGTGCTCCATGCAATCCGTGCCCTCTCCAATACCCACCACCTGGTACCCCGACCTCCCACCCCCCGGCCCCTTCAAAACCCTCAGATTGTTTTTCAGAGTCCATAGTCTCTCATGGTTCACCTCCCCTTCCGATTTCCCTTACTTATTTATTTTTGAGAGAGAGAGAGAGAGAGCATGTGCAAGTGGTGAGAGGGGTAGAGGGAGAGAGAGCCCTTAACAAGACTCCCTGCTGAGCAAGGAACCTGATTGGTGGCTCAATCCCAGGGCCCTGAGATCATGGCCTGCGCTGAAATCTAGAGCCAGCCACTTAACTGGCTGAGCCACCTAGGTGCTCCTCCGTGATCCCATTTTTTAAACATGTGTTGACCCTGTCAGAAACCCTGTGTCCCTGTGGCCCGCCGTGACTTGGCATCCCTCAGTCCATCTCTGCTGCCACGCTGTAGAATGTGGCTGTCAGATCTAGTAGGAACAAGCGGCTTTCTCGGTGAGGCATTGGGATTTGAGAGGTTACATAGATGAGGTGGGGCCTCTGGAGTGCTCAGACAAAAAGTTTACAAACCTGCTCCACGTCACCAGACTGGATGAGCTCACTGGCATCATGAAATTGTGAGGTTCATCACAATGTCAAGAATGATCCGGTGATGCTGAAGAACTGAGGAAACCAGAGTAGTCTGAAAACAGGAATGGAAAATGACCCCCTCAAGGACAGAGGCCTTTCTCTGAGTGGTGATGATGGAGCTTCCTAACTTAAGAGAACCTATTAACTAGGTAGAGAGTTGAACGCACACTGATGAAAACCTAGAGAACATCACAAGGGAATGCAGAGACTAACTACATGAGGATACCCGAGACCCTGCCTTTTCGAGTGACATGCTCTATGTTTCGGTCCAAGTAGGACACGATAGATTCTCATTTCGTTGTTGCATGCATTCCTCTTACTTGGTGAAAATGAGGTTAAGACACATGCACCACATTAGCTAGCTCATTTAACCCTCTCCACTGCATTATGGGGCAGGTATCATCATTAGCTGCGTCTTAAGAGAGGCAGAAACTAAGAAGAAAAGTACTGCTCCAGTTTGCGCTGGTCGTGGGAGGCAGAGCCGGCTTCCGTCTTGGGTGGCCTGTGTTCTTAAGCTCTAGGTGCACCAGGGGAGAGAGTACTACTGTCCTAGGAATCCTTCAAGGACCAGCTTGGGTTCATAAGACTTTCTTTCCCCAAGATAAAGTGTTTCTATGCTGGGAGCCCGAGAGTCCAGGCCAGCATCTTGGGTCCCGCGTGACATTCCATGTCACCCTACACAGCATCATTTGCAAATGTGTTTGCTCTCTTGGTCAGGATCTGATGTTGGAACTCTAAGATTCCCAGTGTGGCCTTAGTCAGTGTTCAGCAAATGTTCCTGCTGACCGAACTAGTGTATGAGCAAGTTAAATTAAAAAAAAAATGTGATAATTTATTAGGCTTCTGCTGTGTACATAAATTATTTCATTTTATCCATACAACATTTATTATTCTCATTTTTCAGTGAGGAACCAGGCTCAGGAAGATTAATAATGTGTCCAAAGTCGCAGAGGCAGAGGAGCAGGCTAGAGGTCCAGCTGCCAACTTGTCAGCTCCTCTCCGCTTGACCTCCATGTCCAAGCTCTGGGACAGTGGGCAGGGAACGGATGTGTGAGGTTCGGATCAGACCTTGGAGGTGAGCTTCTCATGAACACGGCTTACCGGAACCCGCGATTTTGTGTAAGCTGCACTAAATGATCTGAAACCAAAGCATCGGCTGGTGGAAACAACTCCAGCCCAGAAAAAGCCTGATTTAGTCTAATAGCCTCCAAAGCCAGTCTAGTCACTGTTCTGGAAAAATCAAATATATCAATCCCACCTTGTTCCTAAAGGAGGTATCAAATATGTGAAATATCATATGTAATCAGAGTCCATGGGCATTTGTGTCACCGTGCACAATTAAAACTAGCTTCTGCTATTCCTGGGAAACATATTTTTAGTTTAAGCTGGGGTGTAATGAGAGATCTAAAAATAACACCGTGAAAGGTGAGGCTGAGCGTGGGGGGTGAGTTCACCGCACTGCTGAGGCAATAAAGCATTATTCATGGTCCGTTTAAAGCTCTGCAGCCCTGGGCCAACTTTTTTTTTTTGCTTGAACAGAAGTTTGGACGTAACTCAGTTTCCATCTACATGGTGGTGGTCTGAGCAAGAGGAACTTAGAATATAATAGGCCACGGGAGAAGTTTCTCAGCTGCCAGAGCACCTCAGGCTGGCTTCTCTCTGAAGGGCTCCGGTTACACTCGGGTGGGAGGCTTGGCTATCCAGTGTCGAGACCACCCCGCAGCCCCGCCAGCTCACTCCCCTGCAGTGTGTGCTGGCTCTGCCCTAAATCGTGCTCACTGGGTCTTGGCTGTGATGATAGCAAACCATCTCCCACTTGGTGGTGGAGGGTCGGGCACGCCTGTGACCTCAGACGCAGAGGCTGGCACCCAAGAGCCAATGGAAATTGGGATAGGAGGCTTGTAGCAGATGCAAGGAACCTCAAGATTTTAATAATTCAGGCTCCGGTGGGGATATAGTTTTCATGGACAGAAAAGCACCGTATTAAGTGTACTGTCACAAGTACTTTGAACACACGCACATACTCACACCGCTTGAAACACATTCGCGTGTGGGCCCATGGCGGGGGCTCCTGTGCCCTTCCCGTAGGGAAGCCTGACAGCAGAGGCAAGTGATCCTCAAATTTCTTGTCTCACCCTTGGCATCCAAACACACGATCCCTCTGTCCTTGGGCTGTGCTAACGAAGAGGAGCTGCAGGCTGGATTCTGTGACGATCCAGGTGGCTTCCCTCTCTTTCATGGTCATGAGTGTTTGCTTGCTCATTTACCTGTTTATCTACACTCAGTCGCCACCCAACACAGATCCGGAGTGAGATCACAGACTCCACCCTATCCTGGCTTACAAATATCTTGCCCTAGATATTGCGCACGTACATTAATGTGACCCAACACAAGCCAGTCCGTTATGGGAAAAATCGCCCAGAGCTCAGTCTTCACCATCGATATCAGCAAGGTGCTTAAAGGAGGTTATGACTATGGGAACTAAACCAATGGCAATTCTATATACTCAGAGTCAGCCAAAGGCAATGCTAAGAATTTTATGACCTTTGTCATGTACGGGGAATATGATCACACTTGCAGTGCTTTGTCCAGAGGCAAACAAGAGCCATTGAAATTTTTTGTTAGAACTTAGAAAAATTTAAGAAATTATTTTTTTGCTATGCTAAAATGCTTGGCTACTACTTCCCAGGGCTGGTGGGAGCCACCATATATCTGTGTGGTTATTTGCTTAACTTCCTTTACTTGGCTGAAATGGACAGTTCCCTTGGCCCTACCTAGTCACAGGAGTCATCCTGTCATCACAGAAGTCGTCCCCTAGTCACAGAAGCCTTGGCTTTAAAAGTAGCAGGGCCAACTCCACAACTTTTATAGCTACTATCAAAACCCAGGTTGGAGAATGACTACTCAGTATCTCCTGGTGTTTAGTTTGGATTTGGAGCTCCCTAAAGGCACAAGTTAACCTTCACTGGACCTTTACTGTTCATCTTCATAAAGTAACACCTGCCCTAGATGAACCTCTGAGTAGTAAAACATTATCTCTGCTGGTTTCCCTCTGAACCCTTTTCCTACCCAGGCAGCAGCCTCATTCTGCGTACTCTCCATCCCTGCTCTTTCTTAACAGGTCCTTCTCTGAAACTGTGAGCAGGAAAAGACCAGAAAAGTGCACTTATACTCTAGCAAAAATGACCAATAATAGCTGCTTGCCTATTTGAGTTTGAGTATCTAGGAGAGATTAAATGGCATTCAAACTGTTAGAATTTAGCTATAGAATCTGAGGCTGCCCCCAGGCATAGGGAATATCAGTTA
Organism: Mustela putorius furo; assembly: GCF_011764305.1. Taxonomy (NCBI): domain Eukaryota; kingdom Metazoa; phylum Chordata; class Mammalia; order Carnivora; family Mustelidae; genus Mustela; species Mustela putorius. Next base: position 20,251,046 of record NW_025421402.1, on the reverse strand, counting down.
GGGGAAAACTGAAATTACCCTAGGGAGTGGAAGCTGGGGGGCCTGATTTACACCTGCCATGGAATTGTGGGATCACAGATCTAGCATGAACCATTGACCCACACACTTTGCTAATAGATAAAGAAACTGAAATCCAGAAGGGAAAAGTCGGTTTTCCCCAATATCAAGGAGTTAATTAGTGATAGGAGAAATGGGGCTTCTAGGATATACAGAAAGGTGGAATAGGCGTGATGTGGCAGAAATGTTTACTTTTTCTTTTTTCTTAAAGATTTACTTATTTATTTAGAGAGAGAGAGAGCTGGGGGAGGGGCAAAGGGAAAGAGTGAGAGAGAGACTCTCAAGCAGATTCCCCACTGAGTGTGGAGCCCGATGTGGGGCCCGATCTCATGATCCTGAGATCATGAGCTGAGTCAAAGTCAAGAGTTGGATGTTTAACCAACTGAGCCACCCAGGCACCCCAAAGGTTTACCTTTTGTCTGTTCATTTATTCATTCTTTTATGAATTTTTCTTGTGTGCCTACTCTGTATCTGGCAGGGTTTGGCATTGAATGATGAAAAAAGGGGCACAGTTCCTGTCCTCTTGGAGCTTACAATCTAGTGAATGAAAGAAAAAAGATATTGAGATATTGACACACAGCATATAACTAATTACAAACCACGACAAGAGCCCTGGAGCAATAATACAGTACTGTGAGGAAGAGGAGGAGGAAGGAGCTCGTTTAGGTTGGTACTCTGAGAAAATAACATTGGCATAGCTGCCAGTGACCTCCACCTTGCTAAGCCTGATGGGCAATGTTCAGTCACTATCTTGCTTGGTTTACTACCAACTTTTGACAGCTGATGAGACCCTCCCCGCCAACCCCCATCAAATGCTGTCTTCACTTAGCCTCTAGGACATCTCTCTCTTGGTTTTCCTCCTATGTAACAGGCTTCTCCTTTTCCTTAGCAGTTCAATCTCATATCCTTGACTTCTAAAGATTGGAGTACCCCAACAACCACCCCACCCTTCTCCCCTGAACTCCTAATTTGTATATCAAACTGTACACTGGCTTCTGCATTTGGCTTTTTAATAGGTATCTGTAACTTAACATATCCCAAATTAGACTCATTTCCCAACCGTACCCTGTCCCCTCCTCCCTCAGCCTGCCCATCTTAGCAAACAGCAAATGCATTCTTACTGTGGCTCACGTCAAAACCTTGGCATCATCTTGGAATCTTTTCTTCCTATTATTTTTCATTTCTAGCCTGTCTGTCCATCCTAAGGATTTTACCTCCAATGTACACCCAGAACTCAACCTTTTGTTAGTTACTGTATAATATCTGCCAACCTATCCAAATGAAGACCCTTTCTCACCTGGGTTATGGGAAAAACTTCCTAGTCAGTCTCCCTCTACCTGCATCTGTTCCCCTGCAACCCAATCCCAATGCACCAACCCAGCTGGCCTTTTCCAAATGCGAGTTAGATCATTTTGCTTAAAATGCTCATTCCACTCAGAATAAAAGCCAAGGTCCTTACGGTGGCTGGACAGACCCTGTAAGAACTGGACCCCTGTTCTGGGGGCCTCCATCTCCCATCCCTCTCTTTCTCCATCCCCTAACACATCCACCAAGACTCAGAGCCACTCACTGCTTCTTCCACAAAACCTCATGTGGCTTGTTTCTACCCCTCCTTCAAGTCCTGCTCATCCATTGTTCTTTCTGTGGGACCTTTCCAACCTCCTCCTATCAATGACACACCAGCCCGGAGGTCCCTCTCATCTTGCTTTACTTTGTTCTTGGCAGATATCACCATCTGACACAGTCTGTATTTATTGGTTTATTATTTATTGTCTCCCCTAGAATACAGACTCCAGGTGGACAGGGAGTTTTGTCTAGTGCCTAGATGAGTGATCAGTAATACTTGTTGAATGAATGAATGAATGAATGAATGGAGCTCATGTCTGCAAAGAGCCAAGCAAAGGGCTGCTAGAAGCTGTGTGTAGAGAACTTCCCTGGCAGAGGGAACTATATGTACAAAGAAAACAAGGGGATGGAACTTGCCCCAGACAACCTAAAAGATGGGAAACAAATGGGCTGCCATGGGGCTGAAGAAGTTGGTAGAGGCCAGCCTGTGCAGAACCTTGAAGCCATGACTGGGACTTTGAGATTGAGCCCAAGTTAAATGGAAAGATGTCGAATGGCTTTACTCAAGGAGTACTTTTAATGTGGAAGTCCCCACAGTGCTTGACCTAAAGCACAGTGCTTGGCTTTAAGGAAGTCATCGTCTATGAGAGGATTCCACACAAGCACACAGCTAACAGTGCAGACTGCCCTGACGGGATCTGGGAATGCACACCTCTTCCTTGAGGGTGAAGAGAGGAACCAGGAACGTTAATTTTCTGATTTGATTGTAGAAGGCTGCATCGGGGAGGCAGGGTGTGGTGCACAAGACAGAAAAAGAGGGTCCTAGGCAGAAGGCAGAGAGCATGTAAAACAGCATGAGAGTCTGCCATTTCGGTGAGTGGTATGAGCCCCAAACCGCTAAATAAAAGATGTGCTTTTCAAGGTTGGCCCTCAGGCTGACCAGCTCCCAAGGTCACATCTTTGCCCTGCACCATGCTGAGACGTGGCTTGAAGGGAGCCATCTGGAGTGGATGGAGGGCATTTAGACCTCACAGACATGCTGGCTCTTGTGTGTGTAGGGAAAGAGCATCCATACTGATGGCCACATCTCGCAGAAGAAAATGGGGCTCAGAGAGATGAAGTCACTTGTTCAAGATCACACAGGTTGTGAGAAGCAAGATCCCAGGCCCGTTTCCCAGGGGTGCTGTAAAAAAGCAAAAGGGATGTCATTTAATATTGAACTGAATTGGGAAAATACTCATGAAGTTCTTAGGGATGGAAAATGTTTGCAGTTAGTGCATTTTCCCAGGGTGTGTGCATGCATGCGTGTGTGTGTGTGTGTGTGTGTGTGTAGTATTTTTCCAAAGCAATTCACAAATGACTCAGTTCTGCTTCTCTGGTTTGATCACTAAGAATTCTTCCGCAATTAATACTTGATGCTCCTAACAACCAGCTTTTCTTTTATCCAAGATAAAATTAAACAAGATATATCCTTATTAGGGCGCCTGAGTGGCTCAGTGGGTTAAAGCTTCTGCCTTCGCCTCACGTCATAATCTCAGGGTCCTGGGATCGAGTCCTGCTTCAGGCTCTCTGCTCAGCAGAGAGCTTGCTTCCCTCTCTCTCTCTGCCTGCCTCTCTGTCTACCTGTGATCTCTCTCTGTCAAATAAATAAATAAATAAAATCTTTAAAAAAAAGATATATCCTTATTAGTAATAATGGAGATCATAGCAAGAATATGAATCACTGTTATGATGGGACAGCAGAGATCTGTGATCCCTTCACGCCCAATCCAAATGCTAACTGAAGCAGAGTTAACATCAGGGCACGTACCACACTAAATTCCCTGGTGGGTATAATTAATTACTGTTGCCCTCCAGCCCCAACCACAATTAGACTGTGCTTGCTGGTAGTCTGCAGTATAATTTGGGAAACCTCTGTCAGCTACATACATTTTATTTTATTTTTAAAGATTTATTTATTTATTTGAGAGAAAGAGCTCACAGAAGGGAAGAGCAAAGAGAGACTATCATGCAGACTCCCAGATGAGCACTGAGTCCAACGTGGGGCTGGATCTCAGGATCTCGACAGCATGACTTGAGCTGAAATCGAGAGTTGGACACTTAACTAACTGAGCCACCCAGGTGCCCCAGCTGCATACATGAGCCAAATCAGAGCTGGAAGACAGCTGGAAGGAGTGGATAGAAGAATCCTGCCAATTAGGAATGGCCCGTTTGGCCACAGAAAGACATCTTTAGTCCTAGAGCCAAAATAAAACATTAAAGTTTCAACCAGACCATTCTTTGGCTTTAGGAAGAATCATATTTAAGCCAATCCAGGCAAAATCCAACCTGCTATTCTAGATCAGAGTCAGCAAATATTGTCTATAAAGGACCAGATAGTAAAAATTTTAGGCTTTGTGGGCCATATGGTCTCTGTTGCTACTACTCAGTTCTATCCTTGTAATGTGAGAGCAGCCATAGTCAATATGCAAATGAAGGAGTGTGGCTGCGGGCCTCAGAGACTATTTAGGAAAACAGGTAGCTGGATTTTACCCATGGGGAATAGTTTGCCAACCTCTGCTTTAAGTCTCCAGCAGAAAAAATTTCCTAAACTTCTCTAAGAAGTTTTTAGCTTTTATGGCTGGACATTCTTTACTATGTCTAGTTTATATCCCTTGGCTGTGATACAAATTCTTCTTCTATCCTTTAGGGAGATGGAGGACATCTGTTTGGTGCCTCCTTTTGTTGGAAGGACTAACTGCCATGGGGAAAATGATGACAGATTAGCTTTGCTAGGGGCTCTGGAATCAGAGGACATGCATTTCTATCCTGGCTTCAGAGGACATGCATTTCTATCCTGGCTTCACTACTTACTTGCTGTATGACCTCAGGCCAGTTGCTAAAACATTCCCTGCCTCAAATTTCTCATCTGCAAAATGGTTACACTCATGATACTAAACTCTTGGTGCTTTTGTCAGGATTATTTAAGATGAGGTGTTGTGAAGCACTTTAACCCAGAGCTTCAACAAATGTGAGCTGGACGGAAAAGGATGAGGATGGCAGAAAGAAAAAGTGAGATTCTCCTGACATGGACAAAGATGCAATAATCTGAGGCCCAACTTGAAGAGCCTATTTAGAAACTATAGCAAAAGGAGCAGGCAGTCATATATGTTGGGTTGAATAATGACTTACCACACCATCCTTCATAATATATATCATTCCGGAGTGATATATATTTGTTTACTCCCACATTGTTTACTCCCACATTGCCTGACTTCCCCAGCTAGAACATAAGCTCCTGGAGGGAACGACATGTTTCTATAAGAGTGCCTGGCACATTGTAGCTATTCAAGAAGTAATCGTCCAGTGGAAAAACCAATGAATAGGGACACTTTCTCAGAGAGCCCACCTTCAAGGACATCTCAGTGTGGTGAAAGAAGAGACTGCTTCTAGCCAGCCATCATCATCTGCATGAATTAATGCCGGTGCTCACCCTCATGGCATACCTCATTACCAGATCACCCTCTTGTGGCTTTTGGACTGACTAAGGACTTCTGGTATTATAGAATATTTGTGAACACAGATTATTCGCAAATATTTGTGTCTCTCTAAAATTCATATATTTGAAGACCCAACCCATTATGTAGGAGTTAGGAGTGTTAGGAACCTTTGAGAAGTAATTAGGTTCAGATGATGTCATGAAGGTGGAGCCACCATGATGGAGTTAGTGTTCTTGCAAAAACAGGAAGAGACCAGAGCTCTCTCTCTGACCTGTGAGCTCTCTCTCTGACCTTGCTCTGCAAGCCAGGAAGAGGAGCCTCACTCAGAACCAGATCTGCTGCCATCTTGGTCTTGAATTTTTCAGCCTCCAGAACTGCCTAAAACACCTGGTTATTGTTACACCAGGTTTTAATCCCAACTCCCTTGCTGGTTGACTCAGTCTGTAATTCCAGATGCATTTAAGGGAGATAATTAAGGAGATCTTCTTTATAAGAACAAATGATGGTTTGTCAAATATGAAAAAAAAAATCTGGAAGAAGGATACCTTTGTGAAGTTGAATGGAATGAGGGGGCACACAATACGTGGTCCTTTATCTGTAGTTCATGGTTTCTCTGGATTTTCTGCATTCTGTTTCTATCTTATTGAAGGAGAATAATTCAACAGGAATCATTTTATTCTTCTAATTTGGCCATGATGCTGCATTTACAGGACCAGTGTATATTAGGCTTTCATATACTAGGAATACTCCCCTACTTTTCTTATTTCTTTGCTCTTCTTTCTCTCCCTGCATTCCATTTTTAATGCATATTTTTTGAGCAGATGATAAAATGCCTAACACAGTTCCAGACATTCATTGTTCTTTAACCAGAAAGGAACAGATATTATAAATATGGCAATTGGAAGACACGTGAAAAGCAACCCATACGCAGTCTAAACCCTCTGGGACTGAAGGAATGCCTGATGTGGGGGAGGGGATCACAGAGGGTATGGTCAATCTCAGAAGACTTTCTGCTGGAAATGAGTTTGAACCAGGTTTTGGAAGAATGCCTTGGACATTTTTAGTGAACGGAGGAAGTAAATGGGGAAAAAAGAAGAGGAGGCCAGGCGAGGGGCAGGTGCCAAAGTCCACACAATGCAAATTGAGTTCAGAGGGAAGAATAGCATTCAAGACATGTTTATTGAGCGGCAATTCTATATGTCAGTGTCACTCCAGGGATTAAAAGTAAATGAGGAGACTTGATCCCTGTCCTCAAATTGCTGATACTACAATGCAGGGAATTAGCAGACTTTTGCTAAGAAACTTGAAACTTCACATTTTCTCTAAAGGAGACTTCACTTAAAATGTCAGAAAGTGGTACAATTTCTCTAGTCAACCATCATCTCCAAATTACTCAGTTGAATTCTTTAAAGACCTGTTTCGGATTTTGATACCTCAGCACCGAGCTTCTGAGGCATGGTGTTTTATTTCCTGATGTGGATGGTTAACGGCAAGAGAGAGGCTGCAGAGGTTAATCCTTCTCTCACTGGCCCATTGAGTGAACTTGCAAATCCCTGGTGGAGGACATTTTGGTTTTGGTTTTGGATGAGGCTTCCCAAATGGCTTCCCGAAGCCCCTCCTCACTCACATCCTAAGGTGAATCGAGGAAGAAATTATATCATTGGTCTTTCCCAAGTCCACCCTCCATTAGCTAACTTTGGGGACATAAACTGCTCTAAGTTAGTCAGAGATCTTTCTCAGAGGCAAAGCGTTCTCTGGAGTTCAAGCATTAATCCGAAGAGGTCTACTGTTCTTACCCACATGTTCATAGAACTCCAGTGTCGTATGTGTTTTTTCTTCCATCAGGTGGGGATTTTCCAAAAGAGGGATACTTTAGAACCCAGAATACAGGACAAGCTAAAAAATAAATATGTTCATTTTAATTTGGTCAAATTCAAAGGTGGGGGGGGGACAAACTAGCATTTATTAAATGCTTTCTCTCTGCCAATGTTTTATGTATATGCTCCTGTTTACTTCTCAAAGTAAAGGGTACCTTGACCAAGATCACATATCTAAAAAGAGGCAGCACTCATTACATGTTTATAAAAAAAATTTAAAAAATTTAAAAAAAGAGGCAGCACTAAGTATTCAAACCTATATTTTCTTTTTTAAGATTCAGTCTTTTCTCACTATACCATACTGTTCTTCATCCATATTACTGAGTCCATTAGAAAAAAAAAAGATTACTTTATATTGCGCATCACAGTTTTAAGAACATATGTATAAACATTATCTCTTTTAGTCTTCACATTATACCACAAAGGAGGTGAGAATCTTTGTCTTATTACATGTAAAGGAAATGACTTCATTCTCATTGTATAGGGAAGGAGGCTCATAACAGCTCTGTGAGTTGCCTGTGTTCCCCTGAGTAGGAACTAGCAGAGTTGGAGTTACATCTAGGTCTCCAGACTCCAAATTCTGAGCTTTCTCTCCTCCAACACAGCTGTTCAGTAAACCTATGAACTCAGAGAATATGGGTTCAGCCATGTGAGTCACCAGTAAGGATGCCCCAGCACTGTGTCTGACCTTGCATAATCTGTCTGGCTCTTTGAAGTACATTGTGTATTGGAAGCAATGATGAGTAGAGAATAACGAAGGTGGGCATTATGCCAGTGGCTACATTGGGTAAGACAAATAAAGTGTGTGAACCCGTTTGTATGTGAACCACTAAACCCCAAGATGGGATGAAAGGGACTTAATATTAATTCATCTGTATTTAGAAACTTTGAGTGATTTTATTTCAAAATGCAGTGTGTGTGTGTTACCACCTTACATCTGCATACTGATGCAATGAAGTAAGCAGGTTATCAGGATTATTAGCTTCAATTTCCAATTAAAAATTTTAGTGCTGAGTTAAAGACTTACAATGAGCCACTGACCAAGGCAGGCCTTGGCCCTCACTATGCTGTGCTCAGGACTCATTGGCATGTCCCTTGAGAAGCCCACGAATTAGTATGTCTGGGAAAATGGCATCAGGTGACTGATCATTTTGTATCACTGGTTCATTACATTTTATTTTAGCACCTTCATTCAATTGGTGTTGACTCTTGATGCAGGTGTTAAAAAGATAGACATATCTTTAGCCCAGACCTTCCCTAATGGATAAATTTCTATAAAATATGAACTACCTCAGGCAGACACAGAAATTCTGAATAGTACTATAACCTACAAAATTATTGAATGAATAAATATCAAAATCTTCCCCCAAATAAACTAAAATGTCTTAATGACATTTCAGACCAGCTTTTCTAACAGTTTGAATAATATTTAAATTCTTCTAGATAATTGTAAATTAGGAAACTCCCTAACTCATTTTGTAATTCCAAAACCAGACAAAGACTGTACAAAAAGGGAAAATTACTGTCTACTCTAAATCATAAATATGGATGCAGAAATCATTGGCAGAGTATTTTAGCCAACAATGGACAAAAAGGTAATTCTACAAATATCATAATCATTTTGAATTATTCCAAGGAATGCAAATTTGCCATAATGTGAAAACCATATGCTGATCTTAGATGAAGAAAGGACATTGAATAAAAGTCAACACTTGTTCATGGCAAGAAAAACTTAGCAAACTAAGAATACAAATAAAATGTCCTTAACCTCAAAAGATAATGACCAAAAAATCTTCAGCAGCATTATACTTAATGGTGAAAGACAGAAGAATTCTCCTTAAAATCAGAAACAAGATAAGGATACTTCTGGAACATAACCATCATCAGTTGAAGGCAATATTCTTGTCCTATAAAAAACACCCTCAGATGGTCTATAGGCAAACTACACAGGTTGCCTATAGACCTATAGGCAATATGTCTATTATAATAGGTTAATAATAATAGGTTTTTATTAATAACCTATTAAAATAGGTTGCTGGATTTAAGAAAGGTATTTTTAAAATTGGATTTCTATATGCTAGCAATGAGCTTTTAGAAAATGCAATTTAAAAAAGGAGCAAACCATTCACAATGAAGAGCAAATGACCAAGAACAGTTCAAACACTCTTTTTTTTTTTTAAGATTTTATTTATTTATTTGATAGTCAGAGATCACAAGCAGGCAGAGAGGCAGGCAGAGAGAGAGAGAGAAGAGGAAGCAGGCTCCCTGCAGAGCCAAGAGCCTGATGGGAGGCTCTATCCCAGGACCCTGGGATCATGATCTGAGCTGAAGGCAGAGGCCTTAACCCACTGAGCCACCCAGGCGCCCTAGTTCAAACACTATTAAAGAAGAACAGGGTGGGGGAACATGCCTTGTATGATATTTTTGAAGGTATATTAATTAAGACAGTGTTACAGCAATACAGAGATAGAAAAATAGACCACTAGAATAAGTTCAGGAGCTAAGAAACCTACCTTTATACATATGAAAACTTGGTGTCAGATAAATCTTGCATATTGAGGTGGAAATGGGATACACGGTGCTGGGAAAACTGATTATCCATATTAATGAAGCAAAATTGGGTACCTATATTAAACTACATATAAAAATAATTTCCAGGAAGACTAAAAATTTAAATGGGAGAAACAAAGCCTTAAATATTTAGGGAAACTTTCATCTTATGCATTTATAGATTCAGGGTAAGCAGACATTAAATTACAAAACATAAATGAAAAATTTGATAAATCTAACTATATTAAGATGAAATTTCCGCAGTAAAACACTCTACTAATAAGGCAAGAAAACCCCCATCAATGTATCTAGTGTGTTTTATGCACAAAGAATTCCTGCAAGTCAATAAGAAAAAGAGAATGATCCTAATAGAAAATATATGAATAGAATGGATATTTAACAAAGAAACGGAATTTAGAAAAAGAGAAAGAAAAATACCCAACCTCATTGGTAATCAGAGATATACAAATTAAAATTGCAATGTAGTATCACTTTATACCCCAGAGAGGTACACGCTAAAATATCTAGTAATACTGAGTGTTGACCAAGACGTAGAGTAGCAGGTGTTTTCATACTCTGCTGAGGACTGGGGTGTAAAACCACTTGGTGAAGTAATTTAGCAATATTATATTTGGGATATTTGAAGAGGAGGAGAATCTTCTAAGATCTAGATATTCTCTTTCCAGGCATGTACACTGTAAAGAAATGGCAGCACTCATGCACTGTAGGGAAACGTTCATAATGACATTATTTAATACAGCCATAATATACAGAAACAATCTTATTGATCATTAGCAGAAGCATGGCTAGGTGAGTTGCAATCTATCCTACAGGAGGTTACTTGACACAGTAAAAATGAATGAATGATGTCTATAGGCTTTCAAATGGATGAATTTCACAAATGTCATCAGAAGCAAAAAAAAATCAAGCCACAGATACATGTGGAACATTACCATTTATATAAATTCTGAAACTCGTAAAATCAAACATGTTTCAAGATGCACGTAGATATGTGAACCTGAAAGGAAACAATGGAAGGACAACTACAAAATCTAAACTTTGTTTACTTCTGAAGCAGGCGAGAAAAGACATGATCGGGGAAAGAGATACAGGAGTACGACTGGTTATTCGCAACCTTCTGTTCCTGTGCTAGTCGGTGAGTGCGTGTGCGTTTATTATGTTATTCTTTACATGTAGTAGATATTTCTTATAAGCAGGAAACATTTCATAATATTTTCAAAATAAGAAATTTGTATCATTACTGTCAATCTGTGGTGGGGTGTGCCGGTATTTAGTACATTGAACTAAAAACAAGTCTGCTAAAATAAAAACTTGTTTTTTATGTCAGTTAAAACGATTTCTCATACCATTTGTGATGCCCAATGCCTCATTTATAAAATCTCCCTCTTAAAGAGTGGTTTCACAGAATTATAAACGACTCTAGAAGCTGATGTGGCCAACTGTGGCCAGTTCAGCCATTGTTCCAAAAGCTGTGGTGACCACGGACAGGGACAAGGTTTTATCTGTGTCTCTGCCAGTAGAGGGGGAGGGGCAAGTTGAAGTGTCCACAGGGACCAATAAGGAACATTATTACTGAGAGAGGTGGGCTGGGTGAGGGCTGTAACCACCTGCACCGCCGATGGGATCGTGCCCTTCTGTCTGAGGCTGCGCGAGTCTCCTCAAGCTGGGTGTGGATCTTTGGTGATTGGAGTCAGGTGCTGACAAGATCGATTTTTTCCCATAAAGTTGAGAACTCAGATTGTATGTGAGACCCTCAGATTTTTAAATGTTGACAATTAATTCAAGTATTCCACAACAAACACTGCAGATCTGTCATCAGTGTCTGAGAACGCTCCCGGTCTGTGGCCCCTAAGTTCACAGACTTGTTCTAGAAGCCAGCATGTCATCCTATGCTCCGTGGTGGGCACCCTCTAAGTATTTGCTGAGGTAACGAATGAGTTTGTGTTCTCCCAGCCACTGTCTCAGGAGCCATTCTTGGAGGTACTTCAAAAAATGCTTGAAAATTCTCTTCTGCTTCTTCTATTGAGGGGTCAGGTCTATGTCCTCTCCTAGGTGAGTGCTGGGACTTCCCCACCAATCAGCAATGGCGGACATGACATTGTGTTGCCTCAAGAGACTGTGAACTTCCACTTTCTGTCTTTCAGAGCACTTGCTTAGTGGAAGCCTTTCCTACAAGAAGTTCTGTTTTTCTGGGGGCAGCCATCCTGGAAAACCAGGTGGAAGGTCTCCCATTGGTAGTCCCAGCTGAGTGTAGCTTCCCAGGCATCTTTGCCAGGGTGCCAGACATGTGAGTGAAGCTGCCTTTGACTCCCCAGACCAGCCCATCTGCCAATGTACTTGCTTTATGCCATAAAGAACACAGGAATTATGCAGCTGAGCCCTGTGTGAGTTCCTGACCCACAAAATCGAGAGACATAATAAAATAGCTGTTGCATTAAGCCCCTAAGTGTTGAGATAGTTTGTTATGCATTAATAGATAACTAAACATTCTAGACTCCTTAATTTAGTTTCTAATTAATCTAACCATGAATCACTATCTGCCATGAATGTCACTGTGTTCTACTTTGAAGGAAGAGACAATTTCTTATAAATGCACATGCATTATCTCCAGGAAAAAGAGGCCTGTGCAGATGTATAAGAAGAGAAAAGTCACCAAAGAATAGAATGTTCATGATTACGCTGGGAAATCAAAGAACCTTATACATGATTCCATATAAATATTTGACCTTGAAGAATAACTTAAGGAGTTGCAGGTTTTTAAGTGAGTTTTCAAACTCTGTTTTCCAGAGTAATGAGGCAGCTTTCTTGTATAACTGCACTTTCTGTGGAATATAAGATCTTCAGACACTTGTATGGCCTGTGAGTGAGGAAAACCCAGATTTTGTGCAAGCCTCTGTCGTCGGTTGAGAATACTGACACACTCTGTCAGCAGAGCTGAGATTAATGCCTTAGGAGCCTTACAGTTTGGGAGAGGTTCTGATCCCCCTTGAAGGGGCAGATGTTTTATTCAAATAGATGAGGCCATTTCTAAGTAAAAGTGTGAGCAGTCAGAAAACTGGGCAGCAGGCAATCCCCTGGAGAGAACAGGATGCCTAACATAGAAGTCTATATGCATCTTATTTGCATGAAAATTAGTGAAGCTCTAAAGGAAAGCCACAGTTGGCCTTCAAGGACACTGGAATTGAGGGATCTGGAAGAGTGAAGTTCAAACTTTATACATGGTGTATGAGTGTTGGCATAAATTAAGATGGTGAAACTGAACTCTGTCATGTCAGTTCTGTTCCAGTTGGGCAGGATGCACACCCACAAGGAACAGGAAGTTATCAGTGGTGAGAAGGGTTTTCTGTAGACACAGGAGGGTGTCATTCACATTGTTCTTCAAGGAATACTCCTCAGGGAATACTTTCTAAGTTTGGATGGTGGAGAGCTGGGATTATAACAAAGTAAATTTTATTACATTATGGGACTATAAGAAACAGAACTAGCCTCTAGGGTTGGGTGCCTTGTAAGAAATGTCATGCCAGGAGGGGAAGAGTCACACTAGCACTTACAGCACAGGCTGTAGCTGGAATTGCCTGGACCCATCATTACTGACATTGGCAAGGGCAGAGCAGGGCTGCCCAGAGCCTCAGCAGAGATCCTTCATCATCTCCTGGGTGAAAGGTGCTGTCTCAGACACTTAGGACATAGAGAACAAGGAATACACATAACCCTCAAGAGGCTCATAGTCTAGCTCAAGGTAAGGACACGTGAATAATTTTGACCTTATGCAGTGTTATAAGACAAAGCTATCCTAGAGGTTGTGGGGACACAAGGGAAACACACGTAACCCAGCTTAAGGTTTGGGTCAGGGGAGGATGAAGCTGAGAATGATTGAGTTTTGAAAGGCATTAGTGGGAGCTGGCTAGGCGGTAGAGTTGCTAAGAGTGTTTCTGGCAGAGAACACAGTATTAGCAAAGCTACTGAGGTGTGAAATAGTGCTGCATGGGAGACAGAATGCAAGCTGTTTTCAGAGAGTGGAAAGTTCAAGGTCAGAAGACTAGGGAAGGGGATGAGGCCCATGAGTTTGGCAGGGTCCATCTCCCAGGGCCAGTGGAGAATTGCAGGTAGTGCAGTGACGTGGGTGGGTTTGAACTGTAATGAGAATGTTCCAATGACAGTGTGTACCATTGATTTCTGGGGGCAGAAGACCTAGGATTAGAAGAAGTAAATAAATAGAAGGCTATTTCCATGGTCCCAGCAGATTTAAAAAGGGACAGGGACAGGTGAGTATGGACGGAAAGAATGAGAAGATTAATGTAGTCAGAAGGCAAAATCAGCTCGCTTCATTACTTATTCATTTTAAGAGAGAAGGGAGGTCTAGCAGGACCTTGGGGTTTCCGGTTTGAGCAACGGTGATGGTGTTACCACTGATGGAGTGGGGGCTTATAGGAGGAGGGGCAGCCCGGAGCCAACTTGGTCAGGTGCAGTTTTGAAGTGTCAGCAGTTACAATGCTGGAAGCTCAGAAATGAAAAAAGAAAGTTGTGCTTTTAATGGGTGTCGTTAACACTGGTCAACTTTTCCCACTCAGGAACAGCCTAGGGAATCAAGGATTACCTAATGTTATATTTTAAAAATAGGGTAATAACCTCTTTTATTAGGGATTTAGCCACCTCTGTGTCATGCATCTGAAACACACTGCTAAGTCATGTGTCACACAGAGCAGAGAATCTGGACTATCACTCAGCGACAATAAGTAAATGCATTTTCTTCCTTCTCTAAATGTCACAAATATATTTCTGAACAGCCAGTGCCATAAAATCCAAGTACAGAAACTCACAAATTTTGAAATGGTGAAGGACTATGTTCATATAAAATCCCTAATGCCCTCACTCAGAGTCTCTACCTACTCTTGTTTTAAGCTTATAATAGTTACGCAAAAACCGTCTACAAATTTGAAAGCAAAACAGGCAAACACACTACAAGCAGCAAGACGTGACTGCTGACAGCAAGGACAGAGCTAGGTTACATCCGGAAAAGAATAGACCCCCTTAGGAAAGTTCCGGTGGTGGGACAAATAGTGACACAGACCTGAAACTGATGCAATGTTGAGCCCATATTATCAAGAAATGGTTAATTGTACTTCATGCCTTTTGTCTGTTCAAAGAGTGATCATGTATGTATTTTTTTTATTTTGTTTTGTTTTGTTTTGTTTCGTTTTATTTTATTTTATTTTTTGAGCAAGAGAGAGAGTAAGCAGGGCATTGGGAGAGAGGGAAGGAGAGAATCTGAAGCAGAATCTACTCTCAACTGGGATCCTCATGCAGGACTCCCTCTCACCACCCTGAGATCATGACCTGAGCTGAGATCAAGAGTTAGAGGCTTAACCAACTGAGCCACACAGGCCCCACTGATCACATACATATTTGAGACAGATTTCCGTCAAAGGCTGGGGGTGGGCCCATCACTCAGGCCTGGCAGTCTCATCTTTGTGAAGCTGCTCCATTCAAACTGCTTGGGTGAGGAGGAGACAAAATACAGAACCGCTAGTTAATTGTATTTCAGGTAAACAATGAGTGATCTTTGGTATAAGTATGTCCAAAATAATCGCAAACTGCATTTTTACATTTTTACCCGCCAAATCTTGTAATTCTAGTGAGGAACAGCCCAACGTAGATATATCTGAACCCCAGGATCTTGCTTCTTCCCTCATCTGGAAACCAAACCAACCAACCAACCAACCAACCAACCAACCAACGAGTTAACGGTGACCTAGTATGAAAAATCTCTGTGGAAAGCGTGATAATGACTTTCTAGGTCAATTGTTTTCTCTCTCTCAGCCTCTGGAATTTGACTTGGAAAATTAGACGAAGGTAGGAGACAGAATCATAGCTAAACCGCCCCCCCACCCACACACACACCCAAGTATACACATGTATGCATCACAAAGCAGTGATGGCATCATGGGCTCTGAAGCTGAAGCTGCGACTAAAGCCACATTAGGAAGGAATAGGAAGAATGAGCATTTCATTCGCTCACTCATTCTCTCAAACATTCATTCACCCTGAAATATTTATCGAGGTGGAGGGATGACGTGCCTGGTGACGGGGTAAAGTATGAGGTGGATGCTGCATAGAGGCAAGGACAGAAGAAATAGCTGGGAGGGTAGGATCCTCCCAATGAAGAGATCAGGGAGAACCTACTGTCGAAGGAGGAGGGGTCCATTCTCCGTTTTACTAAACGTATTTCCTTCCTCCATGTTCTTCATGCCTTGCAATAAACCCCATTACCTGAGGTGGCCTGTGTGGCTTTCTATTTCCTGCAACAGAAGACGCTCATGAATGTTTGTAGATAAAACAAGACCACTTCTCATGCTAGAGGCAGCTAACCCTTCACAGTGGGAGAACAATTCTGTGGAAACAAAAATAAGCCCTTCCTGCGGAACCCAAGATAGTTGGGTCTTCAACATGTAGGCTTGCATTATTTCCTTTCTTTTCCTTTTTTTTTTTTTTTTAAGATTTTTTATTATTTATTTGATACAGAGAGAGAGAGATCACAAGTAGGCAGAGAGGCAGGCAGAAAGAAAGGGAGAAGCAGGCTCCCCACCAAGCAGAAAGCCTGATGCAGGGCTCGATCCCAGGACCCTGAGATCATGACTGAGCCGAAGGCAGAGGCTTTAACCCACTGAGCCACCCAGCCGCCCCCCACCCCCCTTTTTGGGATACATTTAAAGATCACCTTTTTCCAGAGATTCATGAGGAATTGAGGTGTCACTTTCCTGGTCAGTTTCCCTGAAAATGCCCCCCCTTCCCCTGGCACCCCTTCCCCCACCACCCCTTCCCACAGCACAGTTCAGCTCTTCCTATGGGCAGTGTTCACTGGGCCCAAGGCTGGCTGGAACCTAACAGTTGGCCCCAAAGAATTCAGTGAGCTCAGCCTTTCTTTCCAACCCCCTGACTTTTCAGGGCAATTTTATGATTAGGAGACCAAGGCTACATTTGCGTAAGTGATGATTTCCATCTGTTTCTATCTCCGTCTGCTTGGAGTGGCACAATAATACCATAACCCAGGTGGCTTAAACAGCAGACATGTATTTCTCACAATACTGAGGCTAAAAATCAAGGTGCTGGCACAGTATGTTTCTGGTAAGGCCTCTCTTCCTGACTTATCGACAACCCCTTTCTCACTGTGTCCTCGGATAGCAGGGAGAGAGAATCCTAGTGACTCTTCCTCTTCTGATAAAGACATAAAACTAATCTGGGGTGGGTAGTCCTGCCCTCATGACCTCATCTAACCTATATTGTCTTTAAGTACCATCACATTGGGCCCAGGGCTTTGATGTATGAATTTTAAGGCGGCATGATTCAGTCTAGATTAGCTTCCATCAAAAACGTTCTAGACTCATTTTCTTTTTTTCTTGCTACAAAACACAGCTATGAGAATGGAGGTTGAACTTTACTGTTTAGGGCCTAAAGCTATTTGAGTGGCTCCCCTCATTTGCTTCATGAACTTGACTATTCCAACATAGATAAAGGCAGCAGTAGTGACAGAAGACCAAGGGGTTTTGGGCAATGGAAAAGCTCATCACCTATGTGCCTCATAGATGTAAAATATTCTCCCAGAGAAGTCAAGAATGGTGACTACAGTAGTATATTGGCTTCTAAACATATTCTCCAGTGGTTCCCCATGCGAGAACTGCCTCTTGAATGTACGCAGAGCACAAAGTCATTCAGAAGAATCCAAATTAAAAAAAAAAAAAAAATCACTGGAAGGGTGGCTGGGTGGCTCAGTCAGTTAAGCATCTGACTCTTGATTTCAGCTCAGGTCATGACCTCAGGGTGGTGAGATTGAGCCCCACCCACTGAGGAGCCTGCTATGATTCCCTCTCTCCCTCTGCCCCTCTTTGCTTGCACTCTCTATCTAAAAAAAAAAAAAAGAAGAAGAAGAAAAGAGAAAAAAATATGTTTGCTTCACTTATAAAAATAACCTACATCTTCAAAAGGTGCTTGGCCTCTTCACTGCTGTGTGATATTATTTATCTCCCTTATTTGTTTCAACACACATTAGCAGGGTCCCCAAAAAAACTTGTTTGCAAGGTCTTACGAGTCATCTCTCTCTTGTATCTGAGCAGGGCTGGACACAGCAGCATGAACAGCGCCTGACCTGTTCGAGTCTGGGGAGAGTCTAGGTGGGAGGAGGACAGTCTTGCCTGTATGACTTCTACCCTCTGAGAAAGGTGAGGAGAAGAACAGTAACTCTTAGAGAAGAAGTGCAATGGAGAATTGTTCTGGGGACATTCACAAAAAACTTTTGTCCCTGGAAAGAGAAGTAAGAGAGCCTTTGGCTTTCATGCTTCCTTTGGATCAGAATAAATGGTGGGCTTAAGAAAGAAATGCTAGGGATTGGGGGAAAGCAGAGGACAACTGGGGCCCTGGTTCAGTCGTGGTCCTCTCTCTTGGGAACCCAAACACCATGGGCTCCTATGTGGGCATGACTTTCTCTGTAAAGTCATGCAGAATTTGAAATGAAGGAGTTCTGTGTTGTTGGGCTCTCTTGCCAATGACAGAGCTCTCCAGGAATCATGGACAAGTTGTGTTTGATGTAAATATTATTAGATTACTTTTTTATTTGATAAAGTGACATTTTCTCACTTAGAACATCAGAACTAGAGTGCCAAGAGTCAAGATCTTACAATTACTCAATTCCATCTCTTCCCAGCCATTCAAACCCATATTGGTGGCCCTGGTTTTTACTGCTATATGAAAAACACTCAGTTTTCTAACATCTTGATGGACCTGACATTGTGAATTTGGGAGATGGATGGAGCCAACTCTGGACCAGTTCAGCCAATCCAAATGGATGTGGTGAATCCAAAATCCAAACTAACTCTAAATTTTATTAAAAGAAATAGAGAAACTCTGATATGGAAATCAAAATAAAAGTTTTGCACAAATAAGAAATAAGATTTAACTGACTTTAATGAAAAAACCACACCTCCCAATCCTGGCTCTAGGACACTAGAGGCCCACAGGTGATAGTGCCAGTTGGGCTGTTGAGCTTGGAGACAGGATGTCTGCTCAAGGAGATGATGTCTCTGCATCCTCCAAAGCGTGGACTAACTGAAGTGAAATTTTCCAGACAATAAACAGAAAGCATCCTAACTCAAAGGATTAGCTGTAAAGGGTAATCTTTGGACCCCTCAAAAATGGAGGTTTAAGTGAGGTTAAGTTTAAGGAGTTTAAGTGAGGTAGGTTGATATCCTGAATATCCCAGGATGCAGCCAGTAAGAATGGCCAGGTGTGAATCCTGCTCCTTTTGCTAATAGCACTGTGCCCTTGGACAAATCACTTATTCCCTTTGATATCCAAAATAAAGATGCTAATGAAAGGATTCAATTTACAGGATGTCATTATATGTTCTAGTGGATAAGAAAACTAAAATGAAAAGCATACTGTGTGTATGGCAATGTGCTAAGTGTCATTGTTATTCATGCTCACTACAAAAGAAATGGAAGCTCAGAGAAGTTAAGTTGTAGTCCCAAGGTCCCACAACTAGTGAGAAACGTATCAGGGATCTAAACCCAGGTTTGTACGATGTCAAAGCCATGATCTAACAAACCTTGCTCAGAAACTCATGCATAATAGGTGCTCATTTCAGGTTAGGCCATTTATCCCTTTATCCATGTGATTATTTAACAAACATTTTTTTTAAGATTTTATTTATTTATTTGACAGACAGAGATCACATGTAGGCAGAGAGGCAGGCAGAGAGAGAGAGAGAGAGAGAGAGAGTGAGAAAAGCAGGCTCCCTGTTGAGCACAGAGCCCAATGCAGGGCTTTATCCCAGGACCCTGGGATCATGACCTGAGCCAAAGGTAGAAACTTTAACCCACTGAACCACCCAGGTATCCCCTTAACAAACATTTTATTCAACATGTAGTTTGTGCTAGATTCTCATATGAGCTGATGATGCCATAATAATTATAATATAGCTTTTGCCTTAAAATCATAGTCTGAGTGGGCTTCAGATAGTATTCTATAATGCAGAGTGTATTGGATTGGGGGTTTAGAGTCAAGGTTATTGATGTTAATCCATGGGAGATGAAAATGACATAAGGTCTCATAAAAGCTTAAAGTATAAGTGACTCACGGAGATAATTAGAGAATCACTGATCTAGGGCTTTGTGCCAACAGAAGACTTGGCCAGGTCTTCAGTGAGTTGGCTTTCTCTGGTCCTTCTGTCCCCAGGTGTGTTGTGACAACAGCTGGCTGGACAGATGGTGATAGCACTTTGGTTGCTTCTGTTCATAAGTGAGGATACCCTACCACAACCCTTGGTTTTACAAAATTAGTTCTA
The DNA here is from genome assembly GCF_011764305.1 of Mustela putorius furo. NCBI lineage: Eukaryota > Metazoa > Chordata > Mammalia > Carnivora > Mustelidae > Mustela > Mustela putorius. The sequence goes on along the minus strand of NW_025421402.1, from coordinate 20,231,160 downwards.
GAGCCCAGCCATTTGTAATAGGTGTTTAGATGACCTTAGTGGTTCTCAGATGGGAGCAATTTTGGAAATGAGAGACATTTTTGCTTATGTAGTGGGACTGGTGTGAGGGAGAGAGGGAGGGCACTACTGGGGATGGAGAGCAAAGCTGTGATTAACCGTTCTACAATGCACAGGATCCCATAACCTCAAGAATTATCTGGCCTCAAATGTCAGTGATGCTAAGGTTGAAGAACTCTGTGTTACACTGGAAGCAATAAACTTCCAGTTGCCTCTTCTTGTTTCTGGTCGTGGAGATCTGTGAGTAGATTTCACTTCCACTTACCTCTGGTTATTCTCTTCTATTTTTCACTCACGAATGTGTTTGTCTTGCTTTTGAGAATGGCTATGTCTTCCAGAAAGATATTTTAATATTTTAACTATCATGCAGTGTGTTTGGCAGAGGAAGGATAATGGTATTCCTCGGCGTAAATGAATCTACACTCTGGTTTATGTTATTTCAGTCTGTGAACTTGGTTAATATGATTCCAATGCTTAGAACTAGATCCCCTAACCTATACATAAAAAATAAATATGAATCTCACAGTCTGTAAGATGGGGTGCCATGCCATGGATGAAGTAAGATAAATGCCATTCTCCATGTGAATCTCACAGGGGATCAAGCCAACCTTTTCCAAAAGATAATCCAGTTCAGTGCTGCACACCACTTGCTCTAATGTGCAAATCTCAGCTGCTTGTAAAGCAGGTTTTCTAGTGACCATGACGTGACCTTGAGCCAGTCACACTTTTTTACCCCCTGAGCTTTAGCCCCATTATATGTAATGTAAAGGAATTAGACCAGATCTCTAAACTCTAAGATTCTAGGATCCATGCCTCAGTTTTGAAGTGTGTAACATAGGGCTAATTATTTGCAGTTTATTTCAGAATAACATAGTTAATAGGTAAGCATTTATGGTAGAAGAACTTTTCATGGGTTACTTTGTGTTACATGGTTTGCTCTTTGAGGAACTAAGACCAAGCACAGCATTTCAGCATGGCATGGTTAATTTCTTAACTTCTCTCCTCATAAATCTGGTCTGCAAAATAGAGATAATACCTCTACCCTTCTGATTGTTCCAAGGATTAGATGAGCAAATACACCTAGTAAACTGTTTCAAGAATTAGACAAGCAAATACGCCTACTAAACAGTTGATCAGTCAGTAAGACTTCCAAAATAATCCAATGAATCTCTGAAAATATAATTGGGCCGTTGGCCATCACAAACCAAAAAAACAACATGGATTTTGTTCTATTAAAGCTCTAGGAAGGCAGAGCAATTCCAAATATGAATCTTCAATTTTCCTTCAGCTGGGAGATATCAACTCAAACCCTTTATCTACACTTGAAAAGTTTGGCTTTTTTGCTACGTGTGCTCCCATGCATAAGAAGGAGTACAACATTTTGGCTGGATTTAAGAAAAAGAGTTTTAAGTTAATGTGCAAAGGAAAGTTGCGGTACAATCTAAATCCAAATCCATATCCAAACACACAAACCCCATTTGCAAATTGGAGCCTGAGTCAAATCCCTTTGAGGCTGGCCTATCTCTAATTAACAATATTTAGCTCCCGTGCCTAGCTAGAAACAGCCAAAGTGGTGTGTGCCACTGGCAAGATAAGGATTTGTTAAAAAAAAAAAAATACATTTCCTCTTGTAAGAAATGTATGTCCTCTTCCATTGCAGTTAAATTAACTCTGGACAACATGGGAAGAAAAGAAGAGATTCTAGGTGGTGGAATATGAATCTCAGAGAGGGGATATGCCTTTAATTAAGAGGACAATAAAAAGGGGGAAATGAGCTTAGTCAACTGTTACTTCTCCTAAAAATTCTTGATGCAAAATTAAGTAGGTTCCAGTAAAGGAGCCTAGGGGAGTGAAGGGAAGAAAGGGCATTGTCTAATAAAAATGGAAGTCTGTGGCATTTCTAGGGGGTTTAAGACAAAGATATTGGACTTCTATGTTGAATAGTAGGACAGATTCTGCAGAAAGCCTTTATGTCCATGGAAAAACACACTCCTTGCACCAGTTAACTTTTGCAATGGCACTAAACATCCCAAATTAAAATGGCTTAAAACAATGACTTATTATTTCTCATGAATCTTTGGGTTGTTGAGCTTAGCTGAGAGCTCAGAATAACCACTGGTTATTCTGCTGGTTTTACCTGGGGTCACCCTTGTGGCTGTAGGGGTCTAGGGGGTCACCTAGTCACTTAACCAGGCCCAAAGGAGTTAAGATGGGTCACTCTTCTGTCTGGAGTCTTGATACTGGTGGTCATCTTTACTCTCTTTGTGGATGGTTCTCATCATGCAGTAGTATCTCTTGGGCTACTGATGGAATTTCAAGATGGTAAAAAAAACAAGGTGCTAGTCCTCATAAGTCTCATCCACAAATGTCATATGTATCACTTCTTCAGTGTTCTGTTGGTCAAAGCAACTTGCTAGGTCAAATTCAAAGGGACAGGAAATGACTCCATCTCTTGATGGGCAGAGTGACAACTTATGACACAAAGAGGCATGGACACAGGGAGACATGATTTATGGGGCACGATTATTAAAACAGTCTATGTTTATGCCCTAGTGTATGAAGCTGGCAGAAATTGTGTGCCTGTTATGGCATGCCTACAATAGAAAAACCTCAGCCAAATGTCCCCAGCTAAGAGGGTTAGACTCAGCCTCAGGCAGTCACTGACCTTCAAGGTGTGCTGTCTTTATTCCTTCTGCCAAACACTAATACTTTGGATTGAGTGATATACTAGTCCTTCCCTAAGATGCATAGTTCTTTCAGACTTACCCCTAGTCTGGCCATGGTTCTTTGGAGTAAACAGTTTCATGATGCTTCTTGGCATGAAAGTACATGACTCTAGAATGCGGAAAGGAGCTCTGTCTTTGTATTCTCCTAGTGACTTTTTAAAAAAATTTCTATACTATACATAATCTGCTAAGATATAACCCTATTCCCCTATCTCATTTTCCTGGAAGATGTGGTTTAGTAACTATGTAGTGTAACTATAGCCCCATTGATAAGCATTCCCAACTTGGTGAGGCAGGTCTTACTTACTGAGACAAAAACTTGCACAGAAAAAAATCATGTGGAAAGGAGATGCTGAGAAATCTTCCTTCCAAATGGAAAATGGGAGGACATGAGCTATCCTTGACTAGTTTATTGTTCACAAATTTAATAATCACATAATTTAGTCCTCCTTTACTTGGACAGAACAAATAAAACTGACAGAGACCAGAAGTGTTACAAGAGTGGGGTTCTCTTCACTTGGAGGGAAATATTAAAAATGGAGAAGTGTTCCTCTACACTTTGGTCCATTTAAACTCTCTTGAAATACTATTGAAGCAAGTCAATATGATTGGTTTGCTGAAAACAAAGATAGCTGAAGAAGGTGTTCTGGATCAAGGTCAGATGGCAAAGACCTTGTAGCCCATTTGGACAGACGAGGAGTGTTCTCTGAAACACGAGTGATAGGATTTTGAGACCACCACGTCGTGGTTGAGAAGGAGAGAGGGCTACAGTAATGTGAATGATGTCTGTGCTGGGCACAGTAATGGGGATGATGTTGGATTTAACTGCAGGTGTCAGACCTGGTATAGATTGTAGAATTCCCCCTTCCCCACCTTTACTCACTTTTCAAGGCCCAGCTCAAGCATTTACCCTTCCTCTGCAATATAACTTTTTCTGATTACCACTCATACCTTTCACCACCTAATGGCCACATAACTTGTATCTATCATACTTCTGAACTCACGTTTTGCCATTTAAGGCTTATGTTCTTCCTCAGTTTGGAATCCCTAGGGTCTAGCGCTATTCCTGGCATAGCTGAGAACACAAACCAGTTTGTAAAATTTAATTAGCCATAAATTTTGGCTAATTCCATTTGGCCAGGGTGTTTTGGAAGTAACCCCAGGAGGGCCATGAACATAGTCTTGTTTTCCCGTAAATATGCAATCTCTGGGGGAGAAGCTCAAGCAAACTAGAGTTTGGGTGGGTTCCATTCATTGTCTTTGAAGAAACACGGTCCAGTGAGCCACACTGGCAAGACTGAATAAAAAATGACCACAGAACAGTGAAACGCAGCTCCTCCAAAGACTTGAGGAAATGACAGCTTAAATAGGAAGCGTGACAAGGAGTCTTTCATATCTGGTTGATTTGGGGAAGAGTAGTGGCTAAATTCCTACTATCTCAAGGTTGATGATTTGTAATTTACTTAAGAGTAGAAGCGACCTCCGAGTAGTGACTTTGGGCGGGGGAATTGCTGTATTTACTGCCTTTTTGGAATCACTCCGTATTCCACCACCGGGAGGAGTGACTAGTTGCATATGAGTAGCTGGGATAAGCCTTCAACAATCTCTCAGTCGGTGGGTAGAGTGTGTAAAGTGGACAAAACATTGCACTGGAATCACAGAGCCCAGATGTAGTTATGGTTCTGCCCCTTGGAAGCCATAACAGTGGGAGGCTCACTTCCCCCCTGAGCACCATCTTCGTCATCTGTAAAACAGAGAGGGTTCATGGTGTCTTCCCAGACCTTGTTGGTGTCACGGAATATGAATAGGAAAGGAAGGGATTGAAATCTATGGAGAACTAGTTCAAATCTGTATTCTGCTTTCCTTGTTAGCGAGTAATTATGGTGGCTTTTCAAATACTTCAGTATTATGCGTGTTTGCTCTTGGCAGATGTGAGCGTCTAACTCCCTTCTGATTCAGTTCCAAATGGAGCTTTTTGGTTTGGGGATGGAAGTACCTATGCCATTTTCCTTTTCAGCAGAGAAGCTCTGGACCTTTGTGCATAGATTTATAAGTGATCATCCCATGTGTGTGCAAATCAGTGGAGAAACAGGGAGTTGGGCGAACCCAGGAAAGCTAATGGAAATGAATGTGTCTGAGTTGGGTGTCGTTTTCCATAGACTGTCGCCTTGTGCTTCTCCCTCTAGCCAAGATTAGCCTGTTGGAATGATTTGGTTTGTGAACCTCTGCTAGGAATTCTTCAGCTGCATCCCTAGCTGGCCTGGGTCTGATGGCCTGGTCAGTTAGCCCCGGTTTCTCCCAAACGTGGAGGTGAACCACTAGGACGGGAAACTTTGCATCCAGCAATTTTTTTTTTTCCCTGCAGGATGAGTCCAGAGTGAGACTCCCAGTCAGCGTAGGCCAACAAGGGGAACCATTTGATCGCCAAGGCCCTGTATAAAGCTTTTTTGTTTATCTGGAATGCAATTGTTGTTGAGTTTGAAATAATTTGAGCACTGCTTCCCAAACTTAAGTACACATAGGGAGTCACCTGCAGGATCTTCTTTAAAAGCCCTGATTCTGCTTTCACGGGTCTGCAGTGGGGCCTGAGATTTTGGCCATAAGAACTGTCTAGCTCATGGGCCTCCCTTGGGAGAGTAAAACTGCAGAGATAACAGGAGAACATCCACTTTTTTTTTTTTTAAGATTTTATTTATTTATTTGACAGAGAGAGATCACAAGTAGGCAGAGAGGCAGGCAGAGAGAGAGGAGGAAGCAGGCTCCCTGATGAGCAGAGAGCCCGATACGGGACTCGATCCCAGGACCCTGGGATCATGACCTGAGCTGAAGGCAGAGGCTTTAACCCGCTGAGCCACCCAGGTGCCCCGAGAACACCCATTTTTAAAAAGAGTCTCTTCCCTTCATAAAATTCTCTACGGTCCCATAACTCTAGAGACTGCAGCCTTTTTCTCAGCTGGTAGGGGCTAAGTAAACCAAAACCTGTCCAAGGCAAAAGATTCACTGTGTCCAGAACACACTTTGTAGATTCGAACAGGAGCCCAGTAGGTACAGATAGTCGCAGCTGCAGTACAGAGTTCGAGGCTAGAGAGCTCAAGGGAGGGGAGATGAACAGTCCCCATGAAGAGAGAAATGCCAGAAAGCATGGAGAATGTCAGCCAAGAGTTGTTACTTTTTCTTGCTTAGTATTTAATCCATCACACTGGGTCACTGGGTAAGGAGGAGGCATATTTATTTGGGCAGTTTATACACAAGTCTCTTTCTTGTCAGTGGAGCTTAAAAAGAGTTGGTATAAGAAGTGTAAATGTCTTTGGCTTCACCAAAAAAGCTTTTTATTGCTATTATTACTATTTTTATTTTTGGTGAGGGGAGGGGGAGCGTGAGCAATAGTTGTATGCTGTTGAAACACACTTTTGGAAAATGGGGGAAAAAATAAGACAAACAAGTCGATCGATTGCCTCTGTGCCACAAAGACCTTGTTTGATGGAATTTTATTTATTGACTTTTGGCAAGAATGGACTGTTGGTCTTGTATGCTAACATGAAACTTTGGTCTCCTTCACCCTATACCCCGGACACACACAATGAAAATGGTACAATGTTTGCCACTTCTTTTCTCTCCAGAATTATTGTAAAATTTGGCAAAATCATGAAAATAATTTCAAAGAAGAGATTACTGCAGCCGTCATGGATTCCCTTCACCACTGGCTATGGTGGAAGTGTTAACGCCTTCATTAGCATCTGGCCATCTGATCATTAGCACCTTTGACATTCCTGCTTCATCATAGCAGCAAATTTTAAGGTGTATTTCTTGTAGACTTCAGGTGTGTTCCTGAAAATGTCTGAATTAACTTTTCCATTAGTTTACAAGAGCATTACAACGATACCCATAGTGTCTTCTCCTGCTAACCTTAAATCAAAGATCCGTTGGCTTCCAGTTTCATTGTCAAGTCATTAATGATCTATAAACCAATATTTATGGGTAGTGTCACTGCCAGTTCACAAAGTCCTACAGAGAATTCTCTTGTCAGTTGAACTACTACCCTTGCAGTAATTCGTTTTTGAAGTTTCCACTTTCTATCCTGGACTATCCTAAAGAGAGGTTGGAAGTTTTAAAATATGTCCACATGTTTCTTGATATTCCTCCCTTAGATGGGTGGAGCCTGTTCCCCTCTCCCCCTCCCTACCACCCTTCCCTCTTGGACACGGCTTCAGCATTAATAAACCATTTCTAAATGAATAGAGTTTTCTAGAAAGGATGGTATGACTTAGGAGACTAGATCATTAAAGGCATTATGGCCTCCTTCTTGATCTCAGTCACTTAGGTCACTCATGCCAGGGGAAACCATGTTGTGAGGACACTCAGGCAGTGCTATTGCAACAGCCATTAGGAATCTAGGCTTCCTGCCGAAAGCCATGTGAGTGAGTCATTTGTAAGGGTGTTCTGTAGTTTCAGATGAGGCTTCAAGTGCCTATACCCTGGGCTAACATCTTGACTGCAGCCTCATGGGAGACTTCAAGCCAAAAGCACCCAGCTCCCAAATTCCTGATCCACAGAAACTCTGTGGGATCATGTATATTTATTGTTTAAGACACTAAGTTTGGGAAAGATTTGTTATGCAACAGAAAATACATCTACTATCAAAGAGGCACCCATTGAAGATGGGCAGTATCCCTGAAAAGTTAGGGAAATTGGACATGTGAAGGATAAATATGGAAACAGCTGTATGTCAAGACCAAATAAAGCAAAGTAATGGAACCTGAGTTGTTGAAGATAAGGCTTGCTTGGGGTGCCTGGGTGGCTCAGTGAGTTAAGCCTCTGCCTTCAGCTCAGGTGATGATCTCAGGATCCTGGGATTGAGCCCTGTATCGGGCTCTCTGATCAGCGGGGAGCCTGCTTCCCCCCTCTCTCGCTGCCTGCTGCTCTGCCTGCTTGTGATCTCTGTCAGATAAATAAATAAAATATTTTTTTTAAAAAAAAGATAAGTCTTGCTTAAAAAATCCTAAAGCCTTTTGTGATCACAAGTCAGGAACTACTGTTTAATTCCCTGCATTTCCCAGGATGTGTGATAAGAAGGGAGGGAGGCTGGGAGGCCAGAGCTGGGGGAGGAAGTGTGAGGAGTGGCTGTGGACACTCCTGCCTCAGGAATGACAGTGCTTTTATGATCCGTTGATTTTGTAAAATGGCTGCACACTTACTCCCCATCCAGTCTTCCTTGACACTATCAAATCCAGTGTGGCTTGACGGCATTGCTCTATTTGATTTGTATTAGTTCACAAAGCAACCAACAGGACAAACCTGTTCGGAGGACAAAGACTTTATGCTACACATTTTTTCTCTCCTTTGTCAGAGAAGTCTCCTAGCCCGAGTTGATCCTACAGACTTCAGGTGGAAGAACATTTCTGTCAGTGAGTGCTCTGGCACATTCCATCTCTTTTCCTTAGAAGGGGCTCAGGGTCCTGCATGGGCAGTTCAGAGGAGAGGCTGGAGCTCTGGCAAAAATCCAAAAATACTGACCCTTTTTCTCTGTTTGACTCTTGAGTTAAAGCAGAGCTAATTTTTTTTTCTCTGTTATTTTCTTTTCACCTTTAGAGTGACACCATGTGGACCAGTTTCCATTGTGCTGGACCTCACGAACCCCTTATATAGATGGAGACACAGGGCTCTGGTTATTGCTGTTGTTAACATATCCATTTAGAACCATAGAGCATTGGTCTAGAGATTGTCTAAAAAATCATTCGCTTTCCTAGTTTGCAAACAGAGTCCCACAGAGCCATAGGGTTCCTCAGAAGCACTCTGGGGTCACCCCAATTCTTTATCTTTTCATATGCCTGTGATTATTTAAACAAATGGTTCTGGGACTCTCAGTTAATGATTGCGCTCACATTTAAGATGCTTAACTTGAGGTTCAGAGAAATAAATGGATTTGTGTGAAGTCACATAGTTCGATGTGGCTGGCTTGACTTGAGCCTCCTATCTGGGGTTTCAGACTACCTGGAGGGTGGTCATCAAACACCCCACGGCATCTTCCGAAGAGTGGGTCGTCCAGGTATGGCCAGTTGTGAAATACAGGAACGTGGCTCCCGTTAGATGTGGCTCCATCCCTAGTCGTTAGCGTACCTCATCCTTGGGAAGACTTTTTTTTTTTCCCTTTATTTTGGCTAGATTTTTAGTGACCAGTACCTTCTAGCATTTTTTCATATCTAGTCAAACAGTCTTCTTTGAGAATTTGTTACACTTCAGAGAGAAGGACCCCCTTTCTTAAAGTCATGGATACATTTACATTCTGAGAATGTATGAAGCGATTAAAATGTTTGAATCATTAAAAATGGAATTTCTCCCCCAAATATCTGGCTTTTACCTAGGGTGGATGTGAACAACGTGAAAGCAACACAGTAGGTGGCTCCCTTGAGCAGAAAGATGGAAAGGGACTTTGACTCTGCAGCTCCCCTAAGTTCAGGGTAACTAACACCTGTGGCCTCAGGAATAGGACCTCTCCTGCTGTCTCCAAAGGCTGCTCAACCCTGGGGGAAGGGTACAAGGCATTCCATCCCCTCCAGTCTTTTTATTTATTATTTTTCAGTTACTTACAAATACCAGAGAGAGAGAGAGAGATAGCAGAACCTGGGGTAGAGGGAGAAGCAGACTCCCTGCTCAGCAGGGAGCCCAATGTGAGGCTCCATCCCAGAACTCTGGGATCATGACTTGGGCTGAAGGCAGACGCTGAACCGACTGAGCCACCCAGGTGCCCCAAGGGTTTTCAATATAAATATTTCCCACAAAGTTTTAAAGAAATCAGCTTAATTATAAAGCAGGCAGTTATTAAAAGTATTTTCAATTTTTTAATCTGAAGAAGCATATTCAAATTTTGTATCTTAGATCAAGTGTATGTGGAGGGCTGGCGGGAGAGAAGGAAGTGCTGTTTCCTGAACTTCTTCGTAGGCGCCCCAGGTCTCTGGTTCCCCATTTTCCTCCCTTCCAGATGACGATCCATTTTGGTATTTGTAACTAACTGAAAACATTCTTTCTGTGAACTTAAGCTGGCAAAAATGTCAACAGTGAAAGCATTTTCATCTGATAAAAATGAAATAAAATTCTGGATAACATTTTAGCCTTTCTTAGTCTGTGAAAAGACTTTATCACGAACCTCTTCAGCGACTTATCACTATGTAAAATTGAGTCGAAATCGAATTGTGTTCCTTATGAAAACATCCAGTGGTTCTTGAAATGGTTCCATATTCTTGTTAACTTACTCAGATGGATTAGTGGCTGGCAATGGGCCTGTGATTATGCATTTTTGTGTGAATAAAGCTAATTAAATTATTTTTAGAAAGTGCCAATGTATTGATTTAGGAATTTGATTACAAGATACTTGAAAGAAATTAGTACAGAAGGTTTCTTTAAAAAGAAATAAAAATGGAGAATATCAGGTCTTACAAAATATTGTGCAGCTAACAAAATATTTATCATTGTTATATTTTCTCGAATACTAGTCATATATAGTTTCTGCATTAACAATGCCTAACATACATTAATAATATGATGCATACAACATACTATACACTATCTAATTTTCCCAGTATCCCTCTGAGGTAGGTAAAATTAGCACCATTTTACACATGAGAGAACTGAGATTCACAGGTGTGGGTCTTCTTACACACCGTGAGGAAGTATGTAAGAGGCAGAAACCCAAGTAGACCCCAGACCTACTTAAACCACCCTCCTGTATCGCTTCCCTCCTACAGATTGGGTATAGTGTACCAGCAATCAAACTTACTGGCTTATCTTTTAAATCACTTTTAAGTGCAAGAAAAATTGTTTTGTGATCTGTCATTTGAATCTCCATATCTTGGGGTTTCCCCTTAAGAAAAAGGCAGAGTTTCCGGGTAGGGTGTGTTAGCAAGAAACCTGTACTTGACTCACCTTATTCCACTTTTCTATCAAAGCAGCCATGATGATTCAGATTCCAAGTTACAGCAACCAGAAAAGAAGGTTATCAGTCAATTATTTGCTAATGTCTGGAAAGAACAGCCCATTAGGGAATACTCAGGAGGCAAAATAAATCCTCCAGTTCCATTAGTCAAGGATGAACAAACAGAAAGATAACATGAAGTCAATAAAAAAAATAATCTGGTCGTTCATAAATCTATGAATGTGTGAAAAAAAGCAAATGTAGAAGAGAAGGAAATACCCAGACCATGTTCTCTTTGTGTTCTCCATAAATAGGAGAAAGAGCGAGCGTGTGACGCAAGAGTGGAGAGATGAGGCCAAGTGGCCTCTGAAATGACCGCAGACATGAGAAAGAATCTGACAGAGACAGGAGAAGAATTCTGGGAAACTACAAAAGCAAAGGAAGAATTAAAAACATGCCTGGAGAGTAATGAGCGGAATAGGTAATACAGAGCATCAAGTCAGTGATAGAGACAATTGTGGTGTAGGGATATCTGTGAAAAGATTTTCACAGATATATAAAAGGCTTTTCACAGGGATATATTGTAGACAAATGTATGTGTTCATAAATGCTGAAAATTTTTTTTTTTTTAAATGAGAGACATGGGGCGCCTGGGTGGCTCAGTGGGTTAAAACCTCTGCCTTCAGCTTGGGTCATGATCTCAGGGTCCTGGGATGGAGTCCACAGTTAGGCTCTCTACTCAGCAGGGAGCCTGCTTCCTCCTCTCTCTCTCTCTCTGCCTGCCTCTCTGCCTACTTGTGACCTCTGTCTGTCAAATAAATAAATACAATCTTAAAAAAAAAGAAAAATGAGAGACAGAACAGAAAACCAATTTTAGACAAGCAATGTTCAGAAGAAAGAGACCAAAACAAAAGAAGGAATAAGGAAAGATACATGGAAGAAAACTTTCCTGAGCTAAAATCATCACCATTATCATCAGTACCAGCATCATCATCATTGCCACAATCACGTGAGTTGTGATCCAAGGGGCTTACCATCTTCTGGGATCCATTATTGATAGGTAACACGTTCTTGCAACTGTTTTTTTTTTTTTTAAATTAAAAATACATCTATATAGTCTAACAAAGAAAAAAAAATTGTGCTGCCCTCAGACTATTCTTCCTAATATTTTATAAAAACTTCATAAGAAAGTTTTAAACAGGTAGAGTTTTGATGAAAAATGTGAACGCAAGAGTTCTTATAGTTATAGCAAAGGTTATCGTCTAACGTGTTTATGCTTAAAGACCAAAGAAAGGCATTTTTAATCATGGAAGGATTTCAAAGAAAAATAGCATTCATGTGGATGTTAGCAAAATGTGCCTAAAGACATATGACAGCTGCTCGAAAGGCGAGTCAAACGCTGTCACCCATGAACAGACAAATTCAGCCGTTAAAGAACTAAAGGGTAAACCGATAACATGGAGCAAAAATGTTAATTTTAAATAATTGTTAAAATTATGATAACAAAATTCAGTGCAAAAGTAAAATGATAGAAAACATTTTAATGTAAAAAGTCAACCAAAATAAAATTCTGATCTCACAAATTTCAGTTATAAAGATTGGAAAATGAAGATAATTAATAGTATCCTAACTTCTTTTATTACATAGAGAATTAGTGCAGGGTGTTTACTTTTATAATTAAAAGATTATGGTTTCAAATATGTTTTGGAAAAATCTGAAGTAGATGGAAAGACATATTAAGTAGTCATATGCAAAGACATATTAAGTAGATGTAAAGACATATTAATTAGGATTGTATTCAGTTGCAAGCATGCAATAGCCCACAAATAGTATATCCAACAATAGGGATTTCTTTTTCTCTTATAACAAAAATTCCAGAGGTAGTTGGGTGTTCTATATCTTGGGAGATGTATCTACAGGTCTTGGTCCTGCCCTCCTGCTCACAAGGTAATTGCTGTGGCTCCAGCCAGTTGACTGCATCTGGGTAGGAAGAAAGAGGAAGTGGAGAATCAGACCCTAGCAGAATTGTGCTTCATTTTACTGGGCAGATCTATATTGAGTGGTTCTGTCAACTGTTACTGAACAGAGTGAACACTAAGTGAATATTCACTGAACAACCTCATGATTAACATGAAGTAGCTAAAACATGCTAAGCATGTATTTTAATAAGTTAAAGACTGCAAAATTGAGTTCAAGTATAAAAAAATATATCTATAATAAAGGACACAGAAGCGAATAGGTATAAACTTGTAGGAAAGGAAATTTATCACGTCTCTCTCATATTTTGAAAGATTAGGGAACCAGAAATCAAGGATGAAGATAGATAATATTATTTAGCAGGATTAAATAGTAAATATTATTTAACAAAAGTTAATTAATACATATCTATTGAAAGTAGAATATACACGTAAAATGTTCACCAAACAAATACAGGATTTTTAAGGACACAAAGAAAACTTCAAAATACAGATATTACATAATTACATCTTCTGACAACTCTGGTGTTTCATCAGACTTTAATTGACTAAAACAAACAAATACATTTAACTATGTGATAATTTCTTTAAAATTTCTGAAATAACTACAGACCTAAAGGGAAAATAAAATTATCACTACAGATCATTAACTAATGCTCAGAGTGATTTAGAAAATTATCATATAGGGACACTGGAGTGGCTCTGTCAATTAAGTGTCTGTCTTTGGCTCAGGTCATGATCCCAGGGTCCTGGGATCGAGTCTCGCATCACACTCCTTGCTCAGGTGGGAGCCTGCTTCTCCCTCTGCCTCTCTCTGACCACTGCTTGTGCTCTCTCTCACTCACTCTCTCTCTCTCTGAAAAATAAATAAAATCTTAAAAAAAAGAAGAAAATTATCATATGAAGCAAGTAGTATAGTCAAGATCAGTAATTTATATACTTTCATGATTAAATAGGGAAGAGTGAATGACAATTACGTTTCAAAGATTTTTAAAAATTATTTTAGAGAAAGAGAGAGAGCGCAAGCAGGGGGGCAGCAGAAGGGGAGGGAGAAGGAATCTCAAGCAGATGCCATGTGAGCACAGAGTCCTGAGGACTGACTGCAAGACCCCAGAGATCAAGGATCAGGGCACAAACTGAAACTAAGAGTCCATCACCCAACAAAGTAAGCCTCATAGGCGTCCCCAGTTTCAAAAGCAATAATACAAATTTAAGCAAAATAGGGGAAATAAATAATAAGAATAAAATCAGATATTAAATAAAGATTAGAAAATAGAAACAGAATAATTAGTGCTGATTAAAAAGTTCAAGGGGCAGCTTCTTTAAAAATATGTATAAAATAGATCAAGGTTACTCAGGGAAGAGTGAGAGAGTACTCAATAATGAAATTGAGAGGAAACATGCTATAAAATGGACATGGTAGAAAAGAAAATTATTAGAGATTCATTTACATTATTCTAAGGCAATAAGTTTGAAAATCTGAATAATGTGGACTGAAAATGTAATTGACTCGATGTGATGAAAAAAATAAATAGAAGACTAAAAGGGAAAATTAGCTTTGGAAAAAAATAAATAAGGTATAGAGGCTTATTTCCACAAAGACTCTAGTTTTATTGGTAATTTTTCCCCAAATTGTCCAGAATTGATAATTCTGATACTATATAACTTTTCAGATAACAGAAAGCCAAGGACAGCTATGCAAACCATTTATTTGTTTATTTTTATTAAGTTTTTCATTTAATTCCAGTATAGTTAACATTGAGTGCTCTCTTAATTTCAGGGCATCATTTAGTGATTCAACACTTAAGTTCCTCCAACGCCATGCAGATTGTTTATTATGCCAGGTTAACCTTGGGATCAATATCTGAATGAGGTAAAAACAAATAGCATAGCTACAGAACTGAGATTTTCAATGTGTTTCTTGGCTACCTACATAAAATTTATTGGGAATACATGTAAAAAATCAGATTCCTGGGCCCCACTCCTTCCCACTGGAACAGAATCTTTGGTTGGAGACCAGGAATATGGTTTTAAATTCTAACTGTCAAATTAATATAGAAATGTATATAAAAGAAAACACACTTCGAAACACTTAGAAAATTCTTGCTCATATGACATTTTAATAGAAGGAACATGGAAGATTGGAACAGTGTAGAGAGGACATGGTGAAAAGCATCCTTGTCCCCCTCTCGTTCTGCCATCTTATCCAAGTCCTGTCCCCTAAGATTACCTTTTTGTATAAACAACAAAATAGATGCACATACCGGTATATATATTTGCCTATCCGTCTTCAATATATCTACAAAAGGGGCCAGAATATACTTGTTCTTCTTCAATTTGCTTTCCTTCATTTAATTATTTATACTGGAAATTTTCCCTATCGGTACACAGAAATCTATTTCTTTTTTTTTAATTTTTAAATTTTTTTTTTATAAACATATAATGTATTTTTATCCCCAGGGGTACAGGTCTGTGAATCACCAGGTTTACACACTTTACAGCACTCACCATAGCACATACCCTCCCCAATGTCCGTAGCCCCACCCCCCTCTCCCAATACCCCTCCCCCCAGCAACCCTCAGTTTTTTTTGTGAGATTAAGAGTCTCTTATGGGGGGCGCCTGGGTGGCTCAGTGGGTTGAGCCGCTGCCTTCAGCTCGGGTCATAATCTCAGGGTCCTGGGATCGAGTCCCGCGTCGGGCTCTCTGCTCATCAGGGAGCCTGCTTCCCTCTCTCTCTCTCTCTGCCTGCCTCTCCATCTACTTGTGATTTCTCTCTGTCAAATAAATAAATAAAATCTTAAAAAAAAAAAAAGAGTCTCTTATGGTTTTCTCCCTCCCAATCCCATCTTGCTTAATTTATTCTTTTCCTATCTCTGAAATCCCCCATGTTGCATCTCCACTTCCTCATATCAGGGAGATCATATGATAGTTGTCTTTCTCCAACTGACTTATTTCGCTAAGCATGATACCCTCTAGTTCCATCCACGTCGTCGCAAATGGCAAGATTTCATGTCTTTTGATGGCTGCATAATATATATATATATATATATATATATATATATATATATCACATCTTTTTTATCAATTCATCTGTTGATGGACATGTAGGTTCTTTCCATAGTTTGGCTATTGTGGACATTGCTGCTATAAACATTAGGGTGCACATGCCCCTTAGGATCACTATGTTTGTATCTTTAGGGTAAATACCCAGTAGTGCAATTGTTGGGTCACAGGGTAGCTCTATTTTGAACTTTTTGAGGAACCTCCATGCTGTTTTCCAGAGTGGTTGGACCAGCTTGCATTCCCACCAACAGTGTAGGAGGACTCCCCTCAGGAATCTGTTTCTTTCTAATGGCACCATACTATTCCATCAAAGGGATATGTTTTAAAATTAATACAGATTGATAAATATATTGGCTGTTTTGGTTTTCTTTTGCACTTTCTACATGCGTTTTGTGAACACATCCAAATGGTAAATTCTTAGCAGCAAAATTGCTGGATCTAAAGTACATGGATTTTTAATTTGAGAGCTCTTGCCAAGCTCTTCTCTAGAAACAAAAAGGAACAAATGCCTGGTTTCCCATATCCTTGCTGGGACTGGTGTCATCAAATGTTTGGAATTTTGCTATATTAATAGACTTAAAATTATATCTATTTTAGTTTTGTGTTGTATTTCTTGATCAAAAAGTTTGGGAACAGTTTCAAATTGTATCCACTTACAGTTGTTGCCCCCCGCCCCCACCCCTGCCAAACTACCTGTTTGTAATTATTCGCTTTACTGTTGGATTTCTTCTCCTTTTTGTAATTGCTTGCTAGAGTACTTTTTAAAATATGAAATTAATCTTCAGTTTTCTGTTTCTAACAAATGTCTATTTGTCTTTTGGCTAGGGGGCATTTTTTCTATTACAGAATTAAAATTATTCAAAAATCAAATTTATCTTTCTTTTCTGTCATGGCTTCTGGGTTGTGTGATCTTCGTTTTTAAATTGTTCCCCGGGTGACGATTCTGCTGCCTCACATCTGAGAACCTTTACCAGTAGACTGATCTCAGTTATAAAAATGTATGTGAAAATCCATATTTCTGTAAAGAGTTGGTGCAACTCACCCACTACAATGAAACAGTCTATCCCGAAATTCAAGAATGGTTTACTAGTAGGAAATCGATTAGAATGTTACTTCATCGCAGTATTTCAAAAGAGACAGAGTAATTTCAGCAGATATAAAAATATACAATGTAACCTATTTCTTATGGAAGAAAAGGAAACTCTTAGAAAGCTAAGGATATAATATTTCTGTAAATGATTAAGAATAAGTGTCTTGAAGAATCAGCCAACATGATGTTTAATGGTGAAGCACTAGGGACAATTCCAATTAAAACTGGAAACCTGACCAGAGTTCTGCCCCTGCCATCAGTATTTCACATTGGCATGAACATAATGTCCAGAACAACGAGGTAGAAAATGGAAAGAGGGTGCATGAATATTCAATGAGAGAACAAAATTATCATTATTTGCAGATGACATAAGTAAATATAGGGAAAATTCAAGGAAATCCAATTGAAAATTTCTTAGAATTAATGTAATTTCAGAAAGGAAATGTTTTAGTCCCTTCAGGCTGTTATAACAAAATACCACAGACTGAGGCTTAAACAACACACATTTATTTCTCATAGCTCTGGAGACCGTGAAGTCTGAGATTAAGGTGCTGGCAGATTCAGCATTTGGTAGGAGCCCACTATCTGGTTCATAAACAGCTGTCTTCTCCCTATGAGCTCACATGGTAAAAAGGGACAGGAGAACTCTGGATTTGTTTCGTAAGGGTACTAATCCCACCAGTCATGAGGGCTCTGCTCTCAAGACCTACTTGTCTCCCAAAGCCTCATTTTCAAATACCGTCCCATTGTGGGGGAGGTTTCAATACTGTATGAATTTGTGGGGGAGACGCAAACATTCCATCTGTTCAGGGAGGAATAGAAAGTAAAGGTTTGAGGAAATTATTTTTTTCTATAAACAAATAGTAACTAACCAGTTAGAAGAATTAATGGAGAAAAAGGTTTTAGCTTCTTTCAGAATAACAATTCATGTTAAGTCATTGCCACAACCCCAACATAGTATGTGTGGGGTTTATCTGAAGAAATTTTAAAACCCCCCAAATCCAGCTAAAGATAAAGAAGCAAACCTAAACAAAGGGATAGGTTTCTCATGTTCTTAAATGGGATGGCTAAACACTTTGAAGATACTAATTTTCAGATTAATTTTTATGCTTAATATTAAGTCAGTGAAAATCTCCGTTTGGTGGGTAACTTGGTAAATGATTCTGAGGTTAATTTCAAAGAGTAACATGGGTGGGAATAACAAAAATTGTTGTAAAAGAATAACAGTGCTGAAGGAGACACTTTAATTTATTAGATTTCAAAATGCTTAATGATGATATTGCAATTAAAAAGACACCTGCATCAAAGTAAGTTTCAAAATACATTCTGTATTGGTCCATGATGCCTTATCTGAAACTTTTGGGGCTAGATGTGTTTTGGAATTTGAAATCTGTATTTTAGAAAGGTAATTTGGTTGTATCCTAAATAATACTTAATACTTTCAGTGGGGTCTGGACCAGTAGTACCCCATAATCACATACACTGATCCTTCTGTAATGACATTGGGCAGGATATATCAAAACTATAAACACCCTTTTAGTGATAAGGGGCATGTTTTTCTCCCAAATGAATGTTGTCACCGAACTCACAATAGATCTTTCAGTTTTCAGAACTTTTGGCATTGTAGGTTATAGACTGTGAGCTGCTATGTGTGTATATCTCACAGGCTGTGTTCCTGGGACTTTGAGATGGTGATCAGGTTGCATGATGTTGGTTACGGAGTGTTCTTAGGATCAGCATGGAAGGAAGGAGGGGGTGGAAGTGAAATCAGACAAAGAGAGAAACTGAGCTATTATTCAATCCCAACACAGGTTTCAGCCACCGGGGAGCTGTGGGGCTGGGAGGGTCCTCAGAATTCTCCTTAGTTGGGAGAAGGGATCTTTGTGGTCCCATATCAACCAATCCCTGGTTGAGGTCTAGCCCCAAAAGGAGATATGACCCAGGGCAGGACAGTTTCATTCTGCTGAAGCAATTTCTAGAAAGACCTGGCAACGGAGAGCTATCTTCTTACAGCTGAGGAATAAGTCCTTCATTCCTGAGTGGGGAGTCTGGGTGATGCATCAAGGTGTGTACTGTGTGTATGGAATGTAATATGTGATAAGGAAACATCCCAAACCAATGGATTAGTCAATAAATAGTTTGGAGAATGATCTCCTGTAAGATCCTCACCTCATCCTATGTGCAAAATAAGCACAACATGAATTATAAAGTTAAATATAAAAAGTACAACAAAGCAGGCAGGAACTATGAATACATATTCTCTAGTCTTTAAAGTGGAGAAGGGAATATAAACATAAAAGTGTAGAGGAAATGACAAAGTAAAAGCAAAGATTTGGGCACAATTAAACTAAAACTCTTCAATATTAGAATCACCAACAGAATTAAAAGACCAAAAACAAATGAAGAAAAAAAAATCAGCGCAGAAACAGCTCATAAGAATAGGTCATAGAGAAAGAATAGCTTATATAAATAAGTAAGAATCTCCAATAGAAAACTGGGCAGCATTTTAAATTGAGAGTTCTATAAGCAGAGGACAAATGTTTGCAAAATAAATGCAAAGAAATCCTAATTGAAACATCGAATTATGAGCACCTGGGTGGCTCAGTTGTTTAAGCATCTACCGTCGGCTCAGGTCATGATCCCAGGGTCCTGGGATTGGGCTCCCAGCTCAGCAGGAAGCCTGCTTCTCCCTCTCCCACTCCCTCTGCTTGTGTTCCTTCTCTTGCTGTCTCTCTCTCTCTGTCAAATAAATAAATAAAATCTTTAAAAAATAAATAAAACATTGAATTATCACATTTTTACCTATGTAAGGCTCTAATCATTATGAAACATAACTTTTTAAAAAATTAACATATAATGTATTATTTGCCCCAGGGTGAAACATAACTTTTAATGGTGGCAAGTGTTTGCTACTTATACCACCAGCCAAGTATAAATGGTTGCCACTAATCTAGAAAACTTTTCTCTCTTTTCTGATGGCTGATCTTAATTCTGTGTTACTCTTGAACATCTCCTCTTTGACTGGCTCAGAGGTGAAACCCGTTAGAGAAGACAGAGAGGACTCTGTCTCTTAGCAATCCAGTTCTAGCATTGTTCTTTGGCCCTTCATTCTCTTGGTCAAAACTTTAGGATTTTCTGCACCTCTTCTTTATTTTTCTGAGTACACAGTTCTTCAGAGCAATACACCCATGCTGGTGTGGCAGGACTCTCTGAGTAACAAGACACGAAATCCAGGCTGTTTTGGTCATAGGTTTCTTACCTTCCTTGTTTAAGGGGTTTTCTCACAAAATACTGGTGGGCAGCAACATCTTAGAGAGACTGAAAGGTCTGTGGTTGCTTCCAGCCTTTTGGGCCCCAGATGATGAGGTAAGAAGCACCAGTGAGGCCAGGAGTATCCATCTCCCCCTTTTCTTACAAGGACCAAATCGAGAACCCTCAGACTGGCATCCACAGAGAAGTGCTTTCTTTCTCCAGTCCTCCTTGGTCTGTAACAAGGAAGTCCCTCACTCAGGAGCAGGTGGACCTGGCCAGGGGTGGAAATACCTGCTTCATGAGGAAACCTTGTCTGTTATTCCCACTGGGAGTTCACACCACAGAACCCTTCCGTTCTTCACCCAGAGCATCAGCATCAACAGCTGTGGCCACATGCTTCTCACGGAAGGTAAGACGTTTGCAAATAGCATTCACCTCAGTGAGTTTCTGGCAGCCAGTGCCAGGGAAACACATGTTTCCCGAAGCAGCCCACCACCTCTGAAGAGCCATGAAAATGAGCTAGAAAATTTTTTTTAAAGATTTTATTTATTTATTTGACAGACGGAGATCACAAGTAGGCAGAGAGGCAGGCAGAGAGAGAGAGAGAGAAGCAGACTCCCCACTGAGCAGAGAGCCTGATGTGGGGCTCGATCCCAGGACCCTGGGATCATGACCTGAGCCGAAGGCAGAGGCTTTAACCCACTGAGCCACCCAGGCGCCCCAAGCAAGAAAATTTTTGATAATTGATTCAAGAGCCTTAAAAAGCTTTGTACCCTTTTACCCTGAAATTCATTTTTTTTTCTTGAAATTCATTTTTAAAGGAATTTCTGCTAAGGAACAACTCAATGATTCAAAGAAATATCCATGCAGGGAGATTTTCATTGCACTATTATATATAATAAGCAAAGAATTAGAAAGAATATCTCAATAATATAGAAATTTAATAGATGACTATACATGCATAAAATTAAATGTTATATACATTAGAAAAACCAAATGATATAAAAATGCTTAAAGATTATGTAAGTAAAATATAAAATATAAAGCTATAGATAAAACATCTATCTACTTTCTATATCTATGTAACTTCTATTTCTGTATTTGCCTGTCTATCTTTCTATCATCTATCTGTCTATCCATCCATCCATCTATCTATCTAACCATCATCTGTCATCTGTCACCTTAGAAAAGAGAATAAAAATAATAAACCAAAATGTTAGTGGTGTTCATCTCTGGGTGTTAGAGCATAGCTAATTTCCATTTCTTCTCAGGCCCAGTCTTGGGTTGTACATGTCCAGGAGGGTCTCCTTAGGGCAGGACCCCCTGCAGGGAATCGAACTGACAGCAGAACCTGGGGAGAAGTCCTTGCCTTGTCCTTGCCCTGCCCCTGCAGGCTGAGCCACTGTGGACATGAGATCTTGACCCTGCTTGGTCAGCAGGCTCAGTCTCTCCAAACCTCTGGCAAACGATTGCCTTCTCTTATGACAACCTGCAACCTGTCCCCAGCCCTGCTATCCACGCAGACCACTGCGGCCTTCATCACACAGACCAACAAAGTCTAGCGCACACGCAGGCCATTGCTCAGTGGAGGAGCCCTGGCCGGTGTTTGTTCTCTCGCCGGGGCTCTGGTCCTTTCGTCCTTCCCAAGGCTCGCCTGGTTCACCTCTCTGTGCCCTTTGTGCTAACGAGCGAATGGCGATTCAGAGGGTGCAGCCCAAACCAAATATTAGACTGTTCGTCGGACTGGAATGTTCCTCAGTCATGTGTATGAATAGTGTTTGCAGAGTGGGCTTATCCACGTGACCCGCCTCTCATTATCACAGATGACAAAAAACTGACTGTATTCATGACCATATGAACGTTATTCACGCGAGTTAGATTTTATAAGCAAGAGAAAACAGAGAAGAGAGGGAGGGGATAAAATCTGTGGACGGAGGAGTGGGGGCTGAGAGAAAGACACAAAGGAGAGATTGTTTTAACTGGGAGGGACCATACGGGGTGGTCTGCAAATCCAGCCCCATCATCTCCTGGTCTCCTTGTCTTTGTCACTAAGGGGAACGCACGTGGTGTCCGGCCAGCACCTCCCACGCTTAGCACGTGGTTCACGGTCCCTGTCCCCCTCTGAGTCGTGGTCAGAGAAGACGGCCAGGGTGAGAGCTGAAGGAGATAAGTGAATTTCTGGTGGACGTAAAGATGAAACCAGGCTCCAATTTTCCCAACTGAACAGGAAATGTCATCATTTTGATGTTGTGATCCCTTTTACAGTCAACGCGGCTGCTCACAAGTGGGTGCACACGTCTCACTTTTTCCACATCCTCTTGGCCTCTGTCGGGCCCCTCAAGGCCTCAGCATGGCCTGTGTTATCTCTGATGAGATGGCTCTGTGAAGTCACTTCTCTGTCATGTGTTCCTTGTTACCACGCAGCTCCCGTTGGGCTCTGCTGGGCGGGCTGGACTCAAGCCTGGTCTTCTTAGAGGGCTGCTGTGGCCCCAGTTCTCTTGAGCCCCATGCCTCAGACCATCCAGTCTGAAAGCACCAGTACCTGGAGTGCCTGGTTCTCTTCCCACAGCTGGTGTCTGAGAACCCTACTCTTCTTGACAGTCCAGCGTCCAAGGCCTGTTTGGGAGGGGTAGCTCTTCCTTCGATTTAGAGGATGTGTATTTGGGAGACTCCAGAGAAATTTGAATCCAGGTCCTTCCCAAAGGAGATCAGAATCCCCTTGACCCTCAAAGCTTTGAGGACCAGGTCCTTTTCTGAAACATCCTCTTATGAATTCGCAAACCTTCAGGGCCTGATCTGTTCAAATGCCTACCGACTATGTGGTCCCAAGGATCATGGTCAGGGGCTCAGGCAGGTCTCCTGATAGTCACAGAATTCCGAGTATATACCCTGTGGGCTTCTCTGCATCTCAGTTAGTTACCAAAATGTCGCACATAGAGGGGCAAGGGCTTGGCTCCAGCCTTCTGTGTCTCTCTGCTGGGTTCCTGTCATCATCTCTTCACTGGTCCCTTCCCCGTAGCACTTCATCAGTGCCTGGGAATCTTACTTTTCCAACCCGTCATCCTTCACAGGGCTATCAAAGCAGCCTCTGTAAAGGGCAAAATCAAATCCTGTTTGCCCCCATTTCCACGGCTCATCAGTGCCCAGAGCTGTGTATGGGACACACGAGGTTGCCCCCACGTCCCGCCTCCTCTCCTGACTCTGCCTGTGTCTGCCCTTCAGCAGTGGGCTCTGATCCCATCTGATATCCATGACATCATTCCTTTAGGTAACGGCCGTTGTTCTCTGTTAGGGGAGAGCTTAGTGATTGTTTAAGGCAGATCAAGTGTCTTTGGGGAGGGAGCGTTGTAGAATCTAACACTCTACAATGTTAAGCACCATGAACTAGCGCTGGGAACATTAGGAAATTTATTATGCCTCACTTTCACTTAACTTTAAATTGTGCAAAAAAATAATAATAAATCTACCTCATAAGATGGCTGAAAAGGTAAATGAATTCATGTATGTGCTCTCATGTGGTCGTTCTCCAGGACCTGCTGCTCTTGCTGGAGGTGAGCCTTTGGAAGGCAGGACCTTGTCTTGTCCTTCTTCCCAGCCCAAGGCAAGCAAGGACTCAAAAAAGCTGAATGAGGTAGTGAATGGACAGTATAGGTACCTCTCCAGGGGGCAAAGCGAAGACTGAGGGCATGCCGTGTTTTGTTTCTTGGAAACCAAGAGCTAGTCTCCACTGACTTCATTGACTTCTTGGTCACACTGGATGAGACCTCAGGGCTCAAGGTTCTAGAACCTTGGGGTGTCAAAGAGCTGGAAGGGGTGCAGGCATCACCAGAGTTTGATACTCGAAGTGGTGCAAGGTTCCGCAGGTGTGACAGACAGAGCCGGGTCCAGACATCTTACATTTAGAGTCCTGGGCCAGAGCTCCCGCTTGCTCCCCACTTTTGTTTGCCCCAAACCTCAGGGAGGGAGGGGGGGATGCTGATGCAGCAGGAGCACTTACAGAATTCTCATACTCTTGAACATTTCCAAACTGCTGATCTCTCTGTGGCTCAGGATGGAGTCTTGCGCTGCCTGATTGGCTGGACATAAGCATTCTGTAAAGCTTCCGAGAAGATGGAGGAGGCATGTGCTTCTCTAGACTCCACATTGATGTACACTCAACTCCCCAGCTCCAAGGGTTTCTCCAACACCAACTTCTCTGCTCTCAGAAGCACCCTGCTAAGAAGGCATTATTGCTTCTCTCTCTAACAAGAGGAATCCCAAAGGCCCAGAAGTGAAACCATTTCCCTTGGATACCTCAGTGAGTCAGTGGGGAGGCTTTAAATAGAACCCACCACCCACCGCTCCCACTTCCTACCCATTAGACCACACTCTCTTCTGAGTCCAGGAATGCAAGCCCTGGACATTCCTTCTAAGGACAAAATGTGCCCTTTGGAATGAACTACAGGATTCCAGATGGAGCGGCAGGAGTGAGGCGGGGAGGGGAAGGACCAGGAAGATGAAAGTGACTTTCATTCCTTCCCTGTTTGCACTACACAGTTGACAGGGAGACGGAGTGTCAGGGGAAGGTGAGCGAATCCTGAGACTTTGTGCGCTGAAATGGTTACTCACATCCCTAATCACACCATATGGCATGGGTGTCGGTGGCCAGTACAACCTGCGTGGCTAGTCATGGCTGGAAGGGAGCTCAGTGCTTCAGATCCCATTTAATAAATTTTGCTTCTCACGTAGAAAGCCAGAAAGACAATATCTTGTTTACTCCTTAAAATAGTTCTGTGAGGTTATTATCGTATTTTTACAGCTGAGGATACTGAGCCTCTAAGAAAGCAAACAAGTTGCCTGGGTGACTCAGCCCTCCCTGGCTGAGTTCATCATGGAAGTCAAGTGAGTTTGGTCCCTCTGTTCTCTTCTGTTCACCCGTGGTTCTCAAAAGTGTGGTCCTTGAACCAACAGCAACTGGGAAATTATTCGAAAAGCAAATTCTTAGGCCGCTACCTAGTCTTACAAATCAGAAAGTTGGGGGACGGAGTCCTGAAGTCTGCTCTAACAATCCTTCCAGGGGACCCAGAGGAAGTTTGAGAACCGCTGTTTTCCACAGGGATGCCTGGGGAAGCAGGAGCCCCCAGAAAGGAGATGAGCAGAGGGTGAGGGAAGGGGGTAGGGAACAGCCCCAACAACACAGTGTGTCACCAAAGAGGAGAGGGCAGACTCTGGTGGGAGCCTTGCTGTCCCACTGTGGGAAACACGGGGAGGTACACAGCGTCACAGTGAAGGTATTACCTGAGGTTCAAGAGGAGCACGCAGTGGGAGGGCATTGAAATAATCCACTTCCCTAATGCTATGCTGACAGTCCCTCAAATGTCCACCGGGGCTAAGAGGAGGAAGGCAAATGGAGAAAGGAAATGGGTAACAGAGGAACAGGGAAAAGCAGAACAGGGAAAGAAAGGGAAGGGAAGATGTCAAGTAGGCTGTGGTAGAAAATGTGAACAGGAGGGGCACCTGGGCGGCTCAGTTGGTTGGTTAAGTGTCTGCTTTTGACTCAGATCAAGATCTCAGAGTCCTGGGATCAAGCCTGAATAAGCAGGGAGCCTGCTTCTCCTTGTGCCTTTGCCACAACCCCTCACCACCCCCCCCCCAACTCTCTCCCAAATAAATGGGTAAAATCCTTTATAAAAAAATGAATAGGAAACATGGCCACCCTTGTGAACTGAATGCCCTTGCTCTGTATGGAAGGTTCTGGAGTGCTTTAAATTTCTACTTCTAAAGAAACTTTGGTAGTAAATAAATATGGCCTTGCCAATACTTGATCACGGATTCTCTCAGCTGGAGTGTGTGCATGTCAGAATTCCCTGGATTCTTCACTGAAACACTATGTCCACTACACAACAATGGACAAATCAGAACCTTGGCATTTTAAGACCTGGTAGGGGAAAGTTCAGGATTTATTTTGACAAAGTCTTCAAGGTAATTCTGATCCCATTTTTCACCACCAATACACACAGACAGAGACATATAAGTAAGGACCACCTGATTTCAAATACTAAACAAAATATAACCAGACATCCCCCCCCGCCCCCCCCGTCAAACCAAGACCTGTTCAAATTACACTCCTGTAGAATGCCACATCTGTGGGAGGTGACACCATTGTCTGGTGCTAACACCTGCAGAGCTGGTCCCCAACATCCCTGGGGCTCTAGACTCCCAGTGGGTCTGCAGGGGCAGCCTGATGCACTTCGGCCGCCCATGCCCGTTCCTACCATCCTCGTGGCATTTGGAAGCTTCCATGAGAATTGGCTGGGGTGAACTTGGAAAACAAACATTTTTATCTTTAAAGGGCTTCTGGGCCCTCTGCCTTGGGCTTCGGAGGTGGGGTGTGTGTGTATGAACATCTCTCAGGGAGCTCCTCCCCCACACCTACGTGCTCACTGTCTGTCTAGGATGGTGTAGAGCACCGAGTATGAAGACCCTTCAGGGCAAGTGGGGGCAGGTGGTGGGAAGCAAAGACACCAAATGTATTTAGGAGGGGCTTAAGGGCTTGGATCAGCTCTTCCATTACTAAGACAAGAGCAAGTTCTCCGAAACTGTTTTGGTCTTTCTCTCTCTCTTTCGCTCTCACTGTCTCTCTACTTTCATGCTCATGGGTAAAATTAGGATGAAAGTGAAGGTCATGAAAAGGCAGAGCTTCTAGCTGACAGCTTTTGAGTGAATGGTGTTAAGTACTTTATAATATATATTTTTTCATTGAAACTTTTCTTTGATGACCATCGGAAACTTTTCTTTGATGACCAACTTAAAAAAAAAAAGTTAGAATAGGGTTTGCCCCTGCTGATAAGGAAGATAGAAAGAAGGGAAAAAAGCCGACACATTTGGAGCCTGGTGTCACAGGACTTCATGGATGTCCATTCATTTAACTAACTCAACAACCCTCACAGTTGGGTTGCATTAGCTCTGTTTTTATAAAAGATGATCTAGAAACTCTGCGAAGGCAAAGGCTTAGCCTAAGCTTTCCAGGCAGGCCTGTGGGCGAGTTGACTGTGGTCAACCCTGTCTCCCCTCAGTTTTGCCTGGAAGTGATTTTTACGTAAAAACCTAACACGGCCACTTACGGCTTTGATGTGACCTCTCCTGTGGTCTCAGACGATCCCCGCTGTTTCTGTGGGATTGTATATGACATGAATCCCAAGGCCTAGGAAACAGAAATACATGTCCTAGACAAAGTGCCGCATATCCACTCGAAGCAACGCCCTCAGCCTCAGTAAAAGTCCGGAGGAAGGCTCGGGAGTCAGATTTTATTAACATCTCTCTATTATGATGGAAGGAAAATTGCATCAGAGAATTTCCTTTCCTTTCCTTTCCAGAGATGGAAAGGAATATTAAATCTGAGCATTCAACTCCATTTGGCATGTTTTCTTTCTTCATTCCCAACTATTTAAAATGAAAACGTAGTGTATACTGATAGGACCCCCCTCCTCCACACACACCCTGACACACAGGGACCTGAACAGCGCAGGGCATGCCTCCCTCCCCATCCACAGCAGCTTACCAGACTCTACAGACAGATGTCACGGGTGATTCATAGCCGTGAATCACTTCGCTCATTGAGGAATGGCGTGACCCAGCCCACACGATAAGACACATTTGTTCTTTCTGGTAAATCCCTAAAATTCTGAGCAGCGGCTGTCTTCCCTGCATGTCTGTCCTGATAATGGGGTAGGGGCTGTTGGTGAGAAAAAGTGTCTGGTGTGTATTTTGGCTGCAGTTAAATCGTACATCACAGTTTCCTTCATGGTAGAGGGTGGCGCTCCTACGTGGTCCTCCGAGCGTGCTGAGAACTCGTCTCATGTTTGTGGGTTCGGCGCTCGTGTCTCCTCAGGCGCAACACCAACGTCTGTGTGTATGACCCGTCCAAGACGGGCGTACACAGCTGTTTGATATCTTTCTTTCTTTTTTCTTTAGATTTTTAAAAATTATTTTGTTTCTAAGTTTTTCCATTTTTTTTTTTAAAGCTATTTGATTTCTTTAGCTTCAAAGTCCTTCCGCTCCACTGAAGCCAGACGAATAAACCACAGCCGTCCTCGGAAAGGGGTCATGACCCGGCTGAAGTTCTGGCAGAAGGAAGTGGAAACGTGGAATGGTTAGTGCGAGAAGGAAGACACAGATGTCAGTTCCGGAGGGGGCTGTGACCAGTTACAGAGGAGGAGGACTCTGGTAACTACAGATTTCTCTTACAAGATGTGCATATATAAGCAAACCATTCTCTTCTCATTTTTGCGTAGTACCCAAGTCATTCAAAGTTAACTTTATAATTTTAACCTTCAGTAGCAGAGACTGGCAGAATTTGAGAGACGTCGAATGTAGGTGGTGATAAATGTGATTTATTTGGGACCATGTATCTCCTTGTTCTGGGAAGGAGTTGGGGATTTCTTTACTTTTCAGGACAGCTGCATCTTGTTGGATGAAATATAGAAATATGAAGGTTTGGGGACATGTGGGTGGTGAAATGGGGTAAGCGTCTGCCTTTGACTCAGGTCATGATCCCGGGTCCTGGGATGGAGCCCCAGTGTTGGATTCCCTGCTCAGCGAGGAGTCTGCCTCTCCCTTTCCTTTTGCTCCTCCCTTGTTTGGGGTTTGCACTCTACCTCAAATAAATAAATAAAGTCTAATACAAAAAGAAATATACAGGTTTTTTCCAGTTTTATTGAGATACAATTGACATATAACATTGTGTAAGTTTAAGGTGTACAATGTATGATTTGATACACTTACATGTTGTAGAATTATTAATACACATCGGGTGAGGTAACACTCCTACCACTTCACATAATTACCATTTCTTTTGTGGTGAGAATATTTAACGTCTTTTCTTTTACCAGATTTTAAGTACGTAAAACAGTCTTGCTAACATAATCACTGTGTTGTACATTAGAGCCCCAGAACTTACTCATCAGATCCCCCAAACTTACTCATCCTATAAATGGAAGTTTGTATTCCTTGACCATCATCCCCCCATGACTCCCCTCCCCAGTCCTTGACAACCACCATTCTGTCTCTGTTTCTATGAGTTTGGCTTTTTGATTTCACATAAAAGTGAAATCATACAGTATTTGTCTTTGTCTATCTGACTTAAAATCCACTTAGCACAATGCCTCGAGGTCCATCTATGTTGTTGCAAATGGCAGGATTTCCTTCTTTCTCATCATTAGAAACGTCACATCTTTTTCATCCATTCATCTAAGACAGCCACTTATGTTGTTAAATTGTTTCCATATTTTGGCTATTGTGAGTAGTAAGCATGGGAGTGCAGATAACTCTGTAATATACTATTTCATTTCCTTTGGGTCTATACCCGTAAGTGGGATTACTAGATAATATGAAGTCCTATTTTTGATTTTTTGAGGAATGACCATATTCTTTTCTGCAATGTCTGTACCAATTTACATTGCCTCCAAAGGGTTCTTTTTTTTCTCCACATCTCTGCCAACACTTGATATCCCATGCCTTTTGATGATGGTATAAGGTGACATCTCATTACGATTTTATTTTATTTTTTCCTGATGACTACTGATGTTGAATACTTTTTCAGGTACCTGCTGGCTATTTGTATGTTTTCTTTGGAAAAATGTCTATTTAGTTCCTCTGTGCATTTTGAATTGGATTTTTTTTTTTTTTACTATTAAGTTGTATGAGCTTCTTATATATTTTGGATATTAATTCTTGATCAGATATATGATTTGTAAATATTTTCTTCCATTCAGTAGGTTGTCTTTTCATTTTATTCATTGTTTCTTTCCTGCACAGAAGCTTGTTAGTTTTACTTTTGTTGCCTGTGCTTTTGGAATTATATATAAAAAAAAAAATCATTGCCAAGGCCAATATCAAGAACCTTTCTTCCCCTATATTTTCTTGTAGGAGTTTTATCATTTCAGGTATTATGTTTAAAATTTTAAATAAATTTCGAGCCAATTGCTGTGAGTGGTATAAGATGGAGGTCCGACTTCATTCTCCTGCACGTGATTATCCAGTTTTCCCAACATCGTTTATTGAAGAGACTATGTTGTCCCTGTTGAGTATTCTCAGATCCCTTATCAAATATTACTTGACTGTGTATGTAAGGGTTTATTTCTGGGCTCACATATTTTACCTGAATCATTCCTTCTTTATACAAGTCACAAAAAGAAAGGAGAGAAAGAGAGAAAGAAAGAAAAGAAAAAGAAGGAAGGATGGAAGGAACGAAGGAAGGGAGGAAAAAGAGAGAGAGAAAGAAAGGAAAGAAAGGGCTATCACTACTTTACCCCCCATTTTCTCATCCCTGTTACAGGGTAGGAAAATCTCATAAAATGGATAATCCTCCCCCCCCCCCCAGATAGATTTGGTTGAAGGTGGATGATATGTTTATGGCTTTATCTGGACAATATAAATGCCCTGGGTCCGCTTGTCAAGATCTTTATTCAGGGAGGAGGTTAAAATAATAGGTTGGTGGAGGTCTTCATGCAAACCACGTGACTGAAAGGCCATCGCAGTGTGCGGTGCTGCTCCCTTCATCGTGAGCACCTATGTATGTCTCCACACCTGTCCAGCCATGCAACACTGCCTCAAGGCTGGCCCACCTCCTTCCAGGCTGTGACATCAGGAGGATGGGGGTCAGCCGCTGTCTAATTTACTCCAACATCAGCAGATTAATGGTAGATGGGATGTATTAACTATTGTCTAAACTGCTTTACCTTATGAGAGATAAAAACTCACTAAATCAAAACAGACTTCTCCCAGGGTCTTGCCAGCCATTGCAATGTCTCTAATTCTTTGCACCTCTTTTAGGAAATCATACATGATATCCAACCCTAAACATAATGCCTGTGACTTTTCTAGGGGTGGGGCCGTCTAGCTTAAGTTTCTATACTAAGGAAACCTAAAGTTACAATGAAATACAGTAAAATTTTGTTTCTCTCTTATTTAATAGTCCGAAGGCGGGGGGGGGGGTTCTCCAGAGTTTGTAGGATATTTTCCACCACAGAGTCATTGAAAGACTTCACATAAAAGGTGGTTCTGGGTCAAAGTTGGCTGCTACACATGTCATGACATTTCTGTCAGCAAGAAACAGGAGAAAGCAAAGGACAGGAAAAATTTCTTTTTAAGGGTATAATCTGAAAGTTGTAAACATCATTTCCATGTGTTAACCAGAACTGCGTCATACGGTCGCACCTAGTTGGGGGGCCGGGTAGCTAGCAAATGCAGTATTTATTTGGGCAGACTTGTAGCATGCTAAAGTTCAAGTGGTTCCTATTGCTAAAGGGAAAGGCGTTTGCACAGATCCTGGGAGATATTTAGCAATTTCTTTTTCTTTTTTGTATCTAATGCCTTTTACTTTATTTTTATTGAAGTACAATGGACACACAACATTGCATTAGTTTCCGACGTGCAACATAATGATTTGACATTTGTATACGTTGCAAAAATGATCACCGAAATAAATGTAGTTAACATCCATTACCGTGCATAGTTATAGACCTTTTTCCTTGTCATGAGAGCTTTTAGGAAACTCTCTCAGTAATGTTCAAATATTCAATGCAGTATTATTAACTATGTCACCTTGCCGAACATGACAATCCCCCCAAATTATTTATTTTATAACCGGAAGTTGGTACCTTTTACCTTCCTTCACCCATATCTCCCATCTCTACCCCTCGCCTCTGGCAACCACCAATCTGTTCTTTCTATGAGTGTGTTTTATTTGCTTGTTTTTAGATTCCACATATAAGTGAAATCATATGGGAAGAATTTGTCCTTCTCTGTCTGACTTTTTTCACTTAGTCTAACACCCTCAGGGTACACACATGTTGACACAAATGGTAAGATTTTATTATTTTTTTATGGCTGACTGATTTTCCATTATAGATAGGTAGGTAGATAGATACCCAGATACATACATGCAGACAGACAGGCAGATGGACAGATAGATAGGTCACTTTGTCTTTATGTGTCCATCGATGGACACTTGGGTTTTTTCCATATCTTGGCCAATGTAAATAATGTTACAGTGAACATGGGGGTGCCTGTGTCTTTTCCAGTTAGTCTGTTCATTTTCTTCTGATAAATATCCAGAGGTGGAATTGCTGGATCATATGGTGGTTCTATTTTAAGTTTTGAAGAACCTCATGTTGTTTTCCACAGTGACTGCACCAATTTACATTCCCACCAGCATTGTACCAGGATAACCTTTCCTCCACATCCTTGCTGACACTTGATGAAGGTGATGTTTCAGGTCTGGGTAAATAAGAAATTTACAAAGAACAGGAAATTGGGGAAAGGATGTTTGAAGATTAAAAGTGAATATATATTTAAGTACACCTTACTCGAAGTGATGACGTAAAACTTCATTAATAAAAATATGGTAATGTTCAACAGCCGTAAGAATGGGTGCTCAGTATCATTAATCATGCGAGAAATGAAAATCAAACGACCATGATCTATCACCCTCCTCATGCCACATAGGATGGCTACTTACTATCAAAACCCAGAAACTAGCAAGTGTTGGCAAGACTGTGGAAACATTGGGACCCTTGCCCAGCTGGTGAGAAAGTAAAATGGTGTAGTCACTATGGAAAACAGCACGGCAGTTCCTCAAAAAATTAGAAATAGAATTGCTATATGATCCAACACTACCATGATTGGGCGTGGCAAACCCCTTAAATGGAAAACAGGGCGTCCAAGAGATTTTTGTATTCCCATTTTCATAGCATTCTATAATTCTTCCCACCAGCCAGGAGGTAAAAGCAGCTCAAGTGTTTGTCGGTAGATACGCATGGACAAACAAATGGGGTAGATACGTAAAATGAAATATTACTCATCCCTAAAAAGGAGCGAAATTCTGATACAAGCTACACATGGATGAACCTTGAATGTTAAGTGAAAGGCGCCAGTGACAAAAAGACAAAGACTGTACGATTTAACTCATAGGAAGTACCGACAGCAGACAAATTCATAGAGACAAGAAACAGAATGGTGGTTGCCAAGGGCTGCGGGGGAGGGCAAAAGGAGTTATCTAATGAGTATAGTTTCAGCTTGGCAAGATGAAAAGCGTTCTGGGCATTGCTCAACAATGTGAGTAGAGTTAACACTACTGAACTGTACACTGAAAATGGCGAGGAATGTAAGTTCTAGGTTATGTGCATTCTATCACAACAAAAATCAAAATACAGGACTGTGCTGCGCTAAGAAGTTGTGGACAGAAAAGATTATTTGAAGTTAGCAGAGGCTGAGATGAAGTAAGAGAAGGCTGCTAGGGACAGCTTGATATCCTGAAGCGCCCACATGGTGGCAGGAATCAAGATGCCATCTCTGTGTAATCATTATTACAACCTTACAAAGCAGATATTGTGTGACTTCTTTTTAAAGATGAGACACGTGGGATTCAGAGAGATTAACTAATTTGGCCAGGCTCACCGGCTGGCCAGTGGTAACGCCAGGCTTTTGGATCTACAAGACATGATGTTTTAAGATATCATGTCACCTGTGTCACAGGAGAGAAAGAACTGAAGCCTTAGCTCAGGGAGAACCCAGATATGTCTGGGAGGAAAGAGAGAAGTCAGAAAGAATTCAGCAGAAGAATGGTTAAAGGTGGAGGGACACTTGGGATCAGAACAGTGCAGTGTCATGATGAGACAGGGAAACCAAAGGGATCCCATAAAAACAGCTGTTTTCCCCATTCGCTCCGGCTCCGACTCTCCTTGGGACCTGCACTGCCCCCCCACTCCACACAAGGCTTGTTATGCAAATAGCATTCGTTCTCCCCGTAAGGGACAGAATATAATGATATCTTCCAGCACAATAGATAACATCAAAGGAGTGATGGGGTGAGGAGGTCCTAAACGTCCTTCAAAATCACTGATTCCAAACACCTTGATACCATGACCCCTGACGTCAGGGAAGGAATGACTTACGAAGGACACCTGTATCCTGTCTCAGCTCTGACCAATTAGTGCCTAGAAGCCTAAGAGGACATGTGCAGCAGAACATGATCACTAATAAAAACCCCAGACCCCAAACAAAGAGGAGACTCCTGCTCCATGCTCTTTCCCTTTCCTAGTCTCCCAGACACTCCGTCTGTATCTCTCTTTCTGTATGTATCTACAGGAAACTTTGCTTTCACCTCCTGCCGGCTTGCATCTGATTTCCATCCTTCCTGAAGCCCAGGACCCTCTAGGCTAGTCCTGCGGGACTGTCTCTGGGTTCTTGGGTTCTTGGATCTGGCCAGCCTGCATCAGCGGGAATCCAGAAGAGAATTCCGGGGAGACAACGAATGGTCTATAAGTGCCTCTGCCTGTTTTTTTTTTTTTGTGTAATAGCTTATCATACTACCTTTGTCCTTAATTATTCCAACTGTGTTCGGGAAAGAAAGCTAGATGGGCCTCATTTGTTTTAATTCTGCTTCTATTATGTGTACCCTTTTGAAGATCCATTTTAGGAAGTCACTGTGCTGTCTAATTTTTTATTACATTGTTTGATCCCCCTAAAAATGCTCACCATAGGTGTCACTTAAAATACCTTTTCACTTAATGATCTGATGCATTACCCTAGAAAAAACACATATTCACCCAAATTGGATTCCATGCCTTTCTTCCTGGGACCCTCCCCTCCCATCACTTATCTCTACCCCCACCCCAGGATGTACCGGATGTCTCTGGGTGGTCGTATTACTCCTTAGAACTAAATAACAGAAATGCTTCTGAAAAGTAGCAGAATACACCTCCCAAAATATGTCTTTTTGGCATAAGGATTATTTTGAGCTGATTATTTTGAGAGGCTGCAGACCCAAAGGAAGCTCAGAAAACAGAATGGAAGTTACCCTTTTGTAAGCGAAATTTACATTTATAAAGGAAATCTCCATTTGTGAGTGTCTCCCTCTCTCTTCAGTAAAAGAGGACCACTCTGAATCACAAGAATCTCTCATCAATGGAGCAGAGTAGAATTAAATCTGCATAATAAAACTTACCCTTGTGGACTGTGCTTCTTCTGGTACCATCCTATAGCTAGCCTCTCCTTAGCCCCAGTGCCTCTCTTTTGTATCTAGCTGAAGATAGCTGTAGGCGGTAGCTTTGGCCAGCTCAGGGAGTTACTGAAGTGTACATGTTGTTTAAAAACAAAAATTCCACTGAGTAACTTCGAAGATCTAATTGGATTTATTCAAAGATTCATGGATCCAGCAACATTTTAGTAAATACATCGTGTCTCCAAGGAGTTGTACTAAAGGGAAGGTTTTTGTAGGCAGAAGGAGGGAGGGGTAGAGGAAGTTATTAGCAAGTGAAAAGAAAGGATTGTTTCAGGCCTCCTTTTTGGGAGAGGGAATAGCAGAGGTCTTCTTATGTAAATCACCTGACTAGTGCTGATTTGGAAATTTTAGATGGTCTAAAGGTCCCTTTGCTGGGCGAGGTGGAGCGTCAATGCAGTCTGGGTTTGCGGTCCTGGGGACACATTCCTCCATTTGGGGTATCTATTTCCTTTTTTAAAAACAATAAACTTCTGTTTTTTTTCTCCTGTTAAGATGTCTTTGATTACCGGGAGGTCTCAGCCAAGGATTCTTGGGTAGAGGGAGAATCCCCTTTCTTCCCTGCACTCTCAAACCCTCGCCGTATCTGTTTGACCTCTCTAAAATACGAAAAAGTCTGCTCTGTGTTCATGGACTGTTCGATGTTTTCTCAATGACTATGGCAGAAGCAGGGTGCCTGTCCCACGGTGCTCCCTCCCCGAGGTGCTCCCTGTCGGGAAACACCATAGGTCTCCTACGTTTCTAGGAGAACTTCCGACATTGCTTTGAGCCACTGCAATTCAGCCTATCCTGCACCCATTTTTGTGTTCCTTTATCCACTCTGGCCGATGCCCCCTGCTCCCTTACTCCTAACTCAGGCGGCAAGTTCCCCTACTCCTAACTCAGGAAGACTCCAGCTGGCCATCCCTTTGGGCACAAGCCCTCAGGCCATTTTCATTCTGAAAGCGGTTCTGCAGCAAACCCAGAAGCACAGAGCTGTTTGAGAGAACTTCGAAGTTCTCCTAGCCCTGGTCCTCAGCCTCCGCTTGCTGGCTCCTTGGCTGAGAGGGTTACTGGAAGCCTTCTTGGATTCTTGGGTTGTATTTGTGTTCCCAGGCTTGAGGATTCAACTCCAAGACAGATTAAAGATGCCAACTGCCCTTATCTCACCCAGCTACTACTCATACCACGTGATCTAGTGGCATAAGGGAAGGAAAGAGCACTGGACTGAGAGTCGGGGTGCTTGGTGCTCGGTGTAGGTTCTTATGAGGCCGCTATGTAGCTGTACGGTCCAAGGGCATACATTTCCCCTGGCTGAGTCTCAAATTTCTCTTTTAAAAAATAGGTTAGCTCCTGCATAGATTCTCCTGTGTGCACACAGGAGAGTATTGCGTGAGGCAGAATATATTTAATTCGATGAAAATATACTGTGTGCAAGGCACATTTCAAATATTTATTGAATGCCGACCGTGTGCCAGGCACTGTTCTAAATGATATGGGAAATAGGGAATACAAAGAGACAAAGGTTAAATAACAAAACAGAACACAAGGTAAAGAATTGACACAGGGAAAGGAATAATGAATAACAAACGAGTGGTTAGGTGGTAAACAGATTCAGTGCAGTGAGAAGGAGCCCTTCTAAAGGTCACCAGAACTATCACCTTAAAAGACAATGAATAGAAGAGCTGGAGAAGGTCTAAGATGCTAAACATTCAAGATGAAGACTATTAATCTAGACTTGAAGTCCTCAACTCCTCATGCTGAAATAAGACCACACTGCATGTTTCCCTTAACAGATGCCCTTGAAAATGGCCACAGGGAGGAGAGCAGTGCCCGTCTGTCTTGGTTGGGTGTGGATTTTGACACTGGGCAGAGCTTGTTTCAAAACGTCTGCTCTATGACATTAGAGTTGTCCGGTTTGGGCACAATCTCTTCCATTGTCTACCTCAGTTCCCTCATCTTCCAGTTTAGTTTCGTTATATTAACAACCTCCTAGTTGAAGATCAGATGAGATAATACTTGGCAGGTGTTGAGCTAAAGAGGCTGAAAATACCTTCGTTCTTTTCCATCGCATTTATCTTTGTTGTATTCCTAACGCCATCTCCAATATTGCTGGCTATTACATGAAACACTCCGTTCGATATCGTGGGGACCCAATAAAGAAAACAGAGCCCCTGCTACAGACATGCAACTGAGAAGAAATGCAGAACACAAAGAAGCTTTTGGTAATCAACACAAATAAAGCAACTCAGTGGCTGCAGAAGGCTGCCCATCCCAACTTCTTAGAGTCGCCAGGACCCTCCCAGGTCCTGCTTCCTGGTTGGACACTTTCCCGTGGTTCCCCATAGAGTCTCTGTGGGAGTCTGCCTGCTTTCCAACTTCTGGAGAGGCAGAATGAGATGGGAGTGAGACAAAGGTGTAGCTCATTCTTTTTGGATTGCCTTACACCATTTACATAATTTACAGAATTACCCAATGTTTAGATTTAAAACTGTTTGGCTTTAAACAGACCTTCATAGGAATACTTGCTCTGCCACTCCTGGCTCTGTAACTTGGAAGGTCTTTTGTCCCAGTTTTCCTTATTTGTACAATGGGAACATTGCCTATCTCTCTGTGTCATGGGGATTAAAAACATAATGTAGACAAAGAGCCCAACACGTAGTAAGTCCTCAAAACAAATTGTTTTATTCTCATTTCTTTGTTGGTTTCACGCTTTGAGCTGTCTGTTCAAACCGTACTGCTGTTATTTCCATTTCATGATGTGTCCCCCAGGATGAGGTCTGTACTTTGTCTTAAGGAGGTTCACACAGTGGTCTCTAATTGGGTTGGAGACCGTTATGTTTTGGGACAAATTAATGCTCAGAGATTGAGATTGTCTTTGCCAATAGTTTATTTAACACAGGTTCCCTGTGGGACTTTCACAAGCCAATGGCATACAGGATAATGTCTCTGAATAAGCCAAGGGAGAAACAACACATGCCAAACCAGTGACAGATTGATTACACTGCTGTTCAGCAAAGGGGAATGAAAGGAGTGAAGTCCAAATGCATTGCTGTGTACCTTTATGAGAGCTGGTACCAGGAGAGGTGGCTTAGCCAACGGAGAGTTGACGTCCAGCTGTCAGCACAGAAGTAAAGGTCCGATGTTGCTGGAACGTGTTGCTAAGGGATGAGGGTGCTGGCGTTGCCAGGCAAGATGATCTTCATGAAAAAGTTGCCTTTAGCCCTCCAAGAGCTAATTGCCCTCAAGGTCTTTAGAGAGCTATTTTCGATCAACAAAATATAGGCTTGCCAAAATGGAACACTGTCAGTCCTCACAAACTCTCAGTATTTATAGTCTAAAAGTCCCCTTGTTGTAGTTGCTTCTTCGTGTTTTTATTGGTAAACTCTCAGTGGGACCCCTCAGTGGCTGGATTATTGAGTTCTTATTGCTGAGAACAGATGACATGATGCCACCCTGACACAGCTCTCTTCATTCTTACATCAAAACAAACTTACTTCTAAAAACAACTTTATATTTTTCTTTGCCATGAACAAGTGGTTTAAATAACTTCACTTAAGTCATCAACACGTGGGTTGAAAGCACAACAAGGCAATACACAATAGACATGCCTTCGTCTTAGCCCTGAAGAATGTTCTTTCTAGATTATTAGGTAGCTCAAGTGGCTTAGAACTTCAGATTCAGACCAGAAGGATTCATTCTCTGTTTTTGTTTTGTTTTGTTGTGGCAGAAGGTGGCAAGACACTTGGTGGCACATCAGCAAATCTATGCATCCAGAAGTTTCCTTTGCTCATCAGTATTTGCCGGCTGTGAGCAAGGAGATGGTTGGCTAGGAGAACAAAGATGGCTTTCTAGAGCTTGGTCTCTGACAGCTGCTCTGGCATTGTTGGTCCAGTACATGGGTGCTGGCCTCAGACTGCCTGAGTTCAAACGTGACTCTGGTGGCTTGGCAAGCTTGGGTGAACTGTCCCATCACACTTGCCTGCAGGCTTCCACTTTTGAGTACAGATTTAACACTTAGGTCACAGGACCTTGTATGCAGGAAGTGAATTACCATGTGAAAGGCACTCAGGACAGTGTCTGATCTAGGGTAACTGCTGTTATTGCAAATAAAGAATCCAGACAAAGCGAATCCGTGGTTGGCCTGAGCAAAATGATGAGAGAAGCCCAAATGGTTGGTCAAGGGACCCAAGACCCTTAGATTTGATAAGGATGTGAAACTTCTATTTATTTATTTGATGCGGGGGGTGGGGGGTGGGGAGGGGAAGAGCATGAGCCAGGGGGAGAGGAAGAAGCAGACTGCTCACTGAGCAAGGGAGCCTGATGCAGGGCTCGATCCAAGAATCCTGTGATGATGACCTGAACAGAAGGCAGATGCTTCACTGACTGAGCCATCCAGGTACTTCAGGATGGGAGACTTTTAAGGGTCTTGTTGTTGCCCTGACTGCTGTGCATTTGCTGCAGACAGCAGCCATGGAACAGACTCTCTGGGTTTAGTGAGAATGTGGTAGACAGGGTTGTTTGGGACCTCTTAAGCAGAAATGATTTTAGTCTTGGTGTGAGCTATCAGAATCCGTTCTGCGGGAAAGAAGGAAGGAGTAAAGGCGCTACTATCTTCCTCATCCAAGTGCATTCCCAGTTTAGAAAGAAGATTGCTAAGGCATAATGTTGAAACTAAGAGTGTTGCTCAGAATTACACCACCTGCTGAAATACATTTGAGGCCAGGCTTCGGGACCTGTGCTTCAGGATGCTGCTGAACTTGGAGTGTGTTTCTGCTCTGGAGAACCCCACATGCCCTAGCACCAGGCTTCAACGGTAGGGATGCCAATCTCAGAAATAATGAAGAAATAGCATTACCAAATGTTAGGTACCAAGGACCAGTGAGGGTAAACCAAGAAATCCAGAAGTAGGAAGGCTGATGAACCTTGTCACCTTGCTGTGGCGTTTCCTATATCAAGCAAGTAAACATTTGTTCATACTCATGTTTGTACACCTGGTCTAGCGGTGGCTGTGGGGCAACAAATTCAGAAGTCTGGAGGAAAAAAAAAATAGAAAGCGTTATTCAGACTATGTTCACATGGCATTACTGACATCAGTTACGTGTCAGAAGGTCAGTGGGATTTTGCGGGGCTCGAAAAAGGACTTTTGCTTTTTACTTCAGTATTTGTACTTTCATTTCATGGTCCTTACTTGTTAAACAAATATTATCAGAGGAGATACAAAGAAATGTCATTGTTGCTAAATTACCATGAAGGGGACCAGTGTGTATTCTGCACCGGGTGATGTAGTAAGGGGGATTTGTAAAATAAAGGGAAGTTGAGACATGAAAGTAGTATCGGGGAAGGCAAGTCATCGCAGGGTGTGCACAGGTGAAGAGCTGGGGCCTGGGCAGGAGCTCAGGGACAGACCTGGCTGATGCAGAGGTGAAGAGTCCAGGGGGACAGAAATGCCTGTTATGCCCCAATAATGGGTCCGTGATTAAAGGAGCGAGACTGATTCAAAGCGAAGGTCAAGCAAAGCTTTATTTCGCGCCAAGCATCAAGAATCTAACCGAATGCACCTCTTACGAGAGAGGGGACGAACCTCTTACAAGAGAGGGTGACCCTTCGCTGTTTCACAGACTAGCTTTTAAGGGCAAAGGCCATGCGGTCGGGCCTGGCCACACACGGGTGGCCAATGAGATTGTAACACACACAAGAAACTCCACAGGGATGCTAGGTGACCAATTGAGTTACAATTTACCCTAGTAGACATCTGAACCAGCCTATTACACCTTGATTGGGATTGGCGCCCAAAAGGCTCCCAAAGGGCGGGGCCCATACTCCTTGGTAACCAGGGAGACAGTATGCATCCCCCCACTGATCAGATGCCTCCACCTGGCCTGACACACTTTTGTCTCTGGGCTTTCTTACCTGAAGCTGGTTTCCGGGACTTGTCTCCAAGTAAATCTCCTGGGGAGCAGGGACAATTTCTAAATAGGTCCTTACAGTGCCCTCTGAGCAGTTCTGTCCATAACGACAGTAGGTGCTGCCAGGTGGCTTGCACCAGGGACTCCAGCAGGTGAGTGGAGCTAATCCTGAGAACTCAGGTGGGAAACACTTAGAAATTCAGACCAGCTGGCTGGCAGCAGCTGGACCTGCCCTTGGGAATCAGGGCTTGACCCCTGGGCTGAGATTCAGAACCAGAATTCAGAAGAGAGGATTCATCTTTACAACTGGAGCACACGGAAGCATTTCGGCTCAGAAAGCGTTATTTGCACAGAAGCTCAAGTGCAGCTGGAAGCAAAGCCTGGGTCCCAGGTGCAGGTAACTTGGAGGTGAGCTGGGCCGGGACTGTGTCGGCCCTTCCTGCTCCGAGCATCGTCTCCTCGGTACCCACGAGTGGCGGTGTGTTTGGAAGTCTGGGGGCAGCCGCAGGAAACGAGGCAGGGCTGATACAGAGGAGGGCAGAAGTCTCTGTCACCCATTAATTGGAGACTGGGACCAGTTAATTGAGGGAAAGTTACACAACAAGCACTACACTCAGTCGGCACTGTGGTTGTGTTCCGATTGTTGTGGAACTAACAGAGGGCACCAAGACTGAGAGAAGGATTAGACAAGGTGTCAACGTGCTGGAGCACAGGAGACTCATTTCTATCATCACCACGGACTGGGAGAGGTGAAGGAATCCCTCTGAGATGCTGTTTCATCATCCATAAAAGTTTATCTGCATTGCAGTCCTGAATTCCACGAACATCCAAGGCGGCCCCACCCCACGCCATATATGATTCTAGGGAAACCCAGACATGAGTTACCTGGAGGAGGTCACAGTCTATCAGGAAGGAGCAGGAGAAAAAGGCACGGATAAGACATGCTTATGGGTCACTAAGCTCAGTGTTTGTTTTCTACAAACAATCTCATTTAAAGCTCATCAAAGTGATAGGGTGGGCAGTATTAATCGCCTTCTGGAAGATGAGGTTGTGAGGGTCCAGAATGGGGTTAAGATAATCTGTCCAAGGTCACAGCACTTGCAAATGGTGAAGCAATGATTTGAACCTAGCTCTGTCCAATGCCGAGGTTCAAGGTCTTCCCGACACCTCCCTTTGTTCAGAGGCAAGAGCAACTGGCAGGCTCCTCACCTTCAGTGCATGTTTGAAGCCTTGCATCGTCAGAGCCCAGGAAAGAGGCAGGGGATGTTTCAGCTGCCTTTAAGAAGTCAATAGATGGAGAAGGATGAAAAGGGCACTTAGAGAAATCAGGCAGTATGATTTGTGTGAAAGGGCATCTTTGAGGCTGTGAACAGAATCTTGGGGTGTGAAATCGCGAAGGAAAGCATCTCATCTCACAGCCTTTTCCACGATGGACTGCATGGCTGAGCAAACCACAAGCATGGGCATCATATATCCCATGGTAGGTGAGAGGGTGGCCTTAATGGGACAGGAGGAAAATCAATGATGTTATCACGTTGAAGCGAGGAGCCGGCCGACCGAGCACAGAATGTCAGCAGCCTGACAAGGCAAAGGCAGCCTTGGCCTGGGGCAACTGATATTGATTATAATGATCTCAAAGCAATTAGCTCATGGATCTGCCTCCCATTCATTTTGCTTTCTTTCTCAAAATAGGTACATTCAGGGCCATGGTGAGCCCATGGTCCCTGGAGGACCAGCTCTGCTCTTTGGAAGGACATCAAGAATTGTTCCCTCTGCCATCAGCAGCTCATCCCACAGGGTTCAGCAAGAGCAAGAAGGGGTTTTAGGATGTCTGGGGCACCCAGGACCATAGGCAGAATACATCTAGCAAACTATATCCTCTGAGTATTATGGTCAAATTCAGGGGTCCTTTGCTCTGTGACTTTGGCCTTAAAAGACAAGGAAAGAGGGTAAGCTAAAAATGCTCTCTCTCTCTGGTTTAGTTCAGTTTTGGGGTATGCGTGGGCTTTCTCTCTGAGGGATCAGAGCTAATAACCACTGGCTCTCATTGAATCATAGTTTATCTTCAGGTCTTTAGCTCTCCTCCATTTTCCTCTCTTCCTTGTGCCACTGAAGTATGGGCGAGAGCCAAGAACTGAGACACGTGAACGTTAACAGCCTTCATTCAGTGGGAATGCACCAGGCACACGTGACAGGCCCAGGAAAGTGCTCAATGCCTGGGATTCAATGTGAGCATGCTAGCTCATGTTCTGTGCTAACTGGACTGAGCCATGTGCCTCAACATTCGGTCAAACACCATCCTATGTGTGTCTGTGAGGGTGTTTCTGGATGAAACTAACGTTCGAACCCACAGATTGATCAAGCAGATGGCCTTGCCTGGTAAGAGTGGGCATCAGCCAATCCATGGAAGGCCTGAATACAACACAAAGTCCGAGTCCCCTACGGATAAGAAGAGAGTAAGCGGGAACTCCCACTGTCTGACTGCCCTCAAGCTGGGACGTGGTTTTTCTGGCCTTTGGATGGAAATGACATCATCAGCTCTCCTGGGTCTCTAACTTGCTAGCTGCAGATCTGGCGACTTCTCAACCTCCATCATTGCCAAGTCCTTATAATAAACCTCCGTTTCTGTCTCTCCCTCTTTCTTGCTGTATCTAACCCCCTGTATCCACCCATCCTATTGGTCCTGTCTCTCTAAAGGGCTTTGAGCAAGAGAATATAATAGTAAGAGAGTGTAAATGTATAATAATAAGATACCCATGTGAAGAAGTGCTTTCCATGCCTCATTCTTGGTCGGCTGTCCTGGTAGCTCTTGTGGAAGGAGAGATGGGGTTCCACCATAACATAGTTCCCAACTTTGCTGGACATCAGCATCTGCAGACTTGAAGAGCTTTAAAAAGTCTCCAGGCCTAAATTGCACTCCAGACCCACTCAATCAGAACATGGAGGGGG
Source organism: Mustela putorius furo (assembly GCF_011764305.1). Classification (NCBI taxonomy): domain Eukaryota; kingdom Metazoa; phylum Chordata; class Mammalia; order Carnivora; family Mustelidae; genus Mustela; species Mustela putorius. Next base: position 20,187,209 of record NW_025421402.1, on the reverse strand, counting down.
GGACTCAGGTATCCGTGTAGTGTGAAGATCCCAGGTGATTTGATTGTGTAGCAAAGCGTGGGAATTACTCTTAGAAATACAACTTGGAAGTATCTGCTGCATTTTGATGGTTACAGCTAATATAGGAAAAGTTTCCTCTTTCAGCCTATCAAGGTAGCTCTGGATAATGATAATTACCAGGGATTGAGCACCTGCTATGTGGTGGGCGCTAATGCAGCCTTGACACACATTAGCCCTTTAGTCTCATTTTATGGATGAGTTAAACTAGGACTTGGGGAGATTATATGACTTTCCTGAAGCCACAAACATGTGCGGAATCGGGATTTAAACCAGGCACAGAAGAGAGAGCCCACAAACCACCCACGCCACCATCCTGAGCTGTCCCTGCAGGTGGGGGACCCAGGCTTAATTTTTTAGTTTTAGGAGTAAAAACGTGGTATTGGGGTCCAACTCAGTCCATTTTTTTCACGAAGCATTTCATGACTTCTCTGGCACTTCTGGATTTCACTCTTCTCTTCCTGAATGTACAACTTAGATTGGCTGATGGTGTAGTGTGGTCTTTTCAACAAGCTTAGATATTTCTCGGGATTAGGGACTGTCTCCTTCAATCTTTGACACTCTCCCTTGATACTGGGAACAGTGTGGTATACATAATAAGTGCTCACTAGATACTCCTGAATTAATTTTTGTCTAGATATAGGGTAGGGGATTCCCAAATGTCTGACCAAAGTGAGGTAAATTAGAGTTACGGTATCAAACCAAGCAGTGTGTAGTGTGGGTGGGAGGAACAATAGGTTCTTGTAGGACATGTTGGAGCCCATCTCTGGGTTTTGCCATTGGGCCCTCCAGATACTCCTGTTTGGGATTTTCCCTATCTGAACAGGGTCCCCATCCTTATGTTCCCCTGAGCTATGGGTCCTTTATTTCTCTTACATATTTAGACCAAATAATGTTAATGTTTGGGACCATAGAGGTTTTCATACTTGAAGAACTGTTCAGATCCAGGAATAAGCTATTGGGATGACAGATTTTCATCAGTGTTTCTTCCAAGAGGAGACTCAGCCCCATTTGATTATGGTAGGGACTCTTGATTGGATCATGACTTTTCTGTTTTTGTCTGGAAGCCCTTGGCTGAAGTCACAGTAGAATCTCTAGAAAGAGCACTAGCATCAGGGCACCTGGGTGGATCAGTCAGTTATGCATCTGCCTTCTGCTCAGGTCATGATCTTGGAGTACTGGGATAGAGCCACACATAGGGCTCTCTACTCGGTGGGAAGCCTGCTTCGCTGTCTCCCTCTCCCTCTGTGCTTTCTCTATCTTTCTCAAATGAATGAATAAAATCTTAAAAAAAAAAAAACCAAAAAACAAAAAAACAAAAAAATGAGCCCTGGCATCTAAGAGACCAGCGTTCACTGCTTATCTCCATTGTCTGCCTGGAACACTGGGGAAACCACTTCAGCTCTCACTGTTTCTAAAAGTCAAGCAGTGACTGTAGTGTCTGTCATGAACAAATCAACTGGTCAGTGTGAAAGCTCTGATTTCTGAGAAGAGGAGTGTTCCAGAAATCAAAGAGGACATCAGTATGGCTGTCAGGCTGAGATTTACTTGCAGGCAAAGAAAAGTGTCTCTCTAAATACAGAGGTAAACTGAGGCCAGCACAAATGACCAAAAATTGGGTTTATTTGGGAGTAGCAGAGGAACTACAATTCAGGAAATGCAGGTTGGAGCAAGCAGCAGGCCGGTCTGTGGAGAGGTCTGGGGTGGGCCGTATATTTAGGGGCAAGGAGTATAAGGAGGGGAAATCCAGCCAGACGTGAAGCAGGACATTTGTTTTTTCAAGGATGGCGAGAAACTCTTGACAGATGCTCATCTGCCAGGAGAGAAGTCTCGGTCTTACGTCGAGCATGCATTTAATGGAAAGCAATCTATTAGCTCTTCAAGTTCTGATTTTCTGAGGATACATGTGTGAGAATCTCCATTTCACGTTGAAATCCTTTCACAGAAGTGTTCTGCCTGGAGCAAGCAAAGGTACTCCGGCTCCCCACCTGTCCGCTCAGCCAACTCGGACTGGGGGGGTCCCATGCTGTACTTCTGCCCATCTTTAGGAGGGATGAGGAAATTAGCAATAGAAAGAAGAGGACAGATTTGCAGTTCCAGTCAGGAGGAACTCGATCTCCACACCTGGGTATTTTTGTTTTCCTGTTGTCAGGAAGAGAACGTGTGAGGTTGTGCTTGTTGGTGTGTATATATATATATACACTAACGTCAGTTGGTATATGGTATATGAGCGTGAATGTGTGATGTGCCCGCGTCTGTGTGTGTGTTGGTGTATACTGTAGAGAAGGAAAATTAATTTTCCTTCTACCTTCTACCCTCCTAGATTTTTTTGCTGAGGCAACCCTTTAATAAAAGACAGATTAACAGGAGAAAAACAAACAGAAGTTTACTATCATGTACGCCTCCCACACGCCTGGGAGAACTCCCGGAGAGATGGAGTCCCTCCCTGAAGCAGCGCGCACCATCACCTTATGTACCATGCCCAGCTGAAGACGAGAGAAGATGTTGAGGGGAGGCGCAGGCCAGTCAGGGCGGTTGATCAGGAAGAGCACAGTAGACTGCGGTAAGGCTGTTTTGAAGATTTAAGTCCTCACTTTCTTCACTGCTGAGCATTTCTAGAAATATCCTTATCCACCTCTTCCTGGAACCAAGAGGAGGATTCCCTTACAAAAGGAGAGTTCTCTCATACACGGGAATGTCTCACAAAAGGGTAATCATTTCTCAGAGCTTCTCCAGTGTCTGCTCTTTCTTAGAAATAACCAGCCCCAGGGGCGCCTGGGTGGTACAGTCGGTCAAGCATCCGACCCTTGGTTTCGGCTCAGGTGATGATGTCAGGGTCCTGGGATCCACGCTGAGCATCGAGTCGGCTTCAGAGTCTCTCTTTCCCTCTCCCCCGTCCCTCCTGCTCATGCTCTTTCTCTCTCTCAAATAAGTAAATCAAATCTTAAAAAAAAAAAAAAAAGATGACCAGACCTAAATAATCCTTATGCCAAAGAGAGATTTGGGGCTGGCATATTCCACTCCCCTTCACTATATACATGAGTGTGTCCAAGTGTGTGGTGTGAATGTGTGTGTACGTGACTGACAGCGTGAGCGTGCCTGTGTGTGGAAGTCCGTGCCTCTGTCGTTCTGTGTGCGTATGTCTGTGTGCGTTTAGTCAGAAGTTCAGGCCTGCTGCCAAAGTCTGTGTTCCTTCCTCCTTTTCTCACTTTTCTTACTTGCTTCGTGCCCGATGCTTACTTAACATGTTTGATTATTTTACTTTGAGGCTCATGAGTTTGTTCAATTACGCATCAGCCCCCACCGGGTCCGATGGTCTAGTCGTGAGTGTCATTTCCCGTGCGGTGGCTAGCTTTACCGGAATCAGCATAATCATGGCAGTCAAGTTTAACTGAAGATGCCTTTCGCTATATACTTTGAAAGGAAAAGAGATAAAGATCCCACGAGAGAGGGGGTAGGATCTGTTAATCCTCCGTACCCGGCTGGAGCCCTGGAGAGCATCGTGATGGCGGTCACTACACCTGCTGCCGTGCGTGCTGGTCTCAGTGCTGACAGACCCCAAGGAAACAGGGACTCTGAGCCGTGGACTGGGTCAGACTGAGCTGGCACATGATGGATACTCCGGGTTGGTCAAATGAATGTGGTACAGAGGAACAGAGAGGGCTCCTCTGAAAAGAAGTTTTAGAAAAATATAGAAAAAGAAGCAGCTTCTAGAACCAGTGTGTTTCACTGAATAAGAATGAAGTGTTAAAAACTAAAATACGATTTTTCCTCTAAAACTCGAGTTTCTTTTTTTTTTTAAAGATTTTATTTATTTGGGAGGGACAGCATGAGCCGGGGCGGTGAGGGGCAGAGGGAAAAGGAGAAGCAGATTCTGCTGAGCAGAGAGCCCAAGCGGGACTTGACCCCAGGACGCTGAGATCATGACCTGAGCCAAAGGCAGAGGCTTAACCAACTGAGCTGTCTAGGTGCCCCTGTCTACTTTCTTTATATATTTTTATATATTTTGAACTTCTATAACAATAAAATAGCTTTGCTGTGATATCATTTCAAATAAGTAAAAACCATGATTTAGCAAAACGATACACACACACACCCACCCACCCACCCACACACACACACACACACACACACACACATTTTTTTTACATTCTAAGTAAAACGAGTATCTGAGCTCCCATGGAGTCGGGGCTGCTCCAGGTCAGGGCTCTGGCAGCGATGATCCCTTTGTGGCCTCCAGAAACTTCACAGGAGATGCACCCCACTCTCCCTCCGTCGCAGGGACTCGGTCTGACGAACTTGCGTTGTCTCAATGCGAGAGTGAAGGCTCAGTGGGTACTTCGGGTAGATCTGAAGCAGGAGCAAGTGCTCCCGAGTGGAGCAGACCCAACTGCCCGAAATCAGCTGGTGGGATGATGAGTTTCCTGAACTCTCATTCGTTGCTACCGATGAATGACCTGTTGTCTCTATGAATTACGTATGGTGTATAGTAACGTTTGTTTTACTATCACACGGTATGTTTCAGGTTTTTCTGTCTTTGGGGCCTATGCTTGCTGGAAAAAACAATTTCTTATCCCTTTTGAATTTTGAATTGAATTCTTTCATGATAGGATTCAGGGCAAATAGAGTGGGATCATTTCTTCTGCTGAGTTTTCAACACAGTCATCTGCCTTTTAAATCTCCCTCAATTCATAGAACTGCTTTCTGTTTTTTGTTTTTTTTTTCCCCCAGAGAGAGAGAGAGAGAGAGAGAGAGAGAGAGAATGCATACTCATGGGGGCAGAGGGAGAGAATCTTCAAGGAGACTCCCCACTAAGCACAGAGCCTGACTTGGGCTCTATCTCAGGACCCTGAGAGCATGACCTGAGCAGAAATCAAGACTCCAAAGCTTAATGACTGAGTCACCCAGGCACCCTAGAGCTGATTTCTTGAGTGGGAGAAAGGGTGATGAAGTCACAGCTGGGTTATGTGGAAGTGGCTTTGAGTTTGATCTACCTGTAGGTGTCTGTCACCTGAAGTGCATGTCATGGTCTTCTGCACATCTCCACACACGCCCCCCCCCCATTCCTGTGTGCACACACAATACAGATACTTATGTCCATTTCTACTCAAGTCTCTTCCCCAGTCACAGGTGAGCTCTTTCTGAAAGGTGCTTGATTTTTCTGGGTTAATCCAAGAAGTGGAAAAGCTGGGCTTCTGGTGAATTTTCACATATTCGTAATAAATGAAATTAAAATAAAAAGAAATAAAGAAAAGAAAGCCCAGGTACCAGCTTATAAAACAATGAGCTTTCTAAAAGAGCTCAGAGTCTGAAACAGAAAGTATATATAAAATTGGCCTTTAACTGGGCTGGGTTGGCAAAGACAAAAAAAAAAAAAAAGAAAGAAAGAAAAAAAGAATGAAGTGGGAAAAAGAGCAAACGGCTGAAGATAGACAGGTACCTCAGAACTGGTTAGGAGCCCTGCGACTCTTTATATATGCTACCTTGTGGAACCCCTTCTGGAGGCTGGCATTTCCATTCTGCTGTTTTGGATGGATTCTCCTCATGTTGTGATCGACTTTGAGAGGAACACACCTAGGACCTCACCACGTGCCTTGGCTTTGGTAGACTCTGGTGGAAACCTCAAAGCCATTTGAGGCAGCAATGTGGTCCTTCAGGGAGCCAGAAGTCAGTGCCCTACCTTCGAAGGGAGGCTTCCCTCCATGTGGCTTCCCTCACACGTCAAATAAAAGGTAACAGCACTCCCAAAGCTGCGACCTGCAGCCAGCATCTGGCCCTCAGCCTCTACTTCCATAGGGCTCCCTTCTGCCCGGATGACGTGAACTGTAGCCACAGGCTTTCCCTCTCACCCTCACGTGGGCCTGCTTCTTCCTCTGTCATGCCATGCCTCACAATGGCTGCTTCCCCACTTGGAAAACCTTTTCCCCAATTTTCCATTGGTCCTTGCTGTCCTTTGGATCTCAGTTAATGATGACCTCCTCAAAATGACCTTCCCTGACCCTCTGGTCCTCACCAGCCCCCACTAATCTCTCAGGCGCACAGGGCTTCATTTTAATCACACGACTCATCTCTGTGTGACATGAGAGACGTTTTTTTCCTATCTGCTTCACTCATCACTGGATCATAAGCTCAGTGAGAGCCGGAAACTCATCTCCCTGCTTAGCTGTGTCCTTGGCACCTAAGAGCTCCTGACTGAGAGTGTCCTCAGGATGTTGTTTCTTGAAACTGCCCTTTATTCCAGAGAAGCAGGAGCATCTCATTTTTCTCACGATCCTGTCAAAGAGGCTGTGCCATATGTTTTTTCATTTTTTTCCCCCTCTTTTAATGTTGGTGACAGTGGGTTTTGCTATACAAATATTTGGAATTCTTTTGTGTTCAAGTGTATCCTTCATGGTTTCTCATTCTGATGACATGATTAGAAAATTTTTCACATCAGAATTGTAAAAATAACCACCTAAGTTTTCTTCCAGTGTTTTTATGCATTCGATTTACACCTAAATAATTAATCCACCCTGAATTTATTTTAGAATAAGACCCATGGTAAGAATCTAAATTAAATTTTATTCAAACTTCTAGCTAGTTGTCCTAACACCAATTATTGGAAAATGTTTCATTTCTCTACTGATTCGAAATGACAGCTTAATAATACACTAAATGCCTCTGTACGCTTGTGTCTTTCTCAGGGCCATTTTCTGTCCCGTTGATCTGTCAGCCTAGTTCTGCCCCAGAACCCCAACATTTTGGTTACCATAGCTTGATCATAGCATAGCTTCTAGTCTGGTGAGACAAGTGTCTCTTTCTCTGACACCTCCATCTCACCCTCCAGCATCCTTGTTTTTTTAAAGGTTTTCTTTTTTTCCCAAATTAACTTAAGAATTCTCTTGTCAATTAAAAAAAAATGCTAGTGGGGTTTATTGGAGTTGCTTGAGTGGAATATATTATTTTCAGGTTTGCTCAGCTAAATATTTGGGCTGTTTTTTGATCGATTGTAATGGTTTGTGTCCTCTGGGACTTTATTTTCATTTTCTTCTTAAACCTAGTGTTCTCTGGAGAATAAGACACCCTAAAAGTCTTCCATCTCATTTATTCCATTTCTGTATGTTTCCGATGGCTTGCTTCATTGCATCTCTCCATACTCCACTATTTTCATCGGTGTAGAGTCAGGTGAAATGAGAGTTACAATGTTCTGAAGGTCTTGAGAGACTTACTCTTTGAAGGAATGACTAGAGCCTTCCACAATCACCAAGGTTTTGGAAAGCAGAGAGGAACTTGCCAGGTGCCAGCCCTTCAGGTCAAACCATAATCCCCAGCAGACTGTGTGCTCATCTTCATGAAGCGGGTAATTCGTCTGTCACACTGAGTTTGCGGAAGTAAGACAGACATTCATTTTGATTTCCCTTTCCAGATGCACCAGCAGCTTGACTTGGAGGGCTTAGGCATTGACAAGTAGCCTCCTAACCTGAAAAGAGACATTGTATCAGGGGAAGTGTTGCATGGGGACAAACAAAAGCAAGTAAGATTAACTTCTGTTGGTAAGAGCTGGGGCTCTGGGCTCAGACTGTCTTGTTCAATTTTTGACTCCATTATTCACCTCGTTGTCCCCAGGGCCAGGTACTTCACCTTTCTGTCCCTCATTGGCATCATCTGTCAAAGTGGGGACAATAACCATTCTTAAGGCATGGTTTGCAAGGGAGATTATGTGTGATATGTCCTGTAAGCGCTGAGAATAGCGTTTCATTTAATACATAATAACTATCATTTTACTTACTCTCATTCAATGGTTATACTGGACTGAGAGGTCCTTAGAATCAAGAAGTATCCTCCTGAATGTAGCAGAGTGCTTGACATGGAATAAGGCACTCAGGGCATGTTTACCAAGTTCAAACTCCTTCTTATTCTTATAGTAGAAAATGCACCACAACAAGCTATATTTATCTGTGTGTGTGTTTATAAATTTGTTCTGTGTTTTTATCTTCTTTCCTTGGTCTTTAGTTCCTCTCTTTGCTGGCCCTTTCTCCTCCCCACCCTCAACCCCAAATATTCTTAATTGCCAGAAGGACCAGTCCTGTCTTACTGCTGTCCCACTTCCGGTATATTCCCAAACCCTCTGTCTGCTTCCATTCCTCCAAGACTTCCCAGAACTTTCCAGTGACCACCTACCCGATGGCCACACTTGATGATGATTTATATTCCTTCATCATCTGACTTGATCTGAATGGATTTGCATTAGGTCACAATCTCTACGAGACAAACAACTTTATATGTCTTATTCTTGGTTAAATTCTTGGTGCTTAGAACAGGGTCTCTGCACATAGTAGATACTCAGTTAATATTTGTTGAATGAATACATTTGTAAGTAGGAGCCCCACTGTTGGCCATTCCTTCCATCTTAAAACATTCTTTCCATCTTCATCCATAGAAACATCACACTTTTCTTTTCATCGGGCTATTCCTTGGTTTCCTTCCTTTCTTTGTCCATCTCTCAAATGCTGGTATTCTTCACAGTCCAGTTCTTGGCTCCCATCGTGTCTTAAAAGATTCCTGCAGGACTAAGTGTTCAGAGACCGTCTACACAATATGTTCACATCTTCATCTCTACCCAAATTAATATGAACATCTTTAGACCATTTATGCAATTGCCTGTTGAACATCTTGATATCTCCCCGACACTTAAAAAATATTTCCCAAATGAAGCCCATGATGTTTTTCAGAAACTTATGCTGAAAATGTAAGATAAAACAATAATGATTCCTTGGAAACCAAAATATTGTCATAACCTCTCACAATTGCTAACTTGGAGGGTACGACTTTGTGTGATAAATGGTCCTACTGACTGAGCCCCAGAATGGTGTGGACCCACTGAGTTCTGAACTGAGTGAATTGAGAGTGGGATACTCTTGTTTACAAAGCAAGTGTGTTCTCTTATGTGTAGGTGTAGACAGTCCTCAGCAAAGTGGTTGTGTGGTTGCTGAAGGGTAAGACATGAACTCCATCTTACGTCCTTAGGCAATCATGAGACCACTGGGTGGTGGCTCATTTTTGAGTTGGAAAGTACACCCTGTAAATCCAAGTTTACTCCCTCCTCCTGGTGTTCTGGCCCTCCACTTGCTGACGTGGTCCTCACCACAGGGCTCACCTTGGAGCCCTGCAGACGGCTGTCCCATCTCAGTGTGGCTGTCTGCTGTATGCATGGCCATCCCCGGGTGTGCAGCCTGTATGACACGGGTATGGATGCTGCTGTTCGTCCTCATTCATTTTCTCCCAGATCAGTGCTCCCCTTTGTATTTGGGCAATGTCCCAGGGTCATCTGGAAAAGTTCTGTCCCATTTCTCTCCATCACCCTGTCCTCTGCGATTGTTTTCAGCCAGATTGTCGATGTTTCCAAGGAAGGGTTGGGCAGCGGTCCACTGAGCCTCAGTTCGCTCTCCTGGGCTCAGCGAGATTTGGAGCAAACCAAACCTGAGCTTCAGTTTCAGTTTCCTCATCATGGAATGAGATTGGACTCTTGAGAAGTTGATGTCAGGCATCCTTTTCTGTTTCCAGGAGTCTAGTACTCAAACTCTCTAACAGTGGAAACAGACGGATGCATACACTCCATAGTTATCTACTGAACACCAGCTACAATGCAGGCATTGTCTTAGGTGCTGTGATAAAACAGTGAACAAGACAGCTTTGGTTCTATGTGGGGGGGCTACACGCTGGCTGGGCTTGCAGGTAAGCAGGTGAATGCATGCCTATGTCAGGCAGTGATGAGAATGGCAGTACAGGTACTGAGTGGCTGATGAGCAGAGACCTCAAAGAATTGAGTGTTCTTCAGATATCTGCCTCCTAGCCGTTCAGAGGCTAGTGAACCCTCCCCACACAATCCACTGCATACTTTTCTGCCCCATCAGTCTGTCACTGCAGGCTTATATCCGTGGACTTCCCATTTCTCAGCAAAGACAGAAGAAGACAGAAAGACAGAAAAGACAATGGGACACACTTTCGACACCATCATTCCCAGCTCCACTCTGAACCTGTGTTCCAGGTCTTGAGCAGAGAAGAGGATGGCTAGTTGCCAACAGCACCCTAAACCCCAGATACAGCTTCTGGGACCGTGGAAGGCGATGCCCCACAGCAGAAGAGCATCCCTGTGTGAGGGCTCTCCTTGACCCACACACAGCACGCTGATGCAGTTACTGGGAGGAGACGAGGAATGACACGGAAGACTGGAGAAAGGACTTGCCAGCTTGCTTCGTGGGGCAAACAGCTACAGCTGGGCCATTTGCCACCTCAGCCCTCCTCAGAATGCTCTACCTGCTCAGGTTGGTGTGCTGGGAAAATCACACGCGATTTGTGTGCCCTTATACCTACTTTTCATTCCATGCCCCGTTCCTAAGGCTTTTTTTGGAAAAGGATGATAAAGTAAAATGGAACTTCCTCTTGCCAAATTTATCTTCAGTACCCTTCTCTTTGCCTTATTTGGAGCTTCACTGCAATTTAAGCAGTGGATGGTGATTTGAACGTAGCTCTAATCTGGTGAAGCTAATGGACGTATTTACCTATCAATTCCTCACTGGTTCAAGGACAAAGAGGTAAGCTTTGAGAGGTTCCACTTCTGCATCTTCTCCTTTATGTGTCCCGTGCCAGGAACCCCAAATAAAACTTAGTAAGATAGAGTTGTGTTAGGAGGAAGGAAACTGACCAGAGTCTTCTGTTCCTTGAAAGAACTCTTTGGGTAAACTATCAGAGGATCAATTTATTAGTCACTAGTGGACCAAGGGTCACACATACATATTCACCACCATCTACATTGAAAAGTAGTCAGTTTAAGGAATTATAATACTCACTAGGTAAAATAAAACACTCAAATATTAAAGGAGATCCTCTTTTGCTACCCATTTTCAGAGCAAACATTTCAGGTGAAAAAAAAATTTCCCTCTCAGGTAGAACAAACCAGCGAGAGAATGTCCTCTGCATTCGTGAGGTAGTCCTCACCAGGCTTTCTCCTCTCAAATTTTCATAGATCCCAAAATGAACTAGCTGAATATACGGAGGGCACATTTTATTTTTTAGTGGTAACTGAGGACAGGAGGAGGCGGTGAGGTGTAATTTCAAGGATTAGGTCCGAGCCAAGGTCCTTGAAAAGCTTAAGAGTTAGAAATTAATTATAGGAAGAAGTAAACAGTGGTATGAGCTAACATTTATTGTTAATGCCTTGATTGAACTATCATAATAATGAACTAGCATTTATTGCTTCATGTGTGTAGGTAATATGGTGAGCATTTTACAAGTGCTCTTCATTTTGTTTCCACAATTTTCTGAGGTGGTGACAGCAATCATTCCATTTATAGATTAAGGAATTGAAGCAGAAAGATATTACATATAAGCAACCCACTGCGCCCTCACCCCCTTATCTATGGGGGTTAGACCAAGACCCTCAGTGGATTCCTGAAACTATGGATAGTACCAGACCCTATTTATACTGTTTTTTTTTTCCTATACATACAGACCTATGATTAAGTTTCATTTGTAAATGAGGCACAGTAAGAGATTGACTATAATAATACTAAAACAGAACAATTATAACAATGTATTGTAGTAAAAGTTACGTGAGCCAGATCTCTCCCCACCCCCCTGAGAATATCTTAATGTACTATACTCACCCTTCCTCTTGTAGCGATGTGAGATGATAAAATGCCTACTTGATAAGATAACTGAGGGGAATGACGTGGGCATTGGGACACAGTGGTGGGCTGCTATTGACCTTCCCACGATCATTTGCTTCTGGGCGGTAGGTAACAAACCACAGAAAGTGAAATCACGGGTAAGGGGCCACTACTATCCCTTGTTCAAGGTCATGTGCCTAGTAAGTGGAGCTTGGGAAAGCCCCTCAGCTGGTTCCAGAACAGCACCACCTCAGGGAACGGCTTTGGGGTTACTTGCTGTAAAAAAAAACAAAAAACAAAAAACAGCTCTTGATGGCTCCATTTTCACTGACGTCTCCAGTTGGCACAGGTGTGCTGGCCACAGCCCCTCCATGTGCTCCCCACTGGGTGGGGAAAAAGCAACAAGAGACATCATCAGGCCAGGGGACAGGTAATACCATTTACCTGGAGTTTTTTTTTTTTTTAAGCGATAGAATATTTAATTTTATATTTAATGGTTTCTAATATCCAGGGCTCTAGTTTGCATGAGATAAAATTTCTACAGTCTCCCGTCATCGTCATTGTGGGATGCGTGAGTGATGATGATTGGGGTTTGCTTAGGTCACTCTTGCTGGAGGTGGTCTGAGAGTCTGATTCAGAGGGAACTCAGTGTCTGCCAGAGCTGTGGGAGTTAAGAGTCGGATTTGTCTCCTCTGGTTTTACGTCTACAGTAAGACAATGAGTGTATTTCCTTTGGAGGAGGAAATAAAACAAGAAAACTTCCAAGTTTAGAGATTCAAGATACAGGCTTTCAAAATTTTACCATAAGCTCTAAGATGAGGTTGACAATTTCCTGTTCTCTGTTCCTTTCACTATATAAATTCAGGTTTGAAAGAGGTATTACTAAATATTGGAGAGAGATATTAAAGAAATATCTTTAATAAATATGTAATACCTTCAATAAAGAAACTAATAAAGAGCTGATACTTTCTAAAAGAACCAAATGGATATTTAAAAGAGTAGAGCTTTGATAGAAAATGAACATTTTTTTTTTCTCACCTGGTGTATGTGTAAGGAATGAGTGTCCCGGTTAAAAGTCAAACCCAAAGAATTTTGATGAGTAAAAACTATACAACCTACCATTTAAACTTGCTATCTATTTTATACCCAATTAAAATTGGAAATATCAATATTTCCTTAGGAAAGACTATCTCTTTGTTCTAGAAGGGTTAGTTAGAATATGTCATCTGATGACCAGTTTTTTTTTTTTTTTAAAGATTTTATTTATTTATTTGACAGACAGAGATCACAAGTAGGCAGAGAGAGAGAGAGAGAGAGGGAAGCAGGCTTCCTGCGGAGCAGAGAGCCCGATGCGGGGCTCGATCCCAGGACCCTGAGATCATGACCCGAGCAGAAGGCAGCAGCCCAAACCACTGAGCCACCCAGGCGCCCCAGATGACCAGTTTTTAAGCAAGCAAAATTTAAAAGTGACATCAACCCAAATGAAACAGTATAAAAAAAATAGGTGTCTTGCTTGGTCATGTAAATTGTGGCTGGGTCAGGGCTATGTTCACTTTTTCTTTTAATGCTCTAGAATTTTTCAGGAAAGAGGAAATGGGGGACACAAGTGTTTTTGGCTTTGTGTGAGTGTTAAGTACCCTGTGCAACAATCTGTGTGGCATGTCGCTAAGGGGTTGTAGGTTTTTGGCAAGAGCAATGACTGACAGATGAGTAAGCATTGATAAGATTCTAGAAATGACTTGCTCCGACTCTGTTCACCGCTTGATAGTGTAGGCAAGTTCAGCATAGCTCCGTCTGGGGGAACTTTTTGTTCGAACTATAGGATCATTTTCAAACATGACTAAGATTTGGGGACCTGTACTCATGTTTTGGTATCCTAGTTTGTTAAGATTGTCTTTCCGGGTCCAGAGAAGGAGGCCGCGCTTCCTGCGGATCCCCTGGAAGGGTCGGGAGAGGAGGATGTGTGCGTCAGTCTATCCTGAGTGGGGGCAGAGATGGAGCCAAGAAATGGGACTTTGCATGATGGAGTGAAATGGACATTTTCCCCATGTGGCATTGGTAGTCCCAATAGGGGGTGTGAATTTTGAAACACAGATACATTTGGTACACTTGCAAAGGTGGGGTGACCTAGCCCAATCATTCACTCATTTATCTAACTTCCAAAAAATACGCATGGATTACTATGTTTTGGGCACAGGAATGCAACAGTGAAAAAGCAGACATAGTTCCTGTCCTCAGAAAGCTTATGGTCTAGAGGGGGATGTAAGTATTAAATGAATAGTCTTTTAAATTAATTAATTAATCAACCAATTGTGGTGAAATACACATCATGTTAAAGTTACTGTCTTACTCATTTTTAGGTGTATCTTCCAGTGGCGGGAAGCCCATTCCCACTGGGCGCTTGTAACCATCATCCACCCCAGAACTTTTTCATCTTCCCAAACTGATGCTCTGTACCCATTGAGCAAAAACTCCTCATCCCTCCCTTCTCTCTAGGCCCTAGAAGCCACCATTCTACTTTCTGTCTCTATAAATTTGACTACTGTGTGCATCTCATGTAAGCTCAGTCACAGCGTTTGTCTTCTTGTGACTGTCCGATTTCACTTCAGATAAAGTCCTCAAGGTTCAACCATATTATACCATGTGTCCAAATCTTCTTCCTTTTTTAAGGCTGAATAATATTCCATTGTAGGTGCAGGCCACTTTTTGTTTTTCTGTTCACCTACTGAGGGCCAAATAGATCACTTCTGCCTTTTGGCTATTGTGAATAATGCTGCTATGAGCACGGGTGTGCAAGGATTTCTTTGAGACCCTGCTTTCCATTCTTGTGGGTAGCAAATAGCTTTTTAAATAAGAAAAATAAAACATACCTGTGAAATAGGACCTCAAAGGACACACTGAGTGGTGAATATGAAACAGCCATTGTTGTCTGTGTAGTGAGAGGCTCATCATGGCAGGTTCCTGGAAAAGTGGCCACTTAAGATGAGGCCAACATTAGCCCAGAGTTAACCAGGGGAGGGAGTAGGAGGGAGAGAATTTGAGGTGGCTGGGGCAGCAAGCCCAGCAGGGAACACTGCAACAGTCTCATGTGTGGGTTGATGGGAAAGTCCACGAGGAGGGTAAGCTTTTCCAGGAGCTGGACCTGTTGGCTCTCGGCAGAGAAAGATACACAAATACTGGCAAACCTCAGTTTGTCTCGTTATGTTCATTTCTTTATTCCTGGACCTTTAGTAAAACTTTTTGAGAATGTTCTACTGTATCTCGAGAATCACAAAGACCAAGCTAATAGCATCTCAAACTATTGTTGAATATGTGTGACTCATGTTTAAGTTTGTGGCTATTGGAGGAGTCAAATACAGTGTTGAAGTTACAGCTATAAAATTGAGCGTGAGGCGCCTGGGTGGCTCAGTTGGTTAAGCATCTGCCTTTGGTTCAGGTCATGATCTCAGGGTCCTGGGATGGAGCCCCATGTCAGGCTCCCTGCTCAGTGGGGAGTCTGCTTCTCCTTCTCCCTCTGCCCCCTCCCTGCCCCAAACAAATAAAGTCCTTACAAATATTAGGCGTATATTTCATTGGCGATGTAAAGCTTGATTCTTGGCCACTTGGGGTATGGGTGTATGTGGGTGTGCGTGTGTATGTGAATAGTGTGTAAAACACACATATAATACTCAGTGTGTCTTGTTACTCAATGAACCACTGGGGCGGGCTCATCATGGTAAAAGGACAGCACGCTGAAAGCAGTAGTAATCTGGACCCCTGTGTCCTTGCCCAGGGAAAGGAGCTTATAGTCAATGCTAACACATTCAAGTAATCAGACACTGTGTATATGAAGAGAGGACTCTGTGGTAGCATTTTAGGAACCAGTTTTTACTTGGAGTTCCTTTTAAACCATCACCTGGTAAAATTCCCATCTCTACTGATCCTGTTTATCAGACCACGTATCCTATAAAAATAAAACTCAAGGGACCGCCTGAGTTGCTCAGTTAGCTAAGCGTCTGCCTTCGGCTGAGGTCATGATTTCAGGGTCCTGGGATCAAGTCTTGCAATGGAATCCTAGCTCGACGGGGAGCTTGCTTCTCCCTCAGCATGTGCTCTCTTGTACTCTCTGTCTCTCCGACAAATTAAAAAACAAAACCAAAAATACATCTTCCTTTGGCTGGTGAATCTATTTGTAGGAATCCTAATAAATTTATGTAAGTGTGTGCATAAAATACGTTCTACATACTACCCATGGTTTGAATATAAGATTGTGTTCTCCTAGTTAACAGACTGTTAGAGATTCGAGGGTGCAGAGAAATGTATTATTGCTTGATGGGTTTCAGACAGGACATGTCACACCAAGAGAGTAAAACATCTCATTCATTAAGCAGTGCAGCCTCACGAGCTGTCTCCTTGGCAGGAATCTTCCATAGAACTGCAGGTGGTCTCTGAAAATGCTAACACTTTCATTTTTTTCTTTTTTTTCTAAAGTGCATTGTACATTTCCTCATTGTCCTAAATGTGGGTAGATGTGTGTGACATGGAAGACGCATGCTTATTTGAAGTAAAGATTGCTGCTGGTGTCACTTCTCTCTGGGAATGACCTGTACCATTCGCAGTAGGTGAAGGGGTGGACCCAGGCTGTTGTATTTGTTGGAGGGTTAAAATCCTCTCTAGTCATACAAGATGAAACCAGAAAGGTCGGCCTGACTCAGGCTAGTCCCACAGATCTGCACTGTGAGAAGTTAGGTGTGGGATACAGAGACACTGAAACAGACCGGTGAGAAGAGGCTGCCTGAGCGGGGCATTAACCCTGTCCAGGACGGTGAGCTACCCCAGCCCCGACATCTGTCCGGGACGGTGAGCTACCCCAGCCCCGACAATGCTCCTTACCGACAAGCTGAGGCCCCAGGGCATTGGAGAGCTGTCAGACATAGGAATGCAGACGGGAGATCGAAGTCCAAGCAAAGCAGCCACGTCTAGGCATAGTAACAGGGTCACATGACACAGAGAAGAACAGCTTCTGGTTAAGAACTGCCCCTAGGTTTTGCTTTTCCATTTTTGAAATTGTCAGACACTTTGAAACCTCCTGATATCCAGTATTTGAATGTCTGCTATTTCACTTCAGGCACCATTCGGTCCCCTGAGTCATGCTCCCCAGGTGGGGCTTTGCACCTGTGACTCCTTTTGTCTGAATTTCCTTTTCTTCCTCCTCGCATCCTCCATGTGTGCATGGAGGCCCAGAGCATACCACATTTTCTTCAAGGCTTCCTTGGGATCACAGAGCCAAGGGAAACTTTCCCTTTCTTGAACGCCCACGTGCTCTGTGAACCCGCTGGTGGCTCTCTGCTGTCAGAGTCATCGGTACACACTGCTTCTGCCTGGTAATTGACTACCAGCCTCTTAGGAGCAAGATCTCTTTCCAAGTCAAATCTCTAGTGTACCCGGCACGGGACACAGGACGAAGTAGCTGTTCCTTAAATGTAGTTAAATGAATGAGAGCATGAACATCTCATCAGCTACAAGAATTCGGGATCAACATTTTTGGTTTGTCCTAAATCTCACCATAATTGTATAAAATTATGTGCTCAGATGTGTTTCTTGTCTCCACAGCCGCCATCTTTAAAATAAACTCTATGTGGTTGTCCAATCATAATAGGTAATGCTTTCCCCTTTAACCTTGTAAGAAGAAATCTTAATATCAGCTGATTTTTGAGCTGGTACTATCTTCCTCTTCCCAGGGTAATCAGCCAGGTCCCAAAGGAGCCCAGCACCTGAGGCTCTCCTGGTGTTGGGACGGGTGCTGGGAAGGATGCAAGGTAATGAGCGAAGTCTGGGCTGGCTGACTTAGCCACTATTTCCCATTATTGCCATTGATCACGCAGGTCTCTGGGGAGGAAAGGTACAAATAATGAGCTTTTGAAGTGGCAGTATTGCAGGCAGGTGAAGAGGACAGAAGAACTTTGATTTGTTCCCTCTCTTATTTGATTTTAAAAGCAGGAAAGGAGGAAGCAAGAGAAAAGGAAAAAGAAAAGAAAACTCCAAACTCTATCAGGCTGCTGAGCTACGGACGTCTTTGCTTTCCTGGTGCAGCATTAAGCGCAGGCCAAGTGCGTGGTGAATGCGTAAGCAGGAATAGTTAATATGCGTGATATAATTATGTGGGGTTGGTTCACTGATTTCCTAGCGTTATTCTGCACATTTCTCTCAAAGGAGCTATCCCAGTGAAATGAGAGTTTAATAAAAGGAATTTGTATGGTATATTGTTGAACATTCAGGACACCGTCTGCCTTCCCCAGTGATGCTGGGCTGAGAACAGGGTTCTATTTGAAAATAGGATGTTTAGATATAACTGTAATTTGCCAGGGCAAAATAATATCTCCCCAGGATCGATTGAACACATGCATTTTGTTAGGCTGTCCTTTTGCAGGACATTTTTTTAAGGTGGGTTCTGTTTATTTGTTTGGGTTCTTTCCTCCAGCTGTTGCACAGGAGCCTCGCGTTCCAAAGGGGAATCATTCTTGAAAATTCAGCGATCAATAATTCAGCTGGGGTCAGGACAGCTCACTGCAGCCCACTCTTTGATGCCTGCAAACTTCCACGGAAGCAGGAGCTTTCACAAATGTAACACGCAAGCGGCTGTTGAAACCAGCCGGACTCATTTAACATCAGTATGCATACTCAGAGCAAGGTGGACATCAGGATGATTTTCGATTTCCACTCTCCTCCTTTTCTGACTACCGGCCAAGATGAAACATTTCTTGGCTGTCAAGGTGTAAGCTGTTGCTGGTCTCCTTGTTAGAGTCAGGCAGAGCACTGGAATGCTGACCTTTGAAGAGCTCAGCAATCCTTGTAGACATTATCTGAATGAGTGCTCGCACCCCGGTTTTGGAGATGGGCCCATAAAGTCAAATATCTTTCTAGCCAGCAAAGCACATCTGTACCTGCTCCTCCAACAGCCTCATCAGGAGATGGGGATCTGTGGTGCATTAATTTCCATATCTTAGCCCTCTTACCTCCCTATCATTCTGTGTGTGTGTGTGTGTGTGTGTGTGTGAGAGAGAGAGAGAGAGAGAGAGAGAGAGTCCTAGTCACAGCAGATAAAGATGGAGAGATTAGGGAAAGAAGAAACTTTGACACTTATAGGTTAGGTTAGGTTACCAGTAAAGTTAGGTCACCAGTAAGTTCCTACCAGTCCTCAGGGATGGGTACCAGAACAAAGGGGAGAGCTGGGCTGGGGACATGAATGGGTTCTTTCCCTTCTCCGAGCCATTCTGTAACTCGTAGGATGCTCCTCTGCCTCGTCAAGCCTCTACTTTCTTCCCTGTGCGTGGGGATAAAGGGAGCATGTTCCTCTTGCCACGTGTGGGTTTGCTGGGTAGAGGCCGGGGAGGGCTGGATTGGGGAGCAAGAATGATTTCAGAGGGGTCGGAGTGGGGACGCTGAAAGCCTGGAAAGTCTGAGAGAGAACAGGAGTGACTGGAGAGTGGTGGTCCAGAGAGACGAGGGAAGAGAACAGAAGGTGAGGTCTGACCTCAAAGGAAACCAAAGCCTGAGGTGGGGCTGGTAAGCCAGCCCCACCAACACGGGTCGTGGATTTCAGTTTGGAATCATAGGTCCTGCTGTGGAATTGCTAGGTCCTTCCCCTGGTTTATCAGTTCCTGAACAGCCCTTGTATTAAGGATGTGCCCACTGCAAAGACCCAAGGCCTGACAAGACCGAGAGTCTGACCAAAGTTGGAATGGAGCACCCAGCAGGAACTACATGGACAGTCAGGCATCCTGGGCACAGCGGAGTAACCACCGCTGAGCTCACTGTGAATGTGACAGAGCAGGAAATATTGGGTAACTCTGAGGTCTCCTTGCCTGCAGCTAACCACCCGAGACTTCCGGTGTGAGGTTTGCCACACAGGGACCTGCATACAGTGTTAAAGGCACTTGAAAAAAATATTTTTAAGATTTTATTTATTTATTTATTTGAGAGAGAGAGAGAGAGAGAGAGAGAGAGAAGAAGTAAGGGGAGCAGCAGAGGCAGAGGGAGAAGCAGACTCCCCGCTGAGCAGGGAGCCTGATGTGGGGCTCAATCCTGGAACCTTGAGATCATGACCTGAGCTAAAAGCAGATGCTTAACCGACTGAGTCACGCAGGCGCCCCAAAGGCACTTTGTTTTTTAAAGCTAAACATCAGCGTGAAATCACTGTGCTAGATCCCCAAGGAAAGCTTTCTCCTCACTGTGCCTCCCGCCTCCCCAAGAGTCACGGAGCTCCCACTCAGTAGAAACCCACCTCTTGAAAGCCCAAGGCGATGCCTTTTAGAAGGATCACCAGAAACTGTCCTCGTCACCCCACAGCCTGGGCTGCTCTCTGCTCTCAGCTGCTCTGCGGTCCCCAGTGAGCTGGGTTCTGGCTCCTCCTGTGTCACACTATTTTTAAAGTTGTTACTATTTTGGACTTGACTGTTGATATTTTCTTAGAAAGTTACCATTTTTTCTTGGCAGTATACATCATTTCTTTCCTTAAATGTCATTTCATTACAGCCAGGGTCTAGAATGTCTCCCAGGACAAGTTCTCCTCAAGAGTTACACAGGAAATCAGTGGGAAAACAGGGTCGCTTCTCAACTGGTTTTTTTTTTTTTCTCTCTCTTGTCAGAAGGATGGATTCTTGCAACATTTCTGATCTACATCCTGTAGCATATATTTAAATTTTGGATATTTCCATCTGCTTTACCTTTGCATGAAAACACATATGAGCTCACGGCAGGCTTTACAGATAGCACAGGGATCATCGTTACCATTTTACTAAAGAGGGAATCGGACCTTTCCAGGCTGAGTGACTTTTTCAAAGTTATCAGCTAGTAAGCAGTGAGGTATTAAACCTCAGGTGTTCTTTAGTGTGGTGGCGGCAGAGTCGGTGGTGGTGTGAATGTGTTTAACTGTACTGTGTGCCATCGTGATAGATATCGGGAAGTGGCTTAGCCAAGCAGTTGAAACTGCGGGCTTCTGGAAACTGCCTGGTTGTGACTTTGGCCATATAGTATGTCTATCTGCTTCAGCTTGCTCATCCGTAAATAAGGGTAATAATAGCACTTCTATGAACGAGGATAACATGAGGATAATAAGAGTACGCATCTCATACTCACATGTGAAATGCCTAAGATGGGGCACAGCACATATTAAGCACTCAGTAACGAATTGTTAATATTTTATTAATCAGATTTTCTCCCATTTGAATTTATTTTAAAAATTTAACTTTGGGGGCGTCTGGGTGTCTCAAACAGTTAAGCATCTGACTTCGGCTCAGGTCATGCTCTTGGGGTCCTGAGATTGAGTCCCACCCTGAGCTCCACGTGGAGCCTCCTGTTGGGCTCCGCGCTCAGCAGGAGTCTGCTCGTCCCTTTCTTTCTTCCTCCCCCACACCCACTCGTGCCCTCTCTGTCTCTCTCAAATAAAGAAATACAATTCTTAAAAATTTTAACTTTTATTATATTTTATTTCCTCTATTATCTTTATTAAAAATTTGATTTGGGCATTTTGAATTTTAATGGTCTTATGTGGATCAAACATTCAAATGATCAAAATAAATATTCTGAACGTTTTCCCTCCTGTTTCGTATCTTTCTCAGTGTCAACTCCTGTCCTCAGAACAGCACCACTGCTACTAATTTCCTTTTGTGGATTTGCCCAGGATCTTCTCTGCATATCCAGTCAAATAGGAATATTTCATATTCATATTTCATATTCATGAAATATGACCCACAAACTTCTACATGAATCATAACCTACTCTGCATGTTTGTTGTGTCTTCATTTTCTTTCTTAATACTAGCCTTGGTTTTATTCCTATCCCAAGTACTTAGAGCTTTCTTACATGTTTCTTTCTTTTCTCTGTATCGAATTTTACACCTGCATTCTTTTCCATTCTGTGAATGCCTCCCCCTGACGGACAGGTAGGCTATTTCCCACCTTTTGCTATTATTACAAACAGTGATGGAATGAATGACTTTGCACCTACGTTATTCTGCACGAGTGTATCTGTAATGCCGACAAGCCTCGGCATCCAAAGAGTGTGTTTGCTTCCAATTTGATAAGTACCATTAGCCAAATTGCCTTCTATAAGATGATACTAATCCAAGTCCTGCCAGCAATGGAGGAGTGTGTGAATGAGTGCTTCCCCAAACTTTCACCGACACAGAAACAGTTACATCCCAACTTTAAATCCAAGTGGGGAAATTCATATATTTTTGATGATGCGATTTCATGGTTTCCTGAAAACATAGTTTGCATATTCACTTGTTTTAGTCTTCAGTCATCAGAGGTTTTTTTTTTTTTTTTTTGTTTTTGTTTTTGTTTTTGTTTTTTAAAGGGCTTTATAGGGTGCCTGGGTGGCTCAGTGGGTTAATCCTCTGCCTTAGGCTCAGGTCATGATCTCAAGGTCCTGGGATCAAGCCCAGCATCAGGCTCTTGGCTCAGCAGGGAGCCTGTTTCCCCCTTCTCTCTCCCTGCCTGCCTCTCTGCCTACTTGTGGTCTTTCTCTGTCAAATAAATAAATAAATAAAATCTTTAAAAGAAAAAAAAAAAAGGGCTTTATATAAGCTATAGTCCTTGTCCATTTCTTATGATGCTTATTTCTAGAAATCACATTTTGTTTCTGGTATAAATGAGATCTTCCATTTTCTTCTCTAAAATTTGTAGGTGCTTGCCTGTGTGTAAGCCATTGATTTCTGCATATTAGTTTTGTCCTCTATAACCTTACTGAATTCTCTCATTTATACAATGCATTTTCAGTCAATTCTCTTGGATTTTCTAGATATACAATAACAGCTGCAAATACTGATAATTTTCCTTTATCTTTCCATTTTTTTTTTTTAAACCTGTCTCTTGTCTGCTTCTATTGGGTAGTAATTTATTACGAGGTTAAACAATAGTGGTGAAGTGGATTCTCTTTTATCCCTGGCATCAGGAGAAATACGCGTGGTGTTTTCCCATTAAGTATGCTGCTGACTATTGGGCTTGTTTTATAAATCTATATTGGCTAGCTTTCTCCATAGAAACAGAACCAGTGGGATGGTTCTCTTTCTAAAAGAAGATTTATTGTGAAGAATTGGCTTATGCAATTCTGAAATCTGCAAGCTGGAGAATGAGGAAAACCAATGGTGAAATTCACTCCACATCTGAAAGCTTGAGAACCAGGGGAGCCAAAGATGTAAATCCCAGCCCACATACATGCATTTTTTCCTGACATATGTAAACACATATGTGCATAGTATGTCTTTTTCTATTCTTATCTTGAGTACATTTTATCAATTCAATTATTTCAGTAATGTCAAATATCTTTTCAACATCTGAGATGATTATTTGATTTTTCTCTTTCAGTGTATGATTAAGATAAATTTTCTTAATATATTTCCCAAGATTAAACTATCCCAAAAAAGTTTCACTTCTTGGAGGATATCCTGCTTGCTTAGGGTGTATGTTTGATTCTTAACATCCCACTAGTTGGTTCTCGTTGTGGTTAATATTTTTATTTGGGATTTTGGGATGTAAATGAATAAGTATCTAAATTAATAAATGTTATCTTTTTTGGTATACTGTTGGTTTTTGTTGTGTCACTTTTTATAATGACTTTAGAAATTTTCAAATTTGAATTTATTTATGTGGAACTGAGCACAAGAGTCTTTTATGATTAGTATTCTTCAGTTCCTGTAATTATTTCCCACAAACTAGTTTCTTATTGTTTTTATAAGCTCTCTAATTTTTCTTGATTAGGCAATCTAGTAATCGATTTAGTTTTTGCTTTTGCTTTTTGGTTTATTGTTTGTTTGTTCTTTTTCTAAGATCCAACTTTTGAATCTGTTTATTGGTCCTACTATTTTTCTGTTTATTTTGTTTTTGTTTTTTTTTCCTAACTTATTAATTTCTGCTTTTATCTTTACAAATTCTTCCCTATTATTTCCTTTGGGGTATTTTGTTTATTCTTTTTGTAACTTCTTGAGTTGTATCCTTAACTCATTTATTTTCATTATTTCCTACTTTTTGACATATGTATTGGGCATTATCAATTTAGAAGAATTAAAGGGTACAAATGTACACACTTTGAACGTGTAACTTGTCATACAGAACAACAAGTGTCAGTTCCCTACTGTCTCTCTTTGGTGCCTTCCATAGTATTAGGCACGTACTATGTTCTCAATAATTCTTTGATCAACAAATGCAAAATAAACAGATCCATGGCAGAAGAAAGGGCCCCCTTTGCTTGCCCTTCTACCCTGCAATACAAGTTTTGTTGCATCATAGTTGTTACTAAGCCCATAGGCTCTTGCTTTGGGAGAAACACTGGAGTGTTTTAGCCAAGACGATTCCCTCGCCAGCCAAGAATCCTGAAGATTGGCTGCCTGATTTCTCAACAGAAAATATTTTGATAAACTGTTTGAATTGGCAGACTCCTTGATCAAGGGCCCAGGGTTTAGGTCCATCTGTAGATCCGTGCAATAATAACGGCAGCTTGTATTATACAGGATGTACTTTAGAAGAGTCTGGTGTGTTCCTTAAACAGTCTGCGTCTTTCATCCTCTTACCATTCCAGAGAAACAGAAGGACGAACACCAGAGACATAAGGAGAAACTAGGATCCCAAGTTTCTTGCTAGGAAATTTTATCTCCTGGGTGCCTGGGTGGCTCAGTGAGTTAAGCCTCTGTCTTCAGCTAGGGCATGATCTCAGGGTCCTGGGATCGAGCTCTGCATTGGGCTCTCTGCTCAGTAGGGAGTCTGCTTCTCCCTCTCTCTGCCTGCCTCTCTGCCTACTTAAGATCTCTCTCTCTCTGTCAAATAAATAAATAAAACCTTAAAAAAAAAAAGAAATTTTGTCTCCTGTCAGTGATGGTCTATAACCTTTTAATGCTAAATATTGTCATTTAAAATAATACATATTATGTATTATATATATAAAATTATATATATATTATTATATATGTATTATATATATAAAAGTATATATATTTATATATATATAATTATATATATTACATTATATTATATAATAATATATATTATATATATATATAAAATTTGAGGCATAATCTATACACAATTTATCAATTTCAAGTGCACGATTCAGTGTATACATTAACAAATGTATACAATTATGAAAGCTCCATAAACATCCATCCCAGAGACAACAGACATGCCCCTTCCATCAATACAATTACTTAAATTCCTGGCAACCACAGAAATACCGCCTTCATATCACTACATTATCACTACACTTTTGCTTTTTTCAGAATTTCATGCAAATGAAATCGTAGAGTATGTCATCTTTGTGACTGCCTTCTTTCACTTAGCATCAGTTCCTTTAAAATCCATCCATGTTGTATCCATCAGTATTTTGTTACATTCTTCTGCTAAGATGTATTCTATTGTGTGGATATACCAGTTTGTATAAACATTTGTCAGTTGATGGATATTTGGATTTCACAGCTCTGGGTATTCTGAATAATGCTACTATGTCCATTCACATAAGAATCTTTTTGTGACCATCCGTTTTCATGACTTTCAGGTAAGTATCTAGAAGTAGAATTGTGGTTATATGATATGTGTGTATTTAACTTTATAAGAAATAAATTATTTCCCCAAATAAATAAATATAAGAAATAAATTATTTCCCCAAATGGCTGTGCCATTCACATTCTAACAGCAAAGCAAGTTCCGGTTCTTGCATACCCTCATCGACACTTAATTTGAGCTATTTTATTGTTTATTTTTATTTTTTTAAAGATATTTTTTTAATTATTTGAAATAGAATTAGAGAGAGACAGAAAGGGAGAGAAAGAGAGCACAAGCACGGGGAACAATAGGCAGAGGGAGAAGCAGACTCCCTGCTGAGCAGGGATCCTGATGCGGGGCTCGATCCCAGGGCTCTGGGATCATGACCTGAGCCAAAGGCAGCTTTTCAACCAATTGAGCCACCCAGGTGCCCCAATTTTAGTTATTTTAATGAGAATTAAGTGGTCTCTTACTGTGGATTTAATTCATGTTTCCTTAATAAATAATAGTGATGTGAATCTTCCATGTCCTTTCCCATTATCTCCTTTGGTGAAGTGTCTGTTCAAATATTTTGCCAACTTTTTAATTGGGTTGTCATTTTATTATTGAATTGTAAAAGTTCTTTATACATTCTGGATACCAGATTTAAATTAGATGCATGTTTTGAAAATATTTTTCTCAGTCTGTTGTTCGTCTTTTCATTTTATTAACAGTGCTTTTCAAAAGCAAAAGTATTTGATTTTGACTAAGTTCAATTTATTATGGTTTTATAGTGTATGTTTTATATACCCTAGTTAATAAATCTTTCACTAATCCAATTACACAAAAATTTTCTCCTCTATTTCCTCTAGAATTTTTATGGATTCAACATTATATTTAGGCCTGTGATCTATTTTGAGTCAATTTTTCTATATAATTGAGGTAAAGGTCAAGGTTTACTATTTTATATAGATATTCAAGTGGTCCAGCATCATTTGTTATAAAAGTTGTCAACTTGTATCTTTGTTGAAGGTCGATGATCATATATATTGGATTCTTTGTGATTATCTGTATAGATATTGGGTTGTCTGCAATACAGGTGTATTTTTTTTCTTTGTTTCACTGTACATTTTTATTTATTTTTCTCCCCTTATTAAACTGACTAGGACCTCCAGTACAATACTGAATAGAAGTGATAAGAGCAGACATTTTGGCTTATTCTCAAGTTCAAGGGGAAACATTCAGTTCTTCTTCCAAAAAAGGGATTCGTTTTTGGGTACCTGGGTGGCTCAGTGGGTTAAGCCGCTGCCTTTGGCTCAGGTCATGATCTCAGGGTCCTGGGATCGAGTCCCGCATTGGGCTCTCTGCTCAGCAGGGAGCCTGCATCCTCCTCTCTCTCTCTCTGCCTTTCTCTCTGCCTACTTGTGATCTCTCTCTCTCTGTCAAATAAATAAATTAATTAATTAAAAAAAAAGGGATTTGTTTTCATGGAAGACCTGAAGTATGTTTAAGGCAAGATGTTTATGAGGAAGCCCAAGCAAGCCTATGCAGAGAGAGGACATAGGACCCACATCTTTTTGCCACCCGTAAGAAGAAATTCTCTGACACTCATGTTCCTCTTGCCACCAATTTAGGACAAATTTACCTCCACTCCTACCCTAAGCTGAGACCAGAAGACGCTAGTTTAGTATCCCAAGGTCACCTGGTAATCCAGTGGTGGAATGAAGAACAGATTCCAGGTAAAAAAAATTTCAGGCTCTTAAACTATGAAGCTGGGTTAGATCAGCATGACAGTCTAGGAACCTGTGTAGAAGATCTCATTTCTAGGTAAATCCAACTCTGTTCCTTGTGAGAACTTTGGGTACCCTTACCCTCCTTCATCTCTGTCCTTTCTCCATGGTCCCGTAGGGAACCAGGACAAGCTATCCCAGAATGTGCCACAATGGCATATTGACTATTTTGAACTGAAGCTACTTGGGAAATGGCTGATGCAAGGACACCCAGACTCTCCTTTGCCCCTGAAAGCAGGAAAAAAATCCCCCACATGAAATATACCCTCCCTGTACTAAGAAGTAAGAAGATATCCTTATTGGCAGAGATAGGAACGTTAAAGCTGAGAAAGCTGTAGAGAGAAACCTTGATACTTTTTACTAATCTACTACTTCAGCCCAAATTCCGTTTGGGATTCCTTACTAATTAAAGCTCTCAAACACTGTCGATTCCTCATAAAAATATCATTTCTCTCTCTCTCTCTCTTTCTTTCTCTTTCTCTCTAAAATGTATGAAAACTGTCTGCTTTGATCATTTCTTTGGGTCTCAATTTCACTGTATGTCCTCTGTGCACAATTCATAAAACTTAGTTTTTCTTGTTAATCTGACTCATGTCAATTTAATTCCTAAACCAGCTGGAGGAAACTTGAAGGGTAAAATAAATGTTTTCCTTCCCTACAGTCTTTATTTTGAAATAGTTACTTCTCCCTACCAGTGTGATAAGAGACAGCATCAAGACTAAAAGTACCTTTTCCTAACCAGGTCCCTGCCTCAGATTTCCATTTAGAAAACTCAGAAATAGATCCTAAGGCTGAAATCTTTGTCACAGAGGTGTTTTATCCCCCCCTCATTTGATACCTGTCAACCAAAGCTTCCTCACTGCTGATATGAGTACTGTCCCAAATGGCTAACTTCTGAGGCCATTCAGATAATAAGGAAGTGATTCCACAGAGGTTACTAACATGGAGATCTTCATACTAAAGTAGAACAATCTCACACAATTGAAAGCCCATTTTCAGAGTCGCCCATTTTCAGAGGTTTGGATGCTGTTTGGAATAATCTCTAAGGTTAACTAAGCTATTGGACTTTCAGAAAAAATACCTTCTCGCTCGTTAGGAAAGAGATCTTGTTGGATATTAGCAATCATTTTGTACTTTGTTGCTAGAAGCTTTACTAGTCAAGCAGAAGGATAGATAATGAGGAAGACTGTGGTCGTAAGCTAGTTTAGTGGAACAGAAGTTGCTAAGTAACAGTTTTTTTTTTTTTTTTTTTTGTCAGCCATTCTGAAGGTGATGTCTTGGTGTTCAGCTTCTCCTTATCCAAGATTTGGGGATATTACCATACTCCCAATCTTGCACCATCCTTTCCAGATTCCAGTTCAATGTATAATGGTGGTATAGCGGCTTAAGGTGAGAGTAGATCTGTTCCGTGGGCCTCATATGCTTGAAGACCTATGACATCAAACTTTTTCTCTGCTGACAAGGCAGAGAGGGATAAGAGAAAACTGACGAAAATATTACAATTCTGTTTCAATTAGAAAGTCAGTCTGGTCAACAAGAAAGATGTCTACCGATTTTAACTGGTCTTAGGGGAGGAGATCAGAATGTTCTAAGATGTCCTTGCTCACCCTGATGTTACATTATCTGGGCTACAGGGCAGCTGCAATCTTTCCCCCAGGGCTTAGGATGTGTGCCTGAAGATAAAATTCAAACTTAGCATTAACCTTTTTTTTAATCACCGTGTTGCTTCAGAACAGATACTCTTCAGTGGAATTAGTGTTAGACATGTAAAATCTGTCCCATTTCTAAATAGGTCAATCTTTTTCCTAGAATACTAACCCCAGAGGACACAAATATTGGGGGAGGGGAAATTCCATCCAGGAAGAATGATCAGAAATAGCTTGGTTGAAATTTGAGGTCTGTGTTCTCATGCTAATTTCACTCATAATTCTAGAAGCCAATCCCTTTGCTTCTCTGTGCCTTGGATTCTCCATCAATATAATGGGGATGTTTGTGTTCTCCTAGAAAATGATTTGTATTTGCAATCACCAAATCCATGACACAAATCCTGACTTGTTCTAGGTTATGAAAATGTTTCACTATCAGATGACAGCATCTATTCCAAGAGCTTCTCTCCTACCTATAATTTCACCTTGTGAAAGTCATATACTGTATTAGTCAGGATAAGCTGAGTTTTGCTGTGGCAACAAACGTTCAGGTCTCAAAGGTTTGTTGCTCACTTTTACTGCAGTCTGATACAGGCCATCTGCTTTGCTTGGTGGCTACTTTTTAACAGTAGTCAGATTTGAGTTGGTTCCAGGTTACAGCTTTGTTGTCTCTGAATTCTTCACTTCCAGCCATAGTGGCAGGAGAGAGAGCATACATGGAGCTCATGTCCTCTTTTTACTGTCCCAGATAGCAAATGTGTTAGGGTCTGTGATCAAAGGAGTGAGACTGATACAAAGCGAAGGTCAAGCAAAGCTTTATTTTGCGCCAGCACCAAGAATCAAACTGACCGGCAGGGCCGCCTCTTACAGAGAGAGCGACCCCTCTCAGACTCACAGACTAACTTTTATAGGGCAAAGGCCATGTGGTTGAGCCTGGCCACACACATGTGGCCAATGAGATTGTAACACACAGAGAAAGTTGCATAGTCATGCTAGGTCATACACAGGTGGCCAATGGAATTACAATTCACCCTATAGTAGCTATTGAACTAGCCTATCACCTTGGTCAGAATTGGTGCCCAAAAGGCACCCAAAAGGCAGGGCCCACATTCTTTGGTGGTTAGGGAAAGAGTGATTGGATGTCTCCACCCGGAGACATTCAGGCTCTGTTATCAGGGACTGGTTGACCATATTTTACTGGTTTCCCGGACTTGCTTTTAAGTAAGTTCCTTTTGGGGGGCAGGGTCAGTTTAAGTTTTTCTGCATAACCAACAAAATCACTGTTTAACCGAGATGGAATTGCTCTGGCTAAATAGGCCCTTACAAATGTCACTCATTACCTCACTCACACACACTCAGAAACCAGAATCAGTCACACAAACAGGTCGAGCACTAGTATTTATGTCATGTGTTATTATTTGTTTTGTTATGTCCAACCCAAGCAAGGATTCAAAAATGAAGAAAGGTCCATTCTAAAAGCTTGCCAAGTACTACCAGCTAAATAAGACCCAGGTCCAGCTGAGGAACTCTTAACTGGGGCATGGGAGTGGGGAAAGAGGCACATGAAGAAATGATTGGGCTATACGTAATTATCTAGAGGTTTAAATGAAGTTTGTAGAAGTCAGAGGCAGGAGTGATGAGTCCTACGATAATCAGGTAAGGCTCTACAAAGGAACAGACTTGAAAGATGGTCCTTAGGTTTTTGAAGGATTAGGAGTTCACCAGCTTTTGAAGGATTAGGAGTTGGGATGAATGGATCCCCTAGTAGAGAAAAAGAAACTTAGGGTCAGACTTCCTTCCTCTTTTTTTTTTTTAATTTATTTTTTATTTATTTTCAGCATAACAGTATTCATTATTTTTGCACCACACCCAGTGCTCCATGCAATCCATGCCCTCTTGAGCCAAAGTCAACAGGAGAGACTCCTTCAGTTCACCAGGTTAAGCCTCTTTAAAAACAGTGAGTTCATAAACACGAAGGCCTCCGGTTCACAGCACCCCAAATAATTGGTAAAAATGAGAAGAGAGAAAATAGAATAAGGACTTTGAAGACAGAGCAAAGGAAAGACCCTCACAAATTACTCCCTGCTAAGGTGGCTAAATAAAATTTTGGTTGGCACCAGTGGCCTGTCTGCTGTGGTATTATTGGAAAGAAAAGCTCAAAGTGATGATCTCTGCCTTTGCCTGGGGGTCCCTCCCACTCGTTATTTACCACCCCCATCACCCTGGAAGACTGACATTTAGGCTTAAGAAATTGGAATCCAAACCCAAAAACATTATTTCCAGAAAATGACAGGATATAGAATAGAACCCTCTGGAGGGTACTGTCCCACTGGGGGGGCTGCCGCAGCTCCTTTTGATGTGGGGCCTTTCAGAAAAGTTTACTAGTCATAGTACCTGGAATTTGCATAGCATTTAATCATTTGCAAAGCACTTTTAAATATCCTTTCCGTGAGCCTCTAAAAAAATAAAGACCAGTGTTGAGAAGGGTGTGGTCAGCTGGTCACTTCTTTGTATTATTGGGAGAAAATGTTTATTGCTGCAGCCTTTTTGGAGGGCAATTTGGCAAACCTAAGCAATCACACTTTTAGAAATTTATCCCCTAACTATGTCTGCACAAAGGTTAAAGAGAAATATGCAAGTTAGTTCATTGCAGTAGTATTTGAGCTAGAAAAAAGGTGAGGGCAAACCTTACTATCGATTGGGGAATATCCAAAAAATTCATGACATGCTGGAACTAAGAAATATTACCTATTAGAAAATGAGAGATATTTGAGGTCTTGCTATGGAAGAGTATCCACGATTAATTACTTAGTAGAAGTCCCAAGGATGTGTAGTGTGTGTGTGTGTGTGTGTGTGTGTGTGTGTGTGTGTAATTTGTGTAAGCACAGGTATTATATCTACCTGTGAGATGGTTACCTCTTGGGAGTGGGCTTGAGGTTGAGAGGGACATTAAATGTGTACCCTGTATAATTCCTTATGCAAATACAAAGCTAATCTCTTGCCCTGCTTTCTAAGTATGTGTATCACCCCCAATAGGACAGGCAGGAGGAAAGCAAACAACAACAAGCACTAGGAGGCTTGTCCTATGTCCCTGTCCTCATGGAGTCCCCCAGGTAAATGAGATCTTAGGCCAGTTGCTGTAAGTTCCAGGTTCCTTATCAAACAGCATTATCTTTGTAGCTGGTGTGCAGGAGTGCGGGATGCAAGAACACCTGACTCCAGAGGCCCAAACAGACCAGGTCTGGCCCCTGGCCGCTGACAAAACCCAAAGACAGAGAAACAACGGTGGTGAAAAAGAAAGGGATTTCTTTGAATGAGGCCAACATTAGGAAAACAGTGGAGTAACATCGCAGACTGTCTCTAAAATGCAGAAAAGATTTCCAGGCATATTAGGAAAACATGGGCAAAAGTGTGTGTCTCCCTACAGGGAGGCAGGGAAGTTTCAATCAGTCATTGTCTGGGAGTCAGTCATGGGCAGAGTCAATCACAGGCGGGTGGGGTCTTGCGGACTCAGGGAACTCCTGGCTGCTTGAGGGCAGAGTTTTGGTTCCCATCTGGGGATGCTTTGCCCACAGGGTCTTTTGCCTGAGCCAGGAGACAAGCTGGAAACAAGGACCCAACTAAAATGTTTGAGGTCAATATGGAGGCAACCAAAGTTCTCTTCCACCTCGACCTTCCCAATGGCTGATACCTGTGTGTGACTTTGCACACACGCCAGCCATTTTTGAAAACAGCTCTTTCCCCAGTGTGAGTGGACAACCTGTAATCTGTGTCTCTTCTTTACATACCTGGGGTACGTATTCTTTAACCCGGTGAGCTATCCGAGAACTGTAGTTCTCAATCATCGTTGCACATCAGAATCATGTGGGGAGTTTTATTTTTTTATTTTTATTTTTTTAAAGATTTTATTTATTTATTTGTCATAGAGAGAGAAGCAAGAGCAAGCACAGCCAGACAGAGTGGCAGGCAGAGGCAGAGGGAGAAGCAGGCTCCCCGCCAAGCAAAGAGCCGGATGTGGGACTCGATCCCAGGACGCCGGGATCATGACCTGAGCCGAAGGCAGCTGCTTAACCAACTGAGCCACCCAGGCGTCCCAATGTGGGGAGTTTTAAAAACGATTCATGTGTAGGTCCCATCCCCAGAGATCCTGATTTAATTAGTCTGGGGTGTCCGGGCACCAAGATTTTAAAAATTTCCCAAGAAATCCCAACATACAACCAAGGTTGAAGACCACTGTTCTCAAATTTAGACTCATTTGTGCAAATAAATGACTACCATTTTCTAAATGCTTTTGTCTTTACATCGTCTTTTCAGCACTTCCCCCCCCACACTATTTACAGCCACCATGTATTATTTTTAAAATTACAGAAAAGAAATAAAGAAAAATGTTCTTGATGCAAAAAAAAAAAAATCATATTGCTAATTGATTTTGGAAAGTTCTAGAATTTCTCAATAGTATGTGCAATGGATGCAAATGAAGACATCCTCTCCACTTACCAGTGAGGAGATTGAGGCATCGGAGGGATGATGGAATTCACCACGTTCCACATTGATCAAACAAAGAATGGGATTCATATCTATGTCATCATATCTGTGTCATCTGGGCCATCCATAGAACCCTTTCTCCGGCACCACTGGACTAAGAATTAGCCGTAAATGAGACTCCTTGTCGACCAGCTCAAGGAAGTTGGGAAAAGAGAAAAATCTAGAGGAGGTCATTCTGGTTAAAAGTGACAAAATTCAGACTTCAAGTCCTGCTCTTCCATTGTCAGCCTGGGACAAACTGCTGACATCTCTGGCCTCCAGCTTTCTGGCCTTCCTTATCTTTTACCTATGCCTGCTCAGACTCCCCATGTGCTGCTCTGTGTGGGGGATCCACAGGCTCCAGGTAGCTACTGAGTCCTTGAAATGTGCTGAAAATGACTATGATTGTATTTATCTATTTATTTGAGGTAAAGAGAGTGGGCACTGGAGAGAGAGAGCACAGGCAGAGGGAGAGAGAGAAGCAGGATCCCCACTGAGCAGAGAGCCCGATGTGGGACTTGATCCTAGGACCCTAGGATCATGACCTGAGCTGAAGGCAGAGGCTTAAGTGACTGAGCCACCCAGGGGCCCCTTTAGTTTGTTTTAAATTTAAATGACTTTAGATGAAAACGTATCTAGCCACATATGGCTAGCGGTGGGATAGTGGACAGTGTTATTCAGAGTGGTTTTAGAGGACGCCCCACCCACACAGAGAATGATTGCCGAACAGGAAAGTTGTATTTGATGACACCAGGCTTGTACATGGGGTGAAGGTGGATTTTTAAAAACTGGCTTGAGAACCGTTATGTAAAGCATAAAGTCAAAACGGTTCAGCTGGGCATTTGCAATCCAGCTGCTGTGTCTGCCCTTACATTCCAGCCACACCAATATTCATTAGGCTCCAAAAGACCCTCATTTTTTCTCATGCCGTTGTTCCCTCTGCATCTGCTGCTGGCCGCCATTCTCTACCTGGATTCTGCCCTGCCTTCAAGACACCTGGATGCACCTGCACTGGGAAGCCCTTCGACCTTGTCCAGCTCCCCGGTGCAGTGACCCACTCCTTCCTACTTCTCCCAGCACTTAGCTGGCTCTCATCTCTTTACATTCTGGGTAGTGGTTCAGGTCTCAGGAGGAGACTCTTGGAGACAGCACAAGGCGGTATGCTCTGTCCTCTGATGGAGAGAACTTGGGGTTACTCTGGAAACTCAGAGAAGGGGTTACCAGAGCCAGGCTGAAGGGGAAGGGGTTCTTCGAGAAGCAGCTGTGAAGACAGGACAATGGGAGCAACAACATTTTTGAGGGGAAATGCCTGTGGGATAAAATAGGGCTGGAGCTGGAGAGGCTGAACAGGCCGTCAGATCATAGCGCGAACACCCCAAAGCTTCCAGAGCGGTGTCTGGGCCCTGAGCCAAATGTGCTCCCAACGACTGAAGATCTTTGAGGTGCCTGTACACCAGATACAGAGGGCGATGCATGAATTAAAAACACCTGTGAAATCACTTCATACGTGACTAAGTGCTACACAAATGAGAGTCGTTTTTATGGTAAACCTCTAGGAACAGCTTTAGTGGCTACTACAGGAGAGCACTGTCAAGCTAACCAGGAGGCCCGCAGGTGGAGAGTGACCAGTTAAACTACAGAGGTTGTTTTGAAATTGAATAAGAGATGGTACACAAAATGAAGGCTTTAGTTTTGCTATCACAGCTTCTTTCTAAATGAGCTCAGATTTTGGATTTGGCAACTGGAGAGGCTGCGAAACTCCTTTTCCCTGGGGTATTTAAGATTGAGAACAACAAAGCCACAAGGGTTGAGTAAGTGTCTGCCATACGCTTATCCCCGTGCTGAATGCCACAGGGGATCAGAACCGTAAGAGGAACATGTTGGTGAGAGGAGACCTAAACTCATAAATGACAGAAACAGAAGAGACCACATAGGTATTTTGTCTGTAATCCAGACAGACACACTATAGCCTGCTCAGAGGAAGGAAGCAGCAACTTGTCACGGGCTGGGAAACCAGGCAGAACCCACCCCACAATGGTGCCCTATCAACTCCTCTAATCAAGGTTAAGTAACTGACATGACAGAAACAAGATAAAGAGGGGAGTGAAATCAGCCACATGGAACGAATGGAAATCTGAAATGGAAGTTTATCATTAGGTGACTGAGTAGGATGTTCCTTGGGGTTCTGGACACCACGTCCCACGCTTCTGGGATAAACTCATGTTTCCCTCTGAGTTTCTGAGCCACTGACCTGACCTTTACTCACCCCATCCTTCATGCTTTCCAGGTGAGGGGCAGTTCCGGTGCTCTCCCAGCCATAGATGGGTCTAATTGGCATTCCCACCCCCAGCCCTGGCCTCAGATTCCCTTTTCAGGGAGCGGGAGGCTTGGGCTGAGTCATCCCAGTGATAAACGCTGTAGTCACTCTAGGGAGGTGTCCCCAGATGCCCCTGCTGGAGGGCAACCAAGTGAGTAACCCTGCCAGTGTCACATGGTCCTGGAATGGAGCTGGCTTGTGCCCGGGCCAGGTCCATGCAATGAATGAGGTTGCTCACAACACACACAGACCCTGATGGGCTCCATTGAAGGGACTGGAGGTCCATCTGGGGGTCTTGTAGACTTACCTGAGCCTTCAGAAGGAAGGCTTTTGACCCAGTACACAGGCAACTAATTCCCCCATGACAGAGTTCTAGAGAAGAACGTTCCTGGGGCAATGGTGCCTGCAAATGCCTGGGAGGAGACGTGAGGGAATCACCGGTCTTCTTCCATGCATTTCCTTTCTCTCATCACAGCTTCTGCAGCTCACACAGAAATGCAAGCAGCTTGCTCACCTGGGCAGAGAGGGAGAGAAGTGGCAATCTCCCAGATAAGGGATGGTGTGAAAGCTAAGAGCCATTATCAGACTCTGAGTCAGGAACTCAGGTGACCAGAATGCTTCCTCTGGGAGTTGATCATCGTGGCCAGAATTGGGAAAGATGGCACAGCAGCTCAAGCAGTGGGCTTTGTGCAGCCTTACCCAAGGGAATTTCTTCCTGGGTCCCATGTATTACTCATGGTAAGGTTTGGATATTTGCTCTAGGTTTTAGTATGTACGTCCTTTTAGTTGATCGTCCATGTCCTTTTTGAATTCTCATATTTTCTCTCTTCCTTCCTCCTGCCCCACTGCCTCCTACTTCCTTCTGTCTCTCCCTCTCCTTCTCCCCACTCCCAACCCAGATTGACATCTGTGCCCTGCAGTCACTCCATTTTATGGGAGCCATTAATTTTTGGTGGTCGGCTTGTGCTTCCTCTCTCTGCATCCCTTTCAGTGTCTGTCCAGGGGCTCATGCTCGAAGTCGGGGTACCAGAAGTGACAGCCCATCAGCGGGTAGCAGAAGATGCTTAGATTCCCCTCCCCCAAGGGCTTGTCCTGCAGCAGCACACAGCTCATCATTTCCAACAGGAAACCATCCCACCTTCTGGGGTTAGCTACAAAGGTCAATGATATTCCTCTCAGAACACCATCAGTGGCTTCTATATCTAAAAATGATGGTAAATTAGAATAGCTTGTGTGTGTGTGTGTGTGTGTGTGTGTGTGTGTGAACGTCAACTTTCAAAATTCTTTCCTTCTTTCCTTCATTCACCAGTATTTTTTTTTTTTACATCATTTTACTAACAAAACATTCCCTTATATTCAGAATAATAGCCCAGGGACACAGAAGCACGTAGAGAACATTCTGCTGATCTTGTAGATGGGCAAACTGAGCTCTAGACAGTGAATTGTGGGTCACTCAGATTCCTGGTGGGAAAACAGCGTCTAGAGATTAGGTCTTTTGATCCTCCACCATAAGGGCCCCTTTTTCTAGAATAGGTGAAATATACAAAAGTTTGTATATGTAAGGATCAGATTGGTTCAGATAAACAGTTCTGGCTTTGGAGCTAAGAAACATGAGTTCTAGATCCAGTTTAGTCCTAGCTTACTTTGTATCAATATAATAGATGACATCATTTAGATCACATCATTTCTCTGAGCCCCTGCTTCAGCAAAAATGAAGTGATGAGTGTAAATGACTTCCAAAGTGGCTCCAAACTCCATCATTCCAAAAGTCTACCTCCCTAGAACTAAGGAAATGGTCCTGAATGAAGAAGACTCTGGGTCTTTGAGAACCGGTGTGTCTTGCTGCGCTCGGCCTGTCCAGTGCACGGGTGGGGTGCCCTGGTAAAGCAGCAGGAATATTTTCCAGGTTGATTTGTCTGTGTAGGTACACCAGAAAGCAACCTAGAGTGTCCTTATTGAGTGTGTTCAGGTGTCCCCAAAACCTTGTCACTGGCCTATACAGAGATCTTCTAGAGTGAAGATATCTTTGGACATGGATTTTTTTTTTTTTTAAACTACTTGGGATGTTCAATTATCAGTGTTTCATTATGCAATGTTCACCCATCTGGGCAGGTCACAAATTAGCACTTATTAAAACATTGGCAGAGATGAATTGATCAAATTAGCCCTATGCCTTTTACCTACATGAATAATTACCCAGAGAACCTGGGACTCAAATGGTGAGGTAAAAAGAAGGAAGGCTAGAGGCTGTGTCTAGAGAGATTCAGATAAGATACCATTGATAGTGGGGGTAACAAAAGAGAGTGGTGGCTAGTAGGGAATAAATAAATGAAACATTGTTGATAATAAACTTGGTCAATGTGTCAGGATGGCTGTAGGAGTTCAGCTTCTTTCAAACAGAAAGAGGACTAGTGTTAGCAGTGGCTAAAGTCTTGGGACTGGAGAAGATGCCTGAAGATTGCTTAGCCCAGTGACCTGGTTCCAGACAAGAAATTACTTGTGTCATCTAGAAGAGAAAATTTTATTATCTAACATTGAGTTAGTGTCCATTATGCATCAGATATTATTTCTAAACTTCACAACAACCATGAAAAAGAAATATGATGATCTTCATTCTATGTGAGAACCAGAGGCTCAGGGGAGTACTTCGCCAAAAGCCACCTAGAAGGGCTCGGTTTCTTTAACCGAATGGTAGATGTCTTCTCCATTGTGCTGAAATCCCTATCAGTGTCAATCTTACCGACCTCCAAGGAGGAGTGCTTAGTAATATTTTCCATTAGTAATATTAGTAATGTTTTAGTAATATTAGTAATATTTTCCATTAGTAATATTTTCCATTAGTAATATTTCCCTCCATCCAGTACAAGTCTTCTTTTCATTACGTTCTCATTGAAGATAAAGCCCAATTGATTAACATTCTTTCTATGCTTCCCCTTCATAAAGATATTCTTCTGGGTCCTGATTTTGAGGAAATAACCTTTTGACTTTAATTCATGGTCATTGTTTTTGGTGCTGTGATTTGAACTATGGGTTTTTGGGTGGGTTTG
Source organism: Mustela putorius furo (assembly GCF_011764305.1). NCBI lineage: Eukaryota > Metazoa > Chordata > Mammalia > Carnivora > Mustelidae > Mustela > Mustela putorius. The sequence continues at coordinate 20,148,687 of NW_025421402.1, read as the reverse complement.
GACAGTGATAGTAAGTGGTCTCTCGCGGTCCAAGTCCAGGCTACCCATTGAGTTTCATTGTAGTAGTCTGTGCACAATGTCCCCCAAGCCCTCCTGTCCCATCTACTGCTTTTAATGTGGATGTACCTTTGTTATGACATTTGCATTAGCCCTTTACTTTGTTCTGGAGTAGTTTGTTCACTAGGCTAATTTCCTCTATTAAGTGAAGACTGAGTATCCTCAATGGAGCAAGTTAACTTTCAGTAAGATTCATTTCTGTATTATCTTTTCTGCTGTAAGTTGTTCCTCCTTTACATCCCAAGATGGTAGCCAAACATTTCTATTACCTTGACTGAAATATTTGTTAGTGTTTTTTGTGTTACAGTCCCCAAAGCAGATGTTACCAGACCCCCAGAGACAATCTCTAAGGAGGTTTTTATGATTAGAAGCTTCATCTTTAAGTTAGAGGTAAGTTTTCCAGGGTGGGGGATATCAAGGGTTGGGATGAATAGAATCTGCTAGACTGGGATTGGGGAAGGAGTTTTCTTGAGAGGAGGCAAGATACTGCAAGTTCTATAAGTAGTGAGGCATACCTTACTATGAGAGACTCTAAGGGGAAGGCAGGCTCTCAAGGGGAGTGGTGTTTCTTGGTTACTTACACATGCTGGACAGTGTTTGAGAAGAGGTTTGGCAGAAGACAGCAGAGCTGTCTACATTCATAGACAATAGCAGGCTATCAAAAAGTAGTGTTGACTAAAATCAGAACTCTGGACTGGTTTAGACCCCAAGACAAAAAGCAGCCTGTCATGATAAAGATTAGAATTTACATTTACCTTGATGAGTGAAGGTTTTAAGCAGATTGGATTTGATTTAAAATAGTAAAAGAGCTCTATATTTTTCCTAGTTCGAAATAATAAAGTAAAAAAAATACCTCATACCCTCATCTTTCCTCACTCTACCTTAACTATCATATGGCTTCTCTGGTTCATCATGCTTCTCAGTATATCTTTTGGGTTATTTCAGCAGCCCATGACCAACTCACGTTTGGTGACTTGATGTAAGGACTCACTTATTCTTATGACTTAGGTTTATTAGAGCAACAATTCATAGCAAAAGCAACAAGAGAAGCGTACATATTTGGTGGTGTCTAGGGATGTGAGATATAGGCTTCTGAGTTCTGTCCCATTGGGGGCCATGCAATACATACTTTTTCTATAGAGAATTTACAGCAACATATGTATAATGTGTCTGCCCTGGGAAGATCATTCCGATCTCAGGATCTGAAGCTTTTAAGGAGGGTTGACCATACAGGCACATACTTCTATGCACTTAGCCATGCTAACCAAACTTGCCCTGCAACAAAATCAGATACATCATGACTCTTGCTAAGTAATCCTGCAAAGTCTTTACTAGTTGGTACAGTATGCCCCCTTTACCTAGGCATACAGAGTATCATCATTCAGTAACACAGAGAACACAAGGAGTTGCCCAAGGGCCAGTTATGGTTCCAGGCTTCCCTGGACATGTAATGACTCAGCAACCAGACCTTCTGTGTCAATTCCTTCTTCACAGTTGCTAATTAAATACACAACATTTATAAAGATATAAAAGGAGAACTACTAGAATTCTCAAATATTTAAAAACCACCATATAATTAGCTGTTTTCTGTTCTGGATCATTTTTTAAAAATATATTTTTTAAGATTTTATTTTATTTATTTGGGAAGGGGGAGAGGGGCACATGCCACACTCAGTGTGGAATCCAATGCAGGGCTGGCTTGATCTCACGACCCTGAGATCAGGACCTGAGCCAAAACCAAGAGTCAGATGCCTAACCAGCTGCACCACCCAGGTGCCCCAGTTCTGGATCATTTTTTTACATGAATAAACAGACACACACACACACAGACACACACACACACACACACACACACACACACACACAGGCAGGCCTTGTTAATTATATCATTATATATATGTTAACCACTGAGAACAACAAAAGTTAATTGAAGAGTGTTGATGGCATCAAACATGCCACCTCACTCATCAGGTGCTCTCGTGGCTGGGTTGGAGCTCCTCCCAAGGATGTTATCAGAACTTTATACTTTTCTTATCTCACTTCTCGTCCATTTGCATAATTAATGCTCATTTATTGGTGGTTCTCCCTCTCTAGAAGGTGAGCATCTTGAGTATCTAGACTATGTCTTGTTTACAGATAAAACTCAGCACCTAATGTGGGACCTGGACCCTAGCAGGTAATCAATAAATATCTTTCAAAGAAGGAATAAATGAGTGAATGAGTGACTTTTTCTTGTCTGGCAGCTCTATACCCTCAGTTATGATCCTTTCTCCAGCAAGACTTCTTCCGCCTATTTTGGATCCTTGTAATCAATGTTCAAAACTGTGAATATTCGGGGCACCTGGGTGGCTCAGTGGGTTGAGCCGCTGCCTTCGGCTCGGGTCATGATCTCAGGGTCCTGGGATCGAGTCCCGCGTGGGGCTCTCTGCTCGGCAGGGAGCCTGCTTCCCATTCTCTCTCTCTCTCTGCCTGTCTCTCCATTTACTTGTGATTTCTCTCTGTCAAATTAAAAAAAAAAAAAAAACTGTGAATATTACATGTAAACTCTCCAGGCTCTACTGTATTATTATATGGAGACTTTCTTCCCAGCATCTTCTAGTTGGTAGGAAAAATCTGGGGCTTCCTTTGACATTAGCCCCCGAAGTTTCAGTCTCATGTACCTGTCATATGCCTGGAACCTAAACGGTCCACATGAGACTCAGAAATCCCCCAGTTCAAGCTCAATTCCCCAGACACCCTCTTGCTCCCACATTTTGTTCTCATTTCAGAGGACATGTGATACTTGTTGATTTTGTACCTTCTTCCCACTCCCTTTCCTTTGTTTTCAGCTTGTAAAAAATTTGACTTTTTTCCTAAAATTTCTTTCTCCTGTTTCCTCCCATAATTATCTTTTTTTATTATTTTATTTTTTTTTAAATGGGGAGTCCATGGACTGCCTCTCCCTCCAGGGATTTACAACACTGCTAGATGTGGCTAATGCATGCACAAGAGATGTAATGCAGGGATCCCATAATCCTTGAGGGTGGCCTGGACCCTAGCACCAGAAACTCTGAAAACCTAAAAGCCAAGAATAATGCTTTAGAATTTTCCTGTCCCCGCAATTCATTTTCAGTAGTGAGATCTCTTTAAAAGGGGCTTCAAAAATAACTTTAAAAGTAGTGCTTGCAAGATTTGAAATCTAGTCAATTAAATGAATCCAAAATATAAAGCTTAAAACAAACAATTTTTTTTTTCCTGTTCAGTCAGTATGAGGGAGAGATAAAACAATGTCCTTAGATAATCCATGTCATATACTTGGCCCTTTTTCATAGATCCCAACTAAAATATATTCAATGTCTGAATATAATTTGCCCCTAAAGTTCAAGGCAGAATAGAACAATCTGTGGTCTCATTTTGGTTTGTTTTGGGGTGGAGGAAGAGGAAGGAGAACAGATAATAGAATTTATATTAACTTAAAGAGGGTAATCTGTAAATACATCTCCCTTCCATTACCGCCTCACCCCACCCCAAAACATATTCCAACACACTGCATTTGAACCTCAACCTTTCTAAACCAAAACTACATGGAACATTTTTATTTGAGTAAATGCCTTATTTCTTGCTTTGGCCAACTTATAATCTCTCCTAAATGAGGACTCTTTACCCATAAAGATAACAAAACATATTTTTAAAAAATCCAAATCCTGGACTTCCAAGAAATAAAATCACAGAAGTTCCTCTTGCCCATTGTAAGCTGCTTGATAATAGGTAGTCAGTGGAGCAAACCATAGTAGACTCTCTTGAAATGAAACTGCCTGGATAATCGTTATTCAGTTATCTATAGAAGACTTATTTTGTGCCCAGCCTGAGCTAAAGACAACATAACAGCACAGGTAGATGAGCTTTTGGATCCCATGGACTTGGGTTTGGGTCCCAGCTGTACAATTTACTAACAGTCTTATATTGGCCAATGCACTTAGCTTCTACGAGCTTAAGTTTCCTGCTTTATAATATGGACATATTGATAACTATTTCATTATTTGCGGGAAGGATTCATTTAAATAAGCAAATTTATGTGAGGTTCTGGGCTCTATGCCTGGCACATTAAAAGTTGTCAGTAATTGTTAGCTATTATGATAAGGATGGAATGAATTTCAAGGGATGATAAAATATCGTTCCCACTGTTAAGACACCTTTCCTCTAGTTCCAGAGTCAAAACCAACATTCACAAAACATGATGAATAATGAAAGTTAGTATTGAAACAAATGTTAAGTTATCTGACTTTACAGATTAGGGGATTTGTCAGCGGGACTTGCGTATCTATGAATACCAATGCTGAGTTGCAATGCATCATCCTTTTTTGGATATTAAATATAAAATTAAATTAATTACATTTATTAAAAAATCAGTTAAATTTGCTAATAGATTTCTTATAGATTACAAGCTAAAAATAAAGATACTTAATGTATTTTTCACCTTAACTCAATTATTTCCAAATATTTGGACATCTAAGCAAAGAGGGCTATTCTTTCCTGCATAATTAAAGGATACATGTTGGTTACATGTGGAGGGTGTTTCAGGTTGATGGACTGAAAGTGGCTCCTTTGCAGTTTTCTTGCTGGTCTGAAGTTGTTATTATGCTACTGGTCCTAGCTTCCAAGAATGGGTCACGGACAAGGGCCAAAACTGTAAACCAGGCTACAATCCATAACTGAGAACATATTCCTAAATTCAGATTCTCTTTTCTGAGTTTTTGTTGGGTGAGGGTTCAGGGAATGCATTCATCAAATGCTGTTCCAAGCACAATGTCACCCTCCCCATAATTTCAGAGTAAACAGACCTCAGTAAAGTGACAGGTATAAAATATTGTGGACAAGGTCAGAACCATTAAGAGGTCCTTAAAGAACCTCATGTACTCACTGGGGTAAGAGGAGTCATGGCAGGCCCCTGTTTTACAGGGAGGTCACTGCCCGGAGGCATGGGACCAAAGTGCACAACAGGACGTAGTGATTGCCACGTGGTCAGGCGTAGGTGCCCTGCCCCTCACTGGGTTTTGACATTGGCTTGTCATCAAGGGCTGCCAGGTGCCTTCTCTCCCCCCACCTCCCCCAGCCTATTATCTGGCTCTGTATAGGGACATAAATATTTAACATTATCTCCAGGAAGAAATTTAGAATCAGAGGCTCTTGGGGTTGGAGGGGACCTTTACGGTCACCCCATCCAAGGACTGCCCTGAAGCACCAGTCTCTTCTGCTCCGTCTTTCCAAGAAGCTGATTAGCTGTTTGTAAGAACAGCTGCGGGTGAGGATGTGATCCCTGTACAGATGTGGGCTTCTCTCTCTCAGGACTGTTCTTGCAAGTATCAATCCACTTGTAGATTGGATAGTCCTTGAGGACCGACTGTGTGCTATTTACCATCATAACCACAGTGCCTAGTGAAGAACTTAGCATTTAGTAAGTGCTGGTTGAATTATAATAATAGGTAACAGTTACTGAGTACTTAACGTTTGCCAGACCCTATACACGTCACCTTCCCTGGACTGACTCATTTAACCTTCAAAACATTCCTTTGTAATAAGCATTCTTCTTATCTCTGTTTTTGCAGAATAAAAGCATTAGATTCAGAGAGACTGAGTAAATTACCTGATGTCATGTGGCCGGTTCGTGATAAAGTGGGGATTTAATGCAAGTGTGGGGATGAAATGCCAATTGAATATTACCCCCACCTTAAAAGACCACCAGAGAATTGGGCTATTGATAAGGTAACTTCTTTGTTGTAAATCTCAAGGACATTTGCAAACCAAGGGAGACTCCTGTCTTGCAGGATTGTGATCTCAGCAAGTTAACTATTGATCATTTTATGGCAGTCAGGGGTGCCTGAGGAATGCTACACCTATGGAGGGGAGCGGATGGAAGGGGGGGGTGCAAGGCGCCAGCTCTTGCTTTGTCCTCAGCCAGCCTCCTGCTCCTTCAGGGATTTAATGCAAGTGTGAAGCTCTGAGCTTGAACTCTTAATTGCTAGTGTAAATGAAAATAAATAAATAAATACACAAATGAGGAAAAATCAATAGACCTGTCACTTCTGCTATTATTCTTAAATCTCTGTTTGTGGCTGGTCGAATACCTCTCCATGCGACAGGAGTCCTATCTCAAGCCAACCTCAGGTTGTCTGTCCTTCTTTTCCCCTTTTCCAACTGCGCATCATTGTTTGTATGTTCCTGTGGGGATGGTTCCAAGTACCTTCATCCTCCGGAGATCCTACATGGACTCAGCTAGAGGATGTCCTTTAAATTATCTTGGTTATTCATATCAGACCTTTTACCCGGTCGAATTTTGAACAGATTGCCCATCCTTTCATTTGGTGGGCATCTTCCTGGTGGGCTCCTTTGGTGGGCCAAGCTTCTTTCAAGTGTGGAGTCATGTATGCCCTGCAAAGCCAGCTGCTCCCTGACTCCCTACTATCCCCCATGCCCTGTGGTGCTACCTGAGTGATAAGATTCTGCCCAATGACTGACCCTCCACCCCCTAACACACACACATAGACAGTTGGCCTTTCTGCAAATGCTGCAGTAGTGAGTCCCAAGGCACTCTCCCTCATATCAAGTCCCTGGACCCAAATCTGGTCTCATCAGCTTGAAGCCTCATAGAAGATTACATGTTTAATACACATGACATATCTGAATTCTTTCATGCCATCCGGGGTACATTAGGTATAAAACTGATAGACACGCATGCGTCAGTAGTCTCATTGGATGCTCCTAGCAGCTGCTTCTAAAGAGGGTTGAACAGGGACTATGTGACTTTCGAAGGTAGAACAGCCCATCAGTGACAGATCAGGAGCCAGAACAAGGACTCGAGGCTTCTGGGCCCCCAGGCTCAGGCTGCTTTTGTCACACCACAGAGCTTTCGGATCCAGATGTCTAGAAAGCCACTTCCCACTTGGAGCCCTGCAGGCCTCTCCATTACTGATTTAACATGAAGGGGCTCTGGGAGCTGAGTTATAAATAAAGCTCATGTTGGCTCTAGGAAGGAAGGAAATCAAGTGCTCTGCCAAACTACCATTTTTCACGAGGCCCTACCCAGCCTGCTCTGTGACAGTCCTTGGTTTCTCGGGTTGGTGCAGTTACGCACCTCTCTCTTCTTTCCGAGTCATGCCGGTGCAGAGGTGATTAGGGAGGTTGGGGCATGGATGTCACTGTACCCACACTGCTCCATTTCCATCTTACTCTCCTTTTGTCTCCTAAATCTCATGGAAAGCTAGCAGGAAAAAGTCATCTGTTTGGAGAAAATACATCCTGTGACTCTACAAAGGAAGCAAAGAGTCTAGGGAAAATTAAAAGGTAAGCGAAGCCTCTTGATCACTTATAATAATGTGCCCCCCATCCCTACAGACCTCAACCATGCAGACCTCATCCGTGCAGCAGGCTCTGAAAATGGACGTGCTTACATGGGGGCCAACGAGTGGAGCAGGCCAGCTGTGGGAAATAAACAGAGAAAGGTGGGGACCATACCCCATCGGGAGGCTCGTCATGTCCCTTCCAAGGGGTTGGCTATTTCCTCCAGTTAAATATTGCTGCCGGAACTTCTGACTTGTCAAGAGGAGCCAGAACTTAGGGTTTATATAAATTGTTAAATGTCTGCAACAAATTCAATTAAAAACAACAAAATGAAGGCACCGAGTGGAACATGTGTGTCTCCTGGTTCCCGTTCTGCATCCCTGCAAAAAGAATGCTCTGACAGATGAGGCGGAAGCTAGTATTCCATTGTAGAGAAGAGCCAAAGCCAAAACAGTTGACGCACGAGGCCCCGTGGTACCACTGGCACGTGGCAGAGCTGGATTTTGTCTAACTCCAGAGCCAAGCTCTTCCCACTAGGCTGTGTTGCCTTCCATACCTACAAGGACATTGAAACAAACCAGTCTCAACTAATAAGACGGGATGTTGACCTATGGATCCTAAAAACAAGCAATAGGTCCACAAGTTACCACCTCCCAGAAACTCCTTGTCCTCTCTGGGCCACCATGTCTTCACTTGTTAAGTGAGATACCAGGACGAGAGGACAGCGGAGACCTCCAGATGGCAACTGCATATCTGGTTTCTGAGGTATGGCAACCCCTTGCACCTTAGCACAGCATGTGGCAGGTAGAAGACCCTCCAGAAACATTTCTTGTCTAAATGAGCATCTTACAAAATGCATTATGAAGTATCTGTGAGGTCTATAAGAAAGACTACTCCATCCGTTTATTCACGCAATTTACAGAGAGGTTTTGAGCACCTGGCTTGGATGAGTAACGTTCCGTGGGTTCCATGAGATGCATGAATGAATCATCCCTACATAAGAAGGATAATAATGATAAGAGCTAAGCTTTGTAGCATTCATCACACCTATGGTCAATGCTGTCCCAAGTATATCGTCATTTATTTAAATCCTTGCAATATCCTGTTGGACTAGGGTCTATAATTCTTATCCCCACTCTACAGGTGGAAAAGCTGAGGTGAAAAGACCCCAAGAAGTAGGCCTAAGGCCACACATCGAGTTCAGCGGAGCCTGATTTTAACCTCAGCTGTCAGGCTGCAGGGTCCACATTTCTAACCACAGTGCTATACACTTGTCAAGAAAGGAAGAAAAATAGCATTTTAAAAATCCTGCTTCTTGCCAGGTACTGACTTAGCCAGACACTTCTGCAAAACACTAAGGATTTATTTCTTATAGTAATGCCATAGGTTGATACTTTTATCCCCATCTTCTTATCAACTTGCTCGGTCGGTCACCCAGCTAGCAAACTATATAGCACAAGCTAGAAATGACAAGGCTGCAAGGGAGGGCCAGTGACACTGTCCAGAAGAGGATTCTGTGTCCAGACCGGGGGGAGAAAACCCCGTTCTCTACTCCCATGGCTGTCCCCTTTGGCTTCCTGTTGCTTTGGCCCCTGGATGGAGACACTGCTGAGGGCTTCACTTTCCCTGGTGGCCCAGAGGGCAGCAGTGGTCAATGGGAGGCCATGGGCCTCAAGCCCCTTACTTGTTTGTACTTCCAGTAGATTATCTGGGTCAGGCTCAAGATTAGTTATCCAAGGTTCTTTCCAGCATCATCTGGTATTTCCACTAAAATTCAGAGGTGCTTTAATTCCCGGTACAAAAGAGGATTTTCTCCCAAGACCACACTTCTGGGGAGCCGAGGGGCTGCTGCTTCTTCAGATAGGGAGGAGGCACTCAGGGAAAGTGGGCAGGGACTGGAGGCACCCCACGGGTCTGGTCTTGGAAGCCTGGCTGGGCAGAGAGGCAGGCAGTTCACCATTATTTGGGTTGGTGAATGCCTGGGTCGGTGTGGTCTTTTGGCCGGACGGTAAACCACAGTGGCAGGGCTGTCTCCCAGGATTAAGCTCTGCAAGTGCACCTCCAGGCTACGGCCTGGTACGGGAGAGCTTTCAGTTAATAAATGAAGCAGAAAGCACTGCCCTCTGGGTTCCTCTGACCCTGTGATTTGCTTGATTCTCCAGGAATAAACAAAACCCAAGGACTACCCAATTCGACATGCAAACTGTTATCTCAAGCCTAGAGAGAACAGAATGCAAAAGCCATTGTGTCTAAACATTGACCAGATGTGTGAAAAACTTACTTTAATGAGGGACGCTGTGACTCACTAAAGCAGTAAAACATGGGTCCTGATGTTTTAAATTACCTTTTGATGGTTTAAAAAAATCCATGTGCTCTTTTAGTGGAAAGACCGCATTGGAATGTTGGCATCTGAATTCATGGTTTGATTTTCAGACAAAGCTCTTCTGTGCTAAAAGACCACCACTCAGGGGCTTGAGTGTTGAGAGCAAAAGCTTGACTCCTTTGCCCCCAATTCTGGTCTTGAAAAAAAAAATCATTATTGTCTCTTGCATATCCTAGAGTTTCTGTCCACTCCCCTGCCAGGACTCTTGTCTGGACCTCATCCCCATCAACCCCACTTCCGGGTTAACCCCTAACAAGTTTCCCTGTTTCCCACCTCACTGTCACTTTGAGGAATGCTGCCATGCAGGTCCTTCCTTTCTGCCTTCCTACTTTCCATTTGTGCTTTCATTCTGCCTTCTTCCTGGTAAACGCCCCGAATCATGTGCCTTGTTGGGTAATCCACTTGAATTTAAAACATGAGGAAGACTGAGTATGTCTACCTGAAGACTTAAAAAAGAGTCAAGGAAGAATGGCCTGTGGAATGAATTGAGTGTTGATGTTTCCCTGTTTCCTCCAAATTCATGTGTTGAAGCCTAACCCCCAAGGTGAAGGTGTTAAGAGGTTGGGTCTTTGCGGGAGGTGATCAGGTCCTGAGGGCAGAACACTGAAGAATGAGATTAGTGTCTTTGTAAAGAGAGTTCCCTTCTCCTTTCCACTGTGTGAGGTTATAACAAAAAGACAACTGTTAGTGAACTGGGAAGTGGGTTCTGAACAGACAACAAACCTACTAGCATTTGGGTCTTGGACTTCCCAACCTCAGAGCTGTAAGGGAAAAACGCTGGTTGGTTCAAAGTCATCTAGGCTATGGCAATTTTGTTATGGCAGCCCAAATGAACTAAGACAGCATGTAAACCTTTGGATGCAATATAAAGGTAAATTCTATTATAGAAAAGTATGCAGGATTCGGGTGTAATGCTCAAAGATGACAGTGGTGAACTGTACTTAGAGCAGGTGGTCATGGAAGGCTTTCTGAAGGAAATGGTATTTGAGTTCACTACTTAAAAAGATAAGTTGATATTCCCCAGAAGGAAAAGGCAGAAACGAACATTCCATGCATAGGCTTGAAGTGACCTGTCACATAAAAGGACATGAATATAGGGTGGGAAGAGACAGGGCTAGGGAATCAGGACAGGCTGGATTACACAGGGTGTTAGGTGCCATATCATGGTCTTCACATTTAGGTATCAGGGATCTAGGGAAGGATTTGAAGAGGGGAGAAGTAGATTTGGGTTTTCATTTTGAAAGATCGCCATGGTTGTAGGGGGGAGGATATCTGAAAGAAGTAAGGCTGTCAGCAGAGTAAGACCTAGACATGGAGTCCAGTGGTCCATGAGACAAACAATCAAGTCCTAAATCGAGAAGTGCTGGACAGGAAAAGTGAAGAAAAGTAGAATCAGTAGTACCTAGATGGTGACCAGAATTGATGCATCAGAGAAGGAGAAGAACAGGGGTCAGCTCCAAGGTTTCCGGCTTAATGAATGATGCCAAGATCCACTCAGTCCCAGGAATAAGAAAAACGGAGGAGCAGACTGAAGGAAGTAGGATCATGGGTGGTCAGTCCTATGAGAAACCGAGGCAGACATGTCCAGAAGGCAATTGACAATACAGATAAGGCATTCTGGGGGGCTCTGGCCTCCAGCCACTGACGGAGAATCAGGATGAAGATGTTATGTTTAAACCATAAGAGCGTGTGAGATTTTCAATGGAAAGCATAACCACATGAGTCCCTCAGAGGCGCTGGGTGGCCATAGCCCCCACAGTCTTTATGGCTTTGCCCTGTCTCCTGTGGGCAGTCTGACACTTGAACTAATGTATCATTTTCTCCTCGCCCTTCTTATGGCACAGACCCAAACTGTATTTCAGATCCAATCAACACCCTAGATTCCTGGATACCGAAAACAGAAAATACATGTAAATGAGCTGTACCAAATGTCTAGAGAGGGAATAACTCCCCTCCAGCCTTATGTAAGAGCATATGTAAAACAAAGAAAACAAAAGCAGGAGGGCATCCTGGGGCTTGTTGATCCTGGCTCGAGGACTGACTGCTTAGGAAGTGTGCAAAGCCAATAATGACTAATGTCCTCAAATATTACTTATTATTCATATAGCATAATCATAGTGAATACTGAAAGGAGCCCACACACTGCTTGTTTTGCTATTTGAACCATAATTTGACGTCTACCCAGAATGGCATCTCCATAGAAGAGCTATTAGTTTGCCTAGCTAAGCGATATTTAAGGAGCAGTCAATTCTACGGATTCTTTGTGCTTAATTTGCAGCTAAGTTCCAATTAAACCTATGTTGTATTTCATCAAGTTAAATTGCAGCAACTATTGAGTTAGGAAAAAATGTAAAATGATTTTGTTCGGCACTCAGTTAGACTGTGGTTTGCCCTGATTGTGATTAGAGAAGGATAGGGGGATACTTGGAATTCTAGAGCATAAGTCCATACTCGTTCTCTGAGAAGGTATGACTATTTATGTCTAGACAGTAAGTATTTATTGAAGACTCACAGTCCACCTGGACATTGTGGAGATCTCCAAAAATATATACAATATAGTTTATGGCTCCAAGAATTGAGACTATGGAGAGTGCCGTTGCTGGGGGCACACCCATGAAATGCCAAGGGGCAGTCCGGGTCATTTCAGCTGTCATAGTGATCACTTGTCTAAGAGTAGACCAGATTGCTTCACAATTGATCTGTTTTCCTTGTCCATCATGTAAGAGATAATAGAACTTGCCTGTCTCCACATTTACAGGGCAGATATCCAATGGCTAATGTCTACTGAATTCTAAATGCATTCCAGCATTGTTTAATAGACTGTACACATATTAACGAATACAGTCTTCACAACCTCCCTCAAAGATAGATATTATTGTAGGAGGTCACTTGATGTAATGAGCACTGGGAATTATATACAACTGGTGAATTACTAAATTCTACCCCGGAAACTAATAATACATTATATGCTGACTAAATTGAATTTAAATAAAAAATTAAAATAGAAAAGCAGATATTATTATCCCCACTTTGCAGATTAAGACACTGAGGCACAGGAGTGCTTGGGAGGCTCAACTGACAAAGCAAATGCCTTTGGCTCAGGTTAAAATCTTGGGGTCCAGGGAGAGCAGGCCCTTGTGGGGAATCTCTGCTCAGTGGGGAGTCTGTCCCTCTCCCTCTGCCCCTTCCCCTGTGCCCATGCTCTCGCCCTCTTAAATAAATAAATGGAATGTTTTAAGAAAAGGAAACTGAGACACAGAGAGTTTAAGTTCTGCACTCAAGGTCACACAGCACTCCTGCGGGGGAAGATTGCTTTTTGAAGTGCCCACAACTCTGAGGGTTAGAAAGTTCTTTCCATGTTGAATCCAAATCTGTCTATAACTCCTACCGGCTGGTCACAGTTCTGTCTTCTGGATCCAAACAAAATAAATGTAACTGATCTTCCCCATGTCAGCCCGTCGGTATTTGAGGACAGTGGTCATGTCTTTTCTCCAGTCTTCTGTATTCGACTAAGTAACCTCAGTTCTGGAAACCACGGTGAATCTGTCCACTTTGAAGGGGTCCCTCCTGAGCTGTTATCTGAGGGACAGGCACTACCATGCTGTCAATGTGCAAACAGAAGTGTTTCTGTTTAGCATCAAGCAGATCATTCCCCATTCACAAAATGGACAGAAAAGCTTATTTCTTTTTTTTTTTTTTTTTTTTAGATTTATTTATTTATTTATTTATTTGACAGAGAGATCACAAGTAGACAGAGAGGCAGGCAGAGAAAGAGAGAAGCAGGCTCCCTGCTGAGCAGAGAGCCCGATGCGGGGCTCGATCCCAGGACCCTGAGATCATGACCCGAGCCGAAGGCAGCAGCTTAACCCACTGAGCCACCCAGGCGCCCCGAGAAAAGCTTATTTCTATAGACATTTCTTCTTTGCCTCTTACCCACACTGGTAATACCAAGACCCATAAATATATCCTATCACGGTCAATAATAAAGACAGCTAAAATATATCAGGGCTTATTTCTGGCCCATCACTATTCTGTGATGTGTGTTTTAATTTAATTAAGCATCACCACACACCTATGGGTTAGATGCCATTTTTGTTCCTGTTTCAATGAAGAAACAGGGCACAGAGCAGTGAAGGTTGATGCTTTATTGTACAGCACGTGACGGCATAGTGACTAGCTATTCGTAAGGAGTGATAATGCAGAGGGACCACAGTGGCTTGAAAGAGCATATTTTTTTAAGGAACTCATAGAGTTTGGTTTTTAATAGGTACTTTTTTAGTAGGTATTTTGTCTTTCTTGTCTAAGCAACATCTTGTCTCATCTCTTACATGATTCTTAGATTCTAAGTTGAATATAGCAAGAATGAAGTATTTCCTTGGACTCAGACAAGACCCACCAACTAGTGGCTTCCAGTCAAGCTCCACTAACATTCTGCCTGCCTGGCGGATCAAGACCTGCCCCAGTGATGAGCCCCAGGTTAATTCGAGAAAGATCCCAAGATCAGTGGGAGACAGGCTATCAGCCAAGAAAGGTGCTGTGTTATGTGAACGTGAAATGTGACTTCTTCCTCCAGGAACCCCCAAATATGTTTCACCATGTCAGGGTGGAATCTGTTGAGAGATACTTTTATATATTAGAAACAGTAAATAGGTGGATGTTTCCTATTTGTCTTCTTTCTCTCTCTCTCTCTCTCTCTCTCTCTCTCTCTCCATCCTTTGTAGTTGGTATCTGGGCTTTGTAGTTCTAGCATCTATTTCATCCAAGAAGATGGGATTTTAAGGTGAAAACATTCTTGGGGCACCTGGGTGGCTCAGTCAGTTAAGCATCCGACTCTTGATTTCAGCTCAGGTCATGATCTCAGGGTGGTGGGATCAAGTTCTGCTTCCAGCTATGCCCCAGCATGGAACCTGCTTAAGATTCTCTCTCCTTCTACTCCCCTCACCCCACTCCTAAAAATAAATAAAATAAAATGAACACATTCTTGTAGATGGGTGCAGTTCTGCCCCTTTAGCATGATAGCACAGGGAGAGAAACCAGAATTCTAAAGAAGAAAACTCCCTGGGATAACAAAGGAGCAGGAAATTCCTGGAATGAAAGGTCAACTTCAGGTGATTTTAAAAAATGAAGTTAGAGGAAGGAGAGGTACAGAGAGAGAGAAAAGAAGGAGACAAACTTGGATAACCCTAGAATCTATGAAAGGGATGGTGCAAATCACCCAGTCCCCAGGACCACAAAATGTCAGCCCCCAAACACATGGTCACATGCTGATGCCTGCATAATCATATAAATTATTTCTTTTTTTTTTAAAGATTTTATTTATTCATTTGATGGAGAGATCACAAGTAGGCAGAGAAGCAGGCAGAGAGAGAGGGGGAAGCAGGCTCCCTGCTGAGCAGAGAGCCCGATGTGGGGCTCCATCCCAGGACCCTGAGATCATGACCTGAGGCTTTAACCACGGAGCCACCCAGGCATCCCCAGATAAAAGCTATTTCTAATGTAGTAGCTTGAGAAGGGCAAAGAGCAAACTCACCTGGGGAGTGGTCAGCCCAGGCCTCCAGACTATTATCGATATCGATTTGAAGTGAAAGTCTGCTACTTAAATAGCGTGGAAAGAATTTTTATAGGATATCCGAGGATACCTGCCTGCCAGGTACCATGTTGCTTTTTTGGGGTATGGGTGGGGGTGAAAGTGTGGTGACCATGTTTCCCGATGATCTGGCTGTAACCTGGCCCTGGCCCCTGTTGACCCACATCTTTCCATTCTCCTTTTTCTCTTTCCCATCACTCAAGCAGAAAGGCTTCTCTTGGGGATATAAAGCCACAGACATCTCCTCTGTCTGCAGTATCAGGCAAAGCTATCCTTTCTTATTGAGCAAGCCCTTGATGGCTTGCTCTGGAAGGACACCACTGTCATTGGGTAACTTCAAGTGCCATGGGAATGCATTTCCAGGCAAGATGAGCACACCCCGACTGCCCTCGCGGTATCTCACTTTTCAGTGCAGTTAGGACTGAGCAGAGCCACACTATGTAAGAGGAAATTGCATGTGTTTCCTTCCATGGCCACCCCAAAGCAGGGCAATCATTCCATCTCAGGGCCCAAGCTGGCCAGTTAATGGGCAAAGTGAGAACAAGCTGAGATTTGCTCCCTGAATCATCTACCAGCTGTCTGCACAACCTCAGAGGCAGACCTGACCTGCTTTCATGATGAACCGTGATGCTAAGAGAAGGGAAATCCAGCTGGATGAGTCAGTCCCAGGTGGGCTCTTCAGGCTGCAGCATCTGGAGGCTTCATCTTCTGGAAGCATCTGGAGGCTTCATCTTCTGGACTGCTCTTGGAATGGCCTCAGTCTGGAAGTCATTAGACATAAGCCCAGATCACCCTGATGTCATCTTTAAAAGGTGATCTGATCCTAGAGCATAAAAGTGACCCTTACACAACTCTCCCAAACTACACACTTATGCTGACCCCAAATTTCCAGCAGATGCTCTAATCTTTTTGCCATTGCCATGTTTGGGATAGTCTTTGGGGGTACCTAAGCAAGAGGTAAGAGGAAATGAGATACTGCTGAGTTCAACTTCAGCTTTAACTTCAAGGCAGCCTTCCGTTAACATTTATCAGCTTATTTCTATGTAAGCCAGGGTTAAAGGACTAGGTCAACATCCCTGACACAAAATGGGTGCTACCGTGGGCATCCAGAGAGGCCAGTGGTGGTGATCAGCCCATCCTTTCTGAGTGGGGTCAGGAGCTACAGAGCCCGTGCCCACAGCTGAGCTCAGCCTTCCTTTTGGTAGGAGACCCGCCAGAGGGCTAGCACTCCACACAGGAGCCCCCTGGCCCACCTACCCTTGTGACATTGCCTTATATTGACCATCTTGGCAACCGTCTCTTCAAAGTTAGCAGGTATCATAGGGAAGTTGGCAAATAACGTCAAAGCAGGGTGAGCAGGTTTGCTTCTAAGCAGAAGAGCCATCGGCTTCCTTTGCATTTCTCTTTCTTCTTTCTTTCCTTCCTTCCTTCCACCACCCCTCCCTCTCTTCTTTCCTTTCTTTCTGTTGTTGCTTAAGACAGATTATCAAATGCCTTAAACCTATCGATTTAGTTTGATAAACTCTTGATGTGATAACTTTGTGCCAGCCAGCTTTGTAACCACCGATCTAAAATGCCTTTCTTGGTTTTAATCTAGTTGTAAGAATCTACAACATGAATGTGATCGCAGACATAAACTTGGGTCTCTAATTCTCTGATTATGATATTCCCTTGGCTGGGTTGATAATCTCTATTCTCTGCTTCTTCATAGTGAGTCAGGCATGAAGAAAGGTTCTGCTGTAATTGTTGTCCCACGTTCACAGGCTGAGAATCTGTGGATGATGTCTGTGCTCGTGCTTTCTCATTTGTAGAAGTGAGTTCCTAGTCCTCACCCCAGATCATGAGTTTAGCCACTGAAGTGTTCACTGAAGCAGTATAACAGAATATATTGGAAATCAATAAATTCTAGACATTGAGAATTTATTAACTACATTATGACACATCCCTCAATGCAATACCATCCTGCTTTAAGATTATATTTGCAAAGAATCTTGTAAAGAAAGTCTCTTTCTGTAGTAAGTTCTTATAGTACACGATGAGCTGAAAAATAGTGTACAACATTTTATACATAATATCTTAACTATTTAAAATATGCTTGGAAAAATAATGAAAGTAGATTCCCTAAGATATTAACAGTGGTTTTCTCCAGGTGGAGGTATTTTTATATTTCTAATTCAATTTCCTTAGATTAAAAGAATTCTACAGTGATTATATTAATAACTTCTATATTAACATGTCAAAGGCTATTCGACAGATTTTATGTGGATATTATGAGAATAAAATGAGATAATAAATGGAAGGCAGCTGAAAAAATGTGGTAAGCATTGTTGTTTTTATAGTGATTACTCAACTTCAGGGGAAGCAGTAATAAAATCGTAATGTAAAAATTATCCAAGAACAGATTGTACCATCTCCATAGACAGGTGATAATTGTATGCCAAATTAGCACATCACCCTTCCAGTTCTGCTTAAAGTGATGTCAGTCCTTAGCAACCTCAGTGGAGAATACTAATCTGGACCTCAGAAGTGAAGTATGCTGTATCTCAAGCACCTGATGTCCACCAGCCTACTTCACATTGTCCAAGATCACTCCCTAGGGAATGTGCACCATGGCTTGGCTCAGCCTCCCTTGGTCCAGGAGAGGCCAGCCCAGTTCTGACTTCGGGGACCATCCCCTCAGCACCTTGGGCAGTGGAAGAACTCAGATGGGCGAGCTTGGGGTTTCCCATCTTCTGTGCCTTCTTTTTCTGGTGTGCACCTGGGTGAGAAGCATAACCACTTTGGGAGATGACATTTGCCCAGGCCAGATGCTCAGCTATAATCTCGCTTCCTCTTCTTTCATGTCTCCTAGAGGGCATAATCCCAGTTACTAAATATAAACTGTGTCATCTTAAAATATATACCCTCTTCTGCCAGGGTTTTTATTTTTTCTCCCAGATGATATTACCCAAGTTTCTATTAATAAAGAAAAGGCCAAGGGGGCAAACATGGCTCTCAACTCCTCTACCAGGGGGGGGTGTCAGGGCTCCAGGTATGCAGACATGAGCTGCCCCATTGCTTTTCTCTTGGAAACTCTGGAAACTTCTCTCATGAAACTCTGGTAGGTGGCATTAACCATCTAGAACCACACACATGCTTGCTTCTCATTTTCACGTTGCAATCAGCCTTGACCACCAGGATTGCACCCATAGAGAAGAAGGACCGGGGAGTGAGTAGTAACCATAACCCTAACCCTAACCCTAACCCTATAAACCCAGCCAGACCCCAGCTGTCCAGGATAGTTGCCACCTACAATTTCTGATTCCGACCATCGGCGGCAGGGCTAACCCTTCCTGATATCAGGAAGTTGCCCATGCAGGAGCAACCCAATGGCCCACACAGCCCTTGTCCTTACTCTGGCCCTGCCCCAGGGAACACACAGAGAAGAACTCGATACTCCTCCTCACTGATCTCTGCCCATACCATCCAAGAGCCTCCAAATAATCCTGCTTACTTCAGTTCTAATAATAGCCACTTAGTATTGAAAGCTTACTACAGGCCACAATTCAAGCACATATGACTGATCTTCCCAATACCCCTATAAGGTGGCTGGTATTCTATTTAATAGTTGCAGAGACTAAGACTCAGAGAAGTTAAATAACTACCCCCAGTCCCATAGCTCAACGTGGTACTATCTGGATTCAAACTCTGACCCACTAGCCTCTCATTCTCCTAAACCATTTCACTTTCTTCCAGTGTACTATTGCAAGTGTTTTCAAGACTTTCAATAACTTCCCATCCTCCAAAATTAGAGTAGTGGGGTCAAGGACATGCGATTCCTATTTGCCTCAGGCTCACTTGAAGTGACCTCAGTGAGCCGGACATTAATTTGTAGCTATCCTTTCTGCAATTGAGAAGGTCTGAAGTGTTACCTGAGCTGCCCTGATGGGGATTATCCTTTTGGGGACTTAGGACATCAAGCAGTCTTCTTAAAAGGGGAACTGAGGCTGTGCAGTATCATTTTATACCAGGGTACACAAAGGCTGAGGGAGTTTGGTTCTAATATTAACAGCTCAGGGTGCCTCTTGCCAGAAAGACAAATGGGACAAATGTCCCTCCTGAGATAACACATGGGCTAGGATGTAAGTTTATAGGAGGAAAAGGCCCTACCAAACGATCCAATAACTAATGACTCAATAAATCTTCACAAGGAATGACAGACCTGATTGATATCCCAGGATGCCCGCTTGTCGCTGGGCCTCTATTGTTCAAAAATGAATTTGAAAGGTTTCTGGGAAATCTCTCATCTAGTTACATATAGCGTGGGAAAAGTGGCTGCTGTGGCCCTGAGGGTGTCAGCTTGTGCCCACTTCCCTCACGACTTTCTGCCTAGTGTCCTACCTGGCACTGCCATTCTGATTCAAATGGAAAAGCTGGGTGGGGGGGGGCTCGGTCAAATGGGATGGGGGAGGGCTGACCTCCATCCCAGGGAGTCAGGGCAGCTCTCTCTAGAAACTGGCACCATAGCCCTCTAGTCTGTCCTTTGGACCAGCAACCAAGGGTCCTGAACAGCAGCCCTGACTATATTAAGACTTTTTTTTTTTTTTTTTTAGCTGTATCTACATTTCCTGTCTTTTGCCCTCTTGTGTATTTGGTATATGTTGTCAGAATCCAGCTCATACAACGTATTAGGAGTTACCTCATTATAGAGTGGAAGTAAGGAGAATCAAGAGGACATATTCCCTACACCCTGGGAACGATCACAATCTCAAAAAAGGCATGAGACAAGTTACAAGAGAAATATAACCGCGCCTCAGTATATGACAGTGTGTCACTTCTGGGGAAGTAATATTTTCTCCGAAGACTAAATCTTACAGCAGCAGGCAGTGAAGAAGCATCAGAAGTCATTGGAGCAATGTGGTATTATCCACACTCTATTTGTGGTGGCATGGGCAGTATGAGCACTGAGGGGGAGAAAACAGTATAGGCCTTCCCCTTCAGATGTACAAAATAAATTAGAACTGGGGGGAAAAAAACAAATTAAGTATTTAAAAAGAAAACAACAGAAAAATGGCAAGATAATCATTGAAAGAAGTCATCTGAAACTTCAAGAGATAAGAACTTATCAAAATAGAAGGAATGGAAGAAATCTCCAAGGAATCTGGTCAATTATGGATTTGGGTCCTCCAAAATTGAAAAGTTCTATGTGCTTAAACAATCACCACAATATATTCTAAAAGGAAAACATTTTTTATCCCCAGTGAATTCAGAAAAAAACTGCAGCAAGCTGGACTGGCAAAAGGCTAATATCTTTATTCATCTTCACAGCACATAGCAAATGTCCAGTCAACCCATTAGAAGAAAGGGTTCCTCATCACCCCATTTTGCAGTCGGGGATATTGACAACCAAGTGGCAATGGAACACACCAAAGGGACAAGAGAATTCATGGCTGAACTGGAGCCACACTCATACACTCATGGGACTTTTTCCACCTGTTACCAGCTGCAGAACTCTGTGTGAGTTTCTTAAACCAAGGAGTGTGGAGTATTCACCTTCTCCATAGGAAGGAGGAGGACCACCCACAGCGCGACAGTAATCAGGTCTGAGACAAACTGAATTTTTGGAAAAGATTGGGATTTCAGAGAGGTGGTTATTTATCTCCAAGAAAGTAAATATTATGTATCAAGGAGAACTGAAAAATGATTAGGCCTCAAACCACCACCCAAAAACAAATTTATATACGTTTTGTTCTTTATTATGTAGCTGTTCTGAAGTATAATGTTGAGAAGACAGAACAGATAGTGATTAAAATTAAAATGTGCTAATAATCCTAAAGAAGTTTTATTTAAATGCTCATAATGTGTTAATGTTTAGTCGTTGATAATAAATAAGAAAATTATTATAGAAATCTTTTGAGGGATTTTGGAAAAAGTAACAATACATTCAGAGTAGCGTATACACACATGTACACCCACACACACCCACAGTTTCTATTCTATGGATCCTAAACAATGGACTGAGTATACTTTGTAACCCTTCTGCTACATAAATACACATTTATGTTATAATAACCTGTGATGTGTGCATTGTCCTGGGAGAAAGAGGTCAGGGTGACAAGGTAAGCTTTATGATTCCAAGTTTGGTGGCTAATGACTGTCAAGCAGAGAAGAATTAAAAGAAAAATTTCCATAAGCCCCAAATGCAGCATTCGAAAGCAACGTTTTAATCAGAGCATTTCATATTTTTACAGACGAGTCATCTTTTACAGGAAAAAATTTTTTTTCCCAACACATGAAGGACAAAAAAATGAGACCCATGGGAAAGGATTTCTTCCCAATGCAGCTATTTAATTGATCTATTTGGAACTCTTATAGCATGTTGCTGCATGCTAATTGGAAGTCATTTTAAAGCAGAATCAGCTTGGATCACAACTGATTTAATGCAGGGTAGCTGGTCTTCCCAGCTTGGGGGGAAACTATGCACGAAAACCCGGCTTTTACGAGCCCCATGGAGAGAGCATTTATTTGGATGAGGCAGAACAACAAATCTAGACGAGCAGGGATGACATAGACCTTGACGGTCTTTCAGAAGTGACCTGCGGAGTCTTCAGTTACTCACTCCTCACATCCCTCCCGTGCAGGGTGATGGACCGGTGGAGCTCACTCTGCCCACAAACCCTCCCGGCTGGAGATTTCCCAACCCCAGTGGCCATGTTTCCAATGCGCCTCCCGGAAAAAATGGGTTGGATAACTTCCAATTCACCAAACTGACTCTAGAAACCTGATAATAACACCACCACAACTTCCTCTTGCTGGGTTATGAAAAGTTTGCTTTCTTTCTTTTTTGTTCTGGCCTTTTTAAATAGTACCTAAAATTCAAATTATTTCAGGAGGAAGAGGTAAATGTGCTGCCCTGAAAGACGACAACTTGGGACTTCGTTAGCTCATCTGTGGGTATGAACACCTGGCGGAAAATGAGAATGATGCTTGGCCAGGCGTCCGTAAATTGGAAGTAGCAAGATCATCACAAAGGAGGAAAAGGTTGAAAGAAGGCTAGGGGCAGCCTGAGCTGTGCTACATACCGTGCCTTTCACCTTGAACGTGCACAACACAAAGGACCAATCTCTGATCTGGGGTTCTAACATTTTCTCTGTTGGACTTACTGTGAAGCTCAGGAAGGGAGAGTCGTCACTTAGCACCTGAAAGTATTAACTGTAAAATAGTGGCACCAGGAGGATAATTCTGCCTCCCCAGATATTAACTGTTGAACTTGGCAGTGCCATAATCACATATTTGGTAGGAAATATGGCAAATGCCCCTCTAACCCTCCACAGCCCACTACTCTATTTGGTATTTTTTCCCCCAGAATTCTTCTTTGTTAATATTCAAAGTGCATATATTGGTGTAAACGTTTAGTAAACAATTTCAGAAGCAGATACTATATTTCGTGCCATTGGATAAGTTCTGCAACAGACCTTTCTGGTGGCATTGTGGCATCATTGAAATGAATGAATAGTGACAAAGTGTGACAGTGTAATATAACTGGGTAATTTAGTATGGAATTGTATACTTTTTCTCCCAAAGACAATGTATGTTGCTTTTGAGTTTAAAATTGACTTTAAATTTTTCAGTTACTGAAAGTTTGCCAAGAGGTTAGGGTGATACAGACATCACACAAAGCAAGTTGACAATAAAAAATGGGCGATTGGCTGATGTCCCGTATTTGGATTACTTCCATGCAAATTCACAGATTCTGGAGCGGAAGAGGGTGGAACTATAATATTGTTAGTATGACTACACATTTATTTATTCATGAGCTTGTTTTAATTGAGTACCTACTTTGTGTCTTGCACGGTACAAAGCTCTGGAGTTGCAGTGATGAGTAAAAGGGATTTTCCCTCCAGGGACTTACAGAAGAGCAGGTGGTAGACAGTGATACAGGCTGATGCAGACACATATGCAAAGTGGAAGGGAGCAGTCCCAGACAGCTGGGTCTCCTGGAAGGCTTCCCAAAGGAGGCAGCATGTGATCTGGCCTTGGAGGATGAGTGGAATTTTTACAGGGAAGCCTGCCATAGGGGGGCTTTTGTGGGGCAATTAGTAGGACCAGCAGAGGTACAGGGGGTGGAGGAGGAAATGTAGCAGCAGGTGGTTTGGTTTGGCCGGAAGATACTCCAAGTGAGAAGGCACTGGACAAAGTGGAATGACCTAAGTGGGAGCCAGGTCTTGTTTTGGAGGCTCCCTTGGTGGAAAATAAGGAGCTGCTAGAGGTTTTTGTAAAAGAAAATGAAGTAGCTCTGTGCTTTAGGACTGGCTCTGTGCTTTAGGACATCCTGGATGGGCAGAGACAGGGAAGGACAATGTGATGAGGGAAGGAATGTCTCATTTTGAATAGTTCAGGTCATTCTGAAATTTGGATGGATTTATTCCAGCTAATCCAGTGCAGTAAAGAAATGCATTAAAAATTAAGAAGTCTGAATGCTAGCCTTAGCTTTGCTTTTAATTAGTTTTGTGTTAGGATGAGTCACTTCACGTCACTGATCCTTAATGTTCTCGTCTGTGAAGTGTGTGTGTGTGTGTGTGTGTGTGTGTTGATTTCTAAGATGAGTTACATGACCCTGTATGATGAGTACATCCTTCTTTTCCTCCTTCCGTATTTTTCACCTCAAAATTTTCAAAGTGATTTAAATAGGACATTTAGATATTTCTGCCTTATTCTAGAACAAGCCACCCCCCTTGAGAGGGCCACATAGCATTTACCCCACAGATGTTCTCTCATTACGTTTTTAAATTTGTCAGTTACAAACGATATCCAGGAAAAGCAGAAGCCAAGACACTATTACCACCATCTCTCTCAGTTTCGGTCTCGGTCTCTCAACTTTAGGGTCTAATGGATGGACAGCAAACAGACATCCCTCTGTGACGCTCGTGTGTTCTCAAAGGGAGCTAGTCTTTGAGCAAAGTCGGGAGGTACCATGAAGGACAACTAGTCCAGACTAGAAGAGAGGGTTGGCGGTTTCCCCTGGTCCTCACATGATGAACCTCTCCTCGCCATTTGACTCCATCAAGGCTGTCCTGCTAAAGACAAAGCACATTTTCCAAAAGAAGACTTTACTGACACCTTTGACTGCTGTTTCAAAATGGAGAAATGTTACCGGGATGAAAATTATGTAAGGCAAATATTCACGAATAAATGTGGGCTAATGGAAGTCACTTCTATAAAATATCCAATGCTTAGAAAGAAATGAGAATTCTGTCAGTCATCTAAATGACTACATATTGGGGATTATATGTAGCAGATTGCCTTTTTTTTTTTTTTTACATTTTGTCCAGATGTTTATATATGGTCTTTACATTTTATTATTTGATTTTTATTTTATGTTTAATTTATGGACAACAGTTTTTACCAACCCATACAACCTACTAAGAAAAGCAATCCCTTCTGGGCCAGAGGAATTTGGCAAAAAGACAGAACCATCAAATGCAGTGGGTCTCAGCTTCTTACACTCTACCATCCAAACCAAGAGCTTGTCAAATCCATACTGCGACCATGATTTTTCACAGTCAGATGTTTTCAATTTGTCTTCCAATATGATGTTGACTCAAATATTTGGCAGATTTATAATTTCTCCTTTCTCCCCTGCCACTCATTCTCGGGTTTTAGATTTTCTCATTTAATAGTTGTAGCAGTGTTTTACACTTTCTATAAATCTTCGTGAAGTTTCTAAACCCAGTGTCACACAAGTTGAGAATTGCTGACAAAATACTTTCAGGCACTGAGTGCTGTATTTTATAGTTCTGCATTAATTAATCCTCTGCCTGAGGTAATGAGCAGGTCTGAAGATACTTTTAAAACTTACAATACACACAGCTTGATTCTTTCCACTGGAGAACTGAGCTGGGGCAGGCAAGGTCTTCTTTTCAATCCTGTGATTTGTCTGGGAGCCCTGACTTTGACCTGGAGATGGGAGTAGCAGGTACTTAAGGTTCTGCTCTCCTCCTATCCCTGTGCCTTGGTATCACAAAGAATTCATTTCTTCAGGGCACCTGGGTGGTTCAGTCCTGGGGTAGAGTCCCAAGTGAGGTTCTCTGCTCAGTGGGGTATCTGCTTCTCTCTCTCCCTCCACCCCTCCCCTGGTCATGTTCTCTCTTTCTCTCAAATAAATAAATAAAATCTTTTTAAGAAAGGAATTCATTTCTTCCTCTGCCACTGTGTAAGCAGATGCTTCCTTGGCTGTCACCTTAGCCCCTTCTATGAGACCTGGCACGGCATTTGATGAACTTAGATGGATGGATAGCTCTTTGGACTTTGAGACCAAGGACGAGGTCTGGGAGACTGGGCTTTAGATCTTAGTAAAGAGGCTAGACCATGCCAACTTACCTCAGAGAATGACTAGGTGAGTTAACAATTCACCTTGATGCCTTCTGTGTCCAGGATCATAGGTGTTTTTCAGCAGACAAACATGATTTTGTTTGGAGCTTTGGTTGGTGCCATACACATTTAACTCATTTAACACATGATAGAAATCCTGTGCTGAGATCCTTGGAGATAGGTTTTCTAAGAAGACAGAGAATGTGCCCACACTTTGGGGATCCTTTTACTAAACTGCAGCCTTAGTGGGAAAATAGGCTTCTCCTCTATCAGCTGTTATTTTATGAGAGGAGTGCTCAAACACACATCATCAATGCAATCCGTTGTCACAGACAGTCAGTAGAGCAGGGAGTAGCGAGAAACCTCCATGATGTGACAGAAATTGTCAGCGCTCAGACCTCCATCTCCCGCTCTTCCCGCCTCACCTTTCCAATGCCAACTTTTGCATCTCTTTGCTCAATAGTTTTCCCCAGCCACCAGAGACTCATATTCCTCCTGTGCCATGGGTCAGAAATACCAAGGAATTAATGTCCTCCTCACAAGAGCTGTTAACCTCTATCAAGGGACAAAATGTGTTAATACCCCACTCCTCCCGTGCCTCTGGATATCTAGGCGTATGTCTGAAACTTGTAACTCATAGAGTTCCCAGCAGAAGTATACTTCCGTTGTCCAAAGTGGTCATTTACTCACTATTCTTTATTGGTCACCTTCTCTTTTCATCCCCAACCCTATTCCCTACCATTGCTTGCAATCTTCTCCCAAATAAATGATTTGCTCCCTAATTTCTGTCTCAACAACTACTCCTGCAGGTGAGTAAAGACGCAAACTAAGACACATCTTCAACATGGCGTTATTAGATACCTGGAATCAGGGACTCATAAGAAAGGATAGAAACTAGATCATTGATTACTCAGTACATCTGTGGCTTGGACTCAGAGCTATGAATGGCTTCTGTTACTACCATGAATTTTTTTTAAAAAAGGTTTTATTTATTTATCTATTTACTTATTTATTTAAGAGAATGAGAGAGAGTGAAAAAGAGAGAGAGAGAGATGTTGAGAGTGCTGGGGGAGGGACAGGGGAAGGGGGAAAGAGGGAAAGAGAATCTCCAGCAGACTCTGTGCTGAACCCAACTCAAAGCCTGATTTCATGACCCTGACATCATGACCTGAGCTGAGATCAAGAGTTGGATGCTTATCTGCTGAGCCAGCCAGGTGCCCACCACAATGATTTTTACCTTCACTATTGTTTCCCTCTCCTACAGGCAGGTGTGACACAGAGAAGTAATGTTTTAAGAAGTGGAAACAGTGGTTATAGAAGTAGTAGAAGGGCTGGGGTTGGGCAGGAAGAAGCTGGTATCTCTGTCTGTCATGCTTGACTGGGTGGACTGTGGATAGAAAGTGAAATGGACTCTTAGTATAACAGCAATTCCCTGAGGGACTGTCCTGTCACAGATGTGACATTTTACTCTCATAAGCAAACTCATTTATAAGAAAAGGTTGGCATTTTCTTGAGTTTTATTCATAAGGACATGAGCATTAAAGGCTTCTCCTAAAGCTGCTGGATCCCTTGGGCTTGGAGGGTTCCTCCTCCAGTTGTAAGGCTCCTAGTGTGAGAAGTGGGTCCTCAGAGCCATGAATCCTCTAGACAGAAGTCTATAGGCACTTGACTCTTCCAATCTCCCTCTGTCAGCAGCCCCTTGCTCGGATTTTCAGTTCTGTTCTTAACCTGGATATTTCCTACGTGAGCTATACTATAAAAATAAACTAATCATGACAATAATAAGAAATGTAGACTTAAAAAAATATACAGTAACAGCGAATTGCCCAGTCTCATTTGCATAAAATTCACCCAAATCCAATTTGAAGGAAATTGCTAGCAACCTATGAACTTCCCCTAGGCTGCCCTCCCCAGAAGCTATGGGTAACTCTTCCTTCATTGTGTACTCTGCGGGTCTTTACTTCTCTTTCTAGGGCAGCAAAGTCCGGTAACTGTTCTTGAGCAAACTTCCTGGGTCTGTGGGCACTCACTTCTACACATCCTACTTGTTGCTCCCTAGCTTGGTTGACTGAAGGTAGGAAGTCTGGGATCCAGCCTTCACTCCTTGGTATCACCCCCGACAGCTGGACCTCATGTTGGAAGCCAAGTTACTGCCCTCATTGTCTGGCTGCTGGGGATGCATTTATCAGGTTCTGATTAATTAGAATTGAAAGGGATTCACAGAACAGGAGGTATGAGGGCTGGAATCAGGGAAGAAGGTAAAAGGGCACTCAGAGTTGATGCGTCAACATCACTGCCTCAACACAACATCGGTTGGCTCTGCAGCCTTCATCCACAACATGGGAGGGAGGGGTTAGTTGGCATTCCTACAGCTGGCTACTAATTGAAAACTGAACATAACTTTGTTAGAGAAAGAATAAAGAAAAAAAAAAGGTACATCATTGAACATTATCATTATCCTTGAAGATATCAGAATGGGGGCTTTTGTAGTTCTTTTGTCTGTGACACCCTAGGGTCAGTAGCAGCAAAGACAATCTCATCTTTTCCCTTCTATTCCAAGGAAGTCTAATTAGGATATTTTATGGGTATGTTGCCAATGGTATAGAATAGCTAAATCAATGTCACTTAGCCAAGTCTGTGATAAACTCTTCATTCAAACGATAGAAAAATACAAATAAAGAAAATTAAAAATTTTTTACACTGCCATGATTTAGATGCTTTGAATATACTGTTTTCAGGCTCATTGAACTGCATTTTTTTCTTTTTAAGCACTCAAAAAATGATTTTTCTTATTACTTTTTTTTTTAAACATTATCATGGTGTTTTACTCTAAGTTTTTATTTTTTATTTTTTTTAAATATAAAGGAGACTTAATTTATTGGCCAGAAATCTCTTTTCCCAGCCAGTGGTGGATTGTCTATTAGAAGTCACGAAATGACAAAGACAATCCTTCACCTCAGAACTTTTAAATTATGCAATTATTCATCAAGTATTTTTCAATTCATTTGGCTAAAATTCTCAATGTGCATTCAAGCAAAAGGATAGAAATCTAAGCCTATTTGTAGAAAGAATAGCAGTCATCATTCTCATTGTAATAGAATGATTCAATATTTACCTGTTTGTTTGTTTAATGGCAGTGGAGTTGATACACAATGTTACATTAGTTTCTGGTGTGTTACACAGTGTTTCAACAATGGTATGTGTTATGCTCTGCTAACAAGTGTAGCTCCCATCATCTGTCACCATGGATGGCAAGTTGGATCTTTTAATAGTCAATAACAGCTTTTTCTAGAGCAGTGATAACCATTTAGAAATTTTAAAAGAGATTAAAAATATTTTTATTGTGAATACTGATACATTATTTTAAATATGTTATCCCTGGATCATAGTTATTTTTCATTATAAATAAGTGAGAAAAGATTTGATCTTCTATAAAAAGATACGAATTTCATTGATCTGGAATTGTATAGCAAGGATCCAGGGTCTTAATAGTATGGAATGACTAAAGGATTTCATGAACTGACAAAGTACTTTTGCATATATTTCTCATACAAATACATTGCATCATTTGAATTATGTAAATGAGAATAGAAAAGTATGGAGTGATAAGCCAACCTGCTGGTAACAGATAAAACCAAGTCTGTTTCTTTATCCCTCCTTTTCCCTGAATTCCAATCACCTCCTCTAATACCTAACATTGATAAGGAAGTTTTCACTCAACCAAACTTTGAGGATTCTTCACACTCATAGAAACTAGATTCCTGATCTTAGCAATTGTTCCTTAGGGCCAACAATGAGCTCATATTTCAGTTGTTAAGGTTGTTCCAAAGGTCTACCATTTATGTCTACGTCTCCTGACTAGCAGAACTTACAGAAAACTTGACGACTGTTAATAACATCTCCTAGCTTTGCACTACCTTCTAAAATGAAAAGGAAAAGAAAAGATACTGGAGCTCTAATTAGCAAACACCTAAAATCAGGTCCTTAACCAAGGTTTTTCTTGAGCAGCTGGTTGGCCATCAAAATACGATTCCACCTGCCAGTGATTTCTAGCACATCATGTTTTCCAGGGTAAGAAGTGTTATTTCCAAGCCCCCTCCAATAGGCACCGAGGTAGGCTGACGGAACCACAGCAACTTAACACTTGCCATAGATGGGGCTAAAAATAGTCATTTATACTTTTTAGACCTTGGCTCAAAACTCATCCTTTTAGGAGGTCTTTTTAGATTATCTTTACATATACAGACCATATACCTTTAACTCTCTCTGCTCTTGATATGTTGTCTTTAATCCACATTATAGTCTTTTGTCCTGGCTCTTGAGCTACTTTCAATTATTCTAGAGTCATTTCACTCTCAGTAATCTGAGAGGCTAAAACTACATGTTTAAATTCTCCTCCATTCCCCTATCCCAGGAAGATGATAAAGGAAATAAACACAGCATGTGCAGGTAGAAGATGTGGATTAATGACCTGACTCAACAGTTCTCCAGCAGAGGGGCTGTGCGGTTATTCATTCACCTTTCTGAGCTTTGGGAGTCTCATCTGTAAAATAAAGACGATTACATCTCTCTCCCGGGCCAGTTGGGAAGATTAAGTGAGAAGGTAGTATAAAACACTCAGCACAGTGCCCAGAGCCTGACAGATCTTTTGTAAGGGTTATATTTTGGGGTGCCCTCTGCTTGGCAGGCACTTGTTGCATAAATGTTCGTCCCACATGACTCCAGGATGTAGGCATTTTCAGATGTGGTTCCTTTGTCACTTACAGCTTTTCTCTCACCCCAGAAAGAACTGCTTTGAACCATCTGAGAATCAGAGCCATCTGCCCTCTGCCATTCGGTGGTCCTATAAATGGATCACCTACCTCTTGGCTTCTAATGGCATTTGGTCATCTCAAGAGGATGTGATCAAGCCAGTGAAGTGAGGAAGCAGACATTACTTCCTAAATGGCAGCCCATGCAAGACTCTATCTTCAATTTCTAGGTAGATTGCAGATATCATTGGCCAGTCAGTAATTGCCTGAACACATGGAGTGACAAGATGTGCTTACAAATCATGGGCCATGTAATAGGGGGCCCACCAATTCCCACTCCCCCACCCCCGCCCCCCAGCCAGCAATGTCTTGGGCTTGGAAGATTCAAATGCCAGCTGCTTGATAAGGGAATGAAAATGCCTGACACTTAAAAAAAAAAAAAATCTTCACTGTCTCCCTGAAATTCA
Organism: Mustela putorius furo; assembly: GCF_011764305.1. Lineage (NCBI taxonomy): Eukaryota > Metazoa > Chordata > Mammalia > Carnivora > Mustelidae > Mustela > Mustela putorius. The sequence goes on along the minus strand of NW_025421402.1, from coordinate 20,117,775 downwards.
TTTCTTTGTGTGTCATTTTGGAAGTGCATCGTAATCATGGCTTAAGTCATTTATTTACTCCTCTGCCATGTAAGTCTCAAATAAAACTTTCTTCAGCGAGTATGTGAAACAGTTCGCTAACATCCTGAGGTTTATCTGCTCATTTTTCATCAGTCTATGAATCAGAACAGACCCGGTTAAATGGACTATTTAGGGGGCAGTGACTGCTTGTGTCTCTGTGACGTTAGCATGACTATATGCTTCAAGGAGGCTTTATGGGGATGTCTCATTGGGGCCAGACATGAGGAAGTCATTAAGAAAAGACAAGTCAGATTGAAACATGTTAGAATATTTTACTTGTTATGCAGCTAAGCGTGGCTGTTGGAATATTTGTTTTTGATTGTAAATTATTCATTCCTGCCAATGAAATCCATTGCCTCTGGAGCATGGGCCTGTGGGGTTTGCCGTTTGAACACCACCAGCATATGGTCCTTATGATCAAGTTAAGGTTTTGGGGAAACGAAGTGCATGATACAAGGGAAGTTCGGAAAAAGGTTTTGAGTCTCTGCTTTGTCATTTGCAACTTTTATAACAATTTACCCTCATTCATTAGAACTAACTTCTCCATCTGGGAGATGATGGGTTTGGAAACGAACAGGGTATTTTAGAGATGATGGCTGTGAAGCCATGAGGTCCATATCCTATAAGTTCTGGTCCCTACTTCCCTATCTCAACAGGTCAGTTCTGCTTTCATCTGTCTGGCATAGTAGGCTTCCAAGTTAAACTACTATTATTTTAAAGTGAAATGTCTCTCAACTCTGTTGGAATATCACCAGACCAGACGATGACCCTGCCACTCTGGATTGTTCTCAACTTTCTTGGGAGATCAAATTGGTGTTCCAGGACAGGTAAGCTTGTGAGGCCCAGAAAGCAGGAGCTATAAAACAGAGAGGCAGGCAGGAAGAGAAGGAGGGACAGAGGGAGGGAGAGGGAGAGAGAGACACTGAGGGTGAGGAGGGGCTCTTGGTCTGCTCCCTCTGGGATCTCCACAAAAGTCAGATTCGTCCTGACCTGGGTACAGCTCCTTCAAGGTCCACTTGGCCAGACTGCATAGTCTGACGACAGGAGACTTGAAAACTTAGTTTCCAGGTGCTACCCTGGTTCCTACATATCATGATTAGAACCTGGAAATAGTCTCCAGGGCGTCGACTGCATAACCCCATATTAGTACTTATGCATCAACTGCAGCATGGTGGGGGCGTAGCAGTCAGATTCTCTAGGGAGTAGAGTGACCAGAGGACCTACAGGTTCTGCTCTCTGCCCTAAGGCAGCCTCAGTTGCCTGGATACCGTCTCTGAGGATGTCACTCCCAGGAAAGGAGGCAGAAGGCAGAGGCAGCTGAGTGCCTAGCATGTGACCTAAACATTCACTAAAGAGGTTGTTTCAATGACCAGACTTGACTAGGTTAAAGCTGAAAGGGCTCTAAGTTATACCCCCACTCTAAGCAGTCAGTGAGCTTTCAGGAAAGAAACCCTAATACTTACAGACAAAACAAAGAGTTGTGTCTTGTGTGTGTGCACACCCAAGTCCTCGTGTGAATGAATCTTGGGATCTCACTGTACTTAGAAACTATTACAACATTCCCCCGAAGACCATCCTCTGGCATCTGGAGGACCTCCTTCTTCTCTTGATAACTACCTTCCTCTGTGCCTTCACTTCCCCATCGGAAGGCACTTCCTTTTGCCTTTTCCCATTCTGGAAGCAAAACCAATTTGTGTGATCTCACCCCCTTCTCTCCAGCAAGGTGTAACATTACCCAAGAGTTTCTTCCTTCGGCATGGATGTCATCGTGTGTGGCCATGCACATGTATTAGCCTCATGGGGCTCTGCTCACACTGGCCTGTGAGCACAACAGTTCCTTTTACCCTCCGAGCCACAGCATGGACGAGACCGAACATGATGGGTCCTTCTCCTTCTTTCAGTACTTGATGTCCTGCCAAAGGCTAGAGCGAGCGCCTCTCGCACAGGTATCCCCACCAGCCCGCTGCTGGCTCCCTGCTTCCCTCCTTCCCCCAAGAACATGTCCACACTTACCTTGGTGCCAGCAAGCTCCAGGTTCTTCGACACCGCATTTCTCACTGGCTGATGTGATTGAAAACATTGAGTTACAGCCAGAGAATCTAAATGCTGAAGGAAACAGCGTGCTGTGGAAAGATGACCTCAGAGGCCATGGCTGCCAAAAAGAGACGGTAGACATCACTGCTGGCAGGCCACACGGTGCCGAGACAAAGGGCAGAGGAGAGTTTTATCTTATTATTTTATTTAATTTTTAAAAGATTTAATTTATTTATTTGACAGAGAGATAGAGCACAAGTAGGCAAAGCGGTAGGCAGAGGGAGAGGGAGAAGTGGGCTCCCCACTGAGCAGGGACCCTGATGCAGGGCTCGATCCCAGGGTCCTGGGATCATGACCTGAGCCGAAGGCAGACGCTTAACAGACTGAGCCACCCAGGGGCCTCAGAGGGGAGCTTTTAAAGCATGACCTCACGGAGAGCCGGCTGCCCTCTCCCGGTGTGCCCCAGAGGTCCAGGTGAGGGTGTCCAGCCACAGAGAAGGCCACAAGGGGCTGTGTGTGGGATGACCCAGGAGGAGAACAGGATCCCACCCCTGTCCTCTGGGAGTGTTCACCATGGGAGAGAAACCACCTGCAGCAGCCGGTGGGGGTGAGAGGGGGGCGAAGTTTGGAACATGTATTGGGGTTTTCCTTTGATTACTTGGGGTCCCTGAAGAACTGCCCCTAAAAAGAGTGAACAGAAGGTGAGTTGCTGGTGTAGGCTGCCTATGGTTGAAAAACAAACAAACAAACAAACAAACAAACACAGTAAAAGATCTTGACGTGGCATTAGCATTGTGACGGAGAAAGATAAACTTGGTGGCGACACGTGTATGACCATCTGTGCAAAAACAATCCCGTTACATGCAGCTGGGTCCATTAGACTCAGTGCATTACACACCATGTGCCCCCAGACTATGTGTTTTACACTTACAGGCATTACAAGCTATATACGACATACATTACATGCATTATACTCTAGGGGCGTTGCACGCTGTACATGTTATACTTGATGCGCATTATACACGAGGTATATTATATACTAGGTGTTCAACCTGTGTCATAATGGGCAGAGGGCTGTAGGCATAAAGAGGAGATGAGGAGTGGTATTGGTGCCTTCGGGGAGCTCGGAATCTAGTTCCAGAGAAGCAGTTAACTCAAAACCACCTGCTAACTCTTGCATGCCCTGAGGCACTGCTCTTCTTAGCATATATGCTGAAACATCAAGAAGTCTTCCACAGGGGATAGGAACTGGAGTTCAGAGAATGGCTGTGGAGTCTGTGGAAAGGTTCCATCATGGACGTGGTTATAGACTTGGGGTCGCTGGGGACCCTGGCTTGGGCTAGACTGGCTGCAATTAGTGTAAGTGTAGTGAAGTGTCAGAAACCACCTATCATCAACAAAGTGTAATCAAAGAGCTGGTTTTCAAATAAACATACATGCTTTGTTTTTCAAAACAACATTCCTCTATAACCTCCTAGAGCTGTGTTTTTATTGTTCCTACATTCTCCAGGAGCTCTGGCTTCTCCTTCCTCTCTCCCTTTCTCTTACGGGGTTAGCACACAAGTTACAAGTCCATCTGCACCACCTTCCTACCTTCACAAACTACCCCTTTCCCCTGTATTTTGTATCTCCCTGCTCCAAAGAGCCCCGACTTTTCCCAGCTATACTTGATTAGGGTTTCCTGGGACCCCCACCCCCCCCAGCCCAGGGTCTATGTGTGTGTGTGTGGTGCCAATGACTTTGGACCGGTGGAGGGCACAGGGAATCAGCTGAGTTTATTGTCAAGCTGTAAAGAATACCTGCTTTTTACTATCTGTATCCAAAATGAGATATTAGATCGTTTCTTTGTGTTTCTTTTCTTTCCATGTATCTGTCCACTGATTAAGTGTTCACCACCCCAGAAACTGATCTCTAGGAGGTGAGCTGGAACATCCACAAGAGATAAGAGGAAAGGAAGCTTGTCAGTGTCCCTGTGAAACTCTGCTGTAGGCACCCACCAGCACCTCCAGAAACCAGACCCTGTGTGGGAGCAGTGTCCTGGGAGGTCACCAAGAAGCAGGGAACGGAGACAACAGCAACAACAATGTATTACCCTCACTAAGTGGTTACTCTAGGTCAGACATTGTGCTAGTGCTTATTTGTATTAAATTGTAACAACCCACTCTTTCTATTTAACAAGTGGTAAAAACTGAAATTTACAGAAGTGAATCAGCAGCTCTAAGTGATACAGACCAGGGCTCTGTTTCCTCAACATAAGCCTTAATAATAACTGACATTACATACATTTTCCAGTTCACAAAGTTTTCCTCAGGAATGGTATTTTATTCAATCATTGGCGAAGGGCCCAGGAGGCTGAGAGACAATCCAAGATTATACAATTTATGAGTGGGCCAGGTGTGATTTTACACAAAAAATTAAAGGTAGATCTCCAGGGTATGGGAGTGGGGGGGGGGGCAATCTTCTGGGTTACGCCTGTATCTCTACTATTCAGACTTATCTCTACCGTTGAAAATTATGCTAGTTGGCCCAAACCCTTGCTTTGATCATTACATTAAAAAAAAAAAAAATCCTCTTGCAACGAATGAGGTGGGTATGCCTGGGGATCCTCAGTGAAAATTTACTATGAAATAACCTCATTAGAGTTAAAAATAACTAAATTAGTCAGAACTGTATATTTTATATGGCACACACATTGCTTCAGAGTGTACAAAATGAAGGAAAACTTCCAAATTCTTTTTATGAAGCAAATATAACATACTTAAAACTGATAAAAATAGCAACCAAAAAAAAGGGGGGAGAAAGAAAAGCAAAATTATAGACCAGACCAACATGACTTATGAATATTGGTAGAAAAATCTTAGAAGAAGATTTTGGTGAACACACTTTAAAGCCACATTAATAAAATAATGAATACAATGCACCATGAACAAATGGGGGTTGTGCCAGGAATTCAAAGATTAAATATTAGAAACTAAATTAATATAATTCATCATATTTATAGTTCTATGGAAAAAAATCCACGTGAATGTTTCCAGAGACACTAAAATTCTTTGACAAAATTCAATATCCCTTCCTAACTAAAATTCTTGAGAAAACATCTCCTAAAATAATAATAGATATCTACCTCCATCCTAAAGCTACCATCTTAATAAATGTGAAATTCTAGGGATATTCTCAAAAAGATTCTCAAAAAGAAAAGATGCCCACCACCTCCATCGCCACCTAACATCAACCTCAAGTTGCTAACTAAGGTAATTAGAGTAGAGAAAGCAGTCATAGGCAAATGGATAAGAAACGAGAAATCAAATAATCTCTTCTTGAAGAAGACATAATGGTATACCTAGAAATCATAGAGAATTAATGATTAAAAAACTCAATAAAAGTATTCAGCAAGGCATCAAGATGTAAGGTTAACATGAAAAAAAAACCAGCATTCACACACACAAATGACCATTAGAATGTATAATGAATGAGAAAACCGAATTTACAATACTTAGTAATAGAGTTATAGCATTTAAAAAAAATACGTCTACATAAAATTATACATGTCCATAGAATCTTCATTCATCATAGTCAAAAATTGGAAACAACTCAAATGCCACTGGCTTGTATTATGGATAAACACATTTTGGGACCTTTGTATACTGGAATACGACTCAGCAAGAACAAGGAATGACTTAATGGTTTCTGTAGCAACACAGAGGCATCTCACAAGCAGTTTCCTAAGTGGAAGAAGCCAGACTGGACTTATTGTTTAACTGCATTTATAGGAAATTCTACGAAGGCAGACTATGGTGGCAGGAAATCAGCCAGGGGCCAGGGCTACTGAGCAGCCCGAGAGAACTTCTGGGGGTAAGGAAGCTGTTTTATCACTTGTTTGTAGCGGTGGTCATGTAACTGTCTACATTCGCCAAGCTCATGGAATTACACACTGGGCTTTATGATGCATAAATTATAACTTGATAAAGCTGATTTAAAGAAAAATAACTTTGCTCTTCACTAGAGTAGTTCGTGTTCTAGAAATTTCCAGAAAGACAGCACGGGCCATCTGGGAGTAAAGCTGAAATAGAAAGAGAGTCTTCATACAAAATAGCTTTGTGGGGTGTCAGGATGTAAACTAGAGGTTTTCAGCAGGAAACTTGGTGTCACCAGGTCATTTCTTCTGAACTGATATGTTTTGAGATTCTCACCACATCCAGTAAAGTTCCAAGTAGTTGGGCAGGAAGAGAGGGAGTGGAGAGAACAGCCCATAACTGCTTTCCTCAGGGCAGCAACTACTCATTTCACTAGTAATTTTCTCTTCTTATTTCATCCTGCATGCCCTGCATGTTTGCCTCACAGTTCGTGGATGCGGAGAGGCATGGAGACAGGTGTGAGCATGTGTGTGTGTGTGTGTGTGTGTGTGTGAGAGAGAGCACGTGTGTGTGTGTGTGTGTGTGTCTACGTGTATATACCTACATGTGTATGTGCTTGTAGAACTCCATTTCCTTTTCTCTATATCTCATAAAACCAGGATTATTTTTTGTCCTTACAGAACCGTACAATCCTGGTTTTATATAATAAAACCATTGACCTGGAGCAATTTCCTCTCATTCTGGTCTCCATGCCAAACCCCAATAGAGAAGAAAAGAGGGAAAATTGCTTTTCTGCATAATTGGTGACTCTGCACATGCACACACATATTCTTTCTTTCTTTTTTTTTTTTTTAAGTAGGCTCAACACCCAGCATGAAGACCAATATGGGACTTGAACTCATGACCCTGAGATCAAGACCTTAGCTGAGATTCAAAGTCAGATGCCTAACAGATTGAGCCACCATGGGGCCCCTCACCTGTTTTAATATAAACACTGCTGCTGCCTATTGCGGGTCTGACTTTTTCAACTGTGTCAGTCTGAGAGTGAACTACTTTGCTGGGTAACAGTTAATTCTGCGGTTCGGATTCCCATGCTGCCATCTCTTAGCTCTCTCCTGCCTGCTCTTCCCAGCACCAGTGGCGCTATAAGGAATTCAGTACAATACCCTTCCATGACAGCCCCTTCCTTTTTATCTAAGGGATTAAATTAAGACCTGACACAAAAACTTGAAAGAGAAGAGTACTCTAAGTAAATGTCTAATTTACGGTATTGATTATTCCTTCTTAGTCTTTTCCTTCACATAGCTGATTTGAATGTGAGCATGTCTGTCATACGTTGTTTCTTTGCTTCCTTGTGTAGAGCTTCCTAGCTTGCTGTTGGCATTACTATTATTGCTGTTATTGTAACCCATTTAAAGATAGTGGGGATTGGGGCACCCGTGTGGCTCAGTCTGTTAATCGGATGATTCTTGATTTTGGCTCAGGTTATGATCTCAGGGTCCTGGGATTCAGCCCTGTGTCGGCTTCTGTGCTCAGTGTGGAATGTGCTTGAGGATTCTCTCTCCTTCTCCTCCTGCACCACTCCCCCACTCACATACTGGCACGCACATGCCTGCTCTTTCTTAAATAAATAAATAAATAAATGGATAAATAAATAAATAAATCTTAAAATGAAAAGGTACTGGGGGACCAGAACTCAAGCTTTGATATTATTTCCCCTCAAACATTTCACCCTCAATTTAAGAATAGAACATCCATATAAGAAAAAAGAAGAGTGAATCAAATCTAAAAATATGACAAGTATATATATCTGGTATCTTAATTCCAAACATGAGGAATCCCACTGTTACGAGTTTGTAGTTTGCAAAGTGGATTATAGCCCTGTATCTTCTTCCCAGTGATCGGGTAGCATTGACTCACCCTGGGAAATGAAGGAGGAGTTCCTAGAATTTTACCCGCTGCTAACCTTGGTGAGCATTAACTTTCACCTCAAAAGTATCTTCCATGAAAATTGTTTCTATAACACTTGTCAGTTTTAATATATTCTTTTTTTACACAGACAAACAAGAAACCAATCCCTCCAGTTAATCCCAATCACTACTAACCAAGGTGTGGGTGACCTAGAGTGTTAGCACTTTGGATTATGAATACACAAGAATTGAGATTTGAACCAAGGAGCCCTACATGTAAGAGAAATCTAGCATAAGACTTGTGTCAAACATAATAAAGTCCCCACTTTTTAACCTATTTGTTAAAACCCTATGATTTAACCTATTTGTTAAAATCTGATGAATAGACTACTTAACTTACAGAATTTGGAGTCAGCCAGGGTTCAAATTTCAACTGTAACCCAACATAGGTAACCTTAGGCAAGTCACCAAACCCTCTCTAAGCCTCACCCTCCTCATTTGCAAAATTAATTTAAAAACAATATTGATTTCAGAGGGTTGCTGAGGGGATTACATAAATAACAAATGTGAAATAAATATTGATGAAAAGAAATAATGCATACCAAATGCCTAGCACATATTAAATTACTTTCTGTTTAATGTTCACAGGTGTCTGGTGTGATTATTTGAAGTCCCTGGTTTGCCTCTGGTGGACTGGAACCCTGAGCCCAGAGATTTTGAAAGGAGAGGCTATGCCCCTCCCTCACACCTCATCCCCACTCTCTTCCTCACCCCTGCACAAAGGCCAACATGGTGGCTGCCTGGAGGTGGGGCGCAGAGAACGGGCACCGTGGCCAGACTGCCAGGTGGGTGGGGCCAGTCAGTGCCAACCTGCAAGGGCCTCCCTTTCCTTCGCAATCCATAGGACTGCCATTATCCCTGCCCTCTTACAGGAGAGTGGCAGTCTCTGAATGATCTGCTGGGCTTGATCAACAGGGCTGAGCTCTGCTGCTTCCCCAAAACCCAGGGAAGTGATTTTCCAGTCTCCTTTCTTTCCTACCTTCAACTCTTCAGGTCTGGAGCAGTCTGAAGTTCCATTGGTTTGCCTGCAGTGACTGTGTGACCATGGGAAAGCCAAGGGAAGAGCAGATAGAAACACCAGGGAAGGGAGTGGTCTGGATATGGTCAGGCATGATTTATTTGCCAAGGGGAATTATTTTCTTCACATTGATCAGTTTAAAGGAATTGGAAAATCAGCGGCTGGTCCAGATCTCATTGTTCTGGTCATCATTACATACAAACATTTATTCAGAGAAGACGTTTTCCTTCTAAATCAGGCAATGGAAGGGTTTCTAGCTTGACTTGGAGTGAAGGGTGTATAGAAGGTGGTAGAGGAGAGAAGGATGTACCAGATGATAGAAGTCTTCAGTGTCTGAGTGACGAGGCTGGGCACGTGGCCCACAACGATGAAATTGTGTAACCAAGTAAGTAGGCAGAATGCCCAGGAGTAACTAAAGGTATGCCTAGACCAGGGCCCCTTCCACACCGAAGACTCATTCTCTCAAAGTCAAGCATCAGTGGCACCTTCAGAGACAAGATCATTTTAAGTACGAAAACACAATTTACTATTTACAAGATCCCTTTGCTAAAGAAGAATCCTTACTAAAATTGGAATAATATGATCTTATCCAATTTACTAGTTCATAGTTTTAGTTCTGTGAGGATCTGAAGGCATGGCTCTCATAATAATCTCAAATGGACTCCTGTAGAAAACTAAGCTTAGAGTTGATGATTGCCCATCCTAATCAATCAGTCATCCATTGGTCCACAGTACCAGCACTGCATCCTGGGTGCTGATGGTTCCTCCAACATGCTGGGCACTTTCTTTTGTTAGGACCTTGACTCTTGCCTTCCCTCAGCCTGGAATTTTTTGCCTCCACATATCTACTCTTTCACCTGCCCCCTCCTTTATAGATTGTCCTCAGTGATATCTACTTAGACAAACCAATTTCATTTAATTAATTAATTTATTTCCTTATTTTAAAGATTTTATTTATGTATTTGACACACAGAGTGAGAGAGAGATCACAAGTAGGCAGAGAGGTAGGCAGTGAGAGAGGGGGAAGCAGGCTCCCCGCTGAGCAGAGAGCCCAACGGAGGGCTTGATCCCAGGACCCTGAGACCATGACCTGAGCCGAAGGCAGAGACTTTACCCACTGGTGCCACCCAGGTGCCCCTAGACTAACCAATTTTAAATTGCAATCACCTCATCTCTTGCAATCTGGGTTTTCCTTGCTCTGCGCTACGCTCCTATTTTTAGAGCACTAAAAATACTTCTACGTACTACATACTATATGTCATTTGCTATTGTTTACTGTCTACCTCTCAAGGGCAAGGATTTTTGTTCGGTTTGCTCATTAATATATCGCCAGCATCAGGACCTAGCATATAGGTGGTGCTTCATAAATATTTCTTGAGTGAATAAATGAATGAATGGTTTCTAGAGTTTCTACCATTAACGCGAAGTCTTTAGGTCCCATTTTCTAGCTCATCTTTTCAGTGTCACACAGACTATGCAAATGTGTCCACATTTGTGACTTACGTCACTGTCCCCCTGCAGGTATGGCACTCAGCTGCACAGGACTTCGGGTCCAGTCCTGGACTTGCCAACTATATAGACTTGGGCCTCTATCTCCTCATCTCTACAAAGGAAAGGGTGACTTCCCAAGAGTGTTTCTTCGGGGTAAATGAATTGACACAGTGTTCGTATACCACAAAATGGAATATGGATATGTTTTTGTATTTAGAAGCATATGGGGTTTTGAACTGTTTTCACTGTTCATAAAATTTTTTGGCCTGGTGTGCTGATTCATGGGTGAGTTAGCTCTCACTCATAATAACAGTGCACCTGCACTGACGATCTACAAGACCTCTGCTAAGCAAGCATAGATACCGTCTCCTCACTCAGCAACCTTAAGATCATTATCCCACTGTACAGGCAAGGGAAAGAAAGTTCCCAAGTTGCCAAAGCCACGTGTGTGGTGAATAGCAGGGCTGAGACCCAGTCTTGACTCTATCTGAAATGCCCATCCGTTTGGTGACATTTCTTGTTCCAGCATCTGACTCCACCTCCTAGCATTACATCCTGTTCCTCCTTGTCCTCCTGACCCTCTACCCCTTTCAAACACTCACGCGTTCCTGTGTGTTAGCTCCCGCCACCCTGATGCAGGTGTCCAGAACGTGGTGTAACACCTGGTTCGCTGAATCACCAACCAGCTCACAGCCTGGAGACCTTCTCATCTTGGTTGTTCTCCACTTTATTCCCTCTTAAGGGTCAGAAAAAGCTCATTTAGATTCTGAGTTATGCTTTTCCACATTCTATGAGGGTAAATGATGGGCCCTAAGAGTATTTGGGAGAGTCACAGAGACCTCTAGATCTACCCCATGAGAATGTGAGGTAAGATCATGGATTCAGCAAGCTGTCTTTGACCAGAGGTTTTAATAATTAATTCACCTTCCTGGAGGAGAGATCTGAGGCCAACAGAGGAAATTGGGAGACCCGGGCAGGGCCACTGAATGAAGTGGATCTTTGTTCCGTCAGTGAGCCTGCAAGTCACTTCCTGACAGATGTCACAGTCCTGCCTGGGTCCCTGCCCATAAGAGCTGATAATTTACAGTGAACTGACAGTCTACTTGCCTGACATAGGATAAATCATTTATTCCTCCTGTTTCTTTCTTTCCCCAGGCTTTGGGAAGGGCCAAGTGGCAGATGGGAGCAGGGAGAGGAAGAAGATCTATGCTTTGGCAAAACTTTGAATCATACCTAGTTTGGTGAATGGAACCCCCTCACTTGGGCTCTGATGTGGTTTTAGGACACAAGGCCTCCCCTAGGTGGAAGCTGTGGGTTCAATCTCTACCCGTAACCCCCGAACTTCAAGATCTTTTATAAGGGAAGATCAGATTTCCAAGGCTGAAACCTTGACTGAAGCTCCTGGGGGGAAGGAAGGAGAAAGGCGTGGCATATGCCACTGTCCCGTCATCGGGCCTGTGAGTCAATGTGCCAATGGCCTGGGGTCCAGGCTAACAGTGTCCCCCATCCCAGCTGGTATCAGGCGGGTGGTGTGTGCCACGTCCCAGCTAGGAGCTGCTCTGTGCCAGGTGAGTCAGAGACAACATAGACAGGAAAGATCCATGAGTTTGGCTGGTGCAGCCCTAGGCCTGTGACTCTGCAGCTGAGTCTGGGTCCCTGGTGGGGATTTGGGGATCCTGATGGGGTTGCTCAATGTGAGTCTGGAAGGGCTCTTGGTAGTACATGGGGTCAGGCCCCTGCCACTGAGCAGAATCCCCACCAACACATCCAGGCTGAAAATCCGTCTTGATCCTGAGTGAACGAAAACAAGAAAATGAAATCATTTCTCATATTGAGGATCCACAGACTGGATCTGGCAGGTCCACATGAAATGGGCCTTCCACACTCTGAAAGGATTGCAGTGGGGGTGCCAGCACATTGTCATTGGGACTGGAACATGCAGTGAAAATGTCCCTCCCGCATGCTGTCTACAGCAAGTGTGCTCTAATTCTTTTTTTTTTTTTTTTTTAATTTTATTTATCTATTTGACAGACAGAGATCACAGGCAGGCAGAAAGGCAGGCACAGAGAGTGGAAGGGAAGCAGGTTCCCTGCTGAGCAAAGAGCCGGATGCGGGGCTCAATCCCAGGACCCTGGGATCATGACCTGAGCCGAAGGCAGAGAGGCCTTAACCCACTGAGCCACCCAGGTGCCCCAGTGTGCTCTAATTCTTGCCCACTCTCTTCCTCTCTGGGCTGACTTGGCCTCCCTCAGCGCTTGCCATTGCTAGAGACACCTTGGTGTGGCCATGACTTCTGTTCATTCACCCCCAGCCCTGGATGATCCTTCTGCTCTGTGCCAACCCAGTGAGCCAGGCTTCCAGCCACAGTCCCCAACCCAGCACACAGGTGCTCGGGAACATGCAGGGAACTTAAATCTCAGGAAGCTCCAGTCTGCCCGCCCTGCACTTAGCACATGTGTTTACCGAACGCCCAGATGGGAAACAGCATCAAGAGCTACCCTCTACCTTTGATGTCTCCTTCAGTTATCATCTTCTCCTCTTCCAGATGAATTTCTATTGCTGCGCATTCATTCCACAAACATTTACTAAGTACCCACTATTCAACAAGCTTAAATGTCATGTCCACAACTTTCCACAACTTTCCTAAAAAGAGCTGATCACTTTTCTTTCTGTCTTTCCATGCTCCTTTATTCGTGTGCCCGGTTGGGTCTTTTGTATACGTTGCAATGATCTATCACGGTTTTCTTCTGTGCTGTAGACTGGTGATGTTCCTGCTTAAGGGGAAAATCAGTCTGTGCAGCTTTGTATCACCAGCATCCGGCACTCTTGGAATGTTTACTGATGAAAGTTAATGAATGGACGGGCACCTCAGTAGCTCAGTCCGTTAAGTACCAGCCTTTGGCTCAGGTTATGATCCCAGCCTCCTGGGACTGAGCCCCTGTATGGGGGGGTGGGGAAATCCCTGCTTAGTGGGGAGTCTGTCTCTATTTCTCTCTCTGCTTATGCTCTCTCTTTCTGTGAAAGAAATAAAGAAAATCTTAAAATCTTGGGGAAAAAAAAAAGAAAATTAACAAATGGAAACAAAATGATAAACAAATACAAGGTTCATAATGCTGAGGGAGGTAGCATGCTTATGTGCTGAAGGGTACAGGCCTGGAAGTCGGACTGCCTTCGTTTGAATCCTGGCTCTGAGATTTACTAGCTGAATGATGTGAGGCAAGTTTATTTAACTACTCTGTACCTCGATTTCTGTATTTGAAAAGCGATGATCGTAATAATACTTACTTCATAGTGTCACTATGAAGATTAAATAAAATAAGCCAGAATAAAGTATTTCGAATGTGTCCTCACTAAATGGTAACTATTATTGCTTGTTAATCTTTCTCTGTGGATTTGAATCTTTTTGGTTAAATGCTTGTTCAGGGCAGTTGCATGGGTTTAGGATGTGGGGGACCAGGAAAAATTCAGATTTAATTTTCCATGAAAAGCAGAGAGGAAAAGTCAATGAATTTTAAGCTTTGCTTTCATTCTTCCCAGTTAAACACAAGCTGCACTCCTTGGCTTTATAAGGACTCTGGTAGAAGGCGAAGGATGCTGGAATATGGCCAAGTGTAGCTGTGAGGGCAATTTCTAGCCAAAGAAAATATAGTTGAAGGGCAAAATATGTCATCAAATAGGAAAAAAATCCTGTGCTTTTCTTATTTAAAAAAAAAAAAAAAAAGGAAGGGCGGATTGGGACCAGTTCTGCTACATTAACCACTAAGATACCCAAGAGATAAATGACACGTTTAGGAAACTAGAGGCATTTCTTAGTCTGGAGCCATATGATTTTGAGACCATTTATGTAATCTTGAGTTTGGCCTGGCTTCTTAATAAAGTTTTAAAAAGTAAATGTCGAAAGGTGCATCCTCTCAGGATAGGTCAGGTGCCCACCTCTGGTCTTGGAGCTGTGACTCAGGCTGTACCCTTCTCCTTCAATGTCACACCCTTGATAGTAACTCTTCACAGAACTTTTGGAATCAGCCAAATGAGTCAATAAAAAAGTGCCCATAAACAAGGGAGATCACGTATAAGATATCGGTTATGAGAAGAAGCCTCGAAACCCACAAAATGTTGCCCCAGATTCCCAGCACATGGAGGATAAGGGCTCACGCCAGCCTGCGGGGTCTGGGGAGGAGCACCGGGTAGGAGGAGGCAGGTGGAAATATGACTGAGAGCAGTGGGAAGGGGAATTTGGAGAGTTCAGTGAAGTCAAGTCTAGACTTGCTCATACCCCACTGACTGCCTGCTTCTCCTTTTCTGGATCTCTGGCTTTTTCTGGGTTTCCCATTGGTGGGTTTTCATTTTCCTCTGTTTTCTTTCTTCCTCTCTTTCTATCTCACTTTCTTATGAACTGAGGCTGCCCTTGATTTGACAGTGACAGGGCAAAGGTTTAATCCCATCTCCAGGTTCAGGGAACCTGAGCCGGTGTTGGACACCCCTGCAGATCTACCACTAAGTTTACCCTGCCCCATACCCTGGGTTCTGACGAGTGTGCCCCTCACCTCTGGGGAGTTCTGAGGGGAGGTTGGAGGTCAGGAGCCAAGAGAGCCTGGTATATTTATTTTCCTGGCTGCCTCTATCAGGAGAATCTCAAGGATGTCCTGTCTGGTGGTCCTCCCCAACCTAGCTAGTCCAGTTTTCAGAACCCCCCCCCCCTCCATGCCCCACATCCCTGAGCCGAGGTGCTCACTCACTGGAACCTACCCCTTTGAGAATGGCCTCCTCCTTAAACTCTCCTCAAATTATCCTAATTTGAGTGTGTCATTTATTTCCTGCCAGGGCAAAATCAACAGGAAGCTTGTTCACAGTTCAGATTTCTGGGTACCGACTGCAGAAATTCTGAATGGAAAGGAGGTCCAGAGAGGCATCTACGTTTTTAACAAGTGCACGCTTCTGATGCCAGCTGTCCAGGGAGGACTCTGAGAAAGACTCGACCAGACTCAGTCAAACTGGACGTCGTCCAGATTTAGTCAAATGGTAAGAATAACGCAGCCCCCATAGTTCCCATTGTTCCAGCGTCTCTTCTGAGAAGTTCAAATTTTTGTATGAGATCATTATGAGCTAAGTTGGGAAAGGCAGGGCGATGTCTAAACCAGGTCCTGGAGTCTGTGGGAGGGCTCCAGCAACCAGAACCACAGAATTACAGAACATCAGCGAACATGACACTGAGCTTCTCAACACCTCATTGATTTGTGCTGGCACAGTTTACCTGCAGCCGAGGGCCCCTGCAGTTTATTTGTCTTGATTTCACCATCTCTAATAAGATAGATGTAATGGATGGCAGATGCCCAAATCTGGAATTAAAGAATTCTGTCCATGCAAGCCTGCCATGCATGCCACTAGTCCAAGCTAACAGTTGTTAATTGCACAGTGTTATAAGGAGACAATCATCCAAGAAGAAAAACCAGAAAACCAATGAGTGGTATCAGGAAAACACCAAGGAGGACCAACAAGCATGCAGAAAGAAATCCAAAACCTATTTGGATCTTGAAGTCGTGTGGACTCACCATTTCAGGAGCCTGTCCTGTTTTCAATGTATCAGGTGCATTCTTGGAACATGACTATTTCAAATATTTAGGGTAACATTTGTTTAAGGAGCAAGGTAGACAACAGAGGTGGTTGGGAAAGAACATTGTTTCTTTTGAGAACTGTAACCTTTTGCTGCTTCTCTGTTTCATTTTCTTTCTTTCTTTTTTTCTTTCAAGGTTGTATTTGTTTATCTGACACACACAGAGAGAGAGCATGCACAAGCAGAGGGAATGACAAGGGGAGAGGGAGAAGCAGGCTCCTCTTTGAGCAGGGAGCCTGATTTGGGGCTCGATCCCAGGATCCCGGGATCATGACTTGAGCTGAAGGCAGATGCTTAACCAACTGAGCCACTCAGGCATCCCTAGTTCATTTCTTAGAATAGTAGCTCAGAAAGGAAAG
Organism: Mustela putorius furo; assembly: GCF_011764305.1. NCBI lineage: Eukaryota > Metazoa > Chordata > Mammalia > Carnivora > Mustelidae > Mustela > Mustela putorius. The sequence goes on along the minus strand of NW_025421402.1, from coordinate 20,101,378 downwards.
GGGGCTGGTTCATATCCCGCTTCACAAGGACAAGCTACAAGAGCAGGCCCCTTGACTAGTGCCTGCCTGGAAAGTCTTAAAGCAAGAATCTGGTTGCAGATGCCCCTATCACTATCATCTAATTTAAGTCCTTTGTTCTTGGCAAATCATATACCAAAAAGCTCCCCTGATAAAACTAATGTGCAATGCCATGAATGAAATACATGTTTTCTTGGCACTCTGTTTCCTGCTCTCGATGTCCCATTAATCCCATGGTGACTCTAGAAGAGCAGAGCCTAAGAGAAAAAGGATGGACTATAGCCTCAAAACCAAATCCCTGGTTCAAAGTCTTGACACTGCCACTTCCTTTAAGAAACTTATGTCAGTGGTTTGCATTCTCTGTTTCCTCATTAACAAAACTAATAAGATCAGGAACCTCATAAGAAGATGTCATCATTAATCATATCAATATATCTAATCACAGCACAGCAGCTATTGTATGGTACTAGGTTCTCCATAAATGAGAGTGTACATTCTTGTTACTCTTCTAGAAACTCTAGTTAAGCCTCCTTTGCCTCTTTCCTTCCCATTTGTCAAAGCGCCAGGTCAGAGACTTTGCAGCTAAAAGGACTCTCTTGCTTCCAGGAAAATGCAGAGCATAAATGTGGAAACTGGCCCAGGGACTGAAGCTCGGAAACCTGACAATTCATTCTGAGAGAGCCAGGTTCTAGGGTAATTGCTTCCTGCCCAGGAAACAGTCTCATCAATGACTACCACACCTCCCTCTGACTCCAGTTTCCTGGGTACCACAGACTTCTCCTTCCTCAGCAGAGAGTCAAGCCACAGACTACAGACCCAGTCCATTAAAACTCAATGGCTCTGTCTCATGGGCCAAGATAAGTGTGTGAAGCCAGACAGTCTCTGATTCAACAGAACTCCTTTGCATACGCTTTTCTTTGTGGGAAGCTGTAAAACCACTCAATCTATTTGTTTAAATGTTGTTGGCACTTGTAACTTTTGGAGTTATCCCTGTTGTCATTCCCTAACATATCTTCTCAATATAAATGAAAACACCCAGGGGTGCCTGAGTGGCTCAGTGGATTAAAGCCTCTGCCTTCAGCTCAGGTCATGATCTCAGGGTCCTGGGATTGAGTCCCGCTTCTGGCTCTCTGCTCAGCAGGGAGCCAGCTTCCTCCCCTCTCTCTCTGCCTGCCTCTCTGCGGACTTGTGATCTCTGTCTGTCAAATAAATAAATAAAATCTTTAAATGAAAACACCCAGAATTATAGAACTCAATCCCTCATCAGTGTCAGTTCATTAGTGCCTTATCTTAAACCACTACCTGGGCCTATCTCACAGTCATGACTCTGGATCATTTGCCACCTAACTATTCTAGCAAAGCATCTATGTCTTGTTGTTAACATTAACATCTCTCCATCCACCATCTGTCCATGATCTATCCATCCATTCATCCACCCATCCACCCATCTGTCTATCCACGCATCCATCCATCCATCCATCCATCCACCCATCCATCCATCCGTCTGTCCATCCGTCCATCCGTCCATTGACACATCCATATTAATAAGCTCTCAGTACCTGTGGGTGCTCTCTTGAAGCAGCAGCATGAGGAGACCTGGTCTATTGGAAGAAATATGAAAGTATCAGATTGGGGCGTAGGCACCTGATCTTGTGGCCTGTATCTGTCCCAAAATAGCCAATCCCCCCATGGAATGCAGCACCAGTTGAGCCATTGGAAATGTATCTTTTGTTCCCACTGGAAGTACTAGGCCTCTCCTCAAGCCTCTCAAAGCACCAGAACACCTGGACGTGCCTCAACATTGTCCCGGTCTCTCACTGCAGGGCTTAAGAATAAAGAAGACTTTGTAAATCAAACAACTTCCCCTCATTGTCTGTGTAATTTAAATTTTTCATAGGTTTTTTCTCTTAAGCAAAATGTACATACATATTTCCTTTCAAGCTTCTTCCTAGAAGCAGTAACATTTAGGAGAATATCAAAATTCTGGCTGGCTCTGCCCAAAGGCTCCTAGTGGACTTTGACCATTTTATCTTGGGGGTGTGGGGTGGAGGGGTTATGGGGGAAGGCTTGGTGGGGAGGACTGTGTAGAATCTATTTAGTTAAGAGCAGAAGGTGGGGTGGGGGCAGTGCTATTTCCCCACACAAAGGCAGGGAGTGAATCCCCCTGGAGGCTCCCTCAGTCAGGCCAGGAAAACCATCAGCGACCCTTGGGCAGAGCAGGATCTTTCCAGGGGCCTGTTTAATTTTGCTCTAGCATCACATGACTTATCTAGAGGCCAAAGTTTCTGTGAGATCCTCGACCATTTCCATAATTATACATTTATTTTAAATTCACTCTGCAGAGCTCTCTGAAACCCATAATTTTAACTTGGGAGTCTTCTGTTCTCTGTCTGCAGGTTTATATTTTACTGCTTTATGCTATAAAGTCAATTTCCCTTTAACTATGTTTATGCTGTGATAAATTACTTACTTTTAGGATCTTCAGGACAATCACTATGTTTTTCTCTCTCTAACAGAGCATTCTAAAGTAAGTATATATAATGCCAAAAACTAAATTTTGCCTGCTTTTCTTCTTGACATCACAACTGGGTCAACATTAACAAAGCAGAGGTCTCCACTTCAGAAAGGAGACCGAGCTCCTGATGAGAGCATGTTCAGACCCCGCAGGGCTAAATTTCCAGTCATAGCTCAGAGTCCTAAGTGACAGCCAGGGAGGAGAGAGCTGGAACAGTGCATAAAATACACTTTCCATCAGAATTCTTTCATGTTTATTGATGCTGAGGAAGTGATTATAATTAGTGATGGTTAAGTAACCAGTATAAAATAATTTGTTACTAATTTGAGATTCTGTTACTACTATTACCATCACCATTAATGGAAGCTGTGTTGCAGGAGGAAGAGGACATAGCTTGGGTAGGGGGTGGGGAGGAAATTGGGTGGGCTGGTACTACTGAGGGCAGCCTGACAGACACCAGACCATGAGCTGTCTGTTTAGAAGGAAATGTGTTGACAACAGAGCAGGCATTCAGGAAAGTGCTTGCTGTGTACTGGGTACTGCTCTAGGTTCTTCACCTGCATTATTTCACTGAATGTTTACACCAGTCTATGAGAGAGGAAATATTATGATCTCTTGGGGTGAATAAATGACTGTCACATTGCATATAGAATTGTGATATTACATATTTAAAGTGATATTATGTATTAATTGATAAAGGTTGGTAATGGATGTAGATTGCCTACAGAAAACATTCAGATCAAGGAGGAGCATCTGTCAAAGTGGCAGTATTCACTTGGAAACTAACCTTTCCTTGAGCTCCTAATAACCAGTGGCCCAGTTTAGAAAGTAATCTTGTACCTCTGGGAAGAGTAGGGAACAAAACAACTGGATACTTACAGAAAACAAAACAAAACAAAACTCAGAGGAGATAGCAGATCTCAGAGTGGCATCTGAAATAAAGATTAAGTGTGTGACCACCGCCGCCCCCAACACCCACCCCAAGAAGCAGCAGATTGGGCTCTTCTTACAAAGGGGAAGGAAGAAGAAGCAACCATCTCTGTGTTGTGGGTGTTGAGAAGCAGGAGACGCTGGCCCTCTACCTTCCCCATCTAACAGGTTAATAATCACTCAACATAGCAGAACTGGCTTACATTAAGAACTTTATAAATGTTCCTTCCTTTATTTATTTGGTAAGATGCAAATGATTTAACAGTAAACTATACCTTCCTCTGAATTTATTTAAAGATCCATTTTTAAAAAAGATTTTATTTATTTGACAGACAGAGATCACAAGTAGGCAGAGAGGCAGGCAGAGAGAGAGAGTGGAGGAAGGAGGCTCCCCGCTGAGAAGAGAGCCTGATGTGGGACTCGATGGTGCCTCTAAAGATCCATTTTTAAGAATAGGTTTTGCTAAATTGGAAGGAAGAGAGATCTTGGGGATACCTGGCTTCTGGAGCTGGAGGGAGCAAATGTCACAGGGAAGATGAAGGATATAGGATGAACAGAGTGGGGGCCCTGAAGAAAACCAACCATGATCTTCTCAGTATTGCTTAGGAAAGCCCTGGGAACAGAGAGATGGGGAAAAGGGATGCTTGCAGCAAGCTACAGACCTGACCTAGTGGCCACGCCCAGGCCATGGGCCCCTGGATACTGCCGTCACATTAGTGCCGGGACAATACATATTTTCTTATTTACATACTTTATTTAGCTCTATATCTTCTTTTAGCAACAAAGCTATAGACTGTTCTGCCAACTGAGTGGCCATCTTGGGGGTAACTTGGGGAGATATGCAGGTGTGTTTGGGTTTTCAACTTCTCCCTGCTTGTTGCACAGCACGGGAAGCTATGAAATGTGGATGGCATGAATATTTGAATCTTCTCAAGAAAATCGGGAGCCTCTCACCTTTCACATAATCAGAGGCTTCTTCCATATTGTACTCTCAGCAGTGATCTTTCTTTCAGTAACCCTTCCCTGGCCCCATGAGTGAATCAATAACCCATGACATTCTCAACAGCATTTACCCATTAGCCAATGCCTGTGGTCTAAAAGGGCTAATACTACTTTCACCCTCATAGCTCTGGTGCCTGGCATGGGAAAGGTGCTCAAAGGGTCTGTTGAACTCTTAGGTGATTTTACGATTTGCCGAAATGTATGTCAAAATACTCATTGAAAAGTATCCCTCTTGGGTGCCTGGGTAGCTCAGTGGGTTAAAGCCTCTGTCTTTGGCTCAGGTCATGATCTCAGGGTCCTGGGATGGAGCCCTGCATTGTGCTCTCTGCTCAGTGGGGAGCCTGCTTCCCTTCTTCTCTCTTTGCCTGCTTCTCTGCCTATTGTGATCTCTGTTTGTCAAATAAATAAATAAAATCTTAAAAAAAAAAAAAAGGAAAAGAAAAGTATCCGTCTTGTAGCCTACATTGGGTTAGGTAGGAAGGTAAGCCGTGCCCTCTAGTTTACAGTGCATGTATTCTTAAGGCAGATAAGAGCAAGATATGCTGAAATATGAAACTTAGTCATCTATATATTGTCTGTGTTTCTCAACCCCAGCCATATGTTGGAATCTCCTGTGAAGCTTTATAAAACCACAGATGTCGATCGCTCACCCACAGAGATTCTGATTAGGTCTGTCTGGTCAGGGTCTATATTTTTCAAATAGTCCCCAGGTGATTCACATAAGGATCCAGGATATGAATCACCATAACAAGTGCTAAAGAATATAATTAAAAGAAATACCAGTGAGAACCAGCATGGAGAGAAAAACCTTATGGCACAACTGGAACTTGCTTTGAACCTGGACTCATAGAGAGGATTTAGATACACAGTATTGACAAGAGAGCCTTCTGACAGAGAGTGGGGGCAGTGTGGGTGGGGACAAAATGGACAAAGGGAGTTGGAAATCAGGTTGCTGCATACTTGCTGAGGCCACCCCATATGGGAAGATTGGTGCTGAGGTCATGGCCAGCTCTGTCTGGAATGGAATCACCTGGCTGTATGATGGCAAAAGGAGCGGCCTTAGTGACCAAAGGAAATACTTAGAAGGAAAATATGCTTGACCCATAAGCCTGGGAAGTACTTTGTGTCCACCAAACAGTGGTGGGTGGTTGCCAAAATGGCCTTGAAGAAAGGCGGAAGCAGACAAAGTAATGCCTGTGTTCTGTATTGAAGGTTCCTTTAAGACTCTAACATGTCAGGTGCAAACCCAGGTTTGGGGTCACAGGTTCTTGGAGCTGTTACTCTCAGTAGCCTCACCTTCATGGCTGAGAGTTTCCCTGGCCTTTCTTAATATCCAGATTGTGATGTTTCTTCTCCTTGGTGACAAAATCTTTTGCCTTTCTGCTTCCTTTAGGAGGAAATTAAGAAGCTGGGTAGGGTTGGGGATCAGGGTTAGGGAAGATGAACCAACATATCTTAAATGAAAAGTGCTCTAAGTGGAGGGTGAAGGGGTAGACATATCTGATTCCTACCTGTTAACTTGCAAAACAAGATAATAAAAAAAGAGGTGTTAAGGCTACCCGAATGGTCAGGTCAGTCTTTTGAGGGTACACAGCAAATTTAGTGAGTGCACTTATGATGCACTTTTAGGATGATTTCATTGTATGGAGTGCCTTCAGCAGCACATATGGGAACAGGGCAGAAAATTATGGAAAAATGAACTCACCAGAACAACTCGAGATACTGGATATTTTATTGATTTTCTCCATCAAGTGCTTGTTTATTTCTCTACGCCAACTGTGGGCAAGTAAAAAGAACCAAGCAAAAAAATAATAAGTATTAAAAAAAAAAAAACTTAAAGAAAATTAGGAGGTGAGACCCCTCTGGGTCTCCAGGATCATGAGACACGTATTTTTATCACGTGTGCCCAACAGTAAAACTATTATTATTAGAGAGTGGAAAGTAGCAGGAAGTAAGACCTAAAGAGTTTGCCTCAAGGCTAGCAGACAAGAAGAACAAGGAAAGCAAGATGATTCCAGTTTAGCTCATCCAACAAAAGTCTTCCAAGAATGAGGCCAGACACCCTAACTTCATCTTGGAAGGAGCGGGAGTCTCTCCCATCCCCAAGAAGCCAGCTGCTGTCATGGGGCCCTGATAGAGTCACTGTCTATAGGCTTTGGCAAAGCGCACACTGTGACTGCTTGGGGTGAGCGACTATCTAAATTAAGAGGATGCTAGGGTGCCCAGGTCAGCCTAAACATTTGCCAGGCCCACATGATGAGCATGTACTACAGACGTTTCAACCTGCAGTTGGTCCTTCCTTGGCAGGCTCCCAGTCTCTACAGTCAGATCCTCCCAATGAAGGCTGAACCACTGAACACTGGTCTCCTTGCCTGTCTTGAGCTGCCCTTATTCTTTATTGCCAGTGCTCCCCACAGACCTTCTCCCCTCTCTGGGTCGCAACTCTCCCAGGTAAGGCCCCAGTGTGATTACAGAGTGCTACACATAAGCTTCTCCTGGGGAGCCATGGCTTGCCTGTCTGGCCTTGGCTCCCATTCAATGTCTCTTCTCTTGCTCTTCATGTTCCCTTTCTTCTCCTCAGTGGTAGTGTCAGGGGAGGACCCAACAGGGAACTCAGTTCCCAGTTCTGACCTCCCATGGACAAACCTACTGAGGCTGGCAGCCTGCCCTGACTTCCAAGAACTGCCTACCTCCAATTCCCAGTGGGCTCCGCTCACCTTTTGGTATAACTTACCACTCAACTTGGAGCACCTGGTGCCAACTGTTCAGCTGAATGGGAGTGTGGAAGGCTGAACTCCTTGCCCATGTGCCTTCTCTGAACCTCTGCTGTTAGCTGGGCCTGCCCCACCCTGGCGGGTGGTGCTGTGCCAAGTCTCTGTCCTTTCCTGCCGGTGCTGGCGTGCTGCCAGGAAACCTCCACAACTCCTGATAAATCCGGACGCAAAAAGAGCCCAGATGGGAAAGTGTCTCTTTTAGAGCTTTTTGGGAATGTGGAGTGTTGGGGAGGGCTGGTGCCCAGATATTAACACAACCACTTTCTTTCCCTTCAGGATTCTGGTTGATAAAAGATACACACATGGCTAAGTGAGAATGATCATGTCAGTTTCGTTCAGGACTTTCTTTTATGGGTAGAATAGACAATGTATGAGGGCTTCCTGCCTCCAGCTCAGAGCTCAGCCAAGTCTGTCCTGCCATGCTGAGTTAGCCATCCAGTTCCAAAGCTGAAATGCCAGAGAAAGGCTTTGCTTGTTTGGAGTGGTCCCACCAAGGAGCTGACCCACAGAGACTGAAAGCATGGGACCTTGCTCTGGAACTTAGGCTGGTCCAAAGGAAACCAGGAGATGAGGGAGCATGAGTGTGTGCGCCATAGCTTTTCACTTTATAACCACATGTAATAGAAACACAGCCAACAATTGTCAAGTTCTCATTATTGTCACTACTTGCATAAGTCATTCCTTTTCTTATGGCTAGAAAATTTATGGGAATAAAGCAAGGCCTAGAAACCCCTACTCAAGCCTTCCCCAAACTGATGGAAGTGTTGGGGGCAGCATTTTCTGCTGTGATCTATGGGGATAACCTAGCTGGATCAAATGACTTGTAAATAACAGAGTCTTAGTTCCTACGTACTGTTGGTCTTCTGTCTTCCTCATAGCTGGCACTTTGTGGCTACAAAAATTTTCATGCTTTAGGTTGAAGTAAACTTATCATCTCTGCTGGTTCTATCCCTTCCAACTCCCACCTTGCACAGGTCCAAGCTGCCCCGTGCATCACTGGGCAATGGGCAGGCAGAGTACTCCTGATGGACCGAGGACACAATGACATAGTGATTAGCAGGACAGAACGTTAAGGGCCCAAGTTTGACAGGCTAATGCTTTTCTTTGTTCTCAAATCCTTTCTGCAAAGTTTTCCTCCTGCATTCCTCAGTACAGATGTTCCATTCTGAGGCCAGAGAGACATGTGAACTGGGCCAAGTTATTTGAGGAAAAGGTGATGCTGATGCTCTGGAGTTCAGTGGGTCACAGTGTGGGTTAGAAGCAACCTTAATGGGAGAGGAATGGTGTCCTTGGGAGGGCTGTCCAGGTCACCCTTCCCTTGGCAGCCAATGCCAGAGATTATTCACGAGTTTCAGAAGGAGGCAGTTTTCTACTCATTCACACAGTTACTGGTTAACCTTATGGAAACCAGCAGCCAGCCTGGCTGAGCAACCTGGGCAGGAACACAGCAGGTAGGGCATACAGCCTGAAACATAATTCCCTTTAGGGTCATTGTTTTGATTCCCGGTGAAATGGAAACTTCAAGAAAGTTATCCAGGCATTAAGAAGCCTGACTTCGTTTTAATCCTTCCAGAGGTTATTTCCAACAATCATCCGAATCTTGCCTGAAATCTCTCTTTCCTGGATGTCAGAACCCCATCGCAAAGGGAAACTAGTTTCAGCTTCATTCAGTGGAGTGTGGCTACTTGCTCCCTCTTTCCTGTGGTTTAATCCTAGAATGGCATTGCTGTTGGTCAGTGCTTTCCCTTCTCTCCTGGTTCTCAACATGTGGTCCCCGAGATAGCCGTGTCTTTTTCTAGCTTGCTAGAAGGGCAAATACCCAGGGTCGACCCAATGGAATCAGAAATTCTAGAGAATCAGAAATTCTGGGGCTAGGGCTCAGCACTGCATGTTAATGAGTTCTCTAGGGCAATCCTGTTGTGTGTTGAATTTGAGAACCATTGTTCTCGGTCAACTGACCCTTTTTGATGGACTCTTACTACTTATTAGTTCTTGGATTCCGACACCCAGGAAGGAGAGTTTTTAGGCCAGAGACCAAACAATGATCCAATCTTGTTTAATATTTAATCAATACATGATGAATATTCAAGTCACTTTTGGAGGCCACCCTCATCGTTGAAATCTATGGCTAAACGTGAGTTCTCTGGAAACTTACTTGTCACAAGGCTTCTTGTTATATTTTATCATTTTTATGTACCTTGGATTCTATAAAATAATTTGGTATCTTTGGCATGGTTCTCTATGTCAAATAACTCTGTACTGCTCTTTCTATAATAAGATCCATTGAGAGAGGCATCGAATGCCTTGTTAACGATCTATCCTATTCACACTAATGAAACCTCCATTGTCCACCAAGACTGGAATGGTGTCAAAGAGCGTCATTGAGTTTTTCTGAAAGTTCTCTTTGTTCCCGTTACCCGTAGCTCACCTATTTATACCCTGTGAGCTCAGTTCTATTAGCTTTGGGGGCATTGTCTTGAAATTGGATGAATGAAAGTGTTGTTCCCTTTAGGCTTCATCTTCAGAGGATTACCTCCCGTGTCAGAGACTTCCAGCAACCTCAATGTGTCTCCAGGCAAGAGATGCCAGTAAAAACCAGCAGAGAGTAGAAAACTATTCCTAGTCCCAGAATTTTGTCTATCATCCTCGTTATACCTCCTGGCTCCTGACTCGGATTGACTTACAATTCTACTCCTTCTCTAAATAGCTGTTTGAGCCCTTTTGGGTGAAGTTCTGTTAGCAGCCCATTTCCCATGGCTACCCATCTCTGTCTCCACATCCCAGAGAACAGGTGACATATTTATAAGAGCTCCTGTTCCTGACCACACTCACCTTTCACCTCATGATTCTGCAAAATCCCGATTCTCTGGCTCAGCATTTCTCAAACTTCAGTGTGCATCTGAATCACATGGGGGCTTGGTACAGACTTGGGATAGGACAAAAGCATCTGTGTTTCTAAGTTCACAAGAAACAAGATGAATGCTTCTGGTCCAGGGACAGCATTTTGAGAACCACTGTCATAGGCTGTCAATCAACAATAGCCTGGATTCTTTCTGATTATTTGTAACACTGATGCCCTTCTATGCTGTGTTTTATTTATTCCTTTATTTCATTCATTCCCTTTATAGCATCCTATCTCTTGCAAGTTGCCAGGCAAGTGGGATCTATTGTTTGAGTAAGCAAATTTAATATAACTCTCACCATCTTCTCATACTTTTATTTGGTACGGTGAACTGACCCAGCTCCAGGGAAAAAACCCACTTCCTGGCCAAAAGTGAAGTCCTTTGAAAATGCAAAAACCACACAGTATCCTTTAGAAACTTTGTGCATCCCGTGGTATTTACTGATAGACACCCAGACACATGTAATAGGATTATAGATCAGCCTCATTTAAGATAAAGTTTGCTGGAGGAGATCAGAATTGCTCCCCATGGGACTTAAATTAGGTACAAAGCAATTAACTTTAAGCAACCAAAAAATTGGCTCTATAAAAATTCCATTTCAAATCAGCTCTTAACTACACTCTCATTACCAGGTACCTTCACTATGTAAAAGACAAACTAGTCTCTGGAGATGGAGAAACGTGCCCTCCATTCTTGAGACACTTCCCCAAATATGGGAACTGATCAGACCTCACAACTGACCTCTCCCAAGGGTCAGATATTCCTATAGACTTCCTGACTTTTCACATTATTCCTATGCCTAGAAAGATAAATCTTCCCATTTCTGAAAACAAATATATTTGGGTTTCACTTCTGATGATGGTTCAGTTGTGCCATGTTAAATACATTTCATTTCTTTCTAAGTATGAGAATTTTAAGTAACTTTCAGTGAGAGCCAGGCCAACAGCTCAGTAGACTTTTATTTTCACAAAGGATGCTTTCTTGCCTGACATATGATAAGAACTTTATAGTGTTCATCAATTAGAACATTAACAGATTATTGACTCATTAATTGCTGAATTAATAAGTTAATAAAAGTTATTAACGTTGATATATTATTATAAAATCAACGTAATTGTTTTTAAAATTGAAAATACAAGGGGTGCCTGGCTGGCTCCTACGGTAGAACATCTGGATCTTAAATCAAAAGCAACTCTTGATCTGAGGGTTGTGAGTTCAAGTACCACATTGGGCATAGAGTTTACTTAAGAAAAGCTGGAAATATGGAAAAATATAAAGAAGTAAAATAATCATGTAAAATCTCACAACATGAAGCTAACTAACATTAACTTTTGAAACATTCTTCCCTTTCCAGGTGCCTATGTGTGTATTTATGTATATATAATTATAAAAAAATTTATATACAAAATGGCGACCTTTGTTCATTTTACTTTTATCATGAAAACTGCCTCAAGTCTTTAGCAATTCATCACAAACATCATTCATGTCCACTTAAAATTCTAATAAGTGAATATCCTCAATTTAATACTTCTACAATTATCACATAATAGGATGTGTCTAATATTATTTCTTATGCCTAGATAAATATGTTTGTATAAAAATAGTAACTTCAGAGCTACTTGAATCTGAGGACCATGTGCTCACTTTTATGTTTTTGTAACAACTACATAATGATCGACCTATAGAAAGTGCTTGATCAATGTTTAGAAACTGAAATAATTGAAGTGGGAGAAGATTTGAAGACTATTGGGCTCTAAAATGATCTGCCCAGATAATGAGATACAAAGAAAATCATGTCGTTTCCTCTGTAGATAAGAGAGGCTCTGCCAAGAGATGCAACATACTGTGTTTGCAGAGTCGAACATCCCTGGGCATGGAAAGTATGAAGGAGAGAGATTTCAACCAAGTTGTAACTCTCAAAAGTGTGAAGCACAAACTTGAAAAACAGACACCAGTGTGAGGGTTTTGTTTGGTTTTTATTTTTATTTTGTGGGGGCTGATGAGGAAAGATTTCTTTAAATTTTGAATGAAAAATCATACCATCATACCTCCAGCTCCATCTGAAGAATATCATCAGCCTAGAAATATCACTGTCCTCTGATAACTTGAGGACGTAGCTGTTAGGAATCCGTTCTGGAAAGATAAAGCACACATTCAGTTCTAGCACATCTCCCACCCCCCAACTGCCTCATTAGCACTGTTTCTGGTACACACGGAAGACTTTGTTAAGATCTGACCACTTCATAAAACCTTCCTTTGGAAGTTTTTCCCTCCAAGTGTCCTCAGAACATTCTTTGAAAGGATTTTCTCTACCCTTTGTCTCTTCTTCAAGCCTGAAGCTGGTACTGGTGAAATGGATCATATCTTTTTGTTTTGGGTTTTTTGGTTTTGTTTTGTTTTGTTTGTTTTAAGAGTTTATGTATTTATTTGACAGGGAGAGTTCACAAGTAGGCAGAGAGGCGGGGCGGGGTCGGGGGCAGGGTAGCAGGCTCCCTGCTGAACAGAGAGCCCCATCCGGGGCTCGATCCCAAGACCCCGAGATCATGACCCAAGTCAAAGGCAGAGGCATAACCCACTAAGCCACCCAGGCACCCCGAGGGATCATGTTTTAAGAAGCATTTTGGCTGGACAGCACCAGCTCCCTGGGAACCACAGTGATAGGAAGGCTAGACCATTACTCATCTGCAGGGATAGAGGCCGGGAAGCTCACTGGAGCTTCAGGAGCAATAGCCAAGTAGGAAACTGTGTCTCTAGTTTAACTTTCAAAAGCCTGAAGACACAAAGATTTTGCCTCTCTGGTAACAGAGGTCACTAGAGTGGTGGCAGGCATATTTCAGATAAAACTAGTGACAAAATGTCTGTCAAGCTGGAGAAAATGGGTGCAGAGGGACAGCTTAGCCAGATGAGAAAGCACAATGAGAGGTCCACACGAGGCAGTTTTCCTCAGTGGAGAGACTTCCCTAAGGAGTGCCATATGAGGGGGGGGGAATGACTGTGAAATGGGGCAATAGGCAAAGGACCTGAAGTGGTCCCCCAAACCCAGGGCAAGGAATAGTGAGGGAAGGGCAGAGTCATTTTGGCCAGAAAACCCTATGCTTTCCAAGCTGTGTTTGCTTTAGGAAACAGAAAGTGAAGAGACAAAAGATTATCCTGTGACATTGACCTCTTTAATACCTGAAAACAAAATTAACACTTTCAGAGGACAGGTTGGGTCAGGGCATCTGTATGTAACAGGTGCTTCATTTAGGTGATCAATTGTCATGGATCTCAAGTGTTTCTGATGGGGAGGGAGGAGATGGAAGCATTTTCAGAATCACATGGATACCAATTCACTCTTTCCTTCTACTCAACCTCCTCAGAGAAGGACCTTGGAGCATCAGAACTATGGAAAGAGCCACTGAGGAATGGTACCTGAGACACAGGGTGGACATTCATTCTTAGGGCCGAGTGGGACTCTTTTTAATCTCTTTCTTTCATTGTCCCTGTTTTTAATTTTCATCCTGGAGAAACATTTGGGTGGTAAGATTCAGAGGTGGGTGTCGGCACCTCAGAAATGCCATGTGCTCCTCAGGTGGAATGCAAGGGCTCTCATCCGGAAGGCAAAAGACTGGGTGTGAGCCCAGTTCAAGGCTAGGAAGCCAGAGATCTGGCGATGTCTCTCTTGGTTCTTGGCAGTGGGGTTGTTGCCTGGGATGTGAGCTAGCACCAAGCCCGTGTTTCATCTTTTGGGAGCCTCAGAGACATAGCAGCAGGTGGCTGAGTGCTATGAGGAGATAGCCGAGGAGCACACACCCCAGAAGACACCAGACAGAATCATAGGGGTCCCTGTGTAGAGACAGATATGTGGGAAGGGGTCACTACAGAAACTTGTAGCAGCTGTGTGAGATTTAGACTTCCATCAGCTAAGCACTGGCTTATCTTTCCCACTTCCGGGAAAGGCTGTTCCTGAGGTCAAGAAGAAAACGTCTCCAATTCTTACATTGGCACTTGTGAGTATGGAAACCTTGATAGGTGTCGTTCATTTGTTGGTTTTTCAATAAAAAATTAACATAACCACTTGGGGAATGCTGTTAAATATTCTTCTGCGATAGTTTTTACTGACTAATGTATGTTCCACAGTTAACTTAGCCATTGTCTTTTAAATGGTTTTCTAATGAAAGTAATTCCTTACTTATATTTTCCCCCATCATGGAAGTGAGATTGCTGGATCAACCAGGTGGAAGGTTTCAAAGACTTTTGATGATTCTCTCAAATTGCTTTCTAGAGAATTGTGCTAATTAACACTCCCAGCAGCAGGCAGAAGAGAGTTGATAAGCTTGTCCTTGTGACTTTCGTGGAGTGTGGAGTTTGGGGAAGGAGAAACACCTGCTATCCTGGATCTGTGGAGATGAATGTGTGTGTTTGGAACAGGGAAACCAGTGTGGGAAGTTTCCAGTCTCTTTTAAGGAGATTGTTAGCCCTGACTACAAAGGAGGAATTGAGGTCGCACTAGATACACACATATAAGGTACTTCTTTCCATCTCCGTGTCAACTTTCCATTTCAATGAGAAATGAACAATGAGACAATGAGAAAATGAACCTCCAGTAGGAAATCAACCAGCAAAGAAAGAAAAGATGCACTGGTCTTTCAAAATATGCAGTGTGGGAGCTCCTAGAGGAGGACAGATGTGGGCATATCGCCAGGACCTGGGTATAGTAATTGGTACCAAGCCAACATTGCTCCATTGAAGATGGCAGACTGCTTAACCCCTCTTCTTGGATAGATGACTTTCCTCACTTTCTTCACTCATTCGTTCCTTTATTTATCACTAATTAAGCACATAGAACCAGGCACTATAGCAGAAATGGGAGAGGGGTTGCAAAATTGAGGGTCTCCCAGTCTAGTATGTCTTTGAGTAAAGCCATAGGAACAGAAGCAGATCCCAGACACATCAATAAACAGTTCCAATATGATGCTGTATCACTGGTAAGTAGAGCAATTACCTCAGCATGAGTTTAAGAAAGACTTCACAGAGGAAAACACTCATATGTTGTGAAGGCCAAGTCATCTTTGCCCAGGCAAAGAAAAAGAGAAAGGATGTTTCAGGAAAAGCATGGAGAATTAAACGGGTCTCACATGCTTGGGATTGCTCCAGCATCAAGCATGGTGCGGGGGCGGGGGGGAATCTTGGGGACAGAGAAGGGCAGGGCCACAGTGATAGGAAGTGAGGTTGTCAAATGAGTCAAAGTTCTAACTGTAAGGTCTTTGTATTCCACTCTTAGGAATGGGAAAACAGAGAATGGCATTTCTGTGATCCATGCTTCAGTTATAAAAGGATAGTGCGGTGGGGGTGGGTAAGGGGCTGAGAATAGGAGAGCCTAGGATGGGAAGTGACTAAAATCATGACATAAGGTGATGACATAAAGACATCATCATGCATGGACTTTGTGGTTGAACATATTTCTAAAACAGAACCAGAAGGAAGAAAGAATGGTACATGGCAGAAATGACCAGAAACCACAGATGAGCTCATGACAGACAGTGATGAAGTTGGAAGACCAGCTTGGTGTCATTGCAGAGAATGAAACACAGCCAAGAACATCCCAAATATTAGAATAATGTCATTATTGTTCCCTTACCTATGACAGCTGATGGGCCAGTGTGATCTATGATCTTTCTGGGTCTTTTATTAAGTTTTCATCACTGTGCTGCCTTGGCAATCCACTGCCTGAGGGAACATTTGCGATTTGAATTTGAAAATGAGATTCACAAAATTAGATATTCTTCATATTTTTTTCTTTCTTCAGCTCCAAACTGACTTCAAACAAAAGGTTATGAAGGATGAGGTCTTTGAGTCTTTTAGCCCTCAGCTATGAGATAGCTAAATTTCCAGTCCTCAAATAGAAGAAATGGTTCCCTGTTCCTTTATTTTTTTGCAAAAATATGTTTGTTTTTTTTTTTAATTGGAGCTCTCCATGGAGGGAAGAGGCTGGTTGGGTGAGTCTTATGTCTGGGCTCTCAGAAAGTCGAAGGAATCAAGAAAGCTTTGGAGGGTGTTCTGAGGGCAAAGAAATCAACAGAGTAATGGTGCAAAAGGACTGAGCTGACAGAAGTTGAGTTAGGCGAGGAGCAGTTATTCCCTGGAGAAGTTCAGCCATGCGAAACTGGGATGTGCCCTTTAGTTAATCAAGCCCAGAAGATGAGAGGACAGAGGTGAACCCCAAAAAAGAATGAGTGACAAAACCATCCTGAAAGGGAAATTCTGATTCCTTTTTTCTCTCTTCTTGCCATGTGTGCTCTCAGGCTAGCTCTCCATGTCACTGCATCACTGGAAGAAAAGTGAAAAATTTAATTAATGACTTGAAGATTTTCATGTAGGCAAAGGTTTCATACCACACAGAAAACACATCTGATTAACAAAAGTAACCTTTCTCCTTTTCATCAATATTGTGACTTTCTGTGACCACATGGTGCTTGTGGGTTACCATCTCTGTAATTTGCTTTGCTCCCTGGTGTCTGATCTTGCAAATTTAAGACATAGTGTCTACCTCATCAGCCACCCCTGCCCCCAGTGACACCCTGCTGTGTGCATCTGATACCTTCATCTATCTGACAACCTTGGACTCCCCTATGCTCTTCCTAACTTTAAACTCCTGTTTCTGTCCTTACTCACAATTTGGATTTTCCTTTAGGCCATGCTGGGTACACATCCCAGCAGTCCTGTTCAACCCTCCAAACACTTCACCTCTATAGAGACCCCAATGAACAGACTTTCCACTGGCCTCCCAGACAATACTTGAGCAAGTTTGACCAGTCCATGGATGACTTCCAAAAGCCAAGCTGGGGACTTGGGGAACAAAGTTCCATGGGAAGAAGAGTTTCCCACCCCAAGGTCTCCGTCACTGAAGTCTGTTTCCTTTAGTTACCCACATAGTACTCCATGCTCTGCTGCCCATCCAGCCTCAACACCTCTGTACAAATACAATCCAGGCCAATTCTCCTGGAGCTCACGAGAAGCCTCACGTGGTGAGCACCTTCTCAAAGCCTGAGAATATCCAATGGAAACTTGATCTTCCTTGAAGAGGTTAAATGATAGTCACATCAGCAGAGAGCAGTCTCTATGAAATATGTAAGAAGTAAATTTTCATTGTGTTTAATTCAGATCTGAATTTTGCTTTCACCAGATCCCAGTGCATCAGATCCAATGAATGAGAGATTCGGGGGGCTGGAATCATGTGTGGTAAACAAGGTACTTGTGCTAGGATTCCCCATGCTTCTGGTAGAAGGAGGCTCACCAAGTCATTGATGATCTGACTGACAATTCTCTTACTTTCTTGTGGTATTGTATGCATAATGTAAAGTTTATCACTCTAACTACTTTCAAGCATGCAGTTCTGTGGCATTAAGTCAAACTGATACTGTTGCACAATCATCACCACCACCACCCATTTCCAGGACTTTCTTTGTCTTCCCCAGCTTTACCCTTAAGTCACTAACTCCCATTTTCCCCTTTGCCCAGATTCTGGAATCCACCATTCTACTTTCTGTCTCCATGAATTTGACTACTCTAGGTACCTTGTATGAGTAGAATTAATGTAGTATGTGTCCTGTTGCAACTGACTTATTTAACTGACAATTGTTAAGCAATATTTTCTTCAGTCAACTTATGTCTCATAAATCAAGATGTACTCCTATTGTTGAAGGTCAAACATCTCCTTTCAACAATATAATCCATTAGTAAATCAGCAAATATTTACTGAATCCCAACCATGTGTTTATCTGAAGGTTGGGTGCTCTGATAAACAGAAGAATTTTTTAAAATTAGTTTTGGAGGCTCCTGGGTGGCTCTGTCAGTTAAACATCCTACTCTTGATTTTGGCTCCAGTCATGATCTCAGGATTGTGAGATTGAGTCCTGAGTTGGGCTCCACGCTGGGCATGGAGCCTGCTCCATGATTCTCTCTGCCCCCAAACCCCTGAACAAATTCTAACCTTGTAGATCTAGAGGCTAAGTGAACACATGTATACAAACACACACCTACACACAGGTAGACATCTGTCCTTATTAACTCATCTATCATCAAAGTCTATAAAGACTTTGAAGCAGGAAGCACAGAGATTATTCCTGAAAAATTAGTCCATTTTAGGCAAGTGTAAGTGTACTTGGGGATAGTATTTAGTGAATTGACTTTTGGGAAATTTCTATATGGGTCAAGTGGTTTGGGGGAAATTTTCATTTAAAGAGATCTAAATAAATGTTAACTATTCAAAGATTTTTTTTTTTAATGGGAAGTAGGAACTTAACTTACACATCTATTTCTTGATAAGTCTATTCACTTTAGATATTTCATTGTTTCCTGTTAAAAGCAGTCAGCTCTTTGCCATCTGTACTGAACAGCTGCAATTTCCTTCCTAGCCAAACACAACATTTTATTATAGAGAAATTGGCATATTGTGCTTGCCACTTTTTTTTTTTTTTGCATATCCCTGGTCACGGCTAGATTAATTAGGGAAGGAAAAGAATCTTCATGTAGCAAGTTCTAGCTAGGTCAAGTGAATCCAAGTGGCATCGTGTGTCTCCTCTTCACTAAGTTAGCATTAACTTGCCTTCCCAAGCCGTGGAAGCTTCTTATATGAGGCATCTGTGCTCGATGTTATTTATGAATATGAGGAAATGTATAAATATCCACAGGACTTCCTGTTAAATGTATCAGATTTGCAAATATTTATCTTTGCTCCTTCTGAATTTGTATTAAGATGAGAGTGGAAAAATGAAAAGATACAAATCAATAAGAAGAAAGAGGACCTTACCAAAGAAGAAATGACAACAAAATTTTGAAATCTAAAAACAGCCGGATGAGTAGTAACTAACTAATTAGAACCCAGAAAGAATGGCAAGGAGAGAGGCACAAGAAATAAGTGGAACTTACTGATGGAACCCTGGGAAGATGTAGAAATTGGAGGCAGTAGATACTGTGAGGGCTGGAGCAGGGATGGAGCTTGGAAGGGGAGGCTCAGTTAAAAGTCAGTATAAGGGGTAGTGAGATGCCAGTCCTCGTCCAGTTCTTTGCCACCAGCCCACTAACCTTCCTTCACCCAGTCAGGAAGCAGGAGGTTTTTCTCTGGAGAAATTTAGCCTGGAAGGCTCTTCTGGAATATCCAGGCACAACAGAGGCTACAAAGAGAGTGTCAGGCTGTAAATAGGGCCAATCAAGTGAAGGAGTCATTATGGGAGATGCCCAGCTCCCAGAATATACTGGCTATTAATCTCATACTCCCTCAGAAAGAGAATGGAAGATTTGCCTTTGTACAAAAAGATTCACAGGTCAGGAATGCTCACCGATACTGGTATATGGGGTTTTCCAGTGCAATGACTCTGTCCTCATCGCATTACTCTGTGGCAAAGCCTACTGATGAGCAAACAATGTCCAACCAATGCTCACACACATGCACACACACACACACACACACACACACACACATTCTCAGGGCTTCTAAATCCATTTCTCTCTCTCTCTCTCTGTTTTAAAAAAATATTTTTATTATGCATGGAGTATTATGTTTATTGTAAATAATCTGGAAAATATATAAAAACATAAAGAAAATAAAACTCATGTTATCATGATCTAGAAATAATCACAGTTCATATATGTAAACCATCTAGGTTTTTTTCTGGGTATGTATACATCATAAATAGTATTATTTTAAATGGAGCTCCATGTTTATACAGTCTTCTATCATACTTTTTTGATGTAACAATATATCATTAACATGTTCCCTTGTCAATAAGTAATTACAGTAACATTATTCCTTACAGCTGAGTAGTATTCCTCATATGAGTATAACAATAATTCATCCTGTTATTTTTTTTAATGTTTAACACTTGTATTGTGTCCGTTTTTCATTATAATAAACAACAGCAGACTCTGCATAGCTGTTTGCAAACTTGGCTGCTTATTTCCTTAAGATTATTTGAAGTAGAATTTTTGGCTCAAAAGGTAAACTCTTTTTCAGAGCCTTAATACATATAGCTGAATTGTTATCTTGAAAAAATGCACCAGTTTATAGTCCTACCACCGATCTATAAGAATACCCTTTTTCCGTCCTTGCGTACATTTAGAATTACAACCAAAAAAGAAAAAAAGTTTGGTACTAAAAATGGCATCTTGTTGTTTTAGTTTATATTTGACTACCAGTTAAACATTTTAAATGTTGCTAGATAACTAAATTTTGCAAATTGTCTGTGACATTTAAGCATTTTTATTGAAATGGTTATCTTCTCTTACTGATTTGTTCATGCTCTTTAGAAATATAAACATTGGCCATTATCCTGTCATATATAACAAATATTTTCTCTGGTTTGGAATTTTCCTTTTAACTTGGCTTATGGTTCTAATCTGATCTTTAGTGCTCGTTTTTTAAGTTCAAGCAGAGAACCAAGAATCACCAGTCATGTTGAGGAAGCACACAACATTGAAACAAATACCAAAACAAGCAAGCAGGAAAAAAAGAAAGAAAAAAATTGGGAAGAAATGAAGACAATGAGGGAGAGAGATAAAATTTCAAAAAGTTATAATAGCCTCAGAGAGATTAAATAGTGCATTCATGAAAAAAGAGATGCCTGTTAAAAAGGGAACAGCATGAGAAAGAGAAGGTGAGAATTAAAAAAAGCTTATATATTCAATAAAGCAGTTGAAAGAGGATACTAATAAAATATACCACAAAACGGGGCACCTGGATGGTACAGTTGGTTAAGCGTCTTGACTTTTGGTTTCGGCTCAGGTGATGATCTCAGGGTCCTGAGATCAAGCCCTGAGTTGGGCTCCACACTCAGGGAGGAGTCTGCTTGGGTTTCTCTCTCTCTCTCTCTGGCCCTCACCTGCTCACGTTCTCTCTCTCTCTCTGTAAAAATAAACAAATAAATATTTAAAAAATTATATCTCAAAATGGAAGAGAAAGAAAAATAGGAAAGAAAAGGTATAAAGTTTCATTAACAGGAGTCCCACAATAAAGAGATTGGAGAAGGCCAAGGGGAATGAAATATCAAATTAAAAATACATGAAACAAACAGACAAATACCCAGATTACATGAGACTGAAAAGCCCTGTCAAGGACCCAGACGTAAGAACCACAGGAGAAAGGACCACTCATGTTTTTTACTCTGGTGAGATAGGAAAGAGTGAAAGAAGAGGAAAGTAAGTTAAACAAAAGTGAATATATTTGTGTACCTTTTCCAAGATAAATGGAATCTGGGTATGCTAAAGAGTATCTAGAAACTGCTATAAACTAAATTTTTATAGTATAATTCATGATATTAAGCAAATATTTTTCAAGCACAAAATTAGCAAACAAGAATTAGAACTGCCATGAGAAACATTTTATCATTATTTTCCAATAAAACTATTTTTGGGGGGGGGGTCTGTGGAAGAGCAAATTGATAATGAGCTTATTTAATGAGGTCTTGTCAGTCATGTTATTTTCCTCAGAAAAACCCAAATCCATAGTCACTGAAGCTTATGAACTCCTTTAATCATTGTGTATTGCCTCCCAATAGAAAAGCTCTTATTTGAAAGAAAGTTGATTTGATTATGACATTTTTTTTTCCACAGCAAGAGGTAGAAAACTGAGCACTTAATGCCACCTTCCATGTCTAATAATCAATAAAACTTAGCTAATATTCCAACTCTGTTTCTTTGAATTTAAAGTATTGAATGGAATTATCATTGTTATCTTTAGAGTATATCAATAGACCATTGAGAAGCACTGGTGTGGGGGTGCCCGGGTCGCTTAGTCTGTTGAGTGTCTAACTCTTGATCTTAGTTCAGCTCTTGATCTCAGGGTCGTGAGTTCAAGCCCTGACTTGGGCTCCATACCCAATGTGGAACCTATTTTAAAAACAAAAACAAAAACAAAAACAAAAACAAAAACAAAAATTACCGGTATGCACACTTGGCTTTTATCACTGAAGAGCAATACAGGCAGTCTTTTTCTTTTTTTCTTGGCCTTTTTAGTGAGACCATAGTTGGACTTTACTCTCCAGCTGGAAATAATTATAAACCAACATCATCAAATAATGTTAAAGAATAGTTCACAAAAACAAAGATGTTTTCCAAGATTAGCAGAATCCTGCCAATCATTATTCAATTCCTGGTACATTTGAGGGCTGGTTATTTCAGATACAGTGTTATCTAAGTTATTCTTTGCATGCCCCCCCGCCCCCCCCCATGGATTTAGACCCTATAATACTTGGAAAGAAGGGCAGAGAACACAGAAAAGTGTCAGGGGGTTAGGGGGTGGAGGGGGAAAAAAAATCCCAGCATTTTATTGCTGTTGCTACAAATTACCTGAGTCATCTCTTCTGAATCACTCCTACCTCCTGAGAAGAGGCTCTGGGAGTACCAAGCCCCAGCATCCAAAGACTGTTTATAACCAGGCAGTTCTTAGATGAGGATTCATTGGGACCATGTCACCCAAACCTTTAATTACAGGTGTCTGTAGTTAAAATTTGGAGCTCATCAATCTGGAAGATGTTACAAGTCTATGTTGACTAATTGCTGAATCAGTTTTGGTACCAGAAGGCTTACTGCCTGAACACACAGTATTCTGCATTTACATGGGCACCATTCACTTTCTCCCATACCAGTACATTCTCCCCATCATACCTTCCTGCCATCCCCTGATGACTTCTGTTTTCTGCTCTTGTTCCCCATCTGGCCTGGCAAAATAAGCATAGTCTCTAAAGCATCATTAGCCTTTTTTTTTTTTTTTTTTTTAAACAGAAGCAAATCCCTGGAACAACTAGAGAAAAAGGAATCTGTCTATTTTCCCCCCAGATATTTGGATTGGGAAAGAGGGAAAACAGAGCTCTGTTATTGCATGCTTTAAAGATGTGGGCTCTGTGCTAGAAGCTTTACTTTTATAATATTATTTAACCAATGCAACAATGCTACATAGTATTGCATGCTAACTCAGGAAACTGAGACTAAGGTAGGCTGAGCTGTGGCCCCAAGTCTTGAGCTAGTCAATGCAACAACAAGGAGGAATTTGTTAATCCAGGACTGCCTGACTGGAAAGTTGGCTCTCACAGTTCCAGACTCTGAGCATGAACAAATATGTGGCTGATGGGAGCCATGAGGACAAATTGCATGGTTGCTATTATGCACCATGCACAGCAAATGGAGTAGTGCATTTGGAAGGACTGTGTTACCACAAAGAGCAATACAAATGTTATTACCATCATTATGGCTCTACTTATTACCTCTTTGCTGGGGGTGGGACATCATCGAATAGCCAAAGATTCATAATCATCCGTTCCCAGTGAAGCAGGGTTAAGATTGTGACAAGCCTCCTTTTCAACAGAACAGAGATACACCCCAGAAAACAGTATAATTTCTGGAAGGTAAGTCTGAGCTACCTGTAAACCAGCATACTTACTCTTTTGCTGCTTCTTACCTCAGATCTTTGTTTTCTCCCCCTTTCTCTCACTTAGCTATAGAAGGGCCACTGAATTTGATTCATAGTCCAGACTAGCAAGTCAGCTTAAATTCTGTGTAACAAATGCCATCAAAGAATATGACTTTTTATAGTAAAATGTTATTTTCAAAGGTTAACACTTTAATAAATAAATGGCTCTTAAATATCATTAAGAAAAATGGAAAAATTTAAATAAATCTAAATAAATAAAAACATTTAAATAAATATATTTTTTAAAATACACGTTTGAATAAATCAGTGTGGTGCTATATACCATGAAATGTATACACACAGTTATGGAAAATTGTTCAGAACTTGTGGATATGTGAAAAAGAAAGCCACGTGCAAAATTAGAAGCATAGTATGATTCCATTCATATATTTTAAATAATCCCTTAAAAATATAGAGACTATGTATGTATGTATGTATGTACTAATGTATATTTATGTTGATGTAAAAAGAATAGTGGCTGGAAGATGTACTGCTTAATCTTAGCCAGGCTTATTTTAGGGAGAGTGAGAATGTAGGCAAGAGGGAGGAAGACTTTCACAGTTTATATATTTCTCTATTGTTCAAATTGTATGCAAGATGAAAAATGCATGTATTATTTGTGTAATAAAAAATAGCAGGAAATTTTACAATTGCACACTCATTAGTCATAAAGAAATCTAATTAAAGTAGATGTTATATTTCATTGTTCAAATTGGCAGGGATTTTTTTTAAACAAAAGGGAATAAATTATGAGATATAATTTTTTTTTTTAAATTCAAAACAAAAGAACATAGATTTCAGTAATGAAAGAGCCCACCAAGTAGCTAACTGAATGGATGAGTGAATGAATGAATGAATGAATAGATAAATCATTTCAAGGAAGATCATCATGAAATTTCAAAATGCCATTACTAAAGAGAAGACTCTGAAAACATCCAGAGAAGGGAATAAATGTGGCATGTGCAAATTCTGGAATTAGAACAGCATAGGACTGCTTAAAAGCAAAAAGATAGCTAGAAGATAATGGAGCAACATCTTCAAAGTTATGAAGGATTTTCAACATACAATGCTATACCCAGCCAAACTATCAATCAATCATGTTGGTGATGAAAAAACAGGCATTTCACATGTGCCCAAGGCTCAAAATTCTATCTTTCATGTACTTTTCTCTAAAAGCTGCCAGAAGATATGCTTCATCTAAACAAAGGAGTAAAATAAGAAAAAATGAGACAAGAAAACAAAAAATATACACATAGATACATAAATATAAACACATAAATAAAAACATAAGTAAAAATAAAAAATTAATAAGTAAGTAAACAAACAAGAGAAACAGAACACAAGGGAGACAAAGGGTTGAGTTCAATTACAAATATCTGGACAACAGATGTGCCCCTAGCCTCTAAAGCAATCAGTGGCATTGGAACAGGATAATAAGGGACTCCAAGCAGTATGTTTTCAGAGAAAACAAACATAACTCATAGATTATTTGATGTATTTAGCAATGCTGGAAGTTGCAAGCAAGTTTAGGAAG
Source organism: Mustela putorius furo (assembly GCF_011764305.1). Classification (NCBI taxonomy): domain Eukaryota; kingdom Metazoa; phylum Chordata; class Mammalia; order Carnivora; family Mustelidae; genus Mustela; species Mustela putorius. The sequence continues at coordinate 20,076,258 of NW_025421402.1, read as the reverse complement.
AAAACATGGTATATCTGTAGAAAATGGAGCAAACAACAAAACCAAAAATATCCAGTTAGCAAGCATATAAAAATAAAATGTACATGGAAAAAAATAAATCTAATCACAGTGTATTACTTGTCTCAGTAGAGAAGAATATTTTTATAATTATAATAATATCCATGCTGACTCTTGGTTAACCAAAATTTGTGATTTTATTGTAGTGGGAGAATTGCAAGAGGAGAGATAGTGGAAGCTGTTGGGGTAAGAGTGTTAAATCCACAGCTACCGTCACACATGGTCACCCATTTTGTCCAGAAAGTTCATGACTCAAGAGTGAATAAAGAAGCACAAAATTCTGAAGCATGGTGGTAATCACATAAAGACACAGTCAAAGGTCGGAAAAGTTTCTTATTGGGAGTAGGACTCTAGAGTCAGGAAGGATGGACACAGGGGTCTGTTGTCTTTTCCTAAAAGTTTTATATTTAACCTTTCATTTTTTATATATATGTCTGTATTAGTATGGTAAAAATATAAGTTAGTTTGAAGCAACTGGAAGCACAAGTAACAGCAAAAGTGTAATAATAGACTTCATATGTTTCATATAATAGAATATTAAACCATCTTTAACATGATTTATGCATTTAAATAATTTTTAATGACAGACTATGCTCATGAGATACGATAAATTTTTTTAAAACTCAGAGTACTAAATATGCTTGGCATATGGTCCCTCACTAAAAAAAAAAAAAAGGGAAAAGAAAAGGCTGGAAAGGAATACAGATAAGCATTGATTAGCTCTCAGGGTGGGATAATAAGCAGGGATTATTTTATTTTCTACATTCTCCTATATTTCCAAGTGTTTGCACAGCAAGTATGTGTTTATTTTAATGAAAATTAAGAGTTTTTTTTTTTTAAGCAGATCTCAGCTCATCATCATGTAAATGCCTATTCTACCATAACTGTACCAAGGACAAGGCTAGAGAAGGGAGTTCAAAGTGCAGTGGGAGAGATTCCAATGAGACCTAAGGAAACAAGTATCACTAAAGTCTGGAACTGGCTGGGAAGTCAGAACAAATATTTTAAATATTTTAAATCAAGGTAACCACCATCTTAGAATACTAGTGCTGGAAGGAAACACCAAAATGTCCCCTCTCTGTAGATGAGGAAATTGTGTGTCATTGAGTTTATGTGGCTGGCTGAATATCACAAAATTGTCAGGAGGCTGAGGCACAGGTAGAACACCAACCTGTGGACATAGCGCCATGTCCTTTCCACTCCAACTATGTGCCTGGCCTCCACGAAGTGGCTTTAGTGTAATTGAAAGGTCTGGGACAGGACTTTGTAAATCTCAGTTCTTCAAGTCTATTTCTTGTTTCTACTGTAGCTCTTCTATCCTTTCTTTCCCGGCCTCTCCTTACAATGCCATAGCATAAAAATATGGGACATTTCTAAGAGTATGTCTTTGTATTGTATTGTATTGTATTGTATTGTACTGTATAGTATTATATTGTATCATATTGTACTGTATTTTAGAGAGAGAGAAAGAGAAAGAGAGAGCAGAAATGGGGCGGGGGGGGGGGCGCAGAGGGAGAAACACACTCCCCACTGAGCAGGGAGCTTGACAGGATCTCGATCCCAGGATCTTGGGATCACGACCTGAGCTGAAGGCAGATGCTTAACTGACTGAGCCCCCCAGGCAGCCCCAGAGTGTGTCTTTTTGCCCTTCCCGCGCAGCTGTGTACTTACGGCTAGAGTCGATTGACATGTCCGGGTAACATCTTCCTCAAGCCAACAATCGTACCTAATAGACACGGTTTCCTGATTATATGTATATGTGCACATATGTGTGTATGTGTGTGTACATGTATTTACACTTGTGTGCATATATGTGTATGTACATATATTCATATATGCAGCTGTCCTATCCCTATCTATCAGAACACAGGCAGGTAATCAGACCATACATGGAAGAGAGAGGGCACAACCATCAGACGAAGAGTGGGCAGTTGACAATGTCCCTGAGCAGAGAGGGTGGGGTCCGTGGAGAAGGAGCGGGGGCTAGAGGGCTCTAACAAACATTTTTTAAATATTTTATTTATTTATTTGAGAGAAAGAGTATGTGTGTGAGTGAGGAGGAGAGAGAATCTGAAGCAGACTCTGCACTGAGCATGGAGCCTGATGTGGGGCTCGATCCCTCAACTGTGAGATCAGGACCTGAGCCAGAGCCAGAGCCAAGAGTTGGACGCTTAACCAACTGAGCTGCCCTGGGGCCCTTTGAATGCTCTAATAAAAGATGACTTGACGAGGCATAAATTTTTTTCAAGAAATATAAAGAAACATAATATGGTAGTTTGACTTTATTGTAAAAGTGCATTTCTTTTATTTTTGAAGTTCTATATAATAAGAGTAGTTCTTCTATGACAGACATCTTACATAATATGCAGTATGGGCTAATAAAATATCCTATTTTGATCTTTGAAGCAGAGCTGACGTCTGATACGAGAGAGAATGGGGAAACGGGAAGCTGGTTTCTGGGTGGCATGTGGGCGGACAAGGAGGTCATGACACTTCTGGCTAAAAACTCCTTATGTATTTTTATTTGCCATAAGATCATTGAAGAGTTTCAGAGAATTTAGAGCTGAGGTCGCTGTGGCTATGCTCATACCTCGTCGGTAGACACCATCCGACCTAGTAGTTTCAGTTTGTAATATGATCTTTTATCTACACATTTGTTTCTGTCATGAATCAAAAGTCACTGGTGATTTAATTGAAGATAAATCATTTTATTGGTGCTAACTCTTCTCTCTAGAGTAATTAATCTGGATTAATTAATCCGAGAATTAATCCCCCCCCCCGAAGAGGGAGTAGGGGGCATTGATTGGATGGACACCGAGAGGAAGTCTTCACCCCTCACAGATGCCAGCTTTAGCATCTTGCGTCTCAGCCCCTTCCACATACAAAGTTGGGAAGGAGAATTAAGACATTAAAAGAGAACCTAGTGGGCAACTGGGTGGCTCAGTGGGCTAAAGCCTCTGACTCTGGCTTGGCGTGATCCCAGGGTCATGATCTTAGGGTCCTGGGATTGAGCCCCACATCGGGCTCTCTGTTCAGCCAGGAGCCTGCTTCCCTTCCTCTCTCTCTGCCTGCCTCTCTGCCTACTTGTGATCTCTCAGTCAAATAAATAAATAAAATCTTTGAAAAAAAAAAAAAAGAAGAACCTAGTTCACATAGGGCATATGGGATTCTTAGAGGTCCTTCGAGCAGACAAGCCTTCTTTCCTGGGGTCCCAGGTGCAATCTACAAAAGCACCTGTCTTGGATAAGAAGCCTTGGAGACAGCACGTAACAGGGCAAAGGGTATTTACTGCTAGAGTTTACTGAGTATTATGAACAAGTAAGGATGCAAAGCTTCTAGAAGTACACTGGGCAGCTAGAAGGTGCCCAATAAATGGAACCTGCCAGAGTGATAAAATTAAATACGACAACAATAATAATATTACTCGTAAGTACCAGTACTAGCAGTAGTAGTGGAGGTAACAGGGCTGGCATTACCTAATGCCAGATCTATGACTTATTTATTTGCCAAGTCAGTCAGTGCTCAATGTAGCAATTAGGCAGCAAATCTATTTGTTTAAAACAACTCAAGTGGTTTCTTGACTGGATTAATGTGATATCTGACTTAGTCAAATGGGCCCTTTGAACAAAAGAGGACTCCCAAATTGCACATTGACTCCTTGCTTCCTTCCTACCAGCTGCAAGATTAAGAACCAGAAATAATTTCCACGTGGGCAGCCGTGAGTGGAAGGCCTTCGCTCCTCCTGGAGCACCCTCCCCACAGCATACAGCACCAGCCCCCAGGAAGCCCTGTGCCTCTGATGGACAGGCCACGGCCTGGACAATCTTCTTCCCCAGGACTTTCATCTACCCCGCCTCCCCTCGGCCCTCCCTCTTCTGCTCTCCCGCCTTCCAGAGCACAGCCACCCACAGTCCAAGACTTCCTGGGCTTATCGCTGTCCCCACCTCTGGGCCCGGCTCTCTCACACTTTCTGCTTTGAGCAAGAACACTTTGCGCTGGGCTAGTTGCTGCCTACCAGAGGTCCCCTTTGGCTTCTGAGAGCTGTGCAGCCCTTCTCCCTCCCTCTACTTTGTGACTGCTTTGTCCATCGTTCCTTCCCACTGGTTTCCACCCCACTGCAGGGACTGAGTGCCACTGCCCAAGGAGCAGAATGCCGTGAAAAGGACATGGGCTTGGAGCCTGGGCGGTGGCAGTTGGAGCCCTGACTCTGCTCGGTGACCTTTGGCAAGTCCGTCATGTGTCATCCCAGGTGGCGTTAAGGATGGAACAAAATAATGCCACCAGAGAGCCCCACTTTTCTACAGAAGAGGCAAGTTTCCTTTCTGTTCCCACATAGTCCAAATCTCATTTTGGTCTCGAAGGCTTCACCGACACTGTTGCTCTTACCTCTTGGGTTCCGACCATAAACCTCTAACAACTTCCTGGTGCTATTTTGTTTTCTGAACAATCTGTAAGATTTCGGTTGTGTATGTAATTTATATGTTTCTCCTATCACTGTGTTTTGTTGCCTTGTCATCTAGTGTAACTTATGAGTTCCGGAGGCAATTGTGTTTACTTGCTAATATATAAAATGGTTTATATATTCTGTGTTTATCCTACGCAAAATACTGTGGGAGATAAAAGATGAATAAAATCTTGGGGTGCATGTGTGGCTCATTTGGATAAGGCTCCCTGCTCAGTGGGAAGTCTTGTCTCTCTCCCCTCTGCCAGGCCCCCTATGCTCTCTCTCTCTGTCAAATAAATAAAAATCTTTGAAAAAAAAAAAAGTTGAATAAAATCTAAACTAGCCATGTCGTCAGTAAGCTGTTAGTTCAGAAGTCTACACCAGTGTGTACACATTTAATGGCCTTATAAGGATAGGTCCTATCTGAATGCTGTAGGGAGTCAGGGGAAGGCACCATCATCTGCATCAGGGGCAGGTAACAGATGAGTGGGCCTGGAAAGTTAGATGGGCAGGAGTATCAGGCTGGATTCAAAAAAAAAAGGTCACCGAGAATAATTCAACATGAAACATGTTGAAAGAACAGCTAATGATCCTCTGTGGCCAGAATATAGGCTTGTGGACCAGAGTGACAGTGTGACCAGTGTGGACAGGTCACACTGTGGACAGTGACAGAGTGACTAGTGTAGACAGAGGGACAGGAAATGTGGAAAGATGGGGTAGAGGTTGACTGTCGGGAGTCATGGACGCCGACAGGAATGGAATGAGCTCTGTTCTGCCAGTGAGTGCAGGGATTATATGATGATATGATTTTTCCTTACGACAATCAACCTGCCTTTAGCCCACAATGAGGATTGGAAAGGAGCGCTCCAGGTGGGGGAGAATCTATTTGGAACACAGCACTGGGGTTAGGGGTGCTGACAGTCTCATAAGATGAAAAGCCACATGTTGCTCTCGGACTCCCCCAAAACTTCACTCCTAATAGCTTACTGTTGACCAGAAACTTCTTGACGACAGAAACTGTTGATGAACACATATTCTGTAGGTTATATGCATTCCATACTGTTTTCATACAATAAAGTAAGCCAGAGAAAGGAAATGTTTTTAAGAAGCTCATAAGGAAGAGAAAATACACGTACACCATTGTATAGCATTTATTGAAAAAAATTGGGGCAAAAGTGGAGTTTTACCATTCAAACCCATGTTGTTCAAAGGTTGGCTGCACTATGGAGATAGTCTCTCATTTAGGCAGTGGGAGCAGGACCAAGGCACCAGCAATGACACGGAAAGGAAACGAAGGGATGGATGATTTCAGATGCCGCTGCAGATGGACCAGCGGAATTCAGCAACTGCCTTGTTTGGCAGAATGTGTGTTTGTGTCATCCGTCCAAGACATCCACGAGCTTCCAGCTCACGTCCCTTCTCTAGCCCGTCACTACTGGGGGAGCCTCAGTGTGAGTCATCCTCTCTGTCCCCACACATGTAAGTATATGCAACAAAAACTTGCCACTTGATGTGACATGGTTAGCCCACAGCTTGTGGGTTATTCCTCCGCCACTAGCATGACATCAGACTTCTCTGAACTTTATTGTGATAGTTTGGAACTCCCCACAGAGGACTCCTGTTAAATACCCTGAACCCTGGTATGGTTTCCTGGAGCCAGGAGCCTAAAGCCTAATGAGTGCTGTCAAAGGAGAGGGTTTGAACTGATGGGCATGCTTCCTGTCCTTTCTGCAGCTGTTGGGGTGTGTGTGTGTGTGTGTGTGTGCGTGCGCGCGTGCGTGTGAATGACCTTCCCCGAATAAATCCTGGTCACTTTTCCTAGGAGCAGGGGAGATCCCACACTCCAATCTAGCACATTTGGGGAACTGGTTGATGGTGCATAATAGAAAGTAGCCTCTTCTCACTGTCCTGGATTGGAGCTCTCCCAGCGGGAGGCACAGATTCTGTGTGGGTTAACACTGAAGGCACAGAAAATGGGGCAAAAAGGACAAAAAGAGAAGAAAAGAAGGATGGAGGCCTGAGGGGCCCAGGAGGAGGGATTGAGGAAGAGAGTGGGGAGGGGAGAAATGCAGAGGAAGAAAAGGCAGAAAATGCCGGCGTGACCAGTGGAGGGGCCGACCATGTTTGAAGGAGAGAGAAGCCGTTTAGGAAGGGAAGACCTGAGACCTTAGACCTGACCTTGGAGGTGACTGTTTCCTGTCACCCCTGCACCCTGGGTGATGTGCCTTTGACTTCCGCTGTGTTTCTCCTCCATGACTGCTCTGTCCCCTTCTTACCGTTCCCTGTTCTCTTTGCTCTCTTCCGTTCTTTCTTTTTACCCATGACTTCATCCTATGAAATCCAGGCCTTTTCTGCTTCATCTATGACTTGAGCTTTGAAATAAAATTATTTCTGGACAACGAACTGATCATGTGGCTAAAGAGCCTGCCCATTAGCCTGTGACACACACACACTCACACACACACACACGTGCGCGCGCCCACCCTGAACCACGTTTGGTACACTTGTCCTGGTCCCTGCCCTGGGAGGTAACACTTGTCAGCAGAGTTGCCTTGACCTCACTAAGCACACTGTCACCTGCCTCTGACCTTCCCCCTGATCACTTCCCCTGACACATCCTAATATGGTCTGTCACTTCTAGACCTCCTTCTGGTGTAGCAACCAGTCTCTCAGGAGAAACACAATTCTTCTGTTATCTTTATACGTCAGGCTTAAGAAGTTGCAGACTCATGTTGGTGAGCTGAGGGAGCAAACAGCGTGCTTCGGGTGCATAACTTTCACTCATTTCCACATTTATTGTGAAGACCATGTTTGCCCCACATAGAAAGGTTTCCTGTCAGGTAGTGTTAGCGGGAGTGAGGAGGTGGGGGGGCTTGATGTCAGGGAGGAAACTGCTTTACTTATGGAAACACCAACTGATACACGCCCTTATGGCTCTTTTACTTGTCAAACACCCAGTGAGTAGCTGCTCTGTACCAGCTTATATGCCAGGCCTGGTGAATATAAAAAGAAACTGAGCACCTGGGTGGTACAATTGGTCAAGCATCCAACTCTTGGTTTCTGCTCAGGTCGCGATCTCATGATGCTGAGTCAGTCTCCATGCTCAGCGCAGAGTCTGCTTGGGGTTCTCACTCTCCCCTCCCTCTGCCCCCCCGCTCATGCTCCCTCTGTGTCTCTCTAAGATAAATAAATAAATCTAAAAAAAAAAAAAAAGAGCGAGAACTCGATATAGACCCTGGCTGCCCTCAAGAAACGTACAGCCACGAGAAACAGAAGTGAACTAACTAAAACACGATGTAGGAAAAGGGACAGCTGGGAAGCCTAAAATATACAGGGATAAACAGGGGTTGGGTCTTGGAGGAAGAATGGCTCCTCACCTGGTGCGAAGAAGGGGATTCCAGGCAAAGAAAAGAACAGTACCATGCAGCGGTGCATGAAAGTGCCCAGTCTGTTTACAGATGAAGGATGAAGTCACCAGCGTTCTGTCACAGGGGTGTGTGTGTGTGTGTGTGTGTGTGTGTGTGTGTGTGTGTGTAGGATGGGTGGGAAAGAGTCAAGAGAGAGATCGAGTTAGGGGCCAAGTTATGAAAGTTGCTGCATGTCCTGGGATGTGGACAGAAGAAGAATGACTGGGAGTCACTGGAGAATTAAGAAATACTCGGTTGTAACATAAGCAAATCTCAAATCTGGAAATCACAACGGAAGGAAAACTGTTTCTTTACTCCAACTTTCCTGACACCTAAGGTTGGGGAGCTTTGTTCCCCACATTAACATTTTTCTGAGCCTCCAGACTCTGACAGGGTGTCTTATCAATTAGCCCAGTTCTGATAACTACCAGCATCAGCAACAGGCTTCACAAGTTTAAGGACTCAGTCCCCTAAGGCCACCCTCCATTCAGATGCCAGTCACAAGTAATGGGTCCCCAGGCTACCTGCACATCTGTTCAACTTGGCTACAAAGTAAAGAGCTTGTGTATCTCCCAACCCCTTTAGATAATTTGCTCAGGTGGCTCACAGACTTTGGGAAACATTTGCTTTTGTTTAATAGTTTATAGAGGCTATTATAAAGGATATAGATGAATCCCCAGATGAAAAGGTACATAAGGTGAGATCCAGAAGGGTCTCCCATGTGGAAACTTCTGTCCCCGTGAAGTCAGGTTATGCCAAAGTCCCAGAACATGGATGTGTTCACCAACCTAGAAGCTCTGAACCCAGTACTTGAGGGATTTTTATGGAGGCTTCACCACGTAGACATGATCAATTAACTTCATCACCAGCCCCTCTTCTCTTAATGAAGGATGGGAGGTGGAGACACATGTTCCAAGCTTCTAATCACAGCTTGGTCTTTCTGGTAATCTATGCCCATCCTGAAGCTCTCTAGAAGCCCACGAAGCATTTCTTCATTAGAACAAAAGATGTTCTTATTATTCAGAAAATTACAAGGGTTTTAGGGAGGCTCTGTGTCAGGAACTGGGGACAGAGACCAAATACACGTTTCTCATAATGTCACCAAAAAAATTCAAGCAACAGAAATGGAAAAGTAAGTTTACAGCTGGAATTGGCAAACTGTTTCTGTAAAAGCCCAGATCACAAAAATCCTAGGCTTTGTGGACCATTTAGTGTTTGTAATAATTACTCATCTCTGCTATCATAGTGTGAAGGCAACCAGAGACACACGCATCAACAAATGAACACGGTTCCAATAAAACTTTATTTACAAAAGCACATTATGGGCTGGATTTCACTCTGAGTTAGAGAAACATTTCAGAACAAGAATTATAAAGACTTACAGGTTTTCCCCTGTGTATGTAAAGATACACAGTGTTTAGAGCTCTTTCTCCAACCTGGAAAGGAGATTGTGCTATTGTCCCGGCCCTGCAGGACTTTCTGAGTTCCTGGCTTCCTCAGGGCTGCCTGAGTGAGGCCAGCCCCAGTGCTGATGGGAGCAGACTTTTGACACCTGTGGCTGTTGAAGGGTATCCTCCCAAAGTTGAAACCAGGGGGGCACAAGCTTGTAGTGGTGAATAGCACAGATCCTGTCTTGGATCTGATGCAAATTTAGGGGAGTTACTCAGCCTTTCTGACTTTCAGGTGTTTCATTTATAAGTTGAGGATTTTTGGGGACCTTCCTCATGTGGTGTAAAGATTAAATGAGGTAACTTGAAAAACCTCTAACACTGAATCCAGCTTAAATTAAGTGCTCCATAAACATGAGTAATTGGCATTACTTTTTACTAGCTTAGGAGATCCCAGGTTCATGGAGGTAAATGGGGTTCTGGTACTCTCAGAAACCATGAATAGGTCCGGAGAGATGCGACTTAGAACTCATACGGCCTGATATCAATCTCAGGAAACCATCTGATCCTGTCCCTCTGGGGGCTAGGTGCTTTATATGCTCTCCCTCACTTCATATTCAACAAGGTCCTAGGGAAAAAGGGTTTTTTCCCCCTCTATTTTTACTTACGGGAACCCAAAGCTGCACTGTACTGGGGAAACTGCTGGGGTTCCTGGCTTCTTCGTGGCTACCCTGTGGCCCCAGCCCATGTCTGCTGCACGGACTAAGTTCACTCTCTGTTTCTGTCTCATCATGTAGCTGTCATTATTTATGCACAGAACACAGCACCACTGTGTCCTGTTGGTACAAGTCACTCCTTACAGCCTATAAAGATACTAGAAGGCTGTGACCCTGTAAACATTTCTGTGTCCCTCATAAAACCAGTAGAGCACCTTGTGTGTGGTAGAGATTCTTGTAGTTTTTTGAATGAATGAATCTGTGCTCTGCCCATTCTTCCTTGGATTCTGCCTCCCTCCACACACAGTCACTCCACCACTGTGGGATCCTGAAGAGACCCAGGGTAAGCTGAGGCGCAAAAGCTGTAGCCTCAGTGAGTCTACAGGTAGCGAGGAGGAGATCCTGTATGATGGGGGATCTAGAACTGGAGCCCAGGTCTCAACCTCTACCTCTGTACCTGCCTTGCTGGGGAAGCATATGTGAGTACCCACTCTTTCCTCTTCCATTGCTCTACTTTTGGGGAGAAAGGCTTTCTGAAATCACCAGAAATCCTTTTGCTCTAATTCTCTGGCCTAACATGAAGTGGGTGAATGACTATCACTGAGGAAAAATTGTATTTGTAACCATGAGTGTCTGATGCTTTGTTCTCGTGAGATCCCCTAATTGGATTTCTTGATTAGGTCATCTGAGAAAATTTAGATGAACTCTCAACATTTTTGCGTGTTTATCCAGACCTCTGAACTATTAGATCTTCTTTCACTGTAACTTACCACGAAGGAAGAAATATATGACTGTATAAGGAAGGTATTTTGACTGAGAAAATGAAGTTCAGTGAAATGGCCATGATTTCCCTGAGCTCAGCTTCTATTTTAAAACAAACTGTCTTCGGTTGAATAACAAGAAAATCATGCTTAGATTTAACTCACCCCTCCTCCCCCGCCTCTTCCTTTGGTCACATTGGTTTAGCTACCACCCAAGTGGCCTGGGCAGAGCTTGAAAGCCCAAGGATGAATGCATCCAAATGATTCCCTCTGTAGTTTATCTGAGGCTGTGATGAGGCCCCTTCACAGCAAAGGAGGTGCACAGGTTATTTGCAGAGACTTTGAAGACAATGCCTTCAACTCTGAGTTTATAACTAGGGCCCATTATAGTTAGTGTTTGAAGGTGCTCTTGGGTTTCCTTTGCATACTCTGTGAGCAATCAGGGAGGCCAGAAAGCAGTACAGAGCTACACAGGAGTGAGGAAGCACTGAGCTTCTGGTGGGACCTCCTGCAAACAGGTTAAGAGTCATTGGTGAAGTATGGCACTCCAAGGTACTCTTCTGCACAAATGGACCAATGGGGAAAGTTTGCACAACAGTTAACATTTTAACATGGGTAAGTTTGGGGTTTTATTTGTGTTTTAGAGGTGCTGGGGGATGGGTTGGGTCAGAGGGACAGCAGATAGAAAGGGTAATGGACGGGTTTGAGGGCAAAGGTAAGCTATACATCCTGGTCTGGGGGATCTTCAATTTTCTCAACATGTAGACAATGCACAGAAAGCCATTTTACCATCATTCCTATTCTGCTGTTGTTTGCTGACTTGTCAACTTTTAGAGGCTCTTGTGTGGACTGGATCTTGATTTCCAGACCTCCATATACAGGAAAGAAAATGGCCACTCCTTCTGAGCTCTTTGTATGTGCATAGATCCTTATAAATAAGTCTCAATTAAGCACCATTCCTGTGACCTACAGGAAGCCCCTGATGATCCTGAGTCTGTTAATAGAGTGTGTGTCTGCGCTGGAAGTAATTAAATGGGCTGAGTGCAACTGTCAGAGCTCCAAGGGCCGAAATGCTATCTTTTTCCAGGGCAAGAGTAATAGCTCCTTTGTTGGGAACATAATGAAAGAGACAAGTGGGAAGAAAATCCATTGTCAGCAGCACAGATAACTTTGGTGTACCTGGGATTTGCCATAAATGTATTTTGATGACTTATTATGTCAGGAAGGATGTTGCCTTATCTTTAGGGCTATTCAGCAGAACAGAGGAAATAATCCCAGTGTGACAATTATTTATCTAGATATGAGTCCCTAATAGGAAGGATGGGAGTTCCATGCATACCACAGTTTTTCATTTACACAATTTTCTTCATTAGCTTTCTGGTCTTGCTGAACAGCCTATGTGAGTGGCTAGATGAGGCTGGTCCCTACTGGATATCTTGCAGAAAGGCATACCTGGGGACTGTCATCCAATACTGATCCCTTTCAATTCTGAAACTTTTCAAATGACATTTTATTACAAAAAACAGGGACACCTCCCTGAACACTTTCCACTTGAGATGCAGTGGTGGGTAATGGGAAAATAATCCCCATGAGGAAAGAAATTCTAGGGTTTTTTTTTTTTCATAATTAAAAAAAAAAGATTGTATTAATTTGAGAGAGAGAAAGAGAATGAGCAGAGGCAGGGGGGCAGAGCGGCGGGAGAGGAACAGGGAGAGAGAATCCTCAAGCAGACTCCCCACTCAATTCAGAGTCCCATGTGGGGCTTGATCCTAGGACCCTGAGATCATGACCTAACCTGAAATCAAGAGCAGCCTGCTAAATGGAGTGAGTCACTCAGGGACCCCAAAGAAACTCTAGGTTTAATGAAGCCGAGAAGGCTTCTTTACTCTGAACCAGCTCAGAGCTCTGATATCTGATGTGTGCTGTCACTCTGCAAGCACCCAGAGCATGGATGTGAGGGCCTTTCCTAAACTTATATGACTAGGAGCCCTTTTTAAGGATGGAGCTCTGGCAAGACTAGTGTCTCTTGGGATATACTTTGAGAAATGAGGCTTGATACTTATCTATTTTTTCCCCATTGGTCTTTGCAGATTTTTCTCAAAGCTGAACTTTTACTTTGGCCACTTTTCTCTAAAAGTGAATTTTTAGAACTATCCAGAGACAGCCATGTGGGTTACACACCGAGGTCTTGAAAGATTCTACCCTCACTTTTGGCTAAAGACTAATCATGGTTCCTATCATCACTGGTCTCATTTTCCTGTTCCTACTATCCTCTCGGGCTATCGGATGACAAACCTGGCTTCTTCAGATGTATGTCATCTTAGTGGGGCACTGGGGTCTTGATGGTTCTTGTCATCACCATCCTCAGAAGCTGAGAAGTGCTCTTTATCATGCTGCTGTGGTTCTAGTTAGGAAAATAAGACACTTGGGGGAACAAACCAGGAAACAACTAGTCCATTCATTTTATTCTATTCCAATTAATTTTTTCTCCTTCCCTCTCTTTACATCAGGCTAAGTGTCATACTTAATATACAAAACTGTTGCCTACATTCTAATTAATGCAGCTCCAGGAGAAATGTTCTCTTTAGCAATTCTGACTTCTTGAATTCTCTCCTGCTCACTGGATCCATGTGGCTTACATTTACATACAATGTAAAAGACGATGGTTTGCCCAATGAAATGAGTTTCTAGTGATGGTGTATTATAAACAGTGACATCTGGTTAAGAGAGTCTTGGAGAAAATTCCTGTCTTCTGAACATTCCTCAGTACAGATGCTGTGGGCACTTTCTTATCTATGGTGAAGGCTAACCCCTCATGTTAAATATCTCTGGGCATTGGAAGTACCTGCTCAACTATTTATGGCTCGTTAACAAACTACTCCAAAATTAGTGGCTTCAAATGATAGTTATTTATTGTTTCTTATGATTCTGGGGGTTGACTGTGCTCAGCTGGACAGCTCTTCTGCCCTGTGTGATGCTGGCTGGGACACTCATGTTACTGTATTTAGGCATGCAATTGGCTTGGTCTAGGACATCCAAGATGGCCTCATCTACATGTCTTCTGTTGATGCTGGCCATTAACTGAGGTGCTACAATTCACCCTTCGATAGCCTTTCTTCCTCTAGTAATCTAGATTGACTTCCTAAGAGCATGAATCCAAGAGAGCAAAAATTTATTGCTTCCACCATATTTAATTGGTGAAACAATTGATGAAGCCAGCCCAGATGCAAAGGGAGAAGAAATATTCCACCCCTCAATGAGAAGAGCAACATAGCCAGAGGAATTGTTGATGGCATCTTTGAAGACACCAGCACAATGCCTAGCTACAGATACTTGAGATAACTCAGTAACTGGTTCATCAGAACAGCTCTCGTCTACCTCCAACTTTGCTGTTGTCTGCTCCAACTTTGCTGAATTCCAGGGAAATGACTCCAGAGGTCAGACCCACAATTTTATTTTTCTATGAGGTCCTAGCCTGTAGATGTCTCTGAATGGGGTTGAAAATGCTCTTAGTTTCATTTCTCAAAGAATGAGGTAGAAGATCTCTGAATTAGGGGTAGATCCACAGTACAATATCCCCAAAGTTTTGTCTTGCCAGAGGAAGATGTGGCAACAAGTTTTGGTGCCCAACATCACAACATCTTGTAACATCAATGTTGACAGTTTTCCTCACTCTCCAGATGTTTGGAACACAGTAAGTCTCAACACAAAGCTCTTATTTGCACCTGTGGACAGACTTAGAAATCCCCTTAGTGCTTCCCTGGAGCACTGGAACCTGGAGCTCAGATGAGTCAAAGATGAAAGGTTATGGCTAAAGATGTTTGAAAACAGACTTTCTTCTGCCAGAGACTCCTCAGCTCGGGTGCCGCTGTTTTATAGACAGACCATTGGAGTTTAAAAGTGACACTTTGAGTAAAAAAAAATATATGCCCATATCAGTACCCCTCCCATTCCTTTTGTATATCAGATGTTCAGAAGTGAAGAATTGCTGTGAGCCACTAATGCTGTTGCATGAACTAAATAAGGAGCAAAATCTACCCCTATTATTGAAAAGGGGATTTCAAGTAAATAAACAGGAAGAAGATGCAGCTGTTAAACTTAGGGACTGATAACAAAGAACTACTTGGCATTTAGCAGTTTTAAGAATATAGGAAGTGATAGTTAACCTATGTTGACTTGGTTGACAGTCTGGTGGAAGTCAGAGGGAAGTATTTGCTGACCTTCTTAAATCGTGGTCAGTTTCTGCTTATACTTAGTACATGTTTTCCTCCTGCAACTTTCCTTAATCTATGAGATACGAAGATATTCATATTTATTTGCATTTAAATTGCTTTCCCTTTTGAGTCTCTGTGACACCTGGGGCTCTATTAGTGAGCTCATTAGGAGAGGCTTACATGTGGAGGGGAGGCTGGAATGAGAGGCAGGTCAGTCTGTACACACTCAAAGCCTGCCCAAACCTGAACTGGAAAGAGAGGACAGGCTGGAGAGTCTGGGTGGCTTTCTTCCCAAGAGTTTTCTCAGAGATAAACCTGTGTCTCAAGCAATACTTCTGGGCAGGACCATAAAGACAGACCCAGGGTTGAATGAATATATTCAAAAAAGAAGAACATTCTGAGTGCTGAGTTCACCAGATTAAGAAAGCTTGCTTGCAAATGAAAGCTGGGCTTCCACTTTTTTGGACCAATTTAATCAAAATCGTTCCACTCACTTCCGCTTAATGATTTGGCTTGCACGATGTCAGTTGTAAAGCGTGAATGGGTTTTCCAGTCCACCATTTTAGTCATGGTTGATGGCTGATAAAGTCTATGAGTGGTTTGATTTGGATGACTCACTTGTCATTGGGATTTTAGAATACCTACTATTACTACCTAGTGGAGGACACCTGGATTTATTAGTGTCTGGTCACTCTATTCTGGGTCCAGGCTCCTACAGGATCAGTGATGCCTCTGGGATTCTGAACAATGTTCACAGTCACTGCAGGGCCATGACATTCACAAAGGAATCTCTCTACTCAGCTTAGGTCACAGCAGCCCAAGGGAGAGCCACTCCAGGCTTGCCACTGTTGCTCAGCATAATAAAGTGTCTAGCACATTACTTCCCGGGTCTCGGTGAGCCAGACAGGGTTACCCACGTAGTTCTGAATTTTCCATGTAAAATAAATCCACTTCCCTCTCGGACTCTTCCATCTGCCTCTCCTTCTTCCAACCTGTGTGACCAATTTCTCAAATTCCCTTTGTTTTAAATATTTGGAGTGGGTTCTGTTTCCCTGGTTGGACCCCAGCTGAGACAGATACCCTGGAAAACACATGACCTGGACCCCATTCCTGCTCCATGCTGGGGATGGCTTTGTGCAGAATGCTCAGGTGGAGTCTGGATGGCTCCTCTCACCCAGCCCCAGAAGCAGCATGACCAATTAAGCCATCTGGAACTTAGAAAGCCTGGCATTTATCTATCTAAGTCCATTTTTCATCCTAGATTGGATAATTCTGTCATTCATTCGTTCAGCATATTTTAGAGACTCCTTCTGTCTGCAGAAAACATTTCCAGAGACCCAATTAGGGGGAAGCAGGATGTGGGCTATGAAAAGCACAGAAGCCTCCTCAGAGTCTCATGTCAAAATTTCCCACCCCAGCTGTGTGGAGAAGCGTGAGGTCTGAAGGCGATCTGAAGTAGTAGGGGCTCTTACTGCCCCTAGGTAGGTGACTACAAGTAGTCAATTGCTCTGCTAGGGGCTCTGGTAAATTGTTAAAAATGCACTCCAGCACAGGACTGGGAGGCAAAAAAATAGCATTCCACATTTGTCGGCTGCAAAGTGATTCTGCCCCATTATCAAGTCAGATGTGGCCTCTCCAGTCAATCAGCTATGACCTCTCCAGCCCTCAGCATATCATGGGCAGATGGCAAGTCAATTGTGGCGCACAAAAAAAAGATTTTACAAATTCCTATTTCTGAAAATTAAATGGTGGAGTAGGGGGCAGGAAATGCACACTTCCCCCAGAACAGAAATCCTCTTTATTTACAACCCAGTAGTTACTGCTAGCTATCAGGCATCTGTCATGAGGCCAGTGCCTGTGCTGGAGCTTCACACATGAGGTCTCATCATGTCCCTGCAACTCTACAAGATCAACTTTTGTTGATCCCCAATATACAGATGAGGAGTCTAAAGCAAGGTAATTTTCTGTAATTTGACCCAGGATGTGCAGCTTCTGCGTGGCAGAGCTCTGAGCCACACTGAAGCCCATCAGATTCTCTAGCTCGGGGCTGCCTTTCTGCAAATGTTGAATTTTCATGTCAGCATCCTGAGTGTCTGGGTCGCTCATCCGCATGGTAGGAGGATGTGCCAGAGCCCAAACACACAAGGAAAGAGAATACCACTGCTGGAGAAAATCCACCAGTAACAGGACAATGCCATGGGGTCCTCAGTGGCTTTGGGGCCCCCTGACTCTGCCCCTTCCTTTGTAGGGACAGTTATGAGTTCATGCTGTGCCCGAGGGGAGCAGCAGGAGATAGGAGTGGACTGTGTAGCACCTCAACGTTCTCCTTTGTGGAGCTCCACGTGCCTGGTGAGCCTGTGCTGCTAGGAACCCCCGTGATGGTGGGGAGTGTGGACTCAAGCTGAACACTGGCTCGGATGCTTGCCAGCTGTGTGACATCAGGCAAGCTACTGAACTCTCTGAGCCCCTGCATCCAGCCTGCAAATAAGGATCTCAGTAATTCTCCCATCATAGATCTATTGCGAGGCAGTGTTTGGGTGGTGTTGGCCCCAATAAGGCTAGTTAAGGGTTAGCAACTAGTCTTATTGGTTCTTCTTTTGCTCTCAGGGGCCAGGGAACAGAGACCATCCCCCTCATAGACAAGATGTGGGTCCTTCAAACATGATAATGAAGCCACAGTGACCGATGTGGCCGGGGCATGCTGGGCTCTCACCATGGTGCAGGATTTCAACTAACATCGGCCCTTCAGGAGGAAATGCTCCCAAAGCTGGGCAGTCTTTAGGCCCAGCACCACGATAGGGAACTGGATGCTCCCAGGGCAGCTTCTGACTTTGCACTCCACAGTGATGTCCATATATTCTTGAAATTTCCTGGTGTGGGTGCACTTCACACCCCCAACTTTCTCATTCAAACCGTGGGGAGAAAGGAAATCCAGTTCCTGGAAAAGAAACCAGGGGCAGGGGTGGGTACAGGTGGAGTGAGAATTTACTGATCTCCTCACCACTTTCCTCTTGTCCCCGCCCTGGGGACAGGCCCTGCCACACACACAGGCACCCCTAAGCTCACTCATTCCTCCCACCAACAATCATTTTCACTCCCTTGTGTGACTTGCCATCTTTTTGCCACATTAGGCTGTCTCCAGACATTTCACAGCTTCAATTTTCCTCCTGCCTTGCTATTATTTAACTATAGATTAGAGGCAGTTGAAGAGAGCATTTGGATGGGATAGGGGGCGGGGGCGGGGGGGGGGCGTCTGGGTGGAGAAGGCACCAGAATGAGAAAAATGTCTTGACACCAAATACATTTTTCCGTAACGTTTGGGGCTTTGGAGTTTCCAGTTCAGGTGGATTTTTTAAACTGTGCCTATGAGAACACCAGTGAGGAAATTAATGATGACATTGCATTTCTGAAGCCCTTTCACAAGACGACTGAGGACATAATTCATCATATTTATTTGTTCCAGTGTGGCCGCTGATGCCGGGGCCTGTGTCAGGGCACACACTCGGGTGCTTGGCTCTGGTTTTGAGGCCTCTGCCTCGATTGCCTTTACCCCTGGCTCCTCCCTCTGTCCCAGGGCCTCTGCATCAGGTGACAATCCCTCTGAGACCAAAAAACCATGAGGGACGGGTGGACTGTAGCTGGGCAGCGGCCAGATGACATCATGCAGTTTCACTTCACTGTTTCCCCAAAGTGAATTGGGTCAAGTGTATCGAGGCAAAAAGGCCACGTATGGCTCAATACCAGCTGTGGCCCTTGAAGCAGAAAGTATGACCCAAGAGCAGGTCAGTCAGCCAAAAGGCTGAGCCCTTCCATATACCAAGCCCAGGAGGTGCTCCCTGGTCCACTGTGAGAGAAAACTGCATAAGGGTATGAATGCCAGGAAGGGGACCAAGGACCACCGTGGAAGGTGGCTGCCACACCTGGGGGAAGTGTTATTTGGAAATTTCAAATGGCCCTGAGAATAGGAGAGGCAGGCAAAGGACAAAAAAGACGAGACAGATAGTAGAATAAAAACTTGGGGATGAGGAGCTCAAGTCACAGGTCAGCTTCTTCCAAATGGTGCATAGAGTATGAATCCATGCTGAGGAGACCTGTCACCATGGGATGCCTACAAGGGAGCTGGTATGACAGGTCGCAGCACTGGCTGGAGGCTGGTTAGGTTAGCTGTGGGGGCTTTTGTGAGCCCAGCAAGGCCTCCGTGTTTGTCTCTGGGCTTGGCTTCTACAGGAAGATGTGGAAGGATTGTGGCTCACTACAGAGCCCAAGGACAGGGCTGGAGCTCCCCCTCCTCAGGTCAGGAGTGGTCTTGAAGTAGAGTGGGCATCATCCAAGGAGGAGGAAGAGTACAGAGGCTCAGAAGGGGAGAAGCTGGCTGGGAAGTGGCATAGGAACTGAGTGGAGAGTTCTGCCTCAAGTCCTGAGGGAACACAGGACTACGAATGACCAGCTTTGGTTTTTACCTATGAACAGACACATCACTCCAGAGGGAGAACACTGAGGGTATGCAAAGCAAGCTCAGAACCAGTCACCCAATATACGCTTTTATGTGCCTCTCTCTCTCAGCACACGGAATTAGTCTTAAAAATCGCCCTCCTTCTTACATTTCTACCCAAATCTCAAGTTTTTCTAAAATTCTTCCAACATTACTTCCTTTGATCATCAGAGCACAAGCCAAGGGTAGAGATGGGCTGGCATACTTAACATGACTGAACAGATGAGAAAACAGAGGCAAGAAGAATAGCCCAGAATCACCCGGCCAACCTCAACACTCTGCCCTTTTTCCATGCATGCTTTGAACATTAGGAGTCCCCCGAAGTGCTGTGTGCCATGTGCCCCTGGAAAGAAGGGTCAACCTGGGACCTCAAACAATGGGAAAAGACCCCAACTCTTGCAAAGCAGCCATAAGGACTTCCCACCCTAGGTGTGCACACTTCTATGATTATTCAAAATGCACCTCACCATCCCTTTCTTAGCACACATCCTACACACAAGCTCACTCTGCTCCTGGCTCTGAACACTGAGGGTCTCTGAGGGGGTTCCCGTTTAGTCTCCTAAATGGATCATTCCTTCCTACCAGATTAATTGTCTGCCATCTGCACTTGACTTTTCTAGCAGTCACAAATGCAGACTGGGCCATTCATTGGATCTTAGGTGTCTTATTAGCCAAGGTCCTTTTTGGCCCAAGCTATTGAACAAACCAGATCACTACCCAGGCAGGCACCCTGGTTAGGGCTTAGTGTAGGCAAAACTGTTAGTAGAAATGCATGCATTTCTGGGGCCCCTGCAAAATAGCACCAGACTTCTCTCTGGGATGTGAAATTTGGGAGTAGACAGAGGAGGTGAGTGCTATCAAGTTGGACTGGTTTCTCCACCCTCGCAACGAGGACTGGAGAGCAATAACTCTCTGGTAATTACTTTCCATGCAAGCATCTTGGGTTTCCTGGGTACCTTCTGGCCTGGTTGCAGGGGAAATCATCTCATGGGTGAGGGAAGTATTAGCCTTCTTAGAATGCCTACTGGGTGGCAGGCATGAAAGCAGGTGCTCCTTTCAGACCACTTCTGTGCAGTGGACTCTTAGCACTGTGTACAGATGAGGGGACAAAATCTCCTGGAGGTAAAGTCATTCATTTGTTCAGGACCCCACCACTCACTAGCCACTGAAATGGGATTTGTACACAAGTCTCTGTGATAGCCCGGTTCACTTTCTCCTACCATGCTATGACTTTGGGAAAGAGATCCGAAGTCTCTAAATGAAAGGATGGCTTCCTCCATGTAGAAATCAATATAACAGTGTAGCAATGGAATGCTCTGGAAAGGATATTTTGTCTCACCACGTTGCCTAATGCCTAGAGTGGGAGAGGAGGGGTCTCCTGGAGGTCATGGCCTTATAGCAACAAGGGACAATGTTTGCTTAAGGCACCAGCCCCTCAAGGTGGTCTAGTACTTCTCAGAGAGTGGTCTGAGAGTTGGCCTTTGTGGTGTGTGTGGATGTTTTAAATTACGAAAATATGAGTATGTCTGGTTTCAGACTTAGTAATTTGCTTATATAACCTCTGAGTCTCTTCTCGGTGGCCCAAAGGGCCCAGATTAAGAGTTTTATGAACATCCTGCTGTGTTTAGTCTGTTATACGTGAGAGTATCTATTTCACCAACCCAGATGGTGCCGTTACCACACGTATATCCTGGAATGGCAGGGAATTGCATTAAGCATAACCAGTAAAACCACAGCATTCTGCTGTAGCAAAGGGGACTAGAACAGGAAGCAGGTAAATCCCCTCCTGCCCACACACCTACTCTCCTCTCCTCTGCTCTATGAAGTTAGTCTCAGACTTTATGGCCATTGCATCTCTCCCTGCCTCTGGGGGACAAGTTGGGTTTTGGGGGAAACCACAGGCCTCATATTTACCTCAAAACACCCCTGGGCTCTCTGTGGGCTCCATCACTTCCTTGATGGCAGAAGCAGCCATAATTGTTCACTTCTCTCCTCTCTCCATTCTTCTCTTCCGTTTCTTTGCTGCTTCCCTCTCTTCTTCAGAGGATCATAGTTTCCCTGGGCCACTCTTTCTAAGTGGGCTTCTAATGGCCATTTCTGGAATTGGTCATAACTAGAACTATGATATGTTTCTGATAGTCACTACAAGAGCTTATGTGGTCCATTGGCTTCCCTGAGGCCAGCATACTATTTTCAGTTTTTCCGTACTTCTGGCTCACATTCCACCACCTTCCATAAGCACGCAGTTCCCTCCTGAGTACATTACAATCACTGAAAACTAATTGAATAACACTTGTTTTTATTTTATTTTTATTTTATTTTTCTAGATGAAGCCATTGTGGGCAAGGTGTTTCTTTTCCCCCCAAAAGTTGTGTGTTGACAGAAAAATGTACATAAGCACAACTTCAGAAAGTCCCAGTGGGCTCACATCACTCCTTCATGGGGGATCCTTTTAGGCACCAGAGAGGGAGGCCTACCATATGGTTCTCCTCTCCATGCTCTGAGTGAAGATGTTGTTAGCTCACTAGCCACTGGTTGTCAAGGATGCCAGACGAATGGTGATAATAAAACAAGGGCAATCAGACTCTTGAGACTACTTTATGTTTATGTACTCTTTTACAGTTAAAGATGGTTTCATGTTTATTATCTTATTTGGCATTCACACACACACATCAAAAAACAAACAAACAAACAAACAAACCCAAAACCCTGTGGAATTGATGTGGTGAACATTTTTGCTCCTTTTTACAAATGTAATTCTGAGATCTTTGGTGATTTGCTAAAGGTTGAACAGGTAAGGCAGTGCTGGTAGATCTGGGTCTGGTTCCAGAGTTTCTTCTTCAGTAAGTGGATATTCATTCCAGGAGTCTTGCCTATCTTCCTTTCTTTTATTG
This sequence comes from Mustela putorius furo, assembly GCF_011764305.1. Lineage (NCBI taxonomy): Eukaryota > Metazoa > Chordata > Mammalia > Carnivora > Mustelidae > Mustela > Mustela putorius. The sequence goes on along the minus strand of NW_025421402.1, from coordinate 20,053,885 downwards.
GAAGCCACATCAGCCACTTGTTTGACGGTCAAAAATGGCTCTAGTGAAAATTCTGTCCATGACACAACACAACACAACACAACACAGCACAACAAAATAACAACCTGCAAATGAACATCCATAGCATCTTTATCCATAATAACTGAAAATAAGAAACAACCCAAATGCCCATCCACAGACAAATGGATAAACAAAATGTGATACATCATTATTTGGCCATGAAAAGGAAAGAAGTGGTGATACATGTTAAAAAGGGATGAATTCTGGACCTGAGCATGGATACGCCTACTTAGGATTCTCTTTCTCCATCTCCCTCTGCCCCTTCCCCCTGCACATGCTCTAGTTCTCTCTCTAAAAATAAATAAATCAGTAAATAAATAAATAAATAAATAGATAAATAAGGTATAAGCCCTGAAAACATTATGCTCAGTGAAAGAAACCAGTCACAAAAGGCCACATATTACATGATGCCCTTGACTTGAAAGATCAGAATGGACAAATTCATAGAGATGGAAAACAGATTAGTGTTTGCCTGGGACTGGAGGTTGGGAGGGGGCTATTGAAAGGCATCTGCTAATGGGTACAGCATTTTTTTTCAGGAAAGATGATAATGTCTTAGAATTAATTGGGTGGTCGTCACACATCTCTTGGAATATATAGAATCTATTGAATCATACACTTTAAAAGGGTGAATTGGAGGGTCTGTAAACGATGTTTCAGTAATTTGTTATTATAAAATAATAAAAAAATGGTTCTAGGCACTGACTAACCTAACCTTCTCTGACCATGTCTTCCTCTAGGACCCCAAAGCTGGAAACTGCCCAATATTGGCTACTCTGACTTTGTTGTTGGGTAAGAAATTCCTCTAACTGCCTGCTCCAAGTGGTGGGGGATATCCGGTACCTCCATATTCCCAAAAACAAACAGCTAGAAGTGAAGCGCTATGCTTCTCAAACATGAACATATATTTGGATTACCTGTCAGTCTTACTAAAATGCAGGATTTGATCAGGAGATCCAGGACCCAGCCTGAGAATCTGCATTTCTAACCAGGTCCCATGGGGTGTCCATGCTATTCCTTTGACTACACTTCGGGAAACAAGGGTGTAGACCACATAACCAGTCAGTGGAACTGTCTACTTTCAGCTCATGGTTTTTACACATGAGGAAGCAGCCTTTGACTCCAAAATGCCAGCCTGTGTATTTGAATCAAATGCCAGGATTTTTTAAGCATATACCCTCAAATGTATTTTCCCTAATGTCCATCAAATTGTTAGGGGTTAATAATGGAAGATTAAGAACACTGCTATCATCCAACTTGATGTAATCCTTCGGTGCATATTAATTTTTGTGGAAAGTGCTTAACAGCTTGTTTGAATATCTTTTCTTTGAACTAACTGGATTGGCCATCTGTTTTTACAACATAGGGAAGACCTGGAGTTGTCCCAAGTCTGTACCTTTTTAATCATGACTCTGTATTTTTAAAATGCAAGATTAATTTCTTCAGAACACCAAAGGAAGTTCAGAAACCCTCCTCAGATGGAAATAAAAAGCCAGAGTATTGTGAACCTTTCAGTGCGTTGGGATCGATTTATGCACAGAGCTTAATTTTTGACTACTAAGACTCCATGATGTGGCTGTAACGTAAAACGCACAATACCTGTCCCTCTGTAAGGAAGTATATAAAGATGAAGAGGATAGGGTGCCCTCAGAGGGGACAGCATCCTACGGGGAAATGGAGAAGCTCAAGAAAAGCAAGAAATGAAAGGGATGGAAAGTGGCATTTGGGGCAGAGAGAACATTTTCCACCTGCTCTTACTGCTTGATTGGTTTCCAGTCAATCTTCTCTCCAGATTTTGCTGATGTTGCTAGAACACTCAAGAATCCTGGACACTCTCCTTCGCCCAAATAAAACTTTCATTTAGAGAGGATTTGCTAAAGGAATACAAGGGAAGTGGTAGCCTTAGCATTGAGCTCACACAGCAGTTCTTAAAAGTAGCCCTTCATGGCTGCTGGGCAGGCTCAGCTCTTCAGCTACATGGCCAGTAGGTAGGTTTGGTGACTGCGTTCTCAGAAGAACATTGCACAAGTACAAGAAATTTAGGCTCCTCTTCCATTTCTGCCAAGGTCTGGATGTCTAGGCAGTCTTGATTTTCACATGCGCTGGGCCTCATTTTTTTCACCTCTAATATCAGGAAGATTATTCTACTTTCTTCCCCAGGATGAAGCCAGGAGGGAAGAAGCTGTAGTACAGAGAGGGCCTTTGTGAACCGTGCTGCACTCCAGGCTGTAAGAGATAAGGACTATTTTTCTTACCCACGTACTCCAGGTCTCCCTTCTGGTCTCTTCACTCTCATCCAGCCATCGCTTCAGTGCCTGCTCAGGAGGCTGTTGGACACACTAATGTGGGGTCTTCCTGAAGGCATTGCATCGTGATCCTGATCAGAAGGAGACCGGATTCCAAGCCCTTCGGGAATTCTCTGGGAATCCATTTCTGTAGCTCCAAAGTCAAGTTTTGGAGTTCTCTCTGTCGTAGAAATTCCCGTGCCACAGCAGGCAATATTTGGGCACTCTATCTATCTTCCATTTGGAGAAGACTCTGCGGTTCAGACTTTTCTTCCCTGTGCTTTAAGTGTCCGTCCGCATTTCCCACTAGTGGGGAAATCAAAAGCATTCAAACAGGATGGTAACTCCTCTTGGTTAAATGTCATCCTCTTTACCTCATCTCCACTGAGCACTTGAGTCTGAACCTACTGCCGAGGCTACTCCAACCTTCGCTTCCTAAGACAAGGAGGGTCATCAGCCCCAGCTTTGGGGCTTTTCAAGCAATGTCTTTTTTTTTTTTTTTTAAACTTAACTTAACTTTATTTATTTAGAGAGAGAAAGAGGGAGAGCATGTTCACATGTGGGGGGATGGGCAAAGGGAGGGCAAAGGGCAAAGGGAGGGGGAGAGAGAGAATCTCAAGCAGATTCCATACTGAGTTCAGAGCCCAACCCGGGGCTCAATCAATCGAGGTGTGTGTGTGTGTGTGTGTGTGTGTGTGTCTGTGTCTGTGTGCATGTGTGCATGTGTTTAAACTCCACCGTAATTAATTCCCAAACTTGATATATAAATTCTCACCTCCAGAAGGTTGGACACGTATACATTAAAAGATATGCATGCATATATATGTGCGAGATCAAGTCTTTCCAGCTCTCATTTGAAGAATGTAGGTTATAAATCCATACTCAGGATGACCAAGGTATTAATAATTACTTCTGTAATGTTTGATATTTGCAGAGTGACTTGCTGTTATTTATTACATGATTGCTTTATATAGAACAGTATTTTTTCCTTGCTCAAAAGAGCAGGAAATGAAGAATGGGCTTTTATAAAGGTTTAGAATGATGTCTTTGCCATCTTCTGTCGTGCGGCCGTTGTGGAGCTCTCTCTGAAAGAGACAGGGTGTAAAGCCACATTCCTTTGTGTGTCACTGACCAAGAACTCATAAAGTAAGTAGGACAAACTACTGCTCAGTTTTCACTGCATAACTATGAGCAAGGTTTTCTTTCTTGACATAAGGCTGTAATCATTCCACAGACTCCTTTTCTATAAGGATATCCTTAATTTATTGGAAGGTACAAATTTGGATTTGAAGATATCTACTCTATACACATCTTGTGGCTCTACTGTCTTACTAACTTGATCTTAGTCAAACCATTTTGCTATTCTTGGTCTCTGAGTTCTTCATTTGTCACATTGGAATGACAACATCTAATGCATAGGGTAGAACAAGGTTTGCTGGGAGAATAAAATAATGGGTACAAAGCACTTTGAAAATATCAGAAGTCCATTAGGAGGTGTTATTATTACTATTCTTCAAACCAAGGTTTCTTTCTATCCCACCCTATCTGGAAACTGAAATTCCTGGCTCAGCCTCCCTGATCTAAATTTTAATTATGTATTTTGTCTTACTACACTGTTTACAGATTTCAACTTCTTTTGCCTTATACTGGTAGGCAAAATAGCATAGGGTTGAGACGACTAATTCTGGATTCAGATAGACAAAGATTTAAGTCCAAGGATTTGATTTAATCAAGACATCTAACTCTGGCCAGTAACCATTACTAGACCAGTCTTCTCCCCATAAATAAATATTAAGCAGGACAAAATATGTGAGACTTTTTTTTTTCAGCCATCAAGCAGTAGACAACATCAGTCTATGATCCCCGAGAAAGGGAAAACTCACGAGATCCCATTTGTGGAAAATGTCTCCAATGCAGCACAGAGACCTGGAGTAAAAGCTGACTGCACAGGAGTCCTTCAGCGAAGGAGCAACATCTGAAGCCATTAAAGGGGTTAGAATCTGTGAGACAGGGCACAAGAAAGAAAACTGTGAAAAGAGGGTCATACTCTATTAGGGGGGTTTCCCATGAGTTCTTGAGTGGAGAATGGGCTGCACTTCCACAGAAAGAGACCAAAGGAGACTTACCAGATAGTAACTGATGTAGGACTGTAAGCAGAACAGGCATTCTTGCGGTCTAGTAGTGCTGGTAGGTAGCAGAGTACCAGCTTAGGTCTTGAGAACTTCCCTAGACACCTAGCTGAAATACTAAGAAAAAGATATTGGAGGTAAGGAACATACCCTAGACTAAGTCCTACCCTATATCACTCACACATATCTTAAAACCAAGCTTTGACAAGATTTTCACGAGAAACAGAGTGAGCGTTTTGAAATGCACCAAACCAAAAAAGCTTGGGAAACATCTTGATCTCTCCACAGACCTTCCATAACAAAGCCTAAAATAAAGCCTAAACAAGTTCAAAGTGATTACCTCATGACTAAATGCTTGCCAGAAAAAAGTTCAACATTTTGGAGAATAAAAGAATCCAGCATCTCTCAATAGATAATTAACAATGTCTGGTAGACAATAAAAAGCCCTAAACATGAAAGGAAACAGGAAAATCTAATCTATGGTCAAGAAAAGAAGTCAGTAGAAAACTGACATCAGGATGGCCCAGATGTTGGATTTGCCCAAATATTTTAATGTTTTTACTTAAAACATATCAAGGATGAAAGGAAAGTATGTCTTAATGAGTAAATAAAAAATATTAGCAAAGGAAAGCACTATGAAATAAAAAAAAAAAACAGATTCATTTAGAGCTGAAAATAAATTAATTGTAATAAAAAATTATCTAACGTTCTTAACAGGAGATTACAGATAACAGAAAAAAGGGACTGACTTGAAGAAATATAGATAGAAATTATTCAGTCAGCATAACAAAAGGGGAGAAACAGTGAAAGAATGAACAGAGTCTAGACCCCATAAGACAGCATCAAATACTATAAAAGACACATAATTGCAGTTTCAGAAGGAGAAAGGAGTGATAAAGAAGTAGAAAAAGCATATTTTAAGAAACAGTGGCTGGAAAATGGGTAAATTTGAAGAAAGATATAACTTAGAAATCTTAGAAGTTTGAGAAAACTTGGGTGCCTGGGTTAAGTCTCTGCTTTTGACTCAGGTCATGATCTCAGGGTCTTGGGATCCAGGCCTGCATCAGGCTCTCTGCTCAGCAGGGAGTCTGCTCCCCGCCCTGCTTCCCCACCCCCCGCCTGCCTCTCTGCCTACTTGTGACCTCTCTCTCTCTGTCAAATAAATAAATAAAATCTTAAAAAGAAAGAAAAAAAAGCTTGAGAAAACTTAAGCCCAATTAATACAAAGAAAGTCACATCCAGGTACATCATAGTCATCCTGCTGCAAAGCCAAAACTAAAGAGAAAAACTTCAAAGTAGACAGAAAAAAGAAAATAGAGCTATCAAGCTCTGAAAAGATATGGTAGAAACTTAAATGCATATTGCTTTAAGAAATCAGTCTGAAAAGGCTGCATACTATAGGATTGTCCTGAAAAAGGTAAAACTATAGAGACAATAAAACAGATGAGGGATTGTCAAGGGTTTGAGGGGTGACAAGAAAGGACAGATGGGTGGAACACGGGATTTTTAAGGCAGTGAACCTATTCTCTATGATGCTGTAACAGAGGATGTAAGACATCCTGCATTTGTCAAAACACATGGAATATACAACACAAAGAGTGAACTCTAATGTCAACTATGGACTTAAGTTAATAATAATGTGTCAGCATTGATTCATCAACTGTAGTAAATGTGTCATACCAACCTAAGATATCAGTAAGGGGGAAACTGTGAGCAGGGGAGGGAAGGAGTTAGGGAAACTCTCTGTACTATCTGCTCGTTTTTCTGTGAACCAAAAACCACTCTAAAAATTAAAGTCCATTAGATAAAAAAAAAAAAGAAGGCATGTTTTATACAAGGGCATGTTCTTATATAAGAACATACCAGAAGGCATGTTCTTATACAAAATAAGAAATTGAGACTACTTCTCATTAGAAACAATGGGAGCCAGAAGCCACTGGAATAGTGCCTTTAAATTGCTACAACGACGATAAAAAGCCTGTCAACTAAGGTTTCTATATCCCGAAGAAAAATATCATTCAAAAAGGAGGGTGAAAAAATGAGGATATTTTATTCAAATAAACAAAAGCTGACACATATGCTAAGAAGTTAATGTAAGAAATGAAATAGAGTACTGAAATTACTCAATTAATCCAAAACAAGTTTAAAAATTAGAGAAACAGAGGAATAAAAAACAGCAGGAAAAATGGAAATCAAATAGCAAAATGGTAGATTAAACTCAACCATATCAATAATTTCATTCAATGTAAATGAGTCGAACACTCCTATTAAAAGAGAGTTATTTCCAGACTGAATAAAAAAAGCAATACCCACTTATATGCTATTTAAATGCAAAGAAGTATACAATACAAACAGAATGCATAAAAAATTGTGTGTCTGTATGAATAACCGGGCAGAGTAGATTTCAGACCAACTACTAATGTTAAAGGGAAAGATTGCACAATAATGAAAGGGAAATTCATCAGGAAGTGGTAACAATTTAAATATGAATGTAACTAAGAGCTGTGAAAGGTATATGAAGCACAATGATAGAATTAAAGGAAAAAATAGAAAAATCCATCACACTAGAGATTTTAACACGCACTACATCAGCCAGGAATCTTTAAAGAAACAGATGTGTGTATGCAAGCATGTGTATAAAGAGATTTATTTCAAGAAATTGGCTGGTGCAGCTGTGGGGGCTGGAAAATCTGAAATCTATAGGGCAGGCCTGTAGATTCGAAACTCAAGCAGGACTTGATGTTGGAATCTTGCTCTTGAAGCTTTTCAACTGGCTGACTGGGCTCCACCCTATTATCGAGGATAATCTCTTTTTTACTTAAAGTCAAATAAGCATAGGGGTTAACCCCATCTACAAAACATCTTCACAGCAACATCTAGATTACTGTGTGATTAAATAGTGGGGATCCTGGAGTCTAACCAAGTTTGACACATAAAGCAGGTAGTTACAGTAATTGATAGACTATGCACATAGAAATTCAGTAATGATATGGAAGATATGAAAAGTAACATCAACTAACTTGACCTAATTGACAGGATAGAACACGACAGCCAACATCTTCAGAATACACATACTCTTCAGGTACCGTTGGAACACTTACCAAGACAGACCCTATGCTGGGCCATAAAATAAGTCTCCATACATTTCGAGACTAAATGCTTGATCCCATAATGGTTTAACCACTTCCTGTGTCTGTAATTCCATTTTCCTCCTCTGTAACATGCTCACGGCATAGACGCTGCCATTATGGTTGGGCTATTATGAAGTTTATGAGGATTCATTGAGCTAATTTATGAAAAGCCTTTTGCAACAGCTCTAGAAAATGCTTAATAAATAATAGTATTAAAATGGCAATGATGGGACACCTGGGTGGCTCAGTTGGTGGGACGACTGCTTTCAGCTCAGGTCCTGATCCCGGAGTCCCGGGATCGAGTCCCGCATCGGGCTCCCAGCTCCATGGGGAGTCTGCTTCTCTCTCTGACCTTCTCCTTGTTAATGCTCTCTCTCTCAAGTAAATAAATAAAATCTTTAAAAAAAAATAAAATAAAATGGCAATGATGATGAACTGACTGAAATTAAACAAAAAATCTAACAAAAGCCAGCGCACAATCTGTTACTAGTTATAGTAACAATTCATTTAATCAGAAAATACTCTTGAAGTTTTAGGATATGCCAAGATCTCTGCAAGAGAAAAACAATGATGGTAAAAAGAAGTCCCTGTCCCTGCTTTCTTGAAATGTATTGTCTGGTGAGAGAAATAAATACTAATCAAGTAGTCACTTTGAGATGAGTGATGTGAATAAAAGGTTAAAATCTAATGCAAAACAAAGGAACTTAACATCACTGGGGAGAAGACAGTTGCAGAAAGAGAACTGAATGTGTGAAGGCTCATCTTAATGGTGAGAGAAGCCCCGCGTGGCTGGAGTGAGCAGAGTCAAGGACACCTATGTGTGATGAGGTCACCACGCATGGCAAGGCCACCATGCATGGACCCCAGACTCCCTGCTGGGGAGCTTGCATCCTCCCATCCACTCTGAGTAAACAATTGAGTGAAACGACTGGTTTGACCATTTTCAGGAATAGTTAATAATTTCCCTATAGCTCGGTTTAATTAATCAGGACATTTTTGTTCCTGTTGCCCAGTAACACATCAGGAATCACAGAGGGAGAGTGATTTGGCCAAAAACCAAAACTAAACAAGACAAAACTTTAACAGAATATTTGATAGTTGAACATCCCTGCTGATGTTCCCCCGTGAAAACATCGGTTTCATTTGTTCGCATCTGCTGGAACTTCAGGGTCTGCAAACAATGCTTCCACCCGAGGAGCAGCACCCCAAAATGCAACACAACCCCCCTTTCACCTTAGGAAAATCTTCCACTGTCCTCCCAGGACAACTGTATTCGCTTCTATCCTCATGAGCCACGCAGAAAAAGGAAATGGACGTTTCTTTTGGGGATGATGTGGAAAGCACTGTGAGTTTGCACAGAAACACACACACACACATACACACACATTTCTACCAAGTGAAATGAAAGGTTAAGAACCATGACATGGATTAAAAAAACAAGCAGTAAAACATGTGCAAATCTGTAAATGTGAGTGTTGTAAAGTGGAGGCAGTGATATGGCTACGAATTAGAAGTCAGAGGTTATAGTATCAAATATCAGATTTCCATGATACTATCTGCTCCATGCTGTCTCCCTCAGTGAGGACATGTGACGACTAGGGGATCAACAGGAAGAGCTGCCAAAGGGACATCAACCAGAGGGGCAGAGAGTGGCTGATGCCATATGCTTTGAGAAGGCATATCTATTTTCATTTCTTCAAATCTTTTAGGAGGATGAGAAAATGACATTTAAAACTACTTTGGAGAACCTAATTTATTCCCAAAGGAAGAATATGATAACAGATGAAATGATGGAACTTGTGTAGAAAGTAGTCCTGGCAAATCACCTGGGTGGCTCAGTTGGTTAAACATCTGCCTTTGGCTCAGGTCATAATCTCAGGGTCCTGGGATGGAGTTCCATATCTGGTTCCCTGCTCAGCCAGGAGACAGCTTTTCCCTCCGCTCCTCCCCCCTCCTCATGCTTTCTTTCAAATAAATAAATAAATAAATAAATAATCTTTAAAAATAAAAAAAGAGACCCCTGATTGTTGACAATACAGTAGAGTCCTGGTGAAAAGAAACAGGTGCTAGGTAGTTGGAGAAGCAAACCGCACTCCGAGGGTAGGACAGAGCAGGAGCTGTTACAGTGGTAATGTCAGGGGTGGGAGGTGCAGGATCAGGGTGTCTGGATGGAGAGGATCCCATAGAAGCTACACAGGAGCAGGGGAGGTGACATTGCTGCAGGTTTTCCAAGATCAGTTCTGGAGGTCTTCTCTGCAGCATAGTGTCTATAGCTAGTTATACTTGATTGCATACTGGGAAATTTCTAAGAGGGTAGATCTTATGTTGTGCTCTTTTCACACACACACACACACACACACACACAAACACACACACACATGAAAAATAATAATAAAGTGGGTAAGGAAACTTTGGGAGGTAATGGATATTTCTACAGCTGTGATGGGGTTGATGGTTTCATGAATGGATATGTATCCTTAAATTCATTGAGTTTTATGCATTAAGTAAGTCCAACCTTTTGTCCCTCAAATTTATCTGAATACAATGGTTAAGAAAAGAAGAAGGAGGAGGAGGAGGAGGAGAAGAAGAAGGAGAAGGAGAAGAAGAAGAAGGAGAAAGCATGGTGATTTAAAAAAAAAGAACAATGCAGTCTGGTATAAAAGAAGAATGCCTGTGTGGTATGGGAAATACTATGTAGTAGCAGTAAACAATTACCAAAAGATGGTTAAATGAAGAGTTGCCAACAGGTGGAGATGGGAAATTCTAGAAGGCAAAGAGGTGGTTGGCAAGTGAGAGGTTTGGTCAGTCCTCAAACACCTGGGCTAAGACTATAGGCAGGCCAACTGTCCCAAAATAAGGGTCTGCAGCAACAGCTTGGAGTCAGGCAGGGCACTTCCAGGGGAAGCTTGTGGGACTTGAAGCTTATACAATTTGGGGATCCAATTTAAGAAAAACAGTACAAAATTGAACACGCAAAGTTAAATACACAAGTGACTTCATTTAGAATGAGAAAACCACAATGCATTACGTAACTGGAAAAGTTGGTAGTTCACCAGTTTTACAAAATACAGAAAAATAATGCAATTTCACAATGGAACTTAACTCAACTCTATGACTGCAAAAGCAAACTGCCTGATACATCTCTAAAATGCTTGCTTTTTATGTTTAGACTACATATTCCTTGATCACCTTTCATGTTACAATGATTTTGTTATATTATTATTATTATTATATTATTTTTATAGAGTGGAGAGATAATTCAGTCTTTCCTCTAATATGTCTGAATTTTTAAGTAAACTTTCTTTATTAAAACAGCTTTAGATTTGCAAAAAAATTGTAAAGACAGTCTAGCTCCCATACACATCATACCCAGTTGCCCCTCTTACTAGCCTTTGACTTTAATATGGTACATTTGCTACAATTAATGAAGGGATATTGATATATTATTGTTAACTGAAGTCAGTATGATACTCAGATGTCTTTAGTTTTTGCCAAGTATTTTTTTTCTGTTCCAGGATCTCATCCAGGACACCACATTGCCCTTGGTGGTCAGGTCTCCTTAGGTTCCTCTTGGCTGTGAGTGTCTCAGACTTTCTTTGTGTTTGAAGACCAGTTTTGAAGGGGACTGGTAAGGGGTTTTGTAGAATGTCCTCTCATTGGGTTTTACCTAATGTTTGTCTCGTGATTAGACTGAGGTTATAGATTTCGGGGAAGAAAGCCACAGAGAAAAAGTGTCATTTCATCATGTATTGTCAAATGTATGTATCATTCCTCTCCTCATTCTGTTCTCTTTGAAAGAAAATCACTATTTGTGGCCCCCACTTAAGAAGATTTAGGGAGTTATGGGGCACCTGCGTGGCTCAGTCGATTAACCATCTGACTCTTAATTTCGGCTCAAGTCTTGATTTCAGGGTCATGAGTTAAAGCCCCAAACTGGGCTCCATGCTTGGTGTGGAACTTATTTAAAAAAAAAAAGACCGGGGGCACCTGGGTGGCTCAGTGTGTTAAAGCTTCTGCCTTTGGCTCAGGTCATGATCTCAGGGCTCTGGGATAGAGCCCTGAATCTTTGCTCAGCAGGGAGCCTGCTTCCCATCTCTCTATCTGCCTACCTCTCTGCTTACTTGTGATCTCTGTCTGTCAAATAAATAAATAAAATCTTTAAAAAAATAAATAAAATAAAATAAATAAAAATAAATAAATAAACAGAGAGAGAGAGAGATAGAGAAGAAGAAGCAGGGAGTTTCCTTCCTCCTTGAGGGCAGAACATCTACATAAATTATTTTGAAATCTTTAGCATGAAAAATGTATCTCTTCTCCCTCACTGATGTATTTATTCAATCATCTATTCATATCATTATAAATATGTGGTATTTATTTCAGACTTTGGATTATAATCCAATACTATTTTATTTATATTGTTGCTGCAATTGTTTCTACTTGAACCATCAGAAGCTCTTTCAGTCAGCTCCTGTGCCTCTTTGAAATACTCCTGTCATTATGATTATAATTATAATTAAATACTTTGTTATTTTCTGGCACTACAGGATGCTCCAGGATCCTCTTGTATATTTCATTCCCCAGTCCTAGACGGAGTTCTGGCTCCTTTGTTTGGAGAATGGTATTAGAAACCAAGATGGTAAGCATCACGCATGTTCATTGCTACTATCCTGCAGGTGCTCCAGGCTCTCAGCTGACAAAACAAGGAAACAGATGTACACACTAGCCTATATATATGGATATTTTTGCATGTAACCATCTGTGTCTGTATTAAGTCAAACATCGGTTTATACTGAAGACATGCACTCTAGCATATATATACACATATGTATGAATATTTCTGTATTTAACCATCTATCTCTATATTAAGCAGACCATAGGCTTGTACTGATGTCTCCAACACTAGACTGTTGTCTCACAGATCATCATTCTAGTCTCTTCTCCATGTCCATCTGTGACCTCCCACATCGACAATGAGGAAGATGACACCCACTGTCCACCATCTTTTCCTTACCTAACCAATTCCAGGTAGACATGTACAGCAGTGTAAGAATTGTTAACACTTTGCCCCGTGGGATACAACTTTGTCAACTAGAATCTAGTGCCGATGCAGGGCTTGATTTGGTCATGATTCCCGCAGACTCCAGTAATTTCCAAAGTTACTTAGGTCAGCACCTTTTTGCCCCGTCCCTTTCAGAACATTTGTTTCACATATTTTTTTTAATGCAGTTGGATTATTTCGTCATGTCCTGCATTCCATCCTAAGATCTCCTGACCTCCTAAATGGTTTTTTAAAAGTGTGTGTGCATTAAAGTTCACTCTGTGCTGTAAAATGCATAGTGTCAAGGGTCCCTGATTCTGGGAAGTTTGTTTTCTCCTCATGGTGGTTCAGAGATGTTTCTTTAGGATGTGTCACTCATTCTCAGCAACATCAAATACGTTTTTAGGATCATTATCAAAATTGGGAAAACTCTACTGAAGTTTCATAAATGAGCTGTAAGATTTGGAAGAACTTTCCACAGACTTCCATCTGGTGCCATGCATTTCAAGCCTGGCTTCTTCACACCCACATATTTGTGATGCCATAGCCCTGCCTATTTGTGTCACAACAGCAAGAGCGCTCACATACCGGGCAGTGGAAGTATTCCTGGAAATCAGTCTTGCTTTGGAACAGCTAGTAGTGTCTAGTAGTGTCTTAACTACGTGGAAGTATTTGTAACCACAGAAAACACCTTACTGGTTTTAAATAATTGTAGCTTCAATATATCACTTTTGCAAATTTTTTAAAAAATACGAGACCATATGGACATAATCCTATGACCCCATAGGAAATGAGGGACCCCAAAGATTTATTGGCTTCATGGCAAATCTACTTCTGAGTCAGACAGACCAGTCAGTCATTCAACAAATATTGACCGGGCACCTGATATGTAAAGAGCTGTGTGTTCAATAATAAATGAGACACAGTTCTGCCCTCAGGCCCTCACCAAAACCCCATGCCGGTAGCAAGATACAGTGCTACCGTTGGGAGCAAAGCACAGCATAGTGCGAGGAGAGAACTGGGAGTTGACAGAACAAGGACTGAGAGATAAGGGGCCAGAGCTGTTGAAGGAATGCAGCCTCCGTGGGGCAAGGGCTGAGGGGGAGGGCTGGACCCACGTTCTGAGCAGCGCTGGTGATCCTGCGCTTGAGGTACTGGAGATAGTACCTCTAGCTCACGGTCAGAATGATGCAGGGAACCAGGCTCACAGCAGCATGGCAGACGGCCCAGTGGTTGAGTGGGGAGGGTGCTGCAGCAAGAAACTGCCTGCCCTCCGTCTGCCCAGGGAGTCCCCTGCTAAGATGCACTCCATGTGGGACACCAAAGAGTGACCGGAACTTAGAGACTTGAGAGGGCCCGTCTCAGCCTTCACTCTTGTCCCATTTTCTCTTGCTAAGCCAGGCACACCATCAAGATGACAAATGAACTGGAGGCTAACACCCAAAATGAACTGAAGTTGAGGAAAATAAACATTTAACTTTTATTTATTTCTATTGCTGTTGTGTTCACAGCAAGGGTAGCAAGGGAAGGAAGGAACCACTTGAACCTCTTCAATAATCATCCCAAGTCAGGGATTTGCAGCCCCATCTTAGGCAGAAGATGTTAAGAGAGCCTGGCCAGCTTTACCTGCTGTCAGGTGTCCCTTCTGGGAGGGGCTGTGCCAGACACTGAGATACATCAAGGAGCAAGGCGGTAGAATAGTTAGCATCACAGAGTTTCCAACCCAGTGGTGATAAATTCTAAAATTACAAAATACGAGAGAGGCTGTATGTTCTCATAGTCTGAGGCACATACCCTTGTCTGGGGGATGAGGAGGGCTGGTCATGAAAGTTGCTTAAGACATACAGACTTCCCCAAAGTTCACTTTCCTGAGAAGCTTAGAGGACACTCTCCTTTTCCGCTCTAATTGGTCACCCTCTACCCTCTACCTCCTCCTCTACCCCTCCAAACCTGGCCAAACTCTCTGTCCTCCCTTGGCCTCCCTCTTGTCCATTTCAGCTCCATCCCGAACCTATCCCTAGAGCTGGTTTCCTTCTCACATGGAGTATCTGACCCTCCTTCAACTTTTCCAATTTGCATCACCATCTTCTGGAAATAACACAATTTGTTTTGTCCCCTCTCGAACAATTAAAAAATGTATTGAGCATTTATAATACATACCAGGCATTGAACAATGTTTCACATTTACTTTTCACTTCTACCTTATGAGATATGTTCTGGTATTTTCCTGCTTTGACCAATAAGAAAACTTGTCAGGAAATCGTAACTTGCCCCAGTTTACACAGGAAGTAGAAGTTGCCAGACTTGACATGGAATCGGTTGATTCCCAAGGCCACGTTCTTAACTATTATGCCAAACTATCTCCACAAGGGATTGTGATACGCCCTGAAACTCTGGATGACCTTCCCATGGGGAGAAGGTTTTTCTGACTTTACAGGGGCCACAAGACACTGAGTTGCACCTTCCCATAGTGGGCAGTTCTGTTCCTCCCCCACCGAAGGGGTGCCTCGACTCCTTAGTGGTGGGTGTGGACATTCGCTTCAAGATGAGAGATGGGCCTTTGCAGGGTGCCTTACAAGCAGAAAGAAGAACACACTCAAAGAAGACCTAGAAGATGGTCCGAGGAGCTGGGACCCATGCCTCAGACCCGCTGAGCTGTGGGCTGCTTGCTCAAGACAGGAGATGAGAAGCAAAGCCAGCTTGTCTGAGGAGCCGGGAGAGCAGGGCTGTGGTGGTATACTTGCCTCCTCCCAGTAGGAGGAGCATCTGTGGAGGGGGATATCGTGGGGAGGTGAGCCAGGACTAGAAATCCCCTTTCTGAAAATTAATTTTTTTATTCAGTCATCAGACCCATGTGGTGACCCTCCTGTGTAAGTCCTGGGCATCGGGGACCAGACAAAACAGACAAATGTCCCTGCCCTGGAGAGGTTTCATTTGGGGGCCTCTGGCAGCAAAGTGAATGAATCAGTGACCAAAATGCACCTGATCATGCTGGTGATAATGGAACCCCACCCCTGAAGAACAGCACGGTCAGCGTTGTCGAACTAATGGCTTGGGCGGCAAATATTCACTGTAAGAAGCTGCTTTGCTTCAGAGCCAAAGTTCACTCTGGAGACCCCTCAAAGAGGCACCAGAGAGAGATCCCTGAGTATGGGCAAAATAGGGTCTAAATAATCAAAAGTGTACTTATGCCCAACTTCTCCGAGATTCACCTCATAGAGAGAGCAGGATGTTCCAGGGAGCGGGTGTGAATAAGGTGGCCTAATTTCCGTGACTCGCGCTCTAATACCTAGTGGAGTTGCTGGCTCCATGAGTTGTTTGATAGTAAGGCTATTACAAACACTGCAATTAATGAACGTCTAGTCAAGACAACCAGAAATGATGTTCCTTAATATTAATTTGCACTTCACTTCTTTGGCGACCTTGAATAAGTCATCTCACTTTTGTAAATTTCATGTTCCTTTTCGGAAAAAAAAAAAAAAAAAAAGGAGGGGTGCGCTAAATAATTCCTAAGTTTCCTTCGCACCCTTACAGAGTATTTCTGTAACGTTTCATGAAAGAAGTCATTCCAGGGGATGAGTATGAGTGGAATGCTGCTCAAATGCGTGCCAGATGCAGAAGGCAAGCAGCACATCGGCCAGAGGGTCCGCTTTGAGAGCCCGGATCTGCAGGTCCTCCTGTATTGGGAGCCCTGGACAAGCCATCGTGTAGACTGTAGGCATCACTCACTCAGGAGCTGTTTTGTTTTCCCTCCCCTTGGTTGACTGCCATGCTGTTCTGACCATTTCTATCAATGCCTGAGGGGCTCTCAAAGCAGCTGCACACATCTGGGGCCCTTGGAGAAGGAGGTACTCTGCGTGAGAGAGGTCCCAGAAAACCAAAGCTTATTTCTGCAGGTGTCAATGCTCTCCTTCAACATCTAACCTCTTTCCCTCTGGGTTGGGAAGAGGAACACCTGCTACAGTTCTGTGTGGAGCTGCTGAATCTCCTGCGCAGGGCTGGGGCTGGTCCCCAGATAAATGGGCACTTTTTTTTTTTTTTTTTTTAATGTTTAAGATTCTTGTGTTTTTGTTTCTTGCCTGCTTATTTGGTTTTGTTCTTTCCTCCGCAATCCACTCTCTCATCCCCCTCGCTTTTTGATTCTGTTTTGCATCTGTTTGTTTATTTAACATGTAACTACTTAGTTGAGGTCCCTGAAAGCCGTCTGTGCTTCCCGAATGTGTGTGACCTGAGGTTTGTGGCAGCGTGTTTCTCAGAATAAGGACATTTTATTTATTTATTTTGTAAGACTTTATTGGTTTGAGAGAGAAAGACTGCACACAGAGGGAGAGGGAGAAGCAGACTCCCCGCTGAGCAGGAAGCCCGGCACGGGACTCGATCCCAGGACCCCAAGACCATGACCAGAACTGAAGGCAGATGTTTAACTCACTGAGCCACTCACGTGCCTCAGAATGAGGCTTTTTAAGCTTTCTATCAGGATGCTTTCAAAGCTGATTTTCTTGTGATTATTGAGTATAAAAATCTGTATTTAGAAATCAAGAGATAATTTATGAAATAAATAATTGCCTGCTTTCATGAATCTGTTTTAAGTAGGGAGGCCATGGGCGCTGGGGGTAAGAATAGGAGGAAAACTAAGATGTTGTCGAGCCAGAAGGAGCTGTTGCTCTGTGAAATGTGAAAGGCTGCCTCCTTCCTCGGACTTTACGCTTTCTTATCTGCAAAAGGAGAATAGGAACATATACCTCTGAGCTGTTGTGAAGTTCAAAATGTGATACAGTGTCTGAAATCACGTTGTAAAGGACAACACGTAATAAAATCATAACCGCTATTAGGAGACAGCCTCTCGCTGTAAGTTACCCGTGGGCGTATCTCATCCTGTAAACTATAAGCTATTTTAGGATGGAAAGTTTGCCTTATATCCAAGGGTGACATTCAAAATATTTAACAACTGGTAGGGCATCAGCCAACTAGATTCTGGCCAAAAAGAGCCAGGATGCCTAGGCTAATGTTTGGACCAGTCCTTGTCACATGCAGGGCAATCCCAGGAAGGGTCTGGTATGACGCCTTGACATAAGGTACGCTCAGTGAATGGATTTAACGTATTATTTGCTTTGTGAAACCTCTGTCTCCGCATCCACATGACTTCTTAGGCGCGTGTGATCTATCCCTGCCCTACTTGACTCACCAACAGAATTTTTTTTTTTCCCAAGTTCAGTCCCAGTATTAATCCCTGAACACCTGAAGCCTCTTTTCTTTTACCTGAGTTACAGATTCATTAACCCAGACTTTTTAGAAATGTTATTATTAGAACTTTAATCACCCATGTCCTCCTTTTAAGGTCTTTCTAAAATTACTTTCTGGCAATAATAATTATGTCAATCAGGGGCCATCCAAATATAGCTGTGGCCCTTGAGCCAAATCAAGACGGGAGTTTCCAGCTATCATCTATTATTTGGCTCCAAATGGTTGTGCTAGTTTCCCCCACGCCTTTTCTGTCCTACCTATCTTTCTTTTTGCATCAAGTGACAACACCACACATAGTAAGGGGAGTCCTACAGGCCAGGATAGACTGTCAGACCTGGGTCTTTCTTTCCATCTATTGCTGTGTTGGAATCTGGGGCCAGACTGTCCAAGTCTTATGTTACAGGAATGTGAAGGGAAGTACGAGATTTTAAGTAACAGGGCCTAAGCCAAGGGAAGAAGTCAAAATGGTAGTGGGGGGGAGGGGTTGGGAGGATAGTGGCATTTGTGTTGGAGGATTGTGGAAACCAGGAAGCCTAGAAATGAAAAGTAGCTGACAACATGCGCAGGGGTAGGAGTTTCAATGTGACAGATGGTCTTGACTGAAGCTGCTTTTGATAGGATGCAGGAGACCTTCTGTTGATGTAACCAGATTTAGTGAGAGAAGCCACAGTCAGTGGAAGCTTTTCAGGAATGGCCTGACTGGTTCCAGCCCCCACCTCTATTGCTGGAGTTCTGTGACTGCATCTACAGGCTTCGTTAGTTCAGTCTGGGCTCTGAGACCACCTTGAACGTAGTCGGGCGGCAGTTCATGACCCCATGTCCATCACCTCTGCTCAGGACGTGGTCAGCTAAGTTGTCCCTTTCTGCCTTGACAGTCCTCAAGCGAGAATGAGGATAGAAAGAGGGTGGACTTGAGAGTTACGTGTGTGTTTGGGGGGGGGGGGTAGCCACAGGGCTGATGAATGACTGGTTAAGGTTGGAGAGGGGAGTGTGAGATAAAATAACCCCTGATGTTTCAGGCTTGGAGACCTGGTTGGAGGGAGACACCAACTCACTGAGGAAGACAGCAGAGGAGCTGGAGCAAGTTGGGGAGCTAAGGCGCTGAATTCAGTCTTGTAAGAGATGTCTGTGGGGTTATTTGGGCTGAATTGTCAGTAGGAGACTGTACAGACCAGTGTGACCCAGAAGTGCCTTCTCTGTGCACTGTGATGAGAAAAGGAGCCCGACCGGAAGGTAAATTAATGCTCTGCTCCTTTCAGACAGAGGAAAACATTCAGTTGAACCAAACAGTGTATTTAGCAATGTTGTTTATTTACATTCGGGCACCAAACTCTTTCTCTGAATTTAGACCAGCAACAAACAGTGTGTGGTCCGGCACTAGTCACAGACTAGACTTCGAGAAGCCTGGGTCTGGACTGTCAATTCGGGAGAGTCTGAGCTGGAAGTCTGGGCAGAACCTCAGCGTGTGCTGCTCTTCCCTCTCCCAGCGCGCCCTCCCCTCCTCTCTCCGTACTGAATGTTTATCACATTCCCTGCTCATCTCAGAAACCAAGGCGACCCCTTACTTTCTAAGGCTGCTGATAGCCCCCGTTCTGCCGACGCATTCACATCCTCCTGCCTGGGCTTCGTGGTCACAGCAGCTCTTTCTCTCTTGTATCCTCTATACCTCATTCCAACCAGCAGCTCAGGTCAGCTTCTACTATGCTCACCTCTTCTGTTCTAAAACAAAACAGAAAGCCCCCCCCCACGACCCCCCATGCTGGTGCTTTGTCTATGGAGCTCCTGGCTCCCTCCTTTTCTTAATCACCAAACCTCCTGAAACTGGAATCTTTGACATAGTGTCCACTTCCCCCCTTCCCTCCCTGCCTCTCTGCAACATGCTCCCCTCTGTCTTCTTTCTTCCAAGTGCCCCTTCTCTTCTCCAGCTGCCCTTCCGCAAACTGTTCTCCGTCCACAGGTGCCTAGCAGATAAGACCAGTGTCTTCTTTTCCAGAGGGATTACCAAAAGTGTGTTCCTGGGTAAGCTGCATCAACTGGCTTCTAGCATCTGCTGCAAATGAGGAGGTTTGTGCTAGGGCTCTCGCAAGGAGTCTCGCAAGTAGTTTGATTCCAGAAATGTTTATTGAATGTTTCCTATGTGCCAAGAATTGATTGAGGACATGTCAAGAAGTTTGAGTTGAGTTCCCCTACCAGCTGCCATGTGAGAGCAGCCTAACCGGTTACCGCAAATGCTTTGTGCGACAAGGCAGTGTGCCAGCCGGGGCTCTCCAGAGACACAGAACCGATGGGACATATTTAGATATATTGAAGAGGAGATTTATTATAGGAATTGGATCACAACATTAAGGAGGCTGAGCAGCTGGGGAACCAGGAAAGCTCATGATATAATACAATTCAGTCCAAGTTCAAAAGCCTGAGAACCCACCTCGTGGTGGGGTGGGGTTGTGGGGGGTGGTCATTGGTGTAAGTCCTGGAGACTGAGGCCAGACAACCAGAAGCGCTGACATCCATGAGGTGGGGAAGAGAGAAATTAGCTCTTTTTGACTTTTTAATTCCATTTGGACCCTCAATGGATTGGATGATGGGTATTATCCTGAGGTCATGGACTATCTTCTTTTCTATCTGCTGGTTCCAATGTTAATTTCTTCTGGAAACATCAGTACAAACCACACCCAGAAATGATGTTTATCAGCTATCGGGGCGCACCACATCCCAGTCAAGTTGATACATAAACTTACCCACTACAGGGCAGCATATAAATAAGCCAACAAATAAATATGATCCGGGCTGCTCATTTTTATTTAGCCAGAGCGGGCAGCTGGTCACTGAGCACCCACTCTGTGTCGGGCACGTTGCTAGCTGCACAGATGTCATCGCTGTTTCTAATCCTCACAAACCCCTGGGAGCGGGTGCTTTTATCCCCATTCCAAAAACCAAACCAAGGCTCAGAAGGAATAATGAAGGTTCACATATGAAAACAAGAGACTCTGGCATTGTATTTTGTGGTCTATTTATTCATATACTTTCTGGCTTAATGCCTGTTTTCTCTTCTAAACTTTAAGCTCTGCAGGGCAGAGAAGGTGTTACTTTTGTTCACCATGAATCCCTAGCACCTAAAAGGCCCAGAGTCGCTTATTGGCTTAACTAATTAATAAGGTGATCAGATTAAATTCCAGCGTCTCTTGGTTTTAAAGTCTGTGCTCTTTTTGCCGAGAGACTTGGTTCCTTATAAAGTGCCTGTGTATGTCACAGACTTTGGGGAGGAATATGAGAGCCCCATTAGTGATTTTTCGAGGGTGTTTCTGTGTCATTTGGGGCTAGGTCTTGCCAGAGAGTACACACCCTGATTGATAGGACCTAAGATAGCCATGCAGTCAGATGAGCCATCTTCAGAAGGGGTGGGGAGAGGGATGCCAGGACACGTACCACAACATCAGATCTGAGAGCCACGAGATGGATCAAGAGACGGATTTGGGGGAGCCTCGGTGCCTCAGTCGGTTGAATGTCTAACTCTTGATTTTGGCTCAATTTGTGAACTTGGGGTCCTGCAATCAAGGCCCCTGTTGGACTCCACACTGAGGTTGGATACTGCTTGGGATTCTCTCTTTCTCTCTGCAACCCGCACCCCCACCCCCGACAAACACTCTCTCAAAAAATTAAAAGAGATGAATTCAGTGCCTGTTGAAAAGGAACCAAAAGAGTAGGGAATTCACTGCCTTACAAAAATGTCTAGGGCCAGCTCTGTTGATCTGGAACACAACTCTCCAACAGACATTTAATACAAGCCACAAATGAAAACAATCTATGTAACTGAAAAATTTCTAGTAATTCCATTTTTAAAAAGTCACTGCAAGTGAAGAAAGTGAAAGTAATTATATTTTATTGAACCTCATTTTTTTTAAAGATTTTTATTTATTTATTTGAGAGAGAGAGCACGCGCTAGAGCAAGAGAGAGCATGACCTGGGGGAGAGGCAGAGGGAGGGGGAGAAGCAGACTCCCCGCTAAGCAGAGATCGCTATGTGGGGCTCTATCCCAGGATCCTGAGATCATGACCCGAGTCCAAGACACACGCTTAACCAGCTGAGCCACCCAGGTGTCCCTAAACCCGTATTTCTAGAATATTATTTCCACATGTAATCAAGATGAAATTATTAATGAGATATTTTGTTCTTCTGACTGACTCTTTAAAACCTGGTATGTATTTTACACTTACAGTGTTAATGTAGATTAACCCCAAACCAAATGCTCAAAGAGCCACATGTGGCTGGTGGCTACTGAATTGGATGGTCTGAGTCCAGGCGTGTAATCTGTAGACCAGCTCCTTCAAAACCATGGGGAAGTGCATTAGGAAATGTAGAATCTTGGATCCCACCACTGACTTACTGAATCAGAGCCAGCATTTTTATAAGACACCCTGGTGATCTGTGTGAACCTAGAGGTGGAGAAGCTCTGGTCTAGAGAACAGGCTTCCGGTCTGCCAGAAACTGGGGAGGATGAAGCAGAGCTGTAGATTTGCAGTCAAGCTCCTCACACATTCCTGAGAAAGAGCCAGGGAATCTGTGCAGCTGCAGAAACAGAGGACACTTTCGTCTCCTATGTGGTTTCGTGAACTGTGGCCTCCTCATTTTGAGAAGTCCACACAAGGCTCCTATGCTGAGATCTTTTAATGATCCAACTGCATGTTGATTACCTTGGAAAAGCAAAAGTAAACAAGAATTAAGTAACTGCAACATTAGTTCTGTGTTTCAAAATGTCTCTCAATAGGTGATATAAAATTGGGAAAGCAATCTATACTTACTATGGAAACTCCCCACAAGCTCCAGTTTCAAGATGTTTAGGTAAAGATTAAATATGCATTTGGGGGAAAACAAACATATTCATATCTTTCTTCCTTCAGGCTAAATGGACACAAATAAGGGTCTCAGGAACATAACTTATTTTTATCTTTCCAATCTCTCGATTGCTTTAGAATCCAAAGCCAGAAGCCTCACTGGGATTTTCTGAGTTTTTCTAATAAATTGTAGGGGGTGGGGCAGGGTAGGGTTGGACGTTTGTTTTCCTTCTGTATCAGAGATCCTACCTTAGATTAAAATTTTTTAAAAGATTTCCTATCTTAGATTTATTGAGTGTATCCTTATCACCCTTTCACTAGCTTTAAACTCTTGGACATGAAGACACTCAGATGAAGAGTCACTCAGTTGAGTGTGTCTTTAGTAATTCAGGACAGGAAAGGAGATGTGTCAACATGTGACACAATGTGCATCTCCCAGGCTTTCCTCTGCTTTGTCCATAAAAGGAAAGAAAGGTATATATTGGTCAGGGTTGTCCAGGGAAACAGAATCAAAGGGTGTATGTATACATACATAGGGAGATTTATTTTAAGGAATTGACCCATTTGATTGAGAAGGCTAGTAAGTCCAAAATCTGCAAGATGGGCTGGCAGACTAGAGACCTAGGAAGAGACCATGTTTCAGTTTAAGCGCAAAGGCCAGCTGCTGGCAGGATTCTCTCTTCCCTGGGGGAGATTGATCTTTGTTCTCTTGATGCTTTCAACTGATTAGATGAGGTCCACCCACCCACATTATGGAGAATAATCTGCTTCACTCAAAGTCCATCAGTTGAAGTGTCAGTCTTATCCAAAAGACAACCCTCACAGAAATATCCAGAATAATGTTTGACCAGCTATCTTGGCACTGTAGTGCAGTTGAGTTGACACATGAAATTAATCACCAGAGGCGAAGATCACAGTAGCTTAAACACACAGAGAGAAAAGCTCTGCACCTTCAGAGGAGAGAGGCACAATCTGCTCCTCATACTGTGGGATCAGAGAAACTTGCCCTGGGTTCCAATACAGTGGCTCTGGGCATGCAGTTAAACATACCACAATGTCCCCTGGTTCAGCTTTCCCAGAAGGTGAGGACTAGATGCTTTCATCCTCGAGGCCCCATAGCTAGGCACAGGAGCAGACCATTGCTGCCGGAGTCAGAGCTGCCTCCCAGAGTCTACATGCATCAAGACCAACATTCCTATGGCTTCCTTCCCATCCCAGGTGCAGGGGCCCAGTATCTGCTGGGGACCGCTAGGCTCAGCGTCAGGGCCACCATGAGTTTCAGCAGCCAAGCATTCAAAACAGCTTGCTGTGGCCAGATTCTGTTCCCATCTGCCTTGCTCATGAAAACAAAAATGTCTGGAATCAGCAACATTTCCTCTACTTGTCCACTCTTTGCTCACTCTCTGCCCAAGTATACACTTTGCAACTCTGCAGTCAAAAGTACAAGCAAAAAAAATTATAAACAGAACAAAAATTCCCAGCTATTTCTGTCTTCCTTTTGCCTTCTCTCCTTCCTTCTTTTGGTCCTTTCTTCTTCCTTCCACAACTAATTTTGATGATTGAAAGGCAGAAAGTGGGGAAGCAAAAGTTTGAGCTTCTGGAAAGTAGTCCCAAGTACTAGATGGGCTGGAAGGAGCCATTGGTGGGATATGCTGGCTGATCTTGATGAGCAAAATGTCTAAGTGTCCAACTTCTTATCCACATTCTGGAAAATTCATGTACTACACAAGGATTGGGATGATGCATGGAAAAGGGACTCAAAATCCGCTATGAAGAATATAAAGAAAACACTTCAGTGGATTGGTTGTTGTTATGAATCCAATTTAAAGTTTAGTGTAGCAATTTATCCAATAGTATCTCTTTTGCTAGTTCCTAGGAATTGGAGTTGCAAAAGGCAGCATTGGAGATGGCTAAGAATTCCCTGTGAATCATACATCTTAATGTGTCCCCCACACACCCCTGTCCCCGGCTCCATGCTTTGGCAGATAAACGATGCACAGCGCCAGCTCTGTGTGGCCACCTTCTGATCTGATCTATTTATTTTCTTTGAATTCTGAATTTCTTGTGAACTGGAAGTGTATGGCATCAATAACATTTTCTTCTTCTCTCAGATTCCTACTTGAACTACAAGTCTAGTCAACTTCAACAGGAATTTTACTCTTGTGAATAACTTGCATTGACAGGACCTGACCTGACCTGCATTCATTTGAGCATCTATGATGTGCCTGGGTGTTCCTGTGGGCTCAGTACTCAGAAATTCACCCAGAAATGGACTCCTCTGCCACATTTGCACATTCTTAGTGCTTGCAGGCCGAGAATGTCATTCTGAAGTGGTTGCTTTATCCACTGCATAAATCGGGGGCAACAATGAACACCGTATGCTGCGTGCCTAAGGGGATGTGGGCCATCTTCACCGAACACTAGAAACAGGACTTCTCAGGTCATAGCTCCCTGTCTAGTCCAGAACTGGAACAGCATGTTTTTAAGAGCCCATTACCCACTCCCAGGAGGACGAAGAACTTACGGGCTTCCAGGCACCGGTCTGGGTGAAATGCCTCTTTCTGAAAAAAGCTATTCATCGGCATCAGTCACATGCTGGAAAACAAACACTGGCCGAGCTGCCTGGCTGGGAGAGGAGCACATGGAAACAGATGTCTTTGAACGCTCCATAAGGGAAGATGTTGAAAGAGAAAAGGAGCATGCCTGCCTTCTGCTGAAACTCAGTGAACAAGAAGGGCGAAATTTTCCTGAGCACGGAAGACGATCACAGTGCAGAGTGCTGACAGATGCAAACTTGAGTAGGATACGGATCATGAGGAGATGGATGGTAATGAGAAAGCTGTTGATATTTGTGTAGAAGCCAGGAGAAACAGAAATTGAAGTTAAGATATACAGGGGGAGAATCTGGTGGGCAAACAGAAGAAGCAATGGGGCTCCATGGGGACGGATCTTTGATTGATATCTGCATAAGTAATTTATAAGAAGGCTGGACTTAGGGACTTCGGAGGTGCCTTAACTTCTTGCTATGGCAGAAGGTCCAGATCAGTAGCTTCAAAGGCATCAGATGAGCCAGGTGTGCATCTAGGGAAAAACGGTGCAAGGGTATGGTAAGAAAAATGCTCCGTTCATTCATCCGCTCGTTTCTTCATTTCCTGGGAACTTCCTGAGCTCACACTCCACTCTGTGCCAGCTCTGGTGCCTGGCTCGGGGATGGGACGGTGAACTAGTCCAGGTCTGGGTAATAGATCTGTCCTAGGCTTTCCCCTGCTGCCTGCAGCAGCGACCAAAAGCGCTGACCAAGTTTAGAGCGCTATTCAGGAGGATTCTGGAACCAAAGCGGAGTTTTTGATGCCATCCAGAACATGGAGGATCCAGCAGTGAGAAAGACCATGCGAGGACAGAAGGGACTCCAAGCGGTTCAGGAGAAAGCAGAGGGAAAAACAGTGCATTCTCACAAAGAGGCAATTAAAAAAATACGCTGGAAGTTGGGAGGTGGAGGGGGATACGAAAGAAGTTTATAAAATCACAGAGAGAGTGAATTAAATCACACGTAATGGTTAAAAGCAGATGTTCTGGCGCCAGATCGTCTGGGTTCCAGTGCTGCCTCTGCTGCTTTGTAGCTGTGTGACCCAGGGCAGATTCTTCACCCGTCTGTATTTCTGTGTCCTCATCTTTTAATTAGGGCTAATAAAAGTAGTACCTACTTATAGCCCTGATGTGAATGTGAAGCTTTAAGAGAGTTAATGCTTGCCAGTCACATGCAGCAGTGCTGGGCACATAGCGGAATGAGACTCCATACCGATTACTATTATTTTTCCAAATGCCAGATCTTTAAAGCCGGTTCAGTCCCTGTTTAATTTGTAAAGATCAGTAAGGCACAGTATGACACACTGGGCCATGTGAAGGAACTCGTTCTGTCTGGAAGCCATACAGCCGTAAGCCACTAAAAGATGCTCACAGAATGTTAGAGTAATTCCTTTGCATTAGACCTGACCCAGGTGGCAGGGGCTTTGGAAATGCTTAGAGGGTGTGTTTACCTCTGCTTGTCTAGGCATCCCAGGAGGTCCCTTCACAGTACTCAGTCACAACCTCCTGGGGTTGAGCGGCTGTGGGTCTGACGGCATTTTCTAATGAGAAAATGATTGCTCAGCCTGGCAGAGGGGAGAATGTGAAGTCTTTGATGTAGCAACACATAATAATAATAGGCCATCCATCCCAGAGCAACGCATTGCTGGAAACCAACCGCCAGTGAGTTCTTTGTTTGGCATTTTCATAAAGAAAAGAAGTTTGTGTCAATGATCCACACATGCGGGCCTGGCCAGAATTCTTTTTTGACAAACAGCAGGAGGCATTTCTGAGGTCACAAATGGAAGGATGAGTGGGGAGGAACAGCTAAGTGCTTGGAGAGGGACCAGTTTGCCTTAGTTGAAACAGGGAGTTTATTAATTCCCCAGGAGGTCAGTCACTTCCTCTACTGTAGAGGCCATGCTGGACCTTGAGATGAAGTTGAGGTCAAGTCCTAAGGTCAAGGATGGCTTCGGTCAAGTCATCTCCATTCCCTGGGCCTCCAGTTGCCTTACAAGTAAAATGATGGGCCAGGATTAAAACAAAGCACCACACCACACCACACCACACCAAAATACCAAGCAGAGTCCTTTCTTCAGTGAACTCTCACTTCGGAGTCTCAGGAATAGAAGAATACATCTCAAGGCTGGGTTGGGGGTTGGTAGCATGGTCTCAGAGCTCCTCCAGCTCACCCCCCAAGCTCTGACTTTACCCTACCCCTGGCTTTGGTGTCTCCGCTCCCTGTGGCTCATCCTAGCACAGCTTGAAAACGACAGGCCTAGATAAGCTCTAAGTCCATTTCGACTCTAACATTCTGTGGTTCTGGTGCCTTTGGCACCAAAATGACCTCAAATCAAAGGCAGGATTATAGGCTCTAGAACAGCACTGCACACAAAAAGATGTAGTGTGTAAGTCTTTTCCAATTTCCTAGTAGTCATATTCTAAGAAGTAAAAAGAAACAGGTTAAATTAATTTCATTAACATATTTTATTGAGGGGCACCTGAGTGGCTCAGTCAGTTAAATGTCTGTCTTCCGCTTAGGTCATGATTTTAGGGTCCTCAGCAGGGAGTCTGCTCTTCCTTCTGTCCCTTTCCACACCTTGCCCCTGGTCATGTTCTCTCTCTTGCTCTCAAATAAAAAAATAAAATCTTTAAAATTGTTTTATATTAACCTCATATATCCAAAGAGTTCAACATGTAGTTGACATAAAAATAATTGAGATATTTTAGATTTTTTAACATGGAGTTTTCAAAATCCCACATGTATGTTAAACTTACAACACAGTTAAGTTCATATTTGCCACATTGCAAGTGTTCAGTAGTCACTTGTGGCAAATGGCTACCGTACTGAAAAATGCAGATCTAGAACCTTCCATGGCTCAGAGCCTTTTCCAGAGTCACAGGTGCAACCTACTCATGACTTTAGTGAGAAAGATCTGCAGGCATCCTTGTGTCCAAACTCATGGAGAATGAGACCAGCAGAGGGCCCGGCTTCTGTTTCCATCACCCCACAAACACAGTAGCGGCCACCTCTTCCAGTAGATCCTTCTCACCAGCCTTTCTGTGGCCCTGGAACGTGTTTCAGGATGTTTTCCAAGGCTGGCCTCAATGACCTCAGCTCCTTGGACACCTCATCTTTCTATCCCTCAGCTCTTTCCCCACTTCTTGGTAATTTACTAACACCTTTGCCCTGTGATGAATTATTTCTAAGTTTTCTTTAAGTTTTTCTCTGCCTTAATTTTAGTACCTCTAGGAATCCACCTTGACCTTGAGGATTATTTTGAAAACCCAGCTCTCACATCCACCCCTACCTTCTGCCATCATCCCACACACTTACCCATTTGAGAGCACATCAAGGAAGTCATTTAATTAATACATTCTTTTTTCAAATGATCCATATTATATCTATATGTTGACTTGAGTTATTTTCATCTTTTGGCTTTAACATATAGTGCTTTCCACCAAAACAGTATTTTCCTCATGTTGTTTGTTGGAACAAAGATGTGGTTCAGCATAATCATATTAGAACACTCAAATGCAGTGAAGATGCTTTGCTGTTTCTTTGGGACTAAAATTGAACATTAAGGCTTTGCTGGCAATTTGTATACAGATCAGGTTCATAGCCATTGGCTGGCTGGTATTACAAATTTAAATCTAAGGGCAGTACTTCAGATAGTGTTTTCACATTTATGACTGAAAACAAAATGAAAAACAAAATCACCTCTTTTTGTGCAAAAGAAGTTCAAAAGTATAATGACTGTGAAAATAGCCATCTGTGATCTATTCTCTACCACTCTATAATTTGAACATAAGCTATACCTTTAGAAATGCTTAATTAAAAAAATAATTACATGTTTGCATATGTTAATGATCTGGTAATTCTTCCATGTTTCAAGTTTGATAAATGGTGAGGAATTTTGCCATTTTTCCTAATTTTTCAGCTTGGATGGCTTCGACTCTTAGTCAACTAAATTATAATAATCCACTAGTTTGAAACTATAATAAAATAATTATCTCATTAAATGAGTTAAATTTGTTTTTGAAGTGACATTCCCCTTCTGGGTCTCTGGGAAAAGCTGTTATAAACTATTCTGCAATTGTATAAATCCCTACTTTGTTGGGCTTAGATAGTGAGGTATTAGCAATGAATTCATAATCTACAGATCACAAGTGCTTTTAAACAGAGGCACCCAGTTTCTGCAAGCAAAGACAATGCTTTTTTTTTTTTTTTTTTTTTTTTTTACTGAATGCCTTTTATCAGCAGAGTCATCAGAGTGTCCCCTCTTGTGCAAACCCCCGCCCCCAGCACTCCCACCAGGACTTTTCCCTTTTCCTTCTGGGCTGCGATGTTACCGTCTTGCAGATAAATGAGCTCAGTGAGTCTGGATGAACACACACTACAGATGAGAGTCAGAATCAGGACTTACACCCAGAACTTTCTGACCCTAAATTAATGAACATTTTTTCAATAACTGTCTATGGTTAGGGAAAGGCAAGCTATTACAGCTCCAAATAGATCCATGTAGACCCTCTGGGAACTTCCATTCTGATTTCTATGAAATTAACCAGAACCAATTCCTTGGCCAGGACCTGCTGATCCCCAAGGTGTAAGGACCAAAAGGTGTGCTCTAAGTACTCATTAGTTATCATTAAGGGGGTGAACGTGTATGTGTTTTGGTGTATGAATGCAAAAAGGGCTACACAGAACCCTTTTCTTTTAAAGATGATTGTATGCATTTATTGCACGTGGAAACATGGGTGTGAAAGCTGGACTGCATATGTGTATACACATACATTAAAAACTATACAGATATCCCCCTCCCCCATCCCCAAGGAATCCAAGAGGATTGATTTCTCTTTAGCAGCTCGCGGAGTGTGTTGCGGGCCATCCTTTGGCAACTTCTGATTTCAAATCTGCACTTAAATGAATTATATGAATACGTCGCTGCCACTGAGTTTACTTAATAGGCCTGGAGCCTTAAGTATGTCTCCAAACACCTTCAATCTAGTAAGAGAGAAAACTCATAGCCAAATATTCTAGTGTTCCTAATGTAATGTATTCCATTGTCATTATTAAACTCCTTCGCTTGTCTCTCTGAGACAGGAGACGGAAAAGGAAAAGCTCTATTTCTTTACGGTTCTGTGATGCCGGCTTTCCGCAGTTCATCTTGTCATCTCCACTCCTTTGCGTACCCCATCACAACTTTCCTGGCAGTTTCCCTGCTATTTTCGTGCCCAGACGCAAGCCAGCCTGCCTCGCCCCCCACTCTTTTCCTCTGGATGGGTACCTCGGCTGGCCACCCCACGGGCGACAAAAAAAAAAAAAAAAAAAAAAAGAGTTTGGAAAACCCAGGGGTCGGCATCGCCTCCTCGACGCTCCGCTGGCTACACTGGATCTGGCTATTTACACCCAGCTCCAGCTCCTTGCCGCCCGCGGAGGTGTTCCAGAAACGTCGGGCTGGCTGTCCTCGCCTCGCCTGGGGCCTTTCGGGGTGGCGGGGCGGCTGGCGACGGCGCGGGGAAGGCGGGCGGAAGGCCGGGCCCGGGGACCCTGCGCGGTAGGCGGGAGACAGGGCCCCGGGGGTGTGGCAAGCGCATGGCAAGCACCACGACGCCCGGCCTAGTGGGCTCGCTCCCCGCCGATTCTGGAACCGCCTCTGAGCAGCCCTCCACAGCGCCGCCTCGGTGCTCCCGGCCGAGCCCAGGGAAGCGGGGGGCGGACAGCGGGGGACAGAGGGGGCGTGACCGGGGCGCAGATGCAAGCGAGCCTGAGGGCGCCGCGCCACGGCCGCGTCGGGTAGCAGTAGGGCAGCCGGAGGGGCAGCGACATCTGCGGGCTGGCGGCCGACGCTTCCAGGCGGCGCGGAGCCGAGCGGGGCGGCCCGAAGACACCCGGCGCAGCTTGGCTGGGCGGGCCTCGCATTCCGGGTCCCGCCGGCCGACTCCCCAGCTGCGCCCGGGTCCCGGGCCCCAGCGCGTGGCGGGTGCTCGAGGGCCGGTGCAGAAGCGACTCCTCTGGCTGCGCGCTCACGTCTGTGCCACCGCAGGAGGCTCGGCGACGTTTGTGAATCTCGGGTTAGGGTTTGTCAAAATACCTCTAGCGACTCGGAGAACCCGGTTTCCCCACTGGGGACGGCGATCGTTCTTGTTTCTTGCCTTTAGAAAGTTACTTCGACACTTTTGATCTTCCGTCCCGAGTAAGAAGGAAAAAGAAAGCGCGATCTGCCCCCGGGCTAGGGGGACTCAGGAGGCTCCGGGAAAGGGACAGAGCCAGTTTTAAGCCAGAGCGGCGAGCTTGGCCCATTGACACTTCAGCCCCAGAAAGGGTTAACTGCATCCAGCCCGTTCGGTTTACATGTAAATAGAGAGCAGCTGCTTCGCGCGGGCCCCGGCTGGCCCTTTTAAGTTTTTGATTGGTTGCCAATGACATCACCGCCCGTGTTATAACACTGTGGACCCGGAGCGGCGTCGGATAAACCCTCCTTAAAGAGACGAGGCCACGCCCCCGGCTCCTCCCCCCAGGCTGTCCATTGGCCGCGGGCCGCTGTGAGGTAGCGGTCGGCTTTGTCCGGATTTCTATTGGCCCAACGTGCCGTCGGTCGGCAGCCGGCCCGCCCCCTCAGAATCTTACATTTACAGTGTAGCAAAAGAGAAAGTAACTATGTTGCTGCTGGAGATCAATGAAGCCAAGTGAATGGGGGCTGAATGGGCGAATCCTTAGCTGAAGCGGAGCGCCAGATGGTGGAGGGCTACACTTATTTATGAAGTAAGTGGAAGTCACCGCGGCTACTCCTGAGAGCCCCGGAGTGTAAGGCAGTGAGAGTGTGAGTGTGAGTGAGTGTGTGTGTGTGTGTGTGTGTGTGATGCGATGCTCACGGGGGAGCCACAGCAGGTGAGGTTATAGGGTTCCGGCTGATGGCTCACGCTATCCAGTGCGTTTACTCTCCTTGCAGTCTACTTGGATTTGGGGAGAAGAAAAAAAATGAGGGTTGTTGGGATGCTTTGCGGCAGTTTTAAATGCCAGGGGCTTGTTAGTGCGTTGTGTTGCGAAGGGGAATAAGCGCCCAGAAGTGGGGAAGTAGCATTCTCTAACGACTTAATTTTCTCCCCAGCCCTTGCCTAGAGGTGGAAGGACGACTAGAAAGGGAGAGGGGGTAGCATAGTGTTTCTCTGTTTCTCTGGGAGGTTTCCTGGGCCAGTCTGGATGCTTTCACGGGCAACATATACGCCCGACCCTCTGCTGCAGGGATGCAGATCTCTTTATACACTCGGGGCGTGTGTGTGTGTGTGTGTGTGTGTGTTGTGTGTGTGTGTGTGTGTGAGAGAGAGAGAGAGAGAGAGAGAGAGAAAGCCAGCCGCGCACTCCGTGTGGAGGTGGGGGTCCCAGCCTGTGTCTCCGCGAGCACGCTTATGCGTCCCTCGCAAAGGAAATGGGCTGTTGATCCTGGGACGTACCCTACCTGATAACACAATAGCAAAGACTTTCACCGCTTGCTCCAGCTGGGAAACAGTTATAGCTTCTGGAATAGTACTTGCTCTTCAAAAAAATACTACGCAAGGGAGGGAGGGAGGAGGGGCGGGGAGGGGAGAGGTGAGAGGACAGGAGGGAGGAACGGGGCTGAATCCTTCTCTCCCATCCAAAGGTGGGTGAGAGAAACGTGAGTCGGTGGGGATCTGTGGACCTGTCGGGTGCGTGTCTCTGAGTGTATGAGTGTGCGCGCGTGTGTGGATTCTGCCTGTGACACTTTGGCTCTGTGTCAGAGAGTGGTGCGGTCGTGTGTAGACGGATGATAGATGACATTTTCCCAGACATCTCTTAAAGTTCGTTTAGGTGAGGACTCTTGCATGGGGTTTGGTTTCTTTTCTCTGAGTATGTCTAATAGCAGAAGAGCCCGTAGGGTCGGGTTGTCGAGTGCCCCTGTGCCTATGGGAAGGAAGGAACTGTATTCCTTTGCAGGCGTCCTCTCAGGTGACAGGAGGTGGACCCAGTGGGCAACACCTCACGGCCCCCATTAACAGGGCAAGCCCTTTCTATGGAATTCATCCTCTTCAAGGGGCAGGAGTCTTTCTGTGGGGGATTGAAATATTATACACAGTGGCTCCCTCCCTCACGTTGAGAGAAGCTCTGGGTTGCATAGTCTGTGCCACTAGGGAACTGAAGGAGTGTGGGCGGGGAAAAGGGGGATTGAGGTGGGCAGCAGAGGAGCAAAGGGTGATGGGTCTGCCAGGCTTGGGGGGTTACCAGACCTGGCTTCTTGACCTGAGTCTTTGTTTCAGGACAGTTCCTTTGTAACAAAAGGGGAAATGCAGATTAATTTATAAGAGACTAACAGGAAACACAGGAGGTTTTAATATGACTGTGTTGTGCTTTTCAAAGGGATGCAAAGCAAGAATAGCTCCTAGTTAAAGAGATTCACTTGGGGGATACTTTCATTCTGATTCGCAGAAAGTTGCCATCCACCCCTGATGTATATTTAGCTGCTGTATATTTCGGTGAGCCGTGCCAGAGCTCGTGGTCATTCCCTCGCCTTTGCAGTGGGTGAAGGAATTAAATGGAAAATATGCAAGGGAGGACAAATGGGTCTTTCTCATATGGTTGCGCTATGCTTCTGCCCAGGAGATGGGGCCCGGAATAGATGCCTCTTAAGAGCCTTCCCTTCTGTCTTTGGCTTTTCTGACTCTCTGTACTTGTACTTTCTCCGAGGCTGAACTTCGATGTAGGTCCATGAGAGGTTGTTCATCAACATTTGTGTAGACCGTCCGTGGAACCTAAGACTTAGTCACCAAATAGGTGGGGGCCCTCAGGTTGACATCGTCTTCGAATCTCTAAAAATGAGTTTCGGGCTTGGAGAGTGGCATGATAAAGGGCCCATAGGACAACTTCACTCAGAGGGATGCACAGGCCTTTCCTAGGGTTTGGATCAGACTGCCTTTTGTGTCACGTGACTTTATTCTTTCTTTCCCCCTCCCCTTCTTTACAGACTGTCTTGAGTTCTTCTTCAATTGCCAGTTTTCAGCCTCCTCATGCCTCCGTCTCCTTTAGACGACAGGGTAGTAGTGGCACTGTCTAGGCCCGTCCGACCTCAGGATCTCAACCTTTGTTTAGACTCTAGCTACCTTGGCTCTGCCGCCCCAGGCAGTAACAGCCACCCTCCAGTCATTGCCGCCACCGTCGTATCCCTCAAGGCTGCGAATCTGACGTATATGCCCTCATCCAGCGGCTCTGCCCGCTCCCTGAATTGTGGATGCAGCAGTGCCAGCTGCTGCACTGTGGCAACCTACGACAAGGACAATCAGGCCCAAACCCAAGCCATCGCTGCCGGCACCGCCACCACCACCATCGGAACCTCTACCACCTACCCTGCCAACCAGATGGTCAACAACAATGAGAATGCAGGCTCTCTAAGTCCGTCAGGTGGGGTGGGCAGCCCCGTGTCAGGGACCCCCAAGCAGTTGGCCAGCATCAAAATAATCTACCCCAATGACTTGGCGAAGAAGATGACCAAATGCAGCAAGAGTCACCTGCCAAGCCAGGGCCCTGTCATCATTGACTGCAGGCCCTTCATGGAGTACAACAAAAGTCACATCCAAGGAGCTGTCCACATTAACTGTGCCGATAAGATCAGCCGGCGGAGACTGCAGCAGGGCAAGATCACGGTCTTAGACTTGATTTCCTGTAGGGAAGGCAAGGACTCTTTCAAGAGGATCTTTTCCAAAGAAATTATAGTTTATGATGAGAATACCAATGAGCCGAGCCGAGTGATGCCCTCCCAGCCACTTCACATAGTCCTCGAGTCCCTGAAGAGAGAAGGCAAAGAACCTCTCGTGTTGAAAGGTAATGCCCCTGTCCCCCTCCCAAGCACAGTCCTGGTTAGCCTGGGTTCACTTTGGGTTTGTCTTAGAAGTGCCAGGATTCTCCTTACCATGGCTACGTGAGACCAAAATAGCCTTCCTTCTTCTTGTCTTCCCTTCTTTGCCCTTAACTATTTTGCTGTAGTGAGAAAAACCAGTCACATGGAACCAGAAGCCAGAAGACCCAGGTGCTAGCCTCCGCACAGCTTCTCATTTGTACTGTGCGAGCATTTCACCTCTCTGAGACTGTTCTCTCACCTTTTAGTGGGGCTGTGGACCACCAGATGGTATCTCAAGTCATAGCTAGTCCAGTAGCTCTATTCCAGTCAAAAACCAGTTGGAAAGTTACAGTCTCTCAGATTTAACCAAAGTTGATGGACCAGAGGAAGCAGAAGCTATGGTGAACTATCAGTAAACCTTCAGGTACCAGTGTTTTTTATAGGAAATCTTCTTTCTCACCTCTGACTAGCTTGGCTTTTCTATGGATTATAAAGTGACCTTCAAGAAGGGCAGAGGTCTTTCCTGTAAGCACCCGCCAGCCCCCCAGCACCAAAGCGTAAGTGTCCCAACGACATCCATTCTTCTGCCAAAGCTCCAAGGGGACAGAGACATTTTTATGAAATATTCCTCAACCCTTTGTTCTTTCTGGCCTCATCTGACAAACATTGGCATCATGGCTCCTTCCAGGATGGGGTGGTCGGTCACTTGGCCCCTTACACTGAATGCAGAATAACTCTGACATCAGTGTTGCTGAGCCTGGGCAGGAAGAAATAATTACCCACTGTTTTCTGAGCTTCTTCCACACAGTGTTGCCTAACATAGCAGGGGAACCTTCATCTCGTGTCTGTCTGACTCGCTGCTCTTTGCCCTCAGATGTTGTCATTTGGGGCACTACACACCACTCTTTTTCTTTGGTGTCTTCTGTCCTTTGAGGGCGCTGAGAGATGGTCATCTTCTCTCTTTTCTTCTCTTGTGTTTTGAGCTAAGGTACACAGTTTCTGGGCCACATCACTACCAAGTCTCCTGAAGTGTGTTGACCAGAGGTACTGCTCTGTTCTTTTGAACACCTTGCATATTAAATGCAATAGGCCATTGGGATGAGTAAGTCACTTATTTATTTTATCTTTGTGTGACAGCTCTGCCATTCTCCTTCTTGTCTTCTCGATCATGCACTCTGCCTTTTGTTAAGTAGCATTATTGGAAATATGGTTCTGAATTATGTTGACAAATCCCCTACCCCCCACGACTTCCATCCCATCCCCTCCAAGCTCTTCTTGAGCTTGCTGTCATTGGGCTCAACTGCTACAAAGGCATAACTTTTCTTAGGGTTGAAAGGCTCTGGTGGGAAGGAGAACATGATGGAGGTCATATCCAGAGAATTTCAGCAGGGCCCAGGCATTTTTGTTGTGGTTGATGAATTTTCTTAGGATTACAGACACATTCAGATTTCCTTTGTGTAGCTCTGTATTTTATTGTTTTCATTCTTGTTTGGTTGACTTTGAGTGATTCCCAGTTGGCATACCCAGCTAGTGTTCTCTCACCATGATCTTGGCTTGTTTTGTCTTTTTTGGATGAGAAAATACAGTCCACAAATTTCTCATTTGTAATAGTTTATCTTGGGGAACAAAGAGAGGGGTAGCCAGTGGTCTTGTAGGTCATCTCTTTGCTCATGTAGTGTCGATGTTAGGAAAAAGCAGACCTTTTGTGTCTATGTGATTTGAGGACAGACATCGAACAATACAAATTAAGGTGACTCTGGACTTGAACATGTGGATGACTAGGCGGAATTGGAGATCTTACCCTCTTGTTTGCAGTGGACATTATTGTGTTTAGGGGTGGCCTGTCAAATGCTTGGAAATGAACCTCCCCGGTGTTACCGAAGAAAGTGGGGTTCCTTCCCCGTGGATGTAGCTGAGAGTCCGGGCAGCCTGGGCTTGCTCCTCAGTGTCAGTGAAGTTAAGATTGCCTCAGTGGGGCGGGGCCGGACATGCTGCTGACCTCACCACTGGGCACCCCAGGCGGCCGCGGTGAGGGCTCATCATTTTCGGGTTGGTGAGACACAGCGGCGGTCGACCTGGAAGACGCACTGGTGGTAGAGGTTGGATTATTTGTAGTTTTGGGTGCTTTTCCTTCAAATATCTGGGAATTTGATTGAAAATAGTTTAGGAGCAAAAGGGTTGGTAATTTAATTTATTTATTATTGTCATCATTATTATGTTGGTCTCTTTGGGGGGAATGGCTTAAAATTGGGACCAAGATGGGAAAGAAAGGAGAGTGATCATAATTATGATACCTGTAGCTACCCTTTCATCTGGGTATACCAAAGCTTAATACCATAGCACCGTGGAGGTAAAGAATGGGGTGGGCATCTCTCAGAAGACATGGTCAGCGACTTCTCCCAAGTTCTTGAGTGGGTCAAGCAGACCATTCTGGTCTGGCTTCTCTGCTGAGGTTTATTTTACTAATCCCCTCCCTAGGTGATGCAAGATTTTATTTTAGTGAAATGGTAACGGTACCATTTTGGAATGAGTGATTTTTTTTTTTTTTTTTTTTGCAGGGAAACTATGGTGGTGAAGGTAGTTAGAATGAAAGGTAGAAACTTTGAAGTCCTCATTAATTTATTTTGAGAGATTTCAGTACAATCTTGGGTAATTTATGGCTGGCCCAA
Source organism: Mustela putorius furo (assembly GCF_011764305.1). Lineage (NCBI taxonomy): Eukaryota > Metazoa > Chordata > Mammalia > Carnivora > Mustelidae > Mustela > Mustela putorius. The sequence goes on along the minus strand of NW_025421402.1, from coordinate 20,016,081 downwards.
CTGATTCTCTGGTTTATGTTTGTAAACTTGTAAACACTGGTTGCTACCCTCCCCTGTCCAAGTTTTCTGTCCCCCTGTTTCAATGCCATGTTCTCCATTTTTGGTACTGCTTTGTCAAGTAGAGCGGCTGCTCAGTTACCATTTTAGTAATGCTGTGTCAGGTTGGGAAGAAACTGATCAGAGCCGCAGAAGCCCCGGGATTAAGTTACTGTTCTAATTTACAGTCCCCTCCCTGTTGTGACCTGTGTCTGAATCCATGTTTTATTCTCATCTTCTGAAGAATAAATGGCATCAGACCAGTGCTTCTATTCCTTGTGGTGAAAATGATCCAAATGCATAAATATTTAGGGATTTGCAAAATTTTTGAAATCAACCCCAAGTTGATTTTCAGTATGATTTTTAACCAAACTGAATAAGAAGGCTAGATGGTTCTGGACCTCCCAGAAGGAGAGCCACCATCTTTGTTTTGATGTTTATAAGGTACCCTTCCTTTTCAGGAAAGCTGGATTCAGGAAAATCATCGTTTACCTGTGTTGAAAAGGATAATCTACTACCACCTGCCTCCTCCTTAAAGACCTCTGTGCCTTTAAAACTTTTATTATAAGAATTTTCAGATATGCAGAAAAATAAGAAAGGGGATCGAGAGCACCGTATATCTACCCCGCAGATTAAACCATTGTTCTTAATTGCCTTATTGGCTTTCTCTTCCTTTTTCGGTTGTTGAAATATTTTATAGTACAGGTAACATTTTAATATAGCCAGATATGTTTCAGGTTTAAAGTTACTGCTCTAGAATTAATAAGGCTGCAGCTATTGTATAGTACCGTGCAGACAACATTTTCACTCCTGAATACTTCAGTGTCTTACGCCCACTTTTTCAAACTTAAATTTCCACCGTGACTAGCTAGCTCTCGGGTCTGTGGAGAAGCCTTTCTCCCTCGGAGTGGGAGGGCTCTGGGCGCCTCCTTGGGGGGCTGTAGCTCTCCCTTCCACGTGGATGTGTCAGGCCCGTGCCTGTTCTTGCTCTGGGCTGTCAGGAAACAAAGACTGACCGACAGACACCCCCCCCCCCCCGCGGACCTGCTGCTGCACCAGCAGTGTTCAGTGGGGAGCAGTGGAGGGAGGGACAATCTCTTCAGGAGGCTGATCCATAGGGAGTTCAATTTGTAGACTATAAAACCTTCCATCATAATTCCTGAGGGATAAAGCACGCAGAGTACACGTTCTTCCATAATCACAAACGCTTCTGAAGTAACACTTACAGGCGGTACTGAGTTGGACGACCAAGTGTGAAAGGCTATGCTCAGTAATCAGAGACCCCAGGAAAATAGTCTTTTTTTTGTGTTGTTTGTCGTGGGGGAACAACAGTCTTCCTCTTGTCTCTCTGGATGTCGGGAGGAACTTTTTAAAAGATACGTGAAATAAAGACGTACCTCCTGTAGGCACAAACTTCGTGTTGTTATTCTGAGCCCCCGCTTAACATCCAAACATGCCCGACATTCGCCTTGTTGCAAATGGTGGGGAAATTCAGGCAGGATTTTGGATCCAGTCTGTCTGATTCTAGCCTTGGTCCCTTTGTACTAGCCATGAACCCCTGGGCAAATTGCTTCATCCCTTACTTCCTTAATTTACTCCTTTATAAAAGAGGATGTAAAAGCAGCTATGTTACAATGTTAGTCTAGGAGTCGAAAGAAGTCATGTGTACAGAGGGCCCAGACCAGTTTTCATACATGGTGAGTGCTCCCTAACTGAAGCTTCATACTGTTATTACCATTGGTTGAAAAGAAATGATGGCATCAGTATAAAGACAATCTGGGCTCCCCTTCCAAAGGAGTGTAAGTGACAAGCGAGGTATAACGGAGAGTGTGTGTGTGTGTGTGTGTGTGTGTTGCTATGGCCTAAAAATAACTTGTTGACTGTTCCCTGATTTAAGTAGCATACAGTTGGAGTGCCAAGTAATTATAAAAACATGTTGAGCCAAGACGCCAGAGTTATTTGGGCATATCCTAGAATTATTTATTTGTAGGGGAAATTTGTAAAAATATGATGATAAGTCTGTCCAACTAGTGTCCCATAATGAAAGTGGAAAACTATTAAGCTTCGTTTTTTCTGGCCTCTCATCAGGCTGATTTATTTTTGGAATAAGGATTGTAGTCTGACTATAAAAGGGTAGGTGGAAGGAGGGGGGAGTGTGCTTCATTTTCAAAAGTTCTCGAAGCTTTGAGTTGTGTCGATACGGCGTGTGAAGGAAAAAGGAGGGAACCGTGGGAAAGCCTGCTCGTTTCTGTAAGTGAGACGCGATCCTTTTCTCTGAACTGGTTCACAGTGGCCTGTACTCTGAGCTTTTGGATATACTACCCTGCCTCCTAATTAGAATGTAAGTGGAAAGATGTAAGTGAGCTGTCTCCCTCCTCCCTGTCCTTGCTCGATCTGTTCCTCGTTCACTGTGTGCTCAGCAAAGTGGGGTTTAGCCCATTTGCTCTTGAGTTCAAATCTAGGCTTTTCTATTGACCAACTGTAGGTGCCCTTAGGGAGCTCAGGTCACCTCCCAAAGCCCCACTTCTTTCTCCACTGTCAAAGAGGCATACTTCCCCCATCATAGGACGGCTTGAGACAACGGAAATCAGGTACCTGGGCACATAAATAGCTCTCGGTCTGGGCCCGGTTCCACCACCCTCGTGCCCTTTCAGATCCTCTTACGTTAGACGCTGGTCAGAGGAGAAGATGGCAGGTTGTTCCAAGCATAGTACTACGGGAGCCTGTTAATATCAACCCCTTGTCCTTGCTAACTCAGATCAGTTAAGTTAACCATCTGGCTTGTCAAGGACAAGTTCAATAAACTCCTTTCCTGGCAGTGGCAGATAATGATGTTAGATTAGTAAAAGGAGAGTGAGGGCAGAGAGGGTTGACAAAATCCTGGGAGCAGAGAAACTCTCTGTATAGCCTGCGGTGCACGTACCCTCAGAAGCTAAGGGTGGGCCTTTGACCAGAAACCAAGCCAGCCCTGCTTCCTAAGACTCGGTGTTGGCCGCAGCCAGGCTCCCGGACCCAGCCTGGGGGAGCAGTTTGGGCATAAAAATGGGTCAGTTTGCAGTGCCTAGGCAATTGACTTCAAGTAGATAGACAAGGATACACTGGGCAGTAGGAATGGAAATTCTGATCCCAGAGGAGGTCTTCTCACATTCTTTGAACTCAAGCATCCCACTTTTTAGAATAAGAAGGAACTTTAGAGGCCCCCTAGTCCCAAAGTTGTCCCTGCAGGCTGCCTACTGGAGTCCCTTGGGGTGATTTAAAACCTACAATGCTCAGTTTCCACCTCTGGACAGTTTGATTAAATTGGTCTGGGGGTACAGCTTGTGCATCAAGAATTTGAAGAGCTTCCCCGGTGGTTCTGACATGCCGCAAAGTTTGAATACCATTGATCTAGTCCTGTTTTTTCATTATGCAGTTACTGAAATGGACCTAGAGAGATTTAACTTGCCCAAGGTCACATGCATGATTAATTTTAGAGCCTGGGTCCTTAGTGCTAAAATAGGTCTTGCCAGGTTGGTAGGTGTGTGTGTGTGTGTGTGTGTGTGTGTGTGATTATCTAATGATAACAGTATCTAATGTGAGCATACAAATATGAAATAATATACTTAATTAATAATTTTTAGTATTAATACCCTTTTTTGTTGAATTTTGAGATTTCAGTCCAGAACTATAGGGACCTAAGTCTAAGCTCTTTTGGAAGCAGCAGCTCATGGTCCTGATACTTGCCTGGGTCCTGGAAATACAGGACAAATATTAACATAGATTTAAACTTGTCTTCTGGGAAACTCAGTGGTTTAATAACGAGCTGGAACACACGTATCAAAGTGCACCCTTGTACCAGAGAATCTCAGGGTTCTAGAGACTTTTTGATATGTTGGTCTCCACGGAGGTACAGCCTGTGCATGGAGTAAGCTCATTCATTTGTTCAGCAAATACTACTGAATGCCTTCTGCATGCTGGGCTTTTGTTTTCAGGCTGGGGACTCTGCCCCCAAAACCCTTACAATCTTAATGCTTTGGTGAGAGAATACCCAGACCGGGCCGGTATTCCAGATCTTTCTACCTTGAAGATCATGTACCTGTTTGTATTCTTTGTCCTACACAACCTTATTTAGGGAGGAGTTCATCTTCAGGGCTGTCATTCTCCTGGGAAGTACAGGTTTGTGAGACATTTGGCATTCCTTTCTTTGTCCCTTGCAGGATAAAGTCTGGCTTTTTCTAAGCACATCTTCATGGGCCAATAGAATTTATTCCCAAAGACTTGATCCAAAGAGAAATGATTTTTTTTTTTTTTTTGGTTAAATTGTAGGTTTTTAATGGAAAAGAGTATACACGTTCTCTCTCTGCTTTAGAAGCTCGGGGCTGACAGGCCTTCTTCGTGCATTAGAGTGGAACTTTGTAATTTGGACCTCACTAATTTTGGACATGTTGCTAATAGGAACATAGCTGGTGTTTATTTTTTCCTGAATGCTATCTATGAAAAGAGGGCATGCTAAGCAAATAAGCATTGTAAATGATATTTCAAAGACAAGGTTTTAGCCTGCTCAGGAAAAAGAGAAATAAAAAGTTTGCAAGTACGATTAAAAACCATGCTAGGAGACCGGGCTGGGATAAAAACACAAAGTCTGTCATCTCAAAGCCTGCGTTATTTCCCCTGAACCGTGTGGGTCCCTCTTGGGCCAAGTTTCACTGGCTGCATTTCCATATACTCTAGACTCTACTACACTCATATTATATAACCCTTACTAATTCAGAAAAATTGGAGGGAAGAGAAAATGATGAGTGTGAATCAAAACATGAATTTTACCATACATTTAGAAATACACACTTTATGTTGACATTGACGTGTATTTTCTAATTATGAAGTCTGGCTCTGAGATGTGTTCATCCATCAGCCCAAGAGGAAGATAGTAGCATCCTGTTTCTTCCTAGCTTGTGTCTGTTTCATCTGTTATTGCTTAAAGGTGTGGGGATATATATATGTGTGTGTGTGTAATTACACACACATATACATATCTCTACTCCACTACCCCAGCAAGACCCGTTTTTCATGTGTAATGGGAAGGGAAGGGAACCTGGAGCTTCTGCTCTTGGGTCAGGAAATGAGCCCTGCAGCCCAGTACTTTCATAGAAGATAAAGGACGTTACCCCAGGCCCTGCTTCTGGCCAAGTGGAAGATCACTAACAGGGACCAAAGGATCCCTCAAATTATCTGTATTGCCTTTAAGGTTTTACTTTCAGTGAAGACCTCATCATCTTTTTTCCACCTTCTAAGGCTGGAGTTTCATGGCAAAACAAGGCCAAACTTTCTCAGGGCTCCACCAGAGGGTTTCAGTTTCTTTGTCTCGCCTTCCAGATGGGACCCCTGTTGGGCATCTGTTGCCCAGTTTCTCAACGAGAGACATAAATAAAAAGGCCTGACCCAGGGGTTGTCCCTGGCCGGTGTCCCTTTTGCGGTGCATAAACCCTTGCCGATCTTAGCTGGTGTCTACAGGTGACGAGGCAGTCACCGCTTTTGGCAGGGCGTCACTCTCCAGTTTCCTTTATAGTTCTTCTATGGAAGGACTCATCCCACCAGTTTGAATCACGGCCCCAAGGTCCACAACCCCCGGGCTAAACGTTGCCAGCTGTTGCTGCTGGCAAGTGGCAAGAACACCAGGTTGGGGGGGTAAGGGGAGGGGCAGTGGAGTAGCGGGAACAGAACAGGGTGACAATGGCGGAGCCCCTCGGGGTGGCAGGGCCTTCTGGGTCCTGGCCCTGGTCCTGGGTTCTAAAGTTCAAGACAGTGAGTTACTGTCATTAGCTATCGGAGCGTCTGCTTCCCTCTTAAAATAGTTAAGTCTAGACACAGATTTCTAAGGGGGGCTTCCATGAAGGGCTAGGGGGCATTTTCTCGGGTCTTATATTTCTAGTCTTACGAAAATAGCACATTTTTATGATAAGACTTTATAAGAAGGGTTTTATGGTTCTCATGAAGTGATATTTTCATCTGACAGCAGAACACCATTTAATCACACATAACTACTCTGGGTCTGGCCAACCTGTCATCCCTGAAATTAAAAAAAATTATTTCCCAGATAGTTTGGGAAGTTGGGCATCAGACTGTCATAATCTGTGTCTTATTTTGTTCTCAGTGCAGCTTTGTGAGAGAGGCTGTAGATCTCGGGTTTCACGGATGCAGAATTTGAGGAACAGATTCAATATTTTCTTCCATGTTATTAACCAGTGAGTTGGTGAATGAGAATGGAACCCCAGTGCTTAGGATGTTGAGGCCCAAGTTCCTTCCAAGCTGGCTGCATGCTTATTCATAAATAAGTGAGCTCTAGATCTCGTTTCTTATGGTTGCTTTAAGTGTGCTTTATCTCTGAGGTGCCCTAAGTTATATCATTTCCCCCAGCCCCTCCGTTTTCTTGTTTCCCCCTCCACTGGGAATGCCACTGCTTCGAAAATTGGCCCACTCTGTGTCCTCAGAGAAGAGCAGTCTTCCCGTGACCTCGCTCTGAATTATATCTCAGCTTTTGGCAACTTCAAACTTTGGTGATGGCAGAGGCTTTTAAGGAGTAACAGATTGAATAAAGAAACTTTGAAGACTGCAGTAATTATCTCTAACATTTACGAAATGTTTATTATATATACCAGACTCGATGCTCGGAGCTTTCTATCTCATGATAACACTCTAGCTTATACGGGAGTGACTGAGACTCCAAGAGGTTCAGGCCCTTGTCCAAGGTCATTCAGCCATTGGAGCCTGGGCCCAGCACTGTTACGCTTCTGCTGGGTGCGTTTTCAATATAAGAGAAACTTTGGATGCATTCTCCTAGTAGCCTGTGGATATGGGGATGATGTTCCTTCTGCACATATTAATATATTTACTTTCTAGAGGGGGAATTAGACGAGCCAGAAAAAAAAGATAAGTACAAAGTTAGACGAAGAAAGTATGATGGAATATGTGATATGATGTATGGTGAGATGATACATGATGACCTTCCGCAGACTCCAATACTCAAAGACGTTTGATTGCTTCGTAGTCATCATCCATTCTGTTAGTGTGGATAATAACGTTCACTATAGATCCCCACCAACCCAAATTGTGTGAGGAAGGAATTTCTAATAGGGTATCATTATCCTTTGAGAGAGTCAATTCTCTGGGATAGGTGAACAGAGATCTTAAACCATTTACTCTTTATTATTTTTCTCTTCTTTCTTTTCCTTTCTTATCTTTCTTCTTCCCTTCTATAGCCTAAGCCTGCATGTACAGCTCAGATCATCAGGGCGCATGGCAGGGATGGACCCTAGAAAACACCTAACTGACACCCTCGAAGGCTAGCAGAACAGACCCCTGGGAACCTGGGCCAGAAGCAGCAGAATTATTGAGTATGTGTTCCGAGAGTCCCATTTTACGGATGTGCACACTGACGCCTTACTCAAAAGCATCGAAGTAGCGGGGAGCAGAACTAGCACAGGATTCACGTTTCCTTACTCTTGGTTCAAGAATTTGTTTTAACCCCAGTGGGAGTGTGATCCTTCAGTGTGTATCTGAATTGTTATCAAATAAGAGACTCTTAGGGGTCCACATGTTTGGCCGGATCGCTCCACATTTTTATTCCCTTTTTCTTTGTAGCGAGCTTCGTATGTGATTTCTCAATGAAGCGGTCTGCGGATTTGTGTTTGTCATCACTCTTCTTCAGAATTTAAATCTCTCCCAGCACACCAAGTATAGCAGGGAGGTTAACCACACATTCTAGAGCCAGACTGCTGAGTTTGAATTCTGAGTTTGCTGCTTATTAGAAGCATGAACTTGAGCGCACTAAATTGGGTGTACCTCGTTTTTCTTATCCATGAAATGGGGAAGATAAGGATACTTTCCTCATGGAATTAATTGAGGATTAAATGAGATAACACCTGCACAAATGCTTTGAACAACGCCAGACACACAACGAGTAGCATTTATTAAAAATGTCCCATAATTATAATCTGAAAGAGCCACAAGAATAATTCATCGTTGTCTATTTATGTCCAGGGGATACATGAGTGATCTAATTCAGAAAAATGAATTGACATTGCCCCTGGTACAATCTAAATAGAAACAACTCCTTGACGCTTGGTAGATTTGGGTTTAAAGGTTTGGAAAAACCCAGTGGGGTGGATAGCTAAGTACATCCGTACTTTTTTCTGAATCAGTGCCATACTGGAAAATTATAGACTATTTCTCTGTGTGGAAATCTTATAAAATTAAGTCTCAGCAAAGACTCAATTCCATACCCATTGTTGGAATATCAAGAAAATTTTAGAAAGGAGAAAACAGATGATATACTCATCCCCCTGCCTGGCCTGGTTTCAGTTTTACATATTCTCTTCATTCTTTACCCATATATGTGCATAATTTGCAGAGTTTCTCATATGGAAACTGAAATTCATTTTCACTTTACATTGCATATAGTTTTGCTTCCCTCATCACCAGCAGATTTTATTTAAATGTTATGACATGTCTTATTTTGTGGGTTCCTCACATTTTACTTGACGAATCTTCCTATCAATGACATCAAGATTATTTCCAAGTTTTTGATTGTATAAGAGAAGCCTCTTCAGGGAGTACCTTCCCGAATCTTCCTCACCACCCTCCCCATCCCCACCCCTACCTCCACCTTAAGGAATAGAGGGTAGGGCCAGCTACCTTGGTTTTATATTGTGCATTCCTACCTTTCTCTCCAGAATACAAGAACCAACTACCCAGGAAAGTTACTAATTTTTAGGGAAGTCTTTGTCCTCAAGCGTAGGTCTCCACAGGCATCTCAGCTGTGTGTGCAGCACACATCCCTGAATAAAGCATGCGTTGGTAAGTCTTGGGCTTCTGCTTTGGTGGGCAGAGTGAGGAAGTGTGGAGATACCACTCAGCACTATTAAGAAACAGAAGCCATTGTGGAAGTGGACAGTCTAGCAGGGTCAATACCCCCTCGTTTTGTAAATATGAGTCACCCCCAGTTTCATGCTGCTGATAAGATACTCCAGAAGGGACGTCATTACAATAACAGCAGAAAGAACTGGACTTTGTGAGATGCTGACTAATATGTGTTTCTGGGTCCCCCCTGCCCCGTCCCTCCTTAAACCCTGGGGTTTTAGGGCAGTGTTGAAGTCTTCTGAGTGTTTAAGCAAGTGCAGTCAAAAGAATACATCAGATCGGAGACAATTCCCATTAGTTCTTTTTGCCAAATTGAGGTAAAATGCCCTTTAAATAGGAGCTAATTCTCTGACAGATAATTAGCTTGTCTTCCTTGATAAGGTATGTGAATTGGATTGCATTTATTATAATTAATCTTGCATATTATGTAAAAATGCATTCGTCTGCCCTTATTAGGTGGATCTCTTTATTCTTACCTTGAGGGTGGCTGGCACTCGCCCCATCCCAACTCCAATGAGAATTGAATGAATTAGATGAATGTCAGGGTGTTGGGCAGCTCTCCCTTGCAAAAGTTGGGACCCACAGCCGAATGTGGGGCGCCACCATTAAAAGAGACAGCACTTCCATATTAATATCTGCAAAGTTTAAAAAAAAAGAACCTTTGAGAATGTTCTGGGACCTGAGAATCAGAACCTACAAAGCTGCCTAAACAATTACCTTGAAATCTGTCCCCTACTAGTGATATTTTTTGAATTTATAGTGCAGAACTTTTTCCAGGGAGTGCAGGGTAGGTGACTGGTTTGGTATACTAGCTGGTGGCTGGGCAGTGACTCTGGGGGGTGGGGGGGCTCCTCAGTGAGTCAAGGAGCTAAACTCCTCCCTCTGGTTTCCTCCCACCCTCTCCCCTCCCCCTCTCCCCCAGCCATTCACAGCTACTTACTTGCAGCTCTGTGCTTTGGGGCATCTTTTCCCATTGAAAGCTATTGCCTGTTGTCCCTTGATTTTGCCAGTTTGAAATCTATGTCAGGGAGATGTGGGAGCATGGGAATAAAAAAGCATGCTGTGGATTAACTATCCAAGAGCCTCTCTACACCAAGTTGAAGTGGTTCTTTTCCTGAGAAGAGGGGGGCTATTTTACATTCTGTGGAGCTGACAGGCATAGCGCGGCGTGGGTTTTAGTCATTTGCCACTGCCTCTGTGCACATACATATTTCAGTTCACATTTTTAAACAGGGTTGGTACAGCACTGAGCTCCAACCCATTTAGTGGAAATAACAGCCCTCGATCTAAGCTCTCCAGTGATCTCTATCTGAACACTATCCAGTGTGGTAGGTAGCCAGGACTCACAGGGGGCCCCTGAGCCTTTGAAATGGGACTAGTCTGAACAGAAACATGTCACATTTGTAAAATACATGCTAGATTTTAAAGACTTTGTGTAAAAGAAGAATGTAATATATTTCATTGGTAATTGTTTTAACATGGGTGTGCCTGGGTGGCTCACTTGGTAAGTGTCTGACTCTTAATTTTGGCTCAGGGTCATGATCTCAGAGTTGTGAGATTGAGTCCTATGTGGGGCTCTGTGCCCATGGAGCTTGCTTAAAGTTCTCTCTCTCCTTCTCCCTCTACCCCTCCCCCCTACCTCTCTCTCTCCATCGCTCTAAATAAATAAATAAATAAATAAATAAATAAAAGAAATGTTTTAACATTGATTGCATGTTGAAATGATACTATTTGGGGCATGTTGAGGTAAGTAAAATATATTATTAATGTTAATTTTATCAGTTGCTTTTTACTTTTATAAATGCAGCTACTAGAAAAATAATTTTGTTACATGGTGCTGATCTATGTATAGTAATAACAGTATTATTATCCGGATCTACTTTTTAGATGAGGACACGGAAGCTGAGACAGGTTTGGTAAATTGCCCAAAGTCACACAGCAGAAAGCCAAATTCGGAGCCACCTGACTCTGGAGCTCATACCCTTCCCCACTGCTGAACTGTATGATAGAGAATTTGTCTAGCTTTTGTCCTTGGTTCCTGGGTCATAACCTGTAATCACACCCAAGCTTATGCTAATGAGATAGCTTAGGCTAATAAGATAGTTTAGGCTAATGAGATGTTTCAGAATAAGGGTGGGCCATCAGGAGGACAAACAATGTGATTAGAGGATGGGGGACTCGCTATTATCCAGACCTCCTCCTGGTAAGAAAGAAGGGCTGGATATTGAGTTCAGTCACATGACCAAATGGTTCACTGGACCATGCCTCTGTGATGAAACCCCAGGAAAAACTCTGAACATGAGAGCTCAGCTCAGCTTCCTGATTAATGAATGCATTGATGTGCTAGGAGGGTGATAGGGGTCTTCGAGGCAAGGAAACTCTGTGTTTAGGACCTTCCCAGACCTCCCTCTCTTGGTCTCCTCATTTGCCTGGTTCTGATTTGTATCCTTTGTAATAAAACTAAGAGTAAGTATGACATTTTCCTGAATTTAAGAGTCATTGTAGTGAATTATCCAAACTGAGGGGGTGTGGGAATCCCAGAATTTTAGTCTACTGGTCAGAAGCGTGGATGGCCTGGGACTCCTGAACTTGGCGTTGGTATCTGAAGTGAGGGGACTGTGGCCTTCGCTTGTGGAGTCTGTGCTGACTCCACATTGTTAGGGTCAGGATTGTACTGCAGCCTTACAGGAGAACATACCTTTCATCTGGATATATATTTTAGGGGCACGGTAATTGGGAAAATGAAGGACTTGCTTGTTTCCCTAACCCCATATCATGGGCGACAATGGCTAGTTCCATTCTAGACGTGTAAAATGACTCAGCCTTTGAGTCATTAACCACCAGTCAATGCTTTTGACCACTAGGCTCAGCCTGGAGATGGGGAAGTCTCTGATGCCACCACAGCCAGTAGCTCCTGGCCCGCAACACTTAGGGTCTGCTCTGTGTCTTCATTCCGCAGACAGCCCTACGTGATGGTGATGGCATACAGAGATGACGTGCCGGCACCTCATTCGTGCCAGAGATTCTTAAATATTGATTTGGGATGGAGTTCCTTATAGGAAACTGATCAAGGGTGATGCTGTGGGTAAGGAGCATTTTTGTAGGTTATTTTTTAATAGTTTTCATTGCGATAACCATACTTTTTTTTGTGGTTAAGATTTTATTCATTTATTTGAGATTGAGAGAAAGAGAGAGAGAGAGCAAAAGCAGGGTGAGGGGCAGAGGGAGAAGCAGACTCCCTGCAGAGCAGGGAGTGACCTGAGCTGAAGGCAGACACTTAACTGACTGAGCCACCCAGGTGCCTCTAGAACCATACTTTTGTGGTTCCATTACATCTCATAAACACTGTGTTCAAATCAATTGTTGTCTTTTCTTTGGAGGCTTTCGTTTGCATTTTTAAACCATGATCCTGTGTCCTTTATTGATTTATTTTTGTTTGGTTTCTCCTTCCTTGCTTAAAATAGACACTGTCTCTTGCCTGTGGTTCTAACTATCGTCCTTCTGTTCCTACTCAGGCCTGGCCCTTGTCCTGCAAGGCCTCTTAGGTCACCAACTCCTAGAAAGTGGAGTCCTGAAAGGGCGTCTTGGGGCGGCCCTTGAAGGCACGTTTCTAAGAAAAGACAAACTTAAACTCTGTGGTGATTACGAGGGAAAATTCCTTTACCAGTGAAAGCTAGGAGTAAAACCAAAAGGGTTCTAGAGGTATAAAAGAGGTCTTTTGAAATACTGAAGATGACTTGATTTCTCTCCGACTTGGGCCATCCCTGGGTGCTCGTCATTCTGTCCCTATGGGAGGCTCGCTCTTCAGAGCTGGTCACTTTCAAGGTGTAGGGGACTGTAACCCCTTGAGCATCTCTCCCTGCTACTGTCAGTGACTGTGGAACGTCAGTCAGTCCCAGTTTCTAAGAGGGAAGTTGGATCATCGGAAACAACTAAAGGGGTACAGAGGCATTCCGTTCTCACCCCGACCCTTGAGCCTCTCCCCTTCCGGAGGACCAGAGTTCCCGAGGCCCCTTGTCTGCCTATGAGCGGACTGTAGTGTTACAGAAACGTTGCTACGGAGACATGTACAATGGAACAGAGTAACGTGTAACGATGTTACAGAGACATGAGCAGACATAATGTTACTCCCGTGAGAGAGCGAGGGTTGAGGGTTGTCCCGGCCCCTCGCTCATACTGAGTGCTTCATAAATGTGTGAGAAGAGGAAGCTCATGTTTGAAGAAAAAGTTCTGAAGATGTGATCATGCTTTAAAGTGACCTTAAGATTAAGTAACTTGCCCAAAGAAGCAGGACCAATGAGAGGGGTGAGAGGAACCCAGAATGCCTGATTTTTAGATCCCGCATTGTGTTTCTTCAACGGGAGGCAGAAGAAACAGCCGCTGATGTGGTGCAGACCTTGTCCCCAAATCGTCTATCTGTTCCTGCTCACCGTGCCCAGGGCGGGGGTCAGTGAGCTCAAAGAGGCTGAGCCAGAGCTCGTTGGGATTTGTACACACAGTCCCGGGCCCCCCAGCTCATACTGAGTGCTTCATAAATGTGTGTAGAACTGAACTGCCACCCCCTCAAAAGTCCCTGAGATCTCTCAGGCCAGGCGTGCCCTCCAGGGCCTTTTTTTTTCTTCCCTCATGGCTGCTTTCCATCCATCTCCCCGTCTCACCACTCATCTAGAATGTCCAAGGGGGAGGTCTGGGGAAGGAAGAAAGCACTGGAAGCCACCGGGTGCACATTGTCTCCGGCTGCAGCCATGACAAGCTATGACCCAAGTCATAGCTACTTGTCACATGCAGGTCTGGGTCCTTGCGCAGGCTGCCACTTTCCCGGGAGCCTTGTCGTTCCTCCTTCCCAGCCGCAGAGGGCCAGGATCTCTGTGTCCTTGTACTGACCTCACCTGTCCGGTCCGGCACCTGCCTTCTGTGAGTCACAGTTGGACAGTTCTTTTTTTTTTTAATTAAAAAATATTATTAAAAAAATTTTTTTTAAGATTTTATTTATTTGACAGACAGAGATCACAAGCAGTCAGAGAGGCAGGCAGAGAGAGAGGGGGAAGCAGGCTTCCTGCTAAGCAGAGAGCCCGATGCAGAGCTTGATCCCAGGACCCTGAGATCATGACCTGAGCCGAAGGCAGCGGCTTAACCCACTGAGCAACCCAGGAGCCCCTATTTAAAAATTTTTTTTAAAGATTTTATTTATTTATTTGAGAGAGAGAGGGAGCACGAGCAGGGGGAAGGGCAGAGGGAGAGGAAGAAGCAGACCCCCCACCCCCACCCCCCCGGAGCAGGGAGCCCAAGGTGGAGCTCGATCCCAGGACCCTGGGATCATGACTTGAGCTGAAGGCAGATGCTTAACTGACTGTGCCACCCAGGTGCCCCCTTGGTAGGTTCTTTAAAGATTTATGCCAGTCCTTTTGTTAAGCTTCCTCCAATGTACCTTAATCCTTCCTTCTGTCTCATTAGATTTATCCTCAGAGAATATATGAATATATACATATATGTATATATATATTTTTTTTAATCTCTCAAATCCCTAACATTATGCTGAACCACGCATAATAGGTGTTTGTCAACTAACTGGCGTTTCCCCATCTCATTGCAAAGGTCACATAATCTAGAAATATTTCATGAGCCCCTGTACAAATTGGGTATTACTCTGGGTGCCGGACAGTAAATACCTTTATAATTTCTGTTAATAACTACCAGCATTAGCTCACTCAGTTCTTGCAGTAACTCTTGTTGCCTATGGTACTTTGTCCCATTTTACAAATGAGGAAACTACAGTACAGGAGGGTTAAGCAGCCTGGCCAAGATCCCACTGCTAGAACGTCCTGGAGAGAGCTCAGGCCTCAGCATGGTGAACTGCTGGGCTCCATTTCCCCAAAGACGAACAGCATATGGACATTCTTGGGTGGGGTTGGGAGGGCGGTGGGGGGGTGGGGTGGGGCTCAGCAGTTGAATAATCACAATACACAAGTAAAGAAATGACAAGTAATTTCCGATTGTGGTAACCGCCCTAAAGACAATAAACTCTGAGGACTTGATGATACAAAACGAAGGAGTGACCAGAGCGGGTTCACTGTAGACTGGGTGTCGGGCAGACCTTTGGGAGGAGACTGCGTCTAATCCTAGGTCTGAACCACCCACGTGATGAACGAGAGGGAGATGGTTCCAGGAAGAGAGAGCAGCAAGTGCTTGGGCCCCTCTAGTGGGAGGCTGACCACCCAGGCCTCAGCACCAAAAGACAGCTTCTCCCTGGTTTTTGCACCCGGAGCCGGTTTAGCGAAGCTGTGTTAAGTTACTGAGTGCTGGCATTGGGAGCGCAGAATCCCCATTTGGAGAAACTCCTGATTTCATAGAAGTGGCAGCAGAGGTCCCAGGCTAGAACCCAGGATCCCTCGATCTTGTGTTTCAGGTGCTGGCCCATTGGGACTTCTGTCACCCCAAGCAATGTGGGGCATTGGCATGGCCTTCAAGGGGATGTGTCTGGGTGGTGTGACAGTGCCAGATGTGGGGAGCATCTCAAGCCTGCTCTTCACTGCACATGTCCCAGGTTGAACTGACCATGACTTGGTTGGCCCTCCGCTTAGCCTCAACTCGAGTCCATGAGCATGGTATATCGTCCCAGCCCCCTCCTCAAAGATGCACTGGTCTCTTAGTGAGTTTCCCCTTAATTTCAGGAGGTGGTCTACAAAGTGGACCTCGACCTGCTAGCTTTTGATCTGGTGTGACCTCCTGTCTCTCGCTGTGCCCTGAGGCCTCCCCTGGCTTTGGGCCCACCCTTCTGAGCTCAGTCCTCCCTCCGGGGTCCGACTGTGTGCCACAGGCAGGCTGGGTGCCATCTGCTGTGGGGGGAGCTCACGCCTGCTCACTCTGGCCGTTGATCGTTAAGTGCTCAGTCTTGCTTCGTTTTTCTTGCCAAATATAGAATTCAGCTTGGTGACTTGAGGAACTTGTTGCTATGCTTTTCGTGAACTGAAAACATAGGTTCTGTAAAACAATTCAGATTTTGATGTTGACACTTGATCTTTTCCCCTTCCACTTCCTGAATTCCCTAAGCTACAGCTTTTGACCTCCAGGGCATATTTAAAAAACAGGGTCATAAAAGCTGTTTGTTTGGACATGGGGCTTTCATTCGAGCAGGTGAAGATGCACCCAGGATTGTTGTCCCTGTCTTCCCTTGGTGTGTGTCCCTTTGCCTTGCTTCCTGCCTCTCCTCCCCTTCTCTTGCCATGGATGTTTCTAGATGACCTTTTGTGAATGTAATTTCCAATGAGAATGTTTCACAGTAGAAATATGCTCTCCCTTGAGGCTTTGCTCCTGATATTTCTAGAGATTTATTTAATTGGACTCTACTTAAATCCCATTGGAAAACATACTTTTGCTGTGAAGTTGTGATGTGTTTAATTTGGGGTCTAAGACAAATGTCGGTCCTCGGGGGAGCTGGACTGTTAGCAGCCGTGCTCCTTTTTGTACACTGGGGTTGTTTAATGAATAGCTTCACTGGGCTTTCCTCTGTTTGTTTGTTTAGCAATGCTTCATTATTTAAACTTCTGCCCTGAAAAGCAAAGAATGTTTTCCCTCTCTTCAGAGAATTGAATAATAATGGAGAGTATCTAGTTGAGCTCTTGGGAAAAATATGGCTTTGTGTTTTATAACACTCTCCTCCTGTTAACATTCTTCCCTCTGCAGCCTTCCAGTATGATCTCATGGATTTTTTTCCCCCTCCCTTAATCCGCCTTGATGGATTAACCGGTATTGAGGTTTTTAGCGAACAGAGAAGGTGGAGCCCTACCGTGGTAGAGAGTAGCTTCCTAAATACACAGAAATTGTCCAACAAAAATGTTCTTCAGCCCAGAGAGGTGTTGCGGGGACAGCATGGGTCAAGGCTGAGCCACAAGGAGTGTATAACGAATGAATTAGGTGTCTTTGGGAATGGAGTAGGCTTCTCCGCTTGCAACGGGCTCATGGAGCTAAGATTCTGGAGGGTTCCATGGACTTGCTTCTGATGGCCATGCTGGTCCATAGGCAGCATCCTCATCCTGACTTGGAACGTCTCTGGCTTGATTTTAAGATATGGTACTGACATGGTTCGGTTCCCAGGGGCCAGATTCTCAGGTATTCCATAAGTTTGGGTGTGGTTCTTGGAAAGTAGGAATTATAATTTGTAGTTTTAACAAGTCAGCTATGGTGCTGAGAAAAGTGGTACGGTATTAATCTGCAAAATACCGTAGACTGGGTCACTTAAACAACAGAAGTTTATTTTCTCCCAATTCTGGAGGCTGGGAGTCTGAGATTTGGGGGCTGGAATGGTCAGGTTCTGGCGAATGTCCTCTTCCCAGTTTGTAGGTGGTCACCTTCTTGCTGTGTCCCTGATGGTGGACTGACAGTCACCAAGCTCTGTCTCTTCTTATGAGGACCCCACCCCATGTCCTCATCTAAACCTAATGATCTCTCAAAGACCCCCATCTCCCAATACCACAACATTTTGGAGTTGGGGGGTGTCAGGCTTCAACATGCAAATTTGGCATGGAGTGGGGGACACAGTCCCTATAGGAAAAAAAGATGTTATTTGGGGAGAGAAAGGGTGTGATTTATGCCCAGGTCTTGGAGTAGAGTTAAATCACACCATCTGGTAAATTATTTTTCCCCCCTTCTCTCTTGATCCCCTTTTCTTTTCAAACACATAATAATCCCTATTATGGACTTCTGAACATTCAAGAGCTTCCTGCTTACTGACCTTAGAATAAAATCCTCCTCACTGCTTAATGTCCCTAAGAGGCCCTCTGCAGAGTTTTTTTTTTTTTTTTTTTTTTTTTTTTTTTTTTTTTAACTCTGTTGGTCACTCCCTCCCCCTGCCTGCTCAAGGGAGTCAGCCCCATGTTTGAAGGCTTCAAACATGGGGCTGACTCGCTTGAGTCACTACAGGCATACGAGTGTCCTGCCCTTGCGAAGAGTGTGGTTCTCTCTACCTTCTACCCCTTTCCCAAACCAGCCAGTCCCTTCTCATCCCCAGGGAGGCTCTCCCTGAAACCCATCTAATTAGTGCCCTCTTCCAGACCCCAGGAACTGGAGGGCACCTCCTGTCCCTTACCATAATTAATCATTACCTTTCTCTTTGTGTGTGTATCTGTTTATCATCCATCTCCTCCCATTGGACCCTGACCTGTGGGGACGGAGCAGGGTGGAGAGACGGAGGGGACATCTTCAGCATGTCATTCAAATCCCCCCAAATTTGGGAGGGCTCATTCTTAGATGGGAGAGATTATCAAGGGGAAACATCTACAGATATCCCTGGTGTGTCTAAGAGAACCCAGAGACTCGAGCAGAGTGTTTCTGGTGCACCTTTGTCCCTGGGAGCTGCTTGGTCTGTGCTGAGACTTTGGGACAGTTTAGACGTGGAAAGCTGGAGGAATGAAAGGGAAATCCAAACTTGCAGTTTTCCAGGGACCTGGGGCTGGAACTTCCTCCGGTCCCTTCTTTTCTCTCCACACAACATTCACTCGAAAGCCATTCACTGGATTGAGTCCCAAAGCCCCATCGTGAAGAGAAAACAGTTACATCTTCTTTCTTTCACTGGCATTTTTGGTAGAGGGGCAGGGGAGCTTGTTCTAGAGGCAGGTAGACTCCCTGCGAGAAGGAGATTCCACAAGTGGGTCTGTGGATGGAGTGGGAGGCTGCAGGGGGCAACTGGACCCACCAGGGGTGGCTGCTCTGCCCATTCCAGGCCAGGCTATAGGGCGAGGGGAGCTTGTCCCAGCCTCTCAGACAGAGGGGCAGACTCCCCGGAGTCAATGATGCTCACCCCTGCCTTCCAGGTGGTTCTTGTTGAAATCTTTCTGACAGAATAGAGAGAGTGGGTATCAAGATGGGGTTTTCTGCATGAACAGGGCCTCACTATGGGCCCTGGGGAGGAGAAGGGGCCTGATCTCTTTTCCCATCCCTACCCTGCACTCTTTAAAAATGGGTTTCAGACATCATCTGCGGATTCATTGGCAGGCCAAGCATCATACCTGTTCCAGGTAGAATCTCCCCTCTCATTTTCTTCCCTGATTCTCCGTAGGGTTTCTGAGATAGACTGGGGGGGGGGGGGCAGGGAGAGGGAGGAGGACAGATGGAGCAAACCGAGGGGGGGCCAAGTGCGTCCTGCGAGAACCTGAGGGGGTTCCTGGGCCTGTGGGAACCCTGAAATCTTACGGTTCAAATCCCACTCACAGAAAAGTCATCTGCTCATTAAAATAACACGAAGCTGCTTGATTGTTGTCTTTGTGGAAAATTACATGACTGTCATCGGCTGTTGCTTCTGGCAGTGCTTTCTGTTCTAATGTAAATACATGAGGTCACAGATTTAAAGAAACAGGCTGTGTTTACCTCCTGGTGAAGAATCCTCTCCAGCCTTCCAACTCGTGCTCCCTCGACAGGCAGGAGTTACACTTGGGGAATCCTGAACCCTCCTTACCCATGAAAGCCTCAAAGTTGGGATGGTGTTGGGTGGGGGGGGGGGTCATTAGAAGTCCACCTCCCTTCGTGGGAGAAAGTGCTTTTTTTTTTTTTTTAAAGATTTTTTATTTTATTTATTTGACAGAGATCACAAGTAGGCAGAGAGGCAGGCAGAGAGAGGGGGAAGCAGGCTCCCTGATGAGCAGAGACCCCATGTGGGGCTCGATCCCAGGGTCCTGGGATCATGACCTGAGCTGAAGGCAGAGGCTTTAACCCACTGAGCCACCCAGTCCTTTTTTAGTGCACTGGAGCTCCTGCCCAAGGCTGAAGAGGGAGTCTGGGCACTGTTCTGACCTGTTCAGCAGTGAAGGTGATTGGAAGCCCAGGGAGGCAACTTCTGAGCTGGGAGGTATGTGAGGTGGTGGGGACAGAGACAGCATCTCTGGTATTTGGACAGAAACGTGCCAGCATCAGCGTTCCTTGGAAAGGCTACGATCAGAGCTTCATTTTCAACTTTTTAAAATCAGGGTTCCTGAGTTGTTGGATCCTTCTGATTCCATTTACTTTTTTGAAATAACTATTTATGCATGTATTTATATATAAAAAAATTCCCACTGAGGATACTACAAAGATTTGATCGATCAAAGAAGGAAGCAGTGTCTTTTAAAACATAAGAAAGAAGGGCCCCCAAACAAGTTAATGATTGAAAATAGTTATAAAAGCACATAGAGACAAAATTGAAGCTGAGAGCTCATTGTAAATTGTACAAAGACTGGGAACGAGCAAAGGCTGATTTTAGTTCTTGATATAGATTAAGGTCGTGTATTAGCTTCTTTTCCAGAATGCTGGATTTTATTAGTCTACCAGATTGTGGTCTGAAGAATATAAAAATGAGTAAGTTACTTGAGTTACAATGACTAGACAATAAACAAGCAATGTTTATTTGGGGTGAGCGTTAGTGGTCTAATTTATGATTTTTGTCCAGTAGAAAATCCTTTGAAAGGACTTTATTATTTAAACTCAGAATTTGAGAAAATTCTAGTGTAAACTTTTCAGGAAATTTCTTTAAAACATAACTAAATACCTCTTGGCTAGATTAAGTAATATCAAGGATAAGAACAAGAGTGACCTATATAGTCTGTTATAGGAGACAATTTTGTGAAGGGCATGATGCTATGTATATTTTTTTAAAGAATTTATTTATTTGAGAGAGAAAGTGTGCAAGACAGCACAATACTGGGGGAGAGTCAGAGGAAGAAACAGACTCTCTGCTGAGCAAGGACCTCCCCCCTAATGTGGGGCTCGAACCCAGGACTCTGGGATCATGACATGAGCCGAAGGCAGATGCTTAACAGACAGAGCCCCCTAAGGGGCATTCTTGAAATACTTCCTACCTATGATTTGTCACTAGGTAAAGTTGACACCAGAGAGAACTTTTACCTTTATCTTTTAATGTTTGTAAATTATTTCCAAAAAGGGATTGATATCTATCTCAATATCTCTTCCCTACAGTTATTGGGATCAAATATATCAAGAAACCACCTGTCTTCCTGTGACATTTGGCAAAACCCCGTGTACTGAGGGATTTAAATAAGACTATTCCTGCTCTCCAAGAACCAAAGTTCTATTAAAACGATTAATTTATATATACATAGGAAGAAAAATACCCCCCCAAAAAAGAATAAACATTAAAAGTACAGTTTTAGTTGTGAAGTGATGTTGCATGTGAGCCTATTTCGGACGCTTGAACTAAGATTTTATACGGTGACCCCAAGCAAAATTTTGAACATCTCAACTAATTGAGGAATTATAGGAATGGAAAAGTTATACATGCACACACTTTTTCTATATCTCTATTTCTAAAATTTCTAGAAATATATGTGTATTTATGTATATATATATGTGTGTGTGTGTATGTGTGTGTGTGTGTGTGTGTGTGTGTGTGTGTGTATCTCCATAAAATTTGCCAGGCATGCATTTATATGTATTGATGACCCTATATATCCTGCCTCTATTGACATCTTAGAACACAAATAACTAAATATAAGGAAGTTTCCAGGGGAGACCACCAACCAGCAGACTGAGCCCCCCTTCTGCATGCCATTTCCTCTTGCATTAGTGGAATATAAGCTGTGACCGAATTGACCGTTCCAAGAGCAGGGCTGTAGGCAGGGTGCCCTGTAGGCTCTGCTTTGATAGCCTGTCCCTTGCTTGGGACTGGTGCTAGCAGATGTTCTTTTCTTCATGTCTCTGTGTCTCTGAAACATCTGTGTCTTCTTTTGTGGCCCCACCTCTATCTAGCTCAGCCCCCAACTCTGACCCTCCAGAGTACAGCCATCCTCCAGCACCGACCACCCAGAGTGCTCCTTATCTTGGTGGCCCCAAGGACAATTCTTATGCAAATAGCTACGGGTTTGAAAAATCTTCTTAAGGATAGGAGGATGGATGTTTCACCAGTGGTTTCCATGAATGAATCATTACCTGAGACTGAGTAGTAAGTAGTATTCCCGTTTTATACTTAAGGAAAAGTAAGAAACACCCAATAATGTTCAGAAAGCCACACAGCTAGCATGGGGTCGAGCTACTATTCTGAATCAAGGCAAGGATTTCCCCCTGCTGCCTTATATATCAGAGACTGCCTTATAGAGTTGGCTTTTGAAATATATCTGTAGATAACTTGTATCTCCTATCAAAGAGACCAAAGAATTAAAAAACAAAAAACAAAACAAAACCCACGAGGTGACACAGATATATCTTCCTGGAACACTTAATATTTGTCCAAATCATCCATATGTGTTCCGTTGGATTGAAGATCCTGGCGTTGTTAAGAAGGTTAAGCTTAATGATACCTCTTTGTTTATATCTTTTCACACGTTGCACATTTCACAGGGAAGCGATGAAACAGTGTGATTGGGAGACTCCTCCCTGACTCATGGCCTCACTAACCGAACTGTGGGACCCAGCTTCCCAAGTCTCCCTCTTCCTTAGGTAACAGAAGTGTTTCTTGATCCCTTTGTTTCTTCCTATACCTACTGACACCGCGCTCTCACTGGACACAGTCTCTCTCTTTAATATAGACGCCCCACACATTGCCTGGGGACAGGGTCATAGGACAGTGTAGGGGACATCAGCAGCCATTGAACTTGAAATCATCCCTACTATAAAATACAGTCTGTGGACTCTGAAGACAATTCCATGTAAAGCAGGAACAGTATCCTGTACAGCTTTAGCTGCTATCCCAAATACTTCTCCTGTGAAGGTGGGTGGTTTTCTGCCTTGAAAAGCATGACATCACCATGGCCCTGTCTTTGAGCGTTTCAGCGCAGGAAGCCTGGCGTCCCCTCCAGTTGATCCAGGCTTTGTTTCTTCCACAAGGGTCCTTGTGTATAAGAATCTCGGGAGTCTGCTTTGATGCATTGCAATTGCCTGAAGGACCCACAAAATAGGATCCTTTAGGGCCCGTTTTACACCAGTAGCTCTCCCCTTGGTAGTAATAATATTTAACTCAGGTATCGTTTTATCCACGTTAAGAGACCTAGGAGATGGATACCAGGGTTAACTACATATTGTGGATGTGAAAACAGAGGCATAGGAACATTAAATAACTTGTGCGAGGTAACACAGCTAGTTAGTGCTGGCAGCTAGTTAGTGTAGGATTTTGAAACCAAGCCGTGTGCCTCCACAGTCTGTGTTCTTAACCACTGTCATCAAAGTACCATTTTACTTGAAAAGACTGCTCACCCAGGCTTTAGTCGGTAGAGCATCCAACTCTTGATTTGGATCGGGTCATGATCTCAGGGTTGTGAGATCAAGTCAGGTGTCAGGCTCTGCACTCAGCAGAGAGGGTCTCTCTCTTGCTCTCTCTCTGCCCCTCCCCACTGCTTGCATTCTCTCTCTCTCTGAAATAAAGAAATAAAACTTAAAAAAAAAAAACTAATAAATAAATAAACAAATAGAAGTCTAGTCTCCCCCTAAGAGAAAACAGACAACAAAAAGGGGTGGTTGGTATGCTCGCTGCAAGCTGGTAGAAGTTGCATTTTCATCCCCTTCCTTCTCTCTTTGGGTGTTAATTCCACTTGCTGGCCTTCAGCGAGAGTTGTCCTGACATTTCTGGAGAGTACTCACTTTCCGGCATCACAGGAAACCTAAAAGCGTGTGTGTGAAAGTGCTGTCCATCTTCCGAATATGGAAATCCCTTGCTTATAGCTCCTGCATTTGGACGTGGTTCTTTCTGTTGCCACCCAGAGCACCGCTTCTGAATCATATCGCAGAAGGCTCTGCTGCTTCTAGAACTGCACCATGGCCAAAACAGCAGCAGGAGCCGCAACCAAGCTACAAAGAGCTTTGCCACTAAAACCAGAGTCCGTTGCTGCTGTGGGTCTGTGGCCATGCTGTTGGAAGAAACCAGGACTTGTATTTCTACATATTTTTCTTTAGGGGTAGAATCTTCTTTGTTGTTCCCATTCAGAATCAAAGTGCTGACCATGCTCATTTTGGCAGAGAACCTAGTTTTGAGATAAGGTTGGAAATGTTTGCCCCCAGCAGTGTTGCTTGTGCCTTGAAAATATTTGCACTGTGACTGCAAGCAATTGTGTGTGTGAGAAGATGGCTCAGCCCGGTGGGGCCTAGGGCGTGGAGTAAAAGATGGGCCAAGAACACTTTTATTTAAAACATACTCCGTCACTGGAAAAAACAAATAAACAAAACCCCCAAAACCAAACTAAGCCAAAACAAAAAACAACCACACAGAAATTTAAAAAATATGCAGTTTTTATTGGGAAAGCAAGGACAAAGGAAATCAAACCTATTTGTTTAGGAAGAATAGGGAGCTGTGGCTTCTTTATGATAAAAGTATATTATTTAAATGTTAAAACCACGCAGGTCCATTAGGCCTTAGCTCTTATTTTTTTTTTTTTTTAGATTTTATTTATTTATTTGATAAAGAGAGAGAGATCACAAGTAGGCAGAGAGGCAGGCAGAGAAAGAGGGGAAAGCGGGCTCCCCACTGAGCAGAGAGCCCGATGCGGGGATTGATCCCAGGACCCCGAGATTATGATCTGAGCCGAAGGCAGAGGCTTAACCCACTGAGCCACCCAGGCGCCCCGGACTTAGCTCTTTTTAAATAAAATGTTAAAAGTAAAAACTCTGGAACATTTGCTTACTGGTCATTTAGAGTCTTTATATTAAGGAAAAGAAAAAAAAAATTTTTTTAGATCTTTAAAATAGTGGTTTCCCAAAGTAATGAAAACAAAAAAGTGCTTACCATGGATAGATGTTGTTTCAAAATACTTTATTTTTACTAACCAGTCTAATCCTCAAAACAGGAATGTGAGATAGGTATGATTATTATCCCTGTTTTATATCTGGGAAAACTGAGGAACCAGGAGGTAAGGAATTTGCTCAGGATCTGGTAGCTTGTGTCGCCAGAGCTGGGACTGAGATCCACACCATCTGGCCTGAGAACCACTGCCCAGCACTTAGGGTTCTCACGGACTGCAGTGTGGACAGATCAAAGAGAGATGAGGACACGGACAGTGATGATAGCAGAGTAAGAAGACATTATTTATCAAATGCCTGGTTATAGATCACCATGTTTTCATAGGCTGCCCCTACCACAGCTCCATGGGTAGGTGACATTATGCCCACTTTACAGATCAGTAAACCAAAGCTTAGTGAGGGACAGTGATTTGCACCATGACTCACAGCTCTCATGGGGCAGAATCAACATTGTAGCCTGGATCTGTCCGCCTCTAACATGTGCTCTTAATCACCAGCTACTTTGTCTCTACCTCACTTGTTAGTTATCCTGTTAGAATGTTCTTATGTAGTAATAAGGAACAGGACATAATCAGTCTCCTCATTAAGTGATCAGGCTGTTCAGCCGCTAGTGGGATAGGGTGGGGGAAGGTGGTTGGAGGAGAAAACCATATTAGCCTTAGTCTTTCCTGCTCTCCTTCCCCAGCTTCCAAGTCCAATCTCCTAAGAGAATAAAACCATCCTCTCTGCAGACATTTCTCTAAAAAAACACCATTGTGAGATCTGACTGGTTGGTTTGGCTTGGAGCACCCCCCTTGTCCCAGGAGAGTTGCGTGACTGCTGTGTGTGGATATGCACGGCCCTTAGTGAGAACTGATGCCTGCGCTGGTCAGCAGACTGACAAGTGAATGGGAGACTGTTTCTTCATGCCCCTCAAGGAGAATTTTCTTGTGCAACTCATGTATTTGAGTCATAACATTTCCTTTAATATCCTCTCCATCTTCAAATAGTGATGAACAGAGTTCCCACATGGCTTAAACATACCATATACATGTAGTTTTGCACATGAGCACCCCCTGGGATTCAATGCATTCTGTGTCTGTCTGTCTCAAATTCCCTTCTCCCCTCCCCCATGGGTTTTTTCCCCCCATTAGGCAAATGGAAGGCCCATGCCACCTGTTAGCATTACATCATTGGCTCCCCAGAACACAGTTGCACCAAAGGCCTTAAACAAAGTAGTTCTTCTTGTATTGTTTGTACTCAAAGAGCTGATATCATGCCAACTGATGTCATTGTATGTCTTTGTGTAACTGCTATGGCAACTGGGCAGGTGGGGAGCCTCCAGCTGATGTCATGGGGAAAGGAGGTGTAGAGACAGAATTTTAAAAAGCTGTATGCTGCTTTTTTCTGTGTGTGGGTTTTTTTGGCATGCATTTTTTTTAAAACTAGCTGCTTTTAAGACAAATTACAGCTTGAGTACCCTAAATAAGAATAGACAAAAGCCCCCCGCACCCCTTAGAGACTTCTTTTGAATTTATCTTGTTGGTCTTTCCTCTCATATGAAAAAGTGTAACCACTGCCCTTTTCTTAAGGGGAAAAAAAAAGTGAATTAGGTTCCCATCACAGCATCAGTGTGAATTGTTTACTTGGATTTTATGGAGGCAAAGCTGAGCGGATTTTTAAATAACTCTTCATAGTCTTTTTCATGGGGTTTGTAATGGTGATGGTGGGTAATTTCATTTTTTTTTCTAGAAAGTAGTCACTACTGAAGTAGTCTTTCTGGTTTTCCATTTTTTCTCTTTACTTTAAAAATAATCTCTTAGGGCACAGACAAACTTTTTACTCATGATATCATAGCAGAGTGAACTAGTAATATGTAAAGGCAGAGTTTAATTCTAGATATCCATTAAAATGAATTTGTAGCTCCTGTTTTTCTTTTCAAAAAGCAAAGATAGGTTTTGGCACTTACCGATGAATGAACTGAGTGACCATAATATTACCCTCTTTGAATGATCATTGTGCCACCACTGGACCTTAATGATAATTAATAGGACTTACTGGGTTGTCACGTCTAGCTGGCTATGTACTGGGCAAGCACAGCCTTGAGACTTGGTCTAGGTTATAGTCTGGAGCTCCTGCTATAGATACCAAAGATGAGACTTGAAATGGGAAAGGCATAAGTTACGTTCGGAAACCCCTGGACAGATAAACTTCCTGTCTATTTCAACACAACCGTGTCCTGTACCAGCTCTGTGTTTCTGGCCTAATCTCCTAAAACTCTCAGAGGGCATAAATGTTGTATTCTGGAGGCTTTCAGGTTTTAGGAGGTCTCTAACTTCCCCCTCCTTTCAAAGGGAAGACCAGGGTATGTAGTTGTTTGATAAGAATTAGAGCCCATTTGGTGAGAATAATATCAACTCAGATTTCCTGGACCTTATATGTACATTGTGTCATTTGACCCTCCTGATAATCCTTTGGGCTTCTGCATGTGTATGATACATCTAACAAATGTTAAAGGAAAAAGTTAAAGAAACTGTGATCCATAAACTTCCTACCTTAAACAAGTGCTCTTTTTTGCATGGTCTTTTAGTTCTTGATCACAAGTATGGTGAATGTTTTTGAATTGGCTTTGTTTCATTTAACATTACATGTAGAAACATTTTCTTTGTTTCCATATTCCTTTCACAACTTTTAATGGCTACATAACATTCCATTGGATGAAAATGATAACTTTTCATTTTTTAAGATTTGTTTTTGTCTTTGGCCTTTTCTGTGAAATAGATAATGCTATATAAACCTCTTTGTACATCTAGCTGGATATTTTAGTTAGATCACTTTCTTAAGCTCTATTCCTCAAAGCGCTGCTGGACTTACTCATGGGGTGGTGGTTTGCACACTGTGCCTGTATTCATTAAGTCCAGACTCCCAGTCGCACTAAAAGGTAGATGCTATTTCCCTCATTTTATAGATGGGGAACCACAAGCACAGAGAGAGAAATTAACTTGCCTAAGTCACAGAGCCAAGAAGTTGTGTTCCTGGGACTATAGCCAAGGTAATCTGGGTCTTCCAAGGTCCCTGTCCATAGCCACTCTTCCGTATTGGAAGCTGACTTGTCTTTCTGGGTGAGGTCAGCTTATGGAAGAGTGCAGGGAGTGCCTACACTGCCCACGGAGGTTGGCCATGCTTTCCCTGGCTCCCAAAGTACAAGGTTCTATGTAGGCCGCTGAGCATATGGCACCTTGAGGCAGGTCAAATCTGCTCCTGATAAAATTGCCTGGTGCTGCGAATGAACTCTTTCCAGGGGAACATGCCACGGTTTGTGTAAAGAGCCACATTGCGACAGTACCACATGCAGTGAGATCCTCTGAAGCTTGTCCTGGATCTCCAAATGGCCTTGCATTTTTATTCTGATCTCATTTTTTTAAAAGTGTGCCTCTGCAAGAATGCACTTAACGTCTCTGGGGACAGTGGCATTTTCTGCAACTCTGAAGTTCCAGGGATGGTCATTGTCACTTTCTGTGTGTTTGCTCCAGGTGGACTTAGCAGTTTCAAGCAGAACCATGAAAACCTCTGTGACAACTCCCTCCAGCTCCAAGAGTGCCGGGAGGTGGGGGGCGGCGCATCTGCAGCCCCCAGCAAGCTACCTCAGTCCATCCCCACCACCCCTGACATCGAGAATGCGGAGCTGACGCCCATCTTGCCCTTCTTGTTCCTCGGCAATGAGCAGGACGCTCAGGACCTGGACACCATGCAGCGGCTGAACATCGGCTACATCATCAATGTCACCACTCACCTGCCCCTCTACCACTACGAGAAAGGCCTGTTCAACTACAAGAGGCTGCCGGCTACTGACAGCAACAAGCAGAACCTGAGGCAGTACTTTGAAGAGGCTTTTGAGTTCATCGGTAACTATCTCCCAAGGGGACTTCTCGTCTTCCACCTTCCTTGCCCCAAAGCTTTTGCTTTGATATCAAGCCCAAGGTTTATGCCTGCGTTGCCAAAAAGCTGCTCTGGGGTGTTTTCAGGCTTTGCCACCTGGTGTGGCCAGTGTTCTTCTCAGTCACGGCCCGTTGAACGAATGCATGGGAGCCCCTGGGATGGGTATAAAGAAACAGTGATTCCGTTTGGTGGGGAAATCCACATCCCTCTCCTTCTCAATGAAAAGATGGTAGGGATGCACACGGATATGTTCTGTCCCAGAATTTCAAAAGAAGTAATGGAGAGGAAAGCCCTGGGAGGCCAGAGCTGGCACTGTGGCTGTGGCTATCTGGTCTACCATGTCTGCCAGCGCTTTGCAAGAGGTAAAATACAGTGAAGACGATACTACTTCCAAACTTGCCCATTTTTCCCTTACCTGGGGCTGAATTCATCTGCACTTGGGATAGCTTCTTTATGCGGGGTTGAGGCAAAGGTGACATTTGCTGAAAGGCTGCTTCTGAAGAATGTTTTGCAGTAGAACAGTGCTGTCCTGAACATCTTCTACATGTCACATCAGCACAGGGGAGACAGGAGTGGAGGGCTAAGTTGTTTTTCCTTTCTACTTGCTTTGTCTCCCTTCTGAAACACTGGGTAGCAGAAGGGTGTGAATGTGAGCATTAGCGAGATGGTACTAGATTTCATAAGACTTGCCCCAAAGTCGGAAAGACCAGGTTGTGTAGCCTGAGTAGTTCCCGAGGAGTGGAATTCTAACAACAGTTGACTTTAATCTCCAGAAGGAAGTAACCACCAAGCTAACCCTAATCCTAACTTTAATTTTTGCGGCTTCTATAGCCTTGAACTGTTTTAAGGCTCAAATTATCATGTTGGGGGGACAACTGGGCACCTAGCAGAGGCTCCAGTTTTTTTTTTTTCAAGTGACTCCAACTTTCATTACCACAAAAAGGTGATCCACTACTTTTCTCAAATGTTGTAGCAGGTTGTTACTGGCCTCTGTCCCAGGAAGAATGCACTCATGTTTGGTGCTCCTTTATCAGGAAAAAAAAAAACCAAAAACAAAACCTTGGGTCTGGTGGATTTGCTATAGAGTCGGCAGTTCTGGTCTCGTCACCCAGCTGTTTTCCTGGCTAATTCTGCCTTCCATGCAGGACCATGGACTCTTCCGTCTGGAAGCATAGTCTGGGTGGTCACTGAACTCAGAAAAATAAAGTGACTTCTCCAAGATTGTAAGAATTGTAGTGTCGGAGAAGGGAGCAGAATGCAAAGCTCTTGACTCCAAGACAGGGGCCTTTCTACAATACGCTGGGGCAGTGTTCCCAATGCTGTTAGTTCCTGAATGGCAACTAACTAATTTGTGGCTGCAAAGACACCTTAGATTCTTTATTAATTATATTTGAATCAAACTTTGAGCCCTGAGGAAGAACTATTTGTCACCGAGTAGATGAGGAGCTTTCTGGTTGATATATGATGTTATGACTGCAATTTTATCTGACTTAATTCCAGCTGGGGGAAGTTAAGAGATTGTTTTCCATTTAATGAGTAGCATCAGACATGCTTGTCCCAACAGGATTTCAAGCAAGGCCTCTGCATTCCTCATACGCTATTCAGGCTTATCTGATCTTTTAAAAAAGGAAAACAAAACAAGTAACAAAGAGCATTTAACCTGAAGAACAATTTGGCATCACAGCCTGTATAGGCACAATGTTATTTTTGTTGTTATATCTTTAGATAACTGAAAGCAGCAGTTTTTGCAACCATGATGACATTTACTGAGAGTCTAATACAAACTAAGCAGAGTGTATGTTTAGGATTTAACTATGCCTATTTATTTATTCCTGAATTGGATGATATTATTCCCACATTCCCTGAGCCTTGTTACTGAGTATTCCTCCCAGTATGCAGGTGACTCACACTAGCCTGTAGTGGAACCAATGGTCAAACCTAGCACTTTGCAGCGCATAGTGGAGGTCAATGAATAGTGTGTGCTCAAGGGAAGAAATTGCAAAAGGGAAATACTTTCTTCAGATACTTTTATCTATGAGAAGTAAGCTTAATTCACAGATTTTTAAGATGGAACTTTGCATAATGTTAGTTTTCTCAGTCCGCTGCTGGGTAGTCAATAGAACTAGTTTAACTTAGGGGCAGCTGGCTGGCTCAGTTGGAAGAGCATGCAGCTCTTGATCTCTGGGTCATGAGTTCAAGCCCTGCATTGGGTGTAGAGATTACTTAAGTAAATAAATAAGCCAAAAAAAAAAAAAAAAGTGGTTTAAGTTAGATCACTCCTTCTCACTCCCCTCCCGTACTTATCATCTACTTGATATTCCTTCAGGGATGCTTTCTTTGGGACGCCTTCTGGTCTAGAAGTGTCATTAAGAATCTGTTTAGGCAGTGCCCATAAGCTATTCCTCTGAGCTTCTAATGTATCTGAAAACTTACAAAGTATTGCTACTTTCAGTTGCTCTGATTTCTGGGCCACCATTAGAATTCCTCCATCTTTGTCATCACCGCCATGTTGGAAGAGCATTCGGGGATGCAGGGGGGTTGGACAGTTCAGTGCAGGTGATGCCTTGTGCCTAAGTGCTGGAAGTCTTGAGCTACATTTGCAACAACAGGCTTTTCTGGTAAGAAGCTGAACATAGTTGCTTTCTAGTTGGGTTTCATTTCTCAAATCTCAGAGTTTAGTAAGGCTGGAATCCTTATCTATTTAATACCAGTTCCTGTACAGAACAATTCTATAATATAAAGAAAGAAATGTTTTGTTTTGTTTTCTTCCTCTATCACAGCTGGGAGAGACATTGTTAACAACACGAGTTTTGATAAACCATACAACCTAGTGATTGAAATTAACATCCTTTATCAAAAGGGTCTACTTAATCCGTGGCTTGCTTCACAAGCTAGTTAACTGTGCTGTAACTCTGGCTGCCCTAAGTGGCCACCCCCTGTGCAGCGAACTGTTTCTAGGAATGATTCCTTCCCCTCGTCTTCTCTTTAAATGGAGAAATGTAAATTCTTATTCATGCTAATATTACTTTTAGCCACTTCCGGAGGTTGCAGCATAAGTCCATACGATTAACTAGTAAATTATACTTTGTTTTAAAGCCATTTGAATTTATTTATTCTTTACTCTTTACGAAAGAGAACGTTGTCAAGTCTGGATGAAAGCTAATCTCTCTTTTTCCATATCTTTCTTCCTTCCTGCACCTCTTGGCTTTCTCTCTCCTTTCCCAGAGGAAGCTCACCAGTGCGGGAAAGGGCTTCTCATCCATTGCCAAGCCGGCGTGTCCCGTTCGGCCACCATCGTCATCGCATACTTGATGAAGCACACTCGGATGACCATGACTGATGCCTATAAATTTGTCAAAGGCAAACGACCAATTATTTCCCCAAACCTTAACTTCATGGGGCAGTTACTGGAGTTTGAGGAAGACCTAAACAATGGCGTGACACCTCGGATCCTTACACCAAAGCTGATGGGCGTGGAAACGGTCGTCTGACACAAGTCTGGACGAAAGGATGACTGGTCTCGGTTAAGAGACAGAGAGAAAGAAGGATGGATTCTTTTTTTCCCTTTTTCTTTCTTTTTCTTCTTTTTTCTTTCTTTCTTTTTTTTTTTTTTTAGATGGGGGTCAAGTTTGTGAATGGAAACAAAACTTGTTTAAAAACTTTTTATTTTTCACAAGTGTGAGAAGAAATTATCTTTTGATGCCGTTGAGATTTCCTTCCCTCGAACTGATAAAGCAGGGAGGCTAGAGCTAGAGTAATTTTTTAAAGCCAACAATAAAAATATGATAAAACTCATTTCTTCCCCCCTTTTCCTTTTAAGCTATTTGTAGAGTTGATGATTAAATAGTCTGTGCAGGTTCATAGACCGAAGATACTACAACTTAAACAAATTAAAAAGAACCAAAAGTAAGAGACAGAAAAGACATTGAATCACAAAGGCCCAAGAGCTGCCTGGGCCACCAACACAGGAAAAAAAAAAACAACCCAACCAAACCAAGCCCTGTAGTACTCACTGGTGCAAAGAGAAAATCAGGGCAGCTTAAGTGGTCTAAGAACCCTTCACATTCTTAAAGAGACAAAAGATACTGTTGATTTTGTGTGTTTCATACTCTGGATTATCCCCCCCCTTCTTTGGGTTTAAGAGATTTTTTTTTTTTTTTTTTGAAATAGCGAGGAGCTGACCATTATACCATATGCCTTCACTGGCTTCTTGTGCAATAATACGGTGTTTTGAGTGTGCAAACAAGTTAGAGCTGGCAGTCGACAATAGACAAATAGTGCAAATTTGCCAGCTTGGAGATAGAAAGGAATTCAATAAAAATCAATTACTTTCCTTCCCACCTTTTCCCTAAATTTTTTTTTTTTAATTTGATTCTGGTTACAGTGCCATAAACCTTGTTACATATGTATATCAGAATGTAAAAAAAAAAAAAAAAAAAAAAAAAAAAAAGACAAAAATTTATTTAAAAATATTTTTCGCAAAAAAAAACTTGATGTGTTTCTGTTGATTGTGTAAAAATTTATTTTCATTATATAAATGAAACTCATTTTGGGATGTGTCTTTTTTCCTCCTCTTTCACTCAACTCAGGTTCAAGCATCTCTTACCTCTGGTAACTTGTACATGTAACATACTTGGAAATACACACGTTTTTATAAGGGGAAAGTGAGATGAGGGAGGGAAAATATTTTCGGATCCCAGTGTGACACAGAGAGAATTAGCAAGGAAACCAAAGGGCTCAGGTAATCAATCTGCCTGGTTATCATCCCCCCTGTTCTCTTAGATCTCTACCCTCATCAGCAAATGCAATTTTCCGCATAGGGAAAAACCTCAGGTGAAGTCACTTAGAGGGATGAGGGGGATTCTACTCCAGCCTTTGAGTTCTGGTGACAGGTCACTGCCTGATTGATTGGTTAGAATTCTGTGACCTTTCCAGTGGCTGGCTGAGAAATATTTGTGACCATCCGCCATTTAGGGTTTAGATAGTCCCTCCCCTGCCCTCTTGCCACTCCCCTTGTCACTTGTTCACTTGACATCTTTTGGGTGACACTAACCACAGAGAGTGCAAGGCAGCAAATGGAGCTCAGCATCATGAATACAACTTTCTTATCACACTTGGTTAATACATAGATGGTGTTTCATGGGTTCCCAATGCAGAGAAAAGAGGGCATGGGGCTAGGGGAAGAGTATGATCTTAATGTTTTCTACATTTTATTAAAATACATGTCTAGAGGGACTTGGCCAAGGAGAAGATTCACAGCAAACTGAAATTTGCCTGGGGTGAGTAACAGAATTAAAGAGTCTGGGCATGTCCAGTGCTAGATGACTACGTTTGACCTATTTTTGCGAACATTGCTTAGAACTGCCATAACATAGTATTTTTTGACATTTATTTTTTAAATAGCTTTTCTACTGGAAGTGAAAAAGAAAAGTGAAGACTGAACTTAACAGGAATTAACTGAGAGCTGTTTGAATTATTTTTACGACAAAGAGTTAATCAGGTGAAAAGTAAATTTCTCTTACGGTGTTTTCTGTTCTTCAGACTAATAATTCCCTTGGTGCTACAGCATATTTAAGAAGTCAAGTTGTTATGTGATTAGTGATTTAAAATACATGGTGATTTACTAGGCATTTCTTTTCGTTTATTCTAAATCCAAATGTTAAATTTCTGATAGAGTGTAAGGTTTTTGTTTTTGTTTTTGTTTTTTCCTTTCCTTTCCTTTCTTTTCTTTTTTCTTTCTTTTTTTTTTTTTTTTTTTTTAGCAAAACAAGAAGAGAAATCAGTACAATTTCTGTTCTTTAGCTGCATGGAAATGATTTATGCTTTTTGAACTTGATGATTTTGAGAGTAAGACTGTCCCGGGGCAGACAGGAACCCTGCCAGCCTGCATACCGAGAATTCTGAGAGAGACTCCAGTCTTTTTTGCTAATCTGTTTTGAGTCACTTAGCCTCCATTTCTTCATGAGGAATTTGAACCACTTCATGAAAATAAAATGGATTAACCAAGCTATTGCTGTCAAAACCAGACTCCCCAGGTTTCTGGGCTTCACTAGGTGCCTCGGCTAACTGGGGAATAATTGAGTGTTGTCTTCGAAACAGTGTCTCTGACTGACTGAAGCATACATCATTCTCAGCATCTGGCAATGATGGTTTTGTGCTGAGTGAATTTAGTGATTCAATAGAGTAAATCTGTTACATACAGATTCAGCAGATAGAGCTGGCACTGTTACCTTAAGTTGAACAGAAAAGTAATTTCTATGTACATTTATTTCAACAGTTAACACTTTTCTAATCAGTGCATATTAACCAGGATATGATGCTCGCCTTTATGCCAGCTGCTTTTGGATCAGGACAAGTGGGCAAAAGGTGGGGCAGAAAAGCTGACAAGTAGAGAAATGTACACGGGAAAATAGCAGCAATCACACAAGGACAATACAAGAGGAAAGATGAGCTTCTGTAAAGGAAATAAAGTGTGGCAAAGAGAGAATTGGAGATTACCGTAAAACAAAAATAAAAAGCTATATTAGAATGAAGAACTGGGACCTGAGTCACACTTCAGAAGTTGATTAAGATAAAATACTGATAAATTGCTCTAACTAGATCTTCTGGATGATGAACTATCTGGTGAGCCACACAGAATAGAGATAAGCAATATGGCTTTTACCTTGCTTGTGAACAGGCTTTTGTAGATAAACCACAACATTTTGTCTTTATGTTTTAGTCCCCAAACATAAAATAGCTGATCTCAGGGAATATGGGTTGATGTTTGGTTTCAAGCTCTAATCGGACACAGTCATTATATATGGATGTGAACAGAAAATGAGTATTGAGAAGTGGGCCCCAGAAGAATGGGCAGGAATAAAGCATTTGGAAAAAAAGACATCCTGCCCCTATGGAGGTGGTAGACTGCATGACAGTTGCTTTCCATGGTTCCTGACTTCCTTTTCCGTGAGAACCTTTGTCAATGTTCAAAGGTTCTGTGAGAACCTTTGTACAATGTCAAGACACATGTATCAAGGTGTGTGTTGCATGGGAAGTGGAATCTGGAGAAAGATCTAGAACCCACATTGGCCTTTCAGCAATCTCAATGATGTGGGTTACTTTGGAGAAGGGTCTGGTGCCCTTAGCAAGGGAGCTGAATGCACACCTGGTACAGGACTTGTGAAACTGAAGGAGGAATAATGGAGTAATAACAGGTGCTGCCCCAAGCCTAGGTGAGCCAGCAGATCAGTGAAATTGTGCTGTCGACCATATTGCCTGGTGCCCTCTTCAGAGCATAGTGGCTGCTGCTTCACTTCCTCCTTCCAAATCTCATGTAGATTTCTCTGAAAGCTCACCTTAACCCAGTGTAAAACACGAAAGGGAAATGCAGTTTCTCATTTAGCTAAATTGATACTGTATGAAACCACCACATGCCATCCCTGCCAAGTTGGCATCCACCTACACTTCTTTTAACCATATACAACTTCCAGGCAAAGACACAGAAAAAATGATGTTTCTCTCTAATAAGATGCAGCTGTCACTTCTACACTTACAACCCTGTCTCCAGAAAGGATACATAGCTCCACGTATTGTGACTTAACCCATCTTTGAGTGAAGTTCACTCCTCCTCTGGTTGAGATCCACTCTGCCTTTGATAACCTGTAATTTAAATGCTGAGATAAAAGGGTATGATAAATAGAATTATGTTTGCCCAAAAGATGTGTTTTTGAAATTTTAAAAAACCCCAGACCTCTCGTAAATGATCTTATTGGAAATAAGTGATCTTATTTGGAAATAAGGTCTTTGCAGATATAATCAAATTCTTAAAGCGGTCATATTGGATTAGGCTAAATCAAGTACTGCTGTCCTCATAAAAAGAGGGAAATTTGGACATACGCAAAGGATCAAATGCCATATGATGAGGGTGGTGGAGATTGGAGAGATACATCTCAAATGCAGGAACACCAAAGGCTGCTGAATTGTCCCTCAGAGCTTCCAAATGGAGCTAACTCTACTGATACCTTGATTTGGGACATCTAGGTTCCAGACTCTAAGAGAACAGATTTCTGTTGTTTTAAGCCACTCAGTTTGTGGGACTTTGTTACAGCAGCCCAATGAAACTAAAAGAAAAGATAGCTACCTTTACCAAATTTTATTTTAGATGAGCTGGAGGAGAAAAAATTAATATATAATCAAATTTATTTTTATAAAAGTAAGAAATATTTGTAACTCTTACCACCCTACTTTCTACAGCTGATCATATGGCTATAGCTGATGTTTCTAACTGCCTTCTTTCATTAATCATTCCATAAACCCTTTGTCTTCAAGTACATCACCTGGTCATGGTTCCTTGCCTGTTGGGGTGACCTATCTCTTCACCTTTGAAGGATTGGAGCTTTTGGCAGTCCTGCCTGCATTGGGTTGTTTTCCATTTACTTTTGTGGCAGGACGTAAGAGTGTAAAATGTGCCTTTCATCCAGATATACTTCTCACTCTTATTGTCTAGTAGTGATCCAATTTCTCCCTGATGGTCATAATTACCCCCACCAGCTCAGTATCCCCATGTCTGTTTGTTGGTTCTTTAGCATGAGAAGCCTGGGGTGGCCAGCATTCCATTATCAACTTTCAGTTTAATGGAACTATTGCTGGATCTTCTAGAAGAAACACCTGTCCCTTGGGAATTCAGCCTTCTAGACCAGCAGAACCCAGAGTTGCAGGGTAGGCAGAACAAATTTTGCAAGTGGATCATGAGAGGTAATGGTGATTGAAGCTTTTTCTATTTCTATTCCTTGATTTTGGAACCCCCAATCCTGGATAAGGGAGAAACAGCAACATACATTGGTTGACAATTTCCTGCACCTTGCAGGGACATTGCCCCTATTCCAAAGAGTGTCTTTACTCACATAACACAGTAACTGAATTGTCAAAAGGACCATTCCACCTCTCCAGAGTGATGGATAACTTGGTAAGACTAGTGAATTCCATCAGTATGAACTTGTTGCTACACTTCATTTGCTGCAAAATAAGTTCCTTGGCCATAAGCAGAGAGTTATGAAATACCATGATGGGGAATAAGACATAACAATTCTATAAGTCCACAGACACTGATTTCAGCAAAATCATCTCAGGCCATCCTTCATATGGAAGGCAAATCCATATGAAGAATAAGTTTCTATGGAGTGAGAGCAAAAGATTTCCTCTTCCATGACAGAAATGGTTCAATGTAAGTAACTCACCACCAGAGGCTGGCTGATTCCCTAGAAATGATGCTATTTCAGGGGCTCAGTGTGGGGCTCTGCTTTGAGT
The DNA here is from genome assembly GCF_011764305.1 of Mustela putorius furo. Classification (NCBI taxonomy): domain Eukaryota; kingdom Metazoa; phylum Chordata; class Mammalia; order Carnivora; family Mustelidae; genus Mustela; species Mustela putorius. The sequence continues at coordinate 19,978,236 of NW_025421402.1, read as the reverse complement.
GGGTTGGATACTCAGCAGTGGCTAGAGCTGAATCAGTCATGGTGAGTAGAAATTTGTGTTGCTGAGCACACACATGTTCTCCATCTCTGCCACCATGACTACCTTGCTCATGATCCCATTGGTCAAAGATAGTGACTACAGAAATGGACCTGACAGGTCCACAGAATGTGTCTTCTTGACCATTATTGAAATCCTTCTGTGTTGAGCCTGAGATTTGCTGAGTATTCGCATGGGACATCCTATGTCCATTGAGAGAGTCCCATCCATTTACTTCTTCCCCAGACTTTCTTATCAGCAATGTTCCAGTCATGTTTCTTCCAACTCCCTGATCATCCATCTAAACCATTAGCCACTGCCCATGAAGCAATGTAGATTCTTACCTCTGGCTATCTTTCGTTTTAGATGCAATGATCAGTCAGGGGTACTGCTAGAAGTTCTGTTCACTGAGGAAATTCTCCTTCATCCCTGTCCTGGGCCACCCCAGAGTGCGATTGTAGTGATATAATGATTCACTTTGGATGATACCAGGATTTTACACAAAACTTACCATAAACAAAGTCAAATCTTTTCCTTTGGGTCACTGGTCAGAGAACATCCCATGAGGCCACAAGTGTGAGTTCCAGCATTAAAGACCATGGGTATCTGGATCACTGGCTCATTCAACTTCTTCTACCCAATCTCATAGATCCCACATCTACTTGATAGTGAAATATTGTTATTCATGTCCAACATAGAGGTTTGGTGGGTTGACAATAGTTTTTCATGGTTAGTTCAGGTTGCATTATAACTTGATAGTCCATGACTAAGCTTCCAGTTTCAAACTGCTATTCAAAAGAAGAACAGTTTTTCTGAAGAAACTGTCACAGTTTGTCTTCAAGATCCTAAATATGTGCTCTGATTTACCTAGCAGGTGAATAGCACTATACAGGATCCCTGTCTAACACGCATAGTTCCAGCACTGTGGGATATACTGGATCTAGACAGAAGAGCAGCTTGCATGACAGCCTTGAACTACTGCAGAGACTTTTCTTGTTCAGCACCCCCCTCACAATTAGTGATCTTTTATGGCACTTGTAAGTGGATTGGACTAGCATGCTCAAGGAGGTATATGTTTCCTTCAAAATCCAAAACATCCCATTAGACATCACGCTTTTTTCTTAATGCTAGAAAGAGTCAGGTGCAGCAACTTCTTCACATTGAAGTAATACCTTGGCACACTCCAAAACACTAGACCTCTAGAAATTTCACTTGGTGAATGCCTCTGAATTTTGTGGATTTCTTGTCCTCTGATATGTAAGCATCAGGATGCCTGGGTGGCTCAGTTGATTGAGCATCTGCCTTCAGCTTGGGTCATGATCCCAGCGTCCTGGGATCAGCCTGGAGCCTGCTTCTCCCTCTGCCTTCTGCTCCCCTGCTTGTGCTCTAGCTCTCTCTCTCTCTCATTCTTTCTCTGGAAAAAAAATAAGTAAACAAAGCTTAAAAAAAAAATAGAATAGTTACCTCATCCTCATCAGCAGGTATAGTCAGCATGATATTAACATACTGTACCTACATGATGTCTTATGGAAAGGATAGTCATGTATGGCCCTTGTGGACTAAATTATGACATATTATAGTTATGGTTACTGTAGAATTACACTAAGTTTGAGCTTGGACAGTGAGAGCATATTACTGATCATGCCTGCTGAAAGCAAATTGCTTCTGATGGTCTTTACCAGGGGTTAGCAAATACTTTCATTTCATTTAAAATAAATATTTTAGGCTTTGCGGGGCATATCATTTCTGCCATGACTATTAATAACTATTCTGTTGTAGCACAAAAGGGCCAGAGACAATAAATACATGAATGAACATATAACTGTGTTCTAACAAAATCTTATTTACAAAAAAACACTGTAGCCTGGATTTTACACATGGGCTGTAATTTGCCAACTCCTGGTCTTTATTAACAAGTATAGGGAAATAAGTATCTCTCAGATCAATAATACTTTTGTGGTGTCAGGAGCTGTGTTGATTTCTCCCATCAATAAAAGCACATGTGGAATAACAGCTTTAATTAGAGCCAACCCCTGATTGAAATCTTAAAAACCTGTTACCATTCTTCAAAATTCATCTGTTTCTGCATAGGGCAACTATGAGAGATAAATGGGAAAAAAACAAGAATCACCATCCCTGCATCTTTTTTTTTTTTTTTTAAGTCCTTGTTGGCAGTCCTAATCTCCACAATCTCTTTGGAGTGCAATATTGCTTTTTGTTTACTATTTGGCATGTAAACTATTTTGCTGTAAACAAAGTGCTGAAAAACTTGGTGACTTAAAATAATAACAGTAATTTGCTTTATTCATGAAGGGGAAATTCAGCTGGGTTCAACAGAGACAGTTCATCTCTGATAAACTCACCAGGATAAGAAATGTCATCTGGGATAAAGAATCTACTCCCAAGATGTCTTGTTCAAGTACTTCTTATATTTGCCTTGGATCTCAGGCATGGTTTTCCAGGGGATATCCTGGCCCCTCATCACAATGGCCTCTCCATGGGGATGTTTGGGCTTCCTGAAAACATGGCAGCTTTTTTTCAAAAAGCCTGGTGAAAAGCTGCAAAACTTCAAAATCACCTAGATACAGAAGTCCCATTATCAAGTGAATCACTAATACGAGCCCAGATTCAAGGAGAGGGACATTATACTCCACGTCTCTATGACAAGAATGGCAAAGAATTTGTAGCCATCTGCAATCCATCACTGTTCCTTGCACAACAAAACCAATATGTAGAAAAGTAAGGAAACAGTAATGTGGGAATGATGGTAAAGAAAGGAATAATGTTAGTTTTCTGCATAAACTACCTTAAATAATGTCGTAGCTCAAGGATAACATGTGAACTCCACTCTTGACCCAAAGATTATCTTTTTCTATCCTCGAAACCCAAGTCCTAAGGAATGGAGATAAAGACACCAGAGGAGAGTTATATTGATATTATGGTTTTATGTGCATCTTGTTCCCATAGGCGTGTTGGTTTCTTAAGAACTAAATAACCCATTTTCTTATTTTATCCAGATAAGACTTCTATGACATAACAGATTTTTGGAGTGACTGCTTTGAGAGGTATTTTATATTCCATAACTCACAGCTAATTCTTTGAACTGCCTTTTCCTCCCTTTGGCTTGATATACTATAAAGACAAATCTGAATGTTCCTCAAGGGGGAAGAAAAGTCAACATAGATGTTGTATCTATGTGTGCTATTAGACAATGTCTAAAGTCTTAGTGACCAAACTACTGGCCTGTTATCAGAACCTGGAATAATCCCTTACCACTGGGAGAATGGATGCCCCACTTGGGTACACAGAGCATGAGTTTTTGGCCTTTGTGTCTTAGTTCTTGGATTCTTATTAGTCAACTGTGGGATCTGGGAAATAGTCTTTGCTTTATCTTTGTTTACTCAGAAGTAGACCATGAGGATGAATTCCAGAACAAGTAGTTGAGTAGGTGATCTCTAATAAAGCCAGTAGGGGAGAGGGGAACTGACATTGGGTAGGGAAAGAAGCCAGTGAAGAATAAGTTATCAACGGTTACCATTGTGAACTGGAGCTTACTTCCAGTGTAGAACATGAAACTCAGAATTATCCTCTCAAGAGGTGAAGGAGCCGGGGAATTTAGATGAAGGTTAATTGGGTAGGGGAGGAAGCATCAGTTCCTGGCACTTCTAGTCTTAGAGGGCAGGCAGAGTGACCAGAGAAAGTCCTTAGGAAAAAAGTCACAGTTCCTGGCACTTAAAAGTCAGGCTGACCTGTCTTCCTGGAAATGGTTGCAACAGGGAATAGGAAGAGTGCTTGACTCTATATACTCTTATTGGCCCCACAGCTGTTGGAGTAGACCAGTGGTTCCTTGGAGGTCCTCGACCTTTCAACCAGACACTGAGTCCCAATGAGAATAGATATTTAAAGAAGAATAGGACATCTCCCTGTATTCATTCAAAAACCCAGAATGTCTACTTGTCTTCTCTCTCATTCCATTCATCAATTTTATATATATATAAATGTAGTATATATAGTATATATACTACATATATATGTATAGAGATTTACCTCTATACATATGTATATATCAGATTAGGCCCTATGTCCTGCATTCTTCTAATTCTTATCTCATTTCTCTCTCATCCTTTTTACAAAGAGTTAAACTTGCTAAATCACCGTCGACTTCCAAAGGATATTTATTGGATCTATATTATTCTATTGATCATTGGCTCTGTACATATTCAGACTCAAGGCCTGGACACTTGATTTTTCTCTTTCCTTCGCCTTGCATTCAGTCAGCCCATGAACCATTCAGCACCTGTTTCCAATGTTTATTTATTCATTAATATCTGTGCCCCTTTGTCATGGAGTGCATTGTTTGGGGGAGAGGGCAATTGAGGAGATGTGGTTGAAAAGAATTCTCTAAAAGCCAGCTGTCTTTGGTGACAGGATACAGAGGAGGTGTTTATCATGAGGCTGGCTGAGCATCCCACAAACATATCTGACATATAGTTCCTTTAAGAAATGTTTAAGTGACAATTATTTCCTTCTGAATCATTTTATGAGTGGATAAATCTTGAGTTCAAAGGAGAAGAGAACACTTAAGCCATTTGCTCCTTTATCACCACTGTTTTCATTAGAAGGTAAGTGTTTTCTCTCCAGGACAAATGTCAACTGACATGTCCTAGAACATCAAACAACACATTTTTGTTCTTAAGGTTTCCTTTCGTATAATAAAAAATACGTAGGCTTAGGAGTCATAAATCCTGTGTGACATTGACCAACTCACTCAACCCCTCTGAGTCTTAGTTTCCTACTTCACATAGTTGTGAGGATTAAATGACTAAGGGTGGGCAAAGCACCCAGCATAGTGATGAATACAAAGCTAAGAGACTGATAAATGTTACTTCTTGAAGATAAGAGGTTTTGTTAGAAAATGATTCCATTTTCCCAGATCTACTAAATCACTAGGGGATCCACTCAATCATATATTTTCAAAAATTTATTTTATTGAAGTATAATTGACATACAATGTTATATTAGTTTCAGGTATATAACATAGTGATTGGATAATTTTTAAGATTGGTTGATTAATTGATTGATTTGAGGTGGGGAGGGGCAGAGGCAGAGGAGAGAGAGAGAATCCACAACCAGATCCCCCACTGAGCAAGGATCTTGTTCCGGGGCTTGATCTTATGACCCAGAAATCATGACCTGAGCCTAAATCAAGAGTCAGGAGCTTAATGGACTGAGCCACCCTGACACTGCACCATTAGATAATTCTGTACATTACTCAACACTCACCACCATAAGTGTAGTCACCTTACAATGTTATAATACTATTGACTATATTCCCTATGCTATACTTTTCATCTCTATGACTTATTTATTTTAGAACTGAAAGTTTGTACCCCTCAATCTCCTTTATTTCTTTCCTTCATCTCCTCACACCCCCCTCCCCTCTGGCAACCACCAGTTTGTTCTTTGTATTGAAGAGTCTATTTGTTTTTGTGTGTGTGTGTGTGTGTGTGTGTGTGTGTGTGTGTTTATTTGTTTTTGTTTTGTTTTGTTTTTAGATTCCATATATAGTGAACTCATATGGTATAGAGAGTCCAGAAATAAACCCACACTATTTGACCAATGAAACTATCATGAAGGGGGCAAGATATACACAGAACAATATTTTACATGTTGTAACAAATTAAGGGAATCTAGAGAGGCAGAGGCAAAGACCAAAAGAAGAGAAGAGTACCCTACTATTGGTGTGTTACCTCTTGTTCCTTCTGTCTCAGTTCCCAAGGGGTCCTCCCAGAGACATTTCCTTTTTCCTAATCTGGACATGAGCGCCTGGAATTCTCACGGCAGTGATTTTCCCCAGCTAGAAAACACTGTGCCTTAACATATATCCATGCATTTGTTCACTCAACAAACACTCACCTCATGTATAGCTTGCAGTGGCCCAAGGTATGACAAGGGCTCATCAAGGTTATACCCTTGGGAGGCCCGAAGCCCCTCCAGTAGTCTGTTCAAACTATACAGATGTCTGTTTACATGGGGCAAAGAGGCATTTGGGTTGCCCAAGACATCTAGTTCTATGTCTTCCTTATAGTAGGAGCTCAGTAAGAAATCAGAACATTTTTATCCCATTGGTTGTTTTCATCTGAAACAGTTGTCAGCTCACAAAATTTCAGAATATTCAAAAATCGGCTTTCATGAGCTGGTGTGAGCCAGAGTATTTATGTGAGATAATATTCAAAAAGCTATCCTCTACCTCATAAAGCTGTCATGGCAGGCAGCACCCCAAAGATCTATTTTTCTATCTTTAGCTAACTTATAGCTGTCTTCCCTTCTTCAGGATGGCAGGGAGAAAATTGTTGGGTAGAAGTGATAGACGGGACAATGTCAGAATCAGTGACAGACTAACATAATTATTATTATAATTGTAATGTGCTGCATATAAATGGCACTTTCTTTCCAAAGGTCTCACAACGCTTTTGTAAATATCTCTTTTAAATTCAAAAGTACTTACTGAAGAAGGCAGAGCAAAATATAATTATGTTAGAATTTTACTCTGACATACAATTCAGTTCATATAAAGTGGACTTCCTGGTAGCTGAATTATTGACATACACATATGGATATTTTTATGGCATATTTTTGACAAAGGGTGTCCCATGGTATGGATCTTTGAGGAGAGCATTAAACAGAGGTGCTAACACATTTCCACGTAATGGGGGGGACAATTGCCAGGAAGCAGATGGAGATGAAAAACAAGAACCAGCATCTCTCTACCCCCAGCCCCACATTCTTGCTAGAGGTATTTTAAACGACATGGCTCCAGAACTCTAATAAAAAACAAAATATTTTGTTTCTGGAATAGCAAGGGAGGCCAGAAGTATTTTTGTCAGATGGCAGGTATATAAGAAATATTCAATCCAAAACAAATACCTAAGACAGAAAGCAGGCAACAGGTGAGCCAGGGAGTGGCAGGTGGGGTGAAGGCATAGCCTATGGGGTCCCTTCTCCTTCCCTCTTTTGGACCACTACACAGATTATAAATAGACTTCAGGTGACTGTGAACCCTCAGAACCACATATAAACTGTGTATGCATAGAAACACATTCATTACGGTGATGGTGTCTATACTCTACATCAGAGCTTTCGGCGGTCTTTTAACCATATGAGTGAAGAACTCCCTAGAGCCTAGAGAGATGTCTTGAGGATATGGATTTGACACTGCTCCTAGACGTGACCCTCCACATGTCACCAACTTCCATATAATTTGGACATTGCCTTTCCCTCCCGGTTCTTCTCAGCCATAGGACTTGAGTAACTACATAGAGTGAAAAGATGGCACACATCTATCCCCCGGGTTTGGAGAAATGCAGCCCTTGCCCGTGTCTTAACAGTCCTTGGCAATCTGGAGAGTTCTAGACTCTCAGAGATGTCTCTATGTGTGAGTCTCTTTGCTGCTCACATGGGTGGCTTCAGATGGGTCTATGTGGTTGCAAAATTGGTGTGACAAAGTGCTCCAGGGGTTGTGGAGTCTGTCACCTTTGGGAACTCTGCAGCTAAGAGAGGGTATCACATGGGTGGTTTTGATTGCCTGGAGTTCATCAAGTAAATAAAGTCTACAAAAAAGACACCCCATAATGTTTATCAAGATGGAGAAGCTGGGCCAGACTCACTGCTGAGCTGCAGTGGCCTCAAAGCCTGTTGTCTGGCTTTGTAGTGTCTTTAAGTCCTAAGAATGACTGTTGTTGGCCCTCAAGCCCCCGAAACACCTTGATAGACAGCAATTTCTTTGCTTACCTGAGGCAGCTGACCTCTGCTGAGGCCAGCTTCCACTGAAAATGGAGTCCTGTGGGTCTGCCCAGGATAGAGCGATATCTGATACCAGGCGGGGGCTTCAGGAGGCCCGGCCAACTTGGCAGGAAGGGAAAAGGGGTTCAGTGGAGACAAGGTATGCAGCTGCGGGAACACACCAAGCTGCTTCTCTCTCTTGAAGATGCCTGTCCCTGAGCTGTAGATTAGTGGAGAATGAGTCCCTATAATATCCAGGAACTGCAAACACTATTGAATATCCTAAATCAATTAAGAGAGCGCCCCCTGCCCTCCGCATCCAGAACGAATGACTTAACCCTCTTTAGGCTTGATGGATGAACAGGACTTGGCCCAGAAACTCACACAGGACCCTCAAATGTACACATCTCAGGGCTATGCCCAGAGGTCAAGTTGCAGAAAATCAAGAACTTCCAGACTGGATATTAGATGAGCTGAGACTACAAGGACACCGTCCTGGGAGGCTGAAAAGTTGTAAAATTTCCTGATTGTCAGGCATTAGGAAATCCAAAACAAACAAACAAGCAAAGAAAAAAGGAACAAATAAACAGAAGGTTAGGGAGACAGGCATTGCAGCAAATGACCTCACAACTTCCCCAGACTGGCTGAACTTATCTGGGAAGCCTCATTCATCCACCTCCTCCTCCCCCCTGCTCCCAGATACAAGGTGGTGAGCTTTCTGGAGAATTGCTCAAGCTCTGATGTTCCTACAGATGTGCTGAGTACCTTGTGCAGAAGCAGGTACTGATTCACTGAGAGATGAAGACTGAAATCCTACATTTTTACCCCACTTCCCAGGGTTCCAGATCTGGCTTTGGGCAGCAGGCCTCTGAGGACACATTATACAAAGAGGTCATTGCCACGGAGATAAGCGGCCACAGGAGCTCAGGAAAGCTCTCTCTCTTTGGGACCTACCTTGGGGGCTCTGCGGACAGGTGTGATTTCACTCTCCACACTCCAATTCCGAGAAAATAGAAATGGTAAGAAAATCTCTGAAATGGAGCTCATGATACTTGGTCCTTCTCAGCCCTTCATCATTATCATGGGAGCAGATCTTGATGGATGCTAAAGAGTTTCAAACCCAGAGTACTCTCAGCTCCTACTTTAGAGTGCCTTTTCGCAAGGATGCGAAACTGCCTTATAATGAATGACCCCCGTACCCGCAGAGCTATTTGGAGTTGGAGGGTGTCACTATAACTGTGTGCCATGGTCTCCCTCCTCACCCTCTGTTAGTTCTTTGTTTGTTTGTTTTGTAAGTGGTTCTTGTGCAAATACAAGATTGACAGACACGCCTCCGCACTCCCTCCATGCCTTGGGTCCTCAGCTGGGCTGTCCTTTTTAATGGGCTGGTGGCAGACCTGTGGCTTGGCTAATCAGGGCTCATAAATGTCAGGATGCTTTCCTGGGGCTGATGTGGTTTTTCCCTCCTGCATTGCATCTGACAGCCCTTGTTTGGCCACAAGTCCAGGGCACTTTCAACTTGAGTTAGGCAAGGCCCAAATCTTCCAGGTCAAGTTAAATCCCCTTTCACTGCTCTCCGAGTGCGAGTGCTAGCTGAGGGCACAGCGTATTCTCAGCACCAGAGGGACCGGCACAGATGGGGATGGCTCTGGGCTGATTCTCCTATATTTAACACGGCCCTAATTACCCACAGGTCTCTGAGTGAGGAGGGCTGATGAGCAGTTCAAGTTCGCTGCATAGAAATAGCCCCAGAATAGTTCCAGTGTTGTTTCTAATTGCAATGGATGAGCAGACTGGCTCATTAATCCTCCCCTATCAGCATGCAAACTGGCTGTCCCAGAATAGCCCTGATCTCAGCCAGCCCACAGCCAGCTTGGGGGCTGGTGGTTTGGTATCTATTTGGAGCGGGAAGGATCTCCTCCCCAGGGACGGGTGTGTATTGGGGAGTGAGGAGCAGCCTATGGATTCCAGACTCGTAGGTTAATGTAGGAACAGTATATGGAAAAGTGAAGATTACCATATGGGATCTGGGCAATTCGGGTTCATAGGAGCTGTGAAAGAGCCGAAAGATGTCCTTCACACATCCTCAGCTTGCTCTGGTAGACTGACCACTCTGTTCAAGGCCCCTTGCTCTGCCCTTTTGGTCTCTGCTCAGCATAAAATCTGTTATCAGTCATATACACCTTAGTATGAATGCGTTCCTGATAGGCTCCTGTGTGTTTATAGCTTTACAATCTATGGAGGTGGTTTTCCTTCACACACCCATTAGACCTATGCAGCAATCTTGTGAGGCTGGCAACGTCAGACATTACTTTACAATTCTCACCGTTCAAAAGAGGAAATTGAGGTGTGGCAAACAGCAGTGTGTGAGGCCCTCAAATCACACAGTTAGCAAATGACAGGTCTTGGACAAGAAATCAGATCTTTTCTCTGATAGTTCCGAGAAATACTTGTTTCCTTGTGAGAGAAATAGAATGTCTTAGTCATAGTTGCGATGATATATGGAAAGAGAAGGTTCTGGAATCAGTCAGACCAGGATTTCAATCTCTGTGACTTTTGCCATGTTGTGAGGATTAAATAAGACACTGCACATAAAGAACCCTAGTCAGCAAAGTACAAGTAAAAATTCCTTAATTCCACAATAATAAGCTATCTTGTGCTTTCTCTTGAGAAGAAGGAGACGAAGTTCACAGAATACAAGTTCATAAAGTTACATGTGAACCAGTCTTCCTTCCTTCTCTTTCTCTTCCTCCTTCCCTCTCTCCCCCTTCATTTCTCTCTCTTTCTCTCTCTCTCTCCCCTTCTACCTCTACTCCCACCGTTCCCTCCACAGCCATTCGTGCGAGGCTTTGTGGGAGACAACAGTAATTTGGAAGTCAAGTTGCCCTCAAGTTCCAGACCATTAAACCCAATCAACTGTCTTTTATATCCAACTGTCCCCGTGGTCTAAAGGCAAAGGAAAAAGAGATAAACAGAAAAAAGGAGGGTGATAAGTGAAATTTTGAGCTATCAGCTATTAGGCTCCAGGCACTGTTTGATATTCAATACATACATGTTTCTAGGTATGTATGTGTGTATAAATTTAATTTTCTCACACACACACACACACACACACCCATGAGGTATTCTTCACATTGTAGAGGAAAAGCAAAATTCAGAAAGGATAAATAACTCTCTTAAAATGTTAAGTTATTGTCTCAATGTATCAACCAATATCAGGAAGGAAAAAATACAGATGAAAACCAAAAATAACAGACTGGCCCAAGAACACATGAGTTGATGTAAATGAATACGGACATGCCATCTACAACCACAGACCTTCAGGGACTTGCGAAGATGTTCTCTTCCACAGGGTCCAGGCCTTCATGGCCTTTGAGGCCCATCATTGAAGTCACTACCCTTTGGAGCCTTTCCAGAGCCTCTGCTTCTCCCCTGCTCTGTGCCCAGGTATATTCATCCTTCCCACCTTTGTGGGCCCATTGTGTGCTGCACACACAGCGGTCCTGCCCTGCACGCACAGCCGTCCTGAGCTACACACATGGCTGCCCTGCCCTATACACGCAGCCATCCTGCTGGACTGTAATTTAACAGTTCAGGTGTCTGCTATCTACCTCTTGTGAACTCCAGAGGGATGACAACTGCAATGCCTGATAAATAACTGAGAAATAGATAGAAAGAGTCTAGTTCTAGATGATAGGCGGCCCTCTGCGGTGATAGCTGGAAGCTACTAAATACTCCATCTGCCCAAACAGTGTGTCCAGTCCTTTACACACCCTGTCTCATCCAGCCCTCATCACCTCCCTGTAGTAGGCAGCTTTGTCCCATGTTTTTAATAAATGGAGGCTCTGCACAGTCCAGAACCTCACTAGGTCAGGGTTGTGGAGAGTGGTGGGGGATAGGACTGGAAGGTCCATCTGCATTTCCCAAAGCCTTGCTCTTTAAACTCAGTGCTCAGCCTTCTCCCATGTCAACAGATGTTGGCCTCCTCCACTACTTGGATAACTGAATGAATGAGTCAAAGGAGAAACCAGGGGATGGGTGATCAGTGAATAATGTGAAAATGGAGGACTGTATCAGTTACCCCAACTCTTCTATTCTCTCAGCTTAAAATCCATCAGCAGTGGTTGGTACTGATCTTCTGAGGCTTTGAACAAGTTGGGCCCTCTGGAGGACTGGTGAGGTCCATTTCAGTACTGCCCACTCTGGACTCTCTCAGAACACCACCTTCCAGGACCAGAGCACTGTGGCCTTGTGGGATGCCTAAGGTTTTATTGTCAGGACTTATCAAAGTGCAGATTTCCATGGGAGGACTGGTGAGGTCCATTTCAGTACTGCCCACTCTGGACTCTCTCAGAACACCACCTTCCAGGACCAGAGCACTGTGGCCTTGTGGGATGCCTAAGGTTTTATTGTCAGGACTTATCAAAGTGCAGATTTCCATGGGAAGAACTGTATATGTATCCATTTTTGGCCATTGATCTCAACATTCCTCCTCCACAAATGTTTAAGAAACCTGGCGATTCACAGACCTGTACCCCTGGGGATAAAAATACATGTTTATAAAAAAATAAAAAATTAAAAAAAAACTGCAAAAAAAAAAAAAAAAGAGATTAACCTTAAGAGAAAAAAAAAAAAAAAAGAAGCACTGGTTTCCTGTCATTGCTCTAGCCAATTAGTAACACTGTGGTAGCTTATTTTCTCACAGTTCTGGAGGCTAGAAATCCAAAATCAAGGACTAGGTCACTAGAGCCACATCACGAGAGTCACTAGGGTCACAGGGACTAGGTCACTAGGACCAGAAAAACTCAGAAGTCCCTTAAGGAAACTCCATCCCTTGCCTTTCCAGCCTCTGGTGGCCTTTGGTGGCTGCCAGCATTCCTTGGCTTGTGGCTATGTCACTCCCTGGTCTCCTCATCACCTTTTCCTCCATGTAAGTCTAATTTCCTTCTGCCCCTCTCTTACAGAAACACTGGTGAAAGCATTTAGGCCCACCTGGACAATCCAGAATCGTCTCCTCATCGCAAGAGACTTAATTTATTCCCATCTATCAACACTTCATGCTATGACACAACATTCACAGCTTCCAGAGGTTAGGGGCTGCTATCTATAGGGGGAGGCACCCCTCGGTCACTGTAGGACACAGCGTCCAGGAGGAGACAAGCACACAGCTCCTCCCCAGGAATGCAGTCCCACAATGACTTAGGAGGATGAACAGTCCTGTGCTTTGGGGACCACAGTCCTGGGGTTTCCTAAGCCCCAGGAAGAATGAAAAAGAATAAACACCGAAGAAGGTAAAGGGATCTTTGGGCAGATTTCCAGCCCCAGTTTCCCCTGGAGAGAGGGGCTGAGGACGAGAAGCCTCCAGGGAGAGGTGTGAAGCGGAGGACAGGACACTCAGCCTGGGAGGTTGAAGTGTTCTGTGGGACAGTAAGGGGGTAATTAAGCAAAAGCCAATTGCCTGCCCCAAGTGGATTGCCTCAGAGTTTCGATGTGTTTGTTTTATAAGGTGATGGTGAGCTGTAATCTAAGGAAAAAGACACTGGAATTCAAATCCCACCAGTTCATGTGATTTCTACCAAAGAGCATGGTCTTTCTGACTTTCTTAATTGCTAACATAGCAGGGACATTACCACCTTAGGGAGTTACTACAAAGACAAAGGGGATGATAAGTATAAAATAGTGTAGAGGGCAACTTGTTACGCGGTGGACATACAAGAGACATTGGGTTTCCCTCTGATCCTGACTAGTATGTCCCCATGAAGATCCTTATACTTGTGGGTCTAGATTTCGGGGTTAGGAACTCTGGTAATGCTGAGGTGTAGCTTTCAAAATTCCATTGTAAGTGGTCTTACACTCACCCATAATGGGAAAAACTGACTACACCTGTGTGCCTTCTGATAGGAGGCTATGAGAATAACACATCTCTTTTGTCTACCAAAAAATGTATATCTTAAATCAAACAATCAGTTCTGAAAATATCATATAGCTCCAAATTGAGGGACATCTTACAAAATAGTTATCCTGTGTGACTCCAATATATTAAGTCATAAAAGACAAAGAAAGGCTGAAAAACTCTTTCTGATTAAAGCAAACCAAGGAAATAATGACAACTAAATGCAATGTATAATCTTGGATTGGATCATTCGCTAGTCAAAAATAGCAATGAAAGCGATTTCTTGGAACAGTTGGCAAAATTTGAAAATGGACTGTGTATAAGTGTTTTGTTTTGTTTTGTTTTGTTTTTTGTAAGATTTTATTTTTAAGGAATCTCTACACCCAATGTGGGGCTCAAAACTACAAGACTGAGATCAAGAGTTTCATGTTCTACTGACCGATCCAGCCAGGTGTCCCAAGGTAAGAGTTTTTAAACAGTGTTAATTTTTAAAAAGATTTATTTACTTATTTGTGGAAGAGAGAGAGAGATGCAGAGAGAAAGCAACCTTGAGCAGGGAGAGGGGCAGACTGAGAGGGAGAGAATCTTCAAGCGGACTCCCTGTTGAGCATAGAGCCCCACACAGGGCTTGATCCCAGCAATCTGAGATCCTGTCTTGAGCTGAAATCAAGTTGGATGCTTAACTGATTGAGACAACCAGGTACCCCTAAACAATGTTAATTTTTAAAAATTTTGATAATTGCACTGTGATTGTGAATGTTGTGAGGAAATACACATGAAAGTATTTAGAGGTAAAGGGGCAGGATTGTGTAACTGACTCTCAAATGTTTCAGAGAATAATATATATACATATAGTATATATAATGATGTATATAAAATGAGAAGCAATGATATACACATGTACATGTATTATAAATACACAAAAATATAAAAATATAATATATACATTTATAGATCGTATATAAAATTACATATGCAATAATAAACTGTAGATATCGGCAAAATTTTAATAAATGGCGAATCTGGGAAAAGACATGAAAGTACTTGCAACTTTTCTGTAAAATTGAAACTATTTCACAATAAAGTTATAAAAAGTAAAAAATAAAGAAGTCTCATGTAAGGAAGAAATCTACATTTCTTTCAACAGCTCCAAGTGGTGCTTGGGTGTTGGGGAGGGTGGTGCCAGGTCATGGTGATTCTCCTGGTGTACATCCTCACTGACAGCCTTCACCTGGGCACTCCTCCCTTTCAGCTCAGGAAACACACTCATTCTAGGCCTGCAGCTCTAAGTCTGAGCTGAGAGATGATGCCAGCATTCTACTTCCCAGAGATTTAGCTAGAATCCAAATTGAATGAATGATACGTTCAAGAAAAGAGAACACTTAGAAAAATAGTGTTGTGTCATCATACCTGTGTAGCACTGATTGCCTTTAAGAAGGAGAAGGTTCCTGGGAAGGGCTAGGGGCCATGCCTGCAAACTTAGTTGGGTGCACAGTTACACATACCTGACTGTAGGTCAGGGTTTGGAAGTTTCCAAAAGGGCGGTCATTGCTGGGAACGCTGATGCCAATATTCATGATCCACTGTTTGACTTTTCCCTCTTTCTTTCTGGCTTTGTCTCCTGTCCTAACTTTCCCACTCTCACCTCTTTTCCTGTGCCACCAACACTCTTCAGAGCACACTGCATACTAGCATGAAGTTCTTTATCTTGACCCAAACTTTTCCCTCCTGTTGGAACCCTCTTCTCCATTTTCTCCTTGTCTTCCAGGTTTTAATTCAGATGTCTCTTCCTCCAGGAAGCCCTCCCTGTTATCTTGAAATCTGTAATGTATGCCTCTCTAATATCCTCACATTGTACTTAAGGCCTTATCACTCTGCTTTCTAATAGTTTCTTTGCTTATCTGTATCCCCCCGTTGGCTGTATGATCGGTAAGGCTTGTTCTCAGGTTATCCCTAGCACCTGGCACATTTCCTTGCATATAGTACATTACCCATAAATATGTCAGAATAAATTCAGTGATTAACTGGATTACTATAACCTTGAAGATAAAGAGAGGCAGTTGTCTGTGAATTCTCCTTAGAATGACCCATCACAATTAACAGAAATTTGATCACATATCTTAAGGGGACTTGCGGGTAATTAATGCAAAAGAGACACTTACAGAATCCTAGAAAATCCAAGACTGAGTTTGGGAGTGGGAAGGAGAGGGCTGGTGAATCAGAGTCCAGAATTCTCTCTGGTGACCTGGTGAGTGGAACATGTCCTCAGCTTGCCTGGTGGGAGCTGCTCCACCCAGGAGATGAAAAGGACTCTTTCTGTTGTGGAGATGGAGGGGGCAGTGGTTTGGCATTTTTCTCTACATGTGTATTTTATACTCAACAAGCCATTCAGGTGAGTACGTATGGAAAGAATGTTGAATTCCAAAAAAAAGCTTCCCAATTTTTCTCTCTTTAGAATAGTATTTAAACACTAAGGAATTTCTCCTTTTTTTGGAATGGATTAGGATTCCTACATGAGAGCTCCTTTTTCTATGATTTCTGCCCATTGGATGTCACATAAGGCTAAACCCACCTCCCTAATTATGGCTTGCTTGGTCATCTCATGCATTCATTAAATAAGTATTTAGTGGCCCCTGTATGCCGGGCACTGCTCTAAGACTAGGAAGTGACTGGGATACATTATAATGACACTTAATATGATTTATTTAAACCACTTCATTTAATTTCTTGCTTTCAATATCTTCTTGTCCCCCCTCTCCCCCCCGTCTCCATGTTCCCACACAAAGAAAATGGGAAAAACACATACAGCATGCTTGAATGCACATGATTTGATCAGGATACATTTTGAGGGCAATGGCCTCATTCACGAGAAGACTTTAATTCATTGGACAGAGAGAGATCACAAGCAGGCAGAGAGGCAGGCAGAGAGAGAGAGAGGAAGAAGCAGGCTCCCCACCAAGGAGAGAGCCCGATGCAGGGCCGAGACTTGAGCCGAAGGCAGAGGCTTTAACCCTCTGAGCCACCCAGGTGCCCCCATGCAACATCATGAGAAGACTTTAATTCAACATGGAGCTGCCTTGTGGATTCTGTGCAGGGGATGATTTAGAAAAAATGGCCTGAGCCATGTTTACTGGAGCAATTGGAGCCCGCTGTCCTCAGATGGACTCTTATATTTATAGGCAAAGAGTGGAGTCGATAAAGTCATCACAGAGAAATGCACGAAGTTGCCTGGGTCTCTGGAGAGGTTTTTGGTTGAGTCATTGATAGCATCAAATAAGACTCTGGATTTGTTTTGCATTCCTTATGTGTTGTTACTTTGAAAAGGAAGGAGAAGGCAAATGTCACTGTCACTACTGTCCTTCAGTCTCTTATCAGCCCCTCACCTTCGACCAAGTGTGCATCAGCCCTAAGAGATAACAATGAACACTTCTTACCAAGTAAGTCGAGAGTGGTTGTAAAGTTTTCTATCCTTTGGGGGTCTATACTCACCTTTGTAACAACCCTCTCAATAATACGGAATAATGGAAACAAACTATCTTTTCCTTGCAAATAAACCCAGCTTCTTCTATACAAGTGACAATGGACAGTCTTCATTGTAGCCAACCTTGAAACACTAGTGATTTTCTAGTGGTGGGATGGGGCATGGGCTGCAGAATCAGAGCAGTTACTTAATAAAGAGCATTACAGAGCTCTTCCCAACAGGAAACTAGGAAGCACAGTGCAGACAAGCATAGGAAATCCCAGACAAGGATACCACGATGCCAAAGGTTTTGAATGCAAAATTCCTTTTGCCAAAAGACCTTGAGACGTTTGGAGAGAAGGATGTCAAAGGCTGTTTGGCATTCCAAACGAAAGCTCCCCCACTTCATTTTCCCTTTAGATTTGTGTAGGGAGGATGGAATGCATTGGCTAGATGTAGACAGATTGAAAAATGGGGGATTAAGAGAAGGAAGGGACACATGATCCACCATTCTGCCTTCCAGCCAGTAGCTGTCCAAAGCATCATAATTGATTGGCATCATCTCCTCCTTTATTGCCAGTGTGCTCTTCCAGCTTAATGAGGAAAAAGAATGTGCCATCAGAGATGTAAGTATAGCCCACATGTGAATGCACAGGAAACAGTTACAGGATGAACTGCCAGGCTGCTCTAGTCTGCCAGGGGCATGTCACAGAAGGATATAGGAAATTTCTAGACCTTTGTACTTATGCACCATGGGGAGGGGGAACCCAGATTTTACCAACGAAGCTTTCTCTTCCCATCATTGAGAATGTAATAAGATATCACCACTGACCCTAGAGCTTCAAAAGGTGATTGGGGCATCCAGCTAGAAATAGCAGCATATCCCCAAAGAAAAGAGAGAAAGATAAATGTTACTCAAATAAGAGAGAAAAGGCTTTCTCTAATTTTGAGTAAGGAACTGGCAACCCATGGTTCACCAAGTTTGCTGAAGCAAACCCCAGCCTCCTTAATCGCACCTCTGATAGAGATTCTCTTTCTGTGCTGGATCAGAGTTAACTTTAGGTTTGGAGTCCAAGAGTGAGGATCAGACACAGGCAGAAAAATATTCTGAGTGCAACAGCAAAGGGAAAGACTCACAGGGGCCCCTAGGAAAGGATTAAGAAAATCTCAGTGCTGCAACATCTGGTTGAGAGCAGGAAAGAACTACCCAGCTGAACTGGCTAACGATCTGCCCAGGTTCCTTAGCTAAACACAATTGGAAATTAAGACCGAAATGGTATTTATAGTGTTATTGAGTGAATGTAATTATACTAGTTACCTGGACACAGAAGCAGCTCTAGAATTGAAATCTAGGAAGACTTAAAGTTGGCAATGTGGATGGAGATGATAGTGTGTTTTTAGTTATTTTCCTCATATCCTCCTATTGCCAGCATAAAGCCCTGAACATAAACAACCTTGGTAGGTACTGACATAGAGAGATAATTGGTCCATGTGGACCACATTGACCACTGGATTTCAGACAACAGCATCCAGTGAATGCAACCCAGATAAGTGACTTACTGACCCAATGTTGCTTTCGCAAGTCTTCTTGACACCAGGGGATGCTCTCTGTGCAAACCACAAATTCATACTGGAAAGCAGTTGTGGTCTCTTACCAGGTTGTTTTGTCTGGCCAGCTATCTGCCTTGCAATACATGCACCGTCTTCCGGGGACCGCCTCTTCCTCCAGATCACATGGTGGGAGCACTGTCTGGAGCCAGTCACTCTGGTTTGGGTCACCGGTCACTGGAAGGGGAGTGGGGAGGAGAGGAAGAGATGGGATTTCCGAATCAGATCTGTAAGCATTTAAAGCTAGGTGAGCGATGGGTGGTCCGTTCCTCTCCGGGCAGCTGGACCTGTGCTATGTGACAAGGACATATTGGCGTCTATGACATATGGGGGGGAAAGAAAATAAAAACAGGGATTCTGAAGGAATGGAGCTGAGAGGGTGAGGGAGAAGCCAGCTCCCGGTTCTCATCCCTTTCCTCAGGCCAGGTTTCTCTCTCCTTGACTTCTCTGAGATAGGAGTAAATCCTCACTACGCTAGTTTCCCCTTTTTATGGCTTAAGCTTGGCCTGAGTGGTTCCTCAAAAATGTTGCTTGTCTCAAAAATGTTGCTTGTAATTGCAGGACCCTGGAGCATGTGGCATCTGAGAAGATGGGCTGTCCTGAGAACGTTCACGTGCTTCCCCATCGAACTGTGCCAGCCTTTGTCTTTATTTTTTTTTTTTTAAGATTTTATTTATTTATTTTACAGAGAGAGAGAGAGAGAGATCACAAGTAGGCAGAGCAGCAGGCAGAGGGGGGAGCAGGCTCCCTGCCCAGTAGAAAGCCGGATGTGGGGGGCTCGATCCCAGGACCCTGAGATCGGGACCTGACCTGAAGGTAGAGGCTTAACCCACTGAGCCACCCAGGCGCCCCAGCCTTTGTCTTTAAATCTCTGTAGACTTTGTGGGTAATCATGACTTTCAGTTAAGCCCTCATTCTAGAGAGTAGATGTGGAAGGAGGACCAGACACATTATACTCAGCACTACAGGTGATTCAGCTTTGACCCTGAGTATTTGTTCAGTTATTTTGTGCCCTGAGAGACCAGAATGTTGAGGCATAACTGAACACGCATCACAGTGTTCAAAAGGGAGCTCTCGGTCTTTAGAGTGAACAAGAGAAGGCTGTTCGTGCTACTTCACTCACCTTAATTTACCCTGACATCCATCCCATGAAAGTGTTATGAGCAAGTAGTAAATTTCCCAGAGACAATGAGATCTAGAGAAGTATGTGTTTGACATTTTTTTTTTAGATCCATTAAGAGAAGAGTATATGAGGAAGCCTTTCTCTTAAGAGCCTGTGCACACCGTACACATGGCCCAGCCACCGCGTGGCTCAGCATATACTCAAAAGAATTGAAAACTTGTGTCCACAAAAACAACTTGTTCAGAAATGTTGTTCACAGCACCATTATTTTTCATGGCCCGAAAGTGTAAACAACTTAA
Organism: Mustela putorius furo; assembly: GCF_011764305.1. Lineage (NCBI taxonomy): Eukaryota > Metazoa > Chordata > Mammalia > Carnivora > Mustelidae > Mustela > Mustela putorius. The sequence continues at coordinate 19,958,035 of NW_025421402.1, read as the reverse complement.
ACATTCTTCAAACGATAATGGGTAAAGAACTTTGGTATGTGATCCCACGGTCCTGGAATCGAGCCCCACATCAGGTTCTCTGCTCAGCAGGGAGCCTGCTTCCTCCTCTTTCTGCCTGCCTCTCTGCCTACTTGTGATCTCTGTTGGTCAAATAAATAAAATCTTAAAAAAAAAAAAAAGAATTTTGGTATGGCCACATCTAGGATATTACTTAGGCACAAAAAAGGAATGAAGTACTATTAAGGAAAAAATGACATTCTTGCTGTTAGAAAAAGAGCATTTTAACCTTCATGACACTGGTTAAAGCAAGAGAAGGAAGAGCTGATCCCAGGAGGAACATCATGCTGAGTATAGGGACAGTCTTGCCCTGGGCAAGAGCAATTAGATGTGACTCCCAAGACTGCATGGTCCATGCAGTCTTGGGAGTCACATTTGGAGTTTATAAGCACTTGGGCACTTGGGAGTTTATAAGCAAGGAGCTGGGTGGGGACCGGTGGAGAGAAAATTCCTGGGAAGAAACATCAGAGCTAAGGGGAAATTCTGGTTAAATGGACCCACCAGGATTCCTGCTGAAGGCAGGCTGGAGTGATCAGGTACTGCCCGGAGAACGGCTGAGAACAAGGAGGTCGATCAGATACAGAGGATGGGGTTCTTAGCAGTGTTCTTGGTAAAATCAGATGATGCTGAGACAGACACGAAGTCTGAAAGTCAAGGACCAAATGAAAAGTTCAGGGGAGGCTGAATAGAGTTAGATCAAGGAGAGACTGTCAGTACTGTTGCTGGCCACTGATGGCCAAGCCTTGAAGACAGTATACAGGTGAAGGCAGCTAGACACAAAAGGCCACAGAGAATAGGCTTCATTTCACATGAAATCCTCAGAATAGGTGAATTTGTAGAGACCGAAAGCAGCATAGCGGTTGCTAGGGCCTGGTGGGCGGGGGAATGCCTTTACTGACTGATAACAGGCTTTCTTTGGTGGTGAAGAAAAAGTTCTGAAACTAGAGCGTGGTGAGGGTTGCATGATGTTGTGACTACACTAAAAACCACTAAATGGTACACCTTCAAAAGATGAATTTTACGGTGTGTGAATTAAGTCTCATTTTTTGCAAAATGAATATCCATCCTTCTCTTGACCTGTTGGGTGAAAGAGGCTGACTTTCTCACAAGGAGCAAGAGGGAAAGCAAGGTTTCTCCCTTCCTTTTCAGTGTCCCCAGCAGGAGCCAGAGAGTAAGGAAAGAAAGTCACAGAAGCTACATTGTAGCTCACTGCCCACTGAACCTGGCAAGAATGCAGGAGAACTCACAGAGCACTTCTGCAGCGGACATCTTAAGAAAGGTAGCCCAGACCCAACACACGTCCTGGGATCTATAGGACAAGCCACTGGTCTTGCCCTTCGTAGATCACTCAGTGAGTACACCTAGTGACAGCTCTTCAACTGTACCTCGATCTTGCTAACATGCATAATCGGGCTGAGCAGGTCTGGGGAAGGGCCTGGACTCCGCATGTCTAACCTAACCTTACACCTATAGATGATGCCCACCTGACTGACCCCAAATCACACATGGAGTAGTAAGGCAACAAGTAATTCTATTTATCAGGGAAGTTTCCCTGGGGGAAGATGAATTTAGACAGATGATTTGCCAGGGAAGACAATGACATTCCAAGAGCTGGGATCATGTGGTTGAAAAGAAGAACCATGGGAAGCCAGTACAAATGAATGATGAGCAGACTAGATTGGCTCTCCTAGGGAGGGAGAGACATGTGGTGGGGGAAAAAAAAAATAGAGGATCAAGGAACTCTTTTGGCATCTGGATGTGTCATACTTAGCCAGGAATTCCAAGGCTGTATTGGCTGGCGTGTTGCTGGCCTGGGAGCCTTCAGTAGGTATTGGTCTGTGCAGTCCAGTTAGGAGAGGAAATAAAGACATTTCTTTCTTTCACTTTATTTTATTTTAAATATTTTATTTATTTATTTTACAGAGAGAGATTGAGAGAGAGAGAGAGAGTATGTGTGCAAGTGCAGGGGAGAGGCGGGCACACAGAAATGGAGAAGCAGATTGCCTGCTGAGCAGGAAGCCTGATCTGGGGCTCAATTCTGGGACTCCAGGATCATGACCCGAGCCAAAGGCAGACGCTTAACTGACTGAGCCACCCAGGTGCCCGTCTTTCACTTTATTTTAAAGATGCTTATCTTTTCTTCTCAGTGCAGGACACATGTTTCCTGATCTTTTAGAAATAGTTTGATGCCGCTGGGTATATGCCCTTTAAAAGGTGCAAATGACTTATCTCTTTTCTTACCTTTTGAAATGGTGATTTATAATCCTGACGGCACCTTTGAATGGTCTGAGGAGCTGTGTAGACTCTCAGCGCTCAAGCCTCAGCTTTATACTTTTTGATGTAGTAGGTCTAAGGTAGGGAGGGCAGAAGTAGTATTTTTAGAAAACTATCAGGTAATTCGAATGTGCAGCTACTGCTCTCTGAGATAATTCTTCTCACTTTTGAGCACCTAGCAGGGTCCACACTGAGTGTCCCTGGATCACCTGCTAATAAGAGGCTGTCCAAAGATTCCAAGGTTGGTCAATTTCATAAACGCTTTATAAAAAGTATGACCTGTGCCTGACAGATTTCATGAAAACTTGTCTGGAATCATGTAGCAATAGTTAATACTTGTCTCTACAAGCCAAAATGAAACCCATTCCTCAGAAAGAATATTAACTCAAAAAACTCACACTTTCAATTTTTCAAGATGAACATTGATGGTTTATGAGAAATGCCTAGGAGATAAATGGATCTAAAATTTTGGAGTAGTAGAGAGGATTCCCCTTTAAAAAAAAAAAAATGGATCAGTTGCTTAGAATCCATCTGGAAAGGAACTTAGCCTTAATAGTATGAGCAGTTTGGTAAGAATAGGAGAAGACCAAAAATTACAAATTGTTTTGATGGCAGAGACTTCATTTGGGGCTTTAATTTATTTGTCTATCTTAAAAATTCATTTATTTTCCTTATTCTTTTTACTTTATTGAAATATGATCTACCTGTTATAAAATAGACCCATTTTAAGAGTACAGTTTGATCAGTGTGACAAATATATACAAGTGTGTAACCACCACCCCAGTCAAGATACAGGACATTTCCATCACCCCAGAAAGTACCTTTGCGAACTTTGCAGTCAGTTTCTCCCCAGCCCTGTCATAGGTAACCAACCCCACTGGTCTGACTTTATACAAATGAAACATAAAATATGTACACTTTCATTTTTTTATTTTTTTTTTTCAGTTTTATTGTGATATACTTGACATACAGCACTGTGTAAGTTTAATGCATGCAACAGAATGGCATGATTGGAGTGCGTGACATGACTGCCCCACAAGTCTAGTTAATATCCATCATCTCATAGAGAAAACAGGGAGACAGAAACAATGTTTTTTTCCCTTGTGATGGGAATTTAGAAGATTTTCCCTCTAAACTTTCAAAAATACCACACAGCCCAGTTAACTGTAGTCATTATGTTATACATTACATCTTCAGTATTTATTTCTCTTACACCAGGAAGTTTGTACCTTTCGTCACTTTCATATATGTACACTTTTATATTTGGCCTCTTCACCCAGCTTAACATTGTTGAGACTCATCCATGTTATTGCATGAATTAGTAGCTCCTTGAAAATATACAGTCATAGGGGCACCTGGGTGGCTCAGTTGGTTAAGTGGCTGACTCTTGGTTTCAGCTCAGATGGTGGTGTTAGGGTCTTTTCTCTGCATTCAGTATGGAGTCTGCTTAAGACTCTCTCTCTCTCTCTACCCTTCTCCCCTACACTATCTCTCTCTGTCTCAAATAAACAAATCTTTATACACACCCACCCACACATACCCAACCACACACACACACAAACACATGCATATGTATTTTTGAGTGGTGTTAATAGAGAGACCAATTTTTCTTTTTTTAATCCATTTAGTTGTTGATCCACATTTGGGTTAATTCCAGTTATTATGAATAAACCTATTTAAAGATTTATTTACAAGTCTTTGTGTGACTCCATGGTGCCATTCCTTCTGTGTAAATAATTAGAAGTAAGATTGTTAAGACACAGGGTAAGTGGATCACATGGTACATTTATACTAAACCTTCAAATTGGTTTCCAAAATGGTTGCCACATTTTATATTCCCCCCAATAACGTATGAGGGTTCCAGTTGCTAAGCATTGGTGCCAACATTCGGATTGTTAGTCTCTTTAATTTGAGGCATTCTGTTGGTTTGCGGTGATAATCGCATTGTGGTGTGAACTGTGTGTGAAACTTCCATTTCCCTGATGACTAAAGATTTTAAACATCTGATGATGTTAGCCTCTACCTCAAACCACACATGAAAATTAACTAGAAATGAATTATAGCTGTAGACGTAAAAGGGAGAACTATGAGACGTTTTATAAGAAACTTAGGAGAAAATCTTTGTGACCGTGGAGGTAGCTAACAATTTCTTAGACAACTCATCGAAAGCATTTGAACATGAAAGAGAAAAATTGATCGCTCGAATTTTATCAAAATTTAGATCTTCTGTTCTTCAGATCACAGCATTAATAAAATTAAAAGGCAAGCCACAAACTGGGAGACAAGATTTTTAATAAACACATTTACTAAAGACCTTACATCCAGAATATATAAACAGCTCTCTTACAATTCACAGATGAGAAAACCAATCCACTTTAAAAGAAAGGAACAACAAATATGAGTAAACACTTTAAATTTATTGTCATTACACATAATCTTGTACAAGTGCATAAATGTGATTTTTTTTTTAAAGTACAGTCTTTATTTTTTTCATTTTTGCTTGGTTTCTATTTCCTGCTCCTTGTTTCACTCATAACAATACCCAGCCCTAATCCCCTGGGCACCCATGGTAGTGACCCAGAAGTGTTTCTCTGCTAATGTCATCATATAAACACAGACCACAGCCAAGCGCACACATACCTGCCCATGCACACACAGACACAGATTCTTCTGTTTTGTTTTGTGTCACCAAAATGGGGTCGTGTTATTTTTAGATCTCGGCATCTTGTTTCTTTACAAGTCCTCGTTATTGGCACTGATCCAAGTCACTCATCAGAACTCTCATTTTTCTATTTCCATGGCTGCATACTCTTCTGTGGTGTGCCTTTACCATGAATGATTCAGCCGTTCCCTTTGTTTCCCTTAGATCCATTCGGAAGTGTGCTGATGGAGGTCCTTGCACACATCCTTACTTTTGGTGATTTTTACTTTTAGGAGTGGAATTCCTGCCAGACTGCTTTCTATAAAAAGGCTGTGCTCTTTGCCCACACCCCAGGCAGCAAGGTGGGTATGAGGAGAGGTAATAGAACTTTGTTGTCAGGTGCAGAAAATCTGGTGCCGGACTGCCTGGGTTCCTTCCCTAGCCCTGCTACTTGTTCGCTGTGCCCCCCTGTACCTCAGTCTCCACATCTGTGAAATGGCAATAAGCACACTTACCCCACTAAGGGTGTCGTGAAGATTGGAGGGATTGCCACGGGCAGAGCAGTGAGCATCTGGCACATGGTAGGTATGGCAGAATTGTTAACTACATCATTGTGGATTTCACAACTGTCGAAGAAGGACCTAGCACTTTTTTCAGAATCTGTTTTAGATTCCAAGATACAGCAGTGAATAAAATTGACAAAAATATCACTCTCCCAATGGAGCTCCCATCTAGTGGGAGAATCTGTGACAGCATTCACAACTTTAAACTATTTTTGTTGTCCTGATAGACAGAAAGTACTCATTCCTTCCAGTTTTGCGTGTTCCTGAATGGTAAGGTGTTGGACCTTTTCACTTTTAAATCTGACACTTCTGCTTACATGTCTATGAATTGTCTTTTTATATATCTTTATATATTTTTGTCTACTTTTTACATTTTTAAAAAAGAGTTTATTTATTTATTTGAGAGAGAGAGAGCAGGAGGAGGGACAGAGGGAGAGGGAGAAGCAGACTCCCCACTGAGCAGGGAGCCCGACCCAGGACCCTGGAATCATGACCTGAACTGGAGGCAGACGCTTAACTGACTGAGCCACGTAGGCTCCCCTACTCTTTACATTTTTAATCATATTTGTTTAGTAGGCATATTTGTGCTTCTTTGTATTTCTAATTCTTTTTACCCAAATCTGTGGTGTGTCTCTTGACTCCCTATATGGCATCTCTTGATTTTATTACTTATATTATTGTTTTTAATTTTTATATAGCTAATTATTTCCCTCATCCTTTTTCAGCTTTCAGATGAAAAGAGTTGGTTAGGTTCCAATATACCTGTAGTTTATAAAATATTCCTGACAAAAGTTTTTCTGTTTTATTTTTCACATTTAAGTCTTTATCTATAATTGATTCTTAATATACAGGCTTCATGTTTTTCTTATGAACAGCCAAATATGCTGACAGATTCTTAAATATAGCGTCCTTTTTCTACAAAAATTAAAAGAAAATTTCAATCTCATATATACTGTATGTTCCCCTTCTGAATTATTTATTCTATTTACAAATCTGTTCTTCTACCAATGCCATATTAATCTGTTCACATGTACTTTTGGGGGGTGTGCTGATACCTAGTGAGGAAGACTTCCCTCACTCTTTTCAGCTGCATTGGCTCTTGGGCATTTATTCACCTATATTGACTTTAGGATGATTTTGTCTAATTTTAAAAAGGAGAAATTCTAATCCGAACTGAATTAAGTTAGTATACTTTTTTTAAGAGAATTGTTATTGTCTTTCCCTCCAAGAACACAGTAGGCCTTTCCTTTTAATTCATATCTTATTTTCACATTTTTAATAACATCTTACAGTTCTTTCCAAATGAGTGTTGTGCCTTCCTTGTTAAATTTATTCCTAAGTGTTTTATAGATTTTGCTGCCATTTCAAGTGAACTAAATGCCCTATTTCCATATGAAAGTGCTACTGTCAGAAGAAAGAAAAGTTCTTGATGTTTTTTTCTCTTGCATCCAGTTACTTTTCCAAAATTATTTCTGTAATTTTTATCAGAGTAACTGGGTTTTGACTGCAAAAAGAGATATGACTTTCTTCTTTTTATGTTTTTATACCAATTATTTCTTGTCGGTCCCTTACTGTGTGTGTTAAAACCTAAGAATGTAAAAAATTAATGATGATAACAACCTGTCATGTCCTTTTCCTCTTTTTTAATTGAAAACACTTTGCAATTTTGTTATTTTGGATAATATATTTTTTATGTATATGATACATAAATATAATATACTAATAAATAATGTTTTTGTTCTATCTTTCAAAATGTTATAATGACAATAGCTTATGCCTTTAAAATACCTTTTCACAATCATTGGGTCTGATTTTTCTACCAAAATGTATTGGTGAGTCGTTTCCATTGTAGACTTCTTGGTGTTGAAACTTCTGGTCTTACTGGTAATGCAATTCTGACTCTCCAGCCATACCCACAGGCAGGAGCTTCTTCCAGTCTTCTTTCTCTAGTTGTACTTCAAACCATTCTTGTGTTTGTTTTTTCCCCTACGCCCAACCACTAGCCAGCTATCATGCTGTTCAAAGAAATTTTTTTAAAAGATTTTATTTATTTATTTGAGAGAGAGACAGTGAGAGAGAGCATGAGTGAGGAGAAGGTCAGAGAGAGAAGCAGACTCCCCGTGGAGCTGGGAGCCCGATGCGGGACTCGATCCCTGGACTCCAGGATCATGACCTGAGCCACCCAGGTGTCCCCAAAGAAATTTTTTTTAAAAAGGTAGAAAACTATCCATGACTTTCCTAATTTGACCACATACAGATTCCTAGCCAACCCATAAGAGACGGTAGGGATATGATTCTGATTCAGTTTGTTCATAAGTTAAAAACTCAGTCAATCCAGACAGTTAATCTTCTGGGGCAACCAGTTGCATAAGATTTCCACCCAAATTAAGTAACTGAAGTCTGTAGGCCTTGGATATGTGAACACTGCTTATCCTATGCTTGTTTGACCTAGGTTTGTTCTCTTCACAGCCTAATTTCAGTGGTTGTTTGGAATCACCACCATAAAAATTCGGAAGGCAAAAGAAAATAAAGAGACAAAAATAATTAAGAATTGTGATATAATGTCCTGCCCCAGACTCCCACAAAGACATTCTTACAGAGTAACATAAGAGTAACATAAGAGTAACATAACATACTCTTGTGTTACATAAGAGTAACAGTAGTTTCCATTTACTGAATGACAACCTTGTGTCAGGTATGTTTTTTATGCCATCTTCCTAAGTATCCCATCATCTTGCAGGAAGCAAGAATTGGATTCCTTATAATTGTCCAAGAAATCAAGCCTCAGAGAATGTCAGTTCTCATAACTGCTAATAAGCAGAGTTGGACTCATATCTGTGTGTGTCTCCCTTTGAATTTCCTATGCTAATCTCTCCTTTATGGTACAATAATTCACCTTTAAAGATGAAAAAATACATAAATAACTAGAAAACAACCAACTCATGAGCCATAAAAAAATACTGTTTTATTCAAGAATAATGCCAGGCAAAGTTAATTATTGTTGTTCTTGATAGAATTTATAAGATTAATGCACAAGGGAGGCAGTGGATATAATACATCTTTATGTGGAAATGGTGCTCCCTATCATTTGTCATGTAATGAAATTCTTTCAGTTTCTCTAAACTGGCTTTTCAGCTTCTCCGAAAAGCTCGTATTACTGATGGAATGAAAATCCAATCGCCTTGAGTGTCTGTTGTAGGAAGTTAACTCCAGAAGGTGCTAGCTGTTCCCTGGGCAGGTCTGGCATTCCTTTGCCCTCTGGGCTTTGGAGAGAGAAGTCCAGAGCCAGGGAAGGGGTGTTGCACAGCCTCAGCCCTAGTGCAGCCCGTGCCCTCTTCACATGCTCATTCTTGAGGTCTGATGAATCTCCACCCTCCCCCTCCTCCCTGTGTACTTGGCTCACACTGGGTTCAAGTTTCTTTTTCTCAATAAAGTTTTGCTCAAAAAATAATCCACCCCAAGTAATCCACATTGTGTGTCCCTTTTCCAAACTATTCAACTGTGTATTACAGGAATCATTCAGTTTGGCGTTTAGTCATATGCTACCTCCTATTACTGTCCTTTGTGTCATAAATTTTTTCCTCTACAGTAGGACTTATAGGTCCTGAGGGTAAGCAGGCTTCAGAACCACACTGAGCTTGAAGAAAGGTGTTAATAAACACTAGTCCAATAACACAAGTAGACTTGACTTGAATCCCAGCCTATCCAGAAATAAATCAGGACCTAACCTGAGAAGGACTTTGAAAGTCTGAGGAACCCTCCGCCTCCATTGTCAGCTAAAATATGGTGGAGGGTTGCAGCCAAAGCACCCAGGGTACACTTTTAGTTTTTCCTGGAGCCTCATGGATATCTCAAGTTGACACTGGGTTTCAAGCCAGATCATGCATGTCCTCTGGCCTCACCTTTTGCTGAAATCTGGCTCCAGTGGAGATTATTCTACCACCATCAGAAGCACAGTTCAAATATACAGCAGCCTCTCAGTTTATAAGCCTCCATTTGCAGTGTCCAGAATATTTCCAGAGCTCTCGTTATAAAAGGATATGCCCTCTGAGAAAAGTAGAGCAGCACAATTTCCATCATGCTGTAGGGAGAGAAGAAATGGAAGCACTGTTGGACCACTGCCAGCAGCAGGTATATTACCCATCTTTCCCTCCGAGTGATACAGTGTGCCTGATGCATGCTTAGCAGAGGGCTGTCATCCCGCAGGCCCTCTGAAGCACCCTGTTCTCCTCTCTTCCTATACTTGGCATCAGGGCAAACTTCTGCAGAGTGTAGGCCATCGCAGCAGGCCATCTTCTAGCCAGAATTTGGTGCTATTTCATAGGGGGCTGTGTGATTTCTAGCCTATCATTTGGGGAATTAGCATTGAAATGTTTTAGAAGATTATGAGGGGGGGGGGAAATAAAGACCATTGTGTAGGAGGCATACTGTGCTTTGATTTCAACCTTTATAACAAAATGATTGTGTGACCTTGGTCAACTTCCCAGCCTTTTTGAGAAGGAATCCTGCCCATCGCTGCATGAACAGGGAGGTACTTAGAAGTCAGTAAGAAAAATTATGAGACCCTCTGAATTATGGTTTCCACTGGGCTCCTTATTTGGCTTCTCAGTACACCAGATACACAGGAGCTGCTCAATAAAGAATTGTTTGATTTGCTGATTGATGTTGTGGCTTATAGAATCCTATAAACAGCAGGCACTCCTCTCCACAAAGGTAAGTCAAAAACTAATGATGTACTGGATGTTGGCTAATGGAACATTATAATAATTAAAAAAATAAAAAAGTAAGTCTGGCAAATACCTGCTTGCTGAGTTTGGGACAATCTCACGGCCTGCCCAAAATAACAGAAGGAGCATGGCTGGAATGAGAACAGAACTGAGGGGGCCTGGTTCTGTGGGCACTGTCCCAGAAGGAAAATGTAGGCCTCTGGTCCACTGAGGAGGACAGGGACCCAGGTTGCTGACACAGTCCCCCTCCCTCCCATTCAGGCAGAAGTTCAGAATCCATTTCCAACCCATTCCAATCACAGAAACAGGCTGGAAACGACCAAGTGAAGTGAGATCATCAGGTCCATTGCACAGCCAACAAAGGAGGCCATCCAAAATGCAAGAACAAATAAAATAAAACCCCTGGCAGAGCTAAGAGAGAAAGGACTGCAATTCAAAAGGGAACTGAAATCACTTTTAATAGATCTTGGTAAAGCTGCCGAGAGACCTCAATCTCTCAGCTCGCCATATTATTTATTGATTGGGCTGCCATCCTCGCTGATTCATGGACGCTTTATAGAATTACACAAGCTTTGGGTTGCAGAATGCAGCCCAGGAAAGAGAAACCTTGGCTCTGGAGTGATTTCTTCTTCAGCTGTTTTTTTTTTTTTTCCCCCTCTTCATTTACTCATCTGGGAAGTGGGGAGAGGGACACAGGCATTTGTCAAGTCTTTCTCAGAACTCCTTGACTAGGCAGCCATTGGACAGTGATGAGATTTTTCATCTTTCAGATTTAACGATGAATTCGTCCAAGCCACACTTAACCTTGAGACTTTTTACTTGTAGTCCATAATTCTGTGAACCTGCTGAAAGAGAGAGGAAGACCCTAAGCATTCCTGAACTTTCCTGCACCCCAGTCTGGATGCATGGCCAATTCACATGTCTCTGATAGGTACCATTTGCAGATTGGTTGCATAAAGTCAGAACTTGAGTCCAATCCTGGCTTTGTCATCAGCTTGTTGTAAAGTCTGGAACAAGTCAATTTATTTATTTTTTCTCATCTGTAAAATGAGAAGATTGGACGAGGTACCCTTTAATATCTCTGGCAGGTCTTACGGTCTAAATTATAGTAATGAAATTTGTGATATGGCTTCTTTTCCAAGAAGCAAAAAAAAAAAAAAAAAAAGTTGGCTTTAAAGACACAGAAGAAAAATGGCATCTTTCTTTCACTCCATTAAGAATAACCCCTGTTGCCAAATTAGTGACATGGTAAATTGGGGTTACAATATTCAGTATCTCTCCTTGGCCAGCATTGGCTGGTAATCAATCCTAGCTCTGTGTCTTTAAAACAAAGACACCATCAGTAGCCTCAATAATAATGAAATCTAGAAAATATGGAAAAGGGTTTTTTTTCCCCCCTTACATTTGTGGTTAAATAAACAGGATTCTATCTGAAGCTACAGTGAAAAGGTTTTATGAAGCAGCCAATATCTGCCTGTATGTCCACCTGTCTGTCTTTATGTCTCCCCACCATCCCTCCCAGATCTGGTCATGGAGCTTCTTTATCTTTGGCAGTAGTATTTTATCTACTCAGTGTTGCATAGATTTGGGTGAAATAGCAAAGACCAGGGACAAGCAGAGGCCGAGGCAGCGTGGAATATGGAGAAGGCAGGGCATCATGAAGGGAGCTGAGGGAGTACATCTGCATGGTGGGAAAAGAAAGTAATGTGAAGAAGAAAGAAATATAGCACATATGAGTTGGCAGATAATCTTGCCAACTAAGCTCATGATAAATTTTTGGCAAACAATGCAATCACTTAATATACATAGTGAGACCTTCCACATGCTTGGCATTCTGAGGATAATGTTGAAGCTACAGAAACCATGCATGCATATTTTCAATGGAAGAATATTTCTTCAATGTCCAATAATGGACATTGGGCATAGGGGAAAGCTCTGTGATGAGCATAGGAGAGAGAAAAGAGGAATAAAATGGGACGTAGATAGCACCAACAGTGTGGTTCAGCCTGGGCCATCCCTGAAGGACTCCACTACCAGGACCTCTATGTGATCTGCAATGACTCTGCCAGTTCTAGTTCAATGGTACCACCAAACAAATGTGTCCCTTGCCATGTAGAAACTCACTTTCCAAACAGAATCTTATTTTTTTCCAAATGGGTTTATATTCCCTTGTACTTCTGTTGTGTTCTGTGTGTTTGTATAATGACTTTTCCTTCTTCATTCTCCTGGAAAACTTTTTACTTATCCTTTAAGATTCACCTGGACATCTTTTCTGATGACATTCAACCAATTCTCCATCAGTTCAACCATTGTTCACCCATTTTTCTGTGCATGCCTAGTAACATCTTTGAGGAACATCTCATTCTCAAGTGTCGTTTTGTGGTTTATTGACTAAATATTATGGCAACTTTCAACAAATAACAGTTAGGAAGAGCATTGCAAAGAAGTATTTGCTGCTTTTATATCCTGTGCTTATAAGCTTAATCTCTTATCACCTTTAACATAAAGGTTGTAGTGCAATTCAAAGGCATGGCAAAGGTTATTGGTGTTTTATGAGTATTTCTTATTTGGTCAAACTCATAGTTGTATTTTTTTCTCAGTTGAGTCATATGTAACTAGAGTTTAAGCAGCTTCTGTTCAAAATCAGCAGGAAGTCTCAGTCAAATTGATATTTGATGCTTTGATAGTAGTTCTGCATTATACATGTATGAGACATACCGTCTCTCATTGCTTTGACATTTCTTCTATTGTTCCAAGGGATTTGGTGGTTTCTACTTTCTTTAGCTGCTTTGCGTAGCATGATGGGAAATCCTTTTTTACGTATCTCAGGAACAGAATGTAACAGGTTTGTCTACTTGGGAATGTATTCAATTCTTAAATCCAGTGAAGTAGTCAGTAGCTGCTTTGCAAGAAAATATGTAGCTGTAGTTTTTTGTCTAATATCAACATATATGTTACTAATATAAATGTATGCCCTTGATATATTCCCATGCATCTCTGTATCCATAGTAACTTTATTTCATTGGCAAATGACAGGGGAAACTTTCTGGAGACATTTCACATGGCAATCACCAATAATGCTCATGTCTAAGTGAAGTAGTAAAAATACAAATGCATATGGTAAGGAGGGGCAGTGACAGCCACATCACCGCTGCTCCCAGGCCACTGTGATGGTCATGTGGCATTGATATTATAACATAAATTTCTAACTCATAGATGTGAAAATATGGAAAGAAAAAAAAAGACTGTGTGTGTTAGAATTGATGAAATGTGGTGGAGATGTGGAGTACATCTAGAGCTTTTCTTTTAAGAACATTCATAGTTCAGACACTGGCATCATGAAATAATAGAGAAGAAAGTAATGGTGAGAACTATGAAATGTGTAAGCCTGATCATTCACAGGCCTTCACCCCTGGGACAAATAATACACTGTAAGTTAACAAAAACAAACAAACAAATAAGAAAGCAAAGTGATCCACTTAAGAGATCTGAAAAAGGTAAAAATAAATTAAACTTAAGGAAAGCCGAAAGAAGATACTGAGCAAGCTGTGTGGAGAAATGAACAAATTAAAAATCTAAAGCCGTAGAATCTTTTCTAACAGTTTCCTGTTTTCTCTTCTCATTTTTGTTGTATTTCCTAGGCATGGAATAAGAACATTGATGAAGGGGTGCCTGGGTGGCTCAGTGGGTTAAGCCTCTGCCTTTGGCTCAGGTCATGATCTTAGGGTTCTGGGATCGAGCCCCACGTCGGGCTCTCTGCTCAGGGGAGCCTGCTTCCCCCACTCTGCCTGCCTCTCTGCCTATTTGTGATCTCTGTCACTCTGTCAAATAAATAGATAAAATCTTTAAAAAAAAAAAAAAAGAACATCTACGAAAAAGTATTTTCTCTCTCCTTTCAGTATCTGTGATTTATTCAGTTCTCTGTTGTTCAGTGACACTGGCTCACATGCTACTGGCTATGGGTTTGAGATGTGTGTCTTTCCATCCTGTTAGTTTACTAAGATTTTTTACTTTCTACTAAGATTTACCAAGATCATACTTGGAATAGATGGGGAACTGAGTCAGATGCCCTTTGCTGTCATCATTTGCTGAAATGATCACATCGTTCTTCTCTTTGATCTAATCATAGAGCTCATATCAACTCTCTAATGTTGTGACATCCTTGAATTCATGGGTTTACCTGCATTTGTGTTTGCTTATCAATTTAGCAAAATATGCTTGGATATATTATATTATATTATATTATATTATATTATAATTTCATAAGGCAAATATTCAACTTTAACTATATCTGAGCACATTTGACTTGGTTGTGCCTGAGGTGACTGCTGTCCTGAGTTCTGAGTTTTTACATTCTTGAACATTAACACCAACACTCCCACAGCAGAGCAGTAGTCTCACCTAGTAGAAAATATACTATAAGCTATGATATGGAAGATAGTAAGGGACTGGCAGAACACTAAACAGAGCAACAGAACAGTCTAGAAATAGATCTAAATAAATATGAGATTTTAGTATAATTGTTTTTAAAAAAATGACTATCCAAATTGGTGAAGAGGAACACATTTTTAATTTTTTATCCAAAGTTGTTACATTTCCCACCCTGCTAAACTTCCCATCGACATGTCCTCTGGCCTTACTCCTAGGTGTTGGCAGCATTGCTAGCAATGGCAGGAAGGCATCCAACCTGGGATGTGGAAATTTGCAGAATAAGAGAAACAAGATCCTTTACCCTGTCGTACACATCAATCTCCGTTGTTACAGAAAACTCTTAGGGGACATCTCTTTTGGGGGAACATTATGACAATATCATATAATATCATTTCTTTCTTTTCATGAGAAATGGAAAAGGATTATAGATTATGGTCACTTGTTTATTGTCTCAGGCAATTACCTATGTTCCTTCCCAGGATATAAATTATGTATTTGCAAAAAAGCATAAAAAATATGTAATAACTGCAAAGTCTCTCTGAAGTATTTCTTTTATTTAGAATGTTTACTGTTTGTAATGTTTTAAGAATTTTTAGACTTCATTGGGTGCCTGGGTGGCTCAGTCTAAGCCCTCATCGGGCTCTCTGCGCAGTGGGAAACCTGCTTCTCCCTCTCCCACTCTCCCTGCTTGTGTTCCCCGTCTCACGGTGTCTCTTTCTGTCAAATAAATAAATAAAACCTTAAAAAAATAATTTTTAGAAGTCCTTACCCTTCAGAGTTTCAAATGAAAAAGGGAAGTTGTGGCTGAACATCCCGTGACTTAGTATCTATCCTAAGTAAACTGATAAAAACTTCTGGAAACTCTTGTCATGGTGGCAGGGACTTTGCTGCAGGTGACAGTCACCTCTCTGTGTTATTTATCCTTAAAGATAAAGTACACTGTTCCACCTCTGGGTCCTAAACTCTTCGGATAATTTGGTCCCCCTCTTCAGGCAATTATAAGAGCAGGTCAACTAATGCCAGGGTAGTTCCTGGCCCTGGAAAGAAAGGGCCATAAGAACCTTTGGGCATGTGTTGATTTGTTGGTACTTGAAATTCCCATTTCATGCAAAGGAGGACCAGTGTAAGATCTGTTCAGAAAGAGGAGGCATTCCTAATTTTGGAATAATCTAAAATGCCATGGTGGTGAGAGATGGAACCAACCTGATGAGCACCAAGCTGGGTGGTGACTGGAGAGACACATTTGACATAGCCTGAAGAGATGGTGACTGGAGCTGTCATTCCCAAGGGATGTGGTGGGATGTTGGAGGTCAAGATTTATCTGACCCAGCACTGTCTCTGGGCTCACACACCTACTTTTTCAGAGAAGATCCATCAGAACAGCTCCAACATGTCATTTTCTGAGACAGATCATGTTCATTGTTATATTAGAGTAGACTTTTTATATGGACAAGTTCCCTGGAGAAATAGTAGGAAATGGATATAAAGTCATTTCAGTTCTAGGTCATAGAAGAAGGGAAATTTCACAAAGAAGATACAGTGTCCAGCTTTCCAGAGGACGGTAATTCTTGGTTAAAAATCCTGGTTGTCAGTTCAGTCTTCAGGATCCCAGACCCTGTGTCATTGTCTTTCTCCATGATTGGATTGCCTCTGGCCAAGGTTTTGCTGTGTTGCCCTTTAAGAAATCTGGGAATGCATACCATGGTTAGCGATGGGACATCTGGGCCAGGTGGTAGCCAGGGCAGTGGGTCAGAACACATAGAATCATGTGAACTTGTTCTCCATTCCAACTCTGCCTGGTCCCTGGCACTTGTCTAAACAGACACATAAACCTGAAAGTCAGACAGGCGGCTCAATGCTGCTATCAGTTCCTTGGGTAAACATGTCTTCTGAGCAATTACAAACAAATTACTTCATCTGTAACACACAAAGCCACTGTGGTCTGAAGTTATATAATCTCCTTCCCTCACTTTTGCTTCTCTTCCAATCTCTCTCTGTCTCTCTCTCTCACACACACATACACACACACACTCTTTCTAATGCCCAAATAACACTTTTTTTCTGTCTAAACTGGAAGAGTTTAGTAATAATTTTCAGCGGGGTACAAAGCTTAAGTGCTTAAATGTACAGTCACAGACTTTTGATTCTTAGTTTAGTGAAAGACACTTGGAATTACGAAAAATGAAAGTCATCCAACCTCCTCTGGGATGATTCCTGTTTTGCAGGACCTAGGATTGTTCAGACTGGAAGATAAGCAGTTTGATATGAGAAGAAAGACATTGAATTTGTGAGAGGTGGAGGAGTGGGGGGGTGAGAAGTGTGCCAAACCTGCCGCACCCCCACCCACTTACGGGCTTTGCACTCACTGCACAGGGACTGGACCCTTCTCCCTGTTCCCCATCCTTGCATGATTTGCTCCTTCATTCAGGTCTCTGCTCAAATGCCTCCTCAACCAGTTAGTCTCATTTGCAAACAGGAGGGAGGGGCAGAGGGGGAGGGAGAAACAAGTTCTCCATGGAGCAGGAGCCCAACAGATGCGGAGCTCCGTCCCAGGACCCTGGGATCATGACCTGAGCCAAAGGCAGACGCTTAACCCACTGAGCCACCTGGGTGCTCCCAAAAGAATTCTTACCACCTGACTTGACAAATGTATTTGTTTGCCAATTAATTCTCCATATCCCCTTGATGATGTCACTCTAGGAAGGCAAGGCTCTTGCCTGTCTCCTGTGCTGTTCTCTCCTGGCAGCTCCTGTCATGTAGTGGATGCTGAAGACACAGGCTTTGACAGAGAGGGGTGAAGGACACGGACCAAAATGCTTCACTAATTGCTGACATCACTCACAGAGTTTAAGTCCTCCATATTCTTGTCACCCCGAGAACTATTTGAAGGCCAGTGTATCGTGCACTTAGCAGAGGATCGTCTGCATCAATCTGACTCTCCAGAGAGAAAGGCCCACCACCAAACAATTCTTTCTACTGTGCACCTCCCCTGGCCACCCTCCCCCCAGGCTGCTGCTGCTTCTCCATCTCTCTCTAATCTCCTCAAGCCCTGATCATATCTCACAAAGATTATTCTAATGGACTCCTCCTAGGTAGCTCCCTGCTTTTTTTCTTGTCTTTGACCATTCTATTTTCTCCATGGTGACCAGAACAATGTTTTAGAAAAAACACATCTGATCACATTGTGGTCAAGCTCCTTCTACAGCATGTGACTTGTCTGAGTCATCTCCACACTGTTCTACCCATACTGGCCTTCTGATGTTCTCAGTGTCATTCAATTCCGTCCTGCCTCAGGGCCCTTGCACTTGTGCTCCCTGTAGCTGGGATGTGCTTCCTGTGATTTATTGGATGGCTAACACTATCTTTTTCATCATTCTCAATGTAAATTTTCCCTTCTCTTTGATCACAGCTTCTCCTATTATTTTCTAGAACAACCCTCTGTTTATTATCTTTTTAGCTACCAAGGGTTGTAGCTCTTAAATTTACATGTTTCCCCATTTCACTGTCAGTCCCATGAGGGTTGGGGTTATGTTTATCACAATCTCTATTGTTTCCCTGATGCCTAACACAGTGTCTGGCACATAGTAGGTGTTCAGTAACAAAAACTGTTAGATGAATGAAAAATACTGTTGACTGAATACATCTTAATTCCAGTGAAAGTCAGGGTTCCAGTTAAAAAGAGATTGCTCCAAGACGGTATGGTACTGGCACAAAAACAGACACATAGTTCAGTAGAATGGAATAGAGAACCCAGAAATGAATCCACAATTATATGGCCAACAAAGCAGGAAAGAATATTCAGGAAAGAATATCCAATGGAAAAAAAAAAGAGTTTCTTTAGCAAACAGTTGTGGGAAAACAGGACAACAACATGCAAAAGAATGAAACTGGATCACTTTCTTACACCGTACACAAAAATAAATTCAAAATGGTTGAAAGACCTAAATATGAGACAGGAAACCATCAAAATCCTAGAGGAGAACACAGGCAGTAACCTTGGCATAGCAACTTCTTACTAGATATGTCTCCTGAGGCAAAGGAAATAAAAGCAAAATTAAACTATGCCAATAAAAATAAAAATATGCCAAGTAACAAGAATGGGAGAAGATATTTGCAAATGACATATCTGATAAAGGGTTAGTATACAAAATGTATGAAGAACTTATAAAACTGATCACTCCAAAACCCAATAACCCAGTTAAAAAATGGACAGAAGACATGAATAGACATTTTTCCAAAGAAGACATACGGATGGCTAATGAGCACATGAAAAGATGTTCAACATCACTCATCATCAGGGAAATACAGATTAAAAACCACAGTGAGATATCACCTCACACCTGTAAGAATGGCTAAATCAACATAGGAAACAGCAGGTGATGTGGAGAAAGGGGAACCCTCTCTCTTACATTGTTGGTGAGAATGCAAACTGATATAGCCACTCTGGAAAAACAGTATGAGGTTCCTCAAAAAGTTAAAAATAGAGCTACCTTATGATCCAGCAATTGCACTACTGGGTATTTACTCAAAAGATACAAAAATACAGATTTGAGGGGAACATACATTCTGACGTTTATAGCAACATCATCAGCAACAGCCAAATTATGGAAAGAGCCCAGATGTCCACTGACATCTGAATGGATAAAGAAGTGAGATATATATAAAAAATTCAGCCATCAAAAAAGAATGGAATCTTGCCACTTGCAATAACAAGGAGGGAGCTAGAGAGTATTATGCTAAGTGAAATAAAGTCAGTCAGAGAAATATAAATACCATATGATTTCACTCATATGTAGAATTTACGAAACAATACAGATGAACTCTTGGGGAAAAAAGAGAGAGAGAGAGCGAGAGCAGCAACCAAGAAACAGACCTCTTAACTCCAGAGAACAAACTGAGGGTGTGTTTGCTGGAGGAGAGGTGGGTGAGAGGTTGGGTTAAAGAGTTGATGGGTATTGGGGCGTCTGGGTGGCTCAGTGGGTTAAAGCCTCTGCCTTTGGCTTAGGTCCTGATCCCAGGGTCCTGGGATTAAGCCCCACATCGGGCTCTCTGCTCAGCCAGGAGCCTGTTCCTCCTCTCTCTCTGCCTGCCACTCTGCCTACTTGTGATCTCTGTCTGTCAAATAAATAAATAAAATCTTAAAAAAAATTAAAATTAAAAAAACAAAAAAGAGTTGATGGGTATTAAGGAGGGCAGTTGTGATGAGCACCAGGTGTTGATGGACATGATGAATCATTAAATTCTGTATCTGAAACTAATATTACACTCTATATTAACTAACTAACTGGAATTTAAATAAAAACTTGAAAAACAAAACAAAACAGGAGAAACTGAAAAAAGAAAAAAAAAGAAAGGTCATCCCTCTAAGAAATCTTACTGAATAAATTTCAACTGGATCCTAATAAAAGACTCTGTCCTTTGATCAAACCTGAGTCAGCCTCCTCCGAGCCCTCTTCTCCGAGGGCCCTGAACTTGGGCTCTGTCTTTGTTTGGTCTGCCTAGTCCAGTTTTAGCCAGAATTTTGCTGAGTCAGTTTAGCCTAAGTCCCCCCACCCTTGATATCTGACCTCTCTTCATATCTGACTAAGTTCCTTTTCCCACCATTGGTATCTTATCCCTAGCGTGCTTTCAACAAGAGTCCTGTTATATCTGGTCTAGCAACAATCTCCCTAGCTTCTACGTTTCCTCTTAGTAATTTTCTTTTTTTTTTTTTTTAAAGATTTTATTTATTTATTTGACAGACAGAGATCACAAGCAGGCAGAGAGGCAGGCAGAGAGAGAGGAGGAAGCAGGCTCCCTGCTGAGCAGAGATCCCAGGACCCCGGGATCACGACCTGAGCTGAAGGCAGCGGCTTAACCCACTGAGCCACCCAGGCGCCCCAATACCCATCAACTCTTTAACCCTCCTCTTAGTAATTTTCTATGAACTGACCTCCACCTTGAATCTTGGCTGTAAATCTTGGGTTGCCCAGACCCAGTTTGGAGTTGATCCCAATCTCCCCTACTGCAAAACCCCATGGCGGTAGTACCTCTTGCATAAACTCTTCCTTACCAACTTTAACAAGTGTCACGAACAGTTTTTCGTTATCATGTCCTCCCCTCTACCATCTATCCATGAGCAACCCCATGAGCAACCCCATAACTGGCAAACCTATGTCCTCTCCCCATGAGCAACCCCATAACTGGCAAACCTATGTCCTCTCCCCATGAGCAACCCCATAACTGGCAAACCTATGTCCTCTCCCCATGAGCAACCCCATAACTGGCAAACCTATGTCCTCTCCCCATGAGCAACCCCATAACTGGCAAACCTATGTCCTCTCCCCATGAGCAACCCCATAACTGGCAAACCTATGTCCTCTCCCCATGAGCAACCCCATAACTGGCAAACCTATGTCCTCTCCCCATGAGCAACCCCATAACTGGCAAACCTATGCCCAAGATCCTTAACAATTTGTAGCTGTGATAAATGGACCCTCAGTGCGTCTGATCATCTGTCACAAATTCAGAATTCTGCCCTCAGCCTTTATGTTCTTAATACAAATACGAAGCAGCAGGGGTGCCTTGGTTTAGGTCATGACAACACAATCACACACCCTTCCCTCAGGAGCTACGTTGCCAGAAATTTATTACTATTATCATTAGTGGGCTAAAAGAATTTTAGGGGTACTCAAAAGTTGATGTCTTGGGGTGCCTGGGTGACTCAGTAGGTTAAAGCCTCTGCCTTCGGCTCAGGTCATGATCCCAGGGTCCTGGGATCGAGGCCTGCTTCAGGCTCTCTGCTCAGCGGGAAGCCTGCTTCTCTTCCTTTCTCTCTCTGCCAGCCTTTCTGCCTACTTGTGATCTCTGGCTGTCAAATAAATAAATAAAATCTTAAAAAAAAAAAAAAAAGTTGATGTCTTAGGGTACCCAATAAATGCTATCTTTTTTTTCCTGCTCTACTTATGAAGAAATGAAGAGAAAAGATTGGGCGGTGGAGGCCAAAATGTCCCTTTAATGAGCAAGAGACAGGACAGGAATCATGGCTTTAGAGCTTCTGGCCAAGCAGCCTTCTCATGTTGGTCCCCAGAACTGGGTGAAGGTGCTCACCAAGTAGAGTCAAGCCTGGTCTCATTGGAGCTGGTTTGGGGGCTGTCACTGGGCATACAAATGGGCCTACTGCCAAGAACAGAGTCGACTTAGAAGGGCCTCTTCTTCCCCAGCTTGCCAGCAAGCTACCCATCCCATTCCATTCCATTTCCCCAGGGCCAAGACAGTAAAGGATTGAAAAAATGCAAGATATGCATTTTTAAGAAGTCCCTTCCTTCTAATGTCAGAGTCAATCACCTTGCAGAAAGCATGAAGTCAGTATATTGGTCCCCTAATGGATCAGGTGTATAAACTGGCTCAGTAACATTCCAAACCTGCCAGACTCACTTTCTTTTTTTTTTTTTTTAAATGAAGGGATTCATGAGGCCTAATATCTCTTTGTTAAAAAGAAGCAACAGGTCAAAAATAGAGTCAATTGTGCTAAGTTTTACTAAGACTTAAAGTCTAAACTAAAGGCAGTTTCAGCCTCTCCCATGAGTGGAATTTTAAACTAATTAAGCTGGAATTTGTGATCAGCACTAATAAGGTCATCTGTCTGATAAGACCCTCTTCCCCACTTGGGGAAGGTGACCTTGCCTGAAACAATCTCTCCTTTCTTCCTTCCTTTCTTTCTTCCTTTTTTCTTTCGTTCTTTCCTTTCTTTTTTTTTCTTTTCTTTCTTTCCTTTTTTTTTTTTTTTTTGCTAATACCATCTTTGTCCAACCCTGTTTCTACTTATAAAATCCTATTATTTTTATAGTTCCTAGGAGCTCCTCTCTTCTTGTTAGATGGGATGTTGCTTGATTCATGAATTATTGACTAAAGCCAATTAGAACTTCAGATTTACTCAGTTGAATTTTGTTTTTGAACACCTTTAATTGCCAAGATTCTGTGAGAGTTTCTCCCCACTGGAAATGGCATTTTACTGTGAAAATTTGAGCTTGAAAACAGCATTTATCAGAAAGAAAAGACATGTTTTTCACGAATGAGCTATCATTTTCCGGATGTGTGCTCCCCTATGCTTTCTCTGTTTGTAGATAGATTGGGGGAGATGTCAGAAGCGGTATCTGTTCACATTGGAAATGACATCTCAAGCAAGGTCATTACCAGAGAAGGACAGTAAATAACAGAAAATTGTCTATTTTCTGAGTTTTGGGCATAAAAAGGAGGATGAATAAAATAAGTCTATGTTTAGCTCCCTACCAATCACAACAGTAGCTTTTTTTTTTTTTTTTTTTTTGATTAACTGTTGAATCTTATCTCAAAACCAAAACAAGTTTATGGGTTTTTGTTTTGTTTTGTTTTTAAAAAGCAGATCTGATTTTTTTTTTCTTTTCAGATACTCAAATTTGATCAAAGTGCATACAAGGAGTAAAATGGTTAAAAGTCAAATAAATGAAGGTGGAAAAGAGGGAGAAAAGTTCACTGATCATCTAGAAATGAAGGAAACATTCTTGGATAATGGGTTGGCTGCACAGTGGTGGTCCAAGAGGTAGAGAAGAGAGTGTGTAGGTTTCCATTGGGACATTGTAACTTGGCATAATTATTTATGGTTGTTAGAGGCTTTTACAGAAGTAAGATTTAAAGATTCCATTGACATAGAGCACAAATTTTGTCAGAAATCACAGACCTAGAAGTGATAGTTGCATTCACAGATATCTCATTTCTACCAAAACCCTGTCAGGGGCTTTATATGCTTTATTGTCTTTAGTTCTTGTAGCCCATTACCTAAGATAGGATTAGTACCTTCATCGCACACAGGAGATAATGAGGTTTAGGGAGCTTATGTCAATTGTTCAAGGTCATACAACTGATGTGTAATAGAGGTTGTCCTTGAACTTATGTCTATCTTGTTGAAAAACTGGTGTTCTTAACCTCAATGGCATACCATATAGATAACAGTTGGTAAGAAGAGTGTCTTACTTGGTTTTATCTTCCCTAAACCTCAGTTGTTATTCTGTGGTGGCAGATGTCATGTCCATCTTCCTCCTTTTTATGTCCCCCTATCCTCAGTATAGTGCCCAACACATAAAAGGAACTTGACAAATATTTGTTGAACAGATCAATGAAATGTGAGATTTGTTGCTAATTAATATCCATCCCATTTATAAATACAGATATAGGAATTCTTAGGGAGGATCTTAATTTTGGAAGTTGAAGAGATAGAGGAAAGATTCATTGAGAATTATTATATATTAAATGATGCTCTGAAATGCAAACACTATCTTATGTATAGTTACATACCTACAGATATAAAAAGACTATAAAAGATATAAAAAAACTATGAACTTTGCCAAATACACACATGTGCATGCATGCGCATGCACACACACACACACGCACTATCTAGATACTTTGTATAGAAAACCATGAGAGTCTATCTCTACTCTAGCCAATGTTGCTCAGAGTCTGCAGACATTACTCTGCTGGAGAGAGGACATTAAAATTCTGTTAAACAGTACAGCCTCTGAAACTGTGTTGTCTAGGTTTAGGGCTTTAAATCTTATTTCATCACTTACCAACTGTGTTTGTTCAAGTCTTTTGAGTCACAGCCATCAAGTCTACAGTAGAGAGGAGGAAACAGTAGCATGCAGGGTGAAATTCAGATCAGAATGCAGGTGTCACACATGGGAAAGGAAGGGAAGCAAAGAGATAGGATTGGAGACTTTCAATTATAGTGTACTTCTGAGGAAGTCATCGGGCATGCTGAGGAGGAGACCATAAGCCATAGTCACCTGTTCTGGGAAACCTGCTCCTGCCATGCTCCCTCATTGTCTAGGAGCAAGCTGGAGACAAGCTTGGTCTTGCTACAAATGGGATAGTAGATCGAGAAGGACAGCAGGAGAGTCTACTCATCATCTATGTTCCTGGTATTAGAGATCTAAGTGATGCGATTTCTGGAACTCCACATCAACTATCACCCGGGACAAAGAACTAATTTCTCTAATTGTTTTCCCACTAAAACTCTTCAAAGGGGTGCACATACTCTCTACCTCTGATTTCTGTTCTGTTGTGCATCCCTGACCATTTACATAAGACATTTTCCTCTACCAGTGAACACTTTCTCAAGGTGACCAGTGACCTTCTCAGTGACCTATTCAATGGATTAGTCTTCTAGATTATTCTAGATTCAGAGGATCTATTAACAGCATTGGATAGGGCTGGTCAGTCCATCTTGAGATACTTCCTTGCCTTGGCTTCTGGGTCTCAGTCTTCTGACTTCAGTGCTCACTCTTCAGGTTCTCTTGCTGGTTTGTTCCCATCCCTCTGATCTCTGAAATGCTGACCTGACCCAGGATGGGGTCCTTAGATCTCTTCTCTACCTACAATGACATTTTAAGTAATCTTATCTAACTTCATGATTTTAGTTGGAGTCTAAATTTCATCATATCACATCTCCTATCTAGTATGGGTCTTTCTGCTCAACTCCAAAGGCTTCTCTGGCCTTGTGTGTTCCTTGATTCTTTTTTCTCATAGCCAATATTGAATCTATTAGAATTTCTATCATCTTTGCCTTTGAATACATGTAGAGTCCACCCAGTTTTCACTTTTTCCAGTGTTGTTGCTCTGGGCTAAGCCTTTGTTATTTCTCCTCTGTTATTGCAGGAATTTCCTTGTGTTCGCCTTACTTCAGCTCTTTGTAGTGTACAGTATATTCTGAAGCTTAAGCAACCAAAATGAATTTTTAAGTTACACTAGGTCTTCCATCTTAACGACCTTTGGTGGCTCTCCATCACACTCAGCCAACTTCTGATAATTGTCCACAAGCACCATTTCTTAATTTCATAATCTTCTCTTCTGCCACGCTTTCCCTTTTTGCTCTATTCCAGCAACACTGGTTTAGTTGTTCCTTGAACGCCAAGCATCTCCTTGCTACAGGATGTTTGCACTTGCTCTTCCCTTGACCAGGAACATTCTTCTCCCATATATTTACATTTCTTCCTCCCTCATTTCTTTTGAGCCTTTTTTCAAATGCCACCTGAATAGTGAGAGCTTCCATAATCCATAATCACTGTCTATAAAATAGAAACTGTCTCCCTCAGTACTTCCTGACCTTCTCACCCTGACTATTGTTTCCCTCCAGCACATAATACCACTTGGCATGTTTTGTATTTATCCACTTATTTACATATGTTCTCTCTCTTTTTAGCATTCACACTAAAAAACCAGGCTCCATAAGAGCGAAGATTTCATCTCTTTTATTCATACCGTATTCCCGAATGATAGAGTACACTGTTCTATGTCCTATATTGTGTATGTCAGATTCCGATTTGTGTAAGATGTTGCTTTTGAAAATCAAAGCCCTTATTCTTTATATAGAAATTTATTCAAAGTTTATTCTAATAGAGTCTATGCCACTCTATTACCAAGGAGTGTTTCTTTGTCCACTACACTCTGAGCGTGTTGGTTTATCTATCAGACTTCTCCCTCTTTGGCCCATGATACTTTGTTCCCGTCTGGGTTCTCTGTGTCTTTTTCCCTTGCTTTGTTTTTGCTGCCACCCTGCAGTGAAGGAGAGAGAATTTTGGGAACTATAGTGTTACTCTCTGTTCCATGCATGTAATAGAGTACAGTGAACATTTTCAGAATTGATTTGACTTGACTTCAGTTTATACCTTTAAAGATTCCCTGGGGTATCCCATTTTGGAGTCTATGTACTTGCTTAACCAGTTCAAGCCTAGTCATAGTGGCTCACATGTGTGCCATGTTTCTCCCTTCTTTTCCTCTCTAACCCTATGACAACAAATAAAGCAGTAAAATTGAAAGTAGAGATTTGAGACAACCATAATACTGTCTTGCTTCTTAATTAGAAATTTATGCTAGAATCCCCTCCCCTAATTATTACTATTCTTTTGCAAATGTGATTGAAGTTTAGCATATGTACAGAAAATTGAGCAAATAATAAGTTCGAGGTTGACAAAATCTTATGATGTGACCATACCCATGGTCAGCAAAGGGGTCACCTCTTCCCAGATCAGCACTCGAACTAGAAACAAACTTACAAGCTTCTCAGAAGGCCTGTCGTGTCCCTCAGGGTCATTAGACCCAGCAAGAGCAACTATTCCCCATTTCCCAGACTCCTAGTAACAAGGGTTGGTTTTGCCTGTTTTTAAACTATTATATAAAAGGAATGGTGCAGTATGTATTCTTTTTGTGTCTGACATCCTTTGATCAGCATTGTATTTGGGATATTTACTTATGCTTTGAGGGTTATAGTTCAGAACCCTTCTCATTTTGTCTATTTGGCAAGACCCAGACCCCTGCTTTGTTACCCTTAGATCCTCATGTGGGTGACTTTGAGCCAGGGAGACACATCTTCTCAAATTGACTCTTGTGTTGCTAAGAACTCTCAATTGGAAACCAATGAAGCCTTTTTAAATCTGCATTTCAAATTTCAGGTACTGCAAACTAACATGGAAAACTGAGAAGCTTCAAGAATGGTGGTCTGGTTTATTGGCCAATAATTAGATGTGCAATCAGTGAAGTCAGGCTCACAAAACTAGTTACTGAATTTTCCAGGAGAGGAGCCAATGCTTTGAGCCTCCTCTGCAACAGCTATGATGAATAAGTTAAAGGTATTCTTTAATTCACGGCATTTTCCCAGCCACCATGATAGTTCCTGGCCCACCCATACTCTTGGAAAAAACTGCCAGGATTTTTGTCTAGCTAGGCTAGTTGAGAATGGAAATGCTGTCATTCGGAACAAGTTGATATTGTGGTATTTGATGGATAAAAGTTAAGCAAAAGTTACTCTAAGAGCACTGAGTTCCCTCCAGCTGCATCACTGATTAACTTTGGAGAGATGGCATAACGGCAAGGGGGTCTGGGACCCTGAGTTCTTGTCCTAGTTTTGTCCCTAACTCATGGTGAAAATGTCACCAAAATATTTGGATGTTAGTTTCCTCCTGGGGGGGAAAAATCAGAATGTCTCTGAAGCCTCTGTTATTCCTTGTGTGGCTGCTAAGCCCCACTTTTGTGCTTTTCTTGGTCTTGTTCCTGCTTTCTGGATGATAACGTCTGTCTGTCAACTTGTCTGCAAAGTCTCTCTTCTACCAAGCCTTTCAGAATTAGCCTCCCTCTGTGCTGCTCTCTCTCATACTAGAAGCTGTCAGCATCAATGTGGGATGCTGCTTCTCCCTTTGTTAATCGTGTTTCTTTCTTCCTACACTTGGGGTTTATCACTGTCCACTCTCAAGGACTTAAGAGTCCATCCAGAGATACTTCTGCAGTCATTCGTAGTATTTTATCTCATGTGCTGAACAGAAAGACTCCATGAGGTTTGTATTTTTGATCTCAAAATCTTTAAAGAAGAGATTATGATTCATTCTATCTTATCCTGAAATACAGTTCTACCCCTCCACCTCCCAAACCCAAAGGTGACAATCATCAACAATGTGAGATCCTTCTGCTGAGATGAACATGAACAATGGGCAGAGTGGGTAGCAGAGAAGATAGGGAATGTGGAGCCAGGAAAAAGATAAACCATAATCACCCAGTCTTTAAAACTACAACTATTTAACAAATAAAAACAGGTCATTACTTCTTTAATCTGATAAATAAAACATTTATTTAAAAATTTCAGCAACAATTAAAATTAACAGCTCAGGAAACAACAGATGTTGGAGAGGATGCGGAGAAAGGGGAGCTCTCTTACACTGTTGGTGGGAATGCAAACTGGTGGGGCCACTCTGCAAAAACAGTATGGGGGTTCCTCAAAAAGTTAAAAATAGAGCTACCCTATGACCCAGTAATTGCCCTACTGAATATTTATCCCAAAGATAAAAATACAGTGATCTGAAGGGGCACCTGCACCCCAATGTTTATAGCAGCTATGTCCATAATAGCCAAAATATGGAAAGAGCTCACATGTCCACTGACAGACGAATGGATAAGGAGGACATGGTAGGTATGTGTGTATATATATATATATATATATATATATATATAACTCAGGAGGACATGGTAGGTATATATATATATATATATATATATATATATATATATAACTCAGCCATCAAAAAGAATGAAATCTTGTCATTAGCTACAACATGGGTGGAACTAGAGGGTACTATGTTGAGTGAAATAAGTCAATCAGAGAAAGACAAATACCATATGATTTCACTCATATGTGGAATTTTTTTTAAAGATTTTATTTATGTATTTGAGAGACAGACAGTGAGAGAGAGCATGAGCAAGGAGAAGGTCAGAGGGAGAAGCAGACTCCCCATGGAGCTGGGAGCCCGATGCGGGACTCGATCCCGGGATTCCGCGATCATGACCTGAGCCGAAGGCAGTCATCCAACCAACTGAGCCACCCAGGCATCCCTCATATGTGGAATTTAAGAAACTAAATGGATGGACATAGGGGAAAGGAAGGAAAATGAAATAAGATAGAAATTGAGAGGGAGATAAAATGTAAGAGATGGTGAGCTCCAGGAAACTGAGGGTTGCTGGAGGGGAGGAACATGGGGGGATGGGGTAAATCGGGTGGTAGGCACTAAGGAGGGCATTGGATGTAATGCGCACTGGGTGTTATATGCAGCTGATAAATCACTAAATTCTATCTCTGAAACTACAAAAAAAAAAATCCTACTTTAGTGAATGTGTTTGATTTCCAATTATGTTGCTTCTTGCTTTAGAAAAAAAAACTTTTTCAGCAAACATCCCTAATAGAGAAATGTTAAGAACACCCCCTTTAAAATCAGGAACATGGTAAGAATTTTCAGTATTACCATTTCTAATATTGTTTAGGAGATCCTAGCCAGAGACATAAGACAAGCAAATATATAAATAAACACATACACACAACACCAAAAAAAGGGAAAAAAGAATGGAATAAGAAGGAAAAAAAAACCTTTATTGATTGATTAATAATTGTTTACATAGAAAATCTAAAACATGTTATAGGTATGGTATTAGAATTAATAAGAGAATTTAGTAATATTGCAGAGTATAAAGTTGATATATAGAAGTCATCTGCATTTCTATATACCAGAAACCAAGGGTTAGAAATCTACAAGTATAAAAATATAGAGCACATAAATATCAAACTATGAAATTCCTAGTCATCTTTATGGAAAAATCTAAAATACACTTGAGAGATATTAATGGAAACAAAAGGAGAGATAGATTAAATTCATGTGATAGAAAAAATTTAATATTGGAAATGTGATAATTCCTGCCAAAGTGATTTACAGATTCAAACAAAATTCAATAAAAATAATCTCAATAAGTTTTTCTATAGAACTATGTAAGGTTTTAGGATAGGCTGGCCCTAAAATATTTAATGAAGACAATCAGGACCAAGAACATTCATGACAATTTGGAGAGAAAAGATGATCCACAGTGGGTACCTACCCTACCTGCTATACAGGGTTTTTGTAGAACCACAACAATTAAGCCAATGTAGACTGGCATCAGAATAGGTATGTTTAACCCAACAGGGAGCACAGAAACAGATCCATATGAAGACTAAAACTTGATACTTAACAGAGTTGACATTGCAGAATAAAAGGAATGGGAGGTTATTCAATTAGTCAGACAACTCTCTGAAACAAGTGTTTGAAGTCCCAATGTAAGCTTTGTCCTCAGCACCCATGTGACCATAAGTCCTTCCACTTGGACTCCCCAAAGGAGGAGACTTATGGAGCATCAGGGGCCAAACACCTGGAAAAATGCCATTGGCAGTGTGCACAGGGCCAGTGAGAGCTGCCTGCCTAGAGGCAGGCTATCAGGGGAGACATCATCTATAGAAAATAACAAAACAATAAAAAAACTGGCTAAATATTGAACTGAGAGTGGGCAATTCTTAAAAAAAAAAAAATGTCCTTGATGAAATGATGGTGTATTCCCTGAAAAGTATTTTCCCCCCTAGGTTCTAAGTAATTGCAACAGTTGCTGTTTTGTTTTAATAGCATATATGTAAGCTTCAATATATGTTACCTCATTTTTCTTATGTTTTTATAAACATTATATTCTTCTCTAGTCATTCTACTGTATTGCACAGTACTATGGAAGTGACTTTAGAGAACTCTCCTGTATGTATAGTTAGTGTCCTGCCATGCGGGGACCCAGAGATAGGCATCTGTTTTGAAAGTAAGTTTGTGATGGTTCAGAGTCTTTGAAACTCCCTTCCAGTGATGCTTCTGTTGAGCTGCCTGTTACTAAACCAAACAACTGTGGCACAGTAATTCTAAAGATGAAGAAGTGGAATCAGAGTTACTATAGTTGTCACTTTATGTGATCATTTCAGCATTTCAGTCATGCTTAAAATTTAAAAGAATGAAATAGAGAGCTGCCATTGGTAACCCAATCATCATGGCAATTTTTCTGCTTAAGTCTGGACAAGTCATTCATTTCCACAAGATGGGCAGATGGTTGCTATGAACTGATTGACATTCATGGGTGAAAAGCAAACAAATTACCATCTCATTTATAGTTTTTTTTTTCCAACTGTCAAATCCCATGTTTTTAAAAGAACAGATCAAAATTATTTTTATATACTTTATGTACAATAATATATTATTTTATGGATTTAGTCTGCAAGAAGGAAAGGGTAGATTACATGGTTCTTCAACCTTCTTTCTTCCAATTCTGAAATTTTAGTTTCTCTCCATGTAGTGCCTCCCAATGTTCCTTCCCTAACCCACCAGTGTTTGCAAACACAGTCATCTGGGATTGTACCCACCCATCCTTGGATCGTCTACGAATCTTAGAGTAGCAGAGAGCTCTGTCTGGGAGATCAGCAATTGTCACTACATAATTGAGGGTGTGTGTGTGTTATCTTTCAAAGCTGTCGACACTGATCAGAGAATAGGACAGAGGAGAAATAGGTTTCCTAGGGGCAGAGATGTAGGAGCTGGTTCATTCATGTCAGTAAGGAAACATGCCTCGTGACCATGAAGGGCCTCCATGGTGACTCACACTACCCTAAAATGAAATTTGTTTATTCTGGGGCTCATTTTATCACTCTAGCCCTGGGGTTATTTAAGCTCCTAAAAGCTTGTAGGTAGTAAGTGGTTTGGGGTGCCAGGAAAAGTAATTGGATTAATGCACTTCTATCTCAGAATACTGCCAAATTAGTCTGTGGTATGTGGGCTTTTTATGTTATTCTGAGTGTGGCGTAATACAACCAGCTGCTCTGTGACTTTATTATCCTTACATCAGACCCACCCAGCCAGCCCCATCCCATCTGGTCACACCCCCAGAAGGCACCCTTTAAAGTCTCTGCCCATCCCATCTCCCTTCTTATTTCCTAGTTCCTGCTTTCCACCTTCCAATTCCTTCCAGGCTTCGTGATGCAATTAAAGCAAACCAAGCCAAAATCTTTCTAATTTTATCAAAGCCTTCACTCGGTTATGACCCAACAGCAAGGTATCTCTGCAGCCTCCATGCAGAAGGATGTTAAGCGGAAGAAACATGACGTAGGACGTCATATGCCTCATACCATCAACCCAGGAAAAAGAAGCATTTTATGGGCTTCAGTCAATAGACTGTTTTTTGACAATGATCTATAGCTAATTAGAACTGGATCAGAGTTTGGTGGGTGAAGCATGTTGGCCTTAGAGTCAGATGATCAAGGTCCAAAACCTTTCTTGGTTGCATTCTCTGTGATCCTGGGAACTCTAACATTTGATCTTGTCTTAACTGCTTTACAGCACTGTAGTAAAACAAGCAAATATGAAAAAGCTTTATGTGGTTAATAAATGTTATAAAAGCATAAGGTTGTTTTTAAAATCATTGATTTAGGCTCTTTTTAGTAATTATTCTCAACTAACTGCAGTTACTCTATTAAATAGTATTACAATGATATATTTCTTAGAGTCTTCTAAGATTCACAATTTTGCCAATTCAAAATGGCCCTCCTTAGGTGAATTCCCATCTATCTGGGATGTATCTGTATGTCTGTAGCACAGAAAGTATCTCTTATGAGCTGTCTTTGCTGAGGGCAATGGTCATCTCTTCTCCAATGATTGGTTTACATGTTGGCTTTCAAAATGGGTAAGGTTATGAGTTCCTAAAGCAATTACCCCATTGAAATATTGAATTTTTGTCAGATACTCTGTCATTTCCAGATTACTCCGTGCATTTAAAAACTAGATGTTGTTAGACTTTCATAGCTGGAAGCAAGCATTGTAAATCCAGCTTTGATGTTTTGAGTGTCGATTTTACTTGACCTGGGTTTTGATAAACATGTTGATACAGATTTACTGTTCTCTTCTCAGTGACAATTCTTAGGAGAATACTGCTTTGATCTTAACAGCCCATTCAGCCAACTTTTCAGAACCTTCCAGGTGACTCTCCTAGGGCCTTTGGTTATCCTGGGACTTTTGTCTCTGCAACTTGATGGATGAAAAGTTCATGCAATAACATTTTCTTTGCTTTCATTAGAGACATGTTCCATACTCAGTCTAAAAGTTGGATAAGTCTTGAAAAGGCAGAAAGAAGAAAATATACAACTCTCCTAATGCTATAGCCAAGAATAAATAACAGTTACTTGGTTTTTGCTGTATAGCTTTCCAAATGCATTTTATTATAATTAAATGAAATTTTAGGGCTTTTCATATTACAAAAATGATATAAGATGGCTGCAGAAAAACTTTAGTGGGGGGAAAAATAATGCAGAATCTGATACCCAGAGATAAGTCCTATTTGATTTTTGCTGGGCATCCTTCTGATCTTTTCGTATGGCTATAAATACCTTTTATTAGAATTTAAGTAACTTCTGCCACATCTTCTCACTACAAAAGAAATATAAACCAAGGTTAAAAAAAAATCAGAAACTCAGAAAAGAAACCCTAAAACTTACCCATAATGTCACCACAGAAAGGTGAGCACCCTAATACTGATGCACAGTCTTCTGATGCTTATACTGGGTATTTTGTATGTCTATATATGATTTTGTACAAAAACAAGATGATACCAACCATACTGATTTTCAATCTCCTTTTTTTAACTCTATAAATGTATAATGATTGTGTTCCTAAATCATTAAATATTTTCTTACCACACAAATATTAAGGACTCAGGGTATTGTAGTGAATTAATAAACCCTGAGTTGTGGAACCAATTTCCTGTTGGGTGGGCTGTTTAGAATGTCTCTGGTTTCTCACAATTATTAGCAATGCTACAGTGAACCACGTTCGACTCCCTTTGTGAACATCTTTTAATATTTCTTAAGGATAGATGCCGAGAAACAGAATTTGGAAGGTTTTGTTTCATTTTGATGAATTGTCTTCACTAATCTTTTAATAATTTATATTCCCCTAGCAGAGAGCCGTTTCTCTGCAGCTTTGCCAAAATTGACTACTAACCTCTTATTTTATGTATTTTTTCATCTGTGAGTGTTGAAATGAAAAATATCTATATTCCGTTTTTAATTTAATTACATGCCTTTTTATTATGTTTGCCTTTAAGTCATATGCTTACTAGTATAGCCACTGAACGTGTGGAAAATTACCTTGATAGTAAAAACAATGGGAGGAGAGAAATTTCTGAATCCTGTACTTGCAGTTGTGTGAAGGTCCCGGTGAAAGTGGCATTAAACGTTTGCTGGTTCGTGTGTCCATTTGTCCATTTTACTTATCTTTTGATGAATATTTACCAAACACGTTCTCTATGCTAGGCCTTTTTCTAAGAGCTGGGACTCTGGAGGGGAACAGTATTGACAGGGTCCCCGTCCCGGAGATTTTTAGTCTAGTATACAACACAGAAATGAAACAAACAATAATTACAAGTGACCTGAGGATTACAAAAAAGGGATTTAAAAGTAATTATCCTGAGGATATTATATTTAGGCTGAGCTAGTCTGTTAATAAGGTGCCATTCACTAAAATGTCCCAAACGTGGTGTTTAGCTTCTCCTATAACTGGGTGGTAGGACAATATGGTTATGAGAAGGTGCACACATGAAAGAAATGATTTTATAGAGCTGGAGAAGTCTTGGGAGATGTAGAAATTACATTCTGATTTCACCAGGAGATGCTTTAGTCCATTCCTGTTGGATAAATATGTATTTTGCTTTATTTATTTATTTTCAAATTCTATTTATTTATTTATTTATTTATTTGACAGAGAGAGAGAGAGAGAGAGAAAGAGAGAGAGAGAGAGAGACAGGGGAAAGAGGGAACACAAGCAGGGGGAGTGGGAGAGGGAGAAGCAGGCTTCCGCAGGCAGGGAGCCCAATGCGGGCCTGTATCCCAGGACCCTGGGATCGTGACTCGCGCCAAAGCAGATGCTTAATGACTGAAACAGCCAGGAACTCAGGTATTTTGCTTTAAAAAAGCTGCAAAAGGGCTTCCCATACTGCTTGGGTTATCTACACATCTTTATTGTTCTTGCTGAATTGGTGCTCTATCTAGTCTCTCTCTCTCTCTCTCTTTTTTAAAGATTTCATTTATTTATTTGAGAGAGAGTGAATAAGAGGCAGTGAGAGCATGAGGTGGGGGAGGGTCAGAGGGAGAAGCAGACCCCCTGCTGTTCAGGGAGCCCAATGTGGGACTCCATCCTGGGACTCCAAGGTCATGACCTGAACAGAGGGCAGTCACTTAACCAACTGAGCCACTCAGACACCCCCATCTATCTAGTCTCTTAACACCGTCCCTTGACACCCTGCATCAAAGACTGTAACTCTACAAGGCAAAAGCATCCAGGTGATGCAGTCCAACAAGTGGAAGCAAGAACTGTTCGCTTTGACTAAACATCTCACATCTTGGGTGGTGGTCTTGCTGACAGATCATCCTTCCTTTTAGGGGAGGGATCAAGTGTTCTTGAGACTCAGCTTCCTGAACTTTCACTTTTCTTTCGTTTTTACTTTAAAATATTTTGTAGACTTCAAAGAATATATTAAAACATATACATTTTAAATAATAGTATTAAAATGAGCACCTATGCAAACGACATTCAGGTTAAGAATACATTGACAGTAGTTTAAAAGCTCCCTCTGTGACTCTCCCAGATGGACACCCCCTTGAATAACTAGTATTCTGACTTTTTTGATAATTATTTCTTTGCTTTGTTTGAAACAAGAAAACTTTCACCATCTATAAATGTATATGCATCCTTTGTATATATTATTTATACTCCTACTCATAGAAATTGTATAAATGGATCACACTAAAGTGTTTTTTCATTCCTTTTAATATTATGTTTATTTAATCTTATGTTTATGATTTATCCGTGTTAGTGGATATAGCTGTAGTTTGGTCTTTAAGGAAAAGTAATGAATATACCAGAATTTATATATCCATTCTATTATCAATGCACATTTGGAATATTTATGGTTTTTGGCAACCACCCACAATGATGTTTTGAACATTCCTGCTGGTCATGGAATTGCTGGTAGCCAGGAATGAATAAGTATAAATTTACTAAATAATTCAAGTTGTTTTCCAAAATGGAGGAAGCGATTCATGTTCTCACTTGTAGTATATGAGAGATCATATCTTCCCCAACACTTGGTCTTGTCAGATCATTGCATTTTTGGCAGTTGGGAGGGTATGCCATAGCATATATTTGTGGATTTAATTCTCATTTGTTCTGACTATAACGATGTTAAACCTTGCTTCCTACGTTTAGTTGTTATTAAAGTTTTCTTCTTTGTGAAATATTCATTCAGTTCTTGGGCTTAGTTTTTTCTCAGTTTACTTATTTTATTGATTCATAGTTCCTCATATATTTTGGGTAATAGTCTTTTGTTGAACATATTTTTAGAAAATCCTCTACTCCGTGGGTTGTATTTTCAATCTTTTAATATAGCTCTTGATTAACAGAAGTTCTTAGATTCATAGTACACAAGTTTATAATTTTTTCTACATAGTTTGTGTTTCTTACATCTTGTTTAAGAAATATATGGGGCGCCTGGGTGGCTCAGTGGATTAAAGTCTCTGCCTTCCGCTTAGGTCATGATCCCAGGGTGCTAGGATCAAGCCCCACATCGGGCTCTCTGCTCAACAGGGAGCCTGATTCCTCTCTCTCTGCCTGCCTCTTTGCCTACTTGTGATCTCTGTCTGTCAAATAAATAAATAAAATTTAAAAAAGAAAAGAGAAGAAATATTTTCCCAGGGTGACTGGGTGGCCCCCTCAGTTAAGCATCCAACTCAATTTTGGGTCAGGTCATGATCTCAGGGTTGTGGGATAGAGGCCCCGTGTGGGTCTCCATGCTCAGTGGGGAATCTGCTACCTCTTTCCCTCTCCCTTTTCCCCTTCCCCCACTCATGCTCTCTCTCTCTCTCAAATGAATAAGTACATTTAAAAAAAAAGAACTATTTTCATAGTGTAAGTTACAAAAGTATTTTTCCTATATCCTGTTCTAAAATTTTCATACTTTTGTTTTTAATGATGGTCTTTATTTCATTTGGATTTGATGTTTTTATATAGCGTGAGGTTTCTAAGTGGATATGTCCAATCTTCCCAGCACTATTCATTAAGAAGTGTATCTTTAATGATCTACTACAATATCTGTCTTAAAACAAGGATTATGAAAGCATAATCTATTTCTGGGTGATTCCTTAAGATCCATTATTCTATTTGTACATCGATGTGCCAGAGATACTCAGTCTTAATGATGATAGCTTAAAATATCTTGTTAACTGCTAGGACAAGGGCTCACACCTTCCTGTTATCTACACTGTCTCAGCTATTCTCAGCCCTTTATATTTTTGTATCAGTTTCAGATTAGCTTAACAACTGCTACAGTTGGCATTTTAATTGAGATTGCTGTATGTATATGTGTGTGTGTAAGTGTGTATATGTATGTGTAGGGCTTTATGGTTTAGGACTTGAACTCATGACCCTGAGATCATGACTTAAGCCAGAATCAGGAGTCAGATGCTCAACTGACTGAACCACCCAAGCACCCCTGATCTTTCCATTCTTAATACCAATTATTGTGCTTATTTTATAAAATCAATTTAACTAAAGATTCGTCAGTTTTATTATCTTCTCAAAGAATTTATCTTTTGGTTGGTATTAGCTAACACAATCTTGATAGTATCTGTGTTTTCTATTTGGTTCATTTTAACTTTTATTTTAAAATGCCCATATTTTAAAATGCTTTTTTTTTTCTGTTCTGTTTGGAATTATATTGGTGTTTTGTTTCACATCCTCAAATGCTTTCTTTACTCGTTATTTTTCTGTCATTATCCTTCTAATCTGTGACTTAAGGTTAAAAATTTGTGTAAGACCTGCTTTACTTGCCTCTCACAATTTTTCTAAGTAGCATTTTTTATTATCGTATAAAATATATTTACAGTGCTATCATGAGTTCAGATTTTACTAACGATATTTTAATCCATGTTTTCTATGACATACTAGGTGATTGTGGGTTTGTCTGGTACTCCTTATAGTTCATTATTTTTTCTTTTTGTATTTTCAGGCTATGCCTTGGGGCACAAGCAAAGTTTTAATTTTGTATTTACCTATTGAATTAAAACTTTAATGTTTCAAATTGACCTTTATGTGCACTATGTTCTTTGATTTAAAGTCTATTTTCATAAATACAGTGATATCAACTTTCTTTTGGTTAGAATTTACATATTATTTTCCGCATTTTTATGTTCAACCTGACCAGTTAAACAGGAAATATTTCTCCCCCAGTCAATGAACCTCAATCACTAAGCAAACTTTCAACAGGAGGAGAAAGCTTGGTATTGACTTGTCACCATCTTCAAGCTCTTTTAAATTATTTGTGTGAATTTTGTAAGCACATGAAAAAATGAAACCTACTATAACCAATATCTATGTACACCAAGCAGGTACCTAACTCTATGGAATCTTAGCTTTTTAGTTTTATGTGCTTAATTTCATTTTTCTTAATACACACTTTCCATTAAAGTGAAATATATACACAGCAAAGTGTGAAATCATGAGTGTGCAGCTAGATGAAATTTCACAAAGTGAACACAACCTGAATCAAGACAGAATTCCTAAATGCAAAAACAGCATCTTCATGGTACCCCTTTGTCACTGCTGTACGCTTTCCTTCAAAACTGACAATTATCCTGACCTTTAACACAGTAAATTCTTCCCATTTCTGTGTTTTATGAATAAAATCATACCCCTGTATCTACTCTTCATGTCTACCTTATAGTACATCCATTTATAGCATCTGTATATCCATTCGTGTTGCATGTATCAATGGCTTACTCATTTTTATTGCTGCTTTATATTTTATTAATTTCTCCATTTTATTGTTAGTGGTCCTCTGGATAGGTTTCAGTTTGGAACTATACTAAATAATGCTGTTTAATAATTCTCATATATGTCTCTGGCTCTCAAAGAACCTGAAAGGCATAATTTGATAAAATCATAACTAGAAGGAAGCCATGCTATGTCCTCCAGTATTCTCAGATACCATCCAAAGCCATGGGACATGAGAACTGAAATGGCCACCGTTGGAAGAGCTTACCGTCTCTGAGGTCCAAATTCATATAGCCACGTAGAGACAGAACAAGGATTAACAAGTATTAAAAACCATCTATATAACATCTGATAGGCCTGAATAAAAATTGGAACAAAAAGCAGTCAAACTCACCAAAAAAACTATGTAGATCCAAACACTATTTGGTCAAAGGCAAACAAACAAACAAACAAACAAACAAAAATTCACAGCAATTCAGCCAAAAAAAATTGATCATATAGATAATCTCTTTATGAAAATGATTTTGAATTTGGGATTATTTCTTCAAATATCCACTTATGGAAAGGAAGAGTAGATCATTTAATTAATACTAAAATATTAAGACAAGTTAACTACAGAATTGAAAGAAAAAATTTGAAGGGACATAATTTACCTCTTGAGAGTCAAAGAGATTCTAATAATGATGTCAGCCAAACAGACTGAGGATCTCACTCAAATAGATCAAAGCCACATGTTGCAAGATGTAAGGCGTTATCCAAAAGCCAGAACATGCTCTCCCTCCCAGCCTCAACGGAGTATTAGTGATCCAAGCCCAAAAAGTACATAAGGCTTTGGGCTGGTTCCCTGAAATATGGAGAGATATATTTTGCATGTGTGACCTAGCAGACCATTGCCTGGGTGGTCCATGCATTTGAGAGGATGTAGCAGCCAAATCCCGAGAGGCTTTGGTTGACCTGTATTCTGCTTTGCTCTTGGAATAATCCATTCTCGTATGGCAGTCATGTTACTGTCTTGTCTAAAACCTTCAATCACTTCACAGGACTTAAAAATCACATTTGAATTCCTATCATGCTCTGCTAGACCTTGCATGATCTGACCCCTGCCTGCATCTCAGGCAACTCACACACTCACCATGAAGTTGGGCCCCACTGGGCAGCCCTTCTCCACTCCAGGGAACTTGGCACAGATCTATGTCCTGCATCTGGAGGTCTCGTCTTCTTTCTCTTCCATAACTGGCTTCTTTGCCTCATTCAGGCCCCAGGTCAAATGCCTCATCCTCTGAGATTTTTTTTTTTAATTTTTATTTGCAGGACTCACCATAGCACATACCCTCCCCAGTGTCCATCACCCAGCCACCCTGTCCACCCCCGCTTCCAGCAACCCTCAGTTTGTTTCCTGAGATTAAGAGTCTCTTATGGTTTGTCTCCTTCCCCAGTCCCATCTTGTTTCATTTTCCCTCCCTTCCCCCCATGAACCCTACCCTGCCGCTCAAAGCTAAACAGGGTCGGGCCTGGTTAGTACTTGGAAGGGAGAGAAATTTTTGTTCTTTTTTTTTTTTTTTAAGAAAAATTTTTTTGATGGTCAAAGCCAAGTCCCTTTGCCAGGACCCATATACTCACCAGCATCCTTATCCTCTCTCTCCCACTGCTTCTTTTCCCTTCATGGTACACATGACTATTTGTTCCTATTAAAATCTCTTTATTGCAGATTTCCCCCAATAGTCTGCCAACTATTTGTTTTATTCACCACAATATCCCCAGTGCCTGAGCATGTCGTTTAGCATAATATAGTTGCCTAACTATAGTTGTTGAATGTATACAGAGAAAATAATACTAATAATAGGTGACATCAGCTTGGACTAATTACATGCTTGTTCTAAGCATGTGACATGTATACCTGTGTTGAGTCTATGACACAGACCCTATCTTTTATGGTTGATAAAACCAAAACACAGAGAGGTGAAAGAATCACCAGGAGATAGGGCAGAGCAAC
This sequence comes from Mustela putorius furo, assembly GCF_011764305.1. Classification (NCBI taxonomy): domain Eukaryota; kingdom Metazoa; phylum Chordata; class Mammalia; order Carnivora; family Mustelidae; genus Mustela; species Mustela putorius. Next base: position 19,917,143 of record NW_025421402.1, on the reverse strand, counting down.
AGTTGGAACCTAAGCAGTTTGAAGTAGCAGAGACCATAGTTCTCTCTTAAAATGCCCCTGCCTGCCTTACCCCAATTGAGTAACAGGCTCCTCAAGAAAGCAGTTAACACACTAGGGGTTTAGGACATCAGATAGATGTTTGGAGTCAGAATGCTGTTCTGAACCTTTTCCTGAACGACCTAGAAAAGGCTTCACTTTGTGCAGGCGTTTTGCAGAGTCTAGTTGGTGTGCACACATGTGTGTGGGTATGCGTGTAACGCATGGGTACATGTTCAGGGGGCAGTGACTCTTTACCAGGAATATGGCCCAGTCAGCTTAAGGGATAATGAGGGAAACAGAAGGGATTGGGTAAAAGAGACTAATACACAGGTACATTGCAGAATACTGCTATGGGAGAGGAGACTAAAATTGCACCATTTAAAGGACTGCGTTATTTACTGCCTTGTTAATTTTGGCCATCCTAACTGATGTAAGGTGGTATCTCAATGTGGTTTTGATGTGGAGAAAGATGAACTCCCTCACACTGTTGGTGGGAATGCAAGTTGGTGCAACCACTTTGGAAAACAGTGTGGAGATTCCTTAAGAAATTAAAAATAGAGCTTCCATAAGACCCTGCAATTGCACTACTGGGTATTTACCCCAGAGGTACAGATGTAGTGAAAATGTAGTGTGTACCCCGATGTTCATAGCATCAATGGCCACAGTCACCAAACTGTAGAAAGAACCAAGATGCCCTTCAATGGACAAATGGGTAAGGAAAATGTGGTCCATATACTATGGAGTATGATGCCTCCATCAGAAAGGATGAATACCCAACTTTTGTAGCAACATGGACGGGACTGGAAGAGATTATGCTGAGTGAAATAAGTCAAGCAGAGAGAATCAATTATCATATTGTTTCACTTTCTTGTGGAGTGTAAGGAATAACATGGAAGCCATTAGGAGAAGGAAAGGAAAAGTGAATTGGGGGAAACTGGAGGGGGAGATGAACTATGAGAGACTGTGGACCCTGAGAAACAAACTGAGGGTTTTGGAGGGGTGTGTGTGGGGGTTGGGACGTCCCGGTCATGGGCATTAAGGAGGGCACATATTGCATGGAGCACTGAGTGTGGTGCATAAACAATGAATCTTGGAACACTGAAAAAATAAAAAAAAAAAAGTGCTGTGTTAAGGAGATTTAAAACAATAAGTTAACAGATTCAACTTTTACATCTTTGGGGGGATTTGTGCTTTGTAGTGTGAACTCGTGCAGTCCTCAGGATGCAGTATTCATACTCTAAGTATTCATACTCTTAGTTTCCTTCCTGGGAAGGAAACTAAGGCACAATCAAGTAACTTTCTTACTGCCTTCCAGCCTCAGTGGTAGAGCCTGGGAAAAACACAGACAAACTGGCTGACAGCCTGTCCCCCTCAACATACCATTATTGCCATCAGTTATGTGAGGAAACATTCTTGATGTAGGCAGGAAGGATGAGGGGGTCCTTGCAGCCATGGTGAAGACATCTGAAGCACGTGTTGACCACATGCCCGCTGCCTTAGCATCCGAAGTGTTTTCTCTTCTGCTTTTCTTCCCATACCTTCCCCGTAAGAGGAGCTTCTCGAGAAATGGAAAAGATGCTGGGAGTAGGGTGTTCAGGGTCTGAAGCAGCTTGCCCATTCCAGAAAATGTCTCAAAGGCTAAACCATCCTGAATCCCAGTTAACTGTGATGCATTTATTCTTGCTCAGTGCCATTAATACACCTGCAGTGATATCTGAATCACCTTGTCCACACCACTATAAAAAACAAATCTACCAAATACAGCTCAGGAATTTTCAGTTCTTTCAACACCCATGCCACAGTCAAACACTGTGTAGGTTACATGGATTAGTTTATTTCCATAGATTCATTCTCCCACGGGCCACGGTGCTCACTGAAAACACAGCGGGTTCTCCCTTCCTTGTTGATTAAATTTTATTTTTTAAAAATATGTGGGGGGTGCCTGGGTGGCTCAGTTGGTTGGGTCTCTGACTTTTGGGTTCCATTCAGGTCATGATCTCAGGGTCATGAGATCAAGTCCCAAGTCGGGGTTCTGTGTTCAGCATGAGAACGCTTGCCCCTCTTCCTCTGTTCCTCCTCCTGTTGGCTCACTCGCTTTCTCAAATAAATAAATAAATAAATAAATTCTTAAGAAAAAAAGAGTAAAATACGTGGATCATTAGCATGCTTCTGAAAGTCAGCCCTAATCAAAAAGATAGACTTAAGGAAGTGTCTCTAAGTCCTACCTCCTTTTCATCCTGTGCCACGCCTACCTCCTGTGAGTGACCAGTATTATTCTCTTCTGGTTTTTCTTTCACACGGTTCTTTTTATGAAACTAAGCAAATACATTCTATTTTTACTACTACTCCTCTTTCTCACTAAAACATAGCATACCGTATGTGATATTTTGCAGTTTTGCTTTCTTCACTTAAAACCCTCTCCTAGAATCACCCTGCATCAGCCTGAAGAGATCTCTCATTCTACTTTACAGATGCCTAGTGTTTCCTTGTGTATGTGTATGCAGTAGCTTAGTCATCCATTTCCCATCCTGGACATTTGTTTACAATCTTTGCAAAATTTTGCCATTACAGATTAAGCTGCAGTGAGTAACATTGTGCAAAGGCATTTTCATATATTCTTGTGAGTTATCTTTGGGTTAGATTCCTGTCAAGAGATCGCTGGGCCACGGGATAAATACACTCATGGTTTTGTTAGATCCTGCCCAGTTCCAGCCCCCACAAGGATGCTATCGTTGTGCATTCTCATCAGCTGGGCGTGAGATGGCTTGTTTCATATGATTAAGGGCTTTTTTCATATCTGGTTTTGTAAAGAGTTACTTTGGGTCTTTGTCCATTTTTCTCTAAGATTTCTAACCTTTTCTTCCTCAATTAAAAAATCATTTGTTCCTTAGCGATATCAGCCCTTTCCCCATGATATATGTTGTAAACCTTTAGTCCCAGTTTGTCATTTCTTTTTTCACTTTGCTCATGATTTTGCTATCCAAAGTTCTTTTAAAAAATGTATATGTAGACAAATGAATCAACTTATTATTTCCTTTTATTGAAAACAGATTAAGGAGAATTTCACATTTTTTTTCTAGTCCTATGTACTTCTACTGTTTACATTTACACCTCTAATCCATTTGGATGTTAGTGCGTAATCTGGCATGTGTGTAATTTTATCTATTTCATTATTTATTAGAAAGACTCTTTGCTCCAGTGATTGAAATACCACATTTATAATATATCAGATTTCAAGAAGTGGTTAAGTACCTGGTAGGAATAGTCTCCTCTCCCCCTTTGCCATGTTTCCCTGGATGTTCTTGTGTGTTGAATTTTCCAAATGGACTATGATACCAGCTTATCTACTTCCATGACAAAGTCTTATAGGTATTTTATTGTGTAATACCAAATTTGTAAACCAACTTAATAGGAACTGATATCCTGACTATGCCAAGCTTTACTAACAAACAAGGGATGTCTTTATTCTTGGCTACTTTGTGTCCTTCAGGAGAGAATTAGAATTTTTTCTTACATAGATTTTAAATATTTCCTGTTAAGATTATTTTGATGTTTTAAATTTTTTCATTGGTATTATAAATGGGTTATTATTTGTATATGTGAATACCATTATTCTTTGTGTGTTAATTTTATATCCTGATGTTATGTTGGATTCGTTTATTGTTGAGTTAATTCAATCATTGATTCTTTGGGGTTTCCCACGTATATTATCCAGTTAACTCTACAGGGAGGGAGTTTTATTTCTTCTTTTCTTATTCTTATGCTCCTTAGTGTTTTATCTTGTTTAATTGCATTGGGTAATAATTCCAGAGTAATAATTAAATTGTAGTAGATATTTTGAGCATACCTGCTTATTCCTTACTTTGTGGGAATAAAAGTCATTTATTAAATAACTTTAAAGTCATTTATTAAATAACTTTTAGTAAAGTTAGTTATTTACTAAATAATTTTTCTTCCCTTTTCCATATTAAATTATGTTTGACTTGCATCATATTTAATTTGTGATGATTTATAATGTATTGTAACATGTGGGTGCCTGTCTACTCTAATTACTCAGCATTTCAAAATAGTTTGTTCTTAAATTTTCTAAATTAATTGCAACATTTTACTATGTGTGTTTTTGCTCCTATTACTTGAAATTTTATTATGAATTCTCATTGTTAAAAATCCAAATCTAATGAAAACATTTCTTCTTTCCAACAACATGCTTCAGAACACTTCAACTTCAGCCATTCCCTCTTGACATTCAAGCAATTCAAAGACAAGTCTTTACTTATGGCATTAAAAAAAAAATTAACCTGTAGATGAGACATGAATCTTGCATCATTTCTTATGGGTATTGCTTCTTTAGATTTTCATACATTCACTAGTTCTTTGCTCACTATCTCTTCTGGGACCAATTTCTTTATTAGCAGTTATAGCCTAAACACATTCGTTAAATTGATATTTTCTAAGTGTTTATTACATGAAACTACCTCATTCTTTTTTTTTTTTAAGATTTATTTGTTTATTTGAGAAAGAGAGAGAGAGAGAGAGAAAGCAGGTGTTAGCAGGGGTAGGGGCAAAGGGAATGGGAGGGAGAGAGTCCCAAGCAGACTCCCCTCTGAGTGCAGAGTGCAACACAGGACTCTGATCTCATGACCCTGAGATCATGACCTGACCAAAAGTCAGACGTTTAACCTACAGAAGCTACCCAGGCACCCTTAAAATACCTTATTTTTTTCTTTAAAGATTTTATTTATTTATTTGACAGAGAGAGATGACAAGTAGGCAGAGATGCAGGAAGAGAGAGGAGGAAGCAGGCTCCCTGCTGATCAGAGAGCCCAACACGGAACTTGATCCCAGGACCCTGAGATCATGACTGGAGTGGAAGGCAGAGGCTCAACCCACTGAGCCACCCAGGCGCCCAATATTTTATTCTTAAAAGACCACTTTGCTCAGTAGGTATTTCTAATAGACATTAATTTCCTCTCAACACAATGGATTATGTGGCTTCTATTCTTGCTCTTAATATGTCACTATTAGAATACCTGTCATTTTTGTGGGGGAGGGGGAGATCTATGTGTCTTTTCATCTTTATGTCCTGTAGTCCCTACCACATGACTGGTCCATATCTCTTTATTTTTCTAGCTTGTCACATAATGTCCATTCATGCCTCTCATTCATGTGTTTGGCCAGTTTGGGAAAATTCTGTCAACATCTCCTTGAGTTTTGCTTTCTCTCCTTTGGACTATATATTTGTGAGACCTTCTCACTCTATCCTCCATAGTTCTTATTTCTCTTTCATATTTTCTCTCTCATTCTACCTGTCTGTCTCATTTGGAATAATTTCCTCAGCTCCGTTTCATGGTTTACCAACTCTCTTTTCAGCTCTATCTAGTATGTTCTTTACCTCATTATTGAGTTATACCTTTTGATGAAGTTATTTTTCTTTCTATAGAAATGTTCCTTTATGAATGTTCTTATTAGAATCTACAGGGTTGTTTTTGATAGCCTTTTTGTTCCTCACTCATTTTTCAAAATTCAGTATCTTTTGACAATTAATGTTTTATGCATAAATATTCTTTACCTGGTAATCCCAATGTATGAAGGACTTGGAGATCTAAATCTGTTGTGTTCTTGCTGTCAATCATAGTATTTAACTCCCCATTCCTTTTTATCCATTTGTCTATTGAAGGGCATCTTGGATCTTTCCACAGTTTGGCAATTGGGGACATTGCTGCTATGAACACTGGGGTGCACATGGCCCTTCGTTTCACTACATCTGTATCTTTGGGGTAAGTGCCAAGTAATACAATTTCTGGGTCATAGGATAGCTCTATTTTTAATTTTTTGAGGAACCTCAACACTGTTTTCCAATGTGGCTGCACCAACTTGCATTCCCACCAATGGTATAAGAGGGTTCCTCTTTCTCCACATCCTCACCAACATTTGCTGTTTCCTGCTTTGTGAATTTTTGCCATTCTACCTGGTGTAAGGTGGTATCTCAATGTGGTTTTGATTTGAATTTCCCTGATGGCTTTTAATTTAATGATTATTTCACTCTTCTACCTGAACTTCCTATACCTAGTCTTGCCTTCAATCCAATCTACTTCAGAGTGACTTTTTTCCCCTACAACATCTCACGCATGTTGCTTCCTGAATAAAAACCCTTCAAGGGCATTCCACCACTCAAAGTCCTTAGGATGGCATGGAGACCTTACTGTTCTGAGATCCTTTTACACACCCCTACTTCCAATTCTTTAACCACCCCCCCATCCTACTGGATCTCTTCTACTTCCCCGCATTTCATTCTTAGTCTTGCCTCTGATTATTTATACAGATTGTTCCTTTTGCAAGTAATGTCCCTCTAATTTCTCCAGAGTTGTGACTCCCTTAATTCTCAGCTAGACTTTACCATACTCAGACTTCCTTGACCTGCCATGTCTGGCCAAAGCATATTTCTGATATACTCCATAATAACCCTTTGCATATATTTATTATATATACATGTATATATAATATAATATAATATAATATAATATAATATAATATAATATAATATATAGATACATAGATATATCTGCTGTAATAATCAGTTATGGACTTCAAAGACCATTTCTTGTTCATCTTTCTGTACCCAGTACCTGGTATTAAATGGCTTAACTTGAATGTGTCAATACATTCATGGTCTCTTGCCTCCAGCTCAAGTATCTTGAGAAGAGTGGCTATACTTTTTGAATAAGATGCCCAGTTTTTTACATAACTTGAGTTGAAAAGTAGCTCCAATGATAGCCATTAAATTGATGCTTGTCCAGAATGGCCTAATTCAGAAGTTTCCCAAGCTCAGTAAATTATCTGAGGTAAGTCATAGGAATAATTATGTTTAACAGTTTTGTGGAGTTATAATTGATATACAATAAACTGCACATTTAAAGTTCACAATTTAATAAGCTTTCACATATGGCTAGACTTGTGAAATCATCCATAATCTAGATAATGAACACATTGATCACCCTCATTGGGTTTTCCAGTTTGGAGTTATTTCAAACAAAGCTGCTATAAATGTTTGTGTATAAGTCATATAAATACAACTTAGGTGAATATCTAGGAGTAGAATATTTGTACCATGTGGACAATGTATATTTAACTTTTTAAGAAGCAGACTGTTCTACAAACCACTTACAAACCAACTTACAAACTACTAAAAACCAACTTACCTTTCTACAAGCAGTGCATGAGAGTTCCAGTTTCTTAGCGTCCAATTTCAGACAATCTAACAGGTGTGAAGCAGCATCTCACTGTGTATTTCTCCAATGGCTAATAATGTTGAGTATCTTTTCACATGGTTATTTTCCAGCTGTATGTTTTCTCTGGTGAAGTGTTGGTTCAGATCATTTGCTCTTCTTTGGTTGTTTGCTTTCTTCCTATAGGATCTTGAGAGTTCTTAACAAATTTGGGGTACAAGTTCTTTATCAGATATGTAATTTGGAAGTATTTTCTCTCAGTCTGTGGTTTGCCTTTTTTTCCCCAAATATTTATTTAAATTCCAGTTGGTTAATATACAGTGCAATATTAGTGTCTGGTGTAGAATTCAGTGATTTGTCATTTACATACAACACCCGGTGCTCATCACAATTGCCTTCCTTAACACTCATCATCTATTTAATCCATCCTCCCTCCCACCTCTCCCCCAGCAGCCCTCAGTTTGTTCTCTATAATTAAGAGTCTGTTTCTTGGTTTGCTTCCCCCCCCCACCATGTTCATCTATTTCTTTAATTCCATGTGTGAATGAAATCATATGGTATTTGTCTTTCTTTGACTTATTTCACTTAACGTTAATATTCTCTAGCTCCATCCATGTCATTGCAAAAGGATGATTTCATTCCTTTTGATGACTGAGTAATAAAACATCATACACACACACACACACACACACACACACACACCACTTCTTTCTTTATCCATTCATCTGTGGGTAGACATTTGGGCTCTTTCCATAATTTGGCTATTGTTGATAACAATGCTATAAACATTGGGGTGTATAATACCCCTTTAACTCTGTATTTTTGTATCTTTTGGGTAAATACCAAGTAGTATTTACTGCTAGGCTGTAGGGCAGTTCTATTTTAACTTTTTGAGGAACCTCCCATACTGTTTCCCAGAGTGGCTGCACCAGTTTGCATTCCCACCAACAGTGTAAGAGGGTTCCCCTTCCTCCACTTCTTCCCCAACATCCATTGTGTCCTGTGCTGTGAATTTTAGCTATTGTGATTGATGTGAGGTAGTATCTCATTGTAGTCTTGATGTATATTTCTCTGATGATGAGTGATGTTGTGAATCTTTTCATGTGTCTGGTAACAATCTGGAGGTCTTTGGGAAAATGCCTGTTCATGTCTTCTGCCCATTTTTAATTGAATTATTTTTGGGGGGGGGCTTCAGTTTTATAAGTCCTTTATACATTTTGGATATCTACTCTTTGGCATATATGTCATTTGCAAATATCTTCTCCCATTCTGAACATTGCCTTTTAGTTTTGTTGATTGTTTCCTTCCATGTGCAGAAACTTTTAATTTTGATGAAGTACTAATAGTTTATTTTTGCGTTTGTTGCTCTTGTTTTAGGAAATATATTTAGTAAGAAGTTGCTATGGCAAATATCAAAGAGGTTACTGCCTGCATTCTCCTCTAGGACCTATCTCATATTTAGGTCTTTCATCCATTTTGAATTTATTTTTGTGTATGGTGTAAGAAAGTGATCGAATTTCATTATTCTGCATGTTGTTGTCTATCTTTCCCAAAACTGTTGAACTGTTTTTCCCTTAGATATTCTTTCCTGCTTTGCTAAAGATTAGTTGATTATACAGTTAGTTGTGGGTTCATTTCTGGGTTTTCTACTCAGTTCTATGGATCTATGTGTCTGCTTTTTGTGCCAGTACCATACTGTTTTGATTACTACAACTTTGTGATACAACTTGAAGTCTGGAATTGTGATTCCTCCAACCTTGATTTTCTTTTTTAAGACTGCTTTTGCTATTTGGGTTCTTTTGTGGTTTCATAAAATTTTAGGATTGTTGTTTCAGCTCTGTGAAAAACACTGATGGTATTTTGATAGGGACTTCATTAAATGTATAGATTGCTTTGGATGATACAGTTATTTTAACAACATTCTTTCTTCCTATCCATAAGCATGAAATGCTTTTCCATTTCTTTGTGTCATCTTCAATTTCTCTTATCAGTGTTCTATAATTTTCAGAGTACAGATCTTTTACCTCTTTGGCTAAGCTTATTTATTCCTAGGTATCTTGTGGATTTTGGTACAATTATAAATGGTATTGATTCCTTGATTTCTCTTTCTGCTGCTTCATTATTGGTGTATAGAAGTGCAATAGATTTCTGTACTTTGATTTTATATCCTGCAACTTCTGAATTCGTGTATCAGTTCTAGGAATTTTTGGTGGAGTCTTTTGGGTTTTCTATAGAGAGTATCATATCATCTGCAAATAGTTAAAGTTTGACATCTTCCTTGCCAATTTAGATGTCTTTTATTTCTTTTTATTGTCTGATTGCTGAGGCTAGAACTTCCAATAATATGTTAAGTAATAATGGTGAGAGTGGACATCCCTGGCTTGTTCCTGGGAATAGAGGAAAATCTCTCCATTTTTTCCCCATTGAGAATGATATTAGCTGTGGGTTCTACATATATAGCTTTTATTATGTTGAGGTATGTTCCTTCCAAACGTTCTTTGTTGAGGCTTTGGATTGTGAATGGATGTTATACTTTGTCAAATTATTTTTCTGCATCTATTTAAAGGTGTGGCTTGTCTCTTAATAGCACCTTTTTTTGTTAAAGATTTTATTTATTTATTTGACAGACAGAGATCACAAGTAGGCAGAGAGGCAGGCAGAGAGAGAGAAGGAAGGAGGCTCCCTGCTGAGCAGAGAGCCCAATGGAGGGCTCAATCCCAGGATGACTGGGATCATGACTTGAGCCAAAGGCAGTGGCTTTAACCCACTGAGCCGCCCAGGTGCCCCTTAATAGTATCTTTTAAAGAGCAGGTGCCCTTAGTTCTATCTTTTATTTATTTATTTATTTGGGTGGATTATGCCTTCAGTAATATATTTAAGAAACTTTTTCTTAATCTGAAGCCACAAAGATTTATTTCTATATTTTCTTTTAAATGTTTTATAGCTTTAGGTTTTTTGCATTTAAGTTTACTATCTTTTGAGGTTCACTTTTTACATGCAGTGCATGGTGTGGTCTGAGGATCCTATTTATGCATATGGATATCCAAGCCTTTTAGCCTTTTGACAAGACTACTCTTTCTCTATAAGACTGCCTTTGGCAACTTTGTAAAAAATTGATCGACTATCAATATGTGGGTTTATTTTTCAACTCTACTTATTGTATTGGTCTATTTCGTTGCCATTACCATATTGTTTTGATTTCTGTAGTTCTGTAATAGATCATGACATTTGGTAATATTAGTCCTCTAACTTTGTTTTTCTGTTTCCAAGTTGTTTTATCTATTCCAGGTTTTCTGTGTTCTAATAGGCATTTTAAAAATAGCTCATTTATTTCTACAAAAGTCAGACGTTACTAGTAAACAGTATAGTTTCATTCCTTTACTTCCAGCCTTTGAGTTATTGTCATGCAACCCACTTGTACATATGTTATGACTTTCCTTTAAGCATTTGATGATCTTTTGAATAGACTTAAATAATAAGGGGGAAAAAAAAACCTTTATATTTACCCAAATAGGTACCATTTTGGTTTTCTTAATTTCTTTATATAGTTCTAGGTTTTTCCTTTGTATCATTTTCCTTCTAATTGATGAGTATTTCTTGAAATGCCAGGCAGTTGATCATTGATTCTTCCAGATTTTCTATCCTTGAAAAAGTTGATACTTCACCCTCATTTTTCAAATATATTTTTTTAAATAACATGTTTTAGTTCAACAGATTAAAAAAAAACACTAAAAATGTTGCTCTGCTTTCTTTTTGCTCCCATTTTCTCTGCCAGAAATCTGCTGTCATTCTTATATTTGTAGTTCTGTTCATAATGTATCTCTTCTTTCTCTGGCTGCTTTGAGTTTTACACTTCATCACTGGCTGTAATAATTTAATTTTTATTTTCCTAGTGTACTTTCCTTCATATTTCCTATGCTTAGGATTTATTGAGCTTTTTGGATTTGTGGTTTGCAGTTTTCATCAAATTTGGAAAAGTTTTTTTGTGTTATTCTTTAAATGTCTCTCTCCACCATAACCTTTATAAGCTTCCATTACATATATGTTTGGCTGTTTAAAACTGAAATCAATTAATTAAATTAATAATGTTGCATCAGATTACTGATGCTATGTTAAATTTTTTCAGCTTTCTTTTCCTTTGTGTACTTTATTTTTGCCAAGTTAATAGTCCTATGTCTTCACATTCACTAATCTTTTCTTTGCAACACCTAATCTGCTGTTATTCCATCCAGTGTGTCTTTCTTCTCAGACATTACAGTTTTTGTCTCCAGAAGTTCTGTTTGGAACTCCCTGATATGGAACCAATTACAACAACCATTCAGTGTTCCTGTCTTCTAATTCGATCACCTATACCATTTCTGAAACAGTTTTATCTTATTGAATTTTCTGTTCATCATTGTTAGTATTTTCTTGTTTCTTTGAATGCCTGGTAATTTTTTTTTATTGGATATGAAACATTTTGGTTTTTATTTTGTCATGTTCAGTATATTTTTATATCCTTATAGATATTGGGAATTTTGTTCTGCGACATGCTTAAATCACCTGAAAACAGTCTGATCCTTTGGAGTTTTCCTTTTAAGTTCTGTTAGGTTGGATCAAAGCTGAATTTCAGCCTGAGGTTAATTTTTCCCACTACTGAGGTGAGACTGTTCTTAGAAGTCTAACCAATTCTTCCTAAAGTATAAAGTTTTCCACTGTGTTTATTGTGGATGGATAATATTTGTAGTCCTTTGTGAACTCTGATCACTGTGTCTTCTAATCTTTTAGGGTGGTTCTTTCTACAGCCATGAGTAATTAATTTATATTCTTGTGATAATCAATATTTAGCTGAATAATCTGGAGACAGTCTCTACAGATCTCTGGAATTCTCTCTCCCTGGAGCTTCTCTCCTGTTTTGTATTCTGCACCATGAGCTGTAGCTCTCTTGGCATCCCTGAAATTGTAGCTCCAGGTCTTCAATCAGGGAGACTGTAAGGCTCTGCCTGGGCTCCCCTTGCCTGTGCCACTTACTGAAACTTTCTTGAGGCAGTAGCTGAGGGTAGCCTAGAATGCAACTCATTGTTTTTTCATTTTAGTTTTCATTGTCCTTCATTGTCTGACATCCAATATTTTGAATGCCATTGTTTCATATGTGTTTCTATGTTTTATGTGTTTTAGGGAAAAGCTATCATTAATCCATCTTTTTCAGATGGCCAGGATAAATTTTGATTTAAAAGTTTCCTAGGTGTTTCTTTGCAGTCAAGCATGGGAAGAATGTGACTATAAAATCAAATGGAATTTAGGGCACCTGGGTGGTACAGTTGGTTAGACATTCCATCTTGGTTTCAGCTCTGATTGAATGTCAGGGTCCTGGGCTGGAGCCCCACATCAGGCTCTGCTCTCAGCACAGAGTCTTCTTGGGATTCTCTCTCCCTCTCCTTCTGCCCCTCCTTCTCATACTCTCTCTCTCTCTTCCACAAATAAATAAATAAATCTTTAAAAAAAAATCAAATGGAATGAAGTGGTAAATAAATGTTGATATAGATTAAGCTATGAGAAATAAGAATTTCATCAGTTGCTTATTCTCAACGTATCAGAGCCAGTGGTTCCGAATTGTTTAAGATGGGGAGTCAATGAGAGTATTCTTGAGCTCTTATCAATTCAGTATCATTACAGGAAATTTTTATTTACAACTTATTTTTGTTTTATATAATAATATCATTTATAAGCAGTAAGGTGATTCCTGAATATAACATATATCTACTCCCTTTAGATAATAAACCAGAGCTTGAGTCTGCTTTTCTATTTTATGAGGAAAATAAAGGAAGAGGTTTGAGGAAATTCTGAGATAAGCTATCCCCAGTTGCTTTCTTCCCTATCTTGGGATTTATAGGCAGTGGGAACTTTGTTTTAACATATATTTGTTATGTGATGATAAAATGGCACCTGTTGGCTCTTTGTCAATGGATGGAAACCATATATTCAGCATCCATAACCTGAATATGAGACAAGTACATCACCAACAAAGGGCATGAAATGTTAAGATCAAACACAAGGCAGCATTACTGTCATTAAAGCCACAGAATGAATTGAAAATGGATGACAAAAGTTGACTTCCCAAGACTTGACCATTGGAGTTTGAGTGGGTATTTTGAATGAATGGAAGTGTGGGTACCAGACACCTGAGGTCTGGACTGTGGCTGGAAGGGAGATTCTGTGACTGTGGACAGAAGTAAGGCAGATGAAAGATGAGGTAAGTGACTGTATACACCATGTGCTTTTCTCAGCAATACCAAGGTAGTAAAATGACATCCAATTCATTTTCTCAGCAGCAGTCAGCAAGTACTTCCCATCCCCTACTGTTTGTAGAACCATTGGAAAGTCACAATAGGAACAGAATGATGTATAAAACAGGGCCTCTAACCCGAGGAAGCTGGAATAGAGCTGAGAGTAGGAGTATAGTGCGGGTCCATCTGAAACCAGCATATCTCTAATAAGTTAAACAAAAAAATAGAAGGGAACGTGTATGGGAGGTCAGGTGCTCTCCATTTGTTACTTCATTTATTCATCACAGGTCCTCTGAGGTAGCTACTCATATTTTTCCCATTTTATGAAAAAAGAAGACGAGATCCAGACAATTTAAAGTAACTTGCTGACTTAGTCTGCTCAGCTTGCCACAACAAAATACCATAGACTGGGTGGCTAATAAACAACAAATATTTATTTCTCACAGTTTTGGAAGCTGGGAAGTCCAAGCTCAAGGCAGATTCAGTGTCTGGTGCCTTCAAGTTCATAGACTGTCGTCTTCTCTCTGATCTCGCATAGAGGAAGGGGAAGAGGAACTCCCTGGGATCCCGGGCATGAGGCCACTAGTCTCATTCATGCGAGTCTTCACCTTCATGACCTAATCCCTTCCCCAAAGCCCCACCTCCAAATACCATGTCACCAAGAATAACAGGTTCTCATATGAATTGGGGAGGGGTAGAACACAAACATTCAGTCCACAGCACTTACCTTTGAACATACAGCTGGTGAGCTGCAGAGCCAGCATTCAGACCTAAACAAAACCCGCCTCTCTGCCTTACTTCTTATTATTTTCATTGCAAAGGGTTTTTAGGAGTGAGATTTTTCGGGATAAAAACTATATGCTAAGTTAGAATAAGAATTCTTGCTTGGATCGTATACCATATCTTTCTCATATGAGCCCGTCTGGCCAAGAAAGTATCTCATTAGAAGGGGAATCCAGGAGCCACTGCAGAACTAAGCAAGCTCACAGACTGCCTTGGAAGACCACAGAAACTGCCATCCTTTGGCTCGCAAGTACACACTTCCTCCACCAGAAAATAAGTTCCACTGGCACCTAGCACAGTGTCTGGTACATAGTAGCTGCACAGTAAATTCTTGTTGAATCAAGTGAATGGATGCAGAGAAGCTAGTCAAGGAGAAGGAGGATTCAAACCAGCGGGGGGAACACAGCTTTCCTTGTCTTCTGGTTTCTCCACCACATGCCACCAGTTCAGAAGCCTGGTCTCTTGAAGACCTGCACATATAGAAGTTCACAATCTTGCAGGGCCATGATTTCCCTCACACATAAGGCCATGTAGGGACACCTAGTGTGGCCTCATGTTGCCTGGAGGTTGGCCTCAGCCCAGGCACTGTGAAGCCAGCCTTACTGAGTTGCTGGAAGCACTGGAAATAGTGCCCATAATTCCTGGACCTGAGCCCATCATCTCTCTCCACTGGGTCAAGTTTCCCCATAGAGAGCTAGTAGCAGAGCTCTAGTACTCCCACATTCTCCTTCCAAATCCATGCTCTTGAATGAATAATTTGCTTCCTATTTCCCTTAGGAATATTCCTTGTGTACAAAGTGACAAATCATACTTCTGTTGGCTCTGCTAAAAATGTCCCTTTGTAGGTAACAACCAAATTTTAATTTGGTTTTCAAATACCCTTCTCAACAATGTATATAAAGTCACAGCAGGCCAGGACTCTAGCTATAAAACCCACTCTTAGGTATGACATGTAAATAGATATTTAATAAGTGCTTAACGGTGATGATGTTTATATTTTGGCATGGGCCAAACAGAATGTTACCTTAGAAAGAGCTGCTCAGCATCTGACCATCTCACACATGCCATGGTTTGGCAGCCAAGACAGGCAGGGTAGTATGCCTAGGGACTAGGAAGTGCAAAGTCAAACAGAATATGTTCCTCTTTGCACCTGGCCACTCATGTCCACAGGCATTACAGATGCAATAATTTGATCTCCTAGTATTGAAGATACAAAAGTTCTTTTAGGTAAATATTGAGTGTAAATATTTAGTAAATATTGAGTGTAAATATTTATTTTACATCAACGACACAAAATAGCCTGTGATATAGACTTACACTTGGAGCAACTGGACATCTAATGTGTGAAGAATGAACTTGTTTAGTTAATAGTTATTTAAAAAAAAAATACCAATCTGACCTCACTATTAAAACTTGCCACACAGTGTCAAATTTCCAAAAAAATTCACTTTATGTCACCAATCAACCATTCATTCAGAGCATAACTCTTTTCTAATAAGTTGCTCTGTAGTTCATGCTTTGGGAGACATATAAGAGGTGGACAGTAAGGTCCCGGGACTTGAGTTTATAACTGACACAGACCAGGGGAATGCACATGCTGAAATTCACTGATGAAACTACCTATGGGCAGTAATTAAAGAGTAACATTATGTTTATTATAAGCCAAGATTAAACGGTTTGTCTTAAATTCAGACATTCTGATGACATTCACTGTTGCTTTTCCACAGGTGTGCACAAATTCAACCCAGGTCTCACCCATCACTCAGTTGCATGCTGCGTGGGGGCATCACCAGCCTTGTGAACCTGACGCAGACCCCTGCACACAAAGCAGTCAGTATACCCTCGGCGTTCAGGATTCAGTGGCTCCTGAAGGAATGAAATGATGGTTTTCCCTTCCACACTCCTTCCTCCCTCCCTTTCTTCTTTCCTTATTTTTTTTTTTCCTCTTTTAAGCAAAACTTACTTGCTCTGAGCAAGATGTTTGGCGCTAGAGATGCAAAGACAAATCAGCAATGTCCCCAGCCCTGGACAGAAAACTGACAAGAAAGAGACAATAAAAAGTGAATTGGTTAGACATTTGAATTCAGTGTCTTAGGAGTTCCAGGGGAAAAGCTATTTATTTTAGGAAAAGACAGAGATTTTTATGATGTTTAGGGAAAGGATTCCACAGCTAGCATGATCATTAGTCAGTCCTTGGCTAAGGGGATGGTAGGAAAATAATGTTATAATGACCAAGAGTGTCAGAGCAGCTCACATTCTAATGGGGAACAAAAGAGAGAATACTATATGATTATATAACTACTTATTTTTAAGGATAGTTTTATTGAAATCAGCTGGATGGATTTAATAGAAAAATTTAGTTTTACTGAGACATAATTCACATACCTTATCATTCACTCCGTTAAAGTATACAATTCAATGATTTTTAGTTTATTCATACATATGTGCAATCATTACCACCATCATTTTTAGAACATTTTCATCACCTCAAAAAATAAGCAGACAAGCAAGCAAAGAAACAAACTTCCATACTCTTTAGCTATCACTCACCTATTCCCCCATCTCCTCTCCCTACCAGCCCAAAGCCACTGTGAGTCTACTTTCTGTCTCTGCAGATTTCCGTGCTCTGGATATTTCATATCAACTGGATTATGCAATTTGAGGTCTTTTATGGCTGTCTTCCTCCACCTCTCCACCTAGCATGAGGATTTCAAGGTTCATTCATGTTATCGTATGTAACATCGATTCATTTCTTTATCTGGCCAAATCTAATATTCTCTACATGGATATATACCACTTTTTGTTTATCAACTCATTGTTTGATGGACATTTGGATTGTTTCCACATAAATGTACTTCTGACCATGACCTCTGCAGGGCGGACATAAAACGAGCCACACCTCATCCTTGTGTTTTTAGAAATCCATCCATCCTATGGACTTGTAAGCCTCCCAGCCCAGGATACAAGAAACATGTTAGTTAATGTTTCAGTTTCTAAAATAAAAAGGAAGCATTTCCACTCAAGAATTCCCAAGACGTATTACAAAGCAATTCATTTAAAAACAAGCTGCTTGGGGCGCCTAGGTGCCTCAGTGGGTTAAGCCTCTGCCTTCAGCTCAGGTCATGATCCCAGGGTCCTGGGATCGAGCCCCGCATGGGGCTCTCTGCTCAGCAGGGAGACTGCTTTCTCCTCTTTCTCTGCCTACTTGTGATCTCCCTCTCTCTGTCAAATAAATAAAATATAGAATCTTTAAAAAAACAAGCTGCTTAAAGATTTCTAGTTTCAAAGTCACTGTACATGTATAAATGAGGAAAAAGTGTGTATGAGGGGTTAATAGCTAATGAGAGGGTTTTGTTGACCACCAGATTCATGACACAGAGGCTGCTATCACCCCCACATCCATGGAGTGCTCCTCATGGGTCACAATTAACCCGATCTGGGAAGCACCACTACACAGTAGAGAGTCAATGAACTGTTGCTAAATATGTCGGGGTGGGGGGAGTAGACAGAATGAGGCATCAGAAAATAGAATTGCCATTCCTGCTCTAGCCCTTCTTAGATATACATTCTTGGGCAGATCATTTACAGGTCACCCATTCCTTGGGTTTCCAATCTGTTAAATGGACTACTATTACCTAGTTTGTATGTTTCGTAAGGCTAATGCATATGAAAACACTCTGCAAAGAATAAATTATAAAAATATCAGCCAGTGTTACCAGCTCAAAATCTTGTTAAATAACTACATTTCCTCACCAGGCCCATGAATGTAGTAAAAGCTAACACTTAGTAAGTTCGTGATAAAAGTTCAGAAGTTCTCTATTAATTTTTTACAATGTACTTCCCAAACTCTTTATTTACCAGAACCCCAAGTAAGGAAATAAAAAAGGCCTATAATATATACCAGTCTTCTGAAATTCGAAGAAAGCTTGCAAGGACATCTGCTCCACCTTCTGCCTCCACACATTAAATTACAAACACAAAGACGTCCAGAAAAGAACAAGCTGTGAGATGCACTGACCCATTTTTAATGGGTGACCTGCCTTCAAAGAGATAGGAATCCCTTTAGTTTTGGAAATAGTCTAAGAAAATGGAAGAAAGAACCTCCACTCTGACCTTATGATTGAAGGTGTTTATGACAAGGTCTAAAATAAGAGAATTAAACCAGTATAGTGTAAGAACTTCAATGTCTGAGTTGTCTTGGAAAAGTCACTTGGAATTATAAAATGGAAACGATAATCTTACGTTTCCCTTCTAAAAAAGATAAGTGTACTGGAGAAGAAGTAGAAAACATTCCAGGGAACCTTGACCCAAGTATGGAACCACTGAAAGCTAGAAATGGAAGACACCATAGCAATAGCATAGTATATGTTCCTAACCCACCCATGAAGAGCTATGGGCAGAGGAAGCAACTGGTGTAAGGTCATACCAATAAGTAAGTAGGAAACTTGACACTAGAATATGGTCTCCTGATTGTCAAAAGTCCTTTTAACTCAATTTTCTTTTTGTAACCTTTTTACTGACTGATTCAAAGTAAGTAACAAAGAGTCATCTTGTATGTTGTATTGCTATTAGAAATCTGCTTTTAGAGTTGATGGAACATATATTCCACTCTCTCACAATTTTTTTTTTAATTTTTTATTTTTTATAAACATATATTTTTATCCCCAGGGGTACAGGTCTGTGAATCACCAATTTTGATGAAGAAGCTGAAGATTAGAAACATTAAGGGGATATCTAGGTGGCTCAGTGAGTTGGGTGTCCTACTCCTGATTTCAGCTCAGGTCATGATCTTAGGGTTCTGGGATCCAGCTCCACACCCAGTGAAGAGTCTGCTTGGGACACTATTCTCCCTCTTCCTCTGCCCCTCTCTAAAAAAAAAAAAACGAAGAAACAAATAAATAAATCTTTTTTTTTTTTTTTTTACAGGAAAGAAACATTAAGGAATTCTTCCAAGTCATATAGAATGACAAACTCAGAACAGAATTCATTTCTCTAACATTTTCATCACTTTTGTTCAATATTCTTCCCATTGCCGGGCAGTTTCCTCTCCTGATCAGTGTTTGAAAAGGTTTCTTCTTTTTAGGATGTGCCTAGGGTCCATGGTCATCCCAAAGGAAGGTAGCAAACACTAGGATGTCATGTTAGGGTCATTTTTTTTTCTTGCATTTACATGGGAAAGTACAATATGGGCTTTGTCATGACACACCTTCAGACCCTCCCATTAAGTTATTTGCAAGTGAATAGCCCTGAGAATGCATTGAAAATATCTCTTTGAATGTTAAACAAATAAATTTGGGTAGCTGATTATACCACCCCCTTCTGGATTTTACCTTGAAGGCAGAAACTAGGTCTAATTTATGCCTACCATGTTTTTGATGGGTTGAATCAAAGCTACAGACAAAGTCACATCCTAGTTATACTTCCTGTAATCTGATGCTTTATGAAATGTGCTTCCAGTAGAAATATGCAATATTATTGTCTGACAACTTAGAACAATGCATACTTATCAATAAACTATCAATAAATTGCCCAGCTCCCTGCTTTTTAAAGAAAAAGCTCTCCCTACACAAAGTTAAAGGAAGAACATGGTTGATTAAAAAAAAACAAATGAGCTATGTGAAGTTTATTCAGTTCAATTAATACAGGCAAGAGAAATCAAAAACAAAGTTAAATCTTTCCAATATCTTCGCCTCCTGGGCTTTCTTTTTTCCATGCTCTGGTAAAATTCAGCCTTATATGTTAAATCTTTTGAGCATCTGCAGTCTAGGTATACTTTCTTTCCTACATCCTCTATACCTTGTGTATATCTCTATCCTGGCACCTGCTGCAAGGTTTACTTAGTCATCTTCCCAACAATGGTGAAATCTTGAAAGCAAAATATAGTCTTACTCATTTGTCCACATCCTGTGTTTATCAGCAGAGACAAGGAGATGGCCTGGGTTCAAGAAATATTTGTTAAATGAATAAAAGTTTGAATAAACAAGTGAATACATAAATATTCAGTGAGACTATACCTATGCTTCTAATTGCAGGAACATGAATAGAAATATATATATTATGGTAATTCATTCTCACAACATAACCCAAAAAACCCAAATCTCATACAAAACAGCACAGCAGAAAAGGCTACAAAAAAATACTGTAATATTGCGTTCCATTTTCAGCAAACTTCAGAAATACAAACCCTCCATCATTTGGGAAACCAGAGATAGATAATGGTCCAATCTCAGCCAAACAGTGCTATTAAAAACACAAACAACTGAACTCTATGTGCATTCCAATTTCCCTTGTGGTTCCAATTAAGATCACATCAATTAAGTGAACTTATCATTTTGCATCATGGAGCTCTTGAAAATTGTATAAAATTCAAGTTGGCATTTTCTTCCTTCCCTGATAAGGAAGGGACATGATTGCCTCACACTGATTGCATATTTAGCTCTCCAAACAGCTGCATAAACATTATAAGCAATACAGCAAAACAGAAAAAAAAAAAAAAACTGTGGAGGCTAGAATCAAAGGACACATTTCTGAAACAGAGCATGCTATGGGCGGTTGATTCTAATTGAGAGATGATTCAGAAATATGAAGCCACCAGAGGAGTGGGCACTGCGGGAGAGAATGGGATGATTATATACCCCCACCCACACCCCAAATCTTAAAGTCAGATTATTTGTTCATAGAACCTTAAATGAACTTCCCCAGTGAGGGCATTATTGCCACCAGCAAGAGGGACTATTTCCCCAATGCCAGGCCACCGTGGGCAACATCTCTGGGGAGGGGTAAGGGAAAGGGTTGGAAACTGCCTGTTAAACCTCCATTGGAGAGAGATTAGATTCCTGCTACCATCTTCCTACCCTTTAGAAAAGCTCACAGAATGGACAGATGATCTCCAAAGCATAACTTCCTTGCCATGGCAGGTCAAACATGGTAATGGGGTTCCCCCTTCTGCCTATATATTAACAGTTGATAAGAGCTCAGGGTACAGAGTCATTTTATCCTAGCTCAAATCTTAGCCAGACTAATTCGCATGACCTTGAGTATGTTACTCAACCTCTTTGTGTTTTGTTTCCTCCCTTGTAAAATGGGAGGGAATAATTGTAACTATACAATAGGGTTGACATGAGAATCAAATGCAATAATGCATGTGAAGTCATTTGGAGCAGATATCCCTCAGTAAAGGGCAGCTGTTCTCATCCCGGAGTCCACATGTGGCTACAGCTGCTGTTCTGGGGAGACTGATCTCTGTGATGTCTGGGCCCCCGAACAATGAAACCTGGCCCATACGGCACTCTTCTCTCCCTGATGCTGCTGCCAAGGGATGCCCTCTCCAGGACCCTCTTGCAGCAAGGCTCACAGCTTCCTCTTCAAGCAAATAAAATGCTCCTTCTCAGAGAAATAAGCGGCAGTCTGCAGACAAATAGAAGAATCTGCCTTAAAACATCCGCACTGTGATTAAAAATGATAGAGTAGAAAAAATGGCAAAAATCATACTGCTGTAAATACCCAAGGTAGCACTTCAACTACCTATGGGTAAACAGGCTCTTGTGAGCTGGTCCACAAACCTGCACAACATCATTATCCTGGATTCCATGTAATGACTGATTCTGTAACTGGAGTGTGTTTGTCTGCATCTGGGGCATGTAATGCAGCAAGGTGGGAGGAGAAAGAAAATATCTCCATTTTACAGAGAAGACAACTGAGGCCCAGAGATGCTGTTACTCTGACGAGGCTTTGGATGTAAACCAATACCAATATTCCGGGTCTAAACACACTTACGGAGATCTCAGGCCTGACATAGGAAGTAGTTTCTGGCGGGGGGTAAACAGGTTTCCACTGCTCTTCTAGAATGGACTTCCCACCTCCACCACCCTCTTCTCTGGGATGTTTCTGTTGCCCTTCGAAACATAGTCTAAAATGAAAAAGTAGAGGACATGGAAGGAAATCTGCAGTATTAATGTGCAGTTGGGTTACAGAGGGTAGGAATTTCTTCTTTGTGTTCTCTATTTTTGAATTTTCTACAGAGAACATCTTACAGGATATAGCAAGCACATTATTTTTTTTTAATTATTTTAAAAGTTCTACTCAAAACTCAACCTTTTCATAAAGTCTTGCTCAGTTAGCCTTGTTTACCTCCAACAACTTCATTCACTCAGCACTCATGGCTTTGGCTCTTGATAATTTGTATTCTTTTTCACTTCTCTTCCTTTCCTATCTTCTTTCCCTCCCTCCTTTCTCTTTTTCCCCCTCTAAGTTCATAATACATACCAAGAGATTGAAACATTACACAAGTGTAATGAAGATATTCTAGTTGTCTAGCATGCAAACAATAGCAAGGTTCATGGGGGTAGATGTTAAGAGTTTTTTTGTTTTTTTTTTTTAAAGATTTTATTTATTTATTTATTATTTATTTATTTATTTGACAGAGAGAAATCACGAGAGGCAGGCAGAGAGACAGAGGGAAGCAGGCTTCCTGCTGAGCAGAGAGCCCGATGCGGGACTCCATCCCAGGACCCTGAGATCATGACCTGAGCCGAAGGCAGCGGCTTAACCCACTGAGCCACCCAGGCGCTCGATGTTAAGAGTTTTTCATAATTTCTTCCTCTATCTCCAAATCCCATTCTTCTCTTCCTCTAGGTTGCAAGTATTCAACTTGGCACATAATCTTAAATCTTTCACACGTATGTACACATTATGCATGTATATCACTCTGTATTTGTATGTATGCATGTTGGGTTTTTTTAAACAAGTGAATCCAAATATCATTTTCCTTCCTATAAAGCAACTGTGATTACTGTCTTGGGATGTTAGTGTTTGACTCCAAGTTGAAGGGCCTACAGGTAAGAGAGACCCAGCTTGAAGAGCCACTTCTTAGAGTGTCCTTGTATGAAGGCCATGTGCCATGGTGACCTTCGCACAACTCAGCCCCAGTCCAGGCCTCACTGTGTGGCTACATGTACAGGTAGCAGCACAAATGAGATGTTGGCCATTGAGTCTGCAGATGACAGGTGCTCATACCATATAAAACACGTGCTTTCCAAAAATAGGATTGGAAAAGAAAGGGTCTCATGTCCAGGCCTCTGGGGGGCCTGTGATAAAATGTTCACCCCATTAATACTTAATGGAAACAACACTATTTCAACATCATATCACCTGTGTTTATACGGACAGATGCATTGAATTCTTTGAGAAACCAGCTGGTCAGTTGATTGAGGATCCCTTAGCCTTAATCACAAAATATCCAAAGAAGAAAGATGAGAAAACTAAATGTGTTTTGCAAAATGAGATCTGTTTTTTTCAGTTTTCTGAGGCATGTTTTGTGTGAGAGTCTCTCCTAGCAGCCTTTGTTAGCTGTGACTTTGCTGAACTTACACAAACATAAAGAATTCTTACCTGTCATTTTCAAAGTTCTAATGAGAGAAAATACTGGACTTCTGCTTTCTGAAACACATTTTCATAAGAAAACAGAAGAAAAGAATGCAGTTAGAGGAGTTGGTCTGGGGGGATAAGTTCTAAAGCCAGAAAAACTAAATGAGAAGTCCTATTCCCATGTTGGTTGAGGTAAGTACCTCATTTGGGTGTGTCCAAGGAGAATGTGAGTGCAGAGCCCTTAACAAATGAGTATGTTGCTCTCCCAGGAAGCATGCAACTAGGCTCCTGCTGCATAAGTTCTGCCATATTAGGTAGTAGGGGAAGGGTCCACAGCAGTCCTTGACTTCGAGTGGTATGTAGATGCTGTCTAATGGGATTATCAGGTGGCACCTTCCCTTGGTTCATACTCCAGATCTTCCCCCCTGCTTTGACAATCCAAGTCAGAGCTGACATGATGATATTGGACTTGCAGTTATTTTTGCTCCTAGTTAAAAACACAGAAAAGCAGTTGGACAGAATTACAATTGGAATGCTTGATAGTTGGTTATTGGCTGAAAAATTACAAAGGATAAAATATCAATATTAAAAGAAAAGTTCATTCATAAGTATTTCAAATCCATTGGGGGTGTGCCTTAATTTTACAGAAGTGAAGTCAGTTGCTTTCCTATGAAAGGGAGCTTCTTTGTGTTGGTTTGCTTGGGAGGAGAAAGCCATCTAGCTGGTTGAGAAGAAACTGTTTATGATAGATTGGGAGAAGGTTTGAATAGTCTGGACTCATGCTCAAGAGGCAGATTTTAGGCACGAGCCACATTATAAACTATCCATCATAACTTCCTCGATAATTCAGACCCATCTCTGAACCGTCTCACCTGAATTCTGCCATTTAGTTGTATCCTGTCCTGCCTTGTAAGTTTTTTCAGTTTTTAGCTCTGTTTATGTGTTGTCTCCCTAGTCAGCTCCTGAGTTCCTTGAGCACAGGCACTATATCGGTCTGCATTCTGATAAGCTCTTATTGGGTCTTTAGCAACCTCCCCAGTTGGCTTGGCAATCTGTTGCTGAGAAGCATGTAAGTGAGTGTGATATGTGAGCATGTGAACACATCCCTGCCCTCCCCAGGACCCTCTTGCAGCTCTCCTGCCACTGATCCATCACCCACAGTAGGTCAGCATTCCCTGATTGGAGAGCAAACCACACCTGCATGCACCCTGCTCAGTCTATAACCTGCTCCTCCAAACTTTCCAATTCCCCTTCCAAATCATAGCCGGTGCCCTGAGCAGGGCATTTCTAGGGCTGGAGGCACATGGACCTGGGCCCACATTCCTGGATGACGCCATTACCACTTGGCCATCTGTAGAGGGAGCGTGGGTGCCTGGAACATCTGGGCTGCCTTTGGGCCAACACGCATCCGTCTTAGTCCCAGCCTCCCTCATGTGACCTCCCTGTGGGGGCAGGCCAGGTCACGGGGGAACTGGAACTATTTTTGAGAAGGCCATTGGCAGAAGGTCTTCTCGTCCACTGCCCAAGTACCCCACATTCTCCATTCTCCAAGCCAAAACTTTGTAGAGCCATTGAAATAGGAGTCAGGGAGGGAACAAGGCCAAACGGTAGAGGGAGAATCTTCAAACTGACGTGGCAGGAGTCAGGAGAAGGGGCTAATCTATTCCTGATCTGATATGGTCTCTGGCTGTCTTCAGAGGCTTCCTTGCTTCATCATGTGCCTCCCTCCGTCTATGACTGTGGCACAGCATGAGACAGCTGCCTTTACCTACCTCCCTGGAAAGTGGGGAAATAGTTAAAAGCATATTAAGATGCACAGGTAGGAGTGCTCTCCACATTTAAACAAAATACGAAACACATACAATATATTGGGAACTATCAGCCTTACGCTGTTTCTCTTAGGGCTTTGGTGGGGAGTGTTCATTACTCACTTCATGTGTGTGGCTGTTGAGAGGTTCTGAATTGCATTTGTACTTGTTGACTCATTGTACTGAAACAGCAAAACCAAGAGAGAGAAAGAAAAATATTCTTTTGTTTGCTAAAAATGGAGGTATGAGAAGGTGAAGCGGTTTACCCAGAGCTACACAGAAAGTTGAGGACAAGAACATGACCTGATTCCAGAAGAGAAATTGGTGCTCCTTCTTTATGTTCTTTTGTCCTTTGAGGGCATGAATCTACTTATTCTAGTTTCAGGCAGTCATTAGTGACTGTGCAGGATAACTGGCTTTCACTCTGAGTGCAGGGAAGAGCATCCCTTGCCTGCTGTCCTTATGGTTGAGGGGATCTTGTGAATAGTTCTGGACAGGCAGGAGCCTGCAAGAGCCAATGCATAATTTACTAAATTCTCCCTTGCCAGCCACACAAATCAAAATGCTTCAGATTCTTAAGCTCCCTGCCCCCACCATCAACCCGAGGTGGGCCCATAGTATGAGCAAGAAACAAATCATTGTTATTTCCAGCCACTGAGATTTTGGAGTTACTAGATGCTGCGGCATACCCTAATTGATCTGGACTCGTACAGGATCATGGAAATGAACTTAAAAGTCCCAGAGCATGACAGCATCAGAATTTTTGATTAGTAAAAACCCAAGAAGGGCCTATGAAGGAAGCTGAGGACCAGGTTCACAGACCCCTGCCTCTATACAAAATTTCTTTCCACTTTAGTGTACTTAAAATGCATTTAGTCCATCTAAATCCTAAGGTGTGGCTCTCTTTAAGACATTACCAGGTGGTCTTTGAGTTACCCCCTTGAATATTTACTTCAGTATCTCTCACAATGGGGGATTCGTCATACTCCCCAAACATTTCCTTTCCATTCTTTCTTGGCAATCAGTGGGAAAAATGTTCTTCTTTATGCTAAGTCAGCATTTTCCTGTAATGTATATTCAATCGCCCCTGTTCTTTCCTCCTGAGCCACAGAGAACATGTGTCATTCTCTTTTTATGTAATCCTTCTGAATAAGTTGAACAGCATGAACGCTCCAAATTACTTCTCCATGTTGAACATTCCCAAGGTCCTCAATCATTCCTTATATTGAATTATTTTGATGTCTTTTATCATTCTGTCTTTCTCATCAGGACAGGTACAATCTGTAAATATACTGTTAGAAATATGGCACCCCGGAGAACACGTGGTACTATTGATAGTGTGGCTTAACCTACGTGAAGTGAAATTATATTACCATATTCTGAATGTCTAAGCTCCATTAAACCTAAATTTAACATGAAAGGCCCCAACTTAAATCTATCAATTTTACATCCTTATTCTTTTGTGATGATATTAGCTATACCCTTAGCTTATTGCTATTCCCTTCTTGTAACTACATGCTCTCTAGGAAATCATCATAGTCACAGATGGAACATTGAACTGGACATTGGCCAGATGGAGTCTTAACCCCAATGAAGACATCAGTCTGGTAGTAAAGATCCCTTAGGTTCAGGCACAAAGCATTTGCATATCCCCTTCACTATATTATCATGTAGATGGCACTGCTCTAATATATGGTCATATTAGAGAGTCTATGGATTCTTTGCCAAGTTACAGAATATGATGTTCATTCTATTCCCCTAACTTGCTGGTCTAGTGCTACCCAGTCACAAAAGGATACATGGTTAGTTTGTTATGCTCTGCTTTTCCTAAATGCAGATTGGTAACTAGAGACCACTTCTCCATCCCTAAGTACATATAACCTGTTCTAGAATAATACTTAGGATTACTGACATGTTTGTCAGTTTACATTTTTTCCCTTTGGAGATATTGTGCTATCATTAATCCAACATGTGTTCTGTTCTCCATGTTTTTGGTTTGTTTGTTTGTTTGTTTGTTTGTTTTTCAGAAAACAGACTGTGAGTTAGCTGTGTTATTTATATATACCCCCTGAGTATCCTGAGATGAAATGTGTTACAACCAATAGACATAAACACACCAAGAGCAGCTTGTACTTTCCCTACATAAGTGTTTTTTCACTTATGCTAGTAAATATCTGATCTAGTCATTCTCCTATCCCAGAAGACAGGTATGAGTTAGAGAAGTTGATAATCTGGTGAACTCAGAAGCCTAGCATCCCCACCCCCCACACACACACACTTTTAAGAGGGTCCATGAATTTGTACCCAAAGATTTTGTGGCTATTTACCAACGCTGTTTCTCTTCTCTTTCTTCATCTCTTCACGACCTAAGGTCATATTCTAGCCCCCCTGCTCCCTCCGAATCCCTTTGCCATCTTTGGTTTATAGTTTAATAAGATTCTCTAAAGGGTCTCTGACCCTCTCTATGTTAAAGGAAAAGAGAAAATATCTTTTATCTTTTTCCCTGGTGCTTAGTTGAATTCTGTGTGTACTGGGATATTCAGCAGATTTTGGTTGAGTGAGTAAATGAATACTTCACGTTGTCCCATTTTTCCAAGAAAGGGAGCTACAGTTTTCTCATTTTTATTCATGCTTCAACAGTGTTTTGTTTTGTTTTTTTTTTTAAAGGGTCTTTTTCCCCCCTCAGAGCCCTTTTTTAAGCTTTAGTTTTTCTGACCATATGCATGCATGCTGTAGTCTTCTTTATGAATTCTGTTGCTCTTATGATCTTATCTTCGTTCCTATGAGTTCACATTGGTTTCTCTAATTAAAATAATTCTTTCCTGTCTTCATGATATGAGCTTTATGCACAGTTAAGAGCCTTGAAAGGATTCCTTAGACCAAATCCTCCCCCATCACGCTTAGTTATTATAGAAATTCATAGACTATGGAACAAAGACTTTGCTTGTAATTAGAGAGATTAATAATAACCGCCTGCATCTGGAGCCTTTTCACCTTTGATGGCAGGATGACAGAAAAACTGGTGGTCCTGGTGAGTGCACTATTCAGATGGCCCAGATATGGAGGAATCTTGCACAGAGCATGATTATTGACAGCTTCCCAGCAACTGTGTCTTCAGGTCCACCCCAGTGCTCATGCAGAAGCCATGTTTCCTTGGGCTGCTCCCAACCAATCCTGAAGTAGCTCAGGAAATGATGGGACTACTGAAGCTGGGCCATTGATTTCTCAGGATTAATGCCTTGGTTGAGATTTTCTCCAAGCCATGCTACACAGATATCTCAGTAGAGCTAGAGGATTTTTTTTTTTTTTTAAGTTAAGTAGGCTCTACACCCAAGTGGGCTTGGACTCACGACACTGTGATCAAGAGTCACACGCTCTAGGGACTGAGTCAGCCAGGCCCTCCTGATATCTCACATAGTCAAATTCAGTCACTCCATTCCTTGGGGTGAAGTTTTCCTTTGCTTGTTTCTGTGATACAATGAGCTATAATGGAGTGGAAGAAAGAAGATCAGAGGCTCCAGACTGGTCTGTCAATTGATTCCTTACCTAGCCTTTGGCATTCCCAGTTCTCAGTGGGTAGGACAGGGGGCCGAAGTCAAGGGCCACTTCAGTGACCCCAGTCCTCACATCCTCTGGGGAGCTGGGGAAAGGGAGGAACTCCGATTTCTTTTGCCCTGGGGTGTCACACTCTCTACCACTTACTTTCCATAACACTTTAGATGATAAAATCTATCCCCCCACCCTGTGTTGATTTGGGGGAAAAACGGTCACAATTCAACAGAAATTTTGAAAAAAAACAGCAGTTAAGGATTCTTGTGTTTGCATAGGGACAGCTACTTTGAAATTTCCTTGGATAAGAAGCCAGCTTCTGATGTTGCCTAAGATGGGCCTAGGGAGCAGGGTGTGGAGCCCCAGGGCTGGTACAGAAACAGAGGATCCTCATTTCTAGGAAAGTCAGTCTCCAACTGATGTGGTGAGTAGGATGAAAAAAAATAAAAAGACAAAAGGAAACGAGACCCAAGCCACTAGCATTTGAAAAGGCAGGCGCTTTGATTTCTCCCTGTGACCTTTGAAGGGCTGATTGTGGAAGCTGAAGTAATCAGAGTGCAAGATGCAAAGAGGCGATAAAACAGAAAAGCCATTATAGAACACAAAAGCCAATATTGAGGGAAATGTGATTTCCAAAAAGACACACTATTATAGTACTTGTTGCTGTGTTTGGCTGTCATCCTGCCATCAAAGGTGAAAAGGCTCCAAACGCAGGCGATTATTATTAATCTCTCTAATTACAAAACCAAAGCTTTGTTCCATCATCTATGAATTTCTGTAATAAGTAAGTGTGATGGGGGAGGATTTGGCCTAAGGACTCCTTTCAAGGCTCCTGAAATCACTCCCTCTGGGGAGTCTTCTATTCTTCCAATGGCCAAAGTCTCCGCGTTGTTGGTCAGGACTCTCTCCAAGTCCTGTTTGTTCTGGTCCCAGGGACAAAATGCCCTTCCGGTCTCCACTTGTGGGTTTACAGAATAGATCCATCGGGGCAATAAGTCAGCTATTTTCCCTCCCTGTAATTTCTCCCTCAGTTTGCTTCCTGGAGAAAAAGTGGGTAGGATTTCAGAAAAATACCAAGGAAGAAGGGGCAATGCATTCATTTTAAGATCCGCTTAGCTGAGCTAAGAGCCCAAGACGGGTTTCTTGCCCTCACCAAAGAAGCTCGCCCAGTGCACCTAGTATTATTATGAATCAGAATGAACACACATCATTACGTAGAGTTACACAACCCACACGGGCAACGTGTCTGTGATTTCTGCATTTTTGCAAGGCTTTCGACCTCAAGAACATGTTCATGGCTTGCAACTTGGGGAACTGGCTCTTCTCTTGTCTGTATTTTCTTTCTGGAAAAGTAAGCCTGGCTTAAATGCAGTCCAGCGATAAACTGAAGACTCAAGAAGAACAGACATTTGATCCCTAGTACCAGGAGAGAGGAACCGACCTGCATGTTGTGTGGGGAGTGGCTGCTGCAGAATCGTTTAATAAGTTACACCGAAAACTAATCAGAGCAACACACGGGGAATTGTGTGAGAAGGAAGACTCAGAAGTAAAGGATGTCAAGCTGAGAGGTCCTGTTCCTGAGTATTGTCATCATTCACCTCCCCTGCTCCCCGTTGTCATTTCTTTTTACTTTGGACTTAAGTGTCACTTACCCGGGAAACCTTCCCTGACTAGTCCTGCCACATGGTGATGGCCCCCGTAGCCATTTTGCCCCTCGCTTCACATAGATAACAGTTGCTGCTGCTGTTTCTGGTGGTGGTGCAGGTGATGTTTTCATGATCAATGACAATTTGGGAAGGCGGAAAAAAAAAAACTCTTGATGAGCTGAGACCTGGTGCCCTAGTTCTCTTGGCTTTTCTTTCCTTCTCACTTTTGTCCTCCTCTGTGTTTAAGACTTAGCAGGTGCAGCATAAGCTGCTTGGAACGTGCTCCAACACCTCTCTACACTCTTGCTACCTGACAGGTGGTTTGACCAGCAACATGGTCACCACCTAGGCGCTTCTTAGAAATACAGAGTTCAAGGTCCCATTTCGGGACCCTGCTCTGAGCTAAGTTACTCGAAGATCTTTGGGGGATCCGTACACACAGTATAGCTATCCACCTCCAGCAACCACTTACATGTACCACGTCACTGAGGAGTACCCATACCACCTTGGCTTTTCATGCCTGTGGGCTTTGTAAAGCCAGATAGAGTTTCAATGTGTTGCCCGCATGCTGCCTTGGCTGTTCAGTATTGCTTCATGCATGTTAATCAATCCTCAAGGGGTGCCTGGGTGGCTCAGTCGGTTAAGCAGCTGCCTTCAGCTCAGGTCATGATCCCACGGTCTGGAGATGAAGCCCCACGTTGGGCTGCCTGCTCAGTGGCGAGCCTGCTTCTCCCTCTCCCTCTGCTAACAGCTCCACTTCCTTGTGCTCTCTTGCTCATACTCCCTCTCAAGTAAATAAAAACAAAATCTTAAAAAAAACAAAAAAACAAAAAACAAAAAAACCAAAAAACTATCCTCAAGCCGACTGTAAGTTTCTCGAGGGAGGTCTCTACCCTCTGTGTCTCTCTAAATCCTGGGGGTTCTACGGCTTTGCGTTACTCCTCCACACAATGACAAAGGCCAGTACTCGAACCGCGTGTTAGAATTTTGCCAAGCATATTTGTACACTACCTGACGACTCCCAGGAACTTCAGGAAGGAGCTAGTATTCTTTATTCATTCTCATTTTCATGAGAAAATCAAAACCTTAAAGGATGCAGTCAATTGTTGATGAGTCTCAAATTCACGTCTGTTAGACTCTGGAGCCTGAGCATTTCGTCGCTGCATTAGCTTGAGCACTGATCCATTGATGGATGAACAAAACCGTGCTTCTGGAGGTCAGCACCTACGTGGGTGTTAACTGGATAGAGTGGAATGGAGCCTTGCTTTCTTCCTGCCTACATGCGCTCCTCACAGAAATATTCCTCAAGGAAAAAACAGCAGCTTGTCCCCTTCTCCCACCTCCCCGATCCTCCCCACGTGCCCCAGCCGTATTCTCTCCCTCCTGTTGTGTTTGTTCAGTCCCCTCTCCCACCTTCTCTCTCCTTTGTGCTCGCTCCTCCAGTCTGTGTCTTATCCTTGTGTGGGTCCTCAGCCTCTCTCCCCGCCCCCACCCCCAGGAAAGCATGTGGCCTGGCCTGGCCGAGGGGCACCCCTGGTGGAGCTTTATCAGGTCACAGACTGTCTGGGCTCCCTCCGCGCGAGTGGACGTGCTTGCACAGTGGATGGACGACCTTCCATTCCCGAACACCCAGAGGGCCCATCAGTCTGTTCCCGCTCCACTGAGAAAACTGAATAAAGTGCTTGCCACTTGAAATGAGAGTAAAGAATAAGGAACTATAAAAATAAACAGATCCCAAGCCCCTCAAAGCCCAGGCAAGGGCTGCAGCATTCTGTGGGTCAGGGCACCCCGCATCTGACAGATGAAGGAGCCTTTTCTCATGCTTCCTGTGATGATGCAGAAAATCACTGCCCTGGAAAATGTTCCTGCCAGGCCAGGAGCATGTGCACATCTCCCCCAACCGCACGCTGCCCCTGGCGTGTTCTCTTCTCTCGGAAGTGCTGGGGGTCAGAGTTTCCGCTCGGGTGGCCGGCAGGATGCTTATGCAACCACCACCTGCCAGGAGCCGCTGACCTACACTCTTGACAGAGACAACCACACTGCCTGGACAGACATGATCATGAGGCCACAGGACAGCCGTGACAGCTTTGTCGGAAGAGATTCTGCAGAG
Source organism: Mustela putorius furo (assembly GCF_011764305.1). Taxonomy (NCBI): domain Eukaryota; kingdom Metazoa; phylum Chordata; class Mammalia; order Carnivora; family Mustelidae; genus Mustela; species Mustela putorius. The sequence goes on along the minus strand of NW_025421402.1, from coordinate 19,884,350 downwards.
CCGTGGTTTCTACAATGGGCCAGGAGCTGGGAGGAGCGATGCTCTGGGAGAACCCCTGGGTGGAAAGGCCATGGTCAGCTGGCCTCTCCCACCCAGCTGGGCCCCCAAGGAGGCACTGAGGTCAGAGCAAAGCAAAGCAGGAGCTGTTTCTGCCTGGGAAGCTCCATAGGTCTCCCCTACTCACCATAGAAAATAATTTCTATGTTCAGGAACATTCATTCAGATCATCTTTCTTCAAGCTGTCTGGGAAGCACCTAGAATTAGGCATCAGAAAATCTACAGGGATCACTCAGCTCTGGAATTCACTATCTGTACAACCTTGGGTAGCTCCCTGGCCTCCTGAGGGTTTCCATATCCTTAGATGGCAGGTTGGGCTAGGTTTGTGGGCCCCTCGTGGGGGCTTCAAATTCTAGCATTCTCTGATTCTGGTGATCTCAACTTTAGGCGACTGCTTCTCAAGCTCATTCTGTTCACTTCATACTCAGGAGGAAAGAAATACCACTAAAGATGTCTGTCTGTAGCTTATAACTCAACACTTCTTCTTTGTCTGCCTCCACGCTTAAATTGACCAGTGACAACTAAATACACCTAAATTCACCTAGAAACCTTCCCAAGCTTGCAAGCATATGTAATATGCTTGTCCAAAAGCTCACACTGGCTCATTTGATAGTCCATTCACATCGGGTCCTATCGTCCCCCCCCCTCCAATGAATATGGAGGAAAATTAATTTTAAAACCTTTTTAGAAGAGATTGCCTCTGCACTCCCACCATTAACCCAAGTGTTGAGATTCAATTAAATTGGAAGAGATCACAATTAAAATGCAGTTTAATTATCCTCCTTTTATGTAAATGAGATTTCTGATTGCGGAGAATCAATAACCTTGTTTAAGCGGGACATCAGTTGGCTATTCAAGGACCGCTTTGTCCCTTCTTTGCTAAATCCCTAATCTCACAAACCAAATGGAAGAAATGTTCCTGGAAACTCAAGGACAGAAATCCTGAAGCCCTTCCGCTACCCCCCCCCCCGGCTCCCCTGCACTCCCCAAAAAGCAAAGGATAATAGTACCACACCCACTGATTTCCAGCCCAGAACCTACTGGGTTTCAAAGCCTGGCAAGCACGGAGTGAAAGCCACTCTTCTCCGAGGGCCTGTGAGAACTCTAAAGTGATTTGAAGGACATCTTTACACATCACAGGCTTTAGGACTTGTAGAAGTCTGGTGTCCCAGAGGCAGTTCTGTGCTCTGACAAACACGACGGTCAGCAACTCGAAACACAGAAGTGATAGTTGTTATCTCTGTAGGGAGAAAAAATTTAAAAAACTGTATAATTTTTTAACTGAAATGTGTATGCATCCATTACACCATTTTAGGAATGACCTAAAATGGTGGTTCCTCAGAGGGCCTTCTGATATGAGTGATTCAAGATCTCTAACAGGAGGGTCCACCGAGGGCCAAGCATACTTACCAATCCTCACAATCACATGAACTGGCTATTTTAAACTTACCAAGTAGGAGGGAAGCAAGCATAAATTGGTATAAGGTACTCAAATGGGTTTGGGGGAGAAAAGCAAATCACTCCTAGAAGATTGAAAAAATAGGGATACCAATTACACTCAAAGAAGTAAGGGAAAAAATGCATTGCAAAATTTACTGAATGACTGTTTGCAAGATATAAGACAAAGGGAATTTTACTCATTCAATGTGACTTTTAGTTTTAGAGTACTTTTTTAAAACTTAATTCTTCAAAATCAGAATGGTTTATTCTTCTTTTCAAATAGGATTGTATGTAGTACAAACACCCATACATTCCCTTAGACTCACATGTTATGGACCTTATTGTACGGGCTTAGCGGTTCTTACCTGATGTCAGGGCTAGTCCTAGGCAAGGGGGTGAGTTAGACCCAGTGCTGGCCTGGATGTTTCCTGGCTTCTTGAGGTGTCTGAACCTAACATTTGAGACCTGGTACCCCCTGCTCTTTCCTGCAGCTGGCCCAATTTTAGTCAGTCCTACACTTTGGTTGCCACATACTATCCTCCTCAATACCTTCCAGCAGCCTGGCCCTGACCCTTCTCTGCGCCCCCAGCCCAAATCCTTACATCTCAAGATCAAGCCTACAGGCCATTGGAGGCCTCTTGCACCTTGCTTCTCCTCCCCCTGGTCTGAGTAGCCACAAGAGTGAGAAGCTTCAGTGACAGCTGGCTCCTACCCCCTTACATAACCAATATCCTGTTTTTTTTTCTTTCTTTTTTTTTTAAGATTTTATTTTTTCACAGAGATCACAAGCAGGCAGAGAGGCAGGCAGAGAGAGAGAAGGGGGAACAGGCTCCCTGCTGAGCAGAGAGCCCGATGCGGGACTCGATCCCAGGACCCTGAGAGACCATGACCTGAGCAGAAGGCAGAGGCTTAACCCACTGAGCCACCCAGGTGTCCCCAGTATCCTGCTTTTTCATAAGCAGTAACTTTCTTGCATTTCTTTAGGGTTTTATTACCTAGACCCTAAAGTTTAGATCTGTCCTTCAAACATCTGTTTTTCTTCTAAGTCTTTTTTTTAATTAATTAAGCATTTTTAATTGTGGTTAAATGTATACAATGTAAAATGTTAACCATTTTTGCATATTCAATTCAGTGGCATGAAATACACTCACAGTGGTGCACAACCATCACTGCCTTCCTTCTCTACACCTTGCACAAATGAAATTCTGTCCTTCATTAAAAACAAGAACTTCTCATTCCTCCTCCCCCCGACTCCTGGCAACCACTCCCCTACTTGCTGTCCCTATGAATTTGGTTGTACCGGGTACTCCATATAAGTGGAATCAAGCAGTAGTTACCCTACTGGGACTATATTACTTCACTTACAGCATGTCATCAAGGCTCGTACGTGTAGCGTAGCATGCGTCCAAATTCTCTTCCTCTTTCAGGCTGAATGATATTTCATAGTATAGCTATATCCCATATTGTCTATCCATTTATCTGTTGATCGACCCTTGGGCCACGTCTCCCTTTGAACTATTGCGAATCATAGTGCCATAACCACAAGTGCACTAAGTCTCTTTTCATTGAAAATTCCCCTCTCCAATTCTTCCATTTCCTTAAATTGTTGGACAACTGATTATTTGAACTCTGGGGTTTCCCAAGCCCGGATTTTGCAGAGGGCAATCTCATGGTGGAGTTCAGCACACTTCTCTGTCCTCTCTATTTCTTGAAAATAGGTAGCTGGATCTAGAGGCTTTGCTAGTCTCAAGTTCAGCGCCTCTGAAAATATCATCATGGCAGTGTTGTGATCTTTCCTCAGGGCACACACAGTGTCGGTTTTTCCTTTTGGTTTCAAGGGTATTAGCCATTGATAACGTGACTCCCTTATGGGTTGCAAAATGGTAGTATTTTAATTTATTTTGGTTTTGTTGATCAGCAAGAATACTTTATAAAAAATACTCCCCTTCATCTACGAGGTAGTTACCCAGTGGTATAGTTCACAGAGGAAAAGCAGAACAAATACTTGATTCCTTTCTTTTATTTACCCAGTTTTCAAAGAAACTGGTTTGATATCATTTCAAATCTTACTATTGACACAGATATTGAAAGATATTTTACGAGCATCAATACATATGGCTCTTACTTCTTGAAGTCAAAATTATTCCATCTTTGGCCAGTGAAAGTGTTATGAACATATTCCCTGGGTCCTTTTCGCATGATCCTAATAGGAGTTTTTGATAGCTTTCTTGCTTTTTGGTATGTTAAGATGGTCCAGGCTCTTTCTGACTTTTACTGCCTCAGATGTGGAATCAGATTTTTCTCCAAGAAGTGCTGATAACTTTTAATGGAATATTGGACTTCAAAAGCATAATCTGGACACTGGGGATGCTGTTTCTGGCTGGTCATTGTTTCTAGGCATTTATCTATCTATCTATCTATCTATCTATCTATTGATTTATCATCTATCTGTATATCTATATGTATATCTATTATGATACAAATATATCTATCTGCATCAACTATTTGTATATCTATCACTATGTGAGTTCACAGTTGTATTTCCAGTTTAATTCAGAACTACCAGACTTTTTATGTAACTTTTTGATTTTTTATCTATTTCATCTTTCTATCACACCAAAAATTCTGGTTCTGAATTACACAGGCAATTATAGAATTACAATAATCCGAGATTACTGCTTATTTTATTTCATATTCAATATAATAATCTCAGATAGCTATAACATCAATTATGGTTAATAAAAATATTTTAAAATCATTTATGCTATCCTTCTGTCCACTCCAATTTTTAAATAGTTGTCAGATCATCCCATAGTGCAAAGTCTCCATTTTAGCACTAATGTAACTAACCTTGGTTCTCCTAGTAACTCCATACTTAGTACACATCAACAGTTCTCATGTTAACGTCTATCTGGTCATTTGGTTTGCTTCAGGCTTGTTCTCTAATAGATTTCTTTAGGGAGGGCTTATTAGAAGAATATTTTCTGATTTTTTCCATATTGAGAGAAGTCTTGTCTTTGCTCTGATCCTTTCACACCTGCCATTCAGTTGTGTGCTGCTCACGGTCAGCTGGTCACTAGCCCTTCGTGGTACATCAGTGATAACTGTCACCCAATATAGTTATCTTTGTGTCTATCACTGATGTCTAAATTTGGGGCATCGATCCTGCTAGAGCATTCCCCTAACCACCCAGTTCACCACTGGGAGACAGGAATCTGCCTAGACTTTACCTGAACAGATATTCTGAGCCAGGATTCTTAGAAACAAGGTGTGCTCTTTTAATATTTTATTTATTTATTCTTAATTTTAGGAAAGTTGCCTTAAATTATAATATCTTTTTAAAAAAATCTTTATTTATTTTAGAGAGAGAGATTGAGCAGGCATGGTGGGGTGGGGGACCCAGGGAGAGAATCTTCAAGCAGATTCCCTGATGAGCTCAGAGTCCAATGTGGGACTCAGCCTCATGACCCTGAAATCATGGCCTGAGCAGAAATCAATCATCAGACACTCACCAGACTGAGCCACACAGGCACCCCAGATTATATCATTTCTTAATTGTTCTGCTTTCTTGCTTTGATTTTCTTCTTTGGAAACTTCTATTTCTGTATATTAGGTCTTTACCCCCTCATTTTTCTTTCTTTTTTTTTTTTTTCAATATTGGTCAGAACCTTTGTATCACATCTTTCACTTCATTTTAATTTTTTAGAAGAAGTTTTTTTTTTTCCCTTTTCCCTTTCTATTTCTCTTATGGTATTATTTGCTGTGTTTCTTTGCTGTTGTGTGCCTTCCAGTTTAATTATTTTCTTAGATTCCTTTGTTTCTTTTTATTTTGAAATCATTCTTAAGTTGTCACCTTTATATGAGTTTTTCTATTTATGACTTATGGGCCCTCCATGTTTTACATACTTTTCTCAATTCCTTTAGTTGCTTTGAAAGAGTACATTATAATCTGTTTTTGGAAAGTATCTTTCTGGAGTGTTTTCATCACCTTTTGCTTCTCACTGTCTTATTTCATTGTTGGTAGCATGTCATTCTGCTTCTTATTTTTTCTTCTATTTTTTCTTCTATTAACGTTGCGTGGCATTTGCCTGGTAATTTTCTGTTGCCTGTTTTCCTGTGATGTTAGCTTATATGTACTTTTAGGAAAAGGCTAAGTTCAGGTTTTTTTGTTTGTTTTTTGTTCTTATTTTTAAGACCCCCCCCCTTCTGTTGCTCTGAAGTGTTGAAAGCAGAGGGCTACTTCCTTTCTCTTTCTCACTCAAATGATAGGTATTATTCAGCGATCACACAGTCTCCTCACTGTTGGCCATTTGCTCTCAACCGCTTGTATTTTGGGATTCACGAGGATACTCTGCCGTCTAGTTATGTGGTAAATTCTTTTCCGTGCCTTTTGTTTCCTTGTTTGCCATCTCTTTGCTTTTTTGCTTTCAGTGTGGGGATCGAGACAGATCCAGCGTTTCTGCTGCCACCACTGTCGTCCTCTTCACAGATTCTCACATCATTCCAAAAATATTAGTTTTCTGACTCTCTGTGAGTATCTTCAGCATAATCCACTGCCTCATTCTTGCACACATTTTCACCAAGGCTCCTTCGGAGGCCTAAATGATCCTTTTGTCTGGCAGATGATGACTGTCCCAGTGGTTTCTCTACTCCCCTCCATCCTTCCTCCATGAGGTAATATAATGTCCCCATTGTGCTATTAAAAGTGGCATTTCCATTCTCGGATTGCATCCACTTTTGAAGTCAGTGTCCTCAGAGCCACTCCAAAGTCCGAATTGTTCTCAGGCTCTTCTTCTCTTCCCTAGGAACTTCCCACCACCCAATTCTCCTCCCCTTTCTGGAACATACCCTCCGCTCTAGTTAGCGGTAACTGCTAATATCCACATGTGTGTGACTTGTCTATTCCTATCTCTTCCTCTTAGCAAGCACTGTTTATCTCACCGACGAAGTCATGTCTTTCCACTGTGCTCAAAGTATACTTCCTCAAACTCACGTGGCAGACTCTTGTTGATGAATTTTCATAAAGTCTAAGAAGCACTGAGTCAACCAAGCTTAATTGTGACTCTTTGACACTTTTTAGTACTTTGAATCTGCAGTGGTTTACACATATTTTTTATTTCTATGTGTTTCTTAGAAACCATTAGACATCCTTTCCTGTGTACCATGGCTGCAGTCTGGCTGTCCAACCCCTGGCCCAAGCTTCTCAAACATTTAACATTGACCAAAAGGGGGGATTTTATGGGGGTATTGCAAAGTCAGCAAAATTAATTGGCTATTAGAGAAAAAAATCAGAGTTTAGGTGATATCTCCTAGAAATTCATCCTAGAATTGCTCAATTTATTCCCTGAGAATCACTTATCTACGTGATTCACACTCTGCAGGTTGCGATTTTAGTCTATAGATTTTCTTTTTTTATTTAAGGAGACTATTCCATTTGCTTCCTGGAAGGACTGAAGCAACTTGCAGAAAAGAAACATATTTTTAAAAAAGACAAAAGGGAAACAGGACAACTAAAATCAATAAAAGAAAAATCTGGTAAATATATTAACCACCTGGATTAATACTGTCAATAGAATAAAATATAAATCTGATTCCGATTTCTCGTAGCAAATTCAAAAAGGAAAAGTCTAATTACATAAGCCTAATTAGCCAGGGAAAGAAACATAAATTAATTCAAGACAACCATCTTCATGAAACTGTGAAAAGTAGAAAAGGTACACTCAGACGTCTGAGTTTTGATCCCGTCTGCATTACTTACCGGCAATTGGATACTGGGCGATTTATTTATCCTCAAGCTTGTCACAAATAAGATAGAAATAACAACCCAAATTTCAGAGGGTCCTTCTAAGATCAAAGAGAAATAACCATACAAGTTGTAATTAGATGACTAATGCAGACATTTCTCCAGTACTTTCCTTCTTTACCATCTCCTGAGTCCTAAGACAACCACTTGTCCCTAGATGACCACAAACATGTCTCTCAAATGCTCACGTACAAGTCCCCTCTCCCTTCCTTCCAGCAAAGCCATGTGGGAGTGTGCAGGGTGGTGGGACGTGCTTCTGCTGACACTTCTTCACCTTGGGTCCTGCCTTGGGGCACTCAGAATCATTCCAACCACCACTGGTCTCTGCTGGTCTTATGGCCACCTATATCACTGATACCTAGTATCACAGTTGCCATAGTCAGACTCTGGGACCCTGCATTCTGCATACTGCTCATGAATCAGAGCCTTAATGGATCCAAGCAGCACCATGGCCTCTAGAATCCTCCATGTTTCCAAACTGAGTGGTGAGGACAATGTGTCTGTTTCCCTACACTGTGTCCCCCAGGCACCAAAAGTCCCATTTCTTTGGACCTCGTGTTTCAGATGAGCAAAAACAATATACTTGGGATTTTGCTACATGCAGAGACTGTACCTACCTTGCATCCTCCTAATTTTGTTTGGGGTCTATGAGGTTGAGTAAGAGGAAGAAAAGCCATGAAACCATTAGCAGCCTTAGAATCCATCCCTCCCTTCCATACACATTACCTCCCTGCCAGTGTCCTGCTTCAGTGAGTGAGACAGTGTTACAGGGACATATATGTAGGCTTGACTCTCTATTCCCTTAGCATGAGTTTGTTTTTGTTTTTCCCAAGGAGATTCCTCTGGGCCTCCTGGAAATATAGCCTTGAAGAGTCTCCTTGAACTTGCACAAGGAAGACTCTGGTTTGCCTGAATCCTAAAGTAACATTGGCTCAAACCAGGAGATCCTTATACCTGTGCCAGAGGCATGGAGGTGGAAGGGGGAAGAAGGTGTGGGCAAAGGAGAAAACACAGAGAAGGGGCGGGCACTCAGGAACACTGCCCAGAAGGAAAGGGAAACTAATTTAAATGTCAAGGAACAGAAGAACCATGATTGTCTAACAGACAGGGATATGGAGTCTGGATGGCTGAGCTTCATTTGGAGGTTTTCAACTTTCTTAAATGCCATCACATTTATACAAGCAGTCCCAACTACTGGTGCAAATAAGCAGGGACATTTAAATTCAGATAATTTCTGATTCAGTCCCTGTATTTAGAGGAAGTATAGCATAAAGGGAAGAAGTATGGGTTTCGAATAAATTAGGTGTGGTATAGGATCTTTCCTCAATCTCTTATCAACTTTATTTTAGTTCATTAACTTCTTTTAATGTGCATTTCTGTATTAGAAATGGTAAGAGTTTATGTGTCATAGGGTGGTTGTTAGTATTAAAGAAAATGTGTATAAAACTCCATGTAATGATGACAAATAATCAGCATTGAAATAAATGTCCCAATTTTCCATTTTCCATTGCATGTCTAAAAATGGTTCTACACTGGGGAGGATGGTCAGATACACCCTGCTGTTAGAGGGAGTGCAGCAAAGAAAGTTACCAGTGCAAGGTTTTTTCCTACCAGAAGGTTTTAATTTTGGAAGAAACTAAAAAAAAAAAAAAAAAAAAAAAAAAAAAAAGTGTGCATTTCTTCCTGTGACTGTTGGACAAGAGCAAATTCCACCTCTCCCTTCAAAATATTTCCACAGAGTAGAAACTAAAAGAAAAGAGTCTACTTCCAGTAGTGAAGTATAGACAGCAAGCTGCCCTGAGCACAGCCAGATTGGGGCTCTCACAGAGTGTGCAGCAATTTTACATCTCTGGAAACAACAACAGCAGTGAGTGTTCCAGAGTGGCTGGGAGCATGGCTGATCAAGAGGAGAACAGAGGTGTGACCTAAATCATGGCAGGGTCGCTCGCCCATTTTGCATGCTCTGAGACCCCAAGGTAGAAAGCCCTCCTTTCAGAAATTCAAGACTCAGCTTCCCTCAAAGAGCCTATGGGTTGAGGTAGAAGGTGAGGGTCCAGAAGTATGCCCACAGAACTTAGAGGAAAATGTTGGGGAAGGGGAAGTTTGAAATGAAAGTGCAATCACCTCTACTGATACCAACACTGTGACTGGTAGGAATGTTTCCACACAGGGAGGAGCCATAGCTCATGGCCTGACCCTTGTCCACCAACTTTGCCTTCACCTCCTTTTGTTATGTAAACTTGCTCCCAATCCCTATCTCGGAGAAGTGGTTCATGGTGGTCTGTTTCTCCTTTTGTTTCCTACAGTGCAGAAGAGCCAAGTCTGAAACACTGATAACAACGTTACCAAAGGCTTGTGATAACTCAAAGGTAACAAACCCAGGTGGTGTGGCCACATTACAGTGGCAGAGGCTGTGCACTGTCCAACTGCAGGGGAAGGGAGGTGCCATGCACCTAAGCTGGGATGAAAATGGTGCCCCTCCGAGTTACACAGTGAGACAGCTTTGCGTGAGGATATCTCAGAACTAGACAGCTCCTTGAAGAGACATGGGTTTCTCCAAATATGCCTCATTTACCTCATCTACCTCCTATGACATCCTGTTACTCCCTAGCCTGGAGTCCATACTTAGAATTGTGTCCTCCAAAAGGTCCAAATCTCAGAAGATGAGGACCAGAAAGTAATGAGAATTTCTATGTTCACTTGTAGTAAATGTCTCAACTAAGATCTGGTTTCCTATCTGAGGATAAATTTGTCCTCGGTTGACTGACACAAGGAATGTTTCATTCAGAAATAGCTTTATTCTGTGATCCCATTGAGATAAGAGAAGAATAAGAGCCACATAAGATGCACTCAAATCAACAAGAGAAGAGGTAATTATATTACAAAAAGTCCCTGGTAGTAATGAGCACCCAAAATATGCTAGCACGGGCAGGATCTTGACAACAACCCAATGAGGTGCCTCTTGTCTTTTTATATTTTCATTCTACAGAAGAAGAAATTATCTGAGAGGCTAAATAATGTTACAGCTGGTAAGCGGCAAATTTATGATTAATCCAGGTTCACAGACCAAAAGTAGCACCAACTACTATTATGGCTGCTTAATGCAAAATGTGAAAAAGAGGAATGTTGAAAATAAAAATGGAATTGGAGGTGAGGATTGTGCTTGCAGATGGGCTCAAAGCTTGAGCTTCCATGGGTAGTTGCTGGCATAATTAAAGGTGAATGGAGTGGATGGAAACAACAGAACCGTCTAACTGTATGGTTAAAATAACGCAGTGTTTAGGAAGCTGAATTGTATCCAGCACTGATTCTAAACTGGCCAGGGATAGTCGGGAAAGGCTTTGCTTTCACGTCCATGGCTCCATAGACCTGCCCTTGGGAGGCAGCTTGTCTGAGACAAGCGGTTACCATGTCAGTTCCTGAGGTGATGGAGCTTCCCTGGCTCCATCAAAAGAAGTTCATGCAGGAATGAGAGCTAGCACTCCTTACCTTCAGTTCTGCAACTGGGGTGGACCCTGCTTCCCGGCTTCAGGGTTCCCATCTTCTCGTTCACCACATCACTGGAAGTTTCAAGAATGCTTTTGGGTTCCCCAGTGCCTCACACACTGCCTGCCTCAGCGTACCTTTCTCCATCCTATTAACATTCCTCTCCTCCACCTCACCAACTCCTACTTAGCTTTTGGGCTCTGGGAAACCTTCTACCCGCACTCCAAATTGGGATAGACTCCCCTCCCACCCCACACTCCTCCAAAGCAACGTGCCCTCCGCATGGTCTTCATTGCATCACATTGTAGTGAATTGTACAGATCCCAAACTCGTTTTCCATAATCATAAAATACACAAAGCTCTGAAAACCAATTTTTCTAATGTTAAGTTTGGTGCAAATATATCCCATTTGGTGAAAATAGTCATATTTTTTGCTGTAGAAAAATTGATGTGGTGGCTTTGGCGTGCTGTCTCAGACCCTTTGGGGAGTGTTCAAAAATACATACAGTATAGATACAAGATTATCTTTCTAAAGCTGAAAAAAATGCTTTGTTCTGAAATCCGTCAGTCCAAAAGAATGTTGGGGACTTGCCACTGCACTCTTTCCATCGTGTGCTGATTATGTTACATTTTTTTTTTTTTTTTTTTTTTTACCATTCCCTAGACTCTAATTTCCTTGAGGACAGGAACTGGGCTTCATTTGTCATTTGATCTCATAATGTCTGTACACAATCAGCGTGCTTAATAAATGAATGAACAAGTAATTAGAAGAGGGAAGGAAGGAAGGAAGGATGGATGGAAGGAAGAGATGAAAAGAGGGAGAGAGGCAGGAAGACAGGAACAGGGCAGACTGAAGACTGAGGAGTTACGGCCAAACCCTAGGTGGGTTAGGTATCCCTAGACTTACCAAGACAGTGAGTTTCGAGTGAACTCAGAAGACTAGAAAGACCAGAAGAAACTGTAAGAGGTTTTCAGTACTTGAAACACCCCAGGTTTCACTCCTGCATCCATGGATTCATTTACTCAACAATTTTATTAAAAGACTATTCTATGCCATATAACAAGCTTAGGCCATAGAGATATTTGAGCAATAATACACAGTGACAAAAAGCAGGGAAAGCAGAGGAATTCAGAAAGGAAATAAAAGACTTTGGCACAGTGCAAAGGTTCAATTCAAGTTAGGTCATTTATTCTCCCTATGTATGAAATACGATGTCTATTTTGAATTCTTGGTCTGAAAAAAAAGATGTGTGTTAGCAACTTAACTGTTCATTTTGTATCCCTTTACTCAGGCAAAACAGTCTCTTGGTACCCCTCTTTGTAAGTACTGAATGGTTCTTTGTCCTTCTAACAATGAGTTTTTGCTTCAAAATACTAAGAAATCAGATAGCTTGCTACTGGTTAGGGTTTGGTCAGAAAACCAAAAATGACTCTAGGCATTTAGAGGTGGAAGGAGTTTAACTCCGGATGTGAGAGGCTTGTACAGCTCTGGGAAGGTTGAAGGAGGAGAGCATGAAGTGCTGTTCTCTAGATACACAGAAGTGCTGGGAGAGTCGGGGGCTTTCACCAGGGTCCCACTTGCTCTACCCCCAAGGTAGCTGATTCTTAGGAGGACACCCACCCAGAGATTGAAAGCCAATGATTGCAGCTGTCTCACCAAAGTGGGTGATTCTCAGAGCGCTCCCTGAAAATCATCTGCAGACCCCTCCTGCATCTGCCTACGGCAGCCACAGTAGACTAACGTCTCCTCCTCTTCCACTTCTGCATCTCCCAGAAGCACGTCTCGTTGGTGAAATTTATCCAAGAGGTGTCTGGGAAATGTAGTTTCTACACTTTAAGCCCCTACAGCACACAGGACAGCTGATGAGGAGGAGGGTAGCACTAGGTATTAACAAAAAACATCCACTGCGGTATACCTTTCTCATAAATGTTTGTTCAAACATTTCATCTCAATTCCTCTCTAGATCTCCAGGAGTTAAAAAACAAGAGGAAGAGTAGAGGAAATGATGTTCTTTACTGAGGGGGAATTATTTCATTTTCTGACTTTTTAAAAAATATATGATTTATAACAGTCAAAGTGACAACATAAGAGGTGCTTGGGTGCAGTTGTTTAAGTGTCCGCTCTTGATTTTGGCTCAGTCATGATCTGAGGGTCATGAGATCAAACCCCTCTCATGGAGACTGCTTAAGATTCTCTCTCTCTTTCTGCCCCCTCTCCTAAAAAAAAGGGACAACATGGAAACAAATTATAACTAAATGATCTCAAACACACTACTTGATAAAATGCTTTTGTGGAGCTCAAGTGGTTTGGGTCCTAAACACAGACCAACTGACACAGAGGAAATAGCGGGCTTATGTACAGAACATCGAGGACTGGGTCTGTGTGTCCATTTCTTACATTAGGATATATATGTGTGTCTCCTAAAGTTTTCAACTTCTGATTCAGTTTTAGAAAACTGTGGGATAAAACAGAGTAGTCCTGGGGCAGAGAGAGATTATAATTTAAAAATTAAATATTCTTCAGTTGCTTTAGAAACATGCTCTTCTTATGGAACTATAGAAACTTAGAAAACTGGTTATTAAAATTATAACGAAAGCCACTGTTTTCCTAGTCTCAGCTGAACAAAACACAAAAGCAGATGTTTATTAAAATAGCTAAAGGTGTATTTGATCCTAAGCAGTGGCTTTAATATCAGAGTTGGACAGAAAAGGGTAGAATTTCCTTTCAGATGCTGTGCAGATTGACTAATCTCTGCTAACGCAAATCATCACAAAACCCCAACTTAAACCGGAAGCATGCCTAATCGAGATCTGAGTATTTTGATGCTTGAAATCATGAGTAATAAGCAATTTTCTGCCAGTGTATTTAAAATAAATGTGCATTTTAATTAACTCAGCTTTTACACTTTGCGTCCTCTTTAAAGGAAAAACAACCTGTAAACCAAGTCCCATAAATTTTTCAAATTATCCAGGGTATATTCATCAAATTAAAATTAATATTAGGTATGAGCTCATTGAAAGATGATGTTACTCATCAAGGCTTCCAAAGGGCTCCAGATTCTTTGAAATGATCTATTTCTCTCCAAGGTTCGTGAGCTCCCTATCAACAAATTTAATTGGATATTTATTGAAATTAATGGCAGATACAGCTGATTGAACAGACCTTACTTTAAGTTTTGCTTTTATTTTTTATGGTTGTTTTCCCTCATCCTGCCTTTCCATTTTGCATACCGATGAAGCCATGATAAAATGAATGGGGGGGGGAACTTGGCCACATAATCAAGAAATGACTGTCCTCACCATCCCTCACAAAATGGGAAAAGATTGCCAACGATAGATGGCCTCCTATCTCCAAATCATCACTGTTTAGGCTTTTTAGTTTCATGGAAAGCTACTGTCCAGCCTTGGGGGTTAAGAGCAGAAGCCCTATAAGCACACAGCCTGTGTTCAAATTCTTATTCTTCATGTACTTGTTCCTTTGTCCCTTTGTCTAGTTCCCCAACAATTCTCTTTGCCTCAACTTCCCCACACATATGGTAACTGATGATAATACCCAGATTAATTGCCTGGTGCAGGACCTAGAACCTGATAATAGCTCAGTAAAAATTAGTTACTATTATTTGCTTCTCTACTAGAAAAATCAAATTATACGGCTATATTGTATTCCTCTTGAGATTAACAAACAACTGTACTTTTAAAACTACAATGAAAGCCACAGACTCTGCTTTAATGTGACAACTGAGAGCCCAAAGAAGTATCAGTAGTTTCTGCTATAAAAAAAGGGAAGAATTTTTTCATTCTGTTTCTTCTTCCCTCTGCTCATTCTCATCAAGCCTGTTGTGCCACATTGTATAGACTTCTTTCTGGGATTTTGAAGATCCTGCAAGTACTTGAGAAGAAGGGGTCATGTAGCCGTGGGAGGGGGGTGACTTAAAGGATAGCTTTCTACAACAAATTTTACTGCAATTGTGGTTCACCACAATTGTGGATTGTAGTTTTCCAATCTCTCCTGCACATTTTCATTCCTTTCTTTTCTTTTCTTTTTTTTTTTTTTTTAATTCAGTCAACACCACTATGTACCAGGCAAGGAGCTTGGTTGATGCTAGAATTTCTAAATTTATTAAGTTAGGAAGCCAGTCCTTAGAAATCTGTTCCTTGGTGAAGGAAACAATATTTTAAAACCTATTGACTCTAGATGCACAGAACAGAGTGGGTTATGTATTCAGATTCTGGAGCCAGACTCTCTTGATTTGAACTCTGGTTTTTGTGACTTCAACTTAGGTCAAGTTCCTTTACGCCTATCTGTCTCAGTTGTCCATCTGTGAAATGGGGTTGTAATAGTAGCTGTTACTTTGAGGATTGAATGGATCTCTCTACATAAGCTCTTGGAATAGTGCCTAATTTATTGTTAACATTAAATAAATGTGTGCTTTTTATTACTATGATAACTCTAAAGTTTATATTGGGAAATTGTAGAATGAAGAAACAGATATGCAAGGTAAATGATACCTCTGTTTGGGGGCACAATGAGGGGCTTTGTGGATGCCTAGCTGGAAGTTTTTACTAGATAGTGAAGTTGGTCATGCAGATCTGGCACTCCATTGAGTATTGTTGATTAGAGATAAAGATTTGGACATCAATCTGTGAGTGGAGGTTGAAGTTCTGAATATGAATGAAGCCACTCAGTGAGAGGATAGAAGGTTTAGCATACATATATTTGAGGGATGTGCAGATTTATAGGAGCCTATGAAAGGGGAGGCCTGGCTAAAGAGGCAAAGGATGCACAGGAGCTAGTGAGGGAGGTGTGCACTTGTGTCAAGGGACCCAAGTCACTAACTGCCTTTCCTCCTCTGCATTTACGTCTCTCTTAATCATTTCTGGTCCTGATATTTGATTAACCAAGGACTGGATAAACTTGCCTGGAGAGAGGTGGAAAGAGATAAGGAATGCAGCAATGACCCAGATACTGCTTCCATGACCCCCTTCCCGTCTCACACACAACACCCTTCATAATACCTTCTGAATGCAGTTTTTTCTTTAACAGTTTAGACAGCTTGACTTCAAATACTGTTTTTTTCAGGTCCTATGTCAAACATTGTATATATGATATGCTCCCAAACTGGACTTAGACATATGGTCATTAGACACATGGGAAAGCTCTGATCTCTTAATTTTCATTCAGTTGTTCAATTTGAGTAACCTCCATTTGCCAGGACTTGGGGAGTTGGTGGTGAATAGAAGTCTAGAGGAGAAGATGGATTATTAAGTAATTATAAATATGAAATTATAATGGGAAAAAGGACAAAGTCCCTTGAGATGAGACAAAGAGAAGAAGAGGTCCTGAGGTAGTCTGAACTATCCAGAAGAGACTCCTAGATAGAAGTGACTTTTATAACAAGAGTTACAAAATAAATGCATTTTTTTTTTCAGGTAAAGGGTTGAGCAATGGGAAGAGTACTTCTGGTAGAAGGAACAGGATATGCAAAGTCCTGGATGAAAGGAAGAGTGAGACAAAGTCTTGAAGAGCTGGAGTTGGTTCTCTAGGGCTGGAACATCTTATGGAGTGAGGAAAAACTCTCCAAAAAAGCTGAAGTGGTTCACACAGGCTGGATCATCCAAGGCTGGGTGCTTGAATTTATAGGAGTTGCTGATTAATTGGAAGAAGGAGTCAAGAAGGACTCCAAGGGCTTTGTATTGAACAACTTGGTGGCTGGTGAGACTACGCTTTGAGAAAAAGAATAGAAAAGGTGAGATTTCAGGTGGATGGAAAGGGAAAGATGATCATTCCATCTCTGGCCACACTGATTAAGAGTCCTGATTATATCTGCAGAATTGAGAGTCATTTGCCTATAGATGAACAGAAGCCACGGGAGTGGTCAAGATCTCAGAGGCATGTGTGTAGAATGAGAAGCAAACGAGGCCCCAGGCAACACCACACCCTGCCCTAAATACCAACACTTAAGGGATGAGTCAAGAGGAAAAGCCAGAGAAGAGCAAATAAAGTGTAGGTGGGAGAAAGGGACATGTGGCAAAGAGCTATTATGGTGAAATAAAAGATAAAGTCATCTGCTGAGAATGTGGGTGAAGGGTCATCACCCCAACCACCCAGGGCCCTAACTTCATATGATTTTGCCCAGCTCACTATGAGTGAGTTTGGCCTAAATTATAATCTGTGTTGGAAGGCTCAATACTTTGAGGGTCTTCATATTCCATCCAGAAGAGGAGAACCTCCATGTAGCAGACATCTAGTCTTCTCCTAAGGGTTCTGCTCCAGAGGAAGTAAAAGGGTTCATACGGACCCATTCTGGAAAAAAGAAGGTGTACTTTCTAGTCTGAGATCAGGCCCGTGGATGTTTTTAAAAGATCATCAAATCTTTAACACTTTAGAAAAGGGCAGTATTTCTGGCTGAAATCAAGTCTCAGAAGGCGGTTCTACTCAGATATGGTTCACAATACAGCCAGAAACAAATGTTGCGCTTTTTTTTTTTTTAAGATTTTATTAATTTATTTGACAGAGAGAGATCACAAGTAGGCAGAGAGGCAGGCAGAGAGAGAGGAGGAAGCAGGCTTCCTGCTGAGCAGAGAGCCCCATGCGGGGCTCGATCCCAGGACCCTGGGATCATGACCTGAGCCGAAGGCAGAGGCTTTAACCCACTGAGCCACCTAGGCACCCCCAAATGTTGCTTTTTGACTCGGAAAGGTGTTTCCATCACTGAGTGACTTAAAGTACTTTGGAATTCTTCTGCCCAATATGCAAATAACACAAAGTACTATGAAAGTAAACATATAAAATGACACGTGACAATACAATATTAAAAACAAACTTGTGCTGTCTTTGATCACATTTCAAAAGCCTGGGAAAGACCTGCATTTCATTGTATTATTTTTTCTAATCCATGATGACATATTCTGGCATCTTTGGAGTGCCAGAATTTTATGAATTTTATGAATTTTCTCTCGTCTCCAAAACTTGGGGACCGGAACCTCCAACTATAACAAAATAATATATAAACAAGTTAAATACAGTAAACTTATGATCTGTAATAGAAACATGTCTATTTCATTCTATAAATAGTTAAGTGATACTTATTCCATAAAATAGTTAAGCCATCCATAGTTGGCTGATTTATTCAAAAAATAATTGTTGATTGTAAACCATGTCCTTGCTTGGACTGTTAGCAACCCCCTGACATCCCCCACCCCCCACTCTACCCTGTGCATTTCATTGCAATTAGAATAACAAAATTCCTTACCCTGACCCACGGAACCACACCTAATCTACCCCATCTTATTTTTTGAACCTTCTCCTGTCTCCCTCCACAATACTTATAACACTATAGCCACACTGGCTTTCTATTTTTATTCTGGTTTTAGAATATAGTCACTTTCTATTCTGCTGGTCTGTAATTTTACCCCCTGCCTCTTCCAATGGCTGATTCTTCCATAATTCAGGACTCAGCTCAAATTTCACAGCCTCCAAGATGCCTGATTCTAAGAACACAAAATAAATAAACATCCCTGCCCAGGCACTCCATCAGTTACATGCTTTATTTTGCTAGATACTTATCACTTCCTGAAATCATCCTGTGTACTTGATTACTAATTTTCTCTCTCTTCAGAGAGAATGGCAGCAAGCTGAGAACAGGAGTTTCGCTCTCTTGTTCAAGGCCATATACCCATGGTCCTGGGTTAGAGTAAGCTGGTCCTGGGTTAGCACTTAATAAAAATTTGTTGAAGGAATGCATGAAAAGCGGTTACAAAGAATATATAAAACAATGGAACCTAGGTAAAAATAAATAAATAAATAAATAAACAAGATTCGATATTATATATACACAGTGAGTACTAGGTATCAATAGTCCATGCTTTAAAAATCTGAATATATTTATACATATATTTATATAAATCTGAATATATATATATATATGCGTATATGTACTTGAAAGATGCCAAAATTTTAACAAAATTAAAATTGTATTAAAAATGTTTTTGAAGAAGTTGTATGAAGGCTCACACTCCAGCATGCAAAAAACCCCATCAGACCTTGTTTAACAAATAAGAAATTCAGGCACATTACAGTTACATGGGCAGCCCTGAGGTAGTTTTCCTGGAAACAATTTTCGCAATCATATAACCAAAGAAACCCATGCAGGTAATTCACAACTCCTTGTGGAAATGCACTAGAAGGCAATTCCTTTTGTTTTCCACCTCAGCAGATGGGGAATAACTGTTATTGGAAGGTATATCACTCAAAATACCTTCCTGCTGGTGGGATGGGGTAGTAGTGGTTATAGAACATTTTATAGAAGAAAGTTTGGGAAAATATAGGCAGCAAGAAAGACTGGCTTGGGCAAAAATAGATGTCAGGGATTTCTACCTATGAATTTGTAAGAAGACCTCCTGTGTGGGAGATTAAAGAGGAAGATTCACACTTGGTATAAATTGAGGACATAGGCTGCACCTCTGAAGCTATGTCAGGGGTCTCTTTTCCCCAGGGAAGAGTAGTGCCTGGAAGATAGCTCCCGATGCTCTGCACATCCTGGCATCCCCAAGTTTGTGTAGTCTTCTCCCACCAGGGCTGGTGTCTGTGACCAACAGGAGAGGACAGAAGTAATGGTGTATAATAGTGTATATCACTTCTGAAATAAGATCATAAGAGAAACTGTGGTTTCTATCCAGTCTCTCTCTTTCTCCTGGATCACTTGCCCTAGGAAAAGAATGTGCCACCTCATGAGCAGTCCTCTGGAATGGCCCACAGGGTGGAGAACGGAGGCCTCCAGCCACTGGTCAGTAAGGAACTGAAGGCTCCTGCCAAGAGCCACATGAGTGAGCACAGAAGCAGCCCTTTAACCCTAGTCAAGCTTCCAGGAGCCTGTAGCTAAAGCCAACATCTTGACTGCAGGCCCATAAGAGACCCTCAGCCAGAAGACCAGTTAAGCCATTCCCAAATTCTTGCCCCTTTGAAACTGTGTGAAATGATAAATATTTGTCATTTTAAGCTACTGAGTTTTGGGGTACTTTGTGATAGAACCACAGATACCTAATACAGCTCCTAACAACCGCCCACCCTCCACAGGCTCCTCTCCTCTGTTCTCCTTCACATGGGCTGTCCAAACATACCGCTCGCCTTGCCTGCAACTCCCTTCCCCTGAGCTGGTGACCATTTATCTGGAATGCAAGCTGATCGGGGCACGGCGGCAGCTCTCACAATCATCCACCAGAGCGGAGGGCTCTCCATCGTGGGGATCAGTAGCTCTAGTGTCTGTGGTTAGAGAGTCAGCTTCAACAAAGCTAGACCTCTAGACCTCTTGCTCTTGTCCACCTCTCTCTATGCTCCGGCAGCCAGAGTTCCTTCCTTAGCTCATCCAAGTTTTCTAACATTGCCTCAACCTATATGTTCCAGACATGCATTCAAGCACCAAAGATTGCTAACCTACTTATATTCTCCAATTTTTGAAATTATAAATGCATCGAGTCAACTGAGAAATCTATGGTAAATGATGTTGCTTGGGTCTTTCCTTATCCATATCTCTATGCCTGAGATCCAGCCATCTGGATCTTCAAGTAGCTTTGATGCAGGTGATCCACAGAGCTCACACAGAAAGACACCACTGTAGTTCATCCCTTCTTCTGTCTTGTTTCTCCCACGCAGACTTAAGCTTCCTAAAGGGAGAGACTATTTTTTACATTTTGTATGTGCTCAAGGCAGCAGGGCACTGCTGGGCTTTCAGTGAACTTTCAGTAAAGCGACTGGCAAGGGGAATCATCATTCAAATGGATATTGACTGCAGGTTTATTTACATTCTGCCAAGTGTCCAGGGACTCTAACAGAATAGATGGTGTGGTTCCTGCTTTTAAGGAACTTGCAGCAAGAGCAAGGAAACAAGAGAAAGACACAGCAGACAAAAGTGAAATTCCAGAGAGGATCAGATGGCTCACTGTGTAGGGTACAGGGTACTCCTATTTTTGGAGGCATTAAAAAGACTAATGGAGTCGGCAAAGCTTCAGGCAGAAGCAACATCATGGCAACATTCAACTGGGAGACAAGAAGCTTGGATGTAGTCCCATTTGTTTTAGCAGCCAAGTGCCTGGGAGCTAGCTAGCACTTTATTTCTCTGGGCTTTGGCTTCCTCTTGTATAAAATCACAGTGCTGTCCTAGAACCATGGTTTCCAAACTGTTCAGCAGAATCCTGTGAGGTAACAGGGAAAGAAAGACGTAAGATCTTGTATGACTATGAGTCTAGCATACCTGGTCTTATCTGTCCAATACATAGGAGCTTCCATGAAAAACTTGGTGTGACAAAAAGGTCTGTTGCCCAAATGATAATAGCAACAAGGTTTGAAAACATTGCATGTCACTCTGTTGTGCCCTACGATGGGTAAGTGCATCTTCTTCAACATTCCTGTTTCTAATTCCTTTTCCCACCACAGGCAATGACTCTCTTGACTTCAAGGGTGCTTGTGCCCCATGAAGCCTCTTCTAAGGAGAGCTGGCACATAGAGATGACTTTAACCATTTGGGATCAATCCTCCGGTTACCTAATCGTTTTATGTAACATTCTTTCCAACTGGATGGAAGATGTCACCTGCTGTACCTAAAGCCACAATATAAGCCATAGTGTCCCTTTGGGGAGCATAATGGCTACTTACATTTAAATTAATTACAACTAAATAAAAATAGAGATTCATTTTCTCAGATGCCTTTGTCCCTATTTAAAATACTCAAGATTCCCATGCAGCCAGTGGCTACCTGATTGTACAATATGGATATCATCACAGGAAGTTTTGTGGGCCAACACTGAAACTAGGAAAAAAGCAAGTAAACAGGCATGGTTACCCTCTGGCTGGTCCCGAGTTGGTTCTGTTTTCCAGACAAAATTGTGCCTATCCCTCAAGAAAATCAGTAGAGGATGGGACAGTTTCCAGGGCTGCTAATGTGATGTATTTCTTTAGTCAGCTAGAAAGACCAAGATGCTTAACGCTGTTCAGAGTAAGAAGCCAAAAAGCCAAGCTGAAAGCAATTGAGAAGCAGGGTTTAACGGGGTGTGGGGGGATTAAAGTTCAAGATATGCCATGGCGAATTGGCCTCATTAATATTTCTGGCTCTCAACTGGAAATCTGGAGGGCTACGTCCCAAGTGTAGGATCAACCAGCAGTTAAATAAGTCTTACGAAGTCTATAACCCAAAGTCAAACCAGTCCAATACCTGGTGGCAATGAGCTACTCTGCCCTAATCTAGCTGCCTGTCAGAAAGTGGTGGGATCTATCTCTGGAAGAGGTCATCATCTAAAGTCTCTATATATTCATGTTTAGGAGGTATCTGATTTATAACCATCACATTGCCTGCTTTTCAGTTTGACATTAGGATTCTTGATGCATGTAATGAAGTAATCTAAAATTTTCAGTGGTTACTACACATCTGGTATTCCAAACACTTTACAATTGTTACCTGAAACCACCCTTCCAGTATGAGCAAAAGATAAATTAACTTACTCTGCAAGGTGTGTGGCTTAGGACTAGGATGCAAAGCTAGGTTACCTGGTTCAAGAGTATACGCTCTAAACACCAAAAAGTAGTTTGAATAAAAATATTTTTACTTATATTTTCTTTTATATTTACTCTTCAGTATAAATTTAAGACAACAAAAATTACATTAAAATTGGACAAATCAATCTTATTCTGATCCATTAATAATCATTTTGGGGGGACGTGGGTGGCTCAGTTGGTTAAGTGCCCAACTCTTGGTTCTGGCTCAGGTCCTGATCTCAGTCAGAGTCTTGGGATCAAGCCCTGTGTAGGGTTCCATGCCCAGTGCGGGGTCTGATTGAGGGTTCTCTTTCTCACCTTCTCCCTATGCCCCTTCCCCTGCTCACTCTCTCTCTCTAAAATAAATAAATAAAATCTTTAAAAAAAATAATCATTTTGGGTATGTCTCTTAAAGTTGGAATATCATTCTACTGTTTGTTTATAGCCACATTCATGGGTGAATGTTTGGAGACTTGGAGCTTTAAAAGGCTGACTCAGTGGAGAAGATGAGTCCAAACATGAAGGGTGAGCATCACTGATCTGGAAATGGAGCCATGGAAAAATCTATATTTGACTACCACAGCTTCAACTGGCACATTAATTTTCAGAGCTAACCTTACTGAATAAATCTGTCTTACAGTAGGCAACATCTTTCCAATGCAGTTAGTAACATCTTTGAAAGGAAAACTCCTCTGGACCAGAGCATCATTAACATGGGTTTCTCTGGTGATGCTTTCTGGGTCATCCTTATTCATTAACTTTACTTGTTCTGCCTGTTACCCAGGCACTGATCAGTTCCCACAGGCTCCCATTAAGCCTGTATTCATGCCCGCTGAACCCCTGTGCTTTCTCCCTGTGAATCATGGATTACATTTGAAGATTTCTCACCAAATTTCTATTTGAATCCTGCCAAGTTATATATCATTTGGGGTACAATGGAAGGAAAAATTGTCTGCCTATTGAAAGAAGTGATAATTTAATTTCTCTTATGTAGAGAGTACTTCTGATTCTATGTCAAATTCTAACGATACTGAAAATTCCAAAAATGAATCACTTTTTTTTTTTTTCAAATTCTCTTCTTTTGCTCTTGGAGCTGAAATCCCTACATGAAGGTTTTTTTTAGTTATTATAGAACCAGACAAACTTAGATCAGTCCTTCGATGGCATTTAAATAAATAGAGGACAAAGGAAAAGATTGCTTTTTGAAATAGCTTATTTGATGTTTAGCTTCTCCGAAATACATGGACTGTCAGGTTAGCTTGAATAAATACTAGTTGTCTATTGTGTACTAGTTGTCTACGGAAAGACAGTTTTCCATGGATCTCTTGTGTTTCCTCATGTCTTACAAATAAGGTCCTCTCTATCCTCTTCTTTCGGACTCTGTTTTCAAGGATGTTTATAAACTGTCTCAGAAGATTAAAATAGTATCTTCTTCTAGAACAAAGAGCAGATCTGCCTATAGCTTGGCTTGATAGAGATAGTGTCTCCCTCTGGAACAAAGAGCAGGTATGCTTACCGCCTATTTTAAAAGATTCAGTTCCATAAACTCAAGTATCCTATGCTGCGATGTAGCCCAAAACACATACAGACATCATGGAGTTCTCTTTGTGCCACCCAGTGGAAACTGGTGTTTGAGGAACCAGCAAAAAAATACTCACAGTCTGGCTACTGCTGTTGGATAAATTGTCCTTTGTCTCTGATCCAGGAGTCTCATGAATTCTTCCATCATTCATGAAACTGGGGCAGGCTAACTTATCATCTTGTTAAGTAGTGCAAAAGCAAAATTCTCCAAGAGGACTCCATTATCCTACATACACTGAAATTAAATGGACCCTATTAGGTATACAACATCTATCTGAGACATATTAATCCTAAACAGAGTAAAGAAAGAGATAGCTCATCAGGTTGGGCTATATGCTCTGATTTAGCTTTAGTCCAGATTGGGGAATGGCAAACTACAGCCCATGGGCCAAATCCAGACTGTGATCCATTTCCCTGTTGCTGGGCTAAGAGAGGTTTTACATCTTTAGAGGCTTGTAAAACATAAACAAATAATACGCAATAGTGACCGTATATGGTTTGCAAAACTTAATATATTTTCAACCCGGACCGTTACAAAAGAGAAAGATGTTTGCCAATCCCTGTTCTAGATACCTGCAGGCTTTCCTTGGAGATTACAGAATCAGAAACAAATATATCCTTTTTCTGTAATTTCCAGAAACTGCCTCTTGTAACTGTAGCATGGCTCTGAGTAAACGTGAGCTCATTTCCACCCATGTCAAGATCCATGCTCAGGAGTCAATGTGTAACAAGACTGGAGAGGAAGCAGAGACGGGAGCTGTGAGATAGCACTCAGAGTCTAATACTTGCAAAAAGGAGAACAAAGACCATTTCCCAACTTTATGAGCATACCTGAGCAGACAGGGAATTCACCCTGAGTGAAATGGGCTGGAACATGTGCTTAGTCTAGAACACCAATCAGTGAATAACAGAAGAAAAAAATCTTCACTAACATATTAAGACAGTTGATACCTTGACAAATGGATAAAGAAAGTATGGTCTATATATACAATAGATATTATGCCTCCATCAGAAAGGATGAATAATACCCAACTTTTGTATCAACATGGGCCAGACTGGAGGAGATTATGCTGAGTGAATAAGTCAAGCAGAGAAAGTCAATTATCATACGGTTTCACTTACTTGTGGAGCATAAGGAATAACACGGAGGACATTGGGAGAAGGAGAGGAGAAGTGGGTTGGGGGAAGTTGGAGGGGGAGACAAACAATGAGAGGCTGTGAACACTGAGAAATGAACTGAGGGTTTTGGAGGGGAGGCGGTGGGGGGTTGGGTGAGCCTGGTGGTCGGTCGTAAGGAGGGCACGTATTGCATGGGGCACTGAGTGTGGCGCATAAACAATGAATCTTGGAACACTGAAAATACATTTTTTTAAAAACCTAAAAAAAAAAAAAGACAGTTGTTATCTTGACTCATGTCATCCATGGTGACCCCAACAAGCCAGAATATCAGATACAGGCAAGGACAAGTTTTACGATTTATGCCTCAGATGTACCTCTCCCTCAGAAATGAACCTCAACAAAGTGTTAGCTGAAAGGAAACTTGTGTATTTAACCAAATGGGATCTCTTATAGGATTTCTTTTATGGCTCTGCGGAGGTCCTCAGGATCCTCGGTAAATGTCCACAGACAGTTGATAAAGCTCTATTTGGTGTAAGTTTTCTTTTAATTTCCCCCAACACCATGTTGTAAATCATACGCGGTGTTCCCTTCTCCTCCCTGAGTTTTCACACTTGCTCTTTCCGACGTGGAACCTTACTGACATCCCAATATCTAGTATTCATCTATGTGTCCTTCCTATCTCTGCCCCAACAGCATTTCCTTGGAGAATCTGCCCTGACTGTCAGGAATAAATGGGCACTTCCTGTTTCCTGTTTCCAGCCACATGCCCTGCCTTTCCTTCCTAACACTCACCATATGTATAATACACGTGCTATATTTCTCCTGCCCACCAAAGCACCACATTCCATGGGAACAAGAATCAAGGGTGCTTGTTCACTGTTTTATCCTTGGTGTGTTACACAGAATTTGGTGCAGAAGAACCCAGTCTATTTGGAATAAGTCATGGGAACAGACCTTCAGGTTCCCACTTTATAGATGAGGAGAATGAAGGGATAGCACAGCTCAGAAAGACAAAAAACTAGCCCAAGGCCAAAAAATTGCTATATGACAAACCTGGGCTCAGACTGTGGTTCTGCTTTCCCACAGCTGTTCTTTTGAATTTAGCAGTATGCTGGTAGGTAAAAGCTACTTTTATAAGTCTACATGGGGATCCTCCAGCCTCTGAGATCTTAAGACTTGTAGGAGTTGTCTGGCAAATGAGTAAATGCAAGTTTTTTTGGTTTTTGTTTTTTGTCTTGTTTTGTTTTTTAAAGCAATTGTCCATTCATGCAGAAGAAATACATCCGTTCACGTAGGAGGAGCGTTATGTTAGTGAAGTTCAGGATGGGTTCTCTGGTTCTGTGCCATCATCCATGTTTGGGAGGGACCATGGCTTTGATAAATGCCAGGAAATAGTCCAGAGTTGATGACTGGATGACACCTCTCCAGATTCATAGGTCCAGAGCACATGGGAGTTTAACGGTCCCATAAATATTAGGTCCTGTCTCTCCCCTGCTCAGAAACCTCCCGAATCCATTCATCTCAATGCTCTGCTGCCTCCTTCAGCACACTGCAGACTTTTCCGGGGATGTTTTATGGTTCATTTAAGTTGCCACTCACGTCCACAGGCCAGGGTTGGGGGAAGGGAAGGAAGAATAAAAGAGCAACCTATGAATAGTTTTCCAAACCTGTGCATACTTCTCGCTACATCAATGGAGTCCTACTATTTTCACTGCCTGAGTCCCTCCCAAATTGTGACAGGTGCTGAAAAATATGTGTTAACTCTCTCCTGTCACTGGGAAACTAGAAAGTGGAAGGGTCAGGATATGCACAGAGGAATATGCAAATCAGAACGTTTATGACGACAGTGCTCCTCCTTGGGGAGGGAGATGATCCAATTTCACACAGGCAAGACACACACACTGAGCTATCACAAGGGATTCATACTGAGTTACCTCACACACAAACTTCTCCAATGTAGGGCTTGATAAGATTTTGTTAGATAGGGCACGTGGGTGGCTCAGATGGCTGAGTGTCTGCCTTTGCTCAGGTCATGATCCTAGGGTCCTGGGATCGAAATTCAGGTCCTGGGATTGGGTTCCCTGGTCAGGGGCGAGTCTGCTTCTCCCTCTGCCATTCTCTCTCTGTCTCTCATGAATAAATAAAATCTTTTTTTAAATAAAAGATTTTGTTAGACAAATACATGAATGAAAGTCATGTATGACACCATGGAATATAGCATGTTCTTCTTCAGCACCAAGCCCTAAAATCCCCCAGCTCTAGCTGGATGCCTCAGCAGAAGCTCAACTAAGTAGCCTTATAGCCAGAACCCAAGAATCTTCTGGAAGATCAAAGCCATAAAGAAAGTATGGACTTCAAAGCCTTAAAGAAACTGCAAGAGGCCGTTCCACACTCAACAGTGTTTTCAAGCAGACTGCCTGAGATATAAACATCTGATTCAGAAATAAAACTTAGTCCTTGAAATATAATCCCATTGTTGTGTACAGAAATGGTGACAGTGCTTCACAGATAAGGACTAAAGTATGCTTATCTCTTTTTAGTGAACTCATTCTGTAATCAGATTGTCTACATCTTTCCACATGTAGCAGGAGTAGAACTTGATAAGAAAATATTAAGCCAACATGTAAAGACAACAGATAAGAAATTTAGGGGGAGAGTATAAGTCCAAATATTATAATTAATTTATCATGGTACTACAGGTGAGTGTTACCTAAACTCCTGTCCCATCCTCATGTTGACTATCACAATATTAGTCATCCCTGTCACTATATCCATGTAACAGATAATATATATAATAATATATATAATATATATATAATAAGTTGGTGATGATCAAATGATAATAGTGGTTAATATTAATACTAATGTGTGAATACATAACACCTGAGTCTTTTCAAATACTTTTTTCATATATCCTTCTCCCAACCACTCCGGGATGAGGAGTGTGACATGCATTTGATAAGAGAATAAAATAAAGCTTAGAGGTGGTGGGTGATTTATATAACTGAAGACATCACTGGCAGAGTTGTAATCTTACATACTGATCTTTATTTCCTTCTAAAACATCAGGCTCCCTCTCCATGACCATAAGCAACTCATCAATAGCCACTGCTATGATGAAATTTGGTTTACTTTCTATAAATATCTCTCCTTGTTAACCTCGCCTGTATCAGTCATTGTTGTCAAAATAATGCTGCATAACAAACAACCCCAAAACTCAGTGACTTAAAACAAACAAGCTGTTATTTTCACTCATACATTTTTTGGTCAACAAGCGGTTGAGTATTCTGGGCTAGACTCTGTTGATCTTGACTCCAGTTTGCAGAAGGAATCCAAATCTTCTCCATGCATGGTTCACAGTCCTTGGGCCATCACTAGCTGTGGCATGTTTTTCATCATGCTGGCATAAGCACAGGAGGACTGAGCAGTAACATGAGAGGCCTCCTAAGGCTTAAGCTCAAAATAGGAACTCTGTTAATGCCCAAAGCAAGGCTAGTGGCCAAAAGCAGCACTGAGGGAACTCTCTCTCCTTCTAGAAGAGGAATTACAAGATGATATGGCAAAGGTCATAGATTCCAAGCAGGAGTACAACCTACCACATTGCACTAAACAGAGCATGAAGATTCATAAAGAGGGTTGCCCTTGCTCAAGGTGGAAGAAAAATAAGATCATTAAGCTTCAGGCAATTCTGTTGACTTGAATAGCATAATGGAGTATATGCAACATTAACATATGAAATCCTTTGTCCTGGGAAAGGACCTGTTCACCAGAAAAAAATAACTCCCTGAGTATCAGCTTTTGCATAGAGGAACTGACCACGGTGAGTTAACATTTGCTGGAGTCAATCGACTCCACTCTGCTCATTGTGTCCACTCTGTCCATCTGGACACTGTAAGGATGTAAAGATTGTTTCCTTTGTTGCTATAGGGTAGAGTTAAGGCCATCATTCTGGCAGGAGTCCCAGCACCCAGGTCTTGAAATAAACCATCATTAAAAGCAACACTCCCTGAAACACAGTTCTGCTGGGCAGAACAGCTTCACGTATAACTCCTGGACTCTTGGCTAAGTAGAAGAGACAAATTTAACGTAGGAAGAATGGAAGCAATGCTTCATTGCTGCTGAGATATCCTGCGTGATGTCTCTTGGGGTGATATAATGGGAAGCAAGATAGAGAAGGTTTTATGTGATCCACAATAGTAGATACATGAACACATTACAAGAGTGGCCTTAACCTTATCACTGATTCTCATCTAAACGGTTGGGTTTTCACACATTCTTAATTATCTATTCGAAAGAAGAAGAATAGGAAGAGGAAGAAGAAGGAGGAGGAGGAGAGCAAGCAGGAGGAGGGGGAAGAGGAGGAAGTGGAGGAGAAGGGAAAGCAGAAAGGGAAGCAGAATTAGGAGAAGAAGAAGCAGAATTAGAAGAAGAGGAAGAAGAAATCAGTTTTTGCTGTTGTGGTAGTCACTGATTGCATGTATGTATGTATTCCAAAACCATCCGGCACAACCCCTTCGATGCTTTCTCCTGGTTTCCACTCCTGGTTCTAAGGCTGTCATAATAAATTGCTAAAAAAAACATGGCTTTAAACAATAAAAATGTATTGTCTCACAGTTTGGAAGAGCACAAGTCTAAAAGCAAGGCATGTGCAGGGCCATGCTCCCTCTGAAGACTTTAGGGAAAAATCACCTCTTGTCTTTTCTTAACTTCTCATAGCTGCTGGCTGCTGATTCTTTAACTTACAGCTGCATCACTCCATTCTCTTCATGTAGAGGGACATGGCCTTCTTCCTTGCATGTTTTCTCTGTCCAAACCTCACTTTCCTTTCTTTTATAGATACCTGTCAGTAGATTTAAGGCCCACCCTAATCCAGTATAACCTTATCTTAACTTGATTGTATCTACAAAATTTTTATTTTCAAATAATATCACATTCGCAAGTAACCAACGGTTAGGACTTGAACGTTTCTTCTGGGGAGACACAATTTAACCCTGATATACAGGCTGTGATGGCATCCCTTCAATGAGATCAACATGAAATGTACAATGCCATGATTTTTCATGGGATCAACAGGTATTGTAGGGATAATGCAGAAAATGGCCCAGAGAACATCATGGCTCCCCCCTTACTTATTCAGATCTTTTTTCAAAAGTTAGAAAACTTCCTTGCACCTATCAAAAAGGCTAAACACACACACATGCCCCCCCCACACACAACAAGAAATAAGAAGTGTTGGAGAGGATGTAGAAAAAGAGGAACACTTGTGCCCTTTTGGTGGGAATGCAAATTGGTGTAGCCACTGTGGAAAACAGTATGGTGGTTCCTCAAAAAATTAAGGATAGTATTACCTTATGGTCCAGTAGTTCCACTTCTATGAATACCCAAAGAAAATGAAAACACTGATTTGAAAAAATACAGGCCCCCAATGTTTATTGCAACATTACTTACAATAGCCAATAGTAATATCCAAGAGCATATTGAATATTATATATATAATATCCAAAAGTAATGGATATTACTCACCCATAAAAAAAGAATGAATCTTGCCATTTTCACAACAAGGATGAACCGAGAGTGTATAACACTAAGTGAAATAAGTCAGTCAGAGAGAGACAAAAACCATAGTATTTCACGCATGGTGGAGCTAGGAAGTAAAACAAATGAACAAAAAAAGAAAAAGAGACACAAACAAACAAACAAACAATTACAGGGAAGAGGCTGGCAGTCGCCAGAGGGGAGGCGAGCGGAGGGTAGGTGAAAGCGAAAAGGAGCTTAAGAGGACACTTATTTTGACGAACACTGAGAAATGTATAGAATTGTTGAATCATTACATCCTGTAGCTGGAACTAATATAACACTGGATACTTATTTTTTTTTATTTTATTATTTTTTTTTAATTTGAGAGAGAGGCAGTGAGAGAGAACATGAGCAAGGAGGTGGTCAGAGAGAGAAGCAGACTCCCGGTGGAGCTGGGAGCCCGATGCGGGACTCGATCCCGCGACTCCAGGATCATGACCTGAGCCGAAGGCAGTCGTCCAACCAACTGAGCCACCCAGGCGTCCCACACTGGATACTTGTTATACTTCAACTTAAAAAATGCTTTTAAAAAAGTCGGGAGATCAGGGAGGTTTTTCCTGACTACTGCATTAGAAACAACAACACACCATACCCCCTTATCCTTTACCTTAGTTAAATTTTATAGCATCCATTATCATCAGCTAGATTATTTATTATTTCTTAATTTCATGTCTGCCCTCATTAGCATATAAGCTCCAGGAGAGCAGGGATTTTGACTGTTTTGTACATCTCAATGCTCTCAAAGCCTTGCTCATTGCCTGATACATAGGAGGCACTCAATATGTATTTATTAAGGGAGAGAATAACTTAATAAATATGCTGGCAGACAAGCCTTTTGAAATCATTTATTTTTACCCAAAATGGGTTCCTATGACTTCTAACTAACGTCTGTTTCCCATCTTTTCTTCCATTAACAGCATGATGGCCAGTGGTAGAAATGAATGGTCTAGTTATTTAAATATAACTTTATAGTCAATTAGCTCATTCTATGCTGCTTAGTTTAAGTCAGAAATAAATCATCCACTTTCTACCCACATTATTTGGATTTGGAAAACTATTACATTTTTTCAATTACTTAAAAAAAGCAATGAGAGCCATACCTTACGTAAGGATCATTAATGGATGCCTAGTAATTTTAGCACGTTGGAATAGTTCTCAATCCAAAAAATACTCAAATATTAACCAATGATGGAAATAACCAACAGCCAAAGACTAGAATTATGGATAGTTTAACATGATTGGTCCACTCATCAACCAAACACAAGGTGTCTTGTCTTCTTCAATAAATGACTCAACCATTTTAGTGATAATGCTGAAATGTACTGATAAACTACCAGGCAAGAAAAAGAAGAGATAAGAAGGAAACAGCAGAGAAGGGTAATAAAAAAGGAAAGAGATCTAAAAAGAGCAGATGTGATACCAGAAACAATGACAGACGTTAGAAATAATGAATGAGGTCAGTGGAAAGTAACAGATGACTACCAAAGTATACCCAAAAAGAATGATGTCTCAGAGATCTGCCAGAGCAAGATGGCAGAGAAATGGAGACCTGAATTTCGTCCGGCCCCGGGAGTTCTGCTGGGTAGTTTTCAAAGCTTCTGAATACTTACAAACTCAACAGGAGATCTGAGAAATGAATAGCAGCAATTCTAGGAACAGAAAAGCAACCACTTTCTGGAAGGTAGGACCAGTAGAGAAGTGAATTGGAGGCACTCTTTGGGAAGATAGACTGCTGGGGGAGGGAACCTCTGTCAGCCGGCTACAGGAAGTGATAGAGAAGCAGAGCACAAAATCAGAACTTTTAGAAGTCTGCGCTGCTGAGGGACGTCACTTCAGTGGCTAAGCTGTATTTAGGTGCCCCTTTTAGGTTATGGACGGAGTAGATCCTTTGGGATGTTAATGTGTGGTGGCAAAAATAACTAACATTTCTAGTACAAAATCAAACTGGGACACCACTGGGCTATTAAATCAACCATTCTTTGGGTTGACCTTGTTGATGCTGGTCCTTACCCTTTTTCTGAAAATGGTGCCCGATATTAGGAATAGATTTCATATTCCACAAAACTGCACCCCTTCGCCTTTCATGAATTATTTTCTGACTATGTCAGGCAACAGTGACTTTCTAGACTACGTGACATTTCTGTAATCCAGAACTGCAGGACCAACTTACTTGTAACCTCTTTATTGATGTATATCTTATTTCCTCAGTTACTTACTGTTTATAATATGTGTATGTTAGGCTCTCCATGAAAGTTGATTAATGGGGGTGAATGTGTCTGTTGAGGCCTTTCATGTCTTCCTTTGATTAAAAAAATATTTTATTTATTTATCGGACTGAGAGAGAGCACAGCCAGGGGAATTGGCAGGCGGAGGGAGAAGCAGGCTCCCCACTGAGCAAGGAGCCCCATGCGGGACTCTATCTCAGGACCCTAGGATCATGACCTGAAAGGCAGACACTTAACTGACTGAGCCACCTAGGCGCCCCAGTATCTCAATTGCTTTTATAGGAATTATCCTGCTGTCTGGAAATGTTCAAACTTAAAATGCAAAAGTGTTGGAAACATTTTGTGAAAAGAAAATATAAGTTTTATGTATTCCATATTTCTTCATTTCATTATTATATTCCAAGGGTGCTGTGTGGAAAGCATAAGAACAGTACATGGGAATTGTGTGTGAGGCATTCATGTAATTCATGCCATGCTATCCTTGGGTGAAACCAGTAATAGGCAGACGTCAAAATTATTGTACTTGTTGCATGTATGCAGGAAATTGAATCCAGGTTTAAGTTGTTCTTTTTTTTTTTTTCCCCTAAATATTTTATTTGGATTTATTCTGTCTTTTTCTATTTGAGGATTTTTTTTTTTTTTTTTTTTTTGGCCAAAGAGAAGGGACAAATATAAGAAGTTTATGCTAACATTAAAATGCATAAAAGAGAGAGATCTTTGTGCATTCTGGAAAAAAGCAAGCTTTGGGAATTGTTATTGAGCAAGTATAATACACAGTCATTTGTGCTGTGTAGACTGGACTTGCAAAGACAGCTGGTCGAATTTGAAATCAAATAAAAAGTTGCCAATATTAATTGCTTTATATCATGTAGAGTTGATTTATGCCTGATCCTCCATGAAAAGTTTAGCATGTATTTTCCACGTCAGTTAAATAAAAAGGTAAATATTTATATATAAAGAAATTATGTGGCTATTCGAAGGCAGATTTTATTTTTAAGTGAATAGAAGTTCTTAAAAGAGCAAATGAAAACATTTCAAAAATAATGATACTATAAGAAAAAAATGACTCATGGAAATTATTTCTAAATTTAGCCTACTGATTGAATATTTTTACAATGCTGGTGTGAATTGTGGAACATTTGTAAAATCTTGTCTGTCCGATACCTGTGAATCTAGACTTCCATTCATATTTAAGCAAAGGCTCTGTGCGCAGAAGTTAGCATAGAAAACTGCAGAGAAACCCCATCTTCAATGACTGAATATGCAATTCTCCATCACTGAAGACGGTCACAAATACTATGGCATTTTCCTGTTACAATAAGATTACAAGTGCCATCTGATGCTTGCTTTGTAAAGATCAAAGCCAACCTAGAAAAAAGCTTAGGGAAAACGTGACCCGGTGTTATGATTTCAGAAGTGTTTGGTGATGATGAAGCACGTGCGGGCTTTGAAGTAAGGCCCGTCCAGATCACACCAGCACTGCTTCTCCCTCACACTCCATCAACAGGTAGAACCTATGAGAAAAGAATGGGCACAAGCTGATGAGAAGGTTGTCACAAAACATGACTTGTCAGGAACATTCAAATATCTGTTCTTCTCCGCAATTAGCACAAGGAACAATAACAACGATGGGATAAACTTCTCTTAAAGGTTAGAAGAAACAGTATGTTTGAGCTCTCAACTTCAGGCTTTGATTCATTAATTGGCTTTGCAGGGAAACAGCCACATTATACTACAAATCGTTTATGACATCCTTTCCTTCATTATGAGAAAGGTAACATGGCCCAAAGAGCAAGGTTATTTTCATGTGAGAGCTATTCATGGAGCATTTTTTTTTTTTTTTTTTTTTTTTTACTGTTAAGGTATTTGCTACTTTGTGGAACAGACAAATGAACATATACAACATTAAAACAGTAGCAATAAATGCCACAACATAGAGTACTATGGGAGTTCCAAAGGAGCAGTCCAGTTTGAGGAGTTCAGGGAAGCATTCACATAGGAAGATCACAGTTGATGGTGCAGAAAAATGACCAAGGTATACATTGACAGTTGGTGGGACAAGATTCTGTGTAAAAGGTGTAAGTGAAGACCTTCTGCACTAAAGCCCACCAGGAAGGAAGGGTCCCTGATGGGAAGAGATCTAGGAGCTGTGAGACCAGATCGCCAGAGCCTTGGACACCCAGCTGAAGAGTTTGTTCCTTATTCGGGAGGCTGTGAGGAGTCTTTAAAGGCATCTGAGCAGGGAGTGGCACCATCAGGTTCTGCTTTAAAGAAGATTTATCTGGCAATGGTGGATGAGAGAAGCTGGAGGCAGGAGAAATGAGCTGCAAAAAGATCAATTAGGAGGCAGTTAGCAAGGTCTAGATAAGAGATCAGGAGGACCTACGTTACCTGCAGGCGGTGGGGGTGGGGGGGGAGGGTTGGGGGGGAGCATCGGGCGGGGGCAATAGAAATGGCAGGAGGAGGATGAGAGTGAGAACGATTTCACTGTCAGACCTGTCAGATTCAGGGAAGTCAGTGTGGGGGACACATCTGGGGCCGGCATGAGGTCCATACAAGGTTATTCCTGTGATGAAGGTGGTGTTAACAGAAATAGGGAAGGATGTGTGGGTTGGAAGACTAATTGGATTTGAATACCAGCTTTGAGGGGTCATCAGGACATCCAACCAGAGATATCTAATGGACAGTGGAGAAAACAGCCCTCAAGCTTAGCAGAGGTGAATGTTGAAGACAGAGCAACCCTGAATCTGGTCTTCTTTCTCTTCTTCAAAAAGTCAAATTCCAAAACGTTTTTCTGACAGGAGTGCTCAATCAGCATTGGTTTCCACATCATCTACGTTTGCACCCACAGATAGATTGCCCAGATCACCAGTGACCTGGATGATGAGCTTATACCATCATGAAAAATGTTACTATGCTCTCTTCACCCAGACAGGGAAATGTACAGTGACTTTTAGAAAGTTCTCCACAAAAAAAAGTTGTGTTTTTCTAACACATGGCATCCATGGGATTATCCAGGAGAATTGTCCCCATTTGAGAAAACAAGTAACAAAACCCTGATGATGCAAAGAAACTGAGGCATCACTCTTTCTTTACTCTACAAAACTTTCATGAATCTTTAGGCAAACAGGGAATGTGTGATAAATGTGTCTGGGTTGACTGATCCCTGGCCTCTGCTCCTGACAAAGGAGGGATATGATCTCAGTTGAAGGGGAGGAGGCAGCTGTGTGGTACAGGAGGACTGTGTCCCCGATAAAAAGATGGCACATTGTTGGGGCGCCTGGGTGGCTCAGTGGGTTAAGCCGCTGCCTTCGGCTCAGGTCATGATCTCAGGGTCCTGGGATCGAGCCCCGCATCGGGCTCTCTGCTCGGCAGGGAGCCCGCTTCCCTCCCTCTCTCTCTCTCTCTCTCTCTGCTGCCTCTCCATCTACTTGTGATTTCTCTCTGTCAAAATAAATAAATAAATTCTTAAAAAAAAAAAAAAAAGATGGCACATTGCAAGAAGGACCAGAGTCTCTCTCAGAGCCCAGCTGCTGGGCTGGCTGAGGCTCTGGGTTTCCCACTCTCCCCCTTGATCATCCCTGTAGTACTTGCACCGCACTCTACGCACCCTACCGATTTGATGTCCCTTTCCCCACACTCCAATTGTTGCAGCTCTAAGAGCTTCCTCCTCCTCCCAGGAAGTGAGATGTAGCACTGGGCTTGAACAACTCTCTGGGGAAACTGGTTTCTGCAGCTGCGATGGAGTTTCAGGCTGCAAAGTCTAAGAGTGGAGGATTTTTGGACCAAAGCAGTGCAAAATCTATGTACCATGTGGCTCGCTTTCTCTGTGCAGTCAACTCTGTGTCAACCAGTGGTAGAGATGCTTGGCTAGGGCTCAGCACCATAAACCACGGGCCAAAGAAGCAGGGAGTATGGCCCAAGGAGGAGGACCGAGAAGGTTCTTCTTCCTTCCTCTCAGTTTGAGTAGGAATGGAGGGCTCTACGTATATTCTCTCTCTGTAGCCCTTCAAGCAGTACTAGAAAGAACAGAAAGACAAAATGCAGGTAGAGCACCACTAGAAGGACTGATGAGAAAACAGGAGATAGGATGTATAAGCAGTGAGTGGGGGCCATCAGAGTCTTTTTTATTATTACCTATATCTGAGCACACTGAAGGGAACTTTGTGAACATTGAAGGGACTTCCTGCCCAGAGAATATAGGGCAGTGTAGAGCCACAGTTTCCTCTGATCTGTAGGAAAATGCTTTGTTGTTCTTTTCTCCTGTAGGTCACAGAAAGGGCACAACACTGAGCCAAAATTGTTGTACAAGGTCCCGATAGTCCTATTTTAGGACTCCAGCTCTCTGAAGCAAAACTAAGAAGGGATCCTTTCTCCAACCTGTTACTCAGGGACTCTGGAGAGTCATGATGTGTGGTAGGTGCAGCTGACCTTGCCAAGGGTTGTCATAACTCAACAGGCTCCTGAGCTGAGAAAATGCCCATGGAACTTTGTTGGCACCCGCGACCTGAGCAAAACTGTAGACCAGGCAAAGCTGTTCTTCAGAAAGAACTACATTTTTTAGTTTCACACTCTCAGTCCAAATTGGCAACTCAAGACCTCCAAGTCTTTTTTGTTTTTTCCTCTTTCCTGGATTTGCTTAAACAAAAATATTACACATGATTTTGTTGCTTTATTTTAGATGTGACTTACTTCCGACCTTCAGAAAACAAGATAGTATGCTCTCATATAACCTTCATTGGGATTTCATAGATTTTAGACTTTTATTATATTGGGTTTATGTTTTCTTTTTCTCTTTTATTACTTTTGTAAATGAAATAAAACATCAGATACAAATCAAGTCTTCATTTTCCATTACTTTTGTCTCCCCCACCTCCAGAGAAAACCATTATCCTGAGGTTGACATATATTATTTTCATGAGTGTTTTTTAAAATTATAATTTTCTGTATAGAGATATAGTCATAAACAAATTATAGTATTTACCTATATTATTACCCTAGATGTCCTTTTGCAACTTGCTTTTTCCACACCACATTATATTCTGAAATTTTGAATCATTTCAAATGCTGTTAATATACCACAATTTTTTTAATTGCTTTGAACATTTTCCCCTGCCTCTTGTGTGCCTATGGAAGAATTTTCCATAACACAAAGCCTAAGAATATGTTTTCAACTTTGCTAGATATGCCAAATCGCTTTCCAGAGTGATTGTGCCAATTTGTATTCCCACCAGAACCGAATGAGTATTTTCATTTTCCTATACTTTTGCCAGCATTTGCTATTATCAGAATTTTTTTTGCCAGTTTTGCAGGAGTGAAATATTATTTATTGTTTTAATAAGCATTTCCTAGCTACCTGTGGATTTGGGCAGTTTTTCATATATTTATTGATAATTTGTTTCGTTATTACGTGTTGCTTATTTATATCCACTACACATTTTTCTAATGGGTATATATGAGGTCTAAAAGTTTTCTCCAAGTACTATTTAACTACATTAGGTAAGTTTTGACATACTGATTTTTTATTTTCACAATCAATTTTTTTTTCAGAAATTTTATTTACTTGAGAGAGAAAGAGAGAGCAAGAGCAGGAGGAGCTGCAGGCAGAGGGAGAAGCAGATTCCACTCTGAGCAGGGAGCTCAATCCCAGGACCCTAGCATCATGACCTGAGCTGAAGGCACATGCCTAATCGAGTGAGCCAGCCACGCACCCCTCAAATATTTTTTAATTCAATTTTCATTTTCTCCTTGTCTCATAAATTATGATCTTTCTATGTGTTAAAGAATAGGGGCATCCTTTTCTAGTTGGTATTTGTTATTTTGGGGCACTGTTCTCGGAGAACAGAGTCGGTGCATCAGATCCTCAGTTTATTAAACTCACACCAATCCATTACTTAGAGAAACCTGTTTAAGATGCAGAGACACATTCTGCCTCGTGAAGATTATCACATAAGCCCTGTTTTGCTGAAGTGCTGTCTTTGGGAAATCAGAGCCAAATCTTTTGTCTTACTTTTTACTGTAGAGTCCAAGTATTCTAAGTTTTGTGGGGGAAAGAAACCATTTTTCAGCCCAGGAATCCAGAAGCATCAGTAATCATAAAGCTTCATACAAAACCCCAGTTTATTTTAAAGGATTAAAAAGAAAATCCTTGGATGTAAGAGGTCATACAATAAGCTCACTTTTTCTGGAATATCCTTTTGTAGGTGTGGATCTTCTCCAAGGTCATGCTCAGTGTATTTTCACAACAGGTGGTATAAGCACATGGGTGGCAAAAGTTCTCCTCCTCAAAACAGTTTATCTCATTAATTCCAAAATGCACATTTTTGGGGGGTAAAATTTTGGAAACTTAGAATAAGAATGTGATAACAATGTTGGGTTATAGTTTTAATTGCCAGGTCTTTCCTGCCACCCGCCCCCTTTGTGACAATGTATACAATAATG
Source organism: Mustela putorius furo (assembly GCF_011764305.1). Taxonomy (NCBI): domain Eukaryota; kingdom Metazoa; phylum Chordata; class Mammalia; order Carnivora; family Mustelidae; genus Mustela; species Mustela putorius. The sequence continues at coordinate 19,845,094 of NW_025421402.1, read as the reverse complement.
CCGCATCTTAGAAACTTACGGTGTTTTCAATTTGATGAAATGTGTGGTGTTTTAGTCACCTGGGACTCCACATGAGAAATTCTTTCCTTCATCTTCCAGACCCCTGAATTAAATCTGTGATCTTGTTAAATCCCTTAACCAAGTTAATTAAACCTCACCTTCTTCACTTTGTATGATTACTGTGCAGGTAAATGAGTGAATGTATCTAAAACACTTAGAAATTTCCTTGGGTCTCACTACACGGAGAGTCCTAATCCGGCAGGTGCACTGAGCAAGGAGGAACGCCCGAAACCTTCAATTCAGGGATGCCCTGGGATGCAATTATGATGAGAGAGACAACATAGCCGTGTTCTAACACAGTCAGCAGCAGGGAAAGTTTATTTCTTACTGTTTGCCTTTCAGACCAATTAAGTGTGTACTAATAGCAAATGCCAATGTAATCTGCTGTAAATGTGTCAATTATCTTTATCCTTCACCCGAGTTCGCCATATTTACTCTCATGGGTTCTTCTTTTAAAGATTGTATTTATATATTTGACAGAGAGAGAGCACAAGCAGAGGGAGTGGCAGGCAGAGGGAAAAGCAGGTTCCCCAGTGAGCAGGGAGCCTGACTTGTGGCTCAGTCCAGGGACCCTGGGATCATGATTTGAGCCAAAGTCAAACACTTAACCGACTGAGCCACCAGGCACCCCTCGTGGGTCCTTCTTTTCATCAGGAGATGGAGTCCTCTTGTCCTGGCCCCTCTCACCCTGCTCCAGGCCCTATGATCTAACTGTGTGGTGGCGCAGTTTCCCTCGAAGCCTTGCTAGGAAGAGTGGGAATAATGGTTATTCTTGCCAACGTGTAGTGCTAATGTCTGTCTCCACTGGTCTTATCAGACTCGCGGTGCAGTGGAGCCCCTGCTGCTGATAAGGCTGAAATTACAGAGAGATTCTTTGACTTACTCCTCGGTGGAGGGGCGGGGATAATGTTCGGTTTGGACAAATCAAACTGGTTAGCTGCCACTTTGCTGGCAGGTCGACGCTGGAACCCTCCTGCCTTCCTTCTCACCCCTGTTGTCCAGGCCCTGCCCGGCTGTTTGGTCGCACTCCGCAGCCCAGCAACCCAGGCTCTTTCACACCAGACACACGTTCCTACAGGCATCGTCCTTAAACTTTGGTTCTTCGGGGCCTTTCTGCCTGTGGTTGGAGGAATGACCTTTCTCCCTCTTCTGTTTTGTTTCCTTTCTAACTGTTTTCCAAAGTTCAAGGGAAGGAGCAGCTCTCTCATCACTGTGTAAATGTATTGAAACATTTATCAAACACTTAACCTTGGCAAGTATTTTGCCAAGTACAGAGGAGATAATGGTAAATAAGACAGTTTCTGTTCCCAGAGACCCACAATCTGCCAGAGGAGACCAGCCAGTAAACAGAGACATTTTTAATACAACAGATAAGAGTTATTACAGAGATATTAGTGCAAAAAAAAAAAAAATAAAAACAACAAAAAGCAAACAAACAAAAAATTCCTCTGAATATATAAAGGAAGGAAGCCAAGAGGTAACGTGAGAGGGTCAACGATTTGACACTGGAGCTATATCAAGAAAGACGAACGGAAACGCACAGTGTTTGGAAAGCAAGGCTGCCAGTGCAAAGCAGAATATCAGACACAAAGGGTTGTACAAGGAGCCTGTGGTCTTTGCTTGGAAGATCAAGGAGTGACAGAAGATAGGACGGGAAAGGGGGGCCTGAGGCCCTCACGTGATTAACCTTGTACCTTCAGCTAAAACACTGGATTGTCCTGGGACTATCAGTGAAGAGGCACGGAGATTTATAAACGAGATGATGTGATCAGTTGTAGTTTTTTAGATCCAAGACTCTGGCAGGGGTTGGTTTGCCAAATGTGGCCCCAGATACCGGCAGACTACCTGTTCAGCTTGTCAGAAATAAAGACTCCAGATTTATTAAATCAGCTTCTCCTAGGGGTGAGCACAGCGCACAGGAATCCTTTTTTTTTTTTTTTTAAAGATTTTATTTATTTATTTGACAGACAGAGATCACAAGTAGGCAGAGAGGCAGGCAGAGAGAGAGGAGGAAGCAGGCTCCCTGCTGAGCAGGGAGCCCGATGTGGGGCTCGATCCCAGGACCCTGGGATCATGACCTGAGCTGAAGGCAGCGGCTTTAACCCACTGAGCCACCCAGGCATCGCCCAGGAATCCTTATTTTTAAGAACCTGCAGAGACACATGGATGACAGGTTGGCTAGCTGATCTCTAGGTAGCAGATGGGCTGGAGGAGGAAATCTGCCAGTAGAGACCAGTTAACAAACATCTAGGATCAAAGTAAGATCCTGGCTTGTGGTCCCCGTCCTCTTTCCTCCTTGACTGGCTGATGTTAATAACCAGAGTCACCTCGGAAGACACGTGTGGAAGATGGCAAAACCCCACCAACCTGGGAACAACAGGTTTAATCTCTTCTTCCTCTGGGTTCCCCCAGGATTTAAAAATATTTTCAGGTAGTATTTGTTTCATTTCGTTTTACAGTATGGTCATGCACATTTTCACCTTGCTCTCGCAAACGCAAGCCTGTAGTGTAATGCCTTTGTGTCTTACTAGCTGGGTGATTTTAGGGAAACCTCTTACTTCTCTTAGCTTCTGTATCTTCATCTGTCAATGTAGGCCAATAGATTCTACTTGGCAGGGTAATTTTAGGAATTAAGTAACATGAGTAAAGACTTTTTTGGAGAGTAAGTATTTAATATATTTTTGTTTCTCCACCTCCTCTGCTCTTATTTAAATTAAATTGAAATTAAGAACTATTACAGCATTCTCTCTTTTGGAAAAGGTCTGTGGCTCAAAAAATTTTTTAAAGGAAATGTGTGTGTGTGTGTGACATTTTAGGTATATGCGTCTAATGGCACAAGATTCAGAAAACTTAAATGGGAAGCATAGACTTTAACTCATATTTCTTATTTTGGGTTCTATTATTTAATTTGCCACAACAGTCAACATAGCATAAATGACTTTTGTCATTTGAAAGGAAACATTCCAGAGAGAGCCTAAAATTAATTTTTGAATTGATTACATGGGATTGGAAAGCATAATGCTTCATTTGGTAAGAAAGCAAAGGATGTTCTCATGGGCTGCTTCTGACTGACAGATTTTTTTTGGTTTGTATTTTTGGTTTGGTTTGCTTTTAGGGTTGAAATTAAAAGGAGAAGAAAATGAGATCTTTCCTCCAAGTCTGTCTGAAATAAAATCAGAAGTACATCCCTGTATCGCAAAGCCCGAACCTGATGGGGCTGCCACCCGAGGTCAGCAGGGACTGCTCGTCCACACGTGGGCGTCCCCAGCGACGTGGTCCGCCCTCCACAGCCTGGCTTCACAGACACAGGGGAACTACCTCAGAGGATACACAACGGTCTCCCCTTCCCCTTCCTGTGTGTGTCTGGAGCCAAGAGGACTCCACCTGGGCTGGGGTTTCTAGTTCCTTCTCCGAGAAACGCAAGGTGGGAGCAGGGCCAACAGAATAAGAAAGAGGTAACATTTTGCTACCCAGGAAAGGCAGTAAACAGGAGATATTTTATAATTTAGAAAATCAGGGTCTACATACCTTGCTTGCCTAATGGCGGACATTCAATAAATACTTCTATTCTTTAAGAAAAGCTATGAATAAGGGGCGCCTGGGTAGCTCAGTCTTTTGAGCGTCTGTCTTCAGATCAGGTCATGATCCCAGTATCTGGGATCGAGCCCCACATGAGGCTCTGTGCTCAGCCCAGAATCTGCTTGAGATTCTCTTTTTCCTCTCTCTCTCTCTTTCCCTCTGCCCCTCCCTCCCTAAGTAAGTAAATAAATATTTTTTAAGAGTTTATTTACTTCTCAGAGAGAGGGAGATCGAGCAAGCAAGTGAGCAAGAGAGAGCACTAGAGGAGGGAGAGGCAGAGGGAGAGAAAGTGCAGGCTCTCCACTGAGCAGAGAGCCTAATGCAGGGTTCCATCTTAGGACCCTGGGATCATGACCTGAGCCAAAGGCAGATGCTTAACCCACTGTGCCACCCAGGCGCCTCTAAAATAAATAATTTTTTTTTTTAAAGAAAAATACTGGACACCTGGGTGGCTCAGTGGGTTAAGCCTCTGCCTTCGGCTCAGGTCATGATCTCAGGGTCCTGGGATCCAGTCCCGTATCAGGATCTCTGCTTGGTAGGGAGCCTGCTTCCTCCTCTCTCTCTTTGCCTGCCTCTATGCCTATTTGTGATCTCTCTCTGTGTCAAATAAATAAATAAAATCTTTAAAAAAATAAAAAGAAAAATACTGGTCACATACCATTGCTCCCATGTTAATGCCTGTAGGGTTGTCGGGCATGTCAGGAGGCAGAGAGGCAGGGACACAGGTAAGACAGATGAACAGGATGGAAAATGGATTGCCCATTCCTCACATACTTCAGGCACTCTGTTAAAGACAATGGGATCTGCATCGTTGCTCTCCGTCCACCAGATTCCCAGATCATGCAGTTTCTGCTGGCTTCCTCCCCGATGACAGACTCCTTTACCTCCCCACATGTGATGGTGTTTCACACACCCCCTACTACACAGTGTTCACAAAGGAAAAATACACATTGCCCTTTGTCAAGTCATAGAGAAGCCCCACAAAAAAATATCACAGGGCTGAGTATCCCCAGGGATGCAGGAACATTTAGGACTAGAAATTTCCAGATCGGAAAAATGTATTTGTTAACACAGAACATTTGGGTGAGCCCAGCACCTGGCCACTTACTATGGATGATAAATCTGTATTTTTTTATTTTGTGGCCAGTTTTCCTCTTCCGGGGACTTAATTATCCCATGCACAATGCTCCTGGCAGAGGTATGGAGAGACAAGCAGCACTCTCATTTAATCTATTAGATTTCTTTTCTCCACTCCCTCAAGGTACAGAGGTGAATTCCAATTTAGTAATCAAGGCCTGAGTCATCGAATAAATAACTCAATTTCTCATTCTTGCTCACTGAGCCAGTTGTATGAACAAACACAATGTCTTTTATGCCAACTGTGCGAATGGGCTTACTGGGACATTGCTTTCAGAAATTGCATAGAGATGCTGAAAATCATTCAGAGCGAGGAGAGTGGTAGATAGCCAATGCCCAAAGTCAGAAATACATCTCTGGAGATGGATTTTTTTTTCAATGCAAATAAAGCAAATTAGTTCTTAATATACTACAACTTGTTAATTAATAAAAGAACCTTAAGGTTCTAGGCTAGTGCATAGGAAATTGGGTAGAAATTGTTTTGTTTCAGAAGGATAATCTGTTGGATAAAAGTGGCTGGGGTGTTCATTCATTCATCATTCATTCATTGAACTAAAGATTTTTTGGTGCTTAGGATGTTCCAGCCTACTCTACTAATAATATAGATATAAAAATGAATAAATTACTTTTTTGCCCCAAGATTCTCATATAAACAACTACAAATAGTCCAGCAAGGAAATAATATGGATAGGCACTGAGCATTATGGAATCATCAGTTAGGGGCACCATCCCAGCCCAAGAGGGTCCATGAGGAAGGTCCCAGAGAAGCTGATGTCTAAGAAGGGGCTTATAGGAAATAGCCCAAGAACTGGAGGTGGGGGCTGGGGTGGGAAAGGGAGTGAGGAGGAAGGCAGTGAGAATTATTATTTCTCTTTCTTGCACTTACTCAAGGAAGACCCATGCACGTTGCTTGAGTTGAAGGAAGGAAAGACTGTCAGCAGCATTTTAGAGAGACCGTAAGCTTATCACATGTTATGCAACATCTCCACCAGAGTAACCACAGTCCCCACTCGTCACTCACCCACCATGTCACAGGCACTGTGTTAAGCGCTTCACACACTTAGTCTTACTTAAACCTTTCGGCAACCCTGCCAGGTGGGTATTTTTATCTCATTTTATGGATTAGGAAGAAGAAGGTCAGAAGAGTTGGATAACTTGCTCAAGGTCACACAGCTAACAGATGGAGACTGAAATCCAGATTCAAACTGATTGCAAATCTTTTGCTCTTGACCTTGACACTAGACCCATCATTATTTTGTTCGGTGGTAATTTCGAGGTGGGGTCACAGCCTGAGACCTTGCAGGTCAGACACTTGTCTACATGACTTGAGATACTTTCTACATATCTTCTGGATTTATTAATTGTGGAAACAACTGTCAGAAGTGGAATCAATCTTATTCTAAATGATGAACATACAGATGTGATAAACAACAGGTAGAAGCTAGGGGAAGACAGAGTGGGTCTTAATTTGTAGAATTTGTTAGTCATGTGAGGCTCCAAATCATCTAATGATACATGAGATTTTTCAAAATGTGTGTGTGTGAGTAGAGAAAGAGAAAGAGAGAAACAGATTTATTTTAAGGAATCAAGTCATGTGGTCTTAGACCAGGAAAGTCTGAAATACACAGGGTGATTGGGCTGGCTGGAAACTCAGGAAGGGTCTCTGTGTTGCAACCTTGAGACCAAAGTCCCCATTTGGGAAAGTGTCCATATCAAGTTTGACTATTACAGTGTTGTGATGACAATACAAACATCCCTAGACTCATCCATCATAAGACTTGGGCTGAGCCAGGGATGGTTTGGGCTATAAAATGCAGTTATTACCTGACCTTGAAATTCTGTGACTCTAGCTTGTGTCCAAAACTTAGCACAATTCCGGTGTTTTTTGTTTTTTGTTTTTTTAAAAGAGGGGTAGGGGAGGAGAGAAAAAGAGAGAGGGGGAAAGAGAAACTTTTAAACAGTCTCCATGCCCAGTGGAGCCCAGCTTGGGCTCGATTTCACGACCCTGAGATCATGACCTGAGCAAAACCTAGAGTCAGATGGTTAACCAACTGAACTACGGAGGCTCCCCTGAATTCCTGTGTTTCCTAAACCTCTGAAAAATGGTATAAAGTCCCCCCAAGGGAAAATGTAGTATTATAGTATAATTCATGAATTTTAGGAATTGTGCTCTTGATTTGAAAGACAAACAATATCTTCATTTATAAAGCTCTGCCTTCAGAAATGTCTACTCAGTTTCATTTAATCTTACAGTGTTTTTAGGAGATGGTTTTGCTATGATGACACACAGATAAGAAGTTAAAAATACATTGAATCATGTTAAGTTCTCCACGTTATGTTAATTCCACCTGTTTCTACACTAACCATATTCCTGTAGTTGTCATACGTAACATTTTGACACTTATTTTAGCATACAGATTGAGATAAATTACAGTAGGAAGACACAGAGTTTGTTTCCATTTTACCGCTGACAGAATCTGTGCGCAAAGATCGAAGACCCACTCTGAGATCAAGCAGAAGATCTGTATACTGACATCATGGTGTCACTCGTGTCTTGTTCCATTCAGCGGATCCTGTCTCCACAGTTCTAAATGTCAACTGACAAGCCTGTCACCACTCTCTCTCACACTTGCATGCACTTTCCCTCTCAATTATAACATAACACCAGAACACAGTTAAAAATTCAGTAGTGAACAATGATATTAAACAAAAATGAGAATTTCTACAATCCATGCTCCCCATGCCAATCTACTTTCTAAAGAAAAAAAAAAAAAAAAAACTCTTTACAGTGTCCAGCTCTTCTATCAGCATCTTTATTTCCTAATTCATCAACTTCAGACCACGTATATTTTCTCTGGAAGCACGGATATTTTTTACACAGAAGTTTGGAAATTCTCTACCCCCTGGCAAATAAAACCAACTGAGAAATAAAGTGTCATGAAATACATACAAAGGGTAGAGGAAGAGCTCTCTCTCTTCCCTTGGTAGGAACACAAAAGGAGAAATAAATCTAAAAGAATGTGAATGTATTCTCTTTATGTGGTTACTCTGGAAGAGTTTTCAGCTATTTTCTTCCCTCCTGAGAATGAGGTATGAGCCCATCACTAAGTGCATTTTTCCTCTACAAATTCTTTATTTACATTTTTATATATTTTAGCACAGGAGCCATTCCTATAAAATTTCAGCTTACTAGAGACATTCACATTTATTGCAGACATACAGTCTGAAAAGATTGACTCCGATTTTTTTAAATCATCATAGAAGCCATGTTTGGGGTTGTAACAATGGGGGAGCTGGGACTGTGGGTACTGGCCACTCTGGATTCATCCCTGCATTCTGACTGTTCCCCAAATAAGCAGCCAAACTCCTGTCCTGCACACTTTCATGATCCCTGTTGTTTTGAAGACTTTGTTAAAATCTGCATATCCATCTCCTCCCTTCCAAATCAAATCATGATTCCTCAGGTAGATGACATCAGGATTCTCCTTTGGTCTCCACACTTCCTACACGGAAAGTGTTGAGTCCACAGCTCATGAACATGTCCCATCTTGTGGTGACCACTGAAGTCAGGGCCCTGGCAGCACCCTGGAGAGCCCCAGTCCTGGGGTAAGATGGTGGGACCGCCGTTCATTGCCCATGAAAGCAAACACCAAAGCTCTAGATGTATGCAATCACAGCTTGAGGGGAACATGACCAAAGGCTGCCGCCCAGCCTGAGATCAACTATTCACCCATCCATCCTACTGGCCTGGGGAAGTGAGGGAAAATAAGGAATGGGATGGAAGGGAAGAGAAGACGTATGCTCTAGTGTTTTCTGTAGTAACATTCTGTTTCCTTGGACTCTGTGTTTATCTATTCGGCATCCATTAATCACAGAACTAAACTAATGTCCAAAGTTGTTGACATCTCCCCTGTGATCCAGCTTTTACAGGCACACAAAAATTATATCGCAAGCCCTCTGACTGAGGCCAGGTCCACACCTTCAGCTGTCTGCTTTATCGAACTTTCACACATCAAGCCAATATTTCCCTGCCCTAATCAGCCCAGGGTCTTGTACCAAACAGCGAGGGACAGTCCCCATGCCCCAAAGCCTGCTGGAATGATCCAAACTAGTTGATGCTAGGCTATTTCCTCTGCCCGGCCTGGCCTTTCTCCTGGAAATCCCAGTAAAAGCCATGGCCTATGCCTTTCCATCCCTCTTGCTTCTGCCTCCTGATCAAACTTGGTGCTTCCCCACATGGCCCTCCATGGCGTGACATGGCATGACCCCCTTTCCTTCAGAACTCTCAGTAATACATCCTCCTTTGTTGTCATCAGTCAGTCACTTCTAGAAATTAAGACCCGGGAACATATAAATGAACACCCAACCACAAATCAAACACCTCATTCACTTTCTAGTCTAAAAGGAAGACGAAAACTGTAGCCACTGGAGGAGAAACAGCCGCCCTCCACTGCACTTCTTCTGCTGCAAATCGGAGTACAACTCACAGCAAAATTCACTGGGAAGACAGCGATTTCTACATCTCCTTGTATAAAACTCCAATGTGAATACTGTCTCTGGTCTGATCGTCCGGTCCCTCCATTCCAGATGTATCAAGTTCATCCACAGGAAGAGGTCAAGGTTAGGAGAATAAGGAGACAGAAATATAATTCTTAAATCTGTGTTTGGTCCCAGAGCTCAAAAGGAACTCCTCACACACTCAGTCATGTCATCCTGGTCGGCTGGTGAGAGAGCTTGACTGATGGAATATTTCCAGGAAGAAACCTGGGGGCAGAAGCTGATGGACCGGAGGGTGGTTCACCCCCACTGATGATTCTTACCATGTTTTTACACATGGGGAGACTGAGCATGTGGGATAGGACACAACATACAGCTAAGACATGGAGGGAAGGGCTGCCTGGGTGGCTCAGTGGGTTAAGCCTCTGCCTTCAGCTCAGGTCATGATCTCACGGTCCTGGGATCGAGTCCCACATCAGGCTCTCTGCTAGGCAGGGAGCCGGCTTCCTCCTCTCTCTCTTTCTCTACTTGTGATCTCTCTCTGTCAGATAAATAAAATCTTTAAAAAAGAAAAGAAGAAATGGAGGGAAGTGTGTTCTGGGTTGCAAGAAGCCACTTTCTTCTCAATTTCTTTTCCTGTCTGGTCGAAATAAAGGCCTAGCGACAGAGATTGCTGCTAATCTGGCTGTACTCGACATGAAGATTCTGCCCTGTGCTGCCCAAATGGTATCTGCTGGTCTGATGATATCTTCAGAGTCAACAGAGAGAGAGACATATTGAAAGAAAGGGTCTGATTTTAGGCAGAATGAGTGCTGGAGGCAGGAGAAGAGAGGAGGTAGGAGGAAGAGATGTTTTTATACCATCCCCTTAAAAAATAATAATAATAAACCCTCCCTGTAGATACAAAAGCTGAGACTAAAAGTGAAAGAAGGTGGCATCCAATGGCCAACTCAGAGAAGATCTTTTCCATGTGATTAAAACCCACGAGTCACACCCAGGTTTGAATCCTGGCTGTCCTTCACCATGTGACCTCAAACAAATTACGTTGTCCCAAACTCTCATCCGCAACATGGAAAATGACAGTAACTTTTGCAGGGGTCAGCGAAGGAAAGCACTTCTCATTGTGTGTTTGAGAAACAGTCACTGCTCACATTTTCTACTTTTAAAATGTTATCTGTTTCCTTGTGTGTTTACTTTTGAACAAAGCAGAGCAGAAGAACTCTGGAAGTGGTCCCCTGTTTTGTGTCAGCCTCAGTCTGTTGAGAGTAATGCTGTCAGTAAGGAGTGTTTGTGGGGCTCCCCTGAGCCCCCACTGCTTGTGGCAGCCCCCACAAACTTTCCCCTGGATCCAAGACAATATTAGGGCCAGTGGAACCCTTGTGATTCTTATTATGATTCCAAGACTCAGCTCAGCGACAACCATCAGGGAACTTTGGAAAAACAAGGTTTATTAACTCACAGGTTATGGAGGGAGCACAAAACACTCAGGGCTGCACTGGATGGTTGTGGTTAGAGAGAGACCGAGGGTGAGCTTGGACCTGGGCTTCTGTTTCAATTGGGGTGGAGGGTGTGTTGAGGGGGCTAGGGTTTCATGGATTCTCTCTTTATTGGTGAATTTAAATCCCAATAGCTGGTATTAAAGCATGAAAAGAGAAAAGGAAGCAGTCAGATTTGTATGTTTCTCGCAGGGCTCCCAAAAAGGGGAACTTCATGATGGGGCAGCCCGGCTCTTTATCTAGTTATGTAGCTGACCATATTTGCTCATTTGAGAAACGGATGTCTTTGAAATGGAGGGACACCACGCCAGGGCAATCAAAAGCTTACTATCATGCATTTACATGACAATCAATAAAGCTAACTGTCAGGCTCTTACACTGAATATCCTCTCTGTGGCATGGCTTAAAAATGGTGGTTTAAATATCAAGTCCAGCGTTTGTGGGCTGGCCAGTTTGGGGAAATTGATGTAACCTCACACCTGGCCTTCCTCGTTTCCATAAAAAGGGGATAATCATGATGCCCGCATGTGTCAGGGAGACTGAGGATATTAATACGTGGAAGACATTCAGGGGTCTGATGGCTTTACCCCCGACCCCCTGCAAGTCACTCTTCTCGTTGTGTCTCAGCTCCTTCCCCTGTAATATGGGGATGACGATGTGCTTCCTTCACTTGGGTGCCTGGAGGCATCCGATTGAGCTGAGCTGGGGAGACGACTTCCAAGGATCCTGGGACATAGGAAGTGCTTCATAAACAGGGGTTATTATTATAGTACGTGCTCAGTCAGTAAGCGCTGCTGTTGCTGCTGGTGGAAAGGCAGATGATGCCGATGAGAGCATGGGGGTCACGGGGTGAATTCGCTGGTGTCTGTTCCCAAGAAGAGCACTGTTCTGGAATGCAAATGGTTTAGAACTGAGAAATGGATCTTTTCCATATGGACCTATTTGGTGAATAGCGTTCTTAGCAAAACTCCTCCTGCCTAAATATCCACAGCTTGCTGCGGGCGGTCCAGAGGAGGCGGCCGATTGAAGAGCTCCACTTAGAGGGCACGGTCTTCCTGAAATACTTCTCCCCAGGCTGTTATTATATTATATTATGTTATTATATTATATTCTCCAGCATCTCCTTCCAATTTCCAAGGAAGCCATTCTCAATGTTTTGTTTTGTTTATCACCCCCCCATAACTCTAATTACTTACCAGGTCTTATAAATTCTACTTCAGAAGTGTTCCCAAATTTCCTTTCTCCTCTTTTATTCTGCTTAAACCTGCTCAGTCCATTCAACAGCTCCTTCCCAGCTCCACCCACTAGCCAGGAAGAACCCCTCAGCCCCTTGTGTGACCCCACCCTGCCACCTGGCAGGTTCCCCACATCTCCTCAGCCGCCAACCCCGATGATGCTCTGTGTCCCCTTCCCCATCTCAGGTCCCTGCAGCACCAAGCCGTCTCATGCTGGAGGAAACCCCGGACCCTGGGGGCCTGTCTCAAAGCCACAGGCCAGCCTTACCAACACTCACATCCAGGGCTGCCTGTCAGGAACTCCAGCTTCTGCCGAAGCCCCGAAGCCCCAGGCTGCCTGCTGCTCTTTTATCTTTTCTCATCCAAAGGTTGTAACTGGTTCCTGGGCATCAACTTCTCCCCATTCCTCCCTATTATCCACTCTGCCTCCAGAGGGAAGTAGGCTAGTAATGTTGTGCATTCAGCAAAGTTTTGACATGTTTTGAAGAGCCCTGTTCAAACTCCAGCCTCTCCTGGCCTCCGAGGTCCTGCCTCATCACCCCTGGGTCCTGCAGCAGCATAACGAACTTTCTCGATCTGCTCTGATGCCCGGACACCCTGACTTTCTTAGCATTCCTGGAATGTGTGGGTCCCTTCAGGCCTCCGCCTTGGCACATGCCCCTCAGCCTGCTGTGTGAATCTCAGTTCCATTCTGCTCCTCGTCTCCTGCCTACTTGCCCCCTACACACCCTGTTCCAGGACCCAGCTCTCGTCTCCTCATCCTAAAGCCTTTCCTGACCCTTCCACAGAGACCTAGGTTTCTGCTTTCCCATATTCTCATAACATCCTGTTAATATTTCTTTCTGATACTTTTTTGCGTCATTGTATAATTATTTTATCTTTCATGTACACAGGTACACATGTCATTCAGAAATACCTATTAAGTGTCACTGGGTACCTCTGTTCTTCAAGGCTAGAAGGACAGAGAAAGAAACACAAGAGTCTGTCCTGGCTTTGTGGAGCTCACACTGTAGCAAGAGAAACAGACAGGAAATGGGACAAATAAACAAACAAGACATGTGCCCATTATGATAAACACCGAGAAGAAGATCAACAGGACAAGCCCATAGTAATTAGGGGGGACAATTCAGAAGAGGGCTATGATGATTGATTTTATGTGTCCACTTGACTGAGCCATGGGGTGTCTAGATACTTGGTTAAACATTTTTCTGGGTGTGTTTATGCAGGCGTTTCTGGGTGAGAGTAACTTTTGAATGAGTAAACTGAGTAAAACAGATTGTTCTCCTCAGTGTGGGTGGGTCTCATCCAATCAGTTGAAAGCCTGAAAAGAACTAAAAGGCTCTCTCTTCCTACCAGACTGCCTTTGAGTGGGGACATCACTCTTCTCCTGCCTTTGGACTCAGACTGTCACTGGAACCTACACTGTCAGCGGTTCTGGTTCTCCCACTTGCCAACTAGAGGTCTTGGACTTCTCAGCTTCCATGATCACAGGATCCAATTCCTTTTAATAAATGTATACCTATATATCTCTGTATCTTTGACTGGTTCTCTAGAGAACCATGACTAATATGCAGGCTTAGGGAAAGTGTCACTGAAAATATGATAGCTATGTTGAGCTCTGGAGAATGAAGGAAAAACAGACTTTAGGAGAGCCAGAAAAAAAATAATTCTAATAAAATGGAATATGAAGGCAAAAGCCTGAGGCCGCCAAAAGCCAAGAACAAGGCAGTTAACTTGAGATTCTTTCAGAATGAGAAGCAGGGACCGGATTGCTTGGGCCTGGTTGGTAGGAAAGAGGTTTTAATTTCTTTCCTTATAAACCTTAGAAAGCTAAAATTAACCCTCAATAAATATTTGTGTGACCAATGAGTTAATGGCTAACTAGTTATTTCCCAAATGGCAAAAGCAACTTTAAGCATCAAAAAGGAATGGCACTCTCTCTGTCCCTATCCTTGAGAGTTTTCGTTTGGAGAGCCTGGTCGGTGGGGTCCTCAACGGGGAGGGTGCAGATCAAAGTTGGCCGTGCTCTAGCAGAACAGCAGAAGCGGTGGGTGTGTGGCCTCAACACAAAGGAGTTTCCTGACAATTTTGAAGTTTGGGGTTTTTCACTGTTGTTGCAGAATCCGTGTGAGCTAATACAGACTACATTTACCAGGCCTCATAAGTCACGAATCATCTGCTCAGTAAGAAACAAGGAAACTTCACCTCCTCCCAGGAAGCCGGCCACAGCTTTACACAAGAGCACCCTCTTCTGTGCGGCTGCAGGCCCAGACTTCCGAGCGCAAAGGCTTGCTGTATAACTCCACTGCGAGCCCCATCTTGAGGGAACCCCACCTAAGGGAAAGAAAGTCCTTATTAGCTTCTGTCTTTTCCTCCACATCCCAAAAGGTCACCTGACGTGGAACTTGTGTGCAATGACAGCCCAAGTACATGGAAAAGACAGGGAGTGTGCTTCAGAGCACTTGACTGAAAAAGGAAGGGAAGAGCTTGCCACCTAATGAAATTCGACCTCTTCAACCAACAGTACAGGGCTTTCCAGGATGCTCAGCCCTGGGGATGAGGGGAGCAAAGGGATGCCCAGAGTCCACAAGGCAGAGAGATGTCCAGAGATTAAAGGGAAGGAACTAGCCCAAGATATGTTGTGCTTTGAGGGGAGTAACATTGAGACAAGGGCATTGGGCTCTAGAATGACCCTCTACTGCTCAAATTAGCCTTCTTCAGAAAAGAGTCCTCTGTACAACAGAAAAGTAACTATTCTTGGGCATCTGGCACATAATACTCACTTAAATATTTATTGAATAACTAAGGGTGGTGGCTTCCCATGTCTTTCAGAAGAAGGAAACATGAAACCTTGTCAGCCATTGATATTTTAGTTTACTGGTTATTTCAGATAACTACGGCCATAGTATCATTGCAGGTAAAACATCCACAAAAACCTTAGGGACATACAACATGAGTTTGTTTAGCTTGTAAGTGTGCGGTTGCCAGCATTGTACTATCACATGGGCTCACTCAGGCACCTGCGGTTGCTTGGAGTGAGCTGGTGGGCTGCTGATCTGGTGTGGCCTTGGCTGCCATGGTTCAGCTCTGTTCCTTGTGACTTTTGTCTTCCTCCTGGGATGAACTCTGTATCCTGGGCACTTTCATCTCATGGGGATGGCAGAAGATCAAGAGCGTAAGCTTAGGGGTGCCTGGATGGCTCAGTCACTAAGCATCTGCCTTCAGTTTAGGTCATGATCCCAGGGTCCTGGGATCAAGCCCCACATAAGACTACTTGCTCAGTGGAGAGTTTGCTTCTCCCTTTCTCTCTCCCTTTGCCTCTCCCCCAACTCATCCTTGCTTGTTTTCTCTCTCTCTCTCTCAAATAAATAAATAAACTCTTAAAAAAAAAAGTATAAGCTCAAGTAAGAAACACTTCTCAAGACTCTACTGCTTCATGGTTGATGACATCCCATTGGCCAACACAACCCTCACAACCAAGTGCACCATCGATGCAGTGGGCAATTATTTTCTTCCCATGGAGTCATGGGGAGGGAGTGAATTATTTCTGAACATAATCCACCATGCAGAAGCTTTTTTGTAAAGTGAGTCGAAGCAGGACACGTGAGTGTGTAAAGATCACAGGACACAGAGCCCTGGGGCATGGCCAACTGAATGCTTCCAGAGGGCTAACCCTCAGGTTAACCTTATCTCATTTAGCCCTGAAAAAGACCTGATAAAGTTGATAATACCGATCTCATTTTGTAGAGAGAGAGGTTGTAGAGGCTGTGTAGAAATGTAGAAAATCACTTAAGCCCATTGAACCAGGCAGTTGCAAAGTCAGGACTTGAAGCCAGATCCTTTCTATTCCAAATTCTGTGTTCTTTACCAGGGTGACTAAGATCTGGAACCTCCCCCAGGAAGTAGCCTTGACTGGTCATAGTTTTACTCTTTAGATCAACAAAGTACAAATTTAGTCTCTTCTGTATGGTACTGTCTTCCCTGTATTTGGAATCTGCTCCGCTGTCTGCTCCATGCCCACTTTCATACTCATCCTTCCAGTTCCATTTCTACAAAGTATTCACTGCCGGAGGTGTCTGAGAATAGGAATGACAGAGAAACAGACCTGGATGAAACCATTCAGAGAAGATTTTAATAAAAGAGCATATTTTAGGATGAAGATAAGTGACCAAAAACAAAGGTCATTTCATTTGTGCTAAAAAGCAAGAAGAAAAATTAGAGAAAGGTAAGAAAATCCGGCTGAGGGTGTTTTGGGATTCACTAATCAAACCCTCCCTGGATATGCAGTTCAGAGAACACATTTTTTTTTTATAATTTTTTATTTTTTATAAACATATATTTTTATCCCTTTCTGAGCTCTCCACCTCAGAAAGGGAGGATTTTTATCCCCATAGAGAACACATTTTGAAGAAGAAACAGAAAACAGAAATGCTTAAAACAGACCAATTAAAACGAGGAAATCCAAAGCCATGTCACTCGGGGATTGTTTGAACATAGGCTCTTCAGCTGAGGAAGGAAAAGATTTAAGAGTAAGGCAAGAACTCCGTTAAACCATGTTTAGGACTACCGTGCTAGAAAAGGACTGAGGTTTTAAAAGGCAGAACCATTACTAAAGAAGTAAAAGAAGTAAAAGATTTTTATTCAACTTGATCACTAAAGCACAAAATATTAGAGTTGTCCAAACACAGTTCCAGTTGCCTTGGAAGGTGATAAATCTTACTCAAGTCTCAAGGAAAAAGTGGACAATCACCTCATCAAGAAATGATTGAGGAGCTTGGAAGTAGACCAATTGGACTAGCTGAACTTTAAGCTCATTTTCCAAATTTGGAAATTCCATAAAATCCAAAGAAATAGCTTTTTATTGCTGTAACTTCAATAACACTAGTAATAATAATTAATTATTCTATTATGTTTTGTAGTTTAGACTATACCATCATATCTTCAAAACCATTCTGTGGGGAAACTATTTTGTTTCCACTGTATACAAGGAACCAACGCTAAGAGACTTGAGTGTTTCCCCTGGACACACAGTAAGTAGAAGAATTAAGATTCTTCCAAGAGTTGCCTTCCAACATCATCCTGTTGTTGCCAAATCTGATTGTGAGGAAAGCCTTAATGACCCTCCTAGGTGTAGGTGGAGAAAGGAAGAGCAGATTCAGAAAGGTCAGCTAGGAATTGGTGTCTGGAAGACTTGGGGTCATGTCTCTCTTTATTATCTAGTGGGATATAGCGATGAGCCCCCTCCATAAGCCTGCAAGCTTTCTCATCCCACTGCACCCTTTGCCAGGGCTTTCCTTAGGATCTTCCTTGAGGCATTGCAAGAACAGGGCTTCATTGTGATAATGGGGCGATTCAAGGCAGAAAAAAATCCACTAGTCAACATTGTCTTTGCCAAACTTCAAAATAGAGCTTTGGTTTGCTTTTCTTTGTTTTCCCTGTTCTTGCTTTTGAGGGCAGTAGCTCCCCAACTTTTGCATATCTCATTTCTGCATCCCCACTTTAGACTAAATAGAAACATGCATGGAGATGGACCCCCTCCCTCCCCCTCCCTCCCCCTTCCCTCCAGGCTGCCTTTCCTGCAGCTTGCCATGGGGCTGACTGGGGGCAAGCCGGACCAACTCAGCTTCTCCCCTCCACCCTCCGGACTGCCTTATACCAAGCTAAAGTGAATCCTCCCTTTCTGAGGTGGAGAGCTCAGCACATACCCACCCGTCCCCACTGACCTGCAGTACTCTGAAACCAGAACTCTGGGACTTCTTCCGGACACTTGTTCTCAGGTAATTTTTCAGCTCCCTATCAGCACTTAACAGCCTTGACTTCCCTGACAGAAAGACGACTAATTAAAATGACAAAACTCACATTGATTTATTACCACACGGCTGAAAACAATAAACAACCAAGGCATTGCTATGTGTTTGGCTCTCTCTCTCAATCCCTCCCTGCATCTCCCACACCTGCTTTGCGACAGAAGCCAAGGGGAAAAGGTGGCCACAGTCCCGTGAGCTTTCTCTGTGTTTTCTCCCCAGCCAGGTCTCTTCACCTCCCCACAGGCTCTCTATACCACCCCCCACAAAAATATAGGGATCCCACTCTCGCACTGTTTGTGCGAATGCAAACTGGTGCGACCACTCTGAAAAACAGCAGGGAGTTTCCTCAAAAAGTTAAAAATAGAGCTGCCCCATGACCCAGCAATGGCACTACTAGGTTTATCCAAAGGATACAAACATAGTGATTCAAAGAGGCAACCGCACCCCAATCAATGTTTAGAGCAGCAATGTCCACAATAGCCAAACTATGGAAAGACTCCAGATATCCATCGACAGATGAATGGATGAAGAAGATGTGGCGTATGTATACACTGGAATATTACTCAGCCACTGAAAAGAATGAAATCTTGCCCTTTGCAATGACATGGATGGAACTAGAAGGTATTATGCTAAGCGAAATAAGTCAGTCAGAGAAGGACAAATACCATATGACTTCACTCATACGTAGATTTTAAGAAATGAAACAGATGAACATAGAGGAAGACAAGGAAGAATAAAATAAGATGAAAAGAGAGGAAGGTAAACCATAAGAAACACTTAACTCCAGGGAACAAACTGAGGGCTGCTGGAGGGGAGCTGGGAGGGGGGACGGGGTAACTGGGGGACGGGCATTACGGAGGGCCGGTGATGTGATGAGCACTGGGTGTTGCATGCAACTGATGAATCATTAAATTCTATCCTTGAAACTAAGAAGAAGGAGAGGAAGAAGAAGGAGGAGAAGAAAGAAGAAAAAAATATACAGGGCTCCCAGCAAAAGGGCAACAGTTTTGACTTGACGGGAGGCTTTCTCACACTTCCTCTCATCTGGTCCCAGTGGCAACCCAGGGAGGCACTTGTCATCTGCGTGGCACAGATGAGAAAAACAAAGGTCCCAAGAGATTACTGATTACCTCAGGGCCACATAGCTGCTTGACAGATTATTAATTAAGCTCTGGTCCTTGAAAGGACCAATCATTCTTTGCTCTCTCTAAGAGTAATTTTTTTTTTTTTTTTAAGTACCTGAGCTCTAGTTATTTAGCAAACATTCATTGAACATGAACTATACGCAAAATGCTGCTCCCAGGGCTGGGAGATGAATGAAAATGATAAAAGTGGGCCCCTACTTCAAGGAAGGAGTGAGGCCAGTCAGGGAGTAATCCTCTGACGGATACAACTCTGTCGACTTCAACAACACTCCATGGCGCCTGTGAGTCTGACTCAGAGGAACCAGACAGCAGCCCCGCCCCGAAGGGTCCCCTTCGTTGTCTTATATCATTCTTTCATTTATTTCTTTAGACCCTTTCTTCATTTTACCCTACTGCTTCCACCTCATTTCTCTTCTTTTCATAGCAAAATCCTCATAGCAAAATATACACCTTATTTTTTTATAAGTACTTTTTTAGTTACATGCATATAAATTATACAAGTCAGGTCTCAGCTCACAAGTCCTTTACCCAGATTGCCTGCGGCCAACTACTCTAATATTCCTTCTTCTGAACCCGAAATTCTCTCCACGCTGATAACCATTTTATTTTCTTTAGAGTACTCACCCCCTCTGAAATTATGTAATTGTTCTGTTTGTCAATTACTTGCCTGCCTCCCCTTCTACAAGGACTGGTTTTGTTTCTTGTTGTAAACTTGGGGCCTAGAATGTCAGCTGGAGTGTAGATGATGAAGAGACACTTGTTGAATGAATGAATGAATGAATGAACATATGTCCTCACTTCACACACCCATCGATTACTTTGCCCAGTCTTATCCATATTATTTTATTCAAACTCATCAGAGAATTCCATCACTAATTCTACATCCGATCTGTACTTTGCTTAAGGCTTACTGATAACATGTGTAAATGATCAAACCTAGGGTAGGACGCATGGCAGGCACAAAACAAAAGCCACCCATTACATGATAATGATTTAGGGACACGCAGTATTTCTATCCTCCAAAGAATTTAGTGCTATTCTGACCTCTGAAATATAATTAACAAATGGAATTAAATTGCTTATTGATGACAAACTATTATACTCAGTATTGGGGTGAGAGATCTTAACAATGGCAAACCTTTATTCTCTGTGTAATGACCCGCATGGGTTAAAAATCACAGGAAACTTAAATGACACTGTGTTGAATAATTCCGGATGCACTTGCTCAGGAACACAACCTAATAAGAATTGTTATATAACTGTTATGACTAACATGGATGGAACTCTAGTTATGTAAACGTGCTTTCTACCTGGGGTCTTACTTAACTCTCACACCACCCTAGGTCTTCGAGAGGTCACAGCGATAGTAGGTGGAGGAATCTTCCTTCAAACCTAACCCCATCTGCCGGAAGAGCTCATTCTTCCAGTCACTACGGAATGCTAATGTGAAAAGTGCTCATCGTTGTGAATTGATAATTTTGAACATGTTGAATAAACCATACAAGACACGGTGCTGATTTTTCCATTTCAGAGGCAGCAAACTGAACCACTGTGGGCTGCACCAGGGGGAGCATAGAGCAGACTGATGCAGGAAAGCAGCGCCACAGGAGCAGCTCCAGGGGCGAGTTTAGAGGAAGGAGCAAGCAGCTCCTACTATGGAACGAACTCCAGCTGTCTTATTAGAGTAGTAACAGTGCTGATCACTCTCCAGGGCAATGAAAGTCAGTTGCATGCTTTAGAGCTGTGATGCAGGGAAATGAGATACCCCACCACACACGCACACAAGCGGTCAAGATCAAATGGGCTGACAAGACCAAGCGTCGGCCAGGATGAGGAGAAACTGAAACTCATAAGTGGCTTGTGGAAACATATATGACATGGCCACTTTAGAAAACCATTGGCCAGTTTTTTAAAAAACTGAGACATGCACTTAGCGCATGACCCTAATTCTATTCCTAGATACCTGCCAAGAGAAATGAAAACATGTGTTCACATTAAGACGTGTACACAGGTGTTCACACACGGTGCTATTTATAACAGTCAAAAACAGGGAACAACCCAAGTGCCCATCAACTGAAATGGATTAACAAATGTGCTTTATTCATACAATGGATTATTTTTCAGAAAAAAAAAAAAAAAGGAACAAAGTGATGCCCCCTGCTGCATCATGGCCAAACCTCAAAAACATGATGCTGAGTGAAAACCAGATGTAAAAGACTGAATATTGTATGAATCTATTTACATGACATGTCCAGAAAAGGCTATCCATAGAGCAGAAAGTGGATCAAAGGTCGCCAGAGACTGTGAGTGAGAATTGACTACATACAAGCCCAAGGGAACTTGGAAGTCTTCTAAACCTAGGTTATGCTGATTATTACGTGAATATATTATTAAAAACTCATCAAACTACACACCTAAAATGGTAGATTTCATGGCTTAAGAATTATAGTTTGGTAAATCTATTTTATCTATCTATCTATTATTTTTTCGTTAGCTTTTTTAGACTTCCTTAAAATATCAGTATAATTAACATACAGTGTGTGTTAGTTTCAGGTGTACAACAAGTGATTCAACAATTCTCCACGCTTAGAATGATAAGTGTATTCTTAATCCCCTTCTATTTCCCCCAGCCCCTCACCCTCCTCCCCCATGGCAACCACCTGTTTGTTCTCTATAGTTAAGAATCTGTTTCTTGGTTTGTCTCTTCTTTTTCTTTTGTTTTTGTTTCTTAAATTCCACATATGAATGAAATCCTATGTTATTTGTCTTCCTCTGACTGATTCATTCCATTTACCATTATATCCCCTAGATCCCTCTGTATTGTTGCAGAAGACAAGATCTCATTCTTTGTTGTGACTGAGTAATATTCCATTGTACGTATATGCCATTTCCTCTTTATCCATTCATCTGTTGATGGACGCTTGGGTTGCTTCCTTAATTTGGGCTATTTAAACAACGCTGCAATAAACATACAGGTGCATGTATGCCTTTGAATTACGGTTTTGTATTCTTTGGGTAAATAGTAGTGCATTTACAGGGTCGTATTGTAATTCTATTTTTAATTTTTAGAGGAAACTCCATACTGTTTTCCACATTGGCTGCAGCAGTTTGCATTCCCACCAACAGTTCAAGAGGGTTCCTTTGCCTCCAAATCTTGGTCAATACTTGTTATTTCTTGTGTTTTTGATTTTAGCCATTCTAACAGGTGTGAGGTGATATCTCATTGTGGTTTTGATTTGCATTTCCCTGAAGATGAGCGATGTTGAGCATCTTTTTATATATCTGTTGGCTATCTGTATGTCTTCTTTGGAAAAACATCCGTTCATGTCTTCTGATCATTTTTAATCAGATTACTTATTTTTTTGGTGTTGAGTTGTATAAGTTCTTTACAGATTTTGGATACTAACCCTCCATCAGATATGTCTTTTGAAAATATCTTCTCCCATTCATTAGGTTGCTTTTTAGTTTTATTATTTTATTGCATTTATTTTATTGATTGATTGACCTTACTATGCAGAAGCTCTTTATTTTGGTGTAGTCCCAATATTTATTATGGCTTTTATTTCCCTGGCCTCAGAAGACATATCTAGAAAGACGTTGCTACCACCAATGTCAGAGAAATTACTGTTTGTGCTCTCTTCCAGGATTTTTATCTTTTTAAGTCTCACATTTAACTTAAATCCAGTTTGAGTTTATTTTTGTATATGGTGTAAGAAAGTGGTCCAGTTTCACTCTTTCATGTAGTAGTTGTCCAGATTTCCCTGTGCCATTTGTTAATGAACTTCTTCCCATTATATACTCTTGCCTACTTTGTCGAAGATTAATTGACCATATGGGATTTCTATTCTGTTCTGTTGATCTACAAGTTGATTTTTGTGCCAGGAACATACTGTTTAGATTACTACAGCTTTGCAGTATACCTTGAAATCTGGGATTGTGATACTTCTAGTATTGCTCTGCTTTTTCAAGAGTGCTTTGGCTTCTCAAGGTCTTTTGTATTTCCATAGAAATTTTAGGATTATTTGTTCTATTTCTGTGAAAAATGATTTTGGTTTTTTTAATAAGGACTGCATTAAATCTACTGATTGCTGTAGGTAGTTCAGACATTTTAACAATATTTGTTCTTCCATTCCATGAGCATGGAATATCTTTCCATTTGCTTGTGTCAACTTTGATTTCTTCTATTAATGTTTTATAGTTTTCAGAGTACAGGTCTTTCACCTCTTTGATTAAGTTTATTCCTAAGTATTTTATTATTTTGGGTATAATTGTAAATAGATTGTTTTCTTAATTTCTCTTTCTGCTACTTCATTAATAGTGTATAGAAATGCAAAGGATTTCTGTATATTGATTTTATATCCTATGATCTTACTGAATTCATTTATCAGTTGTAGTAGTTTTTTTGGTGGAATCTTTAGGGTTTTCTAAATATAGTATTATATCATCTGCAAATAGTGAAAGCTTCACTTCTTCCTTACCAATTTGGATGTCCTTTATTTCTTTTTCTTGTTTGATTGCTGTGACTAAGACTTCCAGTAGTATGTCAAATAAAAATGGTAAGAGTGGACATTCTTATACTGTTTCTAATCTTAGGGGAAAATCTCTTGGTTTTTCCCCATTGAATATGATGTTTATTGTGGGTTTTTCATATATGGCCTTTATTATGTTGTAAACCTACTTGGTTGAAGATTTTTTATCATGAGTGGATGTTGTGCTTTGTCAAATTCTTTTTCTACATCTATTGAAATAATCATATGATTTTTATCTTTTCTCTTGCTGATGTAATGTATAATTGATTTGTGAATATAGAACCACCCTTGCATCTCAGAAATAAATCCCACCTGATTGTGGTGAATGATTTTTTTAATTTTTTATTTTTTATAAACATTTATTTTTATCCCCAGGGATACAGGTCTGTGAATCGCCAGGTTTACACACTTCACAGCACTCACCATAGCACATACCCTCCCCAATGTCCATAACCCTACCCCCCTTCTTCCAACCTCTCTCCCCCCAGCAACCCTCAGTTTGTTTTGAATGATTTTTTAATGTATTTTTTGATTTGGCTTGCTAATATTCTGTTGAGAATTTTTGCATCTATGCTTGTTAAGGATATTGGCCTGTAGGTCTCTTTTTTCATTGTGGCTTTATCTGGTTTTAGTATCAGAATAATGCTGGCCTCAGAGAATGAATTTGGAAGATTTCTTTTCTTTTCCATTTTTTGGAATAGTTAGAGAAGAATAGGTCTTAACTCTTCTTTAAATGTTTGGTCAAATTCACCCTGAAGCTGTCTGGTCCTGGAGTTTTGTTTGTGGGGAGTGTTTTGGTTACTGATTTAATTTCATTGCTGGTAATTGGTCTGTTCAAATTTTCTATTTCTTCCTAATTCAGTTTAGGAATATATTCATTAATTCAGTCTAGGAATATATCCATTTCTTCTAGATTGTCCAATTTGTTGGAATGTAATTTTTTTTACATATAATTCTTTGTATTTCTGTAGTGTCAGTTGTTTCCTCTCTTTCATTTCTAAGTTTGCTTATTTGAATTCTCTCTCTCTCTCTCTCTTTTCTTCTTGAACGTGGCTAAATGTTTATCACTTTTGTTAATATTTTTAAAGAACCAGATCCTGGTTTCATCGATCTGTTCTAGTGTGGTTTTTTGTTTGTTTGTTTTACTTTTTATTTCATTTCTTTCTGCTCTAATTTTTATTCTTTCCTTCCAGAATGTGTAGAGATGGTTGGGGGTGGGGGTTTGGAAGGGCAGCATTTTAAATCCTAGGGAGGCTGGTCTAGTAAGTGTTACATTTTATTTTAAGAGCAGAGAGGCTTAGATACCTTTGGAAGCCTTTACCCATTAGGGATGTAATCAACCTCTTCCTTTTTTTAGCTTCTTCCCTGAAGTAATTGAAGCTCCTTCTCATAGTTACATGAGTCCAAAAGGACAATATCTCAGGGAGAGAAATCTCTGCTCATGAACCAGTTATTCTTAGCCATTTCTAGCAATGACTGAGTTTGAACAGAGGCTAGTCTTCCCTGTGTTTTGACGAAGACTAGCTTTCTAAAAGGGTATCCTTCTAATATTTTTTTGTTTAAGGAAAACCCAATATCTGAGTTGCTTTCTCAGGAGCTATGATGGGGTTGATCTTTCATGAACCTTTGAACAAAAGTAGTCTGAACTACAACTTCTGAACTGTTAAGAAGCATTTCCTTAACAACACATTGGAAATAGTTGAAGAAATTCAATGTAAAACAACTTGGCATTGTTTGTAAATAAATAGCTGACCTATCACCAAGAGTTTCAAGAAAAATGGATTATATATAGGGCATATTTTCATATTAATATCCCCTATTATGAAAAATAGCACTACATATTAGCTCCTTTATTACTGGCTTATTTCATGCAATCATTGAAGTCATACATACTTTATAATTACCTTATATCCTGACCAGAAAAAAGAAAAAAAAAAACCTTGAATTTATAGCTAGAAGACAGAAAAAGTTTGGTGCTTGTCTCATCATCCAAACTCATTTTTTGAGCAAGGATATGTGTCTTGTTTAGGTGAAAATACCCATTAATTTTTCTGAGATGTCAGAATGCTATGGAACACAATCATAGTAGGCAGTGAATTCCTGTCTTGTCCTTGTCTGGAAGGATCCAGGCTCTTCACCCCTCCTACTAATGAGTAACCAAGATAAAGGGATACCAGTGCAGCTGTATTTTTTAGTTTGTCATATCTAAATTTTGGCTCAAGCCATTTATTAGGAATTCAGCGACGACAATCTTGTGGTCTTACAATTCCTGGATGATCCCTGTAAGGTAAATTTGGAACGGATCCCTGCCATCTTCACTCATTGTCTTATCAGGTGACCAGTTCCAAAGTCTCAAGAGGTAATTGTTACTCTTTGACAGTGTCCTTTTTCTAAACAATTGATAAACTACCTTCATACCTAGAGAGAAAAAATATTACAAAATGGAAGGAAGTTGTCCTCACCATCCCACTTCTTTTCCCTTCATAAAGCCATGGAAAAGTCACGACTCTTCTTGATTTCTTCAAAAAACACGAGAAGTGTTTTAACCAGTTTAATAAGCAGGTCACCAAGGTGAATAGAATCTGATACCTTAGAAAAAGGTGCATTTAAAAATGTCTTTGAATATGTTGTCTCTCAGGTGACAAGAAAGCCCAATAGACATGAAACCTTAAAATTAACCAATTCAAATTAGAAAATGATTCTTTTCTTTAAGATTTTTTTTTTTTTTAGTATTTATTTGACAGAGAGAGAGAGAGCAAGCACAAGCAGGGGCAGAGGGAGAGGGAGAAGCAGACTTTTCACTGAGCCAAGAGCCTGATGGGGGACTCGATCCCAGGATCCTGAGATCATGACCTGAGCCGAAGGCAGACACTCAACCCACTGAGCCACCCAGGCGCCCCCCACAATGATTCTTTCCCTTAAATGGAAAGCTTCCAATAGATATTTGCCATTGAAAGTTACTTGAGTGAGGGGCTGGTTCCAAGGAAGCAGAGAAGGTTAGAGCCAAGATGAACAGAAGACAAGACATCTCCGCTCATTGAAGGTCAATTTGAAACAACGATGTGTTGCTTCTGAAACTAGACGCTAAACCATTAAGGGGGAAAACAGATCTGATTAATACAAACTGGTTTTGCTGTCACTATTTTATAAGAGGAGGCACATCCAAAACTTCTTCCTTTTTGTAATAGTATCTGCTACATTGCCTGTTGCCTCTCCCCCAACAACTGTTAATAGCTTGGTCCCAGGAAAAGCAATCCTATATTTCTAGCTTGTGTGGTGGGACCGGTTGCCTAGCATTGCAGTAAATTTTACAAAACAGTTGGCAGAAGGATCAGACTAGCTTGGCTAAATGAATTAAGCAATCACGTAGGACTGCAGGGCCGAGTAGGAGGAATGTCCAAATTATAGCACTTGATATCCCCTCCTCACAGCCCGGCTTCCCCCGGCATATGCTTTGGCTGAGCAGGCGGTAATTTGATATTAAACAAGGTTCTTATTAAGTAGATACAGTGAAATAATGCTGCGTTTTTGTTGCATTAGTGGAGTTAAATGCATTTTATTAGCGCTCATTAGAAGGAGGGGAAACTTGGAGGTAAGGATTCATTAGCCAAAAGTGGCCCCTGGAAGGAAGATGGATTAAACTGGTGAGGCCTGGAGGGGATCCGGGCCACCCAGGCACATTCTCAAAGCGCGTCCTCTCTCCGCCAGGACTGAAATGTCTGAGAACAGCTTGGGGAAGAAATGTTAGGTCCAACGGCAGGTCAGCTGAAAATATGTGTTTCTTTCGAAAGCTGTTAATTTGACAAAAGGCAGAAGCCTCAGAAAGAGAGCACAGTTACAGTATAGGCTTCAGATTTAAAAGGAAGTCATTTACTTTAGGGATTTTTGGAGGGGAAATTCTACCAGTTATCCAAATTTGAAGGACATATCACAAACTCTGCTTTAGTTCTATTTTGTTGTTAGGAAAAACTAAACATACTCCATGCACATGCACACGCATGGACACACACTTATGCACACACATGCACACAGCAAGCACACACAGATTGGGTAGAAACATCTTGTACATACACTAAACTTTATTTCTTGAGCTTCCCATTAGGAATTCCCACCACATAAGAAGAAAATCTTGACAGGTTAGCCGATCTGAGGCTCACTCAACTCAACCATGCCTGAGGTGTCTGTTCTAAATGATTTCACACATAGGATCTTACACAGTTGGCCCTTGGACAATATGGAATTCAGGGTATTGACCACCTGGGCAGTCAAAAATATGCATATAACTTGACTCCCCTCCAGCTTACCTACTAATAGCCTACTGTTGACCAGATGCCTGACCGATAGCATAAATAGTTAATGAACACATATTTTGTATGCTGTATGTATTATACACTGTACTCTTACAATAAAGGAAGCAAAAGAAAAGAAATGGCATTCAGAAAATTGTAAGGAAGAGGAAATACATTTAGAGCACTTTACATGCATTTGTTGAAAAAAAAAATCTGTGTTTAAGCAGACCTGCTCAGTCCAAACTTAAATTATTCGGAGGTCAACTGTACTTTCTTCTGTTTTCAGTAATACTGGGTTTAGGGCTGGGTCCTAGGGGAGTTCAGTGTGATGTTGGCACACACACACACACACACACACACACACACACATCATTGCTCTGAAGTAAAAGTTTCCCCCAAAGTATAATGAATATGATGAAACTATTCTTGATTAAACTTCACCAAACATAATTTTGAGCTAAAGGACTAAGTGATAGTACATCTTATGTACTATGGCCATTTTTTGATGCACATTCAGCTTCTAGCCTCTTATTAACTCTTACTACTTCTCTGCCCCCCAATTTCTGTCTCCTGAGTTCTAGCCTCCCATTTCCCACCATCTGCTGGAGGTTGACCACTGGCTGTTCTGTGAAACTAGTATGTTCCAAACCAAATCCATCATCAGTCCTCCAAAGGTCGTCCTAGTCTTCCATTGTTCCTCAGTCAATGGCGCCCACCATCTCTGCAGTCATTCAGGGTTGCACCTCAGCCTCGTATTTTTTCTTACATTTCACATTCAGTCCGCCTGCTAGTCCTCTAGACTGGACCTCTGCAGCCCACTGACATTTATCCTCTCTTCTCCATTCTAGTTTTACATGTCAGATTTTCATCAGTTGCCATTTGGACTATCATCATGGCCTTGACAATGGAGAAGTCTCCATTTCCACCACTCCTCCATTACACCCCACCTTGTACACAGACGCCAGATTAATCTTCTGGGAGCACAGCTCCAAACAGACAGGTTTTCTTGCCTAAAACCTTCAGTGGGTTTCTGTTGTCTCAACCTGTAAAATGAGCATGCTGTGATCTATCACAGAGTTGCAAAGTTCAAGCACGATAATGTATCAAGTCCTCCACCCAGTGGTTATCACACAGTGAGAGCTCAGTAAGAGTGGCTGTTGTCTGTCCCTTTCAGTTTGGCCAAACTGAACTGTTTACTGCTTGCCATAGATGCCACCATGATTTACTGTTCTTTTCCTGTTCTCATTCAGTTCCCTTGGCCTGGAGTACACTGCCCTCACCTACCCAAATTTAAATTCTATTCACGCTCTGAGACTGAAATGCAGTTAAGCTTTCGTTATCCTTTTGGATGGAAAGGATTCCTCTCTACACTCAACAAGGATAGCACTTTGGTGATAGTTCCTTAATTATTTTTGTCATTTTCTTATCAGTTTGCTAAATGCTAAAATTTAAGGACAGGATTTACATCTAATTGATTTTGATATCTCTTCTCTCATGACTTCTAACTGTACTACAGAACCCCGCCCCCTCCAGGAATCTGCACTTGCCTCTGCTCTCCCCCTGCATGCTATGTCTGTGCAGGCCCAGAGCAGTGAAACCTGAAATGAAATGGTTTGTATTTGACAGAGTGGCACTTCATGCTCAGACGCTCACGCTAATGTGCACAAGTCAAGTGGACATTTTCTTCCTTTTCTGTCAACTTATCTTAGCAGCTCAATATCAACAGCCAAGTTTCCCTTGTATTATTGTAAAAAGTATATTTTGGTTCCTGCTTTCTTATTCTACTCCTTGTCCTTGGCCTTCTTTTTCTCCTCCTCCTGTTCTTCTTCTTCTTCTCCTCCTCTTCTTCCTCCTTCTTCTTCTTCTTCTTCATACATGAAGCGATAGTTCTAAAAGTCAATGTGTTTTTCACATCCACTTTTGTCCCCATTAAGTCCCTTGCACTTGGGCAGGCACTAGCCATATCCTCTGTGCCTGCTACATATAACTCGGGCACCTCATATAGCCCCTTACTCATGGAGGTGTTCAGACCGTGTTTATTGAATAATAAACATAATTTTTTTCAATCACGATCTTTAATCTTATAAATCTTGATCCTGTAAGTTTACTTTTGCTATTTTAGTTTAAGAATACAATGACTGATTTGTACTAATAAAATAGTTATAAAACAGAAGGAGATGACTTGAAAATGGAACATTGGGAATGGTTACATAAACTCTAGGAGAAGCAGAAGTGATGGAAATGGAAGGAACACCAAGAAGCTATATGCCCTGAGTGGTGACTATGGAAGGGGCCCTGCTTCTGATTTTTTTTTTTTTTAAGATTTTATTTATTTGACAGACAGAGATCACAAGCAGACAGAGAGGCAGGCAGAGAGAGAGAGGAGGAAGCAGGCTCCCTGAGAAGCAGAGAGCCCGATGCGGGGCTCGATCCCAGAACCCTGGGATCATGACCTAAGCTGAAGGCAGAGGCTTTAACCCACTGAGCCACCCAGGCGCACCCCTGCTTCTGATTTTAATGAACCTCCAAAGTGTCTGCAATAAGTCTGCCTGTTACACAGCCAAGAAAACTAAAGTTTGAGAGTTTAAATCATTTGAGAAGGAAATAAACTCATTTCAATGATAAAAGAATTAACATGTGGCTAATATGATGATGCCAGAATACTAATACCTTGTGCAGATCATTAGTGCCTTTTGTCAGATGATAGGATTTTGAGCTACTTAGTTTTTAATTA
This sequence comes from Mustela putorius furo, assembly GCF_011764305.1. NCBI lineage: Eukaryota > Metazoa > Chordata > Mammalia > Carnivora > Mustelidae > Mustela > Mustela putorius. Next base: position 19,814,586 of record NW_025421402.1, on the reverse strand, counting down.
TTACTATTATTGCTGCTGTTGTTATCACCATATTATCACTGTTGCTATCATGACTATTGTTATCATGACTGTCAATATTATTGTTGTTGCCTGATTATTTGCTTTGTTATATTTCTAAATTTGTATGAGATTTGTGTTCTCATTTTGAAAAAAGAAAAATAGAGCACTTTTGGATTTGTCATTATGGGTGCTTTTAATTAAAGAAAACGAAAAAGTAAGGAGCATTGATGCATTTTTGGTGTCTTCCTGAGTCACTAGAAGCCAGAAGTTTGGTTGAGCTGGGAAAAGGGTCAAAAGAGTTCTGGTCCTGAGGCTGACTCTTCTCTAGAACAGCCCAGGGTTGTGCCTGCAGGATGTGTCTTTCTGTGACTTTCTGCACAGTAGTTTCTGGCCAGAGCACTGACAGCTTCCCTGCCCACAGCCCCAGGGCTCTCAGAGCTGGTGCAGAGAGTTCTGCCCACTCTTTCCAGGCAGCTGACAGGTCAGAAGACATTCCCTCACCTTCCTCAGGGCTCCTTCAGCTCTTCCTCCTGACAAGGCAGCCGTAACCTGCATCCCTTGTGGAGAACAATGTTATACCAGACTGAGGTATAGCAGCCCTGAGAATGATCAGGTTAGACAGCTCAGAGCCTGTTCCAAACTTCAGAGAGTCAGGTCCATTGATAAGTCAGGGGGAGGGGGAGGGAGGTTGGTGGGAAAGGACCATCAGCTATAATCTTTCAGGGAGGAGTGGAATTTGCTATGCACCTCAAAGAAACCTGGAGACCACAGGGACAAGGCATAGGTGCTATAACAAACTGGGACATCTTTCACTACTATTTGTTTCAAATGCACAACTTAGAAGAAAATAAGTTCTACAAGTCCTCAGGAGGAAGTTCCCACACTGAAAAAGAATAAACCAAAGACTGAGTAGTGAAAAACTCTGCAGGTCAACTTATAAAGCCCTCAAGCCTTAACCCTTCCACATAGATACCAATGATGGGTTTTTCCAGAGGACTTGAAAAATAAAGAGCTTAGGACACTAAGAAGACCTTCCTGAAATTTGAGCATTTTGAAGAGCACAGAAATGAAGCCTGGTCAGGTTTCTCACTTGGAGAAAGTTGCATCTTCAAGTCACTTCAATCACAGGATTCTAAGAAAGATGCTGTAGATGTCTCCCTTTCCCAGGACTGGAGAAAAATTCTATAAAATGGGTCAAACAAACAATCTGAACATAAAATTATTCCACTTAAAATAGCATCAAAAAGAATAAAATACGTAGGGGTAAACTTAACTAAGGAAGTGGAAGACTTGTACAATCCTGAAAACTACAAAATAATGATAAAATAAATCAAAGGCACAAACAAATGAAGACATCCTGTGCTCATGGATTGGAAGACTTAATGTTGTTAAATGTCCACACTACCCAAAGCTACCTAGGGATTCAAAATATAACCCTTTTCAAAATCCCAATGGCATTTGTTAGCAGAAGAAAAGGAAATGATCCTAAAATTCATATGATACCACAAAGGACCTCTTGGAGCTGAAACAGTCTTGAGAAAGAACAAAGCTGGAAATCTCATACTTTCTGACTTCATAGCACATTGCAGAGCTAGAAAAATTAGAACAGTATGGTATTGGTATAAAAACAGACATGTAGACCAATGGAGCAGAATAAAGAACACAGAAATAAATCCATACATATATGGTCAAGTGATCTTTGATAATGATACCAAGAATACATAATAGAAAAAGGATAGTCTCCAAAAATGCTGCCAGGAAAACTGGATATCCTCAAGCAAAAGGATGAAATTAGGTCTTATCTTACACCATACACAAAAATCAAAATGGGTTTAAAGACTTAAACATAAGACCTATAAAACTCCTAAAAGAAAATGTAAGGGGAAAATATTCTTAACATTGGTCTTGGCAATTATTTCTTGAATGTGATGTCAAAAGCACAGAGCAGGAAAAAAGCAAAAGAAAAGACAAGGGGAACTATATCAAACTAAAGCCTTCTGAACACCAAAGGAAAGAATCAACAGTGTAAAAAGACAACCTACAGAGTGGGAAGAAATACTTGTAAACCATACATCTGATATGGGCTTGATACTCGAAATACAACTCAATAGAAGAGAAAAAAAAAAACAATAGAAAAAAAACAAAACAAAACAAAAATAAAACAAAAACTAATAACTTGATTTATTATTATTTTTAAAGATTTTACTTATTTATTTGACAGAGAGAGAGACAGAGAGAGAGAGCACACAAGCAGGAGGAGTGGGAGAGGGAGAAGCAGACCCTTCACTAAGCAGGGAGCTCCATGTGGGGCTCAATCCCAGGACCCTGGGATCATGACCCAAGCCAAAGGCAGACGCTTAATGACTGAGTCACCCAGGCACCCCAAATAACTTGATTTAAACAAATGGGCAAGGGGCACCTTGGTGACTCAGTCGGTTAAGTGTCCAACTCTTGGTTTTGGCTCAGGTCATGATCTCAGGGTCGTGGGATCGAACCTCAACTCAGTCTTCATGCTTAGTGTGGAGTCCGCTTGTCCCTCCCCCTCTGCTCCTCCCCTGCTCACGCTCTCTCTCTCTCTCTCTCCCCCCGTCTAAAATAAATAGATAAGGGGCGCCTGGGTGGCTCAGTGGGTTAAGCCGCTGCCTTTGGCTCAGGTCATGATCTCAGAGTCCTGGGATCGAGTCCCGCATCGGGCTCTCTGCTCAGCGGGGAGCCTGCTTCCGCCTCTCCCTCTGCCTGCCTCTCTGCCTGCTTGTGATCTCTCTCTCTGTCAAATAAATAAATAAAATATTTTAAAAAAATAAATAAAATAAAATAAAATAAATAGATAAAATTTTTAAAACAACAAGTGGGCAAAGGACTTGAGTAGACATTTTATCAAACATGTACAAATGGCTAATAGGTATATGAAAAATGTTAAACATTACAAATCATCAGGAAATGCAAGTCAAAACACAATGAAATATCATCACCTCATACCTGTTAGGAAAGGCATTAGAAAAACAAAACAAAGCAAAGAAAAACCAAACATAAAAAAAAACTGAAAATAACAAGTATTCATGAAGATATGGAGAAATTAGAACTCTAATGCAACGTCAGTAGAACTGTAAATGCAACCACTGTGGAAAACAATTTGGAGGTTCCTCAAAAAACTAAAAATAGAACTACCATATAACCCAGCAATTCCACTTCTGGGTATTTACCCCAAAGAATAAAGAGATAGTTGAGCCCATGTTCATTGCAGCATTATTCACAAAAGTGAAGAGGTGGAAACAATCAAATGGATACTTGTGTTGGAATATTATTCAGCCATAAAAAAGAGGGAACGTCAGTCACATGTTACAATGTGGATGAAACGGGAGGACATCATGCTAAGTGAAATAAGCCAGTCACAGGAGGGCATGATTTCACTTACATAAGATTTCTGAAAGAGCAAAATTCATCAAAGCACGAAGTGGAGTGGTGGTTGTGGAGGCAAGGGACAGGGGGAGATGGGGAATAGTTCAATGGGTACAGAGTTTCGATTGTCATGCAAGATGAAAAAGTTCTATGTATCTACTTTAAGACAATGTGCATATAGTTAACTATACTGGGCACTTAATATTTTTAAGAAGATAAATTTCATGTTTTAGATTTTTTACTCCCCCTCCCCACCCCCCCAAAAAAAGGCAGAGGACCACCTGCCTGCAGCCATGAGTGTGACATTCAATTTTTCAGGTGTTCAAGAAATGCAACTCTGGCAACATTTCCTATAATTATACCAAATTTGTCTTTTCATTTCCTATCTGCCCAGGAACAGAAGGATGATCTCAGCCAATTCAGAAGTCGTCTTCACTCCTGAAGTAGTAGCCACATAACCGAGCTGTCAAGGAAGAGGAGGTGTGCATAGAGTGTGGAGTACTTATTAGTTATATCGTATATTAGCACTTACTTTAAAATAGATCATTATCAGCATTTCTGTGGGAGAAGTAACAGTGGGATTATGATCTAGCTCTCTTTCAGTCTCTGCCAGCATGTCGCCTTTCCTGTGCCAAAGACAAGTTGCTTGTTCCCTCGACCTCTGAGCAAACCAGCCTGGGACATCTGGCTCCTCCTGCTGTTGGCTGTTGTCTTAGATTTTTGGCTGGAGAGATTTCACATTGTTACATAAAGACTGCTGTGTCTTAAAAAAAAAAAACCAGATTCCATAATCTGTATGATCTAGGAGGAAGGTGATTAGGTCATGGGGAACTCTTTTCTGAAGGAGCAGTACTTTTAAGATGTGAACTTACTTCAGACCTTGAAGCTGCATGGTTTATGTACTGACATGCTTTACAGGACTCCGACCTACTTCTTCCCCTCGTAGAGCCACCCATGGGGTTTACATGGAATGGACCCCACTTCCAGAACCATAAACTCTGACTGGCCTATGGGGTAAGCGCTGGTTACTGTAATTAGTTCAGGAGCAGGCATGAAACCTAAGTTGGTTCATGGCCTAAACGAAGACCAGGGTTTCGGTTTAATAGTGGAGAAAAGGGAGGTCTTCTATCCTCATGTATGTGAACAGGGATGTAGGGGAAACCTGGTTTGCTAGAGGCAGACATATGCTAAGCACAAACAAACTTGACCTTCTTTTGTAAATTTCAGAATTTTCTAACTCCATGCAACCAGAGCTATGAAAGAAATGCTGTGACCTTGGTGACGGGAGTGAAGCCCCAAGTCAAACCTCACCTGAAACACTCTTTGCACTGGACCTCTGTTTATAAGAGCCAGTAAATGACCATTAATTCTTAAGTCTGGTTGAGTTAGGTTATCTGTCACCTCCACAAAGAAGCATTAAAACAGATAGAGAACCTGTGTCGATCCCCTACTTTAATGATCTCTCTTCTTCCCCAAACTCTTGGAGCCCTGGCAGAAAGGCGTTTTTCTTCCAGGAAAATTTGCATCTGATTCAGTTGGATCCCTGGTGGCACTGCTAGCCCTGGGCCACTTTCAATTTTATAGATTGAGGATCTTGGGGTCTTCCCAGTGATCTGGGCTTCTGGGCTGAAAATCCACAGGACAGCAGGACAGAGGAACTTCTGGTTCACATTCAGCCCCAGAACTCCAGTGGAGCATGGAACCATCTACTTAGACATGATTTGTATGGAGAGACCATCAAAAACAATTTCAACGTTCCTCCCCCTCTAGCTTCTTCAAGATGTCAGCAAAAGGTTTCCTGTCTTTCTGGTAGACGCACAGAACTGGTGACTGCTTTAAAGGACTCCAGGGGATCTCATGTTCAATGGCTCCTCTGCCAAGCTGCAAACCGGGATGTGAAGCAAGAGTTGATGGAGGAGAAAAAGGGCAATCGGGGAGTACATTTGACCTTGAACAACACAGGCGTTAGCGGTGCTGACCCTGTGCAATTGCAAATCTATATATAACTTTTGATTCCCTCAACACTTGACTAATAATAACCTCCTGCTGAGCAGAAGCATTACTAGTAACATAAACCGTTGATTAACACGTATTCTGTATGCTATATGTATTGTATATTGCATTCTTGCAAAAAAGCAACTTAGAGGACAGAAAATAGTATTAGCATCATGAGAAAAAGAAGATATATCACAGTACTACACTGTATTTATTGAAAACGACACATTCGCTCAGTGGACTTGCACAGATCAGCTAGATCCAGATTAACAATATCCAGCCTGTAACAGGTTGCCACATAATTAATTCAATCAATCAATTAATTAATTAATTAATCTTGCCTCCTTTTGGTTACATCATTCGCTGGTTGGGGATTTCCTAATAATTAAAAACACAATCAGGATACTGTTACACATTAGAAGGGAGTTTAAAGATCATCTAAGTCAGTAGTTCTAATTCCATGTTCTTTTCCTTAGGAGTGAAGCCCTGTCCTGGAGCAGTTGTTCCATGGAAACTCAATGTAGGGAATGGAGCAGAAGACCATGAGGGAGGGAGAGCAAGGGACCCTGCTGCCACTCACCCGGTCCGACCCATTTCCGTGACATTACCAGACTCCTTTGCTACCCACATATCTCCCCTCGGTCCCTCCTCTTTCAGTACACACCCTCCTCCCTGACAGCTTCTGGTATGTGTATGTCTTTTCCTGAGGGCTTCCCCTGGTTGCTGAAACCTACTCTGTCTAGGGCACAGTGGGCAAGCTGTGTTGGGGACCCCACACACCTCTGGAAAGCAGCCCTCAACCTATAAATTTCCAGCTAGCTCACCCCTCTGAAGGGAGAATTCTGATGCTTACGTACTCCAAGTGTGGCCCATGGATGTCTGAAGACACCCTCAGGAAACCACTGTCATCATCATTTAAGAATGTTACTTGACTTTTTCACTGGATTGACCTTTGCACTCATAGTATAAGAACAACCAATGGTGGGAAATATGCCTTAACATGAATCAGGCAGTGGCACCTGTTAAAACAGTGTTCTAGCTACGCTAGCAGTCATTGTCTTCTTCACCATCTTCTACTGATGAGGGAAGAAAGCCAGTTTCACTTAAAATGTCCTGGGGGCACCTGGGAGGCTCAGTCAGTTAAGTGTCCGACTCTTAGTTTCAGCTTAGGTCACCATCTGAGGGTCATGACTTTGAGCTATGCATCAGGCTCTGTGCTCAGCAGAGAGTCTGCTGGAGATTTCCTCCCTGTCCCTCCCCAAACTCATGCTCGCTCTCTCTCTCTCTCTCTCTCAATAAATACATAGACCTTTAAAAAATAAATTAAGTGTCCTGGATGAAGCAGTAAGAAAAAAATAATAAAAATAACTACATTTTATTAAATACTGACCCTCAAAAGTAAGTCCTTTTAATATCTATATAAAAAAATGAAAACTACATAAACAACAATCGTGCTTGGTCCTGAAGTATGGCGGTTACTTCAACAAGAAGGATTGCATTGAAAGAAGGAACTACTCTTTTCAGACTTAGGTACTTGGCAGACATTTTCTGAAAATGAATGAAATAAGCTGTGACTTCAAAGAAAGCACTGACAGTATTTGTTGGCAATAATAAAATCTGAGGTTTCAGGAGAAAATTCAAATTTTTGAAGGCTTATATCCACCGCTGTGAGCTTGATGACTTCCCAATGCTTAACTGCTTTTCTGATGATACAAATGGAGATTAGAGAGTGTGCGAATTTTTGAAGTCGTATAATGAAATATGTTAGCGTTGAGAATGACTAACTCAGTGAATCACTAATTTTCATATGACCAAAACATGATCAAAATCAAGTATGAGTAAAGGATTTGTTCAAAGTGTAGGATTAAAAAATAGATTTCAATTAAATAGAGTACAAAAAGTTCACAGATGTGATTTCAAATTTCTCATTGAAACCAACTTTAAAGAAATGATCAATTATCAAGATTTCATGTAATGTCAAAAAAGAATGCATGTAATTATCTGAGAATATAGATAATTATAGACATACTTAAAATATTCTTTCCAATGACATATCTTCTTAAGGAGGCAGAAGTACTCCAAAAACATACAGATGGAATGTAGAAGCACATATGAGAATCCGCTTGTTCTCTATTAAACCAGCTATTGAAGAGATTTGTAAAAATTATGTAATATAATCTCATCCTTCCTACATCATGTTTTTGCATTGAAAAATATAATGGCTTTTGATAAAATATTTGCCATTTAGTTAACATGTAACGGGTTTACTCTTTTTTTTTTTTTTAATTAACAAATAAGTGTCTAAGTTTTTTCTCAGTTTTTATTGCTAATAAATACTTTCAGATATAACCCATGTAAGGAATAGTCCCTCGGGGTCCTCAATAATTACTATGTCAGTAATGCTGTCCTGTGGTTAAAATGTTTGAAAACTACTGTTGCTTACTGTTTCTGAGATTCCCAGGGACATTTATCTCAAACTGCTCACGGAGGTAATTTTCCTGATAACACACATTTTCTGGACTTAATTCACTTCCCTGTCTCACTTCTCTATTCCCAGGCCACAGTTCCTGGGATCACCTTTCAAATAAACACCTTATGTGCAAATTCTTATCTTAGGATCCATTTCTGGGGAAATCAAATGAAAAGTCCCTTCCTTAGAATCCTTGGGGGTTTTTTTGGACATCCTTTCACAGCAAAGGAGTTTTAACTCTTTTACTCCACAAAGGGGACACTGAATATGGGAGATAAAATATATTGTAACAATCAAGGAAACACCAAAGAGTTTATCTGAGTCTACTGTTCCTATCATTTTCATCACCCATTGCCTTCTGAGAGTTCCTCGTCCTACATATCTGCTCATTATTTTCATGTCACGGGTACTGGTTTTCGTATTTGTCTCTGTATTTGAAGTGTCTTTTACCATTGTATCCTTGGGATACAATGTATCATTGTATCCTTCCTTCTGCTTACAACCCTTGTTTTATCATTGATTCTGAGGGCTGAGCACTCTGGTAGCTGGGAGGGGTCAGAGGACACAGAGATGGCTAAAAGATCCCCTCACCTTTCAAAGAGCTAAATGTCTTATATTCATTCTGTCATACAAAATGCCTGTGGTACTAGGTTCTTAGGTGAATTTCATCATTGGATTCTTTGTTTTTCCCTATTGACTGAAACCTGCTTCCAGGTAGATTTTTGAGGATCACTCCAAGGGACTCTGTGAACCAGGGGAACAGAGAAAACCATAGCCAACCTTGGTTTTCTTTGTTTCTTGGGATTTTCTGCATTGCTCCTTGTGGACACCTTGCAGCGAATGTGGGCTAATCTCTGGTTCTATGTCAGTGTGTGTCCTTCAGGCACTTTGCAAGTGTGGAGCTCGGATTCTCGCCAAGGGCTCTGACTCCAGAGACCAGGCTGCTGTCCTTTCGCTGGGAGAATTAGCCAGAGTCACGAGCCTCGCCCCAGTCACGTTTATTCTTAGAGTCTGAGCAACAAAACTGATACTTTTGTCAGGTGTTGGAGAAATGTTGCTCTCTACGTCTGAGTAGTTTGACAGCTCAGTTCAAATGGGCAGGTTAGATCTGATTGGAAGATTTTTTATAAAGCCAAATATTTATGCACTGGAATTATTCACTACTAATAAGACAGCACTATAATACTTGTGTCAACTGTACGAAGAGGAAAAATTGCTCTTTAATTAAAAAAAATGTGAACCCTGTCAACTTTCTTTGGAATCAGTATTTTAAAACTGATCTGGGACACAAAATTTTGTGTAGCATTAACGTGTTGGAAACAAATGCAGTCTCTTTTTTTGAGACTCTTCTTGGAAGCCAAAAATTTTATGTGTTCGAGGAAGGTTTATATTATACTCGGGGGTTTACAATGGGCTTCATTGGTACACCAACCCCAGTGGTAGACCTCTTTTTTTTTTTTTTCCTTATGAGTTCAGATTTTATATTGAGGAAATAATGTACAATAATTACAAACTTCTGAGATTCTTGTTTGAAACCTATGGATGGACACTAATTCTAAAGAATCAGAGCATTTTATTTCCAAAAAATGTCTTAAGACAAGTTTTTTGTTTTTTTTGTTTTTTTGTTTTGTTTTCCTGGTGAAAAAACCAACCAGGTCAGCACAACCCTTTGAGCATCTCCCTGTGACATGCTGTGCTGAGTGTAGTTAGAGCTACTAATGGGAACATTCGTGAATAGACAACATGACCTGAGAACCAAGTTGCCTTGGGAATGGGGACATACCGCAAACACGATGCTAGAATTGAGATTATGTGGTATTCATTGTTTGGTTTAAGTGGCAATACTTCAGGTTTGGTTTGGACAAAATCCTCAAAATGACAATTCTGGTTCCAAGTTTAACTGAGGACTTAATTTATTTTAATTACTTTCTAGCACCCTATTTATTTTTTTTCCTTCTGATTGCAGGTTAAATACTCATTCAGTCAGTCTTTTCATAGTTTTAGTAACTTTCAGGTGCCAAGCATGAGTGAACTCTGGGAATACTAATCAATGCATGACAAGGTCCTTGCATCAAAATATTTCCAAATTTACTTATAAATTTAGTGAATGCGGGCTTGTGGGAAAAAAATATTAGATTTTAAAAAACCAAACAAAGGAAGCTTTTAAAAATAATCTTGTCTCAAGTACCTTTTATTGCATAATATGTCATCCTGCTAGGACCACTGAGAGGTCACCCATAGAGCTGGACTATTGGTTCTGGCTCATAGAAGTTTAGCTGGGCTTATGGGTCAAAGACCTCAGTTATTCTCCACGTGGGTCTCTCCAAGGACTATGGTGCTTCCTCACAGCATAGAAGCTAGTTTCTACAAGGCAGGAAATTGACACTGACAGTTAAGATTTGGATCCAGAGGTCCCCAAATATTATTTCTGTAACATTCTGTTGGTCAAAGCCAATCACGAATCTGGCTCAGAATTCAAAGGCCTGTGTATACACAAAAGAGAAGAATTGCTAGGAGACACCTTTATAGGCTAGAAGCTACACAACCATTACATTAAGGAGTGGGATGTGTGCTGGACTTCAAACCCTCCACATCTGTAAGGACTCTTATGATTATGTTGGATTCACTAGGATAATTGAGGGATCCACCTGTCTCTGGGTCCCTAGTGTTAATCAGGTCCGTAAAGTCCCTTTTGCTATGACAGGTAACATATCAGCAGGTTCTGGAATTAGTCTGTGGGGATCTTTGGGGAAGCTGGTATTCTAACACTGGCCATTACATTAGTATACTTCCCTTAAAATAGCATCGACCAAATTTATAGATGTGGCTCATATATACAATCTATACAATACCCAGTTTCAGAAAGTATCAATACCTACGATTAACATTGACATGGATGGAACTGGAGGGGATTTTGCTCTGTGAAATAAGTCAAGTGGAGAAAGACAATTATCATATTGTTTCACTTACATGTGGAGCATAAGGAATAGTGTGGAGGATATAGGGGTGGGGGGGAACTGAATGGGAAGAAATCAGAAAGGGAGACAACACATATGACATTTTTGACTCTGGGAAACAAACTGAGGGTTGTGGAAAGGCAGGTGGCAGTGGGGTGGGTTAAGTCTTTACGGTCGTTAAAGAGGGCACATGATATGATGAGCACTGGGTGATACACTCAACTAATGAATCTTTGAGCATTATAACAAAAACTAATGATGTACTTAACCTTGCCTAATTGAATTAAAAAAATATTTACTTATTTGAGAGAGATAGGGAGAGAGAAAGCATGAGCAGGAGGTAGAAGGAGAAGCAGACTTCCCACTGAGCAGAGAGCCTGACGTGGGGCTTGATCCCAGACCCAGGGAACATGACCTGGGTCATGGCAGATACCTGAAGGCAGATACCTAACCAACTGAGCAACCCAGATGCCCCTAAAGTGCCCCTAATATATACCTTAAATATATATGATTTTTGTCAGTTATGCCCAAATAAATCTGGAAAAAAAAATACACAAGATTTATTTTTCCATGATTTTCCGTAATGTTTGCCTAAGGCTCTTCCTGTTTCTTGCAATTATACAAATCTATGCATCTCAATTCTATTCTGTTTCAAGGTACAAACGACATCTGATTTCCTCCATGATGCTTCCCTCAAGCATTTTATCCTTCTTGGATCTTTTTCTTACTGAAACCGCTTTCATACTCCGTCAGATTTATCCTGTAATGGCCACTTCCGTTTCCCTGGGTCATTCTCTCCTTCCCCAGATTTGTCAGCCGCTGAAAGACGGAACATGTGCCCCACACACCACTCCATGCTGGCTCCTCTTCCTTCAGGTCTTGACTTGGTGAAAGCTTCTTTATGTTGGCTAATTGAACATTAACAAGTAAATATGTAAACTTTAAAAAAGCTTCTTTATTATATTCGTATTTAAGTCTGTTCTACAACATCAGTCTGTGTATTTTATTTATTATTATTATTATTATTATTATTATTATTATTATTTTGGAGATAGTGTGTGTGTGAAAGTGGGGTTGAGGGGCAGAGGGAGAGAGAGAGAGAGAATCTCAAGCAGGCTCTCAGTGATCTCATGACCCTGAGATTATGTCCTAAGCCCAAATCAAGAGTCAGAGGTTTTACTGACTGAGCCATCCAAGGGCCCCTGAAAGTGCTTTCTAAAATGTCCCTTAATTGTGTCACATTTCCATCCCAAACTTTGAACAATGTGTCCAATTAAAGACAAAACTCTGCTTTGGGTCCAGTACCCACCCTTCCTGTGGCTATAAGTTTGCTCTGGTAACTTGTAACATTGTCAGCACCCTAAATAATCTTCCGAAGGACACATTTTCTTTTGTACTCAAAAAAGACAGATGCATTTGTATGCTTTCCCCATCCTTTATTTACCTGAATCTTAGTCTTTTAGAACAAGCATCCATCTGATTAAGTATTAAGAATAAATATTTCTGTATGGCCCTCATTAATAAATAAGCCTTTAAAAACCTCACCAAACTCTCCTGTGAAGGACTTTACATAAAGTCACAGAAAATCTAAAGGATTTTTATAGATTTGATGTTTTGTTTCAGCTTTTATTTAATTTTTTGAGGACAATATCAAGAGATAAGCTCTCACCAGCATTTCAGATGTGGTTTTGTGCCTTTGTGCCTTGTGCTATTTAGTCAATTTTGGTCTTTGTTTGGGAAAATAATGCCAATGATGTTCTGTAAAAATAATAAATGCTAATTATGAAAGCTCAAGAAATGTTGAAAAGTACAAAGATGAAACATTTTGCCACCCCAAAACTACCATCATTAACAATGTTTGAATAGCATTTCAGGTATTCAAGTATCTCTTGACATAGAGAAAAAGTACAGGTGGACAGATGTTACAAAGATAGATGATAGATAGAAAGAAGGAAATATAAATAATTTCATTAAAATTGTATCAAAAATAACTATATTTAAGTCACCTTTATGAGGTATAATTATATACAATACAATTCACCAATTTCAAGTATTTTCAATGCTGTCTTTTCCTGATTTAATCAATAAAAATTTCTTTAATATCACAGAACTCTAGTTATTTCATTTATTTAGGTTTCGGTTCACACTGGAAGGGAGCACACTGTGCTGAAAGAACATAGAGCCAAGAGGCTGAAGTTTTAGTTCTAAAAGCCGAGTGGCTTTGAGCAAGTCGTCAAATTGCATGGACCCTCAGATCCTCAGTCATAAAATGCGGGCATTGGGCCAGGCGGTCACTGCTGTCTCCATCAGCTTCAGAGTCCACCCTACAGCCAATGAATGCGGGACAGAACAGGTGCGGCAGCAGCGGAAGTTACCCCGCCCCACAGGTAGATGGGGACTGGCCCTCCGGGGGCGGGGTAAGCACCTCCTGGTTTCTATCCAGTATTTCATTAACCAAGTCTTGCTTGGTTCCTTTATCTCTTCAGCAATCCCTTTCCCCATTTGTAAAATGAGGAACTTGGATTAAGTAAATAATACTCGCTATGCCGCTACCAAAATCTGCTTGGTTTTGAATTCGTGTTTTGAAAGATTCTACATATCCTAAGATTACACTTATTGAATAAGAATTACATCACTTTCCCACTTTAAAATAATTCCTGACCAACGTGGATATGTAAATCTTTTATCCTGGCTCTCACATATGTGCTAAGACCTAAATGTTCAGGGCCTTTGGGGACAAAGGCAGAGGCGGGACTGGTCACCTGAAGGTGAGCCTAAGGGGTCCTGGAAAAATGCACTGTTGTTTCTCATACTCCCCCCTACAGGTGGTGGGAGGAGCTACGTCTCTGATAAAAATAATGTAAAAAACGTTTTTTTTCAAGAAATTGTGCTTTCCAATTGTCGTGTGCACACTGCCAATTATGATCACTTTTGTTTTATTCCAATAATAAAAAGTAAATCCTGCCCGTGTAGGAAAGTGCCAGAATGACCACCACTCAGGTTGGCAACCTACAGAGATGAAGCCGGTGGGTCCTAAGAGAACCAACAGGGAGAGAGTCGAAGGGAAAGAAGGTCTGGCCAAAGGGAAATCGCCACATGTCCCATTCGTTCTTGGCCACCAGTTTGTAATTTCTCCATTAAAACCACGTTTTCAGCCACGGACAACTACTGTCGTTCTCCCCCTGGTAACCCTCAGTTTGTTTTGTGAGATTAAGCGTCTCTTATGGTTTGTCTCCCTTCTGATCCCATCTTGTTTCAGTTTTTCCTTCCCCTCCCCCTACACCCCCACCCTGCCTCTCACATTCCTCATATCAGAGAGATCATATGATCATTGTCTTTCTCTGATTGACATATTTCACTCAGCATAATACCCTCTAGTTCCACCCACGTTGTTGCAAATGGCAAGATTTCAGGGATTTTGATGGCTGCATAGTATTCCTCTGTGTGTGTGTGTGTGTGTGTGTGTGTGTGTATGTATACCACATCTTCTTTATCCATTCATCTGCTGATGGACATCTAGGTTCTTTTCATAGTTTGGTTGTTGTAGACATTGCTGCTATAAACATTCAGGTGCACGTGCCCCTTCGGATCACTACATTTGTATCTTTAGGGTAAATACCCAGTAGTTGGATTGCTGGGTCATAGGGTAGCTCTATTTCCAACTTTTTGAAGAACTTCCATGCTGTTTTCTAGAGTGACTGAACCAGCTTGCATTCCCACCAACAGTGTAGGAGGGTTCCCCTTTCTCCGCATCCTCTCTAACATCTGTTGCTTCCTGACTTGTTCATTTTAGCCATTCTGACTGGTGTGAGGTAGTATCTCATTGTGGTTTTGATTTGGATTTCCCTGGTGCGAGTGATGTGGAGCACTTTGTCCTGTGTCTGTTGGGGAAATGGCATGGTCTCTGGCAGGCAGGTACCCGCAGGTGACAGCGGGCACTTACTCTCTGTTGATGCAGATGTGTGGGTCAGGATGGAGGAGGCCGCATCACATTCATGTTGTGTCACCAAACACAACGCTCTTGCCTAAATATTTTTTAAAAACTTAGAATTGCCACAGGATGGAGTGTTGCACTGATTTATGTCTTACCTGAGGGCTTCTTGATAGAACGCTGAATGTATTTCAAGTATAATGAAAACACACTGACAGCACCCAAGGGCCCCTCTTGGTTTCTGTTCACTTGGCAGAACAGCTGCAGCAACCTGAGGCTCTTTGACTTTTCTCCCCTGCTCCTACTCTGCTCTTCATTGTTCTGAAAACAATTCCAGATCATGTCAGTCTTTTGCTCCCTGACCATCTGTGGCTCTCGATGACTATTTACAGACTCATGCTCATCCTCCAGAGCTAGGCACTCAAAGCCCTTTATTTGAGGCTCCAATTGCCTATTCAGTCATATTCTCTAGCTCTCCATAAATTGTTGGCCATAGGCAAACTGACATGCCGTGACTGTCACTATGGTCTACTACCTGCCTGCTGCATACCAGATGAGTTCCATACGGTGCCTTCAATACCTGCACAGACCTTGCAGAGTGTACCTGTCATTTTTGTGGCTAAGGCAACACATCAGAGTGTATAGAAGAGGATTTGAATCAATACCCTTTTTGCTTCTGCTTCACTCCTCAGGACTTTCTCATTGGCCATTGGCTTTTCTGCTTCTGAGCTTTTCCTTCTGCTCCTTGGCCTACATACTCAGTCCTGCTTTGGTCTTCTACTTGTTGAAATCCTGTTGGTTCTGCTCTCTGTACCTAGCCCCAGGCCCTAGAGACAGGAGGTGCTCAGTAACTAATGAATAGTTAGATGAAAATTTCCTACATCTCTGCTAAAACATCTTAAGATCGTAGGAGGCAGAGATGATGTCTTATTCCCCACAGTGCCCCCACACAGTAGAGAGTGGAGAAAGAATTTATTAAATAAACAAAGTCTGCATATCTCCTGGAGCAAAAGGTATACAGGGCCATGTACCTCATGGGGTTTCCAAGACCTCATGTCAGACATGTATGTTTAGGCAGTAGGAACACACGTGAGGCGGGAGAATATGAAAGTACACTGGAACATTTTGCCGGTTGGGTCAACTCCAATTTGGCAAACACAAGCCTACTGCTTTTTCTCTAGGGTTCCTTCTCCAGGCATCACTTATTAATGCTAATTAGTCAAGGGTGTGCTGTGATGCAGAACACTTGTGACCCGTAAGAATTAGAGAGGCTGTCGTTTCTCAGAAGACCCATGGGAGGCAGCAAGAGTAAGCTACAGGGAAGGATGGTGGGGGTGGGGGCAGAGAAACTCCTCTCCAAAGACTTGCACTGAAATAAGCACACGTAAAAATAAATCCACATATAAAACAACTGTACAAATGTTAACAGTATTTGCACAGCTGGGATTCTTTGCCTAAAATACTTAGCACTTACTTTAGCAAGCTCTCTTCTGAACAGGAATGATCTGACTGATCACAGAAGCTGAACCCTGGTAGAACTCTGACTTTGAACTTCACTTCTGCCCAGAGGTGAAGAAAAACACGACTTCCTATAAGCAAGGACCTCACTTGTCACAAACGTACAGCAGGCTCTAGCGAGTGACCTTTAATTCACAGATGAAGACACTGAGGTAGGGCTTAGTTTAGGAAATGGGACTCATAACATTCAGTGTATTTATATCTAGATTAGGACTCTGGATTTAGAACCCTGGAATACACCAACATTGTCTGTTGCCATGGCAGCACAAACACGCCTCTTGACTGAGTGCCCAGTCACTTATCATAGCGGGATTAGTGGTCTTCTAAAAGGATCTACATTCACACTGTTGGTATTTATTTCCTTTAGGTATTTAGAGGGTATGCAACGGTCTTTGGTTTCAAATACCAATGCCATAGGACATGACTAATCATTCTGACTCACTTTTAGGGACTTTCCCCTTGGAAATGCCTCCCAATGGCATGAGGATGGGCTGTGCACCCATTAGTGAAAATACATGCTTCATCTCCAAATGGCCATGAGGAAAGCTATGCTGATGAATATGCTCGCTAAATAAAGAACAATATCGTAAAGGTTTACAGTGATTAAAGCGTCATGCTGATGTCATCTTTCATTCTTTTATTTAATAAATATTTCATGATTGATGGGACTTCTAGTTACTAGACTACACCTGTGGAATTAGATACAGTCCATGTTTCAATAAGCCTGCTATCTAGCAGACACCATTCCTAGCAACAAATGG
The DNA here is from genome assembly GCF_011764305.1 of Mustela putorius furo. NCBI lineage: Eukaryota > Metazoa > Chordata > Mammalia > Carnivora > Mustelidae > Mustela > Mustela putorius. The sequence goes on along the minus strand of NW_025421402.1, from coordinate 19,797,555 downwards.
GATATCTCTTCACTTAATAACTTTTTGGTTAAAACAAAGGAGTCTTCAAAATTACCAAAAAAAATATACTTGGTAAAAAAAAAAAAAATGAAACAGTCAACACAACAATTATTCCTTCTTGGTCAAATTAAGAGGGCATTCTTTATGCTTACAGTTCCTGGGTGATCATGACCTTGAATTTGTTGGCGTAAGTCACTGACATCTCTTTTCTCCTTTCTGTCTCATTTCTTTGCCCAGGTTGTGAGCCCTGAGGGTCGGGGCCTCTGCCTGACTCATCTCTGTAATGGTTGTGCCCCCTGGTCGTATAGGCAGTGGTGGCTGAAGGAGGGTGTCATTAATTAAGTAAAGGTCAAGTTGACCACAAATTGGGAACACAAAATTCAAATGTGAGTGTACTGGCTTTGATTAGGATTTTGTTCTCTCTCTTTTTTTAAATTATTGGATACTAATAATGACTTTCCTTCTGTGGTGTTCGGTCATATGAATTTTAACCTACTTATAGGTTTGTAAATCTATACACTTATAAACTACCACCACCGCAGTAAGGATACAGAATGGTACCATTACCACCCCTCCATCAAATCTTCCATCTTTCTGTCCCTTGGTTTTCACACCCTCCCTCCACCAGCCCTGCACGTCCTGTGTCCATTGCTATACTGTTGTCTCTTAAGTCTGGCTTCTTTCACTCAGCATAATGTCTGAGACTCAGTCAAGTTCACACGTGTAACAACGTGTCAAGTGGTATACCACAGGCAGTTTATCCTTTCACCCTTGGAAGGACATTTAAGCTCTACAGTAAGTCTGACTATGAACATTCGTACACTAGTTTTCATGCAAACATAAGTTCTCAACCATCTAGTGAAAAAAACAAGGAATAGGTTTGCTGGGTCACATGGTAGGGCCATATTTAACTTTATAAGTAGTTGCCAAACCATTCTCCACAGTAGCTGTACCATTTCTCAGTCCCACCAGCAATAAACATAAGTTTAAGTTACTCCACATCCTAGCCAACACTTGATACTATCAGTACTTTTCTTTTAGACATTCTAATAAATCGGTAGTAGAAACTGATTGAGGTTTAAATTTGTCTTACCCTAATGGTTTCTGGTGTTAAACACCTTTCTCTAGGTGTTTCTTTGCCATCTTAATATCTTCTTTTTAATTTTAAATTATTTTTTAAAAATTTTTAAATTAAAATCTTAATTTTTTAATTTAAATTATTTTTTATTTTTAATTAATTTTAATTAAATAAATAATAAATTAATAATTTTAATTTTAATTAATTTTTTTAAAATTTTAATTTTAATGTCTGTTTAATTTTTTTCTCCATATCTAACTGAGTTGTTTGATTCCCTATTGCTGAGTTTAAAGAGTTCTTTATATATTCTGGTTGTAAGCCTTCTGCTGGAGATGTGATTTGAAAATATCTTCTCCTGGTCAGTGGACTTTCTCTTTTATTCTCTTGAAAATGATTTGGCAAAGTTTCACTCTTGATAAAGACCAATTTTCTTTTTATGAATGGTTCTCTTGTTGTTATTTTTTTTTTAAGATTTTATTTATTTATTTGACAGAGAGAGATCACAAGTAGGCAGAGAAGCAGGCAGAGAGAGAGGGGGAAGCAGGCTCCCAGCTGAGCAGAGAGCCCAATGTGGGGCTCAATCCCAGGACCCTGGGATCATGACCTGAGCAGAAAGCAGAGGCCTTAACCCGCTGAGCCACCCAGGCGCCCCTCTTGGTGTTATTTTTAACACTTTATCTGAACATCAGATCATGAAGATTTTCTCTTATGTTCACTTTTTTTTTTTTCTTAAGTAAGCTCCACACACAACGAGCAGCCCCTTGTGGGGCTCAAACTCACAATCCCAAGATTAAGACCTAAGCTGAGATGGAGAGTTGGCTCTTAACTGACTGAGCCACCCAGGAACTCCTCCTACGTTTACCCCCCAAATTTTCATGGGTTTATGAGGAATACATTTCTTCTGATAAACAAAGGAAATGAGTCACTTGATAACAGATTTTCTTCTTACTGCTGTATTTGCTCTTCTTGATTTGAGGACATTACAAGAACCTTCTGGACACAATCCCATGTATGTAGTTGGTTCTTTCATCACATACAGGACCACAACAATAGCAATTTAGAATTACCATTTAAAATTTTTTAAAAATCCTATAAGCAAATTTTTTCATGTAGTTAAGATTCATTTAGTGACCACACCTGATCTGAACCAATACGAGGCTATTTTTAGTCTTTATTTATCCCTCTTAATGGGAGCACTATATATTCCATTCCGGAGCTACTCATGAGTTAATTATGGGGTCCTACTGCCATCCCTGATTGAATGCAGTATTTAATGTATGGGCTCTACTACCATCTGAAAAATTGTGATCCTGAAGCACGTTTAACTCATAAGGATCTCAGACAGAGGATTGTGTACCTGAAATTTAAATGACTCTTGCCACTTGATCATCTTGCAATGGCTACAGGAAAGCCATTCAGGATCCCCTTAATTCTCACCCAAACTTCTCACCTCGGTGAGTGAGGATGGGCAAAGGGGGACATTACATATACACCTTATTCAACCTAAATGAATATGTTTTCTTTTGCAACAAAGGAAAATGTATACCTCTTCCTGTTGTTCTTGTGGTCATAAATAAAAATACTGACCAGTCAGACCCTGAACGTCAGAGAAGGCCTCCATTTTCCCATTATGGCCGGTATGTGTGTGCACAGGGGTGAGGTACAAAGAGGAGGGTGTACACGGGTGAGGCTCCAGCACAGACGTCCTGCTCTCCATCTGCCAGGACTGGGACACGGTTGTCCCTCAGGGCCAGCTCTGAGACCTGGCAAGGAATGGGGAGTGGGACATGACTTGAGACAGGGCCTGGCACATAGCAAAGGTCCAATAAAAGTTAGGCAAAGGCCATCCCTACCATAGGATCTTGTCGCTTCAGGTGGAGCGGTGCCTGGAATTGCTTTTGGAAGTCAACCCATTCAACGGAGTATGCCTGCTCATGAGGGAGCTTGAGGAGAAATCAGGAAATGGCCACTCTGATGAGCCTGGGAGACACACTGTGTCCTTCTGACACGTCTTTCCTCCTCATTTACTGCTGTGGAGCTTATAACGACTTGATTCCATTCTCTGTCCGATACCAAGGGTACCCTAAGGAAGCTTGGGAACTCCCCCTGCTATAGGCTTTCCGAAGCTTATCTCCCAACAGAAATGGCAGAGAACAAAACTAGGGATCAGCAGCAACAAGAAAGGGAATTTTGCTTCCCGTTTCTTTCAGTGACATATTTTTGTCTTGGCGGAGGTCACTTTGGAGAAAGCAGTTAGAGGTCGGTTCAGGGCCAAGGCCATGGTTAGAAGCTCAAAATGCTTGTTGTTGTGATGTCAGAGGACACTTCTTCATTCTCCCCCAAAGAACACAACAGCTCATTATTCTGACGCAGGAAATCCAGAAGTTTTTAGGTGGAGATTAAATCTTACTCTCGCACACCGAGACTCCTGTTCAGCTTCTTAGGGAAGAGATTTTAGTAGCTTTTTAAAAAATGGTTCGTATGCTACGTTGGTCAGCTTTCTAAATAATTTAGAGAACTTGTGACCTGGAGCTCTCATGGCGTTGATGTAACTGTTCTGGAAATCTCTTGACCTGAACTTGAGACTCACTTTCCTGCAGCTGTACTTTGTCCACTGTCAACAGCCCTCTCTACCCAGAAGTCAGGAGATGAAGGGGTGCAGGGAGACGTCAAAAAATTTTTTCTTTCCTGGACTGCAGTTCCAGACTTTGGCCACCAGGTGTCTGTCTTCACACAAGCAGTCTTGCTTGTGTCACGGAGTCCTATTTGGCTGCCAGAGCCGTTTTTAAAACGAAAGCAAATTTCTAGATGTTGGTACAAGTAGATATAAAGGTCTCCGTGTAAGGTGAACTTTCAGAGTCAAACTAAATAATTTTCCACTCATCATCTAAGTAGGAGGAACCGATTGGACCTTTAATGTTGTTTGGGAGAACGAAATGGCATAGTAAGTGACTCATGCACTTGAAAAATGGTGAAAAAAAAAAAAAAATGGGTCCTCTTCCAAAAATCTCATTTGGTGTTTGTAAAATTCAAGGTTTTTAGCATGCAAACAGGTGTATGCTCCCAGGCACATTTCTTTTCGTAAAAATAGACAAGTTCTATTCTGGGCTAGTTTCTGAACTCTAGAGCTAAATTTGATGGTTCAGTTTTTACCTAAGTTTGTTTTCCAGTTTCAGTCCTTGGCCCTGATAGAGGTGAAAATATCCCTGCCAGGAAGTTCAAGAATGAGATTTAATTTCTTTCTTCCCAGAACTGAGAGTGACATTGTAAGAAGTACCTAATTAGATCACTCCACTAAGGTCTAGAACGTACAACTGAGGCACTTGAGTCCATCGTAGGGAGGAAGAGAGGGTCTTGTGGTCTGCAAAGAACAGTCACCAGATTAAGCAGTTTCAAGGATATATCTTTATATCTCCCCATCTCCTTTTATGTATTGTTTTTCAGTTACCCAAAAGGTAGTCTCCACCAGTTTGGCAACCCCCATGTTTCATACTTGCTTGCCAAAACATGGAAGTTTCTGAGAGCCCTAGGTGTTATTACTATGCTCTCATTCAGTTACACACAGACACGACTTAAAAAAAAAAAAAAAATTAGCTAGTACAGGAGATGTGCTTGATGAGAAACCACTGGAATATTCTGTACAACCATTTTGGTGAGATCTTAGAAGGAAGAGGAGAGTCAGATGTGTATCAAAGCACCGGGCTGAACCTGCAAACCTCCCTTTTTGTTGTTGCTGTTGCTACTTTTTGCTTGGTGTCGTTTATTACTTTTAATATCTTTAAGACATTAAAATCAGTCTGTCCAGACACTATACCCATGGAGCTATTTGCAGAGGGAGCAAAACATGCCCTTGGGGTTTTACTTTAACCAGTGTTGATCTATCATTTCTGCTTCTTCACGTATTTATAGACATATTTATTAAAGCTCAGTTTCCTCCCAAATTTCATGTTCCTTAACATTTCTTTTTTAAAAAAATATTTTATTTATTTATTTGACAGAGAGAGAGAGAGAGATCACAAGTAGGCAGAGAGGCAGGCAGAGAGAGATGGGGAAGCAAGGTCCCTGCTGAGCAGAGAGCCCGATGTGGGGCTCCATCCCAGGACCCTGAGATCATGACCTAGGCCAAAGGCAGAGGCTTAACCCACTGAGCCACCCAGGCACCCCTTAACACCATTTCTTATCTCCTTTATTCATCAATCTGACGCATGTTCTTTTACTACTTACTGTGAACTTCATGCTGTCTGTAAAATAAAAATGACTAAGCCCCAGTCCACTCTCTCACAGAACTACTAAACCAGCAAGTAGAATTCTATAATTTATTTTCTAGATACACTTCTAGATTGTATGGAATAAAGTGTAACTATTTAAGACTACTAGTATTTGTAGTGTAGAACAAACTTTTGTTTTTCATTCATGTAACATTCTTTTAAATAATAGAGAGAACAGTGTTCTTCAAATACACAGAGGGAGGACACAGTGATCTACGTGTTTACATAAAGTGACCATGGACATGATTTCTCCGATATTATTTCATTAACCCAATGGATGCAAGCAGAGAGGCTAGGGTTGCTATACACATTCTATAAAAAGGAAAATAGAAATTCACTTTGTAAAATCATTTTCACTTGGCTTCAGTTGTCTGGATGTAATTATTTTACTTTTATTATTATATTGAAATCATTACATCTGTTTCCAAAATGTTCAGGAGTAGAAGAATTAACAGGAAGCAAGTTTTGCAACCGAAACCCCTTGCTCTCCAAGCATAGCATCCATGGTGATGAATGAGCACGGGGGAAAAAAATAAAACCTGCACAAAACCAGAAGGAAAACCTCCAAATGCTCAGGTGCCTTGGCAAGCACAAGAGGGTCCATCTCTCCATCTCCTCTGAAAACCACTCTTGAAAATCCCAGAGTACCTGTTTCAGCAATAGTCAAAGGCCAAGTGAACGTTTTTTTCACTTGGTAAAATTGTGGAGAGAAGTTCGTATTTTTTGAGGATGTCAAATCGGGGAGAGTTGCTTCGATCTGAAAAGAAACCAAGCAGAGCCACATTACTTTGTAAAACTGAAAAGAAAGTTCAGTTAAACAGAAAAGGCCCCTGTAAAGTCTGTAGAAGCTAAATTCGGGGTCAAAGACGTTCTCCATACTCTTTCATTTACTTGCTGATCTCTGACTCATTTGCCAGCCAGAAACTTTTGCATTCATCTTGTTATTTTCCACTTAAGGAGGTCATTCATGAATTCATTCACTTAACATTTATTGAATGTCAGGGAGCATTCTGTAATGGTGATGTAAATGAACAGAGGTGCGGCTCACCATCCAGAGGCTCCCTGTCTGGAGGAGTAGCAAACGGATCCCTTAACTCACCAAAAGTATCACATTATGGATTTATAATGATATGACCACAGCTCCAGCAGTTTAGGGAGTTGATTCTGACTATCACACACCAGGGAGTATTTGACCTTGGCCTTAGTCACTCGCTTTTGGTCTGCCATAAGCTAAGGAAGGTGTTTTAGGGGAAAATGAACAATAATATGAAAATACAGACAGAATCGAATTATATACTTGGGAGAAAAGTACAGAAGAGTGTGGCTAAAGCCTGCGTGCATGGGAAAAAAGTAGTAAGAGATTATGATTAACAAGGTAAATTAAATATAATGACTTTCCTTGATACCATAGAAGCCTAGAAGTTATTGCGTAATAGCAACATTTAGATGATGTTTTACATTTACAAAAACAACAGCAACACTGCATCATGATCTTATCTCTAAGGACTCTTTACATTGTAAGTAACAGAATACTCAGTGCAAATGGTTCAGGCAGAAAGAGATCTTATTTTTGACTTGCATAAATGAAGAAGCCCATAGAGAGACTTCAGGCACCACTTAAATTTAATGGCCAGGCAACATCACCAGGATCCATGTCTGTTAGTTCCAGGCGGACTCCATTCTTTGGCTCGTGGGAGTAACGTCTTACTCACTCTGTTGCCATGAACTCAGAGACCTGTTATCAAACACCCAGTTGGAAGAGCCAGTCTGCTGGAGGCTTAAATGACAATGTTGGCATTGGGTCCCTGACTTGATCACATGCCAAGTTCTGAAATGAGCACTGTGCCAGGCAATGGGAAGCACTCATCGGTTTTTCAACCGAAGACATAGACTTGACCCCGGGAGCCAGGGCTCTGTCAGAAGTCATGAAAGCACAGTGGTCAAAAGTAAAAGGAGCTAGTGTCGAGCACAAGACAAATGGCCAAAGTGAGTTCTGGAGAGGAGCTTGCTGCTAAGTATCTCCCTAACCCCCCACTGTTGTACCCCATCATTTTAGAATAACCTTAAACACTGACCACTAAAGACTTTTGCAAGGGAGCCATACATGCAGTCAAGTTTCAAGAGGGTGATTTGTGGCCGTAGGAAAGACAGGCAAAAGGCAAGAGACACTGAGGGCAAAATGACAAGTTAAGGAGAGTCCCTTGTCTGAGGTAGGACAAGGGCAGAGGGGCTGACAGGGAGCAGACAGGCAAGGGCATTTCAGAGGTAGGATCAGGTAAGCTTAAGCACATTCAAAGAGAAGACAAGGGAGAGGTCCTTGCTCCTCACCCCAAAAGGTGCGTTAAAGATCGGTTTCCTCAAGAACTGGATGTCTCTTCAATTCCTTTCATGTAAGCTAGTCTTTCGTTTACCAAGCCATCCAACAAAGAACTACTCAGAGAAAATGTGTCTGACACCCTGCCAGGTAGTCAGAGAAAACTCGACTGACGGGGACCTACTCTTCCATTAGGAAGCCATCATCAAGAGACTCTGGCATAAGAAATGAGGTATGACGATGGCATTGCAAAGGCCGAAACACAGGAAAAGGATCAAAGTCACAGGAAGAAGAAATAATGGAGGCAAAGAAAGGGGCTCCACTGCCTAAGACAGAGGCAACCATCCTTCCATCATAGTTGGGAGTGTTTATGGCTCACAGCTCTCAGCTTTATTGCTAGGAATTGCCCTCAACTGAAGGGAGTGACCTCATTCCAGGCACAGCCCTGGGAGAGATGGAAGTCAACACCGTAACTGCGGTCTACATGCTCAGCCTCCTCATCTCAAGCAAGAAAGCTCTGAGGGGCCATCCAGCTCCAGACCTTCTACTGGGACCAGCTGGGGCCACTGGTGTGTGTCATGTTCAACCCTTCCTTCTGCTTAATCACAGATCCTTCATTCCCCTGTTGGTTTTGATCCCAAGAGTTTCCCCCAGTAAACTTCTTATGTGCATACACCTTCTTCTCCGGTTGCCTGATCAAAGACAGTGGACTGATTATGGTCAGTTGAGATGCCTTCAAGAAGTCTACGTAGGGGGCGCCTGGGTGGCTCAGTGGGTTGGGCCACTGCCTTGGGCTCGGGTCGTGATCTCAGGGTCCTGGGATTGAATCCCGTATCGGGCTCTATGCTCGGCATGGAGCCTGCTTCCCTCTATCTCTCTCTCTGCCTGACTCTCTGTCTGCTTGTGATCTCTCTCTGTCAAATAAATAAATAAAATCTTTATTTAAAAAAAAAAAAGAAGTCTACGTAGATGCCAAGCAGGCAGGCACCCCTCAGATCTGGAGGTCACGTCGTAGCTAAGGATCCAGACTCACGAGTCAACAGCAATTAGGTGATGGTGAAGCTTCTCTCCTTCCAAAGTCATAGAGATTTTCTTGCATTTGACCTAAAGATTTTAAAATGTTGTCTTTCACAGTGAAATTCTTAACCCATTTGAAATCTGGTTTTTACTCAGTATGAAGCAAGTACCATGTCAATCATTCCCACATCAATAGCCAGTTTTTCATACCAGTGGTTATTCACCCACGGGCAATAATACATTTGCCTTATAAACTTTAGCATCAGTTTGTCAAGTCCTATGGAACATGCTGTTGGATCACTGGTAGGAATAGCACTAAATCAATTAAACTTATGGAGAACTGACAGGATTATAATATTAGATATTGTTAACCATAAACATAGCCCACATCCCAGTTCTGTTGGATATTTCAAGTCATTCAATAAATTCTTATACAGGTTTTACTTTATTTTGTTATCTTTATTAATGTTTGCTGTCTTTAATTGGTGCTCTAAATAACATCCCCTCATTGTATTTCCTAACTGTGGCTGGCATATACAGAAAACTTGTTTAACTTTCTCCTACATCTAAAGTCAAGTGTCTGGAGATTGTTCTGGGATTTTTACATTGAATAAAACATCTGAAAATAATAAAATTCTTTTTTTCCAACAGTTAATTCTATTTTTATTTTGATCATTATGTTGGACAGAACTTCTGAAAAATGATGAATGAAACTGGTGATAGTGGGAAGATACTAAGGAATTTTTAAGGACAAAGGATGGATGTTGAACATTATTTCATGCTCTTTCTGTATATATATTCTGTATATATTGAAGCAATTATATAAATTTTTTTGTTTGATTTGTTCATGTAGTGACTCCCATTAATAGATTTTCTAAGATTAAACCAATCTTGTATTCTTGGAATATACTCAACTTACTCATCATGTATTTCTTTTATACAATAAAGGATTCTGTTTGCTTAAACTTCTTCCTCAGCGTTTTGCATCTTTGCTTTTGAATGAGTGCTTGTCCGGTTTCCCTGTCAAGATGTCCTTATCTTTTGTTAGTTATGCAGATTATATGAGTCTCATAAACTTCCCTGGGAGTAAGTAGCCCCCTTTTCTATTCTTTGGAAGAGTTGGTGTGGGAAGAGAGTTATCTGTTCCTTAAACATTGGAATCTTTCATCTCTAAAATTAGTTTATGTCTCAGGGTCTTCTAGAATCAGTTTGTGTAATTTGTATTTTTTAGGGAACCTATCAATTTCATGTAGGTTTCAAGATATGTGCACATAAAGTTTTCATAATGCTTTACCTTTAAAAAAAATCTCTGCTGCATCTGTGGTTATGCCTTTGTTTCATTTCTAATACTGTTTGTATGAGCCTCTCCTTTTTATCCTGAGCAACCTTGCCAAGTCTGTCTTTTCAGAGTCAGCTTTCGTCTGTGTTTATCCATTCTTATATCATTGCTTTCTATTTCAGTAATTCCTGTTCATACCCTCATTATTTCCTTCTTCTAAGTTACTGAGATTTGTTATGCTTATCTTTTTCTAGCTTTATAAGAAAACCATTACTATGGTTTTCTAGCTTCGTAAGTTCTGTTTTGAACTGTCTTCTTTTCTAGGATAAACATTTGAGGCTTTACACTTTAATTACTGCTTTAGTTCAATGCACAAACTTTGAAATGTGGTTATTTTCAAATTATTCTATTCCAAGTACTATCTAATTTCCACTAAGAATTTTGTAATTTTGTAAGCTTTTCATACAATTTTTATTTTATTTCCAAACATACAGATTTTTTTTTAAAAAAATGTTTATTTCAGACTAGATTTCAATTTATAGGAAAGTTGCAAGGATTGTACAGAGAATTCAGAGTTTCCATATATCTCACACCCAGTTTCCCCTATTATGACATCTAATGTTTTCATGGTACTTTTGTAAAAACTGATGCACCAACACTGATACAGTAATACTAACTAAAGTCCATACTTTATTCATATTTTCTTAGCTTTTACCAATTATTTTTTCTGTTCCAGGTTCCCATCCAGGATATCACATTATATTTAGTTATATCTAGAGTTTCTTCTCTAACCACATTCTTAATTAAGATAGAAACAAACAGTTAATAAATAGTAAAAATAGAGTTTTTAAAACTTTAAAAATTAATCTTTAAATAATTTTGGACTCCCTGTCTTTGTGACAATTTGTTAGATTTTCTTTGTTTCGATGACTTTGACCATTCTGAAAAATACCAGTACTTTGTAGAACATTCTTCCATTTGAACTTGTCTCATGTTTTTCTCATGATTAGTCTAGGGTTGTGGGGTTTTGAAAGAAGAAAGTGCAATTTGCATTACATCCTATCAGAGATTTGTGCTGGGGGCATTTCTTAATATTAATGATGTCTGCGTTGATCACCTGCTCAAAGTGGCATTTGTCACTCTCCTCCACCGTGGAGGTACTCTTTTTTTTTTTTTTTTAATAAACATTTTTGCCGCACTCCACACTGTGCCCTTCAGAAGGCGGCCACTCTGTGCAACCCGCATGTATGGGTTGGGGGGTTAGGCACCTTCTCCCAGGGGGACACTGACATAACCACGTGCTGCTCTTCTGGAGTCAGCTGCCTCTTCCCTCTTATTTTTTGTGTGTCAATAATTAATTTATATCAGTATGGATTTGTAGATGCTTGTTTCTACTTTTGGTGATAATATCAACTATGTCATTCATTGTGTTCAAATTGTTTCATCTTTGACTTTTTATGGATTTTTCAAGATTAATTTTTTAAAGTTTAAAAAGGTTTTTTAAGGTTTAAAAAGGTTTTACTGTTTATTAACTATTTGTTTCTATCTTAATTAAGATGGTGGTTAGAGAAGAAATCATAGGACACTGATTCTTTGAAATTTATTAGAATTGCTTTATATTCTAGTAGATATTAAGCTTTATAAATATGTTTATATATATATATATAGATAGATAGATAGATAGATATGTAGATATATATGTCTATATATCTCCAGAAATAAGTGTAAAATGTCCCCATTACTGTGAGGGTAAATTTTCAAGTTCTTCTTATATATTTGCTATTTTTTATTTATATATTTTGCAATCACATTATTAGGAAACTGCCGGGTTAGATTTATTTTATTTTCTCGATGGGTTAAAACTAAAATTTATGTAATAGCCCTCTTCATCTTTTTTTTAATAATTCTCTTTTTTTAAGATTTTATTTATGTATTTGAGAGAGACAGAGCACACACAGGGTCAGTGGCAGAGGGAGAGAGAGAAGCAGTCTCCCCTCTGAGCTGGGAGGCAGACGCTTCATGGACTCCGCCACCCGTGAGCCCCTCCCTCTTCACCTTTAATGATTTTTTTTTTTATTGTAGACTTATCTTTCTGACAGAATTAAGTTGCATATGTTTTCTTCTGATCAGTGCATGCTTAGTCATGCTTTTTTTTTCATTAATTTGCTATAATCCTCTCTGTGTCCTTGTGGTTTATAGGTGCCTGTTGCAAATACCAGATATCTGGATTTAAAAACATATGCTATTCAGCTTTACAATCTTTATCTTTGAACAGAAAATTTTAATTTATGTTTCTTGGGAGAATTTCCTATGTAGCTGCATTTCTACCTCATTTTAAGCTTTTTGTTCTTTTTTTGTATGTTTTGTTTGCACCCTTGTCTACTTATTTAGAATGCTTGATTTTTTTTTTTAAACCCTCCTTTTAAGAAGGTATACATTCTGGGTTTTTAGTAGTTACCCTTGAAATTTAATATGTATATACAACTTATCAATACTAACTGATATTTTTATCCTATTCCAGATTAATAGAAGGAACTTTGAAAATCCTAGATTATCCTTTTCTTGTTTTATGTCACTATTGATTAATGTATTCAATGTGCTTTAAACCCAATGCATTAGGCTCAAATACACATTTTTATTTTTTTAAGTACGATTTATTCTTCCTTTTAAAACTTTTTTTTTTTTTTTTTGCTTGGTATTGTTTTAAATGATATTTGCTCCCCATATTGCTAGAAATGAAACTCCTGCCCTAGGTTTTTAATTTCCCAGAGCGGTCCTTAAAATATCTACAGCTTGGATTTCACAGTTCCTGTCACATAATTGTGACACGTCTGTGTTAATTCTCTCTTTCTTTGACAAGAGTCTCTTGGCAAGTGTAAAATGTTGCTTTGCAGTAGGACTAACTCAAGTTTTCTGAAGCCTGATTTTCTTTGCTTGATTTAAGACCGTAATTGTTTTTCTCTTGTTCAACATGAAAGTAATATTTCTTTTTACAGAATGAAGCCCCTCTACCAACTATCTCCTTCACCTGAAAGAATGGGTTCTAATAATGCATTTGAACAATCTGTCTTGTTATACACCAATCCCATTTAAAGTCTGTGTTTTGTGGTTGAAAAGAATCAAAGCGTAGCCCTCCCCCCACCCCCTGCCTTAGAAAGGCATGGAACATCTGAATATTATCTGTAACAGGCACATCTGGTACCTAAAAGAGCGTGGCGAAGTCAGAATGTACCTGTAACCATTACCAAGATTATGTATAAGCACAGAGCATGTACAAGCTGATGGAGAAATCTCTCTGGTATGAGACTCCACTTGTGAAATATGGAACTTATTACTGAGTTTCAGTTATTAATGAGTATACCAAAGGGTCCTGTGACTCTGTGGCACAGAGAGGTTTTATTCTTGGCTGAATACAATCTGTCAACATACCCATTCTGAGTCGAATGTCCTCAAAACCCAGACTCTCAGCCAAATTTTTTCTGGTGCCTTGAAGAGCTCGTAACATCTTCCTCTTAACATCTTCATTTTAAATATGACCGTAGCCAGAAGTGACAGAGCTTCTGGAACACTCAAGTGGCAGGGAAGAAGGAAGGCCTAGGACATAGCTGTCACCCTTGCACGTGACCATTGCACTCATACTCGTCTCTGCCCAGGGGAGGATGCCTAGTGGCTTTGATTATAGGAGCCGATACTGGGGACCAAAGCCAAGTTCCACTCACATGTAGGAAGCACACCTTCAGCTGTTTTTATGAGAAATTGAGGGTATTAATATCATAAATCTCCATGATTGCTGAGACAGTCCTGCATGCTGGGGCCCCACTGCTGGTTTGTACTTTACTCAGACCTTGCCCTAACACCAGGCTCCTTTCAAATTATTTTGGCAGGTGTGTAGCTGTTCGGCAGTAATTAGGAAGAAGAATGAGGGAAACAGAGATCAGCCTCTCTCTTCCTTCTTGTTCCGCAGGCTTCTCTGTGCCCGGTGCTACATACCAGCTAGGGAGGGCTGCCCTTGGCATCTGGACCTGAGGGGATGTGGAAACAGAAATCAGAAAAAGACTTGAGGATGACCATATCTCCCCATCAGAGCTGACCTGAAACTGTCCCCCATACATTCTTCATCATTATAATATTCATTTCCTGAAATAGTCTTGATTGAAAACACTCCATTCATTGTTCCTAATAGGACATTTATACTTAGGAGATCATGGGTCCCAAATCTGTGTTTGGAAATTGTTTTCAAAATGTCTTCATTCCGCTGTGGTCTCAGCAGATAATGTCTACTGTCATTGTCCTTATTCAAGTTGAAATTAGTGACAAAATCGAGTACCAGTATGCACACATTCTGGCTTTGCTGTACCTGAATGGTCTTCCTTCTGATACTGACTTTCCAAGACATGATTTGGGGTTGTAAGCCTCCACTTACAGAAACCAAGTTGAGTGAAGAAACAAAAGAGATAGGTCCCCATGCTGTCCATAAATTAGTCTTTTTTCTCACTGAGAGCCCTCTCCCTCAGCCGAATAAGAGCAAAAAATGGGCTTTGACAAAAATGCACATTAGCTCCCCCAGAGAATTCCTTGTTGTGCCTGGCCGTCCTGGGATTGTGCAAGGCAGGGTACTCTAGCTTCCAAGTATTAGAGGCCAGGAGCACCCCACCCAGTGGTGACAGCCAAAAATGTCCCCAGATTTATCGAATGTCCCTGAGGGAGGCAAAATCACTCCATTTTGAACCACTAATCTAATATGAATGATTATTATATCCTTTTCCTGAAACATGTTCTTCTGGTAACAGGAGAACCCTTGTCAATGATTCCTTTGAAAATTGACCTCTTTGAATTACTTTACTGCCCTTTTTTTTTTTTTTTGATTAAGTGTGTGTCAACTTATCATTGGTGTGTGAGAGAGATATGATCTTGTTGTTTTCCTCCCAGTATTAGACAAACAAGCTATAATGACTCATTCATTGTGGGCACAAGAAACTTCAGCCTTCAGGTGCTCCGGGAATGTTCATTATAAATCATAATTATCTCAATTGTTTGGAGCTACCATTATAAGGCAGGGAACAATGACTTAGAATTTTTTTAAGTGAGGGAAGTTCCTTTCTAATTATTTGCTTTATTCCTGCAGTAACCACACATACACAGGAACTGTTTCATTCTTTATTGCACGCTTTTATCTTAGCATTCTGAACCTTCACAGGAGTGATAATCCAGGACAAAGAAATCAGCCAGGATTGGAAAAAGTTTTAGGGCTCTGGTAGGTTTGCTTTAAGGCTATCACTCTGACCTTGGACAGTTCAGGGAGCTCTAGGATCCTGGGCAGTCCAACTGTTACAAACTAAAGGAAATTCTCCCCAAATGTCATATAGGGATTAAGTATCTTTAGTCAGGCATACTGTTGTTTCGTCTCTTTCCAGCAGTTCCTTTTTTCTACACCACCAGGAAGTACAGAGGGTTACGAAGGTCCATAAGATTTACAGAATTGTTTTTGCTTGTTTGTTTGTGTGATTGGTTGGGATTTGTGGCGAACGGTAATCTGAGACTTGGTTTTGTCATAACTTGTTGGTGAGGTCAGAAGGAAGCAACTAACCTCCCCACCCCCAGCAATTTGATGGCAACTGAGATCTACTTAAAAGAACATAATTATTGCCTGCAATAAAGTAGCTCAGGCCAACTCACAACTCAAGTAAAACTTTTTCTCTTGGCAACAATCTCAAAAGCATTTGTTCATTCAATTCTTTATTTAACCAGAATGTTCAAACCTGAGCACACACATTGTGCTAGGATATGATAATAAAGAGAAAAAACAGAACAAAACAAAACAACTCCCTGTCTTCATAGAGCTTAAGATCTGGTGGATTAAAGAGGCATGAATTATGCACTTTCCTAAATCACTGCTCCACATCCTGAAAGAGACTTACTTGGTCCTCTATGAGAGCTGTACGTGGGACAGCAGGGAAGTCTTTCCTGAGGAACTGGTACTTGCACAGAGATATGAAGAGCTATCAAATCTTGAGTTGGTGAAATAGGGAGAGAACAGCCTTTTGAGAAGAAACCCAGCATGCAAAGATCTTTGGTAGGAGAGGGAAAATGTGATACTGAGGAACAGAAAGCAGACCAGCGTGACAGATGTGAAGACAGTTAATGGAGAGAGCAATGCAACATTCCCTTGAGAGGTGGGCAAAGGTTAGACCGTTCAGTTTAAAACAAGTTCTGCCCAAATCTTACTAGCAATGAGAAGACCAAAAAGTTTAAAGAGAGAAGTCCATAAAGCCAGTGTTACTTAAGGAAGAATTTGAAAAAAAATTATGTTTGGAAATTACTCTAGCTGAGTTTAAGGAATGAGTGTGAGAGGAGCCAAAGGAGAGGCTGGCAAGTATTTTCGGAGAGCGTCTAACTGTCTAACTGGGCCAAGCAATAGGATACAGCAGCTTGCATTAGAGAGGCAGTGACAGCAGGGGTGAGGGTGGAGAAAAATGAGAAAAATCCCAAAGATATTTATAGAGTAATATCAATTGGAATATGTGTATGTATTGACAGATGGGTGGGGATGACAGGAGGGAGAGATGATAAGAAAGACCCTGGGGAAATTGAATTCCTAAGGTGAACATTACTTCGAATTTTTGATGTGGCTCAGATAATTAAACTAACTTTACCTGAGTTCAGAGAAACTACCCATGACACAGCCAGAGGGGAACCCATGTTTGTGCAATGGCAGAGCAACTTATACGTGGCTGACACCATTCTTCCGTGCTTTGTAAGAGCATAAATTTGACCCAGGAAATGAGACACTTACAAAAGGACTGGTGGTAAAAACGAGAGGCCTGGTACTTGTATTTTAATGAAATATAAAATGCATCTCCTGCCGTGGACTTCTTGCACTTTTGCTACATTCATATTTTATTTGGCTTGTGACTTACCCTTAACTTCTAGAAAACCAATTAAAATGTGATTCGGGGGGGTGGGGGTCAAGGTATCAGATGCATTGTGTTCCAACCTTTTCAAATCCCAAAGTGAAAAAAAAAGTAGAATACCTAGACAGTGAAACCAAAACTATAGGGAAGATATTTAAAAATAAGACCAGATGACAAGTCCCAGAGTCCCCAATCACGATGAGTAAAAACTACCAGCAGTCACAAGACCTGCATGGCATGGGTGTTTGAATCAAGTGAATGCTTGAAGAGAGGAGAATTCAAAATAGTGTAGTAGGAAGTGTCATGGGCCAATTTTAGATTGACAGCGGAAAGCTAGAGAGATTTTTCCCAACACCATAGTGAATTAATGAAAGGACATTATGGTAAGTACTAAAAAGGCTGGAGTCATAAGTGCACAGTAAATTCTCAAAACTGACCCACCAACTCTCCATCACAGGTAGACCTATTCATAAAGAAGAAGCTCCTGGGAGTTTAATAAAAATTTATAAGGATAGGGACAATGTGGATAAAGTAATAGGAGGGCCAGATAATAGTGGTGAAAGGGAAATGAACCAGGAAAGATCAGTAAGCAAACCACTATATTTTTTTAACTCTGTGAGAAAACAATAGAGAGGTAGGAAAAAGCTTCCCTGAACCATACTTCTTTCTAGAAGCTGGGAAAAATTAATTTCACATGGAAATGAACACAGAAAAGATATGAGGTTAATTCTATACAAAATTATAATCAGAAAAAAAGATAATAAGGAATAACATCCTTAAAGGCAATGAAATTGTGCCAGAAAGATATGTCCAGAACAGAATAAACTATTAACTTCGAATTCAAACAACAAGAGAATCAAATTTTAAAAAAGCAAAACATAACTCAGCCTTAGAAAAACTCACAGATTTATTTATAGAATTCAGTAAAGAATTAGAAATAAAATACAAATTTTTTTTCTGAAATGAAAACTAAACTGAGAAAAAACACAAGAGCTGCTGAATAAAACAGATAATGCCTTAAGGAAAAGAGATAATGCATTAGTGAAAAAGATGAAGAAAAGTAAGAAAGATCCAATGCAGGTAGAATAGGAGACATTTAGGGTAGAAACCAAAGCAAGAGAGTAAAATAAATACTAAGTACTGTACTTTAAGAAAATATCCTGGGGCTGCCTGGGTGGCTCAGTGGGTTAAGCCTCTGCCTTTGGCTCAGGTCATAATCCTGGGGTCCTGGGATTGAGCCCCGCATCAGGCTCTCTGCTTAGCAGGGAGCCTATTTCCCTTCCTCTCTCTCCCTGCCTCTCTGCCTACTTGTGATCCCTCTCTGTCAAATAAATAAATAAAAATCTAAAAATAAAAAAAAAAAAACTGAAATAAGAATAGACTGAAACAACAAAGTGAAAGAGCAAAAGAGTGAATGACCAATATCTAGACAAGTTTTAGAAAAATTATTGAGCCTAAAGATTTTATTTTATTTTGAAAAATATTCCTAACTGCTAGAGATTTGTTGTTTGACAGATCTCATTCTTAGCTACTTCTTCAGCAAGTTACTTGGCTGAGGAAAGCCACCGTACCTAAGGTCCCAGACCCTCTCTGAGACATCCCATATACCTTGGACAACTCTGGGATTAAAAATTCTTGTTTCCTTTCCCCAGCTTGAGACAACTTCCAGGCACAGAACTCCTTGCCGGTTGTGACCACTACAGCCCAGCTTCCCTCTCTACCCTCTTCTTCCAACTGGTGTTAATCCTGAAAACATTCCCTCAGACATTCCCTCAAAACATTCCCTCAAAACATCTTTTGAGCTCACTGTCACAGCTGTGTGGGCATCTTACCCAAACTGAGATAAGCATTTAGGCAAAAGAAGCACGAGCCTTCCAAGGGAAAGAAAATAGTTCATCAACAGGCTATTTGACCACAGTGGAGAAAACAGAGTCACATGTTTCAGATACTGAAGAGAAGAAAATGTGGACAGAAGCATAGATATGTGAACAGAAGATAACAAATTATCATCAATCTGAATGAACTCACGAAATATTGCTCCTGGTAGATCCTCCCTAAAGACCTTAGCAACAAATGAGCCTCAGACAACCAGAAGACTAGAGATACACACACTGGAGAAGAGAATTTAATGTGTAGACACTTGCAGAATAAGATTAAGGGTTAACAGAATGAAGGGTTATAGGCACAGATGATGTAGACGGACTGTAACTCTAAACAAGGGAGAGAGAATCAGTAGTACCTTTGAAAAACCTATTTTTAATTCTTCTCAGCAAGTGTACAGGTGGTAGTAATATTACATTATTCCAAGACTTTTGAATGTGAAATAAGTAAATGAACAGTGGTGAAATATTCTAATCTTGATTTTACCTATGTCCTTGCAAGCCAGGACTTCCAATGTGGAGTAGGGGTCGACAGTTATGACTCATGGGCCTCCTACCTTTATTGGTGTAAATGACTTCTTATTCTATTCAAGCCATACCCATCACTTTACATGTTGTTTATGGCTCCTTTTGTGCCACAAGGGCAGAACTGAGTAATTGTAATGGAGACCATAGGACCTGCAGAATAAAATCATTACCATCTGATCTCTTACTTTAAAGGTGTATGACCTCCTAAAATAGAAGAATGGAGCTGCAGAAATAATACAGAAGCTGTTGGGTAAAAACCAGGTCATCCTGATTTTGAATCAGAGGTATTAGCATATCAGTATGAACTTGTGATGTGTGTTTGTGTGTGTACACACTAGAGAAAAAGAGAATTTATTTCTTGGCTCTGTCTATTTACGAAGTTTAGAAACAACAACCAAACAAATAGAGTGAACATCTTTATTGATCATATTGTAATCTTGAAACACATTGGTCTACTAAAAGAATACAGAGGAACCATACAAAAGTATCTGACTTAATATTAAGAAAGCTATGAAAGGGTTCAGGAATCAATTTAGAGAGGTTCACATTGTCCAAAGAACATTTTGGGCTTCAAGAATGATAATGATTGCAGTGGCTTAACACCTATTAGGTATGTTTAAATCCATAACTTCATGCTGTTATTAAAACACGAACCATTTGCCCAGCCTTTTCAGTGTAAAATGTTCTAGTAGGTCACCAAAGAGTAGATGAGGGAGGAGTTTCTTTTATAAAAGTTTCTTATCTAATAAATGTTAAATTAAGAATGACAGGACAGGTAATCCCTCAACATATCAAAGGAACTAGTCATGAAGCATCAATGACGGCTCACCTCCCAAAAGTGAGACAACCATCCATCCAATGCCTTCCATTGTAAACACGCACCATCGCCTACAGTCCGACCAGATGAATAGAACCTGCATGTGATCACGATTGTCTCATCAGATCCACTGTGCAGCAAATACCATGGGTAGAAGAACATGCTAACCTGGGCCTTGTATTGGCAATCGCCAAAAATAGATTGTGAGACAAATATCCAGGTCATGTATGTATGCTTTGCTCTGCAGATAAATTGTAAAGAAAAGTATGGTATAAGGAGAAAACTTGTAGGTTTAATGACATGTGTGTGTGGGATTAGGATGGCCTCTGAGGTGGCAGCAAATTTTATTTCTTGACCTGAGTAAAGGTTATAAGGATGTTCATTCATCTTATAACTCATTAACCCTTACACCTGCTTTGTCTGGTTTCCTGTTTCCTTATTTCGTTTTCCAATACAAAGAAAAAAAAAAGAAAATGTAACTTATTTGGATAGGCCCCAGTTTATTCTAAAAAATAAAGTAAAGTACTAAACATATGGATATGCTTCCTAAATATGCAGCTGTTTCCACTGAGAATTAAGATAGAAAAATAATTCACAAACACAATCGATAGCTTTACTTGTATCCAACTGAATTAAGTGACATAGAATTATGTCTGAAATTTACCTAATCTATGTACATCATCTGTCCTCAAGACTCTCTCGTTGTAATAAAATCACTGCACCCCCAAATGGCTAGTGTGCCCAGATAATCAACAAAGCGAACAATACTCCAAGAGCTACCTTCCACATAGGCTGAGAAAGGGGAAAGGCTGTGGTTGATTCATGGGGCACAGACTTTGAATGAGAAATGTTACTTGATTTCCCAGGTTATGTCAGCAGAAATTTCCCAGAGCAAGGAACAAAAGGACAGCGAATGTTTAGGGGCTGCCTTGGCTGTCCACAAGATGTTTGGTTCATTATTATGATGTTTCCACAGCTGTCTGCTTGTAGAAAGAGCGGCAGGAAATATGTCATCCTTCCCAAAAACAAGCAAGGACCACTAAAGCTCCATTATTGGCCCAAAGCAGGAAATACAACAAAGCCCAACATAATACAGTTCTGCTCAAAGGAACCTAACTGAGGAAAGAGTGGTGGGTTTTTCTTAGGATTGCTAGTGTAAACTGTTCCCAGACCAGTCATGATTAAAAGATATGCTTATTTAATGACCAACAGTTTATGACAAATTGGGAAGGCTATCAAAAGGAGAAGGAAGCCTGTGCATCAAGATGTAATCCTTTTCTAATGCACCAGGAAATATTACCCACTGATGGCAAAGTAACCTAAAACAAAGACTGTTGTTGACATGCCATTTTTGGATGCATGCCAGCACTGTTATTGCCCATGGAGACAGGGAGGCCCCGCGGAGTTGCCCATAAGAGCCATTACATTGGCTTTGTGCTGGCCTGTCCACCAAGCCACTTGGTCATGAGCTAAGGGAAAGCATTTAGCTGCAAAAGAGAGGTTTCTTTTCTAGAGGGGAAAAAAAATTTGGTTAGTAGTATCATTGTGATATTCATTAGCTGGGTTGTTAGTCAAAATCAGCAGGCCACCTTTCAGAGGAAGTCCTGTATATTCTAAGAGGTATATGGGAACTCTAATACTGCTTTAAAGAAAATGTGTGCATTGTCCCTGTGCCAAGTATAAAACATTACTAGATAGCAATGGACAATAACACTGTGGAGTCTCAACTTTTATCTAAAAATAGATCCCTACAGTTTAGCTAGTGGTTTTCTTCAGAGAGATTTAAAATGATTTATTCATTAGTTCCTTCTTTTACCCAAATAAACATTTTGCAAAATCAGTAGTTATCCTGTATCTCTCAGTCTGCTCTGGAGCCACTCAGTTGTATCAGCTTCCTTCTATGAGGAGACTTGGAGCCACCCAGGCCTTGAGCCTCTGAGAACCAGGTTTCTTGTTATATTGAACCTTGATCTTACATATAGAACCTAGGTAGTCTATGAGCATTGCACCACAACCCCATTCTTCCTTCCATGGCATGTGCCCATTTTGCCTTACAAAATTGGCCTCTGTGTGCATCCCTAGCTCAGCCTTTTATCCAGGCCAGTCCCAAATAGATCTTTCCTTATTTCCTTTCTTCTTTCTCTCATTCATTCTTTCCCCTTTTCCTTTAAAACAATTATTATTCAAGGTGTGTGTGTGTGTGTGTGTGTGTGTGCGCGCACACGCACACATCCTGGATGGTGTGGAAGATACAGAAATGAATTATTATTTATCAATCTCTGCTCTTAAACAGTTTTTAGTCTGGTAGAAGAAGTATGTAGAAAGTCAGCAATAATACGGATTTAAGCAAACTCTGTAAAATCAAAGAAGTAGAAGCAAAGAGCTGTGAGAGTGTTTCCCATTTATTCTAATGTCCTGCTTACATTTCATAGCCCTGAGTATGCAAGTCTAACACATGATTACAGGTGTCTTATACATTCTTCATAATTTGTCTTCTTGGACAGACAACAGACTTCTTGGGGTCTGGGCATGCATCTTCAATCTTAGGCATTGAAATGTCATTTCTATGACATTGCTAAATGCTCCACACAATATTAGACACAAATTCGATGGCAATAATAATAATAATAGCAAATACCGAGTCTTTGCTACATGTGAGACAAATTATAAGCACTTAACATAATCAACTAACATAATCATTGTCACAAATCCTCACTTCAGAGACAAGGATATATGCACAGAGAGACTAAGTTACTTATACAATATTGAAATTTGAAATTTGTGAGGGCACCCAATGGATAACATTGTTCTTCTCAATCTAGTTGTGGGTTCTGAATTAATTTAGAAATAAGTCAAGAATAAGCAAGACAGAATTGAAACATCACTTTTTTTTTTTTTTAAACTCATTAACCCTGAGTATAAAAAGTAGCCTAAAGAAAAAGATAGTGGTACTGAACTCCAGAACTGGAGAAGCTTACCCAAGTCATGGCAGTGCTGGATTGAGGAAGTCCAGTTCACCTGTGTTCTGTAAACAAATCATGCCCAACAGGGTGAAGTGAATGACAGGGTTGAGACTACCTAGGTTATTCTTTTCAAATTTACCAATCTGATATATTTCTACATCTTTCTTGGGGTAAAGTGAGTAAAGGGGACAGAGCCAGGCCAGAGTGTTCGTGATTAATCTCCTTCCACATGGAGGAAATAACAGCCTTTGAGAAAACGTGTTCCCCTCCAATATTTTCTAGATTTTGTTCTCTTAATATGTTAGACTTAACCATTAAGAATGGTTTCTCCAAGAGGTGTGACAATTCTATAACGATCAGCGTGTGTGTCCCCAGTTCCACAGGGTATCTTCCTGACTTTACTGGTGGAAAGTTTCGATTTTGTTCTGAGATTATGAAATAGGTCAGAATACTATGCAGACCAATCAACTGTAGTCAACTCCATACCAACACAGCATAACAAAAGTTTGGCAATGAGGTTAATTGAAAACATTAAGATATCCAAACACTAAAATGTTGAATAACACGGTAAATATAAAAAAAAAAAAAACAAAAAACCAAAGTTGAACCCAAAACTTCTCCCATGATAACCTTCCCAGAGAGACACTAATGTTTTATAACTAGATTATTTTCAAGCTAACATCCAAACACATTCAAGACTGAGAGAATGAAATTCAAACTATAATCTCTCTTCCACATACAAATCCAGGGAGAAATAAGAATTTGGAGATTAGATCTCAACACCTAGAATCCGTAAAAGAAATGAAATATGAGTCAACAGTCATAGGAAGTTTAAGTTCCCCACAACATCTTCAGTCTCAGTCAGAAGGGTTCTGACTCCCTAAGTAGCATACGGTTCCGGTGACTAAGGTAGCCTGAGCAGTATGTCACCAGAATGACTAACTGCAGCTCAGTCAGGCTCAGGACTGTACAATAGTTTAACTCTGAGTATCTGACATGCCTTACTTTTTTAAGAGTCTCAAGAGATAACAGAACGTACATGATTATCTAGCACTGATCCGACACCTACCAAATTTGGAAAACAAACTCTCTCCAGCTCTAGAGCAGTATCCTAGGGAAAATTTTATTTTTAGAACCCCAAGCTGTATACTGATTCATGATCCTTCATCCACATATTCAAAATTCAAGAAGCATTTGGTGACAGATATTTACCTCAACTGACTGATATGATTTATAATTTTTATATTTCATACTGAATATGAATATTCATGTATTTTGTTACAAAAATATGAACTTTAGATTATGGGGTGGTTCTGAAGACTATTTAAAGTAGTACGTGATATTTAGTATAGTTTGAATAACTCTGAGTTCAGAAACACATTCAGCCCCAAGTGTTTTAGAGAAGGAATTATGGGCCTGTATTGCTGAAGAGTACCACAAAGTGAATGGAATTAAGACAGATGGAGATTTAATTTCTTCTGCCACATCAAGTTGCAAGTCAATCACTGTCAGAACTCATAGCTAGGAACTTAAAGTCAACTGTAAGAATTTTCATAAGAAAGATTAACTTCGGCACAATGCATTTATCAAACCTGGGGAAGAAATATTAATATGAGTTCTGTCCTTTCTCTCTCTCTCTAAATGGCATTTAAGACATTGCTATCCTCTTGCGAACTAGGAAGTTTATAACAATGGCAATCCCTGTCACCAGCTCTTTTGTGAAGTGCCTTTCTTTTCCACAGCATCAAATCACTCCCAAGAGCTGCAGAAGAAAACAGGTCCAACATGGAGGTGTTTTTCTAGCCTCAGCACCACGTTTGCTCATATCTCATTATCCAAAGCAAGCATATGGTCATGTCCAAGTCAGAGTAGAAGAGCATTCCAAGTTACATGGCAAGAGGCATACTCACAGGGAGGGGAACAAATGTGTGGCTGTTTCCGTAAACTATCATGAATTTCCTCCACATAAAAGCCAACATGGTGGCGGTGGGTAGGAGACAAGTCTTTTTGTTGAGATTCTCTGTTACACAGCTGGAAAGTGTTGAAGACAGGATTTAAGCTGATTTTAGATTTACTCTTCACCCCATCTACTAACCTTTCCCTTCCATTGTTTTCTGACTGACTGACTCCCAAGTCCTGTCCAGGAGAAATGGAGTCTATTCGCCAGGACAGACTCTACTAGGATTAAAAGTCCAAGTGCAAGAAGAGGCTGACAGACAGCTGATCTATCTCCCGATGCAGAGTTGGGTGCACGGAAGACAGACATGGGAAGATGTGGATCACTCTCATGCTAGCATATACTATAACTCCTGCTTGCACCTGAGAGAAGATTCTCTCTCTTCATCTCACAGCAGTCTCCAGGTATTTTGACACAAATACCACAGACGTACAAGACTTAAGGGTGAAGCAAAAAGACTGAGGTCGAACATTTGGATCTACTCTCTGCCTTCGGCATGTCACTCCCAGGAAAACCACTTCATGACAGTTTTCAAGTAATTCCTGTGACTTGGGAGCTCAAAATAGAAAATTTCCTGGAATTTAAGGCTAAATAAATAAAATTGAATAAAAAATACATAAAATTTGACTGCTTCCAAATAAAACAGATTTTTATTTTTAAAGAAAAAAATTTTCCCTGAGCTATTTTATTGCCTTTTTTCCCCTTCTTTATCCTGTGACTTTTCTTATCTTAAAATGTAAGATGACTATGAATGCAGAGTTCTTTGAATGAGGTTGATCATCACATTAAAGGCTTTGCTTTGGCTACTGAAAATCAGCTATAATGTGATTCTGTATCAGCTAGTTTTCTTTGTATTTCAAATAATAAGCAGTGTAAGATACAGAATTTAGGAAGAAATCCGGGAGTTTGTAGGGTCATAATATCAAAACAGTGAAGGAGGAGAGCATTCCAGAAGGGAGAGATGAAGGTGAGGCTTTGGAAGTGATATGAGAAGTTATATGGCTTGATTATCTTTGCTAGAAAGTGGGATCAGATGGTAAGGCCAAGGATTTAAATCATCTAGCAGCACACTTAGACGTGCCTTAATCCTATTGCAGAATGCCTATATTTTAAGGAGGTGAGAAAAAAAGTGCAACAACGTGTACAGGAAATACACACAAAGAGAAAGAAAGCTGTAGGTGCCAAGAGAAGGAGAAATATTGGTGACAGATGTTTTTGGGTTATTGGAGGTGCCCTGTTCCAGACAGCGTCTTCATCATCTCTCTGACATTACCTCTTCCCCCCAGTATGTGACAGGCACCGTAATGGCTTTTACAAGTGTGCTTGACAAAAGGATGCTGTGAAATAGCAGCATCCCGTTCACCTGCACCTTTACAGCAGCCTTGCAAATAACTTTCCTTAATCTAGCTACCCAGCAGGACACAACACTCTTGAAAAAGAAAATCTAGATCACAAGAAAGGTTCTCAGAAGACATGCTCAGAAGAAGACTAGCAATTAAACCTATTGTGGCTGACAGATATCACTACTAGCTGACCCTGCCAATCAGAGAGACAATACACCAAATATTTTATGTTCTGTGTGTTACATTGACAAGTAGGCCAACTGACACATATGTTTGGGGATAAATAGATGGATAGATGACAGATGTTTCCATTTATGTATCATTGGTTCATTTAAACTGCTGAATTAATAAGCTCTAGGGAGCATCACCAATTCCTGAATCTATGGGGAGTTTGAATGCTCCAAAGAGGTCTTTTTCTAGCTCAGAGGAGCAAGATTGATGTTACAAAATGTCTGGAACAAGATGGAGGAAGGCAATGAGCAAACCAGATGGTACAACTAAGAGGATGAGAAGAGAAAGCAAAACAAATCATGTGTTTTGGGGTGCATTCAATTCAGTCCGTATCCTGGGTGACCAGCACCTACCAAGTGATTACTCACATCCACTTTCCAGCGGATTTCTGTTTCTCAAATGGAATAATAGGGATTGGATTTATCCTTCCACTTGATAAAAGCCTAACCAAAAAAGTTAATTAATGGCAAAATATATAAAATAACAGCATTCAGTCCTCAGACATTGGCAAAAAAAGGACAATGATCTCTAAGAAATGCTAAACAGAAGAGGTGAGTCCTATGATTACCTGTGATTACTGGATAGATAGGATTTCCTGGCTGTGGCCCCAGGAGTTGGAAGCCTAGGCAGACCCAGTGGTTACACTAAGGATATTGAACCTGTAAATCCAGGGAGAACAAAGCAACTGGAGTTCACAGGCCAAGTACCATAAAGGAGAGCACTGGGCAGAGAGAGAGTCCCCACAAGTCTTCAGGTGAGTACCGCTCAGTATAAATGTGACAGGAAAATACCTGTGGTATGTGGACCACTCAGGATTCCAGTGAACCATCCTGGAGATAACACAGGGGTAGGAGTGGATTATGCTCCCTCCAGCCAGAGTAGGAAACCTCACAATCCCTAGGCCATGGGAGATAATACCCAGAATGACTTTCCTCAAGAATAGTATAAAATTGTCCCCAAACATTCATCTTTCTCGGCTAACCAGGCTTAAAAGCAAGATCCAAAAGGGTGACACCGCTTGCAAGTTTCTTATCTACATAAGCGAACAGAGGTCGAAAATATCTGTAGTGATACAAAAATATCCAGTACCCAGTAAGACCAAATTTGTGATGAATATATCTGAAAAAAAAAAAAAAATTACAGGGCATCCTAAGAAGCAGGAAAATGTGATCCATAATAAGGAGAAAAATCAGCTACCTGAAACTGATCTGGAAATGGAAAAGAAAATAGAATAGATGGAATTAGTAGACAGAAAATTAAAATAGAAATTACTACATTCCACATGCTCGAATGTTAGGCAAAATGTGAATAGTTGTGTTTTGTTTTGTTTTTTTTTCCAGAGATGAAAACAACAATATTGGAGATGGAATTCACAACATACAAGACATGGCAGAAGCAATGGGTTAGTGAACATGAAGGTACTCATCAACAGAAATTATCCAACATGAAAAGAGAGGAAAAAAATGTTAATGAGAAGAGCATCAGTGAGCAAAAAGACAACTTCAAATGGCCTAATAAATTCGAGTCCCTGGAGGAGGGGAGTGTGGGAGGGAAAAGAAACAAATATTTGAAGAAACAACTAACGGTTGAATTTTTTTCAAACTTGATGAAAATTATATACCCACTGATGCACAAAGTTCAGTGAGCCCCAGGCAAAAGAAACATGGAGAAAACTAAACCAAGGCACATCATAATCAAAATGCTCCAAATCAGTGGTAAAGAACATCTTAAAAATATCCAGAGCAATAAAAACATATGTGTGTGTGTGTGTGTGTGTGTATAAAATGTACAGAAGAATAAAGCTAAGGATGGCGTGAGAAACAATGTAAGCAAGAGAAATGTGGAACATCTTTAAAACATGGAAAGAAAAAAATACCTAACAAATTTGAATTCTGTGTCCAACAAAGAGATCTTTTGAAAACTAAAACAAAATAAAGGTTCTTGCAGACATATAAAAACAGAATTCATCACTGGCAGGCTGTTAGTACAAGACATTTTAACAGGATGTCCTTGTGGGGGGCTGGGGGAGATACCAAATGGGTCTATGTGTATCCTCAAAGGATGAAGAGCACTGGGAATGAAAATTATACATTTTTCTTGTGATTTAAGATAAAAGTTTTTTTTTAAGATTTTATTTATTTGTCAGAGAGCACAATCAGAGGGAGCGGAAGGGAAAGGGAGAAGCAGACTCCCCACTGAGCAGAGCCCCACGCAGACTCAATCCCAGGACTTTGTGATCATGACCTGAGCTGAAAGCAGAAGCTTAACCTACTGAGCCACCCAGGCATCCCTAAGAAAAAACTTTAAAGATAATCAACCATTTAAAGGAAATACACTGTAGTATATATAAGATAAAGTATAAAATGTAATATGATAAAATACATTGTAATAAAAATATACTCAATACCAAAGAAGGCCCCAAATAAGAAAACATAATAAACAGATGAGACACGTAGAAAACAACTAGGAAGACAGCAGATTTCAACTCAACTTTAATCACTCTAAATGCAAATTACCTAAATATTTTAATTAAAAGCCAGAGATTGTCAGTTAAAATATGAAAATCAAGATCCAACACTATGCTGTTTATAAGAAATCTGCTCTAAATATAAAGACACAAATAGGTTAAAAGAAAGGAAAGTCAAAAGGAAGCTGGAGTCACTAAATTAATAGTTGACAAAGTAGATTTCAGAGCAAAAACTATTACTACGAATAAAAGGTTCTGTTTTCATTAATAAAGGACAATTCATCAAGAGGATGTAACATTCCCAAATGTTTATACACAGAACCTTAAAATCCATGAGGCAAAATTTGATAAAAATAGCAGAATTGAAAGAATAGATGAATCCACAATTATAGTAGATATCCCAACAGTCCTCTCTCAATAACTTATGGCATAAATAGAAAATCCATAAGGATGCAGTAAACTTGTGAAAGTTATTAATCAAGTTGACCTGACATTCACAGAATGTCTCATCCAGCAAAAACAGAATAAAAATTCTTTTCAAGTGTGCGTGAAACATGTACTAAGATAGGCCATATTTTGTGCCATAATGCAAGTCTTAATAAATTAAAAGGATTTAAATCATACAAAACATGTTCTGTAACTGCAATGGAATTAAATTATAAATCAGTAACAGAAAGATAGATGGAAACATCTCTAAATATTTGGAAATTACGTAACAGGCTTGTAATAACCCATAGGGCAAAGAAGTAATCAAGAGGAGAAATAGAAAACTTGAACTGAATGAAAATGAAAGCGTAACACATTAAAATGCATGGGATGCCAAGGAAGCTGTATTTAGAGAGGGAATTTAAAGCATTTAATACTGTTATTAGAAAAGAAGTGTCATCTTACTAAATTTAAAATATCAACATGTGAAATAAAGAAATACAAATCATTTTTTTCTTTCTGCTGACAATCAAAATTACAGAGCAAGATAAGCCCTTAAGTGATAGCCATTTAGGTTTCAAGGCTTTATTATCAAGAGTGCTTAAATGCCGTACTAGTAGTGAAATCATGAAATTATTTTTGACATAAATGAAATGTTGCCACATTCAGAAGATGATGGGTGGGGAAATTTTAATCCAGTGGAGAGATATTACAAAAGGGAGTAATCCAGGATTAGAATTTTATATGTATCATATCACAAATGTAAAATACAGCAACGGTCAGGAGCTAAAGTAATGACAGTGGCAAGAAAGGTTCCATCTGTTCCCAGGAGGCTTGTCGGTGTTATCTCATACCCCAAACCGCAGCTTTTTGTATCTTACCGAAAATTTAGGCAATGCAAAAGAAATCAGATAAACAACTCAGAAAGAAAACTGTAGTATAATTATGGCCAAAAGCTTCAAACTTAAAACTTGGTATTTACTTGTACACAAGCTACAAGAAAGTTATATTTTACTTGAAACAATGTGTACTTCCGCTGCCTTGTACTGTATTATAAATTCTCCTAAATAATCAGGCAAACATTGTAACTTTTCAAGGCATCAGATAGCAATTCCACAATTGCGATCAATGTATTATTTCTAATTTATTTTCCCAATAAAATAATTTCCCATGCAGTCAGGAATGTAGGCTAAACAGTTTCAGAAAGAGAAATTCCTTGTGGAACACCTAGAAACTATTATTTTGTATATAATAAGCCTAAGAAGGTTTGGGCTTATCACCATAAATATCCTACTTTATATGAAACTGTACTCATACACAAGTAAAATAAGAGGGAGAAAGGTGTAGTGAAAAGTGGACTGATTATTAAAAGACTCAAGTGTAGTTTCAAGTTTTGACACTAATTAGATGTGTTAATTTATCTCAGGCCAGAAAAATAAAAGCTATTGACTTTGCTGGTTTGTAAAGGTTTCTCAGTTTTAAAACCTATTACTGTAAAGCCTATCTCTGTATTCTGGAAAATACACTAAAAAAAAACTTCTAGAGATATTGGAAACTTGTTAATGTACTGGTAATCTATTAACAGAAAAAAATGGAATTTAAACTACAACTACAATTGTCTCTAGGCACCTTTGCCTCCTATGATTATGCCGCCATAATACAGCTTTTGTTCAGTAAAATACATTTATAGGCCATTTTGAGTGAAGAGTCCTGTAAGAACAAATCTGAATTAAAAATATTTAATTCTCCCCGGCTCAAAAAGGGAAAGAAATTCTCCTCTTTTCCTGAAGCATTTATTTTAGAAAACCTGCAGTTGTGAATTCGTTTCTGCTCCTTTGAGATGTATGTAAAACTTTTCACAAGCTAAATAAGCTTCTGACCAGCTTTACAACCTAACAATGTCTTTCTTAAGGACGTAGGAGTCATCATTTTGAAATGTAAACATCAAGGAAGACAGCACCCTTTGCCCCATTTCTGTGGAGAGGTAGTAGCATAAGGTCAGGTTGTTCCTGGCTCCAAGTTGCAAATCTACTGCTTTATGAACATAGGAGAAATTTATTTTTGCTTTGGATAAGGCAATTAGCAAATATAGATGGTTGCCCAAATTACCAGGCGAATTTAGGGTGAACTCTGTGACAAATGATGCTATAGTCTTCCTTGAGGACTATTGTTTATCTTGGGAAAACACGTGTAATGTGTCCTAACTGTTCGGCAATAGAAGAGTGTGAGATTTCTTTTGTCTTTGCCATTTCTTTCATGGATTGCTTGGAGTGCACATCGCATTCTAACGTACTGTGAATTTGATAATAAAACATATTTTGCTCTTGAAAGAAAGAAAGAAAGAAAGAGAAAAGTGTCTCACATCAATGATCTCAGCTTTCACCTTGAACATAACCACACAGAAGAGCAGATTAAACCCAAGTTCAGCAGGAAAAGAAGTGAATAAATAAAGATGACAGCAGAAATCAATGAAATTCATTTTCCATGCCACAAAAGACCAGAGATCAAAATCCATGTAATTCTGTGGAATATATTTCTTGACATCTCAACCATTTGTGAAGGGTTTTTTAACCAACATTTTACAAGGGAAATGACTCAAAATGTGGGCCACTTGACTATGGGAATGCAGATGCCATGAGCAGAAAAGAGGGAACCAAATGTTCCTGCCGGTTACCAGCCCAACAGACTTTGCTTCTTTTACTTGATGGGGGAGAGCGGAGGATGCGGCGGAGAGAAGTGCAGTCTGGAAAAAGAATGCATTCTCTGCAACCAGTATTTGGGTTCAGAGTTTGTGTAACCTGACAGCTAAAATTCTTCCCTGTTCTTCTACGTTCTTTGATCCTATTGCATCGGTCAAAGGAGAACCGTAGACACACTGCTCATTTCAATTAGCCCTTAGTGGGTGTGAGTTCTCTGGGCTTTTCATCTTTGTAGATGACTTACCAAATTCTGTTATCCTTTCTTATTCCCCATGTCCCTCTGCCTCCCAGATTAGAACCTCAAAAATGAAAACACACCAAGACAGCAACCATTCCCCCATGTCTTACTCTTAGGAAGAACTCATGAAGGTAAATGACATGAATGTGACCAAATTGCTGGTAACAAGGTTGGAAAACAACCCCGTCTTCAACCTCGTTGGAAAAGAGAAAAGAACAGCCATTTTTTGCTTCTAATTCTCTGGAACAAGAATTCAGACAGAACACAGCAGGCATGGCTTGTCTCTGCTCCACAGTGTCTGAATATCCAATGAATGACTTGACCAGTGGGAGAGGGCTGAGACAATTTGACAGGAGTCATTTGCCTGATGCCTGAGTTCCCATTGTTGTTTGGGTTCCTTGTCTTTTGTGGCCTTTCCATGAGCCAGACTGGGATTCCATACAAGATGATAGTCTTGAGGGGGCTGCGCTTACATGTCAACTGGCTTTCTCAGAGGGGGAATGTGATGGCTGCTGGTCCTCTGTAAATTTGGGCTGAGAAGTCTTAGTCACTTCTGCTTCATAGAGAATCGTAAGAGGGAAGGAAAGCAGCTCCATCTCTTGAAAGTATACATGGGCAGGAAGGGAAGGAATCAATGATAGCCCCAGAGGGACAGCAATGGCCCAGGGGAAGGAGCGCCTGAGTGGAGTTTTGAAAAGTCGCTAGGAGATATCTGAGTCAAAAACAAAAGGTGATTCCAGAAGGCAGAGGAGGCATGGGCCGTGATTACCGTAAAATGAAAGCCCATAGGTGAGAGGTAACATGATATGATTGGCAACCGCAAGAAATTCAGAATGGCTAACAGGTGAGATTCTAATCCTGAGTGAAACACTAGCTCACGCTGCAGAGTTCATAAGAGTCCAACCACCGAGAACGGTGTACACTCTGTGAAGGGCCCTGGCCCTCCCTGAGGATTTGGGGCAGAGGCACAGTCAGATGTGTGTTGTTGGTGAGTTCACTTTGGTGAGCTCTACTCCGCAAGACAGATGACAGTGATCTGGATGAAAAGAAATGATCAGACTCGAGAGAGGTAAAGCACCAGGCTCTGGAAAGAGGAGCACATGTAAGGGGCAGGCTTTTTGTGGGGGGAAATTAAGTTTAGAAGAAGTTAGTTTTCTGATACTCTTTAAAGTCCAGAGTAAATAGTGTAAATGCATCTTAGAAACAGAGGGAAAGGTCTGGGGTGGTAAAATCACACTTGGAGCTCATCAACAAGCAGTAGTCAAGGCAACGAAAATACAGGAAGTCATCCAGAGAAAGTGCAAAAAGAAATAAGAGAAAAGGACCGAGCAGAGAACCTGGGGGGAGCAGCAACATTAAGGTTTCAATCTGCAAGGCTAGCTGTTTTGGAAGACCTTTGAGAAAGCAGACTATTCAGAGCCAAGAAAGTATCTTGTGACCTGATTAATCCATAGTGAAGATCCATTCAATACATACATGGTCATAAGAACAGAATCAGAAATTTTGCTCCCCAGAGTAAAGATGGCAAAACTTCCTCAAGTGTATACTCAATACTAGGGCCTTTCTGCCTACTAGGGAAGGAATGTGGAAAATGTTTAGACCTCTCTGATTACAAGGGAGGAGTGCCCTGTGATGGGAATCAGGGAGCAGCTTTCTTCCCAGGTTGCATCCAGGCAGACAAGCGTACAGTCTTAAACTTCTCACTCTTTAGTGGTTGCAAAGCACATTTTGCTCTCCTTTGTGAGCCCGGGACCACTGATAACTCTCACTCTGGTGCTGGGGAGTTCAGACGTTCCAAGATGGTGGCTCCAAAAATCTGGTGTATGCTTTATACCACTGCAGCCTTTCTCCCATGGAAGGCGTTCCTTCAAAATTCATGGACAGAACAAGGGTTCCACTATGGAAAACCTACTTGAGAAGTTTCCATTGATCTCTTCAAATGTCCAAGCTGTCCCTACAGGGCTCAGACAGCTGCCAGCCAGGATGGGGGACAGGAGCTCACTAGGTGGGGGTGTTTCCCCCGTCACATTTAGTTTATTGGACATAACAAAGGATGGAACCAGCTGGTGTGTGGTGGAGAGTAAGGTGCTCAGAAAGCTCTCTCTCTTGGTCTATTATGTGATTCTGAGAAAGGAAGCCCAGGCAAGATCAATACATCCTCTGTGTAGACGTCAAACTGCTTGTGACGTGGGTTCTTCGGGGCTGTTTTTAGTGAGGATATTCCAGTCTTATGAATTTGACAGGACTTTGGCTTGGTGCCCTGACAGAACGCAATGTAGGCATAATTCGATCTTCCTGTAATTGTCTATTTAACTTGGCAATCCAGACTAATTTTTTCCTGTGAAGTGAGCCCAGGACGTCACCAGGACAGTGATTGGGTTAATTAATGAGGCATAATAATGTGCATAATAAAAGCTTATGATCTGATTCTCTTCCTGCTGTTTTCCTCTCTCCTTCCCATAGAGAACTGCTGGTCTCACCAGAATCTGTGAGTCACGTTTCGTTAGAGGAGTCTCTTCTTCTCGTAAACAACATCAAGAGGAAAATAAGAACTCCAGAACCATCTGTTTGATTGAGTCCTTGACTTCTTTTTTTTTCATTTCCCTCCATTGCATGTTAAAGGAAGTAAATAGGGAAAAAATTCTAATTATATTGCTGTTTACTGATTGCAGGATAACTTTTTATTGTGTTTGCTTTAAATATATTCTGATCCACACCCAATGCTTTTATCATCTTTCTGCTCTTTCCCGCTCCCTCTTATTTTTCTCTTTTATATGTAGCTACTTATACTTCAGCCTATTCTCAAGGATGTTTAAATTTTCGCAGTACAGTGACTCTAGCTTGCTTTCTTTGGTCTCAACAGTTATTTGGGGGAAAGCAGTGTTTTTCCACATACCAATGACAAGACCACCGGGCACACTGCATGACATACGGCTTTAGGTTCTAGCAGTTTCACCTGGTATGGCTGAGTTTGGGGAAACCATTAAACACTCTTTCTTAATGTGAAAAAATGGAGATTCAACAACTTCAATTGTATAAGTTGTTATTAAATAGTAACTATGTATGCAGCAGGTACTGAACTAAACCTGGTCAGAGTAATAACATCAGCCTTGCCCATCGCAGGGATCATTATCAGCATCAAGTGAGATAAAGTGCATAAAAGTTCTCTGTAAATTACCAAGGACCGCCCAAGTCTGAGATTTACTGAGATTTTTATTACAGTAAATCATCTGATAGTTGAGTCAGCTCTTCCATGACCCCTGGGCCAACTGACTACGTTATTGTTCGGGGCTGACAGGGAAACAACAGTGCCCTAAGAAAAGCATGGCTTTAATATTTCTATAACTATCTTTCCTCAGAGAGAAGAATCCTTGCCTCCGTATCAGGATCACTAGTTGATGCCGTTTTGCTGCTGTCATTTCACACATGATTTCTTCCCATTGAAAATTCCTTGATTTCACAACTTCATTTTTTTTTTTCTAAAACTTGCCACCATTCTTGATCAAAGTCAAAATTTTGGGTCCAGAGCAACTTTTTCTAAAAAGAGAGCATAAACATTCTGATGCCTGGTACATGGTTCTATGACCGCATTTGGTTTTGGTCACTGTCAAGAATCTGGAAGTTGCAATCTTACTGGAAAATAAGCGTTGGACAGAGAGGGTGCATTCCATGTGAGTCACAGGTAATGAAGTCATCCTTCAACGTCTCGACAGCTAGGCACATCAGAAACAACAGTGGCTGTTGTACTCATCAAAGGAAAGATTTACTATTCCCTGCTGCTGAATCTCATTGAATCACTTTTGCACAGGTGGATAGTAACATTGTCAGCTCTGCTATCCTTTCTTTAGTCTAACTCCCTCCTTTGGGAAGTGGTGACAAATGTTTGCATCGTTTCCCAACAACCCCTTAAAAAGATTCTCTGGCACCTATTATTTTATTTAAAAGATTTTATTTATTTATTTCACACAGAGGAGATATCACAAGCAGGGGGAATGGCAAGCAGAGGGAGGAGAGAGGGAGAAGTAGGCTCCCCATTGAGCAAGGAGCCTGATGAGGGGCTCCATCCCAGGACCCTGGGATCACGACCTGAGCTGAAGGAAGATGCTTAACTGACTGAGCTACCCAGGCACCCCTGACACCTAGTACTTTAAGGTTAAAGTTAATTGAAAATTACTTTAGGGATTTTATCATTAAGGTATGGTTTCCAGAGAAGAAAAGTGAATTACCATTAAAATTACCTTCATGATGCTCCGGAATGACAGCCTCATGCTTCTGGTCTAAAATGGGGGATAGAGTTAGAAATGACATGCGGTGTCTATCTAAATGTCTACAGTTTTAGACAAGAGCAATCTATATAAACATATGGAAAAACCCAAGATTAAGATAACAGAACTTAAAATTTCAGGAGAAAAAGTGGTCATGGTGTATGACAGAAAGAGCAAGAGAAAGAAATATTTGGAATTAAGAACTATTTTGAGAAATTACAATTTGGAACCCAGAAGGAGTCAGGAATGTATCAACTTAAAATTACTCAAAAATTGCAGATGGCATTTGAAGCACGATTTTATTGTCTGCCTTTTCTTTTGTGGGATTGGTCTCACAAAATTAAGGGAAAAAAACCATCCTGTTGAAGGAAAGCTCAGTTTACAATTAGTTGTCTAAGTACTGAACACAAGTTATTCAAAACTCAAGCCAGTGATCACTAAATGCCATATAAATAGCACGCTGGAGTAATTTGGGAATTTCAAGGAAGTAGAATTTGATAGAAGCCTGGGATTCATTTTCTGAGCTAATAAATGTTTCTACTCTTTCAAATTTTGTTATTCCTTAATCAATTGCTACAAACAAAGTCCCAGTCATGCTTCCAGGCAAGGATTCAGTCTTTGCAATAGAGCTGGCTTATCTGTTTGTGACCTTACTGAGGGTCAGCCCAAAGGCTTCAGGTGCAGCCAACTGGCTCCTGCTTCCCCAAGTTGCTCAGATCCTCTGCATCTCTTGCATCACAGCCACATTCCCTACTCTTGTCTTCTTGGCCCTTTGATGTTCTGGCTTCTCACCCCAAATTCTGCTCCTTGTCTATATTCAGTAATCATCAGCCCTAGTCTGTCCTCGTACCTACCCCCACCAGATCTTCACCATTAAACTCCTTTGTCTTATGGATCCCCTTTGCTAAGAGACTTTCCTACCACTAGCATATTCCCAAGGGATCCAAATAAAGTG
The DNA here is from genome assembly GCF_011764305.1 of Mustela putorius furo. Taxonomy (NCBI): domain Eukaryota; kingdom Metazoa; phylum Chordata; class Mammalia; order Carnivora; family Mustelidae; genus Mustela; species Mustela putorius. The sequence continues at coordinate 19,759,919 of NW_025421402.1, read as the reverse complement.
AGCTTTCCTCAGCCACACACTTACAGCCAGGACGGATCCTTATGGGATATACATGTGATCCCCCTGCCGCTGGATAATTATTAATTCAGCACCCATTATTTATTAGTTCTGTTTTAACAAGTTAACCACAATACAGATAAGTTGACATCCTGATGTAAAATATTCTTGCTGCATTGCAGATTATTTCTTTGGGATAAATTTCCAAAGTTAGAATTATCTGGTCAAAATGTACAAATGCAATAAGCCTCCTAATAATACAGTCTTAAAATGCTTTCCAAGAAGATGATACAAATCTACATTCCCACCAAACTGTAGAATGTTCCCAGTAAGACTGCATTTTCTAGCTTTGAAGACTTAGAAAAGAGCTGGAAGATTCTGAAGAGAGTCTCCCTTGGTTTTTAATCTTCTCCAAGCCCAGTCCCAAAACACCACTCAGAGAGGTTTCATCTGGAGATCTTGGAACTAAGTGAGAGAAGAGAAGGCAGCAAAATGCAATGGGGAGAATCAAAGAAAGGGCAGAGTCCATTCCCATAGCTGGTCTGCACATGGAGAAGAGCATGGGCCTCTGAAATTTGGAGGAATAGGTATATCCTAGAAGAAACCAAACAGAAAGTGTGAATAGGTAAGCGATGGTCAACACAACTACTAAAAATAAGTCCTTGGATTATAGCTAGCTCCCCCCAAGTCATTTATGTTATCTCAGGAAGCTTTACTTCATTCCATCAATCAGCCTCTGTGGCTTTCCTTCAATAAGTCAGTCTTTCACTAAATGTGCTTCTTCTCTGAGCCCTGGACCAGAGGAGCAGAAATGAAGCAGTAGGATGAGGATGATCTTGGGCCTGGAGGCCTTGAGTCACTGCTAAACATTTTCTTCAATGTGCTAATGCCCTACAGATCCGGCAAGATTTAGAAAGGACTAGAAATATAGAGTTCTCTTCACTGAAACAAACATCTTTACTTATTTTTCCCTTGGCAGCAAAACAAGTATATTTAACAGCTACATAATTTATTATCAATTTTGAGATTAAGGACACCTGTAAACATCTCTTTTGCTTCTTCTTTGAATTAGCCAAGGGCAAATCAAGGACCTTGCCAAACAAGGCAATGGAAAAAAAAAAAAAAACTCTACTGGAAAGTAATAAGGTTATGGATGAATCAAATTAAAACCATTCCATTGTCCTCCTAAATTATTTAGAAAATGAAATAAAATAGTTACCGCTGTTTTGAGCCATGACAAGTTCTCAGAAAATTCAGAAGGCAAAATGCCAAAACCTTCATCAGTCACCAGGGGAAGAAGCAGAGAGTGCTGGAGGAAAATTCAGAACCCCTGACCCTAGAGAGAAGCAGAAAATCATGCACAGGGAGGTGAGGAAGAGCATGGCATTTTCTACCCATACCTTTGACTCCAGGAAGAGCCAAATTCTCCAAGAAATAGAGTTCCCAGCTGTTGCTGGCTGCGACATTACCACCTTGGCAATCTCTACCATAAGAGGAGAGCTCTTTCTCAAGATCAGGAACAGTGAAGGAGACATTTCTGAGGGGGGACTGTAGACCCATTGTCTCCTAGGCGGCTACATGCCTTGAGTTGAACTGGACAAACTGATATTTTAATGTTCACTCTAGTGAAAACATAAAAATAGGTCATGTAAATGTTATTTTTTAATATGACTTTTTAAATGTTCCCATTTCATGGCTAGGCTCTGTGAGGTTAGACCTCAACATTTCTAAAACTTTAATGACGAGAGGTAAGGACAAAAGGGCTATTCAGAAATTTCCAGGAAAATTTATCCTCCTTTGGCTGTGAAGGTAGAAACAGGCATTCTCTGTAGGGCAGCCTCTTTAGCTGCTTCAGGGAGCCCTCTCAATCAATTAAGTTCTCATTATCCTTGGTATTACCACTGGGCTTCAATAAAGTAATCCAGATGCAAGTTTTCCCTCTGACGATGTGTTCTGTTTAATAATGTGCTGTGGGGGATGGGGTTCTATAGAAAATTCACCCCACAGGCCTAGCTGGAGGTCTGGTATTTCAGTGGAGCACATCTGGGAACCCTCGTCCCCAAAATGGTCTTAAGAAGATCTGAGGAGAGGAGCCCAACTGGAAGTCAGTGTTGAGAGAGAGGTGGAGGGATGAGAAGTTTGAACGCGCCCAGAGAGCTAGCTGTCTCAAGGATCAAACAAAACAAGTCAGAGAAACTAGAAGCTATCTCTGACAGCTTGGGATATTTGATGTTGTGGTTTCTTCGGGCTTTATCCTTTTTAATTGAATTAGATTTTCATCTGGGGCAATTTGTGGAAAAATGGTAATATCTACCCAAATTCAGATGCTGCCATCTCAGAATGATAGTTGAAGGCCCGAGGAATGTTCAAAGGTAGCACTTGGGAAACCCTTAGGATTTCTTCTGTGTCTAATTGGAATGCCATCTAAAACCGTAGCTCCTTTAGAAAGAATTGCTTGAGAAATCAAGAATTATTTCCATAAGCTCTCATATATTTCAGGCAACATAATTTATTATGAACAGTAACCTTATTCTCTTATTCTAGAATCTATTTATAATTCACTTGATGGCTATTAACCGAAAGTAACACCCAACTTATTTTAAAACTTTGTAGTAAACAGACTTTCTGTTAAATCACACCATTCCCCTCCAAGCTGTCACCTCCATCTCCCCGGGAGAACTTGTGGCCCTCTAGTTTTGTCTCCCTGTCAGAATCTGACAGGTCTGCGTTCCAATCTCAGGTCTGTCATTGACCAGGTGACCTTGTCACCTGTCCTTGACCAGGAGACCAGTGACCTTGGTGACTTCAGCAATATCTCTGGGCCTCAGTTTCCACATCTCAGAGCAAACAGTACAGATCCCATAGACTTGTTGGGAAGAATGAATGAGAAAGCTGGTGTCACGTACATAGCCAATGCCTGGCACCAAGTCAGTCGTACCGCCCCAAAACTTTATTAATTCATTTGGGATCCTCCACTAGGATATTGTCCTGGCCAGTACTTCGAATTCAGTGTTTCAGCCACAAAATGCTGATTCACCATGATCTCCTCAGCTTTCTGGTCTCTGAAGGACATAACCCAGATCTTTTTAATGTTGTTGGTGGGTCTTGCTTTTCTGATTGGCCTCTTGTGCTTGGGCAGTTCATGCCTGACCTCTGTTTCCATCCTGAATTCTTTTTTTGTTTGTTTGTTTTTTAAGTTTTTATTTTATCTATTTGACAGAAAGAGAGAGGTCACAAGTAGGCAGAGAGGCAGACAGAGAGAGAGGAAGAAGCAGGTTCCCTGCTGGGCAGAGAGCCTGACGTGGGGCTTGATCTCAAGACCCTGAGATCATGTCCTGAGCCAAAGGCAGATGCTTAGCTCACTGAGCCACCCAGGTGCCACATCCACCCTGAATTCTATATGGGATCTAGCCAGGGTAGCAAAACAGGAGGACTGGCTCATGGCACAGAAGCAACAGCTGTGGCTTGATGAAAGTCAGAGGAAGGAGGCTGCCTGCTCCCTTTTCCTCCCCTTAGCTTCTTGAGCCTCAGGTTTTCCACTGAAACAAAGATTGCAGCACATACATCTAAGGGTTGTTAATGATAAAATTCATGTGAGAGTATAAAATGCTATGAAGATGTAGGTGTTTATTATAACCTACATGCAATACCCTTATTTATGAACCATAGCAGCATTTTGCTGGTTCTGTTGTATAATAATAATGTAATTTTGTAATAATATGTTCCACATTTAGCTTATTATATGTCAGACTGAGAAATCTGTTTGTCACATGTGCCCACAGTCAATTATTCCCCTGTGCTGATGCAGTCCCCTTGATTCTGTCCCCATTCACCACATGTGGACAAATTGGTCTCAACAGTGTAGTGCACAATTATCTCTCCCCAAATTCCCACCACAACTCACAGGGCAAGACTGGCTACACAGCTTCCTACTTGACAGCATTTGTTTTTCTTCCCCTGCACCACATCTTCTAGTCTTTGTTTATCATTCCAGTTGCCCAGCACAATAATGTTTTAAGTACTCCTTTCAATTTCGGTAAGTCATTTGTTACTTCTACGTTAAGAGGAGCCCCGTTCTGACTTCTCATGGTTGGAGTTATTATTCAAACAAGGAGTCCTACTGAGTCAGCCCAATCCCCGTGCATCTGGTTTTCCTGCATTTGCCTTCATTCATATCCCTTAACTTGCATGCTTCAATATCTCTTCCGAGGGGCATGGCTGATGTTCCTCTTGAGACTGCACATGGGTCACCTGACACCAAGAAAGATCCATCTCCAAAGACAACTCAACCAGTGAGCTGCTCTCCTCCTATCAGACAGGATGGCAAGACTTTGCCAGGAAAAATTGTGAAAGGCTTTGGAATGGACCAAAAAATTAATGGAGTACCTTCTCAGCAGAAAACTAGGTAATGCCGAGCGTTCTCCCCCAGGTTATAGGATTCCATTAACTCTACACTTGTCATTGTCTTTGAGCTATTTTTAAAAGCTGTTAGTTTTAGAATACTGATATTAATGCACATTAAATTTATTTGTGGAAATACAAGCGAGTTTTGTCCCGTGGAGGTGAAACTGATATAACTTTTTCCAGTGTCATGAGCCAACTTTTCATGTATCTCATATATTAATTGCAGAGTCCAGATTACCTAAATATGTGTCTGCTCCTCGGATTCTCCCTTGGGTAAGTTTTTAAACACCTCATGTGATTCCTCATTAATTAACAAGTTACATAAAATCTCCGACACTTGTTCATTTTGTGTTCGTATGAAAGTCATGACTTACTTTTTTTCCCCACAAGTAAATTATTATTTAATAACCATATTTAGCCATTGGCCCTACGAGAAATCACAGGACTTCCAGCTCTTCTCCAGAGAGCACACTTTAGACTCATTGAAGTCTCTTTATGTGGCCCTCAAGTTTTGTACTCAGTTGGCTTAACTCTAAAGGAGACGTGAGAAAGCCCCATAGGAGGAACTTCCTTTCCTTCTCTCATCTTAGAACTTTTTTTTTTTTTTTTTTAATTTGAGGATAGTTGCTCCACAATGTTACTTTAGTCTGAGGGGTACAACATAGTGATTCAACATCTGTGTATGTTCTGCTGTGCTCAGCCCAAGTGTAGCTCCCATCTGTCACCACACAACACTGTCACAACACCATCCGCCATATCCCCTGTGCAGTGCCTTTCATTCCTGTGACTTCTTCCTTCCATAACTGGAAGCCTGTACCTCCCACTCCCTTTCCCCCATTCTTCCCCTATCCCCAGCCCAACCCCCAGCAAGCCTCAGATTATTCTCTATATTCCTAGTTCTGATTCTTCTTTTTGTACTTTAAACAGCCATAAAAAGGATGAGATCTTTCCTTTGCAACAACATGGTTGGACCTAGAAGGTATTATGTTAAGGGAAATAAATCAGACTGAGAATGACAAATATCTCATGAGTTCACTTGTATGTGAAATCTAAAAAAACAAACAAACAAATGAATAAGCGAACAAAGCAGCAGAATTAGTCCTTGCCTTTCCTGAGTCCATCTCCTCTGAGCTGAATTCTCAAGTGGTCATCTTTGAGTTTTCATTTTTGCCAACCTGATATACCCAGATAAGCACACTCATGGCTTCTCCCAGTCTCTTATCATCAGTATTCATATTATAGATGGATTAATTGATACATCTAGAAAAGCCCAGAGCATTCAGTTTTATGAGAAGGAGTCAGAGACTGGACTAGGATGAGGAAGAGAATTCCAGTGAGAGGGGCAGCGGAGGGAGGAGGAAACCAAGAGAGGGATGGTCTGGAGTGCTTGCCCACTTGCACACTTGATCCCAGGGAGCTGGAGATGGACAGGGAGGACTTCTGTTTTCCCACCTGGCTTTCCAGATGGTATGTTAAGATCTGGGTGAGGAGAAACCAAGGATTGGAGCATAATAAGTGCTCAGTAAATACATGTTAACAAATGAATAAGCAAAAGAATGGAAGCAATGAATCAAAGAAAACAGATCATGGGACAACTGGGAAGATCAATATCTTGGAAAATCCAAAGGTTGACGCTAGCCCTTCGATCTGAGTGTTTCTTGACTCTACCACTTCCTGGCTCTGTAACTTGGACAAGTCATTCTTGTGACCATTCATGACTTTGCCGGGAGATGGGTGTCCTGGAGAAGTGGAGTGTCATTAGACACTACGAGATGACGAGTTCCTGACATGGGTGATGGGGGTGAGAGGAGAATCATCAGGGGCTGAGGTGTAAGAAAGAAGTTCAGAGAGCCAGAGTATCATTCATCAGGCATGAGTAAAGGTTCTCAGGAAGGTTCACACAGCTGACCAGCCCGACTGATGGAATTAACAAAGTGATTCTGGTACATGAACAGGGTAGAAGTTGCTCCTGGAGTAAGAAGTTCATTTTGAGATAGGTGCTCACAATTTTCCACCTATTCTTGCACAGTCTTAAAAAAAAAAATGTTTCTGCCCATACTTGGCTGAGGTTTTAACCAGCCTGAATACTTTCACCTGACATCTACCACCTTTTATAATGTTGGCATCAAATTAGTTAAATTAACAAGTATAATTTCATCACTTACAACTCTCCTACATGTATGCTATGATTTAATCAAATGGAGCTTCTTCCTGTTCTCAACCCTGCCGGGCATTTCCCCCCTCCTATGCTCTTATTCAGGTTGTGCCTTTGCCTAGAAGCCCTCTCACACTTTCTGACCTTTTCAGTTAACCTCTGTATATATAAAACCACTGATTGGAACCTATACATACTCTTCAGCTATAAAACAAACATTTTTTATGAAGTCTGCCATTAGACTGGTTCTCAAAATACACCATTGTTCACCTTTCCATTTCTGGATCTGATGTAGCTTATGATGTTTATCTCCACGTATCACTTTTTGCCATTATGTACTTAGGGGTCTCCTCTCCCAAACACATACTAAGGTGTTTGGGGACCAGGATTCTCTTACCCCTCTGTTCCTTCAAGTGCTGAGACCATTTTATCCTGCATAGGAGACTTTCAATAAAACCGTCTTGAATTAATGAATGAATACATGAACAAATGGACATATCCATAGCATTCGCTGTTGTAATTATCTTCACCAGATGTTGAGAAGCAAATTTAGACCATTACTAGAATTTCACAGATTGAAACAAACTTCAAAGTCCCTCTCTGAGGAAATTTATGCTCAAGATCCAGACTCACTTGGTCCTGGGAGTTTAGCCATCTAGAGCTTCTTTAACATTTCCATTTTTCTTTGTTTTACTGCTGCTAGTAAACATGCAAATCTTCAAAGACCTTGCATAGGGTCTTCAACAGATGTGCTGTTGAAAGGAGCATGCTCCCCATTATTGACCTTTACCAGTGAGGCTGCTGTACAGAGAATGTTCCAAATACGTTGCACGCTCTGGTAACACCAGCCCCACATGTTCTGCACTGACGGATGATGGGTTATAAAGTGCTGTAAGGAATTTTGGAGGGGTAATATTAGAATGTGAAGGACAAATTTTGTTTTTCAGACTACATGATGAATTAATGGGCTTATTTATTAAGAAGTTTATTTCTTTTCAATAAGGTTGTTTTAACGAATTTGAGTATTTGAAATAAAGACAACTAGCTCTTTGCAGCTCCCTCTCCAAATAAAGGTTGCTTGCCCAGCTCCTTTTAGGCATAGTTGTACTAGATCTTGGGGAAAGAGTATATGTCCCCTGGACACCCTGGAACTGTCTTACCATGCTAACTCCAGGCTGATAAAGCAGAGAAACCCTCCCCTGATTGCTACACATCAGGGATCCTACTAGCAACTGGACTACACCTCCCATTTCATTAGACCCTCTTTTCTCACTGGCCTACAGATGAAATCATCTACACCACAAGAGAGCCATTTGCTGGTATGCTTACTTGGTCTGCTTGGAATTGTGGCCAGAGCCACACTGCCTCATAAGCGGCTAGATTTGACAGAGCTACCACTTTAGGAGAATATAAGACACAAAGAAGTTTGGAAGTACAGGTGACATCAATGGCTGCCAAAGCCCACTTAGAAAGGCCATCGACCTTCTTATGCAGGAGTCTGACCTCCACGGCAGCCCCTCTCAGCTAAGCTCTTCCTGCCTTCTTCCAGCCGGGCAAATGTGTTGGCCCTCTGGCTGTTCCGCGAGCCAAGCCATGCAGGAAATACCCAACAAGGGGGCTGCTGCCAGCTGTCTTCCTGATTTAGAAGACTCAGGGGGGAAACAAAAGCCACCTATAAAGGCCTTTTAATTTTTAACATAAGCTTCGGCTTGAATTGTAAAGTGCATCTCATTGGTCATCTCAGTCTGAAGTGCCTCCCATTCCCTAAATCCATCAGCGTACAAGTGCCACAGCTGCCGAACCTCTGGCACCTGCAGGGCATCCCCGAGAGAGACACGGAGCACGGACAGCTTTATAGGCATGGAACCTAATAGCACAAATCTCAAGATTTGCTTTTCAAAGAAGTGCAAGTGAGTGAAGACAAAACAGGGGGAAAAAAAAAAACCCAAAAAACAAAAAATGAAAAAATCTCCAATGTCACTGAGCCAGAGACCATTTCAATGGTGAAAAAGGAGAATGGTCTCTGGCTCAGTGACATTGGAGAGAAATCTATCATCCAGTCTCTGATTTAGAAACATAAAGAGAAACAGATTGACCCAGAAAAGAAAAGAGAGAGGACAATCTTTAACGAGTGTCATACCTGGGTTCCAATCAAGGCCTCGTTCCAGCTGAAATGTTTGTTTCTAATGAAGAAGCATTTCTTAATTTAGAGGCTAATCCTCAGAGATTGCTTTGGAGGCCAGAACATTTCTCAGGTTTGGGTGGCGTGTCTGCTCACGTTGCTGTCAGTCTCAGAGGGTTATAAGGTCAAGGGAGGGAAAGACTGGATTAGAGCAGAGCTGAACTCTAAACAGCATTCTGCCAGGACATTGCTCCTAGGTCCTCAGTCTCTACTTCGTGGGGCAGTTGTCACTTGGGTTGGCAATGGGATTATGTGTTGATGGAGGAACAGAGCAGGTGCTGAGATCTGGGCTCTGTAGAGACGGGCGTCCCATCATGGCTGACCTCACACAAGAGGGAACAGGAGTACCCTCCCCTGGGCCAGACACAGCGTGTTAGGCCACCCATCCCACACAGCCATCACTGGCAGCACACAGGATTCTCAGGGTAGTTTCCAGTCACTTCTGTGACTAAAAGGTCACTATATTCTTTTCTTTCTACTCTACCGGAATACAAATGGTTTCTTCTCTCACATACAGAGACCCCTGAGGAGAGGTTTTGGTGGTGGGGGGCGGGGGGGAATCAACATTATTCTAAACTTTTTCTCCATTTAAACATTTGTATGTATAAAAAGTCAGGAGACATTGTCGAGTCAAATAAAAAATTTAGCTGAATGTCAGTGACACAAAAGGATAGTTCAAAGACTTTTCCATCTTACTCACTAGGCTTTAGACCTGGATGCGAATCTAGGTTTCTCAGCTGGCTAAGTTCCAGCTAGATGTCAAATTAGCACATATTAGCATTTCTAAACTCTTCACTGCATTCTTAGTACCGATCTATATTTATATCTTTAATAAGGGAAAGATGGAGTAAACCACATACCATGGAAATGCATTATTATGTCCTTTTTAGTTGGAGGCCACGAAGCATGGTGGAGAAAATCAGTGATAAACCACAAGAAAATGGGGAGGATCGTCTCTGCTCTGCCCCAGCAGCCAGATCACTCCGGGCAAGTCTTTTAAACCCCTTTGGCCTCAGTTTGTTTCATCTATAAAATGGCTGTACTGTCCTATTTACCTCAGAGGTCAAGAAGAGAAGATCTAGTTAAAACCACATTTTACATCCTATGCAGAATTCTATAATGTATGAGTATCGTTCATACTCAGAATCCCTCAGAAGAAAAAATAAATGTTTTGGTGGAATATTGGTTACATGATGGAATCCTGATGATTTTTATAGCAGAAAAATGGACACAGAACCATTCATTGATGAACTCCTCAGACACATTTGTTGACACCCAACCTCTAGGTGATAAGCTTTGAGTGATTATTGGCCTAATTATCATGATTGGCCTAATTATTTTCTAAGGCAAAATCCCCCTCTCCTGGGAAGTCCTTCTTCCTTCCAATCTTCCCCAGCCCCACAGGGGACCCCTTCCCTGGGCTGGCCATCCCTCAAGAGGCACAGGTGAGGTGCTTCCTCAAACCCCCCTTATACACCCTGTGATGGGCACAGTGATTGGTATTCCTGTGGACTAGCTCATGGCAGCCTAAAGTCAAGTCTAAGAGTCCTTCAAGGACCGTATTTTGTCACTGAAATGCCAACAATAATTTTTCCATTTGACTCCATATAGATCATGATTTCTTAAAACAAAACCTTCCAAATTTCAGAGCAATTTTTGAGCAATACTGATTTTTTCAACAAAACGAATCACATTTATGCTGTAACTACCTCCATCTTCTCTCCATCCCCATATCCCCCTAACCTGAGATTATATTTCTTAAGAATTAATTCCCAAAATTATCTCTCCCTGGGGACCTAGCAGTTTAATAAAAACTTTTAAGGCCAAAATTCTAGAAGGCGGTACAATTAGAAAAGGGAGCCAGCCGCCTGTGTAGGGAAAGCCCTGTCAATGACCCCAAACTTCCTCCAACTGCCAGATCAGGATCCCTGGGCAGCTCAGCTCATGGACTCAATCTTACCACCTTCTTGAGGGGATAGGAAGCTGTCCCTGTTCTCCCGCCCATGAGGAAAAGGGTCACCCAGAACACGGCATTCTGTCTCTGACATGTGGCCATCCTATGAGAAATCTGCTGCTGGTCCAGCCCTGCTCACAGGTGAGGTTCATCAATGGAGCCCCAGTGTGGCCCAACTAATTCCTCTCTTCCCCAGATATAGAGTCATCAAATATGCTATAGAGCAGCAGAGGGCAAGATTGAAAGTGCTAGGGGCTCAGCCCTGCCCAGCACCATGGAAGAAAAGGAGAGCCCAGTGTCCAGCTGATGAGGGCTCACTAGTAATGTCCTCACATACAGAAACGACACACGTGCAGAGTGAAGGCAGGCCTCCATCTCCCTCTGCGCTATTGCAGACGGTGTGTGCCTGCACAATCCATCTCCGGGGCATGTGTGAGGGAGGTGGGGCAGGGTGGGTAATGGGAAACATTAAAAAGTACAGCTGAAACAGAGAGTTGCAATTGCAAATGGCCCTTAACCAACACCAGGCCTCATCTGCTGTTAGTGTTTGAAGTCTGTAGACAGAGGCCTATGCCATTCCCCTCCAATTTCTCACGCTGGAGCTCATCAGCAGTGGAATGCAGAGAGACGAAGCCTCTGGCTAAGGTCTGCTGTCAGGAACCAAAACCAGGTCCACGGAGTGGGGCCTTGCCTGCCCGACCCAGCTGTCTTCGAGGGTGAGAGGTTCAGGAGGGGATGGGCAGTGATGCCCAGCCAGGCAAGGGCTGCGACAGGTCTCTCTATCACATAGAAGAAATGCAAGTCAGACTGTGGAGAGGGAAAACAAGGATCTAGTGCAGCAACTTCTCAGAGATGTCCTCAGAGGTCCAGCCTTCAGAAGGGAAGGCGAGCTCTTTGGGTCCACTAAAAGAAATACGTTAACTTGGCAATTGATGGTACATTCTTGGCTTCCACCGGGGTACTGTCTTGGGAATGTTGGTCACTTTGAACGCTGTCTTCTGTGGGTCAGGTAACATCCCTTTCTTTGCCTTTCTATATTATAGAACATCAGGAGCTCCAACTGCTTAACAATTATAATCTCAGTCACTTAACATTGTTTGTAATTAATTAATTAGTTAATTAAGGGCTTGGATCAAGCCCTTGAGCTGTACCAATACACCAAATCACAGATGTTCCCGATCCTTTCTGCATGAACTCTGAGTATCTCTGGATCTACCTTTTTTTACTCCTTTTTCAAGATTTCTAGTTCCTAGTATAATGACAAGACACATTCTATTTTTTTAATGTGTTAATTGTAGATTTATAGATGATTCTTCCATGTCCAGAATCAGGAAAATAAATCACTGGGCAAACTCAACAAAAATGTATGACATATTCCAAATCCCCTAGCCCTTACTTAACCAACTGAATTATCTAATGAAATTGGGGGAGAGACTCTAATTTTCCTTTTTTTTTTTTTTAAGACTTTATATATTTAGAGAGACCATGAGTGACAGGTAAAGGCAGAGGTAGAGGGAGAAGCAGGATCACCCCTGAGCAAGGAGCCCAAGTCAGGGTTGGATCCCAGGATCCTTGGGATCATGACCTGTTCCAAATGTAGATGCTTAACTGACTGAGCCACCCAGGCATCCTGAGTCTCTAATTTTCATCTGTTATTTCACTCATGCAACAAGTATTTATTGAGACCAACTATGTGTCAGCTCTGCTCTAGCTAAAGATGAAAGGCCTGCTTAAAAGCAGATTTATGAGGAATGGTGTGGTTTTTAACAACCAGAACTTCAGCTCATTTGCTATAAGCAGTTCTCGACAAATAATTTGGGAATTTATGTGTTCTTGCCAACTATTCACCTCAAAAAAAAAAAAAAAAAACTGTTCAACAAATAATCTACTTGTTTTTAGTCATTCCACTTATAACATACACTAGGGACTTCTGGCCCAGAAAAAATGGTATAGAATTGTTTCAGTCAGTATAAACTGATAAGGATTTAAAAATAGCCACCCTAAAAAGCCTTCAGTGTAAAATTACAAATTCTTTTGGAACAAATGGGGGAAAAAAAAACACAGAAAATCTCATGAAATAAATAGAAGTTGTTTAAAAAGAACTTAATGGAAACTATAGAACTGAAAAAATAAAATAACAGAAATTTTAAAACTTGCTGGATATGCTTAATAGTACAGTTGAGATATCAAAGGATAGAACTGGTGAACTAGAATACAGATCAGTAGAACTTACCCGATCTGAGCAACAGAAATAAAACAGATTGAAAAAAAAAATGAACAGTGCCCCAGGTACCTGTGGAAAAATACCATTGGATCACAGAAGGAGCGGGGAAACAGACTTGGGCAGAAAGAGTAATGTGATGGAAGACATGCATCTATTGGCTCAAGAATCTGAGCAAACTCAAAATAAGATAGAATCAAAGAAATCTGGACCAAGACACATCATAATTAAACTTCCAAAAATGAAAAACAAGGAAATAGTCTTGGGAGCATTTAAAGAGAAATAACGTATTACTTATAGGGAAAAAATTCAAATGACAACATACTTTTCATCTGAAATAATGGAAGCTATTTTTGAAATGATGAAGGAAAAGAACTGTCAGTCACAAATTCTCTATCCAAGGAAATTATCCTTTATAAATGAAAAAGGAATAAATGCATTCTCAGGTGGCAGAAATTAAAAGAATTTGTTACTAGCAGACCTATCCTTAGAGAATGGCTAAAGGAAGTTCTAAAAGAAAGAAGGAAATCTTAGAGCAGCCAGAAGGAAGGAAAAAAATAGAAAAAGCAGAAATATGGATATATACAATAGACAATCCTTTTCATCTTGAGTTTTATGAGGCATATTTGATTGATACAAAAATTGTAACACCTGATACTCAAGGCAATGATATTTAAAAGTGGTAAAGGTAAAGAACATGACTGGAATTAAGGCCCACACTTCAGTCAAAGTAGAAGAATGTTTTGGGACGCCTTGCTGGCTCGGTCATTAAGCATCTGACTTCAGCTCAGGTCATGATCCCAGGATCCTGGGATTGAGCCCCACATTGGGCTCCCTGCTCAGTGGGAAGCCTGCTTCTCCTTCTCCCACCCCATCTACTTGTATCCCCTTTCTCGCTGTGTCTCTCTCTGTTAAATAAATAAATAAAATCTTGGGGGAAAAAAAAGAAAAATGTTGTTTTTCAGTAGGCTGTGAGAAGTCACTTACGTATATTGTAATGCCCATAGCACTAAAAGAACTATAGATGTAGAAACACAAAAATGCTGTAAACAATTAAGATGGAATCCTAGAAAATGTTTAAGTAACCTGTCCTAGAAAATGTTCAAGTAACCAACAGGAAGGTGAGAAAAGGAAAAATAGAAGAATAAGCAACAGAGGAAACAAACAAAAAACAAATAATAAAATGGCAGACTAAAGCTTGAACATATAAATACTCTAACTAGAACAAATAAATAGGTCAATTAAAAGGCAGAGATTGGCAGAGTGGATTCAGAGAAGACATGTATGCAACCCACTATGTGTGGTTTACAAGAAAATGAACACTTCCCAAATTATCTTATGAGGTTAGTCTTATAAAAATATTTAAAGCAGGTAAAAACAGAAGGAAGGAAGGAGGGAAGAAAAGAAGAAAGGAAGGAAGGAAACAAGCAAACAAGCTATAGATTAATATCTCTCATGAACTTAGACGCAAAAATCCTCAACAAAATATTACCAAATCTAATCCAACAGTATATTTTTTGAATTACACAAGGAATCATAAAATATGTGGTTTTTTAAGAACAGCATCTCTTATTTAGTGGTAGATTAGTGGTTGCCTAGGCTAGAGGTTGGTGGGGGAAAGGAGCAACTGCTAATGTATGCAGAGTTTCCTCTTGGGATGATGAAAAGATTTGAAGTTTAGATTGTGGTGATAGTTTCACAATTGTATTAATATACTAAAACCCGCTAAACTATACATTTTAAGTGGATAATTGTTTGGTATGGAATTATACATTAATGTAAATATTTTTTTAAGTTACATACTGTGAACAAATGAGATTTATTCCAGGTATCACAGGCTAGTTTAATATTAAAATTCAAACATTGTGGGTGCCTGGGTGGCTCAGTGGGTTAAAGCCGCTGCCTTCGGCTCAGGTCATGATCCCAGGGTCCTGGGATCGAGCCCCGCATCGGGCTCTCTGCTCAGCAGGGAGCCTGCTTCTTCCTCTCTCTCTGCCTGCCTCTCTGCCTACTTGTGATCTCTGTCTGTCAAATAAATAAATAAAATCTTAAAAAAAAAAGATAAAATTCAAACATTATAATTCACCATATTATCAGACTAAAGAATAAAAGTCATATGATAGTATCAATTGACATAGAAAAGTCCTTTTGTAAAATCCAATACCCATTCATGATGAAACTGTCAACAAATTAGGAATAAAAAGGAATTACCTCAACTTACAAAAATCCTACAGGCAACAACATATTTAATGGTAAAAGACTGAATGTATTCTCTATAAGATGGGGAACAAATCAAGGATGTCTACTCTTACCACTTTTATTCGGCATAATCCTGGAAGAGCTAGCCTCTGCAATAAGGTAAGAAAAGAAAAGAATATACACCTGAAAATACATACATACACACATACATACATATATACATACATAAAGTATATATTGAAAAATAAGAAATAACACTATCTCTATTTACAGATGCTATAATTGTCTATGTAGAAAATCCCAAGAGGGGTGCCTCTCATTTCTATATTTTAACCATGAATATGCAAAAACAAATTTTAAAAAAACACCACTTACAACTGTTTCAAAGAAAATTAGATGCTTAGGTATAAGCTTAACAAAATAACCAGAAGATCTGCATACTGAGAATTACAAAAGGCTGATGAAAGAAATAAAAAAGGAGTTAAAGAAGTGGAAAGACATGCTGCATTTATGGACTGGAAGCTTAATATATTGAAGATATCAATTCTGCCCAATAGTAAGACCTATTCTATAGCCACAGTAATTAAGATCATGTGACACTGGCAGTGGGTTAGACATGTAGATCAGTAGAACAGAAAGGAGAACCCTGAAACTGACTTACACACATCTGCCCAATTGATTTTTACAAATGCGCAAAAGCAATGCAATGGAGGAAAGATAAACTCTTCCACAAGTGGTATACATAGTGCTGGAATGATTAGCATCCATCCACAGGTTAAACACACACACACACAACTTTAAACCAAACCTCAAACCTTACACAAAAATTAACTTAAAATGGTTCACAGACTTCAATGTAAAATGAAAAACTGTAAACTTTGAGGAAATCTGCAGGATCTAAAGCTAAGGCAAAGATTACTTCAACTTGAATTAAACTTGACACCAGTTGGATAAACTGGGCCTCAAATTCAAAATTTTCCTCTGTGAAAGACCCTTTTAAGAATAGGAAAAAAGCAAATGATAGACTAGGATAAAATATTTGCAAACCACATATCTGCCGAAGAAAGTAGTGCCTGAAAATATATATGGAGTTCTCCAAACTTAATAAAAAAAAAAATCAAACCAGGATGTAGGGGAAGAACATAAGCAGACATCTCAGTAGAGAGGATACAGAAAGGAGAAATAAGCACAGAAGATAATCCACATCAATAGTTATTAAGGAACTGAAGATTAAAACTACAATGAACTATCATGTCGTATGCATCAGAATGGCTAAAATAAAAATAAGAACAACAGGAGCAGATTCTATGAGGATTTGGACATGCTGGATAACTCATATATTGCTAATGAGAAACACCCACTCTTGGCAGTTTCTTGTAAAACTAAACATACAATCACCATACAACCAGGCAGTTGCATATTTGTGCACCTCTCCCAGAGAAATAAAAACTTATAGTCATACAAAACCTGTGCACAAATGTTCATAGCAGCTTTATTTAATATGGACCCAAACTAAAAACAACTCTCATGGCCTTCAATGGATGGATGGTTAAGCAAACCTGGGCACCACCCTCCCCCACCATGGGACACTACTCGACAATAAAAGACATGAATGACTGATACACACAAGAACTCAGATAATGGAGTTAATATACGGGGATTATGCTGAGTGAAAAAGTTAATCCTAAAAGGTGACATATCTTCTGTTTCAATTTATATAATATATGTGAGAAGGAAAAGAAAAAAAAGGGAAGTGGAGAAGAGTGTAGTGGTGGTTAGGGTAAGTAGAGAAGTGGGAGACCTCTGGTTATAAAAAGTCAACATGAAACATCTTTGTGGTCATGAAACTGTTCTGTATCTTTACTGTGGTGGTTGATACGCCAACCTGTGCATGTGATAAAATTGTTTAGAACTAAGAACAGACACACACACACACAAACACACCATAAATGAATACAAGTAAAACTGGGGAAATTTGAAGAAAGAAGTATAAAAAAATTCTTAGTTTATGGGCCATGCAAAAACATATATATGCGGAAGTTTGTTGGAGGGAAGTGAGATGTTTCATGTCCCCACTGGAACATAAATAAGGCCATATTACCATGGAAGGATTTAGGTAAGATATCAAGACTTCTAGGTAATGATAAAGGATGAGAAGCAACAGTAAAACCACAAACTAGGGACCGCCATGGGGAATGGTTCAGAGGAAACAACTTCTCCGCATTTGTGCCCCTAGTATTGGACCTGAGGAAATGAGGAGCGGTGAGCCAAGTTGGGAAGGCTTTTTAAGGGGTGTTACATAAACAGCTCCTTTGTCCAACCAGAGCATCTAGGCCTCCATAGCATCTCCCCCCATCTAACCAACACCAAAGAAATTCAGGAGTGATGTTTTGTGAGGTCTCTGCTCCTTTTGACCACCATTAGCCAGGGGAGCACCTTGTTGATCAAAGCTGAAGGGGTGTAGCTCCTTTTTGTCCTTGGGATAGATGTATATAGGGAGGACATGTCCCCTGGGTTGAACATTTGGGAGACTTGTACAGGGCTATGGTGGTGACCAGGAAACCACAGAAGCCTAGCACAGTGAGGAGACCATGAACCACAACACCAAAAGCTGGGAGAAGACCCCCTCTCCAAATAGGTCAGATGATCCTACCCAAACTTCTCCTTTTCTTCCCTATTGGGCATCCTCTTCCAAGACTCTTACCCTAACTCTGCCTGGCATTAACTGTCCTCTCAGCATAAATCAGGATTTCATTAAATCCCCCTTCCCAACCAGCTCCCTTTCTCATTTTCTAACCTCTGGGCTCATCGTGCTCCCCTACAAGGTGCTAAAGCAGGGAAAACAATCACTCCCCATGAGTTTCTGGAAAAAAATTTTGTTGCCCGTGGTACTTCAAGAACAGCAAAAAGAGTAAAAAGAGTCAAAAGATTTCATCCATTGTTTCAGACTAAATGGAAGCCAGAGTCAATATCAGTCAGACCAGACCCAATAGATCCTGCAGAACTACACCATCCCAAGACTCGGAAAGCCAGTAACAGCAAAGTGAACACCAGAGACCTCAGAACTACCTGCTGCATCTCTAGAAGCCTGGCTCTGGAGAAATGGCCAACTGCATAGCAGCAGACTCAGGCCCCAACATTGAACACAGATAATGACAATTAAAATAACATCAATAAGGTGCAAGAAGCCTCTTAAAAATAATAAAATGTGACACTCTGCACGGAAACAGATCATGTTGCCCTAATTCTCGAGATGGATCCCAAAAATTAGAGTGAGAATCACAGAGATAGGCTCAACACCTTCTCTGAAAAGTAGTTCCTGGTCTTCCCATATCCATCTGAGAGAATGTGTGCACAGCCAACCAGGGCTGGAAGAGTATCCTTCTTAGCACACAAGTCCTCACTGATGACAGAACAGTTGAGTGATTTCTTTACTTTGTACTCAGCATCTTTAAACATGAGTAAAATCAGCAGAACACAACAGTGCCCACTGTGCCTTTAGTAGGGTTGAAGGCCAGGCTGGCCAGGGAAAAGGGAAAAAGCAAAGACCTCCAGGGAGGCTGTGGCCATTATCAGTATTGTCCTGTGCACAGCTAAGCAGCTCCAATCAATTGAGAGTAACTCATAGCTCCCAAGTCTCCCTGGTCCCCTGATGCTCTGGTGAGTCAATATGAAGGTTAGAGCCAAGAAGATGGTCAAATACTCCTCTTAGCCAAGTTCTGCCTGGAGCTGCTCAGCTTATGCTCTCCATCAAGTGCTCCTCCCTTAAAAATCCCATAATGGAGCTCTCACCCAAAGTCAAGTCCTACCTGAGGCAGAAATAGTCAGAATCTATGTATATATTAGAATGGAGTTCCTCAACATTTATTTAAACAATGTTGTTAAAGTAGGCACCTGACACACAGTTTTAAGTTTATGTCCATAATTATTATTATAAGTTTAAACATTTACAAAAGATATAATTCCTACTTTATTGTAAGTATTAATATTCTAAATATATTCTGAGAACCATGAATTTACAAATAAGGGCATCCTCTCTTTTCACTAATAATAACGAGAAAGAATTTGATGTACATTCTCACTGACCTGAATCTCTATCTTGTTTGTATATTCTGCATGATTTCAAGGGTGGTGAAAAGTCCCATATTCACGTCTCATGGACCTCCATGATGTCTTCATGTAAAGGTTTCATTATATTAAGACAATGTTTTATATTTTCATGAACATTTATTAAATTATATAGAGACAATATTTTCATTTTTTTTTATATTTTTAGAAATATTGGATATTCCAACTAGAAGGGAAAGAGGAAGGAAGGAATGGGGAGTCATTTTTTAATGGGTACAATTTCAGTTTCCAATGAGGAAAAGTTCTGGAACCAGATGGTGGGGATGGTTGCACAACCCTATGACTGTACTTAATGCCACTGAACTATACATCTAAAAATGGTTAAAAGAGTAAGTTTTATATTATGTACCTTTTGCCACAACTTAAAAAGAAAAATCACCACAGTGAACTATATACCCACTAAAATGGCAAAAATGTATGTAACTAAAAATAGCAAATGTTGGAAAAGACATAGAGTAAGTGAATATGTTCATGTGTAAGATAGTACAACTGTGTGAAAGAGTTGGACAGTATCTTACAAAGACAAATATACACTTATCCCTTTATGGCATTTAATGAGGGGAAACAAAAACACGCATTCACACAAAGATTTTAAAAGAATGTTTGTAAGGGTGCCTGGGTGGCTCAGTCTATTAAGAGTCCAACCCTCGGTTTCCACTCAAGTCATGATGTCCTGGTCCTGGGATCAAGCCCTGTGGCAAGACTCCAATGGAGCCTGCTCAAGATTCTCTCTCCCTGTCCCTCTGCCTCTACCCCACTTACCTGCTCTCTCCCTCTCTCTCTCTCAAATAAATAATTCTTTTAAAAAAAAAGACTGTTTATAGCAGTATTATTCATAACTAGTCCCAAATGAGAACCACCCCAATGTCCATCAACTGAGGAAAAGATATACATTCATTCATGGAATGTCACATAGCAAGAAAAAGGTACCAAATCCTGATCCATGCCACAACATGGGGAATCCTAAAATAATTACCCTTAGTGAAGAATCCAGATTTTAAGAACAATATATACACTTTAATTCCATTTATATGTAATTCTAAACAAATAAGCAAACAAATAAAAGGCAGGCAAGAGGTTGCTTGGGGCTGGGAATCAGGGTAGGTATGGAATGGGACAATGGGAAACTTGTTGATAGGATGGACCTGTTCTATAAGTGGATTGTAGTGAAGATATACAACTGTATAAAACTACAAGTTGAAATTAATTTGACCTCATACTTTAAGATAAAGAAACAAAATATTTAAAAAAAAAAATCATTCATCTTTCTCCTGGACCACAGTAAGCACCCTGGTCTCTAGCATTCCCTGCTTCCATTCCCACAGAGCTGTAGGGAAGCCAGTGACAATGTATGTATGGGCTTGCCCTTTGCTCTCCTCAAACGTTCTAGCCCCTGTGGTCTTCTCTAACTGCTGGTAGTATTTCCATGAGTTTTTACTTACAACAAAAGATATTAATAAGAAATATATCCACTTATTTTTGACCTTGAGTGCTCCTGCCGTCCACTCTCTCATCCCACACTCAACTACAACATCTTCAGAAACCCCTAGAACAAGGCCCACCACCCTGCCCACAGCTGAGTCTTGACTCCAGAGCCATCAGGTCATTGCTGTCATCAGACAGTGTTCAACTAAGTTATGAACACATCCCTCTGCCACGCTTAACAACAAATGGAAAAGGGACTTTTAATTCCTTTGTATTGAGCTTGTGTTGCAAAGAGTGAGTTAGGGGCTAAGGGAAGGGTCGAAAAGCTAGAGGAAGGAACAAAGGAAAGTTCCTAATGCAAAATTATATGAAGCAATATATTATCCACTGTAGCATGAGTCCTAATATTTCTTCAGAGTATAGCCATAATAAACAACACTCCTTGAAGAGCTGCAACACCTGCTACTGATTTTTTTCTCCCCTCAAATTGGAAATCATGGGTGGAATTCTACAAACAGAAGAGGACTCTGGCTGTTGCTTTTGGACAGCTGGAAAATGTGCTTTCAAGATGTCCATGAGCACTCAGATGGCAGCCTGAACATGGAGATGGAAAGGGGAGGAAGACGAGGACAGCCAGACGAAAACAGACAGAGAGAGGGTCTGTGAGAGGGTGACCTAGAAAGATGGAGGAATGGAGAGAGCATAAAACTCAGATTCCATCTCTCGTGGCAACCTGTGCTGTTTGTTTAACCTGCTGATCTAACCCCTGCTCCCATATTTAGGATTTAATAAAGCCCCAGTAAGCCTTGTACCCCAAGCACTCTTTGTGCTTAATTGTTAAACTCTATGCAATTGGAAGAAAATATAATCCATATGTTTCCGCTCATTTACACTTAAATCATCTGAATATGGTGTTTTAACCCCAATTTGTCATTCACAGAAACTTTGGAGACTTAAATAAATCTCTGGAGGCCTGTCCAAATCTTTTTTCCACCCCTTTGTGGCTCTGAAGTAAACACATATACTTGTATTCAAGAGTTTGAGGGTAAGTACAGAGAATTGCAGGAACTTTCAAATGACGTTTTCCTCCCTTTGCTAGCTCCCCTCCAACTCGCAGTGAACAGTCTTTGTCAGATCTCTTTGCCAGCTTCTCCTCTGCACTCAAGAACTCTTACAGTTGGATGCCCCAGGGCTCAGTTGTTGCTATTTCATTCTTCCTTAGAGCTGCTGTCTCCCTCAGACATTCCCTTTGGTCTGGTGACTTTAAGCACAATCCATGTTAATATCAAATTTATATCTCCCCTGAGTTTCCATTTGATATTTGATATTTGATATTTCCCTTAGAAGTCATATAAACAGCTCAAATTTAATTTTCAAAGTGATATTTGTGGTTCTATTTTTAAAGCCTCTTGTGAATCCCTAAGTATTTCAAAATAAAAAGTTTAAAAACTTATGCTGTGAAGAATGAAATTCCTACATGCCTGAAACACATTCTTTCCCCCAATATTATTCATTTCAGTAAAAAGCACACAATTACCCTACTGCATTAAAAAAAAAAAAAAAAAGATTATTCTGGTTTCCTTCCTTTTTCTCACTATCCTCAAGCAGCCCTTCAGAAAATCCCACTGGCTCTATTTTGCATGTGTCTACTTCCCTCCCTTACCACTGGCAATATCTTAGTCTATGGCATCATTAACTCTTGTCTAGATGTATTCATTTTCCTACTTATGCTTAACAAATTAGCACAAAGTTAGCAGTTTTAAACAACTCAAGCCTATCATCTCAGTTTCTATTAGTCAGAAGTCCAGGCATGTTGTGGTTGGATTCTCTCCTCAGAATCTCACCAGACTGAAAGTAAGAATCAGTCAGAGTTGGGTTTTCATTGGTACCTTATAGTCCTCTCCCAGGTTTCTTAGGTTATTAGCAGAATTCAGTACCTTCAGCCTATAGGACTGATATCCCCCATTTTCTTGCCAATTATTAGCTGGAGAATGATTTCAGACTGACCTCAGGTCTTAGCAACATGGTCCCTTTACAGGCATTTTCATACTTCCAATTTCTGATTTCAGAAAGGGCTCAATTCCTAATAAGGACTCACCTGATTAAGTCAGGCCCACCTGGATGCTGTCTCTGATTATTAAGTAAAAGTTAACTGATTAGTAATGTAATCAGAAGGGTAATATCCCACCATATGCATTTCTAGGAAGGAAATTACACAGGGTATGCCCAATAAAGTCTAGAAGTCTTGGGCAGCCACCTTAGAATTCTGCCTACTGCACTGGACTGATATGAAGCTTCCTAGTTGGCCTCTCTACACCCATCTTCCCCTTCTATTATTATCCCTTATACAAGTTCAAACGTGTATTATACACTTTTTTCTTCATCGCTGCTTAACAGCTTCTGGTGTTCTCCTATTTCACTTAGAATGAAGTCCAAATACTTGGGAATAAATTTGACCAAGGAGGTGAAAGATTTAACACTAAGAACTATAAGACATTGATGAACAAAATTAAAGAAGACAAAAATAAATGGTGAGGTAGCTCATGTTTGTCGATCACAATAAATTTTATTAAAATGTCCTTAATACCCGAAGCCATCCATAGATTCAATGCAATCATTATCAAAATTTCAATGGGGTTTTCCCCAGAAATACAAAACTATCCTAAAATTTATGTGGAACCACCAAAGATCCCAAATAGCCAAAACAGTCTTAAGAAAGAAGAATAAATCTGGAGGCATCATTTTTCCTGATTTCAAACTACATTACAAAGCTATAGTAACCAAATAATATGATACTTGCATAAAAACAGAAACATAAACTAATCAAATAGAATCAAGAGCCCAGAAGTAAACCCATGCCTATACATCCAGCTAATATTTGACAAGGGAGCCGAGAATACTCAGTGGGGGAAAAGTCAGCCTTTTCAATAAATGGTGCCGGAAAAACCCAATATTCACAAGAAAAGTATGAAATTAGACCCCTATTTTCACCACTCACAAAAAATGAATTTGAAATGGATTAAAGACTTAAATGTAAGACCTGAAACTGTAAAGCTCTTAAAAGAAAATATAGGGGAAAAGTCCCTGACATTGGTCTCGGCGATGTTTTTTGACAGGACGCCAGAAGCACAAGCATCACGAACAAACGGACTACATCAAAGTAAAAAGCTTCCGCACAGCATAAGGACCAATCAAAAGAAATGGAAAGGAAAACTATGGAATGAGAGAAAATATTTGCAAGGGATTCATACCTAAAATATAAAAAGAGCTCATACAATTCAATAGCAAAAAAAGAGAGAAAGCGAAAGGAAGGAAACAAAAGGAGCAAGCAATCCAATTAAACTATGGCCAGAGGACCTGAATAGATATTTTACCAAAAAAAGATGGACTAATGGCTCACAGGTATATGAAAAGATGCTCAACATCAAAATTATCAGAAGAACACAAGTCAAACCCACAATGAGATGTTGCGCCCATGCTGAGAGAATGGAAGGTAATATTGGCAGAAGCATGATCCAAGGAGGTTGGCCCTCTGGCTTCCACACTCTCCAAACAATAGAGTTTTGGCCAAAGAGCAGAAGTATAAAAGGCAACAGAGATTATACAAATAAATGAAGCCCTGAACATTCCCTCTTTCCATCCTCACCTTACTCTCCCGTCTTCTTCATACTTTAGCAAACATTTTTCCTTCTGTCCTGCATCCTTAGATCATTAAACTTTCTCTGGTTTCTTTCCACCCACTTGTACCTTCAACCAATCAGGTCTCCAACATCTGAAGGGCAGACACTGAAAAACTGGACCTAATTCACTCCTCTTAGAATTTTGTCTTTGGAAGGCTCTGATTATATCATCAATTATAAGGCAACTATTTAATATGTGTATAATAATATATGTGAAATCATACAGAGATTGTAGAAAAGTTTCTGTAATAAAAAGAAAACACATCCTTTTAAAAGGCACTTGTTAAAACCTTTGTTGTTCCTTTGACCCCTGTTTGTCTGTCTTCTGGCAGAGGAGGTAAACTAAAGCTACATTTTTTTAATTAATTTTCCCTGTTCATTTTTCTCCCTAAAACTAGGAAGTTAGAGAGAATGAGGCTCACAGAAAATATGGCCGAGGGTTAGTTTTGGATAGGGTACACGAAATCTGCATGTCTCCTTTGGCAAGCCCTTGCTTTGAGTGCGCTGGATGTGGAAGATGTACTCCTTTGTTTCATATGTATATATATGTATATATAAAATCAATGCCTCATGTTCCTTTGAGGAAGTTTTCTGTATGCTGTGTATTTAACAACCCATTCCACTAGTAAATTGTCCAAGGCAGATTTTAAGTCCTCCTGGATTTGTTTTTCTCAGTTAAATAATCATTTTTACCACCAATGACTCCTGGCAGAGAACCCTCCAAAGCATCCTGCTTAGTTAATAAAAGTGGTACATAAACAATGAATCTTGGGACACTGAAAAAATTAAATTAAATTAAAAAAAGAATTTAGGGAAAGGATGCATAAAAAATACAAATACAAACATAAATACGAATTTTAAAAAAAAAGAAAGAGTTTTTTTCTTATGCCGGTGCCTTTTTTTTTTTTTTTTTTAAGATTTATTTATTTATTTATTTGACGGAGAGAGATCACAAGCAGGCAGAGAGGAAGGCAGAAAGAGAGAGAGAGGGAGAAGCAGGCTCCCTGATGCAGGGCTCGATTCCAGGACCCTGAGATCATGACCTGAGCCGAAGGCAGAGGCTTAACCCACTGAGGCACCCAGGCTCCCTTGCTGGTGTCTTTTTAAATCAGATTCTCTCCCTACATGCTCTGAAGCTCCCACCTAATCCTGGCCTGATGCCACATTTTACTTTATCACTGAAGCAGAAGACATATCAGGATAAAAGTTCATTTGTTCCAAATCTTTGTATCCCCAGCCCTTTGCATGCTGTCCCACAGAGGCATGAGCACAGAGAGATTCTCAATCATGCTTGTTAAATAATGAGCAATTTCTGCAAAAAAAAAAAAAAAAAAAATGCTGGCTTTCCTCCTTTGTCACCCGGGCCAATGCACAGTGCCAATGCAAACCGCCATGGTACTTTTGAATGCTAGAAATTCCTTAACATTAACGATGAATGGTTGTTAAGAAGAATTAGCCAAGTTAGGCAATACACATTGAGGATTTCACATTTGGAAACTTTCTGTCAATTGCAAACACTCTTGCTAGAAAATAATCGATTTTAGGGGCACCTGGGTGGCTCAGATGGTTGAAAGTCTGCCTTCAGCTCAGGTCATGATCTCCAGGTCCTGGGATGGAGCCCTGCACTGGACTCCCGGCTGAGTGGGGAACCTGCATCTTCTGGGCCCTCTGCCTCTACCCCTGCTCATGGTCTCTCTCTGTATCTTTCTATCTCAAATGAATAAATAAATCTTTTTTACAAAAAGAAAATAATAGATCTTATAAAGGCCCCACTTGTCTAATTCTATTTGCAGTAGGAGATAAGACGAGAGCAGATTTCACTCAGTCATCCAATCATCATTCACTAAATTCCCATTCAATTCAAATTCCCAAGTCAGTTAGTTCCTGAGATGGCCCTACAGGTTCCATCCTACCCTTCTGGGTTGGGACAGTTAGGGCAGTGCCGGGACAGAGGAGTCCACAATAATCCCCTGCATCTGCATCCGTGTGCACTAGGCTTCTCAGCCAGGCTGCAGAAGGCTGTGCTCTTGTTTCTACATGGACTGGATTCTAAATAAAGCCTTTCGAAGCTGGACTTAACCAAAGTTTGCTCATATCCTGACAAAGGCTAGTTAAAGGTGGGCCCTGCTTTATGAACTCACATAGCTCATGTAGGTGATTCAGAGTAAGGAAGGAAAACCCTTGTGTGGGATTCTACGTTCCCTAGGACCTTCGGAACAGGGCAGGGAATCCGGGAGGGACTCCCAGCAGTCTCCTGCACAGGCTCAATGAGGATTGTCTGTACAGCTCACACGGTTGATAAAAACCTCTAATTATGGTTATTAGAGTGAATGAGCAGATACGGACATGGACAGAGGGTATCTGCTAGTAAATCTGATCTTGTTGTTTACAAGATGAGATCCCATTGCATCACTCACATTTTCCCGTCCGGCTCTACAATGCATCTTTCACCAGACATTTTTAAGGCACGCAGCATTAGGTTTTTATTTTCAAAACAATATGTTAAAAGTTTCAAAGGACCACAGTAAAATTCTCTATAGGAGACCTCTTGTTTACTAAAGGGATCCAATGGTCCATTGTCAGATTATGTGAGTCCAATTTGGGTCATAACCGAAATAGGATAATAATAGTAGTACATTTGCTATACCTTCCACTTAACAACTTTAACCCCCCACGCATGTTGGTCTGGTATGCTTTAACTCATCTTTTGTTTTCCAGTTTAGGTATTTTTGTGTTCTTTATCATCCAATTGGTCCTTCTGCTTAACACTATGATTTATATTACCTTATGGGGTTAGAATCAGTGTAATAATTTCCTTATATGTCTGCCCCTCTTCTTCTACTTCTTATTCCTTGAGGGCAGAGAGTGTGCTCTTTACCAATTTGTCTTCAACCCCTAGCAGAGCTCTGGGCAGAAAACTGACTGGAGCTAATTTTTTTAAAAATTTGTAAAGCACTTTTATGCTCGCTGTGTCATTTCTTAACATAACAATACTCATAACAATCCTGTAAAATAGGCATTATTGTCCCCATGTAAGGGTTGAGGAAATTAAGGCTTAGGGAGATTAAATGATTGGGACAAGGGTGTACAGTTAATAAATGCTATAAATTTTACTCTACCTAAGCTCTCCTAAATACTAAAACCTGTATTCTTTTCAGTATGCCACAGTTGCCTATTGCGATGCTGTTTCTCTCCCAACTGAGGAAATGACCATTACCATCATTTTTGCAGGTCAAGAAAAGCAGATGCTGAAACTCTGCCAGGTAATTCAGTTCTCTGGCAGCAGTGGGAACTAAGAATAGGAAACTAGCATTACTATTCTGCCTCAGAGCCAATTCGTTTGCATGTAATTAACATCACGTGTCCCTTGATCAAACGAGCCTACAAATAAGATGGACATGGACCAACATACCAGGCGGAATCCTCGCGGTTGGCAGAATTTAGTACCATACTGGACATAGAAGAAGGGCTTATAAGATATGTTACTTCCTTTTTCTTTTTACCTAACATACTTAGAAAAATATTAGTCAGTGCTTATGATGGCATTTCATCCAATGATCTATGCGTTCTCCTCTCCTCATGCCTGCTAGCTCCACTTCCCATTCTTTTCGCCCTGCCCAAGTGGGTATGAGGAACCCCATCCTGAATTCTAAACCTGCTGAAACTAGCTTCTCAAATCCTTCCGTTGGGGTTTAAAAATGGGGTTTACAAAAAGAGCAAGTCTATTCTATCCAGTTTCTCCATGGGGGAGATTCCCAAAGGGGATACTCAGGAATCCTGAAATACTCCGGGCATGGTGAGCTTTTTGTTTCTAGCTAAACGACCTGAGTGGCGCCTGGGTGGTTCAGCTGGTTAAACACCTGCCTTCAGCTCAGGTCATGATCCCAGGGTCCTGGGATTGAAGCCCACATTGGGCTTCCCACTTGGCCAGGAGTCTGCTTCTTCCCCCTCCCTCTGCCCCTCTCTCCACTCATGCTCCCTCTCTTTCTGTCTCTCTCACATAAATCAATAAAATCTTAAAAAAGAAGCTACCTGAGATTCTTCCAAGTAAGTCTAAGTTCCCTGGGATCCTCCAGAGCCCCAGGACCCATCTGAGTCTAGTCTCAGCTCCACTTCCTCAGGCTTTTGGCAATTTCTGGCACCTGATCCCTACAGCTCAGTGATGTGAGGGCTTATCCGGTTTGACTTACACCATAGTCCAAAGGGCTCAACCCCGGCCACTGCTATGACGGTTGGCAAGAAACAACGAAGCCAGATGATTTCACTAAAATTCCATGCTAACGCAAGAAATGGTCCCACATGCATGTCTCTTTGGCTCCCATTTTGGAAACTAACATTGACTCACCTCTAATTCTAAATAATCTGCTTAGCTTTAGGATCAGAAAATTGCCAATAAAACTTGAGATGTGGTTTTCAACATATAAAAGCCCTGAGTTATTGGTTAACATTTTACAGTAAGAATGTAATGAAAATTGGCAAAGATTAGCCAGAATCTGGTAATAAAAAAGAGAAAGAGCTAAGGAATAATAAGATGCCCAAACTTAAGAAAGAATAAGAGGTCATCCTGACCATGATGCTATGTTTGACCAAAGACATTTAGAGAATAGACTTTGAAGGAATCACAGAATCCACTAGAAGTTTAAGAATTCAAAAAAAAAAAAAAAAAACCAGAAAGATTTGAGAATTGACCAAGAATGTGAATAATGGATAAAGATGTAAGAAAGTCAACAGTGTCTGGGAACTTTGCACCAAAACAGCTCAAAGGTAATGTAATTCAGAATCAAATTACAATACTTTGAAAAGGATAAGTATAATTTATCATACCTTGTATACAGGGACTTCTTATCATTCCACCTTGGCTCATCTTGTTAAGTGATTGGCCAGTGCCCTGTACAGCAAAGATATAATGCTCTCACTGGTCTGTTACAGGCTCATTGTGATCACTGGTCCTAAATGGTCCTTAACTCCAGGAACAGAACTGGGAAGAGTTTCACTAAAAAAAGTTAAAGAATACGTGTTGAATACTAAAGGATTTATCAGATTTGTCTTCGAATTTTGTAAACACTCGACAAATGTTAACTGAAGAAATGAAGAATCGAATGAGAAATCCTGAACCCACTAATAAGAGAGAGTTCTTCTCTAGCTGGAGAGGAAGAATTTAACTAGCTATTACTTGAATGCTGATCATCACTAGGCTTCGTACCTAATTTTAGTACTGCCTGGGTTACTTTTTCTTATCTTCACACACAAACATTTGTTCCACATGCCGGACAGCAAATATATTGAATCTACTCAGTACAATATTCACCAAGCACCTCCTTTGTATCAGACACTGTGCTAGTCTCCAGCGATACAAAAAATGTTATCACTATACTCATTACATTTTAGAGAGTAAATCACCATCATAAAGGCAAGCTCTGTAATAACAGTGGGAACACATTGCAAACCAAAAGAGAACCACTGAGTCCCTTACTTTATTCAGTGTTGCATCTCCCATGCCTAGCACAGAAGTTAATACATTTCTCATAAATAAATGAATAGATTAAATGAATAAGTGTTCAATTTAAACAAAACACATGGTTACAGAAATATGCCTAAGACAGTCTTTTTCAGAGAATTCTGGGACTCCCATTGGAGAGATCAATTAGAGGCCTCTCCTGCCATACTAGTTCACAGGCAATATTTCTGTTGTCTCCCAAGACCCCAGGGTGCCAAGGTCCTTGAAGCTTTGTCAGATACTTCCCTCTCCAGTGAAGAAATCAAAGCTGAATCTGTCCTGGAGACTTTCCTGCCCTTCAGAACTCTCTTGATGGCACAAGAAGAACAGTCTTCATTTCCCAGAAGCTCTAACAGATACTTGGCTATGCATATGGGCCAGGCCTTGGCAAAAACCATCCAATGGGAACCACCAGAAAAGTAAAGAGTCCAACAGAAATAAGTGTGGAGTTCTGGAGTCTGACTCAGATAAATACACCACTTTCAGCATCTCTTAACTAGGGAATGGAGGGCAGGAGTCAGATCAGTGTAACGAAGTTTAGCATATATCCTGGGAGTAGAGCCAAACTCACCCTCTCTTCGTTTTCTGAAATTGTAAAAGCAATGTCACATCAATACTACGATGCGAGACTATCAGTGAATAAAGTCACTGATTTCTAAGAATCAGTCCTATCCCTGAAACTATATTATGACCCAGGCAACTAAGCTGGCTCAAGGCAACTGTCCTGGACCACTCCCTTCTTGTGCTCAACCTGTTGTCCTTCATGGCCTATTCTTCTATCCATTCTCCATCTTTGATACATCTTCTAGCCTCCTTAACTTGGACAGCATTGCATTCCTCTCTGGGTCTGTGACCTTCTGCTTCCGCCTCCAATTTTATCCCTGCTTGTTCCTACAGTTTGGATAAGCTTTCCCTCCTCCATTCTTGCCCAAACTCTGTCTCACCCCAAAACTAGGAGAAGGGGTCTGGAGCCCCAGGAACCACATAAATGCCTCCATAGCAATCTATTGGTAGAACTCAGAACCACAGGCCCTCAGAAGTAGTCATGGTCTAGCAGAGGCAACACATACATACTCTGAGACAAAAGGCCTGGTTTTAAATGCTGACTGAATAAGTAGCTGTGTGACCTTGGGCAAACTCCATTTCTTTGAGATGCAGTATCTTTGTGTATAAAGTGCAACGATGTAATAATACTTAGTCTAGACCTCTCTAACGCACAAAAGAATAAGACATATGAAAATGCCTGTCACCATTATTCAGTCTTTGGTACTCGGACCAGCTTGAAACGGAGCTTGTGAACACAAAAATCTGGTCTTGGAAGGGAAAAGCAGGGAGTAAGATGCTCCTCTGCTGATATTTGGTGAATTAAGGTAAGCAAGCTGGGCAGAAGAACTATACTACATTGAAATATCACTTCTATGGAGAACATTAAAAGGAATTTTATTGGAAAGAATAAGAGAGGAGAAGGGCACCTGGGTGGCTCAGTTGGCTCAGTATTCGACTCCTGATTTTGGCTCGGGTCTTGACCTCAGGCTGGTGAGACTGAGCCCCACCTCAGGCTCTCTGCTCAGTGGAGATCCTGCTTCAGATTCTCTCTCTCCCTTTCCCTCTGCCTCTCCCCCTACTTGTGTGCATGTACATTCTCTCTCTCTCTCTTTCTCAAATAAATACATCTTTTGAAAAAATAAAGCTAGAGAGAAAGGAACAAAACTATGTAAAAGATTTGTATCAACCTCCAAGGAAAGGAACAGTGTTGCAAACCATGATTAGACAATTACAGACTCATCTTCTGGCTGGAAAAAGGCACCGCCTGCCGACTCCACTACTGAGATACCCAAGGGCAAGAGCTCTGTGATGGTGGGAGAGTGAGCTCTGAGCAACAGGAGCGACCTGTGTACACCAGAGAGCTTAGGTTGCATGGGCTGGTTTCAGGGGGGCCAACTTCCAAACCACCACCTGTGCTCATCACGCCTGTCTGCATCCCGGACTCTCAATCATCCATTTTGAGAAGTCTAGCCTCACCATCGACTTGGGAAAAGCATTAACATGGTGATGTTGCCCTTGATGAAAATACACTGGCAGGTTTGAACGATTTCTTCTAAATTTGCCTCTATTAAATTCACATGTGCGGCAAGGCAGTTGGTGCCCCATATCAGTTACAACATATGGATTTTGGAAAGTGAGAGCATGGCAAAAAGGGGGGGGGGGTGTAATTGTAAATGTTCTTTATAGGCAGTCCTAAATCATCAAGGAGAATTATTTCCCCATTGGGAACGTGTACATGGGTGCACACACACGCATACACACACACACCTTAAAACATGTAAATTCTCTTTGCTCCCCCATCCCTTTAAAAAAATGCATTCTGGCCTCTCTCTTCAGAAGGAATATATCACAGCAATATTTTTTCCCGATTGCCTACTTGGTTCAAAGTTGCAAAGTAGTAAGTGGGAGCAGTGAGGGAATCTAAGCACAAAATGAAACGTTCTATTTTCCCAAAAGTTATATACCAACTACACTAAAGTTCACGTGGTTAAAAAAAAACACCCATTAATTCACTCTGTATTTTTGCTTATGACTTTTCCCCAGACCTTGTCCCCCAGAAAACCATTCTGGGTAACTGGCATTATTTTCATTAAGGCTAGAAACATCTATTTATCTCACAGTAAAGAAGACAGCCTAATTTGATATTTGACAATAAGAATAATTGATTGCCTCTCCCCAAAAGATCAAATGGTTTCCATATTATCAGAATAAGAATTAAATTCGTTGATGAAACTCCCGACAACGTGGGTAGAATCATATCCATATAGCTGTAAAGTAAGACACACACACACAAAAACTCTAAATTTGATTATGATGAGGAGTAAATTTCTTGGGCCCTCACCCTCAGACAAAAAAGAAAATACATTATCTTCTAGGTCAGAACACCTTCTCAGTATACAGCTCTGTAAATGAAACGCTTTCACATAATCACAAAATATCAGTATTATTAATAATAAAAGCACCTATTACTTTGAATGCTTAGAATTAGGCACAATGCCATGGCTGTAATTTTACAGACATTATCTCTCTGAATTGTCACACTTAACCATGAAGGAGAGGCAATTTTCAACATCTTACAAATGAGAGAAATGAGGCTCAGTTAAAACACTCCTGTGCTGCCGCAGCTAGCAAACAGATAAAATATGACTCCACAAATGTCTGACTTCAAAGCCTTTGCTCTTAAATACTACACAGTTCCACCTATAAATACACTCATCAGTGACTTGTGCTTGAGCATATATAACACATAAACAATAGTCAACACTAGAAAAGTGCGAAGGCCCAAGCTGTAGCTGTGGCTAGGGGAGCGTGAGCCTTTTATCTCCATGGTTACATGGGGGCGGCCAGCCAGCCCCCACCCCCTCACTCCAACCCCCACCCCCGTGCAGGAAAGAGTGTCTCTTACTCCTAAGTTTCTGAGCATGAAGCCCTGGGAAGGGTATTGGTCAGAGGTGCAAAAGGCAATGACTCCAATTGGACAAGAACATTCTGGAACCATACACTTTATGTTGACTTCGTTTTTTTTTCTTCCGGGAAGGCATCTCCTGGTTTGGGGTGACTCCTTCTGAGTAATGGGCTCACACTCTGGTATGCTTAGCTCAGATGCCAGAACAACCACTGTCTGCTCCCAAGTATTGGCTCCAATGAGTCAGTTACCCAAGGAATAAAAGCTTTGACCTCCCTGACATTCCTCCCAAGAGACTGGATGCTTTGATGTGGACTGAAATTGCAGGCATTTCATAACGGACAAAGGCAAAAGAGTGATGAAAGAATATGGAGGCTAAACACGAACATTTAAATATCCAGAGTCCGTATTTATAACAAAGATGGTATCAGCTCATGGTCTGCGTGTATGCTGCGGGGGTGGGGGAGGTCAGTGCCTTTCCTTAGTAGGACAAGATTTGAATAGTGCTATCATTATTCTGTGACCTGAGGCAACAAGTATTCATCGGAGAAATATTAAGACACAGGCAAGGGAGAGGCTGAAGAAAGAAATGGATATAACCAGTCGGTGCCAACCCCCAATTCCCCAGCTTGTTGATGG
Organism: Mustela putorius furo; assembly: GCF_011764305.1. NCBI lineage: Eukaryota > Metazoa > Chordata > Mammalia > Carnivora > Mustelidae > Mustela > Mustela putorius. The sequence continues at coordinate 19,725,987 of NW_025421402.1, read as the reverse complement.
AAAAATCAGTCAAATGACTCTCTGTTGACCTCGTATTTGAGAGGGAGGTATTAGGTGGTAGTTATTCCTGAAAAGAGGTCACTATTAAAGACGACGAAAGGCAGCTGCTTGAGTCATTAACTACTGTGGTTTCAAAGCCTTGGTATTAATATAAAGCCTGGTGCTTCTTTCAAATGTAACCCAGCGTTCTAGAAAAGACAAAACAGTCTCTGTAGACATAAGAAGGTCCTGGTTGAAGAGACACGTAATCACAAATAAAGGGGATAGCATTTACCTATTACAACTGTCAGCCAAGAAGCTCATAGACTATGTTTCCAAATCATTTTCCTTGAGCACTTAGAGCAGTTGACAGCGGACATGTCTGATTATTACTCGGTGGCAGAGAGAAACTTGTAGACCATACCTCTAAAATAACTGTCTCTGGACTTCCCTGTGACAAAAGGATGCTCCTGGAGGTGGACACTATATGATACACTAGGGCCTGTGGCATCTATGAGAAGTGATCTTGATTTTGAACATGAAGATAACTTAAAGGAAAATGTGTTCTTTTGCAGAACATGCAATAATCTTTGAACTCATTTTATATGTTGTACAGCCCCTGAGAGATACTTCCAGGGAAGGAGCCGAATGGGACAGACTTGTTACAGACACACTTTGTTACATACAGTCCCCCAGTTCTCCAGCACTGACCATACCAAGCACCAGCAGATCTTAGCTTTTTCCCCAGATTCCTGATAATCAGTAATATCATAAGGGGAACGTACATCAAGATCAGTAAATAAGAAGGAAAGGAAATTAGTGACTTCTGGGTCTGGAAAGGACACCCATGTGTTCATGAAGAGGAAGAGACCAAGAGAAGGGAGCCCTCAGTCCCTGTAGTTCATTAATGACAGACACAGTGGCCCTGTTTGCTGATGGCTCTGTTGGCTGCTCCCCCAGCCAAAACGGTCTCCAACTTCCCCTCTGTTGGTTGCTTCTGAAGCTTTTCTAGGGAAGAAAATCCATGAAGGGACTCAGGATGCATCCTGCCTGGGTCGTAGGACATTACTGTCTCCACACCCCCTCGGGTCTCAGCCTGTGAACAAACAATTTTCATTTCTCTGTCTACCCCGCCTCAAACCACCAGATCGGATTCTGGCTACAAGTGGAGCAGTTCCTTGTGCCTGGCCTGAGAGCTCCGGGTTCTCCCAGAAGCCTCTCCAGGCCCCCCGGGAGGGACATGGCCGCTGGAGGCAGTGCGGAAGGCACATCTCCCGGGAGCGCCTGTGGACTCAAGGTTTACAACTTGTTTTCTCTGTTTGTTTGTTTTTTTATTGTTGCTGTTTCAAAGTCCTAACTCTTAGGCCACTGGCTCACTGACGGATCCTTGCTGGGCAGTGCTTGCCAAAACACAGTCCCTGTGGCCAGAAAGGGAGGGGCTGCCCAAAGTGGAATGTTGGAGGTTTTTAACATTTTATCTCTTCCCTCTCTGCTGTCATCTCCATCGAACCACAAAAATGCAGCAGCTTTGATCCTCTGATGCTATCTTTCTCCATCTTTCTCACTCTTTCTCAAAGGAGCCATCAGTTCCCCAGACTGTAAACTGGCTGGTTGACACAGTCGGGTTTCGGGCCCTTTCTGCTCCGCACAAACACCCTGAAGCTGAGACCCGGTTCAAAGGATTTCTACACCCAGTCACCACAGCTTGTAAGGCAATGGTGATTCCAGTAAGAACCTGAGCTCCCTAACACAGGTGCACTGAGCTCCCTGCACATGTGCAGGAACACACCTGCACACGCACACACACGTGCGCACCCATGCACACACACACACACAAACACACACACACACACACACACCCTAGTTTCCACCAAAGGGCTCTTTGTTGTGCAGGTCAGTGGTCCACCACGGTGACAGTTTCTGCCTCCCTACATGGAGACATTGTGAGACATCCGCATTTCTCTTTCCAGGAAGACAAACACAAAGAAAAAGCATGTTCAGTAGCCCATCCCCACTCAGTCACCTGCTTCCCTAACTAGCCTCAGAGTTGGCCCCCTTTTGTTACCATGCTAGTTCAGGTTCAGTTTCCCCTAGGAAGGATGCCCAACAGGCTCCTTGACTAGCTACCTCGGGTGAAAGGGGTACCTTAGAAATAAGGCTACAGAGGCTCTGGGTCCTCACAGCCTCCTGACTTCTACTAAAGGGGTATTTTCTCTGATGGGGAAAAGAAATGCTTTTTTCTTTTTCTTTCTTTCTTCTTTATTTTTTAAATATTTGCTACAAGCCGGTAGCTCACAATTCTGATCAAGTATTAAAGAAAACCTCCCCCATCCCAGGAACGTTCATCCTCAAATCTTAGATGTTTGTTCAAATACTTGACATCAACTTCCTCTTGGAATGTACTCTATCTCAAAGAGAAGGAAAAAATAAACCAAACAGTGTGTTGCTTATAAGTTGGTAGGAAAAGGCCTTCACATGATAAGCCTGGACTTCTATTTTAGGGCTTTATTTTTCCAAATAAATCCATATAAACAACGGTTTTGGAACCTAAACTAGTCTCTGAAAAACTACCCTTCATGGGCTGGCTGCAGCCAAGGCTGGGGTTCCCTGGGTGGGATTTTGACAAGACAGACTTTAAATTGAAGTGAAAAGGGGGAAAAAAAAGCAAAAAACAAAAAACAAAATAAAATATTCTCTCTATATATCCTCCTCCTGGAATCTTCCCCTATAGCTGACGGAGGGAACTGGATAAGCAAGAAGAGAGGGTGTCCAAGATCTTTTTGTCTTTATGGTTGCTGCATGGGGGGGGGGGGTGTGGGGATGATGCTATCTCTCAGGACAAAGGGGTGATGGGAAAAGATGAAATGTGGGTTTCCACGAAGCCATCAGTGGGGCATTCGATCCAAGTATGTTTGTATAATGGAACAGTATTCATGCTCATATATCTCTTTCAGTTCTGCCCTTCCTGGTAAAGAAGCTCATCCTCTCCCTTCCATCCTGAGGGAGGAACTGGGGATTGGGTGGCTTTCTCCTGACTGCACCATGCTGTGCTAGGGAAGGGCTGGGGCAGGGATACGCAAAACACCCCAATTTTGTCCACCATCTTGAATGTGGTTTTTGTTGTTGTTGTTAAGCGTTTTTTGTTTTTGGGTTTTGGGTTTTTTGTTTTTTGTTTTTTTTTTTTTTTTGGTTGCTACAGATTCTTCACTGATTTCTAGAGCTCCCACAAAACTACTGCAGTCTGATGGTTGCCATTTACTCGGCGTATCCACAAGGAAGCAAGGACCTAGAGCTTCCCAGTCTGCCATCTTGCTGACATCACTCTTACACCCATTTATTTTTTTAACTCTACCGTGTTGCTTCCCACCTGAAGATAGGTCAGACATACACAAAACAGAGGCACCTAAGCTCTTGAGTGATTAAGTAGAAAATCATGAGGCAGTAGAGATCAAGGATAGAGGGATATGATCAGAGAGAACAGTACGTGTAAACCTCATGGAAGAAGAAGGAATTGGTCTCACACACTCACGTGTGTGCACAAGCACACACACATACACACACGTAGAAATGCACAGCACTGGACAGATTTTCATTGCTGAGGGTCTTCCCTAGAGAAAGAAAACCTGGGTCTTCAGATCTTTCTAAAAGAATGCTGCAGCTTGAGTCCAAAGATGAGGAATGCATTTATTTTCAAAATAAAGGGCGGGACCAGTTTGCTTGTTGTTCCATTTTGTTGTCCTAGACGGACAACTGGCATGGAGAAGGAAGTGATAGGGTCCTTAGCACACTGCAGGGGGAAACACACTTTCAGAAAACCTACAGCTCCTGGGCATATTTCTTCAGCAAGAACCAACTGCCTGGAACAAGGCTAAGTTGACATTTGCAGTGTGACATGGGGCTATGGTTTAACAGCCAGTTTGAAAGGCTTGTGTTTTACTTCATATTGTTTTAAATTGTTCCATTTCCCAGATGTTTATTCCTAGATCATTTCCCACAAAAGTAGGGGAACTCCATTTGAAAACCTGGATGGCTCAGATCCCTTTGGGCCAAAGGTTTTAGACTAAACTAAATAAAACTGGGAGGGAAACCGTGCTTGCAATGTGTTTGAAGATTCTCAAGAAATCCTCTCTACAAAAACAACAAAGGCGGGACCAGGAAACAAAGTATTAATTTCATGTTCCCCCATTAGCTTACCACCTGTTCTTTCTGATCGTTACTCAGCAAGGAGAGGGGAAAAGGCTAATCTGTAGCACATTTATATCAACAAACTTGCACAAAACTCTCCCTAATTATCCCCTTGAACCTGTGTCCTCTCAATGGAAGGCAGTTTCCCGACCTGGCTGGGAGCCAACTGCAGCAAGCTGGTCTCCATAAGCCCGGCTAACGACAGCCCACTTTCACGCCAGGAGCTCCATAATTGCTCAGAGCAGTTTACAGATCCATTATTTTATGGCCATATTTCAGAAGGAGGGGTCGGAGGTTGGCAGAGTGGGATTCCTGCTAGTGCAATGTATTAGACCAGCTTCACTTCGGAGCCCAGATCATTTCCTGGTAAAAACCTCATAAGCCTCCTCTCTAGTATAGCTGCTTTCCTCACAAAAAAAACCTATCAAGCAACCATCGGAATGGGGAGATAGTGTGGGGAATAAAAGGAGCACTGGACAGAGAGTCAGAACCGCTTTTTCAACCACTCACCAACCCTACATCCTGAGCAAGCCCCCAAATCACAGAGCTCAGAACCCCATTTTCTTCCAGACTTGGACTTTTATTGGATACCATCCTCCTGAGTTAGGAACTTACTGAGTATATAAAAAAAATAAAAAATAAAAAATAAATTGTGTGTGCGAAGCCCTTTAGGTGCCATGGACTGATCTCAATACCCAGACTACCCCTTTAGATAAAACAGATAAAATCCTTGCCCCTCACGAAGCATACAATCTCATAATAGACAATGAATAAACATATACATGACACGATGTCGAGCAAAATTAGTGATGTGAAAAAATAAAGACGAGGAAGGACAGGCTACAGAAAGAGAGGCGGGTGCTGTTTTATGCATGACTCTGAGGGAACATCTCTCAAGCTGCTATCTGAAGGACAGAAAAAGAACTAGGAGTAGATAAAGCAGGAGTGTCTGCTGCGCATGTCCTCAGAACAGCCAGAGAATTGGTGTGGTTGGGGCACAGTAATCAAGGTAAGAGAACAAAGGGACACTGCTATAATATGTAGGGTCTTCTAGGACATGTTCAGAACTTTTTATTTACCCTGAGATGGGGTCCCTGAATGACCTGGAAAAGTTAAGAAACCCACAATCGCATCTTAGATGTGAAGTTTGACTCCCGTTGCTCTGCATGCACAGATCACAAAGGCAGGAGTGGAAGACGGAGACCAGGAAGGTCTAGTTCTGCTAGGAGTCCCCACAATATGTGATAGGGCTTGGATTATGGCCGTAACCTTGGAGGCAGTTAAAAAGCACGTGAAGCAAAGAAACAATGTCTAAAGCCACCAGAAATCGCTTATTATGCTACTCAGCCTGGCTTTCTCTAACACTTTGTCCTTTGCTTAGATTCAGAAACATTCAAGCACTGTAAAAAGTATGTCATTTGGCTATCTCTTAGAAAATGCATGCTTTGTCTTTTCTTCTTAGCTTTTTTTTTTTTAAAGATATTATTTATTTGAGAGAGAGAGTGTGTGTGTGTACACATGAGTGGGGGCACAGGCAGAGGGAGAGAGAGAAGCAGGCTTCCCACTGAGCAGGGAATCCAATGTGAAACTCAATCCCAGGACCCTAAGATCATGACCTGAGATCCCAGGACCCTGAAATCATGACCTGAGCTGATGGCAGATGCTTAACTGGCTGAGCCCACCCAGGCATCCCTCCTCTTAGGTTTAATTCAGTCATTGACTGAATTATCACACTTCCATGGTCCTTCTTCCCTGCGATGATGGTCAACTGCATCTCTGGTTTCTCCCTAGGTGCTGCTGAGCCACTCAGAGGAGGATGGCCAGGAACACAGTGATTACAAGTCTCAAACCTAGAGTCCAAGAGCCCGAGTTCAAGTCCCAGCTCTGACATTACTGGGCCATCTTGGACAAGTTATTCAATCTCTGTGTCTCAATTTCTTCATCTATAAATTGGAGATTATAATAGTATCTCCTCTTGGGCTTTTCTTGTGAGGATTACATAAAATCATATAAGTAATAGTCTTAGAAGAGTGTCCAGAACATTGTAAGTCTCTGATATACTACTAGACTAATAAAGTTAATGATTTCCCCCCATAAAGAGGACATCCAATCTTAGTGAGTCACAAAAGAACAAACCCAGTAAATAATCCTTCTGGATATAGCCTTACAGTTTACAGAATATAACACACCAATATCTTGATTTCCCCTGGTACCCATTAGAAATCCATCCTTCACTAATAAATATGGGTTAGCTTTTCTCAAAGTAAGTTTAACATTCTGTAGGTTGTTAGTAAGAGTTTGGGCAAAAGACATTTTTTTTGATAAAATAAGTGTGCAACACTGAGAGTTAAACAAGTTTCTTTTCCATAAGATTTCTCAGCATCTCTAATACTATAACATATATTGTAACTACCCAAGGGGCAAGTAAATATATGGCTTTTTCTAAATTTGTAGAACACTGGAAACAATTTTTTCCTTATTTTAATAATATCAGACTAATACTGTTGGAACACATTAAGTAAGATGATAATATCAAGTACATCAAACATTTTATTTTCATCCTGTGTCACTCTAAGGATATAATTAATTCCAACAGCCAATTGTGCTTACTCTGTTAGGAAACCAAATGAAACAAACAAAGCAAACATAAATGAGATAATGTATAAAAGCATTTAGTAATTGTAAAGTATACTTACTGTTATTATCCATTCCCTCAAATTTTAATAGATATCTCCTAATTCTATTCCCTGAATAAATATAATGGAAGCTATTTGCATTAACTCTATCCAAATGCTTTATCCCCCATCATATTTTGTCTTCCCCAATAGGCATATCTGGTCTTTTAATTTTGTGTCCTGAGACAACACTTCCCCAAATCCTTCCCATACCTGTGCTAATGAGACTTGTCTTGCTTGAGACTTTCCTCCGTTTTCCTCTCTGTCCTAAAGTAGTGGTGATCACAGTGCCCTCTTGTGATGCCCTCTTGTGATGTCCTGTCCACTCACAATGGTGCCCTTCTCGAGGAGATATTTTGTGGGACCTTTGACTGAAGTCCCATAATGAGCTCATTTCCACAAGAATGACTTAATTTCCTTAGGTCACTTTTAATCCATCTCAACCTGTGTCCAGAGAAGAGATACAGGATGTGTAGGTTCAGGCAATGGTTATCCCAATGGTTGAAGCAAACACTACCACTCTTAGTCATTGTAACTTTGTCACCCATCTCCTAAAGATATCAACCCTCTGAGAACAACCCACGTAAGAATAAGATGTGATAGTCTCAGCTCTTAAAGCACGCACATTCCCATGGAAAAATAAGCACCTACGAAATTGGTAAGACCCAGTATCAGTGGGTAAAATTCAATGAAATCCAAAATACCAGGATGGGGTATGAGGTCCTCAGAGACAGAGTCCACGCCTTGTTCTCTGGCCTCATTTATGTCATTCCCTTGTTATAGCCTGCTGTGCGAGGCTGCTGAGAGGTGGGAAGAGGGGCCAAAATAAGTGGAAGACCAGATCTTTGTCTCAAGGAGTTTGTGCTTGAGTTGCAACGATTGGTCTAAAAAAGAGATCCCCAAAATTTCAGCTTGCACGTTGGTCTGAAAAACAAATCAAAATTTTGGACTATCAGCTCCATGGTTCCAAAACGCAGCCAGATAAGACAAGCAAAAGTGATAATTATTTTCATATAAAGTCTCTCCTCCTTAGGTCAGTGTGGGTAACGTTGATCACTGCTTCTGTCTCTCAGGAAACAGACTCGGTTTCAAACATGTTATTTGCCTCTGGTGAACCCAAGTCTCAAGTCAAACCAAAAGCAAACCTCTCCTTGTAGCATATTGGTGATAACTTGATAATTTTTCTGGCTGTTGGCTAGTCAAGTTAGATTTCAAGTCAAGTTAACCTAGTTTTAACTGAGCGCTCTCAAGAATAACACTGAGTCAAATGACAGCAAACTGTCTTTTTTTCTAAACCACATCAGACACTCGAATGCCAAAATCATAAGCTTAAATATACCGTTGAGCATAGGAGAGTCTGCAAAATCCATCAAGATCCCGAAAGTCTTCCAAGATACTTTCTCTCCTTCCTGATATGTGTAGCCAATGTTTCTACAAGGAGTTTGCATTAGTGCAAAGGGTGTCACTTTTCTGTACAGCCCATCTTTTTCCTTCGACTTCATTCCACACTGATTCTGGGTAAATCGTAGTAATTTTACTGGGAAAATGCTTCAGCATTTTAAGGATCCATTTGGGGCTGTATCATAGGAGACACCTCCTTAAGGAATTGGGAGGTGAAATATTATTTTCAGTGATGATGTATTCAACTTTCTTCAAAAGTCAGGTTGCTTAGTGAAAATAAATGCTTCCAACGAACATGTCTTTGGTTCTTGGTATTTCAAAATATTCATCCATGAAAAGATCTCTTTTGCCTCTCCCAAAGATGCTGGGATTATAGTTATTGTAGTAAATCTCCAGGGGTTATATACTATACATAATAAAACTGATAGTTTATTAAGTTCAATAATAAAACTATGTGTAAAACGAAGCCTAACATATTAGGAAGGTAAACCGTGCTGACCCGGACTACACATTTATAGATTTTTAGCATCTGTAGGTCGTTATGTAGGATTTTACTATCTCCAGTTCAATATAGTCTTCTGATTAAAAACCTACTTACTACTTATCTAGTTATTTTTTTACTAGCTTGCAGTCAGCGTGCATCACAAAATGTAATTTAGTCAGACACCTTGTCTTGGAGCAGATGTAACGAATGCTTTGAAAAAAGGAGCAGTTATCCATTAAAAAATAAAGAAAGCTGAGAAGCCAAGGGGAACCATCATCCTCTGAGAACTTTGGCTCTAGGAGAACTCAGTCCCTGGAGTAGAGGATCTGCCCCCTGCAGCATGAACAAGACCTTCCACTGGGTTCCACTGGGGCTAAGAAGAGAGATGTGGCTGGTGCCGAGGAATGGCGGAGCTGAAGACGTGAATGTTGTATTCTGGAATCTGGTTGGATGTGCCCCAGTGTCTCCACACCTGTCCTTCCTACCGGTGTTCCCTGCCACACACTCAGGACAGAAATGAGGGAGACCCTGGGGTCTGGTGGAAAAGGCACTGAACTACGACTAGACCTATGGGTAATAGAGAAATGGGGGTCTATGTCAAGGTAGCCTTCAAGGGAAAGAGCAAATGGGCTGGTCGGTTCAAAGGCCTTCTGTAACAGGCCTGCAGATTTTTACATGATGTGGATAAGAAGGAAGGAGATCTCCCTAGGGAACAGGGGAAGCAGCTGGAGTGAAAAGAACCTTGTATCCCTTGTTCTATTTTCAGTGCTTTTTTAAAAGAAACATTGAATTGAACAGGACCTCCAAAAGGTAATAATTGCTTATCTCCCCAATTCTGGGAGTGTTGACAGTGGACTAGGTTGGCACAGTAGCAAGATAGTGTTACCAAATCTTTCCATGAATAATGCTGGAATTTTTAGCGTTTTGAGACGAGTTGTTTGCAAGTAGCTGTTACATTAATACACTTAAAGAAAAGAACCAGTTTTCATTTATCAGTTGTACCTAAAACATCGTTTTGAGCTTATATACAATTACATGAGTCCTTTGAAAGGTGAGTAAATATTGAGCCAAGTTCTTTCCATCCACTTTAACTGAAGTATTTTAGACGTGGGTGAATAAGTGAGTCATGACTCCTGTAGAGCCTTGAGAGACATTATGTTTCTGCTCTTGCTGAAGGAAAGGGAGAGATTTCATAGATATAGAAATGATTTAAATTCATTTGCATAGTACCTGTATTAGTCAGAGTCCCTCCAGAGAAACAGAATCAATAGTAGAAATATGCATATATTCATATTCATATTCATATTCATATTCACATACAAACAGAAAGAGAGAGAGGGATAGAGAAAGGGGGTTCTTTGGAGGAAGTGGCTCATACAATTATGGATGCTAAGAAGCCCCATGATCTGCCCTCTGCAAGCTACAGACCGAAGAAGGCCAGTAATATAATATAATATAATATAATATAATATAATATAATATTACTATACTGTAATATAATAGTCCAAAGGCCTGAGATCCAGGGGAGCAAATAGCATAAATCTCAGTTCACCACAGAAGAAAACCAGTGTCTGAGCTCAAACAGGCAGGCATGAAGACAATGAGGCGAATTCTTCCCTCCTCTGCCTTTTTGTTCTATTCAGGCCTTCAATAGATTGAATGATGCTCATCCACACAGAGAAACAAAATCTAATTTCTGATTCTAATTCAGATTTAGATTTTAATCTAAAGTCTGATCCAAATGCTAATCTCATCCAGAATCCCTCTCGCAGACACACACCTAGCGGAGGTTAAGCTAGACACCCTCTGGCTGGGTAGGTTGACATGTAAAATCCATTACCATGGGCTTTAAATCACATTTCCATCTATTATCAAACACGCACATCACCCCTTAAAGCTGAATATTCGTCTCATTTTACGGTTCAAAACTGAGCTTCAGGTGAGTTACATATGCATACACAGAGTTATTTTTATCAAATCATAGCATTTTTAAAAATTATCTACCTCAATGTCCTGCATTTACCTGCAGACTAAGCCTCTGCCCCGACCCCAGCCAGAGTTTAAAGGTTTATGGTCAGAGGGTCTGTGCTCCTGCAATGACCCAGTGACTGATTCAGAATGGAGTCCAGACACCTGGACACTTGTCCAGGGACCCTGCCCATGGCCAGCCAACATTGTGATGAGCCAGCGTGGGCTCACACATGCTCCCTTTGTCCTGGGCAGAGGAGTAGTAGAGGCTTAAGCAGGAGATATCAGACAAGATGGCAGTGGTGAGGGAACCATTCCAAATTTCCTACCTGCCACCTGGTCAGAAACAGCCCTACCCCACAGACACAAAAACTATACTACCTGGGGCTGGCTATATGGCTGTGCAGGTCCAGTTCCCTGAAAAGGTGACTCTCCGTGGGGATCCATACACCAGCAGAAGAAGGGAAGGCAGCAGGCCCGGGCAGAGGGAGAAATCAGACAGCAACGTAGTCACTAGTCATGACATCCCACAACCTACTCCACAGGGGTCCTGCTGGAGCAGGGGTGGCCCTGCTGGGTGGCCCCAGGTTGGGGAGGGAAGGGGTTGCAGGCTTTTGTATCCCAACATCGCCTGTCTAATCATCGGATGTAAGTTCCCAGTGGGAACAGCAGATCTCCTGAGCTGAAGTCAGTTCACAGGGAGGTCTATGACAGGGTTGTCAGCTAGCTCTTCTCCCATCCCCTGAGGAGCACCCCTGCCTTCTGAAGGCAGAGGGGGCGAGGCACCACAAGCTCCAGTACAAGGGGAGACACAAACCCTGAGCAGGAGCTCATGCGGTGGACCCAATGTATCTTTCATGAGCCTGCCTTCAGATGCTGAGAAGCTTTGAAAACTGTCTTTGTTGGGGCACCCAGGTGGCTCTGTGGGTTAAGTGTCCAAATTTTGATTTTGCCTCAGGTCGTGATCTCAGAGTCCTGAGATCGAGCCCTGCATGGGGCTACGTGCTTAGTGGTGAGTCTGCTTAAGATTCTCTCTTTCCTTCTCCCTCTGGCCCTCCCCCACACACTTTCTCTCTAAAATAAATAAATACATTTTTTTTTTTAAAGAAAACTCTCTTTGCTGATTACATGGCATGGTTAACATGGTACCTAGTAAGTACAGAGATATGTTACTTCCACATTGTAAACTTTCATTAAAATATTATTATGGATATTATTATTATTTTTATTATTATATGCCTTCTTAAAACTGCATGCCAAGTCAAAAGAGGCACATGGAACTCCCTGACAGTCTGTTCTCTCAATTCCAGACCCCCGGACCTGTGCGTGAGAGCTCACATGCGTCTGACCATAAGCTAACATGGCAGCACCCCACAGTACCGAGAGTCCCTATTTCCTTTGAATGGAGGTGGGGGGCGTGGTCACTGTGCTTTTATTTTGTGGGAAACTCAGATTAGTGGAGATAAATTAATTCATTCTATGCAGCTCCAGGCAAATACGTGCCAGGAAAAGCACACATGCCAACATTTATTATAAATTCCAAAATCCCCTTTATTACCAGGAAAGCATTTGTTTCTGACTAAAGGTCAGCAAACACTTGGCACAGGAGGCCATGCACTGGGGTTTAAAAACCTGTACAGGACACGTGTTGTTTCTGGCCACCCACCATTCACTCCCCATTCACTCACTCCCCAGACTTTCCTCCCAGGACAAACCTTCCTGCCATTCCTTATCATCCAGTCCACCCCAGAGATGGTCCCTTACTCCAGCTAAGGGCAAGGCAAGAGCTCCAAGCCAGGCTAGACCATGCCAGCCCTCCTCTTTCTCTCCAGGGGTTTAATCTAGAGATGAATGAGACAAAGGCAGAAAAGACTTTAAGCTGATGCATCCTATTGGTGGTTGCTCAAATAAACATTCCATTAGTTCCTACGATCTCCGTATTTGGTTCCTGACCTTTCCAAAGCCTAGTTCTCATTGATTCTGTGAGAGACCCTGTACCCTTCCAGTGAATTCCTTTTCTTTCTTAAGTCAAATAACGTTAATATGTATGGTATCCACCCAAGACACCAAAGGCCTTAACTGATAAGGACTAGATTTTTTAAAGTAACCCAGTTTTGTTTTGTTTTGTTTTGTTTTGTTTTTAGATTTGACTTATTTGACAGAGAGAGAAAGGCGGGGGGGCACGAGCAGGGAGAGTGGCAGAGGGAGTACCAGACTCCCCAGTGAGCAGAGAGCCCGAGGCGGGGCTGGATCCCAAGGCCCTGGGACCATAGCCTGAACCGAACCGAAGGCAGACATTTAACTGACTGAGCCACCCAAGCACCCTAACCAAGTTCTTTTCTAATATCCTAACCTTGGAAAATAAACTTTCTTTCAATAAAGTTAAAGAACATAAAACCTTACCTTACGCTTGGTTTCTTCATCTGGAAGATTTTCCGAGTAAAGTTGAAAGGAGACCCTGAGAATGCAGGATACCACCATAAAACCCTTGAATGAATGCATGTTTTAACATGTTTTAAATATATTTTACTTTAAACAAGTCAGAATTTTTTTCCTTTACCCATGTATTAAAAAAAAATGGATCAACTGAAATTTCATCAAAAAGGCCAACACTGTCTACCAACAGTGCAACATTTAGTGAATTAATCTGTAAATGTACCTAAGCTGGTCTCTTGGGCTGAAATCCTAAAGTCTAGATTTACCCATCAGAGAGAGCATCTTTTTCCAAACTGTCCTTTGCTTAAATGTTTGCTTGTATCCTACTATGAATTATTTAATATATTAAGAAACACATGATCTCAGACAAGATATGATGTAGAGGAAAGTCCCAACAACAAAATGACATTTCAAACCCCCTAATTTACAATGAAATTAATTTAGTAATCCTTTATCGAACATCTACTGGGTGTAATTTGCTAAACTAACTCTTTTAGGTGGTTTCTAAAGTGAATAAGACAACATCCTACCCTAAAAAGTTTGAAAGATGCTTATGAAAAGTCAGGATTATAAGGAAATATGACAGGTCAGTCAGCATGGGCTTCATGAAAGAAAGAGCATGTGATCTAGGACTTGACAGACAAGTGGGACATCAGCAGATAGAGAAAAAGAATTGGAGTTTCCAGAAATAGGGAATAACATAAAGAATTACATGGTGAGAGGGAAAAAAATCAACTTCTCTGGATTATCTGGTATATTCAAGAAGTAATAATGAATTAAAGTGCAAGAGTTGACATGTACATTCCTGAAGAGGGTCATAAATGACTCAGTGATGCGCTGTGATGCATTTCTTCTTTGAGTAACACAAGGGCCTAGGCTGTCCACAAGATTTCACTCGAACAATTGGTTCCAGTTGCTCTGGAGGTAGAAGTTAGACTAGGGGAAGGAGCCTCTCTGTCTATCGTCACATACAAAAATTGACCTGAGATACAACATAGTCCTCATGTAAAAGGTAAACCTCATAAAGCTTCTAGAACAAGAAAAGAAGGCAATGATTTTTTAGACAAGACACAAAGAGACTACCCATAAAAACACTGAGCAATTCAACTTTATTGCAATCAAAAACTACTAATCAAAGGCACCATTAAAAATAACAAAGCAAAGCAGGGTGCCTGGGTGGCTCAGTGGGTTAAAGCCTCTGCCTTGGGCTCTGGTCATGATCCCGGGGTCCTGGGATCGAGCCCCGCATCAGGCGGGACTCTGTTCCACGAGCAGCTTATTTCCTCCTCTCTCTCTGCTTCTTGTGATCTCTGCCAAATAGATAAATAAAATCTTAAAAAAAAAAAAAATAACAAAGCAAAGGAATGCCTGAGTGGCTCATTTGGTTAAGCATCTGTCTTTGGCTCAGGTCATGATCCCAGGTCCCGCAATCGAGCCCCTCATTGGGCTCCATGCTCAGCAGGAAGCCTGCTTCTCCCACTCCCACTCCCCCTGTTTGTGTTCCCTCTCTTGCTGTGTCTCCCTGTCAAATAAATAAATAAAATCTTTAAAAAAAATAATAAAGGAAAAACAAAAAGATTTGGAGAAAATATTTGCAATACCTATCTCTAAAACCTGACATTTATCCAGATAATATAAATAATCCCTATGATGAGATAACTTAAAGACAAACAGCAATAAAACATGACTTGAAATCCTTGACTGAACACAAAAGAAGTTGTATGAATGGCCAATTGGTATGTGAAAAATTACTTTTATTCATTGGGGAAAGACAAATCAAATTCACAAAGAAATGATAGTACAAGGCTATCTGAATGGCTTCAATTAGAAAGACTGACAACATCGAAAGTTGGGAAGGATGTGGAGGAACTGGACCTTTTCTCTGGGCTGGTGGGCTGTAGACCATATGACCACTGTGGAAAATAACATGGCAGCCTATATCAAAAACACACTGACCTTGTGAATTGTCAATCGCACCCCTAAATGTTTATTCAATACAAATGAAAACATAGGTTCCTAAAAAGACATATACAAAAATGTTCATAGCGTCTGTATACATAATAGCCTCAAACCAGAATAGGTTCCCCAAACTGGGATCCAACAGAGAATGTATAAACAAATTGCCGTATATGCCTTGAAAAGCTACTTGTTAATAAAAAAAGAATGAGCTCCTACAGTAATGAGCAAATCAACAGTAGAGGGAAAGAATACAATGATGGGCACATAGTGGGAAGCAGAGGTGCATTCGGTATCTTGAAATCCTCAAAATAAGCCAGATGGGTGGGTGGTAGAGGCAAGAAAGAGAAGAAAACAAACTGGACAAATAAAATCACAGAATAATATGGTAGAAATTACATCATTGGCACACAGTAAATAGGGTAAGTCCATATCATTTCTTAACCCAATACTACATTCATTCGTATGAACTTGGACATGCCACTTAACTTCTCTTTGTAAGACAGAGTTTGAATAAACTGCTCTCGGAGTCAACTTTGAGCCTTATGCAGGATAAATTCTTACTTCAAAGGGACAAAAAATCTCAACGTAGATAAATAATAACCCTAGTTTACATTGTAATATTCATCCATTTGAGGGTCAAAATGCCTCTTTTTTTTTTTTTTTTTTTTTTTAATAAGTGTAAACTCTGAAGCCCTCGGCTTATCTGAGATTCCACATCTTAGCGTGAAAGATTTGGCTTGAAAGTGCTTTCCACCCAAATGAGAGACCCTCACACTAACACTCCTTTACGAACCAGATAAATAAATCCTCCATTTCCTTCAGCTCATTCAGTTGCTGGATTTGCACACAGCCCACCTCCCTTACCCTCTTTCCTAGTGTTTGGCTCATTAACAGATTCATTTGATACTTTCCCGGGGAACTTGCCACCTTCCCTGGGTGACTTGGGACAAACAGCTTGTAAGAGTCCTGCCTCCTCTCTGGATGGTACTGGACCGAGTTAGTGAGAAGCTCAGCTCCCTTGAGGACCCTGATCGGCCCCTAATTAGTGGTAACGGAAAGACTGGAAACACTCCCAGATGGTATCAGGAAGTCAAATGAGCCCTTCTAACCGCTTACCTTTCAAGGCATAGGGGGAAGAGAAATGCGTCCCTAAAGGCAATTCAAAGAAGAAAGCACACAAGTGTTTGCTAAGAGCACTATGAATTTTTTTTGGATGCTTCTTCTTGGTTATTTCTTTATTACAAAGAAAACGCATCCATGTCAGGGAGTCACAGTGCAATGCTACATGAAGGGATCAGACCTTCCATCCTTTTTATTTGTCTTTCTGGGAAAACATGGATCTGTCTTTCATGCATGTTTCCCTACAGAGAAAGATTTATAATTGGGGTTGCTGAGGGAGTCCCTGGGGATCGTTATTCTCAGAGAGAACTCCAGAAACACTGCTGATTACCTGTGCAAGTCTCCTCCTCTGGGTGGTCAACAACCCGGCCTCCAGGAGGATTAATCTTCTAAATTCTATTCTAACCCATTTATTTGACATATCCCATTGAGTTAGAAACTAGCACCGCCTAATCAGTATCCTATTGATAGGGAAGGCAGTCAATCCTATTCACTCTGGAAAGAGGCTTGGTGGGGACCCGTTAGGGCCAGGTGGTCCAGAAATCTTTCCTTCCCCCCAAAGTAACCTCCTAAGCAGAAAGGCTTAAGTGTCAATATTTTCAACAATAGTGGGATATCTTACACTCAGCTCTGAGTACAATATGTAATGACAATTAACAGGTACTTGGTTGTTGTTTTGTTTTTAGCTTCTTGCAAGCAAGCACTATATTCACAGACATCCAAAAGTCAAACTGTATTACAAACTCTATAAAAAAACGTCTGCTTCAGGGCCTCAGACCATTCTGCAGCCAGCAAATTAATTTAAAGAATATAGAGACACCATTGAGGGAGTGGGTGTGTGTTGGTGGGGGAGGGGGAGGCTGCTCCTAAAATACCAGTTTGGGGAGGAAGGGGTTAAAAGGTCGAGGTTCTAAAGTACCTTTATTCACTCAGCCAGGACCACAGGGTCTGGTCAGCTTTCAGATTCCGGTCCAAAAGGGACTCCCGGGTATTTTTCCTTCTTTCTTGTTTTGCCGTCAAGGAGCAATTTCACAAAAGCCAGAGGACATACATAGGGTAATGGCTCAAGCCTGTTATGCGAGGTAGCAAGAAGAAAGTACTGGGCAAGCAGATGGTTTCCAGATCTGCCAGGCCAGGCCAGGCCGTTTGGCTCCGCCCCAAAGCGCACCCCACACTCCTCAGCCCTTACTGCCTGGTTCCTTGGCCTCACCCTTCCCCAACCCCATGCCTCACCCCCACCCCCGCCCTGTGGGCCAAGCACATTTTGAGGCTAATGAACGATGCCGACTAAACCCAGTTTCTGTCTGAATCATACATCGAGGAGCACCTGAACACACTGAAAAGAGTATTTTTTCTTTCTTTCTTTCTTTCTTTCTTTCTTTCTTTCTTTCCTTCCTTCCTTCCTTCTTTCTTTCTGTAGGCCACATGGGGCTTTTTTTCTCACTGCGTATTACCTCATTGAACAAACAGTATTCCAAATGGGAAGAACGGCCACACATTCTGCCAAATACACTTTCATTGGAGGAGACATTACTGTCAGAAACAAAACATCGTCTCTTTCCTTGGAAGCCTTTGTCTCCCTTCATCCAGCATTCCACTCTATGGCCCGTTCCCCTATTTTTGTAGGCCCACAAGGCACTGAAGGCGCAATGACGAATAGATCCCTGTCCAAACGCGTTCCTTTCTATTCACATCTTCTTCCTCCCATACACCTCCAAGGGTGTCTTTCTACCAGCTGATTAATTTTGTGATTTTTAGCACTACGGTGCAGTAGAAAGCTGCTTAAACCAATGATGGATTTGTCTACCCTCAAGCTCACACGGGCCATAGTTATCAAGGCAATGAGAAGAAATCGGAACGTGACAGCAATTCTCAAAACCCACCTCGCACGCTTACACGCGTCTGGCTGATTCTGCGTCCGATAGGAGGTATTGCCATCAGACCGTGAAAAACTAGTGGGAAAATTCTTCCCAAGAGGTGAAGATATGTTCGGGCACTGATTCTGTTCTCCAGAAAATAGAACCGACCAACTGCACCTCAAAGAGAATTTATAGTTACCTCAAATCTCTGAGCCCAGTGGTCGCCATGGAAACACAGATAACATATGGGCCAATGCTCAGGAGGAGTGGAGGAACAGGACTTCCCGTCCCTTTGTGACTGTCCTAACACAGTCACGGTTTTGGTTTTCCATATCGTGTAGTTAAGCTCATGAGGTTTCACACACGGAGTTACTTCCAGTAGAAGGAATCACTGCGTCATGGAGATAGTATCATTCACATCTGGACATTACCTCTGCTTCCCTCTTTGGTGCTCAAATTGCTTTCACTTACGATTCCTCGTTTACTTCTGATAACAGGCCAGAAGGTGGTTATTATACCCATTTCACTGATGAGAGAGGAGGACAGAATGTTCAAGTGATCTGCCTTGTGCATCTTCCCATGCGCACCACTTGGGACTCCAACCTGTGAAATCGTCTTTAAGCTGCACCAGTGATTCCATTAAGGTTTATCAAGCAGGGTAAGTGGCAGACACCCTACGAGGTATTCCCAACAGGGCAGATCTCAAGTCTTTGCAACCCAGAGTGGGCTGGTGACCCCCTCCCGAAGACCTCAGAGTGCTTTTTATGTAACACTTAACAGATTCTACTCAACTATTTTCATGTCATTCTCCCAGGACCTTGTATTTTACTCAAAATCAGGCACCCTGTCTTATTCAACTTTGTCTTCAGCATCTTAGCCCAGTGCCTGGAACCCAGGAGGTTAAAAGCTATGCCAAATAAAGGAACACCACGGCTAATAAAATGTAGTCAAATACATATAGTGCTAGGACAGAAGCAACAGCAAGGTATTATGGAAACAGCAAGGGATGAGGGGATTCAGTCTGCCTGGAAACTCCAGAAGGCTCCACGAGGAAGGTGGCATTTGAGCCAAGACTTCATCTAATAGAGAGGGAAGGGAAAGGCATTCCAGATGTGGGAACTTCACGAACTCATCAGTCTTATCCAGCGTGGCCCTGCACGGCCTGACTCAGAAGCCAGGGCCTGAGGGGGAGTCACAGAAGATCAGCACAGAAAACTACAGTAAAGAGATTATTTTATTCAACAAGTGAAATTTTAATTCACTTAAAGTCATTAAAATAATCTAAACAGATTGACTACTTTGAACAACTTGAACTGTTTTAATTCAAATTGGTGATCATTAATGCATTAGAGTTAAAAAAAAAAAAAACAAAACTCTGGTTCCTAAGAATATTGTCTGAAGCCAGTTATTAAATAAGGCCCCGGGCAGAGGGGAAGATCCACAGGCTGAAGGTTGTGAAGCAGAGGCTGAAGCGGGGCGGCCCCGGGCACGGTCGCCCCGCCTCCCCGGCCCGGGGCTCCGCCCCTTCGCGGCCCGGGAGGAGTGCGCTCCGCAGGACCGCCGCACCTGGCGCGCATTCCCGGGCCTGCGGCCCCACCTCGGGGACGGGGACCGACGGGCGTCTGAGCTGCAGCACCTTTAGGGATCCCCGAGGCCCTCTCAATCAATAATCCCCGGGGTTTTTTATGAGGGTTGGATTATGAGGATTTGGAAAGGGGACGATTAAGCAGTACTTCAAAGAGGAGCCGCAGCTGCACCTGCAGCATTTATGAAGATCTATTAATAGAAAGCACACGATCTAGCAGTAATCCCTAATTCATAGAAAATCGATGATTTATGCTTTTGGGCCCAAGAGGCACTGAGGACTTTAGTTCATGGGCTGCCTGGAGGCAGGGGGTGCTCGCTCCACATCTGGTCAAGACTGACATGGGTCACGGGAGGTTTGCTTGGGACACTTTCGGTCCTTCTAGTACATGGGAAACAAGCTTGCAGAACCACGGTCAGTCCCTGGAGGACCTGATCTCTTTTTTCTTCTTTCTGAGGATGTCAACTGCTTTGGTGCAGATTCTAGATGAACAGCCAGGTTCTGGTGTTAATAGGTACAACGCCAATTTGCTGGGAACTCAAAGGCAGACCAGGGGTCTGTTCCTAGCTAAGCTGCTCCCTTCTTCCTCCTCTTCAGCTGGATCTCCCTTCTGTCATCTGAAGAATGGTGACAGTCACACCAGCGATCATCAGAATGGCTTGTGGGTGGCTTGGGAATTCGAGAATCCGTCTGGGTCCTATTTGATCCTAAAGGTTTATGTACGTGAATTTCTCATGAAAAGAGCCATGGAACAGATCCATTAATTAATGCCTTAGTTCACCTCAGAGAGCCAAAAGCCAGCTGCCTTCTGGGGATAGTTTTGCTGAATATAACAACAAGACAAAAGCATGTTTCAGTTCAGAGGGAAGGATTCATATTATATAACACTAAAGAGAAAACTCCGCAAATAGTAAAGATAGTAAAATAATCTTTCGTCAGGAAAGGAACATTCAGTAGAAGACGAGGGGCAGGGACAGACCCAAAGATGTATTTCCCTGATGATCTATTGAACTGTTTATGAATGAACAAGCGTCGGCAGAACATCTCTCTGATGTAAAGACTTCATATTCTTTTTCATTGTTGTTGTTCCTGGCTCACACACAAAAATATTCTCTACCTGTTATTATTTATGTCCAATTCTTTGCTTCCATCGCCATGCTTATCTTACTTAGTTTCAGCCCCCAGGTAACACCTCTGCCTTGTGAACAGAAATCTGAGACACAAAACCAAAACTTCAAAGCACCGTAATTTAAGAGGTGATTAACCTTGCTGCAAAGAAGTCTCCAGCATCCCAGAGTTCACCACAGGGCTCCTTTCTGTGGACAGACATAAGTCGGTAGAGAGCTCGCATGGAATAGAGAGGACAATGGATGGGCGAAAGGAGGGCCAGGAGGGCCAGGAGAACCCCCTCCCCGTGGTGAAGAGCAGCCAGCAGCAGACACAGCCACCCCAGGGAAAAAATGCCCTTCATGGAAAAGATGTCAAGATTCAACTGGATCATTTCCCTGTACAGTGAATTTTTTTCTCTATCGTAAATACATTGTCTTGGGTTCTGTTTCTGTTTTTGTTTTAGAAAAGGGGCAAACCTGTAAGTCTAAAGAAGAAAATACATATTGCCATTCATCTCATTGTCTGGAACTAACCACTGCAACTATTTTGGTGGATTTCTTTCTATTATTTCTGTTCTATGCCTCTCTCTTCAGAGACAGACCATATGGATACAGGTACAAGTTTTTTGTTGTTAAGCAAAGCAGAGGTCACACCCTGTGTTATTTTATCTTGTCCTTTTTCGTTTGATACCACCTCATAGAGACTCTCTTGCACTATTAGATATTATTCTAAAACATAAATTTTCATGACTCTAAAACTTTGGTTATAAGTTAGTTTACGTAAGCATGTCCCCCTTTTGCTGAAAGTGTTACGGACTTTTCACCATTTTGAATAACACAAGTACAAGCTCAGGGAAGTAGTAAGATGGAGTGTAGGACAACACACTCCAGAGCCAGTGTGAGTCCCACCACGAGCTGTGGGTCTTTGGGCAAATGACATCAGTTCTCTGCACCTCAGTCTTCTCACCTGTAGAACACTGTAGAACACTATTAGAGCACCCTCCCTCCCCCCCAGCCCAGAAGCTATTCTTGGGTGTTAATGATTGAGTATATGTAACGTCCTTAGAATTGTAAGGTAATACCTGATACATCATAAGAACAATACAATTATTGGTTGTTGTTATTATAATGAAGAAAGCTTGCTCAGTTTTCTCTGATTGTCCAGGACTCACCCCAGCCCTGCACTCAGGTTGGTATTTTAGAGTACTTGTCCTTTCTCATCCTCCATACTGGGTTCAGCTGTGGGTCCGGTCCTGGAGAGGTGACAGTCATGGGGTTCGCCAGCCTAAACTCCCTCCTTGTCATCTGTTCTGTCTTTAGTGACCTCACAATCCAAAATAGCATCTCTGAAGACACAGTCGTTTCTGTGTGTCTTTCCTCTCCCCACTCTCTGTCTCCCACATCCACACCCTCACTCCTTCAGGCACAGGCCGTTCTCTTCCCATCAGGCACAAACATAAATCCTTAACCCTACGTACATCAAGAGGAAGTGGGGCAACGCGGAATCCACAAGACCTATCTTTGGAGTAATTTCTAACCATAACCTTCGAGGGGTTTTGCTTCTTTTTCTGTGTTTCTTTTGTTCTCAGGACTGTGACTTATGCTTTAGGCCGTATCAATGTGGAGGACATCTTTCCTCCTTTGTTGAAGGGATTTCAGGGAGAAGAGAAAAAATGGACTGTGTGTATCTACAGGAAATGAAGAGTTTTTTCTCTCTCTCTCTCACTCCCTCCCCTTTCTTTCTCCTTCTGAGAGCCACGGTTTGGCAACACCTCACCTCAGAATTTCTGACATTAATGAGGTAGTGGGGAGTGGAGAGCTGTCTGCTGAGAGACAAACTTCAGGAAGATTGCTCAGAGCATCTTGCTCAGCAGAACTGATAAGCTGAAACCAACCGTAACCCAGTAAACAAACCACATAGGAAAGACCAGAACTATTTTACAGTTTCGCTCCAAGAAATGGAACTTTGGTGTTCTGTGTGCTGGATGAACTGAGTTATGTGGAGAGGACTAGGTCAGAAAGCAAACCAAGAGGATGTTTTCCTGTTTAAAAATCTGCAGGCTGGAGTTAGCTTTTATAATCTTGTGGAATAAAACTTACAGGAAAGGAGATTCCTAAAATAGTACTTGTTGAGATCACTCTTTCCTGATGGCTCGCTCGCTCTCGTCTCTTTCCTTCCTTTGCCTTCCACTGAGTTCCCTACACCTCTCCATCGGCCTAACACTAAATTTCCAGCTGGCCATCATCCAGGCAGATATTTTTACAGGGTAATTCCACACGCTGCATGTTCTTTTCTGTCTAAATGAATCATCAAGCCTTTTCCAATTTTTTGTTTATTTGCTTGCTGATAAGGGAGGCCATGTTCTTTCTCAGAGAGAATGTGCTGATATCTGTGGAGTGGCAGAAAAACTTGTGTTCCAGTACAGTTCCTGCCCACTGTCAATGATGCGGTGAGCGCAAGTCACCAACTTTGGACTTACTCATCTGTAAAATGGGAATCCCGCCAGTCTGGCCTACAGCCTATGATTATTATAAGGAAGAAAAGGGATAGTGTTTAAAAAATAAAATGAAAGAGATAATGTTTGTATGAAGTGCTTCATAAATTAAAAGGGGTTCTCTCACATAACATACCAACTGTTCCCAAACCCAGCTAAGTCTTCTGGGGTAAGTCAGTCCTACGGAAGAATTTAAATCACATTTCATTCCGAGCCAGATGACATGCCTGAGTCACTTACCCAGTCGCAGTCTTAATTGGATGGCTCTGTAGGTTAGGTTTCTTCCTTTTGTTCCTAAAATGTTTGCTTTGTCTCTTTTCACAGAATTCTTTCTTTGCTTCTAATGAAAATTTTAAAGTCATCAGAAACCAGTTAGGTCTATGTTAGCTCTAAATGTCAAATTTGCTGGTCTGTTGACTTCAAAAGACAATATATCTGCATACCTGGGAAGAAAAGCTAGAAGAAACGGTGACTAGCTGTGAGAGATTAATTTTTGGAAAGGCTTATAACTTTCTCTTGCCTGGGGCAGTAATTAGATGCCTAAGCCCATAAAAATTAGCAATAACTGCCCTGGTCACTTGTCAAGGTACTATCAGGGGAGTAAAAAGAGTATGGGGGGGGGCGCCTGGGTGG
The DNA here is from genome assembly GCF_011764305.1 of Mustela putorius furo. Classification (NCBI taxonomy): domain Eukaryota; kingdom Metazoa; phylum Chordata; class Mammalia; order Carnivora; family Mustelidae; genus Mustela; species Mustela putorius. The sequence continues at coordinate 19,702,100 of NW_025421402.1, read as the reverse complement.
AGTGCGTTAAAGCCTCTGCCTTTGGCTCAGGTTGCGATCCCAGGGTCCTGGGATCAAGCCCCACATCGGGCTCTCTGCTCTGTGGGGAACCTGCTTCCTCCTCTCTCTCTCTGCCTGCCTCTCTGCCTACTTGTGATGTCTGTCAAATAAATAAATAAAATCTTAAAAAAAAAAAAAAAAAAACAACCTCTGTGGGGTGATAAGCTGATGAAAACCAGGAGATGCCTGACTACCCACCCTTGAGTATCACTTCTACACCTCTTTCCCACCTGACACTCCCACATCCAACCCTGATAAATTATGAAGTCACTTGATGAATGACTAAAGTTAAATCCAGGATCAGAAGGCTTGCTTGGTGGAGTGGAAGCAATGGATGTGGTTGCGTATGTTTTCCTAGTGCCAACGGCTCTCCAGACTGGATCTCATCATCTTCCCTTCCTTTTAATTTGCAGGGAACGAGAGACACACCAGGACTTAACCTTTAGCCCATCGCTGGAGAATGCCACCTGACTGTGTAGGTGGCACATCCTGGGGAACGTGAACTTTCAGACTGCTACAGTTATTTACCTGAGGAATGGATCTACTACAGAATAAAACCACCAACCAAAGAAAATGTATCTTCTGAAACAGCATAACTGGGATGGACACATCAATAATGTAAAACAAACACAATAAACAACGCCAAGAGACAAAGATATTTGTAAGTTCAATCAAGAGCAAGAGATCCTAAAAAAAACCAAGTAGATTTGCTAAGTATAAACAAACATAATAGCAGAAGTAAGGAACCCAATAGATGGTATAAATGACAGAAGAGGTAAAGCTGTGAAATTAGACACTGGGTAAGCAGACACTAAGAAAAGATTCCTTTCTTTTATACAAAATACACAAGAAAAGCTAAAAGATATGGAAGGTATAAGTAGAAGTTTCAGTGTGCAGATAATGAAGCTGCCACAATAAAAGAAATGAATACAGAAGGAAGACATTTAAAAAATCATGATTAAACCTTCCAGTTTAACAAGAGATGAGCTTTTCATTAACAACAGATGAAAAAGTTTAGATTTAAAAGGCTTGTAGTATGCCTAAATGTGTTATAATGAGACCTAAGAGAAATCAAAGACAAAGAAATTATTTAAAATTCTTCCAAAAGTAAGAAAAAAATAATTTATATGGGAAAAAATCAAATTTCTATCATTTTAGTTGGCAGCAACTCAGAGGCAGGAAGTAGAAGAATTTTTTCAAAGGATAATAACTTAGGATCTTAAATTTCATATTAAAGGGTATTGTCTCTTATATATGAGGATGTAACAAAAATATTCTCAAACATATGGGCTTCAGATTATTTTTCCTTATTTATCCTCACTTCAAGGGAAATTACTTAAGAAAATATACAAATAAAAATAAAAGGATAAGTAGATCAGAAACATCTATAAGATGCTAAGAATTGAAAGTGATCAAATAGTTCTTCTAAGTAGAAAAATTTTTAAAAAGAGGGAGAAAGAGAAAGAAGCATTACACCTGTAAAAAGCAAAACTATTATTTTTGTTGTTGTTGTTGTTTTAATTTTTATTTATTTTTTAATTTCTTTTCAGTGTTCCAGAATTCATTGTTTATGCACCACACCCAGTGCTCCATGAAATACGTGCCCTTCAGACAAATTGATATAATGGAGTAAGGATGGGTGAAACATGCTAACAGACTTGCTTTATTAGAGTTAGATACAGATATTGATGTTCTTAAGGAATCTATGGCAAAAACAAACATGGGAATGGATCTTGAGTTAAAAACAACTACTTTGTTGTTGTTGCTTTTACAAAAGAAAAGAATATGTAACTTTTAGTCAGAAAGAATAAAACTCAATAGATCTAATGGAAACAGGAAATAAGTTTTTAAAGAAATTTAAAGATATAAAAGGAAAGCATAATAAATGGAAAATATGAACTTAGATGGCAGAGATATGTTTTGCCTTAATAATAACCATAAGGAATATGGTTATATTGGTTAAAATCAAGCATGAGCTAACCATGTGTGGCTAAAAGAGACATAGTTTAAACAAAGGGAGACCAAAATAGTGAAAATAAAAGAGCAGAAAAAATGTACTAGCCACAAATAAACCAAAAATGAATATGATAGTCTTCATATTTGATCAAATAAAATGTAAGACAATAACATTATAAGGCATACAGACAAATGTGATAGTCAGGAAAAAAAAAACAATAGAGCAGGATGATACAATAATATAAACCTGTGTGTTCCAAATCACATGGTGCAAACATGTCAGTAGTAACAACTATCTGTATTGAAACTGGAGACTTGAGCATGTACCCCTCAGAAACTGATGATTCAAACAGATGAGAATAAGATGAAATAAGAATAAGATAAAAATAAAAAGATACAGAGCAGACCTGAAAAATGCAAATAATAACTTTGAACTACTATTGCTTATATATATATATATATATGTATATATATTCAAATCACAAAGTACTATATATATAATGTATGTTACATATATAACTCTACTTGCAAAAGGCAGAGACTATACATTTTCATAGCACACATGGGATATTTACAAAAATGTACTGTGTTCTAAAACATAAAAGAATACTCAATATTGTACCAAAGAAAGGAATCATACAAACTGTATTTTTTTTAATTTTTTATTTTTTATCCCCAGGAGTACAGTTCTGTGAATCGCCAGGTTTACACAAACTGTATTTTAAGACCTTTATACGATAAAATAAAGGATAACACTTTTAAAAACCCATATGTCAAGCAAGTATATAACATATTACTGAATAACACTTTCGGGTGAAAAGAAAATCATAAACTATTTCATTCAGAATAAACTAGGTTATGCTGAGATAATGAGAAATTGCCAAATTTCGGTGGCCCAGAACAGCAAAGGTTTGATTTTTCCTCATGTTAGAACATACCCACCATGGGTTGGCAAGAGTCCCTTCTCTAAATGATCCTCATGCAAGAATCCAGATTGAGAGAAATTTAATCTTTGCCTCTCTTCAATTGCTATGGCAGAGTAAAGAAATCATAGTGACTTAGAACCTTGTTCTTATTATTTCTGCCCAGAAATGAGGTTAATTCTGCTCACAGTTTACATGCTCAAAGCAAATCACATGGTTATATGTAACTTCAAAAGAATTGGAGAAATGCGGTTCTACCATAAACTCAAAAGGAAGAGATCAGAAATATGTGATGGAAAGCACTAATAATTGCTATATTATATTATACTAGAACTAATCAACAATAGAAACATAATAAAATGTGTGAAATGCTGATACAGCTTTGAAAGATAGGTTTATAGCTTTACACACAATTATCAAGAAATTTTTTAAAAATTGAAAATGTATTAATTAGACATTCAATCCAAATAAATAAAAAAGAATTTAAGAAAGATAAATGCAAATGTTAATTAAAATGAGCCAGTTAAAGAATGGAAAAAAGGCAACAGATCACTAAAAGTAAGGGTTTTTTTAAAAAAGAATTAATAAAATAAAACTCTATGAAAGTTAATAGAAAAAAAAAGAGAAAATGTACATAAAAGGGAGAGAAATGGAACTAGAAAATCAATAGTGTCAAAATAACACTAAAAAGTATTATATATGAATATAATAATTAATACAATTTCTAGAAAAATATGATTTGGCAAAGTTGAGGAAAGAAAAATGGAGAACACAGTCTAATATGCATGAAGGAAAACTGAAGACTTCTCCAAAACACCCTGAGACTCAGATATCTCTACAGATGGGCTCTAACAAACTCTTGAATTGAATGACTTATTCTGTATTAATGGAAGATTTTTCCAGAAGTTGGGAATAAAGGCAAAACTTGCGCAGCTCATTTTATGAAGTTAGTCTTGGTTCTAACAACTGAATAAGGAAAATCAGAGAAAAAGTTCTATTTCATAGTCACATTTCAGTTTAAACATAGCTATAAGAAATCTTAAAGTATTGGGGCGCCTAGGTGGTCAGTCAGTTAAGCATCTGACTCTCCATCTCAGCTCAGATCTTGATCTTGGGGTGGTTAGTTTAAGCCCTGCATTGGGCTCCATGCTGGATGTGGAGGCTACTTGAATTGAAACAAAACAAAACCTTAATTATTAACTAACTAAATCCAAGAGTGTACTTTTTTAATTACCTCAAGACTAAATAAAATTTATCTCACGGAGACAAGAATGGTTTAACAACAACAAGAAAAAGAAAAATCAATGAATGCAATTTGCCATATTAAAGACCAAGGAGAAAATTCATATACTGAGGTCAATTGGTCTGGGAAAAGTATTGAATAAATTTCAACATATATTTATGATTTAAAAAAAAACCCATTTGGAACAGAAAGAAATTACCTTAATGACACTCAATCTCACAAAACAAACTGAGGGGTGCTGCGGGGAGGGGGGGTCAGATCGGGGGTGGGGTTATGGAAATTGGGGAGGTATGTGCTATGGTGAGTGCTGTGAAGTGTGTAAACCTGGTGATTCACAGACCTGTACCCCTGGGGATAAAAATACATTATATGTTTATAAAAAATAATAATAATAAATAAATACATTTTTAAAAAAGAAATGACTTTAAACGTTAAAAGCTTATGTAGCAGAAATACAGCAAAAATGTTCTTTTATAACAGAAATTTTAGACACTGTGATCAGTAGCAAGAATAGAATGCCAAATATTGCTACTATTATCGAACATCTGTAACTCATTAGCTATCTACTGCTTTCACTGGCAAATTGTGATAAAACTAGAAAGAAGTGAGGGGGGAAGGAGAGAAGGGGAGAAATGCAATAGTCATTACTTGCAGAAGAGTTTACATCATGGGCGAGCCAACTTTGCAGTGGCCCAGAGCTCTGAGCACAAAGGGCGCCACGCCTGGTTTAGTGCTCACTCAAAATTCTTAATAATCTTGTTTTTGACCTTTTGTAAATGAAATCTAATGGGACCATGAAGCATGCATGGGATCAGAGGGAAAGAGGCAGTTCACTCTTCTTGCCACTCCACTTGCACACATGAAGTCTCGTAAGCATAGAATTCTGGTGGGCCCAGAATGCCCAGGGGTTCAGCAACACTCACCGCACATATAAGGGAAAGTATGTTACACCATGACTGAGTAACAGGGGTTGTGACAGCAGGGACAGGACATGCTTTCAGCTCAAACCAGAACTTACTTCAAATGAAGAAAGAAGGCAGTGGCGTTCTCAGAAACATGAATGGCCAAGGAAACCTATGGATAGGGTTAGGATAGGTACTACAGGATATCCTCTCTTACTAATAATGTTCCTTCCCTGTGCTAACTAACAATTTCTGCTAAAGATAATGACACAGAAGAAAAGAGAAAGATAGGGCCCCCTGTAGTCCCTTGTCTGTTGATGATGGTAAAATGCATCTAAAATAATTCCTTTCAATTAATTCAAAAAATTAAAAATTTAATTTAAAAGCTTAAATTTAAAAATTTAAAATTAAATTTAAAAATTTAGTTTACTTGGTTTAGAGCAACATTCAAGGACAAAAATAAGATGCCATGACAAGACAAGAGAGACATTGCTGGAATAAAACTTCAAATTTAGTACCTTTAGCAGCCATTTTTTCCCTGCTTTTTAAAGAAGGAGTCTGAATTTGAATTTTCTTTTTTTTAAAAGATTTTTATTTATTTATTTATTTATTTATTTATTTATTTATTTAAGAAAGCACACATGAGAGAGAGAGAGAGGGAGAGAGAATGCATTAGCAGGGGATAGGGACAGAGGGAGAGATGGGGGCTTGATCCCAGGACCCTGAGGTCATAACCTGAGCCTAAGGCAGATGCTTAACCAACTAAGACACCCAGGCATCCTGAATTATCATATCATGGTGGGCTCTGCAAATTATATAGCAGACTTTATTTGCATATGATAGGATCATTTACATAGAGTTTTTTTAAAAAGGAATAACCAAATTCTTAGAAGTCATAAAAGGATTTGGAATACAAGATCAGTTTTTTCTAATTAATATGGTTTCTTCAAACTATCAATAATCAATTAGAAAATATAAAATATTTCTGTTTTATAAAAAAAACACAAGGCAATACTCATAAAACCAATAAAATATCCAAGATCTAACTTAACCTAAAGTACACAAGGCCTCTAGAAAAAATGTCAGCACTCTTATAAAGGATTTAAAAGAAAATCTAATTAGATAGTCCACATTCTGGGGTGAATGAAAAAATATTACAAAGGTACCAATTCTCTCTTTAATTCATCTACAAATTTAGCATAGTCCTTATTACAATCCCTGATAGATTTTTTTAAAGGTACTTGAGAAACTTACTCTTAAATTGTATATGAGAAATAAATGCCCATGAATTGCAAAGGCAAATTAGATAAAAGTGAGAACTAGCCAAAGTAATGAAAACAAAAACAAAACAATACAAACTACTAATCAGTGGAACTGAACAGAAAGTCCAGAGTGCGACCCACACAGAACCCAATATGTGAGAAGGATGGCCCCCCTGGAATAGTAAGGGCGGAAGAGGCTCATTTTAGTGGATAATTCGGGGGGAAATGACTCACCTTATGGAGGAACAAAGGCATTAAACCCCTATTTACCACCTTATACAACTGTATACTCTAGAAAGATTAAAACCTTAAATCTGAAAAGCAAAATAGTTGTATTCATAAATGGTACCGGAACACAGCTAGCTTCATGGGTGTCTGGTGTACATCAGGGCCAACACTCAGAAGAGCCCAGCACTTGATTGAATGCTCTACTGCTGCCATCTTGAAATTCTTAATTTTACAAAGGGTCCCCCACTTTCATTTTGCAATGGGATGGCAATTTATGTGACTTAGAAACAGTGAAGGACTTCTTATAAAAAGCCCAAGTTAGAAGGAAACATTATTTTTGCCGCATAAAGAACAGCATGGATAAAGTAATCAGACATCACCACAGATGGAGAAGTTCTTTGGGAGGTCCCAAACTGGCGACATTTAATACCTAAATGATATAAGATACAACATCGCCAGCTACCTTAATTCTTTCCAAACTTTCAGCTTAGTTTTCATAGAAACTAATGTAAACTAACTGGTTTACATTCTGTTTTAATTACCTATTTTCAATAAAAAGTACAGGTGACATAAACAGGCGAGCAGATAAATACAGTCACCTCTTGGAAAGCTTTGCTCTCCATTGGTCAGAGCAACCCACCTCCTAGAAATTCAGAGCAGCTCAGGCTTCAGAATTAGATTTTACAGAGAGACTAGAGTGTCAGTTAATCCCATGAGTCAGCTAAGTGGAAGTCATTTAATTAACTGCTTCAATTATAGGTGAAAAAAAAATTCTTAGATTTCTAAAAGCTTGTGCTGGTTCCCCAAATTTCCCTTTGGAGACACTGACTTGTTAATTTTAAGAGTGTGTTGACTTCCAATATGGCTGCATTAGACTAGAAGATCAATGGTCACTGTCAATTGTCAATTGCGTGGCTCTCATAGAGCATAAGAACCCACAGAAACATCTGGTGATGCATTTAAAGTGTTTTCCTGCAAGAATACATGTACTTAAAGCCAAGTATTAATTTATTCACTGAGTATCACTCCTGTCCTATGAGCTATGCTCTGTAGGAATGTGTTTAGGAATGTGTTTAGCAAATTATAATTATAATTTGGGAAAAAAAATGAGAGAGAGAGAGAGAATTACCTAAAAATAACTGTCCTTCCTTAGAAGGGAGCATTTTTAGCAATATCAAAAAAAAAAAAAAAACAAAACCAGATAATTACTTTGGTTAAAAAGTATGCGCAAGTCTCTTCTGGAAGATAGGCACGAAAGAAGAATGTTCTGTGGAAATACTGGCTAACTCCAGACTCTTTCTCCAATCAGCAAGTTATCTCCTGACAAACGTCATTTGGGGGTCTCTCACACATTATCCTGCTCTACTGCCAATGGGAAAGTTTCTGAAGTTCCAGTGTGTCATTTGATGTTTACAGCGTTGCCTGGTAAATAGCCTTTATCAAACTAACGATGATCTCTTTCTACTCTTATTAGAAATTTTTATCAGAATGTCTGAGAGGTGCAGTCGGTTAAGTGTCTAAATCTTGATTCGGGCTCATGCCAGGATCTCAGGGTCTTGAGATCAAGCCCCAGTCAGGCTCTGCCGTCAGCAGAGAGTCTGTCCTGTCCCCCACTCACCTGTGTGCTCTCTCTCTCTCAACTAAATACATAAATCTTGTAAAAACAATTTTTTTTATTAGGTAGGGTTGTTGGGGTCATGTAGTTTGGTTTCTTTTAATCTGCAACCGTAAAACATTGCATTAATAGATTTCCTATGTTGAACTGTTCTTGCACGACACATTACTTTTTTTGCAAGCTGCCAGGTTTTACTTGCATGTGTTTATTCATGATTTTTACATCTGTACCCATGAGTGAGATTCATCTATAGCTTTTTGCTCCTCTCCTCCAGTTTTAGTGTCAGAATTATGCCAGCCTTGAAAAGGGGCTTGGAAAATATTCATATTTTTTAATGCTCCAAAATGGTTTAAATAACGAAGAAATGACATGGTTCTGGGAGCTTAATGAAACATGCCAGGAAAACCACTTTAAGCTTTTCTATAAAGATAGACCAGTCTTTTATAATTACTTCAGCTTCTTTTATGATTATTGTTCTTTTCAGGTTTTACATATCTCCTGAAGTAAGTATTCTTACTTTGTATTTTTCTGGAAAGTCATCGATTTCATCTACATTCTGAATTCAATGATATAAAAGTATTATATTACTTATAATATTATAATATTATTAATATAAGTATTATATTATCTTATTACTATAAGTATATTCCCTACTTTTGAATTCATATTGTGTTTTGTTATTTTTCTTTTGATTTATAAGGTAATTTTTTTAGCTTTAGCTAAATACTCTTTGTTATGGACTTTTTTAAAAAAAGCTTTTTGTTTAATTTGAGGTTGTGTTATTTGTGTTAATTTCATAGTTTTATGTTTCACCAATTTCTGCTTTATGTTTATTAATGTCTTTTGTTTATTTTTATAGGTTTGTTTTATATTTTTAATCAAATGCATAATTATTTTATTTTCATTCTTTCCTGTTTTCTAAAAAATTCACTTAAAATAATATGTAGTCACTTGAGTACTGTTTTACATTTGCATACTGTCATATTTTAATACAGAATTCCATTCTCATATATTCTAAATGTTCTGTAATTCTATATCAAGTTTTATCGCATGTTAGAGAGTATGCTCTTCTTTGTATTATAGAACTTGTAACAGGGCCAATTCTTTAAAAAAAAATCTATTTGAGAAAAATGTATTTTTCTGGTTGTGGTTAGTAAGTTATATATATGTATATTTAACCTATGTATTAATTCAATTTTTAAATTTGTAACTTTTAGCTATGACTATTTAACAATTCCTGAAAGGCCAAGTTAAAACAACTCACCATTTTATTTCTGGATTTTTCCTTGTATTCCTAGCAGTTTTTGCTTCATCTATTTCAAAGCTGTTTGGGGGGACTGTTCTTGACTCAGAACCTCTGCTAGAGTGTATGTATGCCTTGTGTACTGAGATTACATGATGCCCTTTACTCTACCAGTCACATGACTTGCTCATTCCAGAAAGGCCACTTTCTCAGAAAGGCATTCCTGACCATCCTGACAAAGTAAAAAAGTCCCATCACGCTCAATGTCTAGACCCCCATATGTGTATTCATAGCCTTAGTCACTACCAACTATATGTATACATCCATAATTTTTTTAATCTTCTGTCGGTAGAATGTAAGATGGCTGAACGGTAGAATGTAAGATGGCTGAATGCAGCAAACGTATCTGTCTTGAGAGTATTACTTTCCCGGGGCTTTGATAATGGCCAGCACATTGCAGATGCTCAAGAAATACATTCATGTGTTCATTAACAAATAAGTGAGTGGATGTACACATTTCCCATAAGATTTCTGTTTAGCTCATATAATGATTTTTATTTGAGTTTTATTTTATCTGCTATTAATAGTTTAAACATTCTGTCCCTATTCAAGATTTTGGTAACATTTTTGTTTCAGATAAATTTCTTGTGAGCAACCTGTAATCTGGTTTTTACATCTTTACTCACTTCACAACTCCATGTTTTATCATGGAAGAGTAACCCATTCATCTTCTTTCTTTTTTTTAAGATTTTATGTATTTATTTGACAGCAAGAGAGGGAACACAAGTAGAGAGAGTGGGAGATGGAGAAACATGCTCCCAGCTGAGCAGGGAGTCCAATGTGGGGCTCGATCCCAGGACTCTGGGATCATGACCCAAGCCCAAGGGAGACACTCAACCAACTGAGCTACCCAGGAGCCCAACCTATTCATTCGACTTTACTGTGATCGCTAATATGTTTGGACTTACTGCTTTCACTTAAATTATCTGTTTCTATTTCTCCCACATTTGCAGTCTTAATTAATAGCTGACATACAGGAATATCTTACAATGCACAGATTCGTATTCCAAGTACTTGCTGGCTGTCATCTCATTTAATGTTCAAAATAACCCAAGGCTTAGGAATATTCTGTAACTTGTCCAAGATTCCACAACTGCTTCTGATAAACCAGGACTTAGACATCAGCGATCTCTTGAGGCTAGGATCTTAACCTCCAGGTTATGCTGCTTCTCTTACCTGAATTTTCTTCACCTTTTTCTGTCTTTCTCACAAATTATTTAGACATCTCATTATCTAATGATAATATGCAAATTCTAATTAACCATATTTCAACATATTTTTTAAAAAATGGATAATTATTTGGCATCTATAAACACATTCCTTCCCAAAAATGCAAGATCAGTAGGCTTCCATTACTTCCATTCCATTCAGTTTATACTGAAAGGTTTATTGACATACTTAGAATTTTTTATTCTAGGTTGCCCTATTGTTATTAGCTTTATTTTTCATTATGTTTCTTCAAGTTTTTGTCCAATAATTTCTGTTTCATATTCTGGAAAGTTTCTTCCACTTACTTTCTATATAACTAATATATCCTTCATCCATGCCCATTCTATTACTTAGCTCCTTTCAGTTAATTTTGGGGAGCTCATCACAAGACCATCAATGTTCTAACTTCTTGGGTTTTTTTGTTTGTTTGTTTGTTTTATTTTGTTTTGTTTTGGTCTTCTCTGTCATAGCATTCTGTTCTCAGTTTGAATGAAATAAACTCTTAAATTTTCCTAAAGTTATTTGGTAGAATTTTTTTTTTCTGATGAATTCTCCTTTTCTTGTACACTATTTCTATTTTTTTCCCAATGTCCGGTCTTTCTTTATCATATCTTTCTTATATGATATATATTGTCCTGAGGTAACTCTTATAGTCCATTCCAATTTACAACTAAGGTGATTAGCACCGGTGGCTACTATGCGTTTCTTAGTCTTGTGGAAGTCTGTTTCACCAACCTGTACCGGGAAGGATGACTTTAGCTTTTGTGTGCATGGCCAGAAATGCTAATAGGCAGGTTTCCCTTTAGGTGCATGAACATGTAGCAGGAAATCCTCAATTCCAAAATGAAAAACACTTTCCTTGAGGAGCATAATATTTTATGGAATAATTCACTTTTGAATATAATCGAGTTTACTTTTGTCACCCACTGTAATTTTATTTATTTATTTATTTATTTATTTATTTATTTGGATTTCTAAAGTTAACCCAGGTCCTGCTTCACTTTTTCTTGAGTCCCCTCAACATGGGTGTACCAGGATCTCCCCAGATGATATATGCTATTAATCATCATGGAAATAACTTTTATCAAGTATTTTCCCTAGAGTATATGTTAAGTGTTCTGTTTGAATCATCTCCCGTTAGTCTCTAGACCATTTTATGAAGTTGGTACTTTTATTACCCATGTTTTGCAGATAATGGGACCAAGGCTAAGGATATTAATGAAGCCCATGATAATTAAATATCTTGTCCAAGGTTACACACCTAGTAAAGGATGGAGTCAGGATGTGGATCCAGACAGGCTAGCTTAAACACAGGTCCACACTCCCTCTCTCTGATATGTTACCACTTTTCTCTAATGTAGTGTGGGATATGGAATCCTCTTTAACCCTTAATGGGGTCAGAGAGCTTGAAGGGAAATTCCAGGAAAAAAAAAAGTCTGGATGAGACAGAAGGATGGATTTTAGGAAGGTGTGCCTTATGCATTGAGGCATGGAATTCTTATATCTGAGAAGGCAGACTTCTCATAATGGCTTACCCAGGCCACACTTTGGAGATTTAAGGGTCTGTGATAGCTCAGTTTCAGGCTTCTGTTGCTATGATTTATAGCCAGGATTCTGCCCTGCGCCTAGCAGTCATGTGCCATGCCTTTAAGACGCTAGTGCTCAAAAGTTTGCCCCCTGTCATTTCAGCCCCAGTTCAACAGGAAACACAAGCCACCCTTGAGATGACAGACCTATCTCCTAGCCATTGACTGGATGTTCGACTCCTTGCCCCAGCAGAACCTGAGCTTTCTATTTTTAGTTTGGTGTGACTGAAGATATGCTGGGTAAGCCTTGTTTAGGGCCCCCTGCCAAACTCAGCTTACCACGCAAACCAGGCAAAGAGGCAACACAGCAGGCCAATTAGCCAGCAGCTGTCTGTGAACTGAATAAACGAGGTGAGTGGACAGCAAGGGGCTGTCTCTGCCACAGACAGTAAGCAGAACACAGGATTAACTTTCTTGGTCAGAGCTCTGCCGGGAAGCCTGCCATTTGCTCTGTCTGTATGGTGAGACTCCTTGTTTTCTTCCGAAGAACTAAACCAAACTACCTTTTGGCAGAAGTAAATGGATCTCCTCTTAATGGTTCACAGAGAAAATATCTGTTTTCCAGGTTACCAAAATAAATGTTAACATGAACCTGCTATCACAATTCTGGTTTTGAGAAATGATTTTTATCAAAAGATGTCTTAAAGTTGTATAATATTATGGAACAAAATGCTTTAAAATATGGACTCCACAGTCTGTGTGGGTGGGCTGGTGGTACTTCAGCTGCCTTCTTCCTAGCTCTGTGGTTTTGGACAGGTTGTCTTACCTCTCTGGTCCTAGTTTCCTAGTTGGTAGATGGGAATAACAGTACCCACATAATGGACTTGCTTTGAGAATTAAATCAGGTAATCCATGTAAAGTGTTTTGAATAGTCCTGGCATAGAAAATGAGTTGAATGGATATTGATTACTGTTACTGAATATTCTCAGTTTTAGCTCAGCTATTAAAACCGAAGAGTGAGTATTCTCAGTTTTTACAAATGATCAGACAAAAGAAGAGGAAGTACCAGGATTGAGTTCATACATTTTGTGCTGAACTGAAACTTAATTCAATCCTCAGCTGTTCGATTATAAAGTCTTGGAATCTTCTGTGAGCTACACTGAAATTTTCTCTTTATAGAACAGCTTTTACTGACTTGTTCTTTTTCTTTTCTTTTTTTTTTTTTTTTAACTGACTTGTTCTTTGGCACTATGCCAACCTCCCGCAGGAAAGGATGTGATGAGACAGACTCATTACGTCAGTGACTGGGGTCCTGGAAGGGGTCGTGTTAGGACCACTGTCTGCCACATCACACATCACACAGTGGTTTCTGCATTCAGGGGAGAAATTCCCTGGAAATCAGTTTTTGATAAAACTGTGCTCCTTCTGAGCAAGAGGTTTGTTTTATTTTTCTTCTGGAGAACTGTGACTAATCAGGATCATTTTTTGTTTTGACTGAAGAAGCTTAGAGTCAAATTCATTGCCTTTCTCTAGTACTTCTGTGTACTAATCTTATTCCGAATTTAGGATAATCCTTTTCTTATTTCCCCTTTACTCTTGGTCCCTTGATAATATATTTTATACCACTGAATTGTGTATATACACTTCTACAATGTCTTTTTGGATAAAACAAGAATACAAGTTTAAAATAATCTAAAAATATAACTCATTTCATGTTTCTCTTTTTTCTTGGGATTGGTCTTTGCCGGTTCTGTTGGATCAGATGCCATTATTTTCCCAGGATTGGATAAGTCCTACTGGAACATATGAATGCATTACTCAGAGCTTCATGATATCTACTATGTAAATAATAGGCAGAGGCTAGGCTGATTTAAGCAACAGAAATTTATGAAGAAAACATTTAATAACCAACCATATGCTGATTTTTTTTCATACACAGCTAATTGGCTCTTAGAGGAATGGAAAATCAGGGATAAGGGACCAGAAGAGGAAGCAATTACATTGACTTATGGACAACCTCCTCAGAAAGCCCTCTGTGTTCATTCAAGTCTCATTCAGGTTCCCCTTCACTGTGCTTTCTGTTATCTTTGTACTTTTTACATTCAATGTAATAAGGATTATTTCTTAACTTTTTATTACTTTTCTGATGCTCAAGATAGTGCTACAAAGGTAGATAGATAGATAGACAGACAGACAGACAGATGGGTAGATAATACCGACCCAATATGTGTTTTTTGAATGAATCAATCAAGGGTGCAGAGGAAGGGCACTCAACAGAGTGGGGTAGGTGGAAGACTTGGAGGATTTCTGGGGAAGTAACATGTATGTTGTATCTATTAAATAAAAATATGTAAGCCAGACAGAGAAGAGGAAGGAACTTCTAAGCAAAGGAAACAGTTTGTGTGCAAAGTTACAAAAATTGTAGAAAGCAAGACCTGCTTGGGGAATTACAAATATTTCAATTTGTCTCCAGTCTGGATTATGAGGGAAGAGAAGAGATGAACTTGGAATGTGAATTTTATCTTGAGCCCTATAGAGAGGCATTGATGAATTTTAGGTAGGGGAAGGGGCAGGTTATGAGATGAAGGCAGATGTGTTTTAGAGAGATTACTTTGACTCCAGTGAGGCCGTGGATTGATGGTAGACATTTAGGAGACTATTACATCAATCCAGGAGAAAAATGATGATGCTTTTAATTAATTAGGTAGTGGGAGTGTGATGGAGAAGAGGGGCACACTTGGTGCTGGAAGCAACAAACAGTGATTTTTTTTTTAAGCTTTTGTGGTTTTTTTTTGGTTTTTTAAAAAATTTTTTATTTTTTATAAGCATATATTTTTATCCCCAGGGGTACAGGTCCTGATATGAGGAAGTGGTGATGCAAACAGTGATTTTTGATTGCATGGGGAAGATGTGGGAGAGAGAGGGGTCTGTAATGCTTCCCACATTTCTATATTGGTTAACGGGATGGATGTTGATGTCATTTCCCAAACAAAAAGTAAAAGAAGAAGGTAAAAGGAGGGTTATTAAGTCAACTTTGAATATATGTGCTTATTATGCTAGGGGTACAGCCAAATAAAACAGGCCTGTAGATACAAGGATCCAGAGCTCCAAAGACAGATTCGCCTAGACACTGCATAATTTGGGAGGCATGAGTGTATTATTGGCAACTCAAGGCATGAGTAAGATGTGTTTTCTAAGCAGATGAGAAGAGGCTGAAGGATAGAACATTATGAGACATTGAACTTTGGGAGATGAGCAGAAACAGAGGCTCCAATGAAGAAAGCTAAGAAAGATGGCTAGAGGACAGGGAAAAATTAGTGAGGTCTCAAACCCAGGAAGAAAAAAAAAAAAATCAGGAAATCAGAAGAATCTTGCATTTCCAGCAATTTGACAGACTAGATATCCCGAAGAATTCTCCCTCTTGTTTTAAGTTTAGAGTCCTCTGAGTTTATTTATAGGCTAAGGCCGGTTGACTGGGAATCGTCGAAAATGGAAAAAGGAAAATAATTGAAGAAGAGGATAGGTGAGAAAGGTGACATCCCTCCACTAAAACACGATAGAAGGAGAGCAAAGACTCAAGTAAATCAGAAGTGAATGAAGAGATGTTATAAATGCAATACAAAAGATTATAGTACACTACAACAACAAATAATTATACACCAATAAATTTGACAACCTGGAAGAAATGGATACATTTCTAGGAATATACTTTTCAATGCTAAAACATGAAGAAATAGGAAACCTGAACAATATAATTATAGGTAAGAACATTGAATCATTCACCCAAAACCTCCCAACAAACAAAAGTCTAGGACCAGGGGCATCTGGGTGACTCAGTGGGTTAAGCCTCTGCCTTCGGCTTAAGTCATGGTCTCAGGGTCCTGGGATGGAGCCCCACATCGGGCTCTCTGCTCAGCGGGGAGCCTGCTTTCCCCTCTCTCTCTGCCTGCCTCTCTGCCTACTTGTGACCTCTCTCTCTCTCTCTGTTAAATAAATAAATAAAATCTTAAAAAGAAAAAAAGTCTAAGACCAAACAACTTTATTGTTGAATTCTACCAAACATTCAAAGAATTAATACTGATCCTCAAGCTCTTCCAAAAAACAAGAGAGAACACTTCCAAACTCATCTTATGATGTTAGCATTACCTGATACCAAAATAAGATAAGGAGGCCATTTGAAAATAACAGGGTAATATCGCTAGTGAGTGTATATACAGAAATCTTCAACAAAGTATCAGCTAACCAAATTAAATAATACATTAAAAATATTATACACCATGATCAAGTGGGATTTATTCCAAGGATGCAAGAATGGTTCAACATCTTCGTATCAGTCTGTGTGATACCTCATATTAACAAAAGGAAGGATAAAAACCATGATAATCTTAACATATGCAGAAAAGACACTTAACAACATTCATCACCCATTTATGATAAAAACTCTCCGCCAAATTGGTATAGAGGGAATATGCCTCAGCGTAACAAAGACTGTATGTGACAAGCCCGCAGCTAACATCATATTTAATGGAAAAAAGCTGAAAGTTTTTCCTTTAAAATCAGGAACAAGATAAGGATGCCCTATCTCAACACTTCTGGTATTGAAGTCCTATCCAGGGCCATTAGAAAAGAAAAGGGAATAGAAGGCATCCATATTGGAAAGAAAGAATTAGAACTGTCACTATTTGCAGATGACATGACCTTATATATATATAAAACCCTGAAGATTCTACCAAAAAAATTTAAAGATTTAAGAATTAAAGAATTAAGTTTGCAGGGTACAAATCAATATACAAAAATCTGTTGCATCTTTATATACTAACAATGAACTATCAGGAGATATTTTTTAAATCCCATTTGCAATTGCATCAAAAAGAATAAAATTCCTGGAAATAAATTTAACCTAGGAAGAAGAAGACCTATACACAGAATACAACATAAGTAAAAGAAATTAAGGACACAAATAAATGGAAAGACTGCCCATGTTACTTGATTGGAAGAATTAGCATTGTTAATATGTCCATAATACCCAAAGCAATCTACAGATTCAATGCGATCCTTATCAGAATTCAAATGGTATTTTTCACAGAAATAGAGCAAACAATCCTAAAATGTATACCAAAGTGCAAAGTAATCTTGAGGAAAAAGAACAAAGTTGGAGGTATCACACTTTCTGATTTCAAGCTACAATACAAAGCTGTAGTCAACAAACAGTATGGTATTGGTATAAAAACAAACACATAGATCACTGCACAGATCAGAGAGCCTAGAAATAAATCCACACATCAATGGCCTATTAACAAATACGCCAAGAATATACAATGAAGAAAGGAGGGTCTCTACAGTAAATGGAGCTGGGAAAACGGGATGGTCACCTGCAAAAGGATGAATCATCCACTATCTTACACCATATGCAAAAAGTAACTTAAAATTAAAGACTTGAACATAAGACCTGAAATCATAAAACTCTTAATAAGAAAACAAGGGAAAGCTCCTTGACGTAAGTGTCAGGATGATTTTTTTGAATCTGATGCCAAAAGCAAAACAAAAATTAAAAAAGCAAAAATAAACAGGTGGTGCCACACCAAACTAAAAAGCTCCTGCACAGCAAAGCAAACCATCAACAAAATGAAAAGACAACTTACTGATTGGGAGAAAATATTTACAAATTGTATGTCTGATAAGGGGTTAATATCTTAAAGAAAAAAAAAGAACTCATATTACTGAATAGCAAAAAAAAAAAAAAAAAAGGCAAACAATCCTATTTAAAAATAGACAGAAGATCCAAATATAAATTTTCCAAAGAAGATACGAAGATTCTGGACACTAGTCCTTTATCTGATATGTCGTTTGCAAATATCTTCTCCCATTCTGTCAGTTGTCTTTTGATTTTGTTAACTGTTTCCTTTGCTGTGCAAAAGCTTTTGATCTTGATGAAATCCCAGTAGTTCATTTTTTCCCTTGCTTCCCTTGCCTTTTGCGTTGTTCCTAGGAAGATGTTGCTGCGGCAGAGGTCGAAGAGGTTGCTGCCCGTGTTCTCCTCAAGGATTTTGATGGATTCCTTTCGTACATTGAGGTCCTTCATCCATTTTGAGTCTATTTTTGTGTGTGGTGTAAGGAAATGGTCCAATTTCATTTTTCTGCATGTGGCTGTCCAATTTTCCCAGCACCATTTATTGAAAAGGCTGTCTTTTTTCCATTGGACATTCTTTCCTGCTTTGTCGAAGATTAGTTGACCATAGATTTGAGGGTCTATTTTCTGGGCTCTCTATTCTGTTCCATTGATCTATGTGTCTGTTTTTGTGCCCAGTACCATGTTGTCTTGATGATGACAGCTTTGTAATAGAGCTTGAAGTCCGGAATTGTGATGCCACCAACGTTGGCTTTCTTTTTCAATATCCCTTTGGCTATTCGAGGTCTTTTCTGGTTCCATATAAATTTTAGAATTATTTGTTCCATTTCTTTGAAAAAGATGGATGGTACTTTGATAGGAATTGCATTAAATGTGTAGATTGCTTTAGGTAGCATAGACATTTTCACAATATTTATTCTTCCAATCCAGGAGCATGGAACATTTTTCCATTTCTTTGTGTCTTCCTCAATTTCTTTCATGAGTACTTTATAGTTTTCTGAGTATAGATTCTGTGTCTCTTTGGTTAGGTTTATTCCTAGGTATCTTATGGTTTTGGATGCAATTGTAAATGGGATTGACTCCTTAATATCTCTTTCTTCTGTCTTGCTGTTGGTGTAGAGAGATGCAACTGATTTCTGTGCATTGATTTTATATCCTGACACTTTACTGAATTCCTGTATAAGTTCTAGCAGTTTTGGAGTGGAGTCTTTTGGGTTTTCCACATATAGTATCATATCATCTGCGAAGAGTGATAATTTGACTTCTTCTTTGCCGATGTCCTAGTGTCCAGAATCTATAAAGAACTTAGCAAACTCAACACCCAAAGAACAAATAATCCAATCAAGAAATGGGCAGAAGACATGAACAGACATTTCTGCAAAGAAGACATCCAGATGGCGAACAGACACATGAAAAAGTGCTCCATATCACTCGGCATCAGGGAAATACAAATCAAAACCACAATGAGATATCACCTCACACCAGTCAGAATGGCTAAAATCAACAAGTCAGGAAATGACAGATGCTGGCGAGGATGCAGAGAAAGGGGAACCCTCCTACACTGTTGGTGGGAATGCAAGCTGGTGCAGCCACTCTGGAAAACAGCATGGAGGTTCCTCAAAATGTTGAAAATAGAACTGCCCTATGACCCAGCAATTGCACTATTGGGTATTTACCCTAAAGATACAAATGTAGTGATCCAAAGGGACACATGCACCCGAATGTTTATAGCAGCAATGTCCACAATAGCCAAACTATGGAAAGAACCTAGATGTCCATCAACAGATGAATGGATCAAGAAGATGTGGTATATATACACAATGGAATACTATGCAGCCATCAAAAGAAATGAAATCTTGCCATTTGCAACAACGTGGATGGAACTAGAGCGTATCATGCTTAGCGAAATAAGTCAAGCAGAGAAAGACAACTATCATATGATCTCCCTGATATGAGGAAGTGGTGATGCAACATGGGGGCTTAAGTGGGTAGAAGAAGAATAAATGAAACAAGATGGGATTGGGAGGGAGACAAACCATAAGTGACTCTTAATCTCACAAAACAAACTGAGGGTTGCCGGGGGGAGGGGGTTTGGGAGAAGGGGGTGGGATTATGGACATTGGGGAGGGTATGTGCTTTGGTGAGTGCTGTGAAGTGTGTAAACCTGGTGATTCACAGACCTGTACCCCTGGGGATAAAAATATATGTTTATAAAAAATAAAAAATTAAAAAAAAAATGGAAAAAAAAAAAAAAAAGAAGATACGAAGATGACCAAGATTCTCAAATCACTTATCATTAGGGAAATGCATATCAAAACCACAATGAGATATCATCTCACACCCACTGGAATGGCTATGATAAAAAAACAGGAAATAACAAGTGTTAGCAAGGAATCAGAGGACAGGGAACCCTGTGCATTGTGGTAGGAATGTTAATTGGTGTTGCTATTGTGGAAAACATTATGAAGGTTCTTCAAAAAATTACAGAGATAAGGTGCGTAGGTGGCTAAGTCTGTTAAGTATCTGACTCTTGATCTTAGCTCAGGTCTTGATCTCAGGGTTGTGACTTCGAGCCCTGAGTTGGGCTCCATGCTGCGTATGAATTTTTTTTTATTTAAAATTTTAATTTAATTTAAAAAATTAAAAATAGAACTATCATATGTCAGTAATTTTGCTTTTGGATATTAAACTGAAGAAAACAAAAACACTAACTCAAAAAGGTATATTCATTCCTTGTTCATTGTGACGTTACTTATAAAAACCAAGATATGGAAAATATAAGTATCTATCAATGGATGAATGCATAAAGAAAATGGGATTTATCTACTTCTATCTATCTCTGTATATAATACTCAATTGTTAATATTATTATTGAAACATTATTAAGCCATAGCAAAAAATGAAATCTTGCCATTTGCAACAACATGGATAGATCTTAAGGATATTATGCTAAAGAAAACAAGTCAGAGAAAGACAAATACTATATTATCTTACTTATATGGGGAATCTAAAAAAAATAACAACAACAAAACAAAATTCGTAGATACAGGGAACAGATTGCTAGCTGCCAGAAGAGTGGTTATGGGGAAGGGAGAAATGGGTAAAGGAAGTCAAAATTGGAAAACATCCAGGTATAAAATAAATAAATAAGTCATGAGGATGTAATGGACAGCCTGGTGACTATAGTTAACAATACTGTATCACAAATTTGAAAGCTGCTAAGAGAGTAGATCTTTAAAAAAAGGATACATGGTAACAATAGGTATAGATAATTACAAATATTATATATAATTATATGTTAAATATATAGTTTTATATTATGTTATTGTATGTAAATGTATATAATCAGTATATTATATTATATATTAATTTTATAAGGATATTAAAATGAGAAAGAGTGAAAGCAGTCAAAGATAAGTATTTAAGAACAGTGAGGAATGTTCAGAACAGCTGTTTAGGAAAGTGAAGATGGAACTAATTCAAGACTTGTAGAATCATGGGGCATGATTCACAGCCTAACTGGGCTTCAAAATGCCAGATTTGCAGGGAAAATGTCATGCATACTAGTATGATTTTTCTCCAGCAGTGCTCAGCAGGATATTAATGGAGGAAATAGAAGTTTGAATTCAGAGTTGGGATTTTGCTTGGTTTGGGGTCAGAAGTACAAGAAGGTGAGTAGGAATAGAAGGGCATTAGTGGTGAAACAAAGAGATTTAAGCGGACAGCCTCTGACGTGTGTAGCTGGGAGGGCCAAGCAGAGTGCTCACGTGCTCACAAGGCTTCTTCAGTTTTACAAAAGTGAAGTATTGAAATGGTTCAAGCCACCTTCTTTTTCCACTCTAGCTGCCACACTTCTTTTGTCGGGTCACCAGCATTTTTGTGATCAAGCTTAAGGGAAGCTGAGTGAAGTGTTGGGTTTAGCAAAATACATTTATGTGATTTCCAGACATTTTCAGGTACAGTTCAGTTACTGTTTATAATTAATTCCAAGGTAGGATTCGCTTCCAGAAAGTTTCCACTGCTCCTCATCACCTGACACTGTGAGATAGATTCAGAGCCAAGAGTCTCCCTGGGGTATTTGTGGGTCCTAGGGGGTCTGGTACCTAAAGGTTGTAGGGAGTAGCTAATGAGTGTGGACAGTTTGTGGAGCACCGAAGATAAGCCATTGCACAAGAAAACCTGAATAGCCAGGAAATCTTAATGCTCACAAATAAAAGAAGTTTAAAGAAAACTTCCCCAAACTGGACCATAATCTTAAAATTGACATGACATTACCATAACAAGTTGTAAAGCTGGAGGAATATTTTCTAAGTAGTCAGTTTAATCCACTCAACTAGGTGTCAGCCGGCAGGGGTAGTCATTCACAGTGATTCAACCTGCTGGCCACTGACTCTTGTCTCTTCCAGCATACTTGGGCCAGCATATTTATGCATTGACATTATTTTAGTATAAACATTTCCCTTGGGGTTCCTGGCTGCCTCAGTTGGTAGAGCATGCAACTCTTGATCTTAGGGTTATAGGTTCGAGCCCCAAGCTGGGTGAAGGTCTACTTAAAAATAAAATCTTGGGGCGCTTGGATGGCTCCATGGGTTAAACCTCCACCTTTAGCTCAGGTTAGGGTCTCAGGGTCCTGGGATCAAGTCCCACATCGGGCTACCTGCTCAACAGGGAGCCTCCTTCCCCCTCTCTCTCTGCCTGCCTCTCTGCCTATTTGTGATCTCTCTCTCTCTCTGTGTCAAATAAATAAATAAAATCTTTTTTTTAAGATTTTATTTATTTATTTCACAGACAGAGATCACAAGTAGGCAGAGAGGCAGGCAGAGAGAGAGGTGGAAGCAGGCTCCCCGCCGAGCTGAGATCCCGATGTGGAGCTCCATCCCAGAACCCTGAGATCATGACCTGAGCAGAGGGCAGAGGCTTTAACCCACTGAGTCACCCAGGTGCCCCAATAAATAAAATATTTTTTTAAAATTACTAAAAATAAAATCTTAAAACAAGATAAAATAAATGTTTCCTTTTATTATAGTTATAGCATTATATTGATTTTTTAAAATTATGCATTGAGATAAATCACATTATTTATGATGGGGATGATGAAAAGGTTCTTATACAATATTTGCTTTAAAAAGAGGCGTTAATTCTGGTCAGGTTGAGAACCAGTTATCCAGGCCAACTAGGCAGGTAGACCTCAGATTCCTTCGTCAGGATTCTGCTCTGTGTCTTTCACCTCTCTAGATACCTTCTTCAGTTCATGACCTCCCTGCTGGCTTTGAGGACGCAAGAGCTGTGTAGCTGGCCACGCTTGTCCCTCGTTTCAATAGACATAAATCCATCTCTAACCACTATTCTCTCACTCCTCCTGGCTTTCTGTTCCTCAAAGACATCAATTTGTTCCTGCCCAAGACCTTTTGCACACTCTCCTCCTTAGGTCTTTGTGCAGGTAATATCTTATTTTCAGGCCTCAGTTCAAATATGGTCCCTGAAAACCCTTCTTCTGATTGCCCTATCCAAAGCTGCTCCCTCATACTCTCCATTACACAATCCTGTTCTGTCTCCTTCATAACACTGACCATTCTCTCAAATTAACTTGTTCATTCCTTTACGTCTTTAGTGACCTTCCCCTCTATTTGGTCACATTTAGGGTGACCAAAATGTAAACCCTATGACAGCAGGGACCAGGGTTCTTCTTCACTCTGTATTTGCTGCCCCCTAAACAATATCTGGCACCTAGTGAATGTTCAACAAATAGCTGTTGAGTGAATTAATGAACCCATGTGTATTCGTCTGCTTGGAGGCCATAACAAAATACCACAGACTGGGTGGCTGAAACAATAGACATTTATTTTCTCCTAGTTTAGGAAGCTGAAAGTCCAAGGTCAAGGTGTCTGTGCCATTGGTTTCCCTTGAGACCTCCCTGGTTGACGTGCAGATGGCTGCCCTCTGGATGCCTCTTCACGTGATCAATCCTCTGTTCACAGGCATCTGTAGAATCTCCACCTGTGTCCTAATTTCGCCTTCTCATCAGGACACCAGTCAGTTTGGATGAAGGCCTCTCCCGAACCTTAGTGGCCTCATTCAAACGTCGGCTCTTCAAACTTTGCCTCCAATACCATTACATTTGAGGTGTGAGGGGTTGGGATTTTCACATGTGAACTTGGAGGGTGATTCATCCCATAGCCTCATCCCTGGGAACCGGTTCCATCCCTACACTTAAAGCACTTTCAGGATTGAAGGCAGGAATGACTCCAGTCTCAGGAAGCCTTTGGGAAACAGCCGGGGCCAAGTAGTCATCAAGTCTCCCCAAGTACCTAGAATGAGGACAGGGGATGCCTTGGTTGGTTACTAATGCACCTGAAGCACACAGAAGGGGTTTTCTAGAGATGGTCCTAAAGCACAAAGAGGAGCATCACGATCGCTCCTATCCAGCAGTTGTCTCCTGGGCTGGAATCTATAATGTTTGCCCCTGGGTGGCTCTCTGCGTGCTTGTCCATGTCTAAAACAGATGGGGCCAGCTTGCCAGGCCGTAAGAAGTTGTGAGGGGCCACCCACTGCAGAAAGCAGCCAGAAGAGGGGAGGTCTGGTGGGCAGGATACAATCAGCCTGCGCCATCTGCAGCTGTCTGAGGATCGGGTTTCCAGATCACCTGCTCTGGCCCAGGCTGCAGGAACTGAGCTGTCAGACAGAGACTGGTAATTACCCCAGACTCATCTACACCTTCTCTGTCTATGTCCTAATTGAGGTTTAATGGCTTTGGTCACAGGAGGGGTCTTTTCCTGCCTTTCGAGCCATAGATTCTTTCATCTGAGCATCAAGCCAATTAGTTTTAGCATCTGGGGTAATTGACAGAAGTCAGGCCTGACTGCACAGAATTCCCAGGCCAGGAAGGTCTTTGTGGTGGTGGTTGTTGTTGTTGGTGGTGGTGGTGATGTGTGTGAGTGTGTGTGTGTGTGTGTGTGTGTGTGTGTTTTCAATGTTATTTGGATACAATTTACAAGATGGAGACTGAGGTGGACACGAAGAAGTTCAAGCATATGAGGCACCTATGATTGAAGTCAGACATGAATTTTATTGACACTTTCTTTTTTTTAAGATTGGTTGATTGATTGACTGATTGATTAATTTAAGAGGCAAAAAGTGAGAGAGAGAGAGAGCGGGAGAGAGAGAGTTCACAAGCAGGAGGGGCAGTGGCATGGGAGAGAGAATCTTGAGCAGACTCTCCATAGAGCCTAACGCAGGGCTCAATCTCAAGACCCTCTCAGATCACAACCTGAGCTGAAATTAAGAGTTCCTCAACCAACTGTGCCACCCAGGTGCCCCATATTTATACTTTCTATCTTAAATGTTTCTTCTACCCGGTAGGCAATAGATTTACCATATAAGATTGAGAATGAAGACTCATTTGAGTCTCCTGAGACCTTATCCTTTTAGCACGGTTTATGA
The DNA here is from genome assembly GCF_011764305.1 of Mustela putorius furo. Taxonomy (NCBI): domain Eukaryota; kingdom Metazoa; phylum Chordata; class Mammalia; order Carnivora; family Mustelidae; genus Mustela; species Mustela putorius. The sequence goes on along the minus strand of NW_025421402.1, from coordinate 19,676,825 downwards.
TCTATTTAGGTATTGATTTGGAAACTTGATTACCCACCAAATGGGCTTTCTTCTTGCAATTACTTAGTTTCATCATTCTAACCCATTTCCTTTCCCTTTTGCCCCTCTCCCCTCTGCTGCCTGGTCACCCACTCCAGCAAAGGCAGTTCCACTAAACAGATTCCTTGAAATTAGATGGTCTGACCAAGGACTAAGCAGCACCAAACTCTAACGAAACAGCTTGGAGACAGAGACTGTTTCTTCTTGGTTTTCTTACCTGCCAACCAAGGACACCTGTAGAAACACTTGGCCTCCTAGAACCTTTGGAAACCATGTGATAAATGGAAATGTGGTCTCAGGGGTTGGCAAGCACATGTTAGGGGTTCAGGCCAGTCTTCTGGGCCCCCTTTGTTTAGACTGGATTGACTTCACCCCAGAGGCAAGCAATAGCTAGGGAGATGAATTACTGGCAGAGAGATGCCCTATAGCCAGAAACTGATGGGATTTTAGCTCTGCTGTGGACTCTGGAACCCAAACCATGGCTTTACACAAACCCTAAAATAGTCTCACCAAGAGTGAGATGATTATCACCATTAGAACTTGGCTGTGGAGCAGCTGGTTAGCTCAGATTTTCCTTAAAGTGTTAAATAGAAGATTATAACCTTTTAAGAAGGGGGAGGTGAGCATGCTTATTGAGTTATTAGGTGATGTTCTAGTACTGAATGGAAAAAGGAAGTGGTGAGTGGACTTTGGAAAGCCTGTGAATGATCATGTCCTCTGCTGATCTGTATATTTCAACTCTGAGCCCAAGGTGACCTTCTCCTAAGTCATATTATGGGTGGAAAGTAACAGACATACACAGGACATTTTTTTAGACATTCAGACACACCTGAGTGGAAAACTTATGGGGGTCATATATAGTTCATTCTTGAAAAGATTATTCCAATCAATCAACCTATAAGTACTTCTTAAGCTCTTCAAATACAATTGAGGTGTTGCAGAGCATACAAAGGATCACATACACGCCCACCCTCGACTTGTTTACAACATCGTGGGGGTGAGAGAAGAAGTGCAATTGAAAAAATAGAAAAAATTAAAGAACCAGCCAAGGCCCAATTAAATGTTGGATTAGAGTTTATAGCAAAAGTACTCTTAGGAGCTCAGAAGGAAGAGAGAGGTAAAGATAATCACTGATATTTATTGAGCACTTACTATGTGTCAAGCACTTTGTAAGTACTCACTAGGCATCAACTTAATTACCAATTCTCACAACTCTATAAGGGGGTGTTATTTTCATTTCATTTTACAAATGGGGTACTGGTGCTTAAAGAAGTTAAATAACTTGAGTGAGGTACACACTTAATAAGTGACATACTATTTTTCTTCAGTCAAATAATTCAGCCAGACAAAAACAGAAAAAACAATTATGTTTAAAAAAAAAACAAACAAAAATCCCTGTATATGACCATCACCCAGCTTGAGAAATAGCTGTTGCCAATTGCTCTGTGAACTCCCTACCCCAATCACATATCTTCCTCTCCCTAGAGCTAACCTCTTTTAACTTCTTTAAACCATATCCCAAAGAAATAAAAAAAGAACGCTAGCTATCAGAAAGATTTCATGAGGCAGCTCCCTTGAATGGTGATTGGGATTTGGATTTGCAAGGAGAAGGGCTCTGAGTTAGGAAGAACGACCCTCAGGCTGGCTTAGAGGAAGGAGATTGGGTACAAGCCTTGACCAGAGGAGAGGAGACACATTGGTGGATGTTAGGAAAAAGATACCACCAAGACAAAGTCAGATCACGAATGGCCTTGATCAAAGCCTATGTGTGATATAGAAGCTATGATAGAGTGAAATGAAAGAGCCATGAATAAAGCTGCACCAGTGATTCACTCTTGTTTAGCATTACATGGAGGGACTAGCCCAGGGCCTGATACATAGAAGGTGTTCAACAAATGTCCGTTCAGTGAAAAACCACTCAATAAACTTCTAGAAAGTCGGTGTGCCCTCTGGTTCATCAGAGATGCCAGATGTGTGTAAGAGAGAAAATGGAGAGGTGAGCAGAGCACAGGACAGAAGACTGGCTTTAGCAGACGTGAGAAACTGTACTGGATGGTCAGAGAAGTTTGCTTCGAGGCAGAGGCAGTAAACACAGACCACATCACAAGGAATATCAGCACATCCCAAGCACAAATCTGAAAGAGATGAATCTTTGGTTCCATTGATGAGAATGCCTTGACAGCCATTGGTGTCACATTGGGGACAGCCATTCTCCTGAAGAACCAAGCCACTTTGCTTCCTAGAAAGACCTAAAGAGGGAATGCAGCCATTCCTCCAAGGGGCTCCCCGTCCAGAGAGTTCCAGTCCGGTTTGGTTGCTTGTACTTTTCCTAATATTATATTCTGTTATCAGATTTTCTAACAGGAGCTTTAGTCAATACCTCCTCTTCATGACTTTCCATTGTTTACGGACTAAAGTCCAAACGTCCTAGCACGACATGTAGGGAAGCATTTCTTTCTTTCTTTTCTTTCTTTTTTTCTTTTTTAAAAGATCTTATTTACTTATTTGACAAAGACAGTGGGAGAGGGAACACAAACAGGGGGAGTGGGAGAGGGAGAAGCAGGCTCCCCACCGAGCAGGGAGCCTGATGCAGGGCTCTATTCCAGACCCTGGGATCATGACCTGAGCCAAAGGCAGATACTTAACAACTGAGCCACCCAGGCACCCCTAGGGAAGCATTTCCATACTTTAGCCAGTGTTTACCTTTCCAGCCTCACTGGCCGTCTCTACCTTTACGCCACACCAGGGACCCTCGCTCTTCCCCAAGTAGGCTAGATACTTTCCTACCTTCAGATGTTCCCACATATGATTTTCTCTAGCCCATATGCTCCCCACTTCCTTGACCATCTACAGCAATCCTACATCTTTCCTAAGGTACAAATCCACACCCTCTATGACATCTCCCTCAAAGTTAAATTCATTTCTTCCTCCTCTGGATACATATTTCTATCATAGCATATATTCCATTGTGTGGTAATTATGGTCTATGTATTTTCACAGCTAGACTATAAATTCCTAAGAGCAGAGACCTTATCTCTGAAACACCAGTGACTGTCAGAATATAAAACTTTACACACTATTTCTAATTATGTATCTTTATTTAGTTAAGTGCAGTATTGAAGAAGTTTAGATATACATTCAATGTCAGTTTTTACTCACTTGGTCAACCTTCAGTCTAATCCAAGATGGTACCAGCTTTGGAAAAATATCACCATGGTCTGGGACAGGGTGCACCTGTGCATTTGTATCAGAAAGTTAATGTGCACACTACCACTGCCCCCATCAGGCACAAAGAGAGTCGAGACTGTCCTCTCCCTAAGTCATTACAGGATGAGGGACTTATGTTCCAGAGTACTCTTCATGATTCAGACATGATTCCGAGTCTCTGGAAGATTCACGAAGTCCTGGAATTTGGTTATGATCAAACAAATGCCAACAAACTACACAGTCCATTTGTTCCCCAAATGCAATATTGAAGTAACAAATTTTTAAAATAATCTGTATATGAAGCCAGACAAATTGTGTTGTGCATCCCCCACCCCAAGAATACATCTCTATATCCATTTCTTGGAGGCTCTAGATATGGCCATAAATTCTTAAATTTTTGTAAGGACAAAGTTTTTCGATTACAAACACATAAGATCTTCATGGAGGCAATTAGATAACAAGCTGTATACAGTAGTCCCCCTTTATATGCAGGGGATACATTCCAAGACCCCTGGTGGATGCCTGAAACCATGGATGGTACTAAACCTTATATATAGTATGTTTTTTCCAAGCGGATATATATTTAATGTATAGATGAAGCACAGTTAAAGAATAACAATAACTAAGAGTAAAATGCAACAATTTTAGCAGTACACTGTAATAAAGATACTTAAGTATGGCCTTTTTCTCTCACAAAACATTGTTGTATTTACTCACCCTTCTTGCTGTGGTGATGTAAGACGACAAAATGCCTCTGAGGTGAGAAGACGTGATATGAATCATGCAAGCATCGTGACGCAGCCTTAGGCCACTATGGACCTTCTGTTTTCACAAGGAGGATCATCTGCTTCCAGACCGCAGCAGACCACAGGTCACTGAAACCATGGAAAGAAAACCTCAGATGAAGGGGTTGTATTGTTTTTTCGGGGTTCTTTAAGGGGCCATATTGTAATGAGAAGTACGAGGTCTATAGAATGCTGATCACTTCCGATTTCCTGATGACCTTAGCAAACATAATAGAAGCCATGAAACTCTCTGTTTGTTCTCTCCGCCTTTGCCCCCAGTTCTGTGCAGCTACCCATCCCCCACCTCCTCTTCACTATCTCAGCAGTAACTGAAACCTTAGAGGCCTCAGGGACTCAGGGACTCAGTGCTGGGACAGAAGATTGCTTACATGGATTAGTGGCTATAAATGACAAAACTTCAGCTTTGCTTTCAGTAACTTCTCACGGGTGACTTCAGAAACCTATCCTGGACTTTTGGTACTGTCATTATTGGAAGATGCCTTTTTCAGTTGCAAACAAGAGGCTTATCAAATAACCCTTTCAAATCACCCATTTGTAGGGCTGCATCCAGCTCAGGCTGAAGAACCATGCAGGAAAATAAATTCTCATGTCTCTTGCACCATATACTGGAGAAAATCTATCCTAATAAGACATGAGGTAGCTGATTCCTGCAGTACATTCCTATGTGACAGGCAGTTGTTCGTTTTGGCAGCAGTTAATACTTCGGCCCAGAAGCAGATTTCTACATTGCTAATGAGACATATGATGCATTATTGAGGTTCCCAACACTTCACTAAGTCCATGACTTGTGATATAGCTAAATATGGAGCAACCAGTTCAAGATAAATGACTCTATTTGCTATCATAGAAGATATGCATCTTTAGAGGAAGACAAATGGCCAATTAAAAAAAGATGAAGACATCTGGGCCTCTGGTTCCCTTTGGGAGCTTATTGACTTCACAAATAAACATGCCTATCCATTTTCAATGAGCAATAATTTTGAGAGAGATTCATCGGAGTGAGGACTGCACTATGGGCTCAGAATGTTCCCTCTGAATACTGTACTGTCTGTCCAAGGTCCTCCTAGACATCAAAGGAAAGACCGTCTGCAGATTTGAAAGTTAATCACCTTATGAGAGAGGAAGAAAGGATGTGAACAAAGCTTCTCCAATCATAATTTCCAAAAGAAGGGACGGAAGTTGTCTTGCTCAACTTGATAAGCCCATTGCTTCTTTGACGCGTCTTTATTAATGCCTAACTAGGAGAAGGAAGAAAACAAAAAGGAGATGGAGGAAGTAGAGGAGGAAGCAGAAGGGAAGGAAGAAAAGAAGGAAGGAAGGAAGCAAGGAAGGGAGGAGGGGAAAAAATGGGCCCTAAATAAAAATGTTTAATCATATACTTCTTCACATTTTTCTTCTGGAAGCTGTCACTAAATAACATAATAGTCCCTCACTTTTCAGGCTCTATTTTATTTAAAAGAGTTCTAGGAGTTCATCATTTTCATTATATTTCTCAGAAAGAGAATCTTGCCTTTGTGACGTGTGGTAGTAAAGCCTGGTGGGTCCCAGCTCATCCATCACGGGTTGTAGAAGAGTTGAGCCCTTCATTTTTAGGAAGTGATAGTATTTTGAGAGAGGTCTCCAAGCCAGGTGGTGGCAAATTATACTTATTTCTCAATTAGATCATGTTTTTTGAGGGAAGATCAGATCTTCCACTCATCTTTGAACATGTGACATGCTCACACTGCGTTTTTTTTTTTTTTTTAAAGATTTATTTATTTGACAGAGAGAAATCACAAGTAGACAGAGAGGCAGCCAGAGAGAGAGAGAGAGGGAAGCAGGCTCCCCGCTGAGCAGAGAGCCCGATGCGGGACTCAATCCCAGGACCCTGAGATCATGACCCGAGCCCAAGGCAGCGGCCCAATCCACTGAGCCACCCAGGCGCCCCCTCACACTGCGTTTTATCTATCGGATAGGACTAACAAAATCCCACTGAATGAGCAGAGATACACTTCTGATTTGATCCACTCCAGAAAGCAATCAAAATGCAATTAAGACTGAGGAAGTCTGCCTTTCTGAGAGGAGAGGGAATGTCTAACTCATGACATCATATATTTGCCAATAATTCTTACATTTGAGCTACTGTTCCAAGTGCTTCAGGTATGATAAAGCATTTAATCCTCACGACAACCTATGAGGTGGGCACATTTATCATCATCACCACGATCAGCATCATCAACAACGATCAGTTTTACAAATGAGGTTGGAGGAAAAAAGCATTGAATTTGTCCAAGACCACATGGTGACTAAGTGCACAACCAGGATTTGGGCATCAACAGCCTCGATCTGAGGGTCGTGCTATTAAATACCACACTTCATTGCCTTCTGATATGACATGTGTGAGGATGGAAATATTGTCAGAACAATGCCAATAGCAACACCAAATCTCTAACCTAGTCCTGATGAGACAGTGGGTGAGTGTGTAAAATTATGGTTCACCCTATGAAATTTCTCTGCCAGAGACTGACACCTGTTGTTGAACTTGCCTGTTCCTTTGCTTGTCTAGTTTTGCTATAGTGCTTAGTCCATACAGGGTGCTGACCACACTCAGTGTTTACTGACTTAGGAAACATGACAATGGGTGATGCTAGTAGAATCCAAGTTTAGAAATGTAGCCAATGTCAGTATCTTCAACATATTGTCTTGTTCTAGTGGATAATTTGAAGAATCAAATTTTCTAATTTATATAATATATGTATATTATTATATACATGTATATTTTATACATGTATATTCTAATATGTATCTTATATATGTGTGTGTGTATATATATATAAATATATACTCTTTGCCCAGTAGATGCTGTGTGTTTGCATACATTATGTTTTTCATTCCTCATTTATTAGTTGACAAAGTCAATAAGCAACGCACAAAGATTCACAGTGCATGCTGACATCAGACTCCATGGGTCGCCAATCACCATATGAGTGAGGAGGAGATATGGCCCCTATCAATTGTTTAGTACTCTGTGCCTTTAGTAACTCTGTCAGCTCAACCATGTTACCTAATCACAGAGAGACAGGTTTTCTCATGTGACTTGTAAATGGTAAAAGCTAGTCTATCATATTTTTATGAAACTTGCATAAGATAAAATGGAATAACATCCAGCATGTAAAAACCACTGAACGAGTTTTAGTCCTCTTCTTTATAAATAAGATATTTGAAATTTCCGAACTTCTTACTTTGTCCCAAGTGTCTCCCTTCATCTCGCTTTCCAGCTGTTCTACCCAGAAAAACTTACATCGGAGGATGCTCTGTACAGCCTCTGAAAACCTTCATCTCAATTCTTTGCTCCAATGTGAATTCAAAGGCACAAAGATAGGATTTCAGTCAGTGGGCCCTGATTCATTGGTGGGTTATTCCATTCATTTCCAGGGCTACAACCAGCATCTTTAAAAAATAAAGTAGAATACAAAAAATAAATAAATAAACAAATAAATCAACAACAACAACAACAAAAAACACATAGATTTTGAATTATCAGTTTATTATACATTGATAGGGAACAGATAGAAAGTTTCATTTAGTACAACTCTCATTTCCATTGTTTTTCATCTGTGCACAGCACTTGTCATTGTAATTATTATTTCAACTCATTGATGGTTTCTTGGAGGTAAGTGTCACAATCAAGGGACTCTTAAGGAACTTCTTTGGTATAAGAAGTGAAGGGACACCACAAGGAAGTGATCAGTCAAATCTCTGGTGTGGGACATTCCTACAGAACCAAAATCTGAACATCACCAAGTCTATGCCATAAGATTTCAAAAGAAGAAGAAGGAGAGGAATAAAAGGAGTTGTAGAATAAGAGAGATTTAAGGATAAAACAACTAGTGCAAAGACTGGACCTTGCTTGGATTCTGAACAAAAACGCAGATGGCAGGAATCTGGGAAAAATTAATACGGACTGGCTATTAGATGATTTTAAGGAATTCTCATTAATTTTGTTAGGTGTGATATTGACACAGTGATTATGGTTAAAGAGGAAACCCCTATCAATCAACCGTACATACAGAACTGTGTACAGGGAAAAAGACTTAACATCTGTACTTGTTTTTAAATCTCCAAGTAAAGAGGATGTGGACATGTGTGAGGAGGATTAGATAAAACAGGACAGGTCAGATGTTGATCACCATGACAGTTAAGGATGGACTCACGGAGCTCTACTTTCGCATTCATTTAAAAATTTCCGCAAGTACAAGTTAAAGGCAGTTAGCCCCAGCAGAACAGAAAGATAACATAAAAGTTCAAGACTACGATTTCATGCTCCCTTGTAGAGCCACATACTAGGGGGACCCATGTCGGCATTTACTGGGTTTTGTGCGCTGCCTTTGAACGGTTTCCAAATGTGATAATCTGGTGCTCATTATTTTTTTTTTTTTTAAACAGAAGATCCTATGCACTGTTAGAAGCATCAAAACTTCATTCTATTCATCTTGAGCAAAATATTCCTCCCAGTACAGCTTTTTCCTTGAAAGAGGAGGAGGGCAGACAGAGGGCTGGGGTGAGAGGTCGGTGAGGAGAAACAACCAGTGAGTTTTCCACTTTCGGGAGAATGGCAAGATCCTTGGGGAGACAGTAAATTGAAATTAAGGCTGTTTCAGGCAGCCTACAGGATGTGCCTGCAAATGTAGACATATCTAAATGGTGAAAAAGTCTGTTTGTGCCCATTCATATGAAGTGAATGCCTTGTAATGTGCTCCAGCCCCTGGGAATGGTGGCTGGATTCAGGAACGGAGGCCGGAAGAATGGGATGGATTTGACATAAGTACTTTTAAGTGCTCTGAAGGCTGGGCTCCTCCCTGCGGTTTAATAGCAAGGTCCACTGGGAGCTACAAGGAAGGAGCCCCGTGAATCCCTACAGCTTTTCGTTTCAAGGATAACAAATCTTAAAACAGGTGTGAGCTCAGAAAGCTCCTTCTCCTTCTCGTGTTTGGCCTGTTGTGGCCAGCCAGCTCTCCGCGTACTACTATCATTCCACAGGACGAAGTTAAGGGAAGGGAGGAGAGGTAAGAGAAGCTGAATAAACAAATCGCTTTGAGTGACGAATATTCATGAAGTCCGCTGGTCATGCGCTATGAAATTTATTAAACTGTGGTTTCCAAGAGAATGTATTCGCAGAGCTAATGAACACAAATAAAAAAGAGGCCTCCAGGAAATGGTTTCCTGGGCCTGGATGAGGCTGCTGAGTAATGTGACAAGAGATTACAACGTTAAAAGCTTCTCTTATGGTCTAGAAGGCTGATTATTGGAAGGGGTTGCCCTCGGTGGGGGAGGGAAGATAGGAAGGAGACTGAAAGTCTGACTTTGCCCGAAAAAGGGGCCTAATGCTTTTCATTTATATTCATTAAGGAAGAGGCTTTGTGCCGAAGGCCTCTGAACCTCTGTGCTGCCATCTGGTGGAGAAGGTTCCTGAGAGGCCACGGAACACACAGGACTGCCGCCATCTTTGAGATGTACTGTTTCCTGAGTAATGGCCGAGGAAACCCTTTGTAACTATGGTGCCAGGAGCAAGGATGAACACTCATAAAGTAACCACTGAATGTAATCGGATTTAAATACTGCGTGAGGAGAGCTCAGTTACCCGTCCTGCTCTCCTAATCCATCAGGACGTTAGCAATTAATCCTATCGGGTCCTACCAGCAGTACTAGGCTACACTGTGACCCGTCCTAAGGACAACATCTGCTTCATAACCGAGTCTAGTTTCTCCCCGCAGAAACCTTGGGGTCATCCTTCACTCTCCTCTTTCTCCTACACCTATCATTCAATCCGACAGCAAACACTGTGGCCTCTCTGGTCACCATATCCTAGGACCCACTTCCTTCTCATGTACACTGCTGTCAACCTGATTTGAGCCTTTGGTGTCCCTCTCCCAGGTGACTGTGAATAGCCTCTAACTGAGCTCCTTGCTTCCAGCTTTGCAGTCCACAGCCCGTTCTCCACCAGCAGCCAGATGACCCATTAGAACATGTTAGATCATTTCACTTCTCTGCTCAAAACACAGTAGGCCCTTCAGCTCACTCGGAGTAAAATTTAAAGTCAGACAATACGTTTCAGGCTTTTACTGGCTCTGACCCAGCTCCCTCTAACTTCATCTCTTACGCTCTCCACTCACTCAGTCGGGTCCAACCACACTGGCCTCCTTGCCAGTCCTCAAAGAGGCCACACACCCCTGACTCAGCTCCCTCCACCAGGAAAGCAGACATTGGCATGGCTCTCCCTTTCCCATTCTCCTGGGTCTCCTGCCAAAGGTTACCTTACCAAGGAGGCCTTCCACTACCATCCTACATAAAAGAATACCTCTTTTTCCTCCTTCAGCATTTTTATTCCTTTTTCTTATTCTATTAGCAGCATTTATCACCTCCTGAAATGTTCTATATTTATGTGTTTATGTCCTTATTTTCATCTTCCCCAAATCCCTTACAATTGAATGTTAGTTCCATGGAATATTCCTTGGGGGGAAGGAGATAGAATATTTTTAACACAGTTCAAGATTTTTCTGAAATTTCAGAAGCTGGCAATTCTAACGTGCTTCAAATCCTTACAGACTCCTGGGAACTATAAGCCCCATGGAGGCAGGAGTTTCATCTTACTTAGTCTCCCTCAATTGCCAGTGCCTAGTACTGTGTCTGGTCAATGGTGCACATACAATAAGACTTTGTGGAATTTTTTGGTAGCACTAGGGTTTATTAAGCTATGCCTCAGAAAGTATGAAACACTTCACGAATTTGCATGTCATCCTTGCTCATGAGCCATGCCAACTTTCTCTGTATCCTTCCAATTTTAGTACATGTGCTGCTGAAGTGATACCAAGATTTTTACGTACCAAACTCACTTATTATAATTGTCTAATGCAGGGTTCCTGGGTGGCTCAATGGGTTAAAGCCTCTGCCTTCAGCTCAGGTCATGATCCCAGGGTCCTGGGATGGAGCCCCACATCTGTTCAGCGGGGACCCTGCTTCCCCCTCTCTTTGTCTCGGCCTGCTTCTCTGCCTACTTGTGATCTCTTCAAATAAGTAAATAAAATCTTTTAAAAAATAATTGTCCAGTGCAGTGATTTTTAACCAGATGAGTTGTATGACCAATACCATAATCCAGTTTTAGAATCCTCTCAAAACGCCAAAAAGTACACTCATGTCCATTTGTAGCTTAATCTCACAACACCTTCAGCCCCAGGCAACCAATGATCTGCTTCTGGTCTCTTTTAAATTTGCCTTTTCTGGAGATTTCCCAGATACAGCATCATACAAAATGTAGTTATTTACATGTGGCCTCTTTAAGTCAGTATAATGTTTTTGAGGTTTATCCACATTATAGTATGAATCAGTATGATTTTCATTTCCTTTTTATGCCAAATAGTACTCTTTTCTATGCATATAACATTTTTAATCCATTTATTACTTGATGGAAGTTTGAATTGTTTCTGTTTCTTGCTATGAACATTCACATACTCATCTTTGTATGAACGTGATTTCCTGCCCCCATTAGGTAGGTTCCTAGCAGTGAAATTGCTGAGTTATATAAGGTTATGTCTTTCTAAGAAACTGCCAGACTGTTTTCCAAAGTGACTGTACCATTTTGTATTGCCATCAGCAATGCAGGACCAATTGTCAGTATTGCCTGTTTTTTAGTTTATAGCCACTGTAGTAGGTAAGCAGAAGTATATTATTATGATTTTAGTTTGCACTTTTCTTACAGCTACTGGTGCTGAACATCTAATTCACAATAATTATTACCAGTTTTAATATCTTCATTGTCAATATCTTCAAATGTCCATTTGAATTTCATGAATTTCACTCATTTTGATATCAGATTGTTTATCTTCTTGATATTGAGTTATATGAGTTCTTTACATATTTTAGATTCTGGTACTTCACTAAAACTATGACTTGCAAATATTTTCTTCCTGTGTGTCGCCTGTCTTTCCATTAGCTTAAAAGTGTCTTTTGTAACACAAACATTTTAAATTGTGATAAAGCTCAATTTATCAGCTTTTTATGGATCATGCTTTTGGGGGTCATATTTAAGAATTCCTTACTTATTCATGAACACAAAAACGTTCTCCAATATTTTCTTGAAGAAATTGTGTAATTTTAGCCCTTACACTTTGGTCTATAATCTACTTTGAGTTAGTTTTTTGCATGGTATGAGGTAAGCCTCTAAATCCATTTTTTTGTCACAGAAATCCAACTGTCCCAGCATTATTGTTGAAAAGACAATTCTCTCCCCATTGATTGTCTTGGCATCTTTGTTGAAAATTAATTATTCTTTAAAGAAATGGGTTACTTCTAAACTCTCAGTTCTGTTTCATGGATCTATTAATTGTATCCTTCCATAATGCCACACTGGCTTTGTCACTATGATGTTACAGCAAGTTTTGAAATCAGGTAGAGTAATGCCTCTAATTTTGTTCTTCTTTTCAAACCTTGTTTTAGCTATCTAGATCCTTTATATTTACATACAAACTTTAGAAAAATTTTTGGAATTTTTTACAAAAATGTCTGCTAGTATTTTGACAGAGATTGCATTGATTTCATATAACAATTTAGGTGAATTGCCACTTAACCATACTGGATTTTTTATGCTATTAAGTATCAAATTACTTTGTTCATTTTATTTTAAACTGTTTATTGCTAACATATAGGAACACTTTTTGGTATACATATAACTGGTAGATTAATTCTAGTATTTTTGTGGATTCCTTGGCATCTTCTACAGTCATATCACAACATCTGCTTGAAAAGATACACATTTTGCAAATACATAGAACAGAGTATTTTGGGTAGAGTGTTCTTAAAACAGAAGTTGAGTTTGTTGAAAGTATAGCACAATTCTTTCATGTTAGATGATTTATTCTGGAACTGTTCTTTCAATTTTTAAGAGTACAGTACTGAGTAGGTACTCTCCAACTATTTAAATTGTCAATTATTTCAATTCTAGTTGGCTTTGCCTCATTTATTTTGAGGCTTTGTTGTTAGGTGTGCATATAATTGTTACATATTCTTGATGTATTGACATTTTTACCATTACAAAATGTCCCTCTTTGTCTCTAGTAATAATTCTTACCTGAGACTCAATTCTGTCTGATGTTAAAAATGATCCTTTCAAATCTTTCATTTTTACTCTTTACCTGGTATATTATTCCCATCCTTTATTTTCAACCTAGTTCTGTCTTTGAATCTAAAATGTATCCTTGTAGTCAGAATAGAGTGGGTTTTTGCTTTTTGTTCCATTCTGATAACCTCTTCCTTTCGATCAGGGCATTCAGACCTTTCCACATTTAATGTAATTATTAATACAATTGGATTTATACCTGCCATTTTGCTGTTTGTTTTCTGTTTCCTATATTTTTGGTCCTCTGTTCCTCCTTTAATCCTTTGTTTAGTATTAAAAAAATATTTTTATTGTGGGGAGCCTGGGTGGCTCAGTTGGTTAAGCATCTGCCTTCAGCCCAGATTATGTTCCCAGGCTCCCCGGATCAAGCCCCACATCAGGCTCCCTGCCAAGTGGGGAGTCTGCTTCTCCCCCTTCCTCTGTCCCTCTTCCTGCCTGTTCTCTCTCTTTTGTGCTCTCTCAAATAAATAAATACATAAAGCTTTTTTAAAAAATATTTTATTGTATCATTTAAATTTCTCTGATGATTTTTATTCTAATACTATTTTATTAGTGACTATTTTAAAAATTATGGTGTACATTTTAATTTACCTATAATACAGTACATAGATCAACACTAAGTCTGATAAAATATAGAAACTTTAATAAACACTTTTTTTTCTCATCTGCACTATAATTGTCATATATACTGCACCTAGATATACTTGAAACCTAAACCACCCTGTGTTGTACTTAAGGCTTCATGAAATCACGACAGCAACTTCAGGCTAGGAGAGACACAGGCCCTCTCTCTATCTACCTGATCACTTTCACAAGGCTTAGCATAGTTATTGTCCATCATTCAAAATCAAATGACACCCCTTCAACTGTGGCAATAAAGTTTAATGTTTTCTTGGTTTGCCTGACTCCGCCAACTTCTCCATGCAGACTGAACTGGGCTCTGGGTAAGGTGAAATGGGTATAGCCCCAAGTAAGAAATGACAGACTCTCACTATTCTTCAAGTTCACCAGTGTTCCAAGCATGAAGGATTTGCTGACTATTGCATGCTTTTGGTTGAGTTACAGAATAGTTGCTTTTATGAGTTTTGTCCAGCTTTATAGTTGCTTTGGAGAAAGGAACTGCTGATCTCCCTCACACAACAATGCATGTGAATTTTGTAATTCCACCTAAGCTCTAAGCTGTAGGAAGCTGCTACCACGTTTTTCACTACATATGCACTCCTTAAGTAAGGTAAATGGCTTTTCCTTATTACATAATGTCTCGAGATGGAAAGGACTTAATGCAACCTCGCAATATGACAGATGTTATTGCTTGGAGATAGGGCAGGAAGAATCACAAAATAAACACTATCACCATTGTTCTCTTCTGAAAGGAAGAAATGTCTGACAAGCTTCACTGACTAAGGTTGGGCAGGTCAGGCAAGGAGAGCCATGGGTAACAATCCAGTGTTTCAGAATTTGTTCTTGTCAAAGACAAGAAAAAGGAAAGTAAATTTCAATTTCCATAAAATAGAATTTGATTTTTTTAATTTTTATTTTTTATAAACATGTATTTCTAACCCCAGGAGTACAGGTCTGTGAATTGCCAGGCGTACACACTTCACAGCACTCACCAAAGCACATACCCTCCCCAATGTCCATAATCCCACCCCTCTTCTCCCAACCCCCCTCCCCCCAGCATCCCTCAGTTTGTTTTGTGAGATTAAGAGTCACTTATGGTTTGTCTCCTTCCCAATCCCATCTTGTTTCATTTTTTCTTCTCCTGAATTTGATTATTTTTAAGGGAACTTCTGTACAGGGGAAAACATAGAAATATTTTTCTGAAGTATGTTGAAGAAACTTTTCTAAGGCAGTATTTAAGAAATGAGACTATAATTATGTTTCTGTCATGTTTTATGTTGAGATATGTCTGAGACTTGGGAATGGGTTAGAGGGCCCTTTAAAAGTCCCTCTAAAGTATCTTCAAATCTTGATTTATGGATCCCTCTACAACATCTATATCCATAGTGGTATCTTCTGAGTTAAAGCACAGAAGATTTATCAGTTTTCAACATACAAGAACCTCACATATTCGTCTCTCAAGTGTCAGGACAGTGGACTTTCACAAGGCCTGAAAGCTTGGCACAGACTTTAAATTCTGTTTTCATTTTTATACCTTTCCTATATTGAAAGACAAATAGTAGAGAGGAAAGCTAACTCTGTAAGAGAAGGAACACAGCTGATACCCAGAGTGGGCCACCCAGAATGCACCAGAATTAATGACAACTTGGCCTGACAGCATCCTGACCACAAGAGATGAAGTCACCCCAGGAAGTGTTTTGTAAAAGAAAATAAGATCAACAGAACAAAAAAGAGAAGAAAAAGCATGAAGTCTGAAATATACATTGTCCAACTATTTTCCCCCATTAATTTTGGAAGCCCTTGCATGTTTTCAGGGAAATTTAATCTGCATGTTTCTGAGCCATTTACACTTAACTCACCACAATGTTGTTTTGTAAGAGTCATTTGTTGTCCAAGAAGCCCTCTGAACCTTGTTCATAAAGACTTTTATTAAAGCGATTGTTTTCTTTTTCCTTAAAATGAAATTATGCATTTCCAGATCGAAAGGAACATTTAAGTGAACCCTAAATTCAAAACTTGGGAGGCACAAGACAGATCGGTTGTGATCAAAGTGTATCCCCATACAGATTTCAAACCCAAGGTGTTTGGGTTTTGGCAGCATCACAGTAAAGGGTTCAGTTGAAAAGACATAGGTTTATTGCTCCTTGGATAGCCAAAGAGAACTCTCTGAGGGCTTTTTTTTTTTTTTTTTTTTTTTTTTTTTTTTTTTTTTTAAAGCAAGACTTCTGAGGAACTCAGCCAATCTAACAATAATCTCTGCTTAAGAATCTGTCATGGATAAAGCTTAAACTTGAACAGGGAGGTGAGACACTGGAAATACTAGAAAGGTTTCATGATCTAAAGGACTTTGCAGTCCAAGGAACTAACCTGTAAAATGCAGGCAAAAACACCTTCTGCCTCAGAGGACTGCAGCGAGGGCTCAGTGAGATAACTGGGTAAGGTGCTAAGCATTACCTAGAACACAGTAGCAGGGCTTCAGTGTACTTCAGCTAAAAAAAAAATATTTATTATAATGTATCTTTATGAATCTTTGCATTTATGATCAGACCCTAAAACAGGCATCCCAAAACCTTCATTAAAATATAAAGGTCACTCTACACAAATGCTCATTCACACATTAGCTCACCTGCAAGCTCCAAATGTCCCTGGTGAGAATAAATGACTTCTGGGGCTCCAAATGTTTTTGTACTGAATTTTTAGGTCATTATTGAAAGCCTAACTAGAAAACCACCATGAGGAAGCCATTCTCGTATGATGGGGATGAGGCTGGATCTGGCTTATGAACTGACTGATATAATGTGTAACAAATGTCGAAAGATTACATGAATTTGAGGCCATTTGTACCATATAATTTCTAATACCAATAAAGACTATTTGAAGAGCCCTTTGTTAAATCAACTACAGGATTGTTCTCTTCTTACCATATATGCCATGGTTAATTTTATGTATCCACTTGGCTGGAAAATGACTTAATGATATAATCAAACTCTAATCTAGATGTTGCTGTGAAGGTATTTCGTAGATGGGGTTAACATCTACAGTCAGTTGTCTCTAAGTAAAGAATATTACCCTAGGGGCACCTGGGTAGCTTTGTTGGTTAAGCGTCTGCCTTCAGCTCAGGTCATAATCCCAGGGTACTAGGATTGATCCCCAAGTTGGGCTTCCTGCTCAGAGGGGAGTCTGCTTCTCCCTCTGACCCTCCGCCTACTCGTGTTCTCTCTCTCTCACTCTGTCTCAAAAAAAAAAAAAAAAAAAAAAAAAAAAGAATAATGTGGATGAGCCTCACTTAATCAGGAGAGAAGAGCACAAAGTAAGGTTTCCTGGAGATCAAATTCTGCTTTAAGACTTCAGCATTAACTCTTGTCCCAGTTTCTAGCCTTTGGACTTGCCCTATGGATTTCAGACCCGCCAGCGCCCACGTCCTGATACAATACCCATCTATCTTTAAACATGCTGATGATTACTCTGTCAGAGTCAAGACATGACCCAGAAAGTAATAGGCTGTTTTGCCCAATAACTTCTTTCTATTAGTTTCAGAAATAGAATCTAGTGATTCATCAGTGGACAGAACACCCAGTACTCATTACATCAGGTGCCCTCCTTAAAGCCCATCACCTAATTATACCTTCCCCTCACCTACTTCCCCTCCAGCAACCCTCAGTTTGCTTCCTAAGTTCAGTGTCTCTCGTGGTTTGTCTCCTTCTCAATTTTCATTTTATTTTATTTTTTCTTCCTTTCCCCTATGTTCATCTGTTTCATTTCTTAAAATCCAAATATGAGTGAGATCATATGGTATTTCTCTTTCTCTGACTGACTTATTTTGCTTAGCATAACACCCTCTAGTTCCATCCATGTCATTACAAATGACAACATTTCATTCTTTTTGATGGCTAATATTCCATATACACTACATCTTCTTTACAGCAACAATGTCCACAATAGCCAAAATGTGGAAAGAGCGCAGATGCCCAATAACTTCTGAAGCAACCTAAATTATTTCAATTTCTCATCTAGAGAAAGTAGCACCTGTCATTGCTGCCCATCCTCAGTAATTCAAGAGTATAGACATGTGCCTACCCTAACTGTTGTGTAGTATTACCAGCAGCACATGATACAACATTTATTCAGTCAACATATACGTTTTGACTGTCTGCTCTGGGCCAGGTACTCATCTAGGTATAGTAGAATGTGGCCGTAAAAGAGGCAAAAAAAAAAAATCCTTCCCCCCATGAAGCTTACATTCTCATGTGGGTGGCAGAAGACAACACATAAATAAACAAAGAAGGAAAATATAAAAGATCTGATCGTGGTAAGTCCTTTGGTGAAAAAGGAAGTCAAGGGAGGATGCAGGAGATGCTAGAGGTAGGTGTAATTTTAAATGGGTTGGCCAATGGAGACTTCCTTAAAAATATGGCCTTGGGGACACCTGGGTGGCTCAATCAGTTAGGCATCCAACTCTTGACTTTGGCTCAGGTCATCATCTCAAGGTTGTGAGATCAAGCACCATGATAGGCTCTGCACTCAGCACAGAGTCTGCTTGAGATTCTTTCCTTCTCCCTCTCCCTCTAACCCTGCTCCTCCCCCTTATCCCCTGTCCCCCACCCTCTGGCTCGTAAGCTCTTTCTCTAAAATCCAACCATCCATCAATTAATCAATCAAATCTTAAAAAAAAAAAAAAAGGAAAACTACTTTTCATGTAACAAAAATAAGGATAGCTAACATTTATCGAGTATCTACCATGTGCCAGACACTCTTTTAAGTACGTTTCATATATTAATTCACTTAAGGCCCGCAATAGCTCTCATAAGCTAGACACTTTTTTATCCCTGTTACATAGATGGGGAGATGAAGGCTCAGAGACAGTAAGAATTTTCCAAAATTTTTGTAGACTCAGAAATGGCAGTGTTCTGCAAGCTTGTCCTTACCCAAGCTTCCCTCCCTGGCTCAGACTCCAGCCCACCAGAGGAAGGCAGGTTCCAGGTAGAAGGCATCAGGGCTCTGTCTTCCACCTTCAATATCTCTCCTAGCTCAGATCTCCTCTCTGTGCTGCCTTATCCTCAGCTGGAATGACACAGCTGAGCATTTCCATGGGCCACACCAAAGACAAGGAAGAAAGAGACAGTCTCTCCTGGGTCCCACCTGGGCAGGAGGCAGTCTTGCTTCCTTTCACAGAGCACAGACTCACAGTGGTCATGGGCCAATTCTTAAACCAATTATATATATTGGTTATATATAGCCATTATTAACCATAACTTAAACTATTATATGTATTATATATATATATATATATACTGAGGGGAATGGGATGAACAGGATGAGGTCAAACTAATTTTTTTCAGGGGAGGAAGGGAAGCTGCCAGTTCACATAAAAAGACTTCAGCATTAGGTAATGAGGTAATGAGGACTTGCTTATGTTCCTTTCATCCTCTGAGTCCCAGAAAGAGAAAAGCCAATGTCAAGTCTTCCACAGCTGGAGTGCATGACTCCATCTAACTTACCGCCCACCCTGGAGAAACTGAATATTTGATTTATCCCTTTAGTGGATCTCAGACACGAATCCAAGGGTAGGCAGAGAATGGGGTCTCGTAGAAAAGACCCCAGCTCTGTTTGGGGACACATCCTGCAAATCCGGTTTGCAATCCTCAAGATTTCAATGCTGACCCATGCTACAGTATTCTCTTTACCTGACATCACCGGGAGTGCAGATACCAAGAGGGCTGTTTTTGTCTGTTGGCTTTGTTTGCTCGTTTCTTTACTTCATGTTTCCAAGTAGTTAAATTTCTTGTCAGATATTTTCCAAAGGTTTTAGTCTCACTAAAGACCATCAAGAGATGTTTGTCTATATGCTAAAAGGGAGAGAAGAGAAAGGCCTCAGGCACATTTCTGAAGCCAAACTTCTGTACAAAAGCAGTAATCATCCAACTGGAAATTATTTTGAAATTTACTTAAGATAATACATGACTATTTCAAAAATAACTAAATTTAGAGATGATGCTTGATAATGTTTGTCTGTTCCATTATAAAGCCAACCAGTTAAAATGCCTAGTCACCCATCCAATTACATTTGATACTAAATACTGATTGGGAGATTTTTCGTTATTAAACAAACTTGGGTTTTGGCCCTGTTCAGCATTTGTCTCCAATCAAACTTATTATCTCCCTTCTCAGTTTGGCATGGGAGTATGAGTATTACAAATATCTATATTGTCCCAGCACCCTATAATGGTATTACAATGACAATTTTATTAGGCCCATAAAAATTTTGCAACTTCCCTGCAGCACACTGTAATTTCACCAAGAGTTGTAAAAGGTCTTAAATTATATTTGCGCAAAATTGAGATGAATGGGTTTGAGCATTAATGCATTTCTCATTGTGTAATAGGGACTTTTTTCTTCCCTCTGTCTTTGCCAAGTACAGAGAAAACGCTATCCCACTCAACTATTTGTCAACTCCCATTAGAAACATTTAATACTAATAAAATTTATGGATTCAGTTTCTAAAGGATACTGCCAGAAGACTTCATGATTACTACATCAGTACTAAAATACAGCCATTGTTCACCTTATAAAAATCTATATGCAGCCTGACAGGTATAAAATGTAGCTTTGTGTGCTGAGTCAGCATCAGAAAGTTTTTTTTTGGTTGAAGTAGAGTTCATGAAACAAAAGTAAATGTGTTCTCAAGTCAGTGAGGAAAGATTGATCTGAGAACATTCCCCCAATAAATATGAAACTGACAGACTAGGATGCTTATGCTCCTTCTCAACAGAAAAAATAATAATAATAATAAAGCTAGATTTAATCGACTCCGTAGGTAAGAAATAGTTTCCTTCATTTTAAAGATTTTATGTAAGCGCACTCGTCGATATAAACAAGAGCATGCGAATTACAAACTTTAAGTGAAGCGCCCACTACCTTTCGAATAGGAAGACTGAGCTGACAGGCCCTTTGGTTTCCATTTCTAGAATGTCATAATGGCTTTGCATATGTCTGCATATGTCGTGCCGCTGTCCCTTCATGGGGCCTGATTCTTTAAGCCACAGCTAATGTCTCCCTCCTTAACCCCCACATGTGTCACTTCCTGATTTGTACCATAGTTGTTTGTGCGCAAGCTTTCTCATTCCTACAGCATGTGATCTCCTTATTTTGTGCATTTTTAATCTTCCGCTGAGCCACAATGACTTGCAGATGGTAGGTGTTTATCATGTATGTGCTCAATTAACAAATGAAGAAAAAAGAAAAAGGAACGAATGAGGTGTCTGTCGCTCAAGGTAACCAATCTGTAACCCCTGTAATTAACCAGTTTGTGAAAGTAGGGAATTTACAGCTGTGAGGTCTCCATAAATATGCGCGTGTGTTCAGCTAAATGGTGAGGACTCAGAGAAGCCTGAGACAGTGGGCAGGAAGCTACAGTGTGGGGAACCCCTGGACATACATGCTTTCCAAGGGGCAACTGGCCTGGGTACTTTGAAGAGAATACAGTTTCTCATCCTCAGCTTCCATATCTGTTCTTGTAGAAAGGTGTCTGCTTGAAGAAATGTCTGGAATTGTGATTTCCTGTCAGTTCTCCCTTCCGCCGGTTGACAAAAGACAGACATCCTTCTGATACTGCACATTATGCTGGTGTGTTATCCTGCGGTAGAAACTGCCCACCCCTGGCCCGTCAAACAGACCATTTGAAATACTGGCATGGGTGAAGGCTTCTGTGTCCATCAAAGCCACCTCAGACCAATGAGAGGGCTTCCTGTATTTCTCTATTATACACATACATTTATAAAAGCAAAATGCAGCATCAGACAGAAAGTATTATCTACCCATTCGAGCTGTTCTGAATTCAGATATGTTTTAGAGTGGAACAGCAAATGGGTAAAGGCTTTTATTTAATGACTTTGTCTTCTCCATCTCCCCAGTCTTTTCAAAAGATGCATAGCTTATGATATCTATGGTGTAAACATATCAATAAATATACACATAAATACAGATTATATATACATATATACTATCTGTATTATATAGATAATATCTATATATGGAAGCCGTATCTTTGTAGACCCAGACAAACTTATGACGAGATTTCATGTCTTACTTACACATCTTAAAATAAGAATACAGAAGGGAAACAGTGATCAAAAGGAAGTGAATGAACACATTGATTTGAATTGAAGTATGAAATTAAACTTTTTTATAGTTAATCTGATTTGGAGTTGTAACTCCAAAAGAATATACAGAAGATGGTTTTTACAAATTGATAAAACTACACATGCAGCTCAAAGGTCTTGATAAAAGTACATTTACATTTGTGAGGGGACAAAATAATCTTACCTAAATATATTGTATGAGAAAAAAGAGGTATATTTAAGTTCACATTATGTTTATTCTTCTAACATCTTCTAAATAATATTAGGTTAAATCGGTGCCTCTCAGTGAAAGAACAAGTATCCATTGAGAATGATATTGGGAGGGAGACAAACCATAAGTGACTCTTAATCTCACAAAACAAACTGAGGGTTGCTGGGGGGAGGGGGGTTGGGAGAAGGGGGTGGGATTATGGACATTGGGGAGGGTATGTGCTTTGGTGAGTGCTGTGAAGTGTGTAAACCTGGTGATTCACAGACCTGCACCCCTGGGGATAAAAATATATGTTTATAAAAAATAAAAAATTTAAAAAAAAAAAGAAAGAAAGAGCAACAAGTAGAATTAATAGCCTTATTAAAATTCTTTTTTGAGGGGCACCTGGATGGCTTACTCAGTTAAGCATCTGCCTTTGGCTCAGGTCAGGATCCCAGGGTCCTGCAATTGAACCCTGCATCAGGCTCCCTACCCAGGGAGGGCTCTCCGCCTCCCTCTGCTTGTGTTCCCTCTCTCGCTGTGTCTCTCTCTGTCAAATAAATAAATACAATCTTTAAAAAAAAAGAGAGAGAGCACATATTACACTGAACAGTGGGTGTTACATGTAAACAATGAACCATGAAACACTGTATCAAAAACTAATGAACTACTGTACGGTGACTAACATAACATAATAAAAAAAAAAGAAAATGCAATTCCCATAAAATTTTGTATGACTGTATAAGATAATAATTATGAAGTGTCATATTATAAATAATTATAAAATTGTAATATCATTTTTATTGTCTAAGCACTAATAATAAAGTGATGACTCAATCCAGCAGAAATTGTTTCCAACATTGATCCTTATGGTCACAAAAAATTAAATTAAAAATTAAAATTAAACACTTTGAATGTGTAATGTTGTTAAGAAGAATGCTAGGGTGCTTAATAAATTAATTTCAATCATTAAACAATTATTAAAAGGATAAAATTCTGTGAGGGAAATGGATTGAAAACGTAAGTTCAAGGAAAAAACAAGGAACAATGTAAAATTTCCAGCTGTTATAATAGGGATTATTTAGGTATTTTTAAGTAGATGATGGTAGAGTCACATTGCTGTTGCTTATAAAACCCCATGGACATATATGAAAGAGGGATATAATCGTTTATCCCAACTGTCAATATTAGCAACATACAAGAAATTTCCTTAGCATTGGTTAACTGTTGCAAAATTTTAGTGTCAATATAAAAATGACCAAAGAGGTATTTATTTCAATATTCTTGTAAAACATGTTAAAATTTTAATGTCCACTCATTTCAAGCCAGTCCTTTTACTCTGGAAACATCTCATCTAGTGGGAAAGACATGGACAAAAATCGGCCGATAGTAAACCTGCTCAGCGATCCAACTTTACCCCCTTCTCTTCTCTGGGGGGCTGCAAGTGCCAATCAGACCATGAAGTCCAGTCAGTCTGTTCAATCACACTTCACCCCATCATCTCTGGACCAGTCCTATGCCAGAAGCCACAAATGTAAAAGTTAACAAGACAAGAGTTTTACTCTAGCAGAGTTTTGTAGGCTGGTGAGTGAACTTCCCAGCATGAAAAACACTGAGCAGGGAACAGCCTAGGCTCAGCTATGTAAATGGACTTAAAGGATTTCTATAGTACAGATTTTTTCTGAGCAATGTTGGTAAAATTTGTACCAGGTGTCATGTTCATAACAGCATTATCCACAATAGCCAAAACATGGAAACCATCCCAACATTCACCTGTGAGTGCATGCAAAAACAAAAGGCGGTATATACCTACAGGGGAATAGTACTCAGCCTTACAAAAGGAACAAAATTCTGATACATGCTAAAGACACACTAACAGAAATAAGCCAAACACAAAGGATAACTACTCTATCATCCCACTTATACGAGGCCCTGAGAGTAGTCAAACTCATACAGACAGAAAGCAGAGTGGTGGTTGCCAGGGTCTGGGGGTGAGTATGGAAGAGGAATGGGAAGTTCATGCTCAGGGAATAGAGAGTTTCAGGTAAGGAGAGGTAAGGAGATGAAGACAGCCTGGAAGTGGTTGGTGGTGACGGCTGTCCAGCAATGTGTACGTGCTTAACACCACTGAGGGATGTACTCAAAATGGTTAAAATGATGAATTTTATATTATGTACTTTACCACAATAAAAAAATGATAGTATAAATGAGTTGGTCAGCTGTTTCATTATACATTTCCTTCAGAATATATTCACTAAGCATTCACTACGTGCAGGCCCTGTGCTGCTTGAACATAAAGGCGAAAAAATGATTCCTGTCATTGGAGGCCCCTTATTCTACTCCATTTGAGCATAAATCCAGATTCTACAGACATGGAATGAGAATTTTTAATATGTGAGCAAATAGGTAAATTAAGTCTCTGAACTAAGTTAAGCTTGAGTCCGGTTTCTGCAGCCTGATTATTCCTTTCCATAAAATTAAGCAAAACACTAGTAAATGCACACCTCATGGTCAGGTATCTTTACCCACACGCAACATGTTTTAAGTAGAAGTTAAGTCACACAACTGGAATTTCCAAGAATAACACCTGCTTCTTAATCTACATGATCCAATATGATACGTTGTCTTTCATATGGTCAATAATTACACTGAAGCCAATTTCTTAAAAACTCTATGATGAATGTCAAATCAAAAAGAAAACATAAAAAATTCACCCCTGTTTAACTCAAATCAAGTGACTTGGAAAGCTGCCAAGTCTTGCTTTGTTTTATGCTCTGTAGAGACAGCCTTAGTCCCTCAGTCCCTCATCTTTTCAGCATTTGTGGGAAGTAGGTCGCTCATGAATACTATTCCCCCCATGTAGATGGAAGGAAAACAGTTCTGTTCTTTGCCCTCTTCAGAGGATAAAATTGAAAACGTGGTAGTGAGAAAATCATATGCAATTCCTTTCTTAAACAAAACAACAGCAACAACAGGGGCATCAAAATTCACTGAGGAAAGTGACTTCAGAGAGAAGCAATCCCATCAAATCACAGACGGGGAAATGGAGGCTGAGGGAACATCACTGGTCAGAAAGGCAGCAACACAAGTAATTTTTTTTAAAGATTCTATTTATTTAATCAATGAGGTAGAAACCAGAGATACAGTAGAATGTATCAATGAAACTAGAAGCTGGTTTTTTGAAAAAATCAATAAGATCAATAAACCATTGGCCACATTAATCCAAAAGAAAAGAGAGAAAGCCCAAATTAACAAAATTATGAATGGAAAGGGAGAGATCACAACTAACATAAAGGAAGTAGAAACAATCATCAGAAATTATTATCAACAGTTACATGCCAATAACCTAAGCAACCTAAATGAAATGGATGCATTCCTGGAAAACTATAAACTCACAAAATTGAACCTGGAAGAAATTGACAACCTGAATAGACTGATATCTAGTAACGAGATTGAAGCAGTGATCAAAAACCTCCCAAAAAACAAGAGCCCAGGACCTGATGGATTCCCTGGGAATTCTACCAAACTTTCAAAGAAGAAATAACACCTATTCTCCTGAAGCTGTTTCAAAAAATTGAAGCAGAAGGAAAACTTCCAGACTCTTTCTATGAAGCCAGCAGTACCCTGATCCCCAAATCAGGCAAAGACCCTAACAAAAAGGAGAATTTCAGACCAATATCACTGACAAAAATGGATGCTAAGATTCTCAACAAGATCCTAGCAAACAGAATCCAACAGCACATTAAAAAGCTTATCCACCATGACTAGATGGGATTCATCCCTGGGGTACAAGGATGGTTCAACATTAGCAAATCAACCAATGTGATAGAACAAATCAATAAGAGAAGAGAGAAGAACAAATCAATAAGAGAAGAGAGGAGAACTTGGTCCTCTCAATTGAAGCAGAAAAAGCATTTGACAAAATCCAGCATCCGTTCCTGATTAAAACGCTTCAAAGTATAGGGATAGAGGGAACATTCCTGAACTTCGTAAAATCTATCTATGAAAGACTCACAGCAAATATCATCCTCAATGGGAAAAAGCTTGTAGCCTTCCTCTTGAGATCAGGAACACGACAAGGATGCCCACTCTCACCAATTTTGTTCAACATAGTATTAGAAGTCCTAACAACAGCAATCAGACAACAAAGAGAAATAAAAGGTATCCAAATTGGCAATGAAGAAATCAAACTCTCTCTCTTCACAGATGACATGATTCTTTATATGAAAAGCCCAAAAGACTCCACCCCCAAACTCCTAGAACTCATACAGAAATTCAGTAACGTGGCAGGATACAAAGTCAATGTACAGAAATCAGTGGATCGGAAGAATAAACATTGTCAAAATGTCTATATTGACTAGAGAAATCTATACTTTTAATGCCATTCCGATCAAAATTACAACGGTATTTTTCAAAACGCTGGAGCAACTAATCCTAAAATTTGTATGGAATCAGAAGAGACCCCGAATTGCTAAGGAAATGTTGAAAAACAAAAATAAACCTGGTGGCATCATGTTACCTGATTTCAAGCTTTACTACAAAGCTGTGATCACCAAGACAGCATGGTACTGGCATAAAAACAGACACATAGACCAGTGGAACAGAGTAGAGAGCCCAGATATGGACCCTCAACTCTATGGTCAAATAATCTTCAACAAAACAGGAAAAAATATCCAGTGGAAAAAAGACAGTCTCTTCAATAAATCGTGCTGGGAAAACTGGACAGCTATATGTAGAAGAATGAAACTCAACCATTCTCTTACACTATACACAAAGATAAACTCGAAATGGATAAAAGACCTCAACATGAGACAGGAATCCATCAGAATCCCGAGGAAAACATAGGCAGTAACCTCTTCAATATCAGCCACAGCAACTTCTTTCAAGATATGTCTCCAGAGGCAAAGGAAACAAAAGCAAAAATGAACTTTTGGGACTTCATCAAGATCAAAAGCTTCTGCACAGCAAAGGAAACAGTCAACAAAACAAAGAGGCAACCCACGGAATAGGAGAAGATATTTGCAAATGACAGTACAGACAAAAGGTTGATATCCAGGATCTATAAAGAACTCTCAAACTCAACACAGACAAAACAGATAATCATATCAAAAAATGGGCAGAAGATATGAACAGACACTTCTCCAATGAAGACATACAAATGGCTATCAGACACATGAAAAAATGTTCATCATCACTAGCCATCAGGGAGATTCAAATTAAAACCACATTGAGATACCACCTTATACTAGTTAGAATGGCCAAAATTAGCAAGACAGGAAATAACGTGTGTTGGAAGGGATGTGGAAAAAGGGGAACCTTCTTACACTGTTGGTGGGAATGCAAGTTGGTGCAGCCACTTTGGAGAACAGTGTAGAGATTCCTCAAGAAATTAAAAATAGAGCTTCCCTATGACCCTGCAATTGCACTACTGGGTATTTACCCCAAAGATACAGATGTAGTGAAAAGAAGGACCATTTGTACCCCAATGTTTATAGCAGCAATGGCCACGGTCGCCAAACTGTGGAAAGAACCACAACGGACAAATGGATAAGGAAGATATGGTCCATATACACTATGGAGTATTATGCCTCCATCAGAAAGGATGAATACCCAACTTTTGTAGCAACATGGACAGGACTGGAAGAGATCATGCTGAGTGAAATAAGTCAAGCAGAGAGAACCAATTATCATATGGTTTCACTTATTTGTGGAGCATAACAAATAGCATGGAGGACATGGGGAGATGGAGAGAAGGGAGTTGAGGGAAATTGGAAGGGGAGGTGAACCATGAGAGACTATGGACTCTGAAAAAGAACCTGAGGGTTTTGAAGGGGCAAGGGGTGGGAAGTTGGGGGAACCAGGTGGGGGTATTAGTGAGGGCATGTATTGCATGGAGCACTAGGTGTGGTGCAAAAACAATGAATACTGTTACGCTGAAAAGAAATAAAAAAAAAAAAGATTTTATTTATTTATTTGACAGATCACAAGTAGGCAGAGAAGCAGGCGGGGGGGGGGGGGAGCAGACTCCCCGCTGAGCAGAGAGCTTCAATGTGGGGCTCAATCCCAGGATCCCGGGACCATAACCTGAGCCGAAGGCAGAGGCTTAACCCACTGAGCCACCCAGGTGCCCACAAGTAATGTTTTTGACTGGCCTCCTGCTGCCCAGTTCTGTGCTTTAATAACTTCATCCTCCTGATTCTAAGGGGTAAAAAGTAGAAAATTCATCCCACCCACTTACTTAGGATTTCAAAGAGCAAAGCAAATAAGTAACTATTGATTTCAATTGGTGGTTGACTGTATTTATGACCTTTAGTATCAATACCGAGTCTGTCAGAGTCTGAATGGGTGCTCCAACACCTTCCAATTTGCCAAAACCCTGCTGAGGAAAATCAAGAATGATAGCAACTGGCCAAGACCATCCCAGCATTTCTGAGGCCTTTCCGAGAGCACGCCTCTTTCTCCTGACAGGAAGGGGCACTGACCATCGGTGTGTCACAGTTACTGAGGCCACGATAAACCTGTGACATAAATGCCAAGAGGAAAGAGAAAGGCAGGACAGAGAACAGCCCCACAAATCGGCACCCACTAGAGAAAGCCGATCTCCAGAACACATCGGGGAGAGGGGAGAGGGTGCAGAGATTTTCGACATGCCCTCCCAACCGAAATCCCACTTGCAAAATGGAGTGCTGTAAAAATAGACTTCAGGATAATGGGGGCCTTGTAGTTGGGAGAACAGGAAGGTAGAGCTGACCAAATTTAGAAATAATAAAGACTTTCACAGTGAGGTTTTTCTATGTTTTCTGATTATCAATGACTACTCTGATTTTTTTTTCCTTCTCAATATTCTCTACAGTAAATCAGAAACCACATGAACTTTTTTTCTCCTGCTATAATTTACAGAGAAGGAAGAAAAACAAATGATACTGACTCAGATTCCAAAGGACCCAATAGGATCAGATTTCCAGGCAATAGTTGTGAATAGCATTTATCCAGCCATATAATTTTGTTCAGTGTGTGTGTGTGTGTGTGTGTGTGTGTGTGTGTGTAAGAGAGAGAGAGAGAGAGAGAGAGCCAGCACCAACAAACAGAGGATGGAAATAGGCAAAGGCAATAATAAATTTAGTTATCTGAAGAGAGGCATTTTTTTATGCACTATCCAAATGTTATCAATCCCACTACACTGACTCAGGGCTGAAGGAGAAGAAAAGGGGAAGAAAGCATGAAAAGGAGAAGGAAGGAGGGAAGGAGAAAGAAAGAAAAAAGAAGGAAAGAAGGGAGAGAAAGAAAAGAAGGAAAAAGACTCGCACTTGGGTGAGAACGGTCACTTGAGAGAAAAACAAAGTGGAAGCCACATGTTGGAGAGTAAATGCGTTTCCACATGTGAATGCCAATATATTATTGACTTACCCTGAGTCATAAATATGACAATTTGCCTCATTTCATAGTGAGGTCAGCTCAGCCCAAATAAGCAGCCATCCTCTGCTTACTTAATGTTCCTAAATATGAGCTTTCCCCAAAGCTCTCCGCGCATATAATATAACACCGAGTGCATGTGCTGTGGGGAGGAGGGATCGGGGAGGTGACAGAAAGCAAGCTGTGAACACAAAGATACTTTTAAGCTGGATACTTGTACATGATATATAGAACAGAAGATCGTCCATCATGGTTATTGAAACTGTGACCAGCGAAGCTATAAACCTGACACGAAAGAAGAGAAAATATGACTTGTTAGGTTGAAAAAGCACCAAAGAGGGAATTATAAAAGGGAAAATTTCATGACAAATTAGTTTGTATTTTTTGTTTTCATTTCTGACACATGGAAGGAAATGCTATATGTTTGCTTAAGGAAGTGCAAATTTCTCCACTTCATCCATTTAAAATCTTCACCCTTAGGCCTTTTGTACTGAAGCATAAAGTTTGGAGACCTTCAAGAGTCATAATGTTTCCCTGAAGAATTTGGCCTCAGAAACATATTATAATTCAGAAGGGCTAAAACGGAAAAATCATTTTGCAGCAATCTGGCGATATCTGCTTAAGACGGCTCACAAGGAGCATCAATTCCTTCTCACGGTTTCTTTACCATATTTGATGAAATATTAGATGCCGTAAACCTGGAAACAGTGTTGTAAAACAAAAGTGCGCTAACATGAAATAAGTTTCAGTTTGGGGGGAAAAAAGTGGCTTGCTCCTAGACTCATCGGTCACACGGTGGGCTGTTAAGTTACAGAAGCAGAGGGCCAGTCTGGTGTTCCTGCACATTCCTCTTCTGGAAACTACAGTTTGGAGCTGATTAGTAACAAGGCCTCGGCTCTGGGGACTGAGAGTTAAAATGGAGCGAATTAAAGAAGAAAGCTCATTTGTATCTTTAGGGTAAATACCCAATAGTGCAATTGCCTGGGGATAAAAATATATGTTTATAAAAATAAAAAAATTTAAAAAAAAAAAAAAAAAAAAAAAAGAAGAAAGCTCATATTCAGGACAAAGTCCTGAAAATCCCCTATGTTATGGGACTCTGCAGTTTCTCTGCGGGGTGTTGGAGGGGTGTGGGTTGTAAAGGGTAGACAAGATGACAATAAGGAAACCAACCCTCCCAAATGCTACATGTTCACAGTCACAATAACTCCGCATTAGTAGTAAAACAGCAACACCTTTTGGCTACCACTTCAATTTAATTTTTAAAGATGTCAATCTCCCTAAAGATCTGCCAAGACTTCAGAATTCTAAAATCCCAATCAAAACCGTAACAAGATGTTTTAACTTCAAAAATAACTCTAAAACTTAGCTGAAAGAAGGAACCGGCAGAAAGAGCTAGGAAAATTCTGAAGATGGAAGATGAATTAGGGGAGAGGGAAGTACTTCCCCGATAGATATTAATACCAAGTATAAAGTGACCGTAATTAAACCAACCTGATTTTAGGGCAGGCGTGAAACTGAGTACATAAACAGTACTAAGAATACACGTAAATTTAGTGTCTATCACACGTGGGATTTCAAATCAGTGCACAAAAGACGATATATGCTTATAATAATGGCAGAACAATCTGCTAGTAATTTTTAAAATAAATGAAGCTGCATCCCAACTCACTCCTGATTCCAATATAAATTTTAAATGAATCAAATATTTAAGTTAAAAAAAATGCAGACATAAAAGCACCAGAAAAAATATGGCCAAATACTGTTATAATTTTGGGATGAGAGAAACGTTCCAAGCATGACAGAAAATTCAAAACCATAAAACATAATGCAATTTTGCTGCATAAAAATAAGATAAAATATTGTGCAAAAAAGGAAACCAACAAAGTCAAAATACCAACAACTAGGAAATATATAAGCCTATATTTTTTATATTTATATTTGAAAGTTATATTTGTAAAAATATAATAATGTATGTCAGTTAATATATCTAATATACAAAGAGCTCACAGGAATCAATAAAGGACAATCACCCAATACAAAAATGTATGAAGAATAGGTATAAGAAATTAGCGGAAGAAACACAAACAGCTAATATAATTAAGGAAAATATTAAACCTCACTATTAAACTCAAATAAAATGTCAGGGAGACATCAATTTTTTTAGCAATCTGATTAGCTATGATTTTCTAAACAATAAAAGTATGAAGAGAATCTACCAGCAATTCCTACATGCCGCTTCTCATCACCTTTACAGCTACCAGAAGTCCAAAAACTTCCCCTTCCAGGTTCCTGCAATAGCGTGGAAAGTGGGAATTTTCACCCTTGTGCTGCTTGTCATAAGAAGCATCATTAAAACGTAAATCACACAGTTTTAGAGGTATGGAGGCTGCCTGCCTGGGTTCAAATTCTGGTTCAGCTTGAGGAATTCATCTAATCATTTTGTGCTTTAGTTATGGCGTTTGTAAAATCAGGAGGACAGCGATGGCATCTAATTCTGGCCCTGGGTGGGTTCAGTGAATTAATACAGGAAACATGCTCAGAACAACAATCAGCACAGACCAAACTTTACCAAGTATGAGCAATGAGGAAGGTGTGGCCTGCTGCATTAATGACATTGTCATTAA
The DNA here is from genome assembly GCF_011764305.1 of Mustela putorius furo. Taxonomy (NCBI): domain Eukaryota; kingdom Metazoa; phylum Chordata; class Mammalia; order Carnivora; family Mustelidae; genus Mustela; species Mustela putorius. The sequence goes on along the minus strand of NW_025421402.1, from coordinate 19,644,633 downwards.
GGACAATGATGCCACACCCCTCCAAGTAATGTTCCCAGGACATCACATCAGACCCAGAATAAAATACAAAATGCTCATCACAGCCGGGGGCTCTACTTGATTTGGCCCCCATCTCTTTGCAACCTAACCTCCGGGCCTCCTCTGTTCAGCTGCAGGCACACTAGCCAACACCTCCTGCATCCTCCAGTCTTAGTCTCTGTGTTTGCTTTTTTCTGGCCTGGACTGTTCTTTCCCCAGACATGGTCCTCTGCCCTCAGGCCTCTGCTCTAATGTCACCTCTCCAGAAAAGACTTCCTTGACCACTCAACCCAAAGTAATCCCTGCCTCCACCCCAACCATGGTAGATATTCTTGAACATGATAGATTAAAGCATCAATTAACCATACTTTCCAAGGAGGAATTTCACTACATGGGCTATAACTTAAAATGAGCTTTCCTTTTCATCCAACAATCTCGCTCCTAGGCAATTACACCAAGGAAATACTAGGACAAGTACATGAAGATTAATGCATCTTTTTTTTTTTTAATCAAAGAGCTGAATATAATAAAGAAAAATTAAAAACTATTGACAATCTTGTCAAAAGGTACATGCATGATCAATTTGCTGTAAAAATAAACCACCTCAAAACTTGGTGACACCAACAATAACCAACTGTTAAGCTAACAAGATGTGGGTTGGCTCTTCGGGCATGGCTGAGCTAAGTGGTTCTGCAGGTTTAGGCTGACCTCACACATGGGTCTGTAGTTACCTGTCAACTAGATTTGTTCACATGGCAGTTTGACAGGATTCCAAAGGAACAAATAGAAGTATATAAAGCCTCTTGAGTCCTAGACCAGACCTTGCAAAATGTCGTTTCTATTTTATTCTTTCAGCCAAAGCAAGTCACAAGGCGAGCCCAGATTCAAAAGAAGGAACAATCAACCTTACCTCTTCATGGCAAGAGCAACAAAATCACCCAGCAAAGGAGCATGGCTATAGGGAGAGACAGGAAATTGTGCTAATTTTGCAACTTACCAAATAAGGAAATATTTTAATAGATTATGGTAATCATTCCATGAGGCTTTTATAGATATTAAAAGTGGTGGTGTTGAGCTCTATTCATTCGGAAAAATGTTTATAGCATCTGTATAAATAAAGTATATTACAGAATTTCTGATTTACACCCTATATACAAACACATTTATACACATAAAAGATATGGGGAAGGATGTTTTCTGAAATATTAACATTACTTTGCTCTTTAACAGAATCTGCTCATTCCTCTTCTTTCCTTTCTTTCTTCCTTCCTTCCTTCCTGCATTCCTACATTCCTAGAATTTTTTTCCCTAGGATAAGGTGAGCAGAATCTGCATCTAATGCCTCATTCTACAGGTTACTCTAGACATTTTCTTCTAACAGTAGAAGAGCAAGTGCATTAGCAGACACCTGCAGATATATTCCAATTCTCTACTTACATCAAAACTACTGAAACAAGTTGCACAGCCAATGTCAGAATCAAGGAGTGGAGAAAAGGTACCCCCTCCTTGATGGGAGGAGTTGCCAAGTCCCACTACAAAGGGTATGGATAGGAGAAGGATGAAGATTTGGGGCCATTAATGCAATCAATTACCATAGGGACAGAGTGTTGATCTAGTTGGAAAGAGCAGGCTAAAGCAGACTAGAAAATTTTGTTCTGAAGCTGTGTTTGCACAGCAAATACTTTTTCTTTTCTTGGAAAAGTTATTTATTTAGGAATTGGTTGGAGACTGTGGGGAATTATGAGGTTAAAACATCCCCAACTACCAGAGTTTGACATCCATGTCTGCCCAGTGTTACTATAAAACTAAAATGAGATAAATTTTAAGGTGCTTTGAAAATCTCCATGCTATGTACAAATGAGTACTCTATGTGAATTTCTAATTGCCAGTAAAGGTCTTCTGGGCTTCCTTCCTTTTCCTTTGAGTATTCAGGCAATGCAAAATTCATTTCAATAATCGAGTAAGCCAAACATGATTGGGTAGATAAATCTGTTGCTGCAAAAACAAAGACAACATCACACAGTATCTACCAAAGCCAAACATAAATTACTTTGGGGAAATTTCTCTAATAGAAATTTGGCCAGATTTTTATAATTATTCCTCCTAATGCTTGCATTTTATGCCTATCAAAAAGCTTGATGATATTTAAAAACCACAAATGCCATCAAACCATTGCTTGCATTAACATAAGTCTCTTTGCTTACAAGGATTCTAAAATGAGTCATTCTTTCTTTAAATGCGTCCAGTTCCTGTAGCAGCTGTGAACTGTAGGAGTTGATATTCCTTAATATTGAGGTGAAAGAGTCACCGAGTCCCACCCTTTGGAAACTACTTTGGCTACAACTCTCATACGGAGTTCAAGGCCTTCATGATGAGGCCTGAAGCCTTTAATTAATCTATTTGTGTCTACAGCTCCTGTGGTCCCTGAGTACTCAACCACGGCATGGAAACAACCCCTTATATTTACTTAGCTTCTCTCTCTGAGCAGCAGTACACATTTTTAGATATTTTACCCAGAGTCCAACTGCAGAAAAATAAAACTTAGCAAAAAATCTCACCAGGGGGATGCCTGGGTGCCTCAGTTGGTTTAGCAGCTGCCTTCGGCTCAGGTCATGATCCCAGCGTCCTGGGATCGAGTCCCATATCGGGCTCCTTGCTCAACAGGGAGCCTGCTTCTCCCTCTGCCTCTGCCTGCCATTCTGTCTGCCTGTGCTCGCTCTCCCCCACCCCCGATAAATAAATAAAATCTTCAAAAAAAAAAAAAATCTCACCAGGAAGATTTCTGCTGCATAATAGGAAATATACAGATTCTTTACAGAGCCCTCCTAAGATGTAATAAGTCTCTCTTTTTCTCCCAAAGAATCCTCTAGCCCTCAACGGCTTGTCTTTTCCATTCATCTTCTATCATTCATTAATTCAACAACTATTTCCTGAGCACTTCCTCTATACTAGACATGGTGATAGGCACTGGCAATAAAAAATCCATGTCATGGTTTAAATGAAAGCCTAGGAAGACTCCTCCAGTCAGTTCCACCCACCTTGTAACTCAACACAATCTATCATATCCCTTCTCCCCACAGCATTTTTCCTTCGACTTTTGCAGAATCTGATGGGTAAAATGCTCCACTCTCCTAGAGCTTGTAGAAGAAGCCCATGTGGGTGCAAATGAGGCAATGGCACACTTGTGTTGTGTTTCACATCTGTCTCTCTGGAGCTGCTTGTGATTATTATAGTTACCTCTTCATTTAAAAAAAAAAAAAAGAAGAAGAAGAAAGAAAAGAAAAAAGAGAAAAAGAAAAAAAAATTCATGCATGGACATCAAAAGAAGGTAAGAGAAACTGAACAGATTTGACTGCTTTGGTTTGAGATTATGGGGACTAGCTAGGATACAATGAAGGCAGCCTCTCACCTGGCTTAATTTTTCAGTTATAGCTTTGCCCTGGAGTTTCAGGACTAAGCTCCAGCTAAAAACAAAACATTGCTTAATTTCCTTACTTGTCAATGTTCTTGGTTCAGATTTTGCCTAGAGACGCACTATCTGAGATGGAGAGCAATTTTGGATGTTGTATAATTCCACCTATAAAAGTTCTAATCTCACGATCAGCTCTAACTATGAAAATGATGTCTTTCCACACACACACCCTTAATAAGCTACCAGCCCCTATACCCAAAATGTCTTTAATTTACCTTTATTTTACCACTACTCTTGAATGAAAACTTAGCATTCTGTACAATTCTAAACAGTAGGAGTCTGCGCTCCTCCTCTTTCTGAAGATGTGATTCCATCTCCTCCTGCCTTCTGTTGGTGTTTGTGAAAAGTCAGATGACCATCCAATTCTTCTACTTTTGTGGACAATCTTTCTTTTTGGTTGCCTCTGACTTAAAGATCTTCCCTAAAGTTCACTCATGACATTTAAGTGAGAAGTCTTTTAATTCTTTTGCTTGGAAGATTTATGTCTTACCAGCTATGGAATATTCTTGCCTTATCTTTTTAAAACATTGCCTCTACTGCATGATGTTGACATTTTTCATCTCATCCTTTAAGACTCTTCATCTGTAAATATATATATATTTTTTCCTTTTCTTTCATTTTTTTTAATCCTTCTGGACTGTCTCTGGGGAATTCCTTCACATCTGCCTTTTGGTGTACTCATTCCCTAACCAGCTGTATCTAATCTGCGTACCATCTAGCTACTATTTTTATGAATTTTTTTAATTTCTAGAAGGTTTATTTGGTTCTTTTTCAGAATCTATTTTGATAATGCTTTATATGTTTATTCTTTTATGTTATGTTAGTCACCATACAGTCTATATTTTTAATCCTTTTTTAAAAATGTCTTTCATCATCTAAGAGATATTTATTTTATTATCTCTTAAAGATAATAAATTGTTATTTGAGTATCTTGGCAGCCTAATCCTTCTAATTTTCTTTATGTGATTTTTGCTTATGGTGGATTCGTGTTTTGTAATTGTGGATAATGAACTGATCTTCAGTGGAGATTATTATGGATATCTTGTATACCCTAGATTAATACCTTGCACGTCCAAAGAGGTATTTTACCTTCTGCTAGTCAATCCGGGTACATTATCTAGGTATCCCTGGCCCACACCAGTAGTACAAATATTGAACTATAATCCCATGTGAGCACGAGTATCTGGTTTTTTCAAAGGAGACATTTTTGGGTTTGCAGTTATTGTTGTCTGCATTTATCCCCTCAGGAGCTTTAAAACCCAGACTCTCAAATCCTGAAGATCAATCTCCTCTCCACAACCAAGGTAACTAGAGCAACAGCTCACGTGATTTCTATCTCTTTGTTAGTTGTTTCCATTATATTTTTTCCCTACAAAATTTCCTTTCCTTCTTGCAAACTTGAGTATACATTTAATACCTTGATTATTATATTTTGATCTATATTTCAAAGTGTTTCTATATGAGATGTTTCATTCCAAACTTAATCCAAAATTAATGCAAAATAGGTCTAGAAACTGAAGTTCTCCCCCATTTTCCCAATACGATGGCCAATTCTAAATATCACCCAAAGAACCCACATTTATGAATTTTCACACAGAGTATTTACAACTGTGCATTAATGAGTGACTGTTTTTATAGTTAGAGACCGTATTTGTGTCCAATTATGTGTTAGATGCTTAATACACCTACAGACAGAATTGAATAATTGAAATATTTTTACTGATAGGCTTATCGTCTCTTATGGCCATCCTTTGTTTCTTTACATAGAAAATTTTTTTTCATTAATCTTTTTAATTTTAAATATGTAAACAAGTGACTCCAAGGTAATGTGGTGAATTCTACAAAGCATACATGAAAATTCACTTTAATAATTTGCCAATACGCACTCCTTCAATAGCAAAGGTGTACTAACAAATTCCTGAGCCATATCTTGTTGTTGCAACAAAGACATAGAAATGGGGATCATATTTCCAGTTTTTCATTTTAAAAATAGTCCTTAAATGTATCCTGAAGAGTGAATGATTTTCAAAGCTCACCATAAAACTTAGATTAAGAAATAAGGATTACTCATCTCTCTGGTAAAGCAAAAACACTAAAACAAGTTCTGTATACTTGACAACCTATTGGCTGGGACCAAAATGCACCAATCATTCATCAAATAAAATAAATATTTTAAAATCTGTGTTGTCTTCACAGAATGCAGACTTCTAACTTAGTCACTAGGCAAGCTACTGTTTAATTATTTCCTTGCTCTACATATGTCTAAAAATAGGCCCCTATGTTTCAAGCAGGGTGGCAAGCAGAATGACCGATGTTTCTATTTCCTGGGGTTGTGGCCCAGCCTCTAGTTTGCTGTTTCCTTGCCAACAGGATGCAAGAGAGCATAAATTTACCACCAAACATGGATGCCAGGGAAACAGGGATGCCTTGCAGGCAATGCCTTAGTCCAAGTAGGAAATTTCATTCTTTGAGGGAATACAAAGAGGGTCAAGTGAAAAAGGTCAAAGGGTAGTACGGATATATGCAACTCTCAACTTAAGAGCGTTGAGATTTAATTTGCCCATCTATTCAGATAATTTAACAGAGCCCATCTAGCTCAACTTCTTCCAAGTTGAAAACATGGTATTTTCAAGTATGGGCCATCCAAAGACGGGCCAAGTGCTGGCACTAACTTACCATTGGAGTGAACTGAAGCAGGCCTCTCATATTGGTTTTTCTATCCATAAAATGAAAATACCCATCTCTTAGGACTGTTATTATAGGATTTAATAGATAATGTAAAACAATTAACAGTGTCTAAATTTGTAAGTACTCAAATATTTGCTGTAAGTATTACATCAACAAGCATTTGAATACTTACTGATCTTTTTTGCTAAATACTTTGGTGGATATAAAGATAAATCAGATCAGTTAGGAGCTTAGATTCTAAGACAGAAGACAAGAAAAGCATGAAGTTATAATCCCCACGAAAGCAAGGACTCAATAGGTCTTATTCACCTTATGTTCCAAGCATTCTGGTATGCAGAAGTTGTTCAACAAATATTTGTTATACATAAATATATAAATATAACTGACTCTTTTACTTAATAGAAAATGAAATGAATCTGAAAAGTGAACAGGAGAAAGACAAGAAAAAATGTAAGCAAGAATCAGGAACCTGAAGGCTCCAAAGAAAGAACTTAGATAGTTTCTCATCTATCAAAGGATGATAATAATTTTACTTGCCCTGCCCCTCTCATATAAAGCTCAAATAAGATTATATTTACCTGACAGCAGCAGGTGAAGGAGGAAGGTAAAAAGGATGGTGAATTACTCCCACAGAAAATTAATGATATCTACCAAGAGTCACTATGAGCTAGAGACTGTTCTAAACATTTCACCATGTTAACTAATTTTACCTTTGCCACAACTCTGTGAGATAGATATCATTACTCTTATCTTCACAGAGAAGAACATGCCCAAGGTCACACAGGTAGTAAGTCAGAGAAGGATTTAGTTCCTGGCAGAATAGCTCCAAAGCCTGCATTATTAAAGCAAAAAGTGCCTTGGCTCCCAACCCTGGCAGCCCCGGCCTCAGACTCTCCTCTGGATTTCTTTCTTGTCAGAAAACACTGGGTTTGGGTGTTTTGTTTGTTTGTTTGTTTTGTTTTTAAATCAAGACCTTCTGAACTCCATGCCTAGCTTCTGTCTGTCTCTTCCTAGCCACAGTCTTCAGCACTTTCTACCAGAAGCTTAATTTCATTATCTTGACCGCTTCCTGGGAGGAGGAAGAAGGGGAAGAGTGAGTTATAAATATCCCTTCCTAAGTGCTCCCCAAGTGGAACCACCTGCTGGGCCTGTGTGAGGTAGAAGGACACGCAGAACCTCCACTGTGGAGAGAGGTTTGTGTCCCATCATTCAACAGAGGTTTTAAAGATCTCCTGTGGGGCTCACTGCTGCAAAGAGGGGGAAAGTAAACATCCCATAATGAATGGTGTCATTACAGGGTTTTATCATCTACCTGCTTCATGATATGAGTTAAGAACTCAAAAGCAAGTGGTGGGCAGATAAAGCCTCCTGAGGAACTAGAGCTCTAGGCTTTCAGGCCCCCCAAACCACCCAGCGCTTTCTGAGGTCTTGAACCTCAGGCCCTTCCTAGGACTATCCTGTTTTCTTTCATCCTATCTTTGAGTGTGGGAACACTTTGTAAACTGGAAACAACAATTGTTCCTACGACCAAGTATCCTAGAGGAACGGCGTGGACGGGGGTCCAGCGTCCTATTAAACTGGACGATCAGAGACATGTTCTGCAGGTGTCCGGGAGCAGCCCCAACTACCTTGGAAAAGACAATCGACCCAAGGTCAGAGAGCAAATCGGCGATTGAACCTGGTGTCCCAGCGCCGTGGTCCGTGTTCTCCAACCCACGGCTAAGTGCGGCGCCGCGATGACCCAGCCCGCGCTTCTGAGATGCGACTCACCCGGGACCGACCACGCCGGAGGTCAACTCTGGGGCAGAACTGAGTTCGCAGAAAGCTGTTTGTGCTTTTGCCAAAGAGCAAGGGCGCCCTTCGAACACCCACACACCGTCCCGGGCGCAGTGCGCAGGCGCGCAGACCAACCAGAAGGAATTTTTATTTCTCCAATCCCGGGCCAGAGTCCGACGGGGCTGCCAGAGGAGTCCCTCTGACAGCACCTCCTACACAATGAGACGCCGGAGCTGCAAACCGTGCTCTGCAGGCGTTTTAATTGTGAATCCAGATGCTCTATCCCTTCGGTTCTCGGCACTGACCTTTCGCTTGAAAGTCAATTTGTCAGTCTGCTCCGTGTGTCTGAAGAAATCATCAAAGTCGCCCTGCCGAGGAGCTCCCTATAGGTTTTTCTGAATGTAGCTGCAACATAGCTACGTTACTGTGGTGGGGGGGGGGGCATGGGGGTGAAGAGGGGGTGGGGAGACAGCTTCCCTCCCCTTAGGACTGCTTGGGTGCATTCTGTTACTCAGGGGAGACTGTATCACCAGGGGGTGGACCCTGAGCACCTTTGGAGGGGGCAGGAGAAAGCAGAGGCAAGAAGCAGCCTCCTCCCACCCCACCCCCACACCCCCAGTCACTTGTCCAAGCAGGACCCAGTGAAATGAGGGCATAGGGAGACAGAGGTTGCAGAGCCCGGCACGTCTGATTTTCAAGAATCTGAAGTTCTTTTTATTTATTTATTTATTCATTTATTTATTTATTTTTCCAACATAGCCAAAGGCTCAAGTCTGGAAAGAAATGTTTTTTTGCACAGAGGACCAGCAAGATAGGTATTATCAGAGATACTGTGCATGTGAAAACCACTAGAGAGGCAAAAGGGGCTGACCCTAAACTAGGGAATGTTCACTAGAACTATGTTCTAGTTCATAGAGAGAACCAGACAGGGCCAGTCCCAATAGCACCCGTCTGCCAAGCCCAGGTACTGAGAGCTCCTGCCCTATTTCCTGTCCAGCCACAGAAGCACCCTACCTACAGAACTTGCTTTTCCAGCCACAGCGGCAACCTGCCTGCCACCACCCATACTCACCCACACCACCATCACCACCGCAACCAAAGTATAACTCTTTCTCAGTCCTACTGAATTCTGTTGAGCAACTAGTCAATCTAAGAAATATAGATTGTTGCTAAGTGTATGCACTGGAAAAGCAGCCTCTGTGAGATCAACAGGCAACATTATAGCTAATTCTGTCACTAGCTACCTGTGTGAGCTAGGAGTATATTCCTTAAAAACTTTGATTATTTACCAAAACCTTCTGGGATGCACTTGTTTTGTTTTGTCTTGCTTTAGTTTGCTCAAGTTAGAGAATTGTCCTGAGCAGCCCTCTTAGGCATGTTAATATAGGGAAGGCAACTAAGCATCTATTATCCTGGAATTAGTATTTGATAGGACATTTTGCTGTTTTTGTACCACTTGTTTGTTGTACAGAGTAGTGGAGAAGAGAGAGGAAGAGAAGATGAGCCGATTTACACTAGAAGCCCAGGACATTCTGGGAGGAAAGGAACCGGAAACCCACAGCTTGAACACCAGCATTTTCAGCCTGGAAGATGAGTTTGAGTAGCTGAAGATAATCCCAATAAAGATCTGGTAACAAAGAAGAACTAAAAGGCTTACAAAATAAAATATCCTGGAGGAAAAGGAGAGGCTAGGTTGTCCAGGAATGGCAGTGTGGTTCGCAGACCAAATGTGTCAAGACCATGGAGGGGAGGTGGGAAAATTTGCTTAAAAAGGGAATTCCTTTGCTTCTGGCCAAGACAAAGTAACTGGTACCATACAATTAACAACTTCACACAACCTCACACAATTAACAATTAACAACCATAGAACTATGGTTCTATGAACATATACGTTCTATAGAACCTCACACATGGTTCTATAGAATCTATATGGTTCTATAGAACCTCACACAATTAACAACCATAGAACTAGAAAAATATATGAGCAACTGTTGTCAGCCATTGGATCAGAGGAAAAGAAACACTTGTGATTCCTAAGGAAAACAAGAAGCTACACAACTATACGAGGCATCAGTTCACCATCTTAGTGCCTTGAGCTGTACTGACTTAGTATATATCAGAGTTCAGGATAGTGAAGCACCTGGAATCTTAAGGACAGGTAACCAGGGAGGAAGGAACTCTTCAAAAGCCCAGGTGAGGAAAACTGCAAGTTCTGGGCTGACAACTGGGCTCACCATGCACAGGACAAGACTAGCTGAGGGTATCCAGAGAGTTGCTGCTTGGAGTTTGTGACTAAAATAAATATATTATAGGAATGGGTGGTACTTGGGGATATTGGAGTTTAGGTACAGCCAGAGTGAAGAACATATCTGAGGTATCAGAAAGGCCAAGTCATAGGAGTCAGGACTATACTCTGGGAGAATTCCTAACCTGTATCTGCCCTAAAATTGCTTAAACAAGGCTCTGACAAAATTTTCAGGGGAGACAGAATTTGGAGATTGTTTCCCTCTACCTGCAAGTCGGGGTGGAGGTGGGAGACACTTCAGGATCTCCATAGCTCTCCCGTACTAGAGCAGAAAACAGTCTTTAGAAGTTTACTGTAAACAACTGGTCCTTGAACTTCCTACCGAAACAAAACGCAATACGTTTTAGAACCTCAACAATGTAGCATTCACAGAGTTGATCAGAAATAATCAAAATATGCAAAGGAAAAGGAAAACCGGACCCAAATCAAGGGAAAAGAAGCAATAAAAGAAAAAAAAAAAAAAGAAAAGAAAGAAAAACTTATCCTGAATCGGCCCAGATATTGGATATACCAAACTTTTAAATGATTATGAGAAAATATTATCAAGGAAATGAAGGAAAATATGTTCAAAGTATTGAAGGAAATATGACCTTAATGAATGAAGATATAGGGCATATCAACAAAGAAAAAGAACTAGAAAATGAAGAATCAAATAAAAATTATTAAACTGAAATAATAATTAAAAATTCAATAGATGAACAAAATGGGAAAAGATAGATTGGAAATGATAGAAGAACAGAGAAAAATAAAGCAATATAAGTATCTATGGGATAGTTAAAACTGTCTAATATTCATGTATTTGGAAACAACAGCAGCCAGAAAATAATGGAATGTCACCTTTAAGATAACCAAAGAGAAAACCCCACTATGAACACAGAATTGAATCACATCATCAATTAAAACATCCTTCAAAAAGGAGACTAAAACAACACAATCTTCAAATAATCAAAAGTTGATAGAACTTAACTACAAGAAAAGCCAAAGGATTTTCTTCAGGGTGAAGATTAATGATACCATATAGAAATGAGAACCCACAGGAAGAAATAGAGTGCTAGAAATAATAAATAGTGGTTTACTATAAAATGCTTCTTCAATTTTTTAAAAAATTGACTATTTAAAGCAAAACTAGTAACACCATAAGGTGAGGTTTAAAGCATGTATAGAAGTAAGATATAGTAAGATACAGCTAAAATTTCAAAAGCTGACAGCACCAAATTTTCTGGAGAAGGTAGAGCAAACAGGACCCTCTTATATTGCTGATGGAAGCATAAAATAGTACAACCTCTTTGAAAAGCTATTAGTCAACTTCTTGAAAGGTTAAAGATACATTGACTCTATGACCCAGAAACTACCCTTCTAGGAATTTGCTAAAGAGAAATGAAAATGTGTCCAAAAAGAAACAAACAAACAAACAAAAAAAGACATGACAGGAATGTTCAGAGAAGCTTTATTAATAATGGCAAAAATAAACAGAACAAAACAAAGCAAAAAAATAACCCAGATAACCATTGATGGTAAAATGGATAAATAGCTTGAGATGTAGTCATACAATGGATTATTATTTGGCAATAAAAAGAGTGAACTGCTAAACACTTTCCTAAGATATACAGATGGGCAATAGGTACATTTTAAAAAATGCTCAACATTACTAATTATCAGGGAAATGAAAAATCAAAACCACCATGAGATAAAACGCCACACCTTTTGGAAAAGCTATAATCAAACAAGAGATACCCACTTAAGCCTCCATGTTGCATCACCACTTCCTCATATCAGGGAGATCATATGATAGTTGTCTTTCTCTGCTTGACTTATTTCGCTAAGCATGATACGCTCTAGTTCCATCCATGTTGTTGCAAATGGCAAGATTTCATTTCTTTTGATGGCTGCATAGTATTCCATTGTGCCGGGGGGAGGGGGTTTGGGAGAAGGGGGTGGGATTATGGACATTGGGGAGGGTATGTGCTTTGGTGAGTGCTGTGAAGTGTGTAAACCTGGTGATTCACAGACCTGTACCCCTGGGGATAAAAATATATGTTTATAAAAAATAAAAAATTAAAAAAAAAAAAAACAAAAAAAAACCAAGAGATAACAAGTGTTGGTGAGAATGTGGAGAAAAAGGAACCCTTGTGCACTGTTGTTGGGAATGTAAATTGTGCAACCTTTATAGAAAACAGTATGGAGGTATCTCAAAAACTTATGGAGGGACCCCTGAGCGGCACCAAACATCGGACTCTTGGTTTTGGCTTATGTCAAGATCTCAAGGTCCTGTCAGCCTCTGCACTCAGCGCTGAGTCTACTTCAGAGTCTCTCTCCTTCTACCTACCCCACCCACTTATGCTTTCTCTCTCTCTCAAATAAATCTTTTAAAAAAATTTTACAGAGGAACTACCATAAAATTCAGCAATTCTACCTTTAGGTCTTCTTTGGAAAAAAATGAAAATACAAAGCCAAAAATATATATGCACCCCTATGTTCACTGCAGTATTATTTACAATAGCTAAGACATGGAACCAACCTAAGTGTTGATCAATAATGAATGGATACAGAAGATATGGTGTGTATATATTCCATTTTATATATACAGAATATTATTCAGCCATAAGAAAGAATTAAATCTTGCCATTTTGTGACAACATGAATGGACCTTGAGAACATTATGCTGAGTAAAAATAAGATAGACAAAGAAAAACACCATATGATCTCACTTATATGTGGATTCTAAAAACAATAATAAAACAGAGATCATAGATACAAAGAACACATTGGTGGTTGCTGGGGGTGAGGAGTGTGGGAAGTGGGAGAAGGGGGTCCAAAAGTATACACTTCCAGTTATAAAATAAATAAGTCATGGAATGTAATGCACAGTATGGTGATATAGTCAGTAACACTGTATTACATGTCTGAAAGTTGTTAATAGAATAAGTCTTAAAAGTTCTTATCACAAGAAAAAATACTTTATAACTACATATGGTGATAGATGTTGACTAAACTCATCATGATGATTATTTCACAATGTGTACAAATATTGAATCATTATGTTGTGCACCTGAAAATAATAAAATGTCAATTATATTTCAGTTTTTAGAAATGAGCTACTGATCCTATATAAGGGACTCTCCAAAGCATTATGCTGAGTAGAAGAAGCCAGCCACATGAGAGCCGGTACCATATGATTCCATTTAAATGAAATTCTAGGACAAATACATAACTAATTTATTTTGATTAAAACTGGAGTAGTGGTTTCCTGGGGGCAAGAATGGACTGAGAAGGGAAATTAGAAAAATTTCTGGGATGATGACAATATATTTTTATCTTAACAGAAGTGTTAGTTACAGGGCCATATGGACAGATTCACCTTAAAATCCATGATTTCACCACATGTAAAATTTACCTCAATTTAAAAAAAAATTGTACTCATCCATGTAAAAAAAATACGTAGGTTGGATAACCTGCATTTCATTCTTCAAATGTCTTTCTATCCTGAAGCCAAAGCCTGAATCCTTCCAATGTTCTCAAGGTCTTGTAAGTTCCACTTCCCCACTATGTCTACTTTTGCTCTATTGCTCACTCTGCAGGCACACTGGCCATTTCATAGTTTCTTGAACATGTGAACATGCTCCTGTCACACCCCATTGAACACAGGTTCTTTTTTATCCATTTACCATCTGTATCCCCCAAAATAAGTGTAAGACACTTTATTTGTTCATATACAACTCTCCAGTGAGAAAGGTAATACCCAGTGCATAATAGCTCCTCAAAAATTATTTGTTAAATGAAAAATTTACATGAATGCTTGATCATCTTTTTCTATTCAAAACATTTCGTGTTTCCCTTATTCTCAGTGGGCCCTTTCAGATCAAAATGTCGAAGCAAAATTGTATCACTCAGTGGACCTCTGTCTGTCTGAAACTATATATCAATGATTAAGACTCCCAAATCCCCTCTTTTTATTGGAGAAGAGTTTAAATGTGTCAGAGTAAGGAACACCAAGGAGATAAAACTTTTAATATCCCAAAGGGCTGTCTGGGAAGAAGAAGTTTGGAATATACTGCAATTAATTGCCAGATCCAGGAAGTAAATTTACAGTATAAAAAGGGAAAGCAAATTAGTATAATTTTAACCTGAGGAAAAAGGACATTACCTTGAATCAAGGTAGTCAGAACTCATCTAATCAATCCCCACAAAGACCTGGAATCAACTTCAAGGACAATTGCACTTGCTTCATAGTGATTTCCTCCTATTGTCTCCTAAACCAGTCCAGAGGAAAAACCATGGCATGCTCTCAGAGGGAAAGGTTCTTCTCAACTGAAAAAGGAAGTAGAGACAGATACAACATGGAAAGCTGGAGAGTAGCAAGCCTCTGGTGGAAAGAGGAGTCTTACACCAAGACAGTGACTGATCCCAACATGACCACAGAAGCCAACAGTGAGGTCATCCAAGTAGAATGAATGGTACCTTGAGCCATTGTATCATTGAACATATAATAAGAATTAACTCTGGCCATCTTAAGCAGGAAAATAATTTATTGGGAGGATATTGAAAACTCCCAAGCCAATATGAAGGCTGGAGAACCTGACTTAGAAAATGGAGGGAAGAAAGCCAGATACATAGCTGGGATGACAGCACTGGACCCAACAGGTGAAAATGTCACAGGCTCTCAGCAGCTGGTATTGCTTTTGTTCTCACCACATCCACACTAGACACTAGCCAGCCCCACCTCGGGACTCTCTCAACTCCCTGCAGGGACAGGCATAAATAGCTTCTTATCTGCCCCTTTGGTCTGTACATCCCCCGCTCAGGTTTCAAAGTCTTGCATGGGATCTTAAGTAGGATTGACCAAATCTAGGTCATACTGGACATACTGGTGTCAGGAACAGAGAGAGTAAATATCTGCCTCTTTTGTTTTTCCTAATGAAAAATGGGGTCCTGTCAGCACACCTATTGGGTACTGGACCAGCAGAGCCCAGAGACAGAATGCAGAAATTTGATAGTGGGTTGTTCAGTGAAATTATGAGTGGTATCCCATGATTCTTCCCTCCAAACTCCTGAGTTTATGTGTTTTAGGACAGGGAGAAAGAATGCCATTTATTTATCATTAGTTCAAAGTAAACGCTTCATCCTGAGGGACAGCATCATAAATTCGCAAGGCATTGTCTACCAGCTGGTAGCTAGCTGCTATCACATCTGAGTCTTCAAGAGATAATTCTCTCTTTCTGTAAGGTCCATTGCTTCTGGATAGTAGGACACATGGCTAGACCAGTGAATTCAATAGTCATCAGCCCATTCCTTTATTTCTTTCTCTGTAAAGTGAGTTTCTTGGAGCAATCTATTCACAATTTAAATCTTTACTATAGGTCAGTTTGTTTAAATTATTTCAAAAGTTTATTTGAATGACATTGTCATATATTAGGAGGAGTCATCTTAACTCTTTTAAGGAGATTTGGAAATCAAATATCAAGAAAATCACAATGAATATAAAGTTTAAAAATCTAGAGTAGAGATTCTATTATGGAGTTTAAGAATTTAAGTAAGTTCCTCTGAAGGGAGTACTAGTAGAAGCACAGTGGGGCAGTGAAAACCTAAAAATAAAATAACTGTCTGTTTCTGTGGGTAATTTCTTCTCCTACCACAATAGAAGGGTCCAATATCAATAGTTTCTGGCCCTCCTGGGAACAGTGCCATCGTAGTGCTCAGGACTGGTTGCTACTCTGGCCAGTAGAGGACTCAGATCAGGTACAGCCAGGTCACAATGATGAGAAGAAGTCCTTGTCATTAAGGTTCATGTCATTAGGTTCATTCCTGCCACCATAGCTATTTTGTTAACGAGTTCATTGATCAAGTAACACAACTGATGATCACCTTTAATAAAAGTCATTTTCTCCTCATGATTATTTTAAAATGTCTTCACAGTGGAAATGCTTTGGTGAGCATGCCGATTAGGTACAAATATTTTCATACTCTGGGTTTATTCTAAGTTTATCCAACTTCTTCCCTAAAGTTCTTCATCTCCAACTCTCCAATATTTTTTCCGTCTAATCCTCTGATTATCTGACCAAATCATCAGCTACTGTCCAAAAACTGCCATAGGCAGTTTCTCTTGGTTCACTAGGTGTGCCAGTCAACATCTACCCCCAAGGGAATTTTTATTCTCCGCTGTGCTTTGGGACCACCCTTGAGTGGAGTTCATGAACCACAGCAATCTATAGTCAAGAAAATTGGACCACTGCCATTTGCTAGAGAGGAGAATTTGGCCACAGGAAGAACACTGAATCTCTCCAGGATGCTGAAGGGAGTTTGGATCAGGAGAGAACCTGGGTGGGACATGGACCTGGGAGTCTTACAATTGCATTTGAAGGAACCGTGGAGCAAGGCTTAGGGAGCTATGCCTCATATTCCCTTTGGTTCTACCCTGCCTTCTGGTGTCACTAGAAAACCCCACCAAACTACTCAATGCACTTGGGAGGTGCACTCACCAGTCTTGAGCTCACATCTACACTCCAACACAAACAGAGGCTGCCAAAACACATCCTGCTTCTGTGGTGGGCAGAAATCTGGAGAAATTTGGTGGGGTGGGGGCAGGGAGTGAAGCTTTGGAAATGGGTTTATTTCTGAGAACTTGAATTTCTAAAACTTCCCCCACTAACCACACTTTCTTGGAGTTCAAGATCAGAGACAGACTACCCTGGTGGCCTTTTAACCCTAATTAACCCACAAGCCCATTTGGTGTCCCCACCTCTTTTAACTATGTGATAGAGCTTATGAAAAGATGTGGCCTCCAGTCTGTCAAATACTGCACATTCCACAGTTCTTGCTCAGGCCACTTCCTTCCCTATGGAGCTGCTGCCTGCCTTTTCCAAAGCTGATATTAATATCACAGACCATTATAATATAGTTATTTTCATGGAAGGCAGAGAGGAAGTCACGTGGCATTAATTGGTCCCATGGGATCCTGAAAGTCTCCATTTAGCATGTTGTTTTTACTCACATAAGCAGCAATGAAGTGGAAACAGTGAGGAAGTTGCTATGATTGTATTAAATGAGTATTTTTTTCTGGGGCTTGTTTGGTTAATGAGTCATTATTCCGTTTTTAATTGTATGAACATATGTAGTAGCTAGGTCAAAGGTACATGTGCATTTTCTAAATGCACACACACACACACACACACACACACACACACACACATCTAGGCCACTGTCTGTTTGCTTTTATTTTAACTCTGCTGTGATATCAGCTTATTGAAAGGCTGGAACACAGAGAAATGAACCAAAGTATATGAGTTTTTATAGTTTGGAAGGAAAAGAATTTAAAAAACTCCTGAGCACAAAAAGATCTATTTTATCCTTTTCAAGTTACTGAACCAGGAGGGTTTCATATCAAAATATTGATATCACCGGAATCTATTACTTTGTGTCTGTATCATAAATTTGGCTTTTTTAAAAGCCTATCATGCATATCATCCTTTTTGGTCTTTATAATGGGCCTGTGTGGTATGTAGAGCCAGAATTATTATTCCATTTCCCAAACTAGAACTGATGTCCCAGAGGCATAGTTGCTTTTTAAAGGTCATGTAGCTAATAGGTGATGGCCTGAAACCCCAAGAAATAAGTTGGGGCTCTAAGGAAATTTGGGAGTGGCTTAGAGCCTTTGATGGGTTAAATGGTGGGCATGGCAGGTATGGGAGCGTGAGCCTGAGCTGTCCCTAAGTTCTGGAAGACCTCTTTTCCTCTCCAGGTAACCGCACACTTTAACTTCGTGTTCTTGAGCTATCTCCACTCACTGCGGTGATGAAATTTTATTTCTCAGTTTAAAAAGTCACGTGGAGGTGAACATGAAAACAAGCAGATGATGAGAAGCTCTCTTGAAACATTCTCTGTTTGAAGGCACTGATACTAGAATAATTTGTGGGTTCCTTGGACATGGAAAATAATTATTTTGACAAAGATGTGCCAGGAAAACACCTAGTCTATCTCTCTCAATAGGGCAGAGTTCATGGATTGGGAACTCTACATTTCCTGAAGATTCTGAAACAAGAAAAATAAGATCCTGTTAAGAAAACTTCTGACTTTTCTCAGTCAAGAAGAGCTTTATGTGATTCACCCTGAAGGTTAGATGTTACTGTGGACAGACTTTCATCTTTCTTTGTGCGATGCTAATGACATTTTCTTCTCAGAGTCAACAGGTCATCAGTCCTGTAGTAAACAAGTGCACTTCACTTAATTCAGTTAGATCAAGGTACAAAGAAGCTGTTGGGTTTACACAAGATAAGCTAGCCTTATCTAAGAACAATCCACAAATAGATGAAAACTGCTCTCCAGGAGACAGATGTGATGCCTCCTCATGGGACTCGGTCCCCCAGTCTTCACACAAACACTCACATGCATTCCCACCAGAAGACAGGCCAGAGGAAGCATGGCTCCATGAGAGTCATCGCCATTACCAAAAAGCATGACTAAAAGGGCCTCTCCTACAGGCAATCTTGGGCCACTTCATCTTTACCGAGGAGAGCACTTCACTGTATTGAGGAAGTCCAGAACCTCCAGTGGGACTGCTTGAGATGAAGCTATCCACAAGCCATGGGGAATGCAGCACAGCTCACTAATCCAGCTTATGAATGGACTCAGGCCTTTGATTCTCCTCCACCACCTCCTCCCTCCTTCTCATTTAATTGCTCATAAAAGCTCTATGAGGTCAGTTGGAACAGTAAGTGAAAAATGAGATCATATGGTCTATTTAGCTTCTTTTGAGTCATTCTAGTTAAACTGCGTTAGGAGGAGAAGGTTGAATCTTTTGGCAGGTTTGAGGTTAGGGAGTCTTCTGTGGATTTTGATGGCCCATAGTCTCCATCTCCAAACCTAAATGAGAGTCACAGAAGCAGAGAATGAGGAGCTATAGAGATGGAGTTGAATTATTTTTCAGTTCCTCAGATTTTACAGACATAGAAACAGATGCCTAGAGAGCTTAAGAGTCTTGGCTGATGTCATGGAACTCATTATAAGTGTTAGAATAAAGGACACAAGTAATTTAATATTTGATAACTAGCATTGATTGTATTGGAGGCATATGTGTTTATTGAATATACATTCAATATATTTTTATGAAGCATATATATTCAATAAAGGTTTCATCTTTGGCTCAGTTTTTAAATAACAGTTGTTTTCCATCACGGAACTGCAAGGACAATTTTTATAAGTCATCTGTTAATAATGTTTTGTTCCAGGAGCACACTATCCATCAGGCAATCATAAACCCTGCTCTAGGGTGGCATGCCTTTTGTTTTACAGAAGGGAAAGGAGAGAGATGTATCTGATGGCTATGGTGTTAAAATGCCTTGGAGCCATTAGCCAACCTGCTACTGTTTCTGCAGTGAGATCTTTAAAAACTGTCCAAAGTGAAAATTCTTACATGTAGAAGGTAGGTAGGGCCGGGGCAAGGAGCGTTAGAATAATGCAACCCTTCCATCCCCCCTGTTCTTGTCACTATGCAAACACTCCCCTCTTAAAACCCAAGATCTGATTTTCAGTCTTGCAGAATCTTGAAAACGGAGATATTCTCCGTTGACCCCGGAGAGGTAACAGGGCTTGGCATTAGGAAAGATGAAATTCTAGTTACACTTGGGACAGCTTTCATTTCAATTTATAATCAAACTCTGATTCAAGGTCCTAGACACTCAGCAGAAGACTCAGTTCAAGAGCAGAAAGGCCTCTAGGGAACAGAGTGGGCACAGGAAGTGACTCTAAACACAGGAGAGGCAAGAAAAATTTAACAAGAGCAAAAAATAACAGCCTCCAGCAAATAAGCCAGGCTCTCCTCAACCCTTGGAAAAATCAAGAAAGGGATATTAACAGGACTATGGATTGAAGAAGAGCCAAATAAACAATCCATAATGATAGCTTGCCCTATAGATTCACAAAAAGTAACCACTGGAGAAAATGACAGGACCAGTGTAATTCCAGAGGAAACTGAAGTAGCAAACATACCTTTCAGTTTCTGTTATGGCATGGAAAAATACGTTCTGGCAACATTGAATGGTCTCAGAAATCTCACTGGCCAGATTCATTATTCTCATTTAAATGTTGATATGTGTGACACACAACATTTTCTGTTAATTCAGCCTTTTAACATAACTTTGTGGGAAGAGTGCTTGTCTGGTATTTCAGACATTCCTAAGATTCAAGGGAAGAAGATTCTACAACCCAGCAAATTTCTAAGAAACTAATTACCTAGAAGAATTCACTGAACGGTGCTCACTTGGCCAGGGTGCTGCACTCTTTCAGAGCAGGAGAGAAACTTCTGAATGGTCTTCTGTTACGTTTTGTTTTGCCTTCTCCTCACCCCACTTTGCTTTGTGGCAAACTGTGGAAGGTGGATAGGAAAGCCAGCAAGTGTGGAGGAACATCAAATAGAGGGTGAAGGTGCAGGGGAGAGGGCAAATTGCAGGGTGTGGGGCAATGGGTCTGTGAGAGGTGGGTCACAGCCTCTTGGGAAGCCAGGGCTCTTGCGCATTCACTCAGTTTATCACATCCAGGAAAAATGCTCTGAAGAAAGAGCAAGTAACGGTTCCAGTTTCCTTCAGTCTTAATATAGAAGGCCCCCGAAGGTCCAAAACAATTTTAGAAAGAGAGCTGCAGGGTGGGGAGGAAAAAGTATTGTGCACCCCTGAGGAAATGGAGGGGAGGACAAACAATATTGTTTTAATGTGACTGCTACAATCTTTGTGGGCTCTCAGCTCCGACCAACAGCATCCTTCTGACCCTGAGACATTTATTGTTAAATTTTCTAAAGGAAAAAAAAAAAAACTGCTTTGGGCAGAACTCTCTGGGCTTTTCTATTTTACAACAGACTATTTAAGGCGAAGCTATGAGCACTTTGACGCATTTATATCATTTAGAGGAATGAATAAACGAAATCACAAGTCTCACTTCCCTGCTCCCAGAGTCTATATATAATTAAAGTGATTGAAGAAAGCTGATCTGACTTGACTTGATAGAAAAGGAATTTTTTTTTCTTAATGCTCAGAAAAGCATAATTCTGGAAAAGTCAAAAAAAAAAAATAAACCTCAGATAGAGTTTTCCTTCCATTCATAGTTCAAACATCTTTCTTTTTTTTTTATATGATTTTTGAGGATGACCCAAATCTCAGGTGAAATGAAGCATTGTCATTACATGTGCACAGTATGTTTATTAACTTTAGATCCAAATGGACCCCCACTCTCTTCTCCTGCTGGATGGGGGCCCAGCCTAGCATGCCTGCCAAGGAATATGGATATGTGTATTTAATAACTACTTTTAAATAGTTACTCTATGATGTTTAACCACCAACAGAGGTAGAAATACTTGTTAGTTATCAATTGTTATCTGACATATTATCCCCCAAACTTAACAGTGTAGTGGAACAAACATTCGCTGTCTCATAATTAGTGCGCGTTAGGAATCTGGGCTTGGTTTAGCTGGGTGTACTGTGGTTCAGGGTCTCTCCCAAAGCTGCAGAGATAGTGTCAGCGGGGACCACAGTCACTTCAACCATTGACAGAGAGGGGATCTGCTTCTAAGCTCACTTTTGAGGATGTTGGCAGGCGCTCACTGGTTGTTGACCAGAGTTGTCAATTCTTTGCCATGTGGGTCTCTCCATAGGAATGCACACAATATGGCGGCATACTTTCCCTAGCATGAGAGGTACTAAAAAGAGAGAGCGTATGACAGGGCACCTGAGACAGAAGCCGTGGTCTCCTTATAACCTAAGCTTCGTGTCATTCCAAGGCTTCTGTCATATTCCATTCCTTAGAAGTAAGTCAGTACATTCAGTCCACACTGAAAGGGAGAAAATTGCACAAAGGCAGGAGGTAGGAATCATTGAGAGACCTCTTAGAGGCTGCCTACCACATGGCATATGACCCAGTCCAGTAGCCTGAAACATCAGAGCTTCAGAGAATTAACATCTAAAACCAGGTAACTTCTATTAACACAGAAAAAAATTCCAGCTGCACTGAATTTAGGGTGATTTATATACAGGTAACTTGTAAGGGCCATAATCTGAATGGTCTGCCAAATATTGGAAACAAAGTATGACAAATTCCCTGTTATCATCACTATCAAATTAAGAGACTAAAGAGAAATAGCGGATTCATTCTGATGCATTGGTCATGCTACATTGGTTATGGTTACACTTCAGTCATTTGGTGAATGCAGCAACTTGACATATGAACTGCCTTTGAGGGAAATTTAGTTTAGAAGCCTCAAAACTTCATCTCAGAACAATTTATCACTGAACCTACACAGTATATATGTAATGAATCCTACCTCAAGTTAGGGGTGTGTGTGTGTGTGTGTGTGTGTGTGTGCATAAGAAAAATATAAAAAGGTTAACCATGTTCTGTATACGAGTTTGAAGATCTTTTCACTATATTGAAGCCAAAGGCTCCATATTATGATAAAAGCTTGTTGACCACAATTCAGAAATTGTGGATCTTGGCCATGTCCTTCTGCATTAATGGACACTGTAAAAACCAAATGGAATTTAGAAGTAGCTAAAATATTATTTTTTAAGAAGAAAGAAAAATAAACAACTACAAAGAACTTCCTAGCCTATCAGAATATTTTTTCCTCATCTATGAAGGAAATTTACTCTCTCTGACTTGATTTTCGACTTAGAGTTTGTGACTCAGAATTCAAGTTCTGATTCTCCAGAACATTTTAGGACAAGGCTAGCACAAGTAAAATAAAATTTCCTATAACTAAAAGGATATTGCATACACATACAATAAAGTGTAATGGGTTTGGGCTTCATTGTGTTACCTCCGAGAAGCCCAAGTTTACAAGACCATTTAGCCAAAGTGACAACTGGTTACCTGTCCTAAGTACCAACCATTTTCTCTAATCTGCACACACACATTTTGCTTAACCAGGAGACTTGCTGTCTCTACTTCCGTAAGCGTGACACGATTACAACTCTGAGAAGGCTTTTGTTCTCCAGTAGTTGGAATCCTTAAAATTATGTGAAATTGCACAGTTATGAAAATTTGGGGGAATATTAGAGCATTTTGGCTCCTTTCCCCTGATCCAGAAGGTACTGTGTGTTCTTTGGATCCCAGACAACTTTTTGGGCAGTTCCAGATAAGGTATCCAATAACTTCACTCCATGTCCCCGTTTTTCTTGCCCTCATTCCAGAAAAAGTTGGATAGTTGCCTCCCAAATAATTTTATTTTAAAACCAACCCCGTTGGTTTTCACTGACCTCCAAAACACACTCCCTAATTAAGTGCAAATGGGAAACTGACTTGGAGCAGGTTGTCTCTGATTTGGGGCTTGGGAGAAGCATTAAAGTTTATGAACTCGATACGCAAGCTCCATCTGCCAAACGAGGAATTTCTTATTTCATTTAGTAACTGCACTGAGATTATATAATGCTTCTCAGAAAGTTCTGAATGCTGAAGATGCGTAAACCATCTGTCTGTGTTGAAAAGTCAAAAAATACACTACTCCCACTATGTGTCTCTGGGCATAACTCATTATTTGCCCAGAGAAATTCCATCGTAGAGCTGTTAAAAAAAAAAAAGAGTTTCTACATAACCATAAAATTTTACAGCACTAAAGAGGCAATGATTACATTCATGCCCTCGCATCCTTTTATATGAGGCTAAGGTTGTTCAGCTTTAATATTTAAAGAAATCTGAAGACCTGGCAGAGAGAAGTGAGAGAAAGGAAGTAAGAAGAAAGACAAATTGTGTTTCGCCTGAGCCAGCTCCTCTTTCCCTCCCCAGCCAGCAGGGGGCAGTAGTAACAGAGGAAGCGATGCTCGCTTTCCTCTGAAGGGTGAAGGTATGTAAACAAGAACAGAGGGTGGCAGTTGCAGGAGCTTTGTCTGCTCTCCAGTGGCCTCCTGCTGGCAGGGGTAAGTGTCAGGTGTAGTCCTGAATTTCAGTTCCCTCACGTACTCGCTTAAGTTATAACAAATTTTTTTCATGATAATAATAGTAACTAATGCTTTGAGATGGTACCGTGAGCCAGGCACTGCTCGAAGCATGTACACGTGTTATTTTATCCCATCCTTCAGCAAAGTAGGATGCAGTAGGTTCTGATATTTATTTGTGTTTAGCAAAGAAGGAAACCAAGGCTTCCGAGATTCAGTAACTTGCTCAAGGTTACATAGTTACAACTCTAACAGCAAACTAGGAAGGAGAAGGAAAGCTCCTCTCTAGCCTGGACATCAATACTCACCCTTAATGGATTTGGGTTTGTTCACCTTTGTTTCTTTCCTCATTTTCTTCATGTTTTCACCTGACAAATCAGATGCAAGTATTTTTAAGTTGTTTTGTTATTACCCAACCTGTAATTCATGGAATACACAATTGTCAATGAATCTGAACATGTCTGTGTTGCCAATAAGAGCAAAACAGGACTGTTTTCCCCAGATTACCAGATTGGCTGACAACAGTGATATCTCTGCGTCATAATTAGGTATTCTGCCATCTCTGCTTCTTTCAATAGCATAGCCACAAATTGGATGTAGGCCATTGGTTGTTCTGACCCTCGGTAGTTGTCTTGGCAAAATGGAATATAGTTAACAGCCGATCGTTTATCATCAAACAGACGGAATTCTCCTCCTAGCTCTGCACTTCCCTCTCTGAGCCTCAGAGCCCTCCTCTGTAAAATGATTGTGCTCGGAATAGAGAACCCATTCAATTGTCACGAGGGTTAAACAAGCCGATGCAGATAAAATATTTAGCCGGGCTCTGGCACTTAGGAAGTACTCCGTGGCCATTATTATTCTGACACAATTGTCAAACGTGGTGGGGAAAAAAGTAGGAGAACTCAAACAAATCTCCAGATGTTTTGCTTCTGGGTGCCAAACGTCCAGATGTTTGAGAAAGTTCAGATAATTCATTGTCATTGCTGTTCACTGGTCTCGTTGGCACAATGTGATCACAGATTATGTTCAAGGGCAAAAATGGGGGTTAATGGTCTCCCCATTCGTGTGCAGTTATCCTTTGTTATGAACTAAAAATATGAAGGTATAAAGGCTCTCCCTTTCCATGTCTGCCAAAAAGATTATCGACAGTCAAAAGGAAACTTTTTTTTTACAGGCACTTAAATTCCTTTTAAAACATTAAGCTTTAAAAAAGTACTTATTTGTTTCTTCTACGTATCTTCTTTTCAGCTTCCAAATGTGTCACAATAGTCTAAATACAATACAATATTATTTTCTTTGTTCTTCTTTATTCCTAAAACAGCTCAGCAGTGAAAATAACGTTCCAAGATTTACTGGCTTTTCTTAGTTTAGGCTTTGTTGTTGTTGGTACACATACATGCTATTTTAAATAGCCAGCTCCCACCTCAAATATCCGTAACTTTTATAAACTATAAATTCCTGTAATGATAGAGCTTCTTCAAATTCTGCCTCATTAAATAAAATCTGACACATAAAAATAGAAACTCACAGAGTAGAAAGGAATTATTTGTATGGTGGGAAAATTGGCCAAAGGGAAAAATTATACAAATATTTCTCTAATAATTCTAAAAATATGGCATAATTTCACACACTGAAGTTTCCTCAAACAATTCTGTGTTTTGGCCCCATTTCTGTTTTCCTCAATCTTATTTACTCCACATAGTTTTATAATTTTCAGAGCTTACATTAACTTCACAAATTTTTTCACGTTCAAATGAGACAAATTTATTTCTTTTTAAAATTATGTCTTGCAGTATAAGAAAAATAAAATATAGAATTGTACTAAAGTCTATCCCAAATCCTCGATGCTATAAGTAATCAAAGGGAGGTAGGTGTATAGTTTTGAAATGAAGATTTTAAAATATTGTTTCCTGTAAAAATGATGAAGTACCCAGTTCCTATGAGCTTTGTCTTTCTAAAGTTAGAATCCACTCCTGTTTCTGCTTTTTAACTTCTAAGAAGGACTTTTCTAGACAAACCACCCGATAAACCACTGTGTTAATCCCAAAGTCAAGCAATGAACTGAACAGCATCGTAGACTAGAAGGCAGCACTGTAGATCCCCAGATAACCATCCTTAGGAGACTGGCATAACCTGGAACCAAAGTGTTCACTTCAAATATCCTTCAAAATCAAGTTGTTGTTGATTTGCTTGATCAAAACCAGACAGAAAGACCTATCCAGTCTAGGTCAGTCTAGAAAACAGGGCAAGGTGGCAAATAAATGCAGTATTAATCATAAAGAACGTGCTGAAGGAACGCTCCTGATTCTCCTACACCCCATCTGAGTAGTCTGGAGGACTATCTGTGATCTTGCTGAACCAAGTCATCAACTGAGTGGCAAGCATCTAGCGCATAATAGGTGCTCAATAAAAGTCTGGTGAATTAACAAACTGTGTCCCACCCTGTCATTTTTTTCTCTGAATGGCCACAATAATGTATGTGAAGTACCCAGCCAATCATCTACTGAGTCACGTAGCTGTCTCCAGGCTTTTAGTCTAAGACTTGCAAATTCTCTCTCACATCTCGATTCTTTCTCTCTGTTGAGAAGACGAGCAGAGAGATACGGGGATCATGGGGAGGGCTTTCCAGCTCACTGTGGTGGTGAGAACCACGCCAGTCCCTCTCTGGCTCCTCTCTGGGAGGCTTCCTCCCAGGCTGATCGAACAATAATTCCCCTGAAGAGTTCAAAAAAAATCGGTGCCATTTCTGAACTGCTGGAATCTAAATCATCCGAAATGACCCACAGAGAAATGACCAAAAAAAGCGATTCTATATTTCAAGACAACCGATACCAAAACCTGAATACTTTTATGATATAAGGAAGAATAATCATAGCCCTTAAGACAGTTTACTACAACGAGAAAGGCAGTACGTTTTCTGTAAGACTAATAATCCTAATTTCATTGCAATTAGGCCACCTGTCACAAAAGGAAATTTCCCCAATTACCCAGCAACACTATGTAGGATGATCTTTTAAGTATAGGGCAGGCAGAGAAAACAAACAAAAACAAAAACAACCCTCCCCAACCAACCAAGCTAGCAAACAGGAAGACCCTCTGGTGGATATAATAGCCCCTACCACTTCTTTTGTAGCAAATACGTTCTCAGAGCTTGATAAGTCTTATCTCTGATGTCTGCATAAGCCTTGTTCTAAGATCTTGAGTCACTGTTGAATCATTATTCAACTAGAAAAACAGGAGGAAGAGACACTTACCCTTTGCAAATGGTAAAACACAGCATATGTATCTTCAACTCCTTTGAACTGCCAGGCCACAGGAAGGGGAAAGAGAGGTGGCTGGTTTATGCACATAACCCACCTGCTCTTTAACTGGTATCAGCACCGCCTACACTATCAACCAGGTTTAAACAGGACTGGAGGCAGGAGATTCAGCAAGGAATCTTGGTTCCACAGCCTCAAGCAAATCCTTCAACTTGTCTGGGTCTCCACTCTCCCACACAGGAAAACAAGAGCTGGGTCGTAGGCAAACAGGATTCCCTCTCAAACCCTTGTCTTCTATAACCACGCTCTGTGGCTGGGAGATCCAGTGTGGAGATGCAGATGAAGTCGGTGTGATATCCCAAGTCCATTCCTCCTAGGACAATTCACAGGAATACACATCGACTCCATGTTATTCAAAGAAAGTTCAGGCGTCCACCTGTGTCTTTAGCGCTCTGCTAACAAATACGCAAGCCCCAGGGAGGCAGGAAGTATCTTCCTGGTGCGTTAACTCTTCCTGAAAAAGTTTGAGGGAAACCATTCTTTAATGTGAAGACAAAGAATTTACAGGGTAAAATTTAAAATTCTCACAGACATGAGGAAGCAGAAGGCAGTAAAGCTGTTTGTCGCTAGGGGTGTGGCTTCCTTCTATACCCCTCATATCCTCTATAAAAGGAATTCTTTGGTGATAAGATATGTCAGGGTTGTTGGTGGTAGTATTTGGAGGCTAGGTACACTATTGCTTAGCTTTCTTTCTGAGTCCCTGGCGGTCTTCAAGTGGGAATTTTGTTTTAGGACAGTCGAGAACCCTAGGATAGAACAGCCATCTACCAAGGCCTAGTGCTATTATTAGGGTAGGCCCATAAAAACTGGAAGAGCCCAGGGGCACCTGGATGGCTTAGTTGGTTATGCAGCGACTCTTGGTTTTACCTCAGGTCCTGATCTCAGGGTCAAGAGATAAAGCCCTAAGTTGAATTCCACACTGGGCGTGGAGCCTACTAAAGATTCTCTCTCCCTCTAACCCCCCAATCTCCAACCCCTGCCCCACCTCCATCCCCCACCACCATTCCTGTACTCTGCCTCCAGAAAAAAAGTGGAAGAGCCCATCAAGACAGACTTCTTGATTTTGCTAAAGGCGGGTCCTGGGATGTTTTGCTTGGAAACGCCATTCCCTAAGGCTCTTGTCTAAATCTTGATTGATCCTGAGTTGTTTTTTAAATGAATTTGGTTATTCCTGAGATCCAAAGTTGGTATTTTACGAAACCATGGAAACCATCTCCTATAACTGAATCAGTAGCTTTACTGATGATTTGCAAGCTCACGCAGTCATCTTTTTTCCATTCCCTCCTCACCATGCGAGGCAAGCAGATCCTATAGCACCCAATTGCCACATCAAACTCTCTTAAGATCTCAGGCCTGTTTCCTTGTGTGGTAGGAATGGGAGATGGTTAAAATGCTGCTGAATCGTATAAAAGGGAAAGAAGTTTGTATTCTGCTGGTCACCTCTAGAAACCTCCCAGTGGGAGGAGAGGGAAAGAGGAACGGGTAAAATGGGATAGGGGAGGGGACTGGGCTACAAGCAGGCAAGGCTATATAACCTCATCCACCCAAACACACTCATTCCCAGGGTTCCAGTCCTCTAGGGACGTGTGCAAGCTTTGGCCAGTCATTATGGGTCTATAGCCCTTACCCATTTTCCAAATCCACAACTTTTCTTATTACTCATTTGATGGCAATACTTAACCTCATCTAAACTCATCCAGTAGTGAAACCCGATCCAAACTGATGTTAAGCGATTTATAGTCTTTATATTGGTAAGACCTGCTGAGAACACTAATTGATGCCATTATAGAAATACCCACGTATTTGATGACAGGTTGCATCAAACTCCACCGAGGGTTTTAATGCAATATACCTTATAGGGAGCCATGTTAGCTTTCTAAGACCTCCCCAATTTTGAATTCTAAAATTCATCTGGCCCAGAGGTTTTGTATAAGAGGCAGTGAGTCTTTAGTATCCCAGCCACCACCTGCAGTTGTGCAAAGAGACTAACCTTAATTCCTCACAATACAATTTAATGTTAGGATGTCATGCAAAGGGCAGGAGACAGAGCCATGAGCTGGAAGAAGTGAGTGCTCGGAAACTAGTGTCCACCATCAATCTCAGTCTCTCCTTGCAGCCAAAGCAGCCTGGAAAATCAACTTTAGATCCCAGCATATCCACCAACCTTTACCTAACAACCAAGACCTACGATAATCCAGTGGACTTCTTTTTTTTCTTACTTCATCAGTGAAAGAAACGTAGTTCCAAAAACCTTTTTGTGATCAGTCATTCAGCTCCTTGGTCCCTTGATTCTAATAATAAAATAATGATAATTTAGCAGGTACCACCCGACACTGTTCTAAGTGTTATTCGTATATTAGCCATCTCAGCCTCATCGCCATCATATGTAACAGGTTATATAGATTAAGGAATCTAGGCCACATTGAGATTAAGTCACATGCCCAGTTACCCAGCCTTAGATGTGCCCCCAAGTAGTCTCACGTGCTTACACACTTTGCCTGCTTCCTCTTGGCATAGCCACTCTCAGGTTTTTAATTAACGAAGAATCCAGGTTACCTTTAGCCAATGATGAGCTGGTAAATATCTAATAAATGTCTCTCTCACATAATTTACAAATAATGGTAATATATAGAATATGCTGTGTTGTCATTTCTTTATAAACAATCGAATGTCACAGAAAGCTTTCAGTGATTTTTGCTAAACTATTTTATCCATAGCCAACCTCTGGCTTCAACTGACCAACCAGTATCTTCTTACATGAGTGACGGTTAAATTTTCCTTTATGTTATTAACAAGTTAATGAGTAAAAGGAAAGTGAAAAACATACCCTCATTTGTCAGTTCCTTGAGTGACTGCTTTGCTGACCCAGATCACAGTTTTCCAATCCTGGAATGACTGTATCAATCTTTTGTGCCAATTATACTGTAATGGTTAAGATATTATGCACTCTTTAATATGAATTTATTTAATTTTGACTTCATATATATTATTAACATTTTCTCCATCACTTTCCTAAACTAGACAGTCAACCAATGAATCAGTTCCTCATCTGCATCATTTATCTGTTTCCATGGTTCCTGTAAATACTCAGGCTTCCACCATGATGTCACCAAATGCACAGTCAGAAGGAAATGTGCAACAGCACACCATTCGATGGTATTTCCACCATGAAGTCACAAGAGAATAAATCATCTCCAGAGTGTCCTTAATAGCGAAATGTGGTAAAACAATTAGAAAGTAAAGAGTTTTGATTATTTTTTAGTTTGTTTTACATATAATTTATTCTAGGGTAACTTTTACAACTTAAATTTCAATAATGGTGGTGTTTAATAACTGGTTCACAGAACTACTGAAAATTTAACAACAGGTTGTCATGAATTGGTCTGCTCTGGGTCTGGCATAATTCTCCCTCTGATCTCTGGACACTTGGCTGGACCTGCCCCACTGGATATTCCCAGAAGCCACTGGACTCAAAACAGCCTTTATTCCAACTTACTTCCCAAGTGACCACTTCATTCTTTCTTCTGGTACCAAGACCTTCCTCTGTCATTGTTTCTTTCTTTATTCATTATCAAAGCCTCTCTAAGAGGCTGTCCTAATCTTCTCAGCATTTGAAATCTTATCATTTAAAATAAAATTCTTTGAGGGTCAGTAGAGGTTTCCAAATAATCCTCTTGCTAGCATGCCTGGATGTCAGTAAGTTTGGTTCTCTGCTTACATCTATGTCCGGTATGTAAAAATACATAAATGGACTCAACAATCAACCTGCTTCATTCAAATTTGTTCATTGCTAGAAGGGCGCCACTCACTTGGTAAAGAGGGTTACTTGGACTATAGTCCGGGCAAAGCTGCTTTCTTGCAGTAACTTGAAAGCTGACATCCTTAGCGAGGCCCCTCTACCACCCACTCTGAGTCATACGATGTCACTAGAGTCAGCTTACTTTCTAATTCAGTGTCCCCTGACACTCTCACCCTTGACTTTGTCACCTCATAAATGTGTCACTTTTAGCACCACCTTCCTTTTTAAGAAAATGTCCTGCCCACCCTGAAGTATCTTAGAAACACTGAACCTAAGCCGAGATAAAGGAGTTAATTTACTTGACCAACTCCTATGAAGGAGCTCCAGTACACCCAGCCCTGTGACAGGCCAGTGAATAAGAACAAGAATTCCCATCTTCAAAGAGTTGACAGACACATCCGGTGCTTCTCAATCCAAGGGGCACATTCAAGCTTTAAAACCTACCAATGCCCAGGCTCCACTCTGAACTAATTAGGTCAAAACCACTTGGGATGGGACATAGGCAATATAATTGTTTAAAGCCTCTTACTGTGATTCTAACGTGAAACCAGAATTTGAAGTCACTGGAATCATAGTTAATAGATTTCTTTTACATAAGCACCATTAGCCATTATTGTTTTGGATCTGAAAAGCACAAAGAACACACAAAAAAGTCCTGGCTACTCATTGTGGACCAACACCCAGTGCCATTAGTAACTTTATGGGAGCTTGATAGAAATGCAGAGTTTCAGTGGTCAGTGGAGCAGTCAGAACACAGGCAACATTTACCAGTAATTAAGTTTGCCATCTTACATGGGCACTGTTCATAGCGCCCTAAAACAATTCCAGGAGTAGCACCCAAGATCACTGATCACAGATCACCCTAACAAATACAATAATAATGAAAAAGTCTGAAACACTATACTACCAGAATGTGACTCAGGGACAGGAAGTGAGCAAATGCTGCTTAAAAAATGGCGCCAGTAGACTTGTTCAATGAAGTTGCCACAAACCTTCAATTTGTAAAAATAGCAGAATCTGTAAAGTACAATGAAGCAAAGCATAATAAAATGAAGTACAGGTCAGTGGTTGCCAGAAGCATGGGTTGCTGAAGGGCAAAATGGGAAAATAGAGGCAAAAGGTGCAAATGCGCAGTTAATTATATCGTAAGTCACAGGGATATAATGGACAGCAGGGTGACTACTTAATAATACTGTATTGCATATTTGAAAGTCGTTAGGAGTGTGAATCTTTAAAGTTCTCATCACAAGAAAAACAGATCTGTAAATCTAGGTATAGCAATTGATGGTAACCAGACTTACTGTGATGATCACCTCACTATATATATACACAAATATGGTACGAATCATTGTGCTGTACACCTAAAAAAATCATAGAATGATGTATGTCAATTATTCCTAAATGTAAAAGAAGAGGAAATGCAGAGTCTTGGCCCCCACCTCAGCCCTACTAAATGAGAACCTGCCTTTTAACAA
This sequence comes from Mustela putorius furo, assembly GCF_011764305.1. Lineage (NCBI taxonomy): Eukaryota > Metazoa > Chordata > Mammalia > Carnivora > Mustelidae > Mustela > Mustela putorius. Next base: position 19,611,870 of record NW_025421402.1, on the reverse strand, counting down.
GATCCCCAGGAAATCCTAATGCTTGTTAATTTTGGAAACTACCGAATGGAGGCAGATGATTTGTTCTCGAGAAGTTTCTGATCCACAGGGGAAGCTGTATGTAAATATAGATAATTATCAAGCATTATATAAGGTCTATGATGAGAGGAACATAGGATGTTTCAGGAGGACTTGTCTCCAGGAAAATTGATGCAGTGGGTGGTGCTGAACAAAAGTGTACACCAGAAAGATCAGCCAGCAGCAAACAGTCCTGTGTTGGCCAAAGTTATGTAGGTTCTTCAGAGAGTGTGGAAAAGGTAGGCTACACTCGCCCAGACCCTCTGGTAGCCCCCCTGTAAGCCCATAGTCATCCTGTCTTGTTCTGCAAGAGAATACACTTCCAAAATCCTCAAATCTGCCAGGGTCGAGTTTGCTCATAAAATGCCTTGGAAATAAAAAGAAAAAAACTTCAATTAGTTTTTATTTATTTAAGTAGTAGAAAAATAAAATGGACCTACTACCCCAGTGATTTTTTTCTAAATATTTATTTACCCTACCTGTACTAGACCACTAGCTAGCTGACATAACAATAGCAAGACACCACAGCCAGGATGGGTGGCTTCAACAGCACACATTTAGTTTCCCGCAGTTCCAGAGGCTGGAAGACTAAGATCAAGGTGCCAACAGGTTTAGTTTCTGGTGAGAGCTGATTTCTCAACGTGTCCTCACATGGCCTTCCCTCTGGGTGTGTGGAGAAAGGGAGAGATCTTGATCCCCCATTCTCTAAAGACAACAGTCCTATCAGATTCAGATCCCTTAAAGTCTATCCCCACACCTAGTCCCCAGATTTCTGCCTATATAAAATAGAACACGCGGTTGTTCTTTTGGAGTGTGGCATACCTCTTTATTTGGTTCATCCCTTGTTAGATAAATATCCTGAGTTTGAGCCCCGCACTTGGTGTAGAGATTGCATAAGAGGAAGGAAGGGAAGGAAGGAAGGAAGGAAAGAGGAGGCGCCTCGGTGGCTCAGTGGGTTCAAGCCTCTGCCTTCCGCTCAGGTCATGATCTTGGGGTCCTGTCATCGAGCCCCATATCAGGCTCTCTGCTCAGCAGCGAGCCTGCTTCCCCACCCCCACCCCCCCACCTACCTCTCTGCCTACTTGTGATCTCTCTCTCTCGCTCGCTCTCTCTGTGTCAAATAAATAAATAAATAAAATATTTTTAAAAAAGAAAGAAAGGAAGGAAGGGAGAAAAGAGAGAAAGAGGGAGGAGGGGCGAGGGAAAAAGGAGAAAGAGAAAGAAAGAAAGAGAGAGAGAAAGAAAAAGAAAGAAAGAAAGAAAGAAAGAAAGAAAGAAAGGGAGAAGGAGGGAGGGAGGAGGAAGAAAAAGACAATTCTAGCAATCATGCTCAACTTATCAGCTAATTTTGAAAGATTTGACATCTTTCCACTATTGAGTTTAAACTCCCCATAACTAAAGTATTGAGAATAAACTAAAACCCATGACATTCTGAGTGCATCCAGCTAGAAAACACTTCCAGAACCCCTGCATATTTTATTTCTCACTGAGTTGAAAGCTTAACACACGCTTTCCTGATATCTTCACCAGCTAGTAGTAGTAGGCAACCCAAATAAATGCTACACAAACCAATGCGACACAAAAAGAGAATTGTTGTTCCTACCAAAGATGTATTGAGTGACTTAGATCCGGTGTAAAGCGGTTGCCAATATTTCATGTGAAAAATTGGTCAAATGTTACAATAAGCAAATTGTGAAACTCTAGAAGGATTCTGCTCTCCTATTACCTCATCAATGCTTTAAACTACAAGTGTCAGCTCAAAGGAAACAAAACCAGACATCTGAGATGCTGCCTTTTCAGATAGGATTTATACCAAAAAAGTCAACAAGGAACTCTAGTCAATGACCTTGCTTAAAGAAGGCACTTAAAGCTCAGCTCTACAGAAAAATATTGATGAAAAAAATGTCAATTTATATGTTGAAATTTTCAGTAACGTGTTTTAGGTTTACATTTATCTTTTCTTTAAGTATTTCATGCCTTAGGACACTTTTATCATCAACTGACCAATTATCAGTCCCGGCTGTGTCAGAGAGGCTTTCTACAATAGTCTCTCCACTTACCCTGGTCTTCTTCAGTGTTCTTCTATAAAAAAATAAAAAAATAAAAATTATTTTTTCAAAAAGATCCTGTATATTTTTGTTAATTTTATTTGCAATTACTTCATAGTTTTGTTGCTAAAAGACATTTTTATTGATCATACTTACTAATTGTTTTCTACTGATTAAAAGAAAGATACTGAGTTTTATACATTGATCTTGTATTTGTCTACGGGTCATTTTGATAGACCGTTTTGTCAGGCTTCATATTTTGCTGGTTTATATGAAAGGGTGTGAGTTTTGGGTCTAGTTCCTAGAAAGTTGACTATGAGATGGAGATTTCCAAGCAGACAAATTATCAGGAAGATCTTTCCAGATTAACTTCTATTGAGGAGGGAGGCATAGCAAGATGAGCAGAGGGAGAAGTTGGGTAGTGATGCTGTCACAACAAAGGCCACAGGGCTTTTCCTCAGGGAACTCCAGAGCTGGGATGGCCCTGCACAGTTGCAGAGTTGAAGCAATGGACCAAGCATTGATATCCTCATCTTATCCAGTCTGAATATGAACCATATCCAGGGACTTTGAGGAAGGCAGCTCTCTTCAACCAAGACCCACCACCACTAGGGGAAATTCATCCCTCAATACTCTTAGAAACATGGGAGAATGAGTGCTTCAGTCATGGACTGGGGAGAGCTTGGTAGCATACCCCAGCACCCACTATAGTATGAAATGAAAATTTTATTCTTTTTTTTTTCTCAAATATTTACATCTCATTTAAATTTTTTGAAAGGTTTTACTGTTTTATTTTTTTAATTTATTTTTTATTTTCAGCATAACAGTATTCACTATTTTTGCACCACACCCAGTGCTCCATGCAATCCATGCCCTCTATAATACTCACCACCTGGTGCCCCGACCTCCCACCCCCCGCCACTTCAAATTTAATTTTTATGGCGTTCTAGTATGTGGCTAAGCCTTCCAGTAAGTAAGGACAGACATTCTCATCTTTCTCCTGGGCTTTAATTGAACTGTTGCATGATATTTGCTGTAAGTTTCTAGCAGACACTCTTTTTGAATTAAGGAAGGTGTCTCTTGTTCCAAAAAGTTAAGATAGAATTTTTTATCATTAATAGGGATTAGAATTATCAAATGCTTTTGTAACATCTCATGGAATGAATGGGTGGTATTCTCCTTCTAATATGTTATTGTAGTAAATTATGCTGATACTGTTAAAAAATATCAAACAGTCCCTGCAATCCAAGATAAACCTTACATGTTATTCTATTAAAACACTGCTAGATTCTTTTTCCCTAATAAATTCATTTAGGGTTTTCATACCTGCACTAAATTTAACTGAGATTGATCTGTAGTTTTTTTTCCCTCTTTACTGTCTTTGGATTATGGTCGTATTGGTCTCATTAAGATAATTGAATAACTTTCCATCTTTTCTATACTCTGGAATAACACTGGCCTTTAGATTTTTAGTAAAACATATGCTTATCTTTGCTTCGTATTTGAAAATTAGCAGATGAGGAGCTCTTCATGGTTTTAATTCCTTTTAAAGTCATGATCACAGGTTTTTAAATTCTCCTTGGGAAAATTTTATCACGTGTATTTTCCTAAACGTTGACTGATGCATCTAGGTATTAAATGGATCAGTATAATTAGTTTTATTTTTTGGAAACTCAATGCTTTTTTAAAAAATTCTTTTATATGTAAAGTTATATGTTTTTCTTTTATTAGTTGACATAGTTTATAACTTCTCCTTTTCTTATCATAGTTGCCATAGGATTTGGGTGTAGAGATCCAGCTTCTGGGATATTAACCAATTCTATTTTGACTCTTTGACTTCTGCTCTTAACTTTACTGCTTCCTTCTTTTCCATCAGTTTGGGTTTGTGCTTATTTTGTTGTTTGTATTTTTCTAATTTTGCAAGTTAAAATCCTGGTTCACCTACTATTATTTCCCTTGTAAATGCATTTCAGCATATAAAATTACTCCTAAGAATCATTTGGCTTCATTTCTATAGATACTCGAAATACCATTTGTTTCTTTTGCTTCTATATATTTTATAATTTACATACTTTTCCTCTTTGTTAATGAACTTAATTTTTTATAAAAATTACAGATAAATGGTGTTGGTGCTATGGGAGAAACGGGTTCTCTATCTCCTGTGTTTACTTCTGAATTTACCAAATTATACTTTTTTGTAATTTTTGAGAATTTTGTGACCTAGGACACATTTAATTTATATAAGTGATCCATATAGGTTGAAAAGAATATATAGTCTATCTCGGATGCAGAAATGGGTATTACATACACACACACACATACACACACACATCTACACGTACTTATGTACTTATGCATATATATGTCTACATAAATGCACATGTGTGACTGAATACATATACACACACTCACATAGGTCACAGCAAGAGAACCCTTGCCCAGAACAATGATAATAATGTGCCATGATCTGAAGATTAGGATTAATTCCTCCCTTTGCCACTAAGTTCAGAAAAAATATTAAAAACCAAAAAAAAAAAAATAAAGAGAACCATCATCTGAGGGTATTCTCACTCCTTATTCTTGTTGATACTCTGTCACTTACTGTCCCGGTTTGGGGGCGGGCACACTTTCTGAGCTCACCACCACTGTTGCCCAAACAAAGAGAGGTTTTGCTCAAGTGTCTCGGACCAAAGTGTCTCTTTTTTCCTGTATTTCTTTTCAGTGTTCCAGAATTCATTGTTTATGCACCACACCCAGTACTCCATGTAATACGTGCCCTCCTTAACACCCAACACCAGACTCACCCAACCCCCTAGCCCCCTCCCCTCCAAAACCCTCAGGAAGTTCCTCAGAGTCCACAGTCTCTCATGGCTCGTCTCCCTCTCCAATTTCCCCAGACCATTGTTCTTCTGACAGGGTGAACATTCTTGCCAGGTTTCCTCCCTTCCACCAGCTTGGAAGCAGATTGCTTCTCGACCACTAGGAGGAATACCTTTCCTGCTAGGTTAAAAGCCCAGATGACTGGAACACAGAAGCCTAGAGAGACAGGCAAGAGTTGGACAGTAGGTAAGGATGCTTGGATTCTAGCTCCATGGGCCTGCCTGCAGAATGTCTGCATCATTGCTGTCTCCAACCCCACAGGGTCTTTGCACATGCTCTCCTTCTGCCCAGAACACTCTAGTACCCTTCTCCACCTGGTTACCTCTACTCGTCTTATTCTTCAGGTCAACTGTCAATTGGTAGCGAGAGCCATCTTCCCTTAACTCCTAGACTATGTTTACTATCATTCTGTTTTCATAAACGTAAATCCTCCTTCAAAGAAGTTATACCACTTCTGGTTCTACAATTTCTTTTTGTGGTGGTTTGGAATTTATCTCACTAGGCTAAAGGCAGAGACTGTATGTATGTTCCTTACTGTTGTGTGTGGAAGCCTAGCTGAGGGCCCCCTGTGCTTAGTTATCACTCAATAAAGTCTATTGGCCATTGAATGAATGAATTTATTTACTGCTGGTTGCTGGGCTGCTCAATTAGTTTAAGTTCATGCCGAGCAGAGTAGAAAGCTAGTGTCATTAAAGCAGATTCTTGCCATCATGTGGCATTCTTGTGGGGCCGTGCACGTGTGCAGACCAAATTTGCTGCCAGTTGTGAAAGCTGCTCCTTTCTCAATGTTTTCTTTTCCCTTCCTTAACCTCTTCACCTTGCTTTTTCCTCCTCTCCTGCACAAGCCTACGAAGACATGCTATGATTAGTTTTGTTAATAACCCTTCAGGATACAGGGATGGAATTATAATCTACCGAGTAACTCTCTTTCCAGGAGATGGACTGCATATTAATAATACTTTCTAAACACATCATTTGATGATTGCATATCACTTCTTTAATGTTCCTGCTAAGAGAATTATAAATTAAATCCCTCTTTGTTAAAAAAAAAATCACTATTTCACTAAGCCTGCTGTTAAACTGAAATTAATGTTCTATATCTAACATATAAATTACCTAATAATTCCTCCCACCACACAGCTCAGGAATTTAGAAATCCTGTATCAGGGTCTCCTCTTTTAATGTATGTCATGAATCTCTGCCTCCTTAGGACACATACCAAAATGGCATTCTAGAGTTGTTTAGTACAGCTAATTCCACTCCCAATGTCTCAACTTTGATAAAAATCACAGGTATTACACACCAGGATCCTTTCCTCCCCATTTTTCCTTTATAGTCTCTCTCTCTCTCTCTCTCTCTCTCTCTCTCTCTTTGTTTATTTCTTAAGAACACACACAACATATTATATATTTGTATATCTTTAGTTCTTTCCTTTCTAAAAACAGTCAAATACCCAAACTTTTTAAAGTACTTAAATCTATCATTTCTACATAAACCAGATCCTAAAATAAAAAACAATAATAAAGAGAGAAAGAAACCCTTCCTGTTCTTGGTTTTAAGAAATGTGAAGGCACTTCCTAGACTAGATTTCAAAGCCTAAATCCAAGGCTCTCAGGGATTTAGGCTCAGAATTCTACTACTATGTGTGAGAAAAAAGCCAATGCAATTTCACATGAAATATTAAAATATCAATCCCACCAAAATACATATTGCCATGTAGTGATCCATGCACATTTTTAAGATTATCTTTTATTTATCTTATCTAAACCAAGAAAGCTTGCTTTGAAAGCTGTTACTGAATCACTTGGTAAAAGGAGGAAGCCCCTGGGCATTTGGCCAAGGGTGACTAGGCTCCCACTTCGGGAACACTTGAGGCCCTTGGTGGCTGTATAGAAGGGGCTTTCCTCTCAGCTGAGCTGACGGGTCCCTCCACATGATTTCAACAAGTGTAAATAATTTTAAATAACATCTGGCCCTTGGAATAAAGTTCTGCTTTCTGTTCAAAAATAAAAATCATTTTTCTAACACGGCCAACTGTTCTATTGATTGCTATGTAACAAACCACCAGCAAAATGATGTGGCTTGAAACAAAAATTTAATATTATCTCTCAGAGGTTCTGTGGTTTGACTGGGGCTCATGCATGGCTTTCCCTTGGGATCATCGTTGGGGTTGGCAGAATCACATATCATCAGCTGGAGTTGCAGCCTGAAAGCTCGGCTGAGCTGGACACACAAAATGACGCCCTCAGAGGGCTGGCACTTGATACTGGTTGTTAAATGGAAGCTTGGCTAAGGACCATATTGGACCCATATTGGACCTTTGGGCTTTCTCACAAGAAGAGGACATCCAAGCCACCAAGCCATTCAGATGAAAGCTGCAAGACTTTCACGGGAGTTGGTATCAGAATTTGCAGGACAGTAGTTGTGTTGCATTCTACTGAGACATGAAGAACAGTTGTGACTGAAGGAGAGAGGAACGGTTTCTCCCTCTAGGTGGGGAGCGGCAGAGCTCAGAAGAACATCTGAGACAAGAGATCTTTAGCAGCTGTCTTTGAAAAAGAAAACCTGCTTCACCAATCTGTTCAGCACATCTGAAACCTAACGAGGTAGAACTTCTTCCATAAAACAACACAGACTAACTGATGAGAGGCACCAGTGTGACCACTACATGGTACCAAGGATGTACCGAGGAGGTGTAAGGTTGTGACGTAAGTTGTGTTCCCCAAAAAACTCATGTGTTGATATCCTAATCCTCAATGTCTCAGAATGTGACTTTATTTGGAGGTGAGGATATGAGCAAGATAAAATTATCCCATTAGTTTGGGCCTGAATCCAGTATGATGGTATCCTTATGAAAAGGAAAATGCAGCCATAGAGACAGACACACACGCAAGGAGAACACTGTGAGAAAAAGATGGTGATGTTTGGGGTGATACATCGATAAGCCAGAGCATACCGAAGACTGCTAGCTCACCACCAGAAGCAGAGGAGGAATTGAGCAGCTTCTCCCTCACAGCCTCAGTGGAACCAATAGTGGGGGCATCCGATCTCAGACCTGTAACCTCCAGAGCTATGAGACAATAAACTTCTGTTGTTTAAGCAACTTGGTGTCTAGAACTTTGTTACTGCAGGGCCAAGAACTAATTCAGGCAACAACATTAGGTCAACAGATCTGACCTTTCCCCAGGAAGTACACACATTCACGAGTACTGACCTTCTTCTCTGCAACCACTACTCAAACTCAAAATGAAGCACACTATTCAAAGAGGTTTTCTCCTTGGGTGCCTGGGTTGCTCAGTCATTAAGCATCTGCCTTTGGCTCAGGTCATGATCCCAGGGTCCTGGGATCAAGTCCCACATCAGAGTCCCTGATCAGTGGGAGACCTGCTTCTCCCTCTCCCACTTCTCCTAGTGGTATTCCCTCTCTCACTGTCTCTCTCTGTCAAATAAATAAAAATAAAATAAAATATAAAATAAAAAAAGCTTTTCTCCTGAGACTCACAAAAGATGTAGAAGTTGTACAGCTACACTTGTCCTCAATCCTGAATTACGTGGTTCTGTTTTAGATTTCTTTCTTTTTTTTCCTTCTTTTCTTTCTTTCTTTCTTCTTCTTTTCTTTCTTTCTCTCTCCCTTTGTCTTTTCCTGTTTCTCTATTTCTTCTTCCCAGACAATCTTAGGAGAAATTTTTTTAGGCTTCAGGCTGATGTCATTCATAGGGCCGTTGGTGTTTCTAATTGCATTTCACAGGATGACTGCAAACCACAGTTGGGCAACTTGCAGAGAATCAAAGAACTCAGCTTGGATTTCGTAAACCAAGGTGCGTGGAATCAACATTAAACTCTGGCAAAGAAGATCAGAGCCTCCCAAGAATGTACATTTAGTACCTGGCAGTTTCCTGAGGGTGAGTCTTTTGGATCTTGTGTTAAAGTTGAGATTCCTCCCAGATGTTAAGGGGGCAGCTTTCTCCCAGGACCTAGCATCATTTCAGCTGGAGATTATTAAAAGTTGTTGGCGTGTGTGTTGACAAGACTTTGCAGGTGCACTGATTAGCACCTGCAGGCCATTGCATAGACAGCCTAAGGGAAGACCTCAGTGAAATGCCTTCCAAACCCTTCCTCCTAAAGCATGGGAGAAAGCTTGGCTTGGCATAGTTGCCCCAGAGAAACGCCTTCCTTCTCCTCAGCCCTACTTGACAATCGTGTCAAGGCACAGTGGCTGGCTCCTGATAAAGCAACCCTTGTGAATACCTCCTTCTATACTATGTGATGACTGAAATGTTGGAAAACTATACATTAAGGTGACCCAAGTAACCAGGAGCACTTGTGAATGATTCCTATAAATATTCATTGAACCCAACAGGACCTAAACTGAATATTCCAAGTGGCAATGGCAATGAGTCAAGAGACTCCTCTCCCACAGAAAGATCATTTTTCTCCAAAGAACTGGCTGAAGGACTCTAGCATGAATCAGATCATCATAGACTATCAAAGAATCTTAGAGATGCTTTTATCCAACCTCCCCATTTTTCAAATAAGAACACACAGAACCCAGGAATTAGGTAACCCAAGGTTACAAGCCAGTTGGTGACAGAGTCCCAAGGGCTGAGAACTTCCATACATCAGGAGATCTTCCCCAGATAAACTTGGTTAAAATTCTAGAATGTGCACAACATCTGCCACAGTCCAGAGTCCTGTCAGGAGATTCAGGCAGTGAATGAACATGCTCTGAGAAGCTGCTACCTACCAGCTGCTTAATTTAGGGGTGGCCATGCTGTAACAGCTTAGACAGTGGCTTGCTGTGGCCTTGACAATGTGCACTTTGGAGTTAGAACACCCTCTCCCGCTTGGCTGTCTAAGACTATGAGCAGGGACCAGGAGAACAGCCTTGTTAGAAGGATGTATTATCATCAGACTTTCATTCTAGTTCATCAGTTCATTTGAGGAGCATCACTCATGGGATAGCCCTCAAAGGGGAGCCTTTCAGAGCTTCCTAAAGCTGTGGAGAAGATAGACGTTGTGGCCTTTATTGTACTTCATGAATGGAGAAAATGGCGCCCTCATTTGCCGGCATCAAAGCAACCAGAAAAACTGTGCAGTGTGTGATTTTGTTATTTTAGTCCTTTGGGAAATCCTTGGCACCCTTGTGACTTCTGGAAGCCTTTCTTCACCCTAAGCATGATACTTCCTTCTCCTTGGCCAAGGTTCTCCTCGATAATCAAAACCAATAGGGGGTTAAGAAAACATGATCGGTCCAGACCAGTGAACCTTCAGCTTGAGGGGAATTTGCAACTGGAGGGCTTGATAAAATGGTCACCAGGCCCCAACTCCAGAGTTTGTGCTTCAGGGGTCCTGCAGTCGAGGCCAAGAATTTGAATTTCTAATGTTTCCAGGTAATGTTAATGCTGTTGGTCCAGGAGCTACTCTTTGAGAACTGCTGGTGTAAGTGATAAATTCAGAAATCGCAGGACAAATTACACTTTTATATGCATTTCTCTGCTTCCCAGTGCATGTATTACCTGAAGATGGCACACATTTGCCATACCTCCCTTTTTGCTCTGCCCCCAATTTTTTACAATTGTCTTTTAAAGAGGAAAAGGAGAAAGAAAGACAGAGAGGCACTTGGAGTCCTTGAAACCCACACCTGAAACAGGAAGGTGAAACACCAGTTTGCTTTGCATCCTGGAAGTGCATATGGCTTACCCCTATGTAGTTCAACCCAGATGACAAAATATATGACAATATGTGCTGGGGACAGATTTACTCCAAGCAGTTCCACGATCCCATATGAAGGTTTAGTAGAAAAGAGGCTAGAAGGAGAAGCAGAGTAGACTTGATTCTGCAGGACAGACTTCCTCCACAACCAGCTGAATATCAGTGGAGCCTTGGGCAGGAGACCGAGAACCCACTTTTTGTGTCTGGAAGGAAGTCAGTAACAAACAGGTTGTCTTTGCCTTTCAACCTCGGCAGTGGTAGAGCCATCCCTGCCCACCTGCAGTGCATCGTGGCTGCTTCTAGGCCATCTCCATCTTCCTGATGTTTGCCATTTGGAATCCCACTCCGTGGCAGTGCACTGGCCAAAATCAGACTTACAGGCAGCACGGCCCAAATGGAGCTATAAATAAAATAACAAATATATTTCAAAGGGACCTAATTCTTCTTCTGCTGGTATCCTGATAGAGTAATGTGAGCTCCATCTGGGCCAGGGACCTATGCCGTCTGTCTTTCTGTGCTGCCCTGGCTGAGCAGCCTCGTGCATATTAAAATCCAGCAGGTGCACTGCCTACCTTGTTTTTCTTCCTTAGCTCCTGAGGAAATCATAAACCAAATATATTACTAGAAGATGGTTTCTGGGGTGCCCTGTGAGCAAATGGAGAGGAAAACTGGATCAACAACTGGCCAACAGGGACAGTAAATCAACAGACGAAAGGAGGAGTTTGAATAGACTCTCATGGGCCTCCAGGGCTCGGCCAAGGACAAGTCCCCTGTCAGTCAGGGCCTGAGCACTAATGTCAAAGCCAGCTGGTGCCGGGAGCCTGCTGGCCCTGAGGAAATGATTGAGCCGTCTGTCAGCTGCTTGCGAGCCACCAGAGGCCAATGTGATGCCGAGCGAGGGTGGCGTTCCTCAGGCCTGAGCTGCCCTGCCCCCTGAGTGCCCGGTCTGCACCCCCATCCATCCCATGTGCTCGGTGCCTGTTGATCTCAACTCCTCAAAACTTAGCCAGGAAAGGGAGGGATAATCATTCCAACATCAGAGAATGTGACGGCCCAAGATTGATTTGTTCAGGTCACACATACTCTTTCCAGGCAGATGAAAACCATTTTCTTTCCAGGTTGTAGGGGAACTCAGCTCAGGGGGTTCCTGGAATTGAGGGAAAGTGGGAAGACAACCAGAAGAGGGCTTTCCAGAAAACCTTCTCGCTAGATCTTGGTGTGGTATTTGACTGTATCCAAGCTGTTGGCATCCTGGAAACAAGTTTCACAATTTTCCTATCTGCAGATCTTCTCCCCCAAATGAGGAGTGATGAGAGCAGACAACATCCAAGTCAACCTGATCATTTCTTTTACTCTTTCCTTTCTTTTCTTTTTCCAGTGTGGGTGTGAGGCTCAAAAAGGTGTGTTCTGGGTTGAAACTAAGTTTGTTTGTAACTTGGGCCCATCTTCAAAACACTCAGTATTCTTCCCAATGTTTTTTGTTTGACTTACACGTTTTATTTTTTTAAATAATGATTTTACAACAAAAGGATTGCAACTTCAGCTTTGTGTTGACAGATTTAATTTAAAAATGAAGGAAATGGTGAAATATGAGGAGTTTTAGCACATCAGGAACCCTAAAGACTGTTAGACCCATTGCTGTCTAGTGCCGTCTAGTGCTGTCTAGTGCAACACACATTGGTCACACTGCTGCAGTAGAAGACACATATATATGTGTATACATATATATATCCTGCCTCTCACACATACACACATACCCCACTTATCACACACATACATACCACAACACATACAACACATACACACATTATACACACACAAAACACCATACTATACACACACACATGACACACAGATACACAGGTGTACACATGTACACACACCACATACCATATCTCACACATATGTGCACTCCACGCACACATGCACACACACCACCACACCACACACGTCATACCACAAACACACACACACACACACACACACACAGAAGATGTAATTCTTTAAGCCTGCTCCAGAAGCATTAAACAAGGTCTTTATTCCAGTTACAGTACTGTTGGGGATCAAGAGCTCACAATATCAGGGGACCATGTAAACATCACTTTTAACAGCCCAGTCTTTGGCTTATATCCATTTTGAGAAAATTTTTCAATAAATTAGAGCAAATTTCTCATAAGCCTGAAGGAACTAAGCCCAACTGTCCAGGTCTCCATTCTTCCATCATGTGTGGGTGTTTAGGGGAACTTGGTTATAAGTAGCTGTCAGCAATAAGTCTAAAACTAAGAAAAGAAGGAAGTCTTGATTCATGACACCACATGTGGAGTCTCGTTTCAGAAAAGTAGAGTGCAGGCCTACCACATACACACATGCATGTGCCCACAAACACACTCACTCACATACATAGTCATACCTACACACAGTCATGTGCCACTCCCACATCCACCCATATACACACACAGACGCATCCCACATATGTCCGTATGCACATATATACACATACACACACACATACTCAAAGAATATACTCTGATATAGATGTTCAAAACCTATCTAGAGTCAGTTAATACTCAAAAAATAATGAACTATTCAATGATAGGAATGCAGAACTTAGCCATAGTCTTTCTTCAGGATTCTTTTTTTTTTCTTTTTTCTTCAGGATTCTAAGTGAGATTTCAAAAGGACTGTGTTATAAGACTGTCTCATCCATGCAAGAGACTCTTCTGTGTATAACTACTAAAACAATATCATTTGAAGTAAAAAAATAAAACAGTAGCTATCATTTATATAAGCACTTACTGTGTACCAGAAAGCACTGAACTAAACTAAGTCTGTTCTTGGTTGTGTGGAGGTTTTTTTTTTTAAGATAAGAACAGGCAGGGGCCCCTGGGTGGCTCAGTGGGTTAAGCCTCTGCCTTCGGCTCAGGTCGTGATCCCGGGGTCCTGGGATCGAGTCCCACATCGGGATCTCTGCTCGGCAGGGATCCTGCTTCCTCCTCTCTCTCTCTCTCTCTGCCTATTTGTGATCTCTGTCAAATAAATAAATAAAATCTTTTAAAAAAAAAAAAAGTAAGAACAGATATTGGACAATTATTTTCCAGGGTTTGCTGAGATGACGACCCTGTAGAAAAGATAAAGGAGATGTTACTCTATTATCTGATTCCTTGAGGCTCAAAGACACTATGTTGAGAACTGACCAAAACCAGAAAAGAAGCTGCAAGGATAAGAAGTAATGTAATTTCTACCTTTTTTTTTTTTTTTTTCAGGTTTTGGTTATGTTGTGAGATCCTGAAATCGTAAATTTCTTTTCTGTCATTTTTTTTATGGTTTCCTATTTTCTATAGATCTTTTCAAGCTTTTTGTTTAGTATTTCAAATTTGTAGGCATAGTTGCTTTATAATCTAGGTCTGCTAAATACAAAATCTGATATCTGTGCTGACCAGTTTCAGCTGCTACTTGGTCAGCTACTTTGAATGCATATTGATCATTGCCCTTGAAAACAAACTTGAGGGGCACCTGGATGGCTCCGTCATTGAGTGTCTGCCTTCAGCTTGGGTCATGATCCCAAGGACCTGGGATCAAGTCCCACATCAGGCTCCCTGCTCAGTGGAGAACCTGTTTCTCCTTCTCCTTCTGTCTGCTGCTCTACCTGTTTGTGCTCTCTCTCTCTGTCAAATAAATGAATAAAATATTTTAAAAAAAGAAAAAAGAAAGGGAGGAAGGAAGGAAGGAAAAAGAAAGAAAGAAAAGAAAACCATCTGCAACCTGGGATGAATAGTTGCCTCTTTTGTTTTGTAGTGCAGATGCTTTGTTTTCGCTTCTTTGTTTTTGCTTCTGCAGAATCGCAAGATACTTCTACACAGGAACCACCTCAAACTGAGGGTTCAAGTTCTAGGACTCACCCAGGTTATATACGTCAGGGTAAAATTCTGTACCAGTCTATAGCCATTTCTGGGATAGGTTTTTATGTATTCCTTCCTTCCCTTCTCTTCTGACATGCTTACTACTGATGAAGTCTTTTTTACTCCCTAACATTAGAGGAAAAGAATGGGTTTAGGTCTGATTTAGCCTTAAGTATATGGTTCTTTGGGTCCCCAGTTAATTAGTGTGGTCTTCCCATAAAATTCCTAATACTCCATGGAGCTAGTTACCCCAAATCCAGATGTGCTGCATGTGCAAATACTTTAAGGTCATAAGAAGCCTGAATGTTCCAATATTCTACCTACATTTCTGGATACTAGCTTTCATTCATAAATTGACCTGGAATTTCCCCATTTTTTTTAGCTCTTTGAAAATTTTGATTTTTAAATAGAAATTATATCCAGTTTTTATTATTTTTAACAAGAAGATTGATCTGAATATCCTAGGCTACAGTGACCAGAAATAGTTTATAAGAGGGCATTTTCCATTTGGAAGATACATTGGAAATCTATATTTAATGAATCTAAACTACGATATTATAGATCTCATCAGCGAGCTTTGTGGTGTACTGTACATAAGTTCACACTGGTGTCATAACTGAGAACTTTGACTATACTAATTATAAATTATTTATAGATAAATGGATTAGGAAAACCCAAAACACAAACCACAAAAAGAGCCTTGCATTTACTGTATTTCCCACATTATATATCACCCACCAAACAATAACTAAGTTTCTTGACTGAAACCCTCCATATCATTTTCCAAGATGGGAGATTTTTGAAAGCACAGTATGAACACTTTGCAAAATGCCCTGCTTTAGGCTGACTTATCTATTCAAAGTTTTCCCTGGATTTATCTTATACTTTCTCATATAATCATATGGTCCACTTAGACTCCGTTGACTAGCAATTCACTGAAAAAGCAGACACTATAATTTTACCTTACAAGGAAAAACTGATGGAGTTCTCTGGTTTCTTCAAAAATAAACTAATTTTGATTATTTGTATTTTTCCCCATTTCTAATGTCAAAAACAATAGCCCCTGAATAAAGAAAATGCTAAAGCATAAAAACAAGCCAAATGCATTTAAATTATAGTATTACTTTTTAAAAATAAGACTAGACTAGACTGCAATTTTATAACTGAACCACATTTTAATTCTATCTTGCACAAGGTCATTGCACATATGATTTGAGCTCTCCTTAGAGCCTTCTCATCTCTTCCTAGGAGGCTGAAGAATTTATAGAGACAAAATAGGCAAGAACATTTCTTAGAGAATATGCAATGCAGTTCATCCAGAATGACATCTTGGAGGTCGTTTTGTCCTCCCTGGTCTCATATAAGTCATTCAGATGCAGTAAAATATTTGTAAAATTCATAACCAAAGTGTTCTGTTATAGAAAAAATTAAGTACTTCCAGCCAAAATCCTAATGAGATCGGTCCCAGCTTCACATTCCCCATGAATAATGGAAATGCTCCTCCTGAGAAAGTACGAGATTTTAATTTTATTAGTCCTGATATTAGAAGAATCCCCTTATGTACTTGTCCTCACTTTAAGGCACCTTTGTGATTATCATCAGATAATTCAGGACTAGGCATTTGAAAATACAGTGCTTTTCACATAGTAACACACTCAGCTCTCTAATCCGCCCCAGGCCTATCTTCTAAATATGGCAGTCAGCAAAAGATAGATCCCGTCAATATGTCATATTAGAAAAAAAAGGAACTGGTTTTCATTTGATTTACCTGCTACCACTGAGCATTTCCAGAAAGCCATGCTTTTACAGAGCACATTAGGATCATAAATGTGTTAATGCATAAAACATCCCATTATTCTTGCTATCTCTTCCAGAGAAGGAAACAGTGATAGAGAGAGATTAATGGACGGACCAAAAGCCGTCCAGGAAATTAGTAGCAGGTCTGGGATTAAACTTCGGAGTTCCTGCCACCCACTGTTAAGTAGAAGTCAATAGTACATGCAGCCTCCCCAGATTCCATTTATGGCCTTAGTGAAAATGTGGGAGGGGAGGGCACTACTCATTAGCCCTGGCAACTAGTTATGCAAATCATTAGCAAAAATACAATTGAGGAAACAACCAGAGAGTCTGTTTTTATTCCAAATTACTTAGAAGCTTCCTGCTGTCTCGAAGATGTCATCCTAACAAAGGAATCTGAGGGCAAAATACGGAGAAATGCTGGGGCTATTTGACCTGCAAACCCCCAAACTATATTATTTTCATATCCTGCGGTACATGCTATGAATTGTTTCACAGAGGAGGAAATACCCTGAGAGTCACATTAAAGTCATAAACAGAATGTAGGATGGGGAGATAGGAGCCCGCAATTACTTGAACAACTTCTTCATTGACTTTTTTATAATGTGGAGACTGATGGCTCACAAAGGGCTTCAGGTCCATGGGCCAAGTGACTTACATGAGGAGCTGTTTATGCAATAGTGAAGAGTTGGGATACATGACTAGGTCTGCCACTTTCCAACTGGGTGAACTTGGACATGTTATTTACCTTTCCATGATCTCATTCTGACCATCTTCATCTGGAATCCAAATTACATAAGCCTATATACTATAGGGCCATTGTGAAAATAAAATGAGATGGCAAAAGTTACAGTTGTTTATGAAATTAAAAGTCTTAAGTTCATTAAAGGAATTAGAATGGTTGAATATAAGAGTGTCTGGAAGAATATATATATATGTATATAAAATAAAATATAAAATATAAATATAAAATAGATATAGTGTCTGGAACTATATATATATAGAACTTTAATATAAAATATATATACAATATAAATATAAAATAAAATAAATATATAATATAATATAAATATATATAATATAAAATAAAATTAAAACATAAAATATAAATATTAAATATTTTATATATATATTTTTTGATGAACTGAATGTTTTATTTTTAGTTGCTTGGTTTCAGAAGAGCAGTGTGTTTGGTGGCAGGAACACAATCTTTAGAGCCAGAAAGACTGAGTTCACATCGTGATTCCCCTACTTTCTAGTTAGGAGCCCTTTGATTACTGACTTAGTCTTTCTGAGAATCAATTTCTTCACTTGTAATATAGGAACACCAATACCTACCCTAAAAGGCGTTTTAAGAAAAAGTGATAATTGTATGTGTACATATGGTTTGGACCATCATATTTAGTAGATACTTAAAATATGTTAACTATGATTATTATCAAAATGAGTTATGTTGAAATGTAGTCACTCTGCACATACCAACATGTCAGTGTAAATAGGACCATAGTCCAACCAGCTCAGAGTTCTAGATTCTGTTACACATTCTGGTTTTAATAGTTTGATTTACTAGTCATTGGCCCACTAATATTAGATAAAGGAGTATAAAAACCTTCCAGAGTGTGTTGGGAGGTTTACTCAGGAGTACATATGAGAAAATAGTATTGTAGGAACAAGGTGTGGGGGCATAATGAGTGCATGCTACCTTGGACCCTCTTGGAAGTAAGGTTATGATATTGTACTCTCCAATCTAAAGATGATTTTCTTTAATTTTCCAAATATACTATAAATACCTTCTATAGACTGTACCATGTGCAGAGAAAGGTTTTTTAAAGAAGTATCATAAATATTAAGTATAAAGCATGATTCCCACCTTCCAGAAACTCATAATCGAGTTGGTCACACAAGATTAACACTCATGAAATGGCTAAATAACAGCCTTCTGCTGGCCTTGGCCAAAATGAGACCAATAAAACGATTGGGTCACTCTTCTTCAGGCCAGCTGCAGAGCTCAGACAGTCATTATTATCCATTCTTGTGGTGCATATCAATGTCTCTCCTAGTCCAGGGACCTAACTCCAGCTCCCTGGGGAAGTCCGCAAAATCCGTATATTCTCACCACACCACCAGAGGGCTGTACAAAAGATTTCCACTTTAGATCAATGATCATCCAAATAAAAAGATACTGGAAAGTGTAAACACCATTCCCATTCAGGTTAAAGCACACAAACACAACATGAGCACACACACACACACACACACACTTCCAGCTGCTTCCTTCAACATGACTCAGCACCCACTGGAACACTGGGGCTCAGGCCCTCTTGCCATGTGCGTTCTCCCCCTCCACCATAACCAAGCACATCTTCCTACTTCAATGGATCCCATTGGATCAAATTGGCCTTTGAAAATCACTTACTCCCTTATATTTCCATTATATTTCAGTTATTTTCTGTATCAGTAGCTGGAGCTTTACTGAAACTTCAGAGTTACAGCTGGGTCCTCCCCACCACATCTGTTTGCTGAAATTCTTTAGATTTCCCTCAGTAGCTTTTCTTGGTATTGAATTACTTACCCTTATCAAACACCAAAATGGGGCAGGGGGGGTGGAGTTGAAAGGACCAGAGCATTTGGGGAAGTATAATCATTTGCTAAGCCTTACATTTTAAAGTGATTAGCCAAGGTTTGAGAAATTTCTCAGAGTGACTGTAGTGTGGAACCAAATAAAAAACCACAGAGATATTTGTAGTTTAAATGTTCTTTAAGTAACTGCATTATTACCACAGCACCTCGGAGGCTTCCCCTTTCTGCAGATTGCACATTGTCACCACTTCCTAAATAGCTGGCCTTATTAAAACACTACAGGCTTTTATAAAAATATCTCATGCTTTGAATAATTTAATGACCCTGTTGAAAGGGGAAAACCTAGTCTTGTCCTACAAAATCCTATCTTTGGATTCGCCAACTGAAGGAAAGAAATCCATTTAAAACATGGAGATGGATTAGGTGCTCTGTGCCCAAGACCATGCTTGACGGAGAGATGGGTTGAAAAGAACTTACAAAGAAGATGGTAGAGATCACGAACACCCTCCGAATGATAACAATGAGAATTTCAGGGATTGGGTTACTCAAAAGGTCATTGAGCGCCAACCTCCTTCCCAAGCTTTTGTTCACTACTATTCCTTTTACTTATTAGCTTTACCCTCAATTGTTCTTATGAAACTGAGTCATCATGATCTATAGTGGGATAATGTTTTCAACTGTCTCAGTTGTGTTCTTGTTCTTGTGTAATTGTGTCCCTGCTGTGTGTTTTCCAGCACTGGCTGTTGGAAGGTGAAGGTCCATTGATAGACAAAGAAATGTTTGTCCTTTTCCTGACAATTTCATGCCCAAGTTAAGGATTCTATAATGTAGGTTGGTTTCATAGGAGAAATGTGCCCTTAGAACAGGAATTAAGGGCAGGGAAATATTTTCCATCTTCATAGGGGAGTATTTTGCAGTAGGCTTTTTTTTTTTTTTTTTTCCTTTTCCTTTCTGCTAATTCTTGGCCTCAGCAGACAAGGAGAAATAAGTCTCAGGTAAGTTAAAAACAACTTTAAGCACTTCTCCCAGGGGCAAATGCTGCATAATAGGAGACCCAAGCAGAATGCTTTTGCCTGAGTCCTGGCCTTGGTATTGGTTCCATAACATGCTAGTTAAAATTCTTATCGTCGCCCGATGACAATCAGTCCCTGGGAATTCTGGAATGGTTGCAAACCCGCCATTTCCTGCAATTCATCAAAACTTAGTCTCCAAATGCTTTTGACTTTCTTCAGAAATATCATCATATATCACAGTCACGGGAGTCCCCTGTGCTCCTCTTCCCCACCACGGCTGGGTCACCTTTCAGAGCACTTATTTTTGCTGGAGGAAAACGTAGGCTGGAGTGACCTCTGATGAGACATGTCTAATCTAAGAGAGATGGTTGTTCATGATCGAAATTGCAGATAAATTGAATGAGTTTATCTCCCAGAAGAGCCAGAGCAGGACAAAACAAAACAAAACAACCAAAGACTTCAGTGAGCTTTCAGTCTGCAGGTTAAGAGAGGGGAAAAAAGCAAACAAACAAGAAATCAAGACTGAAGGGAAACGGGATAAAGATGAAAGGCAAGCAAAGCATACTTGGGGCAATGTGACAAAAGGAACATGAGACCAGGGAAATACATCTGTGGGGTTCCTATTCCAACTTGCTCATAACTTCTCTCTGCTCTCAACTTCCTCAGCCCTGTGGCCTTCCCTCACTAATATTCTGTGATTCAAATCAAGAGATTACTGTAAAATCTGCCCAGAAGGCTCCATCATCTCTTTCCTCTAATCAAGGGAAGGAAAGAAGACAAAAGCAGATGCTACCTTGCCTGGCTGGGCTCTTCCCATTGACATGGCCATTGTTTCCATCCCATCTGCCATGGTCCCTTATTTGTGCTGGGGACACTTGAGAACCTCCTGGGGCTTCACTGAATAAACAAAGAGCAATTCAAATCCCCACCTCTCCAAAAAGGCTTAGAGCCCCCTCCCTCTAAATCCCAGCTGAGAACAACCTGTAGCCCTTTTATCCTTTGATCCTTCCTTTTCACCTTTCTCAGACACCTGTTCCGTTTCACTCCCTCAGGTGGGTACAGGGCCAGAGGTCAGGTTTGGGACCTGTTGGAGAGGCATTCCAGATTTCATTGATAAGGGTCAGCCTGACTGGTCTCTTCTCTGGTCCAGATCAGAGACTGTATTGCCTTTACTTCATGAGCCCTATCTTCAGCCTGCAGAATCTTAGCAGACACATCAGAAGGCTTGGAGGTCACTGTCCAGTGAGAGGGAGCAAGTCAGGGGAGATGATGATCTCTCTACAAGGGGAGCATGGTAGGCAGAATGTCAGCTGCAAAGAGCAAAAACCAGTAAGAAATATGTAAATTGTACTTCTGTTTGTTTGTAACCCCAAGACTACTTAAAGTCATTTGAGTCACTCAATTGGAAAGGTCCTCAGAGACCATCTAGGCATCCTCTTAGGTAAGAATTCTGCTATAGCTTCTTATTTAAATGTTCTTATGCAAATTCATAACATTTTCAAATATGCTCAAGTTTAATGCTTCTAATCCACACTTGGGAGACAAGTTGAGTGATTATTTAGTGTCCTTACTGATAATGTAATTAATAATAAACTGATATTTCTGGTTCAGAATGAAGTAGAGCCAGAATCTCAACAGTCATGGTTTTCTGCTAACATAAACTATAGGGACTATAAGACCCTAGAAATAAATGATATTTTTTTGTATGAAAATATGAGAGTTATATGAAAATTAGCTCCTTTTAGCTGCTTCTGCTTTATCTTCTAATTGTCTGGGCTTTTGAAATTTGCCTTACTTCCGACTTCTTAAGTAACCTTTCATTTTATACTTCTACAAATTAATCAGTGTTCTCAATAATAATTTTACAGCAGAGTTCAAAATCCCCATGTCTTGAAGGAGAGCTTTTATATTTTTAATTTATTTTTTATAGAAAATAGCTTTTCCCTGCTTGACCTTTTTCAGGTTCACATGTAATGCTACCCAAACCATGAGTCACATATCTAATCTGCTCTGCCTGGCCCCCCAGGATCCCCCTCATTCTGTGTGGAAAATCCCTGGCCTACACAAGACCTTTGCTGTTGTAATTTACTGGCTGATAAATTAGAAAGCCAAAGCTCTCACTTGTGTAGTCCCTGACTAGGAAAGGGGAAGTTTTACTTGATTAAACCAGTTCTTAAAAAAGGAATGCTATCTAATCTGTATTGCAGTGGAGCCCTAAACCCAGCTGGGGGACCCATCCACCACAAGGCTTATTTCAGGAAATCACATCACAGATGATAGCAACACTTTGGTTGGGATTTGGTTGCTATCATTTTAATAAGCCAAGTTGTGAAGAAAAAAGAAATGAGGTTTGTAGCTCAGAATAAATTGTCTAGAAAGATATTGATCCACCTAAGAACTTTAATTGAATGTCGCCGTGGGACTCACCACTAGTTGTTGGGGATACAGAGATGAATAAACCATTAACCCTAGGGAGTTCACAGTTGAAGGGATCCACCCTCTCCAGGAAGGTAGCACACAACCTGAACTTATCCAAACAGCAACCAGTCCTTAAGCAAGGCTAGTTCTCATCGCCTCTCTAATGAATGGAAACGAAGAGTCTTCAGATTGAGTCCAGTTAACAAGAGAGCAAAAACTTTTCAACCAATAAAACTTTATCACCACCCTTTTCTCAGAATATCCTTGTGTATTAAAACATTTATTTTTCTAGTTACACAAAATATATTTCTTTTTCACCCGTGATTGGGTGAGACTTTTTTGCAAGGATGAACCACAAAGGTTGAAACCTAGATATTTTAATTCCCTTCTCTATTTTTGCTGAACCCTGAGGAGGTATGGCTGGGTATTGGTCTTGCGGCTGCTTTTCCATGTCCTTATTTGGAAATTAAACAAATGGCTCCTTCCACATATTTACCAAGTACTCTCTACCTTCTACCAGAAGGTAACGTCCTGAGATTTCCAAATTCAGAGTTCTAGTTCCAGCACTGCTGCTGACTAGCTTTGTGACCTTTTAATGAGCCACTTCATCTCTCTGTGACTCAGCTACTTAATCCATAGAATAATGAGTTCTTTCATATAGTCTTTTTACTTCTTTTACATCCTATGAGGCTAATATTTGTAAATTTTAAAGCAATGATATCTTTGGAGCAAAGTACAAATGTCCCAGTCTCTATGGTAAAATATCAAGTGTTAGCAGACCGGGATAGGGAACTTTTAATCTCCATTTGTATTATAAATAGATAAATAATTAGAATTATTGTCTTTGTCTAACTTATCAAAATTACCATCAGTTTTTTTTTTAATAAATACTCTTAATGACCAGAGAGTCCTAATCCTAGTCTGTTTCTTTCTGTCCTTCCTCTTTCCATAAGCTCCTCTGCTAACAATTTTCTTTTTTGTTGTTTTTATTTGTTTCAAGTTTTTTTTTTAAAGATTTTTATTTATTTGCCAGAGAGAGAGCGAGTGAGAGCGAGCACAGGCAGACAGAGTGGCAGGCAGAGTCAGAGGGAGAAGCAGGCTCCCCACAGAGCAAGGAGCCCAATGCGGGACTCGATCCCAGGACGCTGGGATCATGACCTGAGCCGAAGGCAGCTGCTTAACCCACTGAGCCACCCAGGCGTCCCTATTTGTTTCAAGTTTTAATTTAAATTCTAGTTTCTTAACATATAGTGTGATATTGGTTTCGGGAATAGAGTTTAGTGATTCATCACTTACCTACAGCACCTAATCCTCATCACAACTGCCCACCTTAATACCCATCACCCAGGAAGCCCACCCACCCACACTCACTTCCCCTCCAAAAACCCTCAGTTTGTTCTCTATAGTTAAGAGTCTCTCATGGTTTGTCTCCCTTTTTCCTTTCTTCCTTTTTTTTTTTTTTTCCTTTCTTCCCCTATGTACATCTGTTCTGTTTCTTAAATTCCACACGTCCGTGAGAGCATATGGCATTTGTTTTCTCTGACTGACTTGTTTCACTTAGCATAATACCCTCCAGTTCCACCTGTGTTGTTTCAAATGGCAAAATTTCACTCTTTTGGATGGCTGAGTAATAGTCCATTGTACACATAGACCATATCTTTTTTCTCCTGCTGACAACTTTCTGACTCTGTGCTACATTTCAGGCTTCAGCTCAAAAGCTCCCCACCATGCCCCTACACCCATGTCCCTCCCACCCTTACCAAAAAATCTTCTATCCCCCCTACCAGGAAAACAAAAATCTCCCTTCTTTGCATTCTTCACCCATTTTGCTACTTTCTATCATGTCATTTAACTCTTTCTATGGTGTTTTATAGTAGGAATGAATATTTTTTAATGTTTTTGGGCTTCTGGAAGAAAAAGCTTGAAAAACTATGAAATCCCACTCCCTGGGATTTTGCTGACGTACTAGACATCAAGAAAATGTGTAGGACTTAATCTGATTGGTGGCATTATTCAAGGATGTGATAGTTCAAAGCCAAAAACAAGTTCACAATATACATCTTGTTTGACTCTCAGTCGCTTAGGGCCCTGTACCAGGAAGTGACTCAGCCCTTAAGGTGAACCAAATGCCCATCAGACATTCCAGTGTGACATTTAGAAATCTGATTTTATATCTCCAGAAAAGCTACCTTTGGCCCCATTTCTCTCTATTTTATTTTATTTTATTTTTTAGAAAGGCAGACTGTCACATGCAGTGCCTCATTGGGATGTTTCTGGAGTCTTGGAAGCTTAACTACCCTATACTCTCCTACAAATGGACCTTGAGAGCTTGTTTGGAGGCTCTAGCGGGGAAATGCAGCTACTGGTACACCCTTGACCAAAGAACTGTCCTCTCCTCTATTGGGGAAAGTCATCCTCTTTGACTGAGCATGCATCTTCAGGAAGGATTCACATGGAACAGTGAAGAAGGAAGGGGACACCGGCAAGCAAGCCAGATCAGCCAAATCAACCTGGCAATCAATGGGGTGACAGATGTCACAGCCAGATTGCCCTCACATCCTTTTTTTTTTTTTTTTTAAGTAGGGTCCATGCCCAGCATAGAGCCCTGCATAAACCTTAAACTCAGGACCCTGAGATCAATACCTGAGCTGAGATCAAGAGTTGAACATGCAACCAACTGAGACACCCAGTTGCCCCCCCCCGTTTTTCTTCTTACTTCTTTCTTTCTTCCATCTCTCCTTCTCTCCCTCTATCCTTCCTTTCTTTCTTCCTTTCTCTTCCATTTTTTAAAGATTTAATTTATTTATTTAGAGAGCTAACACATGCGATCATGGAGAGGGGCAGAGGAAGAGAGAGAAAATCTCAAGCAGACTCCACACTAAGTGCAAAGCCTGATTTGGGCTTGATCTCGTGACCCTGAGATTGTGACTAAAGCTGAAATCAAGAGTCAGATGCTGAGCCAACTGAGCCACCCTGGTGCCCCTCTCTGCCTTTCTATCACATAAAATTAATGCAAACATGTTGCTTCGTTTGGATTCTGCCCCATGTGAAAAGGAAGTAAAAAATCCTGTGAGTAGCTGAAGATTGGGATCCCATTGATTTCACCAAATAGTTTAAAGATTTATGGATTCTAATGGCCCATCTTCCAAGTCTTCATCATGGAGTCTGCCACATGACAGCAAAAACGACAAATAAGCTCATGGCAAAGAAGCCAGGAACAGTTGGACTTTCTGCATTTTCAATTATTTAGGCCAAAATGAATCACTTGCTTTCTTTCCTTTTTTCTTTTGGAAACAGTTCTACTTCCCATTTCCTCACTGGACACATAATTTTGATTTATAAACCCCACAGTCTTGAGCAAAGGGAAGTTTTAAACAAAGCTGATGCCCCTGCCTTGAGTTGTTTTTCTCCTTTCCTTGTAGTATTTTCAGAAAATGCTTTGACTGGCCTTCTTGAAGATGCAAATCCAGCTTGTGCCTAGCAAACCTCATGAGTCTGACTCCCCAAGGCCTCTGAGTTCTTCTCATTCAGGGCTCCATCTTATAAATTCCACTGAACTTGCTTCAACAGCAATGCACTTTCAACTGGGATAAATCTGTCTTCCAATATTATGTCTTGTAAATCTCACTTTGCAGGGGTATTTACAATCCAGCTACTGCAAGCTTACTTTATTGACTGGGAATGAATAAATCAGTTTTCCATTCCTCTCTATTCTCCATTGCTGATATTTTGATTTGGGAACTGTTCAGAAATCTCTGATCAAAGCACATGATTATAAAAACATCCCTTGACCTGAAAATTATTTAAGAAACAGACTGTAGAACTTACATCTCTTATTACTATATTCTCAAAATGCATCTCCCTGTGTTGAAATGGAAGGACGGATAGTAAATGCGCATTGTCTCAGTAGCCCAAAGACAACACCTCTATCCTCCCATACCCAGATGTTACAGTGGATATGGGTTACAAACAATATTTATGGAGTGCTTATTATGCTGTCATATATTAACTCAATTAATGTTTACAATAATCCTTCAAGGTTGGTACCCTATTTGCCCTCATTTTATAGATGGGGAACTGAGGCACAGGTTAAATAATTTGCCAAAGGTCACACGGTCAGTAGATGGAAGAGTCTGACCATAAATCTGGGTATCGGGCTCCAGTTTGACTGCTCTTAACCACTATACCAAGCTGTCTTTGTAGTTTTGACTATGCAATCTCAATTCTATGTCTCTGAACATTATACTTTACAATTACTGAATGCTTTGCAGCCTTTGGACCATTATCTTATTTTTTCCTTATAACCTAGGTGGAAATACCATCTCCATTTTACAGACAAGCAAACTAAGGCTAAGAGAAACTTAGTGACTTTCCCAAAAACTAAATAGTAAAGTGGTTCCCGAGCTCCAGTTTTCTTACTTCTGATATGGTGTTCATCCTTGGGTCTCCACTTCCTCATCTATTGGAAGAGTGGCAGGGAATCCTCCAGTTCTCAAAGGCTTTGACTCTCTGTATTAACTATTCTTCCACTTACTTATTGAACACCTTCTCCAGACTATAAACCCCACAAGAACAGGGCCAGGACTTAAGTCATTTCCTCCTGTGGCCCTCACGTCCAGTGCAAAGTGGGCGCTCAGTAAGTGTTTGTTGTAAATATAAGTGTGGCAGACACAGTGCTAAGTGCTGGGCAGGCAAAGATGAATGAGGCCTGGCCCTTTAATCACAGGTGAGGCACTCCAGGGGCCCCTCGGAGTTACGTGGGCCCTGCAAGCTCCATAGTCATTACGTGGACAATGGCTCCCACTGTGTTAAAGTCCACCAGAAGATAATTGACCGTGACTTGAGTTATGTGTCCCACGCTGAATGGCGTCAGGGTCGATTACTTTATTTTAGAGGCCACAGCAAAGAAGATCATTTGCAATGTGGGGCTCACCTCATTAAAACAACATTTAGGGATTTTATTTTAATCTACGTGACGGGTTTGCAGTGCTAGGCAGCTATCAAAGTAAAATAACCTGGGCTCAAGACACACCTCCCCATTCGCAACACAACTCCATGAATACCAGAGAATGTAGCTGTGATTGATAGAAACGCCACATCTCATCTGTTTAACTCCATCCCAAGACATATTTGACTAACATTTCATCTCCAACCTGACAAACCTAAGGCAAGTTTGCAGGGGTTTTCTTCCCTATCATCTCCAAAAGATGAAAGAATGATTTTCATGGTGCTGGCATTCAGGTTTGAAGCTCAGCTTACCTGGGGTTGCCAGATAAAATACAAGATGCCCAGCTAAATTGGAATTTCAGATGAACAAAAAAATAATCTTTTCATATAAAATAGGTACCAAGCATATTTGGGATGTACTGATACTTTTAAAAGTATTTTTTGCTTCTCTGAAATTCAAATTTATAAGGCAGCCTGTATATTTATTCACCAAATATGAAAACCCTAAGCTTATTGCAAAAATCAAGCAAATATATGATTGACCTTGCCTATATGAAGTTGGGTAAAATATAGACGCTGTGGAAGAATGGGAAATTAGGCCATGGGTTAGGTCTGTGTTTTTGAGGACATGCACATACTGTCTCAGGCACTGTCTCCATTATTCCTGGGTGCCCCGTGGTGGAGGATCATTTTGGGTATTCAAGAGTGTTAGTTAAGAAGTCAGCTCTGGGGGGCACCTGGGTGGCTCAGTGGGTTAAGCTGCTGCCTTCGGCTCAGGTCATGATCTCGGGGTCCTGGGATCGAGTCCCGCATTGGGCTCTCTGCTCAGCGGGGAGCCTGCTTCCCTCTCTCTCTCTGCCTGCCTCTCTGTCTACTTGTGATCTCAGTCTGTCAAATAAACAAATAAAATCTTTAAAAAAAAAAAAGAAGAAGAAGAAGTCAGCTCTGGGAATGTCTGGGTGGCACAGTCAATTAAGCAAGCAACTTGGTTTTGGCTCAGGTCATGATCTCAGTGTCGTGAGATTGAACCCCGAGCTGGTGCTCTCCGCTCAGCGCAAAGTCTGCTTGAGATTCTTTCTCCCTCTCCCTCTGCCCCTCCTACTCATGCACGTGCATTCTCTCTCTCTCTCTCTCTCTCCCAAATAAATAAATAAATCTTAAAAAAAAAAAAAGTCAGCTCTGGAGTCAGACTCCTGGGATGAAAAGCCAGCATACATCTGTTTCTAGCTCTATAACCAAGGGTATGTTGCTTCCATTTTTCCTCAATTTCATCCTGTGTAAAACAGACATAAGAATTGTGTCTGTCTCAATTGGATTTTGTGAGGTTTAAATGATTTGCTATCATGGCAGCAATAAGCACTCAATAAATGTTTATCACCACCACCATCAAGGTCATTCTGAGTTGGTCTTCAGCTAGCAGTTCAATTAGCTTCCACTGTTCCTTTGGATGTCTCTCTGTTTCCTTATTTAAAACATCTCCTTCGTAAAGAATGCTGATTCTACCTGTGGCTAGTCACAGAAGTTTGCTCTACAGCTTCTCGCAGAAGATGGTGATGACGGCTGGAGCTTCATGGCACTAAAACCACCAGGTGAAAAATGAGAATCTCAGCCAAAAAATTCAGTGGAGATAGCTGTTCAGAACACTTTCAGTCTTCCCAGGTAGGTTTCCGTGAAGGTTTAGCATTTGGTGAAATAGGTTTCTGAGGCCAGTCTAAGCCCATTAAGTCACTCAAGCATCCATCCGTACATCACTAAGGACAGCTAATATATGGCCAGCATGTTTGTCCGTGCCTTTAAACTCACACCTTCTGTTCAAATAAGTGGAGTCCAGTAGTAATTCCCACCGGAAGGCTGCAAAAGTGTGGGAAGGAATATCACTTTAAGGGATTCCATTTATAAAAAGCCATTGTAGCATGTTGTTAATTTTAGGCACACAGTGGACTGCTGAAAAGCAAGGAGCTCTTGTGGGAAGCAGGGGAAAAAAATCTCCAGA
Organism: Mustela putorius furo; assembly: GCF_011764305.1. Lineage (NCBI taxonomy): Eukaryota > Metazoa > Chordata > Mammalia > Carnivora > Mustelidae > Mustela > Mustela putorius. The sequence goes on along the minus strand of NW_025421402.1, from coordinate 19,582,526 downwards.
GATGGCTTCACTGGGTGATTGAGGGCCCATGCCTGGTGCTTTTCAACAGGCAAGACTAACTGGATATGTGAGCTACACTACTTCAGCCCCCCAAGTCAACATGGTAGCTCCAACTTTCCCAGAAGTCTTTAGTGGACTTCATACGTCACTTGTAAGATGCCAGAAGTCTTTTAGCCAAAAATACCATATTTACACATCATGGACTATTTTTAACTACTTTGTGTGATTTATTTTGTACTCTCAACCTCTTAAAGACTTTGAAGTAAAACTGAGCCCAACATTACTTTACTATATTCAGATTATACAACTCTGATACCCTGTGAAAGATATTTTGATTCATTTTCAAAATCATTTTAAAATAACTTTATAATCACTCTTTTGGAACTGTCTCACCATAGTATATGGACTTGACTAATATTTCTACTTTAGACAACCATTATTTGAAGAATTTCATAATTACAAGAATCTGTGAAGATGTTATTAATAAATAAGCAGGCACAATAACATGAAAGATGTTTGTAGTCTTCGCAGATAAGAATCACTAAGAAATCATTTATATGTTGTATCGTTAACTCTGCTAGAAATTACGAAGTGAGAAGTGGTTTTTAATTTCCCCATTTTATTTCGATATGTGCTAAATATGCTTTGCATAACCCCAAGTAGATTTTCTAACCTCTTCTTCTAACACGGTAGTTTTTTAAAGTGCTCCTTAATGCTGTTGGAAACTTGATATGTCTATGGCAGAGAAGCAAAATATTTTTAAGTATTAAGAGCCACTAGACTAGATTACAAGACAGATCTCGGTGCCTGCAAATATCTTGAACTAGCTTTGCCATTTTGAGAAATTGCCTGCGAGGAGTTACCTTGTTTTCTTCCGCTGTGATCTGGTTTTGCTTTTGTTTTCGAGGAAGAGCTGAGCTGTTCTTCATGACAGCATTATAAGCCTGTTGTCCCCACTTGCCCTCACCCTCACTATTTCGAAAACTAATTGCCCCACTGACAATTCGTGGGTTGCACTTCTGTTTAGCTTCCTATTGCAAAGTTTAGCTGTTTAAGACAATCTCAAAGATAGCCATGGACAGCTAGACAACTCTCTCAAAAAGCCTTGATCGGAAGTGCAGGCTGATTTCCACGGGGTAAATATTCCCAGCAAAGCCAATTTCAAGTTCCCAATGGCTTCACAACTAGCTCAAAAAATTCCTAGAGATTCAATGATAGCTCTCTTGGGTCCATACAAACTGGTGCTAGTGCATCAGCAGAAGCTTTTGTCAACAACTTTTCTACGGACAATCTGTAAAATAGTGAATCATTTCTTTATGTTGGACTTAGTGAACATTTGGCCCTTAATCGTGGCAAAGACTATTTTTTTAGTTTCTTTAACGTGAAAGAGTGCCCTCTCTGTATGAGATGCTATATGAGTTCTACAGAAAATGCAAAGACTCAAACATGATTCCTAATTTCCAGAAACTCACAGTCCCCCAGAAATGACAGATCATACACAGGAAAACTGGAACACAAATCTGACCACGAGAAGTGCTACAATAAACACATGAACTTAACCAGGAAAGGAAGAAATGCCATGTAAACACAGCAGGGGGAAATGCCACTAGTGCTAATAGTTTTAGATCGGCTCCAAGCTGGCCAGTGAACTTTCTAAAAAATGGAAGTAGAATATGAGTGCATACTTCAAGTCAGAATAATAAGGAGAAAGGGTGGTTTACAAGCAAGCAGAAAACTGTTAACGAGGTCTTCAAGAGATGAGTGGGTGATTCTGCCCCAAACTCGTTAAAATCACAGTGGGCCAAACATTCCTTTTTCAACTTCCAAAATCAAAGTCATGTTTCTTTCTCTGTTCCGGCTGCTGAACATGAAATGTCATGTGACTAGATCAGAATGGTATTAAGTTTCACAATCTCCAAATGTTGCAAGGTATTCCTACCCCAGCCTCCCAAAATGCCATCTGTAATCAACCAGTACTGAGCAGTAGTAATTATTAAACACTTACAACATGGCAGCCACTGTAAAGTGCTCCATATGTGTTATGTTATACATTTAAATGTGTGAGGTCCTCCTCTTTCTGTGGCTCCTCTCTCCCTAAGGCACTACTCTCTAAGAAATCTCCAGGTGATATCCCACTATAGTCATCAGTAAAAGGCTTAGTGCCCCCTGCAAAGGTTATAAGCTGCAGATGCCTCACAGGAATATGAAGAGCAAGGGCTTGTGGGATGTTAGTGGTGGAGAGCCAAGAGAGCAAAGATGTCCAGGGAAGAAGCCAGAGTACATTCTGGAGATGACATTAAGGGCAGATGACAGCATTAAACCTAGAAGTGAGGGGGAAATCTGGTGTAGGACCAGAGAAGAAATGGGGTGACCGGTAAAGGAAAGAAAAATACAATAAAAGGAAACCATGCCCACTGCCTGAAGAGTTTTCTTTGGCCAAAGCTGATAAATCCAAGATGGAAGCAACAGATAAGACACGTGTCAAAATCTCTACCCAACCAAAGTGCCTGATAAGAAGATAAATGATGTAGCCATGAAAACAAAATGGGAAAATTAAAGAGCAAAATGGGGGCAGGAGGAGATAGGAAAAGTCAAGTGGGAGGCTACTAAAATGATCCATGAAAATTTCAAATAAACAGAAGCAAATCAGAAGACAAATGACAATGGAGAAGCTGCAGTAAGAGCAGCAGATGTTTTCCCTCAAGGACCAAAGCAGATAGGAGAGCCTAAAAGAGGTGGCACAGGGAACATCCCAGAACATCTGTCTTCCTCAGCCTGACAGACACCAAGAGCAGCAGCAAGGTCTCTACCCACCTCACCCTCCTCACCCTGAGAAGAAAAGCTAGATATCTAGGCCAGTAGAAAAGAACCAAGTTCTCACCGGCCACTTCTTCCTGCAAAGGAAGTGAAAAGGAGTATCAGTAGGACTTCTTCTACATGTTTTAGTTCACACGAGCCTTGAAATGGATCTATTTATATCCATTATACAGTTGAAATTACAACCCAAATGGGGTTAAGCAATTTGCCTCTAAGGTATTTCCACCTGGGTTTCGAACCTGTATCTAATGAAGCCAAAGCCCATCATGTTTCTAAATAGCACACTGCTTCCTAGTCTAACACCTGATAATATTCAAAGCTATTTTTTTGTTTCTTGGTTTATGTTTACCCGCTTAAGAGCTTTGTGAGATCCAGGACAGGTATCATAATCCCTTTTTGAATATCAGAAAATCTGGAATCAATCTCATGGGGAAGCGAGGAGAGGACCACCACCAGGGTCTTCTCATTCCTACACCTGACTCTTCCTGGGATAAGACATCTCCCCTATCACAAGAAAACTCAGTGTATGGCCATATCCAGAGAACCCACAAAAACACAGCTAAACTGTATGTTTCTTACCCAAATTGAAATTTCAAAAAATAACACCACATTCTCTGTGGTATGCTAGTGAGAGTCTGGGCTCCTGTACCAACACCATAGAGATGCCACTGATGTCAGACATTAGAAGACAAATGCTTTTTTACTTTGAAAATAATCTTTTTTATGATCAGAGATAATTTTTAGAAATGATCTTCTTTCTAAAATAAATAATAACCACTTTTCTACCATACAAAAATCAAACTGCTATATGATTGTATATTTTACCCATGAAATACACTTTTTCCTTTCTAACCCCACTGCTGTTTAGACAGGTTTAGACTCTCCTCACCTCCCAGCTAGACCCTCAACTGAACTCCTGAGATCTCATGCTTCTATCTATTGTCAGCCTATCTATTATCCATAGAGCTCAAGTGACAACCTCTTAAAATGCAAATGTTATAAAATCACTTCCCTATTGAACATTCTCCAAATAAACCCCTCCTCTAGCTTTTATGGAACGCTAAATTCCTTAGTTAGATGTGTGGATGTGTGAGGCTCTTTAAGACCTCTTTGTCCTGATCTTTTTTTTTTTTTTTAAAGATTTTGTTTATTTATTTGACAGACAGCGATCACAAGTAGGCAGAGAGGCTGGCAGAGAGAGGAGGAAGCAGGCTCCCCACAGGGCAGAGAGCCTGATGCGGGGCTTGACCCCAGGACCCTGGGATCATGACCTGAGCCGTAGGCAGAGGCTTTAACCCACTGAGCCACCCAGGCACCCCTTTGTCCTGATCTCTTATTTGTTTATACACCTTTGCTCAGCCACACAGAAATACTGTTTCTTACTTCACTGAATTGACATATATGGTCTTTTGCATAGGCTGCCCCTCTCACTGCCTTTACCTGACCAGTTCACACGGATCTTCCCATACTAAAGGAGGGCACTGCTTCCACCAGAAATACTTAGAAGATCTGCATGTTAGATTTTGAACCCCAGCCTCTGTGTTCCTAGAGCACCCTGGGTGGACAGCTAGCATAATTGTTACATTGTTCTGATTTTCAATCACAAGATCGCATGTCTGTCCCTCACAACTAGACCATGTGCTCCTTTAGAACTAACTGTCCTCATTCTGTTGTTAAAACAACTTCTCCAACAAGTTGACCACATTCATCAGAATTTTTTCAAATTTTCCCCATAGAAAGAAATTTTCCCCCAAAATTCCACTCAAATATATCTCTCTTATAGAGAAAAGAATGAAACAATAAATAAATATCTGATTACTTATTTAAAAGAAGTATCTGATGTTAGCTTTATTTTTAAAAATAAATAGTTAAATTAGTTAGTTCCTAATTAAAGGTCAGCTGGGAGAATCAGCAGTGCCAAAGCATTTTCATCAATTATACCAGTAACATTCCAGAGGAAGCTACAATATTATATCATGCAAAACATTCTGTCCCAGATTTCTTTCTCAGTGTCCAACAGGATGGCCACAACAGAGCAGGCACTGAATAAGTATCTGAATGAAGAGAAGGTGTATCCAAGACCCCAGTCCAATACAATCCTAATACAATCAAAATTCCAACACAATCAAAATTTAGGAAAATCCCAATACAATCAAAACATGAAAGTTTCATGACTCTTTTTACAATGAAAATCTTCTGGTGTTTGTGAAATATCTGATTTTTAAAAATAAAGTAAAACACCTGATTTGTGATATGTAAATTACATGCTAATTTTGAGTTATACACCTATTCTATAAAGCAAAGTTGTTTGCTCCACCTTCTAATATGCCCCTTTGTATTTGCTGGTGCTAATTTATAAAAGCAACCAGGACTCAAAACTCCTCTTCCAGTGTATTTCCACCTAGTTTTTCATGAGACATATAATTGTGTGAAAACTTACATAGGATTTTAGACTCCCCCACATTAGACAAAGGAACTACAACAGAAGAAAATGATTGGGCCCTTTAGCATGGCTAAATTTCATAGTTTTGTGAAGAGGAGAGACTGTTTTCAAAACTATGTTATGGGATTTGGCCTATCAGTATATGAATAGGGTAATCATATAACAAATTATCAAAATTGGGGCTGTGCCCTGAAAACCAGGACACATGATCATTGTACATGAAACAATAGAAGTTTACAAATTTTGAGGTAGACTTCTTATAATGTCTTAACAATTATTAAAAACTAGAGGTTATCATTTTTAATGTGGTTATTTGCTAAAAGCAAGTTTATGAATAAGTCCTTAGCTCAAATTTGGAGCTTTAGCTAATGTAGGCCACCTCCATCACTATAATAAATACTGAAATGGCTCTATGAACATCTTAATGAAAATTAAGATCAGGAAGCCCATCTTAATGACTAATAACCCATCAGTTACTCATCAATCATATTATAATAATTCATCCAATAGGAGATTTCTCATGGCTAAGAGAATAATGCCCCCACCAACAATGTCCATGTCTTAATCTAAAAACCTGTGAATATATAACCTAACGTGACAAAAAGGACATTGTAAATGTAATTAAATTAAGGAACTTGGGACAGGGAGATTATCCTGGGTTGTCTAGCTGGGCCTCATGTAACCACAGAGATCCTATCTAGTAAGAGAGAAGCAAGAGTCAGAATCAGGTACAGATATGTGCCAATGCAAACAGAGGTCATACAGATGGAACATACTGGCCACTGGCTTTGAACTTGGAAGAAGGAGCCAAGAGCGAGAGAATGCAGGCAGCCAAGGAATACAGGTAGCCTCTAAAAGTTCAAAAAGATGAAGAAGCTGATTTTCCCCTAGAGCCTCCACAAGAACCCAGCCCTGTTAACACCTTGACTTTAGCCCTGTGACACTGACTTTTTTTTTTTAAATTTCTTTTCAGTGTAACAGTATTCATTCTTTTTGCCTCACACCTAGTGCTCCATGCAATACATGCCCTTCCTAATACCCCCACCTGGTTCCCCCAACTTCCTACCCCCTGCCCCTTCAAAACCCTCAGGTTGTTTTTCAGAGTCCATAGTCTCTCATGGTTCACCTCCCCTTCCAATTTCCCTCAACTCCCTTCTCCTCTCCATCTCCCCATGTCCTCCATGTTATTTGTTATGCTCCACAAATAAGTGAAACCATATGATAATTGACTCTCTCTGCTTGACTTATTTCACTCAGCATGATCTCTTCCAGTCCTGTCCATGTTGCTACAAAAGTTGGGTATTCATCCTTTCTGATGGAGGCATAATACTCCATAGTGTATATGGACCACATCTTCCTTATCCATTCGTCCGTTGAAGGGCATCTTGGTTCTTTCCACAGTTTGGCGACCGTGGTCATTGCTGCTATAAACATTGGGGTACAGATGGTCCTTCTTTTCACTACATCTGTATCTTTGGGGTAAATACCCAGTAGTGCAAATACAGGGTCATAGGGAAGCTCTATTTTTAATTTCTTGAGGAATCTCCACACTATTCTCCAAAGTGGCAGCACCAACTTGCATTCCCACCAACAATGTAAAAGGGTTCCCTTTCTCCACATCCTCTCCAACACATGTTTTTTCCTGTCTTGTTAATTTTGGCCATTCTAACTGCTGTAAGTGGTATCTCAATGTGGTTTTAATTTGAATCTCCCTGATGGCTAGTGATGATGAACACTGTTTCATGTGTCTGGTAGCCATTTGTATGTCTTCATTGGAGAAGTGTCTGTTCATATCTTCTGCCCATTTTTTGATATGATTATCTGTTTTGTGTGTGTTGAGTTTGAGGAGTTCTTTATAGATCCTGGCTATCAACCTTTTGTCTGTACTGTCATTTGCAAATATCTTCTCCCATTCCGTGGGTTGCCTCTTTGTTTTGTTGACTGTTTCCTTTGCTGTGCAGAAGCTTTTGATCTTGATGAAGTCCCAAAAGTTCATTTTTGCTTTTGTTTCCTTTGCCTTTGGAGACATATCTTGAAAGAAGTTGCTGTGGCTGATATCGAAGAGGTTACTGCCTATGTTCTCCTCTAGGATTTTGATGGATTCTTGTCTCACATTGAGGTCTTTTATACATTTTGAGTTTAACTTTGTGTATGGTGTAAGAGAATGGTCAAGTTTCATTCTTCTACATACAGATGTGTGACACTGAATTTTGACTTCTGACCTTCAAAATTAAAAAATAACACATTTTTATTGTCTTAAGTGACTAGATTTCTGGTAATTTGTTACAGCAGCAATGAGAAACTAATACATTGAGAACTTGTAACACATTAGAAAGCACACTTAGTGCTACTACACAAAATATCAGCAAAATGTAGTCTTTGCTTTCAGTGTTCTTGATAATTTATTTCATTTGGTGATTAGTATGGGTCTATCATCAAGCCTCAAGAGTACACTACATAGCTAGAAATCAACAGACAGAAACAACTAAGATGCTCAGGAAGAAGAACAATTCTTAATTCAGTATAGAATTTAAATTCTTAGATCCAAAGTCTGGATAGGTGAGGGCTTAAAAAAAAGGTTATGATCAATGAATTCAAAACATACTTAGCCAAAATAATGCTACAACCACAGGAAACCCTCTATATTGACCCATCGGGCTGTCAAGGACCAGAATCTCACTTTGGTGCAAAGGCCATAAAATGTTTTGCTCACCCAGAGTGTAAATATAGAGTGTACACCCAGAGTGCAAATATAGATCATACCATGGTTTTTGTGTTCAAAAACTCTCAATAACTCTAAAACACAAACTCTTTCCCCAACTATTTTTCCATAGTCTTTTGTCTATATTTCAGTTTTGGTAGTTAAGATAATAGAATATCTCATTCATCATTGTCTCTCCCTTAGCTAACACAGTACCTGGTACATAGTAGATATAGTATGTTAATAATGGCACTTTTGTGTATTAAGTAACATATACTAAAGTCAAACTTGATTAAGCAGAAAGTAGAACTGGGATTATGGACCTGGGAAGACTTCAGGCCTGTCTTCTGGGACCTACACCATGTAGTCAAGACTATCTTACTCTACCACCTGCTGCATCTTTCTTTGGTATGTTGGTTTTTTTCCATAGACAGGTACTATGCTGCAGAATAAATGGCTATCTGTAACCCTAGATTCATATCCTCCTAGTTATAAAGAGCACTTCTCTTTGTTAACTCAGTGTAGTGATCTGGCCCTGCTTGAGTCACAGTCTTGTCCTTGATTCGCCACCATGATTGGCCCAGTCTGGATTATTGCCCACAGCTTGTCTGGGTCCAGGATGGGGCAAAGCTGTAACAAACACTGCTATTGACTGCTAGAACCAGGTAAATTTGGTCAGAGGAGTTTCCCAAAAAAGTAATAGAAGTACAGAGCAGACAAACATAGCAAATATTGGTTAAGCTCTGTAAATTTTTAAATCTCAATTCAGTGCTTTAAGAGAGTGAGCCCACCTATGTACAGAAACTATATAGGGTGACCATGATAGAGACTGAATATCAATGTATGTTTGGGCTTGACAATTAATCGCAAAAAAAGGTTTGCTCGGGACATTACCGATAAGAGGAGATTTCCTCATGGAAAAATGCCTGTTGAGAACACTCCAGCAACAACCTTTGTTAGCCACCCCACAGTGAGCTCATTCTTTCTTCAAGACAGTTAATAGAACCTAGCTCTGACTTGAAACATCATGACTAAAATCCCTCAGGTTGATTCCCTGGTTTCCAACAAATCTTTCCTGAGTTAAAGATTCTGTGCATGGATAGGTGACTAAGATTTGACTAAGCGATTCCAGTCTAAGCCAAATGCCTCTGAATATTTAATTCCAGCTGTCAGGGAAGAAGAGCATTTATAATGCAGAAGTGCTAGGGTTCAGAGGCTGAATCTGGCAGAGTGCTCAGCCACCTCTGAATAGACCTTCCAGATGAGTGTGCATGGTCACAGAGTTCACAGAGGTGTTAAATACAAAAGCATTCTGGAAATTTGGGGGAAAAAATTCTTTTGGAACACGGGTTTGAAAATTACACTTATCTGAAAACTGAGGGAAGCCTAAAGAAAGAGACACTAGAGCCCCCGTCTTGTGACAGATACAACAATGTCGTCGGTTTCTGCAAGGACTAAATCCTGGGAGCAATGCCTTTGTCTAGAATCAGCTTGCCTTCTGATCAGTAGGGTCTCCTGATGGCTTTCTGTGACCACCAAAGGAATAAAAGACACTCAAACAAGGACGAATGACTACGTTTCTCAACTCTCTGTCCTGCCCAGCAGCAATCAAAAGTTTATATGGTCAGAGAATTTAGAGGCAATACATGTTTTCATAATGGATTCTCAGAAGTCAGAATTTTTTTTATTTTATTTATTTATTATTTAATTTTATTTATTTATTTGAGAGAAAGAGTGAGAGAGCATAAGAGGGGAGGTCAAAGGGAGAAGCAAACTCCCCATGGAGCTGGGAGCCTGATGTGGGACTCCATCCCAGGACTCCAGGATCATGACCCGAGCTGAAGGCAGATGCTTAGCCAACTGAGCCACCCAGTCAGACATTTTCTAAAAATGACTTGCTCAAGATGATAGATCTGGTCATCTGAAAAGGAATTTTTCAGACATAGCTCCCCAAGCAATCTTTAAATGCCTTTAATCCTTCCATGAAGACTGACAGAGAGGATGAGGAATAAAGACTCTCACTGAAAAATTCACTAGACCTCTTCATTTTGTCTGTTTGTTTCCAACCAAGTAAAACATGGATCACTGCCTTCATTCAGTGACATCACAAACCATCATGGTCAAGAGCTCAGCTTTGCTGTGTGGTGGATGCGATTTCAAACCCCAGTTCTGACACACACTAGCTCTGTCACCTTGGACCAGTTACACCAACTTTATAAACCTCCGTTGCTTCATTTATAAAGCAGGAGTAATAAACCTACTTCACATGATTGTCATGACTATTAAACTAAATAATATACATGAAGTACTTAGCACAGTATGTAGCGTAGAATGTAGCAACCAACATAGATTATCCTTTATTATTTTCTTTAAACAAACACTGATGAGAGTTCCCCACAAAAAGCGTGAAGAGAATTTCAGTTAGTTCAACAGCTTGTTCATTTGGTGAAAATTTGTGCTTACAATTGTGATTTTTATCTTACATGCATATGTGATAGTCACATCATCTGCTGTTAAGACTGCTCTTCAATCACACCATGGAAATACATGAATATATTTATATTTATATATTTATTATATATATATAAAAAACAAAATGAATATGTGTTATTGGACACTGTTCCATAGAAAGTGTGGAGTCTCATCAGGGTTTCCATGATTTCCAGGTGCTCTGCCTCTGTAAGAACTGGAATACAAGCAAGTCAGGAAACTAAATGGTTAACCACTCTGCTTCTAGAGCAGGTAGTGACTTAGTAGAAAAAGCCCATTGTGAAACATGTGAAGCATTTTTAGGAGGCCATTTTTAGGAGGTCCAAAATCCTTTTCCTATGAAAGAACCCAGAAAGGAGAGGACATTAGAACTCATCCCCATTGATGGTTATTCTAAGTACTGAAAAACACATGTCGGTAGCCATCAGGATCGGGGAATGAAGGGTGCGTTTCCTTCGATAACTAACCCAGATCTTATGTGGAATAAGATCGGCAGGTAGGCAAGAAGGAAGGAAACTAGGGGAAGATATGGAAGATGGAAGGAGCTTTAACAGTAGGACAAATATTTGCTTTTTGACTGTTGGCAATAGAGTTATAGGACCTCATTCATACCTTCTCAGCTGATCTCCACTATGGCAGCCTGTGTCTGTGCAAGAGTTTTTTTCCCTAATTTTGTGAACCATATTGGAGATAAGGTTGAGTCTCATGGGCACGATGTTTTATCTTAATTGGTTAAATATGATGGTAAATATTACCTCTATCACTGGTGCTCTCCATCATTGTCCTATCATGTCTCCATGGAGATGTGGTCTTCTGATCCTTTGTAACATGGGAAAGCCACCTGCTCCCATACCAGGTGCCCCACTCTCATGTCTCTTCTTGACTTACTGCTACCAAAGATTCCCTTTTCCTTACTCTAAGACCCATGCCAGTTCATCAACAGTCCAGGACAAATCGTGGGTCAATCTAAGTCCTGGTCTTTTGTGAATAGATTAATGGAGTTCAGGGGGAAAAAGAGAGAGGGCAACACCCCAGCCATACCTTCATCCCCTTACTTACAACTTCTCACCCACCACTCCTATCTTGAGGCATATCAATCATACTTTGAAAGACAATAAAGCTACAATAGTCTAGACAGTATGGTATGCCATAAAGATAGATATATACATCAATGACACAAAATAAACCTTTAAATTATGGTCAATTAATTTTTTTATAAAGGGGCCAAGGCAACTTAATGAGGTAAGAATAAACTATTCAATAACCAGTGCTAGAATAATTGAATATCCATATGTAAGAAAAAGAACTTAATCCCTTACTTCAAACCATACAAAAAAATAAACTCAAATAGATCATAGTCTTAGATATAAGAGCTCAAATTACAAAACTTCTAGACAAAAACATAAGAGAAAATCTCTGTGAACTTACGTTTGGCAAAACGTAAGAGAAAATCTCTGTGAACTTACGTTTGGCAAAACTATCATAGTTCTTAGCTATGATATCAAAACTGTGAGCCATAAAAGAAAAAAAATGATAATTTAAATAAATAATTTTGACTTCAGCAAAATTTTAGAGTTTCATTCTTCAAAAGAACCATTACAAAAATGACAAAAATCATGGAATGAAAGAGAACATTTACAAATCATATATCTCATAAAGGACTTTTCCAGACCATATATATATATATATATATATATATATATAGAAAATTTTCAATTTAGTAATTATACTAATTATAAAATGGTCAAATATTTGAATAGATATTTTATCAAAGAATATACATGTAACGAGCTAGTGGTACATGTAAAGCAGCTCAAGATCATTAATCAGGAGGTCATTGTAAATAAAATAAGATATCTCCTTATGCTCACTAGAATAACTGTATCAACAAAGGAATACCAAATGTGACAATCATGTGTAGAAATAGAGTATGTGACTATTTCCTAAAAATTTAAATACATACTTATCATATGAATCAATGATTCCTCTCCTAGATATCTACTCAAGAGAAATGAAAACATATGTCTACACAAAATTTTCTATGAGAATATTTGTAATAACCAAAGCTGGAAACAACCCAAACATTCCCCAAGTAGTGAATAGATGAGCAAAATGTAGTATATGCATAGGTCGTGGGTTCAATAGTTTCCCCCCCAAACTCATGTCCATCCTGAACCAGTGAATATGACCTTATTTGGAAGTACAGTCTCTGCAAACGATCAGGTAAAAAGAGGTCACCCTTGAGTAGGGTAGGTCCTAATGCCATGATGGATATCCTTATAAAAAGATGAATTTGGAGGCAAACACAGAGGGAAGATGGTCATGGAAATGGATTGATGCTATGCTGCCACAAACAAAGGAATGCCTAGGATTGCTGGCACCCATCTGCAGCCAGGAAGGAAAGGAAAGATCCTTCCCTTAAGCCTTCAGAGAGAGAGCACCTTACTTCAGAGAGAGAGAGCCTTACCAACATGTTGATTTCAGACTTCTACCCTCCAGAACATGAAATAATACATTTTGTTGTTTAAACTACATATGTTTTGTTACATCAGCCCTAGGAAATGAATATAACCTATAGCAAGACTATTCAGCAATAAGAAGGAATGAATGAGTGATACAAATAATGATGTAAATGAGACTGAGAAACATTACAGTAAGTGAAAAAAGCCAGACATAAAGAAGGCTACATATTGTATATATATTGCATGAAGTTTCTACAAAAGATAAAACCTGAGAGATAAAAAGCAAATCAGAGGTTGCCTGGGAGGGGGGTTGGAATGGGGATTGACTGCAGGCACACAGGAACTTTCTGGGGTGATGTAGTTGGTTCCGAATTGCAAATGTAGTGAAAGTTACAAAACGGTAAAAATGTATTAGAAATTATCAAATTGAATATTTTCAGTGGGTCAGTTTTGTATTATATAAGTTATACTTCAGTAAAATTGTGAAAAGTGGTCTAGGGAATATTTGATCTTTCTGTACTTTCTTTAACAACTAGTATAATACAGAATTTACTATACATTGATATTTAGGTAAAATTTACTATTCATTGAAACCTGAGGGGTTTTTGCGGGGGGAGCTTGTTTGTTTATTGCTGTCAGTCTTGGATAATTGTTTGAGATCATGTCAAGTTATTATTTATTTGGTCTATGCAAGTTTCCACTTGTGACAATTTTAGCATTTTATATGCTATATATTTCTAAGAACCTATTCAACTCCTCTAAGATCTTCAGTGTCTGTTTCAAATCTCCCTTGTATCTATGGTTATATCACTTTTTCTGTATGTATCTTGTTTGCTTCTTTTTTTTCATTAATCTTATCAGAGGTCTACCTTGTTAATCTTTTCAAAGAATCAGCATTAGGTTTTGTTAATCTTCACTATTGTTCTGCTCTTGATTTTCTTGATTTCTGCTTTTATCCTTATCATTTCCGTCCTTGTTTTGGGGGGTTTTGTCCCTGCTATTTCTCCAAAATCATGAGCTGAAAATTTAGCTCATTTACTTTTAATCTTTGTTGTTTCATGTTAGTTTTAAAGCTATAAATTTTTCTGCGTCTCTGCATTCACAAATTTTGACATACAATGTCTTCATTTTTAATACATAGATTGGTTTGGAGTATTTATCTTCCAAATGCATGAGATGTGCTTTTGCTATTGTTCTGGTAATTAATGTTTCATTTTATTACATGTAAAATTCAGAGAACTTATGGTCAGAGAACTCGGGTAATGAAATTGATTTATAGTCAATTTTTGTAAATGTCCCATGTGTGCTTATAAGTCATGTGTATTCTCTGTTGGATATAGAAATTCATACATCTCTATTTCTATATCTTACCATGAGTTTATTTATTGTATTGTGTTGTTCAGGTCTTTGATCCCCCAGCTGATGTGTGTGTGTGTGTGTGCATGTGTGTATGTGTGCTTACATGCACACAGGTGCTTAATCTAGGAGCTTTTGAGAGGTGTGTAAAAATTTCTAGCCACACCTGATGATTTATCCATTTCTTCCTGAAATTCTGCTAGTTGGTGCTTGATATTATTTACAGCTGTGTTATTAGAGCCATAATGGATCAAAATACCTATATCTTTCTGTCCTATTGCTCTGTTTACAACCTCTGATATCCGCCTTGGTCCTTTTTAACCTGTCAGTTGTTAAGATGCCTGTTCCAGATTTCCTTAAATTCTTCTTTTCCAGATGCATTTTTTATTTTATTTTTTACCTTTTTGTGCCTTTTATCTTACTGCTGTATCTTTAAAAAATCCAATCAAAGAGTGTCAATAATGTATTTACACTTTTACATTTAATACAATTATTGGGTTTGGTTTTGTTTACTTATATTTGTTCTTTCATTTTGTTTTTCCCATGTCCTGCATTTTTAGCCTTTCTTCTTCCTGCTTTCTACTGAATAGATCAAGTTTATTTTCTTTCTGGCTTAAAAGTTATACATTCTATTTTTGTTTCTATGTGATAGATCGTCACCTATATACATAATTATCTATCCTTATTTATTTCTTAAACTTGCAATATCTAGAAGTGATATTGAAAACATACAGCAGCTGGTAATTTCCCTGATACCAAGCAATCAGAATAATTATTGGCTAGTTTCCTTATGGGTGTGTGCTGGAAGAGTATCAATAGTATAGCCTGCATTGTGTGCCCCCCAAATCCTATGTCGTTGTCCCAATGCCTAGTAGCTCAGAATGTGGTTGTATTTGGAGATAGGGTCTGGTAAGAGGTAGTTAAGGTAAAATGAGGTCGCTGCAGTGGGCTCTAATCCAATCTGACTGGTGTCGCTATTAAAGAACATTAGGACACACATAATTGCACACAGAGGGAAAACCATGTGAGGACACAGGGAGAGGCTGGCCATCTATAAGCCAAGGAGAGAGGCCTCAGAAGAAACCAAACCTTCTGAGACCTGGGTCTAAGACTTTCAGCCTCCAGAACTGTAAGGAAATGAATTTCTGTTGCCATCAACTGCCCGCGCTGTAGTGCTTTGTGATGGCAACCCTAGGAAATGAATAAAATTAGCCTATCAAGATCTGTATCTTCTCCCTAAATAGAAAAGCGGTCTGGCAAGCTCACAAGGTCCCTCCGGGTCCTGCTATCTACACCCCACATCCCATTGCTACCGTCTAGGATTCCCACAATATTTTATCTTTCTTGCTTTCAACATATCTTGCACAATCTCCAGAATGTATTTCTCTCCTGAAATGAATGCTTTTCCAAAAAAATATTCTTAGCGTGTGCTTTCATAAACAAACTCTCTGAGGTCTTACATGCCCGGGGATATTTTTCTTGCCCCTCACCTTTGAGTGGTAATTTTGCTAGACATAAAACCCTATCATAGAAGTTATTTTCCTCTCAATATTTTCAAAATATTTTTAAATTTAAATTTAAGTAATGTTTAAATTTTTTAATAATTTTGTTAAATGAAAAATATTACTTCATTGTCTTTTTGCACCCAGTATTGCCATCAAAAAGTCTGATGTCAATCCGATTCTTACTTAATTTTAGATAAGCTTTACTTTCTCTCAGGAAGCTTTACAATGTTTTCTTTGTACTTACCGTTCCTAGATATTATCATAATATATGTTGGTGTGAGTTTTCTTCTTATGCTATGCCTGGCAATCCATTAGCCCTTTCAAAATGAGTTCTTCCTTCTTCTTTATGTATGAGTAATTTATCATCATTATTTCTTTAGATTATTTCCTACCATATATCTTCTCTGTTCTCCTGGGTGTCTTTTACTAGATCATGGCACTTAGATTTGATCTGCCATACCTATTAGCTTTTTTTTATATGTCTATATGTTTGTTTTCTATTTTTTTGTGCATTCCTGCCGACTTCTAGAAGAATTTCTCAATTTACTCTTCCAGCTCATTAATTCATTTTGTAGTTGTATTACCATCCTACTTATGCCATATATTTTTCTTCATTTAAATTCATACTTTATATTTATTTCCTCCTTGATTTATTATTATTTTGTTTTACATAATTAATATGTTTATTCTCTCATAGGCTAAAGTATCTTCCTCACATTTACTGTGAATTCTTAGTCTACCTCTTCCAATATTTCCGTATGAGAGGATCTATGTTGTCTTCAGAAGTCTTGTTATTTTGGCCTGGGAACTCATTCTTTCATGAGGAGACCTGCTACTCTGCCTGGTTTAAATGAGTTGAAGAGAGAATGAGTCTCAATGTAGAAAGAAAGCTCAGGTGCCACTGTGAATTGCTCTGAATTGTAACCAACTTACCAGACAACTCTACTGGTATGGGCTCTACCTTAAGCCTCACAGGCAAGATGCTTTAGAAGAGAGGTAATCTCCCTAAATAATAATCCACGAAGCCTGTGGGCTTACACTGGGTGAGGAAGGCCAGCTGGTCAGTTAGCATCCACCCTCATGAACTACTCCCCCAGCAATGTTTTCTGCTCTCAAGCTACTATCCAGAGTCACCTCTGCAATGGACAGGAAAGACAGAAGGAGAGAGAACAGATCTGAAGGTCTTCACTAACCACCTCAGGACACCTTCCTCCTCTGTCTGCAACTGACGTGCACCAGTACAAATGGTCTTCTGTTCCCTCGGGGAGTTCTCAAAACTTGTTTGTTGGTTGCTTATTCTCTTATTTTACTATTTTCTAGCATTCATGTTTCTCTCATGTTTAATTATATTTTTCCTCTGGAATTAATTCAGAAGACAGAACCAGCTTGGCGGGAACCAGAAACCTTCCTACAGAGGTTAGACACAGACTTACCATCATTTATAAATGCAAGAGAAATTATTTCCCTATAATAAGATTGATAAAATAGTAAGTTGAATGATGATTCTACTCCACTCCCTCCCCGACACATGCACAAAGATCCCAAATGTCATCACAACTATCATCTCTTTCCTTCTATTTAAAAATTAGTCCCTAAAAAGTTCATGTCAGCCCTTGTCATTCTATTCACTGCCTCCTTGTCAGGAGTCCACTGGCCACATTCCTGACAGGATTTTGACAGGTTCTAAGATGTCAGACATGTTTATGAGCATTAAGATCCAATCAGTCACTGACATAAAGTTGTCCACCTTGTTTCTGATACAACAATAATTTTCCTCTCAGATCCATTTCAAACTGTCATTTCCTCAGGGCTCAGTCTCAAGCTCCCACAGTATTGTCCATAGTCACTTAACCTCAAATGGTTCCTACCCCATTAACTGAATCCCTTCATAGGTACACTTTTTCTAACTGAGTTTAAGGATTTTGTGTAGAGGAAATGGCATTAAACCTCAGGATCAAGTTCTAAACTGTGTTGTTCCAGAAACTAGACGTGTGACCATGTAGCCGAATCGCTTCATCACCCTCAGCTTTTGCACCTATAAAATGGGGTTAAAGTTGAAAAATGTTGATATAAATCATTACAGATGTTCCAGATTCGAAAGTTCTACGATTTGGTTTCAGGTTATCCAGACTCAATGTAAGCCCGCAGCAGGTATTTCTCTGGACCGAGACAATGTTGCTTTCCATAGACTCCTTCAAGCTTGGTTTTATTTCTTTGAGAGAGAGAGAGAGAGAGAGCACAAGTAAGCAGAGTGGCAGGCAGAGGGAGAGGGAGAAGCAGACTCCCAGCTCAGCAGAGAGCCCTACGTGGGGCTCGATTCCAGGACCCCGGGATCGTGACCTGAGCCAAAGGCAGACGCTTAACCAACTGAGCCACCCAGGTCCCCCTATTTTGAAACTTCTTAAAGAAGGTGTGCGTTCAGAGTCAATGGGGGCAAAAGATGACAGTGGTTTCTGTCATCTTTTAGTAAAGGTGGTCATGTTTTAGTAAAGGTGGTTGCCTGATTCAAGTATGACTGAGCCAAACTACCACAGAGTTCCAATGCCAGGCTCTTAGCATAAAGCAACTATTATTGCAAGTAATATATTTTTTCAGAGGCGTAATGCTTGTAGCTTCTGGAAGCTGTGTAGAGAATTTCCTAAGCTCTCACAAGTCCCTGGATCTGTGAGAAAACTGGTTCAGTACTTCCATCAAAGTTAAACAGGAAAATCTCAGCCAAGTAGTCCCAAAGCACACTCAGCTTCTCTTGGGAGTCCTTCTCTCTAATGGTTCTTCAGACCAACTCCTTGAATTCCAACACCAATGATGTTTTGTTCTGTTTCATTTTGGTTTTTTTAAGATTTTATTTATTTTTGCAAGGGAGTGGATGGGGGAAGGAGAGAGAGCTCGCACACAAGTAGGGAGAGCAGCAGGCAGAGAGAGAAGCAGGCTCCCTGCTCAGCAGGAAGCCCGACATGGGACTTGATCCCAGGGCCCCAGGATCATGACCTGAGCTAAAGGCAGACACTGAACCAACTGAGCTCCCCAGGTACCCACCAATGATGTTTTTAAAACCATGCTTCAGAGTCACAATTTTTGTGTTATACTCTCTGAATACAAGCTTAACAAAAATCAGTAACTTTCTTGTGACTTCGATAGATTAAATGTGCACACTGTCTATATTACTTGGATTCCCGTTTGCTCCATACCATAATTTGTAAATTCCAGAATTTCCTTATCTTTGCTTCAGCATATCCTCCCCAAATATGACTATATATAATTATATCATATTATATGCACGCTATTTAGTGTAGGCCAGGAGTTGGCAAACATTTTCTCCAAAGTGCCAGATAGTATCTATTTTTGGCTTGGTGAGTCATAAGGTCTTTGTTACAACTATTCAACTCTGCTCTTGCAACCTATGATAGAACCATAGGCAATACGTCAATGAATGACTGTGGTTGTGCTCTGATAAAACTTTATTTAGAAAACATTCAGTCCCTGGGCTATAGTTTGCTGATCCTCTGTCTAGGCAGCCTTTTCATAAAACAACTCGGTTAAGTACTTTTGTACCTACTCTAAAAATGGGTTGGTTTTAATTTAGCAAAGTATTAAACTCTCTCTAAATAGAGAGAATATTTTGTATTTTTATTCCAACACAAACAAGCAAGCAGAGATGTATTCTGGATTTATAATAATAAATTTAGAATTTAGAAAACAATCATTATTTTCTTGCTATGATTGAACTTGATGTACTGGTTTTGCTAAAATGAATTAATTTCTATCATTTATATAAAGCTTTAAATAAAATTTTGACATGCTTTATTGAATCTAATAATCAAAAGAACACTATGCCCTTGGGGGGCTCAGTCAGTTGAGCTTCTAACTCTTGATTTTTGGCTTGGTCACTGTCTCAGGGTCATGAGACCAAGCGCCATGTTGGGCTCTGTGTTCAGCAGGAAGTCTGCTTGAGATTCTCTCTCCCTCTCCCCGAACCCCTCTCTTCACCCACATGAACACTCTTTCTCTAAAATAAATAAATAAATAAATAAATAATTTTTTTAAAGAACACTATGAAATAACTGTTATATTTTTTTCACCTTCCTTTGTAGCCAAGAAAACTCAGTGTTGTGATTTACTTAGAAAGTCTTAGAGCCAGTATTTGAACCCAGGCCTGACCCCAAAACCATACAGACCACACCATTCTAAAACTACAGGAGAGCATAACTTGCCATCTTCCTGTGAATAATAAGCCTAAAGCCATGTTCCCTGATCTCTGAATCCACCACGTGAGAATGCCATTCAGTTAACATGTCTCCATTTAATATACAAATCAACAGACAAAACTGTAGATCAACATAAGATGTAAATCAGCATATGCTTTTGTGTATAACAATATTCGCTACACAAAAACACACCCCTGATTTTCATCTGATAAGGTAATAACAAAAACAAAATAAGATTAATCATAAAATCTGTTTTAGCAAACCTTTCCTGGTTTCTAGGGATGACCTGTTTCCTAAATATTAAAATAATCCTATCCTTATAATTTTAGAATTTTTATCCAGGAGTGCCTGGGGGACTCAGTCGTTGGGTGTTTGCCTTCAGCTCAGGTCGTGACCTCAGCGTCCTGAGATTGGACCCCCGCATCAGGCTCCCTGTTCGGCAGGAAGCCTCCATCTCCCTCTCCCACTCCCCCTGCTTGTGTTCCCTCTCTCGCTGTGTCTCTCTCTGTCAAATAAATATTGTTTTTAAAAGAGAATTTTTATCCAGATGTGTGCTGTCCATAGTTTCTGTATTATAAGTCTCTGTGTCATAACTTCAGGCACTTTTCCATGTCCTCAGAATAAGTTGATAATCATTGAAATGATTCTGCTATCACATCTTCTAGTTTCTTGAAGGTGAGAGGTGTCTATGCTTGAGACAGGAATGCATTCTGAGCTGCTTAAATGACCTTATAGTGGTTCCCCCAAACTTGTGTCAATTTAATCATAAGCAAGTCAGTGCCCAATTTTATCATTTGAAGACTGTTCTTGAAGGAAAAAAAAAAATAAAATGAAAGAGAAAAATTCAAATGGTTCTGTTTTCTCTGATCTGGTAACTGTTGGGTCATCACCCCCAGACAGACATGCCATTCTTTTATTGTTCTTCTTACTGTAAAGATAACTGTTTTACATTTCTTTTCTATGGTTTCAGATTTTTTTAAAAAATCTCAACTCATTCTCCACCCTTGTCTCTCAAATGTCATTTTTATCGGCTGTGCAATTTCTATTTATTCACCCAAAGATGTGTACTTCTGTCCCTGCCTTTCCAAAATATGCTTTATAAATATAAGGATAAATGAGAAAATGTGGTTTTTTTCTCACTAATCACAATGCTTTCCATTTTTTAAAAAAAATCAAATAAAACTGTTTTTTTAGGTCGCTGCTTATGTAAGCCCATAACATAAGGGTAGTGCATGTCAGCACAAAAAGGCTTATAAGACCCTTTGTCCCTCAAAAGCTGCAATCATACATGAGTCTCAACTTCTGAGAGTCTCGCTGTCTTACTTGGGTCATCCCAAAAGCAGATCTGAGACACGGAATTTGGTGCAAGAAGCTTATTTGAGGTGATGGCCATGGGGTGACCTCAGGAAGCACTGAGAGCCAGTGAAGAAGTGAGACAGAAAAGGGAGCGTTAGTAAGTGGTTTACTGCTCTGGGCAGCTGGGGCTCAGTCCACCCTCTCACCCCACCCCCAATTCTCTGTGAATCTGTGTAGAACTCAGCCCAGAACTGTCTCACAAAGAGGAAGGAAGCGAGGGTATTTATCCCCCTACTCTGGTCCCTCATTAACTGGGCGTTGCTCCTGAAATGTTGACTTTCCAACACAACTGCCCGCCCAAAGGTCATAGCTCACCCTCACGCACAGAGGGCCAGGAAGCGGACCAAGTGTGAGAGAACCAGCTGCACCTGACTTTCCACATAAGAAAAAGCCATATAGTAGGACACAAACGGTGCTTGCAATGCTGAGATCTCTCCTTTTTAATGAGGATAAAAATGTTTGCCTCAATCACCTCATGAAATGGCTGAAAAGATTCATCACAAGTAATTTATATGCTAATTTATAGTTCACAAAGTACTTGCATAGGCATTTTGTAATACATCCCTCACAGATTCTTGCAAGAATGTTATACATATATGTAATGATGCCTCCATCTAACACATGAAAATCCGAGGCTCAGAAAGGATAAATGGTTTGCCTCACATTACGAACTAGCAACTAGCAAATACAGGATTTGAACCAGGAACACAATGATCAATTCCAGGCTCTTTCCACCGTTGTATGTGTGAATCTTCTTTCTCAAGTGCAATGTACTTTAAGAATGTAAGGCATGGTTATTCCTCAAGAAGGGTCATGCCAACAAATCAAATAAACCCATAAGTTAAAATTCTTCCTATTTATCAACTAGATAGATGATCAAGAGATGACTAATTGATAGAGAGCTAGATAGATAGAAGAAAGCATTTTTTTAAAAATCAATTGGTAAAATAAATTAAAAAATAGAGGACAGGGATTAAAGAGTATGCTTATGATGAAAAAATAAAATAAAATGGTGAAGTTTGGTGGAAAAAAATAAGTAAAGGGCAAAGAATGCTTCTCTATCATTTTCCCTTCTAATATATACAAAAGCAGAAACAGCTCTTTTCATCTTGAACTTCTTGAGAGGCCTATGGCTATGAGCCCTCAGTCATTTCTGGAAGGGGTCTGTGCAGGGATGATCTTGTACCACGCTGTGCAAAGGATTTTCCTGAAAGATAGCAGTGCAGTTTGCCCTGGGTCCAGAAAACCAGGAGACCTTTTTGGATGGGGCTGGAGGCAGAGACAGAGAGGTTGAAAGGCAATCATATCCACTGTGGTAACCACTACCATGATGGAGGAGCATGAAAGGCTGGAGGAGTGCATAGGAGGAGTACATGTGCCAACTTTGCTGTGGTGTATCAAGGAAGGCTTCCTGGAAGAGAGGACATCTATGTGGGGTCCGGAAGAAGCAACAGAAATGAGTGATGTTGGGACTTCATCGTGAAGAGGGAGAGAGGATTTTCAAGTCTAGAAACAGCAACAGGTAAAAGGTCCAGAACTAGGAAAGAGCATGGCTCCTTAGGGGAATTGCAAATAAAGAGTTGACTATAATTTGGGTAGTGGGAAAGGAAGGCATGAGGGAGGTCTAGTTATCTCATGGGGTACCTTATACATGGTTAAGTATTTAGTTGCCCTGGTTTCAAAGAGCATACTTTTAAACAGGAAAAAAAAAAATCAGTTGGCAAAGTAAGTGAAGGGCACAAGTATGAGTGCTTTCTGACTCTGGTGTGGCCAAGTGGGGTAAAGGGTGTCCATGTGATCCGTTGCTCAGGGAGCCACTTAATTGCCTCAAGGAGGGAGCAGAACAGAAATTAAGCCCACCAAGGCACATCCAGGGACAACGTCAACAATGAAAGAAGGCTTTACAAGCAGATGGGGAGCTTCCCATGTGCTTATACTCAATGTGTGCATTACCTTACTCAGAGGAGCCTGTAAAGGAAAATTAAATTAGTCCACCGCCTCCTTGGTCACCTGAGAGCTGAATGTAGGAAAAGGCTGACCTATGTTGGCTTCTGGTCAAGGTACTTTATTCACCAGAAGAGGGTCATAATGATGCCTCTTATAAAGCAAAGACCCAGGAGAAAGGTAGAAAGCACAAACTTGGTATATTTACTAAGCAAAATGTTTTCATTA
Organism: Mustela putorius furo; assembly: GCF_011764305.1. Taxonomy (NCBI): domain Eukaryota; kingdom Metazoa; phylum Chordata; class Mammalia; order Carnivora; family Mustelidae; genus Mustela; species Mustela putorius. The sequence goes on along the minus strand of NW_025421402.1, from coordinate 19,559,019 downwards.
ACTTTGTTTATATTACTGGCTTGTTCTAAAATTATTCCTGTTCTAGCAAGCAAGCGGTCACTTTGGGGTTTTTCTCCGAATAGTACTGGCCCCTTTACTTTTCACTCTGTACATTTATTTCCTTTCATTTATTGGATTTCTTAAACATGCCCGTTGCCCACAGACCTCTGGGCACGAGTTCAAAACTAAATGCTACAATTACATGAAATGCTAAGGCCAAAGAATATAATTTCATAGAAGAGAAGGGTGAGTGGGTAGGAGTAGAAGGAGTTTATCAGGGAAGCCAATGCCAAACCAGAAAGGTCCATCTTGTATCACACCCTGGAGACATTAGACACAGGAGTTGTTTGCTGGACTCAGTAAATTAGCAAAAACTCTTAAAAGTCTGAGGCTGGGCTTAATTTTAGATGCCAGCAGTTTAAAAGGAATATAAAGCTGGCCAAAAAATCATCCTCTCCACAAGCCTGTGGTTATATATCTATGTTCAGGAAAGCTAAAAATGAGTCTTGGAGAGAAAGCCACTGAACTCACCACACACAGATAGGACTGATGGGGACAAAATGGACAAGGAATGGTTACAATAACAGCATTTATCGAATGCTTACTACACACCAAGCACTACATTCTAACAGATAATGGATGTTATTTGTAATCCATACAAAAACATTTTGAAGGATATTTAATCAATGAGAGATTTGAGGCACAGAGAGTTCAAGTAACTTGTCCAAAGTCACACAGCACATAGGAGGGGGAGCCAGGAATAAACACAGTCTGATGTCAGAGATAGCTGGACTGACTCATTACAGGGACCAAGGATGACATACATATCCAAGTCAAGGACTTAACCATTCAGATGACACATTTATAACACTTCTGTGACAAAGTCACCTGAAAACAGTGTGTCAAAATGGATACAACAGTAGAGGGAACTTTTTCTCCAGCCTACTTTTTCTTTCTTCCTTGTGGGTAGAGAGCAAAACAGCACTTCTCACAGAACTTTCCTCCTTTTATTCTTTCTTTTTTTTTTCTCCTCTTTTTTGGTCCACACGGTCTTTTTACATATTAAGGGCCAGAGAAGTGGCTGAGCAAGTAGGAAAAATCCTAAAATAGGAATGAGAGAAGGAAAAAAATGTTAAAGTTATTCTATTCCTACCTGGGACCCTAGTGCTGGTCTTGATTCCTTTGGACCAAATAGCTACATACAATGTAGATATTGATGTTTTAAATGAGCCATGGTTAACTTAGTTCAAGCAGACACGTTATTGTTATAAATGAAATGGCCCCAGACTAGCAATTTCTGTCCCCAAAATAGCAGTCAACTGGCCATGAGAAGCTTGGACATCTCCTTTTATGTTTCTGAACCAAGTTTTACATGGAATATAGTGAAGATAAGGTAAAGAGATATAACTTTGTTCTGTACCCTAGGGATGTGGAGTATCATTTCACCAAGGGTTTTAAGTGATTCGAACTTCTAAAAATAAAGTAACATGGAAACTTCCAGTTTTAGCTCTAACATGTAAAGAGCTTAGAAATCATTCCTCCCATCTTTACAACAAGAAAAAAGATGAAGACATTGAAAACCAAGAACTTTTCTTGGACCCAGCAGAGAATTGAGGCTGCAAGGCAAGCCACCTCCCAAAATCAAACACTCCCCAAACTCAGGAGTGACAGTTGAATACAAACAATCACAACCAAGATCTGCTTAATTGGAACAAAAGCCACCAGAACCATAAACTGGTAGGAACCCACAGGTGGTAATTTTAAAAATTTGCTGGAGGCCAGTGTGGACTTCCATGACAGTGAGAAAATCTCAGGAACTGAATTCTCAGAGAACAACCCTCCTGCTCATGAGCTTTACCTGTAAGAAGCCTGTCAAGGTCCCATGGTGAAAAGCTAGGGAATATGTGCTCTGGCTATGGCTGGGGGAGGTACAGAGACCATTGTGAAATAGCCCAGAACATTCTACATAACAAAGTCCTCCTTCTCAGAGGGAAAAATAATTTACCAGAGCATTATCCCACCTAAGCAGAAGTAGAAGGCTTTTACCTAACTCCACCTCTTCTAGCCCGTTTGCTTCACCTAGGAGGATATAAAGGGTGCTAAGAAACCCTAGTGGAGGAAACAACTCAAGGTCACAGGCTCAGAAAGAAATTTTAGATTTAATCATAAGATTAGAGAATGCTTCCCTTTCCCTACACCTTACTGGCACATCTGTCTGTAGATATTAACAGACTCTAAAATTTATATGGAAAGGCAAAGAATCAGAAAAACCAGGAAAATGCTGAAAAAGAAAAAACATTATCAAGCCACAATAATTGGGACAGTGTAGTATTAACGAAATAATAGATACAAGAATCGATGGAACAGGACAGAGCCCAGAAATATATCCACACAAATATAGCCAACTGAAATTCAATGGTAGACGAATGATCTTTTCAATTAAAGGACTATCCATATGCCAAAAAAAATTAATCTAGAAAGAGATCCTACACTTTTCACAGAAATTAACTCAAAATGGATCAAAAACCTAAACGTAAAATCTAAATTGTAAAAATTCCTAGCAGATAATGAAAAAACAAGCCACAGACTTGGATAAAATATATATGATACAAACATGGGATAACTTTAGACTTTCATCTAAAACATACACATATACAAAATCTCTCAAAACTAAAAAAATAAGGGCGCCTGGGTGGCTCCAGTGGGTTAAGCCTCTGCCTTTGGCTCAGATCATGATCTCAGGGTTCTGAGATCAAGCCCCGCAGCAGGCTCCCAGGGAGCCTGCTTTCCTCTCTCTCTCTGCCTGCCTCTCTGTCTACTTGTGATCTCTCTCTCTATCTGTCAAATAAATAAATAGAATCTTTTTTTAAAATGAACTAAAAAAATAAGAACACAAAAAACCCAATTTAAAAAATGGCAAAAGCGCTAATATATCACCAAGGAAGATGTACAGAATGCAAAAAAGCATACCAAAAAAATGCTCAATATCATTTGTCATCAAAGAATTGCAAATTAAAACAACAACAAGATATCACTATGCATACTGAGATGGCTAAAATCTTAAAAACTGACATCATCAAATGCTGGCAAGATGTAGAGCAGCAGGGACTCTCAATCATTGCTAGGAGGATCCAGCCACTTTGAAAGAAAGTCTGGCAGTTTCTTCTTTTTGTTTGTTTTTTAATATTTTATTTATTTATTTGACATATAAATAATATTTATATCTTAAATAAATAAAATATTTTATTTATTTATTTATTTATTTGATCACAAGTATGCAGAGAAGCAGGCAGAGAGAGAGGAGGAAGCAGACTCCCCGCTGAGCAGAGAGCCCGATGTGGGGCTCGATCCCAGGACCCTGAGATCATGACCTGGGCCAAAGGCAGAGGCTTTAATCCACTGAGCCCCCCAGATACCCCCATCTGGCAGTTTCTTACAAAACTAAACATAGTCATCACGTGATCCAGCAGTCAAGTTCCAAGGTGTTTACCAATTGATTTGCAAAATTACGTTCACATGGAAACCCACATGTGAATGTTATAGCAGTTTTACTCATAATCTCCCCAAATTAGAAGGAACCAAGATGTCTTCCAATAGATAAACGGATGAACAGTAGTAAATCCATAAAATGGAATGTTATTCTATGATAAAAATAAATGTACTATCAAGCTCTGAAAAGACATGGACAAACCTTAAATGCATGTGGCTAAGTGGATGAAGCCAATGTGAAAAGGCTACGTGGTTTAGGATTCTAAGTATAGGATATTTTGGATGGGCAAGATTATATAGAGTAAAAATTGCAGCGATCACCAGGGTGTTGGGGTGAGATGGGGAGGCTTGAAGAGGTGAAACCCAGGGCCTTTTTCATGGCAGTGGAACTATTTTGTGCAATGCTGTGATGGTGGATACTTGACATCATTTGCCAAAACCCATACCACTTTATAGCACCAAGAGAAAACCTTAATGTAGGTGAATTTTTAAAAAATCATTAAGGAGATCAGAGACTCCCAGATAGCATAGCAGACCATGGTAAGAGAATCAAATTTTATTACGAATGTATGACACAAGCTCACTGTAGGGAAAGGAGGCAATGATGCTGACCTAAATAATTTTGGAAATGATATGAGTGCTCAAGACTAGAGACAAAAGGAACTGTACATAATCACTGAACTCTACTAAATTAAATTGTTTTCCATAAAGGTATGAATCAACAAATCTGATACTCTTATCCATGTATTCTGGAACTGAACAATTAGGAAAATGGATGGTGGATGGTGGGAGAACCAGGTACCTCACTGCTGAGGTGAGATTTTAAAGATAAGTAGGGGGAGGGGCTAGAATAATCCATGTGGTAATGATTAGCAATAGAAACATCAGTATGATCTCATGGTTAGCTTAATATAGATACAGATAGTTACAAAGATAAATATTTATGGGTATATGTCTATGCACGGGTTAGTATTCACACACGTGTATTTCCTGACTCTGTTAGCTGAGAAAGCCTAGAGAGAAAGACACTCTGATAGCAAGGAGCACATCCAGCACTCAAGCTTGCTTTCTAACACCATTCTGCAATAAAAGGAACTAGTGTTCCATAAAGAAATGCTTGATTCTGGAACTGGAGTAGGAAACATATAGTATGATCCTAAAGCATTTTGTAGTGCCCAAGGCAAAGAAGTGCATAAACAAATTTTGAGAGATGTATACCCAAGGAACGCAGGGGTCAATTGAAAGAGCTTCTGATGGCCAACCCTGGAATAATTTCAGCATCAGAATAGCAAAGTATCATGAACTAAGACATCCATGAGTTCATATTGATATAAATGATTGAGTAGATAAGTAAATGAAGAAGAGACAAATCTCCCATGAAGAATTCCAGACAATTTATGTACATACTCCATCCTCAAGGAGGGAGAGCATAACTCTCCTACTCCTCAACTGTGGGCTGAGCATGGTGACTTCCTTCCAAAGATTCATTATGGAAACCGAGGGGATAAAAGCATAATTTTACAATGGAGAAACCTGACAAACATCACCTCATCCAGATAATCAAAGTCAATATCAACACTGATAAACCCCTAATCATGAGGAAAAACATTAGACAAATTCAAATAAAGGGACATTCTACAGCAAAACCTGACAAATACTCCTCAAAACTGTTGAGGTCATCAAAACGAAGGAAATCTAAAAAACTGTCAGAACCAAGAGGAGCCTAAGAAGACATGACAATACAGAGTAGTCTTCCAAATGAGATTCAAAAACAGAAAAAGGAACCATTAAATACAAAGAAAATCTGAATAAGTTATGTGTTTTAGTTAATAACAATCAATATTCACTTATCCATTGTAACAAATGCACTATAGTGATATAAGCTTCAATAATAAAGGAAATGGGGGATAGGGTGTCTGGTAGGTCACCATACTATTTTTATAATTCTTCTATAAATCTTAAGGTGTTCCAAAACATAGTCTGTTTTTTTAAAAAGACAGCAACATGGGGGAGTTGAATGAGTGACCGACTCTTGATTTCAGCTCATGTCGTGATCTCAGGATTGGGGGCCATGAGAGTGAGCTTTGGGTGGGACTCCACACTGACTGTGGAGCCTGCTTAAGATTCTCTCCCTCTCCCTCTGCCCCTCTCCCTGAACACACACACTCTTTCTTATTCTATAAATAAGTAAGTAAATAAATATTTTAAAAATTAGAAGACTTCACTCTTTTAAAAGATAAAGTAAAAGACGGCAACATGAATAAACAAATAATATAATACATGGGTTTTGTCCTAGGATGTACTGAAATTGTTTGGGAATCAAATTCTGCAGATAAAGTAATCACCTAATCTGGTTTACCTTCAGACTCAGTCTAAAGCTGTACTTTAAAAAAAACAAAATGAAACGAGATGTGATCCGGAGGGAGACAAATTATAAGAGACTCTTAATCTCACAAAATAAACTTAGGGTTGCGGGGGGGGGGGGAGCGGTAGGAGGGTAGGGAGGGGGTGGTTGGGTGAAGGACATTGGGGAGGGTATGCGCTATGGTGAGTGCTGTGAAGTGTGTAAACCTGGCAATTCACAGACCTGTACCCCTGGGGCTAATAATACATTATATGTTCATAAAAAAATTAAAAAACTTTAAAAAATTTAGAACACACACACACACACACAGCTAAATGTAAGGGGACTAAATATAGATTGTCCTGATTATCCATAGCCACGGAATTCACCAGGAAATGGCTTGGTTTCCTTTGCTTTAAATTGTCTCCTGAGTATGAGGTGATACGGCCTAACCACCCCCAAGAGCCACTCCGAGTGAGCTAACAGGACAGAAGGAACTCTGGCTTGAACTGGTCACCATTCACACTCCTGCCAACCAACACAGACACTCACCCACAGGATGGCTGCCTTGGACCCTGAAAGCAACATTTCCCTCTGAAAGGGAAAATGAATTTAACAGGACCCTCCCCAGTGCCACGGACTTCATTAGCCTCAGACTCTAATGAGCTCTCGGAGCCAGACACCCCATTACCACCACTTTGACAGATTGTCCAGGACAACTCAGGATTTACAATGGCAAGAGTCAGGTTCACCTCTTTCTCACGCCACCCACCCCACCCACCCCCTCTCCTTTCAAGCTGGTGTTCCATCCCAGGGACGCCCCTCCTGAATAACAGACATAAGACAGTTTCTGAGCCACGCTAGACCGTGGAGAAAATGATGACACAGACTCGCTGCCACAGGCAGAGTCTGAGACTCCATTGTTTGGTAAACGGGTGTGAGGTACCCAAAGGCAAAGTGATCTGAGATTTCCTGCGCTAACCATGTGGACTCATTTTTTCCAGTTACTTTCTACTGAGGCCAAAAAACATTACCAGAGTTCCCTCAGGGTCTCTAATTGCCCTGGCGGCTTTGGTAATTGCTCTGGACTCTTTCCCCTAAAGAGTAAACAATGATGCGTCCTTTTAGTTTTCCCACATCCCTTAGTCCCAGCCCTCCTCCCAATCAGTGGCTACGGAAGGAGACAAAAACCCTGATCATTTGCATAATAGCCTATTCTTTTCCACATTGTGTCATGTGTTTGAGGTGTTGTTTTAATAACCTAATTTTCCTCCAATTATATACCCTTTACTCAAGAGAGCAAGGAATTCACATTGGTTTAGGGTCATAGAGGAATATAAAAGACCTAGTTAAAATGTCTCAGGCCACTGACTATATATAAGATAGATGATAGATAGATAGATAGATAGATATAGATATTTAAAAACCTTAAAACCTCTCCTCCTGCCTTTAAACCTAGCTGACCCTTGTTAACTAACTACCATCTACTCTCAGAAATGTCACTTCCTCCCTCTGCATTGTCCTTAAATGCCTTCCCTTTCTGATGCACAACTCCTAGATGGGGGGGGGGGGCGGGGCGGGGGTGAGGGGGTGAGGGAGCCAGGGCGTGGGGAGGTTCCTCAGCACAGCCTCACTGTCCTCCTCTGCTGGATTCGTTGACAAGGGTTAACAGTAACCCAGGTAAAAAGAACAGTTAACTTCCTCCCTGGCCAAAGACACTTGGCACTGTTAAACTCTTTTCCAGCTAGATCAAGCACCAGACATAGAGACAAAAGTAGAATGAATTTGGGCATCCAAAGAAGCTGGAAGAGAAGGGAGAAAGGAGTTCTGGCAAGAAAAACAGGATACACTCAAGTAGAAATGTCATTTCCCAGAGTGCCTGAGTGGCTCAGCCAGTTGAACACCTGACTCCTGATCTCAGCTCATGTCTGATCTCAAGGTCTTGAGTTCAAGCCCCGCATTGGGATCCACCCTGGGTGTGGAGCTTACTTAGAAAAAAAGAAGTCATATCCTCTACAGACACTCTGCCTCCTCCCTGGAGGGTGTTTGAAGCAGCTCTGGGGAGTGACAACATGCACAGAGAGCAGTGAACCTTGAGGGATGCTAGAGACTGACCACAATTTTAGTGCCCACTCAGCCATTTATTGGTGGTGTTATTCAAGAGAAATAATTAACTTTTCTAGACCTAAGCTTTCCCACCTTCAAAATGATAAGAAAAATAATCTTCTCAGACTAGTGGAGAAGATTAAAAACTGTAATATGAGTAAAGTGCCAGATAAATGGTTAAATGCTTAATATATTTTAACTGTTACTTTTTCCTCATATTTTATGAGATATAATCAATATATAATATTATGTAAGTTTAAGGTAACTGTTAAACTTTTTTAGAAAAGGATATAGGTGGTTCCGGTGTCCTTCATTGATTGGTTATTGGTTGGTTGATTGATTAATTGACTGACTTTATCACCAAAAAAAGATTAATGGTCTCAAATGTAGAACGTCTAGTTAAAAATCTAACATTTTTCTTGTCAAGTTTTTTTCTTCTATAGTTTTGTACTAGTCTGCTGGAGCTGTCATAACAGAAGACCACAGTCTTCTGTGGTGCTTTTTTAAATTTTTTTTTTAATTTTTTCGGAGAGAGGAGAGGGTGAACACACAGGGAGACGGAAAAGTCTCCCCATTGAGTATAAAGCCCAGCATGGGGCTGGATCCCAGGGCCCTGATATTATTACCTGAGTCTAAGGCAAATGCTTAACTGAGCCACCCAGGCACCAGACCAGGTAGTTTAAACATTTATTTCTACAGTTCTGGAGACTAGAAATCTATGATCAAAGTGCCAGCAAATTTGGTTTCTAGCCTGGCCTACAGACGTTGACTGCCTTTACACCGTGTCCTCATGTGGCTTTTTGCTCAGTGTGCATATACAGAGAGAAGGGGAGGGAGAGAGGGTGAGGTCTCTGGTGTCTTTTTCTTTTTAAAAAAAAAAGATTTTATTCATTTATTTATTTATTTGAGAGAGAGTGAGCACACAAGCAGGGGGAGGGGCAAAGGGAGAGAGAGAAGCAGACTTCCCACCAAGCAGGGACCCCAGTGTGAGGCTTGATCCCAGGACCCCAAGATCACCACCTGAGCTGAAGGCAGATGCTTAACTGACTAAGCCACCAAGATGCCCCTCTGGTGTCTCTTCTTATAAGGACATTAATTCTGGCAAAATACAGCTCCACCTTTTGTTAATCTTAATTACTTATTTAAAAGACCCATCTTCAAATAAAGCCTCCCTGGGAGCTAAGTCTTCAACATGCATTTTCAGGAGACACAAATATTCAATCCCTCACTGGTTTTCTGTAATTTCTTGCTTTCAGAAGAAAAAGAAATCCTATTTGAATGATGGCATATATGTCCCTTGGCAATGCAAGAGTTACTACATTTGTCCGCACAATAAGTTATGAAATAGGAGAAATTAAATGCTTTTGACTCTCATTATCAGACTTTCGAAATACCTACTCTTGTGGACTGACAGCAGCAACAGCTCCAATTTACTCGTCCTTCCTGTGTCCACGCCCTCTGGCACCGGCCTCCCACTCTGACTCTGGGCTCAGCCACAGGACTTCCTTTGGCCCATGGACCATTAGCACACTTGATGGGATCCATTAGCAGAGTCATAAAAAAGCTTTGAAGCTTACATGGAAGCTTACCTGTTTGTTGCTTTAAAACCCAGCTGCCACAGGAACAAGTCCAGGCCATCCTGCCAGTTAGGGGACAACCAGAGGAGAGCTGAGGGCACCTGGGCTAATAGTCAGGCAAGTTCAGCTCTTCTAACAGTTGCTGCAGAAGCATGAATGAACCCCAGCTGGGACCAGCCGACTCTGGCAAAATAGCCCAGCTTAAATTGCTGATCCACAGAATCATGAGCTAATTTTTTTATTGTTTTAAGACACCACGTTTTGAGTTAATTTGTTACACAGCAATAGTGAACTGATACATCTGCAAAGTACTCAGGACTGTGCTGTACTTTTTTTGCAAAATACAGAAGAAATGTCAAATACAATTTTAGGTGAGAAGAAGAGGTATAGATAAATGGTATATATCCTGCAGCTATTAATAAGGAAGAACATCTCCCTTTTAGTTGGATGAAATACAAGAGTTTTAATATCAAGATGTGAGGAAATAATACATACACCGAAATTGAGTCTCTTTATGTAATTCCAGCATTTTGCATCTCATTTAGCATGAAAAGCAATGAGTTTCATGAGAATGGATAACACAGGAAAGAAGATAGTAGGAATATTTATTTTGCAGCCAAGAAAATTCTCTCTCTCTGGTTCAATTCATGCTTTGGGAAACAAGTCAGATCACTTTTTCTTTTATCCAAATTAGTTTGCCCATTCCTTGAAATTACATATGATGACATAATCCAAGTCCAACTTGGCAAAATAAAGAATTTTCAGCTCAAGTCTGGTTTCTCTTCAATTTTCATTTCCCCTGGGTCCCATTCATATTTCTTACAGACACTTTCCCTTGTGACCCAATCTAATTTGATTCCCTACCACATCTCCTCTACCAAGAGCATCTAAAGCTATTTTGCAGAGATCCTATAAATAATGGCTTGACAATTTTAAAAGATAATATTCAGAAAAGAAGCTTGGAAAGGGAGATGGAAAAAGAAAAGGCTCTTTTCAGGACAGTGTCTACAATTGTACCTGTATATTACCAGCCAATCTGAGTGATCTCTTTTCCCACGTGACTTGACAAAACTGACCTGCTATTTTGGCTTTATATACAAACAGCCACAATCAGGTAAAAGAGGAAGGAAAAACTGACCAGTCAGAATGAAATTCTGGGGATGAAGGAGGCCTCTGGAGAAAGCTGATATTTGACGAAAAAGCAAAATGACAAAACTAAGCATTGTCACCTGCCATTTTATACTAGTGTTCCTCTGCCATTTTATAAAGTTAGAGAAGGAACTGGTGCTCATCCTTGCAGTGAGGTCTGACATCTGAGAAATGGTCATTCTTTGACATTTAGATAAAGAATTTCTAAACTTCTTCCTCTGGAGAAAGGAGAGTTGGGCTCTCTCCCACAGGCCTTGCTGTCTATCAAGCTCTCTTCACCCTAGCCTTTAACTAATAACACATTGGAGTGGTTTGTGAAGGCTGCCATAACAAAGTGCCACACTTGAACAACAGAAATTCATTTCCTTATAGTTCTGGAGGCTACAGGTCTAAGATCAAGGTCTCAACAGGGTTGGTTTCCTCTGAGGGTCTCTCATCTTGGCTTACAGATGGTCTTCTTCTCTTTGTGTCTTTACGTGGACTTCCATCTGTGTATGTCTTTGTCCTAACAATCCCTTCTTATAAGGATACCAGTCATACTCAGTAAGGGCCCACTCCAGTGATCTCATTTTACCTCTTTAAAGACCCTATCTCTGAACACAGTCACGTTCTGAATATTTGAAGTTGGGACTTCAGTATATTAATTAAGGGGACATAATTTAGTCCTCAATACACCTTTACCTCAGAAGTCCTTTACCTCGAGATCCTACTTATCTTTTCCCTTACTTCCTCAATATTAATCAATATTATCAGTTCCATAACTATACAGGGAGATGAAAACACTTCCAGTTTACACTACACATATCAATTGGCTTCAAGGTACATCTCAATTTTAGAAACGTGAAATGCAAGAGAAAAAGTTATCTCAAAACTATGGTAACAGATGACTCGGAAAACTAAGAAATTCCTGCAATATACAATGAAATGAAGCTCTAATGGTTGGAATTAAATTGAAAATCATTATGATCCATGAGAATGGGATGGGAAGATTGCAACCCATGTGGATGCCCATTTAGACCAGTTAGCTACACCTTCTAAGCCTTCTTAATATCACTGAAGAGATTTTCAGTGTAGGTTGGACCTGGAGAGTGAGGAAGGAAGCAAAAGAACAAGGGTCTGCTTATACTTACACAGAGTTCCTTCATTAAGAAATGGACCACTGTAGGAGCACCTGGGTGGCTCGGCTCAGTCATTTAAGCGTCTGCTTTTGGTTGAGGTCATGATTCCAGGGTCCTGAGATCAAACCCTGAGTCAGGCTCTTCCTCAGTGGGGAGTCTGCTTCTCAGTCTCCCTCTGCCTGCTGCTCTCCTTGCTTGTGCTTTCTCATTAACTCTCTCTCTCTGTCAAATAAATAAATAAAATCTTAATTTAAAAAAAAAGAAGAAGAAGAAGAAGAAAAGAAAGAGAGGCACCTTGGTGGCTCAGTCGGTTAAGCCCCTGCCTTCAGCTCAGGTCATGATCTCGGGATCCAGGGATTGAGCCCCACATTGAGCTCTTTGCTCAGCAGGGAGCCTGCTTCCCCCTCTCTCTCTGTCTGTCTCTCTGCCTACTTGTGATCTCTCTCTCTCTCTCTCTCTCTCTGTATCAAATAAAATCTTAAAAACAAAGAAAGAAAGAAATAGAACATGTACATTGACTGCTCTATTAGACACAGGCTTTTTTTTTTTAGCAGAGTTTTCTTTTTAGATTCCTACGGTGTTCTAGTTCCTCCTCATAGTAATTACATAAATACCCAGTAGACAGCCAATAAATATTGAGTGACTGATTTGATATCCACTTCAGAGATATTAACACAGGAGTTATGTTAATGCTGAGTAGCCTCCATCCTTATTTCTGAGGATGAGAATGTGTAGGTGTGTTCCTCCTTGATCCACTGTTACCCACTTCTCATGGAGAGGCAGAGTTCCTTGCAAGGACAACCACCTCCCAAGAGTACGTGGGAAGCCAAAACACCAGTCTTTTTCAAGTACTTCTCCTTCTATTTCAATTCTTCACCCTCAAGTAAATAACTTCAGTGTTAAAATAGGATATTAAACATTGAATAAATAGAAACTGAACTCAAAAATGCTTATCTTGACTGATTTCTCCCAAGATGGACAGCCTCCACCTTGCCTATCTTTCTAGAAGCTTCCGCTTAACCACCAAATCCTGCCACCAGCTCCACCTTCCCGCTTGCTTCCTTCAGGAACATGCAAAGGACTGAAGGCAGGTAAATATCAAAATCGACATCTTCTTTCCCACTCTGAGCATTTCCTCATTTCTGCAGTTTCTAAAATAACCCTCTTTGGAAATAATCTGAAAAGGGTGTCATTCTCGTTTTGATGTTTCTAACCACAGAAGCCATGCTGGGGCTGCCCTGTAATTGTTTTTCTCTGGTGAACTGATCAAAAGTCCCCTGGCTAATTATATCATCTGGGAAGCAGGGAGAGGCCGTGGAGGAAAGTGAGTGCCATTCATACTGATTTAGCTTCAGCGAGGAGGTCGCCCCTGTGTCAACAGGCTAATTCTTTGGATGTTGACCAAAAAGCAACAAGAGGGAGAACCAGCACAAGCCAGACAAACAGGCTGCTATTCCTGGATCCATAAAAATATACCTTTGGAAGTGGCGTAGGGAGGAAAAAGTACTTTATAATTCCCACCGCGGCATTTGTCAGTCTCCTGTCTTCTCGAGTAAACAGTGCTCAGTTGGAGCCGAAAGATGCATGCGATTTTCCATATAAATGTCTTTTTTTGTCTGTTATTAAGGTTATCGATCCATGGGGACTGTTGCCTGGTCACGTGCTCATCCAAGTTTAAGACAGAGGCATAAATTGTACCCATTTAATCCCTTCGTTTTTAAAAGAAGGGGGGTGAGGACAGTCACGAGGCATTTAAGTGCTGGGAAACTTCTTAGCCTGAGTAGTCTTTCTCAGGAGTCAGCTTTCTCCACCAATGCCTCTATTCATGTGGGATATAATGTTATTTCATTTTCCTCTGGTCGTCTTACATCCCTGGAGAGAGCTTGACTCATGATATAATTATATGCTCAGTCAGTTCCCACTGCGAGTCTCTCCAGACTGCCACCAGCCTGCCCCCCGCTGATCATCCACTCCACTGCCAAAGAGGACAGAACTTGGCCAGAAACAGAGTGACACTTTCTGTAGAACGGCTAAGGATTAGGTTCTCGGAGAGCGGTTCTCGATGACTATCCTCTTTCCTCCAAGAGAAACGGCGAGCCCTGGAGGGGAGTGACTCACTGCAGAGCCAGCTCGATCTGTGGCTTCTGAGGCCGGTCAGGACAGCCTGTTCGGTGCTCCTTGCTGGTTCATAAAATGGGTCCTGGAGGACAGATTTTCAAATGTTTGGGAATTGAGCCTTATTTCATAGAAAATATGAATACTGACATTCAAGTCACAGCGTGACCTGGAGAAAGGCTGCCTTGGGGATGACCGTGACAGCCCTGTCCTACGCAATGGTTGGTCACTGCCCTTACACCTGTCCTGGATAGAGGTTAATCAGGGCCATGCAATCCCAGCTGGAGAGGGGACACAGGGAAGCATCATCACAGAGAGCTGTTTGACTTCACATGACTAAATGGTCTTATACTTTTTGCAATTACTTCCAGAGCTGGAAGCATCTTAACCAATGCATTTGAGAGTCACAGCAGAATTTTCCCTCCTGGGGCTTGATGTCTTCCTCTTCTCTGATGCTTGGCACAAATTCAGACTGGTTCCATCCATTCCAGTTTTTCTGGGTTCCAAGGCTTTAGTCAAATCTTGGGCCTTTCCTGACCCCCAATCCAACTTGTATTCTCATTTTTTTAATCTCCGCACCCAGCTCTTCCTTCATTGTTTTTACCATTATTTTAATTATATATTTACTTGCACAGTTATTTGTTTCAAGTCTGTCTCCTTCCACGAGGTTGCAAATTCCATGAACAGACACCTATCGTTTATTTGTTAATGTTTAGTAGTAGTGACTACTAAACCCAGGATTTCACATAGAACCTGACACCAAGTTAGCTTTAATATACCTTGGTTATGATTAACATTATTATCACCATCATTATTAACTGAATGGATCAGTTTTTTAGCATCGACTTAACTAAATTTTTCACGCTTTTGAAAACAGTCACCACAATCTGGTCACTGATTTTTTTTCCTAATTTTTCTCTTAGACTTATTTCTACATGTATCATAAAGGAGCCTGGAACCTTTCTAAAGGAAAAACCATAAGGACAAGAAGGCCATCTAATTTTCTGTCATTTGAATGTTGTGTTCTCCTCGTAACCATATGGTCATGGGGGCTAACCCAAACTGCTTTTTTCCCAGGTCTCAGAGACTTATTATATTCATAGTTCAGTTGCATTAACAGCACCCAAGAAGTGTCTTCCACCCAGTTATCCCCTTTACCCCAGCGATCCTGCTGAATTGGCTGGAAAACATTCCACTAGGTGACCCTACGTTGCTACTGCCTGAAACTAGGCCCTGGGGCTCAGTAAAGAAGGAAGTCAAATGGTCAGAAATTAGGGTAACATCAACCCAACCCTACTCCTCCTGGGGAAGGTGGGCTGGGAATCACTGAGGAGAGCCTGTCACCCAAATGTAGTCTGATCACATACCTTCCATACCTCAGTGGCCCTATGCTAATTCACATTTCCTATAATATGCTTTGCAACAAGACCCATGAAGGAGAAGGGCCTATCATGCTTTCATTCCAATGGTATCCCCAAGCACAGCTCTTAAGACAAATTGGAAGTCATTTTACCAGCCTGTTTCTGAGTAGTTGAGGTAAAAATCTCTGTCCTTGGGGTCAGGATACCTGGGTCCTCATCTCAGGTCTGCCACTTATCAACTGTATATGTTTTTAAACAAGGATTTCCCTTCTCTAAGACTCGGATACTGTAACTGTAAAGTGAGGATACTATTCATAGTGTCGTTGTGATCATTTAAATACTAATAATAATTCTAATAACAATAATAATCATGCTTCAGAAATCACAGTGCCTAACACTTCCTAGAACCCTTCTAAGTATTTATAGGATCTGTTCAACCAAGGTTCCCAGGGAAATTCATAAGCTTATTGAAATGTGATTTTTAAAAATTATTATCAATACCATCAAATATTTTTTGAACTGCCACTCCTGTCAAAGCAATCGGAATGCAATTAAGAAAAAGGTCTCGTCCTTAAAAAGCTTTTGGTTTAGTCAAGGACACCCATCAGAAAGATGATGTGGCACATGGCCATAGAAACAAATGTGCACAGAGCATCAAAAGAATGGCCTGAAAACAAATACCTCCAACATCACAGATGGCAGTTCTTCTGAAGGATGGGGCTAAGGGAGACATTTTCTGGGAAGAGATCACATCACTTTGGTCACAGTTAAACTTTCCTGTGAAATAAGCCACTCCAAAATTTAGCAGCTTAAGAAAAATGATTTTATGAAATTATTTTTTATGACCCTGTGGGTTGGTCAGGGATGTCCTTCTGCTAATCTCAAGGCTCAGTCCCAACACTTTATCATCTGGAGGGTCTGCTGTGCTAGCACTTGCTAAGGGCTATTGACTGGAGGGGTCTTGGTTCTTACCTATATGACCTCAAGCCTCCCCTAGGCCATTCTGCTGTCCTTGCATGGAGATCTCAGACAGCATCCCAAGAGGGTGGAAGTGGGAGTTACGAGGTCTAGTTCAGATTTAAGGGTGTGGAGAAGAGCAGCAGTCACATTGCAAAAAGGCATGAACACTGAGATAAGAATTGGTGACCATCAAAAATTCTATCACAGCTTAGTTTTGTAATTATCTGTATATAAGTCTGCCTTGTCACCATACTGACAATCTCTTCAGCGCAGGTAAGATGTCTTATTAACTGTTTGCAGTGACTAATAAAGTCTAGGGCAAAGCAAGATCTCAGTAAGGATTAGCAAATAAATAAAGAAAAAAAAAACAAATTATAAGCAGGTGTAATATTATGTGTATGCATACTAATAGTACTATAACAAAAGGTGTTTTGCTGACTTCTATGTCTGGCATGAGAAAATAACAGACTAGATTAATCTTCCCAACTTAAACAATCGGGTAACAGGAATGATAGGTGAAATAGTCATTTTCAGACAACAGGCAGGACAGGATACTGATCCCTGGAAATGGGAAGCAAGCACTGTGAGAGCTACAGGTGCTCCGTATTATGGCCTGAAAAGAGATTTCAGGGTGCACTGCAGGAAGGGAAAAGTCAAACGGAGCCTACTGCGTGCCCTGAGTTGAGAAGACAGAAGATTCTTTCCTCTTAGAGGAGTCCAAAGTGGCTAAAATTCACAGAGAAGAATCCTAAAGAAAGATAAGAAAAGATTGCCTAGAACATGGGAGCCCTGAGTATCTTTGAGTCTTTGACGGAAGACTGATCAGCAAAACTTTATGAAGAAACTATCAAGGCCAGGGGGAAAAGGTAGGAAAAGCAAGCAGAACTCACACAAGACCAGAGCTCATGCAAGACTAGATAGTGGTCCCACCAAGCAGAGTGGAAAGACTCTGTTCCCCTAAAGTTCATATGCTGAAGCCCTAACCCTAGTATAGTTTGTGTCAGCCTTAACCCTAGTATAGTTTGTGACTGCATTTGATCCAGGGCCTTAAAGAGGAGACTAAGTTAAACTGAGTCCTGTAGGATGGACCCTCGTCCAATATGGCTTCTATCCTTATAAGAAGAGGAAATACGGACACAATTTAAAACACCATGGATGTGCATACCTGGAGGGAAGACCATGTAAGGACCCAGCAAGAAGGTAGCCCTCTGCAAGCTATAGAGAGAAAACTCAGAAAACCAACCCTGCTGACACCTTGGTCATGGCCTCTGGATCTGTAAGACAATAAATACTTGCTTTTTTTTTTTTTTTTTTTAACTGATTCAGCCTGTGGTCTTTTATTATGGCAGCCTTAGCAATTAAAGGCAGACCTCATAACATATGAGGCACTGGACTTAGAAAAAGAGTACTGACTCAGACTTATAGTCTATGGATCCATCTGACAAAGCTTCAAAGCAAGCCACAAATTATTTTCAAATAACTTACATATATCCCAGTACAAAACTAAAACAATATTTACAGGGATATAAAATAAAAAGAGAAGGAGAGAGAAGAAATCTCGCAGCAATGTAAAACTCACAAATCTGACAACCCATGAAAAAATTACCAAGCATGTGAAGAAACAGGAAGTGAGTTCATAAGGAAGAATAAAATCAATCAATAGAAACACCACCAGAGAGGAAGAACACAGATAATGGAATCACTAGATAGAAGCAGTTATTTATAAATAAACCCCATGTGTTTCAGATGATAGAGAAAAGCAGGAGCATGATAGGATAGATGGAAGATATTTATGAAGATCATGGAAGGATAGTTATAGGAGATATTTTAAGAGATCCAAATCAAAGTTCTTTTAAAAAAAAATACAATGTCGAGATGAAAAATATACCAGATGGGATTGCCAACATTTTGTACGCTGGAGAAGAAATTGAAAAATTATCAGGGGACTGTAGGACATGAAGCAACCTCATACATATGTAATCAGAGTCCCAGGGGAAAGAGAAAAAGAAAAAACTAAAGAAAACTATTTGAAGAAATAATGATGACAACTTTTCAAAATATGATGAAATTATAAACACCCAGACCCAACGAATTCACAAAATCTTAAGGAGAAAAATAAAGCCAATTACACCACCACATGCCATAATCAAATTATTTAGTGAGTAATAAAGAGAAAAATCTTTGTAAAACCAGAGAAAAGAAATGACATATTACCTCCAGAGGACAAAGATAAGAATTTCAGGCTCCTTGTAAGAAACAGTGTAAGCCAAAAGACAGTGAAGCAACAGCTTTAAAGTCCTGGGGAGTAGAGCTGGGAGGGGCTCTATCAACCTACAATTCTACACTCAGACAAAATGCCTTTCAAAAATGAACATAAGGTAAAGATTTTCTTAGACATACAAAATCTATAAGGATGCATCACCCGAATACTGTATTACACGAAATGTGAAGCAAAGTCCCTCAGGCAGAAATAAGACAGTAGCTAGAAATTTGGATGAATATAAAGGAATACAAAGTGAAAGAAATGCAAAATATGTTTACATATAAATAACTGTTTATAATTATCTTAAATCTATTTTTTAATGGCAATTTAAAGCAAAAATCATTTTTAAATGTAATGTTGGGCTTACAGCATATGGAGAAGTAAAATGTATGATAATAAAATTATAAGGTAGGAAAGGAAGAAATGGAACTATAGTTTTATAAAGTTCCTATACTTGATATAAAATGGTATAATATTACCAGTAACAAGCTAAAGATAGACATGACAAGCCATAAATCAATCACTAAAAATATTTAAAAAGTGGTGTAACTAAAAAAAAGAAAAAAAAACAGGAAAAAACAAAAAGGAGGGATGTCTGGGTGGCTAGGTTGGTTAAGCATCTGACTTCAGCTCAGGTCATAATCTTAGGATCCTGGGATCGACCTCCTGGATGAGGGCTGGGGGGTCCACTCAACAAGGAGTCTGCTTGTCCCTCTTCCTCTGCCTCTCCCTCAACTCGTGCTTGCTCTCTCTCTCTCTCTTGCTCTCGAATATATAAAACTCTTTTAAAAGATGTTTTAAAAAGATAAAATGGAATCATAAAAAAATGCAACTAATCCAAAATAAGAAAGAAAAGAGGAGAAAAATATACAACTAATTCAAAATAAAACAGAAAAGAGGAGAAGCAGATGAGGCAAACAGCAAATAAACAGCAATCATATCAATAATCTTATTAAAATGTAAATGAACTAAACATAACAAGGAAAGGCAGAAGTTACCAGATTGGAAAACAAACACGAAACTGAAAAGAAAGAAAACTACTCGCTAACTACAAGAAATGAAATTTAAATATAAGACACAAAATAGTTTGAAAGTAAAAGAATAGAAAAAGATATGTCATTCTAGTATTAATCAAAGAAAATGAAAGTGACTATCTCAATATCAGACAAAGCAGATTGCTGTAAGTAATATTACAAGAGAAAAAGAGGTTTGTTTCATAGTAAGAAAGCAGTTACTTTATCAGGAGTACATATCAATCCTAAATGTTTATGCAGCTAGTAATAGATTCATAAATATATGAAGCAAAAACTTAGAGAAGTGAAAGGAAAAATAAGTAAATCCACAAATATAGTCAGATATTTCAACACTTTTCAATAAATGATGGAACAAATACATGCCCCAAAATAAAAATTACTAAGGAGTTAGAAGACAAACATTATTTGTTACTTTACTTTGCTGAATTGGCATTTAGAGAACACTCTACCTAGCAACAGCAAAATACCCTTTCCAAGTGCACCCAAAATATTTACCAAGATCAACCATATTCTAAGCCATAAGACAAGTCTCAACAAATTTAAAAATACGTAAATCATACAAGGAAAGGTCTCTGACCATAACAAAATTAAATTAAACTGAGGTAACAGAAGGCCTTTGCAAAATCTCCCCAGATTCAGAAACTAAATAATACACTTTTAAGTAATCCATGGGTCAAAGAAGGAATTAACAGAAAATTAGCTTGTATTTCCTGTGGGATGAAAATGTACACAAGACATATCAAAATTTGTAGCAGTACAGCTAGAATAATAAAATGTATAGTGCTAAGTGCTTGTATTAGAAAGAGAAGTCTCAAATCAACTCTCCTAATATCCACTTTCAGGGACAAGGAAAAGAACAGCTAATGCAAATTAATAACAATAATAATAAAAGAGCAGAAATCAATGAGACCGAAAATAGAAAAATAAAAATTTATTGAGCCAAAAGTATATTCTTTGAGAAGATAAACAAATTTGATAAACATCCAGGAAAAAAGGTGAGGTGATATAAGCCGATATCAGAAATCAGACAGGAGACATCACTATAGATCCTGTAACATAATAAGAGAATATTCACTGGCAAGTACTAGCAAACTAGAAAATAATTTTAAGGTGTAAATTCTTCCTAAACTCATGACTAGATACAACAGAATCACAATCAAAATCCCAATAAGCTATTGTGTACAAATTGATAAGCTGATTCTGAAATTCACATGGAAATTCAAAGGGTGTAGAAATACTCTGGTTGATCTTCAGGTCATATAAATCACCTTTTAACTAAAAAGTTTTGAAACAAAAAGAATAAAATTGGAATATTTACACTACCTTATTTTAAGACTATCTATAGTAATCAAGACAGTATGGTATTTTTATCAACAGACAGATCAAAACAAGAGTTCAAAATATGTAGAGATGGTCTATTGTCACATACTTATAAAAGCTAACTCAAAACGTGTCAGAGAACTAAGTATCGAAGTCCCAACATCAGTATCTACCACACAGAGTCGTGATAAGGATTAAAATTTAGCAGAGTGTCCAGGACATGGGAAAACTCAGTAAGTGGTATTTGTCAATATGGAATTCTGTAGAATAAATCATTAAGAAATGAAATATTTTACTTCCAGTATAATCGGAAGTGATGCTAGGGACAATGATAGCTATCTGTCTTTATGTGGCTAAAGACCTAAAATAGAACAAAAATCCTATTATACGGAGAGACTTAGAAATAGCCTTATATACAGGTCATAAACCTCCCCCCAAAAAAACTTATCACATGTTCTCAGGTTTATACGAACATAGCATATAATTTTCTTCAAGGCATTATAAGTCAATTGGAAATTAACTGATTATTCAACAGTGACATCGGAAAAAAATACCAATTAGGGAGGGAAAAAAATCAACATGAGAACTGAATTCAAATCAGCACACTAAAATAAGTTCTGAATGTTTATATGTGAAAACACCAAAATTCTATGAAGAAGAGAATCTTAAATTTAAAGACAGTGGGAAAGCTTGCAAAGAAAAATAAATAAAATTCACAAAACATTTAAATTTTTATTAAAAAATAAGTGAAATTTTACCCAAAAAAGAGGAAATTTTTCTAGATAAAAGCTCATGATATAAACAAATAACTATGTGGGGAAAGTACTTCAGCAAACACTTATCCTATATATATTAAGTATGAAATAAGCTTAAGTAAAGTTTTATTAATTTTATTTTATTTTTAAGTAATCTCTGCACCCATTGTGGGGCTCAAACTCAACCCCAACATCAAAAGTCACATGCTGTACTGACTGAGCCAGCCAAGCATGACTTAAGTAAATACTTTTAAAACTAAGAATATTGTAGATAAATGAACCAAAATATGCATACATATTTACACATGAGGAAAAAATGCCTAGCCTCATGCTCAAGCACAAAGGTGCGTGTACATATGTCATACAAAGATATACAATTTTTCTTGTGGGAACGGGAATTTTTTTATGTTCAAAGCATTTTCTAAGGTGATAACAATGGCTATGTAGGTACAGTCAGGATTCTCTACTGGTGTTAGAAATTCAATTCAATCCAACTTAACAAAAAAGAAAACACAGAGGAGGAAAAGACAAGGAGTCAGAAGGGAAAGAAAAGAAGTTGATGTGTTGGCTCATCTAAGTGAAAAATAGAGGAGTAGCATTCGCGGGGTTGGAGTCACAGGTGGACCTGCCTACTAGTCAGAATTCAGCTCTCTTCACCATCCCTCAGTCTGTGTCCATGTGGTGGACAAGTTCCCAGGCGGGTAGTCTTTTCATGCTAGATAATATGACCAACAGCACTTCCAGTGTACCTCGTTCTCTTCATAGCTCACAATTCTGAATGAAAAAAGAGAAACTCTCCTAATTATTAAAAAAACAAAAACAAAAAACCTATGGTACCCCAGCCTGGGTACCATACTGACCCAGCATGAACTTCTGTGTTACTGTTTCTCTATGTGGAAGCCAGCGAGGAAGTACTCTACCTGATTGTCCATGAAGGCAATGTACAATGGCAACCCCAGGTGAATCACAAAGTGGAAGGGAAAGCAAATTCTCAAAAGGAAGGGATACTAGAAGAATAACTTAGAACACACTCTTCCGTATAGCAGAAGAGTGAATTGATCCAAATTCCTGGAAAGCAACTTGAAAATCTGTATCAAGAACTCTAAAATGTTCCTGTCCTTTAATCTAGCACAGGGCTGAATCTCCTTGAAAACAGGGATTTTATATATCTATTATATTACATATTTACATATATTATTATTTATATATATTTATTATATATATATATATATGTTTTTGAATTATAGAACCAAGAAGATTAATATAAAAGAAGAAAGCAATAAATGGTGAATAAAGGAACAAGTAGATAATTCCTCTTCTTGGATTCTATCTTAAGGAATTCAACCCAAACCAATACATGGATTTTTAACACAAAAACATTTATTGTAGCCAAAATGACAAACAACAGGCACATTAGGTTAACTAGAATAAGAATATTAGTTGCCATTAAAAATAATGCTTACAAATAATTTTACTAACATGGAAAATGCTTATTACACATGTTAAATGAAAAATACAAGATAAAAATATATGTCTATTTATATGAATATGTAACATTTACTCATACATTAGAGGAAAATACACAAAAATATTTATAATAATCATTTCTCCATGTATAGCTTTCTTTAATATTCATGCTTCTTATTCCTATATTTTCAATTATCAAAAGCAAGTATATGCTTTTTTTTAAAAACCAGAACAACAACAAACAAACTCATTAAGAAATAGTTGACAAAACACTGCTCTTCAACACATCGTGATTTGAGGGTCATTATACAGAGAGATGGGTGTCCAGGTAGGGCACTATTTTCAGAATAGCCTCCAGGGACAAAGGGGTTCAAGGCAATGGATTAAAGTAGAAGAAATATTACTGAAGGCTGCATTTCGAGAAGTGCTCTTTGGGGGAGAATCCAAACTTTAGAAGAATCGAAACTATCATGAAATAAACAATAAATTAAGTCAAATATAAAAGCCAAGGATTGCAAACAAAGAAGATAGACTCTAGCAGGCTCTGTAGTAGAAGAAGTTGTCACTTCTTAAAGATGCCACCCTCAGTTAAAGGGGCAATGCCCCCAAAAGCAAACCCAACTGAATGTTCCACATTGCTAAAGTTTGAGACGATAAACAGGAAGGCTGACATCAGTGGTGATGGTGTGCATTTCTTGTCTAAAGGAATGAAGAGATTTATTCTCTCATGACTCGAAAGAAAAACAAAGATGTACTTGCTGACTTTTTGTGTGTCTCTGCCCTACACCTTGTACTGCTTTTCTTTCAGAATGGAGCATACTGAGGGATTAGATCCAGAAGAGAAAGGACTCTAACAGATCATAGAAGACAGAGAGCACAGGTGGCAGAACTGATTCCAAGATTCAGGTGACAAACTTCAACTCAGAGCTGATGAAATGGAACCTGTCCAGCCTCACTGCACCTCCACACACAGACCACAGTATGATTTTGGTGGAGAGAGCACAGGCTTTTGCATGAGCTAGTTCTCTAACCAGAACCTTCTACACTCTCCTCTACACCTGGTTAATTCCTGCCCAAACTACACACTCAGCTCTATGGTCACATCCCAAAACTTCCTGAGCAGGCTAGATGCACAGTGAGTGCTGTGCCATGGGCTTGACCTTCATAGAACTTGTCTAATTTGAAATTTATATGTCTTTAGGATGATTTGATTAACGTCAGTCTTCTCTGTAGATTAAAATTCCATGGATTCCTGATGCCTAGTACAGTGCCTAGAATACAGAAAACTTAAAACAACAACAAAAGAATTTTCAGTGAATGAATGAAGGCAGAGGAGAACCACTAAGCTTTCTCCGCAGTGCAAGAATGTGTTTCCTTCTTGTCAGGTCCCCAAAGCAGAGATGGTGGCAGATGGTCATCCTCGAGTTGCTGGCAGGCAGCAGTTGACAAAGCAAGCACTCCAACAGAAAGGAGGGGATCGAACGGTATAGGCATCCTAGACTCCAGAGGAAAATAACCAAGTCACAAAAAGCACATCCATATAGCAATGTAGCCCTCTGCACATGACCCAAGATCTCTGCAGCAAAGCCTCTCATTCCTATAATCACATGAGTCTTGCCCTAGTGGAAGATGGAAATGCAGATTTACCATTGAGTGAATTCGCCTGTCCTCTTAACATTCTTAGTCCTCTTCCCCCTTCCATCCAACATCCTCATACTTTTTTCTGTTCTTTCACAAAACCCTCAGTTCTAGGGCATCTCATTCTGTCAAATGGAGGAAGAGAATGTCTCAGGACCCTTACACTGTACAGCAAGTTGCTCCAAGGTCAAAGCCCCAAAGTCCCCTGAGGTAGCAGATTCAGAATACTTGCCAATTAGCTTGACATCTCCCTCTCCCACCGCAACCAAATCCCTGGCACACAGCTGTTTGTGTGGGCTTCAAAAGGGACTGTTCCTGAACTCTTATCCTTTTTGATTGGGTTCTTGAAAGAGAAGGAAAGGGGAAAGAAAAAGAAGGAAGACAAGAAGAAACTGGTGAAATCACCAAACCAAATCATGTTTTGCCTTCATAACCTCTAAGTGAGTCGCTAAGGGCAGGAAATGATGGTGGTGATGATGGTGATGGTGATGACGATGATGATATGAGGAGGAAGGGGAGAATGAGGTGCAGGAAACAGAAGTTAACAGATATCGATCCACAGGTAGTGCCCCACCACTGTGCTATCTCTTGTCAGCCTACCAAGTACTGCAGACAAAGCCTTAGTCAAACCCTGAGTGAGTGGTGGTTTCATGACAAATCTCTGGTGAAGTTCTTGAACTGTCCTAGTTGGAAAAACTACCACGGAGACTGCTGCCCTCAATCCATATCATTCGGACTTTGGGGACTCTCATTCTCTCCTGCAGCCCAGAACACGACCTTGCTCCAAGGAGACTGCCTCAGGATGACTTCTAGATCCCTCCTCTAAGAAGCAACGGAACTTCTAGAGAACCATCTGTAAGAATCAATCCATTGTGACAAACATCTGAATTTCTACTACACAGAATAGGCTAAAAGTGAAGGCAACACTGTTGCTAACTGCTGTGTTTTTACCCTATTGTAAGTCAAGCCTATATCTAGCCCTTACAACCCTGCTCTTTGGAGACAAAAAATCCTACCTGGCTGAGGTAGCCTAACTAGCTTAACCAATACTTTCTTTTTGCATTATAATCTCTGATGTCTAAAATCCTAGGGACAATCCACAGACATTGAAAGAAATATGGGAAAAGCCCACAGAGGCAATGGAATCCATGTCTTAAGTCAGTCCTGGGCTCCAAACTCACTCTCTTGGAAGGAAACAGCTTCTCAGAATACAAAAAATTGGCTATTTACCCTCCAAATGTATTTGTTTTTATTGACTTGACTATGGAAGCCAAAAAGAAAAAAAAAAAAAAAAAAAAAAAGAGGAGGTGGTGGCAGGCCACCTGCAAAAAGTTTAACTCTGGGGATCTATGTGGCACCAATTTGTGTCCCCACCTAATGCACCAGTCTCAATGGAGAAAAATGGCCATAAAAGGAAAAATGAAAACATATTAAAACAACAACAAAAAAAATCTTTGCAAGCAACCTCTTCACTTAGTAGAAAGCCACAACTTTATGACTTTTTCAGCAGAGACAGAAGTGTATTTTTTAATTCTCTCATTCCTTTGGGACATTAAAGACACACTATCAATCAGTGGGCTGTCAATCAGTCATGAAAAGCTTAAGAAACGGTGACATAAATGACAAGAACATGATCTATAGCCATGTTTTTAAACCATAGACTAATTTTTAATTTTCCAAACCTCACGTAACAAAAAGCACTTTCTGAAAAACAAGGGAAGAGTTAACATCATAGGGAGGAGAGGGAACACTTTGTGTTGGTTTCCAGCTCCCAATCCTGTCCAAACTGAATATTACATACAAATCTGCATTTGTGAGAAAGCCTCATCTACCAGTTAATCAAAGCCCTGGAAATTCAAGGAAACCTGTGTTTATGGAAATCTGGCATTTCTGTAAAGTTTTGAATGAGGGCTAAATAGAGCAGTTCATCTCATTTTGAAACTAATGATTCCTGCCAAGTGGTTTTCCAAAGCTGGGTCTTCTGGCTCAGTCAGCATTTAGGAATTCATTTATGAGTTGGGTTAGTTGGAGACTCTGGAATTCAAATTTATGTCTGCAACTCACTAGTTTGCTCCTGATAGGTCTCTGAGAAGAGATTGTAATCAATTTACCAAACCCAGACTTCAGGAAATTTTCATATCCCAAAAAGAAGTTCTGGTTTGGAGCTTTGTCCATTCTCTGGATTAGCTTCTCCCCCTTCACTTCATGCTAAGAGCTGAGTCCCGCCGGCAGCAGGAGCATGCTTAATTGTCCATGGTGCTCATCCCTCCATTCAGGCAGCCTCACTGGGTGCTGGAATTCACCTCCCTTAATAGACTTGCGAGTGGTTTATAAAATGGTGGAATATATATGTGGTTTGTCACCTCGAACAGTTTCTGTGCTATCCATCTATTTCTTGATGGAAGTAGCAAAAGTTCTGATAATTATTCATCTAATTTCTTTCAAAGATTTATCTGTCCAGAAATGTTCCAAGAAATTAGAATATGGGTATGTGTTCAGGGTGGGTGTGTGTGTTGCCCTCCGTCTTACAAGCCCACACTTTCTCTCTCAAGGCAAGGAGCAAGCATTGAACAGCCTTTCAATGTAACCATAAATTTACTACTTTAAAAAAATTTTTTCCTTTGAAGAAGTCATCAAATAAATTAGCAAAGCTGGAAATGTGCCTCTAGTTTGTGTTGGCTTTGGGTTTTAGGGAGTTACTTAATAAACAAAAGTCAATGAATTCAAACAGTAACAAAGTAATTTCAATGATTAATCAAGTGTTAAAACTAGTTTAACCTCTCCTGTTTTACAAACTCTATATCACCCTGACTAAACTAATAGAGGAATAGGACACCCATCTGGAAATCTCATCTGAAATATTAGATTGGGAATCTAAAATTCAGCCAAATCATGTGGCTTGTAGGGATATCCTGTCGGATAATAAATTGCATTAATCTTACTTAAATTTTCCATCTAAATCATGTCCTGAGGCCATATTACTCTGAGGAAACTATGCCTTACTTTAAATGCATTGTGCTACTGAAAACGATATTAAAAGAAGGGGGGGAGAAGGTATGTTTTTTTTCTCCTGACTGGTTTTTCCAACATTAAAAAATTCACGTGAAACATTCTGACTCTTCTAGAAGTACTAACATTGGCTCACTAGCTCTTTGCAGTCACCGGTAGGAAACAGTGTTGGTCCCAGGGCAGTTTCAGGAACTTTTCTCGAATTTATCTATTTTTCCCCACCTGTGAGCCCTGAGTCTTTGTGGCTTATAACAAATACTGTGAGGGTGGGGGCGGGGGGGGGATGTTGTGAGGTTGGGGGAAGACATCCTTTTCTTAGCTTCTTTTGGACTTTCACATATGGAGAACCGCAACCAGTGTCTTTGTTGGAAATTTCACTGTGGCCTCCTTATTCCTTTCTCTTCTTTTAATAGAAAATATCTAAATCTGCTTGAATTTTTCAACCATTAAATTAAAAAAAAAAGTTGCCAAGCGGCAGGGGGGAGCAGGGGATCTCATTGTGGCTTTCCTAGAGCTGCCAGAAGGGATCCTGCAGGCACTAAGGCCACTCCCGGCTCTGTGACCTTGTCTGCCATCTACTATACACTGTAAATGTTAAGTGAACTAAAAGGTGTTAGAATAATGTTGACTCAAAGTTAAATACACAAACAAACCCTCAGAAACGCTGAGTCACCTCTGCTAGTTCAGAGTGTCTGCTCTATTTGACTTCCCAGGGAGAGCCCCACCATCCCCTCACACTCTGGAAAACGGCTGAGTGGGAAGAACAGCGAGCCATTGCAGGAACAGTGCCACCAGCTAGAAGCCCAGCTCTCCAGGGTCGTTGGCCTCTATCTCCAACGTGGCCCTAACAGCATGCTCCAGGCCTGAGGTCACTTTCACCACCTGCAGATGAGGAAGAAGAGCCCAAGGAGACACTGATCTGTGGGCTAGGCCTCCCTCTCTTCCCAGCGATGGATAGAGCTAGAACCAGAGTTGAGTTCTCAGGCCTCTGACAATCCAGCTGCTCGTGGGTGAAAGGAAGGACATTCATTTCCAGGCTTCTCAGAGAGTAGATGCCACAGAGGCCCCTCACGGCAGCCTGCCACACGAAGGGGAATCCGAGGCATCACCATGCACTCAACCGTCAAAGCCAGAAATCTCGCTGTCCCCCGCCCCTGACTCCTTCCTCTCCCTAGTCTTCTGTGTCCTAACAATTCCAGCACCTTCAGAATTTTAAATGAAAAACAATTCTAGAGCCATCAGTCCTTTCCATTCTCACTGCCATACCTTGGCCAAGTCCACAGATGCCCCCATCTAAGCAGTCTCTGGACACTAAGAGCATCGCCGACCTCTTCCCCTTCCTCCCACTATTGCCAGAAGGATTGTTCTAAAGCCCCCTGTGCTAGTGACCCCCTCAGCCCTCCCCACAGGCTCCATTGCCCACAGGATAAGCTCCCATGATGGAAATGCGGCTCCTGCCCCAGTCCCAGTTGTGTCCCACACCACCCACCCATCTCCACTCAGACCTGAGGACCCAGTGACTCGAAGTCAGTAAGTAGCATCAGCAAATATCATGTGGTTTCCTGTACCCTCTTTGGCCTATTCCCTCTACTTGTGACAACCTTTCCTGCTCCCTCATCACACCCACCACACACAGACTTCCTGGTGGGAATGAATCTTCTGGCTCTAACACTCACCAGTGCTCCCCCTCATTGTTCCCTCCTCCCATGTCTCAAGGTCAAACTGGGTTCTAGACCTTTGGGCTTCCATAGTGCCCTGGGCACACCTCTGGCCCAGTACTAAGCACAGCCTATTGAAATAATTCATGTACAGCTTGTCTCTGACTGGGCTAAAACCCCTCAGGGCAGGACCTCTTCTCACTCCCCTTCGTTCTCCAACACCTCGCTCTGTGCTCTGCAAATGCACAACGAATGTTGAAGTAAGTCCAGATTCTGCTTCTGTTTTAGTGTCTTATCTAGAAGTCTTTGGTATTTCACACAGATTGTAATCACATTTTTTTTTTCCCTGAGGGAATTTTAGCGGGCCTGCTTATCTAATGGTTTCATTTCCCTTCCATCTCCCACAACTCATTGCTCCTTCCTCCTTAACTTCCCGTATGACCCTACCCAGGCAAACTAGAATGTACTCTCTACTCAATTTTTTTTTTTTTACCATAACTACTAGTCCTTCTATTCATGAGTTAGTTCAGGATATATCTCCCTTAAAGGGTTCTCTGCAAACCTTGCCTAATTCCGCCACACCCCCACACAGCCCAACTGTTCTGACCATCCTTGAGCTTCAGCTCTGTCTGCTCATAAGCTTCTTCTGGGCTCCTGACACTTGAAATCTTGAGCACCTCCAATGGCTTGTTCCATGATCTTCGATCTCTGAGGGCAGAGACTGCAGGTCAGCTGAGTGTCCTCAAGAAACACCCTGGAGGCATAGCTCACCACACGAGTGACTAGAGCTGACTCCAGAAAACACTGCACTGTTTTTAGTCACTGAAAATTCCTGGGTCTAGTGTGGCAAAGCTGTGTTAGATGTGAACGGTTTCAAGTAGAAATATTACAGACCACCAACATAGAAGAAACCATCTGCTCAGCTATCACACAGTCCTGCCAGTAGAGGATTACTCAGAGCCTACTGTCCATTACTCTGTTTCAACAAGCTACTCTCATAACATTCTTTGAGGTTAGATGCTCCCACTGAAATGAATAATGGCATAGTTTATGGTAAAGGGTGAACTGAAAAAGAGTGGTGTCATTATTGCTGTAAGTACCCACAAAAGATGTTTATTATCATACATGGACACAGCCACAAACACACAACTCATTGCTAATAAACTCATTTATTTCCACATAAAGTTGCACAATGTTGTGCAATCCAGCAGAGGGCTGAGAAATGTCAGCAATTCAGACAGGGGCTATTTGTCAACAAAACCAATCCATTTCGCCAGCTTCAGCAAACCATTGCTGCAAGAATCACCTTTTTTTTTTTTTTTTCCATAGAAGCAAATGGTTACACACAACCTTAAATAGAAAGGACAGATGCTCATAACCACACAGACAAAGCAAACATTACAAGCTGAGGTGAGATTTAAGGGAAACTCAGAGGTTGTGAGGTAGAGAAAGAAAACGCCATTTTGTTGCCTGAGGTGACCAGACCCTCATTTTGACTGTTACTGTAAGAAAACATATCAAACAAAAAAATAAAGACAAAAAAAGGAGAGGAGAGTTCTCACTGATTACAAAACTATTTTTTTAAAAGAAACCTAAGATTTTTTTTTTAATATCCCACACACATTTATTGTAGGCTTACTATATACCAGACACTGTGCTAGGTACTTGGAACCTAAAAATAAATAAAGCTCAGCTGAAGGACTAATAAGAGAAAGAAACAGGCACGGATCATAATACAAGAGAACTGATTATGATAAAGAGAGGTCATTAGGAACTACAAGCTTAGAGGAGAGGCATTTCTAGTTTGCCTCTGATAGACTTTTTACTCAAGCCACAGCCTGTCTGCCTAATTTGTTTTTCTTACAATAGTCCTTATAGGTCTTGAAAGTAAATACCTGAAACTGTTTGAAGGCAAAAACCTACAGATGAAAAGCAAATAATTGTTGCCATGACTCAAAGAGAAACAAGGTCGTTCAGAGGAAAGAGACCATGAAATAAAGCCAGAGAAATTTGGGAAATGAGAACACCCCAGGGGCTGTCATTTCACTTGTGGTAATGCGAATCCAAGAATCGATATAGAAGAAGCTGTGTCAAGCTTGACTGGAATGAGTTCTGTGACAAGAAATAGAAGCAGCCTCTCAACTTGATTCTCTCCCTTCCCCGCCACTGTATTTTTCCCTTTTCAATTCATTCATGCCCCCTATAATCACCTACTGGTCTCAGGGCTACTCATGAGGAAAATTTTGCATTCCCGATCCTTCCAGGGTTCAAACCTAGCTTAGGGAGAGAATACCAAAAGGTGTAAGAACCAATGTGACACAGAGGTGAGGGCCCCAGAAGTTGAGAACCAAGAAAGACCATCACTAACCAAAGCTGTTTGTGAGAATGAGAAGTTGGATATTCCAAGGGAAGGAACAGCAACAACAACAAAAACTCAAAGTGCAAAATACCAAAGTTGTAAAAATTTTAAAAATTTGGAATTAGGGGTGCCTGAGTAGCTCAGTGGGTTAGGCCTCTGCAGTGAGTTAGGCCTCTGCCTTTGGCTCAGGTCAAGGTCTCAGGGTCCTGGGATCAAGCCCCACTTCAGGCTCTCTGCTCTGCCGGGAGCCCGCTTCCCCTTCTCTCTCTGCCTGCCTCTTTGCCTACATGATCTCTCTCTCAAGTAAATACATAAAATATTTATTAAAAAAGAAAAAGTTGGAAATAAATCCACAAAAAGCAGAGTTCCTGTTGGGGACAAAACGGAAATTGCAGTTGCTAGGTCACAAGGGGGTAGACAAAGAAGAGTCCAGAAAGCCAACCATAAGGCTTTGGGGAGGTAGATCATCTCTGTCCCCACTTTGAGAAATAATCAGTCCACAGAACTGACCAGACAGATAGGCTGAGGAGGTGATCAAATCCCACATTCAGCTTGAAATCTGGGTTCTGATCAGATCCAGTATTTCCGCCCTTCATAAGACTAAGCAAAAAACGTTTTCTCTTATTAAATATCTTCCTATAAATGAGAAAGGAGATATCTAAGACCCAAGAAGATTGGGTGCAATTTTCCCTTCAAGGTGCAAATCTGAATTTTCACAAGGTTTCTACTTTCAGACATTTAAAGGACTGTGTTTGAAGACCCTCTGAACCTCGTATCTTTAAGATACTCTGTCACTGAGCATAACTTTCCTCTTCCCAGATTGTGCAGCACACTCGAACATTATGCATTGCTTTGCCTTGGTGCTATACTCAGAATGATGCAGTATTGGAGCCATGTGGAAAGAATTGAGAAAGCTAGTTTCTTTTCTGTTCCCAGCTCTGCCAGTGACTGGCCACAAGGCGTAGAACAGTTCTCATCTCTCTCTGCATCAGCCTCCTTCATTGCAGGTTGAAAGGGTTAAGTTAGAGATTGCTCTCTCTTTCAGAACTAAAATTCCATCATAAACGGTGCCATGGAAGATTGAACTAAATCTTCCTGGCCCAAAATTCTATTGCAGAGGTTACATTTCATAAATCCTGCTATCAACGTGTTTACTTGTCAAGTGTCTCATGAACATAAAATTAGAGCTCAGACTGTGCCCTCAACAAATTTGGTCATTTAAGCTTCCCAGATGTTTAGATTCCAAATAAACAGTAGTAGGTAGTTTGAAAATGACAGCAGAAAGTTATCACTGGAGGGGAAGAAACTAAGCTTCCTAAACCACAGGCTGGGGAGAGGGAGCACTCTTCAGATGCCTTGGGCAAGGCGGCCCCAACCCAGACAGCAGGAGGACAAGTCGGTTAGAGCTCCCTACGCACAGCCCAGGGTGATCAGGGCTTGACACCCCCTAAAAGAGGGAGATAAGCTCAAGATATATGATCTGCTTTCCTGCCAGGAGAAATTTGCTTGCCGACCTCCTACGTACAAATCTGAAGGCATTCTTTTCAGTATTAAAAAGTTTGATGGGGAGATGGGTGAGTCTGATGGTGGGTATTAAGGAGGGCATGTATTGCCTGCAGCACTGGGTGTGGTGCATAAACAATGAATCTTGGAACACTGAAAAAAAATTAGAAAAAAAATTTTTTAAAGTTAGGGTCTTTGTAAATGAGGTATCTCTGCAATGGAAGGGATGAGGTAGACAGCGAGCTTATTTTATAGGTTTTCCAGTTGAAGGAGATGAAAATCAGTTGTAGTCTTCAGATTCTGGTCTGGACCTGTCCATATGAGAGGAATTTTTACTTAGGGATCAAAACAATCTAATTTTTTTTTAAACACATACATTTTAATATTCCAAAAAGTGTTGAGAATCCGAGTATTTCTGGGTTCTTACAACAACCCTATGATGTAAGTAGAGAAAATTTTACTCCCATGTTACAGATGAGGGAATAGGACAAAAAATCTTGACAGTTTTTAAGATTTGGCTTGCTGATCCATTCATCTGTTGATGGACATCTAGGTTCTTTCCATAGTTTGGCTATTGTGGACATTGCTGCTATAAACATTTGCAAGACTTCGCAGCCAGTAAACATAAATGAGTGAGACTTGACCCAAGTTCAATTTGCTGATGCTTCTCCACACTACTCTGTGCCTCTACAGCTCAACTTTTGGTTCTCCTTTTGTATTGACTTTATAAGGTAAATAATTTTGCTGTCATTTATATTCATGTGATGTTAATAGAACAATTCCTCCCATATTAATGCATAAGCTCAACACAGCCATAACCAAAATCCCAACAGAAAGCTTTTCAAATGTAGTTTCTATTTTTTTAATTTTTTTATTTAAATTCAATTTAATTACCACATAGTGTATTATTAATTTCAGAGGTAGAGTTTAGTGATTCATCAGTTGCATATAACACCCAATGCTCATTACATCAAGTGGCCTCTTTAATGCCCATCACCCAGTTCCTCATCCTTCCAACTCCCTCCAGCAACCGTCAGTTTGTTTTCTAAAGTTAAGAGTCTCTTATGGTTTGTCTCCCTCTCTAACTTCATCTTATTTTATCTTTCCATCCCTTCCTCTATATCCGTTGTTTTGTTTCTTAAATTCCACATGAGTGAAATCATCTGATATTTGTCTTTCTCTGACTGCTTATTTTGCTCAGCATAACACCCTGTAGTTCCATCTATGTCATTGCATATGGCAAGATTTCTTTTTTTTTTTGATGGCTGAATAATATTCCATGTCATCCATCTGTCTATCCATTTATCTCTCTATATACATCTTCTTTCTCTATTCATCTGTTGATAGACATCTGGGCTCTTTCAATATTTTGACTATTGTGGACATTGCTGCTATAAACACTGGGGTACAGGTGCCCCTTTGAAAATCTATGTTTTTAACCTTTGGATAAATATTTAGTAGTGCAATTGCTGGGTCATACAGCAGCTCTATTTTTAAACTCTTTGAGGAACCTCCATGCTGTTTTCCAGAGTGGCTCTACCAGTTGCAAATACTGTTTTTAAAAATCTATTTTAAAGTAATTTGGAAAAATAAACTAGTCAAACCACTTAATTTTAAAATGGGACTATGATGAAGAAACTAGTACTAGAAGTTATTAGAATGTTATGTCTATAAGAATTAAATAAGAATGGTATTGACACAAGGCTAGACAAAAACATGGAACAAAATCAATGCTTCAAAAACAGACCTTGTTATAAATAAATATCAAATAAATGAAAGCCATAACATCACATATTAGTGGATGGAAGCAGTCTGTACAATTGATATTAGGATGACTCATTAGATACTAATCATTAAGTTATATTTATATGCTGAAGTCAATATGAAACAGTAAAAACTTAAATTTTAAGAAAATTAAAAATCACAAAATTGAAAGAAAATGTTGACAAATATTTATCCAATCTGAATGGAGAAGAACATGCTAAGTTTAAATTCAGTGGGAGAAATTACAGAAGGAAAGTAGAAATGAAATATAAACATTTTAATTGCCATATATCACAGGAACGTGTTAACCAATATAAAAGAGTAAAATGGGGAAAATATTTGCATCGAATATGAGACACAACATTATATACTCTCTCTAGGTACAGAACCCAATCAAACCAATATAAAATTCAACAGATGAACAAAGGATATAAGCAGATAACTCATGGAAAAGGAAATGTAAATGAGCAACAAACACCAAAAATATTAACTTCACTAGGACTCTCAAGGCAAATTAAGACGATATACCACACTTGTTCTATCAAATGAGTAAATTTTGAAAAATTATAGTCCTGATGCTAGGAGGCAGCACCTGAGACACCATAAAAGGTATGGCAAGACCACCTCACTGAACAGCAGTTTGACTTTATGTCTCCGGAGTCCTCCAACTGTCCATATCCTTGACCAGGAATCTCACCTAATGAGATAATCAGACACATGACCAAAGATTTCTGGACAAAGACATCTCCTTCATAATAAAAGAAAAAATGTGAAAAAAACCTGAATGTCCGAAATTGTTGAATGCTTAGGAATATGATGGTTCAAACAGAATATGAACTACTATCTACCTATTGAGAGGGTAACATAGTTTTTTTTATTATCTGAGGAAATAGTTTTAACAAAATGTTTACTGAGAAAAGTTCAAGAAACAAAATCTATATGCAATATGAGTTCAACAACTTGTTTAAATGTCTAAAAATATACAGAAAGGAACTACACACACACACACACACACACACACACACACACACACACAGAGTATAGAAATGCTCTTGACCTATCATCCATAGGGCTTTTACCCTTGATTTTTTTTTTCCAGGAGTGCACATGAATTATGCTAACCCATCAATTCCCCATTACTCATCTCCCATATGACATTACAAGATGGCTGGCCTGTCTGTAAAGGCAAGCTATAGCCATGAAACAGAACACGGAGTACTGAATCAGAAGACTTTAACTTTAGTGGACTACTCTAACCAGTTGATGTGAAGAAGGTACCTATAGTGATGGAATGACCTCATTTCAATACTATAACAGTTCTAAATGAATGAACACAAAAGGTATACACTGGTGAATGGTTTGTATCTAACAGATGAAAATTCATAATTTCATTTCCATCTTACTTCCAAATATCCAGTTACATGGTTGAACTAATTATGTTTCTACTGATCAATAGCAGGTTATTCATGGGATAATCTGTGTTGATCATGGAAATGGAGACAGTGCACAAAACTAAATTAAAGCATCCAAGTTTTTTATTACTCTAGTTGTTTAGAATTTCAGTTTATCGCCTGAATAAAAAATAAGTCAAACAATTTAGCTTTTTCTGGAAAGTTAGCTGAAGTGTTCCATTTTCATCTGGTACTGATATTATACATATATATCTCCAAGGTATGTGACACATAAGGTCAGGCAGGGTCAGAGGTAGGCTTGAACTGGCTCAGACCAGCTTGGTAGAGCCAATTCTCCTCACCTCTCTCCAACTCCGTGTTCAGTGACATTACACTAAAAGCAGGGAATCAGCCACAGGCGAAGGCACACACCCAGAAATCACTACATGCTAAAAATCAAGGGTTTTTGTTCCAAAGATGATGATTACCAGCACACCACTGCATTGTAGGCACTTAAAAATATTTGTTATTTGAGTAAATGAGTTAATAAACTGAAAATGTTTCTTTCTTGTCATGAATAATAGATCCCTTGGGGAAAAGGCAAACATCGGAGAAAGGCCATTCCACTAACTAGAACTTTCAAGACAAGCCTGCTCTAAATAAAAAATTTGATTTCTTTCAAGATATGTCTCCAAAGGCAAAGGAAACAAAAGTGAAAATGAACTTCTGGGACTTCATCAAGATCAAAAGCTTCTGCACAGCAAAGGAAACAGTCAACAAAACAAAGAGGCAACCCATGGAATGGGAGAAGATATTCACAATGACACTACAGACGAAGGGGTGATATCCAAGATCTATAAATAACTCTTCAAACTCAACACAGACAAAACAAATAATCATGTCAAAAAAATGAACAGATACTTCTCCAAAGAAGACATACAAATGGCTAACAGACACATGAAAAAATGTTCATCATCATTAGCCATCAGGGAAATTGAAATCAAAACCACATTGAGATACCACCTTACACCAGTTAGAATGGCCAAAATTAACAACACAGGAAACAACATGTGTTGGAGAGGATGTGGAGAAAGGGGAACCCTTTTACACTATTGGTGGGAATGCAAGTTGGTGCAGCCACTTTGGAAAACAGTGTGGAGATTCCTTAAGAAATTAAAAATAGAGCTTCCCTATGACCTTGAAATTGCATTACTGGGTATTTACCCCAAAGATACAGATCTAGTGAAAAGAAGGGCCATCTGTACCCCAATGTTCATAGCAGCAATGGCACAGTCGCCAAACTGTGGAAAGAACCAAGATGCCCTTCAACAGACAAATCGATAAAGAAGATACGGTCCATAGATACTATGGAATATTGTGCCTCCTTCAGAAAGGATGAATACCCAAATTTTGTATCAACATGGATAGGACTGGAAGAGAGTATGCTGAGTGAAATAAGTCAAGCAGAGAGAGTCAAGTATCATATGGTTTCACTTACTGTGGAGCATAAGGAATAGCACGAAAGACATGGGGAGATAGAGAGGAGAAGGGAGTTGGGGGAAATTGGAGGGAGAGACAAATCATGAGAGACTGTGGACTCTGAGAAACAAACAGGGTTTTGGAGGGATGGGGGTGGGAGGTTGGGTGAGCCTGGTGGTGGGTATTATGGAGGGCACGTATTGTATGGAGCACTGGGTGTGGTGCATAAACAATGAATGCTGGAACACTGAAAAGAAATAAAATAAAATGGAAAAGATTTTTGAGTTCTCTGAGGCAAAATTCAGGAACT
The DNA here is from genome assembly GCF_011764305.1 of Mustela putorius furo. Lineage (NCBI taxonomy): Eukaryota > Metazoa > Chordata > Mammalia > Carnivora > Mustelidae > Mustela > Mustela putorius. Next base: position 19,520,850 of record NW_025421402.1, on the reverse strand, counting down.
ATTAGACTCTAACTTCTTAATTTTTCATCTAACTGAGTGGACAAAACCACGTCCCTTTTGAATTTAGGTATCCAGGAAAGGAAGCCTAAAATGTTTATGGATCCAAACCAACGGCTTATATAATGGAAAAAATACACCACCTCTCCCCATATATATCTGTGATTGTATAATGCTTTCTCTCCATGGAGACTAAGCAAGAACCACAAATATTTATCACCTTTTCAAGGTTCTTAGGAGTCCTAAAATTTGATCTCAGAAAATGTTAGAATAACATAAACTTTTTCTACAAAAAAAATAAATCTCTGCTACATGATAGTTACTAAGTTTCCAGACGATTTGATGGCTAATCCCAGGGCAGTATCTAACTAGTTTCCACCACTGAAGTGTGATGAAGTTTTGGCAGTCATAATTGTACAGCAGGCTATAGTTTAATATAATTAATTATAAACCAAGGATTATCTATCATTATATAATAATCTGTCACTAAAATCTTTTATGTTAACTGAAATAATATGAAAATTCAAAATGATCATATTAAGTGATTCTATAATATTTCTAGGCCACAAAATAAAAGCTAAATAAGAAGTCCAAGCACTTTTAATGTTTTAGTACCACGATGAGACAGTAGATATAAAATAAGTCAACCATGCTATGATTCTGGTAGCCAGTGGAATTTGCTGTCCCCAGCTTCCTCAGTGTTCAGCAGATGCCTTCTAGAACACAGGGTGCATTGGTGTGCACTTCAAACACTGTAAATCACTTAACTTTTTGGGTCTCAGATTCTATAAACTCAGGATCAATGAACTCTCTCCAACTTATAACAGGAATAATTGTTTCCAGTAAATTGAACACCTCCAACGTGCTCAGTAGAATGCTAAGCATTTATCATAAGCGAATTTCTGTAGCGGTCATACTTGGTAAATACTATTAGCTTAAATTTTATATGACGATAACTAAAGTTTAGGAAAGTAAAATAATCTGCACCAGGTCATAGAACAAAAATTGTTAAAGCTATGACTTCTAGTACTTCCAGTACTTCTAGTACTGTTTGACTCTAAAGTCAAGACCATACAGCCTATAACTTGGGTCACTTAATAAAGGGTCACTTTAAGGAATGAATAAAACCAAAACTGGGCATGCACTTTTAAAATCATCAATTGCTCCATAATGGTTTTCAACAATAAAGTAACCTTTGTCAATTACATAGAAAAATATATTTGTTATATAACTATGATAGAAAATCAGTTTTCTCTGTTTGACTCAATCAGCTTTCATTAGTTAATTACTTGCATAAAAAATAAGTCACAAAATCTTAACAATTTCTCCTCTCAAACACAATATGATAAACTTTATTGATAATCTCTGTGCCTGGTACAGTCTGTTTATGTGTTTAATAAGCATTTATGAAGTGTTCACTGAGTCTCAGAGTGATTTCTGAATTATTCTAACTTTCCATGAGAACATTCAACTGCAGTCAGATGGATTTGCAAGAAAAAAGATTAATAATTTGGGTCCCGGTGGCTCACGTTCCACAGTATGCTCATGAGCTTATTTTTTTTTTTAATTGTGACATCTTAGTAGTGAAGCTGCTTCCTCTCCTAAAAGCCTATATGTTAGAGATTTTACTTTGATAAGTCTGAAATACAGCAAGACAAAAGCTGCCATTAACTGAGCACCTTCTTGCCAAGAACACACAATGGGGGAAAGATAGTCTCTTCAGTAACTGAATCTCTACAAGCAGAAGAATGAAACCGGGCCATTACCTCATAGCATATGCAAAAATCTAATCAAAATGTATCAACGACTTAAATGTAAGACCTAAAAAGTAGAACTACTGAAGAAAACATCGGGAAAAATCTTCTTGACATTGGTCTACAAGGACTTTTTGTATATTTAGTTGGGTTACACCCAACTAAACAATTGCTATGCAGCACAGAAAACAATCAGTGGAGTGAGAGATAACCTACCAAATGGGAGAAAATCTTTTTAAACCATGTATCTACTAAAAGGTTAATATCCAAAATACACAAGGAACTCAAATAACTCAATAGCAAGAAACAAACAACCCCACTGCAAAATGAATAAGGAACCTGAATAAACATGTCTCAGCAGAAGATATACCAATGGCCAACAAGTACATAAAAAGGTACTCAATATCAGTAATTATAAAGGGAATGCATATTGAAACCACAGTGAAATATTACCTCACAGCTATTAGAATAGCTATTATTCAAACGATTAGAGGTAAGTACTAAGGAGGATATGGAGAAAAGAGAAACTTTTACGTGGTTGGTGGGGATGTAAATTGGTCCAGTCCTTATGGAAAGCAGTATGGCGTTTCGTCAAAACATATTTTTAAAAAAATGGATTACCATATGATCTAGCAGTCTCACTTCTGGGTACAAAGGAAATAAAATCAGGTTCTCCAAGAGATACCTGCACCTCCATGTTTATTGCAGCATTATTCATAACTGGCAAGATATGGAAACAACCTACGCGTCTCTTGACTGGTGAATAAAGAAAATGTCACACACACAATAGACTATGACTCAACCTTAAAAAAAGGAAATCCTTCCATTTAGGGCAACATGGGTGAATCTGAAGGACACTATGCCAAGTGAAACAAGCCAGACACAGAAAAGCAAATACTACATGATTTCATTCATATGCAGAATGTAAAACAAGTTGAACTCATAGGAGCAGAGAGTAGAATGGTGGTTGCCGGAAGGTAGGAGGCAAGGGAAGTGGAGAAATGTTGATCAGAGGGTCAAAGTTTTGCTTATGCAAATGAATAAATTTTGAAGATCTAACATATAGCATGGTGACTATAGTTAGCAATACTGTATAGTGTACTTAAAATTTACTGAGAATAAATCAATTATTCTCATACAAAAAGATAAGTACATGAGGTGATGTTTATGTTAATTACCTGGATTGTGTAATCACTTCACAATGTGCGCCTATAACATAGCTTCACATTGTATACCTTAAATATGTCCGTTTTTACCTGCCAACTATACCTCAATAAGTCTAGGAAAAATAATTGAGCACCCTCTATGGGCCATTCACTATGGTATGAATTTAACATATATTTTGACTAATTCTATAACAACCCTGCAAGACCAAAATTATTCATTGGTAATCCTTAGGAGGCGTTGAAAATCGAAACATTCTAGTGTGTCAAAACAACAACAGAGTTGGGAACTACAGGTGTACTAAAATTGTGACAAATTAGCTGAAATGAAAGAAAAAGCTGAGAAAGTATTGTGGCCAGAGAACAAATTCCCTCTTATATTGCTGCCATGTTTCTACTCCCAGCTGACTGCACATACACGGGTTTTCTTTATCCTCCAGTGTGCTGAATTTTTGTGCATTTTATTGGACTGCTTTTCATGTATATCAGAAACAAACAAACAACAAACCTTCCAGGAAACTTACACTTATTTGAAGAGTTGGGTGAATTGTGAATATGTGTAATCTTAAGGAAATTAAAACTTCCCCTTGAAATAAATGGAAAGAAATCCTTACATACCAAAATCAAGGATCAAAAACCCAAGGCTGAAGACTGAAGTCCAATTTGTAAGAGGAAATTTTTTTTCTCAAACAGTTCCTAAAATTGTCTCTTTGGTTGACTTTCCCTCTACTCAGTGGCTCCTGGGGTTACTTATTTATTAGAGGAACAAAACACGAATATATCTTCTCTGACCATCATGTCTTTCTTTGCTTTGAAGAGAGAGAGAAAGAGAGAGAGGAGAATTTTCCATCACTTGGGGCAGCACCAACATGCCCAGCCCTTACTGGACCTCAGAACCTTCACTATGTTGATGGCAGCAGAAACAGAAATATTGTAGAGTTTGAAGTCCCATATGGAATTTAATGAAGCTGCCGTGGGAAGAAGTTGTGTTTTTAACTTGCAAAAGGAGAAAATGTGTTGTAGCAATATTAGGAGAAATAATAAACATGAGCTGCTCCTAGGCATCAAATGTGTATATAAAATTATAGCCCACTAAAACCAACAGAGGATAGTATCTACTCAATTTTTCTCCTTTAGCCACAATAATTTCATAGCTTCAATCATTTTTAATGAAGTTGCAGCCCTAATAAATGTTGTATCCCAAAGTTTGGAAACATAAAAACAATGCTAGGTCCCAGCATTTTAAACAACAACAAATATCCACAACTCAATCACTCAAACTCCAAGTGACCTTATAAACCAATCCAATTCTACTCTCTTGAGCCAATGATAGCACTTGTTAGACTTGTCTAATAAATCACTTGGTCAAATTTCACCTCCACGTGCACAATATTATTTGGCTCCTCATACATTCTGATTTCTGTACTTAACACAATTAATTAATTAGACCTTGTCATATCTACACAATCAGGGTTATGCTTGCCATCCTCATTTTTCATATAAAGAAACAAAAGAGCTAAGATTTCTGGGCAGTAATGCATTAGACAGAAGACAGGTTATATCCTGTGTGTTATACCCTGTGCTTGGCTTTGCTATTATGCTAAAGATCTCTGGTTCCTATGCAGACTTTCTGGGTTTTTTTTTTTTTTTTGGTTTGTTTGTTTTTTCTTTTCATGCTGAAAAATAAATCATAAAAATCAGTGGGACCGAGAGTTTCACAAAGGGAATGGTGAATGGTATAAATACAGTGAAGAGATCAATGCTTGAAAATTGAAACATGCTCATCAGATTTGGTAGGCTGGAAATCATTGGTGGTTTGGGTAAGAGTCAGGGAGGTAGACAGGGCAAATACCAGCAGCTAAGGCAGAGACTGAGATGGAAGGAACATCCACGAATATAGATTACCGCCTCTAGACGCACAGCTGTAAAAGAAAAGAATGATGGGTTTGTGTTATTGGCACCTTGATGATACAGTCCTCCCCACTCAAAAACAAATTTTTTTGATACCTTCTCTCCCTCCCCACTACATTGCAATCGCCAACTTGCTGAGATTTTTCCAAATTACTTCCTGTAAAAATTAACAAATTTCTCTCAACTCCCACTATGACATCTGAATGCAGTCTATGGCCATACCACCCTGAACGTGCCCGATCTCGTCTGATCTCGGAAGCTAAGCAGGGTCGGGCCTGGTTAGTACTTGGATGGGAGACATCTGAATCCAGACCTGAATATGAGGACAGCTTCTTGTATTTTGGGACCAGTATCCCCCGCCCTCTGAAATCCACGAGCTTGTGACCTCCTCAGATTCATCTTGAGGGCCCCATCTGAGTCTCCTGTTCCAGCCAAGCTCTCCACCAAAACTGCCCTGAATTTCCCCACATCTTTGCCTTTGTTTTTGCCCCAATCACCGTCTGTCAAACACTTCACCATCCTTCAAGATCCATTTCAAGTATCTTCTTCCCCAGGAAGCTGTCCGGCCTGCCCCAGCCAGAGATGAACCTTCCAGTCTTCTGGCTCCTTAGACCAACACATCACTCATCATTCATCTTAAGGCTTCTTAAGTTCCTTTGTAACAGGCCCATATTTTGTCTTTAGCTCTTCAAACACCTGAACTTGAGAAGTACCTTTTGTAGTATACAAAAGTGACTACCACAGGTTTTTAGAATGGTGTTTCTTGTTTGCATCTACATGACAGAGATAGCTAAACATGTGGCTTCTATTTTTTGGCCAACAGTTACCCATCTTATGCACAGCTCCTGATTACAGAGATGGGATGTCTCAGAGAGGAAACAACCGCCTTCCCTAGACTCCAGAGAGTACAGACTCCTGTAAACGAACTTTTCATTACTTGAAGGACAGTAACAACAAATCAAGTTAAAAGAACAGTCATGTGGTAAAGAAAGTTGTCATTTGAAATAATAATATGATCAGGTCTCAGTTAATGTTTTAGTGAATAAAACATTATGCAGGAAACTGTGTGTATGGTTCTTGAGAGAGATAATGTGTTGGCATCATTTTAATTAATTGTCTTAATTGTAATCAATTCAATCAACTTGTATTGCTTGCATACCACGTGCCCAATTTGGATGCTATTTGATGCCATTTTTCTTCTACTTTTAAAAAATTTCTAAGGAATGCTAATGCATTCTCAAAATGCGGGCTGCAAAACTGAGTTGCATGAGACTTGGCCTCAGGTTAGGGTTCCCTGACCTGAGACCTGACTCCTCTAACTCACGGTCATTTCGATTCTCCTTTGGTTTTTCCCTTTCCCCTTCCACTTGCAAGGATGTGAAGAAAAGAGACAAAATAATCCCACTGATAAACATAAATCAAGTATTCACTACACATAAGAATAGGTGTACAAATACTGTATTTGGAAACAATCTGCAATGATCACAGTAAGTAGGTCTCCAATAAGTCAACAAAAACAGGAACATTTTTCAATGGTATATTGTAGGAGATAGAAACGGAACACACATAGAATAAATAAAATGAGGAACTGTTGATCTCTGAAGCCTACTATTTAGTTGAGCAAAAAAAAAAAAAAAAAAAAAAATATATATATATATATATATATATATATATATACCTGAAAATAACTTCAAGACTACAAGTTGTTCCTTATTAACTCTCATAAAACAATGACTGGTTCTAAAACCAAGCTAATAACCTGGAAAGCTTTAAAAATATATATAGATAGGATCACTGGGTGTGGTACATAAACAGTGAATTCTGGAACACTGAAAAGAAATAAAATAATAAAATAAAATAGAATAATAAAATTAAAATATATATATATAGATTCTTTTTAGAAGTCAAGCTAGTGGCTACCTATTTTACTGTTAACTTTCTATTTTCTGATCTTTGTGTTGGCTACAAGGGAAGATTCATGATGAAAATATTCAAGTTGTCACAATTTGTGTGTATTTCTCTATGTACATTTATACTTCAATAAAATGTGTTTTAAGTGTGGCTTCCTTAGTCCCATCAATAGAAGGTAGCCATGAATCTACATTTTAAAATCTCCCCAGGTGATTCTAATGATCAGACATTCTTGGATGACCTTTCCTGCCAAGGCCCTGGCAAAATGATGCATGGACAACAACCTCGTTTGGGGGAGTAAGTGATGACGGTCTTTAGCAGAGATGGAGGAAAGCGTGGCCTGATAACAGTGATGTCTTAGAGTCTTAGTCCATCAGTCAAAGATGTGAGTTGAATCGGGGAAGATTGGAGCCAGAAAGACCAGAGACTAAGCTGTTTTTATAATACAGGTGTGACATGACAAGGAATGAAATTAAGCTAGTGACTGTGGAAACAGGAAAGAAGGGCTGGTCGGAGAGACATTGTGGGCACATAATAAATTCCAGAGGATATACTGGCAGATGCCAAAAGACAGGGTTTCCCAGAATTAAATCCCAATGCTCATAAACTCTGGTATGTTCCTTTATCCCACAGCTGTGTGTGTGTCTGTGTGTGTGTGTGTATTTGGTGTGCCTGAAGCTTCACCCCAAAGGATCAAAGCCTAATCACCACATAAACAAGCATACACCCACATAAACACAAAACTGTCTCTGTTAAATGAGAAGTATTGAAGATGCTCCTTCAATTTAGTAATATTCACACGTCTTAGGTAGAGTCCAAAATACTAGCCATCTAATTCTGGAATCTTTATTCCAAGATGAGATAAGATACCACATTTCAGTCGGGAGCTCATTAAATCAAAGGAAGTGAGAATACCTATGCTTTTTTCTGAAAAACTGGTGTAGAGAGACACTTTGAAAGCTTCCCCACACACCTCATTCCCAACACACAGATTACATTGCCTACCATTCTGGGGGCCTCTCCCAAGAAGTTAGGACACTGTGCCCAGACATACAGTGGTTTAGTGAAGTGAAAAACATCTCAGAAGAAGAGGAGACCACTAGACGTATTTCCACCAGGAAGCCTAGCCAAGCTTTCCAATGAGACCTCCAGAGGCAGGCCACTGGCTGGGGTGTTCACCCACTGTGCCACCTACAATAGCTCTAATAGGGTTTCTTCCCATAAAGGAGTGTGTTCATTGGCTCTCAGTCATGTTTGTTGAGGAAAAATCATGCTGCTCAAGTAATGGAAGTGAATCTGTAGTCAATTCAATAAACACAAAGATATAGGAGTAGATCAGAATCCACCTTAAGAGAAATTGTTTCAGAAAGCACATGGAGTCATGGAAGTCTTGATAAACAATGAAGAGCGGAAACCAATTGCATCTTTTTCTGAACTTTGGTAAGAAATAATCTTTACCGTTATCATCATGATAATTTAAATGTAAAACTTGGTACTCTCTCTCTCTCTCTTGTCCTTTTACAAACCATATAAGTAATATTTATGAGCCAATTCTGCCAAACAAAACATTTCATTCTTAAAGCTAAAGGCTTATGGGTGTGAATGTTTTGTGACTTGGGCTTATGTGTGAGTGTGAGTGTGAGTGTGTGTGTGTGTGTGTGTGCACGCACGCACGTGTGTGTCTATACCAGTGGTATTATTTGTGCAGCAAACTAAATGCCTTGGGAAAGATAGTAGGTCCTATTCGATGACTTTGATTTTTTTTAAAGTAGAAAGAAACAATTATAATAAACTACCTGACCCAGCAATGAACAACATTATATAAGCATTATTATATTGAATAAAATTATGTTAACTAAAAAACAAAAGCAACTATGAGGAAGGGGGTAACAAATACTTAATATTTATATTTTATAGCCAATAAAAAATTCATGTCTGAAAGTGAATTTGTTGGGTTTAAACATCAAGCCTAGGAAACACCAGAGCCAAGTGCACAGAGTACCAGTCCCTATAATAAATCATTTCCATCTCTTACTCACCTGAAGCTCTAATCATAGAAAGAGTTTGAAATCACAGCAGGCAAGGGTAAGGGGGAGATGTACAAGGTAGAGAAATTGAATACAAGCCTACCAGTCTCTGCTTGCTACTGCAGAATGACTGGGTAACCATGGCATGTGGCAGTGTATACTAGCTCCAGGACAGGCCTTACCAGGTAGTGAGGTAGCTGGACAGCGTAGGTGTTTCTCGTTTGCACCCTCTGGAGTTGGATCCATTGGTCTGTTGGTGATGGAAGTGCCCCAAGCACAAAGTACAGAACAGAAAGGACATGAGGAACATGTCTGGCCAAGGATTCTCTGCCCCCTGCCTCCCTTGATGGCCATGGAACAGAACTAACCTAACCATACAATAGGGAATGGAATCCAGTGCTGCCCTATCATTAGCCTTTGGGCTCTTTCTTGTGATCTGTGGAACACAAAGACCGATACGTCCCTATTCCAACTCTCCTGAGAAAAGGAAACTACCCAACTTTCCTACTAGACTTTAGAGGAGGAGAAGGTATGTGGACCAGAGCCTTGATCACTAGAAGAGGAGGCTGCAGAAATGACTTCCCAAAATACCCCCTCTACCATCTGGAGACTGAAGATCAGGAAAGTGGTGCTTGCCTTTTAAAGACCCGTGTGAAAAGAACTGCAGCTTCAGGGAAGGAAAAGTGACCTATCCTTGACTGGTGTGATGTTTCGTTTCACGTATCAACCTGGCGAGACTATACTATAGAGCCCAGTTGCTTCGCCAAATATCAGTCTAGGTGTCACTGTAAAGGTGTATTTTGGATCTAACATTTATATCCATAAACTTCGAGTAAAGCAGATTCCCCTCCATAACGTGGGTGAGCCTCATCCAATTCAAGGCAATTAAGGGTACTCCTGAGCCTCCCAGAAAAGGAAGAGGTATTTCCTCCAGATTTCCGTCAGACCCAAGACTGCAACATCAGCCCTCCTCTGAGCCTCCACCTGCCAGTCTGCTTTTCACATTTCAGACTTGCCAGCCCCAACAATCACAAGTCAATTCTTTCAAAGAAATTTCTCTGTCCTTCTCTGTCCCCCTCTCTCACTTTCTCTTTGTGTAAATATATATTTGATTTGTTTGTTATTATTTATATACACATACATTTTGTAAATATATCATTAACATTATTTATGCATGTATTTATGTACAGAAATGAAGAATTTATCCCATAGGATGTACATACACATGTATGTTCCATCAGTTCCACTTCTTTGAAGAATCCTGGTTAACACACCTGGTGTTGTATTAACATCAACCTCTGAAGGAGACATCTGACCTCTTACCACTGGTATAATCCTACATACCAAGTCCTGGAAAGAAAATTTATTGTGCGAATTCCAAAGGTCCTGATGTTTATCATCAAAGTTCAAGAACACTGAATCTAGAAAGGAGCAAAGAAGCAGAGACTGGGGCAACCTGGGGTGATTACATCTGTGATTCCTCAGAGGTCAGCTCTGCTACCAGGGCAGGGCCAGTTTCGCGAGATTTACCTCAGTGTGACCAAGAATTCGTTTCAAAAACCTCCCCTTCCAGGAAAATGACTTTTTTTTATATACTTTTTCACCCACAAGAATGTTAACTGAGCTTGTTTTTCCTCCACCCTCAATATTTCCTTTCTTTCTTCCATGGCTCACGTTTTAAAAAGATACTTTTTTAAAAATACAACCATTAAAGAGAGAGAGAGGAAAAATGGTATGCGCCACTTACAGTCATTTGAGAACAACACCAAGATCTCAATCCTATCCATGCCCATCAGTTTTCCCTCCTCAAATCCCCTTTTTACCACCAATGATTCTTGTCTGTTCTTCCTTTGAGAACCTACTCCAGACCATCATGGGAGCTTTACCCAGTGTCATCAGCCCACGGCATTCTATTCCTTCTCAGTGGATTGGAAACAGCTCCTTTTTGCATTAGATAGAGTACTGTGTGTGTGACTACTTACCTATTTTTAAATTGGGTTGATTTAAAAGTTGGCTTATTATTAAAATTTTAAAATAATTTTTCATTGGAAAATACATATGCAAAGAAGTAAATAAAACTTACCATAAACATGCCATTTTTAAAAATGATACCAAACATAGAGGTGCCTAGGAGGCTTAGTTAGTTAAGTGGCGAACTCTTGTTTTCGGCTCTGATCGTGATCTCAGGGTCATGAGATGAACCCTGCATCAGGTTCCATGCTGGGCAGGGAACATGCTTCATATTCTCTTTCTCTCTCTCTCTCTCTCTCTCTCCTTATGCCCTTCCTCCCATCTCCCTGTAAAAAAATAAATAAATAAATAAAGTAAAATTAAAATGATGCCAACCATAAAAATGCTCTTTTAGGATATCTTCATTAATTATTCAGAGTATATGCTTTATTTTCTACATACTCCTAATTTTTTGTTAGGGCTTTAATCAGACACTTTACCTCTCAACTGAACTGTATGGTCTTTGAGGGGGGAGATGATGTTATATACACCACTATGCCCCACATCATTTTACAGTGACATAAGTAGCTAGTAGCTGCTCAAACAACCACCAAACAAAATACTTCAGGTTGAATGAAAGCCATCGGTATTCTTAGTTTACGTATTTCTCCCTCATATCAGATCTAATCTTTCAATATTTGGACTTAAGCTCATGGGCGGATTATTGCAGATAGGTTAGTTGTGTTGTAAATCCAACAATTCTTTCTCACAAACAACAGGGTTCCATTACTGACCCAACTATCAGCCAAGTCTCCCACTCAGGAGAGATCCCCTCGTTGCCATGGAGATCACTACTGCTATGTTACTCTTCATGGAACCCTCAAGTGAAATGAAGCCAAAGTGTCTGTCAAAATAATATCCACGTTCTCTTCCTGCCCTATGTCTGAGCAGCCTCTTCCTAGCCCTTTAGAGCTGCTCGCTGTCTTCCCCGTGGCAGAACAGTGATCCCCTCCTCCCCAGGGAGCTTCTTGCCAAGCTCTGGATGTGTTGGGACAGCTCCAGAAGGCATAACGAGAAGCTAAAGGGCCCAGAGCAAATGTCAAGGCAAACACAACTTGAAAGATATTAACTGAGAACCGACAGAGAGTTTCCCAAGAAGCTTAATTTGACCAAATCATAAAGCAGCGACCAGATGGTTATAATTACTATCCCGCCTTGTTCTCCTCAGACCCTCTTCACGAAGGGAAAAGAAGAAGGCGGCTGCCCATCTGCAAGGTCTGCTATGGGTTCCCCCTCTGCAAGGTCTGCTATGGGTTCCCCCTCTGCAAGGTCTGCTATGGGCTCATGCAGGGAACGAGGAAGCCTGTCAGGACCCAGATATGACAAGTTCGTCCAAACATGGCCAAAAAATATTAAGAGCCTAAACAGAAACTGTACAGCATGATTTTGTCCCCGACTCAAATCACAGCCCTACTAATTTAGGGAAAAGTAGGCAGCCACTTGCATATTATACCTTTGGGGGAAGCACTAAGCAAAATTTGTCCCCAAATATCTCCTTCAGTCTCCTGCCACCGTTCTAGACATCACGCTAGAAGAAAACTCTTCCCTGCACTCCGGGGGCTTCTGGGTCCTAAGAAGTCCCCCGCAGTCACATCCCCATCACCCTGAGCCCCTCTCCATCATAGCACTCCCCACGTCACTGCAAGTCTTAGAAATCACAAGCTGTGAAGAGAGGGTGAGGCAAGGAGAATATGGCTAACGAGGGGGCAACGGGCGCTGCAGAGGGGACGGACAGCTGGGGGAGGAATCCAGGAACTGTACAATGTCGCCAAGGACTGACTCGGGCAGTAGGCTCTCCTGGCTACCTAGCTAACTCTCAAGCCATCACTTGAAGAACTATAATGAAAGCATCCTGGGTAGCAATTGAGGCCAGGAACCCTGTCTTATTCCTTACTCATATTTTCTCCAATCAGTACATGTAGATGAATGACTACTGTTAAATGCAACATGATTCCAAACCGTACAGAAATGGGTTTTATGGAAATCGGGTTCTTTTTTTTTAAAGATTATTATTTATTTATTTGACACAGAGAGAGGGATCACAAGTAGGCAGAGAGGCAGAGAGAGAGAGAGGGAGAATCTGGCTCCCCGTGGAACAGAGAGCCCGATGTGGGGCTCGATCCCAGGACACTGAGACCATGACCTGAGCCAAAGGCAGAGGCTTAACCCACTGAGCCACCCAAGTGGCCCGAAAATCGGGTTCTTATGTTCTCATCCCAAATCTAGCTTTATTCAATGAGGCAGAGAAGCCCCAGAGGGAATTATCTTTCCCTGTGACCAGCTCCTCTTGGGCTGGGCTATCTGGTAACCCTATATTTGAGCTCTAACTTCCTCTGTCCATCTAGATGTGGGCTCTTTGAGACAGGCTGCCTCAGACCTGCTATTAGACACCAGTGCCCAATGCACAGTTGACTTTCAATGCCTGTTTATAGAATGAATGTGGCCTACAACTACTTTTACCAGAGGTCATGAGTCTGCACCAATGACTCCACAGTCAGCCTCATGGTGGTGAGAGTCACCAGATCTTTGGAAAAGCTACCATTTGTACCAACAGTTATGTGGTGGAATCAGGACTGACATGGGGCCTTCAGGATGTGAATAGCTTCTGCCCTTTGGAACTCTAAAGGCTTCATGACTTCACAGTGGCTTTAGCTGTGAAATAAGGGATGGAGAATCTGGGAGCCACTTCTGCTCATGTCTTCAGCTGCCATAGAGCCTTCCCCTCCTCTGGCTCCCAGCAGGACATTCTCCCTGGCTCCTTCCAGAAAATCCTAGAGGCCGTTGGGGATGAGGACATTTGAGGAAATACAGGATGCAAATGAGATCTTAGATTTCTATCCAAAATATTCAGTCCAATTGTCCAAGCATATCACAGATATCAGGTCCCACATACCAGTTTTTAATTTCAGATGTGGTCAGGGGTTAACATGGGGCCAGAGACTACAGAGGTCGATACTTCCAGCTACTTTACCAAGTTTATATCTCTAGATACAAAAAGCAATATGACCTAATGAAAAGAACACAGGCCGTCCTATTTCACGTAATTTCCATCACACTTGGATGCTGTTCTATTTGCAGAAAATATTCTTGCATGTTTAAGAACAAGGAGAACATCCCTTTGACTTTTGAACCCCTGTAGTCTGTGTAGAATACAGAGTCTGACCAACCTAACCGTAACTCCTCTAACCCCCTGTTTGGGGGAAATGAGGCACAAGGGGGCAAAGTAACTCGCCCAAGATCACGAGGCAACAAATATGAAAGCAGACTGTACAATGCCAGAGTCCATGCCCTTAGCCACTCAACGGCACTGCCTCTTCCACAAAAGAGAAAAATTTTACTTACTTTTCAAAGTGGTCAGTACTTGAAGTAATTTAGGTAAAATCCCTAGCCCAATAGCCTGCATGCAATAGGTACACAATAATAATGCCCATAATCACTGTAGTGAACATAGTAATATTTGAACAACCCTGAGGACACCCACACCGTCCTGGCCCAGGCCAGACATGCAGGGGGAGAGTGGCCCCAACCATCCTCCTTGAGAGGACAACACCTTCCTCCACATTCCCCAGCTGCATCACCTCCTTTCTAACTGTAGAAATAGACTGGAAGCGACATGCAGAAGAAAAATCACTAATGAAAAATTAGCATTCAGGAACCAATTAATTTTGTATTTCCACCCAGAATTAATTTTTCTCTTCAGCAAAAGTCTTCTGCTGAGAGCAGAGGATTAGTCTTACTCACAGCGCGTGCACTGGCAAATTCAGCTTTCCTACCGGAAATGCAAGCCTTGTGACAAAGTTCTTGTGAAATCCAGACAAGGCTTCTGGCTCATGACTGCTCTTGGCTCATAACCAAGGGAAGACCATCAGCTCAACAATCGTCAGACCTGACACATAAACAGGAGAGCAATCTGCAAGTTTGCTCATGGTTCCTATTTACCCTGGCCTGCACCTAGATTCCAGGAAAACAAAAACAAAAGCAAAAGGAACTTGGTACCTGAGGTCCCAAAGTAGCAAATCTCTAATTGTCCCATTGGCAAATAAATTCTTACTGGGAGGATTCTTACTCAAAACTCATATATAGATACTAATGAAAATCAGTTGTGATGTTTTAGAACAGAGCCTCTTCACCTGTGGGATCTACAGATCCTTTCTGAGAATCTGAAATTTTATCCCAAATTCTCTGGGTACTTGGATATGTTTCCCTGGAAGAAAGCCTCAAAGCTTTCACTACTTACTTGAATGACATCTGTACCCCTAACACCATATAGAATTATTGACGTGTAAGTAAAGTTGACATGGAAAAAAATTGTCTACAATCCACTATTAGATAAAAACAACAACAAAAACTTACCAAGTATTTTTATGTGGCATTCTACTGTTGTCCAAACAATACACGTATTTGCAGAAAAATTTTTGAAATCTATACTAAAAATATTAAATCTGGCTAACTCTGTTTTTCAGGATTATGAATGATTTTTTTTTATTTTGTTCTTTTTTTTTTTTAAGATTTTATTTATTTATTTATTTATTTGAGAGACAGAGATCACAAGTAGGCAGAGAGGCAGGCAGAGAGAGAGTGGAAAGGAAGCAGGCTCCCGATGAGCAGAGAGCCCTATGTGGGGCTCAATCTCAGGACCCTGGGATCATGACCTGAGCTGAAGGCAGAGGCTTTAACCCACTGAGCCACCCAGGCACCCCATTATTTTGTCCTTTATGCTTTCCCATGTTTGGATTTTTTTTTTTCTGCAATGAACATGTGTTAGTTTTAGAATCTGTAAAAGCCTAGTAAATGTTATTTTCAAACTGATTTTTAAAAGCCTTTATATCTTAGGGGTGCCTGGGTGGCTCAGTGGGTTAAAGCCTCTGCCTTTGGCTCAGGTCATGATCCCAGGGTCCTGGGATGGAGCCCCACATCAGGCTCTCTGCTCAGCAGGGAGCCTGCTTCCTCCTCTCTCTCTTTGCCTGCCTCTCTGCCTGCTTGTGTGATCTCTGTCTGTCAAATAAATAAGTAAAATCTTTAGGGGGGAAAAAAGTCTTTATATCTTAGTCCATACCTTCCTCCCAGTACTTTGATTTCCCAAGTGACTCATAATTCTCCATCTACGCTGTGTGACCTGGGTAACAAGAATCTACACTCCAGTCCAGGAATGCCATCCATGGTCAGATGGCCATTTCTGAGTTGTAAAATCTGGAGGCACAAATGTTAGGCCAGTTCAGGTTTGAATATAGGCCATTACTTTTGTATGAAAAGAGCACTGGCAGCTTTGAAAAGAAGAGGAAGGAAACAGAAGAAAAACTGTGTTATGCAGAGAGAGTTCAAACTTTCAGGATGTTTCAAACTCTTCAGCTCTGCAGCCAAAACCGGAAAATAAGGCTTATTATCAAATGCCCTATGAGAGTTTTTATTTTGCTTATTGTAGTATAGTCAACATACAATATGTTAGTTTCATATAATACAACATAAAACAACTGTCACTCATGTGTTCGTACAACATATGAACAACATAGTTTGCATAGATGACAAACCATAATTCCCCATGTTTTGGGGGTTGCGGATCTCACTTCCACACATTAGGAAATGTTCACTATGTAAGTTTAATTACCGTGTATCACTCTACAAAATTGTTGCAGTGTTATTGACTATATTCCCTATGCTGAATTACTATTTTGTGTTTGTGGCAGAATTGAGGAACTCATCCAAAGGCTAGAAAGTAGATACATTACTCAAGGAGAAGCTGATAAACTGTCCAGAGCTTGGCTTACTATTAGAAGTCCTGTTCATGTGCAGGATTTGGAAAGTGGAAGCCTTAGGGCATTTGGGATGCAGAAAGCATCCCAAGGTTGCTTGGGTTGCTAGATCTGCCAAGGTTGCCAGATTTAGCAATAAAATTCAGGATGCCTCATTAAATGTAAATTTCATCTATACGACAAAATTTGTCCTGGTATAAGTATGTCCCAAGCCCTACTCATACTAACAATTATTTAATTGTGTCATTGAAATTCAAATTTAACAGACCACCCTGTATTTTATCTGGCCATCCTATTCCACAAAGAACAAGGAAGGACCAAGATATGGGCATATTTTCTCACTGTAAACAGACAATGTACATGCAGCAGGGAGAGAGCATAGAGATGCAGGGTGTCTGGGGGCTAAGGAAGGGGTCTTTAAGGAGCCAGAAAAGGCTCCTGGAAGTACAGGGAAGCAAGGAGCTATATAAAGCTTCTCTTGCTCCCATGTAAGAAATTCAGATCTTTCTAATGTTGTTCTTCTGGTGGTTAAACCAATATTACCCCAAAAGCAGAAGGTAGAGAAGCCCAGGAAAGTCCCAGCATGCGTAGTATGCAGACAGACGGCAAAAGGAACGTGCTCATGGCAAAGGGTAAACCTCAGAAGTGCTGCACTTGGGGTTGAAGTAAGTGTTGGTTGATTATGCTTAGCTTTCCCTGCAGCCAAGATTTCAACACTTCATCTGAATAACTTGCACCTTGCAAAATTGTTTTCCAGAAAAAGTCCCTCTGAAAAATATAATCATATGATTAAAAAAAAAAAAAAAAAGAATGGCGGAAAAAAGACACGTGTTGATGCCTAGGTCTATATGACACCAAATGAAGGAAAAATGGAAAAATACCATCCCTCCAGATGTCTCATCTAGCTAGTAATAGGGAACATGTTTGCTTTCCTTACACGGATGTTTGGTATGTAAATGCAGACCATTATGATGATATTGAAAAGTATTGATTAGAAAATCAGAAAATTGCCCTTTTTGCATCCTTCACAGATGGCCCTGGAAATATTTTCTGTCAATGTATTTTTAACCTAACTTACAAACAGAATTATTTACATAGTAACTAGCCCTGCAAACTGTTACAGCAAATGAAAACATTGAAATAACTTCTCAGCCTTCTGTTTTGCATGGAGCACACCCCCCCACTTTATTCTCTGAGCATCTGATTGAGGAAGTCCTTAGCTTCCCAGGGACAAAGGGTTCAAATCCCACTGAAACCAGCCTGTCTTCTCTCCACATACTATCCTTGTGAGTGCAGCCTACCAGACAGCTGGAGTCTGAGCGAAAGTAACACCTACAGTTTGATGGGGGGGGGGGGGGGGAAGCTGAACCACCATACGTGACTTGAAATAAAGGGTTGATTATAGGCACCAGACCAGACATAATTGGGGAATCTGGTGAAGAAGTCTGTTGGAGGCTTCTGCATCTGAAAGGGGCCCTGAAGTCACTATGGGTCAGCAGAGAAAGCAATAGGAAGATGAAGTGAACATGAACCAGGGAGACGAAGGACAGCCTCGAACCCATGTGTCACTCCTATTACTTACAACCTCAACATTATAGATAACCTACAGAAGAAGCTGGTGCCCTGTGTCACAAAGCTGCATGAGGTTCCTGGCCCAGAATTCCCAGAACCTACAAGAAGACCTCTGCTGGGACCTGGAGAAGCTCTGGACCCAGATGTTGCCCCACACCCATAAGATGAAACTGCAGATCAGTTATGGCACAGGTGAGCCGCAGAGGTGCCTGGCACACTCACCCCCAAATCATAATGGCAGCCACTTCTCTTTCACCTTCCAAATCTCCTGCAAACTTCTCTTCTGCCAATCCCTGCCTAGAACCACACAGGGAAGGGGATTCTGGGGCCCACAGCCCGCCCACACAGCATCAAACCTTCACACGGTATGAAGCCTGATTCCCTGTTCTGCCAGTATCTAGCTGGGCAAATTTAACAGACTATTTAATCTCACTAAACTTCTGCTTCTTCATCTGTATGGATAAAAGTTAAGTCATTCTCAAAGCAAATGTACCAAGTGCTCAGCACATACAAATGAACCCAGGTTCCTGCTTTCATCCTGTTCATAGCATTTGGGTAGCAATATCTTCACTGAAATGTTGTTTGTATCTAATAAGATAGTGAAAGGACATTAGCACATAGAAAGGACTCAATCTATGTTACTGACCCCAGTTCATTGTTAGAGCAAGCTAACCTTTACAATGTCTGAGGAGTTGGCCCTCCTTTGGACTTCCCCACACATGGACCTGGAGAACCACCATCAGGAACAACCCACCCATGAGTGGATTCCTAATGCCATTTATGGTCATTCTCAGCTTTTTAAAGGATGCCCCAAACTGCTTCCTTACCATGAAAACCCTAGAACCCTCAGCTCCCCTTTCTTTAAAGTCACACACAGAGAAGAATCTATTAAGGAAAAGAGGGTGAAATCTGCCAGGCAGGAAAGCTCAGGTAGGGAAGGAAGGTGTTCACTTTCCAGACGGCTGTGGTCCTATTGTAGACCCTGCCATAGTTACTGTCAGACGGGATGGTGGGCACAGAAAGAAAATGGTCTCCAGTCAGGTCTGGGAGGGCGGGAACAGAACTTCAAGGAGAACATAGCAAACACCCCCCCACACCCCTACCGCTTACCTCACTTGAAGTCTTGTTAGTGCCATAATTTCCAACTGGGCAACAACCACATCTGCCTCCTTTCTGTTTTCTCTACTATCTTCGTGGCAAGCTGGTGGTTGGGTGTTGTAGGTGGCGTCTCCGCTGTGGTTTTCAACATTTTGTAGCCCAAAGCCTAGCTCTCCCTTCTGCATGGAACAGCTGTGATTTATAATCTGCACTCAAGTGGTTCCCCAGCTAGGGAGTATTGGGAACACTGAGGGTCTTTCTGCATAACAAGTATGAGTCTATTCTGGTGCACGGATAGGCCCCAACATGAGCGTCCGTACACAGTTCAAGACTAAGGGCTTAGTAAGAAACACCATGTTTACCTAAAACAAAACCCTTCTAGTATTAGTTAACTGACTACAAAAGGAGAGATCTTACCTTACTTTTTACAGTCTCTGACCTTGCCATTTGAATAGTCACATACACAGATACGTATTATCTCTCCTCCCTTGCTCTCCCCTGCCCCTCCCCCTCTTCATATATTGTTATGTTGAACCTCCGCCTGGACTACTAGTTCTTCTATAGTCATATTTATGAATTCAGATCATTATGAAACATAATTACACTCTGGAAATGATACAGTATTTGGATGTCGAAAAGAAGTCATCATTCTTCGAAATAGATGGCTGGTAGCTTTCTCAAGAAATCATTTTATGAACTCAAGTTTAAAAAAATGAATATATGTTCCTCTTTTTGCTTCCTCTTTTGAGCAATTTTATGATTGAAAAAAAGACATTTTACCACAATGGAAAATACCTCATTTTTCCATTAAAATGTACTCTTTTTTTCTTAACAGTTTTCAATCCACTTCCTTGTCCATTCGGTTAAAGGGAGCTGTTTCTAGGAGACAAAGTCAAAGTCTCAGCAAGGAAGGCAGGAAAGGAGGTGCTGGGCTAGTATGTCTGTTAACCACCCAACACTAAGACAGCCATGGCTGTGTCAACAATCGCACCAAAGGAGCCAGGTGGAAAGTTGAGAACAAATCACACTATTGATTGGCAGTTCCATCTCCTTTGTGCCAGACTGATTTCCCCCACTGTTGGAGGCATTGGCTCTATCAGCCTTTTCAATAGGCAATGGACCCAGATTAGAAATGTTCATAGGGCATATACCACTTCATATCATTAAAAGGAAAGAGTCCACATGGCCCAACATCTAGCTGAAACTTGGTTGAAAAAATAAAACTGAGATTACTGGTGAAGTGAACAGCAGTGTTCAATTGGTTGAATTTTAAGCTTTTTTTATAAGCCCAGGGAAGGCTTCCATCTCTTCTGGTTAAATATCAGTTTCTCCCCTCGAAGTAGTCTTTCAGAGACAAATAAGAAACAATCAAATATACTCATGCCTAATATGCTATAAATCAAGGGTTTGATCAAATGCTTTGCTCTTCAACTTGATATTTTTCATTAGTTAGAAAGTCACAATGTCATCAAAGAGAAAATAAGGAAGCTACAGAGAGTTCAGAATTTGGCTCCCGACCTAATTTTACCCTCACAAGTTGAGATTTCCTTATTGACAATAAAATTCTTCCTTTTTTTTTTTTTATTCATCTTCCCAGAAGGCTCAACTATCTTCCCAAAGACTGAGATATGTGGGTAGACAACTTCAACCCCACAATTATCTCAGGGTTTGGACCTGCCCTCCACATGGGTGTGTTATTCATAGCATAAAGACAGATCGTCCTGTCCTTAATAGTTTAGCTTTCGGAAGGATGATGATGATGATGATGCTTATACTAAGGAATAACACGGAGGACATGGGGAGATGGAGAGGAGAAGTGAGTTGGGGGAAATTGGAGGGGGAGATGAATCATGAGAGACTACGGATTCTGAGAAACAAACTGAAGGTTTTGGAGGGGAGAGTGGTGGGGGGGGTGGGTATTATGGAGGGCACATATGGTATGGAGCACTGGGTGTGGTGCATAAACAATGAATTCTGGAACACTGAAAAGAAATTTTTAAAAAGTATATGATGGATAAAATACATCACTCTCTTGACAATCTGTTCTATATGGACAAAAAGGAGAGGTGCTCATAAGGTCCACGTAATTTAAATTTATAGATATCAGAAAATATCATCATTACCTCTTAATTCTCTCTCTCTCTCTCTCTCTCTCTCTCACACACACACACACACACACCTAGGTATAGACGTATATGTGGTGTTTCTCACAAGAAATCAATTAATTCAATCCATTGATTCCTCCTGGTAATGTGCTACTAAGCAGTAACATCTACCTAAGATGAGAAACACTGAAGATGAAGAGGAAAAACAAATAGTTGGAATAATCTTCATGCTAGACTATAACTGAAACCCTAAGTAACCTGGATTTGGCTGAAATTCATTCTTTTTTATTGTTTTTTTCCCCCAAATAAACTGCATGAGACTGTGGTGCTAAAATAGAAAAACAGTAGAATCATGTTATTGCAAAAATTTGGCAAAGCTACCAGTGAAATCATGTCCCTTGAAACATAACAACCGCACATAGTAAAAGCACAATTCCTCTCAACGCGTCCATAAACAGGGTGTTAGCCCTGTTCCTCAGAGTCAACACTATAAAAGGGTTCCTGCATATTTAGTGAACCCACATTCAACTCAGTAATTCTTATCTTGCCATTAGTGTAGCGTGTTAAAATCCATGTCCCAGTAAATTGCTGTGTGGTACGTGAAATGTATTAAAAGTACATGAGGTAAAGTTGTGCTCATTAAATCTCACTCCAACATCTGATTATTAGAGTATCATTTTCCCATCCCTATCATTATGATTATTGCATTCTTTCATGGTGTTTGCCCTGGACTGTGGAGGGGTCAGGTGGGCGAAGGAGAGCAGGACTTTTTTGCGATCAAAAGAGAGACAGAAAAAAATAGTGTTGAGATTTTTTTTTTTTTTAAGCCCCCACACCTTGTACCTTGTGGGGCCAAGCCTTGTCAAGCCACCCAGTTGCTGGCATGGTGCCTCCTTCACAACAATGCTCACAATCTAATTACCAGGCTTCAACCGCCATTGTGGGAGGCTCCCGTGTGGAACATTAGGTTAACAGGCAAGGACGCTGCTGAGCCAGGCTTCCCTGAGGCTCAGGGCAATTGGAGTTTCCCCATGGAGAGGGTATTCCCTGCTTGCCTCCAGTTAGATGGTTCCACGGCCCCACTGTGTTTGCTGGCACGGCACAGATCCCTTCCACGGAGCACCATGTCTTTTCACCTCTGTCAGGAGCAAAGGAGTGTGTGTATCTGAGAACGTGTGAGAGCCCACAGACTTTCCAAGGCTGTGTTTAAAGCGAAGCAGAAGTGGGATGGCTTACGTTTTCCGTTTCAGCGATGTGACTCCTCTGAGGTGATGGTGGGGCTATCAGGAGGAAAGGGGAGTGAAGCGCAGGCCCGGACCCCTCCTCGCCCTGGGCCTTGGCCCATCTGGACAAGTGGAAAACAGCAACGTCCCCCATTATTCCCTGGGAAGTGCCCGGATGAGCTGACATCAAGGAGCTCTTAGAGTTACAAGTGGAAGGGCAGCACGGTTAGGATGGGAAAGGGGAGAGAGAGGAGGTCATTGCCACCTCATATTCCTATGGTGTAGAGAAGACTTAATTAGCTGCTCCCAAGACTGGACATGGGACAGACACTAGGCCCTTTTGGAGGCTGATGGAATCCAAATTGGGAGGAGACCCTTCAGGAAGGAATCTGTGTCTTTCATAGACCCTATATGAGAGCAGGACAGGCAAAAAATTCAGGGCGAAAATAATACTGATTTTTCTAGAGTCAGTGCTATGAAGAGACAATGGAGGAGGAGGAAGAGGAGGAGGTAGAGGAGGAGCTGCTGCTACTAAGGTTATTTGAACATTTTGTATTTTAAGAGCCTAGGATGATGCCACTGGCCAGAGTCTGGCATTCAGAGCATCTCAGGAGAAAAGGGGATGCTGCCAGAAGGTGAGTGTATGCAGTCCAGAAATCACGAGACCTGCAGGACATTTGGAGGCAACGATATATAAAATCCACAAGGCACATGCTGATGTCTTTCCTAGAATTCAACTAGAAAGCCTCATTTCCCTTCTTGAAAACAGCCTTTTCGAGTTTTATTTCTCCAAAATAAAATCTTCCTTCCCTCCAGATCTGTTTCTCTCTTCAGAGCAGTACAACTTTTCCTGGCATTGAAGAATACCAAAACAATTTCACCAGGAGAAATAGATTTATATAAATTCAAATTCAGCATGGAAAATTCCACATCATTCATTCATTCATTCATTCAGCAATTAACTTCTATATGCCAACCAGTGTGCTCAGTGCAGGACTGAAGTGCCACCAATGGGAGCTTTGTATTAAATCAGGTCTATGTACTTTCTATGTAGAGAGAGTCCTCTTATGTTTGTGTCATATATAGATATATATAACTCTGTGTGTATATATATGAGAACTGTAACAAAATGTAATATATATTAAATATGTATATTATTATTCTGTATATGTATATTATATATTTTTTTTTCAAAATTTTTAATAGTACTTAGCAGGAGGAATAGAGAAAAGTATAAGTTTTCCATCTTCCCCAAAACAGAAGTTCCTATTAGATGTGGTTTTTTTTTAAGTAATTGGTATTGAGCAAATGATTCATCTGTAGTGACAAAGCCACTTAACTTCTGAATGCCTTAAGCTATGTCTAAATGGTAAAAAAGTACACAATCAATTCTTCTAAAAATCTAGCTAATCATATTTAATAACATAGGGAAATATTTACCAAATACACTTATGTGAAAAAGAAGACCATAGGATAAAATGTGGACCATGATTCCAAGCAGATAAAAATTATGCATAAACACACATAAAGATAAACAGATATAGATTGATGAATAGATAGGCAGATAGATACACATGATACGTAAATAGATAGACAGACAGACATACAGGAAAAACGTACCTAAAATGTTGAATGAGTGATGTGCGATAGAGTTATGGATATTTTTATGTATATCTTTCCATACTTACAAAATCATGTAAAGTATTACAATGTCCACAATACCCAAAGTCATCTATAGATTCAATGCAATCCCTGTCAAAATACCAACGGCATTTTTCAAAGACATAGAAAATACCATTCAAAAATTTGTCTGGATCTATAAAAGCAATTCTGAGAAATAACAACTCTGGAAATATCAGACTTCCTGATATCAAATTTCATTACAAAGTTACAGGAATTAAAACAGTATGGCACTGACATAAAAACAGACACATGGACTAATGGAGCAGGATCAAAAGCCCAGAGATAAACTCAAACACATACATCAAAGGATAATTGACCAGGGAGCCAGATATTCTCAGTGGGGAAAGGATAATCTCGTCAATAGATTGTACTAGGAAAACTGGATAATCACATGCAAAAGAATACAATTGGACCTTGATTTTACATCACTTACAAAAATAAACTCAAAATGGGTTAAGGACCAATGAAACAAGATGGGACCAGGGAGGGAGACAAACCATAAGGGACTCTTAATTTCAGGAAATAAACTGAGGGTTCCTTGGGGCTGGGGGAAAGGAAGCGGGTGGCTGGGTGATGGACATTGGGGAGGGTATGTGCTGTGAGTGCTGTAGTGTTGTGAATTGTGTAAGACTGATGATTCATAGACCTGTACCCCTGAAGCAAATAATACATTATGTTTTAATAAAAACAAATAAATGAATAGATAAATAAATAAATAAATAAATAAGAATTAAGGGCCTCAATGTAAGACCTGAATCTATAAAACTACTAAAAGAATACATATGAGAAAATTTCCTTAACATTGCTCTTGGCAATGACTTTTTGGATACAGTACTGAAAGCACAAGGAACAAAATCAAAAATAAACAAGCAGGACTACATTAAACTAAAAAGCATCTGCACAGCAAAGGAAAGAACATAACAAAAAAAAGAACCTATAAAATGAGAGACAGTATTTACAAACTATCTATCTGATAAGAGGTTAATGTTCCGAGTATATAAGAATCCCATGTAACTCAATATCCAAACCAGCAAGCAAATAAATGATCTGATTTTAAAATGAGCAAAGGAGGGGCTTCTGGGTGGCTCAGTCGGTTAAGTATCTGCCTTCAGCTCAGGTCATGATCCCGGAGTCCTGCTTCTCCCTCTCCTTCTAGTCCTCCCCTGCTCATGCTTTCTCAAATAAATAAACAAAATCTTTTTTTTTTAATGAGCAGAGGGACTGAAGAAATATTTTTCCAAAGAAAAACAGACAAGTGTCCAACAGGTATATCAAAAAACATACATCATTAATCATTAGGCAAGTACAAATCAAAACAATAATGAGCTATCACCTCACACCTGTTAGAATAGCTATTATCAGAGACAAGAGATTACAAGTGTGGGTAAGGATGTGGAGAAAAGGGAATGCTTGTGCACTGTTGGTAGAAATGTAAATTAGTGCAACCACCATGAGAAACAGTGTGGAGTTTCCTTAAAATTTAAAAATAGAGCTCTCTGATGGTCCAGCAATGCCACTTCTGGGGACATATCCAAAGGGGAAAAAAGCACTATCTCAAAGAGGTATCTGTGCCTTCATGTTCGTTGTAGCATCATGCACAATTGCCAAAACATGGAAACAACCTAAGTGTCTATCAGTAGATGATGCATAAAGAAGATACCGTGTGTGTATATATGTACACACACACACACACACACACACACAAAATGGAATATGACTCAGCCACAAAAAAGAATGAAATCTTGTCATTTGCACCAACATGGATGGACCTAGAGGGTATTATTAACTGAAATTAGTCAAACAGAGAAAGAAAAATACTGTATGATCTCACTTATATGTGGAATCTAAAAAAAGTCCAACTCATAGAAACAGAGTAGAATGGTAGTTGCCAGGGGATGGAGACTGAGGAAAACAGAATGATATTGGTTAAAGGGTACAAAAGCCCTGTCATACAGTGAATAAACTCTGAAGATCTAGCATAGTGTGATGATTATAGTCAGCAATACTATATTATATACTTGAAAGTTGCTAAAACAATAGAGTTGCCCGAGTTGCTGAGTCAGCTAAGCATCTGCCTTCAGCTCAGGTCATGATCTCAGGGTCCTGGGACTGAACCCCTCATTGAGCTACGATGCTCAGCGGGAAGTCTGCTTCTCCCTCTCTCTCTACCCCTTTCCCATCTCATGTGTGTTCTCTCTCTCTCTCTCAAAATCTCTCTCTATCACAAAGAAATATAAAATCTTAAAAAAAATAGATCTTAAATGTTCTTACCACCAAAAAAAAAAAAAAAAGGGAAAAAAGGTAAGCATGTAAGGGGATAGATGTGCTAAGTAACCTTATCGTGGTAATCATTTCACGATGGATACACATATCAAATCATCACCTCATGTGCCTTAAACTTATACAGTATTAATTGCCAGTTATAACTCAATAAAGCTGAGGGAAAACTTAGTGATTACCTCTGAGGACTGGGATTAGATTAAAAAGAGATTTTTCCCTTTTTATTTTATATTCACTTTCATTACTCATTGCACTAATCATACTTAATTTTTTTAAGTTTTTATTTAAATTCCAGTTAGTTAACACACAGTGTAATATTAGTTTCAGGTGTACAATTTACTGATTCAACACTTACATACAAGACCCACTGCTCCTCACAACAAATTAAATGAACTTAATTTTAACCTAAATTAACTACTTAAAATTTTATTTCTAAATTCAAAATTCAAATACATAAGAATATGATCATTTTGACCATATCTATAATATATGGTAATATACTGTCCAGAATTGAAAAAATTAAGTGGAGAAAATCTGACTATACATGCCAAATAGCCCATTCTTTTTCATTTTAATTTTTTTCGTTTTCCTCACCAAATTTAGCAGTATTACCCATATAGTATAAGTTTGGCCTTAAAATTAGGTTTTAATATCCTATTTGAAAGGAGCCCAACTACAAATTCCCAATTTTCACAAATTCTTAACTTTTGGAACAGAGAATAGTTCTTCACCCTTGGCAATTAAATTCTAAATGCTATTTGGGGGGCTATCCAGGGGCCTCAGATCACAGAAAATCATGCAAGTCCTTGTGTGCCTCACTCAGAAAGTAGAGACTAAAATAAAATTCTCCAGACTGACTTCTTCCCAGCCCCTGATACTTCAGTCACTCCACAGAAGACTGACTGACACCATGTGCTCCCAAAGACGGGTCTGCCAACCCCAATAAGACAGAGAAGATCTCAGAAGTGCTCGAATTCTTGGCTGGGCCGAGTGATTTAACAGCCTCTTTATAGAGGATGTTTTTATTTTTGATCCTATATCCCAGAAATTTGAGTTTCTTAGAATAGAAAATATGAATGTGGGTGGGCCTCCTCATTTCAAAGTCCATTCCCCTCCCTCTCCCCCAGCCCGTGTTTCACATGTTCCAGTCTTTTCCTCCAAGCACTTTCTTCTCTCTGTGGGCTTTTCTTTCTCCCCATTCCCCTCAGAGACTTTCTCTCTGACGCTTTCTTCATTCCCATGGTTTTCTCTATCCTAGACACAGCCATTGAATCATTCCATGGCTACTCTAAATCAGGCATCAAGATGACCAAAATAAACAAGCAGCAGTAAAGTCTTCCTAATTTTCCAAACATCTCAAACATCAAAGGAGGTCAACTGTGGCAAAAGTCATCTGTTATTTTTAAGTGAATACTTTCTAAAACCCCAGGCTCTCTCCAACAAAGGACCAGAAATCGGCAGTACTTCTGACAACTAAGTTGAGTCTCTGAAAACAATTTCAACATTCTTCTGCACTTTCAATCATCTTCTCCCTTCCTTTCTCATTTGGCCAAAGACATACTAGGAATTTTTTTTTTTTTTCAAAGATTCTATTCTGGTCAACGCCACCTAGAAACAGACCAAGAAGTTATGAAGTGAATCTCATCCCCAATTACAGTCTTCCCAACAACCATGCTCTCTTAATTCCTTCAGTTTGCATGTAAGGCAAAATGCAGGCTCTTCTGAGGACAGGTGGGTTATGACCAGACTAGCTGTGAAGACTTTTGCAAATCCCACCCCCTCTATGTGCCTGAGGTTCCTTGTAGTTACTTATTAGAGACATTCACAGGTATCACTCTTCTCCTCTGCTCCCAGTTTCATGCTAGCATTTTTCCCTTTTCTACCCCCTTTGAAGGTAGGCACAGCCATATCACTTGTGTTGTCCGGAGAAATATTAGCAGAAATGCATGGATCACCTCTAAGCAAAAACTAAAAACCAGTTCACCAGATTCCTGTTTTCTTTTCCAGAGACCATAGAAACATATTTCAAGAATGAATCTCCATCATCCTGGGTCCCTACATGACTTCAATGAGTGGAGTCCCCTCTGCCACCCCATGTAGAATGTACCCCATGATAGCATGTATACTTTAAGCCACTGAGATTTGAAGGTTGTTTTTGATGTATTGTAATCTAACCCATCCTGACTGATACGTTCCTTATCTATCGAATGGGGGTGGTGATAATAACATCTAGCAACACACAGTGTTGCTCTGAAGATCAAATGAGATGATTCATGCAGTAAGTGCCCAATGAATGTTGGTGATGTTTATTTCTGTGAGACACCTCAAGCAAGCTAAACAGATTATTAGAAGCAGATCAACAGTCTTGTCTTATAGATAACTTTGAAGAGTAGAAACAAAGGTTGAAGGCAATGCCACTTAGAATCACTCTAACTGGAAAATATCCTGGTCTTCCCCATCCCTGTCTCCTTATCAATAACCAATTATACGTTATGCACTCTGACCTCCCTAGACAGCCCACTCACATTATGGAAATACATGCTTCCACCTCTTCACTTTCTTGGAATGTCTTCCCAAACCAATCCTGATTCACTCGGGTTATCCCATATCATACAGCGGAGCACTCTTTCAAACGCATATGTCCATAGCAAGCATTGTACTCTTTTCTACATAGGTTTCCTTAAAAATGTCTTTAACTCATTTCATAATTGTCCAATTTTCCTAAAAGGACAGGAACCATGTCCTCTGTTTCTCTAATGCAGGTTCTCTGTTCCTCTGGCAGCTTCCATATTTCCCCACATGTACCCTTCCTTGTTTCTCTTGCAGTTCGCACTACAAGATTATCCCCTATGTATCCTTAACCCTCACACCTCAGAACCTATGACAGAGACCTGCATTTAGCCAATGCTCCATTAATGTTCTTTGCTGACTGGCTTAACCTGTGCCAAGATCTACAGAAAAGGTGAAACAAAGGAGGGTTTGTTCAGAATGGATCATCAAAGTGATTGCTACTTCTCCTTCACATAAATTAGGATTTCTTATCATTTGAACATGTTTTAGTATCCAAAGGGATAGCTGTTTACAGGTTTACAAAGCATTGCCCCAAGAGCCCCAGATGGTTTGTCATTTTGCTCACCTGATTACAGTAATTAAGAAAGGATGTGAGAACTTTGGTTACCCAAAGCATCCATGGGTACCTCTTGGTTCCCCAGAGCAGCACAGGAATGACAATAACCTACTTCCATTGCATGGCCACCTCTTCCTGCAGGAATCTGCCATGTAGGCAGACCTCTTTGGGTACTTCCTACCAAAAAGATAAATTTGAGCTTCGTCAGAGCAGCGCAAAGGCGCTCTAAGACAAAGCATGACTCAGTAGACTTCCATAAATCATTTGTTTGCCTCTTTGTTTAGGTCAACAACCCAGCTCTCAAAACCCACTGAAGAGTAGATGAGGAGCAGAGGAGACAACAGGAATCCAGAGGTAACTGCCGAGCCTGTCTTCAGTGTTACACTTCTCTTTTCTCCTTTAAATAGGCAATGTGCTTTGTTTGTGTTCGACAGCTCAGCAGTGGCTAAGCATGTGGGGCACGGAATCTCTTTCAGTTCCACATTGCTGAGTTTCCCAGAAACCAGGCTTAGATCTCAAAGCCACAACAAAGAGATGCTCATTTAGCAAACTGACCCCCTTCATCACCACAGGAGCTTCTGTGTTTTCAGAGTGGTAGGCTATACCTGAAGTAAAAGAAGGCACATTGCACTGCTTGCTTTCAGCCCTGAGATAGTTCCCTCTTAGATGTGCGTGCTCACGGGGGCTAGAAATAAACTGGAAGAAGAAGAACCATAGACTGCTCCACACTCACAGTAGCCAAGCCTTCAACATGTGCCCCCAGAATTAAAGTACTTACTTATGGGAGATCCACTTCCTCCCTTCTTTGGTGAGGCCCCTTCTCCAGACAGCCTCCACACTTCCTTTTGGTTAATACAAAGAACTGATCTTGTGGATAATCTGCTTCTAAGGGATCAATGGAATGGACTCTACATGCATGTGTATTGTGATTGCAAGAGACTACAGAAAGATATGCCTGCTTTCATGCTGTCTATCCATATAAAATTGAAGTTAACCATATTGTGTTTTCACTTATTTTTGGAGCATAAGGAATAACACAGAAGACATGGAGACCTGGAAAGGAGAAGGGATTTGGGGGAAATTGGAGGGGGAGACAAACCATGAGAGACTGTGGACTCTGAGAAACTACCTGAGGGTTTTGGAGGGGAGGGGGCTAGGGGGTTGCGTGAGCCTGGTGGTGGGTATTATGGAGGACATGTATTGCATAGAGGATTGGTATGGTGCATAAACAATGATTTCTGGGACAATGAAAAGAAATTTTTTAAGAAATAAAAAATTTTTTAAAATAAAATAAAATAAATACATTCCATTGAATGCTAAACAAAAAAATTTTATGTTAATGAAACTTTAAAATTTTTCATACAAGTGAATCTATATATGCTGATAAGTAAATGTGTCCTATTTTATTATTAAGTGATAAAAGTACATAGTATTTTTTAAATACTGTGCATTACTTACATCTATTATATTGCCAATCAAATTTCATCTCATTGGAGACTCCCTCTTCAACCACCCCATCTAAAATAATGTCCTCCTTCCTCCTCCTTCTGTGCTCTAACCTTATTTTTTTTTACAGAATTTATCATTATCTGAATTAATTTTATTTATCTCTTGGTTTATTACGTTTTTGTACCACTAGACTGTATGATCGATAGGCAGGAATTTTGCCTAGAACAGTTCCTAGCATGTAGTAAATGCTCAATAAATGTTAGCAGTTTTAGGGAGAAAGAGATGCCTACAGAAACATAAAAAAAATCCAAATGGGCAAGGAAGAAACTATTAAAAGTGATTAACATTCGAAACTTGGCCTAAGAATTCCAAAAATTGGGAAAAATTTCGCTTTTCATTCTATGTTTTTGTACCATTTGAATTTCTACCACAAAGATGTATTTCTTTTATAATAAAAACATTAAAAAATAAATTTAAATATATAGCTATATAAAATTTGAAAATTCACATGGTAAAAAAGACCACAAGGTTAAAACACAAATAATGTACTAGGAGAAAAAAAAATTTCATCACAGATATAAAGTAATGTAATTCCTAATATAAAAATATATATAAAAACAACACTTAAAAATAAATATTTAAAATATAAGTATTAAATATTAAAATTAAATAAATATTTAAAATATTAAATTTAAAATATTGGAAATATTTTAAAATATTTTAAAAATAAAAATATTTTAAAATATAAATATTAAATATTTAAAATATAAAATATAAAAATAAATATTAAAAAAATAATTCAATAAAAAAGGGACAAAGAGCATGAATAAGCAATTCAGAGGAATGAACTTCTAAGAGGCAAATAAATCAGTAAAAATATATATAAGGGGCACCTGGGTGGCTCAGTCAATTAAGTGTCAATTAAGTGATTTTGGCTCAGGTTACAGTCTCAAGATTGTGAGATCAAGCCCCTGGTCAGGATTTATGCACAGAGCCCACTTAAGATTCTCTCTCTTCTTCTCCCTCTCCCTCTGATCTTCCTTTGTTTAAAAAAAAAAAAGGAAAAATAAAAATAAATGTAAATATATATATATATATATATATATATATATATATGTCAGTTAAGATAAAATACTATTTTTCCATGCATCAGATTAACAAAAATTTAAAATAATCAGCACAAATGAAGATGCAAGGAAATAAGCTCCCCTATGTACTTCTGGGCACAGGGGTAAAGGAGAGGGAAATAAATTGTTACAACATTTTGGAAAGGAGTTGTGTAATATCTATCAAAATATTAAATATACATGTCTTCTGGTGATCAATCATATGGTCTGAACTCTTTCCTATAGAAATATACATATAAGGATATTTTTTTATGTTGATGCAGCCCAGTTTTTAATGGTCAAAAAAACTCTTAAATGTCATCAATAAAGGACTAATTAAGCAGATTTTATATACCCACCTAACAGAAAATATTAAAGGTATTAAAAATGAATATAGTCTTTACTGACTAGAGAACTATTTATAATGTGAGAAAAGAAGTTATAAAGGAATGTAACTCATATAATCAATAATCCCATTTTTAAAAAACACACTATTCCCTTTAAAATTTTAAATGTAAGGTTCTATATGTATATATACATACACACACATAATGTATATATGTACACATAAAGGCATATGTTTTTATGTTTGCACGAGTGTGGAGAAAAACAGGAAATAATATACAAGGCATTGAGACTTCAAGAGAT
The DNA here is from genome assembly GCF_011764305.1 of Mustela putorius furo. Taxonomy (NCBI): domain Eukaryota; kingdom Metazoa; phylum Chordata; class Mammalia; order Carnivora; family Mustelidae; genus Mustela; species Mustela putorius. The sequence goes on along the minus strand of NW_025421402.1, from coordinate 19,488,036 downwards.
TCTACTGGGAAGTAAAGAAAAATACTAATTTCTTTATCTCTTTGAGTGACTTAACCTATTAAAATGAGTAAAAATAGCAAAATTAGTTGCAAAGAAGGCAAGTGGCTTTCCCATTCACTGCAAAGTCCTTACATGTGGTTCCAGGCCTTCATTTCCCTCTACAAAGACTAACCAGTCCCATTATGGGCCTGTTTGTTCCTTAGGAAGAAAAGTAGCTGCTGACCAAGATTTACCTAGTCTTGTTATCCTGAATGACTGGGAGGTGTGGGACTCCTACTGTCACACTGCAAGGGGCCAGGCCCTGATCAATACATCCACTGGACACTCCCTTGGAGGCAGAAGCAATGCCCATGACAAGACCAGAGGGAGAAAGAAGTGTAATTACTAGTTTTCTTGGGCAACCCCTCCTTCCTGGCTCAGTTTGGGTGCATACACTCCATTAGACTCCAACATCATGGGAAACCTCTCTCCTGAGAACCCTATGACTTCTGTCTATGAAGTTCCAAGTCCAAATACTCAACATGAGACAGGACTCCAATCCAGAACTGTATTAAGCCAGCCCCGAACTATCTCTCAATCTCCCAAACCGTCTTATTTCCTTCTCCTCTTAATCTCTCCAGAATCACTCCACTTAAAAAACTTAAGTCCTGGTTTCTTTTTTTTTCCAGGAAAGGTCTCCAGAATGCAGCTCCCTAACCACCAACCCCCACAAAATCAGAGAATTCTAGAAAGAAACATAAAGTACACCCTTGAGAAGAAGGTGATGATGATTTATGAAGAATAGCTAATGAAGCCAGGGAGGAGTTTTGCTTAAATAGATTTGAATACCCTACAGAATTGCAAAGTGTTATATATCTCTACTAGATTTTTCTATCTGATTTATCACCCAGAAGGAGAGTTACCAGATAAAATAAAGGACAACCTTTATATTTCCATTTCAGCTGGACAATGAATGATTGTTTAGTGTAAGTACATATCACATACTGCATGAGCCCCACATTTTTATTTGCTAAATCTGGCAATTCTACCCAGAAGGGAACTATGTATCTTTTCACTCTTATTCTCAGGAATATCCTCATTCTCTGTATCTATATGCTTTTTTTTTTCATTTATTTATTTTCAGCATAACAGTATCATTATTTTTTCACACCCAGTGCTCCATGCAATCCGTGCCCTCTATCTATATTCTTCATTTATAAATGTCTCAGCTCCACTCAAGATTTCACAACAGGGGGCACCTGGGTGTCTCAGTGGGTTAAGCCTTCGGCTCAGGTCATGATCTCAGGGTCCTGGGATCAATTCCTGCATCGGGCTCTCTGCTCAGCGGGGAGTCTGCTTCCCCCTCTCTCTCTCTCTGCCTGCCTCTCTGCCTACTTGTGATCTTTCTCTGTCAAATAAATAAATAAAATCTTTTAAAAAAAAAATAAGAAGAATTCACAACAGCTCCACTCCCTTTTATCTTTCAGAAACTTAGAAATCTTCACTCAGTAATAGGAAAGTCCAATCTGGTTTCCTTTTTAAGCAACATTCAAGCAGAAGTACAAGAAGTTTGTCTTGTTCAAATTACCTGATGATAATACAACCAGGTAGCTTATAGACCATTTCTTATCAAAATGGGCAAGGATTTATTTAGATAAATGTTGCAAAAACAAAACAAAACAAAAGCCTCTTCCCAATCCTGAGGAATTCTGATAGAAAGTGGTAGTTGGTAATTATGGGGTTTATTTAATCACTATTAAGAGCTTAACCAGAACAGTCAGATTGCAGAGAAGGATGTAAGACCTACACTGGCAAATAATGAGCAATATTTACCAGAAGACAACTGAGATGTGCTTTATCATCTCACATAATATGATCTTGCTCCCAGTCCATTATCAGGAGCACATGCTATGACCTGATACAAAAACCAGAAAACACATGCACATGTACACACACACACACACACACACACAGAGAAAATTACAGTCCAATATCCCTGATAAACATAAATGCAAAAATCCTTAACAAAAATTAGCAAATCAAATTTAACAATATATTAAAGGATGATACACCATGATCAAGTGGTATTTATTCCAGAGATGTGAGGATGGTTCAACATCTGCAAATCAGTCGATGTGATGCACCCTGGATATAGGATATAAATCCTATGATTATCTCAACAGATGCAGAAAAAGCATTCCACAAAATTTAATACCCATTTATGATTAAAAACTCTCAGCAAAGTGGGTATAGAAGGAATATACCTCATATAAGACAGACAAATATGACAAACCCACACCAACATCACACTCAACAGTAAAAAGTCAAAAGCTTTTCCCCTAAGATCAGGAACAAGTCGAAGATCCCCACTCTCACAACTTTTGTTCAACATAATTTTGGAAGTTCTAGCCACAGCAATTAAGCAAGAAAAAGAAATAAAATTTATCTAGCTTGGAAAGGAAGAAGTGAAGTAAAACTGTTATTATTTGTCAATAACATGATACTATATAAAGAAGATACTAACGACTCAAAAAAAAAACTATTAGAAGTAACAAATTCAGGGGCACCTGGGTGGCTCAGTGGGTTCAGCTGCCTTCAGCTCAGGTCATGATCCCAAGGTCCTGGGATCAAGCCCCACATTGGGCTCTCTGCTCAGCAGGGAGCCTGCTTCCTCCTCTCTCTCTGCCTGTCTGTCCACCTACTTGTGATCTCTGTCAAATAAATAAATAAAATCTTTTTAAAAAAGAAGAAGAAGTAACAATTCAGTGAAGTTGTAGGATACAAAATTAATATAAAGAAATTGGTGGCATTTCCAAACACTAATAATGAGATGTCAGAAAGAGGAATTAAGAAAAGAATTTGCAATTGCTATCAAAAAGAAAGAAGTACCTACAAATGAATTTAACCAAGGAAGTGAAAGACCTATACTCTGAACACATCAATGAAAGCAATTAGACAATATAAATAAATAGAGTTACTCTATGCTCATGGGTTGAAAGAATTAACGTTGTTAAAAATTCCATACTACTACTGGGGTGCCTGGGTGGCTCAGTGGGTTACAGCCTCTGCCTTCGGCTTTGGTCTTGATCCCAGGGTCCTGGGATTGAACCCCACATCAGGCTCTCTGCTCAGCAGGTAGCCTGCTTCCTCCTCTCGCTCTGCCTGCCTCTCTGCTTACTTGTGATCTCTATCTGTCAAATAAATAAATGAAATCTTTAAAAAAATTTTTTTAAATCCATACTACCTAATGCATTCTACAGATTCAATGCAAACCCTATCAAAATATCAGTGGCATTTTCCACAGAACTAGAACAAAGAATCCTAAAATTCGTATGGAACCACAAAAGATGCCGAATAATAAACAAAGCAATCTTAGAAAGAAGAACAGAGCTGGGATCACACTCCTGATTTCAAACTATGCTATAAAGCTATAGTAATCAAAACAGCAGGGTAGCAGCATAAAAACAGACCCATAGATCAATGGAACAGAATGCAGAGCTCAGAAATAAACTCATGCATTAAAGGTCAATTAATTTATGACAAAAAAGCAAAGAAAACACAGTGAAGGAAAGACATTCTTTTCAAAAAGTGGAACTGGGAAAACTGGACAGCTACATGCAAAAGAGTGAAACTGAACCACTTTCTTACACCATACACACAAATAAACTCAAAATGGATTAAAGACTTCTAGAAGAAAAAATAAGCAGTAAGTCCTTTTAGATCAATCTTAACAATATTTTGGGGTCCAGCCTCCTCAAGCAAGAGTAACAAAAACTAAAATAAACAAATGTGATTACAATAAACTAAAAGATTTTGCTTGAGGAAAAAAACCATTAACAAAACAAAGAGACAAAGTAGTAAAAGCAATATTTGCAAATCATACATTCAATAAGGGGTTAACACCCCAAATATATAAAGAACTTAGACAACTTAATACCCAAAAAAACAAACAACCTGATTTAAAAGGTGGAAAAAGGCTTAAATAAACATTTTTCCAAAGAAGACAGATGACCAACAAGCACATGAGAAGATGCTCAATTTCACTAATCATTAGGGAAATGGAATTCAAAACCACAGTGAGCTATCACCTCATACCTGCTAGATTGGTGATGATCAAAAAGACAAAGAAATAACAAGTGTTGGTGGGGATGTGGAGAAAAGGGATCCACATACACTGTTGGTAGGAATGTAAATTGGTGCAGCTGCTATAGTAAACAGTATGAAGGTTTCTCAAAAAATTAGAAATAGACTACTACATAACCCAGCCATTCCACTTCTAGGTATTTATCCAAAGAGAATGAAAACACCAATTTGAAGGGATATATGCACTCTTATGTTCATTGGAGCAATATTTACCATAACAGAGAAATGGAAGCAATCTAAGTATCTGTCAAGAGATGAATGGATATAGAAGATGTAGAATATGCATTATATATATTTATATATTATAAATCATATATAAATTTATATATTATATATAATTATATATTATATATATATATATTCCATTATACATATATATAATGGAATGTTACTCAGCCATAAGAAAAGAATGCCATTTGTGACCATATAGATGGACCTAAAGGGTATTGTGCTAAGTGAAATAAATAAGACAAAGAAAGACAAATACCATGTGATTTTACTTGGATGTGAAATCTAAAGGACAAAACAAATAAACAAAAAATAGAAATAGACTCACAGATACAGGAAACAAACCATTGGTTACTGAAGCAGGGAGGGGTTGGGATGGACAAAATAGGTGGATTAAAAGGTATGAACTTCCAATTATAAAAGAAATAAGTCACATGGATGTAATGTACAGCATAGGAAATACAGTCAACAAGTTGTAATGACTTTGTATGATGACAGATGATAACGAAGGGATCATTTTATAATGTATAAAAATATCAAACCACTATGATGTGCGCCTGAAACTAATAGGATATGCTATGTCAATTATACTTCAATCTTTAAAAAAGAGTTATTTTCCAGTAATGGCAGTGCATTGCAATGAGTCATCACCACTCTTTTGTTGGGTCTTGCTGTGACCAACAACACCCAATTCTAGGGCTGGAAGCTGAGGCTAAAACAACTGCCTTTCTGCAAGCCCTACAGGGACTCGAGAAAGACCTGGTTTTGAGATTTAACAAACTAAATGAACAGCTGCCACTTCGTCCGTGTGAATTGTCTAATTAGTTAATGTCTATTTTCTTTCATCCAGTGGCCTTATTAATTTGTTATCTATTTACAGGCTCTATTCTTTTGATTTAAAAAGAAAATCAATAAAACGATTAATTGAAGGAAGGAGAAGAAAGGACATGAAGGGGGAAAGATGGTAGGTAGAAGAGAACAAAAAATAGATTAAGTATTAAACCTCGGTAGAAAACAAAGCTTGTTTAACCTTGTGCACAGGCACTGCGCTGTGGCAGCCTGCCCGTCCTCTGTCCTCTTACGGTGCTCCATGCCTGCTGCAAGTGTGAATAATTATATTAGCTCAAATAACATGCATGGTAAGATTTTGTTAAAGGAACATTGATATTTAGGGGTATCTGTGTGCCTCAGCCAGTTAAGTGTCTGTCTTAAACCCAGGGTCCTGGGTTTGAGACCTGAGTCAGGGTCTCTGCTCAGAGGCGTCTCCTTATTCCTCACTCTCTAGGCCTCCACCCCTCACTGTCCTCCGCCCCACCAGCTCATGTTCTCTTTCACATTCTCTCTCTCTCTCAAATAAATAAAATCTTTAAAAAGAAAAAAAGGAAGTGTTGATATTTGGCAAAATGTTGACTAGATATTTCCAAGTTGAGTTGAGTTAATATGAATAACTTTAATTTCTTGCTTATTCTATGTTTTCAAAATTCTCCATTTCTAAGTATACATGTATTACTTTTTTATTGGAAATATATATTATATTATCATTACAAAGAGAGAGAGAGAGACTCAGTAATAGACTCAGAAAAACTTGGATTCAAATTCCAGTTCTACTGCTTCCTCCCCCCAGGCAAGGTAAACCATCTCAGTAAATCCCAATCTCCTCATCTACATGACGGATAACAATATTACCTACAACAAAGGGATTGAGGAGAACCAATCCATGTAAAGCAGCATCCAACACATAGTACATATTCAGTAGATGCCAGTGTGGAAGTGTCAGCAGGTAACATCATCCCCATCTTACTGATGAGGTCATTAGACTTGAAGAATTTAAGTGGCACTTGCTCAAAGTCACACAGATATAAGTAGAAAATCTGAAACTGGAATCCCATCTTCTATGAAAGTATGCAGTATTCTTCCTGCTAAGATTCCCTAAATCACTGTGGAAAAGCAAAACTTTTATGATGCCATTATTGCAATTTGATTGAGTTCAACATAACCCCAAATGAAGCAGTAGCTCTTGTGCCAGAAACCCAAATAATACTTACACAAATCCGTCATGTCACTGACTGTGTCTGGACTAGACTTGGAAAGAAGAAAGACAATCATCTTAGTAAAGATACTGTGAAAACCACACAGGATTTCAGTCCTCTGGGCTCCTCCCTCCCCTGGAGTGTTGTTTGGAACGAAGGCTCATCTAGTGTCACTTCCTGCTTCTGAGTCATCATCATAGATTAGTATCACTAAACTAAGCTGTGTTCCAGGAGCTCAGGAAAGAAAATTCTCTGAGCCTCGCTTTGGAATTGGCTCCTTCTCATAATAAATACTTTCCAAACTCATCAAGAGATGTTATAGAAGAATTAATGTCCCCAAAGAACTTTATTTATTTTACAGATTTATGAAATATATCCCCCTGCCAAGACCTCTTATGCACTTCTTTTTTCAGTAAAGGTGACACAGAGTTTCTCCCAAAATAAAATTGACTCTTCCAGATGCTTAAATTGAGGGTCATGAGTCATCCTGGCTGCCCAGTATCACTGAGGACACAGTGTAACTTCTCAACATAAAAGCCTTAATAGCATTTAGGCACTCTCCCTAAAATACTTGCCAAAAGAGCCTGCGGTGATGGTCTTTACCACTCCCATAACAACTTCAGGTCAATAAAGTTTAGCGAGCACCATCTTTCTGACCAATAGTTTTTACAACTAAGCTTTGAGTTAGATCAGGGTTTAAACAAACCCTGAGCACTCATGATGGACTAAAGAGCTTCAGCTCTTCACCTTCACTGTTCCAACCCAGTGGTCAGTACTCTTCTGACAGAGACCTGCAGCCCCACTGTCATCCTGTGTAGTCACTGCAGTAAAGCTTCTTTGCTCTGTGACAGAGCCCAGTACAAGAAAAATGTGTTCCTCATCTCCCAAAATGGAATTTGGGGCACCAATATCCTCCTATTTGCTAGATCCAATGTTTATTTCTCAGTCTTGGTCTCTATAGTACTGACTCTCTTTTTTTTTGCGTTCCCTGAAATTTTCTAACATCTTGATTTCTGGGCACTGCTCTCTTCTAGCTGTGGTCCAACATCGCTGGTTGTCCCCTTGAAGCCCTCCTTGTCTGCTCTTGTGGTCTTGCTTCTCACCAGTTGTATCTCCTGCCTCTACTGCTCCAAAACACTTCCCTCATCTCCAACATTCTGATCAGAGTAATGGCCCAACCGCACATTTGTAAATGAGCCCCCACCCCCAGGTCTCTGTCTCCCCCTCTCTTCCTTCCTCCCTTCCTTTCTTTTCTTTTCTTTTCCTTTTTTTTTCCTTTCCTTTCTTCCCTTCCCTTCTCTTTCTTCTCTTTTCCCTTTCTTTCTATTTCCCCTCCTTCCTTCCTTCATTCCTTCCTTCCTTCATTCCTTCCTTCCTTCCTTCCAAAGGGTGTAAATAATATATCACCACTTTTTCTATTCATCTCTGATGCTATCTTACTACTAAATCCCATCTGTCTTCAGGTCCTAGCAAATTTACCTCTTTAATATCCCTAATCCATCCTCTCTTCTTCCTCATGTCCACTTCCCTCATACCTCGTGAATTTTCCCTGACAGAACTCCAATAGCCCCCTGTCCCTTTCCCCACCCTGTGCTGATGGCCTTTCCCACCCAGTATAACAGAGTGGCCAAGTGAAGTTTTAAAGTGTGAATATGAACATGTCAGTCCCCTACTTGACATTTCACCTCCAAATGGGGCAAACAAACCCATATTTTCAAGGTCCATTGGTCCAGCCTTTGCTTGCAAGATAATCAATATTCCCTCCTGTTCTTAACAGGTTGAGATCTTTTGAGTCTTCATGCTGATTCCCCTTCCCATGCCCACTTTCACTCTCTTCCTCACTGACTCCATCCTGCCCTTCTGGGGTGGGGGTGGGGGGGACTCAGACATCCTCCGAGAGTCTTGTCCTGACCCCCTACACCTTCAGCTTACTGTCCAATGTACTCATATAGCACACTATTCTATCTTCCGTGATGGCACTTGGACTAAGAAATGGGCATTTAACTGCCTGAATTATCCATAATGTCCTTAGCATCAGGGACCCATGTTATCTCTGTATTACCACCAAGTAAGCACTCAGTACATTTATGAATGAATAAATAAATGCTTATATCCCTAGAAACTTGATGATCAAGTTCTCTCATGCTAGTTTTTAACTGCATACAGGTTGAGCCTATTCTGTGGGCTGGCGGGGAAACCTATCCACCATTTCTAAATTTGTTTCTGTGGGAAAATGCATTGACAGTTCCAAAAAACAGACTTACAAACAATTTAGAACAAAACCTTTAGAAAACTGAAGATTGATTATATTTCTCTCTTTGCATTTCTGCTAGCTATGAAATTGGTCTATCATTGTCTGCTCTTGGACAGTGAGGTATTAAAATAGAGAGAATACAAATAAACCACTAACATTAAGTATTCTTTCATTAACCTTTCTAGGTATTTACTCATAAGCTGTATACACTGGCATGAATCACAGGCACCCTTCCCAAGTAGTTACTCTGACATTTCTTTTGTTTTCTGGCCCTGTATTCATGTGATCCTATTTAGGAAAACCTGACATTTGGAAATCCAAACATAGAAACCAGATACATTCAAGGGTTATGACTCAGGTTACAAAATAATTTTTCACTTTAGAGATTTAATAGTGACTTACTCTGTTCATTAAAGAGTAACGAAAAATTATCTGAAAAGAAATACAGAATTTAAGAACAAAATTAAGCCTGGTTATATTTGTAGTCCTGAGCATTTCTTTTTGAAACACCATAATTTACCCCTCCCCACTTGGGATTTATTCTCGTGGCATTACAGCTCTCCCTCTACTGAGAAGCACAACAAAAGACCATTTGAGTAGGAAGCAGATGTGTATCTTCTGGAGCTTAACACCCCTGGCTCAAATCTGACAGTGAAAATTTACAGCCCTTAAAATATACTATACTGTGGTGGCTGTGACTGGGAGGCCTCCTCCCCAGCCAAGGGAGTAGAATTGCTAAAATGTTAGTGGCCAAAGGGGGCTGGTGGGAGGGAGGAAGGAGACTTGAGTCTTCACTGGGAGGAAATGAACCCAGAGATTATCAGTGGATGATATAATCAAAAACTCATATACCAGTATCCAAGTTTTATTACACTACTGAGGAAAACAGTTCATTTATATTGGATTTCCTGTACTTTTTTTTCTTAATAAGGGAAATCACATATCTATGAGTCATCATGATTATTACAGATTTGATGGGACATTTTACCATGATAATACACACACACATTTTTGAAAAGGAATGATAAGCCCCAATAATTGCATGTTTCTTAATTTATTGACACAATAGTAAAAAGATGAGTTGATATATTTTTCTCATTTTTCATGAAATAGCTTTGACTATTTCCAGTAGGCACACATTTCTGTTTAATAGTAACATACAAAAATTAATAAACAGGAAAAAGGCACTTTGGGAATAGACCATAATAAAGACAAATGGAATCCATATTTCAAAAATTGGCAAGAGCTAACAGATACGCTCTCATTTTTTTTATTTGTGTAATAAAATGTTCTGTATTCAGAGTCATTTCTTTCCTTGTTATTTCTCTTGTCTTGAGTAGGAGCCATAAACGCTTCAACAAACAGAAAGTAGATTGAATGTTCAGTTAGTATTGCTAAAGTCTTTTTATGATGTACTACTTAATGCTGAAATAGCACAATAATGTTTCCATCAGAAAGCTCAATTTGTTTTACAAAAAGACCACTTACACAAATATTCTTTGGAATATTACAACCAGCAATTAATCCTTATTGAGTATCTAGTATTTAAGAGCCATATTGAAAACAATAAAGGGGTAGGATGAGCAGGACAAAGATGGAGCTATTTTTCAAAGGCTGGAAGCCTACTTAAAAGACAAAATAAAGGGGCGCCTTGGTGGCTCAGTGGGTTAAGCCACTGCCTTCAGCTCAGGTCATGGTCATGGTCTCAGGGTCCTGGGATTGAGCCCCCTGTCGGGCTTTCTGTTCCAAAGAGAACCTGCTTCCTCCCCTGTCTCTGCCTGCCTCTCCACTTACTTGTGATCTCTCTGTGTCAAATAAATAAATAAAATCTTTTTAAAAAAGAGAGAGAGACAAAATAAAGAGCTGAGCATTTTCTAAGTTGTGTCACAAAGGCAAAATTAAAACCTGACTTCGACTTTGGGGTACAATGTAAATAGCCCTCCAACAACTGGCCTCACATCCCTTGCAAACAAATCTAGACTTGTTCTCTAACCTCACAACATCATGGAGTGTTGATAACTAAGTCCAACTTCGGAGAAAGAACAGACTTTGGAAAGTAGTGAACAGAAGATCTGGACAGCAGACTTGGAAACACAGACATTAACAATGCCTTCTTGTCTATACCCAAGGAAGATTCTATTATCAATAGAGTCTCTGCTTGGATTGGTTTTTCCAGAGGTGGGAAGTGCTACCAAGGTCAAGCACACTTTGCACTTGGGTCAGCCTGAGATGATCTTCCGTGCTTTGTCTAGGGAACTGGCCAGTGCTGACCACTGAAGAAACTCACCCTAGTGAGTAGCGTGAGGACAAAAGAACTTAAACCTGGAAGCAGAATCATTGTCCTCCTCAATTCTGTGATCTAACTTACGCTAATCAGCCACAGGGAGAACATATGGACAAAACCTTGAGCAAAGGGGGAAACATGATACCAAATGAAATAGAAAGAAGTCACTACTCAGGAGAACATTTGGAGACAGCCAGTCAATCCATGTGACACATGTAGAAAGATTACTCTACAAACTCACTGAATATGATGAAATCCAGATTAGGTCAAAGAAACTTTTCCTGGTTAAGTCCCAAGTCTTACATCAGAAGGTCCATCCTCAAACTGAAGGATGTTATCAGCAAAGCAGTAGAGAAAAATGATCAGCAGAGCAGATTACTTCATTGGGGTTTTGTGTACACACTCTTGTCAAAGCTAATCAATTGCTTAACTAAGATGCACTGGCTTCTTTAAAGTTGCTGATACTCACCATGGAACAATAACTTAGATTTCTCAAAGCTGAATCAATTTCACATAATATAACTTTCTTGAGAAAATGAGGGCATGCCACCATGGATCAGTACCCACAATAATGACTTCTTTCAATGCCAAGTGATTCTCATCACTTCATACAGAAACTGGCCCAATACCTGGGTCCAAATTCACCATGGGTTCTTCCAAACCCGGTTCCCCTGGGATGATAACATTTATACCACATGTGCATATTGTGATTCCTCTGAAGTGATCCCAAACTGTTCTCGATGCCTTGGCTAGGGAGGCAATGGACATAAGCATGTCCTATACAAAAATGCTTCAGCTCCTGTCTTCTCCTAATGAGCACAATTAACCACAACCATAACATTTGAATTAGTAATGCTCCCCAACAGGATGGATAAAGTGTCTCTGGAGCGAAGTTGTTTGTCGTTCTGGTAAAGCTCATGGCAAAATTAAAAGTTCATCTTGAAGAGAGACAATGCTGGCATTGTGTTACGTTGATCTAAAACAAGTCTGTCCTAAGGATTTTCTTCATCCTTATCTGCAGTAATAGAATATGAAAGAGAGAGGAGGGAAATATCAAGTGCTGGAAAATATCTTTCTCAGAAACTATAGCAGACGGGTCACAACATTTTTAAACAATGATAGTAACATTTATTATATCAAAGCCATTTTATGTTTTATTTGGAACTCTGGCGCCTTTTTTTTTTTTTAGGTTCCCATAACATGACAGTAATTATAGCCATCAAGATGTTCCCTAGAAGATAGCAGTCCAAACTCCAGATGCTGCTGCCCCGTTGTCCCATCACTGGAGCTCAGAGTGTGCACATTACATCATGGTGTAGTTTATTTTAAAAGTGCTTTAAGAATGTAATGATAGTAATTGTAGACAGGGAAAATTAATGGGGAGCATTGCCGGTCTGCAAATTCCATTTATAAAACACTCCCGCTGCTCAAAAAGAGAGTGCTTTCTTGTTAACAGAGGCTTCAAAATACAATTTGGAGGATGTATTAAATAAACTCTGTGCTAAAGTCATTTTCAGCTGGGCCCTGTGTGTACATCTTTCCCTCTCATTTCACCACTGGCCCACCACACGACTTTCCCTGAGAGGATACAAGATTCTGTAGAGAAGCAGAGGGCGTGGGCTCCCAGGCAGAAACTACCGGGGCTGTGGGGCAAGGACAGGTTAAGTGGTAGAGCTGGTCTCGGGCCAATGAACACACACACAAAGTGTGTAAAACAAAGAGAGAGCTGGTGAGGTGCACACACGCCTACACCCATACAACCCACTGCAGAGCTTTCACAGACCCTGCCTGAGGGTTAGGGATTTGGAGGGCTCCATATTTCATCGATGGTACGTGACGAACATCTGCAACCAAGAGCATGCCCTTCTTTCCAGCTTCATGGCACAGGAAAGACGTCCCTACTCTATACTCCTTCTTTTGTGTTCCTTAAATCTATCCTCTTCTGTCCCTTTCCTCATGTTAGCAAAAGATAAAGTCACCTCGTCAAGACTGCTTTCCAGCTCCGGTTCATGATGGAATGGGACAAGTGTTGTCTTGTGAAGTTGTCAAGGAAATTCCAGTTGTTTCTACAGTCTCAAGAGAGAGACAAAGAACAGACCAAACTCGTAAGCCTTTCCTTCCTTTAAATTTTAACCAAAACATAAAAGAAAAAGAAATATTCTCCACACATCCAGAAATTAGTTTTAAGAATGTTTTATGCCAGGCTGTTGAGTCAATATTGTACTCGGAGGATTCCCACTTGGCTCATTATGTCACAGCATCGCAGTTCGTCCCTCAACCATGGTGGACAGATGAGTAACTCAAAGTGATTCTTGCTGGGGAAGGGGAGACTGAGGTAAATGCATATCTTCCTCAAAGGCGTTTGTTCACACACCTGCAATAATCGTTGGTAACAACAATAACTTTGGAAAAGGAGAAATCAAGGAGTCTATGTGATGGTTGTGGGTGGGGAAAGGCAGTCACGAGAGAAAACTGGCAGTATTCTTGGGACAAAAGAAGGGACACACGACTTATTACTGGGCCACTGGGTATATCTTCCCAACTTGCTGTGTATTCTGGTATGCTTTCTAGCCGTCTAAGTTTCATTCAAACACATGCATATCTGAGACTTCATTTATTGACAGTCCTAAGAGGTATACAGTACCAGCATCATCGTCTGTACTTCGTAGACAAAACTACTGAGCCACAGAGAGGCTGATCAAGAAACTGGAGCAGTGGCTCCCAGCCTTCACACACTCAGATGTGCTCCAGGCATTGCTCTAATCCATGAACTATATCATACAGTGTTTCTACTCCATCCGATTGATACACTCCTCATTACCCTGGGCAGGCAGAACCTGCTGGTATCATTTTCTCTGCTTTATAGGTGAGGAAGAGGAAGCACAAAGATTTAAGTGCTTTGTCTCGGGTCACACAGCTAATAAATGACAGAACCAGATCCAAACCCTAGCAGAATCAGTGCCACAGTGCCTTCTCTCAACAACCCTTCTCCTCCAGCTCCAGGTGACAAGGCCAGGAGAACTCTTTCCACCACAGCATAAAGTGCCAAGGATGTACCCCAAGCAAGCAAAATGGAGCTTCAACAACTCTCTCCTCAAAAACACCACAGTACCCCCAAGCTTTTCTCCCTCAACTTTTCTCCCAATGCATAAAACACCCACACGCACCCAGCCTGTCATCCTCCCCCCGACTCTGGATCACAACTCCTGTCTGCGTCATGACTGCCTTACCCATGGGAAATTTGTGTTCTCTCTCTGACCTCAAGGAAGCAGCCAGACAAGGCTGAGTCAGTGCACTAATCTGTGTTAACTGGTGCTGGTCGAGGAGGATATGAAAACAGTGGTTCATTTGCCTGTTAGTATTCACAGCTGGGTGTACAGCAATGAGTCAATCTCTTGTGTGCCCCACACTGCATGCATCCAGGCGTCGAAAATTTACACGAGCTACCTCATTACATCTTTACAGCAACTCTGAGAAGTAGGACTTCTTATGTTGATTTAACACATAAGAAAGCTGGAATCTATGTCGCTTGGGTAAATTACCCAACATATCAAAGCTAACATGGGGTTGAGATTGGGTGAAACATTGGGTAAACTAATGAGCCAATAAACAGATGAATAAATCCAAAGGAAAAGTGAATTGGGGAAAATCAGAGGGGGAGAGGAACCATGAGAGACTGTGGACTTTGAGAAACAAACTGACAGTTTTAAAGGGGAAGGTATGGGAGGAATGAGTGAGCCTGGTGGTGGGCATTAAGGAAGGCATGTACTGCCTGGAGCACTGGGTGTGCGCCATGATTCATAAGCAATGAATCTTGGAACACTGAATAAATAATAAATATGTAAATAAATAAATAAATCCAAAGCCCCGGTCTGCCCCATTACACCTTCCATTTACCTGTTTGACAAATAATTTTTAAGCATATCTTATTTGCCAGGCACTGTTTGGCACTGAGGATACAATGGGTCTCTAAACCACATTTGGTAGACAGAGGCAGAGAATAAATAAACAAGCCTTCAGGGCAACAAGAACAACGTATCAGGTGTTGATCATTACCATGTGGATAAGTAAAATGAGGTGTCAAAGACCGGTGGCTATTTCACATTAGGGTGGGCGTGTCAGGGAAGGAACTGACCGCTAAGCTGGATAAATGCTGCTGGAAAGGGGCAGCTGTGTTCACAGGGAAAACACTTGAAGCCATGGGAAGGGCTGCACAAAGTCCCTAAAAAGGAAATGAGCTTTAACCAAAAGAAAGTTGATGAGCAGGGGAACTGGAGAGGGTGCAAGTCCCATAGGGTGTGGGAAGCCAGAGTCGGAAGTCTGGAGTTTGTTCTAAGTGCAGTAGGGAGCCCTTGGAGACGTTTAGTCAGGGGAGCGTCATGACCTGAATTCTTTTTCAAAGCCTTCTCTCTGCCATACCACCTGTTCTTCAGGGGCCCATGTCTTTCTTCCTCTACTTAACTTCTCCCAACACAAAACATCCTGGATTCTACATTTCATTTTCAGGGCATTTCCTCACTCTGATGGCATTAAAAATTGGAAAGTAGTTGGTAAACACTTCCTATGGAGGAGTAGTTGATAGTTACTTAATAGTGTCTCCCCTCCTGGAGGTAACAATGTTACACTCAGGGATAACTGTCCAACACAGTGACATGCCCTCATGTCAAACCGCACAGGAATCCTCCTATTGTCCATGCCCCTAAGCCAGGCTTTTCCACACGCAGCCCTGGTGCTGATTGCCTGATGACTCCACAGGCCCCACTCCAGTAAGGATCACCATAATGACCAGGACTGAGTGAAATGAGATGCTTGAAGAGCCCCTGTGACTGAGGAAACCCCAGACCAAGGGAATTTCTTTTGAATAAGATTGTTCCTTTAGGTTTCATAAAAGAGAAAACAAGTAGGAGATAATGGGAAGAGGACTGGCCTCTTAGGAGCAAAGACCTCGAAGCCAGAAAAACCTGAACTTGAATTCTGACCCAGACATCAACTGTGTAACCTTGGAGAATTCATTTACAAGCCCTAATTTCCTCATCGTTAAAATAGGATCATACTACTTCATAGCTTAGTTTGCAGACGTCATGGAATGATTGCAGAGGATCTACTACATGCCCACATGGGTTCCATCTGTGAGTAGTTGGTGTTGGAGGTTGATGCAGCAATGCTTCTTGTTGCTGTTGTAGTAGCTGCTGCCTCTGTACTCATGGCTATTGAATGAGCAGGTCATAAATGGGTCTCCATTCTTTCTTTTGGAAAGTGAGAGGATCAGATGGCCTCAAAGACAATTCCAGCTCTAAATGACCCAACATCCACTGAAACAAGAAAACTCTTAAACCAGGAGAGCCTAATCTAGTGTGAGAAAGAACACCCTGCAAAGAAAAAAAGGCAGAAGATTTTTCTCCAGGGTTTCTGGGTGTTCTTGTAAGCACTTCTGCGGCCCCAAAGGCCAAGTGTTCCTGCAGATGAACTTCCTGTGTCCCTAAGTCCCCACGAAGAGCAGCAATTCAAGACACAGTGTTTCCATTCTCCAGAGTCTCCTGCTTCAGAGTCAGAGTGTAGAGAAGTCAAAGTACAGTATCTCTAAAGCTGGGCTTAGTAAATGGCCATTTATTAATTAGCCATTATTGAGAAGAAAAGAAATTTCTTTTTTCTCCAAGAAGTCAAAGAAAGTACCTAGTCCCTGAGTTCTCTCAATACATAGTCAGGCTCTGTAGGTTCTGAGGACACTTCTTGATCCTTGGTCCAGCAGGCCCTTGAAACCAAGGTTCAAGAGACAGAAAGGGAGAGCTTTCCCTTGGCCTAGTCCCGAACCGTGACTCACTTCTCCACTTCTCTATCAAAAAAGACTCCTTTGATTCTGTTACAACCACCTCATCCCTGAGACTGCTCAGAGAAACCCAAGTACGTAGCTAAAAGGTGCCTTGAGTCGGCACCTCCTAGCCAGTCTCAAAGGAACTAATTTTAATATCATATGCAGATTTATTACCTTACGAAATGAGCATTTCCTGCTTCAAATGGAAGTCTAGGTGTGCCCGTGAGACTCATCTACAGAGTACCGAGAACCAATATAGAGAAAGTCATCCTGCAAGATCCCCCAGGGAAATTCCCCTTATTCTCAGGGAAGCATGTATAGTGCTCAAGGAAATGAAAAGTCTGTAAGAATAGTCTTGGGAATTTCATCATGGGGAAATTTACTAATAATTTCAAGAAACTCTTTCCATTAGAAATAAATGGAACCACAGCCATTTCCCAGTTGCATGTTTGACCATCCTGGCCAACCCTTAATGAGGCTCCAAGCCTCAAAACCTGTCACCAAAGGAGAAACTTCCAAGGGTACAAATCAAGGTATCCTCAGATATTCATAAGGTCAAGAGAAAGCAGGTATATTTATTTCATAGAAAGGTCATCCACAACACGTCTGCCAACAAGTTGGATTAGAGTTGTTTTTAAAAAGCCAATTCTAGGGGTTTCTGGGTGACTCAGTCAGTTAAGCATCTGCCTTTGGCTCAGCTCATGATCCCAGGGTCATGATCCCCATGGGGTTCAGAGGAGGATCTGCTTCTCCCTCTCCCTCCATTCCTCTCCTCCGTTTGTGTGTTTTCCTTCTCTAATAAATAAATAAAATCTTTTTTTAAATAAATAAATAACAAATTCCACACACCAGTACATCAGCCATCTGGCTGCTTGATCTTCAACTTTTTTAAGCTCTCCCTTAATAATAGTAGTAATAATAATAATATACTCACCATAGTGCTGTTGTGTGATGAAAGGAGAAAACATGTGACCATAATTCACAAAATACTATGCTAATGTGTTGTTTTTCATCAATCCATTCAACTAATATTTATTAAGAACCTACCTAGCACCAACTACCAACATGGGTGCTTAGTATAGGCTAATAAACAAACTACTAAAAAGAAAAAAAACCTGCCCTTTCAGAACTTACATTCTTGAATGGAGTTGGGGTATACTTACAAGTATTTAAATTAAGCACAGCAGACAAGTAATTGGTAGGTTACAGGATGTTACGTACTATGGGGGAAACACACACACACATAGTGAAATAAGAAGGTTTGAGAGTGCCGTGAGGTGGGTTTACAGGATGAAATACTATGGTCAAGGAAAACCTCATCAAAAGATGACATGTGGGCGCCTGGGTGGCTCAGTGGGTTAAGCCGCTGCCTTCGGCTCAGGTCATGATCTCGGGGTCCTGGGATCGAGTCCCCCATCGGGCTCTCCTCAGCGGGGAGCCTGCTTCCCTCTCTCTCTCTGCCTGCCTCTCTACTTGTGATTTCCCTCTGTCAAGTAAATAAATAAAATCTTTAAAAAAAAAAAAAAAAGATGACATGTGAGCAAAGACTCAGAAAACAGAAGAAGTTAGTCAGGTGGATAGCTCGAGGCTTCCCAGGCATGTAGGCCCAAAGCTGGGAACATGGCTGACACCTTGAGATCAAATGAGGGGGGCTGCTGAGGCTGCAGTAAGGTGAGAATGGCCGGGAAGACAATGGGAGAGAAAACCGTGGCAATAACTAGAGGGGTAAAGTACAGATCATGAGGGCCCTTTTGCACTGTGAGGACATTGGCTTTCATTCTGATTAAGGTGGAGACCACTTTGGAGACTTTTGCACGGAGCATCAACACAAGATAACATCGTATTTTATGGTAATGACTTGACCACCCTGTTGAGAAAAGACTATGAAGGAGACAAGGAGGGAGCCATGACCTGTTAGGAATATACTGGAACAGTCACTGTAAGAGTTGCCGGTGCTTGGACCAAAGAGAAGTAGTGGAGATGGTGAAAAGTGATTGGATCTTGAATGGTATTTTGAAGATAGAGACTTCAGGATTTCCTGATGGATATTGGATATGGGAAGTGAGAAAGAGAAGTCTAGATTTGTTGCCAACATTTTTGGCCTGAGTAACTAAAAAAAATGAAGATGCCATCAACTGAGATGGGAAATATTTGATGAGGGCTTGAGAGGAAAATTGGGAGTTCCATTTTGGACATGTACATTTAAAATATACTATTGATATCAAAGTAGAGATGTAGAGTAGGCAGCTTATATACAGAGCCTGGATCCAGAAAGAAGACTGAGATGGACATATAAATAAGGTAGTTACAATTATAGGTGGTATTTAAAGCCATGAGATTGGATGAGCTCACCAAGGAGTGGTTGTAGATAGAGAAGGAATCCAAGAAATGAGCCTTGGACATACTGATGTTCAGAGGTAAAGAGGACAGTAGAAATATTCAAAGGAGGTTTAAAAGGGGTAGTCAATGAGTTTGGAACAAAATGAAGAGAGAGTTTTAGCCAGAGAAAAGATCTTCCAATATCAAATAGGTCATTGGATTTAGCAAAATGGAAGTCATTAGTGACCTCGACAAAAGCACACTTAGTGGAATGAAGGGAGAACGTCATGGAATGGATCTAAGAGAGCATGGGGGATTGAATCAATGGTATCATAATAGCAGTGTGTGGGACAGATGGTAGCTGTACTCTTGCTGAGCACAGCATAATAGCACCTGGGTGGCTCAGTTGATTAAGCCTCTGCCTTCAGCACAGGTCATGATCCTGGGGTCCTGGGCTCAAGCCCCCCCCCCATCTCCCTCTTCCTCTGCTGCTCCCCCTACTTGCTCTCTCTCTCTCTGTCAAACAATTAAAATCTCTTTTTAAAAAGGGGGGGCACCTGGGTGACTCAGTGGGTTAAAGCCTCTGCCTTCAGCTCAGGTCACGATCCCAGGGTCCTCGGATGGACTTGTTTGAATTAAAACCTTAAAGCTATATTTTGTTAGAGAATTCTTTCTAGGATTTCTAGGTCTGTTTTCTCCTAGAGAAGGAAGGTGAAGAGTTAGAATAGGTATGAAGAACATGAGGAATTCTGGAAAGCCATCCCACAGCACAACCCTCCTGGATATTCAAAGTCAGGTCTTCCAAAAGGAGGTTGAAGAGAAACAATTTCAATCAAGGCACAGTTCTCCCAGGTCTGCAATTGGAGATTCCCATGTATCTAAAAGAAATACTTCTTCTACCACAACCACCATTTCCCCCAAGCTACCTGTGGGGTTTTTTTCTGTCGGTTTTCCTGACCACAATACCAGCCAGAAGTGTTGACATCATTAGTTTACTTAGGAAATCCCTGGATACATTTTTGAATGCATAGAAAAGAAATGATATTCCTTCTCAACAACCTGGCTTCCTATGGTAAAATGGAGGCAAGATTATTTTTCACTTTCTTCTAGAACATAAAACTGTCACAGAGACCAGCAAAAAGGACACCACAAAGGTCTGAGTCCTCAAGGTGTATGCATGGAGACGGGAGAAGGTGGCAG
This sequence comes from Mustela putorius furo, assembly GCF_011764305.1. NCBI lineage: Eukaryota > Metazoa > Chordata > Mammalia > Carnivora > Mustelidae > Mustela > Mustela putorius. The sequence continues at coordinate 19,467,787 of NW_025421402.1, read as the reverse complement.
GTATAGCCAGACGCTGATCTCTACGTGGTAGCAAAGTGTGTGTTACATCCTAGGAATGGTGTGTAGGGAGTTTGCCAAGGGATTTATACCTGTGCTGATGCCAAATGTCCTACCAGCGGGTCTGTGCTGTAATATTAAGAACCAATCTAATTAAGGAAAAATGCACTGCACTTAGGGAACAACCACCACCCATAACTCATCAGCTCTAAGAGCTGGAAGTAACACGGCAACAACTCAAAGAAAAGGGGAAGAGTAGAGAATAGGGGAGCAGAGGGGATAGCAATGTTTAATGGCCCCCAGAGCTTGTTCTTCCAGCTTTCTGCCTGTTCTGCATGCCATCCCGCATATCTGTGCCTGTCAGCTTGCCTCAGCATTGACTGCCAGTCCCTTTCCAGCACACCCTCTTTTTCCTGGTCCTGAGAAGTCTCCCTAGCCATCAGAACCTTTTGATCCAACAAGACTTCTTCTAGATCTTTTTTATTCTGGTAAAAAATACATAACATTAATTTTACCATCTTAACCATTTGTAAGTATGCAGTTCAGTAGTCTTAAGTAAGTTCACATTGTTGTGCAACTGATCTCTAGAACTTGTTCATCTTGCAAAACAGAAACTCTCTACCCATTGAACATTAATTTCCTTGCCCTTCTCCCTCAACCTTTGGCAATCACTTTTCTACTTTCTGTTTCTGTAATTCTTCATATGAATAGAATGATACAGTATTTGTCCTCTTGTGCCTGGATTCTGTCTGTTAGCATAATGCCCTTGAGATTTATCCATGATGTAGCATGTTATAGGATGTCCTTCTTTGTTCAAGGCTACATAATAGACCACTGCGTGCATATGCCATGTTGTCTTAAACCATTCATCCATCAGTGGACATTTGGGCTGCTTTCATTCTTGGCTATTGTGAATAATGTTGCAGTGAACATGAGCATGCAAATATCTCCTCAAGATACACTTTGGATTCTTTTGGGCATACATTCAGAAGTGGGATTGCTGGATTATGTGACAGTTCTATTTTTACTTCTTAAGGCATTTTCTACAGAGGGTGTCTCACTTCATACACCTACCAACAGTGTCCAGGGGCTCCAATTTCTCCGCATCTGTGCCAATGTATTATTTTCTGTACTTTTCATGGTGTTTATCCTACTGGGTGTGAGGGAATATCTCCAGGTAAATTTGATTTGCAGTGATGTGGAATATCTTTTCTTATGCATGTTATTTATCTGTTTATCTTCTTTAGAGAATTGTCGTTTCCTGACTTGTTAATTTTGGCCATTCTAACTGGTGTAAGGTGGTATCTCGTTGTGGTTTTGATTTGTATTTCCCTGATGGCTAGTGATGTTCAACATTTTCCCATGTATCTGTTAGCCATTTGCATGTCTTTGGAGATATGTCTGTTCATGTCTTCTGCCCATTTCTTCATTGAGTTATTTGTTTTCTAGGTGTTGTTTGGGAAATTCTTTATAGATCTTGGATACCAGCCCTTTATATGACATGTCATTTCCAAACATCTTCTCCCATTCCATGAGTTGCCTATTTGTTTTGTTGACTGTTTCCTTTGAGGTAAGAAGCATTTTATCTTTATTCACATCTTTTGCCCATTGCTTAATTAAGTTATTGGGGGGTTTTGTTGTCACCTGTTATTGTGTTGTAGGAGGCCTTCATATATTTCGGATATGAACTCCTCATCAGATACATGGTTTGCAAATCTTTTCTCCCAATCCATAGTTGCCTTTCCGCCCTGTTGATTGTTTTCAAAGTGTTTAAGGATTTTTTGTGTCTATTTTTGCTTTTGACTCAACAAGAGGTAGAATTTATGGGTATAACACTAGTCTGTCAGAAGCTGTGTCTGCAGTGCCTTCTCTTCTTCTCCAGAGGACTGGTGTAAGTTGTTGGGTTGTCACCAGCATCTAGTTCTCCAAATATGATCGTCAAAGTGTTCTTTATCCTCTTCAGTGCTTATAAGACAACAGTGCCTAATCTCATGTTTCTGTCATAACTAGCAGATTTTTAATCAAACCAGATGAGCTCTATGTAGTAGCTCATGAACAGATGGTTCCAGCAGAGTGGTGCAGTGGAAGCGTGCTGGACCCATGAACAAATGGTTCTATCATCTTGTTTGCACTGGAGCAAGGTTTTTGTGGGTGATCCATTGACGGAGATAGTCCAGATTATCAGACAAAGTTATCCTTCATCAGCTGGTACTTGGCCCCTCTCTTCCACTGTCTCTGGCCCCCTCTCTCCCAGACTGACATTCTTTAATGCTGTGTTTGTATATGTGGCTTCATCTATCTGGAACATTCTGCCATTTCCTTTCCCATACACAACACTTTTTGCCTCCATTCACCTGTAATACCTAGCTATCAGACTCAACTCAGGGCTCTCTTCTCCCTTCTGCACACAGATCCACTCTCACCTCTGCCCTCTGCCTGAGATGGCCACTCTTTTTCAATTTCCCTAGCATCCTGTACCTTCTCCTGAGTGGAGTGCCTTCCACATTGTCTCTGATTATGCACTTACTCCGTGCTCTCTCCCACTGTGAAGGCATGGACTATTTTCCTGAACCTCACACCCTCAACAGTCAGGTCAGTTCTTGAAACAGAGTTGGCCCCCATTCACTTTTGTATGAATAGAATGAGAAACACCAAGACCTCTAGTTTGTTTTAAAGCTTTTAAATGTCATTTAACTAACAGAATTAAGGGCGGGGGAAGGGCACCTGGTAGCTCAGTCAGTTAACATTCCGACTCTTGATTTGGGCTCATGTCGTGATCTCGGGGTGGTCAGATTGACCCCTGTGTCAGGCTCTGAACTCAACGTAGAGTCTGCTTAGGACTCTCTCTCTCTGCAATCCCCTCTAAAATAAATAAATAAATAATATATATATATATATTTGATACATATCATATTTGTTTATATTATTTATATTGTAATATATAAATAAATATCTTTTAAGAAGGAAACATTTTCCATTATAACTAACACTGCAGCATGAAGAAGAAAAAATGGTACAGCTACCACAAAACCACAGGTCTGGGCAGGTTATACAGGAGAGTATGTCTTTCTTCTTGCCCAGGGACAGCCTCATTGATGATCCACAGTCCCTCAGGTGCAATTTCAGAATGCAAAAACCCATCAACACTAAGGATTAAGGCTGTGGATGTGAATTAATTCTTATGCACAAGCCCAAAGGAGTTTTGGATTCTCTAGTGATGGGACCAATTAGGAAATAAGACTTATTAAACAATGATTTAAAAAAAAGCAGGGGGAGGGATTGGTCTTTATTTCATTGCCCTGTACATTTTTCTTCACTAAACATATTTTGGAGCCTGTTTTTTATTTAATCCGCACTGTTTTTATTTAGTCTTTGTGTATTCCACGGCTACATCACATGAACAGCTCTACGGGCACACACGGTTCTCTAGACAACAGGGAGTACAATAGTACTTGCCTCAATCTCCCACATCTGGCCATTGTCATTTCCTTGTGGTCCTAACATCTTTACCCACCCAGGGAAAAACTTATATAAAAGGCTAATTTACTGAATATAAATGTTAATTGTTCTCCCTGTATTTTTGCCAGGTGAACACACCCTTTGGGCTTCCTGGCCTCCATGAGCTTAGCAGAATTAACCACAGAAGTAAAAACAGGAGGATCTTGAGGCTGAGGCAGCACTAGGTGCCCCAGAGCAGGTCAGGGGATGGTAAGCCTTTTGAGTCCTAGAGCCATCCTGCGGAGTCTTGGAAAGGGAAGAGGTCTGAAGGACCCTTTTATTCTCTGGGATGATGCCTGAGGAAGTGGCATATGGTCTCTCCAGGGCACAGTTGAACAGGACTTCAAGGGGAGGGACCGTTGGCCCTCAGGACCCCAGGCTCAGCAGTAATGCCTGTGCCCCATACGCAGCATGGAGACAAAGAGCAACCAGATACCAAGGACTCGGTGGCTTGGTCAGAAGAGTATCCACGTGAGTATCGGAGTCCCGAGGTGAGAGGACTTTTACCCATTCTCTTGACCACACATAACCTTCCAGATTCTGGGACATCCCTGAAAAAAAAGTGAAGGAAGTTCAATTCCAAGATGGAATTTCTGCCAGTCAGGCAAATTGGGAGCCTTGATGTAAAAAAATAAAAAAGTAAATATCTTTTCCCATTGGAGCTGGTAGACCGAGATTTGTGCCCATTTTATATAATTAGATGGGAGAGGTTTTTTTCTATAGACTTAGTTCCACTACTTGCCTTTTTCTGTCCCTATTCCAAATCCTAGAGAGGGAATTCTAAGCCCCTGCTGCCTAGCTCTTGATTTGATCCCTGGAAATGCCCCCAAATGAAATTATTTTTTTTTAAGTACCAACAGAGCATAAAACATGCAAGTACAATATAACCTATGAGTGCAAAGTAGAATTTACACTTAAACAATGTATATTTATGATGTTCCTCTCCTTCCTCCATTGGGGAACAGGATCACTTCTGTATACTTAATCAGAACACATTTTAAATCACACCATGCAACGAGCCTTGTGGCAATCTATGATGGCCAAAGTATATAAAATATGATGAAGTTAAGAAGTTGCAGCTGAACCAACAATATATCCTCCTGGAAGGGAGACATTAAATAAATCTTCACTGTTTTTTGATAGCCTATTAAAGTTCCTTAAGAGCTCCAGTACATTTGACCATGTTTTTTTAGCCACATTGCTTTAAACAAGCTTTGGTAATCATAAATATAACACTAAAAAAAAAGCAAAAACAAAGAATCAGCAATTAAATATGTCTCTTGTTGGGACTAGCCAATGAACAGGACCTTCCTCTAAAGGAAGTAAAGGATTACATAAAAAGCCAGGCTATATAGGAATTGGGAGGTTTTTCTATTTCTTTATCCATTTGTGGGAATTTAAGGCCTAGTTTTATTCTTGCTTGGTGAGTGTGAGAGGGCAACACCTTCTGATAAAGACAGGATCATTTTCTTCACCAGATACCATTTCTAGCAGAAACACTGAAGGAGAAATTTCATCTCACCTTGGAGGCACACTCAGTTTTATTTGTTAAACAAATGTTTTAATTAAAATAAATCAGAGTTTTAGGTATACGATAGCTTTTTACCCTAAACAGATGAAAATAAGGAATTAAAGAAGATAGAATCTCAGTAACTACTGGGGCAAGAAAAGGCCAGCAAACAAATACAAATGAATAAAAATTCATTCACGGTATATTTTCTCTTATAAAATGTCACAGAAACAATCCATCCACTAAGTAAATAACCAAAGTAAAGTAAAATCACTAAAAAAGACTGTCTCTCTAGTCAGCCATTTTGTGTCTTAAGCACCACACAATATTTTTAATTAAGTGGTTAAGCACTGGGTAAAATAAGGGATCCAAAGCTTCATTTGGCACCAAAATTTTTCATCACCAACCTTCCTTGCTTGTGTTTATTTATGGTCACAGACAGGTATTTATTACAGCTGGGAACCACGTAAGTCAACACACTGTGACAGCAGAAACTTCCAAATACAGATGAAGGTCCTAATGGAACTGGGCCAGAAGGTAAGGGTAACCTAAGAAGAGGATCCTACTTGCAGCCAGATAATATCAGCTAAGGAAAATAGAGCTTGGGATAAACATCAATATAGCCCAGAAGTACAAATGAATTACATAAGAGTGACTTCACATTAGTATAGCTTTCCTGATGGGATTGAGTGGGAAGACCAGAGATGGGTTGAAGAGATAACAAGGGATTTTTACTCACAATAAAGCTCAAGGCCTCTCCCAGGACAGGTCAAGGGTGTAGGAGCAGAGGTGTTACCTCAAGCTAGCTGAGATGCTGAACCTGGGGTAGTTGGGGGTAAGGGAGCTCCAATCAGGACCCCAGCAACTGAGAAGACCAACTCGTACTCTTCCAAAAGGGTCTAATAAGCCATGGAAAGAATACAGGGTTACCGGTAGGCTGAAGGCATGGAGGTGGAGAAAGAGAATGAAAAAAGAAAAGGAATAAAAAGAGAATAAAAGAATTTTTAGGAATTTCCACGATCATAGAAAGAACATTAGCCTGGCTGCTGAACCCTCATGTTCTGGTCCCAGGACCCATTGGCTGTCTCAGGGCCCCTCTGTGAGTCACCGAATGCTTGGTCTGAGCTTCCTGGTCTGCAACAGGAGCATGAACCCAGTGCACAAATTTCCAACATGGATTTCACAAAACCCTAGACCCACAGAAAACACTGTATGAATCCTTTTTAATAAGCATCCTGAAGCCAAATATATTTGGAAAATTCCATATGTTCTGACACAATCAAAAATGCACAATCCATGTTAGTACATTAAGACTGAGACGTCTCACACTAAAAAAATTGGGTAAGACAGTTTCACCAAGGGTTTCCCAAACCCCACTGGATCCCAACATGTTTTTTATTCTATGAAATATTTTTAACATAAATTGCACCCTTTGCAAAACACACAGGACTAGATGGTATTTCCAAATTTAAGTTTCTATGAGGCTCTGAGCAGAGAAGCATAGAAAAGGCCTGAAGCCCAAACATGAAACTCCTGTATTAACCCAAGTGAGTATAGACTGATCCTAATTTAAAACTCCCATTGGGAAGTATAGCATGAGTAGTTGATCAGGCAACTGAATAGAAACTGATGAACATAGCAGCAATGTCCACAATAACCAAACTGTAGAAGGAGCCAGGATGCCCTTCAACAGATGAATGGATAAAGAACATGTGGTCCATATATACAATGGAATATTATGCAGCCATCAGAAAGGATGAATACCCAACTTTTGCATCAACATGTATGGAACTGGAGGAGATTATGCTGAGTGAAATAAATCAGAGAAAGTCAATTTATCATATGGTTTCACTTACTTGCAAAGCGTAAGGAATAACATGGAGGACATTAAGAGAAGGAAAAGGAAAATAAAGGGGGGAATCAGAATGGGAGGTAAATCATGAGACACTGTGGACTCCAAGAGAAACAAATTGAGGGTTTTAGAAGGGAGGGAGTTAGGAGATGGTGAGACTGGTGGTGGGTATTAAGGAGGGCACGTATTACATAAAGCACGTATTACTTGGAGCACTGAGTATGACACATAAACAATGAATCCTGGAATAGTACATCAAAAATGAATGATGCATTGTATGGTGACTAACATAACACAATAAAAATTAAAAAAAAAAAACAATGAACAGAAACACAGCTCTTGCAGATTTGTGCAAGTTCTGGTGGGTCACCTAAACCATTACACATATTAAGAAGCCTCTTAAGTGCCCATCCTGGGCTGACTCCTGACATGTAAGACCTTCTTTTGTACCCCAAATAAACATATTAATTTATAATCCCTAAATTACAATTTTAGATCAAGAGATTCCCTGATGTTTCCCCAGAGCCTATCAGAAATCTGGACATAAAGTAGATTTATTCATTTGTGAGTGAGTGCGCCAATGGACAAACTCTTACAGAGATGCACTGGGGATAATGTCATCTGCCAAGGAATTTAAATCCTGTTTCAAAAATCTCAAAATAGCTTTATTTATTGCCAAAGCCAATAACAATTGATGCTGAATGATCGTGAAGTTATGCCAAATTTCAGCCAGAATATAATAATACAGTTATTGATTATCTCCGTGTAAATTACTATGTCCATCACACACTGGTTCATCTAGAACTTTAGATAGAAGACAATATATTAATAATGAGCAGGATGGGTTTTTATTCTAACAATAGAATGGAGGATTCAGAACAGACTGACATGTTGTTAACATAACTCTGGCTACAGAAACACAATAATTCTAAAACGAGACAAATAAAGGACCCAAAATGTTCATGAGATTCACTGAGAAAGGTTTTTCTACAGGAAAACTTGATGTTGCTTTTCGGGGTGGGGGAGAAAGGTTGGGGAAGGGGGTTAAAATATGTCTCCTGAGACTCTTTCTGTTACTGTCTTTCATAAGAAAAGAAATACAGATTTTGGGTTGTTTTGCAATTAGAGAGCCTGAAGAGGACCCTGACTTGTCTGCAAGTACACTGGACTAGCCTGAGTAAGAAATTCACCCTTTGGGGCACCTGGGTGGCTCAGTGGGTTAAAGCCTCTGCCTTCTGCTCAGGTCATGATCTCAAGGTCCTGGGATCAAGCCCCACATCCGGCTCTCTGCTCGGTGGGAAGCCTGCTTCCCCCTCTCTCTCTGCCTGCCTCTCTGCCTACTTGTGATCTCTATCTGATAAATAAATAAAATCTTTAAAAAAAAAAAAGAAAGAAAGAAAGAAATTCACCCTGTGCCCAATGACTGGGCCCCCACCAGCGGCACAGCCCCAGTCCCTTCACAACTGACCCACACCTCAATGGCCATAGATCACTTAATCCTATTCAAAAACGGGCATCTTTAGGTGTTTACAATAAAGGTTATTCAAAGTAATGATTATTTCTCTAATTCCTTGGCCCCCTTCACTTTTTCCTCGGGTAGACATGTGCAGAAACCTCCTCTTCCTCCCTGTGTCCCCAACCTGCTCTTTGCCCCCCCCCACCTCCGTGAGCCGTGCTGATACACACCATCACCACATTCTCAGCTTTATCTCAAAGGCCGTTTCATCTGCTCCCTGCCCCTGTTAAGCACTGCACTCCAGTTCTTCCACCAATTTCAATAGGAAAAGCAGAGCAGATATCCCTATAGGACACTGTCATCACCTCATAAGGCCGGCAGCCTGAAACATAAAATACTTCCGACTTCTCAGTTCTCGCTCAGCCTGAGCAGATTACAAGTAGGGCACTTAAAATCAAAAGCCAAGAGGGACTAAACCATGACTTTTGAATGAGAAGTGGAAGCAGAAGCCATGAACCACTTCCAAAACTTCGGGAGTTTCACAGACAAAAATCTCAGTGCCCTGGAGAGAATGTAGGTCTGATCATCAGAAAGTTCCCAAGTACAAAAAGCAGGAAGTTGGCCTATGTGTAAAACATGATGTTTGCAGCATATGGGTTTTGATTGAGCATGACATGAAACAAACAAACAAAAAGACACAGAGAAGCTGGGAAGGAGTGCTCAATTGTTATCTTATCTTCCACGGAAAGAGAGACATGGTATTTCTTCCTTCCAACACTTAGAACTCACTAACAGACCACATAGAAGCTTGGGCCATGGATGATGCAAAGTTTTTCATTTCTCAGGATACTGGAATCCATGGAAAGAGGCTTCCAAACCATGGAAGGAGGCTTCCCAAGCCAGCCCCCCTCAGCAACTGCCTCCTGATGTACATTAGAGGGCCCCCAGTGCTTTCTTCTTCATTAGAACTACAATCTAAGAAGAAGCCAACATTTTGAAGAAAGTTACTTGTAGGCTCTAGGAAGACTTAATCTCCTGTCATTCTCAAAGTCAGACTCTATCATTCAACCACCTAGTTACCTGCAGAATACAGAAGAAGGCCCAACTGTCTTCACCACTCACTATTTGTAAAGGGAACAAACTCTCTTTGTCCAACTCTTCTTTTCTTAATCAATACAAAGAACAAGATTAATGATCCTTTCCTTTTGTAAAGCACTGTGAGTTTAGAAAGTAGTTTAACATCCTTAATTGCAAAAAAAAAAAAAATCCTTAATTTTCTCTTCTAGGATTATTGATCACGTTTATCTATTTTCTCTCTCCCTGTGATTGGCATTCTGCATTAATCAGACAGACGTCATACACGTCCAGCTCCAGATGAGGCCTAATCACTTCCTGTACTATTAGGTTGATAACTTGTCAGTTGCATTCCCCCCAGATTACATCTAGAGTCTGTCCCTACTTCATGCAACCTGCTTAAATTCCTACTAGAGAACTGCAGACACCTAAGATCAAAGACTGAGTCCATTTGCCATTCCCACACATGAAAAAAGTAATAATAATTAATAATTAACAGTGTGAGAGTTCCATCCTTCCTTGCTACCTTACTGAACAGCCAAAAGACTTACAAAATTGGTGAAAGTCACAAATCCTTCCTTCCAAAGAATAATTGGGGGAGAGGGACAACAAATCAGGAGATATAATATTCCTAGACAGACTTTCTGTCTTCCATTAGAACAGACCTCACAAACTCAAATGCCACAGAGGCCAGACAGGTCAGTGAGTGAGTGAACAGAACAGGTATGAAATATTAACAGTGGTGGGGATTGTAGCAAACTAGTAAGTGCATGGCCCCCTTCCCACAGGTTCCCTATCCGTTCAGCCCCAGCCAATTGTGGATAGAAGTGCAGGTCCAGGATATGCAGATCTTTAGATTTTTCCCAAGTCTCCCAAGTCAGGGTATTTAATATAAAATCTCCCAATTTGTAAATGTTGGCAACTAATTAAAAACATTTCAAAACAGTGTGAAGGCCAAGGAAAACATGTCCACGGGCCAGCTGTGGCCTGTGAGCCATGGTGTGCAACCTCTGTGATAGACTGAAGAGCTATTTAAACTCAGTAAGACAGTGGAGGTGCATAAAGGAAGAAAGAGAAATGGCACAGCCTCCCGGCTTCAGCTGGAAGTTTGACAACCTGCGTGGAGGAAAGGTGCGCCGCTGGGGAAGCCCTGGGCGGGCAGCCAGCATTGGTTGGCCCAAGCTTTTGGGTGGACGATTATTTCCTTCTGTCCAAGAAATAATCTCCTCCAAATAAGCTAAGAGATGGATTTGGAAGTCAAATTTAAAGAGCATGCCTGTATGAATAGATAAGTAATAGGTTCATGTGTTTCCTTTCTAGAGTAAGAAGGTACAAAAGCAAACAGAAGCGAGATTTGGGCCCCAATTTTTCCAGGAAGGAGAGGAGAACTATGGGAAACCAAGGAGGGATGTGCAGGTGTTTGGTGACAGAGAAGCTGGGAGAGAGAAAAGGCACAGCTCCCAGGCTAGACCCTGGGGTGGGAGGGGGACAGAGTGGACCCACATGGACGTGATCACAACCCAGCTCCCCCAGTACCTTTCTCTAGTCACTAAGCAGAGTCAACCAGCCTAAACCGTTTAAGTGAAGGAAACTATCGAAGGACCTCTGTGTCTTTCTGGGTCTCTCTGCATTGAACAGCTGTCCATATTGGTATCCTGGGAGCTACACCTTTCGGGAGCATGGGGATGGATTCCTAGTACACCAAAGGGAAAAGCCATGTGTGCAGAACTGGAAAACAATATTTGCTAATTTACAACTATTAATTAAAAGCCCTGTCACAGAGCCAAGCGCTCCAGTGTGATTTTTAAAACGTCCCACTTCTCCAGGGAGGGAGCTGCAGAGAATGTGAAGTCAGTGCTCCGGGCTTCGGGTGGGCAGGCTGGCTGGGGAGCAGACAGTGTCTTTAGGCTTTGGATTTGCACAAACAAATCCTGCCTGCTCGGAGCCCAGACAATGCCCCGCATTCACGGCGATCTCAGGAACTCCAATGCCGTGCTGAGGAGCAGGAAAAAAACTAGACCTGAATTGAGAATAAATTGGTATTCACTGAATGGCACTTCTGAATTTACTGCAGCCTTCACCTTTGGAGGGAATTGCCAAGGTGCTCATAAAAGAAGAAATGATGAATATTCAGGATGTCTTTTGAATCCATTAGGCAACCGGGGATGAAGTCTCCATATGTAGACTTCTGGTTCTCTCCTTAGGCTGTTAAGGAGACTGCCAAAATGGCTGTCTGCAGGAAAAAATGGACCCTGGGTTTGCTGGCGAGGAGAAAGTCTAAATGTCAAAGGTCAAGTCCATGGAAATAAACCTGGTTTAGGAGTTTTTGCAAAGGAAGACATCTATAAATTTTGGTTTTCTGGATACAGTGAATGAGGGAATGTAGGAACGCTGATCAAAACGTAGTCGCAAGTTATGCATCGTACGGTGAGGCTTTGTGTCACAGAATCAGATGTTCTGCTGATCTAAGCATGTCCACGCCAACAGGAGCATCGCAGACAGTCTACATGGGAGCCTCCTGTAGTTTGTCAACTGGGTTGACCAGGAGCAGAATTGTCTGTGCATCTCTGAAGATAGCATTCTTTGATCCCCAGTCTGCTTACTTGCTCTTGTAGCCTTACACAAAAGAGGAATTGTTGGCTCTTTGTGCTAAAAAGAATTTTAAGAAATAATATAGCAAAGACCATCAGCTCCCAGAAGGACTGAATAAAGATCAATTAACCTTTAGGAAAGGAGAATTGTTGGAAGAGGGATGATGCGAGCCACTTATCATCAGTTTCTTTGCCTCTCAGATAAAGGAGGGTAGTCAGATTCAAAGCAACAAGCATTTGTGAAAGCCATCTATGTACCTTGGCCCTGGGATGGGGATAACCACCCCTTTTGTCCTCCAGGTACTGATGCTTTAATAAGGGACATTTAAAGTCTGAACAGCTATATTAAGGTGTTATGTCAACTCAAAAGAAAGATTGATTCATTTCAGTAGAGATGGGTAGAAGGAGAATCAGAGACTGAACATTACTCAGGAAAAGACACATTTAAGCTGACTCTTGAAGGGGAAGTTCAACGGAACAAGAAAAAATAAAGGAGAGAACACACCAGGTAGAGAGCTCTGCCAGGATCAAAGATACGGGGTAGGAAATCACAAGAAGGAATGAGTGCTCTGGTAGAAAACACCTCTGATTATCTTGTAGGAAACACACCACTACCCCTCAGGGAGATCACGTGCCTGCTCCTGAATTCTAAATCAGGAATCAAAAAATATGGTCATGTATCTCCAAAGCCTCTTCCAGAAATAACATTCCATGATTTTTATAATTCTAAGTAACAGGGAAAAGTTAAACAACCCAAGAAAAACCTTGTACTGAATGATCTCCTTTCTTTGCTGTTTTATGACCGAAAGTGAAATTGGTGATGGTAAGCAGGATTACCACCCACACTGTTTGTTGTGGTCAATCTTACATGATTTTGACATCAGACAAATGCAAATTTAGGGACAATCTAAAAACTACTTGACCAAAAGTGTCGAGATCATTAAAGACAAGGGAAGACCAAGAAGCTATCACAGATTAGAAGAGACAAAGGAGACATAACAACAAAATGCAACATGATAGCCTGGACTGGATCCTGGAGAGAAAAAGAAGATGAACAGAGAAACCAAAGAAATTGAATAAAGTCTGTAGTTTAGCTAATAGCACTGTAGCAACCAGTGTCATCTTATTTTTGACAAATATATCATAAGGTGGAAGATGTTAACCTAAGGGAAGGCAAGTGAGGGACATACACACTCTCCATATTACCTTCTCACTCCTCTTGGGTTCCTTCCAAATAAAGAGTTTTCTTATGTCCAATATAATATCATATATACCATAACATCAACTGCCAATGTAGTTGTTAATCTTCTCCTCACAGTACAAGGTTATCAAAGATTTCCCCACCATACCCTCATGGAAATTGTTGTGGAACCAAAAGGAAAACAGTGGGAAAGGAAAGGGAAATAGAGAAAGAAATGCTGAGAGACTATAGACCCTGGGAAACAAACTGAGGGTTTCAGAGGGAAGGAAGCTTGGGGGAAGGGGTAGCAGGGTGATGGGTATGAAGGGCTGTTGTGTTGCGTGCTGGGTGTTATGCATAACTGATGAACCACTGAACACTACCTCAAAGACTAATGGTGTACTACACAGTACTATACGGTGGCTAACTGAACATAATAAAAAACACAAGGAAGGGAAAAGAAATGTTAAATAAGTTTGGAAGAGAAAAGAAAGGCTGGGAAAATTGGCGCTCCCTCCCACCTTGAACTCACCAGACCCCTAGCCTGGCATTGCCACTGTTACGCCCCATCATTCCGCACTCGCCTCCCCTGCCAGCACCAGCTTTGTTAGGACACGGGCTAAGAGGATCTAACAAAAGCACTCACACATACAAAGATTAAATAAGATTGGCGTTGATTTTTCTCTCATTGTGCAGTTCAGAAGTGGGCCCGGAGCTCCTAGCATGACTGTGCCATCCTGTTTGTGGTTTCTGAGTATGATGGGTTCAAGTTAACTGCAACGGCTCCCACCTTCACCCAACCACTGGGAAAGGTGGCAAAGGCAGGGTCCTTCATGTACCTCCTTGGTGTGCTTTCCTCCAGCTCACATCCTACTGGCCAGAAAAGGGCAAGTGGCCCGACTGAGGCTGCAGGGCAGGCTGGGGGATAGTCTCTCACTATGCAGCCACGCGCTCAACTGCAGCTCAGCAGACCTACAGAGGGTTAAGAATTCGTCCTGCTGCACAAGGAGCTGTCTCTGTCATCCCCTCACCCAGCCATGCGCTGTGGGGCTTTTCAGTCTACTTAAGGTGGTGGCAAAGGCAGAGTCTTCAGTCTGACCCGATAAAATTCAGGTGTATAGAAGACGACATAGGACGTCTTGGCATGTGGGAGAAGGAGAACACCATGACACAGATTGAGTTGATCTGAGGAGAACAACTGAGCAGTCAAAGGCAGGATGCCAGCATGACAGGATATTTGGGGAAATGACCTCAGTTCACCTCTCCTTTCCATACCTTCACCACCTTTGCAATGTAATTTTACATCTACTCCCCCTCACCAAGAGGGTCCGTTTCCCTAACATTGAACCTAGACTCCCTTCACTTTGTGCAAAAGTGACACGGTGGGAGCCCCAAGCCCATGCCCCGGGAAGGCTTGCACACTCACGCTGTCTGTCGGAATACTCTGCCACCATATGAGAACAAGCCCGGGCTAGCCAGCTGAAGGACACGGGCCATGTGGAGCCAGCCCAGGTATGCCAACGGAGGCCACCCCAATCCAGCCAGGCCCCCTGCCCATGTGGCGCCTGCAGGCAGGCAGAAAAGGAATGAGGGACCCGACCTCGATCCACTGAGCCTGACCCGGATCAGCAGAACTGCTCAGCAGATCCAAGACTTATGAGCTAAGAAAATGGTTGCTAAATTTGGAATAAAAAATAAATATAAGGCACCTGGGTGGCTCAGTGGGTTAAGCCTCTGCCATAGGCTCCGGTCATGATCTCAGGGTCTTGGGATTAAGCCCCGCATTGGGCTCTCTGCTCGGTGCTCGGTGCTCGGTGTGGAGCCTGCTTCCCCTCTCTCTCTGCCTGCCTCTCTGCCTACTTGTGATCTCTCTCTCTCTCTCTCTCTCTGTCAAATAAATAAATACATAAAAATAAAAATAAGTAGACATATAAATAAAGCCACTAAATTTGGGAGTGGCGTGTTACACAGCAGTAGATCCCAATGAGATCAGGGGAACTCAGTTCTCAGCGAATAGGCTAGTGGAAAAGGAGTCAAAGTGATGGCAAAACTGCAGAAACGCCTCAGAGGGCTGTGAGGAGATCCAGGAGCGTGAACCACCAAAACCAAAGGAAACCTTTCAAGATGAGGGAAGTGGCCCTCCAGCAAGACAAGATTTGAGAGGGAGAACTTTTTAGGACACCAGGAATCACCATTGAAACGCCATTTGGGTAATGAAAACAGCAATAGAAACATGACCTTCCCGTCGGCAGCAGAAATTTCAGTTCCTCCTTTTGCTTAAACATCCACCCCTACACCTCTGTATACCTTTCAGGCGGAGGAATTTAATTCATGACCCATTCTGTACAAAAGGCACATGAAACCCCCATGACCCTAGCATTTCCTGGGAGGAAAAGTCCAGGAGGCTGCCCCTCCCACCATGAATCCCGGACTAACTTCTAGTAGCCCATAAGTCCGTGATTTCACAGCAACTCCTGCCTCCGCTTGCAATCCCGGGGGTCCTGTCATCCTGCCCAACTCCTCTTCTCTTCTTCTTCCCCCGCCCACCAGGGATTCCTCAAATTCTGCGACAAGGTACTTGGGAAACCAGATCTTTCTTGCTACCAGATCTCAGTAAGGAATGGCCAGAGCCTCAGCCTCACCCTCCAGGCCTCCAGCGATCTAGCTGCAAAGTCAGGGAAGCTGGCCTGCTGTTTGGATGAGTCAAAGTGTTTCTCTTCGGCCACAGTCTATCCACCTGCTGTGCCTCCGTGCGCACAGACACGACAGTGTGCGCGTGTGCGGAGGGACTCCGGCTGATCGTGGACTGCTGGCGAGGCGAGCCCCTGGCTGCCGGGTTGTCACAGAGCAACAGCTGCCGGATCATGCCGGTGGAGCCTCCTCACTGATCGGAACTGGGCCGGAGCTTCCCCCTGGGGTGACAGTCACATGCAGTGAAGAAGAGCCTTTGGAGTCAGGCTTGGGTTTAAGTTACAGCCCTGGCACTTGGTAGCCATGGGGCCAGGGACTGACTTAACCTCTCAAAGCATGAGGTCCCTCCTCTATAAAATCATGTTAATGGTGATCTCTACTTTAAAAGGCTAATATAAGCCTTACATGATGTTAAGTTAGGTAGAGCATCAGCTCTATGTCAGAGTCAGAGGTGACACAAGGAACCCACTTGGCAGGGCCCTGGACAGGGGGCGGGGGGTGGGGGGGGAGGGGTCTCAACCATGGCTCTGGGTGCCCTCCCTCCTTCATTCCCAGCCATACTCCCCTGGCCTGGTCAGACTCGTCTGCCTTGTCCTAGGCCTACCCTGCCTCGTCTCTGCCAGATCACCACTAGTTCTACCTATTGGGCTTAATTCCTTCCAATCATCTCCTTCCCGGCCCTGTGGGCCAAGGTCAGCCCTTGCCCTGGCCTCCCCTGGTGGACCCCATCCTGCTGGGGTTAGCCAGCCCTGGCCTGCATGTGTGAGACTGAGGCAGTCGGTTCCTCAAAATGACTCTCTCAGTAAGTGGAATCAAACTACAGTGACAAATGTGGGGGGAGGGGGAAGTGCGTAAGAGGACATGGCATCTTGACAAGCACGTTCAAGGCCATAAATATGTGGCAATGGCTCTTCTCATCCAATTCTCTCATTTTGAAACTTTCCTGGAAGGGACCTGGTATTATTAAGCATTATTACAAGACTGTCTTCTATTCGCCCAGTCACATAGGGACCCACGTAGGACTGACAACCAACAAGGAAGATTAGGTCATTCTCAGGGACCGGGGGAGAGAGGGGGAGGAAGAGGCTCCAGCGAAGACAGAAGTGGGCGGAGGGGTACCTCGAACACCCATCAGGGAGTCCCTGTGTTTGTAACAGCCTAAACCTACATTAGGGCCTACTGGTCGCCACTTAATTCACGAGCTGCATCGTAACGTTTAAAGTCTACCTTCCTAATCCCTAACCAGCCAGATGGTTGGAAAACTAGATTCCCCGGCCATGAGGAAACCACACACATGTATGAGAATGTCACAAGAGACTGCTCTTCTTGCCTAACGTCCCCCACAAAACTTGGAAACCGCTTACGTATTTGTGACTCTACAGTTGCTGGTGGTTTTGATAGGAGGCAGAGATGGCACAGATGCTTTGCTCTCATGTACTGGGCATCCGAGCCTGTGGGGGGGTGCCACCTCAGCCTCAGCCCCGTGGGGGCTGGTCACACCCCTGCCAACCACGCCAACGGATGCAGCCGCCCCTTTCCTGCACGGCCCTGGCTCCGGGCAGCCCCAGCTGAAGAGGGACCCTCAGGACAGCCACCCAGACACTGTAACCCACAGCGTGACTCCCCTTTCATTTGTCTCCTCGGGAATGCAGTGAGCCCAAGAACATACCAAGGGCCGAGACTTCAGACCATTTGCCCTAGGAATCCAGCCTCTCTCAGCCCATCGGCAGGGGGATGATCCACGGCCCCAGCCCCCTCCAGGTTTCTCCAAACAACCCTTAAATGACTGTCCTCGCCAAACCCCTGACGGAGCCTGCAGAACCGGCAGCTCTCACTCGCTTTCTCCCTGTCTCTCTCTCTCTGTCTCTCTCGCTCTGTCTTTCCCTGTCTCTCTCTCTGTCTCTCTCGCTCCCATTCATATCACATTCTGGCTGAAAACAAAACAAAACAAGCCCATTTGCTGTCTTCTCCCTGCCTTCAGGACAGAGCCCACACTACTTAGCCCAGCATCCCAGGCCGCGGGCAGCCTATCTTTGCTTGCTGGCCACTACTCCAAAGCCCAGTGTCGAGCCCACATGAGCTCCATTCCCCCGCCTTCCCATGCCTGCCCCCACATTCTCCGTGTCACAAGGCCACCACTCTTCCCAGCCAGAAGCACGGTGATAAAGTTTCCCTTCCCCCTGCTAAGGGCCCTTCCCCCCATTCTATTTCCCTTCCAAACAAATTTCTTCTCTGGTTTATTTCCCCCACTCACTCAATATGCACTAATTGGGCACCACTGGAGCCTGAACCAGGCCCTGTGCTAGAGCCAGTGACCCTCGCATGCTCAAAATCAGGCGGATTTTGCTCTTTAAAAAAATCACAACCGCACAAGCCTATTGCAATATCACTGTGCCATTGTCATTGCTGCCTCCATCGGGTAGGAATGATGGTGACACTTCACAGCCCCCTAGGGGAGATGGCAGGGCGTGGGCTGCAGATGTCACCTCTTAGAGTTCACTCTCAAAACGTGCGGCGTCTCCCTCTTGACCCTGTGCCAATATATCTTCTCGCCCACCAGTCTCATAAACGAAATGCTGATTGATGCGAGAAGACGGCTAGGAGACCCCATTCCTCGGAGCTACGGTGGCTTTGTCAGGACCTCGCGGCTCAGAGCTGGGGACATTATTGGAGGAGGTGGGACGAGGTCACCTGCTTGCCCAGAGCAGTCACCTCCCCCTGCCCAGACAGTATGAGAACGCATACCCTACACAAAGTGGGGGGGAGGGGGGAAGGGGGCAGAGCACCCTCTGCAAGGGAACTCTCTAGAAGCAAGTCATGAGGACGACAGGTCCCTGCAGCCTGTGGCTAGCACACTAGAAAATTCTGAGTGCTTCATTTCATTTTACTTCTGAACTTAGATAACATTAAACTCTATTTTGCTTTTTTCAGGCCGGGCCAGAACCCAGCTGCTCCCTACGGCCACCACCATCAACCCCGTGTCTTCCACACTTCTGCTGACCCACTTGTGTTTTCAGGGGGGCCCTTGATTTAAATTTGCACTGAGTTCACATATCAAAAGACTGGGGAGGTGAGCCCCAACACCAACCACCACAGGCAGCCGCCAGTGCTTTAAAGTGTGCAAACCTTTTCACATCATCATCCCATCAAATATTCACCAGACCTCTGTGACTTACTATTGTCCCCATCACCACTTTCCAGGTGAAAAAAAGGGACCCGAGGATCCACTGACTTGTTAAGGGTTGGCACTAGTCGGGAGCAGTGAAAAGCGTTTTTCACACTCAGGACTTCCCCACAAAGAAGTCTGCTTGAGCATTTACTCCAGTGTCTGCTAAGGGCAGTGCCCCCATGGGCATTTCTAAGGCTTCTACTCTAATGGCATGCCCTCACCCAGCCAATTCCACTGTCTTAGAGAAATAAAATCTGCCTTCTCCCCGCCACAGCCACAGGCCCACACCCAGTTTCCAGCCGGCCCTTTGCAATGGGGAAGCACATTAGGGTTGAGTCTCAGTTGAGGTATTAAACGCTAAAGACATAAGGGGAGAAAAAGCAAATCTCTCTCCCAGTTCAGTCCCCTAAAGTGAGTTCTAATCTTTCCTCTGCTTTGTGGGACTGTAAGTGGAAATTGCACCCAATCCCGCCCACCAGTTTCCAACAAATGAGAAACAAACAGCTGAAGAAAAACTGAGGTATTTCCCAGCTGAATAAAATCAGAAATGGATAAGAAGCACCAGAGTGGCTTAGCCTGACTGACATTTTCAAAGTTTTATCAAAATTATTCATCAATTTCCTTTCAACCTCTGACCTAAATTTCACCAAATTCCCTAAAGTTCCTCATTTAGGTCACCAGCTTCTTCCACATCTTCTCACCAGCCCCCTGCGTCCTTCCTTGGTCATCCTTTGCTTGCCTGCCATAGTTGGGCACATTGTTTGTTTTATGATCTAATTTAAAATACGAGGGTGACAAGGCTGTTTGACACTCATGTGTTAATGGATTATATCCTAGCAACAACAAAGGGGTATCTAACTGTATTATCAATGGGGCTTTTTTTTTTCTTCCTTTGAGGCATGTTTACAATGGCTGTGTGTCTTGTTCAAGCCACAACGCTGCCCTTCCCGACTTGTGTGACCTTGAGAAAGCCTCTTGTCCTCTCTCTAAACTCCAAGGAAAGAAACACAATAATAAATACCTGACAGAGTTCTTGAGGAGGAGAGATGAATGGACGTATGAAAACGTGTTTTGAAAACAGTAAGAGCTATAAAACATTTCTTCTAGACCTCCTTTTTTGATCAATGTCACCATCTCCTTGTTTGTAAAATGATGGCATTGAAAATACCAGGGACATCATACAATTGCTGGGAGGATTCAGTGAGATCCTACAGGGAAGGTGCCTAGCTCCATAGTTAGCCCATAATAAATGTTCAGAAATGTTAGCCAGCAGCAGCAGCCGCGCCCCTAAATGTTTGTGGTAAGGACCACAGGTATGAGCATCCCCATTTTATAGCTCAGGAAACTGAAGCTTGAAAGGTCAGGCAGACTCGGACTCCACTTGCAGCTTTAATGTCTCATTCCTCGCTGTTATGTGTTTTTATCCACATGGCTGTTTGGTAGCCGAAACGCGGTGGTCAACCGGTAACTTTAGGTTTTTCTGTTTTGAAAGGATACGTGGGGAGCAGTGGGCTTCCTGTTCCTCTGGACATGTCGCTAAGGCGCCGTCTAAGACCTTGCCAGCCCCGTCTGGCTTGTTTCCTCATTAGCAGCTGCAATTCAACCAGAAATTCATGAGAAATGCAAAAATCAAATAAGGAGAGTAGGAGGGAAGACAATCATGGCTTTCACTTTTAATCCTCATTCATAATCAGAAAAGAACCAAAGAGGAAAATGGTGATGCAGTTCAGTGGTGAACACTGAGACCCCAGCCGAGCCAGTACAGGGATATGGGCTAAGTCACTTTCAAAGCTTTTGAGAAACCTGCCGGTTATCTCACTGTTGAGGTCCAAAAGAAGCTGGTCCTCGCACTTGGGTGGTAGTGGGAAAAAGGGAGAAAAAAATCCTCAAACTTCTCACTAGCGCTTTGTGCATGATCTTACAGCAGGTTGTAAAGTTTCTCCCAGTAAGAAGAATACGATTCCTCGGGAAAGCCTCTTACCATCCAGCTTTAACTTGTCCAAAAAGAATGGAGGTTGGGGGAAGACTTTAAATCTTCAGCCAAGAGCACCAGTTGCAGAATTAAAGAGCTGGGCACACAATCATCTTAAGTCACGTCGGAGGAGACTTAAATAGCACACATCAGCAGAAAAGAATGGGGGAACCTCCAGCACACTGACTTCATTGATACCCCATTTATCAGCAATTACGGACTCCATTAAAGGCCGAGTTTACAGCAGAAAGAGAAGCAGAGCCTAAAATATGTCCCAGCAGATGGACGGAGAGTGTCGGTGATGCTGTATTTCAAAGCCATCTGCAACGTTGTTATCGTGGAACGTGGAGTCAGAAAGGCAGCAAAAATACAGCGGCCCCAGAGCCAGCCCATGATTTACTTGACCTTTGGATGGGTAGAACTGACAGCAGAAACCTCATTAATTCCTCAGGTCACTCTGGAAGACATTAATTTGGTTTGGACTCGACGAGAGGAGATTTTCCAGACATACACTAGGAATTATGAAATCTCCATGGCCGGAGAAAGTATGTCCAAATCACTTTTTGCATAAATCAAGCTGACTTTCTGAAGAAGGATAATATGCTTAATCAAGGGAGTTATGGAATTTCTTGTGCTTATTAGACAGAAAATATAACAAGTTTTTATTTGGTTATCAGTTCTGGGAGAGAGGGTTTTTTTTTTTTTTCCTCTTTTAAACTGAAGTCTTCTGACAGAGTGGAGGAGATCCTTTGTAAGTGCTGGAGGAAACTAGACATGTAAATAATTTGTTCACACAAAAAATAACTTGGCTTGGCTTTTCTTTTTCTTTCCCTTATTAAGTGGGCACGTGGGTCATGCGGGCATCTCTGTGGAGTAACCCCCCAAACATGCCAGCTCACTTCCCCGGCCACCTGCCTTCCCTCTTTAGCTAGAGCTCTCATGGTACAGGACACATCCCTATAAATAACAATCATGGGTGACTTGGTGGTTTTATCCCGTATATTTTGGTGGCCTGGGCCAAAATTAAGAAGTCTGAGATCAAGGCAACGTGGGTTGACACAAAGTGTAGAAGCCCAACCAGAAAAGCACGTCTCCTTTCTCTCCAAGTCTGTGCAAACCTATCCACACATACACACAGACACACAAAAAAAGGACAAAAAAACAACTGAAGTTCTCCAGTCCCCAAAGGGAATCCTTTCCAATGGCGTGTAGTTTAATGATTTTTAAGCTCTATGACTTTCCCAGAAATGCTGTTCCTTTGTTTCATTGTTCACTGAAGAAGAAAAAGGTGTGGAGTCCTTGTGGGGAGTGTGGGGGATAATTAAACAGAGAACAAAGCATCCAGTTGGGTGATTTATATCCATTCATTTTAGGGACAGTGACAGACAGACCAAGTCATTCAAAATAGTCAGGAGAGAGAGAGAGATTGAGATTGAAATGCTTCTGGACAATGAGCTTATACCCAAGTGTCTGATGCATAAGCCACAAGCCCCCTTCTTGGTGATATGCTCCCTCGTAGAAGTTGCATTCATCACGTTTAGAACAAGGTTATCTCTGGCTGAAGAGAACATGCATTAGGATGTTTTACTCATTCAACACTGAGCACTCCCTATCAACAACCGTCTGCCTAAAGGGGACCAGGAGAACAAGAATTAATCACAGGAAGACAATTTAAGGGAGTTGGGCTATAAAACGGAATTCATTAGTAACCATAAACTATCACTATTTTAACCTGCCTTTCCCTTACAGTCTGCTTCCTCTGCCGAGGGACTGCACCAGCTTGCTCACCTGACAGCCTAAAGCCATCCCCATCCCCTCGACCTCCATTCCTCTTCCTTCTGGGGACAGAAAGAACAGAGAACTTGCCACTGCCAGGAAGGAGGCCAGTGTCTTGGGCCATGAAACTCCTGGACAAATATCAAGCCAAAGTCTAGAAGAACCCAAGTGGGACAGATGTCCTGACATCCAAGGTCCCTTGCTCATGCCATCTGCCAACCTGGAGCTGACCTGGAGCTGCAAGCTCTTTTTATAGGGGACTATCCACATATGAGGCATAAAAACATCCTGGTCACAAACAGGTTCTGGATTTCATAGACCAGAACAAAGCAGAATCTCAAAGAGATATTTGCATACCTGAGTTCATAGCCTCATCACTCCCAAAGACAAAGATGTGAAAGGAACCCAAGTGCCAGTCAATGCATAGAGGGATACCAAAGTGTGGCATATACATGCAATGCAACATTGATCAGCCTTTAAAGAGAAGGAAATCATGTCTCCTGCTACATCACAACTAAAGTTGGAGGATGCTCTACTAAGTGAAATAAGCCAGTGACGAAAGAATATACACTGTATGATTCCACCTATATGGAGGCCCAAAACAAACAAATGTATAGAGACAGAAAGTAGCATGGTGGTTGCCAGAGGCTGTAGGCAAGGGATGTGGAGCCGTTGTTGTTTAATGGATACAGTTTTAAAAGATGAAAAGATGAAAGTGTCGTTGCCTGACAATGTGAATATACTCAACGCTACTGAGCTGTACACCTAGAAATAGTTAAGGTGATAAATTTTATGTTATGTGTTTTTTAAACAAAAATAAACAGAGCATGCAAAACTCATCATATGTGTATAAATCATGTTCATATTTTGATGTTGCAGTTAAATTGATTTTTTTTTTTTTTACTTCACTGTCTATTGTTAACACTCCCCCATGATAGGACGTATTTTTCCACATCCATATTTCAGTGGTGCATAAGACTCCATTCTTTAAGTGATCCCTTATGTTTGGACATTTAGGTTAACTCCCAGTCTGATTAACATAATTCCCAGTGATGATTACAAATAAATCATGATTAATTCTACTTTTACATAATTTCTAAATTCCATATTGTCTTCCTTATGTCTTTATTTTCTTTAGCAGTTATGACAATATTGGTGTAGAATGTAAGATATTTTTGCTTCAGAATCCCTTTGATTCTGAGACTGTATGTATGCAATTACAGGGGAAGGAGGAAAATTGAGGGAGATCAAATCAATCTTTTAAAGAAGTAAAAACTCCCCATTTGAAAATAGTGAAGATTTCAGGATAAAGATCATCAGAACTGGGCTCTGACAAATTGTCCCTTTCCTAGGGAACATCAGTGAGGAGAACATAAACAAGCAAACACAACTCATACTACTCAGCAGAACACTCGCTGTCCTTGAGGCATCCAGAATCAAACTTCAGACCATCTGTACCCAGACCACATCCTGCAGGCCTTTCCTATAGAATAGAATTACTTACTAAGACCTTGCTCCCCATGTAAAGTAATTGACACCATTGCTTTAGGGTCTGTGTCATCACTCCCAGGTGATCAATGGGAGAGCTAAGCCCAGAGAGGTTAAATAACTTGTCTGGAGTCACAGTGAACAGTGGCAAAGTCAAGATTCAAACCCAAACTTTCTATGTTTCCGACTGCTGTCCCCACCAAATGACATGACACCGCCATATTGAATATCATGGTTGATCACAGAACTCTAGGCACAAAGGAACAAAGGAACATTTGATTTGTAGTATCCTCTGGCTCCCAATTTTCTTTATCTTTAAAGAGGCCAATACTACTTACCCAGGAAAGACTAAGAGACCAGTTTCAGAGAAGGCTTCCTGCTGCCTGTCCCACTCGTCTCTTCCCCATGCCAGATGAACCCAAGTCATTATGAACAGTCTTTCTGAAGAAGAGTGAGAGAGTATTCCTGAAGGAAGTTAAATAACTGCAATTAGGAATGCTCTATTTTAGGAGGAAGTGAGGCTGAAGATCATATTTCCATATGGCGGTTGCATGTGTTTATTAATGGAAAAGACTATTGAAAAGCCGCTGTTACCACAGGAGAGTTATCTTGTGCTAAGTTCCTGGGATCCAGACACAGGCTTTTCTAGCAGCCTGGTTCTCTGCAATCGTTTGTGGCCACTCTCAAAGACTTTGTCCTCAGAACTCTCCTCCCAGAATGGCTGTTTCTGTAATGTGAGTCCTGACAAGATGACTCACTGGGGCCATGTTAACTTTTATCTTCATCTGTTTTTAACAGTAATTAGGCCAGAGTGATTTGGGGGGCAGCCCATGAGTCAAATTTCCAATCACTCCCTATGCTGGAAATCCTAGTGGTTATTATTGGCATTTTGCGACCATATTATTCACATGAGCTTGGAATGGTGCTGTGTAAGGTATCTGGTCAGGCGATTAGGGGGTGCATTGGTTTCTTTTATTTCAGTCCGTTCAGATCAAAGGACTGCCAGAATCCATCCCCAGACTCCTTGCTCTAACCCAATTGTGGCTGCTGCCATGTAGATAAATCCCTAAAGACAGAAAAACCAGCCATTTTCACTCTTCTTTCTTACTATTGCTAAATTCCACACGGTTTCCAATATTCATCTGGAGGGTATGTAAGGCTTGGAGGGGTTTTAAGCTTTTGAAGGCATAGAGGATGTGCAAACTATTAATTTGTTAATTATTATAACTGTGTGGGACAACGCCAGATTCCAAGTCCCCACTCTAAAGGCCACACCCTCATTTTTGGCAAAATATTCACCACATTTCCTGCTGCCTTAATCCCTGCACAAAGCTGCATGGCTGAGCATGACTTTCTCTCCCCTCACAGTCCTACTTTAAAATTCTCAAATGTGGGCTTGGCTAAATATTCATCTCTGAATCCAATTCACTCTATTTTATATATATATATATATATATATATATATATATATATATATATATATGTAAAATTTCAACACATTCTGTCTCCTTGGAACCCTGCTTTTCCAAGTCCCCAGATGCAGCTGAACTTAAAATATTACAAAGTAACCACTTGACCGACCCATTGAACCCCCAGCACCATGACCAGGATAGCCATGAGGGAGAAAAGAAATTGGCCTGGAGCCTGGACTCATGCTTAGCTTTACAAAAGAAGCAAGAAGTAAGTAAAAGAAGCAAGTAGTAAGTAAAATGGGTGAAGACACGCTTAGCAGAAAGGAAGGGTTGTTTACAGATTCTACAAAGGGCAAGAAAGGAGGTAGATGTGGGCTAAAGAAAATATAAACAATGAATAAAAATGAAAAAAACGAAACCAGGACTCCCTTATCACACAGATTTGGAGTTGGTTAACCCTGGGTCTCACAGGATTTAATCCCTTGCTCAGGTATTTGCTTCAGGAAATATTCCCCCTGCATCACTTTAAAGAGTAAAGTAAAAAAGAAAAAAGAAAAAGAAATATTGACATCTACAGAAATGATAAACTCTTGTGGTTCATCAGAACATGGGTTACTTCCGGGAGCAAGAGGTACACAAAGCATTTTAAATGTATTTATCACCACACATTTCTTAAGCCAGTGATGGGTATCTTGATATTTGTATTTATCCCTTTTTGAAAGTTCAAAGGATTTCATAGAAACTTCCAGATAAACAAATAAGGAAAAGAAACATCACATAAACCCAGTCCTTGAAACCTCCATCAAGGAACCCCAGGCCTGGTTTCATCAGTGTGAACATGTGCTGGTACATGGGGCCTCAACTCAGAAGGGTCCTACCCTTGGTCTCATGCTCTGCTGTCACAGCCTAAAATTCTTCACAGATATTTAACAAGGATCCCATACTT
The DNA here is from genome assembly GCF_011764305.1 of Mustela putorius furo. Classification (NCBI taxonomy): domain Eukaryota; kingdom Metazoa; phylum Chordata; class Mammalia; order Carnivora; family Mustelidae; genus Mustela; species Mustela putorius. The sequence goes on along the minus strand of NW_025421402.1, from coordinate 19,441,175 downwards.
TCAATCTCCTCTGAGCCCTGCAAATCAGATCGCCAGGCCCAGGCAGTGCTTACTGGATCAACTCAAGAACCCTTCTGTTTCAAGTTACACACACAGTACTCAACCCCAGGAATGAGGAGGATACTCTGGCCACCCTTCCTTTGGAAGTGGTAAATCTCCTCCACTTTGACCTGGTAGAAACTCCTCCAGATATCTCAGATCTTCTCTCTCTCATCTTCTCCTTATCTTCTCCCCAAAACCAAAGACAAGATGCAGAGGGAAAAAAGGAATGGTCAGGGTGGGGTGGGGATTCTAAGGATTGGCGAGAGGAAGTAGCACAAGATCTGCTTCCATTCCCCCCTTAGCACCAAACAAGAGGGAAGTGGCTTCCATTTATCTCTGCTCTTCACCCAAAGTCACTTTTTTTTTAAATTTTGATTTGCATTTAATTTACTAAATAAGGAAAAAAGAGTTCTCCCCTACAATTATTGATAAGACATGTTTTGTCTCAGAAAATGATTAGGTGTAGGTACCTATTAGCACCTATTAAGTGTAGGTACTGTATCAGGCCCTATGGGACACGAAGATGAAAAGTCAGGGTCCCCAGCTAGCTAAGGCTTAAGTCTACTGAAAGATAAGAACGCAAACAAACAATTTTAAGACTGAGACCCAGGACCAACTCTAATCAGTGTGAGATAGTATAAATGTAATAATACAGTCCTGGAGATAGGTACTAAGTGCTGTAGAAACAAAAGAGAAATACCAGCATCTACCTTGGTGGGGAGGAGCACAATGTTTAAGATCAATTTATTTAATATTTTTTAGCTGACTTGGATCTATTCAAAATAATCAACTCACCAATACTATGTACACACTGAGAAATATTGTAGTTCCCACCAATCAGCACAGGGAACGGGGGAAGAACAAGCCTGCAAAAATGGAATGTAAGTTGAAGTTTCCTCAAATGAATTCTAATTCTTTTTTCAATTTATATCAGCTATAATTGATTAGCCTGCATAGCTAATCAATTCAAACATTTAAGGGAGGACTGAACCACCCAAAAGTGATATTTGGTTTTGTAAGAAATGGTAGCAGTTTTCTTTTACCAAAATCCAGCAGTAATTTAAATACAACAAGTTGACTTTTGCTTCCAGTTAAGATGGAGTAACAAGAACTGGATTTGCCCTTCCACATAAAACAATAATAAAGAAAACAAAAGACATGAAACAATAATTTTTGAAACACTGATCATCATACAATAAAGGAAAATGATCTCTGAAACAAGAAAGTGAGCTCAGCAGCTACTCAGCTTACTTCCTGGAAAGAGTTTCCAGGCTGCAGCATGAGGAAGGGAAAATCATGTGCACACTATGTCCCCCATTCTGTCTCCCTGGGTCAAGGATTTGTGCCTCAGAATCTGCAGAGGCCAAGGCATCCTTATTTTGCTGAGGTTAAAAAATCTGCAACTAAATAAAACATTGAGCATGTTAAATAGAAATGTGGGATGGGGCGCCTGGGTGGCTCAGTGGGTTAAGCCGCTGCCTTTGGCTCAGGTCATGATCTCAGGGTCCTGGGATCGAGTCCCGCATCGGGCTCTCTGCTCAGCAGGGAGCCTGCTTCCTCCTCTCTCTCTCTCTCTCTGCCTGCCTCTATGCCTACTTGTCATCTCTCTGTGTCAAATAAATAAATAAAATCTTAAAAAAAAAAAAGAAATGTGGGCAATGTGAAGAAAATACAATTCAAACTTCTAGAGATGAGAACTATAATGCCTGAGACTTTAAAAATACACTAGTGAAATTAAGCATTTCAGAAGTCTTTCCAGAAGAAAAAGTTAATGAATTTGAACACCTAGCAATAGACTGAATCACAGGGAATAATAACTAAAGAGAAATGAACTGAGGACCAGTGAGCTCCTTCCAGGAGCCACATAGATGTGTAATTTGAGTCACAAAGAGAGGAATAAGGTGAGACCAAATAAATATTTGAAAAACCAATAACCAAAATCTCCAAATCTGATGAAAACTACAAACTAACAAATCCAAAAAGCTCAATGAGCCCTAGGCACGAGAACAATTAAAAAAAAAAACTAAAAACTAAAAAAAAAAAAAAAAAACCTACTCCAAAGCACATTGGTGATGAAACCATTTTAAACACAGCCAGAAGGGGAAAAAAAAATACACACACAAAAAAAAGAGACATCAGATTTCTCATTAGAAACCATTCATACCAGATGAGAGTGAGCTACATATTTAAATTACTGAAAGAAAAATATTGTCAACCTAGAATTCTGTATCCAGCAAAACTATTTTTTAAGACTAAAGGTGAAATAAAAACTTGTTTAGACACACAAAAGCTGAAAGAATTCCTCACACCACAGTTTTCCTTTGGCATTTTCACACAGAAGGAAAACAAAACCAGATGCACAAAGAAATGAAGAACACCAGAAATGATAATTGCATGGAAAATATGAAAGCCTTTTATTCTTTTTTTAAATTTTTATCATCATTCACCATTACACAATAAAAATAAATGCCTCCCAGAAAACTTTAGAGAATACTAATAATATTAAATCTATTATTACAAGGGAGTAAGAAATGATTGAGATGACAACTAGAAATCCAGCCTTAAACTTCTAAACACTGATGATATAAATATGCCATTGGATCAGAGAAACTTGGATATCTTAGCGGCAAACATTTTCATGATTGAATTAGGTAGTTAAAGCAGGGCTAATCAAAGAAAATATGAATACATCAATCATTAATAAAATATGATTGAAAAATATTACTTTGTCAACTCAATTTTCTACAGTTGTCCTTCACTTACTCTTTGTTCCAACCATAGCACACTTGCTTCCCCCTACTCTGGCAGATTTAGCCTCATTATAGACTTTCTCCACTTTTTCATAGCCTGCTAGACTATTAGTTCCTTGTTGGCAAAGATTCTGCCACCATCTTATTCTAACACCTAATACAGAGACTGACGCAGAGCTTATAAATGCAAAAAAAAAAAAAAAAAAAAAAAAAAAAAAGATGATGATGAGAGAGAGATGCAAACCTAATGCTCAATGTATTCTAAAAGTGTGTATTAAAACTCACACTTTCTCAGGGCACCTCATTGGTGTGGTTGGTAGAGCATGAGACTCTTGATCTCAGGGTTATGAGTTAGAGTCCCACACTGGGTGTAAACATTACTTAAAATAAAATCTTTGTAAAAACTAAAATAAAATTCACAGTTTTTCTTAAGTATGGACTTACTAGATAAGGCAAAACAAAGATTTTTAATCATGGGAAATGGTTATGTATTTATACATCTGGTCACTATCACTCTTTAACTTTCCTATTGCTTATTTATGTTCTGGAAGACTTACTTGATGGCCACAGAGTGTCTTGGACTGTTTTCTCATGTGCCCTACATTCTGCCCCAGGCCAGAACATACTAATTCACCCCAAACAGAAATTATTCCTTAGCTTTGGTTTTGGTTTGCTTTTAATTTTTCTTTTCATCTCTGTGTGTGTATGTGTATGTTTAGATATGTAAACTTATATATAGTAATGTAAGGCAAATTGCACTTTTCACATGTTAACAACTCAGAAATCAGGATGTATTATACAATCAAAGAGTCTTGGATTAATTGAGATACAGCAATCCTTGAGGCACACCATGAAAAATTGTAGCCTTCTGTTCTGCACCACCCTATCCCTGAAGTCTACTCTCCTTAGGCAACCACGTTTTACTTTTTACTTTTTAAAGATTTATTTATTTTCAGAGAGAGAGAGAATGTTGATGTACATGAGCGAGGGGAAGGGGCAGAAAGAGAGGGAAAGGATCTCAAGCAGACTCCCCACTGAGTGAAGAGCCAGGGGCAGGACTCAAACTCAGTACCTTGAGTTCATGACCTGAGCCAAGGTCAAGATTTGAAGCTTCAGGTCATGATCTCAGGGTCCTGGGATCAAACCCTGCCTAGGGTTCCATGCTCAACACAGAGTCTGCTTGTCCCTCTCATTTCCCCTCTGCTCCTCCTCACTTCCACTTTCTCTCTCTCTCTCAAATAATAAATAAAATCTTAAGAAATAAAAAAAAGAGTTGGCTACTTAATCAACTCAGCCACCCAGGCACCCCAAATTTTTAAATGTTCCTATAGATAATTACTTATATGTTTTCACAAACATACTCATGTGGATATTGTTTTATTCTCCACTGTAGGCCTTTATCTACTTTCATTCTACAATAGAAGAAGGTATTTCATCTCTCTTAACCATTATCACCACCGCCTTCACTTGCCAACTCACTCTTCCTCTCCCAATATAATTGTGGTATACAAGATTCTAAAACATCCCCCAAGATTTTTTTACCCACGCTATACATACCTGACATAATTCCCAGGACTGTGAGAAATTATATATTTTACTCCTATAATTATATTATGTTATATGGCATAAATTAAGATAGATTATCTAAAGGGGTCTGACTTAATCACATGAACCTTTTAGAAGTATAGAGTTTTCTCCAGCCAAGAGCAGAAGAGGGAGACAGATACACTCCAGCTATCCTGGAAGAAAGCAAACACCCATGTTGTGAAGTGGTGGTGGGAAGGTGGGAGGTCTGAGAGCTGAGAACAGTCCTGAGCCAAGGTCTAGCAGAAAAACAAGGACTTCAGCCCTACAGCCACTAGAAAATTAATTCTACCAAGCCATCTGAATAAACTTATTTTTTTAAGACTTTAATTATTTATTTGACAGAGAGAGAGATCACAAGTAGGCAGAGAGTCAGGCAGAGAGAGAGAGAAGCAGGCTCCCTGCTGAGCAAAGAGCCCGATGCAGGGCTCGATCCCAGGACCCTGAGATCATGACCTGAGCCGAAGGCAGTGGCTTTATCCACTGAGCCACCCAGGCACCCCCTGAATAAACTTTTAATTGGTTTCTTCCCGAGATCCTCCAAAAAGGAACACAGGCCAGCTGACACCCCAACTTAGGTCTTGTGAGACAATGAGGTGAGAAACCAGTTACTCTGTGCCTGAATATTTGACCTATGGAATGGTAAGCTAATAAATGGATATTGTTTTAGACTACTGAATCTGGAGCACCTGTAAGGATGGCCATTCTTAAAAATAAAAAGTTTTGGTGAAGATGTAGAGAAATTTAAATAAGAAACTAATTCTGTAGTTATACCACATTTTCTCATTATACCAATATTTAGCTTTTATATTATTATGAATATATTAATATTATTTACAGGTGAGCCATTTAGTACACCATAATTATATTTCATTTCTGAATAATTATGTTTCCCTGGAATTAATAATTACCTCATTTTTTCCCTTAGAATGTTGTGTATTTGTCACTAATTCTCCTTAAAATTGTCAGTTTGTTCAGACAAACATATTAGGTCATCTATTAATTTCACATTTTTTGCCAAAGATCACCCTTCTGGAGTCTTCTAACCTTCTGTTCAATCTGGACTGATTGCTTTCTTTCTCTCTGTAAAATTGCTTTAATGTTGAATCTTCCTTCACCATTATGCTAGAATGCCCCCTCTCCCACATTTCTTGAATTCCTTGTTTGCTTTCTTGGGTTTCTCATTTCTAATAACTTCTTGTGAAAAGGAGCTTGAAGATCATTTTTTTTCCTTTTTTCTTTTTTCTTTTTAATTGTGGGTGAGAACAGTTAACATGAAATCTACTCTCTTAAATTTGTAACTGTGCAATACACTATTGATAACTATGGGAACAATGTTGTATTGCAGATCTGTAAACTTATCTTGCACAACTAAAACCCTACACTCAGGGTGCCTAGGTGGTTCAGTCATTAAGTGTCTGCCTACAGTTCAGAGTCCTGGGATCAAGGCCTGTATCAGGCTCCTTGCCTGGTGAGGGACCTGCCTCTTCCTCTCCACCTACTCGTGTTCCCTCTCTCTCTGTGTCTCTCTCTGTCAAAAAAAAAAAAAAAAAAAAAAAAAAAAAAAAGACCTAAAACCCTATACCCATGGAACAGCAACTCCCCATTCCCCTACCCCTAGCCCATGGCAACTGCATTTCTACTCTCTGCCTCCATGTGTTTGACTCTTTAAATAGATTATATAAGTAGAATCATGCAGTATTTGCCATTCTGTTTTCACTTTAAAAAGTTCTGAATTTCATCCATATCATTGCATATGGCAGAATTTCCCTTTTTAAAGGCGTATAATACTCCATGGTATGTATATTCCATAGGAAAATACAAACCAAAACCACCATGTGATATCACTTCACACCTGTTAGGATGATGTTTTAGTCTATTGGGCTGCTATAACAAAGTACTATAGATTCAGCAGAGTTTAAACAATCAAAATTCATTTCTCACAGATCTGGAGGCTGAGAAGTCCAAGATCAAGGTGCTGAGACATCTAGTATCTGATGAGAGTCCACTTCCTGGATTGCAGATAGCTATATCTCATTGTATCCTCAGATGACAGAGAACACAGATACCATGTATCCTTCCCCTTTTACAAGGCCTTTAATCCCTTTCAGGAGAATTCTACCTTCATAATCCAATTATATCCCAAAGACTCCATTTCCAATCCATACTTTATATTCAAAGTATGTTATCACATTGGGGTTTAGGCTTCAACATATGAATTGAGGGGAGACACAAACATTCAGTGCATAGAAGATGGTTATTATTTTAAAACATACATTCTTACCGACAGCATACAAGGATTCCAGCTTCTCCACATCCTCACCAAATTTGTTATTGTCTGTTTTATTTTGCGATAATGACCATCCTAAGAGGGGTGATATCTTATTGTAGTTTTGATCTGCATTTCCCTGATGATTAGTGATGTTGACCATTTTTTCGTGTATGTGTTGACCATCTATATGTTTTCTTCAGAGAAACATCTATTCAAGGAGATGCCAGCTCACACCTGTCAGAATGGCCATTATCAAAAATGAAAACAAGTAAGTGTTGGTGTGGATGTGGATAAATTGCAGTCCTTACACACTGTAGGTAGGAATGTAAAATGATGCAGTCACCTTGAAAAAAAGTATGGAGATTCTTCAAAAAATTAAAAATAGAAATACCTTATGATTCAGCCATTCCACTTCTGGGTATTTATCCAAAAGAATTGAAACTAGGATTAGGAAGAGTTATTTGCACTCCTATAATGTATTGCAGTATTATTCACGATAATCAGTATATGGAATCCATCTAAATGTCCATCAATGGATGACAGGTAAATAAAATGTGGAGATAATTTTTTGAGACTTTCCATGTCCTTATAGTGCATTCATACTGGGCTGATAGTTTGGCTGGGTGTAGAATTCTGTGTCTGTGCTTCTTCATTATGCTCTGGTTTCCTGTTTGCTTTTGAGAAGCAAAATGATGCCATGATAACTCTGGGTAGAATATTATTAAATATTATAATATATTGATATATATAAATATATATTAAATATTATAATGTATATATAATGTATAAATATATAAAATATTATTAAAGTAGAATATTATTCTTCCATCATAATCTGATTTTATGTATTTCTGATGATATTTTAGAGAGATTTTTTTTATTTTTTTATTTTTTATAAACATATAGTGTATTATTAGCCCCAGGGATACAGGTCTGTGAATTGCCAGGTTTACACACTTCACAGTACTCACCATAGCACATACCCTCCCCAATGTCCCTCCCCCCCTCCCTCTGGCCCCCCTCAGTTTGTTTTGTGACATTAAGAATTTCTTATGGGTTTGTCTCCCTCCCAATCCCATCTTGTTTCATTTATTCTTTTCCTACCCCTCAAACCCCCCATGTTGCATCTCCACTTCCACATATCAGGGAGATCATATGACAATTGTCTTTCTCTGACTTATTTCGCTAAGCATAATACCCTCTAGTTCCATCCACATCTTCGCAAATGGCAAGATTTCATTTCTTTGATGGCTGCATAGTATTCCATTGTATATATATATACTACATCTTCTTTATCCATTCATCTGTTGATGGACATCTAGGTTCTTTCCATAGTTTGGCTATTGTGGACATTGCTGCTATAAACATTCAGGTGCATGTGTCCCTTCGGATCACTACGTTTGTACCTTTAGGGTAAATACCCACTAGCGCATTTTCTAGGTCATAAGGTAGCTCTATTTTCAACTTTTTGAAGAACTTCCATGCTGTTTTCCAGAGTGGCTGCACCAGCTTGCATTCCCACCAACAGTGTAGGAGGGTTCCCCTTTCTCCGCATCCTTGCCAGCATCTGTCATTTCCTGACCTGTTAATTTTAGCTATTCTGACTGGTGTGAGGTGGTATCTCATTGTGGTTTTGATTTGTATTTCCCCGATGCCAAGTGATGTGGAGCACTTTTTCATGTGTCTGTTGGCCATCTGGATGTCTTCTTTGCAGAAATGTCTGTTCATGTCCTCTGCCCATTTCTTTTTTTTTTATTTTTTAAGAATTTTTATTTTTTTAATTAATTTATGTATTTTCAGCATATCAGTATTCATTATTTTTTCACCACACCCAGTGCTCCATGCAATCCGTGCCCTCTATAATACCCACCATCTGGTACCCCAACCTCCCATCCCCCCCGCCACTTCAAAACCCTCAGATTGTCTGCCTATTTCTTGATTGGATTATTTGTTATTTGGATGTTGAGTTTGCTAAGCTCATTATAGATTCTGGATACTGGCCCTTTATCTGATATGTCATTTGCAAATATCTTCTCCCATTCGGGTCAGTTGTCTTTTAGTTTTGTTAACTATTTCCTTTGCTGTGCAAAAGCTTTTGAGAGTGATTTATTTTTAAGTGTGCTTTGGGTTGCTTGCATTGTCTTTCTTTCCTCTGACTTCCCATTTGTGATTGTTGTTGTTATAATTATAGTCTCTATTTTCATCTTAGAGGCTTTTCTCAAATACCTGGTGATCCTTGATTATTCATTCCTATTTAAGAGTGAAATAGTAATATTACTTAGAAGCATTTTTGTTCAGAAGTCTTCTCAGTTGTGAGCTGTATTATACAGAGGGAGACCTGGTTATTCCTTGGGGAACTTTTAATAGATTATGTCTTTAGATCTTCTCTCTTTAACAAGTTTTCCCAAGGACAAAGCAACCAGTCTTCTGCTAAGAGGGTATAACCCTGACCATACACATTCCAAAAGCTTCTTCTGAAAAGGAAGATGGGGATATCAATGGTTGGTATGTAAACCTTACTTAATCCTCCTGTTTTCTATGTGATGCCCTATTCCTCTGCTATGCCTGGTATGCTTGAATCCAGGGCCTCTCTCTGCCTTTCCTCTGCCAGTGGTCTAGAAATTAGGAGGAACAGTCAGTGGTCTAGAAATTAGGAGGAAGTAGGAGCCTGGTTTCCAAGGTTGGTGAGGAGGATCTGGGGCTCTTCGCTCAGACTACTGTCATCCATTTGGGGATTCTCCCCAGGATTCTACACTCATTTTTTCAATGGATCTTCTTGCCTACAGGCATTTAATTGTCAACGTTCTCTATGCTGCCTTCTTTTACCACTGGTCTATTCATTTTCCAGCTTCCAGATTTTGTTCTTTTCTCATCAGTTTAGGCAGATTTTAGGAGAAAAAGGTATCATGTTTAATCAGAATCTCCTAGATACTGATTGACAAGAAATATCTTTCTATCTGGTCTTATATCAGCCTCCTTAATGTGAAGAATTTTAAAGCATCATAAGAGAATATCATTATTACTTATTTTCAGCACCTACAGTGGGTTTTCTGTTTAGATTTTCTATTTACTTGTATACAAATGTGCAAGGATTCTTTACTTTTCATGATAACTAATATGAAAGAGACAAAGTTGGAAGAATGCTTTTCTTTCCCAAACACCTGCTCTCTCGTGCACCTACTCCATTTGATGTGTCCAGATGTACACATGCCAACCCTCCAATGCCTCAACTTTACCCTCTTTGAAAAGGCCAGAGGTAGAGAAGGCAAAGCCTGTCAGGAGTGATCTCTGATGTGAAGGTGTGGTAGACCTGCTTAGCTCCAAGCCCACTCAGCTCTCCTCCTACTCCTTCACCTTTGACTGTTTGGCCTTCCCCCCTAACCCAGGCTGATCTCTGATCAAGAATTATCGAAGAAACCCAGCTCTGCATCAAGTCTGTCCCCCTGTAACTTGCCTTGCCCAGTCCTTGTACCTAGATATAAGAAAAGGAATACCACCCCAGCCCTTTCTTAGATGCATTGCTGATAACTGAGTCTGAGTCCCCCCTCCAACCCCCGACTCCCCACCCCCGGTAGCCTGCGTCATATCCCAGTTCATGGAAAACTAGATCAGGGCTGTTTTCTCAGAAGTGTGGCCTCTCTCCAGTGCCTGCCCACTTACCCACTGGAGGGCTTCAGGATCTTACTTCCTCTTGGCCAGTCTCTCTGTAGCGGTTAACCTGTCCATGAGTTAGGACACTGTCTACTCCCAAACTTCCCTAATCAACCTGCTAATGCATGAAATTTCCTCTTCAGAAATATATTCCTTGACACGAGCCATTTAAACTCTTGTTTGAACAAATTCATGCAATCTTTTTTTGCATTCAATGGGGGAAAGGAGACAGTTGAGGGTTGTGGAGTTTGAGAGAGGGTAAAACAGAAGCCAAAGACTCAACCCATCGCCTCTTCAGAGCTTTAAAACCAGCCCTGCCCACCCCTCCTCCTTCACACACTGTTCCTCTCAGACGATCACCCACATGAAGTTTTGCCTGATTCTCATGGTCACCCTTCTGTGTCATATAATCTCTTAGCTTGGGATTTACACCTATTTCTCCACACATATCTCAGTGTTAGAGTTTAGTGCCCTGAAGGCAGGAGTGTGAAGGTTACTGAATTTTCATGGCTCCTATCTCAGGATAGTCCTGGCATTTGTCGATCCATTTCTACAGCCCTCAGTTCTAAGCTCACTTTGCCAAAAAGTCCACAGAGAAAAACCCTAAAGGCAAACTCAAGACCATCCCTCCAGTCTGGGTGGCAATGAGGAGGTTTCTCTCCACCATTATGTCAGGGAAGATGCCACTACTTCCCTCAAATCAACAATGCTTAGTCTCATGAGTATAACAATGTGTGACTCACAGGGAGTTGTGAGGAGAAGAGAAAATGTGATGAAAATGCCTGTGAAGAGCAGTAGGTGTTAATTCACAGACTCAATCCCACAGCTGGAGAGCCAAAAGGAAGGAGAGGTTGAGGAAGCCTCTGGAGGCACCACCAGAAGGGGAAGGGGAGGACTTAAGGAGGGCACACTGCACTGTGGTGGGTGAGGATTGTTTTTTCCAGACAAGATGTCCCCATCCATTTCCATCTGCCCAAATCCCAAAGCCTGTAAAAGCATTAAGAGACCATAGGCCTGGAGCCACGCTGGAGCTTCCTGACCTAAACAAGAAGGAGCCCAGCCCCTGCAGGAGCAGCCGGGCCGGGGGGGGGGGGGGAGACTCGCATTTCATCGGGGCCTCCCGACCTCTGAGTAAATAAATGTGTGGAACAGATACAATAAACATTTTCCTCTGGGCCTGAAATCAGATCTGCAGATTCCTCAGTCCCTCTGCGCTGGGCAGACTGTAATTACAGGATATGTTAAATTTTCTTTATAGCTCGTCCTGATGGTTGTGAGGTGACCACACCAGCCCGGACAGCGCCCCGCTCTGGTCTGCTGCCACTGGTAATGACAACCAGATGTTTGTCTGAAGTTAATCATCAATAGGACTCTCGCCCCAGAGTCAAGTAGGGCTCACCATTTGCTTGGAGAAACCATGTAAAGTGGTGATAAGCAGGGGTGACCTGCAACCTGCCACTGGGGCCACCACTCCAGGAGGAGATAAGCCATCTGACACCCTCAGAGGTGACTGGGGAGAGAACAACTGACGAAAGCCAAACCTCTTCCAGCACACAACGGGTCTTTGGGCATCACAGCCCTCCCCCGAGGTGCCGGAGAAGGACTTCTAGAGATAGGGCAATTGGAATAGTGACAGACGTCTTTGCTGAGAATCTGCAGATCTTATTCAGCTCGCAGACAGCAATCTCTTGGAATTCCTGAGTGAAAGTCTTCCGTTTAGGGACAGTTTTCCTGTCTTGCTAAGAAACATTCACATACTGTGTAAATGGACAAAGGTACAATTGAATCACTCCTGTTAGTATCTCACAGCATAGGCATCAGTATTTGTCGTTATTAGAAGAAAGCATCAACGCAAGGATTCCAATTAAAGGTAAGAGATGAGCTCCCAGAATCTGCCCTTTTGACGAAATCCCCAAGGAATTCTCATACAGAGACATGCTTTTTAGATAGTGCTTGGAAGACAAGCAAGTATCTAGACAAGCAACTAAGACACCCAACTTTCTGCAACTCCCAGAAAGTTGAGAGATGCAGCAGGAAGAAGAATATATTGGTCTCCCCTGGTCTTAGAACCATAAAGACTCCAGCAAGTCAACTCCTTGCGTGAGTACCACCCCATACGCTGCTCTAGGAAAGTGGGTCAGATTCATTTCAACGCAATTGTTCTAGGGACTAATGGATTTTTATGAGGAAGGAGCTGGGTGTTCTGGGAAACTAAATGTCATATGTTTTCAAATGCACAACTCAGAACTTCTTACAAAGTATCTGTTGATTCTTCTTTTTAATTTGATCATGATGTGCAATGTTACATTAGTTTCAAGTATATCACACAGTGATTTTACTTCTCTATGTAAAGTGTAGCTACCATCTAGTATCTATTAATTCTTGAAAACTCATGGGTTTCCTCCAATTTTCTCAAACTTATAATGATCATAGTCAGTCCTTTCAATTACTAAATACATTTGTTTTGCTTGATATGGTATTTACTTTTCCATTTGGTACACACCTCTTTCTTACAGCTGTCCTGATTTAATTGAGTAACACATTAGATGGTGGGAGGATATCCAAGCCAAAATATTATTCTTAGAACCAGACAGCCCCAGGGAAATTCTCAATTGAGTACTGTTTTGTAAGTACTACTCTAATATGAAATATCATATTTCATATAATTAACTTCCTTTATAATAATGGCTTAGGGAATAACAACTAATATCCCTAAAAAGCCAACCCAGTCTCAGAGTTTATAATATTTTTTGGAAAAAAAAGTGTATATATTTGTTTCTCTGGATATGGTAACTATATATAATTGCAAGAAATTCAAAGAATACAAAAATGAAATAGGTTGAATATGAAAGTTGACCAAAAATAGATTGGAGTTAGATTTGGAGTAGGAATCTGTTACACATATTTCTGGGTAAAGAAAACAAAGATTTTGCATTTTAATCAGGACATTTTGGTGTCACCATCAAAATGGTTTCCTCAAAACATAGCATCATCTTCATAATGATCAAAATTTACCCTCTAATATTCTATCCATCTTACACTGGGACTCCCTCTCTCCCTTTTCTGCTTTATGTGCCCTTAACACTGTAAAACATAGTAAATATTTACTTCTTGTTATTTATTAATTGTTTGTTTGTTCACGGATGTTATAATTATTTATCATTTGCTTGTTTATTCGCTGCTGTATCTCCAGGACCTGGGACAGACTTGATACATAATAATTATTGCTCAATAAACAGCTATTAAATGTTGAATGAATAAATTCAACTCGGGCAGTACTACTGCCCTGAAGGCTTTGCTCACTCCCATGATTCTTGATCTTAGCTTACCAAAAAGTAACTTCCTTTCTTTGTGCTTCTGTTTCTGTATTGTATCCAAACTTCTACAGTTACATTTTTCACATAATTACAGCATGCTGACCCTACCGAAGGCCATGAGCCCCTGGAGGGCCAGAGCAAGGCCATTTATATCTTTATCCCAAAGCTCATCTTCATTCCTGTCTCCTGTCTCCTAGTTAGTGTGATAGTGAAGAGACTGAGGAAAGTGGAGTATAAATATTAAGACTGCTGATTTGATTAGAAAACTACCAGAGCAGAAAAAGTGTATGTGTATGTGTATGTGTGTGTGTGTATATATATATATATATATATATATATATATATATATATATATATATACCATTTGTTATAGTGTGGGATGGGGTAAGTCTGACTTTGAATCTAGGCCTCAGATAAGAAACTAAGGAGGGTTTATTCTAGCCTAATTTGGAAGATCGTATAGAATTAATGTGTGTCAGCTCCTAAAAGCATGCTGATTGAGGGGTGCCCAGGTTGCTCAGTCGGTTAATCATCCACCATCAGCTTGAGTCATGATCTTGAGGTCCTGAGATTGAGCCCCAAGCTGGGATCCCTGTCCAGTGGGGAGCCTGCTTTTCCCTCTCCCTCTGCCCTTCCCCTCCAACCACACATGCTCTCTTTCTCTCTCTCTCTCAAATAAATAAATAAAATTTAAAAAAAAAAAAGCATACTGTTCGAATTCCTGGGATGCTAGGGTTTCCCTGGATTCCAAATATTAAGCTGCTATCTTTACTTCTTTCTGCAAGACCTCACCAAGCAGCCAATAGGCAACAGAAAATATACATCTAGTTCAGTATTTAAAGTTTCATTAAAAATGGTTAAAGAAGATGTGGTATGTGTATACAGTAGAACAGTATTTGTCCATGAGAAAGAAGGAAATCCTGTTATTTGTGAAAACATGGATGGACCTAGAGGGCATCATGCTAAGTGAGGTAAGGCAGACGGAGACAGACAAACATTGTACGGTATCTCTTGTATGTGGAACCTAAGAAAGGCAAACTTGAAGAAACAAAAAGTAGAATAGAGGTTACGAGGGCAAGGGCATGGGGAACGTGGATGGAGAGACATTGGTCAGAGATTACAAACTGCTAGTTAGAGGTTGAATAGGATCTGGGGACCCAAAGAACAGTATTGTGATTCTAGTTAACAGTACTATTTTATACATTTGAAAGTTGCTAACAGAGTAAACCTTAAATGTTCTCACCACAAAAAAGAAATGGTAATGGTAATAATGTGACATAATAAAGGTGTTAGCTAATGCTGTGATGCAAATCATATTATATATACATACACATACACATATAAGTGTATCAGATCAATATGTTGTACAGTTTACATTTATGCATTGTCAATTATATCTCAATAAAGCTGGGGGAAAAATAAAGATTCATTACACTTCAGAGCCAAAGATTGTCAAGTATCCAATGAGCTCACCCGCTGAATTCCCTACCCAAAACTCTCTGCACCATATGAATGCCTGCTCACCTCATGTGAATCCACCACCCACTCAACTTCAATGAGTTAGAGTATAAGTAAGCATATTGAACTCCCACTTGGTGCCTTGCACTTTGGTGAATAAAGACTTCAGGTACAGATGTCCACTTAACTCAAAAGTATCTGTAATGTATGCTGTTCTCTCTAGACCTTCTTAGTGGGGGTTCATTTGTTTATCTGGGATAATGATGAAAGTTTATGTTCAATTATGCATGGCTGAGTTTGCATCCTATCTTACTTCCAACATCTTCTTAACAAAATGAATCAAAAGTGTAGCTACCATCTAGTTCAAGTACTCCTTTTTTTTTTCCTAAGATCTTAATTTTTTTAGAGCAGTTTTAAGTTCACAGCAAAATTGAGAGGAAGGTACAAATATTGCCCATAAACCTCTTGTATCTAAATACACATGGCCACCTTCATTATGGACATCACTTACGTGCATCAAGTACTTAATAATAGCATAATGCCATTTACGGGGTACCTACCACAAAACTTTATTGATTGTGCGCAACAACCAAGGAAAACAGCATTATACGCTCTTTGCTTTTGTGCAAACTGGCTCAAAGACCTTCCATGTAGCTAGAAAGTGCCTGAGATGCATTCAAAACCAAAGTTGCCAGACTTTTAAGTTTTCTCAACATCACCACGAAGACAATTTCTTACCGTTTTCTATTTTATCCCCTGAAATGTCGAACAGGTTTGTTTAAAATAGAACATTTAGCCTTCCCTGCAACAGAAGAAGGGCAAGTCACTCTGTTTATGGGGTGGTGTTTTCTGTGGTCATAACAAGTAAAGCATTGTTTTTGTCATTGCTGGAAAGGATTTTATCCCTCTGTCTCCGGTCCCTCCATGCGCTACCTTTCCAGGTCTGTAGAGATACTTCTAGTCTTCTTTTTGGCTTCAGTGTTGAAACTGAAATGATCTCAATTCTGAGAACATTAGGAACACCTGCCTGCCGATGAAATGCAAGTATTAATCAAAACCAAATGTGAAAGATTCCAGGGTTATGTGTCATCTGTATCAACCACACTCTGCTCCTCTCCCTCAGGAGGGATGATTGAGAGTTGATTACGAGTTCTTTTTGATGATGCTGCTCAAAACCATTTGAAAAACATCATCCCCTCTCTTCTCAAGATGGATTATATTGGGCAACATGAAGTCATGATTACATTGCACTAATTTTAGCTAAGTCAGACGTCTTCATGAGGACATTGCTCATGCCTGTCAACCACTGCTAACTGAGTCAAAGTTCACCCAACTTTAGACAAAAGGAGAAACAATCAGCCACCCCCTGTCTCTGTGAAGGGACTGCTGCTTTATTGAGAGTAAAGCCAAGTCTGAGGCGGACTGTTCAGTTCATTCCTAGATCCCATGAATCCCACTGCCTCTCCTATGGTGCCCCCACAGCATCCCACTGTCTGCTAGCTTTTCAGTAACACAGACACGGTGGAGAAAAGTGAAGCTATTTTATGCTGCTCCCTCTGCTTCCTACTCCCCAAGCCCTTCAGCAAGGAACCTGGTTTCAAGAACCCGTGATGCTAATATTTGCCTCTCCCTCGTGGTTTCCATCTCTCGCACATT
This sequence comes from Mustela putorius furo, assembly GCF_011764305.1. Classification (NCBI taxonomy): domain Eukaryota; kingdom Metazoa; phylum Chordata; class Mammalia; order Carnivora; family Mustelidae; genus Mustela; species Mustela putorius. The sequence continues at coordinate 19,424,445 of NW_025421402.1, read as the reverse complement.
GGAGTGGGTCTGGTTATGGCTCATCTATTATCTGCTCTGAATTACCTTGTAATCCTAAAAAACGTGTTATAATGTTCCAAGACAACACCACCCCCAGATCTCTTTCAGAGTCTCAGGACTAGCTGGATTGTTTAGCAGTTGGATTGTTTAGCTGGTGGTTTTTCCACTTGCTATTTATTAAAGACCCTGAGAGGTTTGGAAGGAGATTCCAACTACTCCGTTTCTAACGGTTCTAATTCCTAATTGATCACCAATAATGTTCAGAGACTCAAGTCGTAAAGGAAGGCTCCATATCCAGCCTTCAAGTCACTGATGAACATTGATTAAGGCTACCAACATGATGACATACCAAACTGATGTACATGTGTTTCCTCAGCCTTGGAGGTGTTTGGGTCAATGGAAGAATGGGCACTCAGACTCTATCTTTCTTCCCTAGTGACAATAACCACATCTCATATCTTCCAACGTTTCACATCTCCTAGAAGCTAAAAGAACACTGGGAGACTGGTGAGTAGCCAGAATCTGTGTCCATTGAGAGGCCCCAGGACTAAGGCAAGATCCACATCTCTGCTTTGTCATGTACTAAGTGAGTGAGACCTTGGCCAGAGTTTCATAACTTCTTGACGTTTCAGTTTCCTCATCTCTAAGAGGAAGGTAATTACAATAACTACTTCTCAGGATTTGTGTGAAGTTCAAATAAGTGAATCGACATGAAGCTTCTTTGTATAATGTAAACCAGCACTGCTCGGGGAGGGAGCCTTTAAATGCTTGATTCTAACATCACCTGTCAAGGTTGGCATGGAATTGTCATTTTCAACATTATTTAGAGACACAAATTAAGACCAGATGGCTCATAAAATTCCTAATGTTCTTTTGGCCAATCTGTAGCAGCACCTGCTAACAAATGAATCCAGATCTTTCGAGCCAGTCTTTCAGGCCACAAGCATCCTATAAATGTACAGCACTTATTATATGCCCACGTCTAGCCTAGATTCTCTGTGGGAGACACTGGAAGAAGAAGCAGCTCCAGATGTCAAGAGTTTTAGATCTTGTTAAACTCAATCCAATTAACTCAATCCATTATTCAACCAGCCCTCACTAGAACATTCTACATGCCCAGTTCTGCCAAAGTGTCACAGGGCCGACATTTCTGCTCTATAGGAGTTTGACATCCGAATCATGTCATGGCTCCCTTACCTTTAAAAACAGGGGACAGGAGTTATTATAAAGTTATTAATAAGAGAAGGCAGGAGTCAACCTGGAAATGAGGAAGCAGACCTCACCAAAGGTAGACCAGAAGGTCAATCATAATGCTCAGTGGCTCTCAGGTCAGGATCACCATATGCGACTCAGCACAGGAGCTTGGACTCTGCTCCTTAATGACATAAAATCGGTGTGACTCTTTCAGCCCCTTTTCTTGTTGTGTGACCAACTTACTGGACCCTCCTGTCCCCATAATGATGGGAAAGGGAGATTATGAATGGTCTTTGTCATTGCCAAGTTCATACCCACTCATGATTCAATCAACCAGAACCCTCCAGTTCACTTGGTGTGGAGTGCCCCTGTCTAGGGAAAAGTCCAGAACTGCTACCCCCAGCAAGGATGGTGGATGAGTTTGGTTTATTCCGGAAGAGGTTGTCAGCCTGGCAAATATCACAAGGTTCCTCTTTGGAAAATGACTTTTCTCCCTCTCTCCCACACATTCTGTTCTTCTCCCCCATACTTGGAAAACAACAAGAGTCTGAAAAACAGCCCAATGGACTGCAATAACTGGGGGACAGTTTATAAAAGAGGTGAGCCTTGAGGATGGGGTGATGCGAGATATCCAAGAAGATGGAGATGCTCCAGACAGACAAAACCGGTTGAGCAATGACAGGACTCCCCAGATGAGCTTCTCTTTAAGTCTATAATTCTCTTAAATACAGCCGTTGGGACTCACTGCTTCCTTTTGCAAATTGAAAATAAAATAGCAAAATGAAGGTGACCACTTTTACTTTATGAAGGAGTTACTGTCTCTATTGCTAGATATTGATATGTGTAATTAATAATCAAACTGAAAGTCTTTCTCTAGACTCACCCACACTCCAAATTAGGCTTTCTTCATTCTGGTGGTGACTTTTCTCCCTTCCCAGGTGTGACCTGCTGGTACACTTCCTAAGAATAATAATAGCAGATAATAATACTAAATTTATAGGCAACCTTAGTATCAGTTACTTCATTCAGGTCTTTATGTGCCTCATCTTGTGTGATCACTATTACACAATATGTATTCTAAAAGGAGACTCTACCCAGCAAATCATTAACGAGAGAAGGAAGGCTTCCCCCCACAGCCAGAAAGAAATATTTAACTGAATTTTCAAATACGATGCAGGAGTTCTCCTGGTAATCAAGTCTGGGAAAGACATTGCAAGCAGTGGGATTGGCATCAAAGAGATAGGAACAATCATGGGATGTTCCAGAAAAAGCCAGTGGTTCACCACCATTAGATGACAGGGTCCTTGTGGGAAGGGGTAGAGCTGGGACCAGACACGCTGGAAAGGGCCAAACTGTGGGGAGATTTGTATGCAGCGATTTTATCAAAATTCAACAGGAATTCACTCGCATGCTTTAAGAAGGGAGAGGCTGCATCTTAGAACATTTGGGGCCACGTGGAGCATGGATTCACTGAGCAGGGAGACAGGCAGTCGGGGCAACCAGCTGGGAGGTGATCATTACAGTTATCCAACTGAGAGATGATGGAGGACGGAACTGAGCCAGTGATGGACAGAGATGGTCTTGTCTCTGACAGACCAAGAGGTCTCTGCCTCTAGGGTTGAGAATGCAAGGAGAACGGAAATGCTAGCAAGCAAATGCCCATGGCACCGGGCTGGAGACGGGGGAGGCCGGGGAACAGTGGCTATGACCACTGCTGGGCAAGTTCAGAACAGGGAGTGTTTCCAGCCCGGACACTCCAGCAAAGCTTCCAGAAGGCATGCTATTTGAGCTCCATAGCAACAGATGCGTAGGATTTTAATAGAGGGAAATATTTGAAGAGCATCCCAGGAGGGAAGAGCAAAGGCAAGGATTTTAAGAGCCGAAAGCGTGAGGCTGACTGGGGAGGCAGCAGGACAGAAATACCCCAAGACCCAGCCGAAGGAACCTTCGTGCATCCTGTCAGCTTTCCTGCTCAGTCTGGTAGACGTTCAGTAACAGCCCCTTGCGGGCAGGAGTAGATGCAATGATACATTGTCTTTATCACAGAAAACCACAGATTTGAATGGTCTGAATGGTCTGGCAGCGCTCAAGGGCCTGGAATAGCGCTCCCTCAGCAACACCCAGAGCGTGGCCGTGGGATAGATGCTTCATCGGAGTTTCTGTCACAATTCTGTCAGGCTTTCTCATGCTCCCTGCTTAGTTTCTTTTGGGCAAATGGCCCTGCCTGTCCCAGTGCTTTGTTGTCCTGTGTCTCCTCTCAAATTGTTTCAATAAAGAGACTTCCATCCTCAGCAAAAACCAAATGGCAAGGCAGGGCCCATGGCGGTTGCTGCAAACTCAAGTCTTCAGCCTGGAGGCGGCTCAGAGCTCTCCGTCTATCGGTCCCTGCTTCCCCACCTGGGCCTGGAGGCCTGCAGACCGCCCTCCTCCCACCTCTCTTCATTCACCGGCAGCCCAGAAAGCTGTTTAACAGTAAGTGAAACATTTATCCTTTAATTCTCAGATGTATGTGATCTGAAAAAAAAAATAACAGAGGAGAAAATATCCTGAGGACGTCAGAGGAAGAGAAATGTGGAGAGCAGATGCCACTATTTGGTTTTGTCCCCGTTTTATCTTTTAAAAATACATAAAACATGAATAACTAGGGAGAAAGAGTTCCAGCTTTGGGTAAAATCAAAAAAGGGGGCATTTTATAGTTTGGGTTGCACTTTTTACATTTTAAGTTGTTTTGCTACTCAACACACTTCATGAAATCATAAAATCCCAGAGCCGGAATAGAACTTGAGAGGTGACTTATTCCAGTTTCTGGTTTTTAAGTTGATGAATGAGCATCCAGGCTAGAAAAAACCCTTTTCCTTTCATACTCAGTAAAAAAGTTTCCCCTCTTTGCCACGTTAGCCTCACTGTACCATGCAGAGAGGCAAGAAGCTTTCGTTAGGTTCAAACACTCATTCACTGCTTTTGTTCATTTACTCAATATGACCACCCACTAAATAGGAGAGATGCTCTGAGAGACCATGGAAATGCAGGCATGAGTCCTGAGTCTCACTTACGTGGCTGGTCTTACTGGAGAAGGTAGTATGCTGTCACAGTATCCAGAAGACGCTTGAAGAGCGTGGAGAGGGAACGGACAGGTGAGAGAGAAGGTCAGCCAGACTGATGATGAAGCTGTGGTTGGACGGACCTCATTTTAACTTAAACAGTAGAAATATCCAATGGACCTCATGTTAACATAAGCAGTAGAAATACCCAAAGGTTGTGCCATCCTTTGGTTGTAAAAGAATCCCCACAACCACCTCCTTGGTTGTTTCCCTCAGTCATGTGAGGTAGGTTTTAGGATTATGCCTGACATATACCTTAAGAAATGGAGACCCGAGTTTTCAAAAATAAAAAGTGACTGATTCAGAAGTCAAACTTGGGCCTTGGGACTTTTAGATCTCTTGCTCTCCTCTCCCTGACATGGTCTTTCTATTCTCATTTCAAAAAATAAACCAATAGTATGGAGCATCTTTGCGTCAAGCACTGTGGTTTATGTTTGGTGTGGAGGGAGAGAGGGTGTGGTTCAGAGATGAGTAGACCTTCAGAATCCTATACTCTGAGAACCATAGAACTACACACAAAGAGAAAACATGTTTGTCTCTTGGTTTCTTTTACAAAACTGAGTCCCCAGGTAGGTAAAACAAGAAGTGATTGGTACAGGATCCTGGGGAGGGAGACATCGCCTCATCACAGGCCAACATGGTGTCATGAGAAGGATGGGCCAGTAGTGGTTGTTGTTTGGGACTAGAGTCAATTAAGGAAAACCATTAATTCTTTTGTGCAACTGGCTAAAAGCGTGGGCTGTCAAGTCAATCAGAGATGGGTTTACATCCCACTGCTGTCCCTATGTGGTAACTTTGAGTAATTCCCTCACCCCCACCAGACCACATAAGCATTCAGTGAGATCACACACATGAAGCATTGATCAGAGTTCCTGGAACACACCAATTCCCCATAAACAGTGGGGATGATGGCGGTGGTGACATAATTGCTAACCTCACCACCGTCAACCCTCACTCTCTCAGACAGCTCAGAGAGGGTCCCACAGGTCATCCCCCAACATGGCTCCCTGCCACTCCCCCTGGTACTGACCTATAGGCCTCTTAAGAACATGTGGCTCTCTCCTTACCTCCCCTCCTGTCTTAATCCCCTGTGTCTGACACTTGCAGGACAACCATTTCCATGACATGGTTGTTCCTTCGGGATCTCCTTATCTTCTGGAACTTTCTGTGGAAGTTACATTCCTCTAGAAAGGACAGCCCTTCTTCCCAAGGACCTGACCAATGCCTGTTACAGTCCTCAGTGGCCCCTCAGCAGACAGGAGTCAGGGGTACCCTAGGGCTTGTCTGCTCTCCCCTGGAGATTCTCTCTTGCTCTGCTATTACTTACTGCATAACTCTGGGCTGCACCATTAGCCATCAGAGCTGTAGGGGACCCAGCTGCCATGAAACAGACACATAAAGGAAAAATGTGAAGCCAGAAATGAAGTGCTGCAGCTGAAATCTGTGAAGGAGGCCGTGTTTCTATTTCGAGTCCGCCAGCCTCCTCAGCAGGCCTCCATACACTGCTCTCCCCCCACAACCCATGCTCCTACCCCGCAACAAGTGTCAAGTACTCCCTGATGGAGAAGCCAGACGGTGTGCCAAAAAAACGGCCTTGGCTGGGAGTCAGGACCCTGGGGTCCAGGTTGGATTCTGCCAATGATGAGCTGTGGGAACTTTGGCAAAGGACTGAATTTTTCTGAGCCTTCATCTGTAAAGGACTAGACCAACCCTGTGGCTCTAAGTCTCGGGGATTCTGCTGCTGTGCTCATTTCTTAGCACATCTTTTATAGATAAATACACACACAGGCACACACACGTGCACATGCACACGCACACACACACATAATCACTCATTAGCGAATTGTATGAACACTCTGAACAGTTATCCAGGTGTCAGTTTGACATTAAAAGCAAAAGAATTCTCCTGTTAATACTATAGACAAAGGTTACTTTCTGTAAGATAGAAAATCTGATTCAAAATTATGTGAAAAGAATGGACTTTTTTTTAAGTGATGTACTATATGGTGACTAATGTAACATAATTAAATAAATAAACAAATAATAAAAATTAAAAATTAAAAAATTGGAACTACATTTTCTCTTATGAGTAAAAATATGAATCAATACATAAATTAATAAATATATATAAACATGATATAATACTAAAAAATAATAAAGTAAGAAATATATTGATATATTAAGACATAAACTCATTAGTCAAAACAGAAACTTCTGCATCAGAAACAAATAGATCAATGGGACAGCATAGAGAGCTCAGAAATTAGCATGTGGAGGGGGTGAGTATGCAGGTGGGTACATGTTTACCTAACATATAAAGATGGCAACACAAGTCAATAAGAGAATACAGATTATTTAGTAGGTGGTTCAGGAGAAATCAATTCCTATATGGAAAGCTATAAAGAGTCAATTCGCAAAAGAAATAGCACAGACATCTAAAAACGCATTTAAGGAACACTCAAACTTGCCAATAATCAGAGAAGTTGGGTTTAAAAAAAGAGACACAGAGCAGTAACTTTTATAGTTATCAGAAAGCATAAACAGCTGGTGAGAGTGTAAACTGGAACCACCATTCTAGAAAGAATCTGCTAGTGTTTAGCAAAATTAAATGTTTATTTTTCTCGCCCAGTGAATTCACTCCTAGGTATAAATCCCCAAGAAGTTCTCCCATGGGTCCATAAGTGTGCATGTACAATAATGTCTCCCATGACATTATTTGTAGTTCCAAGTAGCTGGAAGCAAGCTAGTTCTTGATTACTAGGAATAATGAATAAGTCATGTGCAAGAAATGCAAGTTACAGCATACTGTGTGGTAATAAACGAAAAAACAAAGATAAATTTCAAGAAATATATGGCAAGCAAGAAACAAAATGAAATTCCTAACACAATTCCATTGATGTAAAAATAAAAAGAAAACAAAAATTCATACACAGAACCACAGTATATCATTCATAGAAACACAAATTCAAGGACACATTAGAATGGTTTTCTACCAAGAGTATACTGGTGAGGAGTCAGTCAAGAAAATACAAACCCCCAGGCAAGAAAGGATTGGGGTGCATTCAAATATATTGGAAGGGCTAAAGGTGCTAGGGGCAGAGAAGACCACCACTAGTTCCCAAGTTCACTACTAGACTTCCAAAAACAGGAAACTGATACTGTCACCCATAAAGACTAAAGATAATGCCACAATGGTACAACTGCATTCACACTGAGGCAACCGATTTATGAGAGAAAGCCTGAGGCTGGTGCAGATCTCATATCCGCCAACACCCACACATCTGCCTCCAACTGGGAAGGAAAAATAATGTCCTAATTCTAATGAGGGCATCTCTTACCAGTGAAGTATAAACTAGAACCCTTCTGATAATGGAATCTGGAACCTCTAAGTTTCTAGCTTGGTGATGCAGGGAGTGCCTGAAAGGACATAGGAATGGACTAGACTGCATAACTCGGAATGGAGCTGAATACCGAGACTTTCTTCTGGCTGCCCAGCACCCATTCACACCCTTCTATATTTAACTTCCAAACAACAAGAGTATGAGCAGCGCACTTTCTGCCTACTATGACGCAATTATCCTTCATGCATATAAAGAGGCATTCACCCCCTCCACAAAGAGGTTCCCAAGTGGAACATCATCATTGCAACCATTGTCTAGTTCAGTATCATTGAATCAATCTAAAGACATGTTCTTAATCACCAATAGCATACTTAACATAAAATAGTAGGAGAGGGGCGCCTGGGTGGCTCAGTGGGTTAAGCTGCTGCCTTCGGCTCAGGTCATGATCTCGGGGTCCTGGGATCGAGTCCCGCATCAGGCTCTCTGCTCAGTGGAGAGCCTGCTTCCCTTCCTCTCTCTGCCTGCCTCTCTGTCTACTTGTGACCTCTGTCTGTCAAATAAATAAATAAAATCTTTAAAAAAAATAGTAGGAGAAAGGAAGAGAGGAAATGGAAATTCTATATTGCTTAATATAGACAAAGACATAAGAACTTATACCTAAGAAAATATGAATGCTTCTATAGCCATCATTTCCATAACCAATACCAAGACTAAAGTTATTTTATTTTATTTTTTTAAGATTTTATTTATTTATTTGATAGAGATCAAAGTAGGCAGAGAGGCAGGCAGAGAGAGAGAGAGAGAGAGAAGCAGGCTCCCCACTGAGCAGAGAACCCAATGCGGGGCTCGATCCCAGAACCCTGGGATCATGACCCGAGCCAAAGGCAGCAGCTTAACCCACTGAGCCACCCAGGTGCCCCTATAGTTGTTATTTTAAACCTTATTCTACTACCTATTCCATGATCTCTTTGTCCTCTAACAACCCTTCTGCTGGCCATGGTTCTCGACCTAGAAAAATTACCCAAAACTTTATTACTAAAGGGTCTGAACCATTAGTGGTCCTCCCTGTGTTGGGCTACTATAGTCTTCCATTAAATTTTTCACTGGCATGAAAATACTAACAAACTTAATTCCCCAGAATCTCCATATGTGCTTTTTGATTCTGTTTTAAAGCAGCAAACCTATTTGAGGATTAGTCACTTTAGAAAACACAGGAACACCCCCTCTTCTGCGTCTCTTGGATCAGTGATAGGAGGAGAACAAAATGGAGAACCTTCCATTTCATTGTACTAAAAACTAAAGACAAGGAAAAAACTATCAAAAGCAGTCAAGCTTTCCTATTGGTAAGAAACTATTTGAATGACAATTAACTTCATAGCAGAAACCAAAGAATTCATAAATGAGTGGCTTAACATTTCTGAAGAGCTGGGGAGAAGAAAGTCTCAACCCAGAATCTTTTAACTAGTGAAAATATCCTTGGGGAATTAGGGAAAATCAGACATGATTTAGATGAAGACATGATTCAGATGAAGAAAAACTAAAAGAAGTTATCCCCAGCAGACGAGTCTTGAAAGTATATATAAAGGAAATTCTCCAAACAGAAAGAATATGATAAAATAAGGAACTTTTGGAATATCAGGAAGGAGGAACAATGTAAGAAAAAATATGGGTAACTACAAGAGGCTTTGGTCATCATCATCCTCCTACATTTTCTAAATTGTATTTAATGGTCAAAGTAAATATTGTAACACTGTTTGATGTAGTTCTAAATACACATGTATTTATGTATGTAAATAAATATAGAGGCAATATTGAAGAAATGTGTATCATAGATGGGAGAGAATAAGGAATATAAAAGAGAGGTAAGCTACTTCACTCAGACTGGTGAAATGATGACCCCAGTAGATTGTGATGTCTCTTTAAAAGACTAAGAAAAATATTTATAGGGTGCCTGGGTGGCTCAGTGGGTTAAGCCTCTGCCCTTGACTCAGGTCATGATCTCAAAGTCCTCATATGTCTCCTGCCTTCATTCTCAACTTTCAGAGAAAACTCACTACAGAGCTTTCAAAGAATGCCAGTGCTCCCCTCACCAATGTATGTTTTATGCCTTTCTGAAGGGAATGTCATTTGGACCCTATCTAATGAACCAGTAAGGAGATGGGTAAGTAAATTCTGGCATCTCATTTTATTTACTGTGGAACAGAGTTAAATCCAGGCTTTGGTCTGTATCCATTAACTTCTGCTGCATAAGCAATCTTTCAAAAACCATCGATTAAAACTGCAAATATGATTTTTGTGATTCTCTGGGATTATTGGGCAGTTCTTTTGGTTTAAGGATGACTGATATAGGATAACCTCACTCACATATCTGAAAATTTTCCTGAGATTATTGAGACTTTTCTCCCAGTCTCCAGGTTTATCATTCATCCACCAGTAGCTAGCCTAAGCTTGTTCAAATGGTGGCAGAATTGTTCCCACCATCAGGAGAGTGCAAATCCCAGTGCCTCTGCTTGGATCACGTTTGTTAATGTCCCATTAACTTACTAAAGTAAGTTATATTGTCAAGTCCAGTTTCAAGAAGTGAAGAGAGAGTGAAATCCTTTTGATGGAAGAAGTGGTGAAGTCCAATTACAAAGGGGTGGGTACACAGGAGTTGAAAGAATTATTGAGTAAATTTTGCAAACAAATCATCACAGAGTCAGCCAACAGAGAAAACCGTAGAGCCATTCCCAGCTGCCGAAATTGACACACTGAACCTATAATTTTTTGATAATGCACCCAAAACAGTAACTTCAGCAGATTTCATGTTCATCTTGATTTATCTTATAATGGGGGGATCAAGGAGCATCAATCATCTCTTCCCCAGTCAGACTTGTACTTGTCCCTCTGGCTTAGTCTGGGCTCTGACTTCAGCTACAGGTCTATAGGTAATGAGAAGTGGCAGGAGCAGGTTTTAAGGAAAACTAAGAGCTGCTCATAAGAGAATTGCTCCAGGCAGTTGTGGCAAGTTTGCAGGCTTTTCCAGCAACACTAGCCTCCTCAGATAAAGGAGAAGCTGCTGGGAAGAGAGTGCCAGTCACATGTGGGCTTTAAGGTAATCAGATCCATCCAACTTTCCCACATGTTCCCAATTCACTTTTTATGGTCTCTCCCTTTGCAAAGCAATGTCATAATTTTCACATGTGACATAGCAAGGCTGTGAATTCAACCTGCAATGTAATTCTATAAGACACGAGATCAAATTGTGGATCTGACATTTTTATGCATTGGCCCAGCAGCCACAACATCTAAGAGATTCTTTTAACTCAGTCATCCAGGCTCCCTGGTTCCCTGATTGTGCTTTAATCAGAGAATTCAAACTCTCTAAAGCAGTCATAAGCCATTGTCCCACTCCATAGTCCCAGTATCCTTTATTTACATCCTTAAAGTTTACTGCAACAGTTACTTGGTCACTCAAAGTCTCATCTTCAAAAGAAAATTTGCAGGCAACAACAGGTGATAATTTAAATAATGCTTTCATTAGTGCATGCCATGGATTATTAATACCCACACCACTGGCAATGATGTCACCACTGCTTTCATATGTAACTAGGTCATATAACAAATCCCAGCTTTCCATATATAAAGATATATTTCCTACAACCCCTACTGATACCAAATATTTTATCAGTCAAGATTCAGTCAAGAAAACACTAACACACAATGTATTTCAAGCAGGAAAGGATTTAATACAAATGATTGGGTAATTAAAAATTGACGGAGTTGATGGAGGAGTAAAGGTTAAGGAAGGATACTTCTACCTCTCTGAGAATTTCTGAGGTTTCTGTCACCCAGGTCAAAAATGCAGGAATTCACTGTTGTGGCAGATGCAGTACAACGTTGTAAAATCTCATCCGTCTAAATCCTGACATCCGCATGCCACAGAGGGAGGAAAATTAATGACATCTGCATCTATTCTGCCTTCAAAATCCTTTATAAGATTTTTTTGTTGGCAAAATATAAAGTGGAACTTTACAGTCAAGAGACTCTGAACATTGTAATTCTCAAGGATACTTGGGAAGAATATACAAGAAAGGTGGGATTTTGAGACTGAGTGGGAGTAGAAATTGAAAAAGAAGGAGAAAAATAAATTTAAACAAGAAAGAGGCCTTGTACAGATGATGACAATGTGCTCTGAATTAAGGAATATAAATAAGGCAATTCTCTGCACCTGAGATATGGGGGGTGGGGTGGGTGAACAGGAGAAAAAAAATAAAGAAGGTCACTCACTGCATACAGATAACACTCTCTGGGAATTTAATGTGTATATTCATATCAAAGTAAAAAATATATATCTTCTTACTTCTTCTTTATTCAAAAGAATAGAACATATTGTGCACATTAAAATCCTTTTTAGTATTACATATGAGAAAAGAATAGTTGGTCTTGTTATTCTCAAAAGTTACATTCTGAGAATTTTGCATATTCCATATTTGTGGGTTTGTTTACTTTTCCCTTTACCTTGGTCATTTTTTGTTTCATGCATTTTGAGGCTATATTATAAATTACATACAACTTTGGAACTGTTCTGTATCCCTGGTGGATTGACATTTTATCATTATCAACTACCCCTCTTCTGCTACAATAATACTTCTGGACTTTGTCTTCTTTATCCATCAGTATAGCTATTCCAGATTACTTTATATTATTATTACATCATATCTCTTTCCATCATTTTTTTCAAAATGTCTGTATCTTTATATTTAAAGTCTGTTCCTACAGGCCTCATATAGCTGGTTGTGATCTTTAATCCAGCCTATTATCTCTGTCTTTTAATAATGTCATTTAGTACATTTACATTTAATGTATCTATCAATAGATTTGTAACTAAACTATTATTCTACTGTTTGTTTTATAATGTCTCACTTATTATATTTTCATTTTACTCTCTTTTCTCCCTTCTCTTGAACAGAGTCTCAGATTTCTTTTTTTTTAAGATTTCTGTTCTCCACTATTGGCTTGTTAATTATACATTCTTCCACCACTTCTTTTTAGTGGTTACCCTGAAGATTAGAGCATCCATCCCTGACTTTGTGAAGTCTAACATAAATTAGAACTTTTATGTCCCAAGATAAAACATGGACTTAAAAACATTTTAAATTTCAGAGTGTCTGAGTGACTAGGTCACTTGAACAGAGGGCTCTTGATTTCAGCTCAGGTCATGATCTCAATGTCCTGGGATTAAACCCCATGTCAGGTTCTGCACTCAGCCCCATGTCAGGTTCTGCACTCAGACTCCCTGTTTGAGATGCCCTCTCCCTTTCCTCCTACTCCTCTCCCTGCTCCCACTTGCTCTCTTGCCCTCTCTCTTTAAAATAAGCAAATAAATATATTTTTTTAAATTTTAAATTCCATTTATCTTCATCTTTTTTTGAGCTTTGTTGTCAAGTATTGTATTCACATATATATCATACCCACAAGACATTATTATTATTTTTTATGAAAATAGTAGTTTATATCCATCCATGTACTTAACCATTATATTGTTTTGTGCTTCCTTCTACAACTTTTTCTCCAATCTGGGATCATTTTACTTCTACCTGAAGAACTCACTATAGCATTTTTTTTAGTATAGATATGCTGATAAGTTGTTTCTGTTTTTATAAAATGTGACTTCATTTTGTCTTCATTTTAAATATTTCTTCTGAGTGTAGATTTCTAAGTTGAGTTACTTTCTTTCAAAAATATGTATGCTATACCATTGTCTTCTGGCTTTGACTGATTCTCCTGAGAAATGAGATAAAGTCTTTCTTCCTTTGAAGATGCCTTTCAAAGTTTCTCTAAACTGCTTTCAAATTTGTTTTTGTGTTTTTTTTTAATCTCTGGTTTTCTTAAATCTTACTAAGAAATGCCTAGCAGCGAACTTCTTTTAACCAGTTTGGAATTTGTAGTGCTTCTTGAATCTGCAACTTGATGTCTTTTGTCAGTCTGGGAAAATCTTTTAATCTCTTCAACATTTGTTCTGCATCATTTGCTGTCTCTTCTTTTTCTGAGGTTTGAATTATATAGGATCCTTATATATGTGTATATATATACACATATATATATATATATATATATATATATAATAGGATCCTTAAATATATATATATATATATATGTTACATTATTGCTTGTATTATTCTTTTCTCTACTCTATACTTCATTCTTTCTTTCATTCATTTATCTGCTCAGGAAGTATAGTTGACAAAATTACCAGCTTTAGGAAGTATAATTGACAAAAATGTATATATATTTAAGGTGTATAAAGTGATGATTTGATATATGTATTCATTGTGAAATATTCACCACAATTAAACTAATTAATATATCCATCAAAAAAATGAATGTTTTCTGCTGATGCATCTTCTAGTTCATTAATCCTCTCTCCATCTGTATTCAATCTATTGTTAAAGTAGTTTGTTTCTTGAGTAGCCTTGGTGGCTCGGTCAGTTTAGTGTACAACTCTTGGTTTTAGCTCAGGTTGTGATCTCAGGGTCATGAGATCAAGCCCTGCATTTGGGTCTGTGCTCAGCTTGGAGTCCGTCTGTGATTTTCTCCCTCTATATCTGCCCCTCCCTCTGCTTGCACTTCCTTTCTCTCTCTCTATCTCAAATAAATAAATAAAATCTTTTTATAAAAGTCTCTTTTTCCATATATTTTAGTTTTAGTTCTCAAATTTATGTTTCTTTTCTATATACCACATTTAATTTCTAAAATTTAAGTGCATGTGTTTTTTCTTAAACATATTAATCACAATGCTGTTAGTTGTCTATATATGATAACACTCTATGTCACTCTTTCTCTCAGATACACACACACCATTTATCTATCAGACAACTTTTTTTAATATTAGGAGCCAAGGGACTACCACTGTTGAGAGTATAAACCACTAAAATCACTTTGAAGAGGTGTCCATAGTATCTATGAGAACTAAACATAGCATATGCAACATAACTCAGCAATTCCACTCCTAGATATATACCCAAATGAAAATTATTACCTATGTGCGCCAAAAGATACATATAAAAATGGTTATAAGAGCCTCTGTAATAATTCAAAACTTGAAATAACTCAAATGTCTACCCACAGTAAGATTTAGACAAACTATGATAAATCTTACAAGAGAATACTATGCAGTTATGAAAATGAACTACTGCTTCACGTCATGTTGGATGAATCTCATCCAAACATAATGCTGAAAGGAAAAAGCCAGACAAGAATATACACCACATGATTGTGTGTGTGAGTGTATAAGTGCATTTCAAAAGAAGCACAATTAACCCATGGTGTTAAAAGTCATGATTGTGGCTCCTTTTGAGAAAGAGCAGATGACTGTAAATGGAAAGGGACTGGTAGGGTTCTACTTCTTGATCTGGACATTTGTTACATGAATGGGTGTGTTCACCTTGTGAATATCCAACAAGCTATACAATTAATATTTGTATACTTTTCTGAGTGCATAATTCCAAAACCCTATTAAAAATAAGAATGAAACATCAACTCAGTAGACTATTCTTAAATTATTAAAAGTTATGTTTATTTCAAACTATGGAAAATATTTATGATATACTAGTACATATATTACAACTACAATTATTGTATAAATAAGTATTGTATGGAAAGTTTTAGGAGAAAATAAACTGAAATGATGAACAGTTATGTTAAAGTGAATACTCAGTAGGAAATTTTTAAGGGCACCTGGGTGGCTCAGTTGATTAAGTGTCTGCTTTTGGCTCAGGTCTTGATCTCTGGGTTCTGGGATTGAGACCCATGTCAGGCTCCCTGCTAAGCAGGGAGCCTGCTTCTCCTTCTGCCTCTCCTCGGTGCTCATGCTCTCTCTCAAATAAATAAATAAAGTCTTTAAAATAAGAAGACTAAATAGGAAATTTTTAAAAGCATTTGCCTTAATGTCAATTTCATTTTTACAAAGTAGGGTACTTTCATAGAAAAAAACAGTAAAATTTTATAAATATTGTCTTTTCATTTTCTTAACACTAGTAAAAATCTTAATCTTTTTTTTTTTTTATTATCTTTGGAATACAAAAAGCTAAGAGCAGGTAGATATCAGTATTACCTGTTGGTGTTAAAGACTTCCAAGCCCTACTACTCCCTTTTGATTATTAACCAACAATGTAAATTAATCACTAATCTCAGTAAAATGTTTGTGTTACGGGTCATTTGATAATCTACTGAAAATTATGGAACTGCTCCCCCCAAAAAAAAATGCATCCGCTTACCTACCATCAAATTTGTTAACAATTCCCATGAATTTATGAACCCTTTGGAAGCCAAGGACACAGTCCCATAGTCATGAGGCAAAGCTCCCTGTCAATGAAGAACTGAATTCTCTGAGCATGAGAGTTTCCATTTGTCTAGAATCTAGTGTAAGAACAACCCCTCGACTCCAACACCTCACTACGCACATGAAAAATTCCAAACTTGGACCTGCATGAGGCTTGTGCATGGTCTCAGAGGTCCTCAGTAGAAACACTGGAATAATTGCAAAATTATAAGAAAAATAAATAATTTTTAAATAAATATATTGAGCCTTCTGAGAGTCACCATTGATTTTAGTGCCAAATCCCCCAGAAGTACTTTTTCATTCCCCTCTGCCCTGCACTCATCTGCACCATGAGGCTCTCATGCCTCTGTCTTCAGTAAGCAGCCAAGATTACCAGCTGTGTGACTTTAGGCAAGTTGCTTAACCCTCCTGTACCTTAATTTCCTCTTCCTGGATCCTGGGATGGTTGCTTCGAACAATGTCTGCAACATTGCAAACTGCCCCATATATATCATCATTGATTTTACCATTAGTACAATTGATTTGCAGAATCACTCTGCTAGGTATAATTAGCCTGGGAAATAATACATATGAGTATGCTGGGTCATCATTAAAGCAACTTCCCTGGAGAAGGCATCATTATTAACATAGTTGGCTCGATAATTATGAGATAGTCATAGGTCATAAAATTAGCATGGATGGAATATTTACCCTTTATGAAACCCTGACAGTTGTTCTGTTTGGGGAATTGAAGAGAGCTGTCCCAGGACAATCCCGGGAGGAGAAAGCTGCCTCAGAGGAAAGATGACCCTTAGATAAACAACCATAAACAGATTTCTGTAACATCATTAGGGCAACAAATCACCCTTCAAAAACGGCAGCTGACAGCTCTGTCATCCAGTACTGATGGGAAAGTAAACCCTGCTGGGGTGAAATAATTGAGGGAAATATGGTCGGATTAGATGTCATCTGATGAGTTTACATTCTATAATAATTTAAACAGTCATTGGATCTCCGACCCTGCCTTATCCAACGCTGCAGTACTTAATATTTGTGGCTGCTCCTGGTGGCTCTCCCTCAGTCCTAACTCCTAGCCCAAGGTTTGCTTAAATAAACTGGATTTCCTGTGTGTGATTTGAAATAAATTAGCCAGGGGATGGTTACCTTCCCACCAGGTTTCCACTGGGTTCCTGTTCATACTGCTTTGTTCCCTCGGGAAAAAAAAGAGAGAGAGAGAGAGAAAGGCGCCTGGGTGGCTCAGTTGTGAAGTGTCTGCCTTCAGTGGGCTCCTTGCTCTGCAGGGAGTCTGCTTCTCCCCTTCACACTCCATCTGCTTATGTTCCCTCTCTGGCTGTCTCTCTCTCTCTCTCTGTGTCAAATAAATAAATAAAATATTTTTTAAAAGATTTAGTTATTGAGTGAGAGAGAGAGAGAATGAGAGAGGGACAGAGAATCTCAAGCAGACATGGGGCTCGATCTCAGGACCCTGAGAGCATGACCTGAGTGGAAACCGAGAGTCCCACGCTTAAACCATTGTGCCACCCATGCACCCCTATACTGCTTTATTCCAAGCACTTAGAAGCACTTTTTTTTTTTAAAGATTTTATCTATTTATTTGACAGACAGAGATCACAAGTAGGCAGAGAGGCAGGCAGAGAGAGAGAGAGGAGGAGGAAGCAGGCTTCCTGCTGAGCAGAGAGCCTGATATGGGACTCGATCCCAGGACCCTGAGATCATGACCTGAGCCGAAGGCAGCGGCTTAACCCACTGAGCCACCCAGGTGCCCCTAGAAGCACTTTTTAACAGCAACTAAGCTGCGCCAAGAGAGAAGACCTAGTGGTTCATCTCCAGGCCCCATCAACCAGGAGGAATCGATTAAATTACCAGATTGCACCATGTGCCTTGTGTGCAGCTTGAAAAAGCTGGGAAACAATTCTAGGGTTTGAGTCAGAGCAAAAGAGGCAGAGCCCTGAGAAGGGCCAAGCAAAACTCTGCCCATGGTTTGTTGTGGTCTATTCGGCGTCCACGTCCCTGAGCTGAGGCAGCAGCAACTCTCCTCTCTCTGGCAGCCTGGATTCCTCCCCGAAACTCCACTTCCATATTTTCGTATTTATGAGTTTGCATGGCTGCGCTCCGCCATTCATTTCTGCCCTTTCCCCATCTGTTTATATGAGACAGCCACATGAGAAGGCAAAAGAAGACACCCTAGAAATTAATTCCATAAAGGAAGGATTTACTGTCTCTGCACATAGGGGAGCACAAAAGGAGGGAGGTCATTCTGTAATTCACTCTCAAAAATGTGACCGCTGCAGAGTGTCTCAGGTCATGGGTAGGGGCAGTGAGTTTTATGTTTCCGGACCCCAAGATTGTCTTCCTTCTTGATCTGGGCAGCAAAGGACCTTCTTCTGAAAGACCAACTGAGTTCATCCAGCGTTCAGTGTGAATATCGAGCTGGGTGATTCACTCGGTGTTTTCGCTGTCACTGAAGAGAAGACAGTGTCAAAGTTGGAAGGGGGCTGAGAGATTATTAAATCTGTTATAAAATTGTTATTTTACAGATGGGGAATCAAAGGCCAGAGGGATCATTATTGGCCTAAGGTCGTATATCAAGTATGTGGCAGAGCCAATGACCGGAAGCCTTGAAAACTCTTCATTCCCCAGGCCAGAGAGTTTTTCCCAGGACAAGCCTCCTGAGTTCCATGCATCCCAGTCTTGCCTTGAGTCCGCGGCGGAGCTCAGACTCAGGGAAGTGCTGTCAGTGACAAAGAGGGTACTGCTCCTACAGATGTCATTCCGCACGAACTTACTAGGTGACAGGAATATTCCCTGTGATCCAGGGAAAAAAATCCACTTCAAAGAACACGTTCCAAAGCATACAGATGTGCAGAAAATTGTATGTAAAAGTAGCTTTGCAATTAATAATACAGAATTCTTAAAAAATATATACAGAATTCTTATTATGAAAAAGACCTCAAAATTATATGTCTGATAGCAATCTTTAAATTAAAAGGAGCTTTAAAGGACATGTACCAATTGTGGTTAATTGGGTGGTAAAGAGGGTTTTCCTCTTGGTGTCTTTCTTTTCTTCATTTTTCCAGAGTAGATGCATTTATTTTTTATATGCAAATATACCACTGTTGAGGCCTTAGAAAATAACAATTTAATTTCTGAAAATTACGTCTGCCAGAGAGATATGCCGCCTCCTTCATTCGTTTATCTTCATCCTTCAGGGCTGAGGCTCAGCACTTTAAGCTTTAAACAAATCAAAGAAAGGATCTGGAAAGAAGAATCACTATCAGCTCAGAAAAGAAAAGTTCCTTACACTTTCTGCACTTATTGAGATGAAACAAGATGACCTCTCTCGTTTGACATCAGATACTAAATCTAAAGTAATAATCTTAACAAATGGGCCCGTTCTGATTTTTCTTTCTTTTCCATAACATAGCTCCCATGGGACAGAATGTAAAATAAATGGCCTCAGTGTGCACTAATGTTGCAAAAACATCACATCTGATTTTTTATCTGAAATAATAAATAATAATTTAATTTCTTGATCTGAAATTAAAGGTTGCAAGTCGTAAGCACTCAGTTTTCCAAGAAAAAGAAAAATAAATCAAATACTATATTCTTCATATTCCTAAAACATAAGATCTTTGTAGAAATTAAAACAATACTTAAATCAAACACAGATACAATACAGACTAATGAGTTGTGCTAGAAATCCTTAAAAAGTTTGCCCCACACTGGACTCTGCGCAGAGCAGGGAGTCTCCTAGAGGATTCTCTCTCCATCTCCCTCTCCCCCTTCCCCCATTCACTCTCTCTCTCTTTCTCTCTCTCTCCTCCTCTCAAATAAATAAATAAATTTAAAAACAGAAATCCTTAAAAAGCTGAAACACTTAAACAAAAATAAAAGTGAATAAAAGTAAAAAAATTGTGAACAAAAATAATTTATGACCCTATCCCATTCATCCTAGTGCACAGTACTAGAATTACAGGAATCAGTACAGTTAAAGTGAACACCACGGACGTCTCTTAGCTAAGTAAGATGATGATCATCAAATGACATTTAACACTTGTTTTGATCTTTGGGGGTTTTGTCTTTGTAATAAGTATGTCATAGATATCTGTACTACCTTGCTCATGTTGAGCACTTGTCTTTCTCCATTTGAAAGTCTTTCTCTAGAATCACACTGTCCCACGCAGAGATGGTTAACTTGATGACTGTGTAAACCCTGGAGAAAAGACAGCAACTCAGAGTTGGGTATATTTGAATTGTCGTTTGCTTTCTTTCGTAGGAAAGAAGAAACTGCATTTTTTTTTAATATTTTATTTATTTATTTGAGTAGGCAGAGAGGCAGGCAGAGAGGGAGGAGGAAGTAGGCTCCCTGCTGAGCAGAAAGCCCATTGCAGGGCTTGATCCCAGGACCCTGGGATCATGACCTGAGCCGAAAGCAGAGGCTTTAACCCACTGAGCCACCCAGGCACCCCAGGAAACTGCATTTTTAAGGTCACTCTCAAGAAGAGAATGATTAGGGGGCACAATTGTATACAATATTTTTGTGTTATTCTAGGAGTTTTTTTCCAAGTTGCATACACTAATATGTTTGAATTTTAATGTTTCAATTGGGGGAAATATTACTTAAAATAAACCAAAAGTTTCAGCAAATATTTCTTCATTTTGCTCCTGAGCAACCCCTCTACCCAATGATCCTCTGAAACGAGTTGTCTAGGGGCACCTGGGTGGCTCAGTTGGTTAAGCAACTGCCTTCGACTCAGTTCATGTTCCTGGAGTTCCAGGATCGAGTCCCACATCAGGCTCCCTGCTCAGTGGGGAACCTGTTTCTCCCTCAGACCTCTCCCGTCTCATGTTCTCTCTCTCTCTGTCTCAAATAAATAAAATAAAATAAATCTTAAAAAAAAAAAAAGAAAGAAAGAAAGAAAAAGAAAGAAAGAAAGAAAAGAAAAGAAAAAAACCAGCCATCTAGTCCATGAAGTGCTTGGACCCCCACCACCACCCCACCACCACCACCAAACTACCAATCCATCATGATACCCAGCCCCAGGGGGCTGCCTCCTTCTTCCTGTACCTCCTCCAACATACGTGCTCTTGGGTCTACTGAGCTCCTGTGATGAGATATAGTCTTACTCAAAAAGCCAGTGTTTTAGCCCTGAATTCCAGCACCCCAATATTTCAGCATCTATTGTCAGACAGAACCATAGTGCCCACTTGCCCCGACAACTGCATTGACCATTGACTCCAATCATTCCTATGCCTGGTGTCCTAGATATGTACTCAAGTTTGACCTTCTCTTGTCCTAGCTGGAATCCCAGTTCAAGGCCCCCTTCCTAATTCCAGCATCCTCTGGCGGCTCTTCAAGTCCAGTGGTTGAGAAGCTAACATACTTTGAGTCTGTATCCACTGGAGCCATGACACATGGAATTAACTGAGGTTGAGGTTCTTTAGGGAGAGGAGGTCTTCATCATCTGACACTCAAAGCATGGCAGAAAGCTAGCAGTAGTTTAAGGGTTTGTGTTTATACTTGGCAAATACTTGGCAGAGCTTTAAATGAAGAAATTCTATTTCACTGTAGATACAAACCAACCATAGGAGTCCTCTAGGACTTGGCACATCATGGCTCCCAGAGATGGCACCATATTAGATTAGACCTTAGTCATTTGACAGGAAGAAGATGAGGACAACTCATCACCCAACAGGGATGCTTCCTCGAGCCCCTTATCATCACAGTAATTTCAGGAATTTATAAGAGATTCAAACATAATTTTAGGTCCTCATATTTCTAGTTGTTTCTGAGTAATCTTCCAAGTAAGAAAGCAAGCTCAAGAAGAAAACCAAACCAAAGCTCTGAGGCAACTTAGCTTCCCTTAAGCCCCACTCGTCTATAAAAATTACTTTTAAATAAAGTTCTCCCTCCTCCAGAGTAAAAGAGAGAACCTTTAGGCAGGGTTCATGTGATGAAGGCATGAAGTAGGGACAGTGGAAAATGCACATCCCTGACTTGCCTTGTGTGAAAGGAAACGATAGTTTGGTCCATTAAAATCATGTTAGCGTATGAATTTTTGGCAGGAAGTTAAATGATGCAAACAGATGGAGATAGCAATATCTTAATGCCCAAAGCAGTTTGTCTTTAAATATGATAATAAAAATAAAACAAGGGGGAAAAAATACTTTGTCTCTGAGCATCTGATCTCAAGAGAAACTAGCAGAGACAAGAGGGTAAAATGGCTTTTAAAACCATGTGAACTTGAATCAGGCTGAGCCAGTATGAGGGGATAGTACTGGGGCTCCAAGTCTAATGGTCAGACCAAGAGAAGGGACAGCAAGTCAGGAGGCAGCTTTGCCAGCCATGTAGCACACAGCAGGACCTCGCTCTAAGCCTTTCAGAATCATCTGCTTCCTTGATACTGAAATACTCCAGCCCAGGATAGGCCCATTCAAGGTCATTGCCGGGGGCCTGGTGATTCCGTCACCAAATTTGATTTCCTTGTGGTATATTTGTTAGCACATTCTACAGCTTCAAGAAGTCAGACAATACAGGGAGAGAAAGACACTTGGGGCCAAGAACAAGAATTGAATTTCCTATAAAAATAGCAAACTACAGGAACCTCAAATCCCTATAGTTCTTCCATGCAAGCCATACCCAAACCACATCCCAAAGACAGAGGGGAAGCAACTTGGGGATGGATTCCGTGGTCATATTCTATTCTATTAATAGATAGAATATGACATCAGGTATGATTTCTACTATTATTTCTATTTTACATAGAAATGCCCTGATAAAATTCTATAAGGATACACCAGTCTCATAACAGTGGCTGCCTCTGAATGCATAAGCTGTAGGAGGGGTGGCTGAGGAAATACGCCCAGGCTTCCAGGACTAGGTGAGATTAATTTTGAAGACTATGTCAGAATTACCGAAGCAAACAAGAGAAAGATGGCATTCCAGCAAAGAACTTAGCATTTTATGGTAATGACCAGTAGTTGAGTATAGCCAGAATTTAGGGTGCTTGGGAAGAGCTGATAAGAGATGAGATTGGAAAAGGAGGCAGACATAAGGCCTTGATGGACCTTGTATTTAATTTTAGATAATTTTAATAGAGCCTGTATTTGATTGCAAGTAACAGAAGGGTCATCCAAGAGTGATTCAAACAATAAGAACATCTATTTCATCATGTTATTAGTCAGCTTTGCTCCTGTACGGACAGCAAGGAAAGCAAGTGGGGTTGCAAAGCAGCTACCAAGTTGGACAAGAGACTTAAAGCAGCAGTTTCTGAGATGATGCCTGAAGAACCTCTAAAACAGCCGTGAGGTGAAGGAAGGAGGGACTCCCATTTAGGGTGCTGACATGCTTGGTCAACTTGATTTGGAGGCAGAGCCAAAATTCATCCCTGGATTGCCAAGAATGCTTTGCAAGGATAGACAAAACCAACCCAGGGTGGGGGGAAAAGTCAGACCAGTGTTGCAGGAGGCAGAGACTGATGGAGAAGGAGCATGAGGGAACTTTCTGGACTGACGGTGATGTTCCATACCTTGATAGAGGTTTGGGTTACTCGAAAACTGATTGAAGAGTACATCCAGAGATTTGTGCCTTTATGTGCAGAATTCACCCTCAACTTAAAAAAAAAAAAAAAAAAAACTTATCAGACACAGCTTTCTAGTTTGTGAATGTAAAGTAGAGTATTTAGGAGTGACTGATGAAATGTAGGACTTTGAAATGTATCGAAATAGAAGGTAGATTTATGGATGAATGGAGACACAGAGAGGTTGAAATGTGTAAACCAACACAGTGCAAGTTAACTGTATAACCTTGGTGGTTTTCACTATAAAATTCTTTCAAGTGATGTTTAGAAATTTGTTATATAAAATACAGGAGGAGGTGGGAAATAACCTACAAATATCTTTTCTCAGAGCCTTAATACCTACACATACTTGGTTTCACACAGTCACATCCCTGGTACAAGACAAACATGATTATTCTGTGATTCTATCGTGCCACAATTCTGGCAATCTGAATTCCCAGGAAAATCCCTTCGCTGGATGGTTGTGTAGATGCCATCTCCGAAATTCAGACCACAGTGTTTCATTCTTTAATCAACAGTGGCCTTCCAGCAGTCCTTCATCAATCACAAGAATCAAATTCTTGAAAGCCTCAGGGTATGTGAACTGAAGAATTGAAGATCTTATTAGAAACATTTGCGCTGGAAGACAGAAGTTCCAAAAGAACTTTAAAAAAAAAAAAAACTTTCCTAAATATTTTCATATTTAATGAAACACAAAAATAGAAAAGTAAATACACAATTTTGATTTTTAAGTATTTCAAAATAATCATTAGTACTACAGAATTAAATATGTATTTGCCATCCTTTTCTCCCCAGATCATAGTTTCTCCAACTCAGCACTATTAGCATTTGGGGCCAGATCATTCTTATTTGGGGAGGGGCTGTCCTATGAGCTGAACAATGTTTAGTGGCATCCTGGCCCCACCCACTAGATGCCAGTAGTTGGGATCTTTTTTAAGATTTATTTTAGAGAGAGAGAGCCTGGGTGGGGAGGGCAGTGGGAGAGGTTGAGAAGCAGACTCCTCACAGAGCAGGGGGCCCTGAGATCATGACCTGAGCATAAAATCAAGAGTTGGACTCTTAACTGACTGAGCCACCCACGTGCCCCTAGAGGCCAGTAAGTTTTCACCTCAGTTGGGACCACCAAAAATGTCTCCAGACATGCCCAAGGGTCCCCAGGGAAGAAAGTGCCAGATCCTTTTCCTGGTATTAGTTTTCAGCATTTCAATGAGATGTTTGTATATACATTTTGCTTTGTTCTGAATAATTCACATACCAAGAGGCACCTGTTCTGTGTCAAGTCCTTCGTTTGACTGTCCAACACCCTTCTGGTTTTATTGTTCCAAGTTGGTCTGCCTGCTCCAGAAGGAACATTGGGACGTTGGAGCTTGAGTCAGAAAAAGCTTTCACTAAGCTTTATCTAAATAATCTCCTCAGCTCTCTGCTTAGATGCCTTTAACTCCCCACTTCCTTCTATTCCTCTTACACACACACATATACACACACACGTGTATAGACTCCCCTGAGTGAAGACTCCCATGTCTTTTTGTGCCAAAGTCCCCTTCCTAAGCCTCTCTCTCCTGCTCTCCATCTGGCATGATGTCTCTTTTCTTTTCTTTGCCCTAACACAAATCTCCTAACTTTTTTTAATGATCCCCAATTTGAGTGACTCACAAGTCTGGACTTTTCATAATTTCAGTAAGACATGAAAAGGAAAGCTAGATATATTAGAAATTTGGGGGAAGAAATCAAGGCTAAAAGGAGGGTGACCTGATATTCTACATTCCATCCAAGGTTGATAGCTCCCAAGTTGGCATGACGAACCATGCTGCCCATGTGGGCGCCAGGACTTCCCTGGTGGGTGGTCTCCTTTGCCCCCCCCCAAGTAGTGTGGGGTCACTCTTGGTATTGGCAGGAAAATCCATAGGACTCCTGTTCTAACCTAGGAGGGGTTCCAGTCTTTTCAGTGAAGGCTGCATCTCTAGCCATGATGAACTGGTGCAGGAACTCCCTCAAATGGCAACCCTGGGACCCTCTGGATGTTGCCCTAGCCAGAAATGCCCTTTGGGTCCTCTCAGGGCTCAAGTTCCATGACAACTCCCAACCCCCTGGGTAGCATCTTCTGCCCAGACTCCAAGTGTGATGGTGTCACGGACTATGCTGGCGGGAGGACTGAATCTCCCCCAGACCCTGCTGTCCGCCTCTCCAAACCTCAGTGCCCTGCTGGGTCAGAGAATGACAAGCCTTCAGCTCCATTGCATTTTTGGGAACACTGGATAGAAATATTCAAATCAACCCAGCTCTCAAGGACAGGAAAGAATAACCTCCTGCACCCTTAGCGAAGCCCCTCTCTTAGCCATAATACCTGTAACATTGCACAGGATCGTCCTGATACCACCACCGTCCTCTTCCCCATCAGATCACAAACTCTGTGCAAGCTGGACTGAGGCTGTTCACCATTGATCTACCCCTCACTGATCACAGCACCTGGAATGGAGCAGATGCGGAGTAAGTCCTTAGTGAGTGCACAGGACAAGAAGCAGAATTTCAAGAATACCGGAATTTTGCAATCCCCGAGTTGCTGCCAGAAGAACAGACAAAAGCATGTGAGAATAAGTGTATACATTCGATAAAAGAATTCCTTCTCCAAGAAGGAAACTAGTTTCTCATCCCAGACAAACCTGACAACATGTGTCTCACTGACATTTGATTTCTGGTCCTGTGTTTGTTTAGCCGCAGGTCAATGGAAGTGGTGATGACTGACTCCTCTCCACACCTTCTTCGCGACCTCCCGGAGTAACAAAGCAGCACTAGACCCTCAGGGTAGACCCAGCATCCCAGTGGCTTCCACTCACCCTCTTAATCCTCCAAGTCACCAACACCCAACTGCAAAATTTGCAGATACAGCAGGTTCAGTCTGGAGCTGAGGAAGGATTTTGTTTCCTGGATCTTCATTCCTGTCACATTGAGCCAATAATGCCTGTCCCTGTCGGTTGACCCACTGACCATAAGTCAGTAGATGGAGGGTAGATGCCAAGGGGCATGCCCGGTGATTGAGCACATGCCGGCTGTAACTTCAGCATAGCCTGATACAAAACCTCATCTGCAACCTATATTTTCTTTGAAAATGGAAAACAGAAGTGGGAGTAAAACTGGTGAAGCATCTCTGGAAAACAACAGGGCAGCATCCATCAGAATTGTAAATGACCTTACCCTATAACTTCGTATTCTACTTCCCACTTGGAAAACACAATGTGTGAATAAGATACTAATAATAAAAATAATAGAGCATACACAAGGCTGTCAGCTGCAGTGTTGTTTATAATACTGAAAAACTGGAAATGAACAAAAAGCCCAACAACAGGGCAAAATAAACCAACAGGCCCATACGAACGTGGGTTGCACAGGGAGTGCAGCTAACCTCTTTGTTCTAGCACAAGTAGGTCTCTAAGACAAATTAAGTTCAAAAAAAAAAAAAGGAAGAAAATGTGAATAACATGGCAGGCGCTCATTTGCTTAAAGCACACACTCAAACACACACACAACCTGGATATTTTCCAAGAACACAACAACACTAGGCATGTAAATCGATTGGGAAAGGTGGGGAAAGGTTGAAGAAAAGTTGAGGACAGAGGAAAACAGAGAAGCAGAGAACTTGAGGGTACCAAGCAAGACAGAGTGCAGCTGGTTAGGTAATGTTATAGTTTTTACCAGAGAAAATTCATGTACAACTTGAAAAATTAACAATTAAATGTAAAAATGGATGGGGGAGGCTTTCTCTCTCCACCTCTACAAGGGAAGCGATTAAAGAGAGCTACTAGGAAATAGCAGCTCTTAGAATGGGTGCAATGACCTGGGGTAGGACTGTCCCTTAAGACGGGCAGGATGATATGGTTGATTTAATGCACTGTGAATGCTCCCGATGCAAAAATGTAAACCCTTCATTTTGAGAATTCTTCACTGGGAAGGGATGCTGTGTAGGAGGTAGAAAGTTGGACTAGATCGCCATTCATGTTTAATGCCTGGAATGCAGTGTCATCATCCAGTAGGTAATGACAACCAGCACGATCTGCTGAGCATCAGTGTACACCTGGCACAGCACTGCATGCTTCACACGCAGCCTCTTGGTCTGGTATGGTTATCCTTACTCTACCAGTGAGGAAACCAAGCTCATGGTAAGCAGTGAGCTGAGATATGGAGGCAGGTGTGTTTCATTTCAAAGCCCACTCTCTTAACCACTATGCCACACCGTGCGTGAGAATTCGGGGACTCTACCCACTGGAAGAGGACTAGGGTCTTTGGAGTGGCCCCTTCTAAAATGTTTCCCCAAGTTCTGAATAGCCCTATGGCTTATTAGGGACCATGGAATAGTTTCTCTGTGTCCAATAAAATGTTGCCTCTATAGAACATTTTTCTGGATATGACATTCCTCAGATTCTGTCCCAGGAGCAGTGTGATAATGAAGTTTCATTGTCATTTGAAAGAGGTTGGTGGAAAGGGGGAACGAGTCCCAGGTGGGGCAGATAGGAATGGTGTAGCAGAGGAAATGCTGGCCCCATGAGCACAAGCAGCTGGGTGTCTGGACGCATCATAAAATTTTATTGTGAAATGCGCAGATGATGGGCCCAGCTGCAAAGCATCAGGAGTGTTTATCATGATCTCCCAGTGCATTCTGGGTGTGCTCCCCTTTGACACAATTTTTGTGGGCTTAACCTAATTGAGATGAAGACATCAAAATTACTTCAAGGTGCAGTCCTGCTGGGAGGCACACCATGGGCTTCCCTCTCTGAAGCTCATCAGACCATTTGTCATGACGGTCTAGACCAGCGGTGAGAGGAATAAGTATTAGGCATTAATGTGAGAAGATGACATGACCTGGAGTTTAGTAAACCTTTGTTGGCTACATCCATATCTGACAGATGTCATCAGTCACCAAGCCCGGTCCTATCGGCCATACTTCATCATTGACCAAGATCACCAAACCTTGCTGTACAGCTATGGATGTATTTGTGTGTCAGAGAATGAGATAATATACAGCCTAAAAATAGGTTTACTCTGTCCACCTATCCCCTATACCTTACAAGCAGTTCTATTCTTGGTAATAATCCCTTTTCTGAGGTAAGGCTTTGTCTTTTCCCTTAAAGACCATGACATTCTCAATCAGGGTCTTCCCTATGAACCACAGAACCTAGAACCTATCTAGGCTATTTTCTCACTCCCCAAGATATTACATAATTAGTTCTCTTTCAATATCTGAGGAAAGAAGTTGAATCATGACATACAATGGATGCCTTTCACATACAGCTTAATTCTCTCACTGAACCTCCATTGAGAAGGGCTTAGGAAGACCTCAAGGGTTCTACGTCATGAGATTAAGTCACAGAAGCTCATAAAGAAAGAGCTTCTTACAAGAGTTGTCCTGCTCAACATCCCCTTTAAAACGTGAATTCTCAATGATACCCTGAAAAGTAGTCAATTAGCCTCTATCTGAACAGCTCAGTCATCAGAGGCAGCAAACACCCTGATGGAGAGCACTCATGGCTAGAAGCTCTTCTCTGAATGAGGCAGGAAGCGGCCAGAGTGTCAGGAGCCTTGAAAGCCAGATCAACACATGGGGACTGCCCCTGGTAGGTAGAGGCAAGCCATCAACCCCCAGCTCTCTGCAGGGCCAGAGCAACCCTAAGCTTGTTCTCCAGTTCTGCCGAAGCCCATTATGTTACTGCGGGAAGCAGCACCCCCAAAACTGCTGACAAGTTTTGAAAACTGAAGAGGGCCAGCAGGTAGATGCCATCAACAGGTAATGCCATTCCTCTCACTCAGGGAGATTTACGCACCAAGGCAGACAGCGCCTGGAGGAATGCTAGCTCTGCCCCGAACCCGCCACCATTCCCCTACCTCCTTGGATACCTTGAAAATACCCCGTCCTGATGTCTTATCTTGTTTTCTCACATCAGGCCTGGGCTGAGGTTTCAGGTGTCAAGCTGCAGCCAGAAGGGAGATTTATGGTCCTGTTATCAGCTCGAGACAGCAAAAGGCTGTGGTCACATGGTGGGAACAATCTCCGGGCAGGGAAGGCCATGAGGAGGGCTGCTGGTCAGCACCTGGAATCACCTGTGCCCACACGGTCCCCAGGGGCAGGTGGACTGGGCCGAGGGTTGGAAATAGAAATGCCTTGTGGGTCCTGGGAAAACAGCACCATCCACACGAGTGCTCTGAGTGCAATCACTTACCGGCTCGGGTGGTTCTCGCCTATGGCTAAATCCACTGTCGCATATTTCAGAGGTGCTAAATCATTCCAGCCGTGTATCAGATGGAAAGCCTATCACAGCTGCTTAGGACTGAGGTGGTCATGATAAATGGAGAGTGAGTGAGAGGGCTCCTGGGGGCTTACTCATGCCCGTGTTCAAGCACAGAAGAGGCATCCTGTGGACTTGTCCCATGTGACAGCTGGTACGCCCCCCACCCTACAAGGACAAAAATGAGATTTTACAAGACAATTTCTGCATGGGCAAGATGGGTAGGCAGTCACAAATCTCATTATTATACCAACCATGGGTTTTCTCAATCATTTACCACTGTAGGACTCCATCCCATTTTTAACAAAACCTCTTCAACTAAATATATATAGTAACATATTATATATATTATCTACATTCTCTCCATATAGCTATAGATCATATTATAAGTTGTAGATTATAAATACATATGCATTATAGATATAAATTAGATCTTTAATTCTATATAGTATCTATAATTACATCTAGAACATCTATAATATCTATATCTCTATACATAATCTATATAGCATCATAAAATAAAGTACGATGAGCTAACCACTTCCCCATCCCTAACTGTACCCTCGTGTTGCTGGACCGTGAACACACAAACCCTGCCACCATCCCCCTTGACACTCTGAGTGGGGTTCACTAGGAGAGCATGTCTCTCATTCCCTTCCCTTACCCACAGCTCTCTCCCAGCCTTCTGGTGTGGGCACAAAAGGAAAAAACAGACTTTCGTTAACATTAAGCCACAGGGAGAACCATCCAGATCTTCCTGCCTTCCGCTCAGGCTGCCAGCAGAGAATTTAGATTTGCCAAAGATATTCTTTCCCCAGCATTAGGCTAAAGTCACCACTTTTTCCCCTTGGTCTGCCACACAGATATCGTCGTCTGCTGAGTCAGTCCTGGACTGAACCTGAGCAGGTGATCCCAAAGGAAATGGCTCTAGTGTACCCGGGAGCAGCTGTCTCCTTCAGAGCCCCGCTCAAAGCCCGGCTCTCCAGAGACTCCTCCCTGGTTTAACCCGAGTAATTGAGCAGAGGCTGGACCGCACACAACACATATTTACTGCATGCCTATTACACGGAGAACGGCATGTCAGGGAGCCATTTCAGTTCTGTTCGATTCAGCCTACACTTATGCGGAAGCTTCTGTTGGCGAGAAGTGGAGTGTAATGGGTTTGAGCCATCCTGTCTGGTCCACAACCTGAGTCACCGTCTCTTTAGATATGGTTAAGTTAAAAGAGTAATACCTCCAAAATAATTAAAACCATGCCCAACACAAAATAAGCACTCCAGCCATAATAGTCCTTATTATGATTACACGGTGGCTAGACCCTGGGGATATAATGAGCAGTAAATTATTCACAAGCCCTCTAAGGAAATGCAGCCTACTGAGGCAGAGCATTTCAAACACAAGTTGCATTTCCTAACCAGTCGGCCATGATACACTGATATACCCAAAGCACTTCACGGCTATACTGCCAAATTGTGAACAGTGCCTAAAAGGAACATTTGCCATGCTGAGTATAATACAGTTATGTTCCTCAGCTAAATGACTGAGCTGAGTGGAGAGACGATATTGAGTTGTACAGGCACTAATGAATGCCAAGCTTACACCAAAGAAAAATCACACCTTACTAGAAAACTTTAGAAATTTATTTGGTAAAGTGTATAAGAAAGTGCTACCGGGCCACCAGTAGTTCTATTTGAACTGGAAGAGTATCTGAGGATACTTCTATTTGCTAATAACATAACACCCAACTAAAATAGGTAGCACATAAGCACATTCATTACATGGCATAACAAAAATTCTTAAGGAAGGTGGGTCAAAGGTTGGTCCAACAGTTCCATGACATCATTTTATCTCAGACTCCTCTATCTTTCCAGTCTTCAAACCTAAGCCCATCAACTTAGTCTTTAAGCATCTATCCACTGGGATGAAAAATGGTGACCATAGCTCCAGTCATCCCAGGTAGACATGATAATTTCAGCACAAAATTTCCATTGGGTCTCTTTTCTTAGAATCACATGTCCCTCAAGGGCCATGGCCAATATGGAAGCACATGGCCGTATCCTAGCTACGAAAGGGTCTGGGAAAGTAAGTGTCTGGTTTCCTTGGCTTCTACAGTGGAAGATGAACTGCACCAGGAAAGTGTGTAACCAAGAATGTCTGCATGGTGAATAAGTGAATTGTCCAGAAACTGTGGGTGTTTATTCAAACACTGTGAGCTTTTATTGTGCTTGTGCTATAATAGTACTTGTGCATTAACTATTATTAACTTGTTGAGTGTGGCTTTAAGATATTTAATCCCTTCAAGTGCACAGCCAAATATGTTAGTATTTCAAAATGCACCGCAACCATGGAAAGGCTGAGCACTAGGTCAGTATGTGGCAGTAAATGACAGTCATGCAAATAAAATGCTATAGAGGAAACTGGAAAAGCAACCAGGAGATAGAAAGATAGATAGACAGATAGATAGATAGATATTCATACACTCATTCATTTTTAATTAATTAATTAAAAATTAATTTTAATTAATTTTCACACATCTGCTATGGACCTGGCACCATTTTGTAGCCGAAAAGAAGACAAGGTCTCTGCCTCCATGGAATTTAAGTCTATTGGATGTGACTTCATGATCTTTAGTCCCCAAGAGTCAAATATTCTATCATCCTAGGTTTGCAGGACTACTTATCAACCCATGCCTTGGGTCCCTTAGGCATGAGTCCCTAAGGACATAGGTCCCTTCCACCAGGACCTATGTCCTTATACTCGGCAACTTGGCAATTGTGTCCATTGTTTGCAAATATTCTTGCACTTATAAAAGTGTGTCTTGTTTCCATCAGGTCTTCCAACCCCAGAAAATAAGAAAAACAGGACTTCCATTCATTTTGTGCCCCATTAGAGTCCAGGCGATTCATCTTATCTACAGGACAATTTGGCAGAGGACAAAAGTGCAGACCGATGCACTCATCCCAGCTTTGTTCATTAATAGCCACACAGCCTTGAGCCAGTAAATTTCTGAGCCTGTTTTCTCATCAGAAAATGGGCAAAATAATAAGCTGTATGCTCTATGATGCTTTCATAGTGCTCGTCTTGGTACGAAGCTTAGACAACATCAGTGCACAACGGCTGGCCTGTTGTAGACCCTCAACGTACGGGAGGCTGGTCACAGTCTCCGCTGCTCTCCGACCTTCTAATCTCACTTGCTACTTGTCAAATGACACCAACCCTCCACAGCAGGTGGCCAGGCCAGTCAATTAGTGCCTACAGATGGCATGGTGATCTGCTAATTGCTCCAAGGCTTCCAAAATCTAAATTGGTGTGGTTGCTCAGCTGCCAGGAACATCAAGCTTTCCCCTCTCCCACCCCTGCCCTCAACGCTGCTCCTGAGCATTCCAGCGAAAACTCTGATTCTCTGGAGACAGGTCAGCAGTTTGCGCTGTTAAAAATAAGTCATTTGGACCCTGACCTGACATTTATGAGGAAACAGAAGGTCCTTAGTGCCATCTCTGATTTTCTTGTGCCCATCCCCATTAAAAAAAAAAAAAAAAAAAAAAAAACCACCTTTAATCTATGGGAATTTTGAAAATTTTTTTAAGATTCTATTTATTTATTTTACACAGAGAAAGAGAGCACAAGTTGGTGGAGAGGCAGGCAGAGAGAGAGAGAGAGAGAGGAGGAAGCAGGCTCCCCACTGAGCAGAGAGCCAGATGCGGGGCTCGATCTCAGGACCCCAGGATCATGACCCGAGCGGAAAGCAGAGGCTTCAACCCACTGAGCCACCCAGGTGCCCCAATCTATGGGAATTTTGACATCTGTTGAGCTCTTTAACTGTCATTCAGACTATTCCCTGACTGAGCACGAGGACCTGAGGAGAGACCAGGAATCACAAGAAAATGTCCGACTCAATTATTTACTCGAGTGGCAGAACATGCTCACTGCCATGAATTCACCAAATTTTTTTTATAAAGATAACTGAGGATTTCTACATATATAAATATATGCTGTGTTTTTTTCCAAATAAATAATCTACCCAGTTTCCTAGCAATTGCAACAACCATCTGCTTTTCTGAGCTCTCTCATCACAGATGTCCTTCCTGAGTCTGAAACCACCACATGGGCCCGGGCTTCCTGCTAGGAAGTATGGGTAGTTTGCCATTTGCTGGGGAAGAGCCTCAGCCCCTATTTGTCAAAAACACGGCTTGTTACCACACATCAAAGCATTGGCGTGTCCCTGGCACTGGCTCTGCTGTGTGTTTAGTATAGAGGGTGGTCGACTCTCATGGAAAGTAGTGGAGAAGCCGAGCAGGTGGGGAGGGGAAACAGATGCAGAGACAACCTTCCCCTTCGGCAGCCCAAAAGGACATATGCCTGTGGAGCTGTATCTCCTTAACTAAGAAAGATGGGAGGGAGACTCTGAGGGAAGACCCAGCAAAAAACAACCCGGTTCTGCCCAATGTCATTCAAGACCAGCGCTGATAAGATGAAGGTCCTTTGGAAGTGATAATGCCACATTCGTGGCAAACCTCAGAAGCCAACGGCAGCTTCGCCGCGTGTGTTGGTCAGCTTGGGCTGCCAAGTCAAAATACCACAGACTGGGGACTTCGACAACAGAGGGAGGCTGGAAGTCCAAGACCAAGGTGTCAGACAATTTGGTTCCTGATGTGGGCTCTCTTCCCGGCCTGCAGATGTCTGCCTTCTCACTGTGTCCTCACAGGGCGGGGAGAGAGAGAGAGAGGAGGACCCTAATCCTACTGGGTCAAGACCCCACCCTTATGACCTTATTTAACCTTGGTTATCTCCAAATATAATCATTTGAGGGGGAAGGGCTTCTACATAGGAATTTTGGGAGGACACAATTCAGTCCATAGCACTGCTAAAATACTTGTTTTTTCTGAAGGCCCCTTCCTGTACCCCAGACGTAACCATCCCCAGCACATGCCGCATACTTTAAGACACAGGGACCCAGGGCCTTCAGCTCACTAGGAACTCTCAGCACAGCTCAAGTTCCGTCCTCACCTGTGGTTGGTCACAGACCCATAAAAAGTCCTCTATCAATATTCTGATATCTGAAAAGAATTGTTGCTTTATCAAAGGATCCCTCACATAACATGCTGTATGAGTTGTTAAGAGGGACAGGAGTATCAGGGCAGGAAGGGTTTGGGATTCCTGCCCATTGGAAAGTTGTTAGAAATGAAAATAAGGAGGAACTAAAATCCTAGCACAGGACAATGGCCGATGGACTTCGAGTTGAGCCAAACTTTTCTGGAACGCCTCTGTTATAAAACAAGGCAATACACTGCTTATTATTAATATTATTCTTCGCACTCTCTTGGTTAACTCCATTTTTCTCATTTAAAAAAGCTATCTGGCATATTCCATATATACCTTTATAAATCTAAAGATGAAAGTACCCCAAGGCATGGAGGAGAAAGGGCCAAGTTTCGGTCTTTCTCTCTGATTCCATATACATTCGATTTAATTCAGCCAACATTTAGTAAGCAGCTACAACAGGCCAAAGATGATCCTAGGCACCAACAAAGCTGAGGTTTAGAAGAGCTGAAGCTTCTTCTTTCCCTCTCTCCACGCCTGCTCTGTGGGTCTTGATGCTGTGTCCAGCAGAGGCGCGGAACAGGACTAGCCCATCCAATGACCCTGCACCCATCTTGGTCTGGAGCGAGAATAGGCTGGAGCTCCCACGCCCATAGAGAAGTCAGGTGAGCACCTGGTGGTGGAGATCCTCTGAAGACCCCAGAAGGTGCCTCGCCACACCTGGGTCATTCACCTCCTCTGCTTCTCCTCCTCTCCCGACTTCCTTCTCTCTGCATTCTCCCCTCTCACTTGACTGTGCCTTAAAAAAGGCTTGCGTGTGCTTCCTGGAAATTTTCAACGCACATCAGTGAACGCAATTTAAAAAAACTTCTCGGGAGGAGTCAAGATGGCGGAGAAGTAGCAAGC
Source organism: Mustela putorius furo (assembly GCF_011764305.1). Lineage (NCBI taxonomy): Eukaryota > Metazoa > Chordata > Mammalia > Carnivora > Mustelidae > Mustela > Mustela putorius. The sequence continues at coordinate 19,388,685 of NW_025421402.1, read as the reverse complement.
TGAGACTGCTTCAGCTAGCCGGAGATCAGCTAGATAGCTTATCTAAAGATTGCAAACACCTGAAAATCCATCGGCAGATCGAAGAGAAGAAGAACAGCAATTCTGGAAACAGAAAATCAGCCACTTTCTGAAAGGTAGGACCGGCGGAGAAGTGAATCCAAAGCGACGGGAAGATAGACCCCGGGGGGAGGGGCCGGCTCCCGGCAAGCGGCGGAGCAACCGCGCACAAAATCAGGACTTTTAAAAGTCTGTTCCGCTGAGGGACATCGCTCCAGAGGCTAAACCGGGGCGAAGCCCACGCGGGGTCAGCGTGGCCTCAGGTCCCGCAGGGTCACAGAAGGATCGGGGGTGTCTGAGTGTCGCAGAGCTTGCGGGTATTGGAACGGGAAAGCCGGCTACAGAGACAGAGCCGACAGTAATCTCGCAGCTCGGTGTTACCTTGAAACCGGTCGCAGGCTCGGTGAGCTCGGAGCGCGGCCGGAGGACAGGCAGACGGGAGTAACTGGGCGCTGTTCTCTGAGGGCGCACTGAGGAGTGGGGCCCTGGGCTCTCGGCTCCTCCGGGCCGGAGACCAGGAGGCCGCCATTTGTATTCCCGTCCTCTGGAACTCTACGGAAAGCGCTCAGGGAACAAAAGCTCCTGAAAGCAAACCCGAGCGGATTACTCACCCCGGCCCCGGGTAAGGGCGGTGTAATTCCGCCTGGGGCAAAGACACTTGAGAATCACTACAACAGGCCCCTCCCCCAGAAGATCAACAAGAAATCCAGCCGAGACCAAGTTCACCTACCAAGGAGTGCGGTTTCAATACCAAGGAGAGCAGCAGAATTCCAGAGGAGGAGAAAGCCAAGCACGGAACTCATGGCTTTTTTCCTGTGATTTTTTTTAGTCTTGCAGTTAATTTAATTTTTTCTTTTTCATTTTTTTTTTTTCTCGCCTTCGGGTAAAATTTTTTTTTTTTTTTAACTGTTACCTTTTTCTTTTTTAACGATTTTTTACTAGTTTATCTAATATATATATATATATTTTTTACATTTTTCTTAGGTGTTTTCTTTTTTAAAAATTCTTTTCTTTTCTTTTCTTTTTTTTTTTTTTTTTTTTTTTTTTTTTTTTTCTTTTTTCTCTCTTCCTTTTTGAACCTCTTTTTATCCCCTTTCTCCCCACTCACGATTTTGGATCTCTTCTAATTTGGTTAAAGCATATTTTCCTGGGGTTGTTGCCACCCTTTTAGTATTTTACTTGCCCCTTCATTTACTCTTATCTGGACAAAATGACAAGACGTAAAAATTCAACACAAAAAAAAAGAACAAGAGGCAGTACCGAAGGCTAGGGACCTAATCAATACAGACATCGGTAATATGTCAGATCTAGAGTTCAGAATGACAATTCTCAAGGTTCTAGCCGGGCTCGAAAAAGGCATGGAAGATATTAGAGAAACCCTCTCGAGAGATATAAAAGCCCTCTCTGGAGAAATAAAAGAACTAAAATCTAACCAAGTTGAAATCAAAAAAGCTATTAATGAGGTGCAATCAAAAATGGAGGCTCTCGCTGCTAGGATAAATGAGGCAGAAGAAAGAATTAGTGATATAGAAGACCAAATGACAGAGAATAAAGAAGCTGATCAAAAGAGGGACAAACAGCTACTGGACCACGAGGGGAGAATTCGAGAGATAAGTGACACCATAAGACGAAACAACATTAGAATAATTGGGATTCCAGAAGAAGAAGAAAGTGAGAGGGGAGCAGAAGGTATACTGGAGAGAATTATTGGGGAGAATTTCCCCAATATGGCAAAGGGAACGAGCATCAAAATTCAGGAGGTTCAGAGAATGCCCCTCAAAATCAATAAGAATAGGCCCACACCCCCCGTCACCTAATAGTAAAATTTACAAGTCTCAATGACAAAGAGAAAATCCTGAAAGCAGCCCGGGAAAAGAAGTCTGTAACATACAATGGTAAAAATATTAGATTGGCAGCTGACTTATCCACAGAGACCTGGCAGGCCAGAAAGAGCTGGCATGATATTTTCAGAGCACTAAACGAGAAAAACATGCAGCCAAGAATACTATATCCAGCTAGGCTATCATTGAAAATAGAAGGAGAGATTAAAAGCTTCCAGGACAAACAACAACTGAAAGAATTTGCAAATACCAAACCAGCTCTACAGGAAATCTTGAAAGGGGTCCTCTAAGCAAAGAGAGAGCCTACAAGTGGTAGATCAGAAAGGAACAGAGACCATATACAGTAACAGTCACCTTACAGGCAATACAATGGCACTAAATTCATATCTCTCAATAGTTACCCTGAATGTGAATGGGCTAAATGCCCCTGTCAAAAGACACAGGGTATCAGAATGGATAAAAAAACAAAACCCATCTATATGTTGCCTCCAAGAAACACATTTTAAGCCCGAAGACACCTCCAGATTTAAAGTGAGGGGGTGGAAAAGAATTTACCATGCTAATGGACATCAGAAGAAAGCAGGAGTGGCAATCCTTATATCAGATCAATTAGATTTTAAGCCAAAGACTATAATAAGAGATGAGGAAGGACACTATATCATACTCAAAAGGTCTGTCCAACAAGAATATTTAACAATTTTAAATATCTATGCCCCCAATGTGGGAGCAGCCAACTATATAAACCAATTAATAACAAAATCAAAGAAACACATCAACAATAATACAATGATAGTAGGGGACTTTAACACTCCCCTCACTGAAATGGACAGGTCATCCAAGCAAAAGATCAGCAAGGATATAAAGGCCTTAAATGACACACTGGACCAGATGGACATCACAGATATATTCAGAATATTTCATCCCAAAGCAACAGAATACACATTCTTCTCTAGTGCACATGGAACATTCTCCAGAATAGATCACATCCTCGGTCCTAAATCAGGACTCAACCGGTATCAAAAGATTGGGATCATTCCCTGCATATTTTCAGACCACAATGCTCTAAAGCTAGAACTCAACCACAAAAGGAAGTTTGGAAAGAACCCAAATACATGGAGACTAAACAGTATCCTTCTAAAGAATGAATGGGTCAACCGGGAAATTAAAGAAGAATTGAAAAAAATCATGGAAACAAATGATAATGAAAATACAACGGTTCAAAATCTGTGGGACACAACAAAGGCAGTCCTGAGAGGAAAATATATAGCGGTACAAGCCTTTCTCAAGAAACAAGAAAGGTCTCAGGTACACAACCTAACCCTACACCTAAAGGAGCTGGAGAAAGAACAAGAAAGAAACCCTAAGCCCAGCAGGAGAAGAGAAATCATAAAGATCAGAGCAGAAATCAATGAAATAGAAACCCAAAAAAACAATAGAACAAATCAACGAAACTAGGAGCTGGTTCTTTGAAAGAATTAATAAAATTGATAAACCCCTGGCCCGACTTATCAAAAAGAAAAGAGAAAGGACCCAAATAAATAAAATCATGAATGAAAGAGGAGAGATCACAACTAACACCAAAGAAATACAAACTATTATAAGAACATACTATGAGCAACTCTACGGCAATAAATTTGACAATCTGGAAGAAATGGATGCATTCCTAGAAACATATAAACTACCACAACTGAACCAGGAAGAAATAGAAAGCCTGAACAGACCCATAACCAGTAAGGAGATTGAAACAGTCATTAAAAATCTCCAAACAAACAAAAGCCCAGGGCCAGACGGCTTCCCGGGGGAATTCTACCAAACATTTAAAGAAGAACTAATTCCTATTCTCCTGAAACTGTTCCAAAAAATAGAAATGGAAGGAAAACTTCCAAACTCATTTTATGAGGCCAGCATCACCTTGATCCCAAAACCAGACAAGGATCCCACCAAAAAAGAGAGCTATAGACCGATATCCTTGATGAACACAGATGCGAAAATACTCAACAAAATACTAGCCAATAGGATTCAACAGTACATTAAAAAGATTATTCACCATGACCAAGTGGGATTTATTCCAGGGCTGCAAGGTTGGTTCAACATCCGCAAATCAGTCAATGTGATACAACACATCAATAAAAGTAAGAACAAGAACCATATGATACTCTCAATAGATGCTGAAAAAGCATTTGACAAAGTACAACATCCCTTCTTGATCAAAACTCTTCAAAGTGTAGGGATAGAGGGCACATACCTCAATATCATCAAAGCCATCTATGAAAAACCCACCGCAAATATCATTCTCAATGGAGAAAAACTGAAAGCTTTTCCGCTAAGGTCAGGAACACGGCAGGGATGTCCATTATCACCACTGCTATTCAACATCGTACTAGAGGTCCTAGCCTCAGCAATCAGACAACAAAAGGAAATTAAAGGCATCCAAATCGGCAAAGAAGAAGTCAAATTATCACTCTTCGCAGATGATATGATACTATATGTGGAAAACCCAAAAGAATGCACTCCAAAACTGCTAGAACTTATACAGGAATTCAGTAAAGTGTCAGGATATAAAATCAATGCACAGAAATCAGTTGCATTTCTCTACACCAACAGCAAGACAGAAGAAAGGGAAATTAAGGAGTCCATCCCATTTACAATTGCACCCAAAACCATAAGATACCTAGGAATAAACCTAACCAAAGAGACACAGAATCTATACTCAGAAAACTATAAAGTACTCATGAAAGAAATTGAGGAAGACACAAAGAAATGGAAAAATGTTCCATGCTCCTGGATTGGAAGAATAAATATTGTGAAAATGTCTATGCTACCTAAAGCAATCTACACATTTAATGCAATTCCTATCAAAGTACCATCCATCTTTTTCAAAGAAATGGAACAAATAATTCTAAAATTTATATGGAACCAGAAAAGACCTCGAATAGCCAAAGGGATATTGAAAAAGAAAGCCAACGTTGGTGGCATCACAATTCCGGACTTCAAGCTCTATTACAAAGCTGTCATCATCAAGACAGCATGGTACTGGCACAAAAACAGACACATAGATCAATGGAACAGAATAGAGAGCCCAGAAATAGACCCTCAAATCTATGGTCAACTAATCTTCGACAAAGCAGGAAAGAATGTCCAATGGAAAAAAGACAGCCTTTTCAATAAATGGTGCTGGGAAAATTGGACAGCCACATGCAGAAAAATGAAATTGGACCATTTCCTTACACCACACACAAAAATAGACTCAAAATGGATGAAGGACCTCAATGTACGAAAGGAATCCATCAAAATCCTTGAGGAGAACACGGGCAGCAACCTCTTCGACCTCTGCCGCAGCAACATCTTCCTAGGAACAACGCAAAAGGCAAGGGAAGCAAGGGAAAAAATGAACTACTGGGATTTCATCAAGATCAAAAGCTTTTGCACAGCAAAGGAAACAGTTAACAAAATCAAAAGACAACTGACAGAATGGGAGAAGATATTTGCAAACGACATATCAGATAAAGGACTAGTGTCCAGAATCTATAAAGAACTTAGCAAACTCAACACCCAAAGAACAAATAATCCAATCAAGAAATGGGCAGAAGACATGAACAGACATTTCTGCAAAGAAGACATCCAGATGGCCAACAGACACATGAAAAAGTGCTCCATATCACTCGGCATCAGGGAAATACAAATCAAAACCACAATGAGATATCACCTCACACCAGTCAGAATGGCTAAAATCAACAAGTCAGGAAATGACAGATGCTGGCGAGGATGCGGAGAAAGGGGAACCCTCCTACACTGTTGGTGGGAATGCAAGCTGGTGCAGCCACTCTGGAAAACAGCATGGAGGTTCCTCAAAATGTTGAAAATAGAACTGCCCTATGACCCAGCAATTGCACTACTGGGTATTTACCCTAAAGATACAAATGTAGTGATCCAAAGGGACACATGCACCCGAATGTTTATAGCAGCAATGTCCACAATAGCCAAACTATGGAAAGAACCTAGATGTCCATCAACAGATGAATGGATCAAGAAGATGTGGTATATATACACAATGGAATACTATGCAGCCATCAAAAGAAATGAAATCTTGCCATTTGCAACAACATGGATGGAACTAGAGCGTATCATGCTTAGCGAAATAAGTCAAGCAGAGAAAGACAACTATCATATGATCTCCCTGATATGAGGAAGTGGTGATGCAACATGGAGGCTTAAGTGGGTAGAAGAAGAATAAATGAAACAAGATGGGATTGGGAGGGAGACAAACCATAAGTGACTCTTAATCTCACAAAACAAACTGAGGGTTGCCGGGGGGAGGGGGTTTGGGAGAAGGGGGTGGGATTATGGACATTGGGGAGGGTATGTGATTTGGTGAGTGCTGTGAAGTGTGTAAACCTGGTGATTCACAGACCTGTACCCCTGGGGATAAAAATATATGTTTATAAAAATAAAAAATTATAAAAAAAAAAAATAAAAAAAAAAAAAAAATAAAAATAAAAAAACTTCTCTAACCCAATATTTCCCAAATGGCTTTCTTCCCCATGGCAGGTGCACAGCCCTGCGGGTGGCTTCTATGGGTTGTTGATCAGTTTCCAAAGATTCAAACCAACTCCCTAAGCTGTCTTGATTATAACTCTAAAGATGATAGTGTCTGCTTTCAATTCTCTCTCACTTCCTAGCCACGTCTCATCTCCTCACTTTTGGCATCCAGCAGGTATCACCCCTACTGCTTTCCGCACCTTACCAGTTTAGATGGAGATCTTCCTCATGACCCACAGATATAGAGGACCACCCAGCTCTCCACTTTCCAAACAAAACTTAATGTTCTAGGCTGGAATTTCCAACTGGCAACTGTAAGTAATACTTATCTTTAAGAAACTATTAAGTAGAGAAAGATCACAATTAAGTAAGTCTACCAACTAAATTCCCCTCTTAGATATTTATAAGATACATTATTGAAGACTCTGGTATTATAGAACTTATCAACCTCACTTGCCTAAATGCATTTGACCACAGTCCCCCTTTTTAATAACATCTAACGAGGAATAAAGGGTCTATAGAATAATATCCTTTGAGAAACTCTGCTGCAGACCAATTTTCTCCACTGAACTCCTCCCATCCCATCAAATCCCCCTTAATTGGTGTCTCATTCTGTCAGAATAGTTGGATAATTGAGCTAATAATGATGCATTGTGCTAATAAGAGCAGCACACTATTTGTTCTAGTTTCTACTCCCCAGAATATTTGGGGGAATAAAAAGCAGCAGCACCCTCATTCTACAGATGAAGAAACTGAGCCAGCCCTAAGGAAGGAAAGGAACTTTCTCAAGTCTTGCCCAACCAGGAGATGTCAACCTGAGAGTTCATTCCAGGTGTTCTAACAACTCTTTTTAAACTAGCCACTCTTGTCAGTTAGGGGTTAATATGCTCACTTTACAGAGCTGTTTACATTTTAAAGTCAAAGAGAAAAAAAAATATATCTTAATCCCAGAAGAATGAAGTGAATCCCTATGGACAGGAATCATGGAAGACTTTAAGGAAGACAGGGAGGCTGGTCTTTCTTTCTGGGCTTCCTTTCCGACCACGGGGCCCCTTCCCCATGGGCTCGAGGAAATTTTCTCCCACTTGAGCAAGGGAACCTCCCAACTCCCCCCAAACCCAGGTTGTAAGGGGATGCAAAGAGCCACGGATTTGTGTGGGGGCACAGCTACAGAATGGGAATATATAAGAATAACTCAGAATCCTCCAGTCCGTGCAACCGACAGACTCTGCCATCTGTTAATAGCTTGGGTCATAGTTTATTTCCAAGAGGGCCAAACTGAAACCTACTTCCCATCACACATGAAATTTTTCTAACCAAAAGGATATATCCATTAATGCTAGCTCTTCAGTGCCGAACATGGTGCCTTTCAAAAACAAGTGGTTCACTATTTTCTGAAGCTGGTAACCCTAAGAAATCAGTGCCCCAAATGGTTGGTAAAATCCCCGCAAGCCCTCAAGTCAGAGGTGAGGACTTGGGGTGAGGATTTGGGGTGAGCTTGAGTTGGATTTTCCGGACGGCATCCCTTCTAATGTACTCCACATCCAAAGGCATTGTCTGTGGGGCGCCTGGGTGGCTGGACCGCTTACACACCGGGCTCTTGATTTCCGCCCAGGTCATGATCTCAGGGTTGTGAGAACGAGCCCCACGTCGGGAGGAGCCTGCTTCAGATTCTCTCTCTTCCCCTCCCTCTGCCCCCTGATCCCTCTCTCTAAAATAAATAATAATAATAAATTTTTTAAATGTATCATCTGTAAGGATAATGCCGTCTGCAGCGAAGCAGCCACCGGCTTACCTCCGCCGCCCGACGGCCGTCTCATCAGGCTCCAGTCCAGTTCTGTTTGTGCTTCTCCATCACCTTCTGACAAGGCAAACACTCCTGATGCGATGTTTACATTGCAGCTTTCACTGGAGCTTATTAAACTCATCGTTACTTCATATAAGCTGCAGATATGTGGCCGTTAGTGTTGACAGTAAGTAACAGACACCCTGTCACGAGGTAACATGTTTATACAGTCCACTGGATGGTGGATTTTGTCCCTGTAAAACTATCATAGATAACGAAGCTACTATCAGATAAGTGACTATAATAAATGACCACAATTAGGTCTCTGGTTGATGAGAACACTTGGTGGTCTCTCCAGGTTGACTTGGACAAATCCCAGGCCAAAAAAAAAGGGGGAGGAAGAGGGGGGGAAGAGGATCAAAACTCAAATGCAAATGAGATGGATTTGATAGAAGACCATTTGATCTTTAAAGGAGCGAGAATTAGAAGAAATCAAGTTTTCATCTTCCCTCCTCCTGACCTTCTTCCTTGGTCCACCCCAAAAATAAATAAAGAAACAAACAAAGAAAATTCTGGAGCCAGGTTCTTAGGAATGAAACTCTAAACCCCTGGTCTGCCTCCTCCCCACATCTGCCTAGGAGGTCTACAATAGCAGGAAACACCACGGGGCGTCTAAGCCAGGGGTGACTTCTCCAGAAGAAAGGACCCACCTGGGACAGTTACCGCACCCAGAAGAAAAACCCGGAGAAGAGAATAAATGCCCGAAGGGCTCTCGGGCTGAACGTCCCTGTAGCTGGACGGCCCGGGCTCCATCCATCCTTGCAGCCGTGCACAAGGCGCGATTGTAATCACTTCTTGAAAGGGTTTTTGTTACACCGGGCAGGCTCTCATTACAGGCCTGTGAAATCACAGCACAGAACTGAAGTGCTGTGATGTAAAGGTCTTTAAAAGACATTTATTTTCTGTACGGAATAGTCATTTGCAGGACGACTCGCAGATTTACAGTGAGCTTTATGTATAAATGGGTAGAACTTAAGAATGCGCTGGCAGCAGGTGTGTAGGGCCCTCTCGGAGGCCCTCTAAGATGACACCGGCCAAGTAGAAACCGACTGACAGGCAAACATACACTACGTGGCCCACGCAGTTCGATTTCTTCCATGGAGATGACTCTGTTGATGTCCTATCATCCCAGCTCGCCCCAGATATCTCCCTATTGCCTTGGCCATTCTCCCCACCTTGACACCCCCATTCTCCTTCCTCAGCCTCCTTGAATCTCAACTACATTCTAAAATTTGCCTAGAGGGGAAATGCTTATTCTGCAGCAGTGTGTTGACTCTGAGGGCGGCGGGGCAGGGAGGGGGGGTCCATTTTCCTTTGATTTAATATTCCTAATAATAGTTTCAGGGGAAATTACCCTGTATGGTAGAGTGATCCCTCCAGGAATAAATGCACTGGGAGGTGGGGAGGAGGGTGTGGGGAGAGGGTGATTGATGGGGCTTTTTGTATATCCTTGTTGCCAGAAGACCTCATAAACTCAGGAAAGCTGCCCAGGCATCAGTCTGTTTACCTTTTCACGACTTTAAAGGTGATTTATTTGACCTTTAAAAACTGGGATCATACTTCTTGCTGAAAACAGTGCACATTTCAGCATAAACGGTGTCTGTCCAGAAGGCAAGGTCTCCAGTCTGAAGTCCTTTATCACTTTTTTTCTTGTTCTAATCTGAATGGGAAGCGTCTGTTGGATTCTTGGTACAAACATATTTGAAGGACATGGTCTAAATATACGGAGATAAGTATTTATGGACCATAGTACCTATAGTTTCCATAATGATTTCTAAAACTAGTTGTAAATGTCGTGAGTATGTGGGAATGAAGAGGTAACCTGCATAAGGAAAAGCCTTGGGATGCCAGATCGGTCCTGAGTTCACTGACTGCGTTCCCCTAATTGTATAATTTAGCATCTGACAAGTGAGAATTCTGGAGCCAAACCACTACCATTGGATTCCCTGCTCTTCTGCTTACTATAGAATCCGGGACAAGATCCTTAACTTCTCTGCACCTTGATGTCATGATCTGTGAAATGGAATACTAATTGTGTCTACACCTCATAAGTTTGCTGTGAAGACTGAATGCATGGAAGCGTGTAGATGGCTTACAATAATGCTTGGCATAAAGAAAACAATAAATGTCAGTTATTATTATCTGGAAAGGGGGTAAAATGATTATGCCTACAACAAATACACCATTTAGGAGCTAATAATGAAATAGACAACGCATATGAAGCACCTAGTAAATGTAATATGCTCTACAAATCCCACACACCCCCTGAACTGAAGACAACTTGTGAAGATCCCATTGAGATTAGTAGTAAATGCTGTGACTAGGTGGGTTTTCAAAACCGTGAAGCCATGTGGTGGGTTATCTGTATCTTCATTTTACATGCAAAGAAACAGGTGTAAAAAAAAAAAATTAAATGACTCACTCAAGGTCACAACTCTTCAGAATACATGTGCACTCTGATTAACGTTATTTATTCATTGACCAGCTAAGGATGAAACAATAGCTATGATCCTTTGGGTTTGTGAGGCCTGCTTTCCGGCAGAGACCAGTTTCCCCTTCAGAGGGACCCAACCAGCAGAGAAACAGTTCCCAGAACATAGTGAACGTCATTAGCAAGGTCAGTGTTCCCCTGAGATCCGGCAATCAAGAGAGGAAACAGGGAAAAGCATCCAACGGCACAGACTGGATCAAGAGAATTGCTTTACCAACTGTACTCTTGGTTTTACTTCTAAGGAACCTTAGAAAAGACATTTGGTATCAGTAAGAGTTCTATTTTAAAACGTTTTATGTCTTTTTAGAACTCAATCCATCAATAGAAGAATGAACAACAGCAATGTGAATCCATTCTGTTAAAATAAAATTGGGTTTATTTCCACTGATGACTTTACAAGCTTTTGCAATGACTGGCCAGCAGGAGAGCGTGGGGTGCTTAAGTTTTGGGGCGACATTGACATTGATACCACCACACATTTTGCAAGTCCAGTTCAAGTGTGTGGGACAGTGAGTTTTTTTTTGGGGGGGGGGGTGGGGAGAGAAGCTCCCAAGAGCCCCATAGGTGTTAAGGGAGGACTCAGGATACAGCCAACTGATATGCCCTAGAAAGCCGCCTTCAATGGGCAGAGGGCACAAGCCTTCTGAAGAATCAGAAGACGAGTCCTTGGGACAGCTGAAACAGGCATTGGGGGTGACCCTGGTAGCAATGAATGCCTACCCCCTAGAAACCACTAGAAGGCCATCTGTTCTGGGAAAAGACCCACGCGCCAACACTTGCAGGTCCTCAACAGCAGAAACCACCCCACGGTCATTGGCATTGGTCATTGGCATACGGCACTTCCCATACTCAATATCCCAACCTCCTGTGCACCTCTCAGAAACATGAACATTGACAGAGGTTGCGACACGGTGCCCATCCTTGACCCTGTACATGCTCAGCTCAAAGCCCCATGAAGCAAAGACTCTGTAGTTACCCACCATCTTCTCTGATGACAGCCCATAATTTATGAGCCACTGCATTTCTCTTCAGGACGTGATGATTGCATGTGTTCTAAGGGGACAGCTGAAGACCCATTAATCTTCACCCTGGCAGGGAAGAAACTGATGGTAATTTAATTTAACTGGATGGGTGAGGTAGATATAAAAGACCACAAGGTAAGAAATGACAAGATTATTAACTGCACCCAGAGCCGCCCGTTCAGCAACCTGCCTCAATAAATGGAAGTGGGTTGGTTAAACGTGGACCAAGTTTCAAGCAAGGTTTGCAGAGGGGAGGTTCTGGCAGATGTGGGTAATGGCAAGGCTCCACATTTCCAGGGAGAAAGCAAAGGACTTTTGTGGTTAGAAGAGGAACTTGGGCTTCAACCAGATTAGCAAGCAGGCTAAAGTTTAAAAGGTCAGGGCAAATTCAGAAATATTTCTCTCCCACACCCGCAAAAAGGAAACGGTTGAACTTAATCACCAAGGTCCCCCTTCAAATCCTCCCCTGACCAACCTCTCATTCCAGCTAACTCAATTTTTCCTCCTGTCCCAGTTGTTTTCAGAGGCTGAGTGACAGTTCTTCTCTGGAAGCCTTCTACTCACCAGCACACTCCCAGGAGAGAAAGCATCAAAGAAAGGGTTGTGAATTCCTTGTTGTGGCATCCACCATGGATTCCCTCTGTGGGATGCTTCCTAGGTATCTGCCTCCCTACATCAACAAGAAATCCTAGCATTGAAAAGCACTGTCCCCAAGGGCAGACCAAGTAAGGGAGGAAAGTCTTCACTTTCTCCGTTTCTCGTCTGGCTCAGGATTTGTGCACAGAAATGTAATCATGAGCTTCCAGGTGCCTCCCAGTGTGCCAGCTTTGTGCGGGATCCCAGTCATGTTGAGGCTCCACCCCTCACCCTATCTCCAGGCCCAAACTGACCTTGCCCAGCTCCAGATCAGCAGAATCAAACAGGTCATCCCAAACAGGGACAACGCTTGCATTGCGAAGCTAATAGGTACTTGATGACTTATGGTTTGCAAAGCACTCGTCTGAGATGATTGTCACGCAGCCCTGGATGTGGGCAGGGCACTTCACAGAAGATTAAACTGAGATGCAGAGAGGGTTAGATATACCAAAGTCATAAAAAGCAGGACACATGTTGGAAGACTTCTGCTAGCACTCATTTTACTTTAGTGTATGTTATATGCATATATAAGCATAAATTGTAATATGTATTTGCATATGTATGTGTTTGTATAAATGAATATCCTTCTTGCCAGACACTGCAACTCACCTCCTCAAAAGTTATTGTTCCTCTCTCCTTATTCATAGAACCAGAATTTTGTTTAATACTGGCCAGAGATGCCCCGGTCCCCAGAAATGGACCCAGGTTCTGGTCCAACCATTAGTTATAGGAATAGACCCAGCCTCTGGCTTCTGACCCACTAGATGAAAGAAGAAGTCTGTTAGAGGTTTCTGGAAAGGTTTTCCTTCCTGGTAAGAGGGAACAGGCACCATGAGGGGAAGCTCTCTTGCCCCACACTGCCCATGTACCCCGCTATTGAACATGGACGGGGGAAGGCAAAATGCTTAGAGCAGCTGCAGCTTTTTTGTGACGGTGAGGAAGAAGACCAAGAACATCAAAGAGATGATAACCCAGAGCTTTGACATCACTAAGTTACTAAACTAGCCTTGGTAAGGTGCAGAGCAACCCACTTCTAGTTCAAGCCATTTTTAATTGAGTATTTTATTTACTGGAGCTAAAAACATTCCCGGCTAATATGGTCCTGGACCAGAAGATGAGCAAATCAAGGACAGAGAGTCCATATTTCTGTTTGAGCCCCCTTTGGAATCTGGTCCAGAAATAGTCACTTCACAAATGTTAAGTGGCTGGAAGAAAGAAAGGAGTGCTCTCTTAACAGACACATCTTGGTGCGATGAACTTAACAAAACCAGGGAAATAAAATTTTAATCTTCACTTGCTGGCAACCCCTTGGTCCTACATTCCTATTGCTGTTCCTACTGCCAACCTCTGCCTCCTTTCCCAGAGCTCTTCTCACCATCTCCCTACATCTTGACAACTAAGAAGTCTTTTTTCCTAGACTGAACACGTCAGTAACGCATGTCTGCAAGGAAGGTATTTTTCTTATTTAAAAATAGAATCCCTTAAAGGTGACATTTCAAGTCAGGGAGGAAAATAAGTGATGAAAAAAATCTTATAATTATTTGAAAAATAGAAAATAAAAGATTCCTTGTTCTACACGCCGAAATAAATTTCAGGTGAGTCCACTATATTGCAAGGTAAATAATTACTGAATCCATAAAAATATCCAAAGAACATATAGATAAACATTTATATAATGTCACCTTTGGAAGAAATTTGTAAGGCAGAAACCACAAAAGAAAAACAATTAAATGCTTGATTATAGAAAAATCCACATTTTCTAGGGGTGTCTGGGTGGCTCAGTCAGTGAAGTGTCTGACTGTTGATTCATGTCATGATCTCAAGGTTTTGAGTTCGAGCTCCTGGCTTGGGCTCCATTCTGGGCGTGGAACCTGCTCAGTATTCTCTCTCTCCTTCTCCCTCTGCCCTTCTCCTCTCCTCTCTCCCTCCCCCCCTAAAAAAAAAAAATAAATTTTATTTTTAAATATAGGGTTCCTGGGTGCCTGGGTGGCTCCATGGGTTAAAGCCTCTGCCTTCCGCTCAGGTCATGATCTTAGGGTCCTGGGATCGAGCCCCACATCGGGCTCTCTGTTCAGCCGGGAGCCTGCTTCCCTTCCTCTCTCTCTGCCTGCCTCTCTGACTACTTGTGATCTCTCTCTCTGTTACATAAAGAAATTAAAAAATCTTTAAGAAAATAAATAAATAAATAAAATATGGGGCTCCTGCGTGACTCAGTTGGTTAAGCATCTGACTCTTGGTTCCACCTCAAGTCATGATGGGTCGTGAGATAAATTCTCAGAGGAGTGCTCTCTTAACAGACACATCTTGGTGCGATGTCTGGAACTTAGTCTGGAAACTGCTTAAGATTCTCTCCCCTTCCCCCCTCCTCCTCACCGCTGTTCCTCCCCCTCTGCTCTTTCCCCCACTCTCTAAAATAAATAAATAAATTAAATGTTTCTAAAAATAAATAAAAATTAAAGTCAAAACATAAAATTTTTAAAAAACACATTTTCTGAAACCACGAAAACTGCCATAAACAAAAGTGAGAAATACTGCTGGAAACAGTATTTGCAAACAAAGAGTTAATCCTTAAGCATACAAGAGTCTTACAAGTAATCATGGAAAGAAAAGAACACCCCAGTTTAAAAAAAAAAAAAAAAGTGCAAAGGCCATTAATTCAAAATTGCCCAGAGAAGAAATACCAACAATCAATATACATGTGAAAATATAGAACCTCACTGGTACCAAAAGATATTCAGATTAAAAATGAGACTCCCTTTGCCATTTTCTGCCTATTTCTAGGCAAAGATGTTTCTCATTATCATATCAAGTGTTGGAAGAAATTAGAAAAGTGTGCTGCTTCTAAGTGCCTTTGGCACCAGAAAACAGAAAACAAAAATTGATAGGAAAAAAAAAAGGAAGGAAGGAAGGAAGGAAAAAGTAAACCTTTGAGCCATAATACTATTTTACAAATTCATCCTAAGGAAATATTTATCCCAAGAAAATACAAAGATTGACCCATAAATATGCTTACTGCAGCATTATGTATAAGAATTAAAAAGGGGAAAAAAATTAAAAAGGGAATGAACATAACTGTGTATGACATGATAACATGTCTGTAGAAAGCAAATACTGTCAGCAGGAAGCGCCCCCCAAACAGTATTAAGTGAAACAAGATAAGAAAGCGAGTCATGAAACAGAACAAGCATCTTGTTATAAAATAGAAGTTGGTAGCAAGATAACCTCATCATAGAATTTTTTTTGTCTCTTCTGAAGTTTCCAAATTTTTCTGTGAATCACGTGTATTGTTCTTATAAACAAGAAGATATTTTTATGTAGGAAAAATAATCACAACCTCTCTTGTCCCAGTACCGCAAGGCTAGTGGCATGCTGTTCCCAGTAGCATGTCAAGCCAGAACACATCAGTTCCTAGACTGTTCACAGGACCGGCACATACATACCTAACAAAGATACAGCACTGACAAATAAGAATGATAGGTAGGCACCAATAATGAACCCTTCTGAGCAAATACTGTCAATAAAACAGCAAAATTTCCACATCTACAGCCCTGGACACAGATCTACTATCTTGTGAAACCCTACAAGAACCCTCTATGGGAGGCTGGGAGCCTGCTCACCGTGATGTGTCCACACCAGGGAAGCAACAGCAGGTGCTGGGCTTCTGACTTCGCTGCCCACTTGGGCCCCTCCCAAAGACATCTTGCAGCATGAAGCACATACCTAGGAGCTCCATTGACGGCGTGGCTCCCAAGCACTGGGACCCCAGGAACCAGAGACCTGAGAACTCTTTGCAGTCGCTGCCTGACCCCCAACTCCTGGCATTGCCAGTGCCCCTAAAGGGTTCCCTGCCTCTTGTCTCTGAGTGGCGTCTACAGCCGAGCCGAACTCTCCCGCACCCCTTCCCGGTCTTACTGAAGGGTGCTCCCTCCGGCAGCATCTGTGGAGAGCCCAGAACCGGGCAGGACTGCGGCCAGTGGGACTGGCAGCCTTCCTGGAGGGTCAAGTCAAGCAGGAGATCGTAGCTCAGCCTGATGCCACACTGGTCTCTGGGGTTTCATGGCAGGGCGCGGGGTGGAGGGGCAGAGGCCGAGGGAGGGAGAGCACCTCAAGCAGGCTCCAGGCCCAGCACTGAGCTGAGGCGGGGGCTCCCTCTCACCACCACGAGATCACCCCCTGAAATCCCAACCCAAGCCAAATCAAGAGCCCGGAGCCCAGTCCACTGAGCCACCCCGGCCCCTACCTGGGAGCCCTTCTTAATGTTATGCCAGGGACTGGCAAAGGGACCTGAAAATCCAGCTGCTTCTGGTGCGGTCACTATTTCTTCTCTGACTGATACTGCGTTACACCAGTAATAAGGCTGCTCCTGATGCCTTCCTAAGGATGGGCTAGGAACTCCTTCTGATGGAAAGGTTCATGACAGAGACCTATTTTTGTCCTGTCTGCTCATGACAGACGTATCTGGCCTCTATGCCCGAGGCTTCAGTCACACTTCCCTGGAGACTCCTGCACCTTTCTCCGCATTATCCCCCCAGTCAGTAGCACCTGGCATCCTCTGAAGCCGGAGGCAATGTCACCACCTGAAGCCACTGATGTCCCTCTTGCTCCACACAACCCAAGGGATTGCACTGCCCCTCACCCTAGCTGCGGGCATGGACCCACTGCATGTACCCCCAAGGCAGTTAGTTACTGATGGTGCTACCACCTGCTGTCTGCACACTCATCCCCCGACTGTGCTCAGAGCCCCTCAACCGATTCACCTCGTTCCCTCCATGTCAGGGCACAGATGCCCGTAATGGTGAGCACCATGGTCCCGGGAAGCAGGTGCTCTGGAATCCCCGTTGAGAAGCCAACAAATCACAAGGGCCCCTGGGTAGCTCAGTCGGTTAAGCGTCTGCCTTTTGCTGGGGTTTTTATCCCAGGGTCTTGGGATCAAGTCCCATGTCCAGCTCCCTGCTCACTGGGGAGGCTACTCCTCCATCTGTCCCTCCCCCCATTCAGGCTTTCTCTCTCTCTCAAATAAATAAATAAAATCTTTTTAAGCCAGCGAATTGGAACTTGCAGTCAAATGACGAGGAAGAAATGAGAATTAGAGGTATTCCTGCTGTGAGAACGAGAATACAAGTGTGAAAAATGAATGAATGAGGGGCACCTGAGTGGCTCAGTGGGTTAAAGCCTCTGTCTTCAGCTCAGGTCATGTCCCAGGGTGCTGGGATCGAGCCTCACATCGGGCTCTCTGCTCAGCCGGAACCCTGCTTCCTCCCTCTCTCTCTCTGCATCTCTCTCTGCCTACTTGTAATCTCTGTCAAACAAATAAATAAAATTTTAAAAAAAAGATGAATGAATGCATACACACCTACATGCATACGCACAAGTTATACATGTGTGCCTGTATACACATATGCATACACATACATGTGGGTTTTTTTAAAAGATTTTATTTATTTATTTGACAGACCGAGATCACAAGTAGACAGAGAGAGGAGGAAACAGACTCCCCACTGAGCAGAGAGCCCGATGCGGGGCTCAATCCCAGGACCCTGAGATCATGACCTGAGCCAAAGGCAGAGGCTTCAACCCACTGAGTCATCCAGGCACCCCACAAGCATGTGTGTTTACACACACACACACACACACAAACATGCATCATCCCCCTAGCCCAGAAAGGACCAAAGACATAAGGTATTCAGCAGAGAAATGACACAGTTCATGGAAACATCGGGCGGGCAAGATGACCTCATCAGGATATCCAGGAAATTACCTTTACCTGTGAAGCAAGTTCCACTAAAAGAAGCTGGATTATTTTGATTAATGAAGCTGAGTTTTTGTGATTATGGAATTATCTTCACTATTGAATAATTATACATAATTATTAGTAAGTGAACCAACCCAAGAAGGGCAGTGCCCAATGGTGATATGTTTCCATATTTGGTTTTTTGTTTGTTTTGTTTCTAACATCTTTATTTTATTTCACTTTATTTTTTTCAGTGTTTCAAGATTCATTATTTATGCACCATATTTGTTGATTGGAGGCCACAGCACAGCCAAATAAATGGCCAGACCAGTGAACAGGAATGAAATGGCTTTAATTCTAACCCCCATATTGCACACATGGCAGAATTGAAACCCAAAGAGGAGAGGAGACATACTTCAAAGAAATATTTCTCATTACCTGGCGAGCTGGGTCTAGAACCCAAGAGTCTCAGCTCTCAAGTCATTGGACAGGGATGTCCTCCCTCAGAGTAAAGGGAATAGGGCAAAACCGCAAAAATAACTTGGAAATTTCAGAGAAACTGGTTGTGGAGAAAGTGTACTTTTGGATATTAGATGCTTAAAAGGATTTTGCTTTTTTTAGTTTTTTGGAGGTTTTTTTGTTTTTTATTCTTTGCTTTTCTGTTTTTCTCTGCGCTTGGAACTTTTTATCTGATCTATATCAGAAGGGAAAGGAGCAACCAACTGGTGAAGGAAAAAAGCATACAGCCTTGTTTCTGCTTTTCTCCGTGTCCTGGACCAAGCCCTCCTTTCTCAGACGCAAAAGGTCTGAGCACATTGGCAGTTGGAACAGACCCACTCTGTTCTGAAAGCTACAATGACCTTTCACAACCTCCTGAACCCCAAGGTGAAAGTCAAAGCCTCTCCTCCAAATTAGAGTAACAGCATGTCTGTGTTACCCTTCACTCTGCCCATCCTCTTAGAATCTCCTCTTTGACCTTGGAGACTAAACGATTTCTTTCCTCTGCCTTGAATGCCAATCCTGAGACCCTAAGTTTGCCCATAAGACTTGGCATCCCCACCCATTCACATCCTAGTCCCAAGCCTCTCACTATCTCTGACTCCTAGAATCACAGAACCTTGATTCCGGAGTCCAGATCCTAAACGGATTCCTCTCCCAACCTCACCAAGTCTCTGTAGCACTTTACACGCCTTTCTAAAGATCCTGGGGAATCATCCAAACACCGAAGTTGGCAACCGTGCAGAGGGGGGTGAAATGCGGTCGGTGCTAAGAAAAATTCTCCAAGCCAGTTTTTTTGCCCATCTACAAATATTCTGGACTATTACAATATAAAAATTAGTGAGGAAGATACCAAATTATCCCAGAGGTGTTGTGAGAACAGTTACTTTGAAATGGTGGTTGATGTCATTACTGTGTTCATAACTGAATAGAGAAAATCGGTAAGTTTCATCTTAAACAACCCTGGAGAGCTCAGACCCAGGTGCCAATCCCAGTCTCACCACGAAGGATGGTGTGAGTTTGGGGAAGTTACTCTATCTTTCCCAAAATTCAGTTTCCTTAACCAGAAAGCGAAAACAACAATATCTCCCTCACACAGAATATTTCTTGTGATTAAAGCAGCTGTGATGCAGGGCCTGGCGCACAGTAGGTATTTGATCAAAAACTAGTTCTCCCCTTCCATGTTCCTCCTCTGCAAATTATTCAGAATGTATAATCAGAGCATGAGGAAACTACCACCACCTGGTGTACGGGTCTCAAAACTGCATAAGCAACAGCAAAGGTGAAAATACAAGCTCCACTCAGGAAATACCAAAACCGAAGTTCAGAAAGGACTGAAAGCTCCGTACTTAAAATTCTTAAATTATATATGTGGGATAGCAGCCCCCGAAGATGCTAACTGGGTGGGTAGAATTAATCCAGGCAAACTTCCTGGAAGAGGCACACCTTATTTTGGAAATGTGAGAGATAAAGGAGAAAGGATGTGGGCTGATGGAAATGAAGGAATAATTTCCTGTGCAACGCTGGTCCGGTTGGCGGAAGGCGGGAAACTTGGAAGCAAAAGAGAAAGGTCTTGGAGGCCTCAGGGTGGCAAAGGATGTCAACTGGAACCTTTAGTCCAGTCTAGCCCATTAAGCCTTCAATCACGGAAGAAAATAAGAGATAACTTGAATGGCTTGATGTAAGTCACCCCACTACAGGCCACCTTCCTGGGACAGGCAGCCAATAGGATCCAAACACAGCATGTTTAACTTGTGGATGTCCTCCCTTTGGTCAGGACCCTTTTCCAGGGACAGAAGGGGTTGGAAGCCACCATATAAGGTCACTGTGTCAAAGAGCTTCAGAAGAGGGTGGCGATGTGCTTCTCCTTAGATATTCCCAGCGGGTAGGGAGCAGAGGTGGCATTGGACAGCAAGATTTCTAACTTGGCTCTCCACTCCCTGAGTCTGCATTCTGGCCACACACATAATGAAATGTGCTGTACCTTCTTTTTCTTCTAGATCTTTGAAAGCCACTTCAAGGGTCCCAGCTGAGAGATGGCATCTTCCAAAAAGCCTTCTCTGATCCAACTCCAACACCCAAAAATCCCCTTATCTTAGTATGTACTGTCACATTATACCATAATTTCTTGTCCTCTTGTCTGCAACTCCATTTGATTAAATTCCAAGAAAGAATGTTGCAATTTTTTTGTTGTTCGTTTGTTACTGTTTCCTCAGGACCTAGAATAGCACCTGACATTTCAAGGTTCTTGATAAAGCTTTAAGAATTCAAGTCCACAAACCAGCCCCCCAACTCAAGTGGTTCTGAGTAGCCCAGAAATGAAGGAATTCAGCATAGGTGGGACCTAGAAGCATCCATCTTCCCTGCCCTGAAGCTTGCTTCTGATACGGCTTTCGTCCTGGCCAGTGCGGTTGACCGGTCCAACACCGCCTGAGCAGGTTGACATTGGCTAGTATCATCCCACCTGCCGTCCACATCCATCTCGCCTAGGCTTTAGGGAATCCAAGTGACCCTGCCCCACACCCTGCAGCGTATTCTGAGTATAGTTCCATGTGCTGACCAGCCTTGGCAAACGAACTGGGCACAGTAACTCAACCACAAGGCTGGTCAAAACAGACCAAGACCATGCACAATTGTCTCAGAGACTCAATTTTTTTTTTTTTTTTTTTAATGAGGGGAGAACTCACACTGATCC
Source organism: Mustela putorius furo (assembly GCF_011764305.1). Taxonomy (NCBI): domain Eukaryota; kingdom Metazoa; phylum Chordata; class Mammalia; order Carnivora; family Mustelidae; genus Mustela; species Mustela putorius. Next base: position 19,367,329 of record NW_025421402.1, on the reverse strand, counting down.
TCTAACTCCAACAAAAAGAAGACAAAACTACAAAGGGATCAGGCAGGAAGAACTAACCCTAGGACAACCCAGAGCCCAGAGACCTAGACAATCATAACGGCTACTTCTGTAGGTTCCAGGGGACATCGGGTCAAGAGAAATATCTGGATGGTCCTGGAGTGGGAAAGAAGACGCATGAGGGCAGCCTTTGGAAAGAAGCAGCCGTTGAAAGCAGGGAGCGAGGCCTGCCCCACCACGAAGGGCCTGCAGCGTCAGCCAACCACTGTACATGACCCCAGGCATCTCTAACAGCAGCTGCCAAAGAACTTCCTCCTCTCCCCCACCGGCTGCCCCTTGGCAGCTGCACAGGGGCCTGGCATGGCCCATAGTGAAACCCCAGAATCATCCTGAAGGCTGTGTTTTTTCCTGTGTCTCTACCCACCGTTCCCTCCCAGCGGCATCATGAAGAAAAAGGTTCTATCTCCCCAAATCTTGAGGGTGCGTGATGGTACCTTTCTTCTGTTACTCTGCCGTGCATAAAAGGTCCCCGGCAGGGGCAGAGGAAGGTGGGGAGACAGAGTAGTCAACCTCAGAATAGTGGCTTCTGGTGGGCTCGGAAAGCCACCTTGTTTCCACCTCACAGCACTCACATTTTTCAGTCCATAGGCCATGTCCTACCCTTCAGCTAAGTGTGACATAGATAACCATCTTCTGCCAGGAGACCTCCCAAACTGTTAGATCCCTCTTCCTTGGCAAGCACCACTGCCATTTCACAATTCTGCCACTTCTTACATCCGAAAGGCCGTCTGCGGGGCTGCGGACTGGCGCGGTAAGAGGACCATCAGAGTGCGTTGTCCCAACTTCCTCGCTCCCATCCCTTTGAATCCCCGTCCTCCCCCGAAGTCCGCATGTTGCCTTCCAACATGGACCCCGGCCTGGCCTGAGCTCTGCCCCACAGACCGATGATGACATAATTACTCTTGCCCTGTGACCATGAGGCTGGCCGAGCCTGACCCTCACGCGATCGATTTGCCCTGCATCATTTATCAACAAGGTGGCTGGTTCCCCATGTCTGGGTAAGCGGGAGAGGCATTTCATCAAGACATCTGACACCTTCCTTTGAAGGGTGAACGACAGAATATATGAATGCCCCTGATTAACATCTAAGACCGCCCTGAAATCGCCCCTCCATCGGCGGCTCTCTGTAAATCCAACCGGCTCTCACTGGACGAACCTCTACCGTTTCAACTCATTTATCAGCAATTCCATCTGCCTCAGTTCGGGGCATCGCATGTGTCCGTGGCTGTGTCGTGGCAGGGCCTGGGGCTGCTCCCTCAAGAGTTTCCGGCCTCCACGAAAGGCCTAATCCAGGCCTGTCATCTTTCCCAGTGATAGCTGAAGCAGCTGCTGTTTCTTCCTCCGTAGGACGGTGGTTGCCAGAAAGTCTACGGGGCCCACCATCTGATTTCCATGCTTGCAACTAAATCTGTGTGTGCATGATCTTTCCCCAAAACTCCAGGAGGGAGCTATGTCCCTCCACCTTTTACACGATTTAAAGTCTTCTGGAGGAGTGGTGAGCTCATTTCTGATCGCCTTCAACTTCAAAAGGCCAAACCGTCTCATTAACCTAATTGTCTGACTTTCAGTCACTTGCTTAAATTACCAACGAATGGATGGCCACTCCTGTCCAAACAAGATATGTTAAAACATTCCCTCTAGAAAGAAATTTCTTTCAACCATGACAGATGAGTGTCTCCTTGAGAGGATTATTATAATAATTGTGGTAGATATGCCTCTGAGCCCTGAGACATTTTTAAAAGAAAGATATAAGTGATGAATTTGTGTAAATCACAAACCCTGGCATCTTTTCTTAGTGATAACTTTTTGCCAAGTTTGCCATTCAAATCAAGCTACGCTGAATTAGAAAGACAATCAAATAACAGTGCTATAGAACAGTTGCCCTTCTGGAAAAAAAAACAAAAACAAAAACAAAATCTCTCAGGAAAAAAGTATACTGAAACTATCATTAGCCTCTGTTGGCTACATTAAACCTAATAAAATTACCAATGATAAATTTCTCGTCAATGGGGTCCCCTGCTGGGCTGCCTCTGCTGACTTTACTCACAAGGAACCAGGCAGGGAGATTGAATTATTAGTTAGACTCCTTTTATTGGTTTGGGCTTTGGGGGGCAGCGGGTTATATGGGAGATTCTTTTCATGTTTTGGTTTTTTTTTCCCCTCAAGAAGCAGCTGGTTTTGTCTTTAGTTTCAAATATCAATAAAAAAAAAAAAAATCAGAGCAATCATTAGAAGGCAGGAATGTATCCATGGGAGCTTCCCAACACACCTGATGTCAATCCCAGCCGGTGTGCCGGGAGGAGCAGCTCGAGTCTCCACGGGGGAAAGAGATGGAGAAGGACCGGACTGACGTGGCCCATAGGTGGGTCGGGCAGAGGAAAAGAAGGGGGTCCCAGGGGGTACCCTTAGGAAGGGGCGGTTGGGGAAGAGGAGCCGAGAGGTGTGTGGGCTGGGGGTTGCCTAGAAGGAGCAGATGGCTGGGCCTGCAGTCCCGGGGCGGCTCCCTGTAAGCCAGGTCTGGCCCCAGCCTCTTGCTGGGTTTTAAATTTCCATATGGAGATACCAGCTACAGTATCACAGTTCCACTGCACATCTCCAGAACAGCATGGGGTTCCTGAAGACAAGATATGCAGCAGAAGTACGGGGCCTAGAAACTTCGGAAGAGAGGGGACTGTGCCGATTTCAGAGTGTGCTTTCCTGAGTGCCGGGGCGGGGGGGGGATCCCATTACTGCCCCCATCCCTCTAATGTGAACCAGACAGCCGTTTGCCACCTTAGACTCGGGCACAGAGGCTACAAATTGAAATCCAAAACCTGGGCTGAAACTCAGCCTCCAATCTCTCAGACTGTCCTCTTACCTGGCAGGACTCAGACCCAGGACCCCAGGAAAAGGCTGGAGCATGTGTGTAACCAAAGCCGGAACACCGAATTGAAGCACGAGAACCCCTTCTCTGAGAAACACAGCTCAGAGTCCAGGACGGCGCCAGTGCCCAACGCTCAGCAGTGCTCCAGTATTTCCGGGCACCTTCTCACTGGCTGTTCACATCCCTGCTCTGCTCTGTTTCATCCTGCTCTGTTCCTAGGAGGTCGGCTTCATTCATGGGACACACTGGCAAGAGATGAGGGCCAGGAGCGAGAGGTAAGGGCCTTTGAGAACTGGCCAGCGGAGCTCCCCAGCATCCAATGCAAAGAAAAAAGACATAATCAAGTTTAGGTTCCTTGAGCTCCCCAGCATCCAATGCAAAGAAAAAAGACATAATCAAGTTTAGGTTCCTTGTTCTTAAACTAGCTAACAGTAGGAATGTTCTGGATACCTTATTAAACATCCAAATATCCCGGCATCACCTCATCCAAGAACTACTAAGGAGAGAACCTAATCGAAATGCAGTAAGAACCTGGATTTTAATAAATATCTAAGATGGGATGGGGGCGCCTGGGTGGCTCAGTGGGTTGAGCCTCTGCCTTTGCTTTGGGTCGTGGTCTCGGGGTCCTGGGATCGAGCCCCGCGTCGGGCTCCCTGCCCAGAGAGCCTACCCACCCCTTCTCTCTCTGCCTGCCTCTCTGCCTACTTGTGATCTCTCTCTCTGTCAAATGAATAAATAAAATCTTTATTAAAAAAGTAGAAATAAAAAAAATTTAAAATAAAGAAATATCCAAAATGAATTAGACAGGTCACAGCATCTGTAAGATAGGAACACCATATGGGAATTGCAGTCAAGGGTAATAGTGTTAAAGAGGTCAGAAGACAGCCGTCATCTCAAGACTTGAGAAAATCTCCAAGCGAGTGTCTTTCCAGCTATGGTCAGGCACTGTCTTCTGTACTCTCGTGTAGAGGTGTGGGGGAGGCCTTGCGACCGGGAGGGAGGCCAAGGTGAGCCTGATGTGAATACAGGGAGGGGAGAAGCCTGCAGAAGAAAAGAGCCAGAGCCCTGATCAAACCATGCTGAAACTCACTCCACCACCTACTTTCTCGACCATGCAAAACCCATCAATTTCCTTTATTGGATGTGTCATCTTTCATTGAGTTCTTCTGCTTACATCTGAAGGCATCCTAGGTAGAACACTTAATTGTATTTATCTAACATTTCCAATGGACAATTTTATCTTTTTTTCCATTATAAGTGACATAAAAGGAAATTCTTGGAAAAAGAGAAACTTTACCAAAAGGAAGCATTGAGTTCTTTCCAGTAACTACAGTTATTTTGGGGAATATTTTTTTCTCTCCTCCTGCCGCGCTTCACCAAAAATATTACTAAATATCCTGACTTTTTTGTTCTTCTCAGAGCCAACACCAGGGTTTGGGATGCAGCCGGGAGACTAATCTGGAGCTTATCTTTCTGTATCTGCTATTGTGACAACCCTCAGGCACTTACTGGAAACATGTCAAAGTCTCCAGCCATTGTTAACTTCCTAAATGCATGAGGAGCCCTCATTCGGGGGACATCACACTGTCTTCAAGCCCAGGGGACACCCAGGGCTCTGTCAGCAGCAGGCTGTTCAGATCCAAGGGGCTAGAGATAGAAGAATCAGTGGAAATGGCATATTCGGTGGAGCCTGATTACATTTTCAGGACTCTGGCTGTCTTTTCCCAACCGGTTCAGCTATGTTGAATGACTGAATAATTGATTTTTTTTAAGATTTTATTCATTTATTGACAGAGACAGAGCACAAGCAGTGAGGGTCAGCAGAGGGAGAGGGAAACAGGCTTCCTGAGGATCAGGGAGCCTGAAGTGGGGCTCTATCCCAGGACTCTGGGATCATGACCTGAGCTGAAGGCAGAGGCTTAACCCACTGAGCCACCCAGGTGCCTGTGACTAATTGATTTCTTACTAGAATGGTTAATATTAGACAAAAGTATTGACTAAAATTCTAATACCTGGAGTCCCATTCACAACAACATAAAAATATGACTGAAGGGAAGTTATTATTTAATAGATATAGAATTTCAGTGCTGTAAGATGAAAAAGTTCTGGAGATTGGATATCTTAACCCTACTGAACTGTACAGTTAAACTAGTGAAGATGGTCAGTTTTAGGTTTTGGATATTTTACCCACAATCTTATAGACGAATAGGTAGATATAGATATAGATCTGAAAGGGGAGGAGGGTTAAATTTTATTGTCACCCAGTAAGGCTTGCAACTCGTATGTATACTAATAATAATATCTACTGCATACAGTAGTTAGTGGTTTCAATAGGCGAGTAAGTAAGTACCTAAGCGCTCATTTGTTATCTAATTTTTTAAAAGATTTTATTTGTTTATTTAACAGAAAGAGAGATCACAAGTAGGCAGAGAGGCAAGGGCGGGTGGGGGGGGAGAGGGGGGAAGCAGGCTCCCCGCTGAGCAGAGAGTCTGATGCGGGGCTCCATCCCAGGACCCTGAGATCATGACCTGAGCTGAAGGCACAGTCTTAACCCACTGAGCTATCCAGGCACCCCTGCTATCTAATTTAATCCTCACAGTCATCATAAAAAGAAGGCACTGTTGTCATTACTATTATTATTTCAATTCACTGATAAGGAAACTGAGCCAGTATTGGAGAAGTTCCAACACTAACCCAGAGTCATCTGAGCTGAGATACAAGCCCATTCAGTTTCTCCTGAGTATCAGCGCCCCACCATCAGTCATGCTGCTTTTCCAAAGTTTATTATCAGAAACTATTGCCCTCATTTCACAGAAGCAGAAACTGTCACTCAGAGTTAAGAAAATGGTCGATCACCATGAAGATCCAGACACACACTGAAGCACACTCTGAAGCACAGAGTCCAGACACACAGTTAGCCTCTCTCATTCCAAGGTCTGTGTCTGAGCTGTAAACTTGAAGATACTTTCAGGAGAAAATCTCAAACGTTATTGGCCTCAAAATCCTTAACAATCTTAACAAGCATTGAGGGAGCTAAAGGACATGTATTTGTGTGATTCTACCCATTTACATTTCCCTCCAATTAACACCGTCCAGGAGAACTTTCTATGGTGAAGGAACATCTGCACATTGGCACTGTACAATGAGACAGCCACTGGTCACATGTGGCTGGTGTGGCTGAAGAAAGAAATATTTTATTTCATTTAATTAATTTAATGTAAATAGCCATACGGCACGGGTCCACATGGGAAACCAAAACATATTTCTGGAATGTACTGGAATATGCCCACATTCCATAGGCATCAGAGCCATGGCATCACCAAGCCTAATGTGACCTTTGGGAAACTCCGTTGCATCCTTGGCAATGGCGGTGAGGCTTGCTGCGGGAGCCTTCTCCCGCAGAGGCTCCAAGTCTCCAAGGCAGCGGGGATCAAATCAAGAAGTAGAAAGAAACTTGCAAAGTGAAATTCAAGATGCTGGAAAAGATGGAAAGGCCTCTTCTCCCTGGGGTCTCCCGCTTCTCCCCTCCTTCCGGCAGGCAGGAAAGAGGAGGCCGTTGGAGGGGGAGAGGAGAGGGCTTCGCAGGGTCTTCTGGGGCAACTCAATCAAAGAAATTATTTTCCCACAGACGAAGCCAAGAATATCTTAATGGCTTTTTCCTGATTGAGGAATAAATCTATTAATTTATGGCCCGGGCCCCAAACCAGTTGTGTCAACCCCGCCCACTGCCTTTAAAAAAAAAATAAAGTGAGAAGTGGTTCAGAATTCCATGCGTTTTCGTGATCTCCACCTTCTCCCTCCTGCTTCTTCTTCATTCACTCCGTCCTTTCCTAATTCACTCTGCTCCATTTTTTACTTCTAACTCTCCTCCTATTTTCAAATAAATCGCCACTTCCATACATGGATGCACCTAAGGAGCTCCCACGTCCCCAGTGCAAAGGGAGGACACCCACACGCCTCATTAGATGTCCCCGGAAAGAAGCAGTAACAGCGCCGGCATGGCTCCGCTTGCCCGAGTGGCCCGGTGCATCAGAGAACACGCCTTTTCGTCAACCCCGGGTTTCTGAAAAGCTACGGACAAGAGCCCCAGCCAACTGTAAATCAAAAGAAAGCAGAGGGCGCGAAGCCGGTGTCAGAGAGACTCACAATGACTACCACCGAGTGCAATTAACACGCCCCGAGGGTAATTGCTCAATGGCCCGGATTTATGGACTGGGCCACCCCGCTTGCCTGACCTTGACAGCCTGCGGCTCCCAGGGAGGGGGAGAGTGTCTGGCCCCTTCCGAGGGGGACACAGAGTGGGTAAACAGACCCCCTGGGGCTTTCTGTGGCAATTCAGCCCGCCTTTGACGGTGTGACTCATAATATATTCGAGAGAAGTAGTGGTGTCACTAGTTGCACGATTTAGATAAGGTAGACGGTGGAGAGAGATGTGAATTATTCCCAACTCCATTTGAGAACTGCCTGTCCTTCAGGGACTTAATTAACCTTTCTTTGCCATGCTTTATTCATCTGTAAAATGGGGACACTGTAGATCATCACCTAAATGGAATTTAGTAAAAAGCAAGTAAGTTCAGTTTTTACAACAGTGCCTGGCACAGAGGCACGCAACAATCCGCTACGTGTGAATTAAAAGTCGTGCCCGATATGATTGGTTAAACTGAGTTATGCTATACCATCCTCCGAGGTCCTCGGCGGGCACACTCCATGAAACCGGTCCTGGTGACACCATGAATAAAGGGACCTGTGAAGCAAGGCAGTCACTCACAGCTCATGTGCGCCGGTGTGACCCCACCTCCGAAAGACAGTGTGGACAGCTTTGTGCTAACCGGCAGGAAGGAGGCAGAAGCACTCAAACCTCTGGTCTTGCCCTGCTTTGGCTCTCTGCCCCGAGCAGCTTCCCGCCTCCCCCACTACCCACCGCGCAAGGAATTTTCTCAGTTTGTTCCGACTTTTTCATGGGCCCTTTAATCGGCCACGGTCCTGCTCTAGAAACAGAATGAAGTCTGGGCCCTCAGGTGGAGGACCGAACCCAGGTCTCCACGTGAAGCTGGGAGGAAGCCGCGTCTTGGGGACACCGCGGCGCGCTACCTGTCCGCGCTGGGGGCCACGTAGTCCTACACCGGGCCTGGAATCCCGCCCTGTACCCGCTGTACCGAGACCACACTGTCGGTATAGACGCGCCTCCCTCCCAGGACGACCGAACACAGGCCTCGGAGTCAGTACCCTAGGCTGGCCCGGCTGGGTCGGGGCGGCGCGGCCGGCACCCACCTCCCCGCAGGACTTTCATTTTCAGCCGCGCCCTCCCCGGGAGGTTGATGGCCTGAGCGCAGTAGAAAGGAGAGACTGATGGGCACCATACTTGGCCGTGGCGCCTACGGCCCCAGCTCCCGGCCTCGGGGGCTCGCGGGGCCCCATCCTTCTGGTGCGCGCGGCTCTGGAGCCAGAAAGTGTACACAGACCATAAATTTCCCGCCCCGCCCGGCGCCGGGCCCCTCGCTCCGGCCCTGGGTGCTGCGGCCGGTGGCAAAGCGCTGCTGGGGCGGCCGCGGCTCCAGGCCGGTTCATTCCGTCCCGCCGCTGCACCGGCACCAGAGCAGCGTAAGGACTCGAGGCTCCGGGCCGCTGCGTGGGAGGAGGAGGTGGAGGCAGGCGAAGCCTGGGGGAGGCCCGGTGAGGATGGAAAGGGAAAGGAGTGACTAGGAGCACAGAGAGGGAAGCTTCTGTGCCTCTAGACGACTCCTCTTTTTCCATCTTGAAGTGGAGGGGGACAGTAATTGCTCCTGGCGAGCACTCACTTACAGATGCTTTTTTTTTTTTTTTTAAGATTTTATTTATTTATTTGTCAGAGAGAGAGAGAGAGCGAGAGCGAGCACAGGCAGACAGAGTGGCAGGCAGAGGCAGAGGGAGAAGCAGGCTCCCTGCAGAGCAAGGAGCCCGATGCGGGACTGGATCCCATGACTCTGGGATGATGACCTGAGCTGAAGGCAGCTGCTTAACCAACTGAGCCACCCAGGCATCCCATTACAGATGCTTTTGTAGTGAACTCTCCCCTCCCTGGATTGTCAACCTGTACGCCAGCCAGGGCCCACCAGGAAGGCGCTTTGAGGGGTGGGAGAGCAAGAAGATTCTTAATGGATTTCTCTGGGGTGGTGTCTACTCCATCAATGTAATGAGGATATCTGAAATAATGAATGGAGTAATTCACTAAAAAAGGGAGCAGAGCTTTTCTTTGAACTCTGAACTTTTTGTTTTCTTTCAAGAGAAAGTCAGGGAAGTCCTCCAGTTTAGGACTGGGACAAGAAACTGGTGGGCTTCAGGGTCTGAGGTATGGCCCCGCTCCTTGCCAACCGGTACTCTGATCAAATTACCCATGCTCTCTGCTTCTCAAACTGAGTATCTGACAGATTGGAAGAACACTATCTTCTGGCCAAGCGTTGCGGGGAAGGTTAAATGAGATATAAGACTTTCAATTCTTGCTTTAAAGTGGGCAACGACTGAGTGTGTTTCCTCCGTTTTCATTTGCATGCGCCCCCCATGCCTCGCCTTGGGTGATTTCCAAGTAAAGAGGAGTCCAGGACAGAAGAAATTAGCTACGTAATGGGGGTATCCGTGGTGATAGTTTAAGAACCATTCTCACTTAGTGAGCACCTTCTGTTTGCCAGGGTAAGGGTGCCCGAGGCCGTGCCTGCGTCTGTGACTGCTCACTGTGCCAGACACGCTCCCCTAACCCATGCAGACCAGGTTGCAAACTGCCGGGAGGAAAATGGGAAACCATAGTGGGAGAGCTGGAGAGGTCTCAGAAGGCAGAATGAGTGTCCTCCCCACCATTCCTCTGCGAAGGGAAAATCAAACAAGGGGGAAAGGAGTGAGAAAGAAAGGTTCCGGTAGGTAAAATTGTTGGTTCGGACCATGCACCTTAGGGCGCGTTCCTCTAGCCTCCGCTGATGGTCTCTAACTCGGAACCCTCCAGCACACAGGGGGGGCTGTATCCGGGTGTATCCCGGTATGGGTGGATGACACTGAGGCTCTGGGTGACCCCTTTGCGCGGGGACATCACCCTTGGCTCCTGAACAATGCTTCTAATGAGGATGGCACCTTTGCTCCTGGTTCGTTTTGTTCTGTTTTGTTTAATCTTAGGGAACCATTCAGGGTTTTTTATAATAATTTTTTTAAAACTGCCTTACATTTCATTTTGGGTCATGGAGGAGTCTGGAGTCCACAGCCTCGAGCACCCTGGCCGCAGGATAACTAAAGTCACACACCTCGCTGACAGGCACCATATCTAATCGCTTGCCCTGGCTCCCCCAGAACCCAGCCATCCTGGCCCAGCTCCTCTTACAATCCTAGGGCGGAAGCTTTCACCGTGTCAGGATGAAAGGAAGAGCCCGGCACAGGGAGTGGAGAGGGGAAACAAAAAAAAAAAAAAAAGGAAGGGGTAGGGATCCCCAGAGCAAGAAGGTGGACGGGGAGATTGGAGAGTGAAGAAAATGGAAACATTTACATTACAGTCCACATTCAATTTTAAAATTGTGTGCCTCAGAAAAGTCTTTTGTTTCACTTTTTTCTAGTGTTTCACCCACTTGTTCAACCACAAAAACTGCATTTGCAGGGAGAAAAGTCCATGGCGGAGGCAGGGACCTTGCCGGAGATGAAAACAAAGGGATTTGGCTTAGATCACTGCGGAAGACCTTAGGCAGCCTCGCGGGGCGATTTTCTGGGCGCCTTCCAGCCGTGCGGGGTCCACGTGGAGACCACCCCGAGCGAGGTGGTGGCCTGAAGGCCCTCGCTGACCCTGGACGGGGCGCTGGGCTGGAGGGTTAGGGATCCGAGAAGGCAGAGGTCTGGGGAGTCTTCACCACCCAAACGAGTGTTGAACCGGGCGCTGCTCTGCCCCTCCCAAAAAAGGCTTGAGGCTTCGTGCGCGGTCTGCGCGGGAGCTGGGAGATCCGGGCCGCACCGCGTCTGGGGACACTCCTTTGGAGGGCATGCGAGGCCTGTGATTCTCTCCATAGAAGGATCCAGAAAATGGCCTGATGATCCACGGATGCCCGTGGGGATTGCGAGATAAGGAATCCTATTCCGTTATTCATCCGTTCGTTCGTTCGTTCATTCGCTGGCTCATTTCCTGGGCTCGCATCACGCGCTGGGAAGTGCGGGGTGCACTCTGCACCCCATTCCGACCAACAAAAATAAACGGCCCTGACAAATCAAAGCGCGGCTGAAATATGCGGACCCTGAAGTCGTCGAAGGCCAGCGGGGCTGAGGGTAGCTTCGGAAGTCGGCGAGACTCCCCGACGCGTTCGTGCAGCAGAGGGAGAAGGCAAGGTGCAGATTCACAGCGGCCGCCGCGCCGCCCTCCGCGCTGCGGAGAGACATCCCCGCGGGTCCCGACGCCCGGAGCAGCACACAGGGTGTCTGGCTTCGCGTTGGTCCCCACGTGGACTGCTAGCGAGAGGACCGTGGACGAGTCACTCGAGACACAAAATGAGGCCCGTGGGCGCGCGACGTTCTACAGATGAGCGTGAGCGAACGAGCACGCCCGTCATCGGTATGGGGCGCTGCTTGGGAACTCATTTTCTTGCTGAGCAGTGGACTTAGTATCAGGGACCCTTGTGCATCCTCATCCAGATGTTTTGGGACTTCCAAGTCGGCTCCTCCTGGATCACCCCTCGGCAGCTCCCATGCCTTGCGGCTCGGCTTCTTCTGATGTTTACAACGGCAATCACCCGATCCCACTGTTCCTGAGGTTTCACTGGGACTACAAATAACCACAAGGACCACGTATCTATTCAATCAACACTTCTTGAGGTGCCTTCCGTCTATCAAGCGCTGGGCTAGGTGCTAGAATTACTCCCGTGGTAAAGCAGAGCCCAACCCTGCCCTCGAGAAGCAGGGGGTGCCTTTTTCCAGCTAAATGGACCCTTGATACCGTGTTTCCGTTTTGAAGTCTCTCCCTCTATGTAATTAGTTAAGAACTTAATAAAATCCCAAAATGCCATTTGTCCTGGTGTGATCTCAACAGTGGGCACATATTTTTTTCCTCCTGGGGCCCCAGATACTTGCTTAGGTTTCCCTCAGATCTGAAGTGTCGGAAAACTCCGGCTCCTTCCCCTTCCAACTCCTAAGGAAAACTTCCAGCCACATCTACCAGGATGGTCTTGAGCACCTGCTGTGTGCACAGGGTCCTAGCTGAAGTGTCTGGAGGATGGGGAGGAAGGAGTGCCGCTGGGCTTCTCATGGAGTCAGCGGGTCTAAGCTCAACCTTCATGGACATGCTCTCCAAACACTCCGGTCTACTCCTTAAAAGGTTTCCCTGGAGGGGCGCCTGGGAGGCTCAGTCATTGGGCATCTGCCGTCGTTTGGCTCAGGTCATGATCCCAGAGTCCTGGGATCAAGCCCCTCATCAGGCTCCCTGCTCCGCGGGGAGCCTGCTTTTCTCTCTCCCACTCCCTCTGCTATGTTCCCTCTCTCGCTGTGTCTCTCTCTGCCAAATAAATAAAGTTTCCCTGGGGACATTGCGACTGCCCTGAATTCATGAGCCTCCACCTAAGGATTTAATTTCTGGGAAAGTAAGGATTTTCTTGTACTTTTCTCAACTGTGCAAATACTAATAAGGTAATAAATACTATTAACAATAGCTATTAACAAACAAAGGGAGGAGGAACATAATAAGCTTATGGTATATGACATCCACTTTCTCATTTCACTTATATTGTCATTAATTCTCACAGCAGTTTCCAAAAATCAAAGTTAGGTGACTTTGATTATTTCCTACCATAGAGATGAAGAAACTGAAGCCAAATGGTTATATTTCCCATGGCCTCACATTTAGTAATTGGTGAATGAATGAACGCTTCTTGTGCTCCTTGGGTTGGGGTCAAGCGTGTTCCTTTTGACACCCTCAACTCTGAGCTCCACCTGCCGGCCTTTCCTCATACCCAGCCCCCAGAAAGAGTCATTGGAGTCACCAAAGCCTTGAGCTCTGGGCATAGGTCAGGTGGTATAGCCTCTGTCCCCTTCGTGGCCTTCTATTTCTGGTCTGTCACCCATAGGACACTTTGCAAAAGGAGGAGGCTCATATCTGCTGGCTGAGACGAGGTCCAAGTGCAGGGGGAGAGAGAACGAGCTAGCGCAGTGGCTGCCTGACAAGAGCGATGAGGCCTCGAACCCCTTGTGTTGTCCAGAAACCCACGCGTCAGCAACCGCCGATGCGATTAGAAAATCACCAAAGATGATGCACTATCCCATGAGCAGGGTGTGGTCCCAACCTTAGACACATTAACAAAACCTATGGTGGCACAAGCTAAAGGGTGGGGTATCAATGCCCCTCGACTCCTGGAGGGTCACCTCTCAGGGACTACCCAAAGACCAAGTAGGCCAATGGGAACTCACATTTCCCCTCGAAGACTCAACACCTCTTTTGCCCGTTTTAAAAAGCCACTGAGTTGTATCAATCCAGATCAGAATCTGGTTGGTCAAGTGCATCCCAGAGGACCCCTCTCCTTTTGCTCCTCAAGAAGCACTAACCCCACAGCCTTATCTGAGTCCTGGCATCACTCTCCAAGGGACACTGGGCAAGTGTCAAGAACCCAGACTCCATTACCCCATCCTTAAAATGAAGAAGTCAGAAGTAATCACACCTGTGAGGACTCCTATGCTTGTTCATAGAATGATGGAAAGCAGCGCATCCCAGGGACCCCAGGGCCAGCAGTTCTCTGAGCTTACCTGTAGGAGCTGCAGAGCATGGGCCTGTTGGAAACCACGTGGGGGAGGAGAAGGGACTAGCTTAGAAAGTGCACACACACCCCACCCCACCCCACCCCACCCCCACCCCCGCCTTGGGTAGCAGTCAGAAAGTCCAAAGAGCTTCTGGGGTGCACTGCAGGTTTTAATACCCGCATTCGTGGGGAGAACCTGCGTTATTTATTTATCTTTAGGATACTGGGCAATCCCCTCACAACCTCGAAAGGAAGACGCTGAGCCAGATGCATGCATGAGCACAATTAAATCGGGAGGTATCTCCCCTAGCCCTAATACCTGCAGTTAAAGTCCTCGGAAACCCAATAGGTGGGGCTTCACAAAGACCCAGGAGTGCGCAGCCTCCTTCCCAAAGGCTAAAGAAGGGAGAATGCAAGGGCCCTTCGTGTTTAGGGTCCTCTCCACCCTCTTTAAAGTAGGGTCACACAGTCCAGTGGGGAGGGCCGAATTCGCACTCCTTCAACCAGCTCTTCCTTCTCAAAGAAGGACAAAGGTGGAGGAGACCCTTGGGCAACCCAGAGGTTGGTGCGCCCACCTCAGCCCCCTGCCTCTCTTCCCCATTTCTTGCTCCAGAGCTGCCCCAGCACCCCCTACCACCACCACCCACCGATCCCCGCCCCACCTACCGGGGTCTGTTTGAAGTCCGCAGGGGCTTGAGGGTAAGTGGCGTCTGATGCGGGAATAGATTCGAACTCAACAGGTTAAAGCCACCCAGGTTAAAGCTTAATTCTGAAACGCCACCATAATAACCCCGACACCCCCCCCCCCCGGCAGGTCCTGGTTCCTGCCCCGCCTTGGGGTCCTTTAAGTTCCCTGAGACTGCAACCAACCCACAGCAGTGGAATCTGGGGTCACCTTCCAGTTAGGTTGGCTTCCGGCACCTAGAACAGGGGGGACCAGAGTGCTGGGCACTCGGAGCTCACCTGCTTGGCGCTGGCCTCAGGCCAGAACCCCCGCCAACACCCTCCTTCGGACCCCAGCTAGAAGGAGCAGCCACAGGAAAGATCCCAGAGCCACTGGTCCCCTCTGAGGTGCAGAGGGAGTCAGAGGAATTGGTGACAACCGGAGTCTCAGCAAGCCCCCCCCACCCCAGCACACACACGGTACCCACGAATCCTTGCGTCGTGTGGGGTAAGAACAGAAGGCGATCTCCTTGGCTGGTCTGCGGGCCAGAGTCTCCCTTGGAGACAGGACTTAGCCTTGAAGTGCCACGGGGCCGAACAGCTTTGGCCCCGGGAAAGGAGTTGGGGGTGGGGGCTGTGCACAGGGCTGCGAGGGTCACGCGTTCACAGCAACTACGGACCCCCGGGTCCCTGCCGACTCTGGACTGCGGGGCCCGAAGGGAGCGGCGCCGGCTCTCAGTGCTTTGGTCGGCGAGGCTTGGCTCCAGACTTTTCTGGAGCCCAGCGCCCCACACACCGACCCTGGCAGGAGAAGGCGGCGTGAGGCTTCTCGCTCTGCTTTGCCGTCTGGAGAAGGGAAAATTTTATTTGTGTGGTTTTGATCAGAAGAGTCTGAAATGGCCAGTACCTCGTCTCCCCGTGTGTGTCTGGGTCTGCGTGGCTGGGCACCTCTGGGAGCGTGTGGATGTGTGGCCTACGCGGGTAATTGTGGTCTGCGCGCGCGTGCCCCCGGGGGGCGGGGTATTAGACCCCCTCCCGTCGCAGAGAGACCCGCGGCAGCCAGCCCTCGGCAACCCCCCAGCTGCGCCTCGGTAACGTGGCTCCCAGGGCTGGGCGCCGCGGGGGTCACTGCGGCTGGGAGGCAGAACCCGGCTCGGACAGAGTTACTGCTTTTCGGGAAGGGCACGTCTCAGGCCGCAAGCGTCTGGAAGCGGGGGTGGCGCTCGGCTCGGATCCGCGGCCCGCGCGCACCCGCTGCCCCCTCGGAGCCCCAGCCGGGCGGGCCTCGGCGGGCCTGGAGTGCGCGGAGCTAGCGCGCACGGCCTTCTCTTGGGTGCGTTAGAAATCTCGGTCTTTGTTCAAGAATTTCTAGCTTTCCTGGCCGCTCTTGCAAGCAACGAGCGCCAGCGGGAAAATTCCCGATCCCTGGGCCAAGCGAGCAGTCCCGGGATGAGTAGACCCGGCCCGAAATGCGGTTTTTGCTCCCCACCACCAGGCCAGCCTCGAGAGGGCTCTTCGTCCTTCGGCTGCTCCTCTTGCACATGAACTTTAAACTTCTCCTGGACTCATGATATACCACGTTCCTGATGAAAAGGTGTAAGGACTCCACTGCCCAGGGTAAAGCCCCGCTAGAGTTTCACGGGGAAGATATTCAAGGAGAGGTGGGGGGTGGTGGAGAAAGGGGCGCCTCCTGGGAGCCCCCTAGGAGCATCCCCAGTGCCGCCCCAGGAGCTCCGCGCCCAGCGCATTTCCCTCCGGGTACCCCACCTTTGCTGCGCCTTCTGGTCTAGCGGATCCTGGCGGTGCTAAGGCCGAACGGTACTTGAAATCACAGCATTACGGTCCTGGACGATTATTTCCTTCACTTTTTAAACCCCGGGCCCCAGGAGGAGAAATGTGAGGGGGGATTGGGGCAGCGGGCACCTCGAGGGCCTTGTGAGAGGCAGAGTAGCTGCCCAGTGCCTAAAGCACCAATTCCTACCCAGTTCCACCCCCCTTCTCCTCCCCAGCTGAGCTCCTGTACTAGATTCTCCTGAACCGCCAGCTCCTGATTTAAGTGTCTCAAAATTCCACGACCTTGGGATGTCCTGGTTACAGAATTTCAATATTTCGGGGGTCAGGAAACTAATTTCCACAGTGAAGGCAAAAGTGAGGTATGGGGAGAATCCTGCTGTTTGGGCAGTGGAGTCTGTGGAATCGTGGAAGAACCCCCCCCCCAAGGCTAGAACCCAAGCAGGTATGCAGGCTGCTCTGCTGAGAAACTGGGGGGCACATTTAAAGACAATAGCTGGCTCACATTCCCTTTTAACTCGAGGTCCCTTCTAGAGCCCTCTACCTCTCTTTTCTCCTTCCTCCACTGGACCACCCTGATCGCTCCCACTCCCCTCCCCACTACACACATTCCTCCAGGAGTTCAGCTTCACTTGGAGGCTGGGAGGTTGACTGGGGCAGGGAATGGCCAGCCTTGCACCCCTGTGCCGTGCCAGGCCAGCAAAGGCTAAATCTGGGGCCTCTACTCTAAAATGGAGGTCTTTTAATGTGCTCAAGTCAATGAGTTAAAATGGGGAAGAAGCTAGCCGGATCAGGGAGCCACTAGGAGCCTTCTCACTCCAGCCAGGGAACTGGGATGTGTCCCAGGCTAGCTGACCTGAGCATCCCTGAGGAAGCACCACTCTCTACAGAAGGACATCCTACCAGACAACCAGCTCTTAACCTGGATGGTGGGCCTGTGAGAAGCCTTGTACCCTGGCCAGAGTTCAGCGCCAAACAGTCCCGCGTGGTCAGGTTTGTGGGCAGTCTGTTTTTAAATCTCGCGAAAGGACTCTATACCAACTCCGGACATTTCGTTTCGAGGAAAGGAGAGCCAAGAGAGGACAGGTCTTCAGCCTTTCAAAAACAAAACAAAACAAAAACCCTTAAATGGCCCATCCCTGTTGCAGTGTGGAAGCAAAAGTGAAGGCAAAAGTGAGGTAAGGGCCGGGAAAGGGAAAGGGCCGCGGGTCTCCTGGCTTCTTGAGGGTGGGGGGCTGCGGAGAGACTCACCGGGCATCACCAGGAGCTTAACTGCAAGGAAGACTGTGTACCTGAGGAGGAGGTTGAGATGCAGTTTTGAGAGCCAGGAGGTCTGAGTTCTGGTTTGGGTTATTGCCTGGGTGTGACCTTGAACAAGTCACCTCCCTGCCCCATGGTTGTTTGGGCACCTTTAAAACTTTCTCAGGCCCAGCCTTTTCAGCTCCAAGGACTGTGATTTGTCTGTCTTTTCCTCCAGGACACTACCTCCTCCACTTAGACATCCTGAGCAAGGGGCGGTTTGTGTTGGAACTGCCTAAAAGTTCCGCTATGGACTTCCGACTTTGAGTGGCCGCCTATGTAAGTACCCACCATGGCTAAACTGGCCACCTGCCTCACCACCTTCCCCACTCCAAGTCTGGATACTCACCAGCAAAGGAAAGGCCTCGGGCCCACTCTGTGTCCTGAGTCAGGGTGGGGAGGCCATCTGCCCCATGGGCCTAACCGATTCTGTGACCACCTCTGCCTTCTGGCCACACTCAGGGTCGTGGAACACCGGTTCAGTGGCGGGGAAGCAAAGCTTATGGCCAAGGAGGCCTCTGAACTTGAAGCCTATCTCTGCAGCAAGGCGACTCTGAGGTTGCAGGACTTCCCCCAATCCCAAAGCCCTAGTCCCCCACCTCCAGCTGCTGTGACATGCTGTGCCCGGAGCTCGGCTGATCCCCGGCTTTCACGACAGCACGGCCCCAGCAAACCAAGCGGCCTTTACAAACCGTAGTAAACATTTTATTTACAAGTTCATGGCGTCTTAAGTGCAGCTCGTCTTTGCGCCACAACCCCCCCAAGTGCGGGGAGGAACTGTTTCCTCCGACACTTCACAGTGTGAACTGCTCGATGCCAGGGAGAAGTTTTAGCCTGCGCCGGGTCTTCGGGCGGGGGTCCTGAGGCCCCCTGGGCTCTGGGCACCAGCGCGACAGCGACGGGCAGGTGGGACCTTGGGCAAGGTAGCTCCGCTGTGGCGTCTCTGGTCCCAGCCCCACCGCCAACACAAAGCAGGCGCAAAATCCAGCCCACCCTGGGAGGCTGGGGGCGGCACGCGGGCCCCGGGGCCCTGCCTCGTGCAGTCTACAGGCCGCCCAGCGGTGCCTGGGCGGGCTCGGGGCTCTGCGGAGCGCCGCTGAGGGTGGGCTGGGGCGCCGGCAGCAGCTCCGAGGCGCCGCCGCCCCCGCTCCCCAGGCCGCCACCGCCGCCGCCGCCGCCGCCGAGGCTGGCGAAGCTGAAGCCGCCGCTGCCGCCGCCGCTTCCCGCGCTCCCGCCGCCGCTGGCCGGGAGGAGGGCGCCCGCGGCCGAGGCCTTGATGACCGTGGTCTGGTGCAGAGACCGCTCGCCCCCCTCAGTCCGCTCCGTGTCGCTGGGGGCCATGTCCAGAGACTCGGAGTCGCTGCTCTCGCTCTCGGCCTCGCCCTCCGAGCGGCTGAGGCTCCGCTCCTCCTGCTCGCCGTCCGCAGCCGCTCCTCCGCCCGACGGCTTCTCGCCCGCCTCTTTGTCCTTGTCCTTCTGGGCCTGGGCCTCCTTGGAGTGCCGCCACTTCATCCGTCGGTTCTGGAACCACACCTTCACCTGCGCCGCAGCACGTGGGAAGACAAGAAGGGACACCGAGATGAGACGTGGGCTCGCGACGCTCGGCTCGCGCGCAGCCTGGAGCCTGGGGCCCCAGCACCTCTGCCACGGGCCGGGCACTGGGCTCGGCTCAGGCGCCGAGGCAGCCCAGGAAAACAACGACATCGCCGGGGACCCTCGCCTAGGGAACCCACGAGAACTGTTTCTCAAAATGTAGCCCTCCAGACCGGGTCCTGAAATAACCTGGATGCTTTCCTAAAGGCGGAGTCCTGCACCTCGCCCTCAAACGAAGCGATTTCTGTTCTAAATCAAGGCTTCTTAACCCCATTTGAGCCAGGACTCCCCAAGAATCTGATTAAGTTATGGACCCTTGGCCCAGAAAAAAAAAAAAAATACCCAGGATTTTAAGGGTTTGGTGAACCAATGTTAAGAATTCTTGCAAAGCTGGTCCCCTCCTCGACTGCCAGCACCCAAGACAAGTTTCTACAAAAGCAATTCTTAAAGAGAAACCGTGGGAAACACAGAGGGAAAAGAGGATTCGAAGAGTTAATCCCACTGGGGTGGGGGCATTGCCGGACCTTCAGTAGAGGAGCATTTCCTTGGCATGTGTGTACTCAGAAGCTGATAAGGACCCTGCCCCTGGCCGGAATGAACTCCTCCTTCTGCAGCCTTAGAATATGCCGGCATTAAACCTGTGCAAAGTGGAGGAAGGGGGTAGGGATGGGGTGGATAATCTATATAAATATATACAGTCCCCTGGGGGACCCAATGCTGTTCACACAAGTCCCAGCTTCCCTTTTAAAAATAACATCCACAGCTGGTGGAAAACGGCTGGGCTCTTCCAGGGTATGTTGGGGAGGGGAGCTGTGTAATGGAGGCAGAAAGACAAGGTGGGGGGGGCGAGGGGGACCCTAAAGGAGCTATGAAAAGGTACCTGCCTTTGACTTCTGCCCTACTCAGAACATTGAACCCCCAGGGAGCAAAGGTCACCGCTGTGGGGTTTGGAAGAATGGTGACTCTTCTATTTTCAACCCCCCCCCCCAAAAAAAGTACAGTTCTTGAATTGGAGAAAAGAAAAAAAAAGTTGAATTCAGAAATTGAACTCCAACACGACAGATTCGCCATTGTCCTGAAAAAAAAAAAAAAATCAAGTAGGCAGAACCTGCTGAAATGCTCTTGGGTGTTTTAAGAAAATCTTTCTTTCTTTCTCTCTCTCACTCCCCTGCCCCCCCGCCCCCAGAGATTTTTCTTGAGAGCTTATGCCCGTTAGAAAGTCGGCCCGACTGCGGCTGCCGCTGTGTGCACTCCTGGCCCTGCTGGGGCTAAGTCATTCCGTTTGAAATGATGTTTTCACTTCCTCACAAATGGGGATTTCACAATCCAGCGGCAGCAGCAGGAGGAGGAGGGAGGAAGGTCGGGAGGAAAAAAGAAAAAAAAAAAAAAAAAGAAAGAAACCAACAATCTCTCGACTTTGGATTTTTATCTCTTCTGAAATCAACTGCCTCCTACAGCGAACGGCACTGCAGTCGAGTACATAATTATTATCTCCTGCGGCCTATTTGCTTTCTCCGCGGTTCTTTCGCCTGTTGGCCAAAATAAACCGGCTGTACTTGTTGACATACATCTTTGGGGATGGGCTATGCTTTCCATCCTCTTTCCCTCCCATCCCCCCTCCTCCAGACTCAAGTTTCGACGCCTACAATGTCTCCAGAAATCCAAGACCATGCGTTTCCGCCGCAAACGCGCAGTGAGCCGGGGTGGAGGGAGGCCTGGGGCCAGGCCGCGCGGCTGCTGCCCCCCACCCCGCGAGGGGGCTGGGCGCGGGAGCCCGAGTCGGCTTACCTGGGCGTCCGTGAGGCCTAGCATCGCGGCCAGTTGCTTTCGGTCGGGCTTCGTCACGTACTTCTGGATCTCAAACCTCTTCTCCAGGCCTTTCCTCTGCAGGTTGGAGAAGACCGCCCGCGACCAGGAGCGCTTCCTTTTGTAGGTCTGCGGCATGGTGTCCTTCGTAAGCACGGCGTAGGGACCTGCCGCCAGGCGGTAGCGGGAGCAAGAGAAAGACAAGGGGACCCGTCAGTGCTCCCGTCCGTGCTCTGCGGGCCCGGGACTCGCTGTGCGGCTTGAGGCTGTGTTGCGTGAACAGCGGCCCCCATTCAGAGAGCCCTTCACGCAGACCCGGAATGGACTTTCTAAAAAGGAATCCTACAGCTCTTAAGACTTCAGGCTCAAGGCCGAAAGCGAGGATGGTGTGAAGTCCCGCGTTTCGTCGTTTAATTCCAAAGAAAAAACATAAACCTAACACGTGGGCTTTGGGGCATGCGAAAATGTCCCTTGGGCCTGAAGGATGCGGAGATGACAGCTTTGACTCTCGTGTGTGTACGTGTGTACCTGTGTGTATGTACACGTTCTTGCCAACGTGTTCTTGCAAGACGGAACCTCCTTGGACAAAGTGTCGGAGGTCACCTCCTAACTCTGTGTATGTTAAAAAGCAACACCTCTTGCTGCATTTTCAAGCCACTCTCTGGCGAAAAGACTAGGGAAAGCCCCTTCACCCCACCCCGCCCGCCCACGCACACACCTTCTCTGTACCCCCAGGCCCCCCAACCCCTGCCCCCAGGGAGCCGACGGAAGAGTGAGCTAGCTATCTGAGAACTCTTTCGGTTTCTGTCTCCGGACTTGGTAGCTTCCTGCACCAACTCCAGGATTGGGGCACCGCGGGGGCCACGTGAGGCGTCAGTCCTGAGTCAGTGGACTTGCCCCATTAAGCCGTCGCTCGGGAGGGTTTCCGTACCTGGAAACGTGTCTTGAAACTGATGCTGAACTGAATTCCTCGGGTTCGAGCTTAAGGGACTCAGGATGGCAGAAGCCTCGTTAATGGGATCTAGAGACGCGAAGAACTGCCCGGCGGAGGGCTGCAGGCCCGGGAGGTGCACCCCTGCGGGCCGCCCGCTGGTTAGCAGGGAGGTGAGGTCTGGAGAGGAGGGAAAAGAAGAGCCGGTTACACCTCAGGCAAAATCACACTCTCGGGCTGAGTTGTTCCTCCCATCCCCCTCGATTGGGTTTTCCTGGAGCAAAGTCAGGAGAGACCCTTGTCTCTGCGCCAAAACCCCTCTCTCCCGACAGTGGCCAAGGGGCGATGCGCAAAGTGTTCCTGCGTGGAGCCCATGGGTCCACGTCCACACGTACAGCAAGGAAGGGCTTTGCATAAAACGGCCAAAAGGAAGTCACTTCCAGGTGCCTGGTTAGAATTCCACAGACCTGCCCCCTCCCCCGTGAAGGAGCCCAAACTCTGCCTTCTCTTGGGAGCCGAGACTCTATTTTGTTTATCTACATTCCTTGAGTAGAATTTCACTAGAAATCAGATAAATGCAAGAGAAAGTGTTCCCCAAAAGGGCTTTCCCTCTCCAATTAATATAGTTCTCTCTCTCCATACCAGATTCAAGAGACAGATGATAGTCATTTCAGCAAATATTTAGACCAACGATTTTTATGAATAATGATTCCGTGACGTGCGTTTTTAAAGCATCCCCGGAATCTTTTTTTTTTTTTTTTTTTTTAACGCGGAGCAGGTGAGTTTTAAACCTATCGTTTCACAGTCTTCTTGAAGTTCATTCTCCTCTCCCTCATTTTACCCGTTTGTCCTTAATTGTGCAAATACTGGAAGGCATCCCAAATGGCCCTGGGACCAGGGAGTGAGTGCGCCAGGGCCGTGGTCAGAGGCCTGCAGCCTCTCGCCGAAGACCTACCTCTCAGCGTGTTGCCTTCCTTGACTTTGGGGTCAAATTCTGCAGACAAAATGCGATCAATTCCAAATTTGAGGTCCTTGCTAGAGGGGGCCGGGGCCGAGCCGCTGTGCGGGGGGTTTGGGGCCACCCGCGCCCCGGAGACCGGGGGCTGCAAGGCGCCAGCCCGGGGTGGAGGCGGAGGCTGCTGCTGCTGAGGCGGCTGTTGCTGCTGCTGTTGCTGCGGGTGATGGTGGTGGTAGGCGGCTGAGAGCGGAGACAGCCGCTGCGGGAAGCCAGCCGGGACTTCGGAGGGCGCCACCACCGGGGTGGGTCGAAGCGGGGATCTGGCGGCCGCTTGGAAAGAGGCGTGCGGGTGAGCCGAGCCCAAGTGCGCGGTGAGGGCGGCGGCCGAGGCCCCCGCCAGACCCTCTGCGGCCGCCCCTGGCTCCCCCACGCCGGCGTGCAGGATGTCTGCGATGCAGAAGGAGGGTTTCTTGACCGCGGCGGGGTCCAAGGGGAAGGCGCAGCCGCCCGGGCCGGCCGAGGAGCAGTAGGCGGCCGACCAGAGGCTGAAGTTGGAGGCGTAGAAGGGAGCCAGCCCGGCGGCGAACATTCTGGCTGGGTGCGCCGAGCTGCCGCCGCGGCCGGGCCAGGCCCGGCCGAGTGGGTGGGTGGGTTCGCGGAGGGAGAACGCTGAGTCCCGGGGCCAGCGGAGGTCCAGCCGGGGACGATCCGCTTTCGCTTCTCCGTCCGCACTGAACACCGGCCAGGGAGCCCTAGCGCCGCCGAGGGAAGAGGCGAGGCCCGGATCCCGGCCGGTCACAGCCTCGGCCCCTGGCCTCACTTTAAAGGCGGCGCAGCGCCCGCGCTCCCCGCGGGCTGGAGGCGAGCGAGGGGCGCTGGAGCTGCTGGGCGGCGGGGGCCGCGGCTCCGCACACGCCGGGGAAGCCGGGGAGACAGGGGCCGGCACCGAAAGAAAACCCAAACAGCTAAGCCCTAAGAGCTAAATTTAAAACAACAACAATAATAATCCGTTAGTTTAAAAAAAAAAAAAAAAAGTAATAGGAGGGAAAAAAAAAAAAAAAAAAACTCCTCTCTAAAAACTCCCAAAGTTTTGGCAGGAGCTTCGGAGTCAGACCCAGGGTAGGACCTCGATCCGAGCGCTCATTGGCCATCCTCGTGACCAATGGGAGCGGGGAGTGGAGAGGAATTGGGAAAGAGGGGCGTGGCGCACCGCCTCGGCCACGCCCCGGCCACGCCAAAGTGTTTGCTGCTGCCGCGTGGGCTGAGCGCGGTCCCGCGCGTAACGGCCCGGGCGGCGCCTGCAAGGAATTCTGACCCTCCGCTAACTTCGGCAGCTCCAGACCGACATCGGACGCGGAGAGCTGGTCCCAGCGCTAGCTTTTCCCCAGAGTGGCTGGTGCTCCCGTGTATTTTCACGGGTGCAAAGCCCGCCTCCAGGAGCACGGGGGCGGCCCCCAGGTTCCCTCCTCCTGACTTCACTCGGGCCTGATTTGTCTTCGCTCTGCCTGTCTCCGGGAAGTCGGTGTCCTCTTCCTTCGTGGGCTGCCGCAGCCGAGCGGCTCCGCTCTGAGCTCTGGCGCGGGAAAGCTGGGGTCCAAAGTCCCCGCCCAGTTTAGCCCTGCGGCTGCCTCGCAGCCTCGGAGACCCTCACGGAGGAGGGGAGGGGCGATCGCCAATTAGCTTCAGTCCAAGCTGTCACCCAGCGACAATTTGGACGAGTAACTTTTCAAACAAAATAAGATGGATGTCTCCGAACCTCTCCCTTGGACGCAGCCAAACCCTCTCCCGAGCCTCAGGCGACAACCAAACAGGCCGCCCTCCGAAACCCGGGAAAGCGGCACGCGCGTCCCCTCCTCGGCTGCACCTTGTAGGAAATGTCACCCTCCCAGCTCCACCACATCCCCAGATCACGTGGGGCCCATTGTTTTGCAAGTGCCCACAAGAGCACATTTCCTTGGGGTTAAATACTACTTTCAATTCAGTGACTGTTTCCCCAGGAACCCCTTGGGCCTGGTCGCAGAAGAAGTTGCAGTGGAGACCGACGCCGTGCCTTCGTGCTTTGGGTCCTTAGAGCGCAGGGTGGATGTAGTGGGGTTTTCTGCAACGTCAACATCTCTATTTTAAGAATTCGTTCTCTTTTAAATTACGGATTTCCCCACCCCTCTCCCAAATAAACCACAGGCCACCCAGATGAGCTCTTCTTGCACATTTTCAGGAAGAAAATAAAATAATAGCAATAATGAAACCACTTAATCTTTTGATTTCGATTGCCCTAATAAGCATCTCTTAATGGAACTTCTGTGCTTCTGCCGCGTGTCTCCCTCCCCCCAAGAGACTTTTAATACAATTGCATCAAAGGTTCTGTGACATTTCTTATTTCACTTCGTCCCAAAGAGGTCTTATCAAATCAACCCAGGAAGGCAACTGAATTTGCCATACCTAGGTCAAATTCAGGATTTGGGCTGCTTAAATTTATTTCTAGTGGTTTCTGGCCTCTTGTGGCAGATGCTGACATTTTAAGCTTTTGACTTTCTCCAGGAAAGTAAGTGATCAATCACTTCTTTGTGGCAGCGCCGGGACACGCCTGTCCCCTACCGATGCTTCCATCAGCTCCCTGTCTTTCTCCGTCTCTAGGTCGCTTTTTCACTGAAGGGTTTTCGTGACTTGCAGGGACAAAGGTGTTATTTCCAGAGAAAATCTGAAGTGGTTGGCTCGCCTGAGGACACTGGCATGGGGGTAAGAGATCCAGGAAGACCAGACCCCTTTCTAGCCAGAGGCAAAGGAGTGACAGGTATAAGGCCGCCCTTCTTCAAGTGCCCCAGTGGGGGCGTTGCAGACAGGGGCAGGGACTGTCGCAGGACTCTGCTGGAAGGGTGAGGCCTTCACAGCTCCCAGGGACAGTCATCTTCGCGAGTGGCTGTGAGAACGGGTATAAATCCCCTTTTCTTCTTTTTTCTAGTGTCACTTCTAATTCCAGTTTGACTGCAAACATTCAATCAGCAGCGCCTAAGTTCAAACTCAAGGTTCTGAAGGAGGCATGTTTAGGCCTCACCCCTGCCTTCCGCCCCCGAATAAGACGCATCTCTCGGGGATGGGCGCGGCGTTTAGTCTAGGCGGAACGCGGACCCTCTGGGTGTCCCGAGGCATCCACGACCCGTTTCTGTAGCATTTCAAGGCCGGAAGCCAGGGGCAGGCGGAGCGGAGCCGAGACCCTGGAGCAGGACTCTCCTGCGGACTCCTAGCCTCTCTGCGCCCTCCTCCCCTGTGTCCCCGAAAGGCCAGGGCTTGGTTCTAAATTGCAACTTCTTGTGCGCCCCCTGCTCTTCCCGGCCCTCGGTTCCTTTGCAACCGTGCTGGCGCCACCCGGGCCACCTGGAGGGAAAGGCCAAAAAGGAAACCTGTGGAAGGACCCTCTGCTTCCCCCACCGCCCCCACCCCCGACACACACCCCTTCCCCAGGATCAGGTGTCAAGGCTGCGGGCCCCTCGCCCTCTGCTGAGCCCGCTGACTCCCCTCCTCCTGACTACCCACCCCCCAGAACCAAGAAAGCAGCAGGAAGCCCCGGGCTCGCCGGAGTTCAGGTCATCTCCTGTTTTTTGATAGGCTCAAACTCGTACTAAATGAGCGGATGTGCCTGCGAGATTGGTCTCAAAATAGAAGCGGCGTTAGTATTTTAGGATACTGCAGAAATCCTTATTTCTTCCGGAGAAAAACTCTATAATGACTCCTAGCACTTCCCCTTTCAATATTTGTGCAACTTTATCTCCACCGACAAGTTGCTCGGGTGACGCAAATCCGCCCTTGTGTATTACAACTACCAAAATAAATGCACGGAAATCAATTCCCTTCTAGCAATGAAAATATAAATATACAGCTGCGACTTTCCCCTTTAATCTTTGCTTTCCGAGCGGCTCCGAGCTGTGGCGAAATGAACTGGTCCAGAGCAATTGAGAGGGGCGGGGAGGCCCTGGGGGCAGAGAGGCGAGGGCTTCCCGGGGCCTGGTAGCCACGAGGCTCCCCGCTCCAGCAGGCACCGAGAGCGCCTCACTTCTCTGCATCAACTTGAGCTTAAATGGGGCCGCGCTTCTTTGAGGAAGCTCATCTGTAAAGACAATTTCGTCAGAGGCTGCAAAGCTGTGCTGGCAAACTACAATTGAAAATAGAGCTAAAGAAGTAGTTGTTGATACTGAAAGACCACAAGAGCAGGGGGTTTTGATCCGTTCTGATGGCTGTCTTTAATGCATTCAACTCTCCCCTTCTCTTTTGCTGGGTAGACGCACAGCCAAAAAAAAAAAAAAAAAAAACAACAACAACAAAAAAAATGATCTCAGGTACTGGGAATGGACAATGCCAGATAAGGCCCCTTTTGTAATGGAACACTTTTGCTTATGGGGACCTAGGATTGAAAGAAGGGACCTAAATCAGAGGTCAATGCATTGATGGGAGTAAGAGATGGGTCCCCTTACTCTTTGGTTGTCCCTGTCTTTCACCCCCCATATTGAAATCACCAGTGCAAATTCTTGTCCTAAACCCCAGGACGCAAATACACACCAACTGAGCATAGAAGCTCAAAGAGAGTGACTGT
Source organism: Mustela putorius furo (assembly GCF_011764305.1). Classification (NCBI taxonomy): domain Eukaryota; kingdom Metazoa; phylum Chordata; class Mammalia; order Carnivora; family Mustelidae; genus Mustela; species Mustela putorius. The sequence continues at coordinate 19,340,062 of NW_025421402.1, read as the reverse complement.
TGACCTCTGTTTACTGAAGTAACCTAACTCTGTGAGGGCTTGAGGGTCCAGATCTGCTATCCCTTTCTGTTTTTCCTTTCTCCTCCTCCTCTGCCCCCTCCTCCTCCTCCTCCCTCCCCTTCTTCTTCTTCTTTTTGTAAGTGCTAGGCAAAATAACGTGCAAGGCAGTTGCTCTGTGGACTTCGGACTCTTCCACACCCCTTTATTTCGAATGTTATTTCAATCAAGGTACCTCCTGGTTTCAAAGACAAAGAAGGAAATAATTAAATATTCACAGTCCGGAAAGAGAAGGAAATATAGCTACCCAGCTGAGGATAGAGAGATTGCCAGTAATGCAGGAATCTGCTTGTATTCTGCCTTCATTCTTCCAACTCAAGATTTATAGACTGTGGGGCTCAGCGCTCACATTAGGCTGTGGGTATGGGAGCTCTGTTCCTTGTGGATGCTACATACTGGAGATTAGGACTCTAGAGACCACACACACACACACACACACTTACTTTGTATTATTCTAAGCAGTCCCTAATCCCTTTTCCTGGAGACTTTAGTTCTTCCAGAACTCCAGTTCCTGAGTTTTTCTGAAGATAGTTAGACTTTGATATGGGATAGGAAAGGCAGATAACAATGCAATAGAACCAAAAGGTCCATAGCCACTAATTTCTTCCTTTGCCTTTTTCTCATTGCCCAGGTGTGGGAGACTGGTAGATGGCCATCTCTTTATGTAATCATGGCCGTGCCCCTGACCTCCTGCCCGCAGATCTGGCTTCAGAGCCTCAGATAACCTTCTGGGCCTGATCATTTGCCCTTTCCTCTTACAGAGTTTCTCACACACGTCCTTCCTTCCATCACTAAGAGGTACCACTGCACACATGTGTACCACTGCCCCCCACCACATACACAATATACACACACACTTGTGGACTCACTGGCGGTCTTAGAGACTGGGGAGAAGGACAAGCAAGCAGTTTGGAGTTTTATCCTGTTGCAAAGAGCTTCTCTCCATCTCTTCAAGTCACCTTCATCAAACCCAGACAGGAAAGACCTCAGACCTCATAAAGCATAATAGTAGGACCCATTTCAATATGGCACACTGTGACGTAGACTCACATATATTTGCAATGAAATCATGCCGCCAAAGAGGCCATCTTTAACATGTAAGAGTTGGTACTTCATTCAACAGGCTCTGTTTGGTTTCTGAAACAGTGCTTGCCATGCTCAATGCGTTAGCCTTGTGAAAGCTGTATTGTTTATCTGAGTTACCGCATCTGAATAGCTGGGGATTGGTTTCCAGTGAGTGAGCTGAGTGTTAAAGAAGGAGAAAGAAGGGTAGGTAAAAAGCCACACATTCAAAACAATTCTGGTTTGAAAGGGGAAAGGAGAAATCATTTCCAAAGTTATGTTTCTGTAAAGAAACAAAACCTTTCGTTCCTTTGACACAAGTTTTCCAAGTGGTAGCACGTGTCCTGAAGACAGAAGAGGGACACGGAATTGCCCAATTCAAGAATGGGAGGGACCCCTGCAAGGGAGAGTATCCTGGAGCCCACCAGAGCTCCGTAGGTAGAGCTGGAGGGTTGTCTCCACCTCTGGGTCCCAATCTGCCCACCCGCAGCCCGGCAGGATTGGACCGGGCAGACTCCTGCCAGCACTGTCGCAGCCGCCAGGCCCCGTGTCCCCTCCACCCCTCGGCGAGCCTGCGGAGTACCAAAACTTGGTTCTCTGCTGACACCTGCTGGGCCATCTCTACATCGTGGTCTGCAATGCCCGTCCTGTGCCAGCAAAGTTGTTGTGAAGTTGATTCTTCCTTTTGTGAAAACGCGTGTTTCTAAAATTGGCTTGGACCAGCAGCTGTTTCCTTCCATATTGCCAGCAATATGGAAAGATCTTGTATTATGTGTTTAAAATAACCGGACGGGGTGAGGGAAGCTGTCACCCTTCAGTACTAATATCTTACATTTTACAAATCTCAAGGCCAGTTCCCCTTTATTATCTCACTCGTTCTTTGAAATAACCAGTCGTACGGATGCAGAGAAGGTATTATTATCCCGATTTGAATCTAGGATGTGGCTCCTCAGAGAGGTTAAGTGGCTTGCCCGAGGTTACGTAGTTAGTTAGGAAACGGTGTTGCAGGGATCAGAGGCTACATTTTCTGACTCATCGGTGGGAGCCATACCACTCAGCCAATTTCTTTAGGGGAAACCCTTCATTCAGAAGGAAGACTCCTGCCCTCAAGCAGAACGTGCACGGGGTCAGGCAGAGGCTGAAGGACAGAACTGGGTCTAACCTGGAGGCTGGCACGGGAACACTGTTGAGCAAGGGCAGACCAGTGACCGCACCACGAATTTGTGACCGCGTGTATCAGGAGGACCCTAGGTTCACCATGTTTTTCTCCCCTTCCTCTCGAGGTAGCTGAAATTCTGCTCCTGGAGGATTCCTTCTTTGGAGAGGAGGCATCCTATGAACTCATGTGTCTGACCATTCTTATGCTGCTAATACCTGAGGACAAGGAACCATTTTCACCAGAAGGCAGGAGGAGGTTCTGGGCATGAGATTCAAGAAAGGACCCAGGCCTTTGCTAGACGGGCGGTGGGGGGGTGCCCAGGGAGCAGCATGGGAGCATTGGACACAGGCTCCTTGCTGGACACTAAAGAGGGGGATGAGAGGATGGCATTTCGGTTTTTTCAGAGTCTGACCTCTGTCTATAGCTGCTCTAAATGGGTATCCACACACTTTCTCCCACCAGCGCTAAATAGTTCTGTAGAATTTCCATGCCCTGTTGAACTACCCAATAAGAATAATCTGTCACTTTCAAAACTCTTAGTTCTACAAAGAGTGTAACTGCATTATACAGTCATTTCTTTTAGATACAGGTATTTCTGGCCAGAAGCTCTTTTGGCCGAGCCATAGGTATTACAAAGGCTTATAATACTAGTCTTTAGGGGTCTTGAAAGATAATTGGGGTCTTAGAGAAGCAGAAAGGTGAGCCTGGGTTTACAAAAGACTTCAGCTGACCTGGGATTCTCCTACTAACCAGTGTGGACCTAGCTCAGCCTGGCTGCAGAACTTCGGTCCCACCACACACGGAGAGAGCCTAAACTAAATCGGAGGTGGTAGGTATCGATGGAGATTAGGGGAAGAAGTGACAGATGCTTAGGAGGTAGGAAAGACCATCTTTAATCAGTTCCTGTTACATATTGTACTGGAACACAAACATAATCACGTTCAGCCACAAATTCAGAGAGGAAGAGCCCGAGGCTAACTGAACACTCCGCTTTATGGTTTTTCTCTTGAGGGTTGCTTCCTTAATGGGGAACCGCCCATAAAATACGCCTCATTCTTCAAAGTGATCAGTTGTGTGTGAGTTTGTCTCTCCGAACTCAGGGCTGATGGTTGTGTTTCTTTGTAATGAGGCACACTTAAATAGCTCTTAGGTTCCAAAGTATTTACAAAACAGAGAAAGTATTTACGAAACAGAAATATTTACAGAAGCACGGTTTGGTGAGTTGAGAAGGCCATTAGCCTGCTAAGGAAGGCAAAGTTTGGCATATAATAGTATTTCAAGACCCTCACTTGTTAGAAAATAAAACACAAGTAAGGTATTTAATCCAAAACATCACAGAGGGGCGCCTAGGTGGCTCAGCCAGTTAAGCATTCTCCTTGGGTCATGATCTCAGGGTCCTGGGATCAAGCCCCGCATCAGGCTCCCTGTCAGCAGAGAGCCCGCTTCTCCCTCTGCCCCTCCCCCAGATTTTGCCCTCTCTCTCTCAAATTAATAAATAAAATCTTTTAAAAAAAAAGAAAACAAGGGACACCTGGGTGGCTCAGTGGGTTAAAGCCTCTGCCTTTGGCTCAGGTCATGATCCCAGGGTCCTGGGATGGAGCCCCACATCAGGCTCTCTGCTCAGCAGGGAGTCTGCTTCTCCCTCTTTCTCTCTGCCTGCCTCTCTGCCTACTTATGATCTCTGTCTGTCAAATAAATAAAATCTTTAAAAAAAAAGAAAACTATTTTTAAAAATAATAGATAATAATAAAATAATAATAAATAAAAATAATAAAAATAAATAGACCAGCTGCTATTTAGAACATTAGTTCCTTCCCTTCAATCCCCTAATTGGGCCTCACTGGATTGTTTGCTCGTTGTGTCTTTCAAAATCTCCAAAATAAAGAAATTTTATTTCCAGAATACTAACATTTTAGATAAAGGCTTACACTAAGTGAGGACTTATCTTAGCTAAGAAATCATGTGAGCAGGAAGCAAAAATTAAGCCGACACACGCAGGTGACTCTTCACACGTGGCATAGTATGAACGGGTTGACAATATCCATGTAATTCAAGTCCAAACTCTCAGAACAAGGTGGTTTGGTGTGATGAGTTCAAGTGAACGATACCCTGACTTCTCCATGTCTATGTATTTAAAATTTCCACCTGTCTGTCTCATTTGTACCTCACACTCAACTTCTCCTACACTGAGCTCACCATTTACTGCTCCGAAATGTTTCTCCTCCAGGATTCTTGGTAAAGGCACTTTTTGTTGTTGTTGTTGTTGTTGTTGTTTTTAAGACTTATTTATTTGCTGGGCATCTGGGTGGCTCAGTGGGTTAAGCCTCTGCCTTCATGATCTCAGGGTTCTGGGATCCAGTCCCACATCAGATTCTCTGCTCAGCAGGGAGCCTGCTCCCCACCCCCGTTCTCTGCCTTCTTGTGATCTCTCTCTCTCTCTGTGCCAAATAAATAAGTAAAATCTTTTTTTTTTTAAAGATGTATTTATTTGTTTGAGAAAGAGAGAGAGAGCTCGTGTGAGCACGTGCACGTGCAGCGGGAGGGGGCGGAGGGAGAGAGAGAGAAGCAGATTCTCCATGGAGCTCGAAGCCCAACTCAGGACTCCATCTCACAACCCTGAGATTATGACCTGAGTCAAAATCAAGAGTCGGATGCCAAAAGGTACTTTTTTGGGGAGGGGGGGTCTGGTATGGTTTGGCTTGTCTTTTTTCTTTTAAAGATTTTATTTATTTATTTGACAGACAGAGATCATAAGTAGGCAGAGAGGCAGGCAGAGAGAGAGGAAGAAGCAGGCTCCCCACAGAGCAGAGAGCCCGACATGGGGCTCGATCCCAGGACCCTGGGATCATGACCTGAGCCAAAGGCAGAGGCTTTACCCCACTGAGCCACTCAGGCGCCCCGGTTTGGCTTTTATTTTCCAGACCAAAACCTGATCATCATCCTGGACTCTTTCTCTCATTCCCTACATCTATCCAGCCTTCCAGCTCTCAAGGACATTAAGATCTTCCCATGTCGCTCTATCACCTGGTCACCACCTCAGCCCAGGCTACCATCATCCCTCCTTTGAACCACCCTGGCAGCTTTCCCACCCGTCTCCCTGCAGCCACCCGTGCCTCCCTTCCATGGTTCCATATTCTACAAACCCAGTGTGCTCTTAACAGCTCCCTTACAGTCACATCACTCCTCTGTCCCCAATCCCACCAGCCTCAGCACACACGCCCTCACCCTACACGTTACCTACAACGTTGCGCGTGATTAAGACCCTGTCCCCTTGCCAACCCCCGACCAACTCCAGTCTACACTCTGACACCTGAGCCGGCCTTCTCTAGACTCTGAGCACACCGTCCCTCTCTCTGCCGTGGGGCCCTCGCGGGCACCGTCTCCTGACGCTGGAGCAGCCTCCCCTTCCATTCCCCTTCTGTCTAGCGGACTCCCACTTCTCCTCCAGCTGTCAGATTTACATGACATGTTCTAAAGAAGCCCCTTTTGGTTCCAACTAAGTGAAGTCTGCACCTTTTTGCTACCTCCCGTAGTTCTAAGCACCTTTTATTAATTAGTCCCCGTCACGTTTGCCATTGTTTGTTTACTACCTGTCCTCCGCCAATCCGCAACACACGCTGACATTTAGAGGGACGGGGCCTATGTCTCTGAAGCTAGTAAAGGGCCAAATACATGTTAGGGGCTCAGGAAACACGTACGGAGCAATTGACATAACAGATGGGCTCATTGCTTTCCTATCCAGGTTGCTTTGTTACTCTCTCCCATCTGATGTCTTCATCTTCAGCTGCCTATCTTCCATGGGCCACCTAAACAATTAAATCCCCAGAGAGATGGGCAACAATGTTCCCTCCACTCCTTTTACTTGTGATTTGACAATGTCCTTAATTCCAACCACTGAATGGGGCTGTTTATTTACTGGGTGGGCCTGCTTTCTCGAGCGTGGGTCTTCCCCTTCTTTGAGATGCTTGGTTTTATATAGTAGTATGTAAATAGAGTATCAATATGTATCGATCTAAAGCAGAAAAATGGAAAGCAGTAAGCAAGGTCCCCTCTTCTCTATGCAATCGGTATCATGAAAAAGTGAAGGTTAGGAGAAGTTTGATGAGTCATATACGAATGTGCTTTACATGTTAGAATCTTTTTGTTAACAACGTAAGCTGAATTATGTTTATACATGCATGTGCATAGAGAAAGGATTAAGCAGATATTGCGGACACCTGTTATCTTTCTGATCTGCCGAGCACCTTCAGCGCTCGGGAACCACTCACCTGCCTTCCCAGAGCTGCGGGTGGTAAATCGTGGGACCCCGCACGGGACTAGTAGGCTCTGCAAGCAGACATGCATCCAGAGGTATGAGCCTGGAGCGCAGCCAGTGGGAGCCCTTTTCCAAGACTGGTGGATAAGATGAATGAAGGGATCTCTCTGTCTCCCTGGAATTACTGGTTCTGAGGAAAACATATGCCTGGATGCCCATCTTACCCCCAAGAGGACAAAGCCTGGGGTGCCTGGGTGGCTCAGTCAGTTAAGCGTCTGTCTTGGGCTCAGGTCATGATCCCAGGATCCTGGTATGGAGTCCTGCATCAGGGTCCTTGCTCAGCGGGAGCCTGCTTCCTCCTCTGCCTGCTGCTCTCCCTGCTTGGGCCTCTCTCTCACTTTTGCTCTCTCTCTCTGACAAACAACTTGAGTTCCGTGATCCTCTGGACCCCAAAATGCCTCTCAGCTTCAAACATGTCCTCTTCTCTCTAGTGCCGACCTCCCCCACCCCCTACTTTCCCCAACAGCCTGTGGAGAATCCCTCTGGAAAGATGGTTTCTGAGGTGCTCCAGAGGCAGGAGCCCAAGAAGTCTGAGTGGAATTTAGGAGGCTTCTCTGGACACCCAGAAACAGGCGTCCTGGATAGCAGGGAGGCTCCTGGCACCCACTTGGCAGGGAGGTAAACAGGTTTTAGCTACCCTCTTCTTTCTCCTGCCCTAAATTGTATGTACAATTTAGTCTTTAAGGTCCTAGAGACTCTTCTGAAGTTTCTCTTAAAAGTTTCCAAATGTTTGGGGTGCCTGGGTGGCTCAGTGGGGTAAAGCCTCTGCCTTCAGCTCACGTCATGATCCCAGGGTCCTGGGATGGAGCCCCACATCGGGCTCTCTGCTCAGCAGGGAGCCTGCTTCTCCCTCTATCTCTCTGCCTGCTTCTCTGTCTACTTGTGATCTCTGTCTGTCAAATAAATAAAGAAAATCTTTAAAAAAAAAAAAAGTTTCCAAACCTTTTGGCCAACTTCCTTGGTTCAGAGGCTCCTTGTTTTATGCTTAGATCGATAAAAATAGTGAGTATGAGGGCTCCACACTCCACTACGCTCTGAACAACACTATCACAGTTGATTTTAGAAACAACCCTAGAAAGGAGCTTTTCTTACTATTTCCATGTACTTGGAAAAGTGGAGTTTTAAAAAGCTAAGTAACTTGCCTGAACTCACCATTAGGAAGTGGTGCCCACTGGACTCGAAATGGCTTTTTCGGCCACTGGGGTGCTGGCTCATCATTTTTCTAGGGATCCCTTGGTCTTGTTCTTTCTTTAGAGAAGGAGCCAGAATTTTCCCTCCCAGGCACCATTGGCTCTTGGACAGTAGTATCCAGAGATCAAGAGTCTATCCTTTCCAGCCTTTTGTATCTGACATTCTCTGTCTGCATTGACTCAGCCTGATCCCCTCTACCTAATCAAGTCTGTTCTCTGCTCTGCTCCATTCTGCCTGGCTCTCTGACCTCATTTCCCTTCAATCTCTACCATTCGTGGCACTTCAGCCTCCATGACCTTCTTCCTGCCCCTACGACACCTAGCTTTCCTGGCAGCCAAGACTGCTTATTTTCTAGTCCAGCTTTCCTCACTTAACCCTCTGAAGGCTAAACACACCAAGAATGCGAATAAAAAGAGAGGGGGCAGGTGAGGGAGGTGAGGGCTCTTCAGTAGGCTTTAATTTAAAAAAAAAAATAAATCACATTAAGTCACTAAGATTAAGTCCAAAAGAGTGGCGGGAACCTCTAACAGTAGCTTCAGAATACCTAGAGCCCATGGATACTTTCTAAAATGCATGATTGGTAACAAATAGGACTTCTAACATCTATGTCTGAAAAGAAGTCTGGAAAAGCACGAGGCTTCAGTGAAAATTGTGTGGTATCAGCTGACACCAGACAAATCGGTGATCCAACACGTTATTCAAGTCTTCTAAGCAAGAACGGTTTTCAAATGGCAACTAATTTTCAAACAGCTAATGCAGATTTGGAGTTCTAATACAGTGGGCTCCTCTATATCCCCTTAATATTGAAGATACTAAAATAAACAGCAGCTACTTTAAATTCAGTGCTTGAGATCAGATTCTATATGTCCCAAAGTGTTGAAAAGCATTCAGGTATAATCTTAGATTAATTGTTAAAGATCATTTTAGGAGGGGCACCTGGGTGGCTCAGTCCGTTAAGCATCTGCCTTTGGCTCAGGTCATGATCCCAAGGTCCTAGGATCAAGCCCCACATGGGGTTCCCTGCTCAGCGGGGAGCCTGCTTTTCCTTCTCTCACTCTGCCTGCTGCTCCCCCTACTTGTGTGTGTGCTTGCTCTCTCTCTCTCTCTCTCTCTTTCTGTCAAATAAATAAAAATCTTTTTATAAAAAAGGTATTTGGGGGAATTCGTGAGGAATGGAAGAGGTGCCAAACCCAAGAGGCCAGAACTAAGCCAAATTGTAAAGGATTTTTAAACTTCAGACTATTAAGTAGGATATTATTCTCTAGAAATCCTGGACTGGAATATTAGCCAGATAATTTGATTTATCTTTTTAAAAAACATATAGGATTCCTTTGAAGCAAATGGGTTTTTTTTTTAATTCTTTATTTAAATTCAATTTAGTTCATATATACTGTATTACTAGTTTCAGGGGTAGAATTTAGTGATTCATCAGTTGCACAGAACACCCAGTGCTCATTACGTCAAGTGCCCTCCTTAATGCCCATCACCAGTTACCCCAGACCCCTGCCCACCTCCCCTCCAGCAGCCCTCAGGGCTTTTCCTAGAATTAAGCATCTCTTACGGCTTGCCTCCCTCTCAATTGTCATCTTATTTTATTTTTCCTTCCCTTCTGCTATGTTCATCTGTTTCGTTTCTTAAATTCCACATGTGAGTGAGATCATATGGTATTTATCTTTCTCTGACTGACTTATTTTGCTTAGCATAATACCCTCTAGCTCCATCCATGTTGTTGCAAATGGTAAAATTTGCAAATGGATTTTTTAAAGAACAAACTAACATGTCAAACTAATGACATTTATCTCTCCTGAGCTGATAAATACTTAGTTCAATTCATTCACAAATATTTATTAAGTCAGATACTATGTGTCAGGAACTCTGCTAGACAACAAGATAACTAGCAGACAACCTGGCAGGACAAAACAGACATGTCCTTGCTTTCTATTTTTTGTACGATTTTATTTATTTATTTGTCAGAGAGAGAGAAAGCACACAAACAGAGGGAATGGCAGGCGGAGGGAGAATCAGGACCCCCGCTGAGCAAGGAGACTACTGTGGGACTCCACACCAGGACCCTGCGATCATGACCTGAGCCAAAGCCTGACGTTTAGCCGACTGAGTCACCCAGGCGTCCCATGTCCTTGCTTTCTAGAAGTACACATTGTGGAGGCGAAGCTGGCAAAAAAGTAAATAGAACAGTGAATATGTTAATGGGGATAAACACTGTGGAGAAAAATAAAGCAGGATAAAGGGATAATAAGTAAGAGGAATAACACTGAAAAACTACATTGTGATATAAGCAAACATTCAGCAGCAGCTATGTAATATATTTTAGGACAAGACAGTGAAATGTGAATTGCTGATGTGATGCTAGTTGATTGAATTCTCCAACCCTGACACCCAGTGGTTGACATAGACAGACACAGGTTGGCTGAAGAATATGCCTCAGACTGTTTCCAGCCCAGTCCTGATCCACACCAGTATCTAGGACTTAGATGGAACTGTAGAATGCATTTTACCAAATATGCGGTGCTGGAAAGCTAAAAAGAACAATCAGACAAAACCAATGGAAAAACCAAAAGAGGGCAAAATGATGGTATAAGGACCTCTGAAAATCCACCCCTTTATTTTTTATAAGATTTGTTTTATTTATTTTAGAGAGAGAGCACGCACAAGCTGGAGGAAGAGCAGAGGGAGAGAAAGAATCCTCAAGCAAACTCCCCTGTTGAGTGGGAAGCCCAGTGCAGGGCTCGATCCCAGGACCTGAGATCATGACCTGAGCCGAAATCAAGATTCAGCCTCTTAACTGACTGAGCCACCCAGATGCCCCCAAATCCACCCCTTTATAAAAACAACAAGAACATTGGCAAAAATGGTCAAAATCAATTTTTTTTTCAGAATTCTAGAGACTAAGCAAAACCTCACAACAATTTGAGAAGTGTTTATTTGAGAAAACTGACTGAATCTTAGGTGGAGCTAGAGAGTATTGTGCTAAGTGAAATAAGTCAGAGAAAGACCAATACTATATGATTTCACTCATATGTGGAATTTAAGAAAGAAAGCAAATGAGCAAAGGAAAGAAAAAGGAGAGAGACAAATGAAGAAAGCCGGCTCATAACTATAGAGAACAAACTGATGGTTACCAGAGGGGAGGGGGATGAGGGGATGAGTAAACTAGGGGATGATGATTAAAGAGTGTATTTGTCAGGGCGCCTGGGTGGCTCAGTGGGTTAAAGCCTCTGCCTTGGGCTCAGGTCATGATCTCTGGGTTCTGGGATCGAGCCCCCCATCGGGATCTCTGCTCAGCAGGGAGCCTTCTTCCACCCCCTACCTACTGCTCTGCCTCCTTGTGATCTCTCTCTCTCTCTCTCTGTTAAATAAATAAAATCTTTAAAAAAAAAAAAAAGAGTGCATTTGTCGTGATGAGCACTGGGTGATGTATGGAATTGTTGAATCACCATATTTCATATCTAAAATTAATATAACACTGTATGTCAACTATACTGGAATTGAAATTTAAAAAAATAAAAATAAAATAAAAGAAAATGGCTGAACCTTGTTAATAACAATGGGCTCTATGGCACTTCAGCTTGCCCCTTTCTGATCCCCCTCTCCTCAGTTATGGTGTAGCCGTGAAAACCGACAACTTCACAATTACAGTACCATGAATACCAGCAGCCTAGCAGCCATTACAGCCAGCTGATTAACTTGGATCTGCTCAAAAGTCCCATCCCCAGAGAACAGTCAGAATTTGACCTCTCTGGAATTAGTTCACTAGAAAATTCCACTTACAGGGATAACCTTTATTTCACCTGATTCAGAGTTTGCTCACTGTGAACAGCCTTTTCCTGGGAGCATTTACCAAAACAATCAGCAACAACTGTTTAACGTCTCAGCTACCTGAGTCTGCAATAACAGGACAAGCAAGAACTTTGACTAAAAAATGTTTTTAAAACTTTGGGGAATGAGAGGTTTACCAAGGGCTTTGTAGAACTCTGACATAGTCCTGAGAATCTGTAAGGTCATGTACACTCGCAAGGGCTGGCACATGCTCAGGAAAATCTGAGGCCCTAATCTCTCATCTCTGGCTGAACCTGAGGATATGCAAAAGCAGGAAACGAAAGCTAAGATATGATTGTGAATTGCTTGCCACGGCATTGAAGATGCAACTTCAATATGTACACAAATCCTCTTGGTAAAGGCAGGAAGACTTACTGGTCTAATGCATTAAAGAAATCTCCGTGCAATCATTAGTTGACCACTAAGCTAACCAAGCAGAAACTTCAGTGACTATACATGATGAAGAATAAAGACTTTATATAATTAATCAGGAAAGTCACTAAATACTAACAATTACAACAACAAACATAAAAAGAGCAAAGCCGTTTGAGGAGTGGAATCTGAAATCCAGAGTTGCTACATCATATCTTCTTTAAATGTCAAGTTAAAAAAAATTACAAGATATGTGAAGAAAGAGAAAAGTATGTCTCATACTCAAGCAAAACAAAGCAGTCAAGAGAAACTGTCTCAGAGAAGCTTCATACTTTGGACTTACTAGACAAAAACTCAAAATGGGCTATTACGAATGTGTTCAAAGAACTAAAGGAAACCATGTTTAAAGGACAGAAGAAAAGTATGAGAATGGGGTGTCACCAATAAGGAATGTCAATAACAAAATAGAAATTATTTTAAAGAGTTGAATGGAAATTTTGGAGTTGAGAAATAAAATAACTGACATTTTAAAAATTCACTAGAGTTCATGGGGTGCCTGGGTGGCTCAGTCAGTTATGCATCTGCCTTTGGCTCATGTGAGGGTCCTGGAATCAAGCCCCACATCAGGCCCCCTGCTCAGCTTATTGCTTTCTCTCTGCTACTCCCCCTGCTTGTGCTCTCTGTGTCTCTCTCAAATAAATTTAAAAAAATATTGAAATGAAAAAGAGTTGAATGTAAATTCTAGAATTGAAAAATGAAAGAACTGAAATATTTTTTCAATTCTCTACAAAGTTTCATAGGACACATGGGTGGCTCAGTAGGTTAAGTATCCAACCCTTGATTTCAACTCAGCTTATGACCTCAGAGTCATGGGACTGAGTCCCAGCTTGGGCTCCATGCTAAGCATGAAACCTGATCAAAAGCTTCTGCACAGCAAAGGAAACAGTCAATGAAACAAAGAGGCAACCCACGGAATGGGAGAAGATACTTGCAAATGACAGTACAAACAAAAGGTTGATATCCAGGATCTATAATGAACTCCTCAAACTCAACACACATGAAACAGGCAAACATATCAAAAAATGGGCAGAAGATATGAACAGACACTTCTCCAATCAAGACATACAAATGGCTATCAGACACATGAAAAAATGTTCATCATCACTAGCCCTCAGGGAGATTCAAATTAAAGCTACATTGAGATATCACCTTACACCAGTTAGAATGGCAAAAATTAACAAAACAGGAAACAACATGTGTTGGAGAGGATGTGGAGAAAGGGGAACCCTCTTACACTGTTGGTGGGAATGCAAGGTGGTGCAGCCTCTTTGGAGAACAGTGTGGAGATTCCTCAAGAAATTAAAAATAGAACTTCTCTATGATCCTGCGATTGCACTCCTGGGTATTTACCCCAAAGATACAGATGTCGTGAAAAGAAGGGCCATCTGTACCCCAATGTTTATAGCAGCAATGGCCACAGTCACCAAACTATGGAAAGAACCAAGATGCCCTTCAACGGATGAATGGATAAGGAAGATGTGGTCCATATACACTATGGAGTATTATGCCTCCATCAGAAAGGATGAGTACCCAACTTTTGTAGCAACATGGACAGGACTGGAAGAGATTATGCTGAGTGAAATAAGTCAAGCAGAGAGAGTCAATTATCATATGGTTTCACTTATTTGTGGAGCATAACAAATATCATGGAGGACAAGGGGTGTTAGAGAGGAGAAGGGAGTTGGGGTAAAATGGAAGGGGAGGTGAATCATGAGAGACTATGGACTCTGAAAAACAATCTGAGGGGTTTGAAGTGGCGGGAGTGTGGGAGGTTGGGGTACCAGGTGGTGGGTATTATAGAGGGCATGGATTGCATGGAGCACTGGGTGTGGTGAAAAAATAATGAATACTGTTTTTCTGAAAATAAATAAATTGAAAAAATTAAAAATTAATAATAATAAAATAAAAAAATGAAAAAAAATGAAACCTGATTGAGATTCTCTCTGTCCTTCTCCACTGGCTCCCTCTCCTTCTCACTTGCACTCTCTCTCTCTCAAATACTACTACTACTACTAATAATAATAATTAAAAAATAAAATTTACTACAGCATTTCAACAATAGATTTGAGTTGCAAAAATAAAGAAATAGTGAACTTGAGAGTAGGTCAATGAGGTTACCTGTCTGAGGAACAGAAACAAACATGAATGAAGGAAAATGAACAGAAATTCAGAGACTTGCGGGACATCACCAACTGTACTAACATACACATAATGAGAGTCTGAGAAGGAGAAGAAGGAACAGCAGAAAAAATATTTGAAGAAATAATGTCTGAAAATGTTCCAAATTAGCTTTAAAAAAAAAACACAACCTACATTTATGTACACACACAAAAAGATCCACCAATTCAAAGTAGGATAAATGTAAAGAGATCTCTACAGACCAATCATAATAAGGATGTTGAAAGACAAAAAAATAAATAAAAATAAATAAATAAATAAATCTGGAAAGCAGCGAGAGAGAACTATTCAACATACATAAGGAATTTTCAGAATAAACAGCTAATTTCTAATAGAAATCATACTTTCTTTAAACAGACATAAAGAAATACTTTCTTTAAATAGATATTTGACAGTGTCCATTTTAATATATTCAACAGAAGAAATCCCCTCAAAACACAATAGTGTCCTTTTAGAATGGTCAAATATGTATTTGCACACTAATATTTCTTTTTTATTAACATATTATGTATTATTTGCTTCAGGGATACAGGTCTGTGAATCATCAGTCTTAACACAATTCATAGCCCTCACCATAGCACATGCCCTCCCCAATGTCCTTATTTTCTTCCTTTATATTTAACTTTGTGATTATTAGTCCCAAGTTGAATGCTCCATTTTTTAACCTTTTATCTCCTAAAAGTTATACATTTTAAAACTCCAAAGCTTCCCAATATTGCTTTAGCCATAAAATTTTTTTTGATAACTTCTTTCTTATCATATACTTCCAAATAATTTTGATGTAGTTTTAACCCCCAAAACTTAGAAAGACATTTAAAAATTTCCAAATTCGGAAAAAAGTTTTCCAAGTAGAAAAATTAGAATGTGTGTGTAATGGTCATTTTTATTCATTTTTCTTTTTATTGCATTACACACAGCAAATACAACCTATATGATTCCATTTATTTGGGGGACATTTTGGTACCTTCTCTGTGGTTCAACATATGATCTCATTTTTGTCATGTTTTAAAAAATAATCCATTGTCATCTCTGGTGAACACATATCTTTTGGGTATATACATGTTATTCAAAAGCTATTATTATGTCATTACTTATTTTGTGTATTTAAACTGGTTTTTTTCTGTATCTTCAGAAGTTTCTCTTCCCTTTTCTATTGGTTTTATTTATTTATTTATTTATTTTTTTGAAGTTGTTGTTAGATGCTGAGGTTAACAACTTCTTGATGGATGGTACTTTAGTTCAATATAAATTCCCTTCCTTTTACTTTTAAACTTTGGTCTTAAAGTCCATTTTATCTCATAGAAAAACTCTAATTTAAATTTAATTTAAGAATTTTTAGAGTGTAGGTGCATCTGGGTGGCTCAGTCAGTTAAGTATCCAACTTGATTTTGGCTCAGATCATGATCTCAGGGTTGTGAGATCAAGCTCTGCACCAGGCTCCATGCTGGGTGTGGAACTTGCTTAAGATTCATTCTCTCTCTCTCTCTCTCTTCTTCTTCTTCCTGCCCCAGCTCATGCTCCCTCTCTAAAAAAAAGGAAAAAAAAATGATAGTGTTATATTAACATATTTCAAACTTGAAAAGATATAAAAGCATATGCAGAGAAGTTGCCTTTTCACTCTGGTTTTCCCCAGCCATAGAGTTTCCTTCCTCAGACAAAAGTGTTATCAGTGTATTAAATATATATCCAGATTTGGGAAGAAGCAGGAAAGGCTGACTCACAAGCTCAAGCTGCCATCTTGAATCAGTCTCTGAATATAATTTCAGTGCTGTGAATGCAGCCCCAGCTTTGCCTTGTATCAGTCTGGAATTGCAAATTCTCACATCAGATCCAAAGAGAATTTCTTGTGACCTCTCTACCTCAGGGCTTTCTGGTCTACGGCACTCTTTCTTTATTCCAGAACCTAGACTGTTCTTTAATCTGTTGATGGGAGGAGAGAGAGGAAGGGACCGTAGGTGTAGAAAAGTTGACATAGGTTTTAGCCTTGACTTAACTCATCTTGAAGAAGTTTTTCCAGTTTTTCTCGAAATGCTCACACATGAGCAACTTTCTGACATTTCAAGACTATGGGACTCCATAATGAATGGATCAATCAACCGGTTTCAACCGATGCTTATTGTCTTGATGTAAATAACCATTATAGACACAAGTTATTTCCTTGGAGAGCTTAAAATTTACATGGAGCTAAAAATATTCATGAAACAAGTAATAACATGGAAAACATAAAACCAGCTCTCTGCCTCAGGGGGATCCTATTGGTTTGAGAAAAGTGCTATTGGGATAGTTTACATAACTGATAGGTAGATGATAGATAGGTGATAGATACGTAGACAAACAGATTTAGCAATAGTTAATTGCACATAGTTACAGGTACATTCTACATATAATATATATTATACAGTGTTATAGAACTCCTATGTGTGTTTAGACAGATTTCACAGG
Organism: Mustela putorius furo; assembly: GCF_011764305.1. Classification (NCBI taxonomy): domain Eukaryota; kingdom Metazoa; phylum Chordata; class Mammalia; order Carnivora; family Mustelidae; genus Mustela; species Mustela putorius. Next base: position 19,323,389 of record NW_025421402.1, on the reverse strand, counting down.
ACTCCAATATACATCTTTAAATGGAGTATTATTCCTGGTGGCTGTTCCTTGCGCAGAACATGTGAAAAACAACTCCCTGATTTTTATAGGAATCATAAAATGGGAATACTTTGGACCACAGATGGACAACGAACTCTTCTCTCATTCATTTACCATTTTCTTAATTTTCCCCCCATTCTTATAAGACTTGTTCAATCTTTTCCTTCTCTGTCTCCCACTCCCCTTCCTTTCTTTCCCTACTCTCCTTCTCCCACCCGATCTGATGTATTCCCAGAAAGCCCTCTGAACAAACCTTCCTCTGTGGGCCTCCCTCCTGAGAAATTAGGTGGCTGGGTCAATGCCTCTGATGCCTATTTTTACACTCCTGTTTGTCCGGAGTCTGACGTGGTTTATCACAGTCTCTCCAAAGGCCCATTGTTCAGCACTTCAAGAAGAATGTTGTTATATTGACTGTTAGTGCGTCAGCCCGGCTCTCTCTGGAGGAGCTTTTGGATGAAATTAGATAATTTCCATTAGGAGACCGTGCATTATTAGTCCCCGGTGCCAAACTGGAGAATGAGCCAAGATGACTATTTCTGGCCAGGCTCACCTCAGGAAGGAACCTTCTCGGCTTTAATGGGATTTTGCTATTGTTGGTTGCCTTCTGTTTGACACCAGGCCAGCCCAGGGTTGGAAATTGTTTAGAAAGCTGCATGAAATATAATAGAACCCCAGCCATTTGCTGAGGCACATTCCTGCAGAATGTTTATTTTGAAGAAGGGAAAAAAATATATTGTCCTTGGCAGACAACAATAAAAATTTTTTAAAAAGCTGTAACTTGAATCTCTGACCATATGCTTCTTGTTGCCAGTTGTGTTTAAAAACTCCCTGCTGGTATCAGAGAATTTCACACTGAAGTGATAAATCTCTTGTAATATTTATAAGCATCTTCATTACAGACCCAGAAAGATATTTAAAGTCACCAAGGCCCTCAAGGCTGAATTTGGAATGGGTGGGTGTTGAGGAGGAGATGAGGCCTGAAAGCCAATTCGGGACTCACCCTGATCCTAGTCTGGGCCCAGTTATCAAGTCCACAAAAGTCACTCTGCCCCACTATCTCATCCAGCTGTAGGGACTAAGCCTTTGTGAGCTAGATGTGTTCTCAGCAGACTTAATTAATCCCTGAAGCCAAGGAGGATGGGTAGGAGTAACCTCCTCTTCAGTCTTGAGGACATTGGAAGGATCCACCTTTGGTCAGAATGGTGGAGGGTGTTGGGGTGCCTGGGTGGCTCAGTGGGTTAAAGCCTCTGTCTTCAGCTCAGGTCATGATCCCAGGGTCCTGGGATCGAGCCTCGCATCGGGCTCTCTGCTTGGCAGGGAGCCTGCTTCCTCCTCTCTCTCTCTGCCTGCCTCTCTGCCTACTTGTGATCTCTGTCTGTCAAATAAATAAATAAAATCTTTAAAAAAAAAAAAAAAAAAGAATGGTGGGGGTGTTGTTGGGTTTTTGTCTTTGCTTTTGTTCAGTAAAAGCTGGCTCACCACCAGAGTTGACTTTGGAGCAAAAGTCATCTCTATTTTGGTGGTACTATTAAGTGAACTGTCTAAGGTTATCAAAGCCTTGGACATTTTTAAATGATATTGAAATCCCTAAGTTGCTTTCTTACATATGTGCTTAGTGTCACAGTCTTGGCCTTTTTTCATTGTCCAATCCTTTTTAGGCTGAGTGTGTATACGTGAAAATGGTAGAACAAAACAAAACAAATCCAAAACCAAGACAAAACGAAACAGCCTTAAGGTGGGGTCTCAATAGACAGCCCTTGAAAAGGCAATCTGATTTCATTTATAAGAATTCCTTCATTGAATAGCAGTTTCCCAAGACTGTTTAAAGATAAAATCTTCAAGTCTAGAAGCTGATTCCATCATTTGACATTTAGATGTCCTCAGACATGTTGCTTCCTTTCGATTATTTGGCCTTAGCCTTGGCCTTTTCCTCTAAAGCTCTTTCAATAAATAATATGTATAACTAAGTCCTGACTGTTGACAACAATGGGGGAGAGGGGAAGCAGAGATCATTAAAAGGTAATCACCAAAGCTAATCACCAAATCAACTTTAGACATTAATCTTGCTGTTTTCCCATGGAATCTTTCATTGGAGATGCTGACCCGCCAAAGTAATGGGTGGTAGGTGAGCCCGGCATGAGAGGAAATGGACATGCAGAATTCCAAAGCCCGTGCAGCTCTGCTGGGCTTACCAGGAGACTCTGCTCTGGCCCTGCCTGCATGATGGAATGGATTCTTGGTTTAGCCTGAAGGAGGCCAACACATCCTTAGGCACCAGGAATGAGTTCCATGCACCAGGCAGAATTCTAAAATGACCTCCAAACTTCACTTCCTAGGTGTACTTGTCCAATATAATCCCCTCCCCCATTTGTGGACAGAAACTGTATGAAGGGTGGGGTATCACTCTTGTGATTAAGGTAATTATCCTGGCAAAGATGAAGAGATTTTGCAAATGTAATTGAGATCTCAAATCAGTCAGTTTCCAGTTAATCAAAAGAGAGATTGTCTTAAGTGGATATGACTTATCAAGAGAATGCCTTTTAAAAAGAAGCCTCCTCCTTCCTCAGAAGAGAGATATGCTCCTCAGCAGATATTCTACTGGCCTTGAAGAAGCAAAAAGCTATACTGTGAACTGCCTGTGGAGAGGGGCAGCATCTAGGAGCTGAGGAGGCCTACAACTAGGACGAACTGAATTCTGCCCACAGTCTGAACGAGTTTAAAAGAGGAACCAGCCTCAGCTTGTAATGTTGTTGCATTCTTCATGCATTGTTCAATCCTCTGAACGTAGCCTTGGGAGACCTTAAGCAGAGGATCCAGCTAACCCGGGTCCAAACTCCTGACACAAAGCAGCTGTGAGATAGTAATGGGTATTGCTTTAAGCCGATAAATTTTTGGTAATTTGTTACTCAGCAGTAGATGACTAATACAACTGCCCTACAGACAACTTGGCCAGTTTTTAAATGGTGGAAGTTCTACCTGAAATGTGCTGTTGCTACCAGTGGCAGTTCCTCCATAGGAGGCACTGGTAGTGAGCAGGAGACATGGATGGGGTCCATGCCTGAGATCTCTTAATTGCCTTCAGTGGCATGTAATTGCCTTCCTGAAGTTCCTGAGGCCCTGAGGGAATATTGGCCACTTTTTTTTTTTCTCTTGAGGCAGCACTCTGGCTAGTCGGGGGTTGGGGGGATGGCATTTTGTGAGACCATACTCGCCTGGGTTTAAACACCCCATTTGGTATTTATGAGCCACATAACTCAGGCAAGGTATTTAATCTCATTAAGTCTCAGACTTGTAACATAGAGACAATAATATAATTTCCAAGGTTATCATGAGCACTAAATGAAAGATCTATATGAAACCCCTGCTCCAGAGACTAGACGCCCACATGTGCTAAACAGGTTAATTTTCTCCAAGACAGCCTAAGCTCTGTTGGGCTGCCAGCTTTGATCCTGCCTCTGCTGCCTGCTGGTAAGTCAATTAACTTTCTGCTTCCTAATTATCATGAGCAAAATGAAAATAGCTTTAGTACTTATTGTACATGGGTGGTTATTAGAAGGATTCAAGAAAATAATCTAAGGGACACACTCATCACTTGCCCAGTACACAGTAATGTTAGTGTTCTTACTCTCACTCCTCTTCTGGTTCCCAAACTGGAGTACATTGTTTCCTACACCATGATCTCATGAACTTGGACTGATGGCTAAGCTAGCCCTTCTCATATTCTGCAACACCTGTAATGTAATAAGTTGTATGCTTTTCTTTCTCTCCCATTCTACCTTCTGCTTTTTCAAGGGCAGGAGCCATGACTAATTCATTTCTGCAATGCACACAAAGCTTTGCCCATGGCCTTCCGCATAGCAGATGATCAAGAAATAGTGACTTGACTGAATCTTCAATAGAATTGAACAGACCCAGTATCAGATAGGAGCTAATTATGGAAACCAAGAAACAGCGGTGACCTTGTAGGATCATCTGGTCTTTCCTTCTTGGTAATTGAGTCAGCCAAGATCAATGGGTCTCTAGTCTTGGTTGACAGATCCTGACATAAGTAGCTGTCCAAACCATTCTTTAATCAACCAATCGAGCATTTATTTCTGGGAATATACATCTAAGAGATGCTGTGATGGTGCAAGCCCAGAAGTAGGTAGGAGACAGATTTCCTGCCCCCAGAAAGCTTATTGATGTCACAGAGAACGCTTCTCCCCCAAGACCCGAAATTCTCTCCCTCTCGGTCCCTCCCTCCCTGCTGACGGTCTGCTCACATCCTCTCCTCGGAACTCAGGAGAGACTCTCAAGACAGCTGCTCCCCATCCTCAGCCACATGACCCTCACATATTTAAGGCCTATTACTGAGTCACTCCTCAACCCTTACTTCACTTAAGCTCTGCTTCCAACGCGAGGATATTGATGACGACCTGCCTAGTAGGGCGACTCAGGGAAATAACTCATTAAAATGGCTGCGCAGTGCGACACAGAGGCCAAAGAACAAGGCCGAGCCACTCTCCCCGGCACTCCATTCATTTTCAAGGCAAAACAGTTCTGGATCGGAGCTTTAAAAAAATGCCAAAGATAAAGCGCGTCTCCCTCCCCACCTCGAGGTATTTGTTTTCAATGAGGACCTAGGCGCTCACCCACTCACCCACCTCCTTTCTGCCTTTATCACAGCACATTCCTCATCTGTTCTTTTATTCACGCAGGCTCCTTCTCATTGTCTCCTGCTCAGAAACGTTTGATAAGAATCTCACCAAGTGGCATTAGGAAAATCCGCTGTTCAACAAAGGAACTTGTCATTGTGCCCCAGGCACTTCAAAGCTCTCACAAGATCTTATTTTTATTATTTCTCTTTTTTTTTTCCCAAAAGTATGAACAATGTGTTTTGCATCCCAGACATTCTGTGGGAAAATGTAATTCTCTCATTAGTTGCATCCTGAACTGCAATGACAGACAAAACGATATAGTAATTCATGCTGAGATTTGTCAAACTGTTGTAAACTCTATTTTTGTCTACTGTACATACAATAGCACTGATTAGACCCCACTGAGGGCGTCAGTGGACACCAAGGGTCAGAGGTCTCTCATAAATTAGTTCAGACTTCATGTTAGAACATCTTTGTTTAATTATTAATTCAGTGTAACTGAGTCTTATGTTTGGTGTGAGGAGAGTGGAAAGAGCCTAGATTCTCATGGAAGGGCCAGACACGTCCACCAGACTCTAGAGTAATAGTAACAGGGGTAATGAATGGTGTGGGCACAGAGTGTGACATTCAAGTGGATTTTAGACCCAACTTGGGCCTCCCAATTCTGTAGATCATTCTTAACATACATGGGGTTGGTTTTACAGATCAAGTTAATAAAAGAAAAAAAAAACTGACCCTACATTGTAGATACCAGGAATGAAGAGAAAATACGGCAGATGGCAAGGAAGCATAAGCGGAGAAGGAATGAAAGGTGGGTCCTTGGGATCCATTCACATTCACCAAAAACATCGACTTTTGGCTAGTGTACACTCAGCCAAAAGTGGATAGTATTTTGCTGTGGATCTCATCCTAGTTCTCCTGTCCGGCGATGGTATGTGATGCAGATCTAGTCACATTATTTTACACATGTGTAGATTTTTAACTGACTGCAACATTATCCTCCATTCTTTGTGTATACATACCATCTTAGACTTCCTGTTCCCTTAAGAATGGACAGATGATTGCCTTTTGCTCTCCACTCTTTCAATTACTTATACTAGCCAACTCTTTCCCCGCTGGCTTTGTTGATAATTTCTAATTCTGACATAATTTCAAGCTTACAGAAAAACTAGAAGAGGAGCACAAGGTCCTCCCAGACAGTCTACCCACATTCACCAATTATTTACATTTTGTCCCATTTGCTTTATCTATTATCTCTATACCTGTGGGTTTGGTTTTTTTTAAGCATTTAAGATATGTTTAAACATGTCATCAGGCCCCTTTATCTCTGAGTATTTTAGTGTCTATTTCCTTAAAAGCGAGAACATAATCTTGGGTATCACGGTTCTATGATCAAAATCAGGATATAAACATTGATATCGTGCCATTATCTAATTCAGAGTGCATATTTAAATCTCATTGTTGTCCTATTAATGACATAGAGCTATTGCACTTTCCTTATCCAGGGTGATATATTTTGCACCTCTTTAATCTCCTTTAAAAAAAAAAAGATTTATTTATTTTATTTGAGAGAGAGAGAATGTGCACATGAGTGTGATGTGGAGGGGCAGAGCAAGAGGGAGAGAAAGTCCCAAGCAGACACTGCACTATTCGAGGATCTGGGGACGAGGGAAGAGCTCAGTCCCACCATCCTGACATCACAGCCCTGAGATCACAGCCCAAGCCAAAACCAAATGCCATTCACTTAACTGACCTTTTTTTTTTTTTTTTTTAAAGTCGTCTCTACATCCAGCTTTGGGCTCAAACTCAACAACCACCAGATCCAGAGTCTCGTGCTCCACCAATGCAGCCAGCCAGGCACCCGCTGTTTCATCTCCTTTTATCGGGACTATTTCTTCAGCCTTTTTCTCAACCACCACATTTTAGAAGAATGCAGACTCTTCAAAAGAAGAAGAGGAATTTTGTAGAACGTTCTTTGGTCTGGGCTTGCCTAAGGTTTCTTGATATAAGGTGGTTCCTGCCATATTTCTCCACTGTCTAACAGTAGTATTTTTATCCTTCATAAATAATAAGTAATACATTGGAAGATCCCTTAAGACCATGTAAATATTCTGTTCCTCTCCAAACCTTCACATTAGTTTTAGTAGCTGTTGAGTATTTTCTAATTCCATTCCATTGTTCCTTCCATTGTAAGAAAGATTTCGCTCTTTATCCCCATGTATTTATTTGTTTGTTTGTTTCTATCAGTATGGATTGGTGGATTCTCATCTTATTTAATGAGTTCAATCCTTTAATGTTACTCCTTGTTTGATTACAAAATTGTCACAGATTTGGATACTAACAACCACTTCAAACCAGTGTCGCTATCATTTTGACATATCCCCATTATTGGGGCTCAAATGCTTCCTGACTTTCTGTCACAATAAGATGCTCTGGACTCATCTTACATATTTCCTGCCCCAACCCTGGAATCAGCCTTTCCTTCTGAGGAGTCCTATGTACATCTTTATATATAAATGATATATGTATAATATATACATAATTGTTTATTATATAACTGACAATGGTTTATAATCTAATTACAGAAAATATACTCTGTAAGATTTCAATCTTTTGAAATGTATTCAGACTTATTACATAGCCCAGCATGTAGTCTGTCTTAGTAAATGCTTTGTGTGCACTTGCAAAGAATGTGTAATCTACAGATGTTGGTTATAATGTTCTATAAGTGTCATTTAGATCAAGGTGTGTTAATAATATTATTCAGATCTTCCATCTCCTTGATGTTGTTTTTGTGTAGTTGTTCTATCAATTTCTGAAAGAGACGTAAGAGTATCTTTAATTGTGGTTGTGGGATTCCTTCTCCCTTTAGTTCAATCAATTTTTGCCCAATATATTATGTAGGTCTGTTATTACACACATACATGTTTCTGGTTGTTAGGTTTTCCTGATGAATTCACCATTTTATGATTATGAATGCCTCTCTTATCTCTGATACTATGCTTTGAAGTCTATTGTGCCTGATTTTAACACAGTCATTCAAATTTCTTATGTCTACTGTTTACATTGTATATCAACTACTTATTCTTTTACTTTAAATTTACCTGCATTCTTTTATTTAAAGTATCTTTCTTGGGTGCCTTGGTGGCTCAGTGGGTTAAGCCTCTGCCTTCAGCTCAGGTCACGATCTCAGGGTCCTGAGATCAAGCCCCACATTGGGCACTCTGCTCAGCAGGGAACCTGCTTCCTACTCTCTCTCTGCCTGCTTCTCTGCCTATTTGTGATGTCTGTCTGTCAAATAGATAAATAAAATCTTAAAAAAAAAATAAAGTACCTTTCTTGTAGACAGAAAATAAGTTCAGTCTTGCTTTTTCATTCATTCCTACAAACCCTATGAAATTGATCCAATTACATTCAATTTAATGATTAATGTCTTGGATCCACTTCTACCATTTGCTCTTTGTTTTTTATTTCTTCCATTTTGTTTTTTATTTCTCTGTTGTTATTTTTCTGTCTTTGTGGTTGATTGAATTTTTTTTTAACATTTCAGTCCTCTACTGGCTCTTAAACTTTGTCCCCTTTGTTTTTTTGTTGTTGTTGTTCAGTAGTTGTTTTTAGAGATCCTTAACTAATCACTTAGAGTTAATATGAAAATGTAAGTTAATATAAAATATAACATGAAATATAGGAACAGCATTAACAATAGGGTTCTATTTACTTACCCCCAGCCTTTGTGCTATTAGTACATACATATTACATCCTATATATTATACATCCCCAAATACAATATTATAACATTTGCTTTATATAGTCATATGCTTCCACAAAATTAAAAGGAAAAAAGGGTACTTTCAACTTAGCCACTGAGTTCTCTATTTCAACTATTATTATTTTCAAGTTCAGTATGGCCAAATGGAAATACAGCTCATATTTGTGAGTCTTATTCCTGCTTTATGTTTTCAATTTTCTTCATTAGAGCTTTGAAGATGTTCATTAAGTTTATTTTACATTCCTATTCTTCCCAACTCATTAATTCTTCTTCCTCTGGTATATGATTTGTTGTTCAGTTGGGGCCCTTCTTTGGTGATGCTTGTGTTCCTTGGAGTTCTCATTTTTTTTCTTTCTGAATTTAAGTCCACTGGGCACTCCCAAAGCCTTAGATTTCATAACTTCCAAGTGAGTTGGGAGAGTGAGAATCTCTCCCAAGTACTTGAGGAGGACATTACAATTTCACTATAACCACTACCTATGTAATCACCCTCAAGGAAATGCCTGGAAGACCTACCCTGGCACTACTCTTTTTCAGAGATGATCTTTCTCTGTGGTAATCACCAAACCCAAAGCATCAGCAGGAATGTTTTGATGAGGGAGTACTCAGAGGAGGCCAGCTACCCTCCACTTACCAATCGAGGAAAAATCTAAGATCATATTCTTCTGCCTCTGCGATGCACAAATTTTTTGTTTTTCTATAAGGTCCATGTGGTGGGTGTGATTCATTTAGATAAATATGAAACAGAGAAAAGAGTCCAGCTGGAAAGCACTTTCCAAGCACAACCTCTGTGCCTTAGTCAGGGTTCTCCTGAGAAACAGAACCAATGGGAGATAGACCAATCAATCGACTGATAGATTGTAAGGAATCGACTCATGCAATTCTGGAAGCTAGTAAGTTCCAAGACCTATAGTCAACAAGATGGGGATCCAGGAAAGCCCCTGTATCAATCTAGCCCAAGTCTGAAGGCCTGAGAACCAGGAGAGCTAATGGTGTAAGCTTCAGTCAAAAGTGGGCAACTCAAAACCTGAGAACTATATTTCAGTTCAAGTCTAAAGGCCAGAAAAGACTGATGTCCCAGCTCAGCAGTAAGGCAGAAGTAGTCTCCTCCAATTCAGACTTTTCTGTTCTGTTCAGGTCTTTGATTGGGGCCCATTCAATTGGGGAGGGCAATCTGCTTCGATCAGTCTATAGATTCAGATATTAATCTCATCCAGACACCCTCAAAGACACACTCAGAACAATGTTTGACCAAATGTCTGGGCACCCCATGGCCTGGTCAAGTTGACCTCTAAAGGTAATCGTCATGCCCTGTCTATAACACTTGGCCCCCTCCTGTTATGCATTCCCATCTCCCATCCTCACCACAATCCCTAAAGTTTTTTTCTTAGGTTCCAGGATCCACCAACTCCCTGTTTAAGAGAGTCTCCAAGATTGGGCTCTGGGAGGAAACCAGCACCCTGTGCTAGATTGCCATCTTCTGTGGAACAGAAAGCTCTCAAAGTGTTTAATTTCCACCTTATTTAAATACCCTTGATTGTGGATCTGTTCTAAGGCATTTCTTTAAAAGCTGTGAAAGCCTCAAGAGCAACTTTCTTGAAACCTCTCTGATGTTTAATTAACAAACTTGCTTTTAACCAAGGTTTGTTTGGCTGGGTTTCTGTGCTTTGTTTTTAGCGAGTTCTGATAGTTGAAATTTAATATGTTAGCCATACAGGAAATAGGACAGGTCAAGGGCCAAAAGAAGTTAGCTATAGGAAGTGGAATTTCTGAATAAGGCAGTGGATGAGAGTTGTTGACTGATCTATACAGTACCTCTAGCAAGATTCAATCCCAGAGGAAAATGATTTTATAGACTCAAACTTATTGATGGTACCAGATTTCCTTTCCCCCAAGGAAGCATTTCCCGGCTCTCCATCCAAACCTCCTATTGCTCCCCATGCTCCTTTTCCTAAGGAAAGGGAACTAGGCTCCAAAGCCCCAATTAGAGAATGCTTTGCTTCTGGGTGAATGGAGAGGTGCAGAGCTTTGGCCTAAAAAGCCTGAAATCCAAATAAATATGCTAAGTATCAGAGTTTTTTTTTTAAACCTTGGCCTGGATGTTGTGTGGCCTGTGTTTTATGCTGCATTTCAATATGCTTTTTTTAATTATTATGCTATATTAGTTATCATACAGTACATCATTAGTTTTTGATGTAGTGTTCCATGATTCATTGCTTGCGTATATCACCCAGTGTTCCATGCAAAACTTGCCCTCCTTAAAGCCCCTGGGCTAACCCATCTGCCCACCTCCCTCCCCTCTAAAACCCTCAGTTTGTTTCTCAGAGTCCACAGTCTCTCATAGTTCATCTTCCCCTCAGATTGCCCTGCCTTCATTTTTCCCTTCTTTCTCCTAAGGTCCTCCGTGCTATTCCTTATGTTCCACATATAAGTAAAACCATATGATAGTTGATTTTCTCTGCTTAACTTACTTCACTTAACATAATCTCCTGTCCCAACCATGCTGATGCAAAAGTTGGGTATTCGTCCTTTCTGATGCCTGAGTAATATTCCATTGTATGTATGGACCATATGTTCTTTATCCATTCATCTGTTGAAGGGCATCTCGGCTCCTTCCACAGTTTGGCTATTGTGGAGATTGCTGTTACGATCATTGGAGTGCATATGGCCCTTCTTTTCACTACATCTGTATCTTTAGGGTAAATACCCAGTAGAACAATTGCTGGGTCATAGGGTAGCTCTGTCTTTAATTTTTTGAGGAACCTTCACACTGTTTTGCAAAGTGGCTGCAGCAGCTTGCATTCCCACCAACAGTGTAAGAGGGTTCCCCTTTCTCCACATCCTCTCCAACACTTGTTGTTTCCTATCTTGTTAATTTTGGCCATTCTAACTGGTGTAAGGTGGTATCTCAATGTGGTTTTGATTTGAATTTCCCTGGTGGCTAACAATGATGAACATTTTTTCATGTGTCTGTTAGCCATGTGTATGTTTTCTTTTGAGAAGTGTCTGTTCATGTCTTCTGCCCATTTTTTGACTTGATTATTTGTTTTTTGAGTATTGAGTTTGAGAAGTTTGTTATAGATCTTGGACACCAGCCCTTTGTCTGTAGTGTCATTTGTGAATATCTTCTCCCATTCTGTGGGTTGCCTCTTTGTTTCGTTGACTGTTTCCTTTGCTGTGCAGAAGCTTTTTAGCATGATGAAGTCCCAAAAGTTCATTTTCACTATGTTTGTAACCATTCTCTTAGTTCTTGAGGAAGAGGGGAGGAGGTGAGATTTCAACTGCTCCATCTGTCTTATGAAGAGCAGGGCTCTGGCCACTCTCATAGACATGCTTAGGTTTCCTCTTCTTTCTTTTTTTTTTTTTTTTTTTTTTTAGAGGGGAAGAGAGAGAGAAAAAGAGAAAAGGGAGAAAAGGGGCAGAGGGAGAGGGAGAATCTCAAGCAGTCTCTACCCCTAACACAGAGCCTAATGTGGAGATCTGCCCCCTACCCTGAAATCATGAGCTGAGCCAAAATCAAGTGTCCGGTGCTCTCACCGACTGAGCCACCCAGGCAAACCAGCTCATATTTCTTTATGTTTTCCTTCCATGAAGTCACCAGGATTCAGGCCAGAAAGAACTCAGGTTGGAAATCCTCTACTCATTTAACCCTGGGGCGGTGGAGGTGGAAGGGTGGGTGTAGTGGGACGGAGAGGAACCGAGGCCAGATGGAGCCCGCAGTCCGCTCAAGGTCTCTCAGCTGCAGCAATGGACTAGAAGCCAGGTGATCTGACTCCTAACCAATGGTTTTTCCACTAATACTGATTGTTAAAATCCACCCTTCAAAGCTCTCATCTGTTAAATGGTTAGGTTTCTCATCCTGAATGGATGAATGGCCTTGGCTCTCAGAGCTAAAAAAGTTTTATTCCTATTTGTTTCTATGATTTTGCTTCTTCATATTGGAGGGGGACAGCTCAGGGAGTGGGTAAAGGGTAGAAATAAATAAAGTAACCTGATTTGAAACAATTTGATTAGTCTTTTTTTTTTTTTTTTTGACAGAAGTATTTTCTAAAGCTGAGATTGAGAGAGACAGGGTGCAAGAAGACCCTCCCTTGCTTTCATAGCCCTGAATGACATACAATCAGTGGGCTATTTGGGGCCCAGCTCAAACTCAAAGTCACACTGTCATTCTTAATTTTCAGTGCATTGTGTCTCAGTTAATCTATGCTCCCTAGCTTTCTATGTAGGTGGGAAATATTTATTTAAATATTTAAATATTATATTTAAAATAAAAATATTTATTTTATTTACTTCTCATCATAAGTGGCAAATATTTATTACATGAATGAATGCACAGATAAGTATTATAGGGTTTGTAAATATCAGGTGGAATGTATAAAGGACCCAATACTGTGTCTACACACAAAAGTAGCAAACCAGCAGCCACAGGTTAAATCTGATCCCACAGATTTTTGTCTTTGGCCCATGTCATGATTGGCAGAAATTGAGCAACATTTGACTTAAAAATACTGGTTCTCTTAAAAGATCAGTAGAATATCTAGCAATGCTGCACACTTATTCCAGAATGAGGCCAACTGGTCAGAGCTGAGTGGAACTTAGATCCCCTTCAACGGAGCATGAGACCAGAGATGTTCATGTCCCTACCAATCATAATGTGTGGGCTTGCGCACCTCACCTGGCCATCTTCTCTCATTTGTGTTACAGACCAGAATCCTGGAGGCATTTAATTCTTGGTCTGGACAGTCCCGGGGTGGAGATCCATGTAGGGAACAGTAGGTTTAGCTGGGAAAGCTAAGGAAAGATTTGTGGAGTTTGAAAGGCCTGTAGAAGTGCAGACAGATGGATGTGGAGACAAGGAAAGCTGGAGAGCGGGCGGCTGGCCTGGACAAGAGGAACTCCTGCTTACTTTGGCTCCAGCAAAGTGATCCTTGAAGACGAGGAAGGCCTTGGCTCCGGCTTCCCTCCTGCGGAAGGAGATCCTCAGGCGATTCTGACTTTTCAATATGGAGCCTACAGCGGCTGGGTGAAATGTCTCTCCATTATGATTCTCCCAAGAGAAACAAGGAATGTTAGGGTTCCGAGTCCTAGGATCCATCCCCGTGTTGTACATTTGAAGAAGCTGAGGTTGAGACAGGGGAAGTGGGTTAACCAAAGTAACACAGCAAGGTCAAGAGCCAAGACTGAAACCAGCTTCTCTAGTTTGCTTATCACCACACCAGAGACATAAAGAGGAAAGGAGAGGGAAGAGGCAGGTATGGAGGGACGTGAAAATATGAGGCAAGTGTTGTGCTTCTAGGATAATTGACTTTGAAGTCAGAAGAGGGTTTTTTTTTTCTTTTAAGAAAGAAATGTGTTTTTAAAATCTTACTTCAATGGCTGGTGGGAAAAAAAAGTCCTTCAAGTCCCCAAGGAATGTTAAGAAAAAAAAAAAAAAACTCCATTAAATTCTAGTCTTCAAATCTGTCTGAGTCATAATAACTATCATAAACTCTGGGAGTGTGTGTTTTCTTCAGCTTTCTCTTTTGGTCAGTTATGTAAGGGGCAGAGAGGGGGCAGCGAAAAGAAATAGCAAGCTTTATGTGTATAATGTGAAAATGTACAAATCGGGCTGGTTTTGTAATTAAGCATAGTGTCTCTGTGTCTAATTAAGAAATGACATTTGCGGAGCTCTAGAAGCATTGAGATGAGAGGCTACAGGTCGGGGAGGGGATAGGCAGACTATATATGGCGTTTTGTCCCTTCTCATGGAAGAAAATGTACATACACATATGTTCCCTTAGCTGGGAAGGCTTGACCCACTTCTGACCCTCATCACCATCACACCCTTCACTGGGTTGAGGCCACTATTCTTCAGGGCTCAACTGAAACATTCCCTCAGCACCCCGCACTTCCCCTTCAGAGAATTCATCACACTTGCAATTAATTATTTGTGTCCTTAGTTGCATAACGCCAGGCACAGTAAGCTTGGTTAAGAGCATGTGTCTGTTTTGCTCATGAAGAGTGGTGCCTAGCCCATCGTAGGGGCTCCGTAAGCGTTTAGTGAATGGCTTTAAGATCTCTTTCCTGCCTCTAGGACCTCACAATCCTTATGGAAAACATTCAAACGTCAGCTAAGCGGTGCATGGGCTTTCAGCATGGCGGCTCCTGGCCTCCGCTCCCTCTCAACTCGACCCTGGCCCATCTCATCTCCAAACTGAGGCATGTGCTTGAGGAGGCAGGTCTAGCAGAGGGGGCGTCCATTGGCCTGGGCTTAAACAAGCAATGTAGAAAACTTCTCAAGGCTTCAGCTGCAGTAGAAGTGAGTCGGGAGCAGGCATCCTCTCCCTGCTGAGGGGAGCAGGATAGTAATGGTCCAGAGGCGGACTGAGGAAACAGTGGTTTCAGATGTGAGCCCGAAAGTGCCATCCCAAGGCCAGTTCCTCAGAATTACATGACTTGCTTTTCCATTGAACTGTTTCTGTCTTGGGTCACTAGACAGCATGAGCTCTTGGCGAGGGGTAGGGCTTAATAGATTTCACTGGAATCACAATTCGCTCTTAAAGATTCTTTAAGAGCGCTCTTAAAGATTCACTCTTAAAGTAAAAGTTAGCCATTTGCAAACTGGAGTTCTTTGAGTTCTTGGCAACAAGGCACTCTCCATACATCCCACAGCGAGCTGCTTGACAGCCCATGCCAGAGAGCTAACGTTTAGGCACTCTATACTTTGCAAAGTGGTTTTATATACGTGTTATCAGACCCTTACATATGTGTGAGGTGTTATCATCATCATATGATGTATGCTGTGTTATCATCATCATACCTATACTACGGATGTCCTACAGAGGTTGGCAAAGCCCTGGTCATCCAGTCAATGGATGTCCACCAGACAGGCGTGGACAGGTTGCTCTCCCGGCCCCTTGCCTGTTCCCTCTTGCCCATTACATGAGGTCCAAAGTTTTTCCAGGGGAACCAGTTGCTGTTGATGTTGGAACCTGGAGCTTGGCCTTCCAGCAGGCAGCAGACCTGGACCTCAGCGCTTAGCCTGAGGCCAATCTGACCATTTCCGGTTGTGCTCCAACAAAAGAGAAACCTCTCCACAGGCCAACAACATTGTTATTAAGCTCTATTGAACTGACTGGCTCATAGTGATCCCAGCATTAGGTCTCTCTGGTGTGGGGGAGTGCCGAGGGGGTCCAGCTGGCTGTGTAGCCGAGCATCCTTTGCACTTTAGAGGTTGGGGCTGGGGTCTGATTTTGTGTGTGTTGGGGAGGGGTGTGGCTCTGGGAAGCCCGTCCAGCCAGTGGTGTTGAAACTCACTGCAGCGCGGTGGACACGGGGCAAGGAGAGAGGGTCCAGAGCTGGTTTTCAAAATCAGTCACCAGGCTGTTGTCCCCAGAAAAGGAGATCCAGGGGACACCACAGTTCCCAGCACAAAGTAAAAGAGTCATAAAGGAGGAAGCAAACGAAGTTGCTTATCTCATTTATTTATTTTCCCTTCCCTGTTTCCACAGATGTTCCTCCGACCCATGTCCCCCGTGCTTCTCCCCAGCCGCTATCTGCTAACAAGCTCCCCCATTAGCATTCCCGGCCCCTCTGCTCCCTGTCATCCCTTCGGGCTTCGCCGAGCGTGGAATTTACCAGCACACAGGATTTCCGTAGGTGATAACCGCCACCAGGGCCCGCTCACCCCGGAGTGGTCCCTCCTGCCCTTGCCGGCGACTGTTCACAGCAGGCGAAGAATTCTTTTTTTTTTTTTTTTCTTAAATTTTTTATTTAAATTCAATTTAATTGACCTATTACTAGTATTACTAGTTTCAGGGGTAGAATTTCGTGATTCACCAATTGCATACAATACCCAGTGCTCATCGCCTCACGTGCCTTCCTTAGTGCCCATCCCCCAGTCACCCCATCCCCCACCCCCCTCTCTTCCAGCAACCCTCAGTTTCTCCCCTAGAGTTCAGAGTCTTTTATGGTTTGCTTTCCTCTCGACTTTCATCTTGTTTTATTTTTCCTTCTCTTCCCTTGCTCATCTGTTATGTTTCTTAAATTCCACTGACTTATTTCACTTAGCATAACACCCTCTAGTTCCATCCATGTCATAGCAGAAGGCAAGATGTCATCCTTTTGGATGGCTGAGTAAGGAGAGGAGAAACTCCAGTCTCCCGCGGGGATGTGACTGTCCGTAGCTAACTCACCTACACAAACTAGCCCACCTCTTGGTAAGCAACACCTCTGACCTTGGTGTGGATGCCCCAGAGGAAGAAACAAGAGATAAGGTAGAAGACAAATCTTCCGAGGTGGGTCACTCACAGAACACCAGTCTGGAGAAGGACCTCCAGGGGCCACCCCATCGGGGCCTCCGTGACCAGCAGGGCCAGTCCGGGTCCCAAATGGAAGGGAATACAGTGTCTGCTGGTGTCCACGCTCACAGAATACACACCAGGCCTTCTGTATTCACTCCTTCCAGAGCTGTTAGCTTTCCACTCAAAAAAAGTGTGCACCTCTCAGGATGGTTTCAGTTTTGTTTTGGGGTTTTTTTTATTTTAACTTTTTACTGATGTATGAAGGGCATTCGGAAAAGTACCCAAGTCACAAGCTCAATAGCATTTCACCAAACGGATACACCGAGATCACAAGCCACCAGATCAATACCAGATTATTCCCCACAGCCCTCTCTGAGGCCCCAACCCGCCCACCCCCTGCCTCCTCCCGACCCCGAGCCCCCCAGCCGCTGTCCTGACTTCCAGCATCACACATCAGTTTGCCTCATGGGCTGTACTTTGAAGAAGCTGGATTCCAGAGATGTGCAGCAAAGATTTTCTTTTTTCTTAATCAACACTATCTGGGAAGGGGAGGTACTTGTCGAACCTGATCTGGGTGTCGTATTTTATTTCCGACCCTCAAGATTCCTAACTCCTTAACGCCTCATAAACTGGGAGGAATTTTAGGGAAAGAGTCATCTTCATGAGCAACCTAGCAGCGGGCAGAAGGCCAAGCGGGGAAGACCGTGGAATGAGGTAAGAGAAAGGCGTTATGAAGAGACAGGAGCCCCCTGGAGGAGAAGTATTCCGACCTCTCCTGACAGATTTCAGACCTCCTTTGCCTCTTGTAATTTTTTTCTCTGTTTCTAAAGACACTGTTTTCAGCAAAGCCACACACCCCCACCTCCTCACTTTAAACGAGCATTGAAAACACAAGTATAACGTGAGCCACATAGGCCATTTTTTAAAAGATTTATCTGTTTATCATTAAAGAAAGAGAGAGTGAGAGAGCATGAGCTGGAGGAGGGGCAGAAGGAGAGAGAGAATCCCAAGCAGACCTCCAAGCTGAGCCCAGAGCCTGATGTGGGGCCCCATCCCGTGACCCTAACCTAAGATCGTGACCTGAGCCAAAATCAAGAATGGGACCCTCAGCTGAGCCACCCAGGTGCCCCTGCAATTTTTCATAGTGGTAAGACACACATAACATAAAATTTATCATCAGTGACATTTAGTACATTCGTAATACTCTGCCACCAACCGCCCTGTCTATCCAGAACAGTTCACTAGCCCAAAGGGATACCTTGTATCCATTCAGCAGTCACTCTTCTCCCTCAAAACAATGTTCACATGCCACCAAGTAAGTGACACTGCCTTAACTCTACGTGTGTTGTACAGGCCTAAAGGTCTCCTCTGTCCTTGTCAAGGAGAAGGCTAAGCTTCTCTCCTTTGTACAGCACCCACGTATGTAATTTTTTAAATTTTCTCATAGCGGGGCACCAGACCGGCTCAGTTAGCAGAACATTCAACTCCTGATCTTGGGGTTATGAGTTCAAGTCCCACTTTGGGTGTAGAGATGACTTTAAGAAAATATTAATTAATTAATTAATCAATTAATCTAGTAGCCACATTAAAAAAAATAATTTTAGTAATTTACTTAACCCTGTTTATCCACACTGTTATCATTCCAACACGAAATCATTGTAAGAATGGTTGCAGGGGCACCTGGGTGGCTCAGCTGGTTAAGCGTCTGCCTTTGACTCAGGTCATGATGGACTGAACTCCATGTGGGCTCCCTGCTCAGCGGGGAGTCTGCTGCTCCCTCTCCCTCTGCCTCGCCCGTGCTCTCTCTCTCTAAGTAAATAAATAAAATCTTAAAAAAAGAAAAAGAACGATTGCAGAGACACATTACACTCTTTCATTCTGACTGAGTCTTTGCGATCTCTCATGTATTTCACACGCACAGCGTTAACGCCATTTGGACCGGCCATGTGTCAATGACCCCGAACGGCTACCATCTTGGATAGTGCAGTTCTAAGTAATTTGTAGAATGCTGTTAATATCCTAAATCATCTTCGTAAAAGGCAATTATTAAATACACAATATTCTGAGGCTATAGTTGTATTTTTAATATAAACGTATCAACTCAATGATAAAAAATAATATATTTGGAGACAAAATTGTCCATAAGTGCCAACCCAAGTAAACCTGAAATCACTTCTTAACACTCCCTCCGCTGACTTCTTTGACTTCTTTGCGGCTCTTTGCTCGTGACTGTGTACACCCTGCAGAGGCCAGGCCACTCCTTTGAGGGACGGAAATGAAGGCCAACCTGACCACTGTCCGGAGGCAGACGTGAAGCTTTCCACAGGGTCATGATGATCTGTCCTTACCGAGGCCTGGGGTTGACCCCCAAGGACAGTGGCAGGTTTGTCACGTGACTGACAACCCTGCCATTCCTCTCACCAAGCCAGAGGGCACAGAGGCCCAACCTAGAAACTTGGACTTGAATTTCAAAATTCCTCCCCACCTCCAGATTTGTATGGCTTTCACTCTCCCACACATTCGAACCTACGTTTGAAAACATGACCTGAGCAACAAGAGGCTGGTGAACTAGTGTGTGTCTAAGAGCCCTTCCAACCCGAACATTCCAGGGTACTCGGGTGCCATTCATCTTCCCCACTCACAGTCACACAGACACAGACACAGACACACACACACACACACACACACACACGGCCTGGGTCACCAGCTCCACCCCAGAGAACAGCCTGTAAAGAAGTAAGAACACTTATACTCAACCTTGCTAACTCACCGAGAAAACAGATAGACCTAAACAGAAGCACCCTCCGTTAGCATCCATGCGCAGAAAGAAGAAAACCTAGCGGAAACCGGCCTCAGGATCCAAGAATGTAAAAACATTTTTTTTTAGGTTCCCAGAAGCGTCATGCCACCATGCCCCAAGTTGGGAAAAAAATGTGCTATTTTATATGTTTATAACAACATCTGATTTAATATTATACAGTTTTGCTTTGTCACAAACCAGAACAAATACTTTCAGATTTATTGCATCCTTCTGTTCAGAGACTTAAGTAATCATAGTTAATAATGCAGCCATTCCACAGCCTGAAGAAGAGCTTTATAATGGGGGGGGGGACCCAAGATTCCTGAGAGGCAGGTTATTTTCGAGAAGGATTTAAGGTTTTAGAGTTCTCAATGAAGCTTGAAATTCATCTTTTCCAGCTCACGTGGAGTTTCCTCTGAAGCTTGGCTGGGAGGTATAAAGAGAGAAAAACCAGTAGGCTCACAGCTTCTCCCTGAGCCCTCAGAGCATGTAGCAATTACTCATCAGCAGTCCTAATCCTTACCTTGGCTTTAAATATTTTTTTAGGGGCGCCTGGGTGGCTCAGTGGGTTAAAGCCTCTGCCTTCAGCTCGGGTCATGATCTCAGGGTCCTGGGATCGAGCCCCGCATCGGGCTCTCTGCTCGGCGGGGAGTCTGCTCCCCCAGCCCCGCCTCTCTCTGCCTGCCTCTCTGCTTACTTGTGATCTCTGTGTGTGTCAAATAAATAAATAAAATTTTTTTAAAAAAACTTAAAACAATAAATAAATATTTTTTTAAACCATCCATCAGCTCCCATACTCTTTATGCTGTTAACGCTGTATTTGGAGCCTCCTCCTTATTTGTTGATTCAAGGAACGGCACTAGTTGTTTTAAAAAAGAAGAAAATATTTTTACAAAACACTTCCTCATTCATTCCCCCACACATACATGCACATACAGGCAAAGCTAAGCCCCAGGCGTTCTCCCTCCTGGAGAATTGTTCAGGATTAGTTAATGATGTAGCTGGCAACTCGGCTGCTTGATGTTCATGGGGTAGGTTTGGTGTCTTTACTGACCCCTGCATCCAGAAGGGGGTGCTGTGGTCCCCTGAGGGCACCAGGGGCCTCTGTGTGTGTTAGCATGAGTATAAGCCCATCATCCAAAATGTGTGTGTCCTGCGTCCATGGCTAACCATGATGTATTTCTAAGTTCCCTTTCTCAAAGAAAGCCAGGATTTGTCACTCTACCCACCATGAGGGAGCACGCCCACATTAAAATGGGGTTAGGATTGTGAGAACTTGGTTTATGGAAAATCAGGGAAGACTTTAGAACAGCTGGGTTTTTATAAAAATGAGACCCTCTAAGCCCACCTCAGTCCCCCATCAGCATAGCTGGGTGTCAGATGCAGGAACAGCCCTCTACTCAAGGTTCCCACGGGAGTCACATCCACACTGGAACTTATGGACCCCGATCTGAAAGGTCCCTTCGTGACGTCATCAGCAGATGTTTCAAAACAAGACTGTGGGATCAGATCAGTTTCCAGCTGAAGATACTACCACTCTTTGAGATAACTCTTGCTAACTCGTTCTTTAGGAGCCCACGACCCAAAGCCAGAAGCCTGGAGTTCTCATTCTAGCCCATCACCTACAACATAAGCAGGTTAGTTCACCTCTTCAAACCTCACCAATGAGACTTGGGCAATTAGGGACAAGTGTGATTGTAACACTGCAGCAGCTTCCAAAAAGCTTGCATATCCATCTGAGCTCACTGGAGTGCCAGCGATCAAACAGCATGTGTGGGCAACAGTGATCTGAAGACTTCGTGACGTGCTACAAACGTGAAGGCATAATGAGAATGTGGATGTGGTTTTAGAGCAAAGAAAAATCCTGTTTTACATCAAAATATCTATTGTATTATTGATAAAAGTTAGCTTGGAGGATGTGGTTTAGAAATATAGAAGCAATGGAATTTCTCATGCAGAATCCCGGAGCTGAACCCCAAGCAGCACGACACAAAACTGTAGGCTTCCTCCAATAAGGGCAGGGTTTTTCTGCCCGGCTCACCACTCAGCTCAAAGAGACCTGGGATCTGCAGTTAGAGGATGAGCAGAGCCCAAGAAGAAAGATGGAGGAGGAGACACAGAGCTCAGTGGCTGCCCCCAAATTACCAGTCAAGTCTCCCCTGAGAAGAAGAGTGTGGGGAGGCAGAGAGGGTCCAAGACGAATTAACATCCCTTCATGTGGGTACTTTAGGGATATGTGCCATCTCAATCCCGAGGGGGTTTATTACAGGGAAGTTATTTACCATCTCTGCCCCAAAATTCCTCAATACTTTTTTTTTTTTTTTTTTGGTTCTTTGTTCCCACTGTGTTTACCCATGATACCTGTGGTCAACCAGAAGTGGGACAGTATCTTCGACACCCCTAATACCAGCTACAGCTTCATTAGGGACCTTCTGGGACAGGCAGAGGGGATTTTTGCCCCCAAAGTTCCTGAGATGGGTCAGTACAGGACATTATGTTCTTCATGGCCTTTCTTTAGTCAAGACAGAAAATGTAGATTCTCTTCTATTTCCTCAAATAGACTGAGATCTGTTTCCAAGCCTCACTGACCAACATAACCTATTAGAAATTAGGCAATGATCCAATGATATCATAGAGGCACCCCAACAATAAAAGGCCAACCGTAAGCTGTTCTACATTTGAACTTAACTCCTCTCAAAATATTGAACTACCAGGATCTCCAAAGCTCAAATCCCCTTACAAGTGAAGGTCCAGGGCGCCTGGGGTGGCTGAGTCCGATGAGCGTCCAACTCTTGATTTGCTCAGGTCATGATCTCAGGGTCATGAGATCGAGACCTACTTTAGGCTCTGTTCTCAGTGGAGTGAACCTGCTTGAGATTCTTTCTCTCCATCTCCCTCTGTCCCTCTCCCCACATGTGCTCTCTCTCTCTAAAATAAATAAATTAATTTATTAATTTTGTTGTTGTTTAAAACAACAACAACAAGTTAAGGTCCAAAGAAGTTAAAACAAAAAATTAAAGTTTAAAGTTAAGTTATCTCACCCACGATCAAGGTTAAATTTAAAGTTATCACATTTCAATTTCTAAGTCTCTTTAGTCTCGGCAAGAGGAGCTCTTGGTATTCTGGGTGGGGGTGGGGTTCTCTTAGGGGCTAGAGTCAGGTTGTTTCCAGAAAAGGGGCCTTGGAGTTTGAATTAAGCTAATGCCAAGTCTCTGATATGCCCCACTTTTTTTTTCTTTTTTATTACTATTTTTTAATTGTGGTAAAATACACATCACTTAAAATGTACTCTCTTAGCCACTTTGAAGTGTACAGTTCAGTGGTATTTTTTTTAAGATTTTATTTATTTATTTGTCAGAGAGAGACAAGCAGGGGGAACAGTAGGCAGAGGGCAAGGGAGAGGCAGGCTCCCCACTGACAAGGATCCCAGTACAGGGCTCCATCCCAGGACCCTGAGATCATGACCTGAGCTAAAGGCAGACATTTAACCGACTGAGCCGCAGGCGTCCCCACAGTTCAGTGGCGTTAAATACGTTCACACTCCTGTGCAGCCATCACCACCGTCCATATCCAGAATTCTTTCCATCCTACAACACTGAAACTCTGTTCCCAGTAAACAGTAATTCCCATTCGCCCTCCCCTGGTTCCCAGCATCCACCACTCTACTGTCTGCTTCTGAGTTTGACTACGCACCATGTCTCTTATGTTTGGAATCATACTGTATTGGTCCCTTTGCGACCCACACATTTCAATCAGCATCATGTCCTCAAGCTTCATCCCTGTTATAGCATGTGCCAGAATTCCCTTCCTTGTTAAGGCTGAACAACATTCCATTCTATACAGATACAACATTTTCTTTATTCTGTTTATCTCTCATCAAACCCTTGGGTTGCTCCCACCTGTTGGCTAGAGTGAACGGTGCTGCTGTCACCCTGGGTGTATGTGCCTCACTCTCTAAATTCATCAAAAGGTCCCAACCACAGAGGAGATGATCACAGAACTATCACCACATCATCAAATTAAGAAAGCGAGTCAACCCCCAATCCCAGAGAGGGTATCCAGGCAAAATCATGACTCCAAAGCCCCCTGGTTGATACTAGAGAAGACAACAGCAGATGAGGAAGGGAAGATTCCTCTTAGAAGAGTCTTCTAAGGGAAGAATGGGAAATGGTTTTATTTGAAGTGCTCCTCCGTCATTGCCAGGTGACCGTAAGCCACACAGATTTTCATCATGGGACCATGTCTGCCATATTCAGGGAAGACCAACTCCCCGTGGAAATGGTCTGCTCTGTCAGAGACATTACTGCCTTAAACACATGTTCATGGTTCAGACTAAGCTCACGATTTAAAAGGATTCTAAACAAGCATTTATTTTCTGCCTGAGAAGCTTAAAATGTGGACACCACCAGCAACGGCCAATGCTTCTGAGGGCTGCGTAACAGAGAAGAAGACGAGGTGTTCGACCCAGTCTGTGCCCAGCATACAGACTGCAAAATGTCAGCCGCGCATCGGTTGAAAAGGGGCTCCTCCTAGGAAGCAAGCTGGTGGGGCAGGGGGCCTCCGATAATTAAAACTACCAGACAAAGCATGGGATTGAGCAATGCATTTGCTGAGTCTTGAAATCCTTATTTTGTTCCTTTGCAGAAGCACTGTGAGCATAATGAAAAGAATACAGCTTTAAGAACTAAGCTTCACCCCACCAGGCATTAACGGAGTCCAGAAACTATGTGAACAATCTTTCTTGACATCCCCAGGACGTTTATATCTGTCCGACGAGAAACCAGAGAGGGAAACATGTTAATTTTCTCAGCCTTTTGATAGCACGTATACAAGATCTCTTAGCCCCACAAAAAGCTCCAAATATCCTCTAGAACTTCAACTGCCTTAAAATATAGACTTGCATTTATCTTGGCCACATTAACGAGATCTGTTTGACCAATACATTTATATTTATGATGACTAAGGGCAGATTATGGTTGTTAAAATTTGTCCTTGGGACATGAAAACACTCCTCTGTCATTAATACATTTTGTAATATAAACTATGATGTCAGGTCAACGTAAAGGGTAAAAACGTTCCAAAAGTATGCACACATCATTTTTTAAAGCAATTGAGCCTAATGGAATAACAAAGGTCATCATAACAAACCATTACAGCCTTGGTCTTGGCAACTCTGGCCACAGAAGAATCTCCAAGAAACGATCATCATTCCTCCAATGTTATGGCATCCAGACGACAGAGATGGCTTGCAAATGAGTCATACAGGCTCAGATCCGCGGTAGCTATGTGAGCGGAGGACAATCAATTATTCATGTGTTTACAAAGAGCTTTCCCGGTTGATGTTAACCAGAGCTGCTTGCAAAGAAGAGCTCTCCAGCTGTCCTCGGCCATCCCGGGCCTCCAGCTAACAAGCTGCTTTAATTGCTGGGCAAGTCATCTGGAAGGTGCCCCTCCCCTAGACCAAGTAAACATCATCCCTTCGAAACTTCATTAGGCGTAAAAATGTTAATCGGTAATAATTATGACAATACTTTATTTACAGTACTCCCAGCAAATTCCAAAGAGAGAGAGAGAAGTTAGCCTTGACTTACATCCCACAGGGCTGCCCCAGGACTGGAGTCTGGACTACTAGAGATACAGGCCAGGGTTGGTAGAGGGCATAGAGCAGGAAATGAAGGGAAGGAATCAGAGGCTGTGGGCTTCAGGAGGGAGGTAGGAGGAAGAGCCGTCTGGAATGTTCTGTGACGGGAAGGGAGCACCATGGAGGACCACCAAGAGTAGGTAGATTAGGTTGGTCAACAACCAAACATGACTGAGCTTGATGCACCCATCAAAATCAGCCTTGGGAGAAGTTAGATGAGAAGATACTTCTCAGCCCCTTTTGTTACTACAGCCTGTCCAGGAAGACTAATAATAGGATTAGGGCAACTCCTCTTCCTGAACTGGGCCGAAGAGGACGGGACCAGATGGCCCCACAGTCCCCTATGAGCTGTGTTTTGAGGGAGAACAGGATCATAATCAAAGCCGTTGCAGGGGCCTCTCCCTCCGAAGGCAGGGGCCTCTCCCTCCCATTCAAAGCAAAGGGATACCTCCGGTGCCCTTCTATTATCCCAATTCCAAGAGCCTTTGTTGAATCCTTCAACCAGATTCTTCCCCTTGCTTGACACTGGGCAACTTCAGACCCTATCATAACTCATTTGTCCACTTCTAAGAAAGTGGTAGAAGCAAACAGTGTTCTTGTGGATAGAAGCTCATGGGATAAAGTGAGAATAGAAGTCTGGCCAGGGGCAATAGGATCGCTGGGGTAGCTCTTCTTGATACAGTGGGACGCAGCTCTAGGTAACAAGATGTGAGGGAAAGGTAAAGGTAGCACGCGGGAAGACAGCGCCTCTCCCTGGTGCATCAAGCATCTTAGAGAACTTGCGTGGTATTGTTTTAAGGCCAAGACTAGACTCTGTGTTCACCCCCTCAACCCTGACCCACCCCCTCCATTCATGAATGCAGATTTGGAAAAAGAGTCCAGAGAAAAGGAACGCATCTCCACAAGGCCCATAGTAGGAGAGCTGCTCTAAGGTGTTCTCTCCACTCCTCCTATAACCCTTTATGCCTCCGTCCAGGGACAAGGGAGAAGACAAGAGGAAGCATCCCACGAAGAGGCCTCCTTCATGTGACTGGGGGCTCTTCTAACTTCCTCAGCCTTCTCAAGAGGGCATGTCTCCCGCTCGTCGTGATTCCTTGTCCTGGCTGGTGCTCCCTCGGGAGAGCTAGAGGTCAGAACGGGTTTCTCAGGAGGGGGTCCGTTAGGAGTTTGGAGGAGGATTGGAGGAGACAGAATTCTTTGATGCAGGTCCCAAGACTCCAGCGAGTTGCTAGGCCTTTGAAGAAATCCTAAAGGGAGGCATGCAGGATTTCCCAGAGTTATTGGTCCATTGAATTCTTTCATACGAGCATCCCTCCAGGCAAAGTTCCAGAATTTCATGGGCCAACAAAACCTAGAGAAATGTAGTGTTAGGGTATGGCCCCAATGCCCTGGTGAGAGCTCCAATTTGTCATACTATCAGAGTTCTGGGGACACAGGCTAGGAGCTCCAGCCTGCTGTCACCGCTGGGGACAGCCTCACAGATAGTTTCCCAAAGTCACAAGCTGTCCTGTCCTACCAAACGGGCAGCCCCCAACATGCACACCTCCTCACCCTGTCCCCCACCCCACTCCCAAGGGCAGAAAGACAGGAGGAGGATCTCTCATTGCCAGACAACTGCCTGGTTTCTATCAGGCCGAACCTGATTCTTTGCTGCCCTTGTGTGGGTAAGTCGCTGCTCTCTCTCCTGGTTGTGAAGCTCCAACTTTTTCTCTGGAACAGCCATGAAAGCCTTTGAGCCGTCTGCCCAATGGAGCTTTTGCCACCTCTTTGTTTCAGGATCTCCAGCTCTGGGCTGGTAACCCTCTGCTGTGATCACAGCACAAAGTCGCCACCCAGAATGAAACACGACCTCCACCAAGAGTGGACATTTCGGCCTGACCTCAAATGTCCATCACCCACAGCTGTTAAGACCTTTCTGAGGGTCTGTGATCGTCTATATTCCCGATCCGCTATTTCGAGTGGAAACTGTGCAAATGTTCAGAATCCAAAATAAACGAGACATCAGCCTGGCCTTTGGCATGAACCAACTCATTAAATATAAAATAAACACAAGTAAATGGCTTTTAAATCTCCCTGACAGAAAGCTTGGCAACTACTCGGAGATTCTGGGGGTCATTGGAACTTCTCTCTCCAGACGGGAATCTTCCTCACACTCTGAGGGGCAGAAGGGGACTCCCGACAAATGATGGTATCCCGGTACCCCCCCTCCCAATTTGAGGCACGCTCTGTACTGCAGACAAGGACAGGGTCTTCAAGAAGGATGGCCTGTGACACAGAACGGGTCACTGGGGAATCGGACGTTACTATTTACAAAGGGTTAGGAATTCAGGTTGAAGGCATTCAGCTTGCCGCCAATGACAAATCTCCAGGAACTGCCACCAAACCAACCCTGAGTTTCTCACTGCTGTCTCTCTCTTGGTTGCCCTGAGTTCATACTCACCTGGTTTCTTAAATCCTGTGTGCATTCTGCCATGGGGTCCCAAGGTCCCCTTAGGAATGTGACTTGCTGAACTCTGATTTTTGCCTCTATCTGTAGTTTCAGCATAAAGTGGATTTATTGCGGAAGGTGATGGGCCAGATTACCTGACGGATTGTTTTTATTCTCCACATCACGCCAAGTGTGCAAAACACAAATTGCAAGAATTCACCAACCAGAAAACAGAGACGTAGGCACCTGTTTGCTTCTAATGTTACCTCAGAGCTAGGCTAGATTCCAATGATTACTAACCTCTTTTATAAAACCGACATGGAAAATGCACAGCTTTTGGTAAAAAGCATGTTCCCTTGACAGCCCGTCAAAGATGGGTGTTCGCCTGGGGAAGCCGCGTGTGAGCAGGTCCGTTTGTAAGAGACCCGGGTCTGGTCAGGTGGCAGAATTATTGGCTTTGCCCATTCACATCAGTCAGCTTCAGAGTCTGATTTCTGTGCCAAGAAGTTAGTAATATCCAAAACTAGTCAAAGTAGCTTCCATTTACTTACAGTTTGGGAACATTTTTTCATGATTTGGTCAGCTCCTAAGGACAAAATGCCAGTGAAAGAAATGGTTCACCAACTTAGAGTTAAATCATTGGATCAGTAGAAAGATTCGATTTTTGTTTGTTTGTTTTAAGATTTTATTTATTTATTTGACACAGAGAGAGAGATCACAAGTAGGCAGAGAGGCAGGCAGACAGAGAGGGGGAAGCAGGCTCCCTGCTGAGCAGAGAGCCCGATACAGGACTCCATCCCAAGACCCTGAGACCATAACCTAAGCCAAAGACAGAGGCTTAACCCACTGAGCCACCCAGACGCCCTAGATGTTGGTTTGTTTGTTTTTTAATTTTTTTAAAGATATTTTTTATTTATTTGACAGAGAGAAAGATAGAGAGAGGTCACACGTAGTCAGAGAGGCAGGCAGAGAGAGAGGAGGAAGCAGGCTCTCTGCTGAGTGGAGAGCCCAATGCGGGGCTCGATCCCAGGACCCTGAGACCATGACCTGAGCCAAAGGCAGAGGCCTTAACCCACTGAGCCACCCAGGTGCCCCTAGATGTTGTTTTTTAATGAACTAGAACATGCTTTCTTTTTCTCCTTTGAAAGGTTCTCAGTGGTTTATTTCAAATCACAAAATCACACTTCTTCTCATCCGTGGCCTCCAGAACGTTCTCACCTTGAATTTGAGGATGCATAGCTGGTCATGAGCTAAGGTGGCGTGCCAGTCATGAGTTGATAGGACAAGCAAGGATCCCGGAGGGCTTTGTGACAACACAGTTAACCTCCTGAGAGCTTTTAAGAAATTAAATATTTACAGCTGAGAAGGAGAGAGCACCTGGAGGGTACCCCCACTTCCTTTAAAAAAAAAAAAAAAGTTCAGAGATGGAAAATTAAAACCCATCCACGGGTATTTTTTCAGTGTTTTCCACAGCATGGGCTGAGCTACCATTCACCACCACTAGGTGGCATCCTCTTCTGGTCCCTTCTTTTGGCTCTTCTGCAAATAGGGACCCCAACATTTCCCTGGGCAACATTAAAGAGCCTCTCAGACAACATCAAACTAGGGGTCTTTCCCCCTCTAGTGCTACTGTCCACTCTCCTATGTTGGGAAAGCTTTGGGATTACTAATGAGATGTATTGATATTTTGTTGCAAGGCGAGGAAGTTTTTGTCTTGCTTTTCACATGTTCCATACCAGAGTCTGACAGCAATGCTGCTGCTGACTTCCTACCCTGACACGCCTGTTGCTCTCCAGCCCAGACACACCACATGCTACGAAGGATCCATCAAACCTGCGCAGACACTGTCTGAGGAGCAAGGTTGAAGATGACCCCTGGAAAATTAACATCTCGATGGTTTCCCAAAAGTCAGGCTCTTTCTGCCTTCTCAAAAGCTAGCCTAGGGCTTGAGGAGAAAAGCGATGTGACCCTCCAGCCTTATCTGGGGAGCTAGTCTGTGTCCATCGCATTTTTCCAGTACATTCCCCTCACCTGCCCTCTCTTCCTCTTGCTCTTCTCTTTCCCTACGGAGCGGTAATGAGATGACAGAGGTTAGCCCTCCGAATAGGTCAATGGAAAAGGAGGAGCACAGACCCCACAGTCACCGTTACAGAAGGGGTTTTCAGAATTTTCTCATCATTAAGCAACTTACTGAAGTCCTCTTAAGTTATCATGACTACGTTTCTTTGCTTTACACAAAGGCACTGGGGGCGGTGGGGGGGGGGGCACTGAGGCACCAGGAAGTCCAAAAGACAAAGTGCTTGGAAGTCACAGACCTCAAGAAAATGCTGAGGCATCAGTTCCAGAACTTCGCTTCCAGTGTTGGCAATTTTTGAGGACATTTTTTCAAAGGTATCTGACATTCCAGAACAACGATTCCTACTCCTAGCCCAACAGGTACACAGGGTCTCCCACTTTGATGGTCCCTGTGCTTTCCAGAACAAAATACTGCCCGAAGAGGGGTGATTTTCCATACAGCTTCTGCTCAGAAGGGTCACACAGACGATAGCTGCAGGAGGAGAAAGATCGCCGTGAGTCACAGCCGAACAGACAGGAGGAGGAAGAGCTCAAACAGCCACGATTCCTTCCCGGCTAAGGTAAATGTCCACCCCCCCAGAGGGCCACCAGGGGGTACCATTCCCACCAAAGTCTAACAGAGGAGCACCTCCTGGGGTTGTGCGGGAGCAGCCTGCCTGCGGGCACAAACTACAGAAGAGCCCCCCATGGCCAGACGCCCACATCTTTCCTCCATGGAATGTTCCCATTTGCAGCATTAAGCAATAAGGTACTTAGGTTTAGACACATGTTCCCACCTTTCTTCTTCCTAGACATCCCTCCTCACTAGGACCAGCATCCCCATCAGTGCCCTAGGCTTGGAGCCCCGGAAGCCTGCAGTACCCCCTCCCCCTCACTCTCCACCGCTTGTCCACAGTTGCCAAATCCTGCCCTGCATCACTGGATCTGCTCACGGTTTCATCCACGGCCACCAGCTTGCTTCCAGCACGCTTGGACCACTGTGACAACTTCTGAACCACCCTCTTCTCCTCATTCTCTGCTCCCCGGCTCCCAGTTCACTGTTGGTGCTGCACTATATGATGGTCTTAGTTTTGCTCTGGTCTTAATCATGCCCGAGCTCGGACACTTTCAATGGCTCCCCAGGGCCTGCAGAATAACATTCCAGTCCTTCAGCAGGGCATGCAGGGCTCGCGACATGGCCCCAGCAGCTTTTTCAAACCTGTCACCCTCTGGCCCTTACCTGCACCTGTGTCACTCTCCACTGGATCCCTCAAAGTCCTTTTATCTTGCTTTGTACTTAGCTGGCTCCCGTGAGATGCCCCTCTTCCATTTCCCCATGTGTTAAAATTCTACCTCGCCCTCCAAGTCCAACTCAAATGCCCCATTTCATAGAAAGGAAGCCCAGGAGCCCCCAGCCAGGAGTAATTTTCCCATCCTCAGCGTGTCCCTGCCTAGCCCCAGGACACTCCCATGCCCTGTCCTGCAGTCAGGGCACACGTCTGTCCGTCCGCAAGACAAAGGGTCCCTGGAGAGCAGCAGCGGTGACGAACTCTGTGGCACTGCTCACACGCAGCACGGGGCCCCACACGTCCCCAGTGACCCACAACCATTCGTCGATGGATGAATGCGTGAGTGATTAAAAGCCTCTAGCAGAACCAGCACGAACATTTTGCCCAGCAGAAAACACCAGAGCCCCAGGTAGAGTGAGTGGGAACAACATGGCGACCTTCTCCCCCACCCCCCGACCAAACCCCCCCACCCAGGAGCAAGTTTTCCTTCAGTATCTCAACAAAGCTAGCTCCACCGTTATATCGTCTTCCTGTTTCAAACACTTTTATAGAAAGTCTTCATTTCATTCTACAGTGCTTTAAAAGGAAAAAGAAAGAAAAGAAAAGAAAGCTTGTGTGGCATCCCGGTCCTTATTTTGTTCTTTGCATCAGAAACCGGAGCTGATCAAATCCAGAGGCTCCTTCTGGGACCCTTGGCTCCTCACCAGGATGCAGGTGCCCTGCGGGGTCCCGGTCCCCAGTTCCTGCGGCCTCCCTGAGCCTGCTACAGAGCCTGGCCCACTGTGGCCTCTGCTACAAGGCCGGCTGAACAAACAAATGAGCAATGGGCGGATAGGTGAGGGCCAGGAGCCGCTGCTCCAGGCTGCCCTGCCTCACCCTGAGTATTCCCCCCGCCCCACTCCCCCCTGCCCACTGCCCCAAGCTCAGCAGTCAAGTCCCTGCAATGACCTTGGACCCTGGGAGCCCAGGTGCCTCCCTCACCTGCCTCTCCCATCAACACACAACACCAGCGACATTTTAGGGTCTGTGTCTGTCAGAGAGGATCGGAGTCCTGTAGCCTGATTCCCCAACTCCGATTATCGGGGGGGGGGGCGGTCAGAGGGGGCCCTGAAAGTTCTGAAGGACTCACACAGCAATCTCCTAATCCTTACAAACAAGCCTAGGTGAGAATGTGACTTCTCTCCATTTCACAGCTGAGTCTCAGAGGAGGAACCAGCATGCCCCAGAGCACAGATCCCAGCGGTCAGGCGGGGTCTGGCCACTGCACCCACAGTGGCCGGCTTCTGGCATATTTATATGCCTTACTCTGATCAGGGATGTGACTGATCCCTGGCCATCTCCGTACTACCTGGGGACACGCACAGACCAGAGAAGAACCGAGCAGGCTACTATTAGTTCTTGTACACAGGGGCAGGCCACTGGTGGGTCCCACCTGCCTGTTCCCATCAACCGCCCACAGAGACTCCCCCAGCCCCTTCCAGCCCAGTCCCTTAAACAGCACAAAGTGGGGCGAACGAGTTGGTTTGTAGGACCGCAGACTTGGTCACCTGGTTCACCGGTGGCAGGCCATTTCGCAGCCTAGGAAGAGAAATTTGGGAAGCTCTGTGGCTGCGAGGAGTCAGCTGTCTGCGCGGCCCGCCTTCCCCTACAAGCCTCCCCAGCCCTCGCCCCCCTGCAGGCTCTCGGAAGCCCCCATTAACGAGATCATCGGCGACCCCTCGTGGGCATAAGCGGGTACTGCGAGCGCTCTGCGAATGCCCGAGTACTCCAAGCTCGGGCATTCGCAGAGCGCTCGCAGTCTGCAAACAGCCCTATCTTCCCGGGATCATCTAGGATTTTGTTCAAGGGTAATTAATAAACTACGAACTCATTTAAAAGCTACTTTATTAATGCATTTTCCTTTTCAATGAATAGGAAACATACAACTACTCTAATGAACAGGAGGTCCAAGCCACTTTGCTGCACTTACACAGGGGTCTCCAGCCTGGAAGGGTGCCGTGGGAGCGGAAACAAAACACCACCTGCATAGCCCTGCCCATCGTTTACTCTGCCTGGTCTGCTCGGTTACTGGCCAAAGCCCTCGACCATGACGACAAGCAGGGTCTCTCTCTGGTCACCGCTGGGTCCCTGCCTTGGGGCACAGGCGACTTCCGAGGCCTCACAAACCCACTAACCTGATGGCCAGGTTAAGAATGAAACAGTCCGGGCACCTGGGTGGCTCAGTGGGTTAAGCCGCTGCCTTCGGCTCAGGTCATGATCTCAGGGTCCTGGGATCGAGTCCCGCATCGGGCTCTCTGCTCAGCAGGGAGCCTGCTTCCTCCTCTCTCTCTCTCCCTGCCTCTCTGCCTACTTGTGATCTCTCTCTGTCAAATAAATAAATAAAATCTTTAAAAAAAAAAAAAAAAGAATGAAACAGTCCTGTGAAGGCAGCTCAGGGGAGAGAAGCCTCAGAGGCTGAGCAGATCTGTAATTTCAGAAAACAGAGAGAAGTAGCTTCTGGCTTCTCCCTCTCCCAGATGGTATCAAGTTCATAGACCAAGATTATCAACAACCAGAGCCTACATGGGCATTGTATACAATATTTTATCACCTATTTTTAAAAAGCATATTTATTGACTTATTCTGATCAGCCAGGAGAGGTATTATTAGCCCAGTATTTACCATTAAGGAAACTGAAGCATCGAGAAGCTAAGTGGCTTGCTGAGGTCACCCAGGCAGCTGGTGACAGAGCCACACGGGGCTGGGGGTGTCTGTCTCCTCCCCCAGAAGTACCCCTACAGCTTTCAGTCTTTAGCTCAACACAGCCTAACACAAGAGGCAAATGTCCTTCATGTCAAAGTGTTCATGTGTCCAACGAAAATGTTGCATCCACAAAGCAAACTTCCCCAGAAGTTGGGGAAGCAGCAGTGACAGGCTCCCACCACTCTAAGCCCTAGAGAACAGTGTGGAAATCACTCTCCCTTAGTAAGGAGAAGACTGGGGGCGCCTGGGTGGCTCGGTGGAGTGAGCGTACAACTCTTGGTTTCAGCTCAGGTCACGATCTCAGGCTCATTCATGGGATTGAGTTCCGTGTCGGGCTCTGCACTCAGAGTGGGGTCTGCTTGGGATTCTCTCTCCCTGTCCCTCTCTCTCCCCCTCTCTAAAATAAAATAAATAAACAAAATCTTGAAAGACAGGAAGAAGGGAGTGGGAAAGGAAGGAAAGAAAGAATCACTCCATCTTCCTATTTTCCCAGGAGCCTGCAGGCCTCCCCGGTGCTGCCCACGGCAAGGACCTTATAGACAAAGACTCCCCGGAGCCTCCCGCCTGCAGACATTCAGCAGTCGCAGACGTGTTCCTTTTTCTCCCATTGTTCCGCCGCCCCGCGCTTTGCCTGCAAGCAAGAGGCTTCCGTGGATAAGGCTGGCAGAGGTCTCCCTTGCCTTCTCGAAGCAGCACAGCCCCTGGGCACCTGAGGACACAGGAAAAGGGAAAGCAGTGTGGCCCCGAGCCCCTCGCCTGAGAGAGGAGAGGGGTTCTGCACACAGCTGTTTGCTTCGCTTCCCACGATTTACGCCGGGAGACCCAGCCTTTCTCTTCCGGATTTATGGCTACCTGTCCTGGGGAGAGCATAAATCACTACATCTAGGGCCATTTCTATCTCCATAAGAGATCGGAGGAGACCCCTAGCCTGGCCGCCCTCTCTCCTGCTGGGCTATTAGGAGCCAGTAGGGCGTGACTGCGGGACGGCAGAAAGCCTGCGGGTTATCGGGGGGCTGTGCTGGCTTCCTGTGACCCCCACCTACTTGCCCTGGCTCTGTGTTTGGGTCCAGGATCCTCGTTCTAGAAACACAGCTTCCCGATGGACGCGAGCACAAATGACTCAGGGGATGGGTCTGAACACCCGAGTGCTTTCAAGGGCGCGTTCCTGCGGAGACACTAAGTCCAGGGTAACCGAGTCACATGTTGTGGGGAGAGACGGGTCAGTTCCCAAAATCACTCAGCGGGTTTGCACACAGAATCGTCCAGATCTGTCCTACCCAGCTTATGTCGGAGGGAAGAACCCCCTGGCCTGCAAGAGGGGGAGCGGCTGGTGAACACAGGGTTCCTGACTCCCAGGACAGGGCTCCTGACTCCCAGGACGGGGTTCCTGACTCCCAGGACGGGGTTCCTGACTCCCAGGACGGGGCTCCTGACTCCCAGGATGGGGTTCCTGACTCCCAGGACGGGGCTCCTGACTCCCAGGACGGGGTTCCTGACTCCCAGGACGGGGCTCCTGACTCCCAGGACGGGGCTCCTGACTCCCAGGATGGGGCTCCTGACTCCCAGGACGGGGTTCCTGACTCCCAGGACGGGGCTCCTGACTCCCAGGACGGGGCTCCTGACTCCCAGGATGGGGTTCCTGACTCGCAGGACGGGGCTCCCCCCCGACCTGCCCTTCTCCCAGCAGCTCCTCTGTGGCACCAGGAGGTAGGAAGGAGGTAAGAAGACCACATTCTGCTTTGTTCCGACGGTGAGTGAGAGCGTTTGAGGAAGAGCTGGTCTGTCCTCGCCGCTTCTCAAAACCCTGCTCCCCTGACTAATGTTCCAACACGCATAGGAGTGTTACGATTCCCAGAACAAGTTAGAAGAATTTTACAGCGAACACCCATTTACCAACCCCCTGGACTCTACCCATGATACTTTTTTATAAAAGATTATTTATTTATTTATTTATTTATTTCAGAGAGAGAACAAGCACAAGCAGGGGGAGAAGCAGGCTTCCTGCTGAGCCAGGAGCCTGATGTGGGGCTCAGTCCCAGCACCCTGGGAACATGGTCTGAGCTGAAGGCAGTGGCTTAACTGACTGAGCCACCCACGCACCCCTCTACCCATAACACTTTACAACACTTCCTTGATCACATTAGTATCCATCCACCAATGCATTATAATTTTTTGGCATTTCCAAATAACTCACGGACATCCGTGGACTTCATCTCTAAACAGTTCAGCTGGTACATCATCCCCCTAGAGGTAAAATTTTCCATACTTTTTTTTTTGATGGGGGAGATGTTCATGGAGTGAAATGTACAAAACTGAAATGTTTTGTCCTAATAAGTTCTTAATATGAAGTAATAAAATTAAGTGAAAACAAGAAAGTGAATTCACATTGTTTTGAGGATTGAGAAATACACGGCACCCCTGAAAATGATGAGATTTGCCTTAGGCTGGTCTGCACCGTCTTTTGGAATGTTCTGGCAAATCCATGCTGAGTGGTGGGGACCCAAGTGGAAAGCAGCCATTTGCTTTTCAGTTCAAGAATGCCTCTCCTTGGGGTGCCTGGGTGGCTCAGCGGTTTGGGCTGCTGCCTTCGGCTCGGGTCATGATCTCAGGGTCCTGGGATCGAGCCCCGCATCGGGCTCCCTGCTCCGCAGGAA
The DNA here is from genome assembly GCF_011764305.1 of Mustela putorius furo. Lineage (NCBI taxonomy): Eukaryota > Metazoa > Chordata > Mammalia > Carnivora > Mustelidae > Mustela > Mustela putorius. The sequence continues at coordinate 19,287,053 of NW_025421402.1, read as the reverse complement.
GCCTGCTTCCCTCTCTCTCTCTCTCTCTCTGCCTGCCTCTCTGCCTACTTGTGATCTCTGTCTGTCAAATAAATAAATAAAATCTTTAAAAAAAAAAAAAAAAAGAATGCCTCTCCTTAAGCCCCCTCCACCCAGCTTGTCTGACTTTACTCCCGACCAGCTTCTCTGCCTTGTGGCCTGGCCCTCATGAAGGACACCGTCTTCCCAGACTATGGGTGCTGGCTTCTGGGGGCAGGCCCAGAGCCTCATGCCTGGGGGGATTTGCTGGCTGGGACAACAGCCATCTACCCCAGGGCTTCAGCCGGCCCAGGAATGGCCAGAGGGTAGCTTCTGGAACAGCAAGACTGGCAGAAAAAGATTGGTGTCGATCAAAGGAAACTAAATGGTTGGGCCAAAGAAGGCTGCGAGGTTTGTGAGAGAGGATGGGGGGCGTGGGGGGGAGCGCTGGGGCGGGGGGCAGGCGGCAGGACTCCCATTCCAGGGCAGTGAGTCTGGTCACACAGACCCCCTCACTGTGCTCTCCCACGACGGTTTTGGAGCCAGATGGCACCAACTGCGTTCCTGCCCAAGTCTTGCGGGGCTTTGCCTGAAGCAGCCGCCGCTGCACTCCATGCCTTCCCCTCCCCCTCTCTTCGAGCTTCCGGGGACACAAGTCAGGGCTGCTCGGGAGCTGCAGAGAGGAGACCCGACAGCCCCCGTCCAGCCCCACAGTGGGCAGATACCACCACGGCAGCGCTCAGGTCCTGAACTGCCCTTTTAGCAAAAGTAACACAGCTGATTGCAGAAAGTCTAAAGACTACATATAAGAATATACAGATTTGCCCCTAATTCCATTACCACAAGAGCATCTCCATTAACATTTTGGCTTATAAACTTTCAGACCTTTATCACTCGTGTGCATTTGTATATTTTAAAAAATAAAATCAGGGGGCGCCTGGGGGCTCAGTCAGTTGAGCATCTGACTGTTGGTTTAGGCTCAGGTCATGATCTCAGGGTCACGGGATAGAGATCAAAGTCCGGCCCCGTGCTAGGCGTGGAGCCTGCTTGAGATTCTCTCTCCCTCTCCTTCAGCCCTGTCCTCTGCTCGCTCTCTCTCAAATAAATAAATAAATCTTTAATTAAAAAAAAAAAAAAACTAAAAAGCAAAATCAAATTAAAAAAATACTATACATGCTATTTTCTAATCAGCTTTTAAGAATCCATGTTACTGGGATGCCTGGGAGGCTCGGTCAGTTAAGCAGCTGCCTTCGGCTCAGGTCATGATCCCAGGGTCCTGGGATCGAGTCCTTGCTCGGCAGGGAGCCTGCTTCTCGCTCTGCCTCTGCCTGCCGCTCTGCCTGCCTGTGCCCTCTCCTTTCTCTCTGACAAATAAATAAATAAAATCCTTTAAAAAATAAATAAATAAAATAAAATGAAAATCCACATTACTTTAACTATCTTTCTATGCAGTCTACACTTGTTCTCTGTAATTGTACCTTTCACTTAAAATTTCTTTTATTTTTTATTATGAGTATTTTAGAGTAAACATAAAAGTAGAAATGCTGCACTTAATTAATCCCCCTGTAATTATCCCCCAGATTCTATTAATCAAGATTTGGCATATTTTTCCACATGACCTTTGTTTGTTGTTGTTGTTAGAATAATATAAGCACAAACCAGACACTTCCCTACTTATTTCAACACCCCTCCCCAAAATATATGGGGTTAATTCTTCCATCACAATGCCATTATCACACCTAACAGGCTTTTAGTATCATCTAATACTCACTTCATAATATAATTTGCCAAAATACCTCAACAACACATTTCTTAATGGGTTGGCTTCAATCATGAACTCCAGATGAGAAATCAAACGATCTGTGCCAGCAGGCCCTGTAGAACCACGGCCCCCCGGAATCCTGCCCAAGTTACCCAGTCACTAGGACCCCCTTCAGCTTGAAGACTGTTGGTGCTATTTTCACAGCTTCTAGAGAGATCATGCTGCCTAGTCCTACCTCTTCAGGGTCTCCAGCGGCTCCTTCCTGCTCATGACGCCGGTGTCCGGGTCCACCGTCGTTAAAATGCACCTGGAACCACACACACACACACACAACATCATACAAGGGGCAGAGAGGACTAGCCTTGGCCGGCCCCTCCCTCTCCTGGCCAGGGCTGGAGGAGCTTTACCTGGAACAAGCCATTATTCTTTTCATTATCACGTCACCAATAAGCAGCTCATCCCACGAATCCTAGGGGACAAAGCACAAAATTCCTCTGAGCCCTTCTGAGACCTCGCCCTGACCATGTAAGGACTTCACGTGACATGCCACCCAATGGAGTCACGTACGCCCAAGATGGCAGATGTTTACGTCAGCCCTGAGAAGCCACACACCCTCCTGTCCCCTCTCCGCCTGTGACATGTCTGTTCATCTTCCTGATGTGAAAGGCTCTCTCCGCTCCCACTGGTCACACTGTGGTGGAAAGTTCCCCACCCCCGACAGTTGCCACTGGGCTTGAGGAGGTGGGAATGGAAGGCTTGGGGCCCCCAGAGGGCATGGGAGACAGAGAGAAAGGGCTTGGAGGGGGATCGCCCTAACCTGTTCTTGTCCCCCTCCTCTGGGGATTTAGACCCTGAGGGCACTGGTAGGTTTACCTTGCATCTCCCCTGGCAGAGGTTTTATGGAAAAGATAGGATTTGAATAGAACCTTCCAGAACAGAGACTTTAGAAGACTCAAAAGACGGGTCAGGAGACTCAGGGAACGATTCGAAGAAAGACACTGAGGAGACAAAGGACATCTGATCATAGCCCTGAACTTCTTACCCTGGCAGAGAGTCGCAGGCTGCCTGAGACAAAAATTCTTAAATTAAAACCAACCTGCCCAGGCCTTTGTTGGTCACAAGCCAGAAAGAGACTTGCAGACTCAGAATTTTAACTCTAAGAGTGTGTATCATTCTTGCTATTATGTATTAAAAGTTTTTTTTTTAAGATTTTATTTATTTATTTCACAGAGATCACAGTAGGCAGAGAGGCAGGCAGAGAGAAAGGCAGAAGCAGCAGGCCCCCTGCCGAGGAGAGAGCCCGACGCAGTGCCCGACGCAGGGCTCGATCCCAGGACCCCGGGATCATGACCCGAGCCAAAGGCAGAGGCTTTAACCCACTGAGCCACCCAGGCGCCCCCTGTGTATTACAGTTTTGAGTCATCAAGCGGGGCTTTGAACTGTTGGTGTCACAAGGGTCCAAAAAAACTGCACCCTAACTGGAGCAACCCCAGCCTGTTCTGTGTGTGTCTGTCCACCAGGGGGCATTGTGGTTATTAAAAAACATAAAAGATCCAAAAAGAGAAATGTGGGTTCATTTATTATCCATCAAAGAAGTATTTCCAGAGCCCCTTTCAGGTACACAGAAATGGCTGAAGGCTGAGTCACAGATAAATAAGGTTAAAAAAAAAAAAAGTCCACCATAAGGAAAGCCAGAGATGTAAATGGGTCTAAGGCCTGAGCCTCCGGACGCTTGGAGCCTGAGCAGACCGTTGGGGGCCAGCATCTCCCATCCAGTGTGGGTCAGTCATACCCCAGGGTCACCTACGATCCTGCACTCACCGTCCTCCTGGCCTGCGCACAATCTGTTCACCTGGGACTGTGATCTCCTTGGAAGAAGGAGCGTGTTTCTTCAACCCTGTTTTTCCACATGTCTATACACAGCGCACCGGACACGGGGGCGCCAGCTCACAGCGTGATGACGGACACGCTGGGACACAATGAGCTCAGCCAGTGTCATGTCAACATCTGACTTAAAGTGCGAAATGTTCCCAGTGAGGGAGCGCTCAGAGTTGGAAGGAAATGAAGGCTTCCAGAACAAGATTCAGGTCAAATGAATCCAAACCAGAGGCCCTACTCTGGGCCATCTCCTCTGCACTCAGATTCATCGACAACTGACCATCTCGGAACTTTGGGGTAGGAAACATCATCAACAAGACCCAGGGCTCAGGGATCGCAGGGAAAAAGAAGCTTAAGTCGGTCATAGCTGGGGGAATGCCTGAGCCAGGCCCCTTCGCTCTGACTGTTGGACAGAAACCCTCCCCCACCCCTCTGGGACACTCTCTGTGCCTACGAGCTTTTCCGAAGATTACGGACCTTGATTCTGACAGCTGCCCTCAGGGGACGGGCCAGCTGAAATCATCGGCATTTAACGTGTGCAGGAAGCAGAGGCCTCAGGGGTACAAGGACCTGTCCAGGGTCACACTGCCACTTAGTGAAGCAGGTGGATTCACATCTGGTGCCCCAACCTCATGCACACCCCTGCAATGCTCAGAGTTCCTTTGGCCCCTGATACAGTCTGGGTTCAAGACCCAGCTCCTCCACTTCTTGCCATGGGGTAGCCCGGGGTGAGCCGGCTCACCTACCCAGGCCTCTCCGCCCCCCTCCCCCTAATAAAACGGGAATGATGACTTCACCTCCCAGGGCTGCAAAGCACAGTGTGAGCATGAAATGGAAACCCTCCCCGCTCCTTTCTCTTGCCCGAGAAGGAAAACCCTCCAGAGAAACTGCTTTACTGGCCAAAGCTGGGGCGAGATGAGGATCAGTGAGATGGTCAAAGGCAGCCCACGCTGATTTTTCCCTCTTGCCTGAGTCCGGCTGAACTGTGCCGGACGTGAGCGAGGGCCGACGAGCTCCCTTGTCACAGCGGACCACGAAGAGACAACCCAGTCCCGGCTCCCGGGGAGACAGTGCGTGTCCGGCCTCACACTAGGAGCTGACCTGCCATCTTTGGAAGACTTGATGTGCTCGGAGCACTTTACATAAGGAGGGGGTCTGGGGGCCCCTCTGTTGCCCTCCACTGCCTGACACAGCATTTATACTTTTCATAAGTTACCCTAACCAAATTGGTCCTTTTTTTTTTTAAGGTTTTATTTATTTATTTGACAGAGAGAGAAAGATCACAAGTAGGCAGAGAAGCAGACAGAGAGAGGAGGAAGCAGGCTCCCCACTGAGCAGAGAGCCCAATGCGGGGCTCGATCCCAGGACCCTGAGATCATGATGTGAGCTGAAGGCATCATTGAGCCAGCCAGGCCCCCCAAATTGGTCCTTTAATAAGCCTGCAAGGTAATCCTGGGCAGAAAGGATCACCTCATTCTCCATGCAGGTAAAGGAGCTTTAGAGGGAGCACACAGGGTCCTATAGAAGCCAGCGAGGAAGCTGATGGCCCACCTCAAAGCCTCGGGTTTGCATGTGAGCCTCAAATTCCTAGACTGCTTCTTTGAGCACACGTGGCTGCCTCCTCACAGCATGACAGAAAGCCAGAATCCGTTCCCTTGAGGAGAAGGGATTAGAACTCAGTCACGTGGATTCGGTTCTGCCCCTGCCTGTCCCCTCCGCTTTCCATCTAGAAACATGCACCATCTGAACTCTAGAATTCCCATCTGAGAGCTAGTGCCTGTCAAGTACCCACAGATGGGTACTTGGTACTGTGCTTGGTCCCCAAGCCCCCAGACCACCAACCTCTACCTTCCTGGCTGACGAAGGAGAGAACCAAAGGTAAGTCTGCCACCAGAACCATGTCACGTGGTGGGAACCCTCCAAGCTAAGCCACAGCGTAGACATCTGAGCGCAGGTCAAAGGTGGCACTGGAAGAATTTTAGGGCAGCGCCATCCAGCCTGGGGACTCTGCTCCCAACCCCCCACCCCCAAATCCCGCAGCAGCCATACTGTAATACATGCCTGTCTTCTCCTGGGGCCATCGACTGAACAGGAAAGCCAGCTTCGACAAGACATGAGCACACCTGCCTCTGATCCATGGACCACACACGTCATGTATTTTACGCCACATAAAGCTGGCTGGAAAACTACTCTAGCTACCGGGAACTGTCGTTAGAAGTCACAGACGCAGAACCGCCCCCTGACACCGGCATGTCCTTTGTACATTTGTACCTGCAGAAGTCTGTCGTGATCAGATGCTCCAGAAATCAAAACTCTGAACTGTCTAGCCTACAACCAACAATTAATGAATTCTTCAATAAACTAACGCAACGTCAGAGACTCCTATACCCTTAAAAAAAAAAAAAAATTAAATCCAAGGAAAGGGACAAGGAAGGTATCCTGTTACCTCGGCATGGACACCACATCCTGATATTACGATATTGGGCCTGAAGTTAGTCACTTTAACTTTCTTCTCCAGCCTGGAGTTGAGATCTGCCAACGATGCCTCAGACAGGATCAAGAAGGGGCTGGCATCGGAGTACGCAATCTGGTAAGGAAATAGAAAGGGTCAGAATGTGGCACACAGAGGTCACCTGTGTCCCATGTGCCTAGTTCCTGGAACCCTCTCCTCCCCAGCTCCCCCACTCCGGGTGCACATGCACATCCACGCGTGCACACACACAATATCTCCACGTATTTCTTTAGTTCTTTCCGTAGAAAAGTCACAGCAGTTCAGAACTCTTAAGCAGCCTTACAGATAACAGGAATTACATGATGGAATGAAGAAAGTGGCCTTGGGATCAAGAGCTGCCACCCACCAAGTGCCTTTAAGGAAGTCACTCCACCTTTCCAAGCCTCAACTGCCCCAATGTTGATAAGTCTGATGACCTCGACACGGTTGAAAAAAAAATTAATTCATTCCCTGGATACCTATTTTATATGCAACCTGCAAATCAACATCAAGTCCGTTTCCTATTTATATCATTTTTTTAACAGCCATAATAATGGTGCTACCGTAGCATCATCGGGTTCCCAACCCTCCTTTTGATGAATCCTCACAGCCTTATTCCTGAAAGGGCCAGCCTGGTCACTTTAAGCCTGTGGATCTCCACACCCTCACACGCATTTGCCCAACTGTGATCGGACCGTTGCAATCACATGGTAAAAAGGCTGGACTCCATAGACAACTACAGAACAGAGTGGGAAAGATCCAGATATAGAACAGTTTTGAACCCCTGCTGGCACTGGAACGCCTCCATAGATAGGAAGGGAGATGGCCATGGGAAAAATGCAAGAGTCCCCCCAATCAAGAAACACAGACGAAGCTTCCATAGGAAGGGCTTTGTTTTGCCTGTTGTTTATAATCTCCAGGCACAGCTAGGGCCAAGCTTGGCGGTGGGGGGTGGGGGGGCGCTGCCTGGCAAACCAACAGAGCGGAGCTCAGCAGACAGGCTGCCCCTCCTGATGGGCTCGGCACCGCCGAGGAAGCTGCCTTCCACAGAACACACCAAGGGCCAAAGCCAAGGGATGCTCCTCTGACCTGGTCGGTGGGCCGGAACGCGTCCAATATTTGGTGAGAATTTCTCGGTCGCAGGTGAGGCTCAAAGTGCACCAGGCGGTAGGGCTGCGTCTTCAAGAAGCCCGTAATCCACTGGGCCGCAGCCTCCCCACAGTCCCTGCCCTCGATCTCCAGGCCGTGCACTCTGCAGCAGGGACAGGAGTAGAGAACGGCCATGGCTTTGAAAATCTGGATACCTAGCGTGTCCAGCACACATCCGAAAAGCCGGGATGTCACTGTGACTCCTTACTTTCCAGGAAACATGATTTTAGCCTGGCCCTGCCTCCAAACCCCTGTCCAAGGCTCAGTGAAGTCTGTTTCAAGCCTTGCTTTCCCCAGTTTCATAATAGAGTGATGCATACCTGTGCCTCCCTATTTGTAAGGCATGCACTGATCCCCAGGCTCCCCAAGATACACGTTTCTTATAGAATTAAAAGCCTTTGATAGTTCACTACTGAAGATGTATGTAAATGAACTCACTACATATCCTGTAAAGAAATACCGAGAATAAGAAAAATAAATAAATAGGGCGCCTGGGTGGCTCAGTGGGTTAAGCCGCTGCCTTCGGCTCAGGTCATGATCTCAGGATCCTGGGATCGAGTCCCGCATCGGGCTCTCTGCTCAGCAGGGAGCCTGCTTCCTCCTCTCTCTCTCTGCCTGCCTCTCTGCCTACTTGTGATCTCTCTCTGTCAAATAAGTAAATAAAATCTTTAAAAAAAAAAAAAAAGAAAAAAAAGAAAAATAAATAAATAAATGCCTTTAAGTTCTTATTTAAAAGCTGAATCAATTTGAAGGAAAACATTAAGGAAGTAACAGTTGACTCTTGAACCTGTGGGGGTTGGGGACATCAACCCCCCATGCGGTGGAAAATCCACATCTAAATGTTGACTCCCCAAAATTTTAACTACTAATAGCCTATGTTGACCAGAAGCCTTAAAGATAACATAAATAGGTGATGAACACATCTGGGGGGGGGGGGGGTTTGTTGTTGTTGTTTTTTTAAGACTGTATTTATTTATTTGACAGAGAGAGACACAGCGAGAGAGGGAACATAAGTAGGGGGAGTAGGAGAGGGAGAAGCAGGCTTCCCACTGAGCAGAGAGCCTGATGCAGGACTCAATCCCAGGACCCTGGGGTCATGACCTGAGCCGAAGGCAGATGCTTAACAACTGAACCACCCAGACACCCCTATCCTCAAATTTTTTAAAAAATTAAAAATAAATAAACCAGCTCTTGGTTTTGTTGATCTTTTCTATGATTGCTCTGGCCTCTGTTTCATTTATTTCTGCTCTGATCTTTATTTCCTTCTTTACGTTAACTTCTGGCTTAGTGTGTTTTTTTTTCTAACTCCTTGAGGTATAAAATTAGGCTGTTTATTTGAGATCTTTCTTTCTTTTAATGTCAGCATTTATCACTACAGACTTCTCCCTGAGAACTGCTTTTGCTGCGTCCCACAGGTTTGGGTAAGTTGTTTCCATTTTCGTTTGTTTCAAGATGTTTTCTTAAACTTCCCTTTCGATTTCTTCTTTGACTCACTGGTTCGTCTGAGTGTAGTGTTCAATTTCTGTGTGTTTGTAAACATTTCAGCTCTCCTCCTATTTTGGCTTCCGGTCTCATACCATTGTGGTTGTAAAAGTATTTGATATGATTTCAGTCTTCTTTGGTTTGCTGACTTGTTCTGTGACCTATCCCAGGACCTCCACTGGAGAAGGCCCCTCGTGTCCTTGGTGTATTCTGCTGCTGTTGGAGAGAATGTTCTGTGAATGTCGGTTAGGTCCACCTGGTGTGAAGTATGGTTCAAGGCCAATATTTCACCATTGATTTTTCTCTCCACATGATCTATCCATCATTGAAAGTGGGATACCTAAGGCCGGACTATTGCTGTCTTGTCCATTCTGTTAGTATTAGTAAATTAGTAAATATATTAATATATTACATATACTATATTAATATATACAAGAAATATATTAATATTTAGGAACTCCAAAGCGGGGGGGGCATATATATTTATGATTGGTACATATTCTTGATGAATTTATCCCTTTCAGAGTGCCTGGGTGGCTCAGTCGGCTGAGTGTCTGCCTTCAGCTCAGGTCATGATCTCAGGGTCCGGGGATCGAGCCCCACATCAGGCTCTCTGCTCAGCGGGGAGTCTGCTTATCCCTCCCCCGCCTTCCCCACCCATCCCTGGCTTGTGCGATCTCTCTCTCTCTCTCTCATAGATAAAATCTCAAAAAAAAAAAAAGTATTCCTTTTCATTATACAATGACCTTCTTTGTCTCTTATTACCATCTTTGGCTGAAAGTCTGTTTTGTTTGACTAAATACAGCAACCCTTGCTCTCTTTCGGTTTTTGGTTTCCAGGTGTGTTGAATTATCTTTTCTCAACCCTTCACCCAGAGCCTGGGTGTGTCCCTAAAGTTGAAGTGAGTCTCTAAGAGGCAGCATATACATGTGCCTTTGGAGAATTTAATCCATTTCCATTAATTATTAATACCTAGAGGCGCCTGGGGGGCACAGTCAGTTGAGCATCCAACTCTTGATTTCCGCTCAGATCGTGATCTCAGGGTCGTGAGACTGAACCCCACATTGGGCTCCACACTGGGAGATTCTCTCTTGCCCTCTCCCTCTGCCCCTCCCCCCAGCTGTTGTATTATTGATTACTATTATTGATAACGAAGATAATGTCATCTTGTGATTTTCTAGCTGTTTTGTAATTTCCTTGTTCCTTTCTTCCTCTTTTTCTATCTTCCTTTGTAAATTGATGACTTTCCATAGTGGGATGCTTTGATTTCCTTCCCTTTATCTTTTATGATTCCACTGAAGGGTTTTTGCTTTGTGGTTACCCATAAGATTTAGTTAAAACCTCTTACAGATAGAGCAGTCTAATTTATGCTGACAACTTAGATCTCCTACAAAGCTCTACCCTTTAACTTCCCACTCCCTTTTATGTTTCTAATGTCACAATTTACTGGTTTTATACTGCATATTTATTGAAAAATTATTGTAGCTATAGTTCTATGATTCTGGCCCTTTAACCATTATGCTAGAGTTAAGTGATTATCGTACCACATATTACAGTATTAGAATATTCTCAATTTGATTCTTTATTATTTATTTATTTATTTTAGTTATCTCTACACCCAACCTGGGGCTCAACCTCATGACCCCAAGATCAAGAGTTACATATTCTACCAACTGAGCCAGCAGGTGCCCCACTCCTGTGCTTACTTTTATCAGTGTGTTGTATATTTTCATATGCTCTCCTCTTACTAATTAGCATTTTTCCTTCCAGCTTGAAGAACTTCTTTTAGCATCTCCTGTGAGACAGATGTGGTGGAGACGAACTCCATCAGCTTGTGTTCATCTGGGAAAATCCTTATCTGTCCTTCATTTCTAAAGGCTAACTTTGCCAGAGAGGGTACTCTTGACTGGTAACATTCTTGATCATCCCATTCTCTGCTAGCCTGTAATGTTTCTGCTGAGAAGTCGGCTGATCGCCTTATGGGGGTTCCCTTGTAAGTTACGAGCTGCTTATCTCTTGCTGCTTTTAAGATTCTTTTTCTTTTGGGCGTCTGGGTGACTCCGTTGTTGGGTGTCTGCCTTCAGCTCAGGTCATGATCCCAGTGTCCTGGGATTGAGCCCACATCAGGTTCCCTGCTCGGTGGGAAGCCTGCTTCTCCCTCTCCCACTCCCCCTGCTTGTGTTCCCTCTCTCGCTGTGTCTCTCTCTGTCAAATAAATAAATAAAATCTTAAAAAATAAAAAAAAGATTCTTTTTCTTTGCTTTTTGATTGATTTATTATAATGTCTGGGAGAGGCTCTATTTAAGTCTATTGGTGACCTATAAGCTTCACAAACTTGGAGATGCAAAGGTCTCCCCAGATTAAGGAAGTTTTCAGCCATTACTTCTCTAAGTAAGTTTTCTGCCACTTCCCCTTTTTTTCTTCTTCTGGAACTCCAATAATTCACCAATTGTTTTTTTAATGGTAATCAATACAACACATTGGCTTTTTTCACTCTTTCTCATTCTCTTTCATTTATTCTCCTCTGACTGGATAATTTTCGAAGTTCTGATGTTCAACCCCACAGATTCCTCCTCCCTTTGCTTGACCCATGTTGCTGCTGATAACATTCTAGGCATTTTTTTATTTCATTCATTTTATTCTTCCAGAATTTCTCTGTTTTTTTTTTTAATCATTTCTATCTCTTTGTTTAGCTTTTCACTTTGTCCATTTATTATTTTCCTGTTTTCACTGAATTGTCTCTCCATGTTTTCTTGTAGCTCAAGGAGTTTCCTTAAAACAGCTATCTGCATGTCTTGTTGGGTAAATCACACACCTCCGTGTCTTTGAAATACGTGACTAGGTTCCTATGCTCTCCTGGTGATGTCAGATTCCACTGACTTCTCATGTTGCTCAGGGTTCTGTGTTGCTGTCTTCACATCTGAGTAGGAGTTACCTCCTCCATCCTTTACTAACTGCCTTCGCTAGAGAAGATTCATAAATACCCACAACATGAGGCCCTTAAATTAGCACAATTTGTTCTCTGCCTTCTTCCTTTCTCTTCCCACATTTCTCCTGTGTTCTGTGCAGCCTCGGCTGTGTCATTGGGTCCAACATTCCATTGACACTCTGTCCCAAAAAAGCCAAGCAAAAAAAAAAAGAAAAAAAAATCCAAATGGATAATCCACTGAGTGGCCCTAATTCTCGGTATCCATCAGTGGCTGGCATGGCTTGTAAGAAAATCAAGCAAGAACTTCAACAGTAAAAACAGGTGTATTGGTTGTGATCATGACCTTTTGAAAGTGACCCCAGGGACCTAAGACTCATCAGAAATCTTTAGGAGATGGGGCCCCTAGGTGGCTCAGTAGGTTAAGCCTCTGCCTTTGGCTCAGGTCATGATCCCCGGGTCCTGGGATTGAGCCCCAGATCAGGCTCTCTGCTTAGCTGGGAGCTTGTTTCCTCCTCTCTCTCTCTCCCTGACTCTCTGCCTACTTGTGATCTCTATCAAATAAATAAATTTAAAAATCTTATAAAAAAAATAAAGAAAGAAATCTTTAGGAGACTGTGGGCTGAAGTTAAAACTCCATGAGAGAATGGCCTGGGCTGCCAAAGGAAACCCAGGTCGACAAGGTCCTTGACATACTCGCCCTAAGAGTCTGTGAACTATTTTAACATGTCTAAACCTTCTCATTTTGCAATTTCCAAACATGCTCTTGTTTAGTCTTTGAGTGTGGACCAAAGAGCCTGTATGGGGCCATGAAAAAAGTTTCCACGTAATTCCAAATGAATTAATAATGAAGTGGAAAAAAAAAAACCACAAGAAAATATGGGTAGATACCTAATCATGGCAAACAAACAGGAACCAGGACATGAGCAAATATATAACACAAATTACAAGAGACATATTAAAAAGTTTGCCTCGAGGGCGCCTGGCTGGCTCAGGTGATGGAGGATACAACTCTTTGATCTTGGGGTCATGAGCTCAAGCCCCATCACTGGGTGCAGAGCCTACTTAAAAAAAAATTAAAAATAAAAAGTTTGCCTCAGATAAAAATTAAATGCAAATGAAAACAACAAGAAATTGTGATTTTTTTCCCTATGAAATGGCCAAATATTTTTGAACATAGTGCTCAGAATGCAATTAGAGATATCCACAAAATACTGATTGCTATACAGTTAGCGTAACCATTTGGCAAAACTATTTAGCAACATACATCAAAGGTCTATAGTTTCTTGTTTCGAGCAAAACCACCACTAAAAATTTCTCCTTAAGGAAATAATAAGCATTTTTGAACAAAGATTTACACTGAGATAATTGCCACATTCTTCTTCACACCTGGAAAAAATGGAAAACAATCCAAATATTTAATTGTGGGAACATGTTAAAATGCATTATAGGACACACCCTCAGAATGAAATGTTAGGCCAATGTGAAAATTATTATCTTTGAAGATTTTTAGCAATATGAAAAAGTACTAAACATATCAAGTATATGGCCGTATTCAAAACTCTAATTTTTATCAGAGTCTTTTTTTTACAGAAAATATCAGTGTATTACTTATAGGTATCTCACAGGTTTTTGTTTACTCCTTTTAGTATTTTCCAGCTTTTCAACTATGAATATAGTTAAAATGAATGAATATAGTTAAAAAACATCAAATTAAAATAAGAATATATTATGTCTGAACCTCTGAAATATTACAGAAATTAGATGGGTATTGCCTCTTAGAAGCTTTTGGGAGTCTTTAGATATTTTTCAACTAATTCAGATCTACATTTTTTGATGTGATGTTATTTATATTTATAACTATGGCTATGGACTCCATTAAGCGTTCACATGCATTTTTTTTAATTTTTTCAATTTTTTAAGATTTTATTTATTTGACAGACAGAAATCACAAGCAGGCAGAGAGAGAGGAGGAAGCAGGCTCCCTGCTGAGGAGAGAGTCCAATGCGGGGCTCAATGCCAGGACCCTGCGATCATGACTTGAGCCGAAGGCAGAGGCTTTAACCCACTGAGCCATCCAGGCGCCCCAACCTTTCACAATGCATTTTAGTTCAAAATGCAGAAAACAATGACAGGAGTACAATTAGACCAAATTCTATTTTCCCCATTATGGATAAAAAAAAATCACCTCGAGACATGCATTCTCAGAAGCAAAGCTAGTTTTCCTAGACTGTTTCCTTGCAGCCCCGCTAATGTCAGGGGAAGAGCAAGCCTCTGTGCAGAGCCCCTTCCTGCCCGAAACCCCCACCCTCGCAGTCGCACACACAGACTCCTGGGCACCTTGTCGTCGCACACACAGACCCCCGGGCACACGCAGGTCGGAGCACTCTCCTGGCTACAGCTGTCTTTTCTGTCTTAGAACTCTCTTTCACCGGTACTAAACAGCACAGTTCACAAAAACATTTGCCACTCCCTTCCTCACTCAGATTTGGAAGGTTCCCAGTCTCCCCGGGGCATAATAGGCCAAGTCTGACGGCAATACGCAGGGCACATCTCACCTCTTCCGGACATGGTCTGCTGTCACTCCCACCCCATCCCTGTCCTCCATCCTCTGGTGGCGAGACTTTGTCCACGCCTTCCTTACCTGCACTTGTACACCGCATTCGTGGCCGGGGTCTTGAGAGGCAACTGCAGGTCCTGCGTGTAGGCTGCACTGAGGGTCAGGGCATCACCCTCGCAAGTCAGGGAAATCAGGACCAGCCGAGGCTCCTGCCGGGCCGTCACCATGTTCCCCTTCTCGTTGATCACCAGCCAAAACCTGCCGTGGTCAAAACACAAGATCCGCACGTGGGAGCTTCAGGCATGCGCTGTTCTCTTTGATTTCCTCCCTGTCAGCCTGGTGTGTGAGTCTGTGTTTCTGTGTGTGTGTGTGTCTGTGTGTCCATCCTAAACATCAACTCAGCAGCACAGCACCACTCAGTCTGTCGGTTAATTTCAAAGGGTTTAGGAACCGGTCAAGCATCCGGTATCTCTAAGATCTTCAGAACATTCTGAACTCCGGGATGGCACAGAAATCAAAGATGTTATCATATTTTCATTTCAACGGCCAGAAATTCTGACCCGTTTCATTAAACGTGCCCCAAAGAGATGACAACAAACTATTTCCCAGAGAGAGGCTAACGGCACCGGGAGGTACTTGCCTGGCACACACTAGGCCCCAGGCTCCAGCAGCGCATAACAAGACAGTTGCTCTCTTGTCCTCAGAGCATGGAGTGGGGGGGGGGGGGGCGGGTATAAGACACCACTTATACCTTGGCAAATCCACCCCTACTTTCTTAAAAAAATTAATTTCAGTATTCAGGGAGGTGAATTCTGCAGTTTGCTCCCAGGTTTATTGATACCATGGACAAAATTTTTTCTGGCACAAAACTCCTGATCTAGAAGTACCTGCCAGAAAAAAGATAAAAGAAGAGCGATCGGAAACTGTTCCGGGGTGGGGGGTGGGGAGTCCTTTGTACAGGTCACTCCTCCGCTGCACGTATGGGAGCTAAACCTACAGACACGCTGGTAATTTCAGTTCACGCTGGATCAAGCGATTACAGTTAGAAAAGTCAGCTTGTGCCTTCGGAATCCATAAACAGAACTTGCCGGTAAATAGAGGAGGTTGTTAGAGAGCTTCCTTGCATCACTTTAGTGGGTCATTATGGTCGAGATCCTTCAGCTACACTAGAGAACAAGGTGAGTGGGAGCCCCTCCCTGAACCGCCCATTCACTGGTCCTCATCCTGGACCCCGCCGGAGCTCTGGCCTGCTCCAAATCCTTCGTACCAGCACATGAATATTCTCCTGCAGGTCATAATTCTTCCAGGTAACGATGGCAGCCTGATCTTTCCTTTCTTTTTAATATTTTGAAGTAATCTCTATGCCCAACGGGGGGCCTGAACTCAGGACCCCAAGATCAAGGGCCTGAGGCTCCTCCCACTGAGCCCGCCGGGCATCCTGCAGTCTGATCTTTCCCAACCACCCATCTAATCGTGTCACCCCCTCCTGAAAAACCCCTTCATGGCTCCCGCTTTCAGGATAAAACCCGAACTCTTTGGCCAGGCAGGCAAGGCCCTGCATACCCCAGCTGCCTTCACAGCTCCCTGTGCCCTCACGCAGGCCAGCCTTTTCCTTTTTAATTTTTTTTTATTGTAAAGTATATATAACATAAAATGCCCGGCATGCTCTTGGGTATGTCCAAAAGGATTGAAAACAGGGCCTCACACCGATCCTTACCCACAACACCGAAACGTGGAAACAACCCAAGACAGAAAATGGGTATTTTTTAATGTGTTTTTAACCATTTTAGGTGCACAATTCCAGGGCATTAAGCACCTTCACAATGTTATGCAACCATCACCATCGATTTCAAAAACTTTTCATCATCCCAAATAGAAACTTTAACCCCATGAAGCAATAACTCCCCATTCCCCCCGCCCCCTGAGCCCCTAGTAAACTCCAATCCACTTCCTGTCTCTAAGAATTTGCCCACTGCAGCGATTTCATATAATTAGGATCATATATCTGTCCTTTTGTGTCTGGTTTATTTCACTTAGCATAATGTTTTCAAGATTTATCTATGCTGGGGGCACGTGGGTGACTCAGTGCCTTAAGCCTCTGCCTTCAGCTCAGGTCATGATCGCAGGGTCCAGCCCCGATGCTGGCTCTCTGCTCAGCGGGGAGCCTGCTTCCCCGTCTCTGCCTGCTTCTCTGCCTACTTGTGATTTCTCTGTCAAATAAGTAAATAAAATCTTTAAAAAAAAAAAAAAAGAGGGGCACCTGGGTGGCTCAGTGAGTTAAAGCCTCTGCCTTCTGCTCAGGTCATGATCTCGGGGTCTTGGGATCAAGCCCCACATCGGGCTCTCTGCTCAGCAGGGAGCCTGCTTCCTCCTCTCTCTCTGCCTGCCTCTCTGCCTACTTATGATCTCTCTCTGTCAAATAAATAAATAAAATCTTTAAAAAAAATAAAAAAGGTTTATCTACGTTGTAGCGTATATCAGAACTCCATTCCTCTGTGGCTGAACAATATTCCATTGTGCAGAGATGTTGTTTATCCACTCATCTGCGGGTGGGTATTTGGGTTGATTCCACCTTTTGGCCACGGTGGTGTAGACATATCTGCCCGGTTTCAATTCCTTCCCGTAATTCTCTAAGAACTCACTCATCTTTCCCCCAGCATACTTTCCGTCCAAATCCGGGTCTTTACCCAGCTTCCTCGGTGTCTCTCTCTCTAGAATGTTCCTCTCCCAATTTACTTGCCTGGAAAGTTCATAATTATTTGAAAATTCGTGAATTTTCAGTTCAAGTGAGGAAGTCATGCCTGCCCACCCCAGGCGGTTTCTGGCGTTCCCTGGCACTTGCCACACTGAGTACAGTAAGCCTTTGTTGACGTCTCCCGATCATACTTGGTGGTAGTGGGTGGACAAAAATACGGTCGGCCACAATACAGGCTCTGATTGTTACTTATTAATATATGAGCTCAGTAACTATTCCCAGTCCATACAGTAAAGTGATAATGCCCTTTGCCTCTGGGGCCTACAAAACGAATTCAATAGAGTCGACCATCTTGCAGAGTTGGGGAGCTCCGTACAAACCATGAAATATCTAGGACTCTTGGCTTCCTTCCTGTAGCAAAGACGCATAGCTCACCCTTCACTGATGCTGAGAGTCGCCTCTGTCCGCGGGGGCTGCAAGGCGGGAAGGCTACAGCAGCGCTCGGCTCTGCGCTCCCTGCAGACGCTTGAAGCGCAGCCTCACATCCAGGCTCCGGGCTGGCCTGACGCCCGACCCAGAGGAGAAACAAGCCGCTCGCTCGGGGCCTCTGCAGCCTTCCCTGCACCCCGAGGCTTCACGCAGATCGTGAGCACCCACACAGGGTTTGACTAACAGGACCTCACAAAGCACCCGCGTGCTCAAGAGAAAAGAGAGTCCTGGTTCCTCGGCTCGGGGGCGCGGGAGCTCGGTTTGTTCATCCCTGCAGGAGGCCTTGCGACAATTCGGGAAAAGGGCAGCGCAACAGCACTTCCAAAGCGGCCGGAAGCTTAAACTGCAACAGCTGTCCTAAGGACTATGCGCCCCCACCTGGGTGCGCTGCAGGAGGGCTGGGCTCCGCGGCCCCAAGTCTCCCCAAGTTCTCCAGAGACAATTAATAAAACTAATGTGGCGGGACCAATCCCTGGACGCTCGTCGCCTCCGCTAGACGGAGCTGAAGTCCGCTTGCACACGCAGCCACCGGGGCGCCAAACCCAGTCCCCGGCAGGAGCGCAGAAGGGAAAGCGCCGGCGGGAGGCGGAGAGACAGCTGTCTCCGGGAACTGGGTCGCGACACAGAGGCCCAGGGTCCCGGGCTCCCGGGGTCCGCTGACGGGAGGTAGTGCCCCTCGCTCTCTTTGTCCTTGCCCCATTGTAAGGGAAGGACAGACCTACCGGCGGACTCTGCAGACCACCCCCTCCCGCCCGCGGCGGGAGCCCACCCCGCGCAGCCCCGGCCCAGCCTTACCTGTCCCGCAGGTGGCCGCAGCGCAGCCCCAAGGCCGTGCACTCGGCCGCGCTCACCGGCACCCCCTTGCACGACTTGACCGGGTAGATCCAGAGCTGCGCCACGGTGCCCACCTGCCGCAGCCGCCGGCGCCGCCTGCAGCGCGCGCGGCGCCAGGCGACCGTCCCCAGCGCCACGGCGGCCAGTCCCAGCGCGGCCGCCCCGAGCCAGGCGGGCCGGGACGACGCGGGGAGGCCGAGGCGGCCCAGAGCCGACGAGCCGGCGGCGCCCATGGCCGAGCGGGCGGGAGCGCGGGCGGCGGCGGCAGCTCCGGCGGGGCCCGCCACCGACGCCCAGCGGTCACCCGGCCAGAGCGCGGCCGCCGCTGGGGCTGGGAGGGAGGCGCGGCCCTTGGCCCGGAGCCGAAAGGGCAGGCCGCTCCCGAACCCCTTCCGGGCGCTCCGGGTACCGCGGTCTTCGCCTGAGGGTGGCCCCTGGGGCGCCGGCGGTGGGAGGTGGTGGCTCCGCTTCGGCGGGTGCTCGGCCCGCAGCCTCCTCCGCCTTCCGCGGCCCGCGTGGCCCTCCCCCACGATCGCTGCAAGCGACACTTTCTTTACGTGTTGGCGCGGTTTTACAAAACCTCAAGTGGTCCGAGATCCCAAACTTGCGGGACAAAGCGTGATTTCTAAGTCAGAAATCCGGCGGCCGCGAGGTCCCTGCCGTGCGGGTAATGGGGCGCCGGTGGGCACGACGCGGCCGGCACGGAGCGTCCCGCTGCCCTCCGCCGCCCTCCCGCCTGCCACGCGGGACCAGGGAGCTTGCGGGAGTGGGAATCGGGGCGGACGGACGCAGTCAGCCGCCCAGGGCCCGCGAACCGAGCCTGGAGGGGAGCCAGCGGCCGGGGTTCGGGGGTCGGGGGTCGGAGCAGCACTGAGCGGCGAAAAGCGCCCTCTGCTGGGTCTGGGGCACAGGGCGCGCCCGGCCGCTTCCCCGCACTCGGGGTTTGGGAGGCGGGTCCTGGCCCGAAGTCCCTTGGCTTCTTCAGGGCTTTGAAGGGACCGTCCACCAAAGCGGCAGGCACTGACCTCAGTCACGTGTCTCTTTCAATCGGGTCATGTTTTAAACAACAGGGTCAACCATCAGGATCAGGGTGGTTTAAGAGTCTTGGGCTCCGGTTTCATGGGCCAGACTTAAAAAATTAGTCTGACACTTGTTAAAATGTAAGGAAGACTTCTTTTGAGACTACTGCTCATCTAAGATCAGGAGCAAGATGAGGATGTCCACCCTCTCACTTTACTCGACAGGGTGCTGGAAGCCCTAGCAGAGCAATTAGGAAAGAAAAAAATAAAAGGCATCCAAATCAGAAAGGAAGAAGCAAATCTCTGTGTTGCAGATAACATGATCATATATTTGGAAAACCCAAAAGATACCACCAAAAACTATTAGAATAACTGAAGTCAGTAAAAAAAATATACAAAAATGAGTTGCATTTCTATACAGAACAACAAACCATCAGAAGGAGATATTAAGAAAAATAATCCCATATATATATAAAAGAATAAAGTATCTGGGAATAAATTCAACCAAGGAGATGATGGATCTGTACACTGAAAATTAGAAGATATTAATCAAAGGAATTTTTAAAAATATTTTATTTATTTATTTGATAGAGAAGGCAGAGAGGCAGGCAGAGGGAGAGGGAGAAGCAGGCTCCCTGCTGAGCAGAGAGCCCGACAAGGGGCTCGATCCCAGGACCCCAGGACCATGACCTGAGCCCAAGGCAGAGGCTTAACCCACTGAGCCACCCAGGCACCCCTAATCAAAGGAATTAAAGAACACAGAAATAAATGCAAAATTGTTCCATGCTCATGGATTGGAAGAATTAATATTGTTAAAATAGCCACAGAACACAAAGAAAGCTACAGAGTCAATGCAATTTCTATCAAAACTCCAATGGCATTTTTCAAAGAAATAGGAAAAAAAACAATCTTGGGTTATCCGGCTGGCTTAGTTGGTGGAGCGTGTGACTCTTGATCTTGGAGCTGTGAGTTCAAGCCCATGTTGGGTGTGGAGATCACTTAAAAATAAAATCTTTAAAAATAAAAAAAAATTTTAAAAGGTAAGAAAAAGACTCCCAAAATTTGTTTGGAACCACAAAAGACTGTGCATAGTGTTGGGGAGGATGTGGAGAAAAGGGATCCCTTGTACACTGTCGGTGGGAATGTAAATTGCTGCAGCCACTATGGAAAACAGTATGGAGGTTCCTCAAAAATTTAAAGACAGGGGCACCTGGGTGGCTCAGTCAGGTAAGCATCTGCCTTCGGCTCAGGTCATAATCCGAGGGTCCTAGCATCGAGCCCCGCATTGGGCTCCCTGCTCAGCAGAGAGCCTGCTTCTCCCTCTCCCTCTGTTGCTCTGCCTGCTTGTACTATCTCTCTGTCAAATAAATAAATAAAATCTTTAAAATAAAAAAATTAAAAACAGAACTGCCATAGGATTCAGCAATTCCACTTTTGGATATTTATCCAGAAAAACACTCACTTAAAAAGATTTATGCACCCCTTGTTCACTGAAGCATTATATCCAACAGCCAAGACATGGAGACAACCTCGGCGTCCACTGGACAGATGAACAGATGAAGAAAATGTGGTGTCTACCTACAATGGAATATTATTCAGCTTTATTTAAGAAAAAAATCCTGCCATTCAAGATAAAATGGATAGATCTTGACGGCATTATGCTAAGCGACATAAGTCAGAGAAAGATAAATACCGTATGATCTCATTTATAAGCGGAATCTAGAACAAAAACAAGAGTACAAACAACCCATAGATACAGAGAAGAGACGAGTTGACCAGGGGCAGCAAGTTGGGGGGGAGCAAAATCAATAAAGGTGGTGAGAAGACCCAAACTTCCAGTTGTAAGAGAAAAAGTTTCTAGGGACATAATGAACAGCATGTTGACTATAGTTAACATGTGTTAACTATGTGCTGTGTTGTGAATGTATAGAATATATATATATATTACGTGATATATATATATATATATATATATATATATATATATAATACATAAGAGTGATATATAAAATCTCTTCTATTCTCTCATCCGACCCCAGGTCCCCCTTTCGGTGCCCCTGTCCTGTGAAAGCCAAGAACTGTGTTCTGAGCACAGGGGTCAAGGTTACTTCCACTGTCCTAGTACATCGGTGACCCCTCTTCCAGGAATAAGCTGGAGAGAGAAGGGGCTTGGGTAAATCTAGCTTCTCACAGGTGAAACAGAAGAAATCTAGCTTCTCACAGACAAACGTTGATAGATGGTGATGTGTGCCCCGGTAACAGAGCAGAGAGCGATACACCTCAGCAAGACAGAGGACTTGAGCTTCGTATTCTCCACGTTCTCCACAGAAAGATAGCTCCTGGGCACTCAGTCTTTGTGTTTATCTCCTTCTGTAATTTCTCTTCAGAAATTTAGTTTTTATTTATTCATTTATGTTATCTCGACACCCAGCGTGGGACTTGAACTCGCAACCCCGATATCAAGAGTCACATGCTCTTCTAAGCCGGCCAGGAGCTGCTCTCTTCAGAAACTTAAAAGGAAAGAATCTGCTTCTCTATTTCAATGGCTGACTTCAAAGTGTCCTTTGACAGTCTCCTCAAGGTCACTGGCCATCCTGTCTCAGTGGACCCTCTGTGTCGTGCATGATGCCCACCCCGCCCCCACCCACCAGGGGAGGTAATGTTTACGGAGCCCACTCCTAACTCTGGAAGGACGCCCTCTTGCTAGGCTACTAGAAAAGAGTAAAGAAAAATAAATGCCAGTAGACGTTCTAATATCAAATGAGAGAAGCCCTAAAGCAGACTCATAAATACCAGAGAAAAAAGTACAACTAAGATTCACATTTATTAATATTAAAGAAACCACAAAATTATGTCAGTTAATTTGTTCACATATTTCTTCGGTGAGGATTTTTGGTTAGCCATACCAAAATAGTTCATTTCTCTGTTACAAAAAAAATCATTTGCACCTAAAAAAAAAAAAAAATGCTCATGTTTTCCTCCTCTCCCTCCTGCTCTCAAAATTCCATTCTTTTTAAAATCCCATCTTTTCTTCATCATACTTGGAATTCCAGGCAGTGTATCTGGCAGTTACACACACATTGCTTCCAGATGGCTCCACAGAGGCTTAATCGAAAATAAAAACAAGATCTATAAAATAACTTCCATACGCACGCACAACCCGATTCCAAAACCTGTGAGCAAAAGGTTGACAGGTTCAACAGCCACATCAAGACCGACAACAGGAATTTGTGTTAACCTGTAAAAGGCACCTCAGAAAACGGTGATCTCATTCCCTAAAACGCGATTCTTCGAGCTTTCTTAAACGCTCATCAATATTAACGTCAGGGATCCAGAAGCGTAATCACCATAGTAACATTCAAAACAATTTCACAGTGTGATTTATTTCAAAAGTCCTCATTACCTAAAATCTACTTATCTTCTTATTTCTGATTCGGCCTCGAATACTTTTCCTGCATTCACTCGGAGCACGCGTAACTTCAAAAAGCTGAAAATGGGGATTCATTTCCAGCTGAGGATGGCCGCAGGCTGGTTCCCGAGGATGGCCCGGGACGGTGCTGTCGCTGCTGTGGGTGAAATCCTACGAAGGCCTCCCGGACCCGGAAACCTGAATCAATGAGAAGGAAGGACCTCTAGTTATTTGGTTATTTCTCCTACTGGTCGTAAATACCTCCAACACTCACAAAACGGTCCCTCGGTGAGGATAAAATGCAAGACACATAAACTACATCCTGTGCCAAATTACCTCCATGGGAAAAAGCAGCCCGTTAAGACTGAGAGGCCCACCCAGGTCTGGCAAGAGCCGAGCCAGGATCTCTCCCACGGGACATGAGGGGCGCCCAAGGGAAGAACACTTTGAAAGCCGTTGGTCAAGATGCCGAAATACACGCCTTTATCCCGCACCTCAATAATTCCACTTTAGCGATCTAACTTACAGAAAACACTTTATTGTAAAACGGCCCTGGAGCACCTACCTGGGTGGCTCCATCTGTTAAAGGTCTGACTTCAGCTGGGGTTGTGATCTCAGAGTCCCGGGATCGAGCCCCACCACAGGCTCCCGGCTCAGCAGGAAGGCTGCCTGTTCCTTTCCCTGTGGCCCCCCCCCCCCGGCCTGTGCGTGTGTGTGCTCTCTCTCTCTCAAATGAATAAATAAAATCTTTAAAAAATAATAAAATATGATTTTGCATACAAAGATATATGCTATACTATTATGTGCCACAAAATTGGATATATTCCAAGTGTCAAATACTAATAAAATGGTGTTTAGAACACGGTGTATATTTCTACAATTCATGTTATGAAGCCGTCCCATCAGAAATGATGTTTGAGAAGCCGGGAGGTCTACAAAAGTGTGTATGATACATACTTCTGCATATATGTATCTGATATACAGATGACACAGATCCCATATATATCACATGATACACAACATCTATCTGGATATGGTACGTATGATATACACATGTACATATTACATATGTCACACAGATCATGGCTACATTAAGCAAACAAAAAAGCAACCAGAATACAATCTTTAACAGTGACAGTGGGTGATTTCTTTCCCCAACTTCGCTGGTATTTTCTGAACTCACCGTGAGGAACGTGTACTGCATCTACAGTGGAACAGATGAACTCTTACAGAATGAATGTGTAAATGAATAAGTGACCCCGTGCAAATATTAACTGCTACCTTTGTACGGCTTTAACCAACCTGATACAGAGAATCCAGAACGTGGAAACCAGACTAGGCTCGCAATGGAGATGAGTAACATGACCGTGATTTTTAAAGCCCAGCAGCAATGCCCGCCAGAAAGGAAAGTTCTCCGTGCTTCTAAGGGGGTGGGCCGCGGGGCAAGTGTCCTGGGTTTGGATGGGAGACTGCTGGATGATAAGGCTAAGAGTTGCTCCGGGCCCAGTGGCCAACAGCATCTCGGCCACGTGCACTGTCTGGGCACTCAGGCATCCCTCACCGTGCCCACAGCTTAAGATCCATGTTCCCTTGCGCCTGGCCTCTCATGGCCCCTTCAAGCTCCAGTATCCCATGCAGGTGTGACCTAATTGACTTTATTAACCGGTTCATGAGTCACACAGCATCCCATCTAGCAAGGACAGGGGAGCTCCACTGAGCTAAACAAAAGTTTTTCAAGGCAGAGAAAAGACATAAAAAGATGAACCGAGGGGCGCCTGGGTGGCTCAGAGGGTTAAAGCTTCTGCCTTCGGCTCAGGTCATGATCCCAGGGTCCTGGGACCGAGCCCCACATCGGCCTCTCTCCTTGTTGGGGAGCCTGCTTCCTCCTCTCGCTCTCTCCTGCCTCTCTGCCTACTTGTGCTCTCTCTCTGTAGAATAAATAAATAAATCTTAAAAAAAAAAAAAAAAAAGATGAACAGACTTCATTAGCAAGGAACACACTGTTGAGGCAAGGCTGCCCTCCGGAGAATGGTCTGCTAGTCGGCTTCCTACTTTCTGACCAGAAAGCTCCATGTTGCCCCGTCAAAGGGTATATTCTAGGGGAACGGGAACTGCAGTCGGGTCAGGTAGGTTGGTTTACTGTCTTGAAGCCTTAACTGAGTGAAACCGCTTTAGGGCTGTGGTCTTCTTGTTTTTTTTTTTAAAGCAGTTCTTTTTTTTTTTTTTTTAAAGATTTTATTTATTTGACAGAGAGAGAGAAATCACAAGTAGGCAGAGAGGCAGGCAGAGAGAGAAGTGGGGGGAGGAAGCGGGCTCCCTGCGGAGCAGAGAGCCCGATGTGGGGCTCGATCCCAGGACCCCGGGATCATGACCTGAGCCGAAGGCAGAGGCTTTAACCCACTGAGCCACCCAGGCGCCCCTGTGGTCTTCTTGTTAACAATTCCTCCCTTTGAACCAGACTCTCAGCTGAACCGAGAGTTGTGTTCAAAATCGAAGGCACCGGCGTCCGTCTCAGCCCTGCTGTGTGGGGCTCGCAGCTTCTGCTGGTCCCTCTGTGCGGCATTCCCCGGTGTCTGTGAAATTCCCACGTTACAACTCCAGGTCTGCATTCCCTACGTCTGTCCTCTGTTCCTCTTCTGCCATTTTAGTCTTAGGGAGATCATGGGCTTGGTGGCCTGTGGCTGGGATCAGACATTTAAAGTTTTAAAAGGATACGGGGGCACCTGGGTGGCTCAGTCGGTTAAGCGTCTGCGTTCAGCTCAGGTCATGATCCTGGGGTCCCAGGATCGAGCCCCGCATTAGGCGCCCTGCTCAGCCGGGACGCTGCTTCTCCCTCTCCCTCTGCTCCTCCCCCTACTTTCCCTCTCTCACTCTCTCTCTCAAATAAAAATCTAAAAAAAAGAAAGAAAGAAATAGAAAAAGGTTTTGAGAGGATACAAAGCAGTAGGAAGATTATTATAATCACTATAAATAGCAGGATAATCCCTGGTGTCTGGAGTTCACTTTGAAGCCTTGGTGCCCGAGACCCAAACCAATCAAGTCAAATTGATCAAAGACAGACCTCTCCACGGAAGGGGTCATCCTTTAGGCCAAGTGGCTTGCTCAGTGATCTTAGGTAAGTGAGTTTTAGTTTCCCCAGAAGTGTCAATCCAGGTACAGCAGGTGGTGTTGGCCACAGCACAAATACCTCCTTGCTCAGCTCAAAGGTAATCAAGAGGGGTCCTATTATCAAGAACTACTCTGGCAGAGACTCTGCAGATCTGCCCTGAGCAGCTACTGCTCCAGCAGCAGCTCTGTAATCACTATAAGAATTCAGAAATTAGCCCCATTGTTTCTTTAGAGACAGAAAGTGTGGTTGTCTGCGTGCATGAACCCAGGGTGTGGTGGGGGCGGGGGCAGAGGGAGAGAATTCCAAGCAGGCTCCACGCTCAGCACAGAGCCAGACACAGGGCTCAATCTCACAACGCAGAGATCATGACCTGAGCTGAAATCAAGAATTGGATGCTTAACTGACCGAGCCGCCCAGGCGCCCCGAAAATTAGCCTCATCGACATTTATTCCTAACTAGGGAAATAGGGATCCGTCAAAAGGAGTGAATCCCCACACTGGTAGGTCCCTTTTAACTCAACAAGGTAAATTTAGCCTTCGCAATGGCCTGCAACATAGAACGAGTGTGTTGTCTTTCCAAGCTAAGACCAGAGTAAAGGAAAGGAAAAGAAGGAGAAGGATTTCATGTACCTAGTATAAAGTCTTGATCTTGGTCTTGGGTGGAAGCAGTCGACAGCAAGTCCATGATTTCTCTTCCTCCTTAATTTAATTTCTAGGTCTTCACGGTCTGCATAGGACCAGATGTCATGGAGAGCCTTTCTCCTGCTTTGTGATGTGTACCCAGACTTAACACCTTCTAGATTTGCAGCAGTGTCCATGGTCAGGAGCACCAGGGAACGTCTCCTTTGATGGGGCTAGAATGGCTGTCTTCCTCTGATGACGCTTCCAGGATACCTAGTCACCAGGCTCTACGCTGTGACTGACAGGATCCTTCGAACTGGGATCTGGGAAGCGTCTTCAACCTTATGACGATCAGAAGAAGGTTGTTTCGGGGCGCCCGGGTGGCTCAATGGGTTAATCCTCTACCTTTGGCTCAGGACATGATCTCAGGGTCCTGGGACCGAGCCCAGCATCGGGCTCTCTGCTCAGCCGGGAAGTCTGCCCCCCCCCACCTCTCTGCCTGCCCTTCTGCCTACTTGTGATCTCTGTCTGTCAAAGAAATAAATAAAATCTTTATTTAAAAAAAAAAAGAAGAAGAAGAAGGTTGTTTCATTCTCTGCCACTAGAATTCTAAAAATTTTGCAAGGTTATTGTTAAGTGAGTTGGTGCTTGATCACTGGAAATCATGAAGGTAGACCCAAGTGGGAAACACACTTTTTAACAGTTTCTTTGCTACTACGGGGGCATCTGCCACAATTTTACAATGCCACAAAAAGAAGGCTTGGTATTACCCCTTATCTGACAATGCTTCTCATATACTGAATAAGCCTAATGAGTTGAACAAATCTTTTGGAATGCTCGAGGTCAAAAAGAGTTAACAGACCGAAAGTGCAGGAAAAACAAAAATTTAAAAAAAAATCCACTTTGTCTTTTTAATAGAGAAACCCAAATTATAATTTTCACCAGCTTACTTTTGATAATAAAACTTATTTTTAATTCTATTCATTTGAATCCTAGCCAGCTCGACCACACATTGAAATTCCTTTTCAAGGATTCTTTTCCACAAACCTTCTACAACTTTATTATTCTTTTTAAAGATTTGATTTATTTACTTGAGAGACAGAGAGAGAAAGAGTATGAGCAGGGGGGAGGCAGTGGGAGAGGGAGAAGCAGACACCCCACTGAGCAGGGAGCCCAAGGTGAGGCTCGATGCCAGGACCCTAGGATCATGACCTGAGTCAAAGGCAGATGCTTAACTGACTGAACCACGCAGGTGCCCCAAGTCAGGAATTTTCCGATGGGCACCAACGAGATGGCCACCGGGGCCTCCATCCCCCAAAGAACGATGGCGTAATCTGCATGGTAAGACGCCTCCTCTCCTTCCCTAAGGGAAGGTGATCCTCTGGAACAATCCTTTTCTTTTGCTGACAACCTTCTTGCCCACCCTTATTTCTAGAAAAACCTCATACAACTCCTCAAAGCTCCCTGCTGCTGGCTGGCTGGTCTGCTGCCAGATTCAGGAACTGCTAACTAGAGCCAGTTACATCTTCAAATTTATTTGGTTGAATTTTGTGTTTTAACAGCTCCTGACAATGATGTATAGATTAACCAAGAAAACTGTGAGAACTTAGGCGGAGTCAGTCATTCTCCCGAGCTACTATTTTTTTCTTAGATGAGGGCGCCTGGATGGCTCAGCTAGTTGGGCATCCAGCTCCTGATCCTGGCTCCCGTCTTGATCTCAGTGAGCTCAAACCCGACACGGGGCTCCACACAGGGTATGTAGTCTACATATACGTGTGTGTGTGTGTGTGTGTGTGTAGCATATATATAAATTGTAAGAGACAGCAATACTTATTTGCTAGTAAATTCAAGTAAAATAAAAGTTTTACATTTAATATTGATAACTCTAAAGATGTTGTAAGGGCCTATTTAGCCAGAGCAGCCTCACCTCGGTTGAACAGCCATTTTGTTGTTTATGCAATAGAACTTAAAGTGACCCTACCCCGCCCCCGCCAGGGGAACTTGCTTAAAACCAAGTCCAGGAAACCAGTCCCAGGTAACAAAGCCCAAATACAAGGGTGGGTCAGGCCAGGTGGAGACATCCAATCAGTGGGGGGGCGCATACTGTCTCCCTAGCTACCAAGGAGTGTGTGCCCCACCCTTGGGGCGCCTTTTGAGCCCCAATTCTGGCCAAGGTCATAGGCTAATTCAAATATCTACCAGGGTGAATTGTAATTCTTTTGGCCACCCGTGTGTGACTTAGCATGACTGTGCAGCTTTCTGTGTTACAATGTCCTTGGCCACTTGTGTGTGGCCAGGCCCAGCCACAGGGCCTTTGCCTTTAAAGGCTGGTCTGTGGGGCAGGGAGGGGTCACCCTCTCTGTAAGGAGCAGCCCTGACTGGTCTGTTTGACGGTCGGTTTGATTCTTGATGCTTGGCGCAAAATAAAGCCTTGCTTGACCTTCGCTTTGTATCAGTCTCGCTCCTTTGACCATGGACCCATTATTGGGGGACCCAACAATGTGTCTATTTTAATGAAACCAAACAACTTTTTTCTAAGATTTTGTATATTACTTGAAAGAGAGTGAAGGGGAGAGAGCACGCGCACAAGCTGGGGAAGGGAGAAGCCCACTCCCTGCTGCGCGCCCGATTCAATCCAGGACTCTGGGATCAAGACCTGAGAAGGCAGATGCCTAACTGACTGAGCCACCCAGACGCCCTAAATCAACGAACTTAAATTAGCTTTAACACAAAACATTTCCTCAGATCTCATGAAGCTGGAAAACATTTGGGTTAATTTCTATCTTTTCCAGAGTTCTAGAATGTCCACGCCTTACAAATGCTTGTCTTCCCAGGCACCTGTGTGGCTCAGTGGGTTAAGCCTCTGCCTTCGGCTCAGGTCATGATCTCAGGGTCCTGGGACCGAGCCCCACAGCGGGCTCTCTGCTCAGCAGAAAGCCTGCTTCCCCCACTCTCTCTGCCTGTCTCTCTGCCTATAAATAAATAAAAACTTAAAAAAGAAATGAGAAAAAAAAAATTAAAAAAAAAACACAAATGCTTGTCTTCCAACCAACTAAACAGAGCTCTTTCACAAATTACTTTTAGCAATACCATCCAGAGGAAGAAAAATGCCTCACACTTCTAACAGACACATAAACCCACAGATGTGAAAACCTTATAGTTACTCGTATTGCTGGAGAAGATTTCGAAGACTTTTATTTGTCTCTGGAATGAAGGAGGCTTGCGGGCGGCTGGGCACACATGCCCTTACAGTAGTTCGCATTTTCAAAAACGCCTCTTTTCCTTTTTCTTTTCTTCCCTTAGTCGCAGATACCGGATCGGGAGCTGTGTTTAAACTTCGAAGACATGATACGATGCACAACTAAGGGACACAGAAAGAATGGAAGCTCCTCCGAGAAGGACTTTTGTTTCCGAGGGCCAATCAAGCCTTTGGAGACAGATAAGGGAAGTTTGGGGGTTGGTAAAGAAACAGGTGAGTTTGGAACTGCCCCTAGAGCTGACTTTTGGTTTGCAAAAGATCTGTCAGATAAGGACCGTAGTTCTACCTTCTTTAAAAAATTTAGATTCTGGGTTGATCCACCCATCCGAAGGTATTGTCCTTGATTTGCTTCTTTCCCTCCTGATATACGGTTCAAATTTTAAATGCTTCTCTCTTTTATTTATTTATTTATTTATTTATTTATTTATTTTATTTTAGAAAGAAAAAGCATGAGCAGGGGCAGGGAGGCGGGCCATTGTGGACACACAGAGGGAGAGAGAATCTCAAGTCGACTCCGTACTCAGCACAGAGCCCGTAGAGGGCCTTCACTCCAGGACCCTGAGATCATGACCTGAGCCAAAATTAACAGTCAGACACTCAACCAACTGAGTCACCCAGGCACCCCAGATCTGAAATATTTTTGGCAATACCGAATAACCTCCCCTTGCGCATAAGACAGGTCCTCAACGAGGGTGCAAAGGATATTAACGTCCTGAAGGCTGGGGTCACTCCCGAGGACAGCCAGAAGAACGAGCCAGAAGAACGAACCAATAACCTGCGAGTTCCAGGCAGGCAGAAAGCCAAGCCCAGTTATGCAAAATGAGACCAGCAAAAGCAACAGCTCCCTCTGGGGAAGAAAGGATCCGTAAGGAATGCATTTGGGTTGGGAAAGGAAGGGACAATGTGGATGGACTTCTGTTTTTCTCTCTCAACTAAGTCCTACAGCCAGAGATTTGCAAGAGTTGATTCTGGTAAGAATGTTTACCTTCTGCTGGTTTCCACCCGTTTTCCTAGGAGCCACTCTGCAATGGTGACAACAAAAATCGTGGCTAATATTTACTGAGCATTTTCTGTGTTGGTTGTCGAGGCTGTTCTTAGGCAACAGGCTAGAGCTTGGGCAAGACAAAATGGCCACAGTGACCAGAGAGCTGAATGCAAACAGGCTCATTAATCCACAGGCCGTACCTAATCAGTGGGCTACTTACAACCAGGGAGAGTTCTAATATTACCAACAATGGGAAAATTGCCCAAGTCTCCATAAGCCCCTCACTCTGCCCTACAACTCTAGCCCCTCACTAGAATGTCCGAGCAGACACTCTCTCTTCTCTGTGCTGCCCCCTGCTCCCTGGCAGTGTAGTCAGTCAATTGCCTCCTTTGCTCTGCCCTGGGACACCTCACATTTCTGTGGCAATGAGGCACCTTTATATAAATGAAGCCTCAAAGTAACTACGATGACTGTTCTGATGAGTACTGCCGTATTTCTACCTTGTGGATAAGGGTACGAGGCTGAGAGGTTAAATAACTCAACCAAGTTAGGAAAAGGATCTGCCAGGATTGGGACCTGTGTCCCGGGCGCTGGATCTAGGCAGTCTGGACTGGCATCCCATGTTGTCCCCAAGGCTGCTCGAGCGAGAAGGTGAAGAAAGAAAGTCAGGCCAGGATTAGAAAGGACAGTCAAGAATTTGACGTGAGGTGACTTTCGGAACTGGGTTATAGATTTTTATGAAAAGAGTGGCTTAAGGGACGCCTGGGTGGCTCAGTGGTTAAGCATCCGCCTTCAGCTTAGGTCATGATCCCAAGGTCCTGGGATGGAGCCCCGCATCGGGCTCCCTGCTCAGCGGGAAGCCTGCTTCTCCCTCTCCCACTCCCCCTGCTTGCGTTCCCTCTCTCGCTGCGCCTCTCTCGTCAAATAAATAAATAAAATATTTTAGAAAAGAAAGAAAGAAAAGAGTTGCTTAAAAACCTCAGTTTGAAGTCTTCCAAATGATTTTATTTCTATAATTTGGGGGGTGGACATTATGCTCCAGGCGTCAGGTTGCATTTGGCTGATGAAATCAGGTCAGAGAAAGTATTTCATGTTTTTCTCAAGTGGATTTTGCATAACTTACACATTTCCCCTCACTTTTCTATCAGAGACAGAAAAAAAATCAACCTCGAACTCAAGACCTGCTCACCTTCATTTCCTTATCCCGTCACGATCTGAGAACATCGCCCTGTCTTTGGCCGGGGCCCCTGCATCAGTATCTTATAACCGAACGGGAAGCGGGAGAGCCGCCTGGGCGAAATAAATCAGATTGTGGAGGGAAGAAAAATAAAAGCCATTTTCCAACTTCAAAGAGCAGAACCCACCCACTCTCTCCCAAGAGTTAAAGCAGCAAAATGTAAAAACACCTCAACACAAGAAAATGTGGCTGTGGCCGCGAGGCAATGCGTTCCAGCGGCAAAGCTGGCCCTGCACCTACCATGTCACTGAACCAGCTGGTACACGGGGTCACCGACTTTCAGGCCGCCAATTTTCTCCACTGAATAATAGACCCCAAAAAGTGGGGACGACTTGTATATTGCCTTCTCGGAAGGATCACACAGGCGGTAGCTGAAAGAAGCAAAAATTCACCATCAGGTACAAAAAGGAAGTCAGAATCTAAGTGCTCTCGAGAGAATTCAAGGGGCGCCTGGGTGGCTCAGTGGGTTAAGCCTCTGCCTTCGGCTCAGGTCATGATCTCAGGGTCCTGGGATCAAGCCCCGCATCGGGCTCTCTGCTCAGTGGGAAGTCTGCTCCCCACTCCCCCGTCTCTGTGTCAAATAAATAAATGAATAAAATCTTTAAAATTTTTCAAAAAAAGGGAATTCAAGATTCCATTCCCAGATGACCTATACATAAGTAGCAAGCCTCTTCCACAACATGGACAGAGAAGTCTGTGGGCCAGGAGCCTGTTTTCCTAGAAGCATCCTGAGGGTCTATACAATTTTTCCGTGGTTTTAGTTTGAAAAAACTTTAAGTGTTACTCAAAATAAGTGGTATGTTTAAAAAAAAAAATAGTAAGTGGTATGTTCGCATGTGCAGCTCGGACTTCACAACTCCCGGAAACAAATGCCCACACAGTCTCAAAATGGAACTGCCTGCACTCGCCAAGTTCTTTTTTCTTTAATCAGTTAATTGATTTATTTGGGGGCAGGAGAGAAGCAGGCTCCCTGCTGAGTGCAGAGCCCAATGCGGGACTTGATCCCAGGACTCTGAGATGGTGACCTGGGCTGAAATAGAGTCAGATGCTTAACTCACTGAGCCACTCAGGCGCCCTCCAAACCTTCTGTTCAATGCTTGTAAATAATACGCTTCCCCCCACCCCAGGTTTACCAGCCCAAAACTGAGGCTCTTTGGTGAACAAAAATAAAGATACAGATGCAACGGGCATGAAGCAGGACGACTGACAAAGTTAATGTCTTTCAAAAGCCCTGTCTAAACAGAAAAAAATTAACTTCACCTCATCTTAAAAGTCAAAAAACAAAACACAACTGCATATCCGAAGGCTTCAAGAAATAACCTCTTCTCTAACTCAAAAGCCCTGGAGACCAACAACAAGACAGAGAAAAAGAAAATAAAATAGAATATTATCTCCCAAAAATGTTGACTTCGTGTTAAAAACACATTCTCTATTGATAACTAAAGTCAGCTAATAAGAAAACACAACACCCGGGCCCAAAAGGTGGTCCCAGATAAACTCTGACAACTTGTTCCATTTCTGCTTTTCTCATATTTCAGTATGCAACTTCAATTAGCCTCATAATCCTTGATGTTGCGTCTAATGAAGAGATCCGAGGTACAATAAAAATAACTACAGCATTTGGGGTCTTCATTTGGACATGCCCACGTGATGTATTGAAAATTGACATGAGAGATCTGAAAATTTCCAAACACAGCATTAGACAATGAAAAATCTGTCAAAAGCACTCGAAGATGGGATGGGGATAATATTAAAAACACAGTGGACACATGGCTATTTACCTCTTCAGGGTTTCCAGTGGCTCCTTCCGGTCTATCACTCCGGTATCTGGGTCTACAGTGGTCAAAATGCACCTGTTATTCAAGAACCAATGATAAGGTGGTGGTTAGGAACCATCGAATGAGCCACCTCCCCCCGCCCGCCCAAAGGCTGACTCTCACAGAATCCTTCCTTACCTGGGGCAAGACAAAACCTTTTTCATTTCTACGTTGCCAATCAGGAGTTCATCCCAAGTATCCTAGGAGGAAAGAAGTTACCTTTTGAATCAAAGCTTCATTCATTTCTAAGGCAGTTTACTGTTCAGCTAGTCCTAACTATGAAGCTAGCAGAGGAACGCAGAGACAGACACCGAGAAGCATCTCCCAAAGGGACCAAAGGGAGACGGCACTGGGATCCAGCCACCTCTTGACTCAGTGTCTCCAAAACCCAAGCCCCGTCAGCACATCAAGAACAGACTTCCTCTGCGGGGCCGTTTGTCGTGGGAATCACACATTAACTACGAGGCCAATTTCCTGACATATAATGGGAAACATACGGCTTGCAAGACAAGCCCACTTTGTCCTTAGAGCTAAGTTACAGTGGAAGCCAAGTTCAAATCTGATAGTTCTTTGTCGAATGTCTTCACCCATGGGAAGTCAGGTATGAGATAGACACATTCAACAATCACTCCCAGCTCTACAGAGAGGCAGCCTGGGGCAGGGGGCGGGGGAATGACCTTGAGTGCCAGAGCCACTGAACCTGATCTCAATTCAACTGAGGTTTGGAGGCCTAGGGTCTAAGGGATTTGAGGAGTAGTCAGTCCCCAAGAGAGGAAATGAAACATCTACTCCTCTCACGTGGTATGGACTCTCCCCTCCCACCACCACTTTGGGGACAGGAGAGGGAGGCAGCATTGGGGGGGGGGATACCTAACACATCATGTTTCCCCTTGCACCTCCAATAACCAGCCCCATTTCTCTTCCAGTGGTGCCCGAACCCCCAGGGCCCACAGCAGTGACTTAACAAACACAGGAAAGGTACTCCCGTTCCTAACTGGGTCTTCCCAGCTCACAAATCTGCTCCGGAACAGGCGCACAGCCGCGGTAAAGGTCCCTGCGGATGCCCGGGGTTCCCAGCCACCCCTTAGGAAAACACTGCTCTGTTCCAAACAGCCAGTTGACAAACCACGTTGTCCTTGCAAAAGGCAAGGACCCCCATGTAACAAGTGGGATTTCTATATCCCAGCCAGAACTTATTACAAGCTTTGTGCAGGTGGCTCAGCTGGCGGAATGTAACAGGGATCCCGCATGGGGAAGTGACCCATCGGCCACCTGCATGCAGCCCTGGTCTGGGGGCGGCAGAAAAGGCTGATGCATTTTGCCACACGAGGGCGCCGCCACCACAGGAATGTGAGCCCATCAGCGCCCCCGCAGCTCTCCAACTCCCTCCCTTTCATGGTCTTTGCACAAATGATGATGAATTTCATACTTGAAAGCCACAGATCTGTGAAAATGCTGCCTTGTGACTGTGGCAGGAAGCAGGAAAGTCTGAAAAGTTCAATTAGGTGTCCTAGCTTAATAACACAGATTTATCCTGTAGACAAGTTTGTTTCTCTAAACTGGGTACTGCCTTTCTCTGGGCAGCACCCAGTTTAGAGAAACAAATTGTCTGCCTACATAGAAATCGTCTCAAGCTCCCCAAATGGCAGCTCTAATGACCTCCGAAAATATTAATCACTTTATATAATAATGTCACTTACCCTAATCTGATCACAGTTGGCATTTTGGTGCAGAGTGTTATTGGCAGCAAAAAAAAAAAAACTACATGAATTACGTTTATTTTTTTTCCGTTTAAATGTAATTATTAATTCAGTTATTAGAGGAAATAATAACATACCTTAAGTTATTAAAAGTTCATTTGAATTAAGAAATCACGAAATTAAATTTTCCATTAGGTTCTATTAGACAGACACACGTCAAGTTCCAGTGCCTTCCCGGCCAGCAGCCGCTCTGCAGTCGGGCAAAATCCAGGCCCCTAAGACCTACTTTTACGGTGATGGGATAAAACCATGCAGTTCTTGAGGGGAAGAAGAAAGGACAGGAAGAAAGCAAAGCAACAAGAAAGGAGAGAGCATTGTACGCTATGGGCTCAACTCTACGGAATCAGCCTGAGAAATCACGATGAATTTACCATGTATATTGGCAAACATTACAGTAAGATTATGTTGTTTCACGTGACAAGGTGCATCCAAAGACAGACATAAATTAAGAGTCTGGGGCAATTATTGTGGAGCCACAGCACAGTGCAGACGAGGGTGTCTGCTTCTTTGAGACCGCCACTAGAGTCCAGGAGGCAACAAATTAAATGCATGACAAGAGATTCCCCCCAACCCCAGTCCCACCCCACCCCCCCACCCCCTCCACCCCCGTCCCCTTTTCTCTCTCTCTGTACACACACACACACACACACACACACACACACCCCAAGCCATGCTGGGATAAACTGAGGGAATGAACAAGTTTGTTGTTTAGAAATCCTTTGCTATTTTTCTGGTTTGGTATCAATGATGCCATAAGATTTCAGGGAGCGTGAGAAGCCACGAACTAGGGCTGGTAACTACATGTGGCCCATACAGAGAGGCATCACTGTTCGGGCAGCAGAAAGAAGGAGTCTTTATTTATCGACTGAATAAGTTCAAGATGTTGCTAAGTGAAGAAAGTACATCTATATATACACGATATGTAGGATAAGGCTGTTCGTGTAAAAAAAAAATTTAAAAACCAACGACCTGTACATACAGCTCTGTGTATATATTTAGAGCAATATATTTGGAAGGCTCCTCAAGTTTAAACAGTATTTTTATAATAATTTTATTTTTGTTGTTTTCCTTTTTTGTGTATCTTTTTTTAAATCAGAAGCGTATCATCTCGGGGCACCTGGGTAGCTTAGTTGGTTGGGCAGCTACCTTGGGCTCGGGTTATGGTCCCGGAGTCTCAGGATGGAGTCCAGCATCGGGCTCCCAGCTCCGTGGGGAGTCTGCTTCTCCCTCTGACCTTCTCCCCTCTCATGTTCTCTCTCTCTCAAATAAATAAATAAATAAAATCTTTCAAAAATGAAGAAGAAGAAGAAGAAGCATATCATGTCAACAACACATTTTTAAGGTCATCTTGGTCTAGGAAATTTCTCAGATGCTTTCCAACAGCAAACACATGGTGTGTTTCCAATACCAGTTCTGCAATTCCCTGACACCAGTGATGAGGGAGCAGGAGGCTGGCTGAGGACAAAGCAAGAGCTGGCGCCTTGCTCCCCCCCCCACTTCCATCCGCTCCCCTCCATAGGTGTAGCATTCCTCAGGCACCCCTGACTGCCATAAAATGATAAATAGTTAACTTGCTGAGATCACAATCCTGCAAGACAGGAGTCTCCCTTGGTTTGCAAATGTCCTTGAGATTACAACAAAGAAGTAACCTTATCAATAGCCCAATTTCCAAAGACACAGAACTCAGTTCCTCAAGCCTAATGTCACCCTCCCCTCCATAAAAAACCGAAGGAGGCGGAGGTAGAAGGAAAAGTAAATAAAGTTAAATTTCTTCTAAACCTAAATCTCATTAACAAGGATGCTTGATAGCAGGAATGTAACATTCCACCAGACTTCCAATTGTCTTTACTTGATAGCAACTAAGCCTTCAATATCCTGATAGTATTCTTTGCCCCAACAGCCCTTCTGAACACCCCTTTGTCCTCACCTACCCAACTCCTGTGTATATAACCAACCACTCCTAACAACCTGGGGCAGCCGCATCTCCGCCTGCCCACGGGCCCTGTCCCCGTGCTCTAATAAGTCACCTTTTGCACCAACGACGTCTTAAGAATTCTTTCTTTAGTCGTCAGCTCCGAACCTCCTCACCCCACCGAACCTGACTTAGGTTCTGGGACTTCATCACCAGGAGAGGCCCTGTGATTTAACCCGGTTCTGACGCTAACCAGCCGGAGTTCGTGAGCACAGACCCCTTGGGTTAAGGGCTCGGCCCCACAGACTTCCCCTTGCTCCTCACTTCAGATGCCAAGGGAACAGCCCTCCCACACTTCTGGTCGACCAGCTATAAATCAAGGATTCCCAGGCCCCCTCCGCAGGCTGGGTATTTTACCAGGAGAGCTCACAGAACTCGGGAAATTACTATTACCAGTTCATTATAAAGGATACAACTCAGGGGCAGTCCGGTGGAAGAGATGCAGGGGGAAAGGTACGGGGAAGCAGCACAGAGCTGCTAAACCACGGTCCCAGCTCCCCCTCCTCCGTGGCTTCACCAACCCGGGAATGCTCCAAAACCAGACGTTTAAGAGGGGTTTCTTGGGGGGTTTTTGTTTGTTTGTTTTTTTAAAAGATTTTATTTATTTATTTGACAGAGATCACAAGCAGACATAGAGGCAAGCAGAGAGAGGAAGGGAAGCAGGCTCCCCACTGAGCAGAGAGCCCCATGCGGGGCTCGATCCCAGGACCCTGGAATCATGACCTGAGCTGAAGGCAGAGGTTTTAACCCACTGAGCCACCCAGGCGCCCCCGTTTAAGGGCTTTTAGTGGAGGTTTTATTACTGGAAGATCACATCACTGTCTACTTGCAACTGAACTTAACCTCCAGCCCCTCTCCCCTTGCTGGAGGCCTGGGAGTGGGGCTAAAAGTTCAAATTTCCAGTCAAGGCTTGGTCTTGCTGGTGACCTACCTCCAACCTGAAACTACTTACCCCACCCCATCCCCAACCACTGGCCTCATCAGCATAACTCAGGCTATGAAAGGAGCCTGCTATTAATAATAAAGCCTGTTTTTAATAATAAAAGGTGCCCCTATTACTCCCCTCACTCAGGAAACTCCAAGGGTTTTTGGAGCTGTTTTAAGGGACAAACACCAAATATGTATTTCCCATCACCCCACACAGTTCAACTATCTAAAAACCAAAACCTTTTTCTGTTTTTAAGATAAACATGCAAAATAATAATATCCTATTCCAAAATGTAAATGCACTCCCTTTCTAGAAACCCATGACATTCTTCCCAAAGACACACACATACCCTGTGCTAAGTGTTCCTTTCTCCGGGTTCCCACCAGTGAGGTTACGTCCCTCAACCCTCTGGCTACTGAGCACTTAGTCCTGCTTCATCCTGGGACGCTTGCAGGCAGACACAGGGAATTCATTTCCATAAGTTCAGCACCCAGAAAACTCTCAATAAACGTCTGTTGCAAGAGTGAGTGTTCTAGAACCTTGTTGATACATTGCAATTAAGTTTCCTTAACCGAAGTAAAACTCTACTTGAGGCCATACTTCCCTCACGGACCGACTAACACAAGATTCCTTACATTAAGAATTACCAATTTACAGGAGACAGGACTTTGCACTTATCAGACTGAGGAAAGATTATGCACATCAATGCTGTCCGGGGTCGGAGAGGAAGGGCGCGCTTCTGCTCAACTCGTGGCAACACAAATTGGTACAAGGTTTCTGCAAATCCATTTGACAATATGAAAAGCCCTTAAAATTCTGACTTTGCAT
The DNA here is from genome assembly GCF_011764305.1 of Mustela putorius furo. Taxonomy (NCBI): domain Eukaryota; kingdom Metazoa; phylum Chordata; class Mammalia; order Carnivora; family Mustelidae; genus Mustela; species Mustela putorius. The sequence continues at coordinate 19,247,847 of NW_025421402.1, read as the reverse complement.
TTCTTAAGAATAAGTTGAGAAATGTAGATAAAGACTATTTTACAAAGCTGTTCATTATTTATGTAAGGGAAAACGGAAAACAGCCTACACACTCAATTATAAGGGAATGGATAAGTAAGTAAAGGCACAGCTCAAAGATGGACGAATACGGACCATAAAAACTATGCTAATGAAGAATTTGTGCAGACAGAGCTGGGTGCCATCTACCATTAAGTGAAAATGGAGGAATTCAATACTACCTGTACAACCTCACATAAATAATACTGGAAACACAATAAAATGTTACCACAGGCTATTTTTTGATGGTAGGATGGGGAAGGATTTTTATTCCTTCAAGTTTTTCTTCACACAGAAGAAGTACTCTAAAAAAATTACTTTTGGGGCACCTGGGTGGCTCAGTGGGTTAAAGCCTCCGCCTTCAGCTCGGGTCATGATCCCAGGATCCTGGGATCGAATCCCCCTCCCCCATCGGGCTCTCTGCTCAGCAGGGAGCCTGCTTCCTCTCTCTCTGCCTACTTGTGATCTCTGTCTGTCAAGTAAATAAATAAAATCTTTAAAACAAAATTACTTTTAGTGGTGCCTGAGTGGCTCAGTTGGTTAAGCATCTGCCTTTGGCTCAGGTCAGGATCTCAGCCTCCTGGGGTGGAGTCTCCCATCGGGTTCCCTGATCAACAGATCAACAGGGAATCTACTTCTCCCTCTGCCTCTCCCCCGAGCCCCAGCCACTGCCGGCTTGTGCGCTCTCTCTCTCTCTCTCTCGCTCTCTCTCTCTCTTGCTCTCTCCCTCTCTCTCTCTCTTAAATAAATAAAATCTTTCCTTAAAAATTACTTTTATAATAAAAAATTAACTATCTGAAAGATTCTTGAATTGGATCATTAAAAAGCTTGCCATATCCTTGAGCCCTGCCTGGTCCCAGATTCTCTCTCTTGCTTCTGTGCTAACAGCACTGTGTGGAGACGCAGTATACTTCCTCTGTAAAGCCTAAGCCTCCTCCCATTACACAATGGCTGGTGTATGTTCCTACAGAATCACAGGAGACTTGTTTCTGTAAACCTAAGTGCATAATAAATGTGCCAGGAGGAATTGCGTGTTTGGGGAAAATCAGGCAGAAGGGAAGAACAGAAACCTTAGGCTTTCTGCAAAGCTGCTTCCGGTCCCTGGAAGCTACCTGCGGTGAAGAACTCCAGGATCAGGCTACAAAAAGGGTAAAAAGAAACTTTGAACTATTTCTCCTATTTCTCCATCGTTGATGTGTATTCACGGAGCTGGGTTCTTTGTGGGGCTGAGGTGGCTGAATTTCTCCCCGGCCACTCACAGGGAAGTTGGAGCCACGAGGAATCTGGAGCCTCGTGAACAGAGATTTCAGGCTCCCCTGGGCATCAGCTCCTGACTGAGATGCGAATGGGTCCCACACCCACCAAAGCCAGCGTCTGGGAAAAGCAGCCACCAAGCCAGTTCCCAAAGGCAGCAGTCTGGGCTGCTCTGGGCTGCTCTCTGGTACCCTTGGCTGAGAATCACAGTCCTCCAGAAGACAATGAGAGAGATAGGGATGGGGGGGGTTCCCCACCCACGACTCCTATCTCTGCTACTCTTCCATCAAGATTTCAACATCTTTATCTGATGTGCTAATCTCTAGGGCAGCTTTGGAAAGCAAAAGGCCACTCTTCCAGGGCGTGAGAAAAAGGAACGCACCTGCACCACTGGTGGGAATGCAAACGGGTGCAGCCCCCGTGGAAAGCCATATGGAGAGCCCTTTAAAAATTCAAGTAGAATTACCATACGATCCCCTAATCGCACTCCTGTGTATCGACCCAAAGAATACGAAAACACTAATTCAAGAAGACCTAAGTATCCCGTGTTTGTTGCAGCATGATTTACGATAGCCAAGTTATGGAAGGTAAGTCAAACAGAGAAAGACAAATATATATGATTTTACTTACATGTGGAATCTAAAAAACAAAATAAGTGTGTTGTCACACACAAAAAACAGACTCTTAAATACAGAGAACAAACTGGTAGTTGGCAGACGGGAGGTGGGGGGGCGCGGGGGATGGAGGAAACAGGTGAAGGCAGGTAAGAGGTACAAACTCCAGTTATGAAGTGATTACAGTAAGACACAGGCAATACAGTCAAGAAGATGGTCATAATGCGGGCGCCTGGGGGCTCAGTTGGATAAGCTTCTGCCTTTCAGCTCAGGTCATGATCTCAGGGTCCTGGGATCGAGCCCCACATCGGGCTCCCTGCTCAGCGAGGAGTCGGCTTCTCCCTCTGCCTCTCCCTCTGCCTCCCCCCTGCTCATACTCTCTCTCTCTCTCTCAAATAAATAAAATCTTAAAAAAAAAAGAAAAGAAAAGAAACAGCATAGTCATAGTGCTGTATAGTGACCAATGGTGATCCCGCTTCTCACGGTGAGCACAGAGGATACCCAGAACTGCTGAAGCCACAAGCCCACAGAGCAAGCCGTCACCGTATTACCTATAGTCTTTTCTGGTACTTTTTATTCCAGTCTTTTTTTTTTTTTTAATGCTTGTCAGGACCCACAGAACTGAAATTCTAATCCCATAATGGGTTATAAGCTGCAGCTTGGAAAGGGTAAGTAGGAGGATAAAATCAGATCCTGCACAAGAAATGCCTGGCACAGTGCCTGGGACATAATGTGCATTCGTCAATCATCAACCGGGAGCCCCGGCTGTTACTGTTACTTTGTTATTGTTTTATATGCTGTTTCTTCAGAAGTCCCTGCAACCAGGCAGATGATGTTCTTATTCTAGGACAGAGACTTCTACTCATGTATGCACCCAAGTAAAATCCGAACTCGTCTCCCATTTGGGGGACTGAGAACTTGGTGATCATGGTTTACAGAAACTTTGCTTCTCAAAAGCTGCAAAGGATAGGACTGAGAGGACCCAGTTCACCTCAGTGAGTGATGGGCCTGGGAGTCCAACCACAGCTGCCTGGCTTTAAGACCCACCATCTTTCTAGAAGCTTCCTGAAGAATCACTTCCTGAGTGAGTGACAGATAACACACCCAAGGTTTTCTGCAAGCTTCTCCACAGTTCTTTCATACTGTGGAGTGAGAAACGATGCAAACAAGATATGCCCACCCAGAAAAAAAGAAAAAGAAGTCAAGTCCTGCGTACCAGGAAAATGAGCAAAATTCGGGAAACACCTGATCCCTGACTCCTGCAACGGCCAAGCACACTGACAAGAAGCATTGTCAACTGGATTATTTTTTAACTCCACTGCTCTGCATTCCCTGAACTCACACACACCACACCGGCCCAAGGGAAGCCAGCTTTTAAAACTTGCCTAACATTCTGAGTTAGCTGGAAAAAGGACCGAGTACTCTGGGTCACAAAGAGCAAATGTTACACAAGGCGTTCTACTATCGCTCCACATTTTTGCAATAAACAGATGCCTCTCTGCACCATGCTTAGATTTGCTATTTTTTTTATTATTAGTGGGTCTATTAAATATTTACGCACATTAGCATTTTACATCAATATTTAATAGAGTCCCACTAATTGAAAAGGTCATAGTTGTGTAACAATGCCAGGCAGACAGGTTTATGTATCAGGCCCTTAACGACTGGCCTTCCCAAGTTCAAGGAAGATAAATCAGCAACATTAGCACTATTTTACATGAAGGATTTTTTTTTTTTTAATGTATACAAACAGAGGACTTTTCTAGAAAAATCAGAGCATTCTGCCTTACTTACATTACTATTTCAGTAAGCCCGTCGTGATGCAGGAATTAAAACAGAGAGCTCAAGGTGACTGAACATTTTTCAATTAAAAAAAAAAAAAGACTCCACCCACTCAAATTGCCTAAGAGAACACAATTCAGCTCACCTTATCCTCAGGGTTACTTTGGCAAGTTACAGGGGAGCAAAAACTTGTACTAGGCAAATTCCGGGAAAGCAAAAATTCTTTCGCCAGGAATCTGGTTAAGGAGTAGCTTTTCTTCTTACTCCTCTTGGCTCAATATCTTTTTAAAATTAGGCCCTTCCATGGAGACAAATCAAGAAAAATTGTATTTCCTCAAAGAAAATTATTCAGAAAATAAGGGAGCAGTTACAGGATTCCTGTGAAGCGTTTTTGCTTCATGGACTAATTTCTAATCCGAATCTCAACCACTTGCATCAGTAACACCAAGTATGGATTTCCTCTGTGTTTAGCGAGTGTCTGAGAACTGCACACTTATGCACACTAGTAGACCACAGGGTGGGGGACAGGCTAGTCCCCTCTCTTGCACCCGAGCCCTTCTAGGCCCTGTGTTGTTGTGTTATTGTCTTTTCTGAAGGAGCCCTCGCAACCTTGTATAAACGCTAAGTCCCACCACATCTGGATTTATTCCTGGGGAGAAAAATCGAGTCTCTTCCCTCAAGGTGCTGACTGCCCGAGAATGTCTGGGCCCCTTCCTGTGCTGCCCCCTCCCCAACCAGTGCTCCTTCAGGCACGGCCAGCACCAGCAGGCGGGGCTCAATTCCACAACCCCAAGGTCACAACCTGAGCTGATGCTTAACTGATTGAGCCACACAGGTGGCCCCAGCAAAGGTTTCTTCTAAAGGATGACACTTCTCTGCAAATAGGGGCACATTTTACTCACACCAAAGGAAATGTGGCCACACGAGGGAGCAAAGAATGGGGAGATTCTCCCCTCGGCCTTCGCTACTTGGAATTTCTAAATTGGAGGCATGTCCTCACCCCCTCAGAAGCTGGAGATTCTAATCCCACAACGGCCAATCACATGTCCAACAGGTGGGTAAGCCTCCCCCGCTCCAGCTTCAATTTCCTTACAAAAAGGAGACAGTCGTACAAGAATTCACGGGGTTGTCATCGGGATCAAATAGAACAATCTGTATGAAGTAATACATTAGTTCCATGTCTGATGCCCAGCAAACATGCCGTCAATGGATTTGCTGTGGTTGCTTCCAGGGCTCACAAAGTTTAACCCACCCGCAACGTTCACTAGAGCTCTCAATGGTTCTTAGTGCAAAGCAACGCCCAGTTATGTCTTTCTATACAGATCGCAGGACAACTGGGGTTTAATGTGGGTGTCCTGTTAGGGCTACAGGGGGCTGTGGCTGGAGAGGGTGGAAATCCCAGCCACAAGTCACACAGGAGAGCACGTGGGTCCTCCAGGACAGAACTCGGCCACAGCAGGGACTGTCTCCGGGGCTCTGTTCACAGGCAGAGCTCCTGCACCTCTAGGCCACCGCTTTAGGGTCTGGACCTTCCGGGAGTCTCAAATCCTTATGCACACGTGACTGTTCTCTCCATTTCCCTTCAGTTATCTCTGAGCCAGAAGGACACAGTCTGGCCTAGTTCCCGACTTGATGGAAAGGGTGAGCGGCGCCCTCCTGGGGCCAGCGAGGGGACAGCGGCCGCCCCAAGCAGCCTGCTCCGCCAGGTTAAGGGGACTCGGGGAGGACAGTGTCCCTCACAGCTGACAGTGGGGGGTCTGAGCTGGGGCTGGGTAAGGGGGCAGCCGTCAGTGAGCCCCCTGAACAGCACATCTGAGCTTCGAGCACAAAAGCGGGGAGCCTCTTACCTCCTCGAAAGCATCGCAGCCTGTCACCACGATATTGGGTCTGAACTGGTCCATCTTCACTTTCTTCTCCAGCCTGGTATTCAGGTCCGCCAGCGAGGCTTCCGACAGGATCATGAGCGGGCAGCAGTCCGGGTAGGCCACCTGCGCCAGGAACGTGGCACCCTCAGTGCTCCCTGCCCCGTGAGACGCCCTGGCCCAGCTGCAAGGGAAGCACAGCCAGAAGGGCTGTGCGGGGAGGGCCAGGGGTGTCATCCCCGCATTCAAACAGCTTGTGGCTCGGGGAGGAAAGCGAGAACTGCCGGAGGAGCTTGCACTTTGGTTGTTTTTTTTTTTTTTTTTTTCAATTAGTTTTTTATTTGACAGAGACCTAGCAAGAGGGTACACCAGCAGGGGGAATGGGGGAGGGAGAAGCAGGCTTCCCGCGGAGCAGGGAGCCCTACGTGGGGCTTGATCCCAGGACCCTGGGATCATGACCTGAGCCGCAGGCAGTCACTTAACAACCGGGCCACCCAGGGGCCCCAGGAGCCTGCATCTTAAACCCTAGCTCGCTGCAGCATCCAAGGCTCTGGGCTTTGGGCTGCAGCCGGCTCGCTCCAAAGGTGGCTTTTTGGTGCCTGAAATAACCACGCCAGACAGACGGCCAGGGGAGCCCCAGGAGAAAGTCGGCCTCGGTAATTTTAGGAACCTTGGTTCGGTCCCACACGAAGTTCTCACTTCCCCTTCACAGCGTGCCTCCTGAGTCCCCATCTCACCGGGGGTCACCCCGGCTTCTGCCTCCACAGTACGGGACACAATCTGTCCACCATGCGTGCTGGAGAGCCGGCTCAGCTCAGAGCCGCTTCCCCTCAACCCTTATACCTGCCCAGGACGCACCCTCAGACCCCCTCACCTGGGCATCCCTACACTCTCCTAACCGGGGCCCCGAGAAAGGCGGTCCTGGGGGGTAAGAAGTACGCCGGACACAGCGCGGGGGACTGGTGGAAGCAAAGGGCCGTTCCCTGGAAGCTCACCTGGTAATCCGGCACCGAAGCAGAGAAAATGTCCTTGGACGGTCTTCCCTTCATGTGCTTCTCAAACTGGACCAGCCGGAAAGCCTCTGTTTTCAAGAAGTTGGTGAACCACTGAGCTGCCTGGTCACCACAGTCCCTGCCCTTGATGTCCATACCAAAGAGCCTGGAAGGGTCACCAGAGAGCCAAGGTCACCGTCCTGCCGCAGCACGCTGAGATGGCCTCAATGATGGGACCGCCGGACCGCTGGGACCTGCCCATCCCGGAGCGCCAGGACGTGGTCCTCAGGCCAAGAGCGTGAGGCCGACAGAAACAGAAGGGGACGCAGCGGAACGTGCCCCAGGGAAAAGTCTTGCAAACCCTAACATGCCTACGGAAGACTGAGATTGGGGTAAAATGCAGACTCTGCTTCAGAAGCAGTATTTGCTACACAGTAACCATTCATCAAAAAGTATTTTGGCGGGGCGCCTGGGTGGCTCAGTGGGTTGAGCCTCTGCCTTTGGCTCTGGTCATGATCTCAGGGTCCTGGGATTGAGCCCCGCATGGGGCTTTCTGCTCAGCAGGAAGCCTGCTGCTTCCCCCTCTCTCTGTCTGCCTCTCTGCCTACTTGTGATCTCTGTCAAATAAATAAATAAAATCTTTAAAAAAAAAAAAAAGTATTTTGGCGGCACCTGGGTGGCTCAGCCAGTTAAGAGACCAACTCTTGGTCTCAACTCTGGTCTTGTTCTCAGGGTCATGAGTTCAGTCCCCACACTGGGCTCCATGTTAGGCATGGAGCCTACTTTGAAAAAAAAATAGTAATTATGAACAAGAATTTGATTAGCATAAAAAGTAAAATTTCATTTAAAATTAATTTCTTAACAAATCCTATAGTATATCCATATGTCTGTGCATGACTCTTACTGATTGCCGGAATAAGATAACGTTCGGCATCAATTTTATTCCTTGTGAGCGACAATCTGATCAGTGGCCCCTTCGCTGTAGCGTGTGGAACCCCCGACCCGTAGAATGATGGTCCCTGTCATTAGAGTTTCTCTTCATCAGCACCAACGCTCCCCATTATTCGGGCCCACAGGTCCCCCCCCCACAGAGCAATGCTCCCCATTAAGACGCGGATGGACGAGCCTTTCCTGCGTACAGAGGGGAGGAGGGAGAGGAGGAGGCTCGCACTGTGGGTGCGACTCAGACTGCAGCGAGAGACAAGCATTTATGGGATTGGAGGATCTGATTCTCTCCAAGCATCCCTGCCCGCAGAGACCCTCACATACCATGAGAGGGTCTGCACCTCCTCTAGCGCTGCCCTGGTTTGAGGCCTCCCAGGGCGACATACCGGACGGAATCGATGTGCGCTTACGAGGTACTCCGGACCAGATGAAGCCCTGGGCTCCCCGACGCCCCCAGGCCCACTCTGACCCTTAGACTCGCCTCCTTTGGGGACGGCCTCTCCCATCTCCTGTCAAATCTCAACTCTGCCCTCAGGTGTCGTGGGCCTCTTTCTTCTCTCTAAACCCTCTTAGTGGAGCCCCTCTTGACCCCGGACTTATTCCCGGCTCAGTCCCAAAGCCTCCCCATGGTCCCTCCTGGCCTTCAGCCTTTCCTCTAGGAGTCTCGTCACACAACCGACTACTTGGGGCAGACTCGACCCCACCGTTCACGAGTTCCTGAAGCACCCGCTCCCGGGTCCAGAACGTTCTTCAACCCCTCACAACAACACCCGTGCTAGGGCACACACTTCTGTCCCAGTTCCGTCCACCAGGTGAGCCTCCTGTTGGCACTTTGAAAGCCAGAAAGCAGCCAGCGGGCAAGGGAACGCTAAGTCTGCAGCGCCCTTCCCACTCCTGGACGCCGCCCCCCGACCAGTCCTTACTCCCTCATCCCCACAGCAGGGGCCACCTTCCCCTCCACCACCCCAGCTTCTTCCACTCTCTCAGAACGTTATGCAAAACCCACATTTAAAAAAAGATTTTATCTCATTTATTTGACAGAGAGAGTGCATGCGCACTAGCAGGGGAACAGCAGGGAGACAGAGAGAAGCAGACGCCCTGCTGAGCAAGGAGCCCCACACGGGCCGGATCCCAGGACCCTGAGATCATGACCTGAGCCAAAGGCAGAAGCTTTAACCCACTGAGCCACCCAGGCACCCCTGCTTCCCACATTCTTAATGCTTTGCATCTTGGGGTCTTGCTGATGTGGAAGAAAGCGCCCCCCGGCCCCCACCCCCACCAGGGCTAGTTGATGCCTACAGGTAGGAAACTTACCTTTCCCGTGGTGCCAACCAGTCCAACCACCTCCACTCTGGGCTCTTTCAGCCCAGGCCACTGTCCCCTGGCGCTAGCCACCCAGGGCCAGGTACCAGCCACCCAAAGACAGCCTCTAGGCCCCAGAGCCCACTGAAATGACTCAAATAGCCAACCCCGAGGCTCTTTACCCCGCCTCGCCTGGTACTTCCTGTGGAAACCACAGTCCGGGCTCTCGTAGGGACGCCTGGGTGGCTCAGTCCGTTAAGTATTTGCCTTCAGCTCAGGTCATGATATTGGGGTCCTGGGATCGAGTCTCCCATCGGCCCGCCCCCGCTTCTCCCTCTCCCTCTGCCCCCCCCCCCACTGCCCATGTGCACGCGCTCTCTCTCCCTGCTCTCTCTCAAATAAATAAATTAAATCTTTAAAAATAGAAATCTCTCGCTCCTATCCCTCCACCTCCCCCCAGCACAGCCCCCCTTCTGACCAACACCGCCGCTCCTGTGTGCAGCCCCGCGCGACAGGCCAAGCCTCCTGTTCCCCGGGACCCGTGACCACAGGAAAGGTCTTTCTTCATCCCCATCATTTGCACCTCTGCCTGCCTCACCACACCCGAGAAAAGAAATCCCAGGAACCCTGAAAACCGTCCTCTGCCTCGCCCACTAGCCCTGACCACTGGATCGATCCCAGCCCTGGCCAGACTTCTCTTCAGTATTTCCTTCACCAAACTCATCACCTACTATACACACTGCGGCGGGACAGGTGCACAGAGGAGCCTACGGGAAACCGCGTCCGCCGCACGTCCCCAGCGGCCCCAGAAAGAGCACCTGCAGTCCCAGAGCTTGTTTGAGGAAGGCAGCTCGCTCGGCAAAGCCAGCTGGTCCATGCCCGGGGCCTTGAGGATCAGGCGGTTGCCCTCATAGGTGATGGACACCAGCACCAGGCGAGGCTCCTGCCGGGCAGTGACCATGTGCCCATCTTCCTTAATCACCAGCCAAAACCTGCCGAGGAACACACAGGAACGAGTCAGAAAACCTCTGCCCCTCTCCATGCCCATATTCTGATGCAGAGCAGGAAGCCCCCACAAACCAGGGGCTGGGTCAGAAGCCACTTACCTCCGCTGTTCTAGGCTCTGTCTTCACACCACATCACATCTAGGGGGAGAACTAAGCCTTCCTGGGAAGGGGAAGGGAGCCTGGCCTGGGGAGGTCTGCTACGCTTTTATCTACATTCCGGAGTTACACTACACAAAGGATTTGATGACTAAAAGATATTTTAAAAGCGTTGCTCCCCCTGGAAAAAGTAAGTTTCAACGCCATCGACACAGAGCACAGGGCAGTGCATGAGGAAGGCACTGGTTTCCAAGCAGCTGCTGAAAGCAAAAGCTTTCCAAACCTCCATCCCCCTGAGAAGCCATCTTTTTCCTTCCCAGGGTCTTGGGCTCCCGGGGTGGTCTGGCCTGTTCGCTATGGGGTTTTGCGACCAAGGGCATTCCTGCTACTTTGCTCCATTCCCTTGGGGCTGGGCCCTGTTCCTATTTCCAGTCTCATCCCGCGTGCAGAGTTCTGGACGACCCTGCTCTGGCTAATCCTGCCAAAGCCTGCACCCTCAACTTCCGACATGCCCCAGCACCCAACAGGACTCCCTCGGAGATCTGCACCCGGCCAGACCCATGTGCCAGCAGGAGTCTGCATGTTGAGTTCTGACCGTGAGTCCCTCCCTGAGCTGGGTCTCCTTGTCCCCCATCGACCTCCGCCTCAGCCCTTCCCTGGGGCTCACAGTGAGAAAAGGGGGCGGAGCTGGATGTTTTGTGCCACCTGCTGCCAGTGGAAAGTCAAGGGGCGACTTGCAGGCTGTCTAACACCAGGAAAGGACAGAGACACCAATAAAAGATAAAGACTTGCTGCCTGTAGCAGAGCCCAACCACTCTCATTATCCTGCCCAACTGGGGTCACAGCCTTTGTCCTCTCTTGCATACAAACTACGCCCAGTGAATGAATAATTATCTCTGTCCCGCCAGATCTGAAAGAAAGTTATTCACAACCAAGGGGTCCCCAAACTAACACCTTCTTTTACTTCTAAAGCAGGAGTGTGCGGTGTGAGGTCGGGTGCAGAAGCCAGAGCTCAGATTCTCCAAAAGAACAACAGTGACCAGGGTGATCACAGGGGTGGCAGAGCAGAGCCCGAGGCAGCTGGAAAACCTCATGTCTAAACTTAGAAATTGGTCTGGCGAGCAGAAGTGCCTGAGCCTGAAGGGGGGTGGGGGAGGGGGAGCAAGGCCCCAGCCATAGACAGTCACAGGGCAGTGACGCTCAGGATGATAAACTCAGAGAACTCGTTTCTCCAGGAGATCACAGTCTGTGCAGAGAGCATCAAGGGCTGGCTTCAGAAGGGCAGGGCAGATTTAGGACGGATGGAGTCATACACACCCACGACGGAGAGCAGGATTTACCAAGTCGAGGAGGGCAGCCAACCCTCCCACCTTCTGTGCCAATCAGGCAATCAGTCCGTTCTGCTGGACGGACTCTGAACCAGCTCAAAGTCCAGGGTGCCCAAACCAAACATACACAAATTTGTCAAGAGCTTTGAACAAAATAGTTCTAGAAATCTGAGGACAGAGCCCTTATGGAGGAAGAGCCCAGCTTCTAAGAATGGTTCAAAATGGAATTAACTCCAAGAGGCCTAGGAGCGTCCGGGTGGCTCGGGTGGTTGGGTGTCTGCCTGCAGTTCACGTCAGGATCTCCACGTCATGCGATCGAGCCCCACATCGGGCTCCTGGCTGGCTCAGCAGAAAGCCTGCTTCTCCCTCTCTCTCTGCCTTTCCCCCTGCCTGTGTACTCTCTCTGTCTCTCTGTCAAAAGAATAAAACCTTTAAAAAAAATAAATAAATAAATCCGAAAGGGCTTTTCCTGCATTCCAGGCTGCTTTCAGTTTCCTTATCATTGAGAGACTAGCAGTCACTCAGCAGAGTTCTTTCTAGCTTGTTTCTGAGTTTCAATTATCCTTTAATAAATAAAACCTAGACTAAATAGTGTCTTTGATCTCATCAAGTCCAAGCCCTTCCTTCTGTAAATGAGAACAAAAAATGAGGCTCAGGAAGTTTCGATGACCGTGCGCAGGTCTCCCCATCCGTGCAATCCTCGCCCTTGCGAATCACACTGGCTTCACAGAAAGTGCATGACTGCTGGACCCACAGGGATCCGCGTTCACACCCCAGCACCCAGCTGCTTTGGGTGAGACACTCACCCTTTCTGATCCTGCTGGGTTTTATTTGCAGAGTGGAGATAACGTCTAGGGCACAGGACGGTGCTGAGGCTTGTGTAAGGTCACCCATGGAACAGGATGTCTGTGTGTGAGGCACACGTGGCACCGAACCCATGGGCATCCCACTGCCTCGCCCTACCTCTTCCCAGTCTCCTAGCCGCACCCCCACCCCCAAGCATGTGTTGTTCAACACAAGGGGAAGTGGACACGGTTCCATTTCTGTTCTGACACCCACTGAAGCAGAAGAGCAAAGGACACATCCTTTCTTCCCACAAAAGCAACGATCCCAGCAAAGTAGTGACAATGAGAAGCAGGAAAATAGTCCTTCAGATGATCCGAAGAGAGACAGGCAAGAACTGGAAATCTCTCTGAGAAATGACTTCAGTCCTTCAAGTGGGGAAGGAAGTAGCACAAGGAGACTTTCTCTAGATGTTCGCCACAAGAACTTGCTTCTCCCAGTTTGGGGAGGGTGCCTAGAACTCCTACACCTAACGTTTTCCCAGCAGTAGGAAGGCTTTTCTAATCCTTCATACTTGAATAAGCTCTAAACGTGCTCTTCTCCTTCGAAATGCCACAGATTCTACCCTCTAATGATAGCATCAGGTTCACCCGGGGAGATCTTAACACTACACGAGGTGGCTTCCCTCTGGGTGTCTCCGATTCCACAGGTCTGGGATAGGACTCTCAGGAAATTAAAGTTTTTTTGTTTTGTTTTTTGTTTTTTTTTTTTAATTTATTTGTCAGAGAGAGAGGGAGAGAGAGCGAGCACAGGCGGACAGAATGGCAGACAGAGGCAGAGGGAGAAGCAGGCTCCCTGCCAAGCAAGGAGCCCGATGTGGGACTCGATCCCAGGACGCTGGGATCATGACCTGAGCCGAAGGCAGCGGCTTAACCCACTGAGCCACCCAGGCATCCCAGGAAATTAAAGTTTTTTAAAAAAATCTCTCTAGTGGCTCATGAAATGTTATAGTTCCTCTGGTCACTCACTCCTCTCCTAAAACAAGTCAGTCCAAGAAAGACAAATTCCACATGATTTACTCACAGGTGGGACTGAAGAAACAAAACAAATGGGCAAAGAGAAAAAGAGGCAAACCAGGAAACAGATTTTTTTTTTTTAAGATTTTATTTATTTTGTTTATGCATTTGACACAGACAGAGAGAGAACGTGCACAGACAGGGGCAGGGGTGCGGCAGGCAGAGAGAGAGAAGAAGCAGGCTCCCTGCTGAGCAGGGAGGCTGATGTGGGGCTTAATCCCAGGACCCCTGGATCATGACCCTAGCCAAAGGCAGACGCTTACCGGACTGAACCACCAAGGCACCCCAAGAAACAGACTCTTAACTATAGAGAACTGATGGTCACCAGAGGGGAGGGGGGAGGTTGGATGGGTTATATAGGTGATGGGGATTAAGGAGGACACTTGTCGTGATGACCACGGGATGTCCCCATGGAAGTGTTCAATCACTATATTGTACACCTGAAACTAATATTCCACTGTATGTTAACTAACTGGAATTTAAATAAAAACTTAAAAGTTCTGTTGGTAAGTTGTATACCCTTGATATCATACAAGGAGAATGGAACTTTACTTCTGTGCTCATCCTCCTAAAAATCCATAATCTCTGTCAACCATAAGGAAAATACCACACAAACCCAAACTAAAAGATACTCTACAAAATGCCCACTCAGGAGTCCTCAAAACTCTCAAGATCATCAAAAAACAGTAGGAGCTTGAGAAACTATTACAGTCTAGAGAAGCCCAAGAAGTCACAACATCCAAATGGAATTATAAATATATCCTGGTGGGGATCTTAGGATAGAAAAAGAAGGATGTTATGGGAAAACCAGGAAAATCTGAATAAAGTATAGGTATCCATCCATCCATCCTCTCTAGGATTGGGGTGCCTGGCTGGCTTCATTGGTTGAGCATGGGACTCTTGATGTCAGGGTCCTGAGTTCTAGCCCCATGTTGGGGGCGGGGGGTAGAGATTACTAAAAACAAACACAAAACATGAAAGTCTCTCCAGGATTAGAAATCGGAGTGCAGGAGGATGGAAAATCCCCCAACAGTCACATGGTCTGCAGACACAACACTTCTCTAAAACAAGCTGAAGTTTTTCAAAGCTGTGAGGGTCCACATTTTTTTAAAGAAGACAGCTGAGAAGAGCGAATGCGTGTGTCCCAGAGTGAACTCAGGGCAGCAGATAGCCTCCTAGAAGATTCTTTGAATGACCAACTTGCAAACGTCCCCACCCTCTGGATACAGAGGACCACAGCAGAAGCACCCTAGCTGGACAGGAAGGCATCTTAACCCTAATGAACCGACGAAGGGGATTCTGTTCTTCTTTGTTCACCCTTCCTGGAGTGTTGCCTGCTGCACCACCAAGTGAGCCTTCCAGACCCCCAGCTGCACCATTCTGAGAGTAAGTGTCTGCGGCCTCAGGCAGGGATGAGTTCAATGACAGGACACCCATTCTTCTCTAAGGGAAGTGAATGGAACTTCCATATGCCGGCCCTTATGTGAGTACAGATTTTATTTACCCAGAGTTCTTCATCAAGGACCACTCTGCCTCTAGGGAGAGGGGCACAGTATTCTCTTCAGGGCGAATACTACATTTGTGATGCCCTAGATACCCCCTCTTCCCAACACAAACCTTCACCGGCTCATTACTTATGAAAGTGGATCAAGTCTCCCCCGCCCCCTTCCCGGGTCTCCCAGGCACTTGCTCCAGGACTGGCGACAGACAGACGTGGGAGGAGCAAACTTCAGGAGACCAAAGTCAGTGTCCTTGAAGGAGACTTGGTTTCAGCGCTGCCGCCTTGTGCCCACGTGTGCTCCTCCACAGCATTTTATTTTCTACTATTGTGCCGTAGACCAAGAATCAGAAAACGTAGAACTCGCCGGAGACTTGGCGATAACCCGGTCAGCCCCGGTCCTTCACGCTACCTACCTTTCCGAATCGCAACCAGACACGAACTGACCTTCCCCGCTCAAGGATCAAAAGCAAAGCGTCCAACCAACAACCCAGGAAACGCAACACGCAAACCGACTCCTCCCCGCGAGCCCCCCGCCCGCCCTCCACCCCGTCCCGGGCAGGTCCCGCGCAGCCCGGGCCCGGGCCTACCTGTCCCGCAGGTGGCCGCAGCGCAGCCCCAAGGCCGTGCACTCGGCCGCGCTCACCGGCACCCCCTTGCACGACTTGACCGGGTAGATCCAGAGCTGCGCCACGGTGCCCACCTGCCGCAGCCGCCGGCGCCGCCTGCAGCGCGCGCGGCGCCAGGCGACCGTCCCCAGCGCCACGGCGGCCAGTCCCAGCGCGGCCGCCCCGAGCCAGGCGGGCCGGGACGGCGCCGGGAGGCGCGGCGCGGGGAGGCCGAGGCGGCCCAGAGCGGACGAGCCGGCGGCGCCCATGGCCCAGCGGGCGGAGACGAAGGCGGCGGCGGCAGCTCCCGCGTAGCGGCCCGGGCGGCGGGGGGCGCGGGGGCGCTCGAGGCTGGCGGCGGGCGGGAAGAGGCGCGGCGGCTCGGGGCTGGCCCGGTCGTCCCTGCGGCCCTGCCCTCCCTGCGGCCTGAGGCCGCGCCGTCACCGGATGTGGGGCGGAGAGCGCCCGCGCCCACCGCCCCCGCACCGCCCGCCTCCTCCGGGCTGCTCACGGGCCCCGCGCCGGCGCCCCCTGCCTGCACCGCCAGGGTCCCCCCTCGCGGGACCACCCGCTGCGCCCCACATGCCCCCCGCCGCTCCCCCTACGCCCCGATTCTGACGCAGCCCCCCCCTCCCCGGCTGCGGGATCGCGCGTTCCGAACCGAACCGGGAAGCGGATCGTGGGCGGCGGGGTGGGAGGTGTTCAGTGTTCGCCAACTCCTCGCTCGGGCAGATGCCGCGGAGACCTGCAGCCCTGGGGGCGCCTAAGCCGCGCGATGGAAACATCTGCACTAAGAGAAGACCCAAGGCCAGCGTCGCTTCTGGCCGGGTCCCCGGGATGACCCCAGCCCCCTCCCACCCCCGCCGCATCTCCAGTGAAACACCTGCCTGGGCGAGCTCGCTGCTGCCGGGACACTTCAGGGCTTGTTCCCGTCATCATGTGGGGCTTGAGCCCCGACCTCCTCCTAGAGCATGCTGTCAGCAGGGCTCACGATTACCAGCCTTCCTCTGGCCCTCTGAGATATGTTTCATGGATCTTCTAGTTCCAGGACAGTTGTAGCTCAAGGACCTGAGAGCCGTTCCTTCAAGGAGGGACAGGGCTTGCGTCCCCGTCTCTGCGGGAGGCTGGGATCCTGCCTTCCATAATTACCCCTAGCAGGGTCAAGGGCCTGACCACGTTTCCACCGGCCAACCTTGGTCATTTTTCACTTGAGCTCCCCACCGGCACACCATTGTCCCTTTAACGGGTCCAGTCACCTCTGCACAAATGGGACTGGAGCTCAGCTCTTTCCCTTCCTGTCACTAGTTACTGAATAAAATTTGTTTTCACTGGTTTAACTAATGTGCCGCTTTGTTCATCTGGACCAGCTCCGTACACATAGGCTTTTTGGTGAACAGGGGATTTTCTTAGACAAGTTCAGGTTTATTTTGCAAAAAAAAAAAAAAAAAAAGAAAGAAAGAAAGAAAAGTTAGTTAAAAAAAAGTTCTTTAAATTGGGGCACTGTTCTGGGAACATTAAGGCAACCATTGGGCCACCTACCAAATATGAATCAATCACCCCCTGGAGAGGAGGGTCATCTTCCAGGGCCGGAAGGGCCTGGAGGAAAGAGCCAGAGAGGCAAGCTCCCTTCCAGGGCTCCTTGTGAAAAGTGAAAGTCAAAACCCACCTGAATTCCAAACCCCCCCCCCCACCGCCCCACCACCACCACCACCACAAACAGCCCCTGCTGGAAACTCCAGACAACGGAATTAGCCTCTTCAGGAACCACACAGTCTCATCACGCTCAGCAGCAAGTCTTGGATATCTGTGTCGAGCACACTGTTGTGAATGAGGAATACCCCTGATATTCCTTTTCCTCCCCAGACTCTAGAAGACAGCCAGAGCCCTTCCCCAACCGGAGCCTGCTGTCAGGTGGAGGTTGTCTGTGAATCCATCCTTCTCGCTAGATAGGAGCTCCCCGACAGGGAAAAGGTTCCTTATTAAAACATCTGTTCCTTAACACACATGTATAGGTCATTCGCCAGGCTTTGCCCTAGACTGGCACTGGCCATGTAAAGTTTCGAAGAAGCTGCCCATCCAGGAGCTTAGGGAGCCCCTGGCAGACTGCTCGGAAGAGGAGGCATGGACAAGATGCAGTGGAGACAGAAAAGCAGTTCTATCTCCCGACAGTGGTGTCTTCAGAGGAGGGAGCTTTTGAGCTGAGCCTGGAACACATGAAGGGTTGAGAGGGGACAGAATAGGGGATTCTGGGCCAGAGCAGAAGCTCGCACCGCGCTCGGAGAAATGCAAGGGTCGTGAGGATGTGGCCATGAGCAGCTGTTCAGCAACTTGAGCAGGTACCTCCCACGCAGCTGGGGCTGGGAGTTGAGGCAGGACAGCTGGGCAGGGGCCAAATCGAGATGCTCCGTGTCTCACGTTCATGTGGAGACACATCGGAATTCTGCAGAGCAGGAGACATGGTCAGACTTGGGTGCTGGAAGGCGACACTGACCACTTCGAGAAGGGGTAACCCCAAAGGTGGGTTGATGAGAAGCAAAGGCTGTAGTTTGAGCCAAAATGATCCCGAATCGGGGGAAATGAGATGGGGGAGATGTGGAGATGAGATAGAGGTGCAGACATGAGAGACGGCGGGGAAACACTTAGCAAGAGGTGGTGACAGTCGGAGGGAGAGAGGGAGGGAAGGAGTCAGAATCCCAGCTCTCCCGCTCAGCTGGGGACAGGTAGGGTGTGCCATTCTCTGAGATAAAAAAAAAATACTCAAGGGAAGGAGATGATCCGGAGAGAAAGATGATGAGGTCTGTTGTGCACAATGACCTTGAGCCAAGATCAAGAGTCAGACGCTTTTAGGGACACACTCAGGTGCCCCTAAGATTTTACTTATTTTTAAGTATTCACTACGCCTAATGTGAGGCTCAGACTTAAAAGCCGAGAGGCACCTGAGTGCCTCAGTAGGTTGGGCCTCTGCCTTCAGCTCGGGTCATGGTCTCAGGGTCCTGGGATCAAGCCCTGTATTAGGCTCTCTGCTCGGTGGGAAGCCTGCTTCCCCCACTCTTTCTACCTGCTGTTCTGCCTACTTGTGATCTCTCTCTCTCTGTCAAATGAATAAATAAAACTTAAAAAAAAAAAAAACTTACAATCCAAGAGTAAGAGTCACATACTCTACTGACTGAGCGAGCGAGGATCCCCTAAAAGAATAGAATAATGGGGGGGGGGGCGCCTGGGTGGCTCAGTGGGTTAAGCCTCTGTTTTCGGCTCAGGTCATGATCTCAGGGTCCTGGGATCGAGTCCCACATTGGGCTCCCTGCTCAGCGGGGAGCCAGCTTTCCCCTCTCTCTCTGCCTGCCTCTCTGCCTACTTGTGATCACTCTCTCTGTCAAATAAATAAATAAAATCTTAAAAAAAAAATAGAATAATGGAATGAAGCAATATACTGACGGCTTGAGCTCAGCCAAGCCCTGTGACAACCTGGCTGAAACTGCAAAATCATCAGTAGTAAGAATGAGCTATTACAGACCTTGAACCCTGTGAATAAGGGAGAGGCTACCCCAGTAATAAGATGTGGACTTGAAGTTTTTTATTGGCATAAGAGCTGGTATAAAAAGCTCCCTTCACCTGCTAGTCCAGGGGTAAGAAAAGTCTTTGGAGTGTCCATAGCTCCAGAGCGCCGATCTCAAGCAAAATATTGCTTTTTTTTTTAAGTTCTTAAAAAAACTTAAAATGTCTCAGTTAACTGCCTTCAGGTCTGGTCATGATCCCAGGGTCCTGGGATGGAGCTTCCCGACTGCTTCTCCCTCTCTCCCTCTCCCTCTGCCTGCTGCTGCCCCTGCTTGTACTGTGTGTCTCTCTCTCCCTCTATCAAATAAATAAATAAAATCTTAAAAAAGTAAAAGAAGGAGTGCCTGGGTGGCTCAGTGGGTTAAAGCCTCTGCCTTCGGCTCAGGTCGTGATCCCAGGGTCCTGGGATAGAGCCCACATGAGGCTCTCTGCTCCGCGGGGAGCCTTCTCCCCACTCTCTCTCTGCCTACCTCTGCCTAATTGTGATCTCTGTATGTCAAATAAATAAATAAAATCTTAAAAATAAAAAAATAAAAGAAGAAGAAGAAACTATGTAAAATGAGTATAAAAGGAAAATTTTTAAGGGTGCCTAGCTGGCTCAGAGGAGGAAATATGTGACTTTTTTTTTTTAAGTTTTATTTATTTGAGAGAGAGAAAGAGCACAAGTGTGAGGGGAGGCAGGGGAGCTGCAGAGGGAGAGGGAGAGAGAGAAAAACTCCTGTAGACTCCCCACTGAGCATGGAGCTTAAGGGCAGGGTGGTTTAGCCTGAGATCACAATCTGAGCCTAAACCAAGAGTCCGACACTCAACCCACTGAGCCAGCCAGGCACCCCTGCGACTCTTGATCTCCGAGTTGTGAGTTCAAGTGCCAGACTGGCTATAGGAATTACTTAAAAGTAAAAAATCTTGGGGCACCTGGGGGCTTGGTTGAGCGTCTGCCTTTGGCTCAGGTCCTCATCCCAGGGTCCTGGGATCAGGCTCTGTATCAGGCTCCCCACTCAGTGGAGAGCTTGCTTCTCTCTCTGCCTGTGTTGCTCCCCACTGCTCATGCTCTATCTCTCTATCTTGCTCCCTCTACTTCTGTCTATCTTGCTCTATCTCAAAATAGATGAATAAAATCTTAAAAAAAAAAGTTAAATCTTTTAAAAAGTTTAAGGAGATTTTTGAACTTGAAACTTAAGTAAATAAAATGATTTTTTAAAAAGTGGGTGGCTCAGTCGGTTCAGCATCTGCCTCAGCTCAGGTCATGATCCCGGGGTCCTGGGATGGAGCCCCCCTCATTGGGCTCCCCGCTCAGTGGGGAGCCTGCTTCTCCCTCTCTCTGCCATTCCCCTGGCTTGTGCTCTATCAAATAAATAAAATCTTTAAAAAAAAAAAGTAGCCTCATTTAGGGTCTTTGGGTTCTTGTTCAAGATACATACATAGTGGGCTTTTGTGACCCCCTGGAGTCACTATATGTGAATTTTGTGTCAGTAAGAATCTGAGTAATAATCACAAAAATGCTAATGTTCACAACACTTTGCATTTTACAGGATATCACGATTTACAGAATGATTTGGCATCCAGTGAGGTAGGGGCTGAAGTCTGAGAGACAGAGGCACATGGCCCTGGGAGGGCAGGGGGTCGTGGTGAAGAGTCGAGGCGTAGGTAGGGACCGGTGGTCTATAAAGCCCCCCTGAGAGGACGGATCAAGGCAAATTCATCATGGTTCAGAATCAGCCTTTTAGGGTTTAGAGGAGAAAATCTAGCTTTTCGGTGTCTGCGTGTTGACTGGACTCAGGGACACTAACCTCTGCTAATAAGAGTCACAGGAGATTGATAATGAAATGAAAGAAAAATGCTGTTTTACTCATTCACAGTAAAAAATACCACCTCACACCCACAGGCTGGTCACACCAGTGTGACCAGCCGTGCCCAGGGAGAGTGGAAGAAGGGGAACCACCAGCTCCAGGGGTAATTTGTGTGTGAGCCGGGCACCTCCTTCAGGCTGCCAGGAGGAGACACGTCCCCTTTGTTAGACGTGGGGTTGGGGACGCATACCACGGAGGTGAAGCCTCAGTTTCCAATCACCAGTCCCAGGACTTCCTGAGGCTGTAGTTTCGAGAACAAGGAGAATGGCCAAGTGTTGTCCAGGAGACAGCAGCTTTCATCCAGCCCTGTTGTGTGTTGGCCTCTGGTCTTGAGCCTTTAATGATGATTAAGGAGCCTCAGATCTCCGTGAAGCAGGAGCCTACTAGGATTCTACCTCAGGAACGGGGCGATCAGGAGAACGGGGGGCGGGGTGCGATGGAGGGCTCTCGGAGCCTCTGGACAGCGGGTCCCCACTGCGACAGAGAAGCTGGGGCTGGGCTGGCCAGAAACCTTCCACTAACTGATGAAAGGGTAGCAGGAGCGGGTCACAGAGAACACAGCATTGTGAGCCGCTGCGTTTAGTACAGGCTGGAGAATAAAGGGCAAAGGCTAAGTGTGGGGAGAGGTCTGGGGAGATGAACAAGTCCAGGTCGTAGAAGGAGTTCACTGTGTAAAAGAACGTGAACTTCATCCAGAGGATATCTAAAAATTAGTATTTACTGATAAGAGAAACTGAGTGGTTGGAAACAAGGAAGAGACGGAAACATCTTTCGCATTCTGAACCATGAAAATCAATACTTATTTTAAAAAAACTCCAAAAATTCAAAAATAAAAGTATTTTTACAGTATATTTTTAAATAATCCTACTTATATGAGTCTGGCTGTGTACCAAACTCTGGGGGAACAAAACAGACCAAAAACCTATCCTACCAGCTTCTATGAGGTGTTTTCAATGCTTTATGCCTCATCAGAGACAAAGCCCACCTTTGGGTAGACTCCCAATGTCAGAAGATCGATGATGTGTTCATCCATTTCTGCATCCGAAGGCCTGCGGAGACATCGTGTAATCTGGGTGTTGGTGGGGGGCAACATGTAAACTGGGTTTTGAAGAATGCATAGGAGCTTTAAAAAATAGAAAAGATGGCATCTGGTTGGCTCAGTTGGTTAAGCAACTGCCTTCTGCTCAGGTCAGGATCCTGGAGTCCCGGGATCAGAGTCCCACATCAGGCTTCCTGCTTGGCTTGGAGTCGGCTTCTCCCTCTGATCTCTCCCCTCTCATTCTCTCTCTCTCAAATAAATAAGTAAAATCTTAAAAAAGAAAAATTAGGAAAAAATATAAAAAGAGAAAAGAGAAGACCTCAAAGAGAAAGAGAGCTTCTCAAAAAACCCTGAAATGGCTTTGGAGAAAAAGTTTTGCATGATGATCAGAGCAGCACAGGAAATAGTAACAGGTGAAGCCATCAGGCAGGATGAGGCCAAATTGTGCAAAAATTGCATGTTGTATGAATTTCTTTCCTAAAAAGGTTCGAACAAAACCACATGGACCTTGGTATTCTGGAAGCTGGTGAATATGTACCTTTGGGATGAATTGTTTTTTTCTTCCCAAATAGCAGGAAAAAATTAACTTATAAATTTTGTTTTCTATTTTGTATTTTTCCTCCCATAATTTTTATTGAAACTTCTTAGTTTCTGTTGGTTAATATAAGAAGTTTTAAAAAATGGCGTAACAAGCAAATGTATGGGAAAATTCAGAAGCAAGTGAATAAGCTTGTTTCTTTTTTTCTCCTTGTCAAATATGTTCATAGTGGTGACTTTTATATTTTATGGAAAATATTTCCATTACCAAGAGTGTTCTTTGTTTATGTGTTGGAATTCACTGTTATCAGTGTTTGGTCTCTTCTACAAAAATCAAGCTTTCCTGTTGGTTTGCAGCCCAAACCTCCCAATGCTTGTTTTCTTTGGCTTGTAGAATTGGTTTTCAGTTTTGGTTTTGGTTTTTCAAATAGGGCAGTTTCTGACTTGTCCTGAAACATCAAAATATCTGGTAATGAGAAGTCTGTGTTCTCAGCAGCCGGGAACACCTGACTGGAGCCTGTCTCTGTAGGCATCAACACCCTGGTCCCTGCCCTCCCCAGTCCAACCTGAGCCCTCTGGGTCTTTGGGGTTGCCCTGGGTCTGCCAGAGGTTCCACCAGGGAGCGCTGTGATCAGCGTTTCGGAGAGCAGGGCGGGGAGGAAGTGCCTGGAGCAGGTTCTACAGGCCCTGGAAGGAGGCCCTCCTTTCCTTCCTGGGGAGTAAGTCCTAAGGCTCAGCTTCCCTTGGCCCAACACAGGGAAGGGTCAGGACTAAGAGCCAGTTGCAGGCCAAGTATTTCGAAATAGAAGAGGAGAAACAGACCCACACTCTATACTACCCCAGACATTTGAATAATGCTTTGCAGTCCATAAACCTTTGTCAGAGACAGAATGCTATTGGGTTCTTATTGCATTCCTGGTCGAAAGTAGGAAAAGAGGTCCATTCCTGCATTAGCCAAGGTTTCTTGTCTCCCTCCCCTAAGAGCACCCACCCAGCAAGAAAGAAGCAGGTCCCCATGGTGGTGGTTTCCACACACTTTCCTTGGTGGAAGAGGAGGACAGACTTCCAGTCCGCAGGAAGATAGGGTGCCACGAACATGTGGCCCCACCATTCCTGGCCACCAGAAAGGTGGGGCCTCAGGAAAGGAGCTGAGATGTGCCTGTCTCAGCAGAAGTCCTCCTGATGTAGTTCTGGAACATAAGTGAGGTTTGGCGGGGGGGCGTCCAGAGCCACGGCCAAGAAGGAATTCTTGAGACGTCTTCGGTGCAAAATGGCGGTGGTTTCATTAATCCACGGGGACAAGACCTGAGGACAGAAAAGAGCTGCTGCCTTCCTCTCCCTGCGGCTCCCCGCTGCCCTGGGATTGTGGGGGCAACTGATTCTGTACTTTGGGGTGTGTGGAGCGGGGAGTAAAGACAAGGGAAGTTCCAAAAGGATTTTCCTCTTTTAAAGAAGACTCACTGGATGCGGGAGGCCTTGCTGTTGTCAAACGAAGGTTGCTTCTCCCTCTAGCAAGGTATTAATGCTCAGATAGTTAGGAGCTTCCTGGAGGAACATTATACTCTGTCTGTCTCCAGTATTTGTCAACGTGCCGCAGGTTAAAGACCTCTAATGTCTCCCACACCGCTTCTAGTCAGGTGGCCATCCCCCAGCTGGGACTGTCCGTTTGCTTGTGTATCTCAGGGGGACATACGCAGAGATGACCCAAACAGTTTGCTGTCCTCTACCTGTATACAGGAAGGACACTGATCCTTTTGAGGTCAAGGACACTGGTCTCTTTGAGGTCAAGAGCAAAGCTGTGGAGTTGGGCCAGTGACGCTGAGGACCAGGGCCTTCCTCGTGTCTGGCCAGTCAGATCCTGAGTGTCCCCCAAGTTCCCCAGATCCCCCAGTGGCCAGGCCAGGGCCGTGTGTCTTCGCGGCTTAGATTTTGTGGATGTTATCAGCCAGGATGCAGAATGCTACTTCCTCTCAGTTTTCAGTGGCTTTTTCTCTGCGTTTGTTTTCTTTGGCTGCTGTGGGAAGATGGGCTTTTCATCTGAGCAGCGTGTTCCCTGGTCAAAGTGAAGGATGAAGCCTCCAACAGGATACAGCCATCTGGGAAGCGAAGAGAATCTCCTTCCTTGGTCTTCCTCTCCAAATGCAATCCCAGCCCCTAAAAAGCCACTGCCATCCAGCCTCCCCATTCCACTCCCTGCCCCCAGAAAAGATTAGGCAAAGAACCTCCTCACCCATCACCTGCCTCAGAATAACCTCTCTTTCCCAGGCTGCCTTTCTTATATGTATTTACTATTGCAGGGCTCCAGAAGTCTTGAACATCTTTGGTAAATATGACCAGAAAATGATGGCACAAGTGCGATCTACTCCACAACACTGGGGTTGCAAGCACAGTCATGTTCTCTTTTTAATTAAGATGCAATTCATGTAGCATAAAGTCCGCCATTTTGAAGTGTGCAATCCAGTGGGTTTTAGTATCTTCACTCTATTGTGCAATCATTACCTCTACCTCCTTCCAGAACATTTCCATCCCCACAAAAAGAACCCTGATACCTCTCCCCTCTGTCCCCCCCCTCCCCGCCCTGCCCAGTCCCTGGCAACCGCTAGTCTGCTTCCTGTCCTCATGCATTTGGCTATTCCGGACATTTTGTTTTTTGGCTGTTGATGGTGGTTTGTTTGCTTTGAACTCCTGCACAGTGGAATCATACAACGTGTGGCCTCTGTGTTTGGGTTTCTTCATTTAGCAGAAGGTTTTCGGGGTCCCTCTCCTACTGTTGTATGTGTTAGTCCTTCATTCCTTCCTGTGCGGAAAAATGTTCCATTGTACACACGGACCACATTTTGTCTGTCCATTCATCAGTCTTCACTTTGTGGTATTATAAATCGTGCTGCTATATATCATTTGCTGTAAACATTGGTGTATAAGCTGTCTGAGAACGTACTTCTTTTTTTTTTTTTTAAGATTTTATTTATGTATTTGACAGAGAGAGACAGCAAGAAAGGGAACACAAGCAGGGGGAATGGAGAGGGGAGTGGGAGAGCAGGCTTCTGGGTGAGCAGGGAACCCAATACAAGACTCAATCCCAGGACCCTGGGATCATGACTTGAGCCGAAAGCAGACACTTAACGACTGAGCTACCCAGGTGCCCCCGAGAACATGTATTTTCGATTCTCTTGTGTATGTGCTGGAGTAGAATTTGGTGGGTCCTATAGCCACTCTACATTTAACTGTTCTGAGGAACTGCCACTCTGTTTCCCACAGTGGCTGCCTCATCTTACATTTCGCACCAGCAATGTGTACGTTCCCTCCCATTTGCCCCCAGTTCTATTAAGACATAATTGACATACAAGATTATACTCATTTAAGGTATACAACATAATGATTTACGTATTTATTGTGAAAAGATCACAATAAGTTGAGTTAATATCAGTCACCTCAGATTTTTTTAAAAATCACCTCACTCGGGGCGCCTGGGTAGCTCAGTGGGTTAAGCCTCTGCCATCCGCTCAAGACATGGCCTCAGGGTCCTGGGATTGGCTCCGCATCAGGCTCTCTGCTCAGCAGGGAATCTGCTTCCCCAACCGTCCCCACCCCCGCCTGCCTCTCTGTCTACTTGTGATCTCTGTCTGTCAAATAAATAAATAAAATCTTTTTTTAAAAAACCACCTCACAAAGTTATATATTTTTCTCTCTTGTGATGAACACCTTTAGGATCTACTCTGAGCAACTTTCAAATACACAATACGCATTATTAACTATAGTCGCCACACTGTACACATCCCACACCATATTTACCTTCAAACTGGAGGTTTCTACCCGTTGGCTCCCTTCCATTCTTTACTCAAGCAACCAAGGGATTCTTCGGATGGCCTTAGCTGAACTTACGTTGTTAAAGATGTTGGACAAAATCAGACACTGAAGGATACTGCTAAGGACAGATTTTAATCAGTAACGACTATTGCAATAAAGAAAGAGTCCAGCATAACTGACTATAACTTCAATTTGAACAGACGTGAGTGGGCATTTTAAGGGGAGAAGCTAGAGTGCTGGTCAGGGAAGTGAAAAATCACAACAGAGTGGGAAAGGGGCTTTATCCTTAGGAAACCGACTGAGTTCACTAGCTGGAGCGTATCAGATTCGGCTCCCGTGGACCCACAAATATGGCAGCGTGCCAGGGGCCTTGTCTTTGGGTGTTGGCTGGAACAAACAGCAAATTCTTTTGGCAGCCTTGAGTTTCCTCAGGCAGGCACTTTAAAGCGAGCAAGGGTCATCCTAGAGATGTAGCTTTGAGTTGCTACAAACCAAGCTGGTGCTTATTCAAGTCTCTGTGGGCCAAGGTTGAGGCTAGTCCAGTCCAAGGAACCTGGGGACAGCTTGCTCAGAGAGAATGAGGAAATGTGGGGGGATCTTTCTCCAGAACTTTCCTTATTTCATGTTCCTATCAAAGTAGATAATGAAGCACAACACTGACAGCATCAGCTAATTTATTTTAAAAACTGGGTTCACCCCATCCTGCTCTAGAAATCCCATCAACGTAGCAGAGAACTCACACCAGCACAGCCTGTTGAAACCCAGCCAGAGCTGTCTTCAGGGACCCACGGAGGAACACTGGACTCAAAACTTCACACACACAGAGCAGGAATACCAGGGCCCTCCTGGATCCTCCTGTGAAACACAACAGGAAGCCAATTCATCTGGATCACGTGCTCACAGAGCTGTTGACATAACCAGAAGGAACCCTGGCTGACTTCAGATGAAAACTTCTAACAAAGCGGCTTTGGGGAAGGAATGCTTTTGGGTGGAGAACACCGAAACCAAACTGCACAACAGCTACTATCTGAAGCTTTTCAGGACAAATGGAAAACGAAATAAACTCTCCTGCTTTGTTTTGTTGTTTATCTACTTATTTGAGAGAAAGACCGAGCAGAAGCCAGTAGTGGCAGGCAGAGGGAGAAGCAGGCTCCCTGTTGAGCAGGGAGCCCAATGTGGGACTCGATCCCAGGACCCTGGGATCATGACCCTCTTGCTTTGGATAAACCACTGGAGCCTTTGATGGTGTGAAAAACGTTTTTCTTTCTCTGTCGGTCCTTCAATCACCAGAATGGGGACCAAGCAGACTTAGTAACGCCGGGCCCCACCTACCCCCAACTGTCTTCCCTACACTCAGTTCTTCTAGTGCTGTTGCCCCCACACAAACCGAAGTCCTCATATGTATGAATTCAGACCAAGCATTTATTACGTGCACACTCCCTAGGTTGACACAAGAAACCTGAGGCCTTCCTCCCCCCTAGAAATTTACAGTCCGGTTCACTGAACGTACACAGAGTTAAAACCCAAAACTTAACCTAATAAATTTGAAGATGTAATTGGCTTTATCAGGCGATCCATGAATGGGGTAGCATCTCAATCCAGTGGCTGTGTAAAAGGGAAGCCCTTGGGGTACCCGCGTGGCTCAGTCGTTAAGCATGTGCCCTTCAGCTCAGGTCATGATCCCAGGCTCTGGGGATGGGTCTCCTTGCTCAGCAGGAAGCCTGCTTCTCCCTTTCCCGTTCCCCCTGTTTGTGTTCCCTCTCTCACGGTGTCTCTCTATCAAATAAATAAATAAATAAATAAAATCTTAAAAAGAAAAAAAAAAAACCAGAAGGACTTTATACACAGAACTGGGGTAGAACAATTAGCAAAAGAAAGGATAGTTTCAGGCAAAGTCACTTCCCCTCAGGGTAAGAGCTGGGGCTTTTGGGTGATTACTTTACCTTCCTGGGGTGGGGGTGGGGATGGAGAGAACCCGCGTGACAGGTTGCAGATGGGGGCTAAGCAGAGAATTCCTGACTCAGACTCCATTTCTGGAAGACGTTGAAACGGCAGTTAGGTGAGGTGCGGAGATTCCGTTTGGTGACGTGGGCTGGCGTGAGTGACTGCAGCTTGGGCCTCTGGGGGCGTTGTTGGTACAGTATAAAAAAATCTACAAGTCAGTCAATAGAAGGGGGAAAGTGAATGAGGCCCTGTGGGAAGTTGGAGTCGTCTAGGGATAATGGAGATTCAAAGAGAGGAGACACAACTTTCACCTCGAGTCAAGAGAAAGATTCCTTCCTTGCTGAGAAAGGCCCCCCAAAAGCATACTTCTGAATGGGGAGCTCACCATGGGGCCAGGATAGCCTTCAAGAGCTGTGTAAGCAGGAAATGCCTGATCAGATTTGGGGTGATCTGTTAGATAGCCAGTGAGAGATACCGGGTTAGATGAAGAGAGAGTGTGTTTTGTTGTTGTTGTTGTTGTTGTTGTTGTTGTTTTAACCTATGCCACATGTAGATCTTGTTTCCTTCCTTTGGTGGATGCATAATGATTTTTTAAGGCCTGAAAGGCTATCTTCTGTCCAGTTAGTTCCCCTAATTAAAAGTCATCCCGATGACCAACACTGTCTCACGTCTGGCTTCTCCTATTCTAAATACGCAGCTTCTGGGTATATCCTTCCAGCTCAAAGGTCTTGCAATTTGCTTTAATGTTTAAGAACAATGAGAAAAGGACTCTCTTTCCCCATTCATATGTCCAGTGATGTATGTACCTCAGGATGTTAATATTCTGTGGGGAAAGCCTTGTGGATTTCAAGTGTCCTCCTAGGAGACAGGGACTTCGCTAGCTAATTACTAGTGATAAGGAGAACAGAGGCAAGAGAAATGTAGATAAAATTAAATTTCCTTACAAGGTGAAGCCTGTGGATAAATACCGGAGACGTGTAGTGTGACGTTCCTCCCGCTGCCTTAATGTTAATGCTTTGCTAGAAACTAAAAAACAACCTTAGCTTGACAATAGCCAGACCTCCAGGATGCTGTAATCTTCTCTGACATACAGAAATCCTTTTAGAGATTTCCCTTTTCTGCCCAAGGGTCCAGCTACAATAAAAACACTTTTTTGTACCATAAAACATTTCAAGAATCCTTTCTTGACCTTTGGGCTCAACAACCCTGCATTATTAGGACCATTCATGAGAAAATTCTAGGGGCGCCTGGGTGGCTCAGTTGGCTAAGCATCTGCCTTTGGCTCAGGTCATGATCTCAGGGACCTGGGATAGAGGAGCGAGCCTGGTGTTGGGCTCCCTGCTCCCTGCGGGGAGTCTGCTGCTCCCTCTCCCTCTGCCGTCTCCCCACATCCCGCCCCCCAATCTTTTTTTTTTTTTTTAAGATTTTATTTATTTATTTGACAGAGAGGGATCACAAGTAGGCAGAGAGGCAGGCAGAGAGAGAGAGGAGGAAGCAGGCCCCCCGCTGTGCAGAGAGCCCCACTGGGGGCTCGATCCCAGGACCCTGAGCCAAAGGCAGAGGCTTAAACACTGGGTCACCCAGGCGCCTCCCCCACCCCCCAATCTTGTCCAAACGTGCACGCTCTGGCTCTCTCTCTGTGTCAAATAAATAAATACTATTTTTTTTAAATGAGAAAATTATAAAAACCCGTAAGGATGCCAAGGAGATGTGTCGAAATCGACCCCTCCCCTTTTCTCTTCCACTTTATCCGTTTTCCAACATTAGTTACTAAAGGATTAAGGTTAACAAGAATATTTTCATCAATCATCAAACGTATGCACATACTCCATGATTAGACCACAGAGCAGAAATGTTAAAATGTATTGGAGCAAACATTAAGTGACTTCCACAAGTGAGATGCTGTTCTGACCATTATCTCTTTGTGTTCTCATGAAACCCGTAGTAGATTTTAGAAACCTTAATTTACAACCAAGATTCTAAGAGTTAAAGTAAAACACATAGAAATTCCTCTACTGTCCTTTGTAAAAAACCAAAATTCAGCCAAGTAAATTTTATTTTTATTTTATTATTTTTTTAAAAGATTTTATTTATTTCTCAGAGAAATAGAGACAGAGAGCACAAGCAGGGGGAGAGGCAAGCAGAGGGAGAAGCAGGCTCCCCATTCAGCAAGGAGCCCGATGCAGGACTCGATTCCAAGACCCCGAGATCATGACCTGAGCCGAAGGCAGACACTCAACCGACTGAGCCACCCAGGCGCCCCTCAACTGAGTAAACTGTAACATCAAATTGGCTCTATTAAGCAAGTCATGAATTGGGCAGCATCCCAGCTAGCAAGCTGGGAGATGGGGGAGCTCTGAGGAGGTGTACAAAATGGAAGGTTTTTGTTCGGGGGTTTTTCCCTCCAAATTTTTATTTAAATTCTAGTTAGTGTACATATGTGTACTATTGGTCTTAGGAGCAGAATTGAGTGATTCGTCACTTACATACAACACCCAGCGCTCATCCCTTCAAGTGCCCTCCTCCTGCCCATCACCCATCTAGCCCAACCCCCACCAACCCTCCATTTGTTCCCTGCAGTTAAGAGTCTCTGGGGCACCTGGGTGAGCATCCAACCTTTGGTTTCAGCTTAGGTCACGATCTCAGGATCTGGGATCAAGCCCCACACCGGGCTCTGCACTCCCCAGGAAGTCACTTGAGATTCTCCCTCTCCCTCTGCTCCTCGCTTGGCTCTCTCTCTCTCTAAAATAAATAAACAAATCTTTTAAAAAATTTTGAAGTCTCTTATGATTTGTCTCTCCCTTTCTCCTCTCTTTTTCCCTTTCCCATACATTCATCTGTTTTGTTTCCTAAATTCCCCATATGACTGAGATCATATGGTATTTGTCTTCCTCTGACTGACTTATTTCGCTTCGCATAATACCCTCTAGTTCCATCCACGTCATTGCAAATGACAAGACTTCATTCTTTTTGATGGCTGAGAAGTATTCCATTGTATATAGGCACCACATCCAAAATGGAAGGTTTTTATAGAAATCTCAGAGCGTGGGGCAAGGAGTTATTTTAACAAAGGTCTACCCCAGGCAAGATCAAGACCACCTTCCCATGGGGAAAGTGTAAGGGGGTCTTACCATGCTGACACGACTTCACCTTCCGTTGGGGGATGGAGAAGACCCATGTGACAGATTCTGATCAGAAAATGCCCGAGTGTTAAGACTTAAATTTCTGGGGGCGCTGGGTGGCTCTGTGGGTTAAAGCCTCTGCCTTCAGCTCAGGTCATGATCCCAGGATCCTGGGGCTCTCTGCTCCGTGGGGAGCCTGCTTCCTCCTCTCTCTCTCTCTCTCTCTGCCTACTTGTGATCTCTGTCTGTCAAATAAATAAATAAAATCTTTAAAAAAAAAAAAGACTTAAATTTCTAGGGAAAGTTGAAACTGCAATTAGACAGGGTAGTAAATCCTGGTTTGGTGACTTGGCCCAATGATGCCCTTTGGGACCCTTGGTATTCTATTTAACGATTTCCCCCTTTGATCAGATTCTCACCTTGACTGAGAGATGTGATCCAAATTGAAGCCCCTGCAGCCCCTCTCGGAGACACTGTAGTTCTCACAGCTTTCGTGGGTCCTCTGCGTGATATTCACGGGGGAGGGGAGGTATGTTTTTTGTTGACTCTGGGATATCCACAGGCCACAACTTCAGGCTCACAAGCCTTATGTCAGTGGTTCCCTTTCTGTCTCCTCTGACATTCTGGTCTAGGGAGATCATCTGCTTGGTACTAAGTGGCTTCGAACAGGCTCTGAAAGCTTTTGAGAGGATACAATGCAGCAGGGAGATTATTACGGGGACTAGGAGCCGGATCGGTCCCAACACTTGGCGTGAACTTCAGAGCCATGGTCCCTAAGAGCCAAACCAATCAAACACCCCCTTGAAAGAGTCACACTCTTTTAAGGCAGTGGCTTGCTCAGTGATCTAACACAGACATAAATGAGTTCCAGCCTCCCCAGCGTGCTAATCCAGACCCAGCAGGGGATGTTAGCTCCTTGCTCAGGTAAAAAGGCCCATTGTCACGCTAGAAGCTTCTGTCTTGAGTTTGGGAAAAAACGGGGGACTCAGACCCTCCAAGGGGAAGACAGGAACTGGTTTAGGGCTGTCTGCTATAAAGTCCACTTGGATAATCAGAATATGATATGCGGAGTTGGGGAAGAACAGAAAAAGTGTTTCCGTTTCCCCTGGAAAGAAAAGCATGACCAAGGAGGCAGGACTTGGAACCGACCTGACCTGAGCAGTATCCCCTAAGGCTTTATGCACTCTGTGAGGCCTCTCTGGCTCCATTTTCCTGTTTAAATAGTGGGGTTAATACCGATGTCATTGGGCTGTTATGAGGACTAAATCCCACGTGATGTTAAACACCTCTAGCAGAGGGGCACATGGGTGGCTCAGTCATTAAGCACCTGCCTTTGGCTCAGGTCATGATTCCAGGGTCCTGGGACCGAGCCCCACATCAGGCTCCCTGCTCAGTGGGGAGTCTGCTTCTCCTCTGCCCCTCCCCCTGCTCACGCTCTCTCTCTCTGTCTCTCTCTCTGTCTCTCTCTGTGTAATAAACAAATAAAAATTCTAAAAAATAATTTTAAAAAAAGAAATACCTAGCTGGGCATGCATTTTATTGACATGCACATAACTTTTCTCTGCACAGTCCTACTTCACATGCACACATGTGAGGCACGCCCGGCCCACCCACCTGGAGGGCCTGGGACATGCCCTTCAGCAGACCCCAGTGCCAGGAGACACCAGCAGGGAGACTGTGTACAGTGAGTTCCTGCCCACCCCAGGAGGCCAAGGTCAGGGGAAGGTCTGCTCACATGACTCTCTGGGTTCCAGTGTAGAAATGACAACAACATTGCAGGAAATGCCCCTGCTGCAGCAGAAAACCCTGGGGCCTGGCCTTTTACATTGTATTTTCTGGCCCAGCAAAGAGGCATTGTGACAATTAAACAAATAAACAGGGTCTTGGCCTTGAACTCCAAAGACTTTTGGCATTCTTATGCTTTTCCCCTCGCACGGCGCACCCCCACCCCTAAAGCCTTCCCTGTTGCTCAGGCCAGAATCGGAGAGAATTCTTTGATTCCTCTCTTTCCCTCACCCCTACACCCACGTTGGCAGGTCCAGTCCTTCCGCTTTCTCAGCCGGGAGCCCTCTCCCTCTCCTGGCCCCGGAGACAGGCTCTGCCTCCCGCTCCCCACTCCAGGCCCACCCTGCCCCCACTGCAGCTCAGGGAGACTCTTCACCGTGGAACAGACCCCAACACCACTCCCTCCCCCTGTGCAAAGAACCCATCGAAAGTTTCCCCTTCCCTCACCCTCACTGCCAAGGTCCACGAGGACAGGCGCCGCACGGTCGGTCGCTAGCGTGCCATCCCGGCCTGGTGCTGGGCACAGCGCGGTGCTCAGGGAACACCCGCTGGACAGCTGTGAGAGGCTGAGCGTGTGAAAGAAGGGAGACGTTGATAAGTGAAGGACACCACACGGCCAAGCATCCTTCTCTGACTCTCCAAGACACGTGCCATGGTGGGGTCAGGAGAAGCCCCCAGCAGAAACCCACGTATGTGACCTCAGGTCGGCTTGGTGTCCGAGGAATTCCCCAGGAAACCTCACATGCTGAGCCTTCCAGAAACCACCACCCAGCACGCCCGCTGCCGCCCTCTGGGATGTCTGTCTTTGTAAAGGTTCACGGAACTGCTGCTGGGTCACAGGTGTCGTACGGAGCACTGAGGATGCAGCAGTGAACTTGACCGTCCCGGCTGCGGTGGAGCCTGCGTTCCGGGGTTGGGGGGAGTGTTGCCCCACACAAGCGAGCTGGACACGTAACTGCACAGTGGGATGGCGGGAGCCGGATGCGAGGACGGACAGTCACATCCTCAGGTGGTATGAATGAGGACAGGCTCCTCACCTTCTCTGCCTCAGCCTTCTCTTCCGCGGGATGGGCTCGTGACAGTTCCTCCCCGTAGGGCCCTATTAACACAGAAGTCAGGTCTTTCCCTTGTCTGCTCAAAGCCCGCAGCGGGGCCTCACCTCACTCTGAAGGACAGCCGCATCACCCCCGTGGGCCCCAAGGCCGGCATCATGGCCCGCCCCCGCGTCCATGCCTCCAGCCAGCTCCCCAAACTCATTCCACCCCACTGTACCCACAACTCCCCCTGGCCGTCTGGCCGCTCCGCATCGGGCCAGGCAGCACATGGCCAAACTCCACTCACTTCGAGATCAGACCTAGGGGAGCCCCAGGGCCAGACCGCTGAGCTGCCTGGTCAGCCTCCCATCCCCTTGTCCCCACACACACTGTCTACGCATTCAGGACAAGGAGCAGCGGGGCAGAGCCCCAAGTTTGTTCCCAGTGATCCAGAGCCGATTAAAATGGAGGCCAAGACTCAGGACAGGCGGGAGGCTGCGTGTCCAGGAGAACCGATTCGTTCCAGCAGCTGAGATCAGGGAAGGTTGCATGGAGGAGGCGGCCTCAAAGGTGAGCCTTCTGAGAGAAGCAGAGGTCCAAGTACAAGGTTGGGAGGCAGCTGACTCAAGGGCTGGGGCAAAGGCGGCCAGGGCTGGAGCAAAGGGCAGGGCTTGGCCTCTGGGGGCCTTCCGTGGAGAGCCCTGGTCACGAGGGAGAGCAGGCCCGAGGGTGTGGTGGGATCGGGGAAAACAGCAGCGGCCAGAAAACAACTCGATGCCTCCTCCGGACAGGGGAGCGGGGCTGCTGGGGAAGTGATTCCTATTGTTTCTGTTTCCTTCTCAGGGGGCTGCGGAGAGGCGGCGTCAGGCCTGCCGACTGTGAGAGCGGCCTTGAGAGCTCCTTAAGAGGTCAAGAGGGAGGAAAAATAGGAAATGGTCTCCTTGAAGAAAGTAAAGATAAGCAAGATCAAAGGACAAAGAGACGGGATCTTGTCAGAGGGAAGCTACGAGAAAATCCCTCAGACTCGGGGAACCAGAGCCGCGGGATCCTAAGAAGGCACCATCTGCTTCAACCATACCCGGGTCCAGAGAAGCAGAGGGACTGGTTCAAAGCCACACAGCCCACGGCTTTCCTGACTCCCTGGTTAGTGCTCCAATGACTTCTGCGCTGAGAGCAAGTGCCAAGGAAGACCTAGGTCCCTTCTCCCTCCCAAGCTCAGGGTTAGCAGAGGAGGGTCCCCTGTTCCCAACCAGGCAGGTCATCCCCTGCCCACGTGTGCAGGAAGACCTCAGGGCCCAGGGCCTCCTGGCCTTGGAGGTCAAGGCACTATTCTGTCCAGCACCCATGACCTCTAAGGCCCAGGGCACCCCTGCTGCCTGGCTCCAGCCCCAGCCAACCAGGAGAACAGGGTGGGCCATGCCTACGTAAGGCACCTCCTCTGGAAAAGTTCTGCCTTTGCCAAGGTCAGTGTTTATGACTCGGGCTGAGGCTGCTGCATTGTCCCCACCACTCCCTGGACATCCCGCTCCAGACACCATCGCTCACTTTGCTCCCTCCTTTGGACCTTGGCGCGTGTTAGTCCCGTTAGTCCCTTTCCTCTCCCCACGCTTCTGCCCCGCTGCCTGGACGGCTCCTGCGGCTCGTCACGCAGGCCCCAGCTTTGATGTCCCTTGCCGTGTGGGCAGCGTCCCCAAGATAGGGTCGGGGCCACTCCTGAGGGGCCCCTGGATCTCCTCACTCATGCTCCTCTCACACTGGATCTTAACTGGCTGGACCTATATGATTGCATAAACGTCCCCTCAAGGCCAGACCTGACTTTCTTATTTCCAGAAACAAAAACTCACTGAGCTCTTTCTATGGCTTTCACTACCTCGAGAATGAAAGTCCTCCTGGTAACCCTACAGAGTGGACAGTTATTCTACGCTCTCATCAGATGGACGAACTGTGATTCAGAGAGGTTGAGCCTCTTGCCCAAGGTCACACAGGGAATCAGATTTCAGAGCCAGAGCAGTGGACACCCAGAGGTGCTCCCCAGATTGGCCTTCCAGAAACGACTCACCCCTGCTCCTGGGAATATCTGCAGACAGCTTTGCAGCAAAAAGCATTTTTTGAGAAGGCCCCAGCTCTGGAGAGCGAGCCACTCTGCCCAGAGGGCAGCCAATGGCCACAGACAGATCAGCATGGGGACAAGGGCTGGGCCATCCTGGAGCGAGTCAGGACAAGCCTGCAAGGCCCTGCTGACTTCAGGGTTCCCGGGGGTGGCCTGAGGCCACGGCTGGGCCTCCTCTGCCCAGTCTCGTCTCCTCCCGGGGTTGAGCCCACGGCGCCTCTGTGGGGAGCGAGCTCTGAAGGCCACACCCGAGCTGGGGCTTTCCACAACGTCTGCTGTATTCGGTCACAAAGCGAGGTTAACAGAATTCCAAAGCGGGTTCGGGATTCCAAACTCCATGATGTTTCACCCCACGATTAGCTTGGCTTCGGAGGCGGCACACCAAGCAGAACAGACAGGAAGTCACCCAGCAAGCTAGCACTGCCCTTATGGGAAGTGCACGAACCCCGGCCGCCAGCCGTCTGTGGTCACCACTGGGACAAGGCCTCTGTTCCATCCCGTCTGGCAGAGCCCTCGGCGGCAGCAGCCTTTTCGAAGTGGTCGGACAGAGGGCTCCTGTCTGAAGAGGCAGACGGTTTGTTGCAAGAGTCCTCCCTGTTTGGAGGGACGGAACCAGGCTCGGGCCCCGCAGACGCCCTCCGCTCCTGCTCCGCGCCGGTTCTGGGACGTCGTCCGCTGGCGCTGCTCTCGGCGATGTCTCATAGCTACAGTGCCCTTTACTCCTTGTGTCATTGCTTGACGTGAGTGACTCCATCTTGCTCTCTAGGCCCTCCGAACTTCCCACATGTGACCCTGCGACCCGGGGCCGTGTCACAGCGGGAGACACAGCCACCCCCCCCCCATCCTATCGCCTCCCCACAGAGCCGCCCGACCATCCAGTCTGGTGCGGGCACACGGCAGGTGCACAAGGCTTCTTTCCTGAACACATGAGCGACACATATGAGGAGGCTCCTTTGGGTGATTAATGAAAGTGTGTATTTCTTCTCTGGGTCCTCATAGTTGTGATTACTGAGTTTGTAGGACCCTTGGGTGTCTGCCATGAGCCATGACCATGACCTCTTGCCCCCTGATCCTCTGAGAGCCCCGAGCTTTCCCGGTGATCCGTAGACAGCCTGTTTGTCCTTTGAACACGGTGCCCAAAGGAGGTAAAGGACTTCTGCACCCTCATGTCACAAACAGGACCAGTCTCGGGGTTGGGAAAGAAGGCCAGCAGCAAACCTAACCCAGGTCGGGTGAAAGTGCAGAGTCCTTCCTCATCTGGAGCGGCTGGAAAAGATAGAAAGCTACAAATAAACCTTTTCCTGGAACCTCCAGCCCCTCTCCCCCACATCAGCTCTGGGGCAGCTCTAGGTGGGTTTGTTTTAAGCGAACGGAAAGGTGGGGCTCTGCCCCCAACAGGAACCTGGAAACCATCCCCTGTGTAGATAAAGGATAAGTTTAGGGGGAAAAGAGAAAAACATTAACAATGGAGGGGGAGCGGACTGTGTGTCTCCTTGCCCCCAGGTCCCTCCCTCGCCCTCCAGCCCTCTCTCCTGCAGCAGGCTGGGGTCCAGCCGCACCGGGATGGGGCAGGTGAGCATCCAAACAGGCCAGGTCTGGCCACTCGCTGCTGACAAAATCCAGAGGTGGTGACACAAGAAAGGAATTTATTTCTGTGAGGCCACCGCCGCGAGGACAGTGGCCTGGCATTTCAAAGTCGGCCTCCAAAATACCGAAAATAGTTGTAGGTGTGGGGCGCCTGGGTGGCTCAGTCGTTAAGCGTCTGCCTTTGGCCCGGGTCATGATCCCAGGGTCCCAGGATCGGGTTCCCTGCTCAGCTCCCTCTCCCACTCCCCCTGCTTGTATTTCCTCTTTCGCTGTCTCTCTCTTTGTCAAATAAATAAATAAATAAATGCAGTGCAGACGTGCAGGGAGCAAGGAAGGTTCAATCCACCACCGTCCGGGAGGGAGTCAGCCATGGGCAGGCGGGGGCTTGCTGGCTCAGGGCGCTCCTGGCTGCGGGAGGACAGAGTTTTGGGTCCCATCTAGGGATGCTTTGCCCCTAGAGTCTTCCACCTGAGCCCAGGGACAAGCTGGAAACAAGACCCCACTAAACCAGCTGAGATCAGAAATGGAGGCAGCCCAAGTTCCTCTCTTATCCCCACTCTGGCTCCCTGGGTTTTCTTTCCCTCCTGGCGTGTGTCCGAGACAAGGAGCTGCACCGCAGCAGAGCCAGTCGGCCAGGAGAACCAGCACTAGCCCCTCCCTCCGTGCCGAATGACTCCACATCTGATCTGCCCAGCAGACACTGCTTCCTCGACTTTACAAAAGAAACCAAGCCCTGAAATTCAAAGGGGTCATGGAACTCGTCCAGGGTCCCGTGGCTAGAGGACTGGGAAGCCAGGTGGAGCAATGCCTGGGGTGTTCCTGGGGTGCAGGGGGGGGGGTTCCTGCTAGCCTGGGGGCTTGGGCATGTGGCCTCTGGGCGCTGTGGGGAAACAGGAGGTCTGGCCCCAGGGGGACACAGTACTCAGGAGGTGGGAATAGTAACTGTTGCTGCAGAAATCACACCAAGGATTGGGGGGAGCAAAAATTCAAACCCCCCCAACCTGGGGGGGCACAGATCCCTTCCCCAGCTCCCTTGTCCTGCTGATGAGGGAGCAGAAGGCTGGCCGAGGACCAAGCACTAGCAGACACCCTGCCCCCCACCCTGACCCCGAGCTCCCGGGGAGGGGGGGCGAGAAGGAGTGACATTCTTCCAGGAATCTCCCAACCCTCTTACTTTTAATGCCTTGCTAGAGGGGAAAACAAGCTAGACAGTGGCAAGGCCTCAGGCATCTTAAGAGTCTTCTTAACATATGAAAATCCCTTTGAAAACTCCCTTTTTCCTCACCTCCCCCAACCCCACAGTGTTTAACCAGCCACCCCTCACGAGCAGGGGGTAGCAGCTCTCTCCCCCCACCGGGCCTGTCCCCGTGCTTTAGTAAACCACCATTCCGCACCAAAGACATCTCAAGAATTCCTTCTTGGTTGCCGGCTCTGGACTCCACCCCCCCGAACCTCTCCTATATTCCAAAACCACATTACCACCCTCTGTGTGGGGTGCAGCGGTCGGATGGGGGCCACCAAATGTGCGGCACCCCAATTGGGTGGGGGCTGATGGCACAGGTGGAAGTTACTTCCCCAACGAAGAATAAAAGAGAAGTTTACTGAGTCCAGCACAGGGGCTCCTCGGGCAGAAGAGCGAAGGAGCGACTGTCCGACCGTCCGCTAAGCGGGTGGCGAGGGTCACGGGTGTCAGTAGAGGGAAGAAGGGTGCGGACGTGGGGCCGTTGCCCTGTTCTGGCAGTCTCGGGACCCGGCCTGCTGGAACTGGTCGGTTGGGGCCCATGGCTATTTCGAGGTGGGCCGCTTACCCGAGTTGGCTGGTCTCGGCTCTCCGGTCGCCGGGGCCCTTTCTGCCTTGCTCAAGCCTGTCCCTCAGAGCAGCTAGATGTGGCGTAAGGAGGCAGGGAAGCAACTATCTCACCAGCTGTCTCAGCACCTCAGGATTCGTGGTCGGAGGGGCTGTGGGCGCGGGAGCCTTCGTGGCAGGGTCTCTAGCTCCCTAGGCTGGATCCCAGCACTGGGCCCTGGAATGCAAATTGGATGTGATTAGGCCGAAAGCGCCCTCTCCCTTGGGGGGAGGTTAACAGATCACCCCCCAGGTAATCCCGGGGTGGGGGGGGCAGGGAACAGAGCCTGAGAGGAACCGTGAGTTGGGGGGCAGCCGGAGCCCGGGTCTCAGACTTTCCTGGCCACAGAACCAAATCTAAGGAGGTGGTGAAGCTGGTCAGCACAGCACAGTCACAGCCAAGACACTGCCTGGGATGCCCCTCGAGACCCTGGGGGCTCCGGAGTCGGGTGGCGGGGCAGGGGGGCAGCGGTGCGGGGGAAGCAAGGGGAATCTCTGGGAGCAGACGGGATCCCGGGCCTGCGGGACCTCGAGCATCGCCCACTGACTTACGGAAATGACAGCACCAAGAGGCGCATTCAATCTTGGTTTTGCCTCAAAAAGTAAAGGCAATAAAGGAAAATCTAAATAAAGTCAGCGCCTTTCTCTCCCCGACGCTACAGATCGCAAAATACACAGACCGTCCTCCATCACAGAAAGCCTCTGCTCCCGGGCTCCGAGAGGGGGCTTCCGAATAACAGCTAACTCGGGTTCTTTCCACGATGAAAGAAGATAAACACATCAAGTGTTTCTTCCCAGCAGATAAGTCCCGCGCAAACGCACCAAAGAGGTGTCGGTCACCACGTTCTACTTCTGCAGCGATTCTAAACGTGTCTCCTAGGAAGGGAAACAGACATGATTATTTACCCCTATGTTGAGTTTTTTAAAAAGATTTTATTTATTTATTTAATACATATATATACACACACACACACACAGAGCCAGAGAGCCCAAGCAGGGGAAACAGCAGAGGGAGGAGGAAAAAGCAGGCTCCCTGCTGAGCAGGGAGCGGCAGATCGGAGGACCTCAGGACCCCAGGACCAGGATCGGAAGGCAGATGCTTAACCATCATGGAGCCTCCGAGGTGGCCCATTCCGCCCCCACTCCCCCCACTTGGAAGGAAGAAAGTGGGTCTGGGGGAAGGGTATGCTCTGGAATTAAAGAGCAAGGCAAAGGAAGGGTTCGCTCTTCGCCGGCTCAGTACTTTTGTCCTCAGTTCTGTATCACCTCCGAACCAGACACACTTGTCTAGAGCCTGGTCTACAGGTTATGCAAGCGAATCACCTGAGAAAACACCTGTAAAACAAAAACAAACTGCAGAGCCAGTCCCCGAGGTGTTGAATTCTGATCCTAACTTGCTGTCCGAGGCTGGAAGGTACACGCCGCACCCCCGCGGGGGAGATTAGGCCTGGCCATCCAGCAGCCAAACCTTTGTTCCGACCTGCCCTTCCCCTTCCAGGCCTGCCCCTCTGTGGCTTTCACACCGACCGGGCTCTGGCATGGAGCCTCAATCTGGACACCTCCTTTCCCTGTGAAGTTCGGTGGAGGGGTTTGGCTCCAAAGCCTTGCCTCTTAAAAAAAAAAAAAAAAAAAAAAAGATCCCTCGTATTATTTTTTCCCACATTGCCCCATGAATGGTCAAGGGAGTATGAGATTCTTTTTTTTCTCAGGTTTTTGGCCAAACCACAGACTCTCAAATACAGCCTTTACAAGGATGCTCTGGGCATTTCTCCCCCTTTAACTCTGTATATAAATTGTACTCTAAAATACATTTACAGAGAGATCTACAAAGTTTTCAAAAGTTTGGGGATGATGGCATCACAAAGTTAAATTCAGTTTACGGGGGCACGGGGTGGGGAGACATTGTGGGGGCAAAGCCCACAGCAGCAGCTCCCTGAATCTGAACCTGCAGGGCAGGTTTCCCAGCCCCGTGACCACTGTCTGCCCAGGGCGCCGCCATGCCCCAAGGACTATGGGAAGGTGCAAAAGGCCTGAGCTCAGGTCTTAATTCTTGGTCACAGACGCCAGTCCGGGGTTCTCTCACAATGTGCAGGTGTGGAGCAGAGGACAGCAGGCGCGATTAAACTGGCTGAAGACACGAAGGTTCCCCACTTCCCGCTTTGCTCTACACCCAACAGCAAGCAGGTGGACACACATGAACCCGCCACCGCCAAGGAGTATAATCCGAGGCTCCCTAGAACCACTCTGCTTCTCTTGACCTGCTGTGCTATTGTGATTTATAATAATATATAGTTGGTGGGATGCCTGGGTGGTTCAGTCAATTAAGCGGCTGCCCTTGGCTCTGGTCATGATCGCAGGGTCCTGGGATTGAGCCTCACATCAGGCTCCCTGCTCGGCGGGGAACCTGCTTCTCTCTCCCTTTGCCCCTTCCCCCCAGCTTGTGCTCTGTCTCAAAAAAATGCAATCTTTAAAAGAAAAAAAGAAAAGAAGAGAAAAGAAAAAAGAAAATACAGTTGGTCTTGGTCCCTGTTCCTGTACAAGCTCCTAAAACCCTTTTGGAATTTCTAAGTCCTGAGAGCAGGCAAGGTGTCTTTTGTTATGCTAATGAGGCAAGCCTCCAGGTTGCCAGAAGAATCAACCCTGTGATTAGAGGTTTGGAACTTTCTGCCTCCTCCAGACCTCCCGGGAGAGGGAGCAGGGACAGAGATTGAATTCTATGGCCAGTTGCCACTGATGTAATCAATCGTCCCACGACTCGTCTCCATAAGATCAGGCTTCAAGAGCCCTTCCAGGTTGGGGAACACGCTGGAGATTTGGGGAGACGGGTGTGTTTAGAGAGGCACGGAAGCTCTGGACCCTCTCCTCAGATCTTGCCCTATACATCTCTTCATCCAGCTGCTCCCGAGTTAGAGCCTTTTGTAATAAATAGGTAGTGGAGTAAAATGTTTCTCTGAGTTCTGTGCGCCGCTCTAGCAAAGGAACAGAACCCAAGGGTGTTGTAGGAACCTCCATCTTTAGCTGGTCAATGAAAAAGCACAGGTGGCAGGAAGCTTGGACCGGTCTTGCCAGAGGACTAAGCCCTTTCATCCGAGGGATCCGCTGCTCTCTCCAGGGAACAGTGCTAGAACGGAATCAAACTGTAGAACACCCAGCTGGGGTCAGAGAACGCCTTGGTGGTATTGGAAAACTCACCCATCCCCTGTGGGTGCAGAACTCCCACTATGCCTTTTCCCACAGCTCCAGCGGGGACTCTCAACAAAGGGCTTGTTACATATGCCCGCCTAGGGCTGGCACCTGCCAGGTACCCCCTCGCTCCCCGGCTCAGGTTGGACAGACCCCAGGCTCCCACCTGGGCAGTCCACTGGCAGCTGCAACCTACAGCAACCCCCAGGGGCCAGCATTGCCCAATCTTCTGACTCACTAGTGCAAAACGCAGCTTCCTGGCCCCACAGGAGCTCCTCCATCAAAATTGTGAAACCTCAATGGAAATGTAAAGATGGATGGAAATTATGGACATACTCCTGCTTCAGCAAGGCCTATCTTTCAACTGAACAAGTTTCTCCGTTCTTGAAGCTTCTCTCCCTCCCCTCTTGGCTTTTCTGTAAAATCCTACGTTCCAGGAGCTCCGGAGCTCCATATCAAAGTTGAGACTTAGTAACAAGACGCCGATGGCCAGCGCCGGCTTGAAGACATGGTGAACACGGCTCAGACCCGATTCCTATCAAATGCTCCCA
Source organism: Mustela putorius furo (assembly GCF_011764305.1). Lineage (NCBI taxonomy): Eukaryota > Metazoa > Chordata > Mammalia > Carnivora > Mustelidae > Mustela > Mustela putorius. The sequence goes on along the minus strand of NW_025421402.1, from coordinate 19,204,693 downwards.
GATCCTGTGTTTTCCTCTAAGACCCTCACTCAGCCTTTTGACCCTGGGTGGCACCCTGGAGGCACCCTGCCTCCTTGGCCTGGTGAAGTGATAAAAACTATCTCCTTCTTTATACCCAGACTCTGTCTTCAAGCTACACATTCTGGCTCTGGAGTTTTCAACTATTGGAGGTTCTGGAAATTTTCACTTCCCACAAATGCGTGAGCTGAGGCTTCTTCTGTACACTAAAGCCTATTCTGCTGTTTCTACACAACTCCTTAACCCCTCCTTAACACCTAAGCAGAGTTCCAGATGAATCGGGGGCCCTCCTCCTCCCCTTGGGGCGGCCTTGGGCTCCCCGTGGTGGCGTGGGTGGCCCCAAGGAGGTCCTCGACCGGCCCTCGCCTGCCCTGTGAAGTCAGCTTTGGCTGGACGCTGCGGGAATCACTGGCAAGGCTGGAAAGCGAGGAAAAAAATGTCACACACAGACACGTTACACAATGGAGGGTTTTATTTACATCACAGGGTAAGAAAAGGATACAAAAGAAGCCTCTTGGTCAAGCGCGGAAAGGCAAAGCTCTACAGCTCAGTTCTCAGTAAGGTGTGGACCCTGACATGAAACATAAACACACACACACACACACACACACACACACACCCCACCACCACCACCACCACCAACTGAAGACAGAGAAATAGGGAAAAAGCTAATCTGCAACATGGATGCCCTGGCCAGGGAAATGAGCACTCAGGAGTCTGGACAAGGTCATCTTCTGTACACAGGAATCTGGCTCCCAGGACAATCCCTGCGAGATTCTGACGGATGACATTCCTAGGCTGATTATTCATCAGACAATTCAAATTTCAAGGGCCAAATGTGCTTGGCCTGAGAGTGTCTCCAATTTGGGGATGGGGCGGGGAAGGTCTTCAGGGGACAGGCCTCGGCAGCTCTGGGTCCTTCCAGAGTCCCACTTCTGCTCCCCTCAGTAGGGGACTCGGTAGACTCCTCTGGGGCAGGTCAGCACCCCTGGGCCACCACGGACAGACGCCCGCCAGGCCCGTCACAGGCCCCAGAGGCCTGGCTCTCCCACTGAACCCTGCTTGGCTGTTTCTTCCACTTGGGTCTCTCTCCCCCGAGTCCCAGTGTGCCCAGGCAAGCCGTCGTGATCTTCCGTGGCTGAAAATGTGCTCTCGTCATCCACTTCATCATCTGATGGAAACGAGACCGCTTGTTGTGTCTTTTCCTCCCAAGTATGGATGATGCAGAGTGGGGCCCAAGTTCTTCCTCAACACGGCCTCCGGAGCGTCTAGCTACAACGCTCTCCTACACCGGTTCCTGTTTCTGTCCCTCTGTCTGTCTTCTCCACCCACCTTCTCCACATCCTGGTGCCACCTGGTTCTTCTGGCTGGTGAGGCCTGAGCCCTGAGGCTGCCTCTGCAAGGCCTGGGGACCTGCTCAGGGCAACATGGGGGTGTGGCCACGCCCTACAGATGGGTCGGCTACAACCCCTTGGCCTTCTGGGTCTTCTGTCAAGAGTCGCAGCAGTGGGCTATGCGGGGGGTTGGCGGAGGGGTACGGTAAAAGGGGCCTCCTCTTTCTTTTACTTCACTGGCCAAGGGTCCAATGGCAGTCCTTGGGTGGTCCCGGGGGAGCACCCAGGACCCATGCGGCGCTGAGCTCTGAATCCAGGTGAGATGTGGACCAGCTTGGCAGCACGAGAGGAAAGGATGCTACAGAGGCAGCCAGTGAGAGCTCGGGCTTCAGGGGGATTTTCAGCACCAGCCACGGCACCCCTGGCCACCCGGCATCCCTGGTCCCTCCCCGGAGCTGCAAGCCCAGCTCGCCTGAGGTTTCCCAGGGCTGAGGAACCAGACCTGGCTCCTGGACTCCCACGCCTCCCGTCCACCCTCTTTCTTGTTTCTACTTCCGGCACACCCGTCTCCTACGTACTGGTTCCATCTCCAAAATCGCACATTTTTCTTGCTAGGCGCAGTGTCTCCCTCTCTCCCAAGGGCACAGAGGCGAGCAGCTGCAGGGAGTCAGGAGGCCGCCGACTGCCTGCACAGGCGAGCAGCTCAGAACTGGCAGCCGCAGCGCCCCGGCCCAGGCGGCAGCGGTGCTCCCTCCAGCCGCCGCTCCAGCCCACCCAGCCGGCCCTGAGCACCCCCCCTCCCTCCCCTCCAGCTGCACATTCGTGGGCTGGGGGGGCGGGGAGAGACACAAATTTATCAGCTTTACACAGTCACACACATCATCGACAGTTTTCAACGCATCCCCACCTTGCAAGAGATTTTCCTTCCCTGTTTCTTCTTCTCCTCAAGCCCGTGATTATACTCCTGGTGACAAAGGGCTGGAGAGGGGAGATGGGGTGCAGGACAGACAAACAGCTCCCGGGCTGCCCCCAGAAGCGAGGCAGCCGAGGGCCGTGAGCACCATGTCAGCCTGCGACCTTTCCAGAACAGAACAAATCATCTTGGTCCAGGTCAACAGCCCTCTGCCCCCTTGTCATCACCACCCGGCTACCCACCCGCGGTGCCCCGTCTGCCAAGTGTCTGCTGCCGGCCCAGTCCCGCCGCCGCGGCTGCCACCCCGGGAAGCCTTCGGTGTTTGCACACGGTGACCCCAAACCTAAGGCAGGCCTGATTCTCTGCGGGATTGTCCGTCGGGAGCCGCCTGGGTCCTAAGTCACGAAAAGCTCAGCGATGCGCAGGGATGTTCCATTCATAACATTGATCCGATACAGCCAGGAAAGACACTGATCTCCTCCAAGGGTTCTGTGGGTTCAGGTCAAGGGTGGTCCCAGAGCGGAGCGGCCGTCCGCGCCAGAGCTCGGCCCCGCAGCTCCCGCTAGCGCACGAACGAGACCACGCTGGTGGCTACTCCGAACGGGGCAGAGTAGGCCGCGGCGAAGCCTTGAAGGCCGATGACCACGTAGCGGCATCCCTTGGTGACGACCTTCCCCACGTTCTGTTTTTCAGGAAGAGAAGAGAAAAGCAAAGGGGCGGGTTAGGCAGCTCTGCAGTCGCTCCCACGCAACGGTGACCCAGGAAAGGACCGTCAGGACAAACGGGCCACATCCCGTGTTTCCACATCTGTCCCCCCCACCCCCCGCCACGCACATGCGGGGGCTCAGCACAGATGTCATCATCTGGCAACGGATCTTCAAGCCCTGCACATTTCCAGACCACTCGGACATCTTGGGAACAGCACTGAGGATGCCAGATCCAAAACCAAACCCCTTTTGTTTTCCAACCAGGCTCCACACCCAACACGGGGCTGGAACTCACAACCCTGAGATCCAGAGTCACAGGCTCTACTGACTGAACCAGCAGGCGCCCCTGGTTTGTTGGTCTGTTGTTTTATTTACTTACTTATTTATTTACTTTTTAAGATTTTACTTATTTGACAGAGAGATCACAAGTGGGCAGAGAGGCAGGCAGAGAGAGAGAGGAGGAAGCAGGCTCCCCTGCTGAGAAGAGAGCCTGATACGGAGCTTGATCCCAGGACCCTGAGATCATGACCTGAGCCGAAGGCAGAGGCTTTAACCCACTGAGCCACCCAGGTGCCTGTTTATTTATTACTTATTTATTTGTCAGAGACAGAGTACAGGAGAGTAAGAGAACGCACAAGCAGGGAGTGCGGCAGGCGGAGGGGGCTTGATCCCAGGACCCTGGGAACATGACCTGAGCTGAAGGCCGACGCTTAACTGACTGAGCCACCCAGGCGTCCCGCCCTGGTTTTATTTTTGAACCAAAGTCTACTCTTTTCTCTGTTCCAGCCCAGTCCCTGCATCATCGCCAGGCAGGGTCCGGTGTCCCTGCCCTCACCTGTCTGAAAGCCCACCCTGCCCTCCCTTGAGCTCCGGGGCAGACGCCCGCAGCCCGCACACTGTCTCCATCTCCCGCTGTTCTCTCCCGCCGCACCCTGCAGTACGATTGTACACTCCGCCAGGGTAAGGACTACGCTGCACTTTCTTGCCTTTCACTTCTTTTCTGCAAGGCCTGGTGCTGGACAGGCGACATCCCAGGATTCAAATGGGATGGCCAACAGGAAGCAGAGACGCCCCCAATATTAATGGTGCTGTCGCCCACCGCACCCCCTCCACTTCCCACCCCCAGCTTTCATCCTCACCCTTCAATGCAGTCAAACATCCGTGTGGGTGACTTGGGCTCTACCACACACCTCGTCTCTCAGCCCCCTGACCTTTCCAACTCCCAGTAAATACTTAAAATTCCTGGTTTTGCTTAAAATGCCTGATCACAGTCACGAAGCTCAGAGCCAACGCTACCCAGCAAACCTCCTCTGTCCGGCAGGCTGACCTGCCCTCTCTCCGGGATGACGGGGCTCCTGCTCACGGCCGTACCCCCAGCGCCCAGAAAGGGCCCGGGTCTTTCCTGTGGAACCTCGCAGGCTCCATAAGGAGCCCGGGAGGGAAAGCCGGGAGACTTAGATGGCTTCTCTAGACACTGACTCCTGGCATAGCGCCCATGGACTCCTCAGTGAGACACCAGGGTGCCCGTGGGGGGTGGCGTGAGGCTGCTGAGAGAGACTGTTCTATAAATGCATAATGAGATTCGGCAGGAGAATTTTACTTTCCTCCCTGAAATAACAGTAACAGAAAGACTGTTCCCTGGGAGCAAGTGTGAACCGTACTTTATACGCAGTGCCACGGGGATCGGGAATCGCGGGCGCCTGCATTGAGCCGGACATCTCTGGCCTCTGTGCATCCCCTTTCCCCAGCCAGGTATTTGCAAAAACTGCTCCTCACTTCACCTTCGCCATTTAGAAAGAAGCTGCTAAAATAGCTCATTAGCTGGAACGTTGTCAAAACACAGGTTCCAGAAAAGCGATACAAAGAAACATAAAGTATCTATCAACGACCATTTCAGTGTCACTTGAGGGAGGTTTGGAATTCTTGATGTGAGTCAAGTTTTCAAACCAAATCATCTCTTGGAGAAGCTGTGGGGCATGGAGGACCCAGGGGAGCATCGTAGGATGAAGAATGCGGCCCCCCAATCCCAAGATCCTGTAAATATATGGCTTTCTGGGGTCAAAGGGATTCTGCAGATGTGATTAAGGGTCTTAAGATGGGGGAGATGGTCCTGGGTTATTCATGTGGGGCCAATCATTCTAAGGGCCCCTATATATTCATAAAGACCCAAAGGAGGACAGTCGTCCTTCTAAGAGGGACACAAGTCACACAGCATGCAGTGTCGTCGTGACAGAAGCAGAGGCTGAGGTCCACGGACTTGCACTGCTGGCCTGGGTGCGGGAGGATGGGGACCTCTGGAAGCCGGAAAGAAACTGGTTTTTCCCTGATGCCCGCACGGGAACCGGCCTGGGGACTTCAGCACAGTGACCGTGATTTTGGACTTCTGGCCTCCAGCCCTGACCAGCTCGTGTGGGTCCTAAACCGGCATGCTGGTGGTGATCTATTATAGCTGTCCTAGGACATCATGCTTTCTGGGGGTTCTTCGTATATTCAACTAAGCCCCCAGTGAAGTCAGGGACTCACCATTCCCTTCCAGTTTCCAACAAAACAAAACACAAAACAAATAAAACAAAACCCCAGCTGCCCACAAAGATCACTTTTCCCCGAATATGAAGATCAAGTCTCCAGTTTGAAATGCGGTCAGGACCTGGTACAAAGCTGAGACGGAGGTTTTTTCTGAGTTACTGAGTTCTGATTAAAAAAGAATCAGAGGGGCGCCTGGGTGGCTCAGTGGGTTAAGCCGCTGCCTTTGGCTCAGGTCATGATCTCAAGGTCCTGGGATCGAGTCCCACGTCGGGCTCTCTGCTCAGCGGGGAGCCTGCTTCCTTCTCTCTCTCTCTCTGCCTGCCTCTCTGCCTACTTGTGATCTCTCTGTCAAATAAATAAATAAAATCTTTAAAAAAAAAAAAAAAAGGAATCAGAAAGTCAACAGTCCTACGAGGTCTCTCCTTCATCCCCCCCAACCCCCGCCCTAAGACAGCAGCCAACCATCACAGAAGACTTACCAACCTGCCAGGTTTTAAAACCCTCTTTTTACTCCAGGTCACAGAGAAGGAAACTTAAGCCAAGTGGTAGGCCCAGCCTCAAAGTCCCCAAACCAACAGGGGGCAGGGCTCCGGTGCCCCTGTCCTTACCAGATGCCCCGAGAGCATAAAGACAATTTTTCTCCCCCTTGAGATAAAGGCTCCTCCACACACTGAATTTCCCCCTCCCATCCTCTCCTAGCTGCCTAGTGGACAAAACGTACTTACTGTCCTCATCCACACGTCTCCCGCGGCTCTCAGGGGTGCCTGGGAAAGGTGGCCTCTCATCTTAAGCTAAGTTTTGGAGGTCAGTCCCCTCAACCCAACTGGCAGGTGAGACTCCTGCCTCCCAGCTTGGCTGGCTACTCTCCAGCTGTGCAGCCCTGAAGAGCACAACTTCCTTAAACTGGTTTCTATTGCTGCAAAATGGGGGGTCCCCCTCCACTTTCCAAGGTTCTGGGGATAATTGAGGGGTGTCCCTCAGGAAATGGGCAGCCGAGCTGCTGCCATGCTGCGGCAGAACTGCCAACGTCTGTCCCTGCCCCTTCCGTGTCCCCAGAACACAGCCCTTGAACCATTAAAGCACCATGTGAACATTCACACCCTTACACAGCACCAGGCAGGAGTCCCCGCACACCCGCCCCCCAGCCCGAGCCTCTGGGAGGTGGGACCAGCTGGGTGGGCCCTGGGGACCACAGGGCAGCAGGAGAGGAGAAATCCTTTTGCATTTCACAAATGCCTCTTTATTTTTTTTTTAAGATTATTTATTTATTTATTTATTGACAGAGATCACATGTAGGCAGAGAGGCAGGCAGAGAGAGAAGAGGAAGCAGGCCCCCTGCTGAGCAGAGAGCCCAACTTGAGGCTCCATCCCAGGATCCTGGGATCATGACCTGAGGCCAAGGCAGAGGCTTTAACCCACTGAGCCTCCCAGAAGCCCCCACAAATGCCTCTTTAAACAGAAGCAGGAAGGGACGTGGGTGTCGGGCTGGACGGTGAACGGATGAATAGGAAGTGCCACGCCCCCTTCCTTGGAGGAAAAGCGTCCATTAACAATGCGGCGCCTTCACGAGTCCCTCCTTATTCCAACAGGCCCGGAAAGGGGAAGATTCACGTGGGTAGCTGAAGCCTGGAGACTCACCTCCCCACACTTCCGGCGGGGGCCTGGCTGTGGCCGTGGATTTTCGGCACAGCGGGGTGGGCTCTTTCCTTCTCCCGCGGTGGAACCGAACTGGTTACCTTCCCAGATGCCTCCAAGAAAGTGGGAATTTGAAGGCAGGGAGGGCGCGTCCAACTCGAATGGGACAGCGTCCTCTCCTCTGGCTTCCGGGGTCTACCCACCGAGGGTAAGACAGAACAGCTTCCAGCCGCGCACATCCCTGCCTGGGCTGTTCCCTCCGCCTTGGATGCCACCCCTTCTCTGTCGGGTCCATTTTACCTCTTTTATTTTTTTTAATTGTGGTGAAATTCACAAAACAAAAACTCACCATTTTAAAGTGAAATATTTGGTGGCATCTGGTACACGGACAGTGCCGTGTGACCAGCACCTCAACCGACTTCCAATACATCTTCACCAGCCCTAAAAGGAAGAGCTGCACCTGTTACACACTTGCCCCCGCTCCCCATTTTTCCGTCTCCCCAGTCCCCGGCAACCACCCATCTGCTTCCCTCTCTCTGCATTTACCGATTTTGGACATTCTATAGAAACAGAACCATCCAAGCTCATGGCACGTGACCCCATGTGTCTGGTTTCTTTCACTTAGCACAGTTTCCGAGGTTCATCTGAGAGAGGGAAATTAAAGGGACCCCAAGACAAACTGTTTTGTTCATTCTTTTTTCTGCCAGGACCTGCAGCCGGTGCCCTACACACACCTCATAGAACAGATAATGTATGTTCTCCTTGTAAAGGTCAAGGTTTCAACAATTGCTTTCGAGTCTTCCGGCACAACAGGTAGCATCTAAGGAGTGACCAGGCAGGGTGGTTCCAAGACCAGTGACTCATCAAGATCCCCGGCGCCAAGGGACTTCTGAAGGACAGACACCTCAACCCTCATCTTTGTTCCTAGATGCCTAAGACGACACTTGCACCAGCCCGTCATCCTCAGTAAAAACACTAAGTCCCAGTGAAAACCCCAAGCCCAGACCAGACTCCCTTTTCTTTCCAAGTCTCCAACACACTCTGTATTTATATTCTCTCTCTCTGTCTTCAATGAACTCTGCTCTCACTTCCTCTAGAAGCTCGAGTTTTGAGTGCCGTCTTGCACGGAGCCAAGGGCCCTCCTTGGACCCAGCCAGCCTCCATCACATCCACGCTGTGGAACGTAATGGGATTTCATTCCTTTTTATGACTGAGTAATATTCCACAATGTATATATACCACATTTTATCATTTATCAGCTGACAGACACAGGAGTTGTTGTCACCTTTTGGCTATTTTGAATAATGCTGCTATGAACATGTGAATATGTTCTCTATGTTGTCTCCCTCAAATACATGTATGTAGACTTCAGTACTTATTTTCAGTTATTTTGGGTATATAACTAGGAGCTGAACTGCTAAATCAAACAGTAGTTCTATGCTTAATTTTTGGAGGAAACTCCACAAACTGTTTACCATAGCAACTGCACCATTTTACATTTCTATTAGCAATCTGCAGAATTCTAATTTCTCCACAACCTTGCCAACATTTGTTATTTTTTGTTTCTGGTTTTTTTGTTTATTTTTATTTTTTTAAGTAGCTGCCATCCTGGTTAAGTGTGATATAGTACCTCATCCTTAACCTCTGAAACCTCAATCTTCCCTGCCCAGTTCTCATGTCACCTGACTTTAACACCCTCATCTCAAGGACTCTGTACCATGTGGCTCCCTGGTGGTGGCCGGACTCTGCCGGGATCTCCCCAGGAGGTGTGCACTTCACTAGGGCAGGACTGCACTGTATCTGTTTCGTTATCTCTGGTGGTTCACATGATCCCTGCACGAAATGAGCACCCAAAAAGCATCTCCACATGCCAGCCCCTGACCCGAGATGTCCCCACTACCAGGTTCGCCAGCTGGGAGGCCAGTGGTGGTTTTGTGGTGCTGAACTGAGACCAGATGGGTCAGTTCTAGCAGGACCCAGCCTGAGAGTCCCGACCTCACTGCCTGCCCGTATACTGTGCCAAACCCACTGACTGGCCTTTACAGGGGATGATACACCCAAGTTTCTAGGAGCAGAAACCAGATGGTTTTAGACAGGCTAAGAGGCACAGACAAAGAGACTGTGAATCAGATCCGGCCTTTGGCCAGAACACAGTTGAGTTTTATGATCTTCTTCTGGGTGGCCTTGCCCAGTCCCAGGAGGTGGGGGCAGAAGTAGCTTCAAGTGACTCGCCTAGGCACTGCCTTGGGCTTCGATCTCTGAGAAGGACACTGTCATTTGATCCCATCTTCATATTCTCTCTCTCTCTCTCTACCCCTCGTCTCTGTCTCCCCTCCTTCCTCTGCCCCCCAGCCCCCCAAGGCAAAAGGCAGCGGTATGTTTGCAGGTCCCACGGTGTAAGAGTGGCCAGCTGGGGGAAGAGAAAAGTAGATTCAACAAGTGCCTATTTATGTACTGTCGTGCTCCCAGGCCCTGGAAATAACCTCTGGAACTTAAGGAGAAAAACCCAAACAATTCTCAGCTGGTGGGATATCCTGGAGAGGACGTTGCCAGGAACAGATGAACCGGCCTGCAACTCCCTACTTTCCAACTGGGTCACCCTCTACAAGTCACCCCACCACGCTAATGCCTCCGTATTCCCATCTGTAAAATAGGGACACGGATTTCTGTCCTGCCGGCTGTACAAGGCGGGTGTAAGGCACACCAGGATCAGAACCACGGGGATGCTGGGACGTGCTGGGAACGTTACCAGGCGCAGCCCCGGGGGTTAGGGGTTGGATTGGTCCGCGCCCCCCCCCATACCCCAGCTCCGGTTTGGGTTCTGCGGTTACTCGCGATCGAGTTTTCCTTCACCTCCCAGTGGACAGAACCCTCGTCCGTGTCTGTTAACGACGGCTGGAGAGAGGACGCCAAGGGCAGCTCCGAGAAGCGGAGCGCGGCCGGGCGGTGGGGACCCGACGCCCACCCTCAAGGCGATCGGTCAGGAAGCCGGGGGTCGGGCCGCCCGCACCCTGAGCCCGCGGGCGGCGGGCGGGCGTGGGGCCCTACCTTGCCGTACTTCTTCAGCTTCTGCCGGTACCTCCTCCTGGGCTTCTCGGCCGGCGCCGGCTCCTCCAGCGGCTCGTAGCGCTCGGGGAGCACGGCCAGGTGCACCTTGCGCGCGCTCCGGGCCCCCGGGCGCCCCGCGCTCGCCCCGCTCGCCGCCTCGTCTCCGCGCTCCGGCTGCTCCAGGAGGGCGGCCGCCTCCTCGTCCCCGTCCGCCCGCGCTCGGCCCCGGGGCCCGCGGCGCAGGAAACCACTCGCCGCCTTGCTGCGCAGCCTGGCGCCCACCGTCATGATGCTGCGGCCCCTCCGGCTACCGCTCGAGAGCAGACGCCAACCTCGGCGCCCCGCCTGCGCCTGCGCCCCCGCCCCCGCCGCCGGCCGCCCGCCCGCCCGCCCCAGCCCGGACGGGGCGTGGGTAGAGCGGGTCCGGGTGGGGGCTCGGACGGCAGCGCCCCCTGGCCGCGGGGCCCGGAATCGCGCGCTCGGCCGCACCTGCCCCGGGCCTACCTGCGGCCGCGGCGGGGCACACCCGGAAAGCTGGTGCGCAGTGAACACACGAAACGCGTTCAGCCACCCTTGCGACGAAATACATGAACCGCAAACAACGAGGCGTCCCTGGCCACGCTCAGATCGGCGGAGGCGACGGGGGACAGTGAAGATCATACTCCGCGCCCTGCCTGGGTGAGACGGGGGTGATAACGCGCTGTTACGGGATGCGCACCAGTGACCAGCTTTGGGGAAGGCAATCAGAAAATGCTCATCAACACCCCTGAAAAAGGGCCGTAACTTTCTAGACACCTGCCCCTAAACACAGCGTCAGAGACACAGCCCAGGAGCGCACGGGTGGCCCCGCCGGCTGCGGGAGGAACTCCAGGTTTTGGCTGAGGTCAAATCCTGCCGCAGGTCAGAGCTCCGCGCGGAGTCGGAGTCCCGGGTTCCTCTGCCTGGGCTCCTCCCCCTGCTCCTCCCTCTAGAGGCTTGCCCTGCTCTCTTTCTCTAGAAAAATAAGTAAATAAAATCTTGGGGCGCCTGGGTGGCTCAGTGGGTTAAAGCCTCTGCCTTCGGCTCGGGTCATGATCCCACGGTCCTGGGATCGAGGCCCGCATCGGGCTCTCTGCTCCGCAGGGAGCCTGCTTCCCTCTCTTTCTCTGCCTGTCTCTCTGCCTACTTGTGATCTCTGTCTGTCAAATAAATAAATTAAAAAAAAAATCTTAAAGAGCAAGAAACACAAACCTTACTTAGTCCCCCCTGGTGTTAATATCAGTTTCATTCACAGGGAGAAAGTGGGGGCAAACCAGCCGGGCTGCGAGAGCTAAGTTTGGGTCCAAGCACAGGGTATGTGATGTGATTGTCACACTTGGGCTTTCAGCAACAGCGCTGATAGATATGCATCTCTGGGTTCACGGTGAATCTTAACCCTCTAGGGAATGCCTTATTGTTTTAAGCAGGTAAGCCTCTCTCTCTCTCTCTCTCTCTCTCTCTCTCTTTAAAGATTTTATTTATTCATTTGACACAGAGAGAGAGAGACCACAAGTAGGCTGAGAGGCAGGCAGAGAGAGGGGGAAGCAGACTCCCTGCAGAGCAGAGCAGAGAGCCAGATGCAGGGCTCCATCCCAGGACCCTGGGATCATGACCTGAGCTGAAGGCAGAGGCTTTAACCACTGAACCACCCAGGTGCCCCTCTCTCTTTTTTAAATAGGTTCTGTGCACAGCGTGGAGCCCAAGGCAGGCATTGAACTCTCCACCCTGAAATCAAGATATGAGCTGAGATCAAGAATCCCAGGCTTAACCCACTAAGCCACCCAGGAGTTCCCAAATCAGTAAATATCTTTTTTTTATTCTTGGAAGCTAAGAGTTAAGAGTAAAATAATATGGATTATTAATTTCATTAATATTTTAATACTATTAAGGTACATGATACATTTAAGAATGATTTGGTTGTATTGCTCTAAGTACATAAAATATTTACAGTTTGGCTTATTAAAATATACAAATATTAGTTTTATGATTCCAACTTGAAGTTTATAATCAAGTAATTGATTTACAGTTATAAGTTTAAATTGAAAGTAATATAAAAAATAAACTTGATTTACTATATTTGTAAGAATTACATAGCCTTGTACATAGTTGAAATACTGGAAAAGAAAATTAAATATATTAAATTTGTAAACGTCATTTAAAATGTTTAAGATAATTAAAGGAAGTGAGTGGTGAAACTCCCCCTTATAGTAATAGTTAAATTTTATTAGATTTGTAACTAAAAGTAATTAGGTTTATAAATAAAGTAAAACAAAGTTTAAGAGAAACTAGATTTGTGGATTTGTAACCACGGTAACTACAGTAAATATCTATATATCTATATGTATATATGAAAGAGGTCTTAACAGTCCTTTTTTTCTTTTTTTTAAATTTTATTTATTTATTTGACACAGAGAGAGAAAGATCACAAGTAGGCAGAGAGGCAGGCAGAGAGAGAGGTGGGGAAGCAGGCTCCCTGCTGAGCAGAGAGCCGGATTCAATTTGGGGCTCCATCCCAGGACCCTGAGATCATGACCTTAGCTAAAGGCAGAGGCTTTAACCCACTGAGCCACCCAGGCACCCCAGCATACAACTCTTGATCTTGGGGTGGTGAGTTCTAGCCCCACACTGGGTGTTTAGAGATTACTTAAAAAAAAAAAAAAAAAAGCAACCCTGACTTCAGAAAGTACCCTCCCTCCCCCGTAGACTGCATATCAAATAGAAACAAAGGTAAAATGTGCAGGAGACCAAAAATGTGGTTTTTGTCCATCCAAAATACTATTCAAATATCACAACAACATTTTTTTCTTCAAATTTTTATTTAAATTCTAGTTAGTTAACTTACAGTGCAGTATTAGTTTCAGGAGGAGAATTCAGTGGTTCATGACATGTATAACACCCAGTGCTCAACACAGCAAGTGCCCTTCTTTTTTTTTTTTTTCCTTTTTTTTTCTTTTTTACATATTTTATTTATTTATTTGACAGACAGAGATCACAAGTAGGCAGAGAGGCAGGCAGAGAGAGAGGAGGAAGCAGGCTCCCCGCTGAGCAGAGATCCCGATGGGGGACTCGATCCTAGAACCCTGGGATCATGACCTGAGCTGAAGGCAGAGGCTTAACCCACTGAGCCACCCAGGCGCCCCAGCAAGTGCCCTTCTTAACCGCCATCGTGCATCTAGCCCATCCCCACCCACCTCCCTCCATCAACCCTCAGATGGTTCTCTATCATGGAGCTTCTCTTATGGTTTGGGGGCTCCTGGGGTGGCTCAGTCAGTTAAGCATCTGTCTTTTGATTTCGGCTCAGGTCATGGTCTCGGGGTCCCAGGATCGAGTCTCATGTCGGACTCCCTGCTTAGTGGGGAGTCTGCTTCCCTCTCTCCCTCTGCCTACCTCCTGCTCGTGCTCTTTCTTTCTCTCAAATAAATAAAATCTTAAAAAAAAAAATGTTACTCAGTGTGAAAAATGCTTCCCTTGCTCCTGGGTGAAAACTTAGACAGCCTTATAATTTTTTAATCACACAGAGGTAACAAAAAGTTCCAGAGTTGCAAACATGGTCTTGATTTGTATAATTCTATTCATTTATTAAGCGAAGTCCTTGCCCTGCAGGGGCTTGAACTCATGACCCTGTGATCAAGAATTGCACGCTTCTCAGATAGAGCCAGCCAGGTGCCCCTTGATTTATATGATTTCAAATCTATTTATATGATTTCAACTCCATGTAATACTCAGAGCCTTGAACTTGATTTTTAAGATTTTATCCATGTATTTAGAGAGGGAGGGGCAGAGGGAGGTGGGGAGAGAGAGACCTCAAGCGGGCTCCCCACTGAGCACAGAGCTCCATCTCAGGACCCTGAGAGCAGGACCCTAGCCAAAATCAAAAGTGAGATGCTTAACCTACTGAGCCACCCAGGCGCCCCAGCAACACCGTTTCCCTTCTGTTTCCTCCACCTGATGTTTCTGAGCACCCCAAACTTGCAGACGACTTCCTGACCCTTCCTAGGTCAAAACAGAGAAGAGCGCAGAGTAATTCCTTCCCGGGTACTGCCCGAGGTGTTGTCTCTGACCTCTGGACCCAGCAGGTATTTGAAGCTCCTCCTTGAGTTCTTCGGGAGTCCCTGCTGGGAACATTCTATTCTACTTGTCATGGCCCAGTGAATGCCCTTTCGTCCCCCACTGCCTCCTCCCTCCTCAGCATCCCCAGAGTCCTGTGGTTTATCTCTGCCTTTTTTATCCTGTGCCTATGCGCCCTTCTGGCTGGCCACATGGGACAGGGTTGAGTGTAGGGAATTCAGCGCTCCCAAATGCCCAAAAGGCCACCTCCAGTGTAAGCAGGAGACAACAGAGCTGCCACTGTTGCACAGCAAGAAGCTGCGGCCCCAGGAGGGCTCCCCAGCCCCCATGGTCAGCCCCAGGTCCCACCACGCCTGCCTGCCGGGTTTGCGCCAACAGAGCCTGGGCACCCTACACTGCCCCCCAGCCCCCAGCCCCCATCTCTTCACCAGACACCAGTATCTGGCCCAGAAAAACCCGACACCTGCAGGACTGTTCTTACTCTCAGAACAGCAAAAAGAGTGGAAACAGCTTTCACCCCACCCCACCCCCCACTGCCTTCCAGAGCTTCCCAGCGTGCCCCTGATTATAACTTGCCAAGTTCTCTCTTGTACTCCAAACCCCCTGGAACATGTTCTTGTCTCCTGGCCTCTGCACAGGAAAGGGGGTGGAAAAGATGCTGAGTGCCGATCCACAGGCATCTTTCTTTACCGATGCAATTAGGAAACTGCCCTCCAGAGAAGCAAGAACACTGGAAAGTTAAGGTTCATGAAAATACATCATCAGTTATTGAGTTAAAAAAAAAAATGCTTAGAGACCTTACAGCCTTAAAGAGCTTGGTTCTTCTCTCCTTGCCCCTCACGAGTCGCTGTTCCATCCATGCCAGGCGAACACATGCTCAGCTCGGCGACTGCTCCGGGAATCGAAGATTCGATGGCTGCCCACCTGTGAGAGGCTTGTCCCTCTCCGAATGCCATTCATCAAGGCTGCACGGCACCCGCCACTCCCGATGCCACCAGAGAAGGATTTTTATTTGTGTGTGCGCAGATTTATATTGTATGATCACCAGACTGAAAGTCTACTGACTCGTTCTACAATAGGAGCAGAGTCAGAAGTCTCCTTGCAGAAAAAGCTTTAAAGCGGCATATATAATGTGTGAAATAATTCTTCGCTGCTCTAAAAGAATCATATCCAACTTGGTTGTTTTTCTCCAAAGCCACTGAAGATTTGGAGGATTACTAAGCTATTTGCATTTTATGATACTGATACTAGAAAAAGGTATGCATACTGTATATTAACTAGAATTAAAATTAAAAGAAAAAAAGAAAAATGTGTGTGTAGAGAAATAAGGTCAGAATTATGACCTTATGAGTTAAAAGAATATTTCTTTTTAAAAGGATTTTATTTACTTACTTTTGAGGGAGAATGAACGGTGGGAGGAGCAGAGGGAGAGGGAGACAGCAGGCTCCCCGCTGGGCACAGAGCCCAGTGCAGAGCTCGATCCCACCACCCTGAGGTCCTGATCTGAGCAGAAATCAAGACATGGACGTTTAACCCAATGAGGTACCCAGTGTGAGTTTGGGTGTATGTATTTTTCCTGGAGGTAGATTAAGATATCTAAATAACTGATACTGGGGGCTCCTGGGTGGCTCAGTGGGTTAAAGCCGCTGCCTTCAGCTCAGGTCATGATCTCAGGGTCCTGGGATGGAGCCCCACATCGGGCTCTCTGCTCAGCAGGGAGCCTGCTTCCTCCTCTCTCTCTCTCTCTCTCTCTGCCTACTTGTGATCTCTGTCTTTCAAATAAATAAATAAAAATCGTTAAAATAAATAAATAAATAAATAAATAACTGATACTGTATTTAGAAAACAGCAACATGGAAAACCATCTTGGCTTATATATGTTGTAAAACTAAATCATTATTTAGGGCTGTGGTTTGCTATGACAATGCTTCGTATACATGATGTACTGATTAGAAGGGAATGCGATCCTGTATGATTGAGAAAAGAAAGGCTCATTGGGGTTGGGGGGGTGCGGGTGCCTGGGCCGTTCAGTCGTTAGGTGTCTACGTTCATTTTGGGTCATGATCCCAGAGTCCTGGGATCAAGCCCCGAATCAGGCTCCCTGCTCAGTGGGAAGCCTGCTTCTGCCTCTCGCACTCCCCCTGCTGTTTCCCTCTCTCATTGTCTCTCTCTCCTTGTCAAATAAATATATAAAATCTTAAAAAAAAAAAAAAAGAAAGAAAGAAAGAAAGAAAAAAGGAAGAAAAGCTAGCTGGGGTGGGGTTTGGAAGGAGGCAGGTAACAGAAAAGTTTTCATATTAGGATAGAATTTAATACAATGAAAATCTATTTGGAGACATGAAACTGTAGATTCTAAATATATTAGGGGAAACCAAATAGCAGAAGTCTGACTAGGTTTGTCCAGCCTCTGCAGAACGTCCAGGGAATGAAGCTCGCACATCGAGCCGTCATGAGTCACGGCAGGGGAGCCAGACAGTGGGAAATTCTCATTTAGTACTTTGGAGATGGAACTGTTGAAAAATATTTCGATTTATCTTCATGATGCAGGCTAATAACATGAACCCTTCTGACGGTGGCTGAATATGGCCTCAAGTAAAAGTAGAAGCTAAAATAGCAGGAGCTCAGAACTGTCCAACTCTGACCCTTTCAAACTAAAAATGAACTGAAACATTGAAACAGATCTTCCCTAGCAATTATTTCAGAGTCCTCTGGACCAAAGTACTTTCATTCTATATCCCACGGTACACTCTTAGAACAAAGGCAAGTACAAATACAAATTTGGATTTTATATAAGTGTTAATAGTAGCATCACTATTTTGGATATGTTTCTTTTACTGGCAAGCCAATAATTCAGTCATTCTGTTAGCTTTGTTATAAATCAAGAGCTTCAGAGTGAACCATTACATGAGTCACCTATGATCAAAGAAAAAGGCATAATTATAGTTTGACTATAGGATTAAGGATTCAAATATTATTGAGAGTTGGAGATGGGGTATAAAAAAGAATTTACATATCATGTTTGGGAAGTACTATCAGGACTAAATTGAAAATGGCTATGAACTTAGTAATTTTTTAAGATTTTATTTATTTATTTGAGAAAGAGAGAAAGAGTATGAGCACAGAGGAGGGGCAGAGGGAGGGGAGAAGCAGACTCCCCACTGAGCAAGAAGCCGGATGTGGGGCTTGAACCCAGGATCCTGGGATCCTGACCTGAGCTGAAGACAGATGCCCAGTGACTGAGCCACCCAGGCACCCCTAAAGATTTTATTTTTAAAATAATCTCTACACCCACCCAATATGGGACTTGAACTCACAACCCCAAATCAAAAGTGGCATGCTCCACCAACTGAGCCTGCCAGGTGCCCCCCAAAATGACTATGAACTTACCTCTATGTGTGTGTGTTAATTTCCATCTCTGTCCCCAAACCGCCCAATAAATCACCCCATTCCAGTAGCACAACATCAGGTAAACAATCCCTAGTCTTCATGTTTGGTCTCTAATACCAATTGGGCTTAGGAAACTAGCTGATTGAATTTCTAAGCCTGGGCAGGTGTAAGATGAGCTTGTCTTATTAAAGAAAGCCAAGGTGCTTAAAAAAATTTGCACAGTTTTGTCCAAAGGCTACTTGGGCAGCTTAAGGATTGCTTTGGCTAAACTATGACTTTTTTTTTTTTTTAAGATTTTATTTATTTATTTGAGAAGAGACAGAGCACGAGGCAGGCAGAGGGAGAGAGAGAGCAGAAGCAGGCAGAGCGGCAAGCAGAGGGAGAGGGAGAAGCAGATTCCCCACTGTGCAGGGAGCCTGATGTGGGGCTGGATCCCAGGACCCGGGGATCATAACCTGAGCCGAAGGCAGATGCCCAACCAACTGAGCCACCCAGGCAACCGATGACATTTCAACTGCTGAAACATAACTACAAAAATGATTACCAGTAATTGAAACAAATGAAGTCCGTGAAAAGCCACTGGTTCATCACAGTATTCTAATTTAAAAAGTACATGGTGTAGGGGCACCTGGGTGGCTCAGTGGGTTAAAGCCTCTGCCTTCGGCTCAGGTCATGATCACAGGGGCCTGGGATGGAGCCCTGCATTGGGCTCTCTGCTCAGCAGGGAGCCTGCTTTCCCCTCTCTCTCTCTCTGCCTGCCTCTCTGCCTACTTGTGATCTCTGTCTGTAAAATAAATAAATAAAACCTTTAAAAAAAAAAAGTACATGGTATAAAAAGTTGGTTATAAAGGGACTATGTTATTTTTGGATGTCATTTCAATATCTTTATGGTGTTTTGGCCCTGGTAGAGTCAGACAATATTTTAAAAAGGCAGGATTCCATAAAGTTCCAGAAAATTTATGAAAGCATTGCATTTGGATATGAGGGATCCAATGGCATGAAATTAAGGTGTCTCTGTAGCCAGATGGAAAGATTTAAATAATCTAAGAATTTAAAAAAGTGTAAAATCCAACTGAAGGAGCAAAGCAAAGAACATTAGTCCAAATCCGTGAGTAGGCAGAGGAAATAAGACTTGCTCTTGGTTAAATCTAGATAATGTGAGCCAGGAGGCAAAGCACTTTTTGGGGGGCAAGGGGGTGTGTGCCCTAGAGACTGGCCCATGCCCCCACCCCCCACCCCGCGGTCGGTGGGAGGACAGAGTTTTCTCCGCCCTCTAGTGGTTCTGCAAAGAACAACAATTTCAAGGTGCAGACAATTTTAAGAGAAACAGGATGGCATTTTTGTGCCTCAGGTTGGGATTATACCTATTCAGGATTAATTCGCACTCGATGCACTTGACTGATAAGTGCCCTATGACTTAAGTGCAGTTTGATAGACCACACTTTTCTAAAATGGGGCCCACGAGGAGACGTGTGAAAGGGGTTGCTGATGAATGTTGGCAAGCTAGGATTATTCCAGAACCCCAAGTGTGAAACCTTGCAGGGTCAGACTTTGAACCAAATCACTTACAACATCTTCGAAGCCAAGTTCCTCGTCAGAGAAATAAGGGGATAAATGGTATGATTTCTCAGGCCACGTCTGTCCCTGATGTATTGAGAATACTAAGTGGACACGATTTTTAAAAATCCGAATCAGTCTTTCAGTCTGGATTCATTTCTCTCTCTCTTTTTTTAACTGCAGGAAAATATGTATTTTTTTAAAAGATTTTATTTATTTGACACACAGGGAGAAATCACAAGTAGGGAGAGAGGCAGGCAGAGAGAGGGTGGGGGAAGCAGGTTCTCCACTTGAGGAGAGAGCCCGACATGGGGTTCGATCCCAGGACCCTGAGATCATGATCTGAGCCGAAGGCAGAGGCTTAACCCACTGAACCACCAAGGTGCCCCAAGAAAATATGTATTAAATTTCAAAATTGAAGAAGACTTTTTATGGTTGAGAGTGATGAAGAAATTATAAAGGAAAGACTAATAAGTCAGAAGCCACCATTAAGAGAGTAAAAGACAGAAAGTGAGAAATATTTTTTTAAAAGATTTTATTTATTTATTTGACAGAGATCACAAGTAGGCAGAGAGCCCAATGCGGGATTCGATCTCAGGACCCTGAGATCATGACCTGAGCTGAAGGCAGAGGCTTAACACACTGAGCCACTCAGGCGCCCTGAGAAATATTTTTTTAAAAGAATTCATTTACTTGAGAGAGTGTACACAAGCAGGGGTGTGGGGGGAAGAGGGGAAAGAAGAAGCAGACTCCCCGCTGAGCAGGGAGCCCGACAACAGCAAGGTCGCTGGGCTCGACCCCAGGACCCCAAGATCATGCCCTAAGCTGAAGGCAGACACCCAACCAGCTGAGCCACCCAGGCATCCCACAAGTGAGAAATACTGGCAACAAAGAAGAAAAACAGTCCCAGGAAGTTTTTATTGTGTTTAGAGCGCTAACATTTAGTAGGATCTGACCGAGTACCAGACACGGTTTCCTTTCATGGATTCATTTCTTTCCATAGTTAAATAAAAGCCCTTTTAAAAATCATACCTTTAAGAGAGGACAAAAAGAGACATTAAGATGCTACCCAAAAGTATGCAAATTTGGGGTCACCTATCTTGAAAGAACATCGGAAGAGACCCACTTCATGAAACTACAGGCGCCAAATTACATCTTCTGACTGTAAGAAAACAACGGTAATTCTTAAGAATCTATGTCTGTTTATGTTGTCATACAACCCATCTCCAGACGCTTTCCCTTTAACAAAACTCACACTCTGCACGATTTCAACACTGGCTCTCACTCACGCCCCCAGACCCTGGCCACCACTCCTTCTACTTTCTGTCTCTACAAAATCGACTACTAGCTACATCACTGACATGGAATCTTCCAGTATCTTTCTATTTGTGACTGGCTTATTTCAGTGTGCCTGATGTCCTTCAAGCTCCATTCAAGTGTCTTCCTCTTTAAGGAAGGTTTTAAGGTTTCTACCAAATTCTGTTTTTGCGTTCTGTGGCCAATGGACACGCCTGCCTTTGGGCTACTGTGACTACCGGAGGACCGCTGCCCAAGCACGGCTGTGCCAGTACCTGTTTGGGACCCCATGGTTCTTTTGAGTAAGTATACACGTAGGAGTGGGATTGCTAGATCCCACGGGAATTCTATGTTTCTTCTTTTTCTCCCCCACCAACTTTATTAAGGTATAATTGATAAACTTAATTATAACATATATACTTATTTTTAAAAATATTTTATTTGTTTGAAAGAGAGAGAGAGAGTGGGGAGGAGCAGAGGGAGAGGGACCACAGATGCCCAGCTGAGTGGGGGAGCCCACACGACTTGGGGAGGGGGCTTGATCGCAGGACCTCCTCCCCCCCATCATGACGTGAGCTGAAGCCAAGGGCTGGACGCCTGACTGAGCCACCCAAGCGCCCCCCCGTTATAACGTGTTTCAAGTGTGCAGTATGATGACCTGATGTATGTATGCTCGCTGTTGACTTTGACTTTCTTTTTAGGTTTCCCTTGAAAGCGATGCCTGCGATGAAAGGCTCCAGGCTGCGGCTGTCCTTCCTTCCCAGCTCTCTGACCCCGGGACCCCCCTGCCCCCCGCCCCGCCCCACGCCGCCGACAGACGGCACCTGCACCTGCACGGGAAGCCCTGCCTCCGGATTCCTCCTTCCCCTGGGAGTTAAGAATTCTTGTCTTCTTCTCCTTCTGGGCGGAGGCTCCAGGCTGAGGTCTTTCTCCTCTCCCGCCGCAGGTCCCCGCACAATCCGGGGCAAGCTGGGGTGGGCTACTGCCCTCTGGCGGCCGTGCCTTTCCCTCCCGCTTCCCCAGTCCTCGAGCTCAGACAGAATTTCCCACCGACGGAGACTGGAGGATACACCTTAACAGTGGTTTCTGGATGATGAAAGGTTTGTTTCCTGTTCTTGGCTTATCCATCGTTTCTTTTTTAAAAATTGAGATATAATAGACATAGAATTATATACAACATAATGATTCACTATTTTTTTTTTAAAGATTTTATTTATGGGGGTGCTTGGGTGGCTCAGTTGGTTGGGCACCTGCCTTTGGCTCAGGTCAGGATGCTGGCGTCCCAGGATCGAGTCCCACATTGGGCTCCCTGCTCAGCGGGGAGTCTGCTTCCCCCTCTGACTTCTCTCCTCTCATACTCTCTCTCTCTCATTTCTCTCTCTCTCTCAAATAAAACATCTTTTTTTTTTTTTTAAAAGATTTTATTTATTGAGAGGGAGAGAAGGAGCAGGGGGAGCAGCAGAGGCAGAGGGAAGAAACAGATTCCCCGCTGAGCAGGGGGTCATGAGCTGAGCCAAAGGCAGATGCTGAACCAACGAGGCCCCCCAGGCGCTCCGGGGGTTCAATATTTACGTATATTGTAAAATATACGTATCAAGACCGTAAGTCTTGATAGCATCGATCACCACACAGAGTCACCCTTTTTTCTTGTGATGAGAACTTTAAGATCTACTCCCTTAGAAACTTTCAAGTGTAGAAGACAGTATTGTTAACTATAGTCACCACGCTGCTCATTGTATCTCCACGATGTATTTTTTCTGATTTCGATATTTTGTAACTAGAACTTTGTACCCATGAGTACCTGTACCCATTTTGTGCCCCCCCCCAAATCTGGTAACTACCAAACTGTTCTCTGTATCTATGAGCTTCATTTTAAAATTTTCTTTTCTTTCTTTTGATTCCACATGTGAGATCATATAGTACTTATCTTTCTATTTCTCAGTGTATACGCTACGTTTTCTTTACCCTTTAATCTACCGATGGCTACTGAGGCCGTCACCTTGTCTCAGCTACTGTGAATAAAGCTACAATGAACATGCGGGTGCAGGTGTCTTTTCGGGTTAGTGTTTTTGTTTCCTTTGGATAAATACCCAGAAGTGGAATTCTTGGGTCATGAGCTAGTTCTACTTTTAATTTTTTGAGGAAGCTCCGCACTGTTTTCCCTAGTGGCTGCACCAGTTTGCATTCCCACCATCAACGGGCAAGGGTTCCTTTCCCTCCGCAGCCTTGCATTTGTTGCCTTCCTGAAACACAGGTGTGAGCTGAAATCTCCTGTGGGTTTGCATTGCCCCGGTGATTAGTGACGTTAAGCACCTTTTCATGTACCTGGTGCCCATTTGTATGTCTTCTTTGGAGAAATGTCTATCCAGATCTTTTGCCCACTTTTTAATTGGATTTTTTTTTCTATTGAGTCGTACTTCTTTATATATTTTGGATATTAGCCCCTTATTCGATATGATTTGCAGATGTTTTCTGCCCTTCTGCTGGTGCCTTTTCATTTTGTTGATGGTCTCCATTGCTGAGGACATGGGGGTCCCACTTGTTTGTTTTTGCTTCTGTTGGTTTTGCTTTTGTCATCAAATCCAAAAAGTCATCACCAAGACCGATGTCAAGGAGCTTACTGCTTGTTTTCTTCTATGAGTTTTATGACTTCAGGTCTTAAAAGTTGGGGTGCCAGATGTGGTTTTCCAACTCTTTGCCTTTTAGGGAGAAACTGCGAGTGGAATTTCTTTCTGATTGTGGGACAGGGGGTGGGGTTCATGGTGAGACTCTGTCTCAATGTCTCCTATCCCTTTTGGTAAATGGGGCTTTTTGCCCAATGTGTAGGAACCGCTCAGTTGGTTTTTGGTTTTCTTTCAGCGGGAATTGTTAAGTGTGTAGGTCTAGACTCAGTGTGTCACAGGGAGCACGTGAGTTCAGCATTCTTCCACCCGCCGTCTTGAACCAGACCCAGCCTTATTTTCTAAATTTTCACTGAACTAATTTTCACTTTTGTAAGAAAAGAATGACAACATTTTATTATTCCTTTAAATGGGAGAAGTATAGGATTGTTTTTATTGTCCCTCTGAATTATTTTAGGACTCCCAGATGGAAAAATAACAGTCAAGGGCATGGGAACAGCTCAGAGAATAAACTTTCTGAATTTCTCTAAGGGTCCTTTGCAAAACGGAGCCAAACAGGAGAGGCTCTAAGAGACAGACAAAACAGGTAAACACTGATTTCTGGAAAAAATTTTTGAGTGACTTAGGAAGGACAATGAAAGATTGTTACAAACAATATGCATGGGTTCACTAAGAGAAACGTTCTAGTAGATGAGCCTTCCCCCTCCTCCTTCCCTTTTCAATGTTATTATTAATGAGTAGCGTGGAAAGTATACTTGATTTAAGCTAAATATTTGGCAAAATCAAAACATGGAAGAGTGAGCTCCACGACAATAGGCTTATGAGACTCATAATTGGTTAAAGGACACAAAGACAGGTTCATAAACTGTCAACATACTTGGGCTTCTCCTGCCGTAGGATGGAGCTGTGGGGGGCGGGGGGCGAGGGTGGGAGAGGGGTGTGCTTTGGGACAATGGTCTTCTTTGTGCTCTTGTGTCTGGCGCTGTGGATATTTAGGGCAGGCTGGCCTTGCCCCCGTTGCTGCTGAAGTAGAAGCAAGATGACCAGGTTTCGGAGCCAGAATATAGAGCCAGCATCATAAGAGCCCTTGCAATCCATGGGATTTTGGTTTTGTTCTAAGTCTATTATCAGTTACTCTAGGCATGGATAAGGATAATTGTAGAAATTACAGTTAGAGTTGAAAAACTTGTCTCACGTGGGTTCGATGATATCACACTTCAGAATACCTCATGTAGAATAATTTAAGTACTGATGGCATAAAGAAAAAACAATCAACTCAACATAACTCAGGTTTCACTTTGATAATATCAGCATTTTGAGAATCTATAATGAACCCGGCTTCGCTTCTATATGAAAAGACATGAGTTGGGCATTATATAAAGTGTTTCAGGAAATTTGATTTCTCACAAACATTAAAGAGGTGGGGTTTTCTATGGTTTTACTTGCTTTACTATTTCCACGGCACCATCTAAATTAAAAAATGACTTATAGAAAAATGATCTGAAATTAGTTTCTCAAAAGCCACTTTTTTTAAACTTTATATTCCAATTTTCTTTTCTTTTAAAGATTTTATTTATTTGAGAGAGAGAGAGTAAGAGAACGAGTGAGAGTGCACAAGCAGGGGGAGGGAGAAGCCGGCTCCCTGCTGAGCAGGGAGCCTGATGTGGGACTTGATCCCAGGACCCTGCCATCATGACCAGAGCCATAAGGCAGATGCTTAACTGACTGAGCCACTCAGATGCCTCTATATTCCACTGTTTAAAGTATCACT
This sequence comes from Mustela putorius furo, assembly GCF_011764305.1. Lineage (NCBI taxonomy): Eukaryota > Metazoa > Chordata > Mammalia > Carnivora > Mustelidae > Mustela > Mustela putorius. The sequence continues at coordinate 19,179,794 of NW_025421402.1, read as the reverse complement.
AAACTTTCTTTTTTAAAGATTTTATTTATTTATTTGACAGGGAGAGACACAGTGAGAGAGGGAACACAAGCAGGGGGAGTGGGAGAGGGAGAAGCAGGCTTCTTGCCCTGCAGGCAGCCTGAGGCAGGGCTTGATCCCCCAGAGACCCTGGGATCATGATCTGAGCTAAAGACCGAGCCACTCAGGTGCCCCAAACTTTCTTTGAAAGTTACTTTCCCTTAGAAAAAGAACAATCAAGATTGAAATGATGCTTCTCCAGGTTTAGTCTATGTTTCCAACATGTTACCACCAACCTACTGAGTGTAAGCCAAATGAGGGGCACTTATTTGGGAGATTTTCTAGAATGTGTCTATTTGCATTGGTCATATGGTAGAGCTATTGCTACCTAGGTAGACATTTTTCTTAAAGACACAAGATAGTATTTCTTACATAGGATTCCATATCTACAAATGGGTTTGGGGCTTATTATCATGTAATTATATATATGATAATATATTTGAGACCCTGAATACTTGAGACTCAAAATTATATAATATGATTATATATATATATATATATATACAAAATTTCCAAGAGCCTTGGAAAATGTTGATGTACTAGCTGTAATTTTTTTTTAATGTACTTTTTTTTCTCCAGATAATTTGCCCTCACCATGTTATCTTCCTCCTTCACATACCTCTTGCTTTATACTCATGAAAATACTGTGGTGGGGAGCCTGGGTGGCTCAGTCAGCTGAGTGTCCAACTCTTGATTTTAGCTCTGGTCATGCTCTCAGTGCCCTGGGATCAAGCCGCACATCAGGCTCCATGCTCAGCAGGGAGTCTATTTCTCCCTCTGCCCCTCCCCCTGCTTGTGTGCTCTCTCCTCTCTCTTATCTTTTCTAAAAATTTTTTTATTATTTTCAGTTAGCCAACATACAGTGTATCATTAGTTTTTGGTAGTGTTCAGCAATTCATTAGTTGCATACAATACCCAGTGCTCATCAGAACACGTGCCCTCCTTAATTCCCATCACCCTGTTACCCTCATAAATAAATTAAAAAAAAATTACTGTGGTCTTCAGTTACATACACAGAAAATGCAAATGATGTTAGAGATCCGTGAGATGAATCTTTAAAAAATTTAACTTTTATCCATGATGACTTTACAAAAAATTATGTCATGTAGACAAGTGTCTATAAAATATAAAATCTAAGTTTTGAGAATAATTGAGAACATTAATTTAGAGCAAGAAAAATATTGAATTATCTACTCCTACAAGGAATTCGTTTTTCATTTTTCCAAACCCATGGACACAGAGTTTATGATTTTCACATTTGAAAATATCTACTAATTTTATTATTTCCCCAACACCCATCATTAGACTATGATTACATATTCTTTATTTCATTTACTGATCACATCTTTGCTGGTAACACCCGAATAAGCCTTTGCCAGCTTCTTACCCAGGTTACAACTCATATCGTCTGTCTACAGGACATCTCCATTCCGAGTTGGCCACCTCAGCCGGCATCTAAATTATTGTGCTGAGTTGCAAACTCTTGATCTGTGAAATAGAGTGGTTAAGCTTGATGATCTTTATTCTATGACTTCAGGATTTTTAAGCCTGAAAGAGAACATTATTTCACCTCTAAACCAGGTAGCTCACCATTCTTTGATCCTTTAAACTTATTTGTGTCTTTATATTTAAAGTGTTTTTTTCTTTAAAAAAATAAAGTGGGTTTTTCATAAGCATATAACTTAAAAAAAAATAGAATTTGACAGGGGCACGTGGGTGGTCAGTTGGTTCAGCGGCCACCTTCAGCTCGGTCATGATCTCAGGATCCTGGGATGGAGCCAGCTCAGCGGGGGGCCTCCTTCTCCCTCTCCCCCTGCTGGTTCTCTCTCACTCTTTGGCTCTCAAACAGAAACAATCTTACAAAAAATGAAGTTTAACAATGCAACCTCTTAGTTGGGGCTTTTAGGCAATATATATGTGTGTAATTTTTTTTTAGCGGGGGCAGAGGGAGAGAATCCCAAGCAGACTGCACACCCAGCATGGAGCCCACCATGGGGCTCGATCCACACAACCCTGAGATTATGACCTGACCCAAAATCAGGATCAATTGACTGTGCCACCTAGTTGCCCCTAGGCCATTTATATTTAATGTAATTATTGATATGGTTGGGTTTAAAGCTTCCAATTGCTGTTTGTTTTCTATTTTCCCATCTGTGCTTTTGTTCCATTTGTTTTTCTTTTGTTTTTAATTCTAACTTATCTCCTTTGTTCTCCATTAGCTGTAACTCTGCTGTGTATTTTCAGTGTTTTTTTAAAAATGTTTATAGTATACATCTTTAACTTATTAAAATCTATGCTAAAGTGCTATTTTACCACTATACATAAGGCAGAAAGAAGCTTGCAAAAATCTTCAGATCTTTGTGCTCCATTTTCATGTAAGTTTTACTTCTACATGTTCCAAATCTTCTAACAACATTGTTACTATTTTTGCTCTAAACACAGTTGCTAATTTGGCTCTCTTTGTTTCTCTGTGTAGATGCAGGTCCCCATCTGGCATACTTTTCCATCTGCCTGAAGGACTTTCTTCTGCAGTTCTTATAGTACCAGGTCGGCTGGTGATGAATTCTTTCAGCTTTTGTGTGTCTGAAAGCCTTTATTTCATGTTTGTTTTTGAAAAATATTGTATCTGAGTTCTCTAGTTTGACAGTTTTTTTAGTACTGGTTTTTGGTTTCACATTGTGTCTGACAAGAAGTCTGCTGTCATCCCTCATCCCTTCTTTGTTCCTCTTTCCATAATAGGTCTTTTTTTTTTTTTTTTTAGCTGATTTTAAACTGCTGTTTTATCAATGATTTTATTTTTTTAATCATTGATTTAAAAGCAATTATATTTTATATACCTTGATATCATTTTCTTCATGTTTCCTGACCCAGGAATCTGTTAAATATTATAGGTCTGTTGATTTATGGTATCTAGCAAATTTAGAAATATTCTAGCCATCATATCTTTAAGTGTCCTTCCACACCTGCATTTCCCTCAGGCAGTCTGGGCAAACACTGGGCCAATTGACATTGTTCTTTGGCTCATTTTGATGCACAGTCCATCTTTTCTTAGCTTTTATTTTGTTGTTGTTGTTTCGTTTTGGGTAGTTTTTGTCACTGTTTTCAAGTTCACGATCTTTTCTTCTGCAATGTCTCATCTAGTACCATCCGGTGCATTTTTCTTCTCAAAAATTATAGTTTTCATTTCAAGATGTCAGAGTTGTGCTATTTTAGACCACTAGTATCTCTCAACATATTTAATCTTTTCTCCAGTTTTCTGAACATACAAAATAGTGTTATTATAACCGTTTCAATGTCCTCTTCTACTAATTCTATCACCTTTGCCATTTTTGGTGTCAACCGACTTTTTCCTCCTCGTTAGGGTGGTATTTTCCCTCATATTTGCATGCAGGGAAACTTTTGAACGGATGCTACCAGATATTGTGAATATTCCCATGTTGGTGAAAGCACATTTTGTATTCCTACTAATAAACTCTGTTCTGGGACATAGTTGAGTTACTAAGTTATCCTTCTGAATAATTAAGTTTTGTTATGCAGGACCCAAATAAGATTCCACAAAACTTCTGAATATTCTACGCTCTGAACCAGGAATCCTGAGTTTTCACTAGGGCTGGCTGGAAAGGGCACGACTTCCGTATGAGGGCTGATCATTCTAACAATTCCAGGTGGCTTTCGCCAGCCGATGCAGTTTTCTCAGATGCTTGATCTCTGCAGATCTTTGAGGTTTTTGTAAAGCTCTCTCCCCTCCAGACTCTAGCTGTCTTGATCTCCCTGGGCTCTCAGCTCTGGCTCCTTAATGAGGGCAAATACTAGGTTCTACTTGGGTTCCCCCTCCCCATGCCACAACCTGGAAACTCTCTTCAGGGAAATAGCCGGGTTGATCAGAAGGTTTATTTCCTTTGTTTCCTCTCAGGGTTCACTGTCATTGCCAGTCTCCTAAGAACATTTCATCAGAATGAAAACCCCTGCATGCATCCGTTGTTTCATACATTTTGTCTATTTTTGTTTGTTTGAGGTGGAAGGGTAACTCTGGTATTGGGTACCACGTTAGATCAAAGTGGAAGCCTTGATATGCGAGCTGAAGCCTGGATCACATGCCAGGAAGCTCTCCCTGCCGCCCCCTCATCCTTTTATAGCGGACGTCCCACTCCTGATGTCTTGCTGATCCGTCCTTTGAAATGTCTCTCAAATACACTCTTTTCACCCTTTTTGATCCTGGAAAGATCTCTGACAAGATCTTCCTGGCGCTAGCATTTGACCAGCTCACAAATTTTTCTTTTCTTTTCTTTTTTTTTACTTTACTACTGTTTCCCCAGGACCGAGAATCTGATGTATGCTAGCCCTCAACAAAGCTGCTAAAATTAATAAATTGGTCCTCTTTTAGGCACAACTTACTAGTATTTCTTTGGCTTGTAATGGTCTTAATTGCTTCCCTCTAACCAAAGGTCAAGTCCAAGCTAGGGCTGCCGATCTGTGCTTTATATAACCTGCTATTCGTCAACCTATGTGACTCCCACTACTTCCTAGTATAGGTGGTTTTAAAAAATATTTATTTATTTATTTATGTAGGTAAACTCTACCCCCAATGCGGGGCTTAAACTCATTACCCGGATATCAAGAGTCACATGCTCGATGGACTGAGCCAGGCAGCACCCCCCCCCCCAAGTGGTATATTTTTTAACATGTCTTATAGCCCCTACTGGCTACAGGTCTTTTCTCACATATTCATTCCTAAATGATCATTTCCATTCTGACTCTTAAATTTTATTCATCCTCAAAATCCTTAAAAGGTCTCTCTTTCTCCTATTTATGCAAAAACTCACCTTTCCTTAAATTCCTATGGCAGCTCCTGTCTGTGCTCGCTTAACTTTTCATTGTTCCCATGTGGGTGTGCTTTTTACAGTTTTGTGTGCCTTACATTTTGTCTTTCCAAAATGGACCAAAATCTCAGAAGTAGGAACCACCTTTTACGATTCTTTCATAGGTCTTAAGACACAGTGGGTGCTGCAAAATGAAGACTTAAAAATGAAGGCAGGGACCACTGTAAGTACTTTCTTACGGGCTCACTTACTTACAGTAAATTGGTGTCTCACGTTGTTTTTGTTGCCTACATTGTGAAATGATCCTGAAAATCACTTCCCAAAAGATTTTTTTTTTTTTTTAAGTAAATTCTACTCCCAATGTGGGGCTCAGACTCATGACATTGTGATCAGGAGCTGCATGTGCTCCCCCGAACGAGCCAGCCAGGTGCCCCAGGTCTTTCAGGTTTCATTTTATTAGTAGTAGTATTTTTAAAAGATTTTACTTATTTATTTGATGGAGAGAGCTCACAAGTAGGCAGAGAGGCAGGCAGTGTTGGGGAGAGGAGGAAGCAGGCTCCCTGCTGAGCAGAGAGCCCGATGCGGGGCTTGATCCCAGGACCCTGAGATCATGACCTGAGCTGAAGGCAGAGGCTTAACCCACTGAGCCACCCAGGTGCCCTTTATTTTATTTTATTTTTAATTTTTAATTAAAAAAAAAGATATTTATTTCATCCAGAGAGAGACAGTGAGAGGGGGAACACAAGTAGGCGGAGCGGCAGAGGGAGAGGGAGAAGCAGGCTCCCCGCTGGGCAGCGAGCCCTATGTGGGGCTTGATCCCAGGACTCTGGGATCATGATCTCAGCCGAAGACAGATGCTTAATGACTGAGTCACCAGACGCCCATCAGGTTTTAAATCAAATCCTACCTTAGACAATATTACTTGGTCAAGATTCTTGAGTATTATTTCATGTTATTATTTGTCAAATTTTTATTTATCAAATTCAATATTGTAACCTAGTCTCTACAAAATAATTAATCTAATATTAGGGATGTTAAGTCAAATAGTATTTAAACAGAAACCAAGGAAACCCTGATATCACATAGCCAGTGAATATAAGTGGTATTTATTTATGTAAACATATTGTAAAATTCCTCTAATTCTTCAAAAAAATAGTTATGTTGTCATATAAAATGGGAAAATCTGAAATGAATATCAAGATTTCATTTTTAGTTCATAAAAAATACTGAAGTAAAGTTCCTTGCCACAAACATATAAGAGTTAACCAGGGTGAGAAAATGTAACAAAAAAAGGAAACCAACCCCTACCCTCCCACCGCCCCCCATCAGTTTCTATGATGGCTTTTTTTTTTTTAAGTATTTTGATGCTAGGAATTCCTATAAAAAGAGTCAATTTTTCTTGTCATAATGACATTTTGAAAACCTACATAGTTCCACCCCCTGCCCACTAAATTTAGAACACATGAAATAAACTCCCCATACAGAATATTTTTGTGCCAGGAAACAGGTAATTCACATTCTGATAAAGAGCAGAAGACAAGTGCTTTATTATGAGAACTGTTCAAGTAAAATTTCAGTGTGCACCAGTGAAAGTGAATAAAGATTTGCATCAATTTTTCTGAATGAACACTAGGTTAAAAAGGGGGCTACACAGGGTCGTTGTTTTTTTTTTTTTTTTTTCCAAACACCATCCTTTGCTAAGGCAAAAATACACTTCATTTTAGAACAGAACTGTTACAGAAGAAAGCTACGTCACAGTACAGTACAGAATGTAAAATTCACCCTAGTCCGGACGCCATTACGGAATGGCACGTCACCTACACAGGGAGCTTTCTGATGTAGGTTAGAATTACAGTATTTATCACAGCTTTATTCTCCTTTGAACTGATAAAATTTGAATACACTTTTCCATTTCTCAGGTGTGTGCAGATGGGGCCCATATGTTGATATTACAGTAATTACAACATTAAATAACATTGCACAGTCAACCTCCAAGGCTTATTCCGTAAAAAATAACAAGTATGAAAAGGTACCTTTCCTAGTGGTTTTACATCACATATATCACTAATTATCAAAGAAAAGGAGGCAAATGCCCAATTACAAAGCTGCACATTATAGGCATAACGATGTGGAATAAATACAAGAAATCTGGCAAAATAGTAAAAACAAACAGGTTACCTGGGAACAAACTCAACAACCACGTAAGCATAAATCAATAATGCACTGTTATAAATAGTAGGTTTTGCTCCAAAGTCTCCTAAGTACTTAGAGATCTTACTGTGTCGGGGGTGGATGAAGAGGCTCGGAGGAGACAAGGTATCAATGTTCCAAACGCCAGTTAGTTCCTGAGTGGCATGATTCTTTAGCTAACGCATTGATCAACCCTGTAGGATGAGTTTGTGCTATGAGACGGTCCCGATATTACTCTATTTCCGCAATGACACTGCGGTATTCAGGAGGCAGCAAACCTAAGTGAAAGTTCACATTTATAATAGCCAGATGGAGTATTGATTCTTTTTAATTTTGCTGCTACATTTAGCAGTGGGCCAAAAACCACTTAGAAGTTTCAAAGAAATTTGATACAGGTTTAACTTTTTCCCCAGCACTTCTTAGATAGCTCAAGGCAAAGCAATGATTATTTCCATGTAGTTTATTTTAAAAACTCTAAGTGCCAACACTGTAAACATTTTGTATTTTCTCAGCTACACCTGGTCTGAGAGCAAAGATAAGCAGGAATAATTCTGTGTATAGTAAAGCTGATCTCTATTTATCAGCTTCTGGTTTAAATTTAAATAGGATTTAAAAATAATTTTTAAAAGTCCATGCTACAATTTTAAAGACTATTTCTGTGCACTTTTAATTCTGGACACAATTTTCAAAATTGCATGATGGAGGTAAGAATTTAAAAAACCCACCAGAATGTAAATAACAGGGAAGAACATCTCCAACTGAAAGCGTCATACACTTATGTGCAGAAATCTAGACAACTATACAAGTTCTTTAAGCAATCATCTGTTTTATTATACAACTCTATGAACAAAAAAATGAACAGAAATACACAAGATACTTACCTGTACATGTGAACCTACTTGTTTGGCTACAGATATTTCGTATACTTCACGCGGACTCTAGCCGCCCGGTCCCTGACTATGGAGGTCCGTATTGCATGAAGGGCGGTTTCTACATGGTGGGGGAGCGTGGGAGACTCAGGCCCATCGCGCTAGGCATTACCAATACATTCAAAACCGTACCTCATACGTGAATGTATCTTCCCTGATCCTGTAAATTTGAGTTTCTTTACAGCTTAAGCTCATTTGCTATTTTAGATGCGATGTTCTTAAAGGCAATAGATGTCCCCGATATTCGCTTGAAGCGGACCCCGTTCAGGGACAGGCGCGGCAACTTGCAGACCTCCATCTCCCACTGCACGAGGCTGTCCTGTCTGGCATCTCCGTGGACGCAGAAAAGCAAAAACCTCTCTTTTTGTTCATAATCACAGTTATTTGCATCTAACACTTTCCGGATTTCTCTCATCATGTCATTGGGGTCCATTGAACTGGTGGTCTTCATACTCCACGTGAAACGCAGAGAACGTGGCTTAGAATCTTTTCCCTCTTCCTTGTCTCTTTCTTTTGGTTCCCCTGACGTACTTCTAGAGGGAGAGGGCAGAGGGAGAGAATGCAAACACAAACCGCGTTCAGCAGAGAAATCAAAGCACACACGAAGCCTCAGCGGTCACCGCTCAGTCTAAACTACCCAATTCACAGACTGCCTTCAGGTAGATACAAATGTTTGCGTCATCTCGCTGTCCCCAAACAGACCCCGGGACGCCATCTGCCTCGGCCTTGTTTGTGGCAAACGAGTTTACAGCTGAAAGTGAAGAACTTAGCGCTTTGTCAGCTCCTCCATAATTTCTCTGTTTAACCTGCAAAAGCAGATGCTCCATTTCCTGTACCTATACACACACAGAAACCGCTACCATTCTCTTTACAAATACATATTTGTAAAAACATAGATTCCCCTTTTTCTCTACCTTTTTGGGGAGGAAAAGGACTGGGGACAAAGCTAGCAGTCATGGCGACAGAGGGCCTGTTCGCACCGCATCGCATCGTGCGGACCAACGGTGTTGCGTTGCGAGGAGCGGAAGGCGGTTCGCACCGCACGGGCGACGAGCCGGCGGGCCCGCTCGGGCTTTCGGCGCTTTGCTAAAGACGTCCTTAGCGGCGCCTGCGAGGCTCCACGCGGCCCACACCCCCACTCCTGCCTCCGACCCCCCATCTCCTCCCAGCTTCCTCGCTGCTCCCTCCTCTCGAGACGCACTGGCCTCCGTGCCGTGCTCACGGCACAAGGGCTGTTCCTCAGGCTGTTCCTCCCTTCCTCCTGTCAGCGCTGGGCTCGACCAGCCTGGGGCACCCCCAGCTCCTCCCGGCTGGGCCACCCACCGCCCCGGCCCTGCTCTAGTGCTTCCTCTAGGGGCCTTGCTACATTCTCATCTACTGTATTTCCCTAATACACCAGCTGATGAGTTTAGCTATGACGGTCATTGTTTCCTGTCCGACTCTGCCGCTGGGCTGTGACTTCTGGGAGAGCCCAGAATCTCATCTGTTTTGCTCCCTGGTCTCTCTCGGGCCTCTAGGGCTGCGCTGGGCACACGGGAGCTGACCGACACGTTTGTTAAGGGAATCAACCTGACTGAATTGTCCGTATTGTAGGGCTCCCGTAAATAATATAGAACCAGAAAACCTATTTCAAATCATCCCAGAAAGGTAAAATAGATTATTTATGATTCAGAAGACCCTGTAATTAAGTTTGCGGAGCAATTTTCCAGATACAGATGTTGCAATTTTAACTTGTTAATTTAGCTCATTTATATGTGATTTAAAGAAAAAATGATAACCTTTGAAAGGAGTCTATAACCTATGATATGAACATTTTGTGTTCATGCATATGCTTTATGTCAGAATTAGGATATACTCGCACATATAGTCGTGTATGTGCATTTCTATGTGTACACTGCTATACACATTTTCTTCCTTATTCCTATGTACCTTAGCCCAAATCTCTGCAAACGATGCAAGTTTGAGAAAATCAGGAAAGAAAGAAGTAGAGAAAATGAACTTCTCAAGACTATTAGACAAATACGGGCAGTGTTTGTTTCACTATCTTCTCTCTCATTCTCTCTTGGCTCACGGACACTAAGCCACTGCATCGCAGGCCGCCCTGGGCCTGCAGATCTCCGGAGAGTCGTTTATCAGAACCACATGCCCAGCTCCGGTTATGGAATCGGCATGCCAGGGCTGGAAGGGACCCAGGAGACCACGTGATTGAACCCGCGTTTTAAAAACAGAACCGGTGGCTAGGAAACTCACAGTACTTTTCTAAGGTCATAGAGCTAATGAGCCGAAAAAACAAAGACCAGGAAGCCGTTTTTCTTCCATTCCACCAAGGTCATTTTTCTACATGTATCTCAAAGGTGTTTTCACTGGGAGTGGGAAACGTAGAAGGCTCCTGAAAATGCTAAGGCTACTTACGACAGCGAACATTTACTGGGCACTTACTAGGTGCCAGGAACTGTTGCAAGTGCCCAACATGCACTATTTACTCACTTACCCTAACAACTCCTGAGTTAGAGCAACTGCCCAAGGTCACACAGCTAGGCAAGTGGTGGGGCACGGCTCAAACCCCCAGGGTCTGGCTCGAGAGCCCCGGCTTTTCACCAGTGTGCCCCGCCACATCCCTGACAGGACAGGACCTCCTGCTCCATGCAGTTTCCTCAATTGTAGAATGGATACTTTTCACCAGGCTCTTGTGAGAACTGAATGACCGGCTACCGATAGGCAGTAGGCACTCACTAAGGTTGTTGAAAAGCAAAAAGAAAAGAAAAAAAAAAGAAAACTAACCCCAGTAATAAGGAAAGAAAGGGACCGCAGCCTTGTGAAAAGGACAGAGGACAGACAGGAAAGCTGCAGCGGCCACCCGTGGCACCCACTGTACTATCACGTGTCTCAGAGGGAAATTTCGTGGAAAGGCGGGATGAGACACAAGAGTCTCTGAAGCCGCGACTCAGGGAGGGGAGAGGCTACCCCAAACGTCCTTCCTGTTTATTTCACAGGCAGAAGGAAAGTCCGACTACTCGTCCTGCCTCCCCTTCCTCCGGCTGCCTGCCATGGGGACTCGGGCACCTAACTCAACAGAGAGACATTTCAACTACTGTGACCAAATATAGCAGCTTGCAAATAAATAAATAAATAAATCACCTAGGAATGCTTGGTAAAGTCTTCCCAAGCTCATTATATTTTATATTTTAATTAATTTTAAGAGGTAGCAATTAAACTGGGGGTTGTGCTCAGCCGGTCAAAACTCGTTCTTGAATGAAGCTGAGGCATCTGTCCTACTGTGGAGGTGCTCGTCCAGGTTCTGTGATCTGTACGGGTCCTTTCAAGCTGGCGTACACATCAAATAATTTAATGCCTTCCTTTCTTTGACTTCCCGTTTGTCAATATGAACACAAGTACTAACACACCATTGGCGTGGGTCTCGGACCCGCAGCACCAGCATCTCATGCAGTGACCCCCAACCCAACCTCAAACCCTGGGGGCGGGGCCCCCCACCTGATTCCGACTGGGCTTGCGCTGGAGACCCCCCCCCCCCCCCCGCCGTCAGAAGGAACACACAGCCACCGCTGGATGCCAAAAACCACTGAGGGAGGCAGGGCGAGCGTCTGCAAATGTGGTCCACCACTGCACACTCACCTAAAATGTTCCTAATCTCAAACCTTCCTACATAATTTGGCCACCTCCGTATTCCGTGTTATCTAATTCCAGTTACATCATTTTAGTGAGAAAAGGATCAGTACATTTTAATCCATTAATTCTTCTGCTAGGACACATTTTATAGAACAGGAAGGCTACTTCTCTACAGAGCATACAAGTCAAAACAATGCTGAGAAAAGCAGACTTCAAGTGAACTCACACTTCGTTAAATGCTAGGCAACATTAAGCAAACCCATCCCGATATAAAAGCGTAAAATGCACATACTCTCTAGTTATTAGCTCTTAAGATTTATTAGGTCCTGCACGTCTTTCGAAAGCAAGTCTGCATAGACGGGGGCCTAGCAGCGAAGTATTGGTAGTGGCTCCTCACCTTGAGGTGTCTGTGCGGCCACTGGCTTCGCCTTCACTGGGATCCCTCAAAACAAAGTGGAGGTTGAGATTTAATGATAAGAGTGAAAAATAGACCAAGAAAACCCACATCTAAAATGATGTTAAAGTTAACGTGTTAAGCAAACTTCAGCACACTTTTCTGTTACTAGTCAGCCTCACACGGCTCTGCACGTTTGCGCTGTAAGCAGCACAGCTGCCATTTTATTGAGCGTCTACTGGGTCTTGTCAGAGGAGATGCTAGATTGATGGTTTAGCATTTTTGCTTTTGTTTCTGTTTTTAAGAGGATCTTCCAATTCCCAGTCACAATTTTAAAGTCAGAATTTCTCTTTGGGTTGAGTTTAGTTCAATTTATAGTTAAAACTATTTAATAATTTTCAGCAGTGAGATCCAACTTTGTATTTGTTATAAATGTAATTCTAGTAGTCGCTCAATTTAGAAAATATATAACCTTGTTGTTAAAAATAAAGTTCAACATATCTCTGTTTCTACAAATAAGAACCAAGTTCAAATCAGCAATGAACTTAACTTCACATGTTACACTAGTGATTCATGCACACGATCAAACGTTACAGCAAACCGACAGCCTATCCAAGCAGGTGAGTCTAAAAACATGAGATCAATTAGGCAGAAACATTCATCTTACCTGGATATCGACCTGTGAAATAAAACCCGGAAAACTCTACTAATCGTCCTTCTGTTGAACGTCATTTATATTTTTGAAGTCTACTAAAATTTTAACTACTTTGTCATTTTCAAATGTAATTAAATCTTGACAGAGGAGCATCAAGTTAAACACCAATTTAGATGCATTAAGAGATGGCATGGGAGAGCAAAATACTATTAAATCGCTGGGAAGAAATAACCAACTCAAACTCAGAAGTTAATGTTTTCTTAATGTTTTCACTGTTCCAGGAACATTCATGTTATTTCTGTAAAGTGACTGCAGTGGGAATAAAATCAGGGCCACTTTCCTCATCTCCCAATGAGCGAATCATACCCACACCCCGACCTCTACGGCTTGAGCTGGAGGTTAGAGATACGAATGCCTTATGCATCTCAGGGTCTTTAACACCAGGCCTTTCTTGACAAACATGTTGTGCAAAACCCTTTTTCCTCTCTGAATCAAAAAGGACAGACAAGACAGATTCTTACAGTCAAATGGGGATTTCTTAAATTTCCAATAACTGGCATTTTCATTGGCAAGTGTAATAATTCAGTGTTAACTACACAAACCTATCTTTATGATAGCACATGGACGTATCTTTAAAAAAATAAAAAAGAACAAGAGCTGGAAATGCATATCATCGGGCACGTGCAGCCGTGCAGATGTCCTGGAGGGCGGCCCATCGGCGGGAACGAAGGGCAGTGAGGCAGCTGCTCTAACAGAAAGGGGCGTGCGTCTCCCCGGGCTTGTGTCCGACTTCTATTTCGCCGGCTAAGTGGCTGTTAGTAGACACCTATTCCGCAGCTGCCGAACTTGAAGCATTAGGAATGAGGCTCTACTTCTCCTGTTCTCACTGTTGAAACAGCCACAGACTCAGCATGTCTTCCCATCCCCTCATTCCTGCCGTCCTGGAAGCCGACAGAAACACCCACTTGAAGAGCGTCTGCCGCGTGGCAGTGGCTTCACCTAGTCCAGCCGCCCCGAGGGAGGCAGCTGGGGAGATACAGAGCCCGCGGGCTGTCGGAGCACATGCAGGGCAGCACGGCTCCCCGACACTGAACACTTATAAAACACAGACAAAAGTGGCCATCTATCTTATGCACAGCAATATATACTCAACTGACCTAATTTGGTTATTCGCTAATAAGAGAGCACTGTGGTTAAAAAATCATTAAGGTTGGGGCGCCTTGATGGCTCAGTGGGTTAAGCCTCTGCCTTCGGCTCAGGTCATGATCTCAGGGTCCTGGGATGGAGCCCCACATCAGACTCCTTGCTCAGCGAGGAGCCTGCTTCCCCCCACCCCCGCCTGCCTACCTGTGATCTGTCAAATAAAATCTTTTTAAAAAATCATACGGTTTGCTACAATCTCCAGTTTGTATAGTAGTTCAATGGAACTATCCAAACAAACAGTTCTCAATGCTATTTAAAAGGGTTTTTTTTTTAGGCTTTTGAAATAGTATTTCTACACCCTCCCTGATAGAGTACTCTAGTGTAAGTCACTTTCCTAATTGGAAAGTTCTTTCCTAAGACCAGAAAACAACTCTCTCACGTGGCATCTCAGCATACAGCCTTTTTACCGGCCAAGGAGAACTTAACGGGCTTCCTCTTTGTAACAGTGGTTTTCGAGTACACGAGTGATTAACTCCAGATTACTGTTTACCCTTCCCTTCCTAAAGTTTAACAACCCAAATTTTCTTATGTTTTCCCCTATAACATCTTATCTTTTCCTCTTTTTAAGCATCTAGTGGCACATCAACTCAGTTGGCGCTAAAGCTGGCGAGGTGTTGGGGCTGTCGCTGTTGACATCACCCCATAAGATGAGGTCTGGTGGGGGTGGGGGCAGCTTGTAGCCAGACAACCCCGTGACATCACCAGGAGGCCGCTGGTCACTCAGGGGCCAGTGTGGGTCACAGGGAAGTGAGGAAGGCAAAGGGGACAGACAGAAAGGGAGGGCTTGAACTCAGGATGGTCTTAAGAAGAGACAAGTGGGAAGGACGGACAATCTGGGAACTGGGGTGAGAATGATAAACAATAAGGCTAGAATAGCTCCTGAACATCGGGAAATTCTCCCAGTTCCCTCCAGGCCTCCAACCTCCCGCAAAGTTCAATATACTGAGCAACAGTTAGATCCACCGCACTTCGGTTTGCTGGCGGCTGAGAACGCCGCAGTTCGGTCCTGGTACAGAAACCAGCGCTCCGCGTGTGCTCCTGCACGGGGACGTGCGTGCGGCCCACACACCCTCTGCAGCTGCGCAGGCGACACGAGGGAAGACCGTGCCCGGCAGCGAGCACACACGCACTCGTAAAGCCAATGCTGTTCACGTGGTGACAAGTGACCTCCGAGGAGAACTGGCAATTTTTTCTTTTCTCTAACCAAATCCTCAATTAATTAAAAATATGTCAAAAATTAAAAGACAAAAAAATCCTACCAAACTGCCAACAAAGGATAGCAAACAACTTCTACCCTGGCCTCTTCTCCCCGAGCTGCCCCTCAAAAGGCTCTAATGAAACGATACTGTTCAGAAGTTAAGAAAGGCATCGTGGAACTTTGGAAATGTTCCTGTTGGCTCCTCTCAGAGGCCAGCTCGGCCACCTTGAACCCTCAGAGGACTTTCTATTTCAGGGCCTGCTTCCTTCAGAACACTTACCGGGACTGACTGTGACCTTATCTGTTTACTTCTAAAATCGGTCTCCCACACTATTCAACTACTCATTCCACACATGTGTGAATGCCACGTCACGTGTCGCTGCGGGCCCTCAACACGCAGCAGCAGATTCAACGGAGAACAAACAGGTAAAGTGGGGTGTGTGTGTGTGTGTGTGTGTGTGTGTGCGCGCGCACGCAATGCAATGGTTTCAGGTAGTGTTAGATGCTACGGAGAAAAACAAAGCAGAGAGAGGGCCGCTGCTAGAAGAGGCAGTGATTGTAAAGAGGGAATGGAGGGAGGGCTCGCCGGGGAAGGGACACTCCAGCAAAGACCCAGATGAGTGCAGAAGCAGCCAGCTGGGCAGCTGAGGGGATGGGGGAGGGGGAGGGCGGGCGGAGAGGTTCCAGGGAGAAGGAGCCGCAAACACAAAACCTTGCACGGTGAGCCCCGGTGTGTGCGAGGACACTCAGCCGCCCCATGTGGCCGGCGTGTGACCAGCGACGGGCGTGGGGAGAAGATGAGGTCAGAGCAGAAATGGCCAGGCCACTGGAGGCCTCCAAGGCCACTGTGCGGGCTTCGAACTGTGTTCTGAGTGGGATAAAAGCAAGCTGCGGGCTTTCAAGTGCGGACAGGCCCTGCTGAGCACAGACGAGGACAAGGCAGAAGTGAGGAGGGCTGTTAGCAGGCAGGAGACGGGCAGTGGGTTCGGTGACAGAGGCTGCGGTGGGAGTGACTGAAGAAGCTCCGTCTGGGAGAAGCTGGGAAGGCAGAGCCAACACCAGCGGCCAGCAGCCTGGCGCGTGGTCTGAGAACTAGAAGGAAGGTGTCCCCATTACCTAATGTGGTGAAGAAGGGGGGAGGACCGGTGTCGGGGGGCGGTGGGGAGCTGGATTTTGGACACAGTCTGTCTGGGAGTCTATGCAGCCATGTGGAGAGGCTGCATAGACAACCGGCTACGGGAGTCTCTAGTTCAGAGGTGCGACCTGGGAAAGACACAGGTTTGGGAGCTGTTCACGTAAGACGAATGTAAGGTCGTCGGCCTCAATGAGATCCACAAGAGAGTGAGGACGGCCAGAGAGGAGAGCCTGTCCGGAGCCCAAGCCCTGGGCCAGTCTGGTCCTTCGAGGTGAAGGGGAAAGACAAGGGAACCTGCAAAGAACCAGCAAAATGGCTGGAGACGGACAGCTGGCGAGGTGGGAGGAAGACCAAGGGCCAAGCGACAAAACGTGTGCAGGGCGCCACGCGGTGTGGGAAGTGCTCCTGGGAAGGGGCTCCCTCCGTCTCCCTCGCGGCTGGGCAGCGGCACCAGCAGGTCGTCCCAGGTCCGTCACGTGGCTCCACGGCCATCCTCCATCCCAGGCTCCCAATAGACTTTCTCCCTGCCACGTTCTTGCTCCGACACTCTGTCCTAACCTCTTCTCCAGGGCCTGCAGCCCTCTTCTCCAGGGCTCTTGACTATGCTTCCTCTAGAACCTATGCTTTCATCGCAAAGTAAAGAGAAATATGTTACACGTTGCTTTAATGTACAACTAATAATTGAGCTTCTTGACTCAAAACCATCCTCCTTCACTTCAAAATTAATCCTGCCTTAGCCATGACTAATTAATCCTGGCTTTGAGTGGTCAGCCAAATTCCACCCACCAGAAACTACTGCGGATCCGACCAGGACCTTGAAGACGGTCAGACAGCACTGACTGCCCTGCTGACTCTGTGGTGAGCTTCGTTCCGGCTCTTTCTCTCTCCAGGTGTCATGCTGCGTGGTCGCTGCCCACAGGGTACAACATCACCATTGATACGGTTAGAAATCAATCTTGCACTTGAGCATTTAAAGTTTTAAATGCAGCTGGGTAGCTTGGGTAAACTGTCCATGAATAGCTCCAAGAAAAGGCGAGAGACTAAAGCTGCTGCTTCTCTTTGCAGCAAACGCTCTCTGAAATCCTAAAACACTAATAACCTGGATAATTAAGTATTTAATTAATGTTTTTTTAAAGCATGTATAATAATTTCCTCCCTGGAATTTCTACCTCCTCAAACCACTCTGTGGTATGGAGCTTTAGCTGTCCCCCACCCCCGTGGACAGTGGTGCCTTCCTCTGGCCTCGCATTCTGTGGCATGCGTTCTGCTCGCTATCACGCTATCCGCTCACACGTCTGCCCCTTCCAGGACTGCAGGTGTCTGGAGCACACAGATGTGGTCTTACTCATCTTTGGGTCCTGCTTGGCACCTAGCACAGGGCTTTGTACGTGCAGAATTTTGCAGGCTTTCAGGGGGACCTGATCATAGATCAAACAGACATCCACCTGCATCGCGTTCAGCGACTTCCGTCATCAATGCGTCAGGGAACTTTTGAGAAGAGCACAACTCTGTTGGATTAGAAGTTGACTATACTCGGACTCATTCTGTTTCTGCTGGGTTTTGGTGTTAAGCTTCTATGATGTTAAATTCCATAAGTGATCCATGGGACTCCCAAACAGAGGCTTGTTTCACAAGGAAGGAAAAAAGGGGTATACTACACATTATTAGTGAGTGATTGAAAAGTAATCTGAAAAAATATTACTTGAAGGACAAATGGAAACTCATTATTTCCTTTTTTTTTTTTTTAAATCAAGGCATTTGAGTAGGAGATAATCTGTTAAACGTATTTTTGATGTTTCCACTCTCTCCACTCTCTTTTACAGAATTTAACAATTCCTATGTTGCCCATTTTTTTCTCTGTCTCAGGGAAAAATACATCATGTCCTCCTTGATTTTCTTCTTCAAACTTCGGTCAAATGCCATGAAACCATTTTGGAAGATCACAGGAAAGGTGAAAGAAAAAACCGAGTCACCTTTGCAATTCCTCGAGGAAACAACCACCACCGCACATCGGTACTGACCTGCGAACGAATTTGGATGTGATTTTGCTTATTATACCCGTGGATGTCCCCCTCCTGGCGTGTGCGAAGGCTCCGGGCTCGTGCGAGGGGGAGGCGGGTGGCCCGTTGTAGGCGGCGCTGCGACGCTCCCGCAGCTGCTCCCCGTGGAAAGTGCTGCGGCTTGAGCTGCCCCGGGGGAAGCGGGTGCGGTCCGGGGTGCTGGCGCTAATACTGTGAGCAGAGGGGGAGGCAGCAGGCACTCTCTGTGTCGCACTGTCGGGACAAATTAGGTTAGGTTATTCGGAATGGTGACTGAGAAAGCTTTCACTCATTCTAAATCTACCAAAACAAAACAACAAAGCAAAACCAAGAACTACCAAGAACTTGCCACGGCTACCTTCCCTAGGCCCTGCTTCACCTGCTCCCATTAGAGATGCACGGGGGTCACCGCACTGAGGGGAGAGGGACGACATTTCAGTTCAAAACGAAATGCCTTTTAGAGAAATATGGTTATTAAAGATGATGAAGTTATTGAAACAGGGATCCAAACACTTCAGAATTTAAACCACTCGGGACTGTGGAACACGAATGTTCTTCATCAAAAGGCATCTGAATAGAACCATTTCGTATTCACAGTGCAGGCCTGGGGGACAATGTGAGGCTCCGTGACCCCGCTGATGTAAGTAACCCTTTAACTAACAATGCTTCTGAACTTCAGAAATCCTAACATAGACAAATACTGGAAAAATGGACATATCATTTTAAACCTAAAAGGGTTCTTTGAGATCATCTGTTTCCCTGATAGAGAAAAAAAAAGTCAATTTCATTAAAAAAAAAAAGTAACTGGCAGCATCTAGGGTTACCCAGAGGTCTCCATTCCCAGTCTCTTGTAGCTCTGTTTTTACACCATAAAAATTCAATTTACCTGAATGATAAATGGGGCAGCAATCCTTTATAGGTGGATTTAAAACAAAATCTTTAAAGAAAATTCCTTTAGGAAATGATTTAAATCATATGCAACATTTTTGAAAACAGGTAGGGTGTGGTGTGTTTATGTTCTAATTCAACTTTTCCCCCTGCTACAGACACTGAATCTTCCTGGAACGCTCTCTATGTGATGGTGCTTATCGTATATTTTTGTAAGCCGCTATGTTCGGATACGCAATGCACCCAGCACGTTACCCGGGCCGGTAAGCTTCAGAGCCGTCTTTAATGGTTGGCAGTGTGACTTTAATAGGATGGCCAGAAGTGGACATGGACTTCTGGTGGCGGGGTCGTGCTGAGGGGATGGTGGGAGCCACAGCAGAGCCTGCAGAGGATATGCTACTGGCGGACATCTCCGTAAGGCTTTCGACAGAAAACAGTTGAGAAGACCATAGAAATGTAAAAGAGAAGAGAAATGGCAGTTTACTTAAATTTAAGAGATAGATTTTTAAAATCTAAATTGACTACACCTTTCATGACTGAGACACTTAAAAGAAATTAAATTAGTGGCATTATTAGTGACTAACCAATATTCTTGCCAAAAAAGGTACAGAGTGAATTTACCACTACCTTCCATGGAAAAGATCCTGTACACGCTTGCTCTGTGACTGTGAATCTGAGAAGGACAATGAAATTACTCTCATGATCTGAGACCTTTTTCACTTTCCAAGAGCCATCGTTTGGCGGAACGTGTTGCTGTGGTTTGTTGTCCCTTACACAGTAAGAATTCATAATTACGACAAATACTGTCTCTGGAAACATCATGAGAACACTTTCAGCTCGTTCTACTCATCAATTAACTGTGGTACGTTAAAGGAGCTGCAGATCAGGACTGAGGAAGGGAGAAGGAATGAAGTCAGAAATCAGTCCCCAAGTCCTTTTCTAGCTTAAAGGATCTTAGGTGCGAGGGAGATACATTTACCTCTGTACGCTCCATAATCACACTTACTTCACATGTCTATTATTTGGGAGGGAGCAAGTGTTAAGCATAGTCTGTCCCATCCACTGACATGACGACGGATGGAGCTAAGACCAGAATTTTATGAGAACAGGCTCCCTGCCCTTTTGTACTATATATAGATGAAGAGTCCTTAAAACTCACAAGGAAAAGCAGCTAAATTTTAAAAATAATAAACATACTATGATTTGTCCTTATTTAAAATAAAACATATTGAGGTTTCCATGGTTCTCAATGATCGGCTAAAACGGCCACATTTCTTTAAAGGAAGGAAAAGGAGACCTCCATGGTTTGGACACGACAATGGCGTGACGGGAGGGGGAGGGGCGAGGAGGGAAGGCTAAAAAAAAAAGTAAAGTAAAAGATAAAAAGGAAGCAGCAGGTATATAATAAGACAAATTAAGACGATCAGGTCAGGAGGGGATAATCTGTTTTAGCACACCGAAATATTTACTACCAGGCTTCACGCAGCAGCCAGAGCACAGGTTAAGAGATTTACCGTCCGTTTTCCCTCAGCACGCTCCCATCCTGGTACAGAAGGGGAGACACCTTAGCGAGAACGGCTGGCTGCAGCTGTAGCCTCTAGCAGTCCCCTTGCTCTTGACCCATGAGCTACAGGTGTTCCAGCAAGAGCAGTAATGCACGACGACAGCGACGCGGGCCGCACGTGACGCAGTGACAGTTACCTGCTGTCCTTTCCATTCTGCAGTGCCGCGTACCGATCTGTGGTCCTCTCGCAGACATACGTGTTCCTTCTTGCCATGCTACCTCCCGGATATACATTGCTCTTTGAGAAGGAAAAAAAAAATCCATCTTAATATTCCAACTGTAGCTGTGGAAAGTCAAAGAAATGAGTTTAGGAGGCAAAGGACTTTGGAAAAAAAAGAAAAAAACCCCGTCGTAGAATGTTCATTTGTCAGACCTTACATGACCAAGCTAATCTCACACCAGTCTCTCTCTCAGTTACACAGCAGGAGTGACAGGCAAAGCACGACAAGCTCATGATGGTTTTTTAGCTTGTCGTCCTGCAGCAGCAGTGAGCAGCTGTTTGGAAGCAATGAGAAAGCGATTTTTATTTTCTCCCCTATAAGCTGGCGGTAGGGAGAAAGGCAGGGGAGTGGTACAGGCAGCTCTGTGGGGCCAGGAGCAAGAGACGACGCCACAAGAAATACAATCGCAGACCGGAAACCTGCGGCAGTGACAGCGGTGGCCCCCACAGCTTGCAGGCTGCCACTCTTCACTTGCTCCCGGAGCCCCCACAGCCCACGGTAACGTTAAGGAGACGCGGTCTCCCGGGTCAGAGGCGTGCCCGGCTGCGGCCACCAGCACCAATGGCATGCCGGGCCTCGGAATACTCCCTCACTGCAGGTTTAGGCCAGGAGGCAAGCCAAGTGTGAGCAGCTCCGGAGCAAAGAGAATAAGCGAAGACAGAAAGCATCTCCTTACCACGCACACAACCACTGATCTGGAACCTCCGCTGCTGTGCCTGCCAAAGTCTTGACTAGTTACCAGTACTAGTTACCAGTACTAAACCATATGGGTATGATCTCCAAATGGGACGCATGTTCTTTTGTTTAATCCTTACTCCAACAGAAAAAAAAAAATTCCCTATTCCTGGCTAATTTGGCTTTCACTGTTCTCTGAAACAAATAACGAACTTAAAATTTGTTGAATCATAAGAGCTAGGATGTCTCGACTAAGTTTGGAGGAGAAAAAAAGCCTCCTATAAACAAAATTGTTTAAGTGCAGATTTCAAACTTTTCAACAGCCTAGGTTCCTGGATGGAAGGAAATTTGTCACCATTTACATAAAAAACACAAAAGCGGGGCACCTGGGTGGCTCAGTGGGTTAAAGCCTCTGCCTTCGGCTTGGGTAGTGATCCCAGTGTCCTGGGATTGAGCCCCTCGTTGGGCTCTCTGCTTGGTGGGGAGCCTGCTTCCCTCCTCTCTCTCTGCCTGCCTCTCTGTCTACTTGTGATCTCTGTCAAATAAATAAATAAAATCTTAAAAAAAACCACAAAAGCTTTAAAAGTGTGGTAGCAGAAGAGAGTAAGATCATTAAGAACATTTTTTTAGACACTGTCCACGTTAAATGAAGGCAAAGAAGCCAGTTTATTCTGGAGAGATCCATTATGAAACTAGCTTGTGGCAAGTTCTTAAACTTATTTTAGATAATTTCATTGTTTTGGCTAAACTGCCATCTGAGTAACCTAACCATGAACAAATTCCTGGTCAATTCCTTCTGGTCACTTGCAGTAACACTACTTCGCTTCTCAAAGTGCGACGGGTGACCAGTTTCTCTTTCAAGACTGCCTTCCGGGTTCGCCGTTCTCCCGCACCACCTCCCTTCCATTGTCCCTTGGCTGCCAGCGACACTCAGATGGAGCACCCCCGCCCCCGGGAAACAGGGCCTAGGATCATGTAAAAGTTGCAGAGCACAGTCTCGCTGACCCCATGTGACAGACGTGCATCTATAAAATTAACTTTTAGAAGTGGCCTTCAGGGAGGCTCTGTTTAGGATCTAGGGACTAGATCTAAAACCATCCTCGCGGACCCCTGAACTCTGGGCTTGGAAACTGTCCTAAAGTGGATGTACACATTTTTCTGATTTTCCCAAGAAACCAGGCCTGTGTAGACAACTTCTCTGGGCCCATTTCATACTAACGTGATTTTATATAATTATACTATGATTATTAGGAAAATGTTTTATACTATAATTATGGCACTCTCAGCCTAAGTCTCCCAGAAAGAAGTATCTCCTTCCCTTTGTTTTTTTTTTTTTTAAAGAAGGGGATTGATAGTATTTTTTACAGGATGCAAAATCTTGTAGTTTTTCTTATTTACATATGTGATAAATAATATTGAAAAACAAATTTACAAGTTTTATTGTCTTTTTGATGAAGGAATAACGTAATATATTTGCAACTTCAAAACTCAACATCTGGCCTCCGAGTTTCTAGGTTAGCCAAGAGCTTACCATCGACTCCTACATGCAAGATTTCTGGATGGGAATTTCTCGAAGGCAAAAATACTAAGTTTGTTCTTCCTGCGTATTACTGTGGAAAGACCCCTAAGGTCTCGCACAAATAGAAACACTCCCATCATTTAGAGTCTGTAATGTAGTGGGTGAGAACAATAGAAGAGATGATCACCAACAAATTTCACCAAGCAACGACTACATCTAGTAACTACTTACCTCAGAACTCCCCCCCAACTGTCGTCATCACCCTTAAGTCACACAGTAGACTACTGTTAAGTCATACTGTCAACAGAATCATACTTAGAAATAAGAGCTTTTACCATTGATTGAAAAAGGTTCCTGATTTTATAAACATTAAATGCACTGTTGAACTATATCATCTACTAACTTCTCTATCCCTCTTTTCCATCAGAAAGTAAAAAGCCATCAGACGGGAGGTGGCTAGGGGATGGGTGAGATAGGTGATGGGGATTAAGGGGGGCACCTGTGATGAGTACCACGTGTTGCGTGGAAAAAAAAGTGAAAACCCACATCATCCCATTAGAGTGGATTACATATTTTCTATTATACTCCATTTATAGACAAATAATAGAGTCACTGGTAAAATGTTTTTTTTTTAATTAATATTTTATAATACGACAGAGCCTGGATTATAAATGCTCAAGTTCCTTTCTTTTAGACATTACCTCAAAGAAAAGAGATTAAAGCTGTGTATTTGGCTTTTGTACTTTGGGGTCAGCAAACTTTTTCTGTGAGGAGTCAGATGACAAACATTTTACACTCCGCAGGCCGCGCCATCAATGTCACCCGTAGTCTGGGAAATGCAAATTAAAAACAAAAGGGTATACTTTTTTGTTTTTTTGCCCCTCAGGCAAAGACTTTTAAAGATCAATAATATCCAGTTGTTGATAAAGCTTGTGGAGATATAATGACTCTCTGATTATTCCAACCATTAAAATTACCTTGGCAGTATTTATTAAAAATTTAAATGAGCCTATTCCAAGGAGACACACAGAGCCAGGAGTGTCCATTAGCACAAGTTAGTGCCGTGGTTCTGGAGAGGGCATGGGAGCGAGGGTGGAGGCTTACACACTCCAGGGGACCACGGGCCACACGGACTGAGGAGGGGGGTGAGCCACCTGAGGTAAACGTGTCACCCAGAAACCAGATTCTGAGAATGTATATAACAGAAATGCAATAATAACCTAAGTGTACGAGAACAAACTTCCTGAAAAACTGAAAACTCTGAATATTCCACAAATAGCTGAAAAATTATGATAGCACGTCTATTAATACAGAGGAAATAAGGCGCTGGTCTTAAGAGGAGATCTAAGTGTTCTGATGTAAAAGGACCTGATAATATTATTTGTGAGAAAAATTAAAATGTAACAGGGTATGATCTCATTTTACGAAAAAATAAATCCTGTATGTACATATATATTCATTTATGTTTTCTTTAAAAAGGAGATTCTATGAAGGAATTCATCCCAAACGACAACACTAGTTATATAGGAAGGTGAGACTAGAAGGTAAGGGATGGGAAAGGGTCAACTATTAATTTTTACCTGAGATGCTTCTAAACTGTTAAAATTAAACAAGATATATTATTTTGGTTTCTCATATTGTCAAAATTAACACAGCAAATTAAGATAAATTTCGTACTAAGTGGCTCAGAACAAAATTTCTCTACCAGAATCTCCAGGCTTATATTTTTATTTCTTAAAGATGATAACTACGAGTGGCATAATTAACTGGAATTTAAATCAAGGTCTTGGTTTTCATACTTCTTTAAGTTCATAAATATGCTGGGAACAGCCACTAAGTGCCTCAGCACTACTGGTTCTGAGGAAGCTACCATGTCCACGTACAACGCGAGATTATAAGTAAGGGGAGATAAGGTTTACATGGGGAAGCAACAGGGAATGATACAAGACTGCGTACAACGAAGGGCTAAGAGATGTGCTACAACAATCAGAAAGACTGATGAGATCTGGAGCTTTCAGTCACAGAAGGCTCGACCCAGGAGATGGGGCTTGAAGCGATCTGCAAAAATGGCATTTTCATAATGGGGGGGGACCTTCAGACAAGAGCAGCACATAAAAAGAGGGGTAGAAAGAGGCAGCTGAGTACGTCCCTGGGAAACTAAGACCAGCCTGAGATGAAGGACAGCTTGCTATAGCAAGTGGCACCAAACAGGGGACCAAATTCTTTCTTTCTGCATGGTGGGGTAATGATGCCCCAGAAACTGTCCTCTGGCTAATGTTTAGATAAAGGAAAATGATGGCCTGCCTAGGAAAATTACTTTTCTAAGTGAGGTCTCAGACTCTGTGAAGTTGGCAGGGAGAGGGGGTTGTCTTTACCAGTTCTGAAAATGGGTATGCACACCCATTTCAGAGTCTAGGAGGCGATAATCAAATCCCATATTTTTAAAAAAGATATGGTTTCAATGAACTACATAAAACAGTGGGTGCTTGGGAGTTGAACTCAGTTGCAACTAAGGTTGTGTTAGGCTTTCTGGTTTTTTTTTTTTCCTTTTCTTTTCCTACTTTCCATAGGCTCAATCATATTTTTTTCTTCTGTTAGTTTAAAAGTTATAGATTCTATTTTTATTCTTATGTTGTTTGCCCTTACGTCCCTGAACTCATGTGTGCTTAGCGCTAGTGAGTTTTTAAACTTACCGCACTCTCCCCATCTTCTGTGAACAAGGCGTACGCTCTTCTTCCTTTAACACCCGCCCACCCCTACTTCCTAGGTAGTGTCCAGAACACTGGTCCTAAATTTTCATTATTTTTTCCTTTTTTTTTGCGTATGCTACCACATACATACCTGAATAACTTATCTGATCGTTTTCAACTCCATATATTTTATGGCACCTCTCCAGATCCACTTCTCTTCTTGTAAGAGCGCAGCGCTCCTCAAACCATACAGTGCTAACAAATGAGTCCCTATGTAGTAAGACTGGACGTATTTTACGCCAAAGAGTGTGCTTATCATACCTTCACATTTAAATGACAGTTAGGCTAGATATAAAATTCTGGGTTCAATGTGATTTTCTTTGAGTGCTTAAAAAATATTGTTTCATGTATCTCCCTGAATCCATGTTACTGTTGAGTAATTTGAGGTCAGTCTTAATTTTGTTCCTGTTAAAGGTCATCTGCTGTCTCATCCTGGAAACCTTCTAGAAGATTTGTTTTTGGCGTGTATATGTTCCACTTTAATGGGTGCAGGAGTAGGTTTTTCTTCTGGCTTTCTGAGTCTTATTTATTTATTTGAAAGAGTGAGTGAGCAAGGGGTGGGTGGGGCAGAGGGAGAGAAAGAGAAAAAAATCTCTCACAGAGCCTGATGCAGGGCTCAAGCTCATGACCCTATGATAATGACCTGAAACCAAGACTTGAAGCTTAACTGACTGAGCTACCCACAGCCCTCTGAATCTTTCTAAGTTTTTTCATCTTTCCTTGTTATTACTTGTTCAAGTATTTCTTCCCCTTCACTGTGTGCTCTTTCCCTTCTAAACTCCTATTATCCAGATGTTTCCAATTCTACTTCTATCCTTAGTATATCTTAGTTTTTTCTTTTGTATTTTCTTTTTATTCTTTCCTGCTGTTTTACAAGAGAAGGCTCCAATCTATCTTCTAGCTCCCATTATATAATTTCTACAGTTTGCCGTTTTTTTGTGTTTAAGATTTATTTATTATTTTTGAGATAGAGTGTATGCACACAAGTGGGAGAAGGGGCAGAGGCAGGGAGAGAGAGTAAGCAGACTCTCTGTTCAGCAGGGACCCCAACGTGGGGCTCCATCCCAGGACTCCGAGATCATGACCTGAGCCGAAATCCAGAGTCGGATGCTCAGCCGATTGAACCATCTGGGCGCCCCTACAAATTTGCTGTTTTGAGTGAATACTAAGAGCTAACTTCATAAATTAATCATTCATGGAGTCTGTCTTCATTGAGCTGCTTATTTGTAAATATAAAATTAAATGCACCAATGTAGTTTTAAGTAAATGTTACAAACAGGAAAAATGAGGCAGGAAAGTTTAATGTACCATTTCACAGTGAGGTTTTTAAATATTACTTTGAGGTAAGTGTTATTTTAAGAATTCATATTTTATATTTTTGTTCTTAAAATGCAATATGTGCATTTTAAAGAAGCTTGGCCTCCTTTGCATGTTATTTAAATGTATGACTCACTTTAAAATTTTGAAACGTGTTTTTAGAAAAAGATAAAACGTGTTTCAAAGATTGTACAAAAAAAAAAAAAAAAAAAACCCGACAACAAAGAACTCCAGCAAACCGCGAGGCGCCCGGAGCATCACTCACACTTGGAACAGTCGAAGACTTTTTCTTTTCCGGCCCCGCCAGCGGGCTCGCAGTCATCTCGCTCTGTGACCCCACCGTGGTGCTGCCAAGTTTGCGGGCTAGGTCTTTATCCCACTCCTCCTTCTGGTCACTCTCCACGCTGTTAGCCTGAGGCCTTTTGGTATATGATACGGCAGGGGGAATGGCTGGACCAGCTACAACAGAATTAAAGAGCATAATTAGCTGAAAATCAACTGACACAGTTTCTCCTCACGAACAAAAACTCTAAATTAAAAATACCTTTATTTGCATATTTTCTACTTGGTACTAACATTAAACTGTTTGATTACAAAAATTAGGTCAGTCCCTGAAAAGGGGTTTGTATTAATGGTGCAGTAAGTAATATATAGATCTGTGATAATGGATGACGCAAGCACATAGAGACGTGACTGCACAATGCTCCGTGAGCACAAGTTTGGGGAGGACTGGTCTGGCTTCTCGCTTATTGGACTTTCCCCCACCATGATCGCTGAAACGCCGCTGCTTCTGGTTTGCGGAGATGCTCCGCTGGACCTTCAGGTGAGCTGGGGACTGAAGGCTGCTGTTGTTCAGGTCACTGCTGGGCCGTGACCTCAGACACAAGCTTCCGCTGGACAATGATTCACCACCTTCAAACTACAAGAAGAAGACAGCGCATAAAGATTTTATTTATTTGAGAGAGAGAGAGAAAGAGAGAGGGTGAGTGAGACAGAGCACAAGCAGGAGTGGGGAGTGGCAGAGGCAGAGGGAGAAGCAGTCTCCCTGCCGAGCAGGGAGCCCTACACGGGACTCGATCCCAGGACCCTGGGGTCAGGACCTGAGCTGAAGGCAGACGCTTAACTGACTGAGCCACCCAGGTGCCCCTGCACAAAAATTTAAAAATAAAAATGTTTATGCAAATAATATGCACTCTTGCTTGATGTTTGAATCTATTCCAAGCCACATAAAGAATAATCAGAACTGGGGGGAAAAAAAAAAGTCTGGATACAAAACTGCAAGCTGGTGACCGGTGGGGGAGCGAACTGGCTGTGTGCGTCTGTGAGTGCCCGGGCGCGTCTGTGATCTCACACTGATGGCTTTGGAGCCTTAGTTTAGTCAAAACACCAAATAAGAGCTACCAATTACTGAATGGCTATTATGTAACAGGCACCCTGCTAAGTATGTCAGGGCAAGGGTGCTGGTGTCTATTAACCTCAACTTCACAGACGGAAAAACTGCAGTTCAGAGAATGAAGGGACATCTTTGGGATTCCAACTCAGGCATAACTGGGATTCAAACTTAGGATAAAATCTACAATTTTAACTCCACAGACACATGTTTTCTACCATATTTACGGAGCAAAACTTGGTTTGTTGGCTCTGATTAAAAACTACATCTATTCAGATAAGCACAGTAAATTGGGCTTTGACACACTACCCTCTCCTCTTAACATTAAAGATGTTTGTTGCTCGCAACTTCTCACAGAATCACCGGCATCCCAATGGAAAAATCTAAATTCGTATGTAAAGATACTCATGGCAAATAGCAAAGTAATCTTGATGATGAAACTGATAATAGATAACACACAGTAATGTGCCAGGAACTGTTTGTTCTAAGCACGGTGGAAATATTAATTCATTTAAACCTCTCGATGACCCCCAGAGCTAAGTACTATTCACTATCCTCATTTCGGGGACCAGGGAGCTGAAGCACAGAGAAATTAAGGACCGCGCCCAAGCTGCGCAGTCAGCGGCTGTGCTGGGCTGGGGGCGGGGCGACTCAGACCCAGGGAACCTGGCTCCGAAGTTCAGGCTCTTACTACTTGGAGTAGCCTCATTAGTTTATACTCACACGATTCAAAGTTCATTTTAATTCACACCTGGGTGGGTTGTACACTTGTAATGCTATGGCTTCTTTTATATTTAAATTAATAGGAAAATTAAAGATCTAAGGAGTGAAATCTAAAGGCTAAGTAGAAACAGGTCAAAGACTTCAGAAATAATGGTTTGTACTACTTCCCACTTCTTAAAATTCTCTTGATTTGGCTTCTTATGATACCACTTCTCCAACCATCAGGGCCTCCACTGAGCCCCCTCCTCCTCTGGAACCACAGTGCCCACTGGGTAGGGCCTGAGAGGGTGACAGGCATTAACTCGAGCGGAGTCCTCAGAGCAGCTGCGGGCGCGAATGGTGTGCTCCAGTGACCACAGCTCCCAAACCTATTAATGCTGCTCGGGTCACTCCCTCCAAGCCCGCTCTGTGTATCCAATGTATCCAAACGTCTCCTGAACAGCTCCACCCAACAGGAAATCTCAAGTTCAATCATCCCAAACAGAATGAACTTCCCATCTTCCCCTGGAAATCCACTCTTTTCATATCCTGGCAAATACATCTTACAAAACCAGTCACCCGTGCTGGAAACCTGAAGGTCTCTCACACCCTCACTTCCAAAGGTTACACGTCCTGTTAAATCTCGCTGCGGTGGGTGCCTGTCCTGCTCTACACCGCAGAGATCCCGTGCCTGCCCTGGACCAGGGCCGCGGCACCGGTACCACACCGCTGACTGCGCAGCTCCCCTCCAGACCCAGGGCTCCCTGAGAGCACGGACTTTCTTCTCTTCCTGGGTGCAGTACACAGCGTGGTTTCCAGGACAGAACAGACCCAATAAATGTCAGCTGAATGTACTGTCTCACTAACAGTTACTATCTAATTAAAAATAATTTCAGCCTATTTCTATAAAATGCCTCCCACAGCTGTCTAATCGTTAACAAACTGTCCATGTGCTCGGCTCTGTTCTTGACTCTCAATTTATACCTTTATATTTGCTGTCCCAAAGGATCACTTACTTTTATGGTTCAACCACCATCTGCACACAGTTACTTCCTGAATCTATCTCCTTATTAGAGATCTCTCCTGGCCTTGAGAATTCCCAACTGCCAGTACCAAAGCCACTTGACGTTCTACAAGGCAAAATATCCCCAAACGGCCTTTTCCTAGTCCCATGTTTTTAAAATCATCTCAGACGTCTATTTTGTCTTAAACGCCATCCTTCCCTCTGTTTTGGTCACTGTGTTTTCTGCACACCCAGAATGACCACGTTAGCTGTGGCAGGACTGCGGCTTGGGGACACAACTCCAGGGGAGCTCATTCTCAAAGACGGGACGGTGTGAGCCTCTCAGAGCTAAGCAGAGCATGTGGTCTGCTCTTTCAGAGCAGAATCTCCCCGGGTACTTGGAAATGAGACCAGTTTGTAACTTAGCATCTTGAGTTTGAATTCTGAAAGTAAGACTGTTAGGCTCTTTATATTATTTCTGATACCACATAGAATAAAGGTGTTTTATCTTAGCTGTCACTTATCGCAAGAAATAATTAACATTAATCTAAAAAGGTAAAGAACTTACTTCAGGTGGTTTTCTACCTAGAAGAATATAAGTAGCCATAATTTCATCATATTTCTGATTTATTAAGGCGTCATTTATCTCATCTCGAGCGAAACCCATGGTGACCATGATGTCTAGAAATAAAAAAAAAAAAAGCAATTTTTCTGAAAATGGGTTTATTTTTGTAAACAAATTAACACATAAGCAAGCTTGCCAACATAAAATATGAAAACTAAATTTTGAAATGTTAAAGTGTAATGTAACTGTAAAAACTTCTGGATCATTAATATACAGATACTGCATATTTAGATCTTGTATATTGATAATTTTTCATGCAGGAATTATCTGTATCATGGGATCCATGCTCACGGCAGGTCTGTGTCTCGGCACCTAATGCATTCCTGAGTTGACTGCCTTAGTCCAGCCAGAGACACATCACCTGTGACACAAAATCCCTTCTCTTTCTGTTTATCTCTTAACACACTCTCAGCCACGCATAGTGTGTTTTCTCTCAACTCTTAACAATTTCTGCTTTCTGATATGAATGCAGGTTGACTCTTCTTTGGAAGGCTTGAATTCCACGGTTGGTCTGACTGGATTCCAAACACTCTAGAATCGCAAGCCTTCCCTGGGACCTCTGCTCTCCAGTCGGAGGGGAAAAGCAGAGATGACTCAGGTGAGCGTCTCTGACAGCTTTGGTAATGGAGAGAGAAATGCAGGGAACAGGCTGGAAGCAGAGCGGCCCGTGAGGTGTGGGAGGAAGCACCCTGCCGAGACACTGGAAAATCGAGACGGAGAGCCACAGTGTTCACCCTTTCAGCTCCAGGGCCTCCACATTTCCGGCTAAGATACATGCTCTGTTTTGCAGCTACTTAACAGTCTGATCCGTGCTGATACTTAAACAGTCATTCCTCCTGTTAGGAATGGCTGAAAGAAAACAACCAGGTTCATCCACATTATTTTAATTTTTATATCACTGGTGTCAACAACTGAATTGGATTATAACATAAAAGCAGATAAACTTGAAATCTGTAATGTTTGGTGTCTGTTGATGGAAAGAAAAGATGACAATGCAAGTATTTTTCAAATAAAAATTGTTTCCTATTTATATTTTAAAAACCTATTTTGGTAGACGACTGGTCTCTTCTAGCATAGGGCCAGCACATCTCACACTGTTTAAATACTTACCTATTCTTTTCGTGTCATTGAAATCTGGTTCAGGCTCAGTATATGGCTTTAGCTCTTCTTCCTCATGACCAACATTCATCCACCGATCTTTCATTATTTGCTAGGAAATAAACTTTACATTATGTTTGGCCAATCAGAACATTCCACCATTGACTTTAGCTCTATTTTAGTAAATGTGCAATTAATTGCTTTGCTCAACGAGAACCATGATATCTTCTGTCTAAAGTTATTTTCCTAATTGATTAGCAGGCCACCAAGTGGTGTAGGACTTTGGGACACACTTACATATCTTACAACAAGTACAACTATCATCCTGCACCCTCACCGAATGTATCCATTCAAATAACTTGCTGCCCATGTTCCTTGAAAAGGAGTATCTTCTCATTTAACCTAAGGACCTAGTGATTTCAACCTCTCATTCATAGTATTACATTCAGATGGGACAGTTCCTTTTTGCCAAATATACAAATACCTGTATTTTAAAATCACCATTTGTTAAGACATTAGGAAAGCAGAGATCATGGGATGTAGAAGAAGTGAGGGTTAGTCAGTAAAGACAGCTCAGAGAAGACGGAAGGGGAGAATGGTCAAAATGGAAGCCTAGAGTCGGGGATGAGCTGGAATCAGGATGAAGACCGGGACGGATGTGAATTACAAGAGTCACATTTAAGTGAGGTTGTGAAACGAGAGTCAGTCCCAGGTTGTTAAAAAGCAACCTAGTGGAGGCATCCGATGGAATGGAAACATTCACAACCATATATCTGATAAGGGGTTAATAATATATATGTACGGAAAATCCTACAACTCAGGAACAATAAAACTGCCTGATTAAAAAAAAAGGGCAAAAATAGAGAGGAGTCAAGATGGCGGAGAAGTAGCAAGCTGAGACTGCTTCAGCTAGCCGGAGATCAGCTAGATAGCTTATCTAAAGATTGCAAACACCTGAAAACCCATCGGCAGATCGAAGAGAAGAAGAACAGCAATTCTGGAAACAGAAAAACAACCACTTTCTGAAAGGTAGGACCGGCGGAGAAGTGAATCCAAAGCGACGGGAAGATAGACCCCGGGGGGAGGGGCCGGCTCCCGGCAAGCGGCGGAGCAACCGCGCACAAAATCGGGACTTTTAAAAGTCTGTTCCGCTGAGGGACATCCCTCCAGAGGCTAAACCGGGGCGAAGCCCACGCGGGGTCAGCGTGGCCTCAGGTCCCGCAGGGTCACAGAAGGATCGGGGGTGTCTGAGTGTCGCAGAGCTTGCGGGTATTGGAACGGGAAAGCCGGCTACAGAGGCAGAGCCGACAGTAAGCTCACAGCTCCGTGTTACCTTGAACCGGTCGCAGGCTCGGTGAGCTCGGAGCGCGGCCGGAGGTCAGGCAGACGGGAGTAACTGGGCGCGGTTCTCTGAGGGCGCACTGAGGAGTGGGGCCCTGGGCTCTCGGCTCCTCCGGGCCGGAGACCAGGAGGCCGCCATTTGTATTCCCGTCCTCTGGAACTCTACGGAAAGCGCTCAGGGAACAAAAGCTCCTGAAAGCAAACCCGAGCGGATTACTCACCCCGGCCCCGGGTAAGGGCGGTGCAATTCCGCCTGGGGCAAAGACACTTGAGAATCACTACAACAGGCCCCTCCCCCAGAAGATCAACAAGAAATCCAGCCGAGACCAAGTTCACCTACCAAGGAGTGCGGTTTCAATACCAAGGAGAGCAGCAGAATTCCAGAGGAGGAGAAAGCCAAGCACGGAACTCATGGCTTTTTTCCTGTGATTATTTTTAGTCTTGCAGTTAATTTAATTTTTTCTTTTTCATTTTTTTTTTTTTCTCGCCTTCGGGTAAAATTTTTTTTTAACTGTTACCTTTTTCTTTTTTAACGATTTTTTACTAGTTTATCTAATATATATATATATATATATATATATATTTACATTTTTCTTAGGTGTTTTCTTTTTTTAAAAATTCTTTTTTTTTCTTTTTCTTTTCTTTTTGTTTTTTTCTTTTTTTTTTTTTTTCTTTCTTCCTTTTTGAACCTCTTTTTATCCCCTTTCTCCCCACTCACGATTTTGTATCTCTTCTAATTTGGTTAAAGCATATTTTCCTGGGGTTGTTGCCACCCTTTTAGTATTTTACTTGCCCCTTCATTTACTCTTATCTGGACAAAATGACAAGACGTAAAAATTCAACACAAAAAAGAACAAGAGGCAGTACCGAAGGCTAGGGACCTAATCAATACAGACATCGGTAATATGTCAGATCTAGAGTTCAGAATGACAATTCTCAAGGTTCTAGCCGGGCTCGAAAAAGGCATGGAAGATATTAGAGAAACCCTCTCGAGAGATATAAAAGCCCTTTCTGGAGAAATAAAAGAACTAAAATCTAACCAAGGTGAAATCAAAAAAGCTATTAATGAGGTGCAATCAAAAATGGAGGCTCTAACTGCTAGGATCAATGAGGCAGAAGAAAGAATTAGTGATATAGAAGACCAAATGACAGAGAATAAAGAAGCTGAGCAAAAGAGGGACAAACAGCTACTGGACCACGAGGGGAGAATTCGAGAGATAAGTGACACCATAAGACGAAACAACATTAGAATAATTGGGATTCCAGAAGAAGAAGAAAGTGAGAGGGGAGCAGAAGGTATACTGGAGAGAATTATTGGGGAGAATTTCCCCAATATGGCAAAGGGAACGAGCATCAAAATTCAGGAGGTTCAGAGAATGCCCCTCAAAATCAATAAGAATAGGCCCACACCCCGTCACCTAATAGTAAAATTTACAAGTCTCAATGACAAAGAGAAAATCCTGAAAGCAGCCCGGGAAAAGAAGTCTGTAACATACAATGGTAAAAATATTAGATTGGCAGCTGACTTATCCACAGAGACCTGGCAGGCCAGAAAGAGCTGGCATGATATTTTCAGAGCACTAAACGAGAAAAACATGCAGCCAAGAATACTATATCCAGCTAGGCTATCATTGAAAATAGAAGGAGAGATTAAAAGCTTCCAGGACAAACAACAACTGAAAGAATTTGCAAATACCAAACCAGCTCTACAGGAAATATTGAAAGGGGTCCTCTAAGCAAAGAGAGAGCCTATAAGTGGTAGATCAGAAAGGAACAGAGACCATATACAGTAACAGTCACCTTACAGGCAATACAATGGCACTAAATTCATATCTCTCAATAGTTACCCTGAATGTGAATGGGCTAAATGCCCCTGTCAAAAGACACAGGGTATCAGAATGGATAAAAAAAAAAAAAACCCATCTATATGTTGCCTCCAAGAAACACATTTTTTTAGCCCGAAGACACCTCCAGATTTAAAGTGAGGGGGTGGAAAAGAATTTACCATGCTAATGGACATCAGAAGAAAGCAGGAGTGGCAATCCTTATATCAGATCAATTAGATTTTAAGCCTAAGACTATAATAAGAGATGAGGAAGGACACTATATCATACTCAAAGGGTCTGTCCAACAAGAAGATTTAACAATTTTAAATATCTATGCCCCCAATGTGGGAGCAGCCAACTATATAAACCAATTAATAACAAAATCAAAGAAACACATCAACAATAATACAATGATAGTAGGGGACTTTAACACTCCCCTCACTGAAATGGACAGGTCATCCAAGCAAAAGATCAGCAAGGAAATAAAGGCCTTAAATGACACACTGGACCAGATGGACATCACAGATATATTCAGAATATTTCATCCCAAAGCAACAGAATACACATTCTTCTCTAGTGCACATGGAACATTCTCCAGAATAGATCACATCCTCGGTCCGAAATCAGGACTCAACCGGTATCAAAAGATTGGGATCATTCCCTGCATATTTTCAGACCACAATGCTCTAAAGCTAGAACTCAACCACAAAAGGAAGTTTGGAAAGAACCCAAATACATGGAGACTAAACAGTATCCTTCTAAAGAATGAATGGGTCAACCGGGAAATTAAAGAAGAATTGAAAAAAATCATGGAAACAAATGATAATGAAAATACAACGGTTCAAAATCTGTGGGACACAACAAAGGCAGTCCTGAGAGGAAAATATATAGCGGTACAAGCCTTTCTCAAGAAACAAGAAAGGTCTCAGGTACACAACCTAACCCTACACCTAAAGGAGCTGGAGAAAGAACAAGAAAGAAACCCTAAGCCCAGCAGGAGAAGAGAAATCATAAAGATCAGAGCAGAAATCAATGAAATAGAAACCAAAAAAACAATAGAACAAATCAACGAAAGTAGGAGCTGGTTCTTTGAAAGAATTAATAAAATTGATAAACCCCTGGCCCGACTTATCAAAAAGAAAAGAGAAAGGACCCAAATAAATAAAATCATGAATGAAAGAGGAGAGATCACAACTAACACCAAAGAAATACAAACTATTATAAGAACATACTATGAGCAACTCTACGGCAATAAATTTGACAATCTGGAAGAAATGGATGCATTCCTAGAAACATATAAACTACCACAACTGAATCAGGAAGAAATAGAAAGCCTGAACAGACCCATAACCAGTAAGGAGATTGAAACAGTCATTAAAAATCTCCAAACAAACAAAAGCCCAGGGCCAGACGGCTTCCCGGGGGAATTCTACCAAACATTTAAAGAAGAACTAATTCCTATTCTCCTGAAACTGTTCCAAAAAATAGAAATGGAAGGAAAACTTCCAAACTCATTTTATGAGGCCAGCATCACCTTGATCCCAAAACCAGACAAGGATCCCACCAAAAAAGAGAGCTATAGACCAATATCCTTGATGAACACAGATGCGAAAATACTCAACAAAATACTAGCCAATAGGATTCAACAGTACATTAAAAAGATTATTCACCACGACCAAGTGGGATTTATTCCAGGGCTGCAAGGTTGGTTCAACATCCGCAAATCAGTCAATGTGATACAACACATCAATAAAAGAAAGAACAAGAACCATATGATACTCTCAATAGATGCTGAAAAAGCATTTGACAAAGTACAGCATCCCTTCCTGATCAAAACTCTTCAAAGTGTAGGGATAGAGGGCACATACCTCAATATCATCAAAGCCATCTATGAAAAACCCACCGCAAATATCATTCTCAATGGAGAAAAACTGAAAGCTTTTCCGCTAAGGTCAGGAACACGGCAGGGATGTCCATTATCACCACTGCTATTCAACATCGTACTAGAGGTCCTAGCCTCAGCAATCAGACAACAAAAGGAAATTAAAGGCATCCAAATCGGCAAAGAAGAAGTCAAATTATCACTCTTCGCAGATGATATGATACTATATGTGGAAAACCCAAAAGACTCCACTCCAAAACTGCTAGAACTTATACAGGAATTCAGTAAAGTGTCAGGATATAAAATCAATGCACAGAAATCAGTTGCATTTCTCTACACCAACAGCAAGACAGAAGAAAGAGATATTAAGGAGTCTATCCCATTTACAATTGCATCCAAAACCATAAGATACCTAGGAATAAACCTAACCAAAGAGACACAGAATCTATACTCAGAAAACTATAAAGTACTCATGAAAGAAATTGAGGAAGACACAAAGAAATGGAAAAATGTTCCATGCTCCTGGATTGGAAGAATAAATATTGTGAAAATGTCTATGCTACCTAAAGCAATCTACACATTTAATGCAATTCCTATCAAAGTACCATCCATCTTTTTCAAAGAAATGGAACAAATAATTCTAAAATTTATATGGAACCAGAAAAGACCTCGAATAGCCAAAGGGATATTGAAAAAGAAAGCCAACGTTGGTGGCATCACAATTCCGGACTTCAAGCTCTATTACAAAGCTGTCATCATCAAGACAGCATGGTACTGGCACAAAAACAGACACATAGATCAATGGAACAGAATAGAGAGCCCAGAAATAGACCCTCAACTCTATGGTCAACTAATCTTCGACAAAGCAGGAAAGAATGTCCAATGGAAAAAAGACAGCCTTTTCAATAAATGGTGCTGGGAAAATTGGACAGCCACATGCAGAAAAAATGAAATTGGACCATTTCCTTACACCACACACAAAAAATAGACTCAAAATGGATGAAGGACCTCAATGTACGAAAGGAATCCATCAAAATCCTTGAGGAGAACACGGGCAGCAACCTCTTCGACCTCTGCCGCAGCAACATCTTCCTAGGAACAACACCAAAGGCAAGGGAAGCAAGGGAAAAAATGAACTACTGGGATTTCATCAAGATCAAAAGCTTTTGCACAGCAAAGGAAACAGTTAACAAAATCAAAAGACAACTGACAGAATGGGAGAAGATATTTGCAAACGACATATCAGATAAAGGACTAGTGTCCAGAATCTATAAAGAACTTAGCAAACTCAACACCCAAAGAACAAATAATCCAATCAAGAAATGGGCAGAGGACATGAACAGACATTTCTGCAAAGAAGACATTCAGATGGCGAACAGACACATGAAAAAGTGCTCCATATCACTCGGCATCAGGGAAATACAAATCAAAACCACAATGAGATATCACCTCACACCAGTCAGAATGGCTAAAATCAACAAGTCAGGAAATGACAGATGCTGGCGAGGATGCGGAGAAAGGGGAACCCTCCTACACTGTTGGTGGGAATGCAAGCTGGTGCAGCCACTCTGGAAAACAGCATGGAGGTTCCTCAAAATGTTGAAAATAGAACTGCCCTATGACCCAGCAATTGCACTATTGGGTATTTACCCTAAAGATACAAATGTAGTTATCCAAAGGGACACATGCACCCGAATGTTTATAGCAGCAATGTCCACAATAGCCAAACTATGGAAAGAACCTAGATGTCCATCAACAGATGAATGGATCAAGAAGATGTGGTATATATACACAATGGAATACTATGCAGCCATCAAAAGAAATGAAATCTTGCCATTTGCAACAACATGGATGGAACTAGAGCGTATCATGCTTAGCGAAATAAGTCAAGCAGAGAAAGACAACTATCATATGATCTCCCTGATATGAGGAAGTGGTGATGCAACATGGAGGCTTAAGTGGGTAGAAGAAGAATAAATGAAACAGGATGGGATTGGGAGGGAGACAAACCATAAGTGACTCTTAATCTCACAAAACAAACTGAGGGTTGCCGGGGGGAGGGGTTTTGGGAGAAGGGGGTGGGATTATGGACATTGGGGAGGGTGTGTGATTTGGTGAGTGCTGTGAAGTGTGTAAACCTGGTGATTCACAGACCTGTACCCCTGGGGATAAAAATATATGTTTATAAAAAATAAAAAATAAAAAAAAAAATAAATTAATTAAAAAAAAAAAAAAAGGGCAAAAATAAAAATAAAAATAAAAATAAAGGGCAAAGGACTTAAATAGATATTTCTCCAAAAGAATACATACCAAGGGCCAAAAAGCACATGAAAAGATGCTAACATCACTAATCATCAGGGAAATAAAAACCACGATGAGGTATCACACGTCCTGTCTGTTAGGATGGCTACTATCGAAAAAGATGAAAATAATCGGCATGGGTGAGCACGTGAAGAACCCGGACCCCCTGTGCACTGCTGGGGTGGCTCGAATGATGTCTCTGCTTCTGTAAACAGTATGGGGGTCCCTCAAAACATTGAACAGAACTATAGACATGAGCAAGTAATTCCGTCTCTGTGTATATATCTAAAAGAACCAACACAGGATCCTGAAGGGTATTTGAACAGCCGCGTTCACTGCACCATTACGCGCAACAGCCAAGATGTGGGACAACCTAAATGCTCGATGGGTGAATGCACAAAGAAAATGCAGCCACACGTGATGGAATATTAGTCAGCCTTAAAAAGAATGCAATCCACATGCTATATCATGGATGAAACTTGTGGCCACTTCTCGGTGAAACAAGCTGGCCACAAAAAGACAGACAATCATTATATGAGGGTGTCTAAAGTAATCAAACTCCTAGAAACAGGCAATAGAATGGTGTTTGCCAGGGGCTGGGAGAGGGAGCAACAGGGAGCTAGCTGCTCCGGGGTCCAGAGTCTCACTCTTGCGAGGGGAACAGGATTCACAGATCTGCTGCCCAACCATGGACACAGAGGTGACAATACTGTAATGCACTCTTAAAACTCTAAAGAGTATACATTCCTTTTTTTTTTTTTTTTTTTTTTTTTACTACACACAAAAAGGCAACTAGTGGAGAGTAATTCTGGGGAAATAATTCTGTATTAATTTGGAAAATTTTTTAACATGTTATGACTATTGAATTCTAGGTTTTCATTCAGGAATGTTTTAGGGGTTGATATATTCATATTCATTGTTCGGGTCCTGCAAAGTATATTCTCCATCTTTAAATTTTACCTGTCAATATTCTACTAATCAGAAAAATAAAATTCCATATAGAGATCTGTCTGAGGTTGTCCGCTCGGATACCTTCCCCTCATTTAATAGTATTTAGCTAAAATCATTCACTAGAAGACAGAACTCCAGAGCAGGCAGGCCTCTAAGAACTGGAATCTGTAAGAATGCTGCTGTTCTGGATGGGAGGAATTTTCCAAAGGTTTGGGTTACATGATACACATTTCAATGCAAATTTGTACATAATTCATATATACTTAAAATTATGCAGACGTGTAACTCTTAACAGATCACCACTAACTTTTTAGAGATCTGAATGACATAAACTTTGTATTAGTCTAAGGTATATGACATAATAATTTGATATATAAACATATATATACAAATATTATGAAATGATCACCACAGTTAACATCCATCACTTCAGTTGCAATTTTTTTCCGCATGATGAGAACTTTCGAGATCTAATCTCTTCAATAAGTCAATCAGAGAAAGATAGTTTTCATATGATCTCACTGTTACGTGGAATTTGAGAAACTAGGCAGAGGATCCTAAGGGGAAGAGAGGGAAAAATGAAACAAGACGAAACCAGAAACCAGAGAGGGAGACAAACTGTAAGGGACTCTTAATCTCAGGAAACAAACTGAGGGTTGCTGGAGGGGATGGGCATGGGAGGGATGATGGACATTGGGAGGGTCTGTGCTATGGTGAGGGCTGTGTATTGTGTAAGACTGATGATTCACAGACTTGGAGCTGAGATGCTTCGTTAACAGTCAGGCCAGTGGGGCGCCAGGGTGGCTTAGTCGGTTAGGCGCCTGCCTTTGGCTCAGGTCAGGACTTTGGGGTCCTGGGATTGAACCCCGCATTGGGTTCCCTGCTTGGCGGGGAGCCTGCTTCTCCCTCTGCCCCTCCCCTTGTTTATACTCTTTCTCTCAGATAAATAAATTTAAAAAATCTTTTTTTTTTAAGATTTTATTTATTTATTTGATAGAGATCACAAGTAGTCAGAGAGGCAGGCAGTGAGAGAGTGGGGGAAGCAGGCTCCCCGCTGAGCAGAGAGCCCGATGTGGGACTCGATCCCAGGACCCTGAGATCATGACCTGAGCCGAAGGCAGAGGCTTTAACCCACTGAGCCACCCAGGTGCCCCAAATTTTAAAAATCTTAAAAAAAGGCCAGTAAGGGAGGAATAAGAAGGGACCCGAGACGAGGACTGGGGGTTGAAGGGTGCCTTTGTCTAAAATGGAAGATACCTGGACAAAGGCTGGGGGATAAAGGTGTCCACAGAGAGGAGGGGACGGTACAGAAGAGGGAGCTCTTCGTGAAGGAGACACTGAGACGGCACATGTGTATCCCCCACACTGAAGTCGGAGTCCTTGAGGATAAAGACTGTGCCTTGTGCTATCTTTCCCAGCACACATGCTTGTTGTTGCTTTTGAACTGGGCAGTATTTTAAAATAAGGCTGCTACAGACACCCTGGGTACAGGGAAATATTGAGAGGGGCTTGGCAATGAAGATGGCTAAGGAAGCCCCTAGAATGTCCAGGAGACAGACAACTATGGGCTGCACTAGGCATTAGGAAATGGAAGACGGAAAACCTAGAGGTATAATCCGAAGCACCTGAGGACAGAATCTGTTCTGGGAATGAGGGAAAGAAAGGCTGGAATCCAAGAAGGTTCTTAGGATTTTACCTTAGGTGCCTGATAGAAGAAATACGGGATCCATAATTTAAGTTAAGAAATATAAGAGCAATAAGAGATTTGATAGCTGGACAATAAGCAATTAAAAGCG
The DNA here is from genome assembly GCF_011764305.1 of Mustela putorius furo. NCBI lineage: Eukaryota > Metazoa > Chordata > Mammalia > Carnivora > Mustelidae > Mustela > Mustela putorius. The sequence goes on along the minus strand of NW_025421402.1, from coordinate 19,137,698 downwards.
AAATGAAGATAATCCAAATTTTCTGGTGTTTCACAATTAAACTGGCTATTTGGTGTTCATTTCATGACCATTATGTATCTGTCCACGTCAAGGAAAAATATGTATGTGGACCAAACCCTTACACAACTTGTCTTTTATTTGGGGAAAAAAGATTTGCTCATGAGAGCGGACATAATCTGAACACACAGTAGCATTAACTATTCAAAACTATGCTGTTTGCAGGAGATCTTACTAAAGAACAAAAGGGCAACCTGCAGTGTGGGCTGGGATTTCCTGGAAAGGAATCGTCAGGAGGGAGAATCTGAAGAGACTCTGGGGATACCAGCCGTATCTGGACCGGTGTGAGAGGCGAGGCAGAGGCACGTAAGGAGGACCCAGCGAAGCAGCTCGGACTCAGAACCAAAGCAATGGAAGAGTGGGAGACACGGTCTCTGCAGGTGATGCATTCAAGTGTGATCTGACAAGGCAATAGAGAAATGTTCTTTTTTATTAATAAAGATGATATGCAGCATTTTAGAAATTGCACCATGAGAAGAACGATCTGAGGAGACACTGCAGGAGCCCTGACCCCGCTCACCCTCATGCAAAGTTAGATCCGAGGCAAGGCAGATCCAGGGAAAGCGGGCAAATCCCAGCAGCAATAAGGAAAGACAACAGGGCAGCGAGGACAGAAGGGACACGGTTCTGCTGTTCTCGCTTCTTGCCTTCGTCACTGGGGATGGCCAGGAGTCCATTTAGAAGAGTCCGTCTCACAGAAATAGTTGGGTTTCAAAGCAAGAAAACGGTGGGGAAGGAAATCTGCTTAAAAGAACATGCAAGGACATTCAGTCTATTAATTCCAAATATGAAGGTCTTTTCCAGGGGTAAGGTACAGAGAGCGACAAAATACAGATGTATGCGAGAGGAGACCCACGGAGAAGAAGCCTTAGTTGTGTGAACCTCACACCCATACAAAATTCTTCCGTGGGAAGTTTGCACTGATGCCAAGGCAAAAACGCCCCCAGAAACGGAGGTGCTGCGTGACAGGGTGGCGAGGGGCGGGGGGAGGGTATTCGTGAAAACCTTGCTGTGTGGTTTCAGGCAGAGTACCAATCACCAGGCCAGCGAAGTGCACTAAACCAGCTGAATAAACTAACCCATTTTAGATTTCATTTGAGATCGCTCTCTTCTTTTTTTAAGTAATCCCTACGCCCAATATGGGGCTTGAACTCACAACCCCGAGATGAAGAGTCATATGCTCCACTGACTGAGCCCGCCAGGCGCCCCTGAGAAATATCAAAATGAGAAACAAGAGGTCAAACAAGATTCCAAACTGAACAAGAGAGAGTTTACTCTAGCCACCCCTGCCAATGAACATAGAGGACTACTTGCTGAGAATTTCTATCAAAATAACGGATTTAGATGAATTATGAAGAAATAAAATAACAATGGAAATAAACACCCTACCTAAAGTGTAGGTGCACATTAAAAATGTGTGGACTTTAGGACAGCCAGATGGAAATAATTTTTCTTAAACGGTTTCAACCTCTGTATTCATCATAAGCTTCTTAATCTGTACTTAGAAATCTTGCATTAAAAAAAGATTATTATTTGCTTTATTGCCTCTTGTATTGGGCAGACACAAGCAAGATTTTTAAGATCATCTTAGCGGCAGCTGAAAAGGTGTTAAAGCACAAATAAATACTTTTCTGAGGAGGATACAGATACAGAGAAAGGGCGATAAGGAGGAGCTTTGCCTTAGACTCAAATTTTGCATTATTTTGAAAGGTAACATAGTCGATTCTGGTTAAGGACTGGAAAAATTAAAGAAGATGTACATAGAAGGGATAGCAGAAAAAAATTATCAGTTTTTTTTCTAATAAAAAACACACCAATATTCCAGATAATAGGAAAAAATTAGTTTATAACATAAAACACAAATATTTTAAAAATCATATGTGATTGCATCCGTCCCATTATTAGTGCAATGAACAAGCTCTGCCAGCGTTCACGTGTACAAAATGAAAAAACGTACGCAACTGCTTAGTTCTAGAGATGGCAATAGGTCAATCAAGTAGAGTAAGAAACTAATTTCATTCATTTTATTTTCATGGGGCATAAATAAGTTACTTAACATAGAAGTCTTCAAGAAAGACCTTAATAAAGGATGTAGTCATATTTGAGAAGTGACAGGAAGATATTTGAGTTAAATGAGAAGTTTAGTAAGATAAATAAGATAATAAAGTAAGATAATAAATAGCCGCATAAGATTCCTTAAGTTGAATTTCAATATTAACAAATTATATAATGAAGAAAGACTAGTGTTTGCTCTCATCAGTGACTCTTGACCCCCAAAATACATAAAGTTCCATTTTAAAAAAATAGAAGAATTAACAGAGGAGATATTTCCTGTTAAAATGTACAAAACTGATACAGATCTCGAAGGCTGATTAATCAGACTCCATTAGACAAGCAGTTCAGAGACACAGAGCTTATATGTAAAGAAGCAAAGTTAACCTGCTCATTAAAAATACTAGGCATTATCTCTGGTGAAATATATACAAATTAAAGCAATTATGACAAACTACATAACTACCATACAGGCATCAAATACCAGAAATTATTATATCGAATAGTGAATCAAGTGTGGAGAACAGATACCTTCAAATGTCTTAGGTCACACAATTTTTAGCAATGAACGCAGAAGACCCATCAGACTGTTTATATTCCTTGGCGCACTAATGACACTCTGGAGAATATATCTAAGCATATGTCCCAAAGGGGAAAAAAGTGTATCACATGATCTTTAGTAAAAAACAATGGAAACAACTTGAAGGTCCAACAAGCAGGGGTACATAAGCCAAAGGGAACAACACTGCTACTGGCACGGAAGCAGATCATGTTTACGATAAAGTAGAAAGCACATAACCCAAAACTTTGAAGTTAAAAAAAGAATGCAACTTGACATGAAACATTACTACTGTACAAAAATTTACGTTTACACGCTCACGACTGGTGTTTTGAAAATAGCTATTTTTTAGAGCTTAGGGATTTTTCTTCCTGTACAGCTGCTACTAAAGTTGGTATGAAAAATAAAAGGAGACTAAAATAATTTTTGACATCATTGCTATTTCAAGGGGAGTTTCTCAAGGTTTGGTGTAAGAAATCTTTCTTCCCTTTTTTTTAAAAACAGTGTCAGATTTCTCTGGAAAGTTATTTCTGGGAACTGTGAAGCAGACCGGCCTTTGTACAGTGGTATCTGCAATATTATGATAATATTTCCACTGTAGACTCACGATTCTGTGGCTGGAAAACTTATTTTTGATAAGCTGGAACAGAAGGTTCTAGAGTATACTCAAATACATCAAGCTGAGATTCTGATGATCAAATGTTTTAATATAATAATTTGGCTTTTAAACAGCCCAGAATTCTGATACTTTAATCCTCTGCATTTTAATGCTAAGGATGAAAGACTTAAATATGTGGCTACTGTAAATTAATCATCTTTAAGTGACTACATACCTACACATACTAAGAGATTTGTAACATCTATAATAATAATTTTTATATATTCTTTTTGTTCTTCTCAGCTGTGCTGATGCCTCAACTATGGACATTTTATTAAATGATATTCAGGGGAACTAGGTTCCTATGATAAAAGTGCGCCATAAAGCAGGATTAAGAAAGACTTATGTTGCCATAAAATTTTATTTTTTAAATAGTCTTTTTTAAAAATTTAAATTAAGTGAGCTCTACACCCAACGTGGGGCTTGAACTCATGACCCCAAGATCAAGAGTCGCACACTCCTCCAACTGAGCCAGTCAGGTGACCCTATTGCCATAAAATTTTAGAATTGATACGAGAGTCAACGACTTTAACTTTTTCACTGTTTCACATAACTTCCTACGAATAAAGGTCAAAAACAAGTTTAGAGAAGCTGTAACGCAAAAGAAGCCTTCTCTATTTCACAGGCCTCACTATGAAAACATGACTAACATATCCTTTTACCCCCAAAGGAAAAAAAAACCCACAAAAATTATGGGAACAAACTAACTGCATTTAAACAAATAAGTGAGTAAAAGGTATCTGATATGTAATTCACTAACATAAAGCATTTAAAATAATTTCCCAACAGAAGTCACCATCCGTTAACTTCCACCAAAACATATTCTATCTTTTAGTGGAATATATTTGTGGAAATAACATTACAAACCCAAATGAACCCAAGAGCTCTGTCCACAGGGATGGCTCACTATAAGGCTGCCTTCTACCCAGCACGGAGTCTGTGCCAGAAAGCCCCATCGCTACACTAAAAAGTACAGTTTAAATGGGGTTAATTCTCTGAATTTTCTAAAAAGTACAGTTTAAATGGGGTTAGTTCTCTGAATTTTCTACCCCATCTATTAAGGCAAATAAATGAAGACAAAAACAACAACAACAACAACAACAACAAAACCAAAATGCTAGTGAACCGTATATGCTGGATCTCTGAAGTTAAACCTTAGTATTGGTTAAAGCAGCCTTAGAAAAAGCTGGATGAAATATGTAGAAAATAAGTTGTTTAATTGTAGTGTCGGAAGGAAAAAAGGTTAAACACTTTGGTGTTATTTGGCTATAACGTACTTGGTACATTTAGAATAGCATAATAGCAATCCATTATAAATAGCCTCACATGTGGAATGTAGGTAGGCAACGGAACAGTGCATTAAGAAAGGAAATTCCCGTTTCCAGTATGTTCTACTTAAACTGTACTGGTATTGAGAGGTTTCTTTAAAAAAAAATTTTTTTTAAAGATTTTATTTATTTATTTGACAGACAGAGATGACAAGTAGGCAGAGAGGCAGACAGAGAGAGAGGGGGAAGCAGGCTCCCCGCTGAGCAGAGAGCCTGAGTGGGGCTCGATCCCATGACCCTGCGATCATGACTTGAGCCGAAAGCAGAAGCTTTAACCCACTGAGCCCCCCAGGCGCCCCTCTTTAAAATTTTTAATCAGCTTCTAATTTCAGATATGGTCATGAAATATTCACTGGATTAGAACTTCCGTTATCTTTTTTTTTTTTTTTAAATCTTCGAAATACCTATACACCTACACACAAGGTTCCTGTATCGGAGCATGCAATTTCTGACAAAGGCCAGGTTTTCCTCCTCCTCTAACGAAAAGTCAATCTTATTCCTATCTTTATGTTGTTTTAATTTAATACTTCATTCCAGGGCAAAGAAGGAATAACCGTCTTTAAAGAAATTAACTGTAACAACTTTCGAGCAGTGAACGAATCATATCACCTTCCCTAGCTCTAAACAAATTACACGACTTGTCAACTTCCCAAACCAAACCCAAAAAACAACCAGGGGAAAAATTTGATTTAAAATGCTCTTCGGTTCTTAGAATATTTTAATTGTTGAGTTTTAAATCTGGAGTACAAAAAATTACTTACTTCTAAGCTGCCTCTCTTTATTGGATTCAGCACCAGTAATTTCTTCAGAAGATTTTCACAGTCAGTGGACATGTAGAAGGGAATGCGGTACTTCCCTCGCAGGACGCGCTCCCGCAGTTCCTTGAAAAGGCAAAGGACGCACTCAGAACCGACTACTGAAATGATCGTGCCGGGATGTAAAACACCAGTAGCGGACTTCATGGATACCTTCAGATTCTGGCCATCAAAGGGCAAGGAGCCACTGACGAGTGTATAGAGAATGACACCGAGGCTCCACACGTCCACCTCAGGCCCATCGTACTTCTTTCCTTGGAAAAGCTCAGGGGCAGCGTAGGGCGGGCTTCCACAAAATGTGTCCAATTTGTTCCCGACTGTAAATTCATTACTAAAACCAAAGTCAGCAATTTTAATATTCATATCAGCATCAAGGAGAAGGTTTTCAGCCTAGGAGGAAAATAATAAAAAGGATAATGTAAATGTCTACATAAAACAAAAAATTTATTACAACTATTTCAGATCTCAACATATATTTCTTGCTTCTCTCTCTCTTTTTTTTTTTTTTTTTTCTGAGAGAGAGCAAGCATGCATGTGCGACCCGGGGTGTAGGGGAGCCCAGCATGGAACCCCATGGAGGGTTCAATCTCAGGACCCCGAGATCATGACCTAAGCCGAAATCAAGAGTTCGAAGCTCACCAGACTGAGCCACCCAGGGGCCCCTCTGCCTTCTCATTTTTAAGCGTAATATCAAATTTAGAAGCCCAGCATGGTGCTTGATGCATAACTGTTCAGAATCATGTTTATAGAAGACGAAGTTTTAGCACTATAAAAGAAAAGCTCCCATTTACAGGTGCATCTGCAACTATTTGGGAAAAGTTACTGAAAACAGTTTTTCTTCCACTATTATTTTAAACGCATTTTTTTTTCTTCATGGTAAGAAACATCCTGAGACTGTACCTTAATATGACCTCTTTTAAAAAATATAAGTTGACATATCATGAAACCCTTCTCGGACTTAAATGAACAAGTTTACTCAAAAGTTTTCTATTTTAGTAGAGCATTGTAGGTTAGTGCTGGGCTCAAGAGTATACCTAAAATTACTGCCAGCCAGGGGTCCTGTGACTACTGAATTCAATCCTTTGTCCTCTCTTCCAGAATGCCCCCTCAGCAAAGCTCTGCTCTTTCAGTAAAACCAAACAATACAGTAGTGCCTTCACTAGACCTTGTTTGTTTTAGATTTCCTTTTGTTGTTCTAAAACTAGATGCTCTTCTGCAGGTATATTTTGGTAGAAAGCAGTGATTTCCACCCATATATTTTCAGATGCTGGTTTTCCAAAATCCTAAATCAGAATCATTAAAATAAAAAAAAAAAGTTTTAAATAAGCCTTTTGTAAATATAAGCAATTCAATAAAGGCTTTCTTTTTTGTCATGTTTTGCTTGAAACTCTTTTATAACGGATAGATTAAGAAAATTATATATATATTTTGTCGATGTGTTTTATGGGGTTACAGGAAGGAGTAAAACGAGAGCTCCGCGTATCGCTAGAGAGCCAGGCACTCCGCCCACCACACAGCTCTTCCCTCCCTTGCCCGTCTTTTCCTTTAGGGCATGCTAGCTTGGGATCTCTGTTTTGAAAAACGGCGGTACAGACGGTCTTTTTTCCACTGTATATTTTTTCCTGCTTTGTCGAAGATTATTTGACCATAAAGTTTTGTATCAACATGGATGGGACCGGAGGAGATGATGCTGAGTGAAATAAGTCAAGCAGAGAGAGTCAGTTATCATATGGTTTCACTTACTTGTGGAGCATAAGGAATAACATGGAGGACATTAGAAGGAAAGGAAAAAAGTGAATTGGGGGAAATCGGAGGGAAGACAAACCATGAGAGTCTGTGGACTCTGAGAAACAAACTGAGGGTTTTGGAGGACAGGAGGGTGGGGGGTTGCATGAGTCTGGAGGTGGGTATTATGGAGGGCTCATATTGCATGGAGCAGTAGGTGTGGCGCAAAAACAATGAATTCTGGAATACACACACACACATACACAAAATTAAATTTAATTAAAAAAAAACAAAAACGGACGTACATCTAACACCCCAAAATATGTGATAATAACGAGGTGATGTTTATGATATTAACATATTGTCACAGCACATACATTTGGAAGATTTGTCTTAAATCCTAACATTTATGGGCTGGGTGACAAAACCAGGTTATTTTGATGTTCTGATGTAAGGGTCTGGTCACTGTGAATTTCTGAGACCATGTGTGAGCAAGCTGGACTTTCCTAGTCTCTGGGAAGAGGTCTGGCTGGCTGCCTCACCAGGGCAGAGCTCAAGGGATGCTGAGGTCCACTCCAGGAGTGCAGGGGAAACCCCATGCCCCAGACTGGAGGTAACCTCAGGGTGCTGAACATGATTTTTTTTTCCCCAGATTTCTGTTCATATGAGAAATTAGATGATAGGCTGGGTGTCAAACACACAGCCAGGGGAGCAGTCCTCTACTTTCTCTTTATCTGTGGAAGTGATTTCTCCTTAAAATAGTTAGAGGAAACTAAGAAACGAAATCTTGGAGCAGTAGAAAATCTGCAAGCTCAGAAAATGGAGCCAAAGTACAGGATCTAGACTTCTGACAGGCACTTAAGAAAATTTTTTTTTTTTTTTTTAAAGTAGGCTCCATGGCCAGTGTGGAGATTGAACTCATGACCTTGAGATCAAGAGTCAGACCCTTAGCCAACTGAGCCACCCAGGCACGCCTTAAGACAGTATTTTTAAGTATAATGCAGACCAGTGCTAGAGTAACTGACAGAGGTCATGGGGAGAAAAGTAAAAAAAGAAAAATAGGTTCCTATGTAAGGAACGATGAAAGTTAACTTTGGAGGAAGAGAGAAAAAGGAAAAAAAAAGACAAATATTTTAGTTCCAGGACTTTCTACTTTCATAAAAGGAAAAAAAAAGCATACCTAAAAAAGCCATACCATCTCTTTTTAAAATTTATTTATTGAGGGAGAGATCGTGAGAGAAAATGTGCAAGCAGGGGAAGGGGGAAAGGGAGAGGAAGACAGAGAATCATCAAGCAGACTCCCCGCTGAACAGGAAGCCCCACATGGGGTTGGATCTCACATCCCCAAGACCATGACCTGAGCCAAAATCAAGAGTCGGATGCTTAACCAAATGAGCTACCCAGGTGCTCCTATTTAATATTTTGAAATGAAAATGGTATATATACTTAAGGTGTACAATAATACAATGATTTTATATAAGTAGTGAAATGATTACAACAGCCAAGCTAATTAACTTATCACCTCCTCACTGAGTTATTTTTGTGTGTGTGATGAGACCACATCCATAGATAAATCTATTTTCTTATGCAAATTTCCCAGTATTCAATGCAGTATTATTAATTTTTGAATATGACACTAAAGGCTCAGGCAACCAAAGCAAAAATAAATGAGACTTCATTTAAAGTAAAAAGCTTCTGCATAGTAAAGGAAAGCATCCACAGAAAGGTAACCTATGGGTTGGGAGAAATATTTGCAAACTTTACAACTAATAAAGGATTAATGTCCAAAATATATAAGGAACTCATACAACTCAGTAGCCAAAAAAACCCCCCAGACACCACAATTAAAAAATAAGTAGAAGTCCCTGAACATTTTTCCAAAGAAGACATAAACGTGGCCAATAGGTACATGACTCAATAGGTACATGACAGACAGGCACGTTCAGCATCACTGACCACCAGGGAACCGTACATCACAACCAAAATCAGGTAACGCTTTCCACCGACAAGGACAGCTACCATCAAAACTATAAAAGAGAACAAGTGGGCAAAATTAATGGGCACCCGGTAGAGCTGGTGGGAATGTAAACGGGCAGAGCCATTACGGGAAAAACGATGGAGGTTCCTCAAAAAACGAAAAGGAGAACTGCTACCCAATCCAGCAACCCTTCTTCTGGGTGTTTATCCTGAGGAAATGAACGAGGACCTTAAAGAGATAGCTGTGCCCCCATGCTCACTGCCACAAACTTTTCTTGACTGTCTCAATGTCTTATTCCAAAGTAAGCTAGTTTATACTCATCACATGCATTTGACGTTCATCAAAACATGTGAGAGACTTCCCATTTCTCTGAGCTCTCGCGTGGAGAATGGACACTGGCAGACCTGCCACAGACACACCTGTCCTGCGTCCCCACCTTGCTTCTGACTGAATGGATCTTGGGCATTTTTAGTTGGAGACAAAGTTGCGCATTTACCTATTAAAACAAGCTTGTTGATAGGGAATCAAATTATCTAGCCTTAATGTTAGATAACTTCTCATCCTATTTTCTTCATTTTCTCAGTGAAAATATCGCTTTTCATGATGTTGCTATGAGGATTAAGTAAAAACTCCTTCCTTGGAGCGCCTGGCACAACTCAGCAACCAGAGATGGCTCCGGTATTAACAAAACATCTGTTCGTGATTAAGACTTCTTGTTATAAAATTAGTGGCTTACCTTAAGATCACGGTGAACAATGCACTTTTGATGGCAATACTGTACAGCAGACACAATCTAAAATAAATATTTGGATAAAAGATACATAATTATTTTATGGTAAAAACACTGCAATTTTCCCCCTATGACAACCTCCAAATGAGATAAACTACCAACTCAGATTTCAAAGTAGTATTAAATAATCTCCCTGTTCCTTCAGTTCTGAATAAAGTTAAAATGAGGAAAAGTTCACTTTTAAATGTGGACAGTGTAGATAAGCAGCATTCTCTTGTTAAAATACTTCTTTGTCAGAGTCTATGAAGATTTCTGTGGGCTGTTACATTTTTCTACTGACAGACATAATCAAGTGTATACAGTTTGCAGTTCTGATCAATGGTTTATCCCAATATTGGGATAAGAGCTTTGGAACACATGAACCCATCTCTTTTAGGAATTATAATGAAATGTGTCCAAGGCCCATTTTTTTAAGCGAGGCCAATTTACTAAGACCTTATCAGTGGGGTATGTGGCATTGTCCTGTATTTGTTCATATATAAAGAAATGGGAAAATCGTTCAGCCTTAAGATGAAACCCAATTATCCAAAAAAAAAAAAAAAAAAAAGAAATGGGAGGGAAATGAAATTTAATCTTAAGCCTCTTATTAGGTCAGTCAAGCAAAGTATTTTACCCTTAACTAGATTTCATATGCAACTAGAATTTTTAATTGTTACATAGAGCTCTTCGTGGACAACGACTGAACAAGATGGAAACCAAGAGTAGGAGCCAAAGATACAAGTGAGAAATAGCTTATAAAGACTTCTTCGATAGCTGTTTACTACATAAAATAGAGAAATGGAAAGAATCAGATAGCAATCAAGGTAAGAACTATTTTGTACACGTCGTTACAGCTGATCTACAGGAGGACGGCCATTTTAATGCACAGCAGAACATTCGATCTTGTGGATTCGGTTAAATGGAAACACAATATGAATGCTGAATATTAGTTAGGCATTTACAAATGGAGATAGAAGTGAGATTTCTTAAAGTCTAAAGATGATGTGAAGTATGACCATGCTGATAAAAATATGGGTTTAAAAAAACTTTCAAAGTAGAAGTGAGGCTGATCGCTCAGTACACTATTCTAACATATATTAAATGGTTCAGACAGAAACATGAATTCGAAACAAAATCTACACACAATGAGTAATATGTAATTCAGTTGAGTTCATTTTGATTCAAAAGTCAGTTTATTGAGTACCTGCTATGTGCAAGAAAATGTGCTGGTTGCCAGGGGAACACAAAATGAACACTACACGGACCCTGCCCTTAGAAGCTGAAAGTCTGATCAGGAGAAAACATGTACAGAACATGTATATGAGCAACCACCGTACAAGGCAGAACCATAGAAGCAGAGGCACAAAGAAGTGAGGGAACCACATCAAATAAAGAACAATTTCTGTTAGAAATGCCTGGAGTACGGGATATTTGATCTAAGCCATCCTGTACGACGGTAGCATTTGAAGATGTGGCCATCTGGTGATGGCGAGGCAGGGGGAAGGTGGTGAAATGCACTGAGGTTGAGGCTACACAATGTATTTGAAAAGTAGGTGGGAAAATGGTAGTCGTGGGAATAAGCGTTGACAGGTTGGTAAAAGTCTCTGAATTCCAAACCAAGCAGGTACTACAGAACCACTAGATGTTTTTAAGCAGAGCAATTGTGAATGATTATAATCAATTTGAAGTGTAAATCCCCCCAAACAGCAGAATCGTATAACAAATATTTGTTTTAGTCTCCTTAAGCAATACGCTTTAAAATCTAATATCCAATTTCCATTAAAACACATTGATTTGCCAAGAGATATACACACTTACATGTAAATATAATGCATCTTAATGAATGTCCTACAAGGCTAATTTTAGTAATACTGGTTTTCAAGTCACTTTGTCTTGGTTAGAGTGAAGCATGTTATAGATACGTGACTTGGTTAACAGACACGCATTTCAACATTAGACAGAATGGTCTCCATGAAAGCTGTTCTACAGGCAATTCTGGGATAAAAATCTCCTGAGTGTTAAAACCTTAAGAACAGAAAGATAATTAAGAGAATGCTCTGTATCAAGCACTTCATTCTCCCCAAACTCTATGACCTCTGACTTCTGTCAATTAAATGTGGTGGCTTATAATGTTGCTAAACTTATCCCACAGGGTACAATTTCTGCCTTCTATCTGATTCACTGCTAGAGTCCCAATGCACAAGCCTAAACCTTATTGTATTGTTCTATGGCCAGACCCTCTCATTCCAAACATTCTGTACTTCATTAAGTAGGATGTAGAAACTTCCTTATGACTGTTCCCTTATGGGTCTTGAAAACATGATTTACAATCAACCCTGCACTGACCCTAAATTCAGACCTGTCAGTGTTCTGCCATGAGGTGCAAATGTTGGATTGCTTTGCAATTAATTTATAATTGAGTCAGGAATTCCCAAGCCTTAAGTAGTAGCTTTGATATTGGAAGAGTTGAATCAATATTGTAATTTTCTTTCAAGTCCTTCGAACATCAGGAATGCAGTGGCACTGCACGGTCCATGGATACTGAAGTGCTCTTGAATTGTCTCTGGCTGTATCCAACAGTAGAGGCAAGGACATACATGTGTATACACTTGATAACACAGTACATTCCTAAACTGTTTATATTTAAAAAAATAATTTCATGATACAGAGCAAAAAAAACAAAAGTGTACATTTATCTTCTTCATTACATTATAAAGAAAACCAGGCATCTCAAAAGCAAATTTAAGAGTAAATATAACCCTTTGTCAAATGACTACTAAATTGTGTATGTCTGCATCCCTGGTTTTTAAAAAGATGAGTGAGTTACCTTTTTAATTCCAAAGGAAGGCATACAGATAGTAAATACATTTAATATTTAATAAATAAGGAAAATATTTCCTACTATATGACATTTTAAATAGCATTTGACACTCAACCTCTGCAAAATGAAGAGTATTTCTAAGAATAATTCAAAATTCATTTTTAAAAAGAGCCCATTTGTAATTATTTGGATCTTTACGAAAACGTCTTGTGTTCCAGCCACCGGGAAAGATGGGCAAGTTCACTCTAACAGCAGGGCACATTGTCACCTTCTCTAATTCCAGAGCACCCAACACAGTTTTCTCCACACAGTATGATTTCAGTAAATAAATACAGCCGGGTGACTAAAAAGAACTAGGGTAGTAGCGGATTCCAGGGGAAATATTCAACGTCAAGTGTAATTTTTATGCTGGTCAGCTCCTAACTCCGACTGCGTGACTGATACCGGGAGAACGATGACATTGAAGGCGATGACCAGGGCTTCAGTCCAGGGGAGCCTCCATCCCGGGACCGGAGAGGACTGAACAGGAAGTGACAACCCCACGCAGGTCTTCAACAGTCCGTCCTCCTTACTGGCTGTCTTTAGATGTCAGGTATTTTAGGATGAAGTTTCTAGGAATCTATCCTGAATCAGAGGGGTATGCCTATCTTTGGTACAGAGCATCTCACAAATTATGTTCCAAAAAGTAATAACTCTGTGAGATATCAACAATAGCATTTTATCAAACAAACTCACTTTGGGACCAGTTTGGAGAATACTATGTCAAAAAAAGGTGAAACAGGGTTTTCCTTCCCTCTCCTCCAGAACTTTCAACTTTTTCTAATTGTTTATATATTAACATAGATGTAACATCTCTTAGAGGAAGACCCTATAACCATATTCAGTGTTTCCCCAACTGATTGGTCACAGGACCCCTTTAACTAGAGAATCAGGACCCACGTTTACAGAAGTACTGAGCTATTTTTTTTTAAGACTGTATTTATTTATTTGACAGAGAGAGACACAGCGAGAGAGGGAACACAAGTAGGAGGAGTGGGAGAGGGCGGAGCAGGCTTCCCGCTGAGCAGGGAGCCCGATGTGGGGCTCAATCCTAGGACCCTGGGATCCTGACCTGAGCCAAAGGCAGATACTTAATGACTAAGCTACCCAGATGCCCCAGTATTGAGCTATTTTTAAATGAAATATTTTAAATTCTCTAAGGTAAAATTTGGGTACAGCAAGTTGCCTGCTGAAATTTTACTTCAATAAATTTTATGAATAATTTACAATTCATTATTTGTCTTTTCTATGGTAACTTATAATGTATGTAAATTACTTCATTCCTAAAAATTAGAAGTAAAATCCTAGATGAACTTATTTTTCCTTTTTTTTAATTTCTATAACAAGCCATGTTCCATTTGAACTGGAAATATACACATCTTGCCATAGTCTTCTACTACATCTATAAGGTTTTTTGCCCACTTGACTAAATAAAACTGACCACAGTCTTTAAATCTAAAAGGTATGAGTTCTAATACCAAGATGTCTTTAATGACAAAGGAAAATACAGTGATGTCTTTAAGCACTATGCATATATACTAAATACATAAAGCTAAAAATACTTGATAATAATTATTGGGTAAAGGATTAAGTATTTCTTTTCTTTCTTCATCTATATTTCCAAAACTATCAATGAATTAATGACACTCACCTATAAACATTTCACTATTTATGATCTTCTACAAATAACCATATGCAACTATCTTAAATTTAAATTCATAAAGAACAAATTTCTTTTTCAGTTTCCCATTCTTAAAAAGTATAAGAAAGCAGAATTTTTCTTTTTAAAATACCATGTACTCTGAAGTCCAGAGTATATAATGTGATACTGTCCATTGTATATTACTAAAAACATTAGCAAAACAAAGTTAAAAACTACTTTCCATACCTGCCTAAATTTTGCACGGGCCTCTTTTTCTTTCATTCTTCCATGGGCAACTAAGTAATCAAATACTTCACCTGAATCAGAAAGGTAAAGCAGGCAGTAAAATATACATAAATTTTTCAGTTAACAGTATAAGCAATGTCAAGTTTTTGCCTTGATTTTAGAGAAGCTTATGGCCCACAATTTTCTGCTAGTTTTATGTAAATCACAAACTATTACACGAAGGAAAAAAGGGAAAAACTACACATAGAATTGAGTATCTGTAGCAGCTTATGATTTAGCAAAACTCTTTTAAAAATAAGTGATAAAAACATAACCGAAAAAACTTGCTTTCTGATTTCAAGTATTACACAAAAATACAGTCAACTCTTTATTATCCATTCTAATAAAGGGAAGCCACAGTTCGAGCAATCAAAAAGTTCCATTTGGCTTTGTATTTGGAACCTACATGTCAGACAAAGTAACGAAAGTCATAGTACGCCGGATCTCTCTCTCTTTTAAATTCTACACGTCATGGAGTCTTGGTCAAACTCCTTCTCACTACTTCCATTCGCTTTGATTTCAGCCACTTCCTTCCTATACTCTGACTATGCTATTCTCACAATACTCATCTCATCTATTTTGGTACTTTTAAGTACGCACACAGAATTAAACCATCCTGCGTGCATCTCCCATTACTCCAAATGAGCTTTAGTTGTCATACCTGCCCTATCCCCATGAGAGAACACAAAGTGGATAGACAATACATACTTGCTGAAATAACTGAAGCTAGAAACTACAGAAATTTCCCATTAGATCCATTACTTTACATGTCTGAAGTTTTTTTCATTTTTCTTTAGTCAATACTATAAAAAAGCAAATTAATATTTAGTTACAATATTAAAAATAAAATATCTCAGTGTAAGGGAGAAATTTATTTTTTACGTCCTTATAATATACACCATATAGATACACATGTATATTAAAAACTCGCAAAGTGGGTTAAAGAGTTCTTATAAATACAGCAAATTGGTTAAAACCCAGGCTTTAAAATCAGACCAGTTTTGATATGAATCCTGGTTTAGCCCCAAGTAGCTACTGGGAGGTATTAGGAAGATTTCTTAACTTTATTAAGACCCAGTTTCTAACCAGTGCCTATCTCACATGGCTGTTTTAAGATTAAATGAAATAATGCATGTGCTTATTAGCACAGTGACTGGCATATAGTAAGCACTCAATAAATTATATATTTGCATTTAAGTTTACAGAAAATTGTATATATATTCAATATCAATCCTATAAATATATAAGTAAAAACCAAATATGTAATGATGTATGTCAGATGAAACTAACACATCTAGAATGTCAGACAACATATGAAATCAAGCATACTTAAATGACTGAATGGGATGATGAAAACAAATGAATGGATGCTCTGGTAGACCCATCACAGTAGTTAATTCTAGATATGTGAGTTTAGGCTGGGAAAGATGTATGCAAGAGTTCAAAAATATGGACTGCTCTTGAGTCCTGCTTAGAAAGTCCGCACCCCAGGTGTTTATGAGACTTAGTCTTTCACTTATTGTATATACTGTTTGCTTGTGATTTGCTTCCCCAAAGAATGTAATCTTCTCGAGGGCGGGACTGTGTCTTTGCTCATCCATGTGTTTCCCAGCACCAGAGTAACATCTGGTGCACAGAAACATTTAATAAATATTGTTTCCATGAATGAAAGAGGGAATCAACACACCATTCCAGAGCAGCCCCGACACCTACTTTTTATAGGCTCTTTTGGATTAAATATGGTTCTGAATCATAAATGAGTTTCCTGCCTACCTAATCACCAAAGATCTCTTGCTCTGTTAGTGAGCCAGAATCAGATGATCTAAATACTCCTGACAAAGAGGCAGCTGTTTAACTCAACTCTTTATTCATGTGAGAGTCAATCCTAAAATGTCTAGAAATTTCAGAGGAAAAATACTAAATGTTGATTATAAAAGTTACCTTGCCATTTATAGATTAAAAAGGAAAGGAAATCATTCTAGATTTGCCACCGCAGAGCCATGATGGTTTTGTGAAAGGGTCACTGATGAGCCAGACTCAAAGAAAACTCATCACTAGGAGTTAGAATGGAATGAGAGAGCACCTGGTTTGGGCAGGTATACACCTCTGCAGACTGCACCCCAGGGCCCCTCCTAACTCTGCTACTGAAGGAGAGCAGTGATGACCCCATGTGCTCTCTGGTACCCCAGCCATTGCTCCCCTTCATTAGCACCAATAGAGAGTTGACTGTACTTACCATCTATTGTCAAACAGTATACATGTTAATATTAACACAGCCTTGTGGTGAACCTTCATGAAATCAGAAGTGTCCACCGATTTTTAGCGGTAAGTAATTTCTCCTATCAAAGCATGTCTAGCCCCTTTCTCTAGACTTCAGATCAGTAAAAGGGAAAAAAAGAGTCCAACTGAACTAAAAATATCACCCAGGGTTCCCACGCTGACAAACTGTTATATAAATCTAACTAAAGGATAGAAAAAAAGAAACAGTTCATTATGTGATATCTCTGTAGGTTCACTGATTTTATTATAGAACTACATTTTATGCAAATTCACATGGCTGTATTAATATATTTTTAAAATCCTGTAATAATAAACCTTAATGACATAGGTTTTCAGGTTAAGTAAAAAAAAAACCTACATCAAAATACTTTTAGGTTGAGAAAAGGCTTTGCAAAAACCCGAACCTACTAAAACTTTCAATCTGCATTAAAAACAGAAAAAGCTATTAAAATATATGTAATATTTGTAGTAAACATTTTTGGAAATCTAAGAAACAGTATAAAAACACATAGTTTGGATACAAAAGACTAGAATAAATTCTCTTTATCCAACTTACATTAAATCTGAATTACCATAAAATTCTCTACACTTCTATTAGCTAAAAGGACTCAACACTAAATTTGACCCTAAGTAAGTTTCTCTATTGATTAGCAAAAAAGATAATTAGTAAAAGTGGTTTAATTAATTTCAGCTGCCGTCCCTCTTTTCTATTTGCTTAACTTCTTTATTCTTCAACTGCTTAAACATTCTTTTTTAGTTATTAAATGATTTATCTCCAAAAAATTTTAAACGTGTTTCTAAGAAAGTCTTAATGCTTAACACAACAGTGATTTTGAGCAGACATACCTCTCATTTGAAGAAAAGTTCAGAAGATGAAAATAATTTTCTATTATATACCAATGTTTAAAAATCACTCTTACTTTTGACACTATGTAGTCAAAGTATATATTATATTCTGCAAACACATCTTATTTCTGTCGACTCAGTCTTCTGACTTATAACATGTATAAATCAATACTTGTTTAAATTGAAACATTTTATGGATTATCTTGAAAATGCAGGTATATTGAGAATCTGTCATATACAAACAATCAATGAAATAAACATCTGTCCTAGAACATGCTTTTACTATAAACTTTATTAAATATATTGTGAATTTGAGATTCCCTTACAGCCAAGTGCTTTTAAACACAATAATAATATTTAGACAAGAGAATCAAAATATTCATTGATAACAATGCAAATTTAAAGTTTAGAAAAATGTCCCTAGGCAATTTTTCACTGAGCCAAAATGTGACTTTTAAATGTAGGATCAATGGATCTTGAGAGTAAACACTGAATTTTACTTAAGATATATCACTTAAAGGTATTTTAATAAAACTATACATTCATTAATGTGATTACAGTGAAGACATAAGTGTTACAGTGAAGACATAAGTGTTACAATGAACCTTCAGGTGTTGATAATTCTGTATGTCTCATCAAAGAGAACTTTTCCATCCCTCTCATCCTTACCCCCACTCGCGTACTCCATGACTAAATAGAGGGTCTTCTCTGTTTCAATAACTTCAAACAATTTTACTGAAAAAAGAAATTAGAGATATAACTTGTAATTATTAGCACATATTGGATCTGCTTTAATTTAAGTATAAATTTTCCCTCAGCCAAGGGAAAATTTGAGTATTTACTAAAAATCATTAATTATAATTTTAAACTGAAAAATTCTCTCAAGAGTTATTACTACTATGGAGGAAAACTACTTACCACAAAGTGATTTGGAACCAACTGCTGGGTCAAAAGAGTTAAGTTTCTGGGGTTAAAAAATCATTACTTTTTCTAATGAGAATAATATAATAAAAAGGGAAAAGCTTAAAATCAGAATAACAAAATTTTAATTAAAGCTTATAAGGAGACTTATTATAATGACCTTATCATAAAATGTTAAACAATCTTTGACAGAGAAACAAAAAAATTCTCTAATTATGTGGTGTTACAAAAGTATCTGGTTAAACAGCTACCAAGTTATCAAACTTATGTAGTTTAAATTATTCATCACAAATAATCACATTAACAACTCTAATAAACATAAGATTTTTAAGTGTAAAAGAAACAAGTGTTAAGAAAATGAGCAGATTAAAAGAAAAATTACTTTTTACTTCTTAGAATCCAATAACTTCCTATGTACTCAATATATTTATTTGTAAATGTAGAGAAAAATAAGAACTTCTGGGAATAAGTAAACTAAAACTGAAATAAATTCTATTTTCTTAAAAATTCAATTTAGTGATTTTCCCTATAAACTACGGTCAAATCCAAAAGCATTTTATCAAAATTATCTAGAATTCATTTCTTATAAATACCTCAATGGTATCCAATTGCTGTTTAGAACCATTTAGTAGGGAGATACAAAAAATATTCATATGCATTAACCCCAAGTCACATGTATTATTTTAGTGGAGAGCACAAGACAGCAAGGTAGTAGAAAATAGCCATCTGCAGCCTTCAATTAACTTCTTTATAATCTATTTTTACCAAAAATATCACTTTCTCAGGTTATCACTCTTTTTATAAAGAACACCCTTAAAATTCTATCTTTTCAAATAGCTTCAAATTAAAGAATATACTTCATCATTAATTGTATATGTAAATTTCATACCTATATTAGGATGATTCAATATCTTCATTATTCGTACTTCTCGAAACAGCTGTTAAAGAAAACAGGTAGACATATTTCTGTTAAAATTATTCACTTGAAGAAATTCATCATCTTACAAGACACTAGGAGATCCTGGTAATGACCTAAGAAGGAAACAAGAGATTTGTTCCTCAGGCTCAACTCTAACTTTGCTGACACTTGATTTCCAGGACAATTTTAACAAGATGAATCCAGATGGTTCTATGTGCAGGTAGGTGTAAATACACCATATACCATAAAACTCAACATTTTTATTTGACTACTCTTCATTACTGCAAATAAAAGAAAAACACTGTAGAAATGAAACTAAACGATCTTACACATAATTTTTATCCAAAACCAATATTCCTTGGGGGCAGGGAGGGGAGTCCTGATTCTTTAGTTATCTCCACTGGCTGATCAGACGCTTTATGAAAGATTAAATGATATAAACCTACACCAAATAAAATTTGAAAAGGAAACAAAACTATTTTCAGTAGCATTTTTAGGGAAACATATAATAGCAGTAAAGGACAGTAAAAATATATTTACCATTTTTTAAAAAAAGATTTTATTTATTTATTTCAGAGAGAGAGATCACAAGTAGGCAGAGAGGCAGGCAGAGGGAGAGGGAGAAGCAGGCTCCCCACTGAGCGAAGAGCCCGATACAGGGTTCAATCCCGGGACCCTGAGATCATGACATAAGCTGAAGGCAGAGGCTTTAACCCACTGAGCCACCCAGGCACCCCTATATTTACCACTTTATATAAAACCAAGGAATACTGAAAATCAGTCACTTTTTGAAACACAAGTGTTAAAAATTCCATTCCTTTTATTTTACAATATAGGGCCCATTTTTTTAAAGTCTGACCTGGCATTTTTTTCCCCCTCTATGTTGTCTTTGAGAACATGTTAAGTTCAAAATCAATTCAAGAAAATAGAATAAGTGATGATAATCCAAAAAGTCTTTATTATGACATATGTTTTATCAGAATACATGTAAAGTTGATGGTTTCAGAGGCAACATTTCTCTAAGGAAGATAGACAAAGGGCCAGGAAGAACATGAAAAGTTGCTCAACATGATTAATTACTAGGTAAATGCAAATCAAAATCACAGTGAGATAACACCTCAGACTCAGGATGGCCTCTACTAAAATATAAACAACAACAACAACAACAACAAAACAATAAATAACAAATCTTGGCAAGGATGTGGTTAGAGTGCAGGTATCTAAAAGACTGAAAGCCGAGACTCAAACAGGTATTGTATACCCATGTTATGATAATACAATGGTATTATTCACAACAGCTACATGGTAGAAGCAACCCAAGTGTCCACCGAGGAATGAATGACCAAATTGTGGTATATCCATACAATGGAATAATATTTACTCTTAAAAATAAAAGAAATTCTGACATACACTATAACATGAAAAAACCTTGAGAACATCATATTAAATGCAATCAACCAGTCACGGAAGGAGAAAACCATGTGATTCCACATGCATATTAGGTATCTAGATAAGTTAGTCAAACTAATAGACATAGAAGGTAGCCAGGGCCTGGAGTGACAGAGGAATAAAGGTTTATTGTTTAATGAGCACAGAGCTTTCAGTTAGGGAAGAAGAAGAAAGTTCTGGAGTTGGACGGTGGTGATGACTGCACAATAATGTAAATGTACTTGATACCACTGTACTTTTAAAAATGGTTAAAACAATAAATCTTATGTGCATTTTAACACAAGTTTAAAAACAGAAATATAATGCATTGATACGCCTCAAAAGATTTGACACCAGTGGAAAAACCTACTTAAGGCTTATCTACCACAGAAATCTTGTCCCAGCAATCCTTGATAATTGGCATACCGAAATGCAGGCAGTATGTAAGTCTCTCTCTGTATATGTGTGTGCACATACATACATATTTATAAATAAATTGTAATGAAATCTATGATCAAGTAACTTTAACAATTAAAAACTGTATATCAATAAACAGAATATGAAAGCAAATGTATTCATGGTCACATAAATCATCAAGACCTGTTGACTTGATCTCCAAAATTCATCTCACCTCTGTCAACTCTATCCATCCACACCAGCAACACTGGATTCCACACGTCTCTGTAAACATCCATTCTGCATCCCTTTTCTATACTCCCATCCTCCAGTTCATTATCCACACAACACTACACTATTTCAGATCCACTGGCGGTCTCCCAGTGCCATTAGCACAAAACCCATAATCTTCAACATGGGCTACCAGGCCTTGAAAATCAAGATCTTGCTTACCTTACCATGCTTATCTCATGACACTCTAGATAACAACTAGATGGATGTCTCCTAGACGGATTTCACTCAAGCCAACCAGCATCCTTCTCAGGTGAGCTTGCTAAGATCCCTCTCCACTCAGGGCCTTTGTACAAGCTGTTCCCCCTCTTCCTGGAATGAATGTTCTTCATTCACTTTTTGAATTATGAAGTATTTCAAATTTGTTAAAAAGTAAAGAAAAACATGAAGGACACTGAGAGATGGAGAGGAGAAGAGAGTTGGGGGAAATCAGAGGGGGAGACAAACCATGAGAGACTGTGGACTCTGAGAAACAAACTGAGGGTTTTGGAGGGGAGGGGGAAGGGGGTTGGGTAAACCCAGTGGTGGGTATTAGGGAGGACATGTATTGCACGGAGCACTGGGTGTGGTACATAAACAATGAATTTTGGAACACTGAAAAAATTTAAATAAAAAAAAAAGTACAGAAATAAATATAGCACCTACTTCTCTAAAACTAAGAATAAACAACTTATGCTAATATTCTGCCATATTTTCATAATATTTTAAATAAAATTATATATTTCAAATTTATAATTTTTTATGTTTAAGATTTTATTTATTATATATATATATAGAGAGAGAGAGAGAGAGAGCGCGCGCACACAAGCAGAGGGAGGAATAGAGGGAGAGGGAGCAGAAGAGGGAGAGAATTTCAGGCAGACTCTGCACTGAGTGTAGACCCTGGTGTGGGGCTCAGTCTCACAACCCTGAGATCATGACCTGAGCCAATACTGAGTAGGATGACCAACTGACTGAGCCACCCAGGCGCCCATGAATATTTAATTAATAATTTTATTTAATAAAATATTGATAAGACATTAATCATTATAGTCATAGCTGGAAGCTCATCCCCACCTCTTTTTCTTCCTTTCCACCCTAGATAGAACCACAGCCCTAAGGCTGGTATGTAACAAGCTACATACTTTTATAATTTTCTATACGTATATATATAAATAGCAATATTACTTACATAAATGGCAATATTACTTTTTTGTGTTATATAAATGGAGTCATATTGAAATTATTTCTCTAAACTTATTTTTTCTCCAACATAATGTTTCTTTGTTCTATCTCTGTTGTGTATAGATCTGGTTCATTTACCAGAATTGCTGTGTTCCATTATAAGAAGAAACCAGTTTATATACTGTTCTGTTGAGGATGCTTAACTTATTTATATATTTTCACTACTGCAATCTGTGTTATAATGAATATTCTTGACATGTTTCCCTAAATACCCAGAAACTTCGTTTTTTGATCATGTTGCGTATACACCTTCCACCTAATTTGCCCCCCCCACCCCCATTCTGTACATGACGGGCTAGAACTCAAGAAATGTTGAGTGCCTACGCTGCTTGGTCTTTTCTATCTTGGACCCCATAACCCAAATGACCCCTTAGAGCTATAAGTCTCTGTTACTGGTGGTTTTTGCTGACTGGAGCTTCTGACAAAGGTTTGGGTCTCATTCCCTCCCTAAAATGACTAACGGGTTTTAAAAAGCAGCTATTGTTTGCCACCAGACTGTTGTCAAGACAGAACACCTGTCTCAGAGAGATGTCTGTTGACCAAACTGCCTTACTCAGGTCCATGGGCTAGAAGGAGGTGAGGAATATTGCATCAGAAGTTGTGTGTGTGTGTGTGTACATGTCTACATTACACCTAAAATATAGGTGTTTTTAGGGCAGTTTTATGTTCACAGCAAAATTAAGCAGTAAGTATAGAATTAGCCTGCCCCTCCCATCCCCATACGCACAAGCTCCCCAACCATCAACGTCCCACACCCAGCAGTACATTGTTTTACCGTCAGTGACTCTATATTGATACATTATCACTCCAAGTCTATAGTTTACATTAGTGTTCATTCTTGGTGCTATAAATTCTGTGGGTTTTGACAAATGTATGATAGTGACATGTACCCACCATTACAATATCACACAGAATAGTTTCACTGCCCCAAATAGCCCCTGTGTCTCATCTATGTAACCCTCCTTCTCCATAAATCCATGGCCGCCACTAGTCTTTTTTACTTTCTCCATAGTTTTGTCTCTTGAGAAGATCATATAGTTGGAATCATAGTATGTGGCCTTTCCAGATAGACCTTATTCACTTAGTAATATACACTTAAGGTTCTATGACGTCTTTTCTGGACTTGATAGAGTATTTCTTTTTAGCTCTGAATAACATTTCATTATATCAACATTACCAGTTAATTTATCCACTAACCTACTGAAGGACATCTTGATTACTTCCAAGTTTTGACAACTGCGAATAAAGCTATGCTACGAACTCTTCGTAGGTTTTTGTGTGGACCTAAGTTTTCAACTCATTTGGGTAAATACCAAGGAGGATGACTGCTGGATTATATGGTAAGTATGTTGGTTTTCTGAGAAACTACCAAACTGTCTTCCGAAGCGGGCATACCATTTTTTATTCCCACCAGCAATGAGAGTCCATGCTGCTCCAAATCCTTTAGCAGTGTTTGGTGCTGTCAGTGTTTTGGATTTTCACATTCTAATAGGTGTGTAGTGGTATTATTTCATTGTTTCAGTCATAACTCCTAGTAACAGATGGCACTGACCATCTTTTCATAGACTTATTTGCCACGTATAGATTTTCTTTGATGAGATGTCTGTTCAGATCATTTGACCAGTTTTTAATCAGTTGTTTGCTTCAGTCTTTTCAAGCCATTTTTTTTTTTTTTAAGAGAGAGTGAGAGAAAGAGAGAGAGCATGAGAGGGAAGAAGGTCAGAGGGAGAAGCAGACTCCCCATGGAGCTGGGAGCCCAATGCGGGACTCGATCCTGGAACTCCAGGATCATGACCTGAGCCGAAGGCAGTCGTCCAACCAACAGAGCCACCCAAGCGCCCTCAAGCCAATTTTTGAGCCCGTTCCAATCTCCGACAATACCAGAAGCCTGTGCACAGTAGCAAACATGGGTTGTCCATCAAATACCTTGTCAATTCTACTCTGTAACATCAGAGAATGGGTCATTCACACAAGTAGCCCTGGAGGCCCTGGCAGAGGAAGTCAGAAGTCACATCCCCTTCACTTTTCCCTTGTGGGTCTTAGGGAGGTAAAAGGCCTTGGTCTGGGTGGGGTGGCCTCAGGTCAGCTGAGGGAAGTGTGCCCAGGGGGTCCTGGAATCCAAGTAACTATCCCTCCCGCCAGGACTTTGGAGGCTGATGCTGGGGTGGGGCTCTGTGAAATCTCCCGTGTTCTGGGGGCACAGTTCCCTCCGAACAGGGTTTTTGTCTTAGCTTCTGACCCCACCTAGGCTTCCTCTGCTTATTGGATGAACCGTCCTCCAAGTAAGACTGGCACCTCCAGAAAAAGAGGAAGTAAGGGAGCCTAGCATCAGACGACCTTTGCTCAGGGATTCCTTTGGCTGACAGCAGAGGCAACAAGTGGGTTAGATTTTCAGAAAACTTATACTTCTGCTTTCAGCCTTTTTATACAATTCACATGTAACTATAAAATCACAACTCACAAATCTGATGATTCTGGGTTTTATTAACCAGAGTTCCCTTCTCCCCTGAAAAACAAGTCAAATACTATGCCAGCCTCTTACTTTTAAACTCATGGCTTTCATGAAGTCATTTTACAAGCACTGAGTAATAAAATCAACCACCTAAACATTAAAAAAAAATCATTTTATAAGGAAAAAGGGTTATTTGTAACTCAGGTATAAATATATTTTTAGATAATGAAGATTTTTTTTTTTAAATACTGGTTTTTTCCCTCTGAACCCTACACCTGAAGAATGTATTACTCAGAATAAACACAAATAGTCCCCATTTCGGTTTTGCTATACTATACAGATTTTAAAGTGGCTAGACCTGTTATTAATAGGAGCAGCATTACTGTAACTGTCATTTGCATTCACGAGTATGACAGTTATTGTGTATTTCTAGTAGAAAAGTCCCTGAAACCAATCTGGCTCTCCCATACTTACACATAAGTAAATGACCTCTGTTTGCTTTATTTGGTCTTGCTTTCTTATTAAGACTTTCTCTGTGAGGTTGCTGTATTTGACTATAAAATCACAACTCACAAGCACTGCAGGACAGAAGCTGGTAAGTGGGTTCTGCTTTGTCAACCGTTACTCTGTATGCCCTCGGCAAAGCCCGTGTGACGCTCGAGCGCCCTCCATGCTCACGGTCCGCGGGGCTCCCTGTACCCTTGAGCTCCCGAAGCTGAACAGCAGGTTTACCAAAGGTTATCTAGGCCCCAAACATATCTGTCAGCTATAGACATTACTGCAAACAGCTAATGTAATTCATATATGAGTGTTGTATTGCTGAATAAGAAATTATCACACCCTGGCAACTTGGAACAATACACATGTATCATCTCATGGTTTCTGGGCAGGGCTTCTTTGTTTGGGTCCTCCCGTTTCCATCAAGGTGCTGCTCTCATTTCAGGGTCCCATGGGGAAGAGTCCATGTCCAAGCTAACCCAGGCTGCAACTACAGAACTGAGGACTCCGGCTTCCTGCTGGCTTCTGAGTGGAGGCCACCCTGACGTCTTGGAGACCGCTTCCATGTCCTTGCCAAGCGGCCTTCTCCAACATGGCCATTTACTTTATCGAGCCAGCAAGGACAATCTCCAGGGCAGGCTGCCTAGCAAGACAGGCCTAAATAACACAATGTAATCATGGGAATGAAAGCCCATCACCTTTTCTATATTCTATTGGTTAGAAACAAGTCAGAGGTCCTGCTCACATCTAAGGAAAAGGGATTATATAAAGGTGTGAACACCAGAAGCAGGGATCATTGGGGGTTGCCTTAAAGTCTGTCCAATACAACTAAATGTTACATAAACCAATGAACTAAAGTTTATTGTTTACCAAAACAAGCCAAACTGAATAATCTGTGAATACTAGATAAAAGCTACTACAGAAATTATTGTCCACTTAAGTGTGGGCAAGCTAAATGTCAAGGATGAAAATAAAATCTAGTGGTTTGCTCTCAGATCATTTCTGGGTGTCTTTAAATTCTCCCTTTATTAATTAAAGAAACAAAACAAAACTGGAAATAGCAGCAAATGTGAGTTTATGGGTGAGATTTGTGCAAGAAAAATGAAGCTGAATGCCAATCAATAGACCCAAACTAGGAGTGTACGGTGGAACCTTGACTTATGTGAAAAGACTGGTCAATGGTGATGTATTTTATTCAATTTAAATGTTAAATATCCATATCATTTTTCATACTTCTTCCCATTAGCGTATGTCTTCAGTTAACAGCTCCTCACTGCAGTGGAAGAGGGCTTCTACCTACTTTCCCGCTGGCACGGCCACTTCTAGAAGGCGGTCCAGGAAGTGCAGCATGGACAGGCCACACCAGCTCTAGTTCTAGCTCCTCCTCCTCCTCTTCTGCCTCAAGAAAACACATCAGATTGTAAAAGTGGAGACATATTGTCACATAGGTAATCTTGAATTTATTCTCATTAATTTTTATGCAATTATTATTAGCAAATTTGGTAGTTTATTCTTGGAAGCAAACTGTGGAGACAAATCTTACAATGTATAATGAAAACATACTGATGTCTCCTGACAGCTCCATGGTTGAGAATCAGTAATCTCAAGGAATGGATTAGATGCATATCCTTTGACATTCCAGAGATGCTCGTTTTTGTTTTACTTCATAAGCTAGGTTTTGAGTGCCAATGATTTCATGAATGCAGTCCCTGACAGGAACCTAGAATTTAGCCACTCTGTTCTACCAAGAACAGAGATGAGCTGGAGACAGGATTAAAATTATCTTCTGAGGATATCTGGGTGGCTCAGTCAGTTAATCGTCTGCCTTTGGCTCAGGTCATGATCTCAGGGCCTTAGGGACTGAGCCTAAGCTCCTTGCTCAGCAGGAAGTCTACTTCTCCCCCTCCCACTTCTCCCTACTCCTGCTCTTTCTTGTTCTCTCTCTCTCTCTCAAATAAATAAATAAAATCCTTAAAAAAGTTATCTTCTGAAAATTGGAGCATCTAACAAAAATGTCCCTACAAAAATGTAGCGAGAAGGCCACTCTACTGCCCTCTGGAGATGAAGCCAGGGAAACAGTTACAGGAAGGGCCCAAGTTCTCATCAGAATGTAACTTTTTATTCCAGTGAAAAGAATAACACACAGCCATCTCAAGATGTCTTCAATATGCTGTTCTATCCTTAGTTTCCTCTCCTTCAGTAATCACTGACAAAGAGAGAGGAAAAAACCGTAACCAGTAAGAGCATGAATGGGTCTGTGTGGGCTGGGTGTGTGTCGGCTAAAAATGACAGGCAGTTGTGGAAAGAGGAAGAGTGGTTGCTGCTGGAAGAAGTTTTTAGTGTGTTTTAAGGGGCACACTGACCTCGGACCATGAAAGCCAGTGGCCTGACCCACCTATCACCCTTCTTCCCAAAGAAACGCTTCAACTGTCAGCTAGATTTGGGTCCTTCACACCACAGATCCGGAGAATCGGGGCCAACCACACAGTAGCACATGGCTTAGTAAAAGGTCTAAGATGTCTCCTCCTCTTCACAACTCCCCTTACCCCTTCCCCAAACCACAATATTCCAGCTGGCCGCACACAGGAAAGGGATGGGGCTAATTACTGTCAGAGCCTCCACTTCAGCAGCCCGAGTCAAAGGAAGCAGAGAGCCAGAGAGAGGGTGAGCCACATACATGGATGTGATCTCTCAGCCCAGAGCAGACCATCTTCAGCGAGGGCGCCCGTGTTCCCAGGGCTTGCTGTTCCTCAGGAGAGGTGGAGACGGTGGAGGGCAGAAGGAGAGCTGAAAATGTAGACCATGCTAAGAAGCATAGCTCGAGATGGGCAGTTATTGTTAAAAATATCAATTGCTGTACGCGTCCTACGTCACGTACAAGCCAGGAAAACAAAGGTTTGCGAATACGTTAAAGAGCCCCACACGACTACTTGAGTTTCTGATTCGAATTTTTAGTTCATTTTTTTCTTGCTCGTTTTCAAACTGTGACATCATGATGCTTCCAGCATTCTTCAACTTAGCAGGAATGCTCCGAATTCACAAATACTCTCCAGACCTGCTGTGGGCCGAAATCAAGGCCAGAGCCTGCTGGAGCCCCGTGTGTTCAGTCCGAGAAGCGAGTTCTGCGTGGAGGCCCGCGGCGGGCTTGCTCCGTCGGCGAGGCGGGGGGGCCCTCCCTGTTCGGGCTTCATGACCAAGTAGGAATACTTGGCCGTTCAGCGGCCTGAACTGTTTCCTCCTTGGTTCTTGGCGTTGTTCCAGGGAACTGAAGTGAGTCAACAAGGGAAATATTTACTTTTCATTTCAGTCCTTCTAGTTAGGGCTTAAGGTCAGGGTCAAACTCCATTAGTGTTCATCAGTATTTGCCTCATTTGTGAGCATTTTCTGTGTCTCCCCTCGGCTGTTCTCTTGCTTCCCATTGCTTCTATTCCTTTTGCTTCTTACTCTTTTTTTGATGATGGGGAAATCTGTTATATTTAGAAGCAGCCACGTGGACATGGCTTAGACAATCCTCGTTCTGTTTACACCCCAAGCTTCGTAGTCAGGGGCCAGTCGAATGGACACCCTCCTTCCACCAGACCCGCTCACCGTGTTGCCCTTGGCTTCATCAAGGTCACAGGACCCCTTCACTGCTCCTTTGGTCTTGAGGCAGATGGAGAAGAACACTGCGGCCACGGGGACCTTGACAAAGGCAGAGTGGTCAGGCTTGTTCCCATTGGGGGAGCTCTTCCAGGCTGTCACGGGAACTGGGGCTCATAGGAGAGGAGGGTGACATTCAGATCTTCTTGTGCCTTTTGACACAGCCTTCTTGGCCTTTTAAATATTTTGTCCTGATTTGGGTTTGGTGAGGGGCAGGAGCCCTCCTTTGCCTTCGCTGTAATCTTTATAAAAATCCTATCTGTACCTTTCATAGCCATTTACTGGTCTGTCAGTGAGAGGTGTGGGCACTGCTTCAGCCTGCAAGTGATGTTCAGCTCCTAGAGACTGCTAGGTCGTCATTGAGACTCTCTCAGAGAGAGAGATTTTATAAATGATTTCCCGATTGATATGATTAATATATATATGATTTATATATGATATGCCGATGTTAACAGAACCCTATAGATTAAACTTTCGGCTTTTAAGTTTCTAGGGTCATCACCTCACTCTTTTTTCAGCCTTCAGACATCTTGTGGACACACCACATATTTTATAAAGTTATTGCTAGTCGCATAACAACTTCAGACAAATTTCTTAAGTTCTTTCCATGAAATGGTAGTTGAAAAAAGAGATCTGAATACAAGTAAATGAATATATATTAGATGATTTCTAACTAAAAAAAATAAAAGTGTTGTTCAGTATTGCTTCCCAACCTTGACAACCTTTAGGTCAACTATTTGTTCCAACATTAAGAGAAGGTAATGCTTTTTAAGTGACAGGCTGGGCCACTTTCCCAAGTTTCATCTAGATGGATTACAAGATTATAAGATTCTTATTTCTTATCAACTAGTACCAATTTTATATTGCTCGAGTCCTTCCCAAGGCCTTGGACAATTCCGAGCTCAAGCTAGTGCTAATTAAACATACTGTTTGAGATAGCGAATCAAGTAATTTCAGACAAAATATATTAAACATAAAATAGATCGGATGTGAAAACAGTTTGAATTAGTAAGGGATGGAAATTAAAATGGGATACCATAATGCACCCACAAGGTTGACAAAAACTAAGAAATCCGATAACATAAGGTGTGGGCAAGAACGCAGAGCAGCAGTAAATCTCACAGTGTTGGCAGAAGTATAAACCGTTATAACCACTCTGAAGAGCAATATAACAGTATTAGTAAAGTTGAGGATACGTGTGACCTTCAACCTAGCAATTCCGCTTAGAGAGATACACCCTAACACATCTGCTTGGAGACATACATCCTTTTACATATCTTCACAGAAAAGGTATACACAATAACGATCAGTGCAGCACTGCTTCTGCAGCGAAAATGGAAAGCTAACTAACAAGGAGAAAAAAGTGAAACACAAGAACACCAGGAACCCTCTACACATTCACCAGCCAAAAAAACCCCCGAACTGTAGCATGCCTATGAGTAAGATAATGGGTAAACTGTTGCATCCTCTCTCAGTGGTATGCGGTAACAGTAGCGAATATAAAGGCACTGGGCTGTACAGACTAACATGACTAAAACTTTAAGACAATGTTACTTAAAAAAAGCGTGTTGTAGAAAGACAAGAGGTTTAAAAATAAATAATATGTAGTGTTTTACATAAAGAAGCACACAATGTGAAAAATGCTTTAAGTTTGAATGAGAATAAAAAGATCAAATTCAGAATAGTAGTTACTTCCAAGTAGGAAAATACATGAATAGAACCTAAAAATAACACCTAAGGCTTCAGGTGGATCTGTAATATTTTATTTCTTCAAAAAAAAAAAAAAAAAGAAAGAAAAGAAAAAGAAACGAAACAGTTTAATCTAACAAATACCATAAGAAAGCAACTTTTTTTAGAATGAGGAAGACATTTTGAAGTCCCCATCCAAAAATTATAAATAGCCCAGTTTACTATGTCAACAAATGGCCCAAATTAGAAAAAAATAAGAGTATGACTCTCCAAATAACAAAATGACAATATGACTTTTAAAATAGCTAGAGGTGTAACTTTTAAAATAGCCTGAATGGTGTAACTGGTTAACCGGCTGACTCTTGGGTTTTGGCTCAGGTCATGTGCACAGGGTCCTGGGATGGAGCCTCACATCAAGCTCCACGTGCAGTGCTCGCAATCTCGCTCATAAATAAATCAATCTTTAAAAAATGAATAAATAAAACAGCCAGATGGTTTAGTTTAAAACTCAAAGGTGATTTAGATTTCTAGCAACCCCGCTTCCAGAGAGAATCCTTCCATGTTTACACGTCAGTAAATCTTACGTAGTTTCTTGAGAATATAGAGACATATGCTTTTTTTTTTTTTTAAGATTTTATTTTATTTTCTTCTGACAGAGATCACAAGTAGGCAGAGAGGTGGGCAGAGGGGGGGTGGGGAGGAAGCAGGCTCCCTGCTGAGCAGAAAGCCCGATGTGGGGCTCGATCCCAGGATCCTGGGATCATGACCTGAGCTGAAGACAGAGGCTTTAACCTACTGAGCCACCCAGGCGCCCCAAGACATATGCTTTTATAGCTAACAAAGGCCAAGTAATTAGAATAGAAATCTTAAGAGTCAGAGACAGAAAACACACACCAAGAACTGTTAAGAAACAAAATCACTACCAAGAGTTAAACAAATAAAAACGAAAGCAACTCTTCATGAATGATCCTTGGTTATGAGTGCTTAATTTTCAGGAGCGCAGAGAGATTTAACATTCTTGTGGAGACAGCAAAGGTTTCCCTGCAGAAATGATGCTAGGGCTGAAATGTGAGAAATGAAAGAATACGGATGAATTAAGTCCAGGGGTGCGGGGTGCCTTAGGCAGAGGGTGGGTGCAGAGTGGGCGAGGAGCAGCTGAAAGTACTGAGGCTGGAAGAGCAGTGCATGGGGCAGAGCCCGTGGGGAGCTGGTGCATCATGGGGCAGAAGAGGAAGGTGGGGCCTTGAATACCTTGTTAATGAATTTGATTTCCAGACGACCAACAATGGAATGCCATCTAGAAGTGTAAATGAAGGTATTTTGTATTCTTGATGACTTTTTAACTTTGCGTGTGGGTGTGTGCGTGTGCATGGATGGGTGCAGAGGGTCGCAAAGTGGATGCAGAAAGACCAGCTGGAAGGCTACTGGGGCAGCCCATGGGAGAGACGACAGGAGCCTTGTCTACAGCGGTCCTGACGGGAAAAGATAAAAGCAGATGTTCTCAAGAGACATGTAGGACAAAATCGGCACAATTCAAGGACAGACTAGAGGGTAAGACTAAGGAAGAGTGAGGAGTCAGGGATTGTTCCGGACTTCTGGCTCGCACAACTCGACGACTGTCACTCACTGACAGAGGATGCTGGAAGAGCTCCCGCGGGCGAGGAGCCGAGTCCGCACGGCAGAGACCGGGAGCTCAGCTTTGGACGTGGTAAGTTTGGGCTACCCTTGAGAAACTGAAGCAGATTTAGGGGAGGTCTTAGTTTGAGGTATATTTGTGACTTTGCCTACCGTTGAGATAGCCCAGGAAGAGAATACAGAAAGAAAAGAGGACCAAACTTGGTGGGATTCTAATATCAAGGCCAACAAAAAAGGCAACAACTCTACATAAAAGAAACATAAAAGGAGGGACCAAAAAAAAAAAAAAAAAACAGAAGAAAATATATGGAGAAATACAAGCTTTCTTTCAATAAATTCTTCTCAGATTAAGAATTAATTAATGAACACATGTATCTGGCTCAATGGCACAATGGTTCAATTGGCTTGAACCATAAAAGAGTTTCCATTCCACTTTTTTTTTTTAAATTTTTTATTTCTACTGAATTAAAAAAAATCTGAAGTCATGATCCTGCAGATTGCAGAAAGGAATCCGTTTCAGGCGATGTGTCAGTGAATTCAGATTGATTACTTTACAAAGATATTTCTCCCTGAAGATGACGTACAGCTCTCATACAGGGTCTAGTCTAGGCTGCTAATCGTATCACACTGAAAAGTTGGAAGACCAGAAGTTTCGTGTGGGAAGGATGATAGCAAGAGGATTCTTAATATACTGTTTGGATATGCTTGTTCTGGAAGGTTATCTTTCATATTTGGATGTAGCATTTGTGTGTTAGACATGCCCAACGATAGGTCATTGAGACTCTGTCCAATAACTAAACAGAGCCAACAAGGGTTAGAAAAGTCAAATTTCTGGTCAGTGGACTTACTCGAAACCATTTTGTTGCTGTTGTTGTTGTTCTCAGAAAATCTGGTTATTTTACATTCAACATATTTCTAGCTAGACATTAACATTACTGGTATCACCTTTTAAAGGAAACTTGTTTGAACATCTTCTCCCTCAAAATCCATCATATTTCTGTTTGAAAGACACACTTCCCACCAATTCTTCACATCGTACACTAAAGAGACATCTTTTAATAGCCATGATTTCATAATATTCTGTTTTCAATATTTCCTTCAAAGCCAAATCAAGATCAGAGGTGTGTTGCTAACCACTAATTTCATGGCAAATGAATTACTGAGTGACCGGGCATTAGGTATAATCTTATTTATTCACAGGGCAGTATCATTCCTTGTAGAATTTCTGCCCCCATATATACTCTCCAAAAAAAAAAAAAAAAAAAAAGGTCCTCCTCGTGTTTCATCATTACTAATTTGAAGACAACTTTTGCAGTCTACAACCCAGCTCATAAAATGCTAACTCTTGGGGCACCTGGAGTGAACATCAACTAACATGTCCAAGTGACATGTGAACTATCAACTAACGTGTCCAAGTGTAAAAAACTTAGTGGACTTTCCGAGAAAATGATAATTAATCTTACATTTTGAGCATGTGAACTATCAACAAAATTGCTTCATTAAGCCTCTGCCTTCAGCTCAGGTCATGATCTCAGGGTCCTAGGATCAAGCCCCGCATCAGGCTCTCTGCTCAGCGGGGAGCCTGCTTCCCTTCCTCTCTCTCTCTGCCTACTTGTGATCTCTGTCAAATAAATAAATAAAATCTTAAAAAAAAAATGCTAACTCTTACCACTTGGATTTTCACCAACCCACAAAAGAATTGGTCAAGACTTTTCCTTCAAATGGCCCACATATGTGAAAAAAACAATAAAGTGAAATACGTTATAAGCATGCACGTGTGACAGTAACTGGTATTTCAACATATGTCCAACAGAGATATCTGCTAAGGAACACTGCCTAAGAGCCTCTTCTGCTTTCTCCTTGATAAAAATATGCATCAATAATTTTATGATTGCTTTTATAAGTTTGGTTTTAATTTGCTAACAGAAATTTAATTCTGAATAATTGCTTCCATGGTCCTGTCCTCCTCTCTAACTATAGTGACCATGGTAAAAATTGTTTTGCAGATGCTCTGGAAGAATTAACTAGCTTACCAGAGAGGTTGCTGGGCTTTACCTGAAAACTCACTGAAGTTTAAATGGCTTAGGTCACCATTTGACAACACTTTACACAACAGATAATGTACCAGACACTAGGAGTAAACGGATTCTTCACTTAATACGTCTAATTCTCAGATGTCAGTTACTGAAAATTGATTGTATGCTCCCTGCTTGTACAAAACCACTGTCCTACAGAGATCCACAGTCTATGTCCTTGTAATGCGGCAGCTCTCTTTATTATTTAAGGGTATAATTCTGAGTCACGACAGTGGTATCTCCACTCTCCTTTCAGGGTTTACTACTCAGCAAATCACTTCAGAAACACTGAGCTGTCTTTTTGTGAGTTGGGACTATAATGCAACATTGTAAAACAACAGAAAATGCAAATTAATAAACAAGACAGGAAGATCAATAAAGTGCACCCCGGTGGCTATGAGCTGAGAAAGGCTAACACAGGCTCTGTCAGCCACGTATAAACTAACGTGTCCAAGTGTAAAAAACTTAGTGGACTTTCCGAGAAAATGATAATTAATCTTACATTTTGAGCATGTGAACTATCAACAAAATTGCTTCATTGTTTTGTTTTTCTTCTAACGTTATTAGGCTACTTAAAAGATCCCCAGGAATCGTTAGTATAGTTCATAAACCCTACCCCAAAAAACACTAATTAAAATATCAGGTGAGACTCATGGTCCAAAGAGGAAGGGGTAAATATAGCACCGAACTCAAATAATGTTTAAATGATGAAAACTCACTAAATCGGATCCTACTCACTCGAAGTACGGTATACAAATAATATGGCACACTACGTGAGAAACGTTGAAGCCAAAGATGCTTGACAATTCCAAAGACCAAACTGTTTTGGGGAGCTTTGCATTTTAGAAGTTTTGAACAGTTGCAGTATCAAATTTAGGTTACTTTGTCTATCACTGATGCAATTTGCAAAGGAAAGTACTCTTTCCTATAAATGTTACACACAGCAGAGAACATAAAGGATGGGAATCAGCTTAAATTCAGATCGGGTCCAGAGTAAGATTTAACTAAACACTTTTGGAAATGAGATGAAAATGAATCCTTTTTTTCAAATGTATGTGTTACCATTATCTGTCTTTTAATAAGCAGGCCTATGACACAGACAACATGTTTTGCTATTTCTTACCTATAGGACTTCACTGTCAATGCTAAGGTAAACAAACAGATTACTTCTCATTCCATTATTTCTTTTTTATATATAAAAAAGACTGGGTGATCCTATTAGCCAAATGTTGAATGTTCTACAATGCATGGGAACTAACCAAGCCTTGTCTGTTGTTTGTTTTCAAAACTCTTAACTGACAGCAAATCTATGAGCATAAATGAAATTTATTTCAAAAATAATGACAAATACACAGTGTACAGGCTACATTCAGCGAATGTCTGTCTTTCCTTGGATTTTATTTTCACACATTAAAGAAAACAAAATTGCCATCATTCTTTACATACCTATTTGGAAAAGCGACACTTCATCAGCAAGATTAGCACCATTTACAACAGAAATTACTTGTCATCAAGAACATTTTTTAGTTAATCGGATAAATAAAGCAAGATCCTACTTCACGTTTGCATGTTTCAACTAGTGCAACTGTGGTTCTACGGTTTTCTCTGGGCCTCTCTGGGAAAGACTGAGCGGGGGTCATATTACTGGGCATCCAACTTGCAAAACAGGCCTCAATCACTTAACGTCACTTAAAATCACTGGGTTTACCAGACTAACTCACAGATCAATCCAGGAAGAGTGGAGAAGCCAGATGGGGGATGGACGGGGCCACTGAGCACACTTAAGCACTTTCTGCCTTTTTAAAAGATTCCTGGCAGAGGGGTGGCAAATTCTGCCCCACTGTGACTCCAGCCCAGGAAAAGAGCATCTTCGGGTAACTCACCTGCCCACAGAGGATGCCTTTTTGTAACTCATTCAACTGCATCATAATTAGCTAATAGACTGGTGCTATACATTTCTCCCAGAAGACATCTATAAGGTATACCATCTCACAGAGAAAAGACGAGTATAGCAAACATTTCTTTCTCCCTGATCAGAACTATCAAGGCTTTGAAAGTTAAATTTAAAAGAAATCTCAGTAAGTAGTACAAAGACAGATCTCTGAATAGAAGTATATAAAATAAACGGAGTTATCTGGCACTGTGTCAAGTGGGAAAGCCTTGATCTTACAGAGCCAATTTTTTTAATTTAATGTTAAAATCACTGCAGGTATAGTTAAACACACCATACTAAAAAGGTCTTACATTAAGATTCAACCGGTTTTAGGAACTTAAAGTTATTTATCACATTTTCACGGGTGACCATGATCCTATTACAGTCTAATAAAAAATCACAATATACAAACTTAACACATATGGCATAAGTGTTAAAATATCTGCTTCATTCTTAATGTACTAAAATGTGTATTTGAGAAACTTTTCCCACATAAGTAATGAGCAACCTGAAAGAGCTTTCCTAGGTTTCATCAGGGCAATCTCCACCCTAACTCCTTTCTTTTCCTCCCCTTGCTGTTTTTTATTTGCACTTTAACGAAATGTTCATATTTTTTACTCTAAGTTAGCAGAGTGCCTAGTTCCTGTGGAAGAAGGAAGAAAAGAAAGGATGCAATAAAAGGAATAAATAGAAAAAAAAAATAAAAAGTAAGTGAATAAAAAGAATAAAAAGATAAATGAATAAAATAAAATAAAATAAAATGAAATGAAAGTGAAGCAATAAAAGGAAATCATCTACGGGCAATATTAACCATAAATAGATTTTTAAACAAAACAGAATCCTGAATGTTTCAAAATATTTGTTATGAAGTTTTATTCTATTGAATTAAAAGACATAAATTCCTTTCATATGGTATATGCATTTGAGTTATAGACATTTCTCAAACAACTATCCAATAAATGTAATTGAAATATCATTAAATATAAATATTATGTTTTATACCATGTCTTTTCTTCAGATATTGATGACACGTAGTATTTTACCTAATAGGAAATTTAGGATAATTGGCTTTACAGAATATCATATATTAATAAACCCATATTCTACTTATTTACTATTAAAATAATTAAATACCTTTTGTAGACTGGTAGGATTTAGCTGAGTTTTGTCTATTATTTTCACAGCAACCTGAAAAAGAGAATCATTAAACTATATATTTGAGAATATGTATTTTGATGGATTAAAAACTTATAAAGCAAAAATCTTTCATCTCATTCCTAACTAGATGTAATCTGGTTGTATTTGGTGCTCACATCACTAGCTGGCTTCTGGTGCATTCCATCGACTTACGTCTTTAGGACATAGGACTCTGAGTCAATAAGATGACATCTTTCATGTTTCTTCCAAGTCTCCCCTTTAAAGTAAAAATTATTTGTATCTTAATCTTTTACTTACGATCTTAGTAAGTTACAGTTATCAGAAGGGAGGGGCTTATAAGCTTTCAGTAGGTTCAGTATCATGTGAACAAGGTGATTAGAGACATCAAACACCCAAGTTCACTTATAGCAGCAAACTGACCAATGGGATCAAGTCTAAGTCTCCGCCTAACAGAGGCCTTGTCTCAGCAGTTCCTGGAGCCAGAATGGGCAGAGGACTAAAATGAACCGTAAGTGACAATAATGTTATGTATAGAGCAAAAGAAAAACTTACTAAGAACAAATTATGACTGAGATCTTCATAATGTCCTACCGGATTCCGGAAACATTAAGTACTATTAACTTGTCTTAGTCTTTACTATACAATTTATTAAATATTAGTAATAAATATTTAATACATAAATTTTTGCTAGCTACACACACATAACTTAAAACACATGGGATTTTAGAAATCCAGTTCCCTTATTACCTGAGAAAAACATCTGTTTCTAACCACAAGTGCAATGTGGTCTCTAAAGAGATAAATATTAGTGGGTGACTTCATACACATTTATACCTACCTTACTTTAAGCAGTAATTAATGAGAACTTAACCCTGGCCCTGTTCCTAGGGTCAGGAAACAAAGGCAGCCAGAAATGCTTCCAGAAACCATACGAAGAAGACAGAAGTCTGAGGAAGGCTCAATCAAAGTGTGCCTGATTTATGAGACGCTACACACAGGGATGAGTCTTTTCTGAACCTTCAAACACCAACTTTTTGTGCCACAATACAGCTGTCCCTGGATGTGCCAGTCACACATATCTCAGTGTTTACCAGCTGTCAGATGTCACTTATTCCCAGCATCAGCTACAGGAAGGCTTTGTAACAAGACTCTGGAGAGGTCCAAGTAAATATCAAAAAGCATCATGAAAACTTACCTCTCTACCAGTTAGAACATGTCTTGCCAATTTCACTTTGGCAAAATTTCCCTTCCCTATTGTTTTTTGTAAACGATAATTTCCAATGTGAGGCTGTTCGTCTGTTGCTGACGTAATGGAGTTTCTACACCGCGGGATGTTCTGTCTGCTACTTGATTTGGTAGGCGGGATATGCGGTTCAGTGTATCCATCCACTGACGTATGCTAAGAAAAAGGTTACAAGATTTCATTGTTAATGAAATTATATTTTAAGAAGGACAGAAAAACTACAAACAATTTTCATTCACAATTCAAGTTCAGTGAAAATACATTGCACTATGTCTACTTATAATTTCTACTTGACTTTAGCTTGCTTTGCCAGAGGCAATATAACTATTTAAAATAAAATGTTCTGCACAACTTTAGTCATATGTTTTCATTTTTTCAGAGAGAGAGTGCTCCTGTGCATGAGTAGGGGCGATGCGTGAAACAGAGGGAGAGCAGGAGGGGGAGAGAGGATCCCAAGCAGTCTCCATGCCCGGTGTGGAGCCCAATGAGGGGCTCGATCTCACAACCCTGAGATCATGACCTGGGCTAAGGTCCCTTAAGGGTTGGATGCTTAACCAACTGAGCCATCCAGGCACCCCTAGGTATATGCTTTGGATTAAAAAACAATAATAAGGAGATAGATGGATAGAAGTCGCACAGACCATTACTCCTCTAAGGGTATGATCCCTTTAGGCTGAGATGACAACACAGTCCCAGATTGTATCATTTAAAGGGCAGGATGTCTTCTATGCCAAGGCAAACAAGTTCATGGGTACAGCTCTGTTTCTCCAAACTGGCCCCGCCACTTGTCATGCTCACTCTCTAATTTGCTGGCATTCAGCCCAGTCAGTTGACCCACGGCTGCCTGCTTCCTTATCCTGATGGCCCCTGCCCAAGCCCCTCACCCAGCTTACTGTGCTCACCCAAGAGCCACAGCCCCGCTGGGTGGGTGAGCGAAGGCCCACTGCATTCCTCCCCAGCGCTACTCTTGAGGCAAAGATGTGGGTCTATCTGACCGTCTCACATGAGCCCACAACTGTAACGAATCCTACTCGAGGGCAGGCTCAGCACCCGAGTCTCAGGGCCGCTGCCTGACGAACCGTCCACCAGCTCTCAACGCTCCTGCTCTCGATCGGTTTTGCCTGCATTCTGACGTGCGCAGGTTTCCAGCAGTTTTTGTGAGAACACAGAGTCACACATAATAAATGTAACCTCTTTCTCCAACTAACTTCTTTGAAATAGTGAAGGTGAGCAGCACAAATTAACAAAAGAAAGTATTTTTTATTAACAAAGTAACTAATTCAGCCTGTGTTGTCCTGCCTATACGACTACAAACTTGTCCAGAAATATTCTGATCAGAAACTTTCTTTTTTTTTTTTTTTTAAAGATTTTATATATTTATTTGACAGAGAGAGACACATCGAGAGAGGGAACACAAGCAGGGGGAGTGGGAGAGGGAGAAGCAGGTTTCCCACTGAGCGGGGAGGCAGACGCAGGGCTCAATCCCAGGACCTCAGGATCATGACCTGAGCCAAAGGCAGACGCTTAACAACTGAGCCACCCAGGTGCCCCTTGATCAGAAAATTTGTTAAAGGCAATATTAAAGATGACTCCATTTACCAAGTTCATGTAAAGCATGACTCAAGATCATTTTTCTCTTTGTTAGTACTTGAGGGTTTTTTTTTTTTTAAACAGGAGAATATCAAATTTAATTATGTATGTAAAAGGGCTCCATAAAATCTGAGGCCTCTACTTTCAGATTTTTTTTTTCTTAAACTTGGCTCAAATTAAAGAGTTGTCGCTGGGTCTTACACACACCTGCAGCCTCCGGCCTCGTTGTGAACTAGTGTCCCCTTAGTGTATCACACAGCAAACCGCTTTCACATAGCTTATGATTGGCTCCACTCTACTATCATCACACACTTACTTCTCTGTCTCTACCTCCCGACCATGAGCAATCTGAGGACAGGGGTGTTTTCTTTTCATTTTTATGTACTCGCCACACTGCAGAGCGCCAGACACAGAGGAAAGGCTCAATAAATCAATACTTCTCAAAGTGTTGTCCCTGAACTAGCACCATCAGCATCATTTGGAAACTTGTTAGAAATGCAAATTCTCTGGCCCTGTTCCAGACCTACTGAGTAAGCCGCTCTGGGGGTGGGCCCAGCAATCTGTGTTCTAACAAGTCCTCCGGGTGATTCTGATGCAGGCTGAAGTCTGAAAACTACTGCAATAAATAATGAAAGAAGGACTTAAATATAAAGTTATTCACTGGCTCTTAGAGACTTTTCTATTATCTGAGCACAAACAAGAGATGTTAAATATAAGCAATTTCTAAGCATTAATAGGTTGCTGTACTTTTTCCCATAAATAGTACTTCTCTACCTAAACTGTTGTTCTGCAGGGAATGTGGACCTGTCCATGCTTCAAGACTCAGTTTTATCTCCTCCTCAACAAAGCTTTCTGTGTCTTTCCACAGAGCAGAGTTGGTTCCCTCTCTCTTCTGCTGCTATTTTTATATCCAGTACAAATCTCTACTACTGAAGCTATCACAGTATCTCCTAAGCATGGGTCACGGTGTGTTTTCACTGCTAGACCTGAAGTTCCATAAGCCCCATAACTCAAAATAAAAGCTAAACTGAAGGAATCCAGGGCCCTTGTACTCTTAATTGCCCGGAAAGAAGGACTTTTGAGGAATGACTGCCCACTGTCCAGATTTTGAATGCCCCCCCCCAATCCCGGTGGCAAGGCACATCCCGACGTTAAGCCAAACTATGACAGACTGCACAAGCTGCCTCAGATTTTCATGTCCTTTGCCATGTGACTCTCCAGTGTCCTTCCACTGACAGTAGGACTTAGTTCCCGCTCTTTGGGGGTTCAGTCACGTGATATGCATTGGCCAAAA
The DNA here is from genome assembly GCF_011764305.1 of Mustela putorius furo. Lineage (NCBI taxonomy): Eukaryota > Metazoa > Chordata > Mammalia > Carnivora > Mustelidae > Mustela > Mustela putorius. Next base: position 19,095,459 of record NW_025421402.1, on the reverse strand, counting down.
GAATGAGCTGGAAGTGACAATAGAGTTGCTCCCAAGTTAGTCATCAAGAGACTGCTGTGTTTCAGCTTGCTCTCAGACTTATGCCATCACCCTGAGAAGGACCTGCTCAGGCTGACACAAGAAGGAAGCTGAGAAATCCATAGAGGACAGCCACTCCCCCCTGAGCCCATATTAAATCAGCTGGCTGCCCAGAGGACCCACTGGCTCATGAGAAATGATATATGCTTGTTAGTTTAAGCCGCCGGGTGTTGGGACGGTCTGTGATGCAGCCAATGTCAGCTGATAAACACAGCTATCACTATTTTTAAATCCAAAGGTAAACTTAAGGGAATAGTGAACAATTAAGAGATTCTTGTCAAACATGTTCAAATTCTGGTAGTCCACAAACAAAAATGAGGAGTTACTATATAATCAATTCCCTAAAGAGAAACTCTTGGTCAAATAAGCTACAAATGGGGAGAATCCTTAATTTTTTTTGGTATCCCTAGCAAGTACAGTGAAAAAGGGGCCAGCAAACTATCTGTAAAAAGCTGGATAATAAATATTTTAGGCTTTATAGACTGTAACTTTCTCTGCTACATCTGTATTTTTCCCCTCAGCTTCTTAAAAATTTAAGACCCGGGTGCCTGGGTGGCTCAGTGGGTTAAGCTGCTGCCTTGGCTTAGGTCATGATCTCAGGGTCCTGGGATCAAGTCCCGCATCGGACTCTCTGCTCAGCAGGGAGCCTGCTTCCTCCTCTCTCTCTCTGCCTACTTGTAATCTCTCTGTCAAATAAATAAATAAAATCTTAAAAAAAAAAAATTTAAGACCCTTTCTTAGTTCAGAGCCATACAAAAAATACCAAAAGGCTGAATTTGGCCCATTGGATAGCATATGACCCCTAGTTTAACATATCAGGATTAAACTGTTTCTGGATGATTCCACCACCAGAATAGGAGATTCTAGGAGAAGCACAGGTATGGCTGTGTCGGTACCTGGAGAGCGAAGGAGAGGACAGAGGGCTCATCTAAAAATGTTCGTTCTCATCCCACCACCTAAGTTGCAAAAGGTAATATATTCTCCAAAATTCTTTGTAAAATTAAGATCTCAACTTTCGACATTTTGTGAACATTTTGTGAGCCATCCAACTTATTCAGATTGCATTTGAGTCTTAAAAGTTAAAAGAAAATATTTAGAAAATATTTTATATCCTATAATTCTGTTTATAAAACACCCACCCAAAAATATTTTCCCCCAAACCCCATCTTTTCTTAGGATTGCCACAGCACCACTCAGGAGCATACTCTTTCCCTGAAGAAACTCTCTGAAGAATAATTTGGAATAACTGATCTCATTCCTTCCTGATCAACAGCTTAACTCTCAAACAGAAAACCTGGCGAGAACATGAATTCAGCTCAGCCTGGATTAAACAGTGCATTTAAGAACTATCTCAACCCTCAGGCTAACAGATATAAGAAATTATGTTAGCTTAATTATAGACTACCTACAAGTTTTTGTCCCCATCTTTAGCTGAAAACACAAGGTAAGATCTTGGCATTTCCTTCTTCACGTTGTCCGCTCAAGCCAGCAGACCTTGAACTCTCATTCTTCCTGCAGCAGTGGCAACAGGACCTTAAAGCTTGCCCCGAGTGCAGCAGCGTATTCAAAGTAATAAAAGGTCATGGTTTCATTAGCTCTTCAAAGCTGCATCCCATGGACTCACACTCCAATTCCTGAATAATAATGGAGCTCCCCCTCCCTTCAATACCAACTGAAATGAAATGAATTTTTCTACTCACTAAGCTATGCATTCTTGGACAAGCTGTTTAACCTTTATGCGCCACAACTGCTAGAAATCATGTCTTTGGGGCAGGGAGGGGGAACCTTAAAAGCATCCAGGGAAAAACAACTCAATACATACAAAGGAATGACCGTTCAAATGGCAGCTGGCTTTTCCTAAGAAACAACAGAGGTCAGGTGAAATGCAATTTTACAATTTCACAACTTTAAAAAAATGCTACTTTCTGTAATAGCAAAGATAGAATGGGCACAAATGTCCATCCGCAGGGGCCTGGTTCCGCCCGTACGGGGCGCTCTTTGGAAATGTGCCTGTGCTTCCGCATCCGAGCTTCACGGACTGCGGTCGGCATAAGCACAGACTACATCCGGAGGAGGACACAAGTGACACAGTGTAAGTAGTTCTGTCGAGGGAGGGGAACTAGGGGACTGGGGGGAATGTGCAAACGGGAGTAAACGGGAACATGTCTTTTCCTAAGGTAACTTTTTAGTTTTTGGAGTATTGATCTATATGCATAAGTATTAACTATTCAGTATAATGACACAAGAAATTTAAAACTTAAAAAAAAATTTTTTTTTACAAGATTTTATTTATTTGTCAGAGAAAGAGAGAATACAAGCAAGGGGAGTGGCAGGCAGAGGGAGAGGGAGAAGCAGGCTCCCTGCTGAGAAAGGAGCCCAATGCAGGACTCTGACCCCAGGACCCTGGGATCATGACCTGTGCCAAAGGCAGACACTTAACCAACTGAGCCACCCAGGCGTCCCAAAACATTTTATCTAAGCAAATAGGCAAAGGAAGAGGGAAGCAGCATTTGGTGAATGTTCACTATGGGCTATACATAGTGTTAGACTGGTTGAATAACTTACTGAAAATTCAGTCTAATAATTGGTTGCATTACTAGGATTCAAACTCAGATGTTTATTACTATAAACATAGATGGAGATGTATTTTAAAAATGAAAATTTGAAGTACAGCTTTGAGGATAAATAGGATGACAGCATAACTCCATCTGTAGAACCCACCATTAATAAAACGGAAAAGAAACAAGTTACAGTATAATTTAATGTAGTCACACCCCATTCTCCAAACTCCAAACTAAATAAAACATGGTAAATGACCAGTTTCAGAGGGGTCTTATTAATAATCCCTACGTAGGAGGGGTGATAACCAGATGCCCAGGCAGACCACAGGAGAAATGGCAAGAAGGCTACTATTCGGTGCCTGAAAAAAGAATCCCATGGTAAGATCACATGAACATTCTCCATAGTAAAAGGGATGGTAAATCTCCTCATTCTTAAAAGACCAAAATCCAAGGAGCATTCCCCAATGGGCTAGATGTAACACCCAAACCCTTAATACTCAGTAAAATTGTTCTAAGAAAAATATACCTTCTCTGAAGTCACCTGTTCCCTTCTGCCCCAGCCTCACCACTATCTCATCCCCTTACCACTCACCACTTCTCTTGGGCTGCTGAAGAACCGAGACGACACTGGGAACCTATGAACACTTACACCTGACTGTCAGTTCAAGTTTGGTTTCCGCTACAGGGAGAGGTAAATCAAGGAGAATCCACCCACGCTACTCCTGAGCAAAAAGAAAGTCTAGATAAAACTCCCCATTCCAAGGCTGAACTCTATACACAAGGTCGCAACACTGTAACTCTCTGCTTAGAGCCCGGAGCACACCGAGGGAGGACCCTTTTGGAGCCGAGCGCTTACAGAGGACATGTGTCCTTACTGGCTCACTCACAGGGCAGACCCTGCTGATGCCAGAGGCACGTGGTTGGTTAGCTCTGCCGAGAGCCAAAAGCAAGATGCTGAGAGGAAGAGATCAAAAGATCTGATGACGGATCTTAAGGACATGCACAAGGAAAAACCCCACTGGTCTCTTTCACTGTGATGTGGGCATTTTCCTCTGGCAGAGTCTACCACTAGAACTTCCGGTTGTCGCCTCCTGCCACTCCCAATTATACTTTTGTTGTTCCAAATACCCCTCTTCAGACCCAAGACCAGGGGCTCACCGAGTAGCCAAACCTCACAGAACAGAGCAAATACAGGCACTCTTTCCTCTTTTAGTGTTTCCTTCTATTCCTCCAGGACACTGAGGACAACACCAATAAGCTAGAGACTGTGGACCAGTTCACCACAGCAGGTATTAAGGTTGTATTCTTCAGACACTACCAACGGAGCGCTGATAAAATGACCTCACTGTTGTGGCATCAACAGAAATCAGTTGTTAGCTGATCAAAGACATTCACAGGTTCTAAGTAATGGTCACTGCTAAGAAAACTGATCATCCACACTATGGCTTAAAGGAGCAAGAAATGGAAGGATCTATGATTGATTAAAATGTAATAATGTGCCCCCTGAATTGTACCATTTTTCACATCTACTGTTCCATTCTTGATGCAAGAGCTGTTGCAAACAATAACCTACCTGAAATGTAAAAGCAGCATCGTACACACTTGGGATTTTATATCCTTTTGCCTAAAATAGATAGCTTAGTACTGACCTAAATTATAATATAAGCAGAATTATCCTCCCTCAAAAACAAACAAAAATAAAAAAGCCAAAAAAAAAAAAAAAAAAGCCCCAAACCCCACAATCTTACAAGGAAGAGAATGAGAATAAAGAGGAAAGTATTTTAAGAATTTCCCTTTTGGTATTTGAGTAAATGGTCTTACAGAGAAAAAAAAAAAAAAACAACACTATTATCTCAGGAATAAGACAAAACCACTACACTTCAACATTACATTATTTTTTTTTATAAACATATATTTTTATCCCCAGGGGTACAGGTCTGTGAATCGCCAGGTTTACACACTTCACAGCACTCACCAAAGCACATACCCTCCCCCATGTCCATAACCCCACCCCCCTTCTCCCAACCCTCCTCCCCCCAGCAACCCTCAGTTTGTTTTGTGAGATTAAGAGTCACTTATGGTTTGTCTCCCTCCCAATCCCATCTTCTTTCATTGATTCCCTCCTACCCACTTAAGCCCCCATGTTGCATCACCACTTCGTCATATCAGGGAGATCATATGACAGTTGTCTTTCTCTGCTTGACTTATTTTGCTAAGCATGATACGCTCTAGTTCCATCCATGTTGTCGCAAATGGCAAGATTTCATTTCTTTTGATGGCTGCATAGTATTCCATTGTGTATATATACCACATCTTCTTTATCCATTCATCTGTTGATGGACATTTAGGTTCTTTCCATAGTTTGGCTATTGTGGACATTGCTGCTATAAACATTCGGGTGCACATGTTTGTATCTTTAGGGTAAATACCCAGTAGTGCAATTGCTGGGTCATAGGGCAGTTCTATTTTCAACATTTTGAGGAACCTCCATGCTGTTTTCCAGAATGGTTGCACCAGCTTGCATTCCCACCAACAGTGTAGGAGGGTTCCCCTTTCTCTGCATCCTCGCCAGCATCTGTCATTTCCTGACTTGTTGATTTTAGCCATCCTGCCTAGTGTGAGGTGGTATCTCATTGTGGTTTTGATTTGTATTTCCCTGATGCCGAGTGATATGGAGCACTTTTTCATGTGTCTGTTGGCCATCTGGATGTCTTCTTTGCAGAAATGTTTGTTCATGTCCTCTGCTCATTTCTTGATTGGATTATTTGTTCTTTGGGTGTTAAGTTTGCTAAGTTCTTTATAGATTTTGGACACTAGTCCTTTATCTGATATGTTGTTTGCAAATATCTTCTCCCATTCTGTCAGTTGTCTTTTGATTTTGTTAATTGTTTCCTTTGCTTCAACATTACATTATTAAATTTAACTTAACAAATGTATTTTAAAAAAAATTTTATTTACTTATATGACAGAGAGAGCAGGGGTGTGTGAGCACAAGCAGGGGGAGCGGCAGGCAGAGGGAGAAGCAGGGAGCCCGTTGTGAGACTCGATCCCAGGACCCTGGGATCACGATCTGGGCCAAAGGCATATGCTTAACCAACTGATCCACCCAGGTGCCCTAATTTAACAAATACTGACCAATAACCTTTTAATTGATAAATATTAATTGCTGAAGAAATAAGCATAATTATAAGAAATGGCCCTATAGTCAAGGTTAGTGGGACAACTAGCACAGTTTGGCTATGATTCGGTGATCAGTAAGATAGGTATCCTACACCAGGTGCTACCTTTCTGTCAGCTGGAGCTGTCTTCCAACAGTAAACAGCCATTCTCAGGCTACCCAATCTGTAATTAGTAAATCTTCTTTTATCCACCTTGTACCATATGGGACCTATTTAGAGAATATATATAGGAAACAATTTGCATATACATCTGGACTTTCACCTTCCCAGCAATTATCAGTATAACTAAATAATTAATTGTACGTCCCTCGAGGGCAGAGAAAGTGCTGATTTGTCTCACCCCAAGCAAAGCACTTTGTCTAAAATACCTGGCCTACCACAGGCTCTCGTGTGGAACGAACTAGTGAATGTCCACAAATATACAGGCCTACATCTGGGCTCCCTCGATCTGGTCTCTGACAGTCCTCCAACTACACTCAATCTTTAGTTAAATATAGTTTCAGTCTGAGTCACAAAAAGAACTTCTGGACACCACCACCCCTCCACTCAAATGATGAAACAAAAAACTCTAAGGTATTTGTATTAACTGAAAATCATAGAGAACAGAGAGAAATTAAATCCCAAGGTTATTTAAAAGCCATTTAACACCATGGTTTCTGCTCAGTCCCTCCCCAAGCTAATGTTTTTTAATAAAGAAGCACATAATCCATTTTATTTATTTATTTTAAGAATTTATTTATTTATTTTACAGACAGAGATCACAAGTAGGCAGAGTGGCAGGCAGAAGAGAGAGGAGGAAGCAGGCTCCCCACTGGGCAGAGAGCCCAATGCAGAACTTGATCCCAGGACCCTGAGATCATGACCTGAGCCAAAGGCAGAGGCTTAACCCCTGAGCCACCCAGGCACCCCACATAATCCATTTTACTTGGTAGCCCTTCTCTTTGCTGCAGCTGTGATCTGAAAAAACTGTTGACCGACAGGGAATGGCCCAAAGGAACACCACACAATGAAGGACAGCACTCAGTCTACTGAAACAGGATTGTAGGTGTCCCATGTTTTGTTTTTTAAAGACTTTCATTTTTAAGTAATCTCTACACCCAGGGTGCGGCTTGAACTCACAACCCTCTGGCCAAGAGTCACATGCTCCACTGGAGGCTGCCAGACGCCCCGGATTACCAGTTTTCGAAAGCAAGACATGGCTGGTTCAAATAAGACATTTCCGTTGAGAGCAAGACTTGCTCATTCATTTCAACAGCCTTCAGCATGGTGATACAGAGAAATGGTTCCAGAGTCTGGCTGCCTGGCTTCAAGCCTGGCCCTGCCACTTCACAGCTGTGGGACCTTGGACAAGATGTTGACCTTGGACAAGTGTTCCTGGGTCACCATACACAGAGAGAGATGATAGCACCTCCTTCCAAGAGCTAGTTCAACGGTCACCCGGTTGCACGAGGGGCATTCTCTGAGCACCGTTTCTCAAAGAGCTTCCTGCGGGTTCTCTCCTTACTTTACTTTCTTCATATGGCTTGACTATCTAAAATGATGATTTTTTTTTTTTTAAAGTACTGTTTTCCTATGACTTCCCCTGTAACAGCAGGAGTGTGTCCGACTTTCTTACCTCTACATCCCTTGTGCCTAGTTAGGAGCAGGGCCCAGAATAACCACCGAAGAACTCAGTACGTATTTGTGGAGTACAGGGGTGAGTAAGACACAACAGTGACGGCTTCTGCAACCATTCCGTAAGTGTGAGCTGTTATCATCCAGGTGATTAGTGCAGGTAAATAATTCAGGCTTTTGTGTTATCTCTTCTAAGTAATTTTCCTCACTGGGTCTGCAGGTTTTATTTACTATTCACCCAAATCAAAAAAGTACATAACTGCTTGAAAAAAGTTTTCCTTCCTTCCTTCAGCTGTTAGCAGTTGCCTTTCGGAGATTATTTCATTTAAGTTCATCTCGGACATTTAGTGAGCACGGCACTATGAGCCGCATTCCACAGATACAGCTTGAAAGACGGTCCAAATTAGCCAAGAGATTTGTATCTTAGCCAAGGGCCTACCCCTAGCCAAGCTACCTACTTAAAGACAGCATTACAAGGAGGGATATGGAGATGTGCAGAATGTAACTGGGTTGGGGAAGGTGGGAGTTTGGATCCTGGCCATTTAATGAAAATCCTCACATGGTTCTATGTGGTCCTTCAAATTCCTTTACTCATTATGGCTAAGATTCTACCTTAGCTACTGTTTCTGCTGAAAACAGTAGCACCAAACGGCACAGGCCTAACTTCTCCCAAGTTAGGTGTTTCTGAAATGTAGCCACATGTGTGGAGGTTTACACAGGTCCTGAGCAACTAAGGAAAACATATATGAGTGTGTATGTGATGCACGTTAGTGTAGGATTGTCGCATGTTCTCTCTTAAAAGAACCAGCCTTTATTTTGAGGTCATGTCCTTGTATTCACTTGGTGTTCAGCTGTCCTTTTCTTTAAATAATTATGTTGATAGCTCATGGTGAGTTTTCCCCACTTACTCAAAAAACAAAAAGTTAGCAATCTTAAACTATTTCCAAAAGGTTTTTAGATTGATTTATTTATACAAATTTTATCAGTGAAATTCTGAAATCCAGAACATCCAGAAGTAAAAAGAACACAACAGCTGCCTGGCCGAACTCCAAATGCAGAGCACTCGATCTTTTATTCATTAACATGCTGTCTCTTCCTTCAGCCAAGCCCAATTTTCATTAACCACTTGTCTATACTATCCTGGCAGATCTTAATTATTACTCAGACAATATTAAGAAAAAATTCCTGACCGTATGCTTAAGAATGGTACGGAACTTTCCAGAAAACGCTGAAATCTTGTCATGCACTGAAATAAATACTATAATCCAATTGTGCTTACAGCTTTGTTCTTTGTGACTTTTTTTTTTAAACTTTTCACATATCCCAAGTAGAAGCTCAGAACATTTAGTGCATTTATTTGATGAAGTTAACTCTTGTTCCCAAGTCTCCAAGTACCTTGCTCTGGAATATTCAGAGCTTTCTATAACCTTAAAACCTCTGATCCAAGAGCCTCCCCCAAGCTCACCACCACTCACTTGGGCCCCAGCCCCCCTTGGTGTTCCTTATCCAGGGACCCTCTACTTATGCCGGGACCCTCTCCTCCCCTACTTCTTGCAAACATCCTTCCTGCCCTGCTTTCCACTCCCTCTTTCATATGTGCTCAGTGAACCCTCCAACCCTCCCCAAGTCCGTTGTGCTCCCATGGCACACCCGCCCTGAACAGCACAACACTGTCACACACACACACACAAGGGGGCTACTTGACTTCACTTACGTTTTTGGCCTCAAATCCCAAATGAGGACTCAATTTTCTGACAACCCTCCATACTGTGCACTCACCTTACCCTTCTCTAAAACTTCATATGATGCTTTATCCTTGGATCTCATTTTATTTTATTTTTTTTAAAGATTTTATTTATTCACTTGACAGACAGAGATCACAAGTAGGCAGAGAGGCAGACAGAGAAAGAGGGGGAAGCAGGGTCCCTGCTGCGAGCCCAACTCGGGGCGATCCCAGCACCCTGGGATCATGACCTGAGCTGAAAGCAGAGGCTTTAACCCACTGAGCCACCCAGGTGCCCCTGGATCTCATTTTTAAAAGAGAAAATTCTCAGGTGCCTGGGTCTTTCTGCTCAGCGGGGAGCCTGCTTCCCCCTCTCTCTACCTGTCTCTCTGTCTACTTGTGATCTCTGTCAAATAAATAAAATCTTTAAAAATAAATAAATAAAAGACAAGATTCTCTCAGGACCATGGGTCCCCCCCTTCCAGCTACGAGTCTGTTTCTCTGCTCCCCTGCACAGAACAAGCTATCACAAGAAGGTCTTGAGGTTGTTTGTAAGTTGCTGCACCACTTGTCCATCTTGGCTTCAACCCATTCCAACCAGACTTGTCTCCATCATCTTGCCGGGACCGGTCTTGTCAAGGCTCCCAGTTACCTCCTGTCAAAACAATCCACGCGGGCTGTGACACAGCCGGCCCTTTCCTTTATGCTCGCAGTGTCTGCAACACAACGCTCTCCAGAGTTTCCTCCCAAGTTACTTCAGTGTCCTTTGCTCCTCTTTCCTAGAGCACCACGTTGGCATGCACCAGAGCCCTGTCCAGCACCCCTTCCTTTTATTCATTTCAAAGAGTCGGTTACTGATTTCTCTCAGTCTCCTGTTTTTCTAATCCATTAATGTCTGCTCTAATTTTCATTATGTCTTTCCTTCTATTTTCCTTTTGTTTAAGCTGTTCTTTAAGTTGCAAAACTGACCTGAACCCATTTAGTTTTCTTTCCAAAGCTTGCTAATTACTTCTTACTTCCTTCATTTTCTAAGATGTGCAATCAGGATTATAAATTTCATCTTAACTGTACTTTAGCTGAAATTATTCTATATACGTTCAGAGAGCGGAGTATATTAACTCTGTCTGCAGTATAAAATTCAATACGTGTCCACTGAATAAAGTTTATTCTGTCCCATTTTTGTTTGTTCTAATTTTTAAAATTATTATACATGTTTTTTAAAAACATCTATTCACCAACTTTTTAACATATCATTTTTGGAAGCTTTCTCTATTTGAGGGCCGTGTTATTATATACTTACAGATTATTGACTACTGCTCCTTATAAATATTATCTTTGCTGATTTAGGGCACCTACCTTCTTTATGTCTAATAATGTTCTTTATCTTATTGCTCTGATAGTAACATTAATGTAACAGGTTTTCATCACCTTTTTCTTCCTTTAATTGTCATCAAGCTTTAGTTACTTTTAAATAGTTGTACTGAGGTTTTATTAGTTTTTACACAAACTGAGAAACCCTTTCTTTTAAACAGGAGAGTGTAATCCTCTTTTATTTATTTTATGATTATTTTACCTAACTTTTGTTCCCCTTCTCTTTCTTCTACTGGATTTAGTCTACTTTAATTTTCCTCCCCACTCCAAGCTAGGATACACTCTATTTCTTTTAAATTTTAAAATGTATAATATGCCTTAAATTTAAAATATAATCCATTTCTCATCCTCCTCCCGAGCAATCAAGACCTCAAAAGTTTCCACTTCAATGTTTCTCCTGCCATTTTCCACATTATTCGTATCTAACACTTCTGTTCATTTTTCTCCCAACATTCTAAATGCAAGCAATCGCTCTGTTAGTTCTTAAGTCAGTGTTCACATTTAACAACCTGAAATGTCTTTGCTTGTTCAAATCACTTACATCCAACTCTTTTCTTCTATGTCCTTCTTCCTCACTTATACTTTTTAGTAGTTTAAAAAGCAAGGCTATGTAGGTAGAAAATCCTTGGTCTTTATTTGTCTGAAAATACCTTTTTGGGGTCCTTACTCTTAAAGGTTTGCTTGGTTAAGGAGAGAATTTGAGGCTGAGAGTTATTTTTTGTCACATTGGGTAAAACTGTAATCCATTTTTAATATATCTTTTTTTATTTGACACAGAGAAAGAAATCACAAGTAGGCAGAAAGGCAGGCAGAAAGAGGAGGGGAAGCAGGCTCCTGGCCAAGCAGAGAGCCTGATGCTGGGTCTCGATCCCAGGACCCCTGAGACCATGACCTCAGCTGAAGGCAGAGCCTTAACCCACTGAGCCACCCAGGCGCCACTTTAATATAGTTCTTATTGCTGATGAGACCTCTACTGTTCATCTAACCATTGTTACTTTGGGGATCATATTTTCTTTTTGACTGCTATTCAGATCTTTGTATTTTAAATTTGCAGTTCCAATGGGTTTTTTTTTTTTTTAATTAATTCTGGTAGGTATTCAGTGCGTATTGATCCGAAGATACATCTCTCTCCAATTCTGCAGAATTCTCAGCTATCACCTTTTCAAAGATTGCCTCTCGAAAGATTTCTGCTGTAACCTCTTTCTGGAATGCCTGTTAAATCTAAGTTGTGCTTTTCATTCTATTCTCCATGTTTTTTGATTGCTCTTTAATATTCTCAATGTCTCTCTCCCTATGATTCATTCTAAGTAATTGCCTCAGATCCACATTCCACTTCACCGAGCCCATCTTCAGCTTTTAAGTATAACCTGCTGCTTAGCTATTCTACTGAGTTCTCAATTTTGAAGACTATGTATTTCATTTCTAGAGTTTCTATATAACTCCCTAATTAGCTTATTTCTTTGCATTTATTCATTATGATTTTTGTTCCTGCTTTCAAAATTATCTTAAACAAATTTACATTCAAATTGCCCCATTATTTCTATTTCTACTTCTTGGAGTGTTAGTGCTCTGGGTTTTTTTGTTTATTTGTTTTTTGTTTTTTGCTTTCATTAATGCTCCACGAAGATGCTTAGTTTCCTCATGTAGTCTATAAAATTTTATGTGTGTGACAGTCCTATGAGCTACAGATTTTTTAAAAAAGATTTTACTTATTTATTTATTTGACAGAGAGAGAAATCACAAGTAAGCAGAGAAAGAGGGGAAAGCAGGCTCCCCGCTGAGCAGAGAGCCCGATGTGGGGCTAGATCCCAGGACGCTGAGATCATGACCTGAGCAGAAGGCAGAGGCTTAACCCACTGAGCTACCCAGGCACCCCTGAGCTACAGATTATGAAAGTAATTCTACTGAGCACTTTTTCATTTGTTTCTACCAGAGTCTACCGAAGATATGAAACTATTTTAAAGTTAATTTCTCAGTTTGGGGTTTCCAGTCCCCAAACAGCAGAGTTGCTTGATTTCTTTAAAGTAATCTTTTCCCCTTAAAACTTTAGGCCTTAGGTAAATGGCAGCTCCCTCAACCAGGAGTAACGGCTTTTCTGTTTCCTTTGCATGGAGGTATAGATATCTAGGCTTTGAGCTTCATGTAGGAGGCCCATTTCACCTAGTACGGGTGGTGTTGGTGCCAGATCTCTTGTCCCCATGAGGATGCTGGAGCCTTACTTCACAATGCTCACAATGGATCCAAAACCCTGAGGACAGTCATGCTGTGAGAGGATACTCACCATTGTGGATTTGATTTCTCTTCACTTTTGCCTCCTTTAAAGCTCAGTTACATAGTTAATAAACTTCTAAAAAATTATATTTAAACCCGTATTTGTTTGTAGCAAGAAGGGAAGAAACATGTCAATTCAGTCCACCGCAGTACTGGTACACCCTCTATTTCTAGCTACTCGTTTCCCCTAAGTGAATTTAAACAGGCATCTGACTTTCAATATTAGCTATATCATAACTCCCGAACTTTTATCTCCAACTATCACTTTTCCTGGGATTTTATTTTTTTGGACACTTCCTTGGGTTTTAAACATATTTTCTAACAAAAAACTTATATCCAGAATTTATCTTTATAAACTTCTCCAAACCGAGAGCAAAAAGAGAGCCAACCCAAACTAAAAATAGGCAAAGATATGTACATACAAATCCCAAAAGATCATATACAAATCTCATAATAAATAAATAAGCATACTAAAAACTGCACATCATTAGTCAGTAGGGAAAAGGAAATCACGAATCGGAATGAGCTACCACCATATACCCACTGGAATGCCTAAAATAAAAAAGACTGACAACACCAAACGTTGGTGAAAAACAGAACTCTCATACGTTGCTGGTGGGAGTATAAAATTTTACAGCTGCTTTGGAAAATACTTTAGCTTCCTAAAAAGTTAAAAATATGCCTCTGCTATGACCCAACAATTCTCCCCTACTTGTTTCCCCCAAACAAATAAAAATATAAGTCTAATAAGACTTTTACAAGAATGTTCATAATAGCTTTATCCCTAATAACACCAAACTGGAAACAACCCAAATGTCTGTCAATGGGAAAGTAGATGAACAAATTTTGGTATATCCACAAAAAGAATACTATTCTGCAACAAAAAGTAAGAATTTATTGATATATATACGACATGCATGAATTTGAGACAAGATATACGAAAGAAGTAAGAACCATGTGCTACTTGATTCATCTAAAGGAAGTTCTGGAACAGGCAAACCTAATCTGTAGTAATAGAAACACGCAGTGCTGAGTATTTGCGGGAGTGTGCTGGTAAGAAAAAGGCAGAAGTGAATTTTCGGGGATAATAATGTAAATACTCTATCTCTACTGGGGATGATATATACTTTTATCAAAACACACTGGACTGTACTAAAAAAATGTGCGTGTTTCTCTGTAGCTAAATGTTACCTCAATCTGAAACAATTACCCCCCAACCTTTTACTTAACTGTAACTTAGAAGTCTGGTTTTCATGTGACTGTTACATGATAACCACATCACAATGATCAGTACGAATATACACATCCTATTGTTCTAAATATTCATGTAATAAAATTAAAGACTTTTAGTCATTTTTTAGGAGGGAGGAGACTATATTCAGAAACATTTCATTTGCTAAAGTTACTGTTTTGAACACTGTCCAAAAATGTAGAGAAAAAAATCTCCAATGTTCTATTCAAACAAATTGTACAATATTACTTCCGCGCAAGAGTAGTTATTAAAAGCTGCAACCTTCTAAACGCACATCACCAGTTAACATTCTGGTCAAAAAGAGCTCAAATCATCAGAAGCCAGGAATATCCTTGTCATGTGTTGGTCACACACTGAGTCACACGTTAACCCTAGCAAAGCTGTTGTGTTGTACAACTCTGGGGTGCACCTTGTGCATCCTAATTCATGTGAACGGTGCTCTTGGACTTGAACACAGACACACTTAGTGGCCCTGATCTCAGCTATTCCAAATGAGTGATAAACTGAGGCAGTAATTGACACGAGTATACATAAGCAACAAAGATCAGTTTGAAAAGTCAAATTACCCATGGTCAACATGAGTAATAACGTCTCTGTGCTCCACATAACTGGTGGTTTGGTACTGTCAGCTTAGCTGATCTGCAATGTTTTCCTCAAATTCTCTTCCCAATACGGTTCTGAGTTACTAGCCATGAGAAATTTGTACAAGATTTGGAAAGAAGAAATGTTAGGCTCCACCAGGTCTAGGTCAGGTGCTTTTTTTTACAGCTCCCACTATGACTTAAACCAAAATACAGTCACAGTCCCTCAAACAATTCCCAGCTTTGAGTTAGTTCAAAGGCCCAGAGACCCTTGAATGAAAGGTCTTTGAAAAAAGACAATCTTAGTTACCCCAAAATGCATAGGTAAATCCTCCTCCTAACTCTCCCCCAGAGGGAACTGCGGTGATCTACTAGAGTGACTACGCATTGGAGGATGTGGGAAGAAAACCCATACTGTCTCCAAACTAACAATAATTCTAGACCCAGAACTTTACCGTGTTAAACTAGTCAGAGAAGGAGCTTAAGGAAATCAGATATCAATGAACTTTTGGACTGGGCCCATTTCACAGTGGAACCAGTGGGTCCCCCAAATCCATCCTGCGGTTACTGCCTCAGTTCTGGAATACACAATTGGAATACTCAGCACCTGTGAGAACCTAAACTCTGGTTCCCCAGCCTGTTCATGAATGTAAGGGCTAAAATCCCAGGAAAGGGCACGTGGGTGAAAGAGATCAGAACTACACGGTCTTAGCAAAACAGTAAACCAAAAGCAATCCCGTGTCATGATGTGTCATGAAGGGCCCGCAGAGATGAGTGCCCCCATAAAGACGCAGTGACGCCGATTTCCACATTTCCATTCAACCGTCTCTCTGGCCTATGCAGAAGACAGACAAATCTCAGCAACTGACAGTAAATTATCAAAACTTAATCAGCTGGTAATTCCAATTATAACTGCTACTCTAGATGCGGGTTCTTTGCTGGGTCAAATCAGTGAAACCCTGGCACCTGGTATGCACTCAGTCACTTTTCTCTCTACTTGTTAGTAAAGAATATTTGAAGCAGTTCACGGCCTCACTCTACGCCGCGGCAGGGTGCTTCACACTTGCAGCCCACGGCATCATCCAGAGTTTCTCATCTCAGCACCACAGACATCTGGGGCCAGATAAGCTCTTGCTGCAGGGGGCCATTCTGTGCATGATGGGGTGTTTAACAGCCCCCCACGCCTCTACACACCAGATGCCTGCCCCTGAACGATGATACAAAAAATGTCTCCATACCTTGCCAAATGTCCCCTGGGACACAACAGTGACCCCAGTTGAGAACCACTGACCTAGTGTGCAGAGACTTTCATCACCTTTCCTTCCACAGGACGTCACACTGGTCCATTATGTTGATAATATCATGCTGCCTGGATCAGCTAACCAGGAAGTTAACAACCACTCAAGACACCTTGATAAGATACATGTACGCCAAAGGGTAGGCAATAAACCCCACAAAAATTCAGGGATCTGCCTCCTCAGTGAAGTTCCTGGGAATCTAATGGCCTGGGAGCTGTTGCGGTATCTCTTCCAGAGTGAAGAACAAATTGAGGCACCTGGACCCTCTAACCCTTAGAAAAAGAGGCACCATGGATATGAATTTTGGAAGTAAAATATAAATTATTACCAGTACGGATAACCTGACAGCTTGCCAGTTTGTTAATAGGGCCCAGAAAAATAGGCTGTGTAACAGGTCGAGGGCCGTCAACAAGCTACTCTACCACTGGAACCCAGAAAGCTCACTGTGGCTTGAGGATTGGGGTACAGAGAAATCACGTACTGAGTCTTTGGTGGACCCCCCCCCCATGTGAATCACAAGACAAACTTTCAACATTTTGGAGCAAAACTATGCCACCCTCCGTAGATAACCATTCTCTCTGGGGGAACCTTCTGGCTTGCCATGGGGAGTCAGGAGAGACTGAACAGCTGACCACAGGTCAACTGTCATAGGCCAACATTACTCAACGTGAGCTTCTCATTAAGACCTGGGTGTCGTCTGATTCATGAAGTCAATGAAACCTGGGCTGGCACAGCAACATTCCACCACCTAAAAGAAGTGACGTCATATATCAGAGAGGCTTGAGCAAGTCCTGAAGGTACAAGACCAGCTGCACGTGCCAGTGGCGGAGCTGCCCCTTGACCCACACTCCTGCTACGTTGCTTATGTTGTCTACACCCACATCTGTGGACTCTCGGGGAGACCTACTGGTAAACATCATAAAAACTTGCAGTCTAGTTTCCAGCTCGTTCCGCACGATCCGCAGGCGGCGCGCAAGAGCCGACCGTGGCAGCACCACAGCCCCACTCTGGGCAGCACAGAAGGAACAGTGGCCAAGAGAAAATCGCTCAGGGGGCGGAACTTGAAGCACTGCACCTGGTTGTTTATTCTGTCTTGCAAAGAGTGTAAAGTAGGGATCTACAGAGATCCACAGACTGTGCTAATGGCTTGGCTGAATGATCAAGGACTGAGAAGGAACAGGATCTGAAAATCAATGACTAGGAAAAAGAATGTGACTAGGTCTCCCCGAATGAGGATGGCATGCGGAGACAGCTGTGCCCCATGTGAATCCTCACCAGATATGACTCACGCTGAAGACATCAGCCTCTTTCTCCAGCCACCCATCTTCCTAGCAACACGGACTAGCAACACGGACTAACACTCACCACGGCCAATCTGCCAACGGCAGAGAATAACACTGAACTCCCCCAACGACACCACAATTGCCAGGAGGAGGGGCGAAGTTAGCCAGTTACCTGGTGGCAGGCTGATTAAATGAGACTACTTTCATCACAGACGGGGCGGCGTTTTTGATCTCACTGGAATAAACACTTGCTGCAGATATGAACACACCTTCCCTATTCATAATACTTAAGGCAAAACCACCCTGGGTAGACTTAGAGCATCGGCTTCCGTCATCATGACCTTCCACACGCACTGCTTCTAAGCAAGGAACCACTCTCGTAGGAAATGAAGCACGCAATGCGCTCATGCCCGAAGAATTCAGTTCTTATTGTAACCCCGTCACCCCGAAGCAGCTGGCTTGAGAAACCAGTGGAATGGCCTTTTAAAGATTCTGTTGTGATGCCAGCTGGGTGACAAAAGCTTGCAGAGCTGGGGTAACATTTTCTGGGATGCAGTACATACTCTGGATGGGTGATAATACATAGGACGACTTCTCCCACAGCCGGGATTCACAGGTCCAGGAGTCAAGAGATAGAAATTGGAGTAGCTCCTCTCCCTGTCACCCTTAGTGACCCATCAGAAAATTTTTTTTCTTTCTAGTCTCTGCAACTTTGTATTCTGCTAGCATAGAAGTCTTAGTACCTACGACGGGACTGTTTGCACCAGGTGTCACAGCAATGGTCCATTGCATTGCAAGCTGAGACTGCTTCACGGCAGTGAATCAGTAGTCAAAGAAGAGGGTTATCATACTGGTTAGGGTGAATGATCCTGATGATCAAGGGAAATTGGGTTGCTGTTACATAATGGCTTAAGAAGAAGTAAGTTTAAACACAGGAGATCCTCTGGCGCACTCTTCTTACTCCCTTGTCCTGAGACAGGTCCATGGAAAATTACAATAACCCAAAAGAGGCATGATTTCTGATGTCCCAGACTATTCAGGAATCAAGTTTGGGGTTATCTCGTCAGGCAAGGAATTATAATCACTCAGGTGACTGTTGAGGGCAAAGAGAACATGGAATTAGGGCACCTGGATGGTTCAGTGGGTTAAAGCCCCTGCTTTGGGCTCAGGTCATGATCCCAGGGTCCTAGGATTGAGCCCCACATCCAGCAGGGAGCCTGCTTCCCCCTCTCTCTCTCTGCCTGCCTCTCCGCCTACTTGTGATCTCTGTCAAATAAATAAATAAAATCTTAAAAAAAAAAAAAAAAGAGAACATGGAATTAGAAGAAGGTAATTAAAAATACCATCTGTAACCACATGACAAGTTGCAGAAACAAGGACTGTAATATTTAGGAGTATCTCTTATTTTGGTATGAATATATTTGTGCATAAATCAGCCAATTCTTTCTTTCTTTTAATGCTCTTTCCCCACTTCCATGTCACCTAATATTAAAGTATTCATATTAGCTAACTTTGTATTTCAATACTGAGGTTACAAGGTATAAAAAGAAGAGTGTGATTCAGAAGATAAAGGGACTTCCTCTTTTCTTTTGAGGAGAGGGTCAGCATATTTTTGGTACACCTAGGATGGTTGCATCATATTAGGCAAAAGCATAATTTTGCTCTTATCTTCATTTGGAAGTTAACTGTGGTTAAAAGAAGTGTGGCCGGGGTGCCTGGGTGGCTCAGTGGGTTAATAAGCCTCTGCCTTCGGCTCAGGTCATGGTCTCAGGGTCCTGGGATCGAGCCTCATATCACTCTGCTCAGCAAGGAGCCTGCTTCCCCCACCCCACTGTCTGCCTCTCTGCCTACTTGTGATCTCTCTCTCCATCAAATAAATAAATAAAATCCTCAAAAAAAAAAAAAAAAAGAAGTGTGGCCAAATCCTAGACTTCTTTTAGGGCAAGGTGACATGGAGTGGTCTATGATGACTTCCGATATGTAAGTTTAGCTACGCTGGAATTATATTTCTCAAAAGTCCCTTCCCTCTAAGGTCCTGGGTTAATACTGGACACAAGAGAAACGTGCCAGAGACCTGGAAGGCAGAACTAAAACTGTGGCCACTGATATGCTCTGAAGGTCAGTGCCGAGCCTGGCACAGCTGCAGCTCCCACTGGTAGAGATGATCTGTTGGCACATCTCGTGAGCATGGAGCAGAAGTCAGGCTTCACAGCTCTCCAGCTCCCGCTGGAGCACCTGCCTGGGCTGCCCGGTATCCTAGTCCAGGTGCTCGGGCAACTCTGTGATGAAGGGCATCCGCTCATCCTGCAGGTCACCATGTCAGAGCTTGGAAAGCAGCGAGCGAGAGAAACGCGTTCCCCTTCGTCCTCCCGGGGCTCCGCTGAGTCCCGTTCTCTCCCACTGCGTGTTCATCATCCTTTCTGACTGATGGTGCTGTGGATTTCAGCCTCTCAATACCAGACTCCAAAGCAGCAACCATATACAGAATACTAAACCACTGCATAACTTGAATCCCATGGTTAAAGCCTTAATCTATACGGCTCACACGATTCTGCTTCCCCGGTTGAACTCAGATGTGATAACAGAGGTAACACTGCAATGTTTTCTTTTAAAAAGTACATGAACATGGGACTGTGTTTCTAATTTGACTGTTACGGAAACTTGACTAAGGTGAAATTAAGTCCCTTGAGTAAAAAAAAAAATCTATCAAGTATTATTTTCAGAAAGAGGAAGAGAAATGTATTTCCTTAAAGGAAAAGGAGGACAAATACAGAATTAGAAGAACTTCATAAATCCACCAAAATCTTGCTCATCAAGCTATTTTCTGTAACTTCTAAGGGGCAAAAATATAAGCACGATGATTCAGAAAAGACAAAAGAAGACACTATATTCTGGCATACACAGTGGCATTATCAAAATTATCTCCAACACATAAATGCCTGATTTAAGACTTGCCTTTATATTTGGGTTCAGTAAATTCAAAGCAGTCTCAAGAGAGAGATTCCACTAGCATGTTTACAGCAGTAATCAATCCAAGTATATCTGTACTCAGCCTGAAGAATGAATGTATTGATATGAAGAAAATGGTGAACATGGGAAAACGGGAACCCCCAAGAACGTCAGTTTGGTTGCGCATTTTAAGATCATGAGGTAGGAAAAAGAACATGGTCCCAGAAGCAAATGTGAATTTCCTCAGCACCCTGGTTTTGATTCTTTGTCTCCTTGGTACCATCACCGAACACCGGCTATTGCAAAGGATGTCATATACACCTGATAACCGAAAACCAACAATCCACCCAACCAGGGATGGAGTATTTTCATTTCACAGGTAAGGAGGTGTGCCTAATGTCATATACCTTATAAATGACTAATCTGAGAAAAAAATCAACCCCAGGGATGTCCTGTCTACAAGCTGGTACTCTTAAACCTTACACAACCTTAGAGGTTGTCTGTTCCCACTGAGAACACTGATGTCAGCACACACCTATGCTCTTCTGTGCCCTGCTCTGAGACCTTGTTCACCGAGTCACCCGCAGAAAATCTGGCTTCCCACTTGGCTTTCTTACATGAATACAAGCATTCCAGCAAACTAGGAAGTTATACTTCACACTGTAAATTTATGATTTTAATAATTTTTTGGTATAAAAAGGAATACAAATCTATGGTTTAAAATACAGAAATTTTAAAAAATTAAAATCACATATACTCCAGTAGCATGAAGTTTTACTTCCTTTACCTAAATGTACCACCACCACTACTACTACTATGGCTACTAACAATGAAAGCAGGAGCAGCTGGCTCTTCCTCACCTTCTACTAGGTGCCAGGCACTGGTCTAAGGGCATTAGATGTGTTCAATCATTTAAACCTCACAACAACCCAAAAAGTAGGTACTGTTGTTATTACATTTTACAGATAAAAACCCCAAGGAATAAAGAAAATAAGTGGCTTCCCAAGATCACAGGGCTCATAAATGGCAGAGCTACGACTTGAACCCACGTAGTCTAACTTCAGAGTGCATACACATAACCTAGAAGTTCCCCTGCCTTTACATCTGAATTGAAGATAGAGAAGACAATCACTCCCCTTCAGGAGGCAGACAGGGAGCCACAGGCCTTATTTTATTTCTAGAGCCACTCCCTCCTGAGATAGTCCCCTACCCCACCCCCCTACCCCCATTCCCGAGGCAAAAAACCCCCTCTAGGAGGTCTTCCACTACTGCTTGCCAGAAGATATTATGAGCTAACACAACTGAGTCCCCAGGGGATAAAAAGAAAACATCTGCTTAAATTATATCTAAAAATACGGTATTAAATTCTTTCAGAAACTTCCTAGTTCTTTCACTCCCACGAGTACAAAAACCTAACAGTAAACTCACGCCAGAAATTACAATGGATGTTTGTTCTTTAAATCATTAGATTAGATTTAATTTAACACTCTAGTAGTCAAAGCTTTATTCTGAGACCCTCAGGTTCTGATATATTTAGTAAATCTAACAAAATCCAGTAATTTTTCCCTAACATAAGCTAATAATCATATCAACTTAAATGTCAATACACCTTCTGCACCAATTTTTTTAAAGTACAATAAAAATTTAACTGATGACTTTAAGTTATGAGCATGAATGCCACGGGTGAAAGAAAATATCTTTGCAAAACACCTCAGACCTTCATACAACAATGACCAGAATGTAAAAAGCAAATACGGTGTCTACACAACACCCCCCTCAGATTCTTAAAGTACTTCAAAATTTTCCAGATAATGGGTGAATCTGAATTGTATATATTTACTAAACACCTATCAGGCAGCTACTATGTGCACAGCACCATGCTAAAGTACTTTAAGAGGGAGTAGTTTACTGACATATTCTTGCTGTTTTTTACATAACACCAGCAAGCGGTTCTGAACACTTCGGAAAGTCAATTATGCCAGACGCTGCAGCTGAATGGCTCTGGGAATCAGTACCCAGGTGCCTGGTCTCAAGCAGTTTGCAGCGTGATGTGTGGGACAGGTTTAATGAAATCACAGCACGGTTTGAAAGTATTGTCACAAAGCACATGTGAGATAGAACCAGAAACACGATAAATAATTCACTTGTGGCAGAACAGAGAACACAGTCTCCTTCCCAACATACTCTTCCCTCCGCTTGATTTCTCTCCTTGCTGGGGAGGAAAGGAAAAGAGAAAGGCAGAGGTGATCAACCACCCCCCTGGTATCAACCTTCTCTCCTCAAGACTTCCCTACTTAGCCTGTTCTTTGGGCGCTCGTGTTTCAGAATTTACTGGACAGATCCTTCCTTATTTCTCCAGGTTTATACAAGTGGCCACTGGTACATAACTTAATCCCCTCTAGTTTTTGTTGCTTAAGTAGAAATCAGAAAGAATTTAGTGTGGCCGGAAGAATCTGTTGCATGACTTAGTAGTGCGTTCAGATAATAAATCATCTCTGTAGAAAACAGCATGACCGGTTTATAGATAGACACCAAAATGAAATGTACCAGTAAGCATCAGAAGAAACAGAGAGGTTAAGCAACTTACCAAGATAAACCAGCTGAATAATCGTCCCCCCTCAGGTCCTCCCGTCTATCAAAATCACAGACAGGACACCATGAAAGAATGATGAATCACCAACCCCAGCCTCTGCTAAGAAATCCCTGTCCTAGTCACTTTATGGCACACTATGCTTCTGCACTAGGTCTGAGAGGTTCTGCTTTCTGGTCTACTAATACGGTTACTGTTGGCTTCTCTCACCTCACTCCCAGTACATACTCTCACAGTAAAATGTGTTTGGGATTTCGTGATGAAACATGAATCTTTCCTTAACGAGTGCTAAAAAGAAATAATTATTCTGACATTATTCTAAATGGTAAGAAAGGCTTTATTCAAGATTATTGCATCAGGGTATTGTGATAGGGGAGAGAGATCAGCTCTGAATACAGTAAAGACAGCTGGGGATTCAGAGTTGAGGTGAGTGGATGGAAAACTACTAAGATGAGACCTGAGGGTCAGGGGACTCCTGCTAAACTGGCCTAAGAGGGTGCCTTGCTGGGGATTCGCACTTAACTGACTTAGCGGAATTCCTTGCTAAGCTGGAGCCTGCAGGCCCTGGAAGGACAGGGCAGAGACGAAGGCCAAAGTCAAACCTACTTGAGAACAAGGCTCAGAGGGGCTGACCTGAAGTCTGGTTCAAGGAGAGAGTTCTTTGGCACTGGCAGTGGCATCTGCCCCTCAGTAAACCCTTCTCCAGTATACCAAAACAAGTTTTCAAAACACCAGATTCAAAGTTCTTGTGTGGATCTTGAGAATACAGGTCACAAAATTTATTTTTAAAAAACTTTTTTTTTAAGATTTTAATTTTAAGTGATCTCCATACCCAATGCAGGGCTTGAACTCACAATCTCAAGATCAAGAGTCACATATTCCACCAACTGAACCAGCAAGGTGCCCGAGGCCACTAAATTGAAAAACCAGTATGTTTCTAAACCACTTCAGCATACACAGAATACAAATCTAATCATGCCGGCTCTTTACTTAAGTCACCCAAGGGCTACCGGTGCCCCAGGAGCAGGTCTTGCTGAGACTCGCGAAGCCCTGCGCGGTCTCCAGTCCGTGGCCGGCCCTCTCCCTGACCGCTCCTCCTCCCAGCCCCACGCTCAGGGCCCCTGCACACAACGCTCCTTCAGCCCAGTAGTCTCTTCTTTCCACAGAGCCACCTGGCAAAGCAGTACTTGCCTTCCAGGCCTTCGTTCAAAGGCCGTGAACCTTTCTTGTGCGCCCCCTCCCCTCTCCCCCTGCCCTCTCTATCCAGTGTCCTGCTCACTCGGAGGACAAGAACCGTAACTTTCTACTGCACTTGCCTGTCTCCGTCTATCTCCCGTCAGGCTCTGAGTCCCTCCAGAGCAGGAACAGGTTTCATTTGCCTTTGCATGCCTTTGGTCTCCAGTTGAGATGAAAACAAATAGGAAAGGAAATAAAAGCAAACCCTCTTTGGAAACTGTGAGCGTAGCACTGTTGATCCCCAGGGAAAGGTAGGCATGCCTTAAAGATTTCAAATAAACCTATTACCATATCCTTTACAGACAGTTCATTCAAACTGTGGACTGTGGCTCAGCTTCTGATTTGCTGACAACCTGAACTAAATGGATACAGTGGTCAAAGCAGTATTAAAAATACTTTCTCAGAATGGGCACCATATGGTGAACTCCGCTGCCACCACTTTCCCAGTATGGTTCACCATATAAAGCTGGGAGAAGGAAGAACGCGAAATTCCTCACTACATCGTTCCTCAACCTTAGACCCACAAATGCCACACACTGTGCCTTATTACCCCCGAGACAGACAATTCCCTGTTGTTTTCTACTGCTGTCATCATCCACCGAAAGGACTGATTCGTCACTTCTCCCACACCACGTTCTAGAACATAACGGGCAACCGTAATGTCCTTTTTCATTTTAATTAAAAGATGAGATTTATTATAATGCAATCGTGATCATCATCACATCAGTGTTTTTTTTTTTTTTTTTTTTTTTTTTTACAAAGTCTAGTCAGTAAATACCAACATCAGAATAATGGAGAGGTTTAAGAAGAGAGATTTCTGGATCTCACCCTAGAGAAACTGTGTATGAACAGAGTGCAACAGAGCAGGGCTTAGGGAGCATGAATGTGAAGTGATCTCTCAAGCTGGCTCATAAAGTCATTTGAGAATAAGTGAATAAACCGGACCTTGATTTATTAAATTGTTGAGTGCCAAAAATATGCCAAAAACTATGGGAGGAAATACAAGATATACAGAAATAATATTGGAGGTAGTCTCTGGCCTCAAAGTATTTTCAATTTAGTCAGGAAGAAAAACTTGACTCAGAGAATTCTAGAACAATGCTAGACTCTATTGTATAGAATAGTCTCCAGGGGCACCTGGGTGGCTCAGTGGGTTAAAGCCTCTGCCTTCGGTTCAGGTCATGATCCCAGGGTCCTGGGATCAAGCCCCGCATCAGGCTTTCTGCTCAGCAGGAAGATTGCTTCCCCCCACATCTCTGCCTGCCTCTCTGCCTACTTGTGATATCTCTCTCTCTCTCTCTCTCTGTCAAATAAATAAATAAATAATCTTAAAAAAAAAAAAAAAAAAAGAATAGTCTCCAAACTTTAGATCAAGTACCCTATCACTGAAAGTTTTAAGTATGGGTTACTATAGTAATACTGACTTAAATTATACATGTATTATATTAAAACACAT
Source organism: Mustela putorius furo (assembly GCF_011764305.1). Classification (NCBI taxonomy): domain Eukaryota; kingdom Metazoa; phylum Chordata; class Mammalia; order Carnivora; family Mustelidae; genus Mustela; species Mustela putorius. The sequence goes on along the minus strand of NW_025421402.1, from coordinate 19,070,017 downwards.
GATACCAAAAAGATAAAATTTTTGGAAACATATATTTCAATGGTACAAACTTTTCAGTGATTAATCATTGTGCCATATTAATATATTTCTTGGTTTTTAATATCTTAGCTTAACAATTTGTGATACTGGGATCTGAAGGGCTGACAACAAATTCAGTTTATGTTGACACTTGACTTCAAGGACTGTATTCATATGTCCATCCATCCACCGTGTATACAAAAAGTTTTTTTATGAAAATCATGTTAGGGAGTACCTTCCTGAGGACAATCTGCAATTTTTGAAAACATCATCTTAATAACTTTAACAAATGGTTTCCAAAATCTACTAAGATTTTTGATCTAGAAAATTTATAAACAAGTTAGAAAGTTGTCCATATTTTTAAGTGTGCAGATGAGAAACTGAGAAATGACATGTAATTTAGGGTAGTAAAATCACATAAGTATGATACTTCTGAACACCCATTTCCAAAACGTTTATTCCAATCTTTCTGTTGACTAGTATGCAAGATAATATGAAGGATTTTCCAAGATAAAACATACTTTAAAGTGTACTATTGGGCTTGAAGAAAAAATACAAGGGAAAAATAAGTAAACATTAAAAAAACTCCAGCTGAAAGCAACTACAAAACCCAGCACTGCCCTGGGGTCCAAATATTAACCTGTGGACTCACTACAAGGTTGGAGAATGTAAAACTCCTTCATTGACCTGGAACTCCTTTAGGATACTAGAATGTCATATGTCAGGGGATCCTGGCTAGCTCAGTCAGTAAAGTATGCAACTCTTGATCTTGGGGTTGTAAGTTTGAGCTCCATAGGGGGAGTAATTACTTAAAAATAAGTCTTTAAAAAAAAGTCCCAGGTCAGTAGGAGCAAAAACAAAGCCTCTCTAGAGGAAGTCATCCTCAATTCAGAGCCCCAAGTTTCACACAGATAAAAATCAGGCAAATATGAGTTCATCCCCAAAGAACAGCAAATACAGAAACAAAGAAGCCACAATAGATGAGAATCAACAGATACAAACACTAAAGCTGAAGCCCCAGGGACTTCATATAATGGAATTTCCAGACATAGGAAGTAAATAACTATATGTCAAATGTTTAAGGAAATGAAGGTGAAGTCACAAAAATAAACAAAAACCAAGAGACTATAAAATAGGCCAGACTGGTTTGAGAGAAAGAACTTACAACTTTTAGAAATAAAAAATGAAATGAAAAAATTCAACAATGTTAAAAGAGAAGAGTGTAGCATGCATCCAGTACACTGCTAGTTTCTGTCCATCTCAACACAGGGTGCTTGATGGGAACCAGCATTCACTAGGTGCTGGGGTATGCTGAGAACAAAGCCAGCTAAGTGTGCTGCTCCTTCAGAGGAACCACAGTACACCAGACAGACACCAGAGGGAGCAAGAGATTATAGCTCCCAAAAAAAGAAAAAGAAAGAAAGAAAGAAAAACAAAACAGGAAATCCCTCTAATCAAGTATCTACATGAGCATGTCCAGAAAAGACACACCCACAAAAAAGGTTTGAGGACCTGAGAATCTCCAGCTGGACTGAGTGGTCACAATCTCTCCATGTATGAAGACAGCCTAGAAAGACTGAGAGAGGTAACCTTTTTTTTTTTTTAAATGTGCGGATACCAACAAAGAGTTATAAGGAATACAAAGGAACAGGGGAAATGGCCAATATAGGGAAGACAATACATCTCTAAAACCAACCCTAAAGAAAGAGAGGTTATCTGTATTACCTGGCAAAGAATTCAAAATGACTGAAATAAAGATGCTCAATGACATCATGAAATGATACATGAGCAAAATGAGGATTTCAGCAAAGAAACCAAAAATACAAAAAACAACCAAACAGAAATTTTGGAGTTCAATTTAAGAAGGCAGTAATTCATTAGGGAGCTTCAAGGAAAGGCTTGATCAAACAGAAGAAAGAATGAGCAAATGTTAACATTTGTTTAAAGCTATCCAGTCAAAGGAAAAACAAAAACAACAACAACAAAGAAAGAAAGAAAGAAAGAAAGAGAATGAAGAAAGCCTAAGAAAGAAAGAAAGAAGAAAAAGAGTAAAGAAAGCCTAAGGGTATTATAGGTTACCACTAAAAAACCAATATATGCATTATGGGAGTCTCAGGGAAAAAAAAAGAGAAAGGGACAGAAAGTTTGTTTGTTTGTTTTTTAAATGAAAAGTTCCCAAATATGAGGAAAGAAATGGACATCCAGATTTCCAGATTCAAGAAACCCAAGAGAAGTTAAATAGGATGAATCCAAAACAGGATGAACTCAAAAAAGTCTGTACCCAAACACGTATTCAAATAGTCAAAGGTCAAAGACAGAGAATTTTGAAAGCTGCAAATATGCAATTTGTCATGTACAAATGAACCCTCATAAACTTTTTAGCATATTTCTCAGCAGAGAACCTGTAGACCAGGAAAGAATGCAAATATTCAAACTGCTGGGGGACAGACTTGCCAGTCAAGAACACTATACCCAGCAAAACTATCCTTCAAAAATGAATAAAAGCTTTTACAGATAGACAAAAGCTGAGAGAGTTCTTCACCACTAAACCTGCCTTATAAGAAATGCTTAAGGGATCATTCAAGTTGAACAAAAAGACACTAAACAGTCACAGGCAAGCACACAAAAATACAAATTTCACTGGTAATGGGAAATACATGCACAAACACGGGATACTGTAGTAATGCAACAATGCTGTGCAAATCATTTTAATTCTGGCATATAAGTTAAAAAACAAAAATATTTACAAAACTATAACTATAAAATGTTAACGGATATACAACTCAAATGTAATCTGTGACAACAACAATATAATGTGTAGGGAAGGAAAAAGTTAAAGCAGAATTTTTGTATGAGATCAAAGTTAAGATGCTATCAGCTTAAAACAGGTTGTTGTAAGTGTGGAATGTTCTATATAAGTCCCATAGTAACCACAAAGAAAATACCTGGAGAAGATACACAAAAGAAAATGAAAAAGAAATCAAAGTACGTCACTATAAAAAAAAAAAATCAACAAGACACTTAGACAGCAAGAGATATTAAGAAAGACAAAAGAGGGGCGCCAGGGTGGCTCAGTCGTTAGGCGTCTGCCTTCGGCTCAGGTCATGATCTCTGGGTCCTGGGATAAAGCCCCACATCGGGCTCCCTGATCAGCGGGAAGCCTGCTTCTCCCTCTCCCACGCCCCCTGCTTGTGTTTCCTCTCTTGCTGTCTCTCTCCCTCTCTGTGTCAAATAAATAAATAAAATCTTCAAAAAAAAAAAAAAAAGACAAAAGAACTATAAGACAGAAAAAAAGGGGAACATTATATAATGATAAAAAGGTCAACTGACCAGGAAAATATAACATTTAAAAATATTTAAAGACCCAAATCAGAGCACTTAAAATATATAAAGCAAACAATGACAGAATGGAAGGGAGAAATAGACATCAACATAGTTACAGTAGAAAATTTCACCACCCCATTTTCAATAGTGGGTAGAACATCCAGACAGTTAGCAAGAAGAAAACTGAAGACCTGAATAACACTACAGACTAAATGTTCCTAACAGACATATTTAGAACATTTCACTGAAAAGCAATAGAACACATTTTTATCAAAGGTACATAGATACTCTCCAGGATAGGGTGCATGTTAGGTCATAAAACAAATCTTACAAATTTAATAATGCTGAGATCATAAGAAGTATCTTATCCAAATTAATGGTATGCAACCAGAAATCAGTAACAGAAGAAAATTGGAAGACATGTGAAAATTAAGGAACATATTCTCGAATAACCACTGCATCAGGAAGAAATCAAAACAGAAATTAGAAAATATCTTGAGACAAATGAAAACAATATACAGTCCTCTGTCCTTCGGCAGTGGCAGCAGATTGTGCAGACATGGCCAAAATTAAGGCCACCTTTCCATCATGAAGACAGAGGAGCTGCTTAAACAGCTGTAAGACCTGAAGGTGGAGCTATGGCATCTGTGCGTCACCAAAGCAAAAGGCAGCATGGCTTCCAAGCTGTCTGAGATTTGAGCTATTCACAAATCCACTGCCCATGTTCTGTTATCAACCAGACTCAGAAAGAGAACCTCAGGAAATTTTACAAGGGTAAGAAGTACAAGCCCCTGGATCTGTGGCCCAAAAAGACATGTGCCATGTACCTCTGGCTGAACAAGAAAGATGAAAACCTGGAGACCAAGAGGCAGCAGTGGAAGGAGTGGCTATACCCTCTGCGGTAGTACCCAGTTAAGCCCTGAGAAGCAGCATCAGTAACACACGTGCACACACACACACACACACTGTGGTGGGAAGGGTAGAAAGAAAAGAAAATATATCAAAACTTACAGGATGCAGCAAAAGCAGTACTAAGTGAGAAGTTCACAGTAATAAAAACTTACATTAAAAAAAAAAAACCCTCTCCCAAAATCCTCCTTAAGGAACTAGAAAAAAGAAAAACCTAAGCCTAAAATTAGCAGAAGGAAATTATAATAATGATTACAGTCGTAAAAAATGGAGAAGAGAAAAATAGAAAAAATTCAACAAAGAGTTGGTTTTTGAAAAAAATCAACAAATGAAAAAAATCTCTAGCTAGACTAAAAAAGAAAGAAGAACCAAATTAAGATCAGACATAAAAGAGGAAACATTAGAACTAGAAAGGATAGTTAAGAGACTACCTTATGTAATGATATGTGAACAAACTGGCATATTGGCACCTAGAAGAAATGGAGAAATTCCCATGAACATACTACCTACCAAGACTGAACAGTGAAGAAAAAGGAAATCTGAACAGATGCAGCAAGGAGATTGAATCAGTAATCAAAACCTTCCAACAAAGAAAAGCCCAGGACCAGATGTCTTTTGGATATATTCTACCAAACATTTAAAGAAGAATGGGGTGCCTGGGTGGTGCAGCCGGTTAAGTGTCTTCAGGTCAGGTTATGATCCCAGGTCCTAGGACCATCCCTCCCTGCTCAAAGGGGATCCTGCTTCTCCCTGTACCTCTGCAGCTCCCTCTGCTTGTGCTCCCTCTCTTTCTCTCTCTTTCAAATAAATAAATCTTAAAAAAAAAAAAAGAATAAACACCAATCCTTCTAAGACTTTTCCAAAACTTGGAGAAAGGAAACTAATTTTAGGCCAGCATTACTGAAATACCAAAACCAGAAACAGACACTATAAGAAAACCACAGCCAATAACCTTGATGAATATATGCAAAAATCCTAAATGAAGTATTAGCAAACCAAATTTAATAGCACATTAAAAGGATCATAAATGATGACCAAGCAGGATCTATCCCTAGGATACAAGGATGGTTCAACATAGGTAATCAATGTAATACACCAAATTAACAGAACAAATGATGAAAATCACATGATCATCTCCATTGCTGCAGATAATGCATCAATACCCTTTCATCATAAAAAACTCTCAACAGGGGCACCTGGGTGGCTCAGTCCATTAAGCATCTGCCTTTGGCTCAGGTCATGGTCCCAGGGTCCTGGGATTGAGCCCTGTGTCAGGCTCCCTGCTCAGTGAAGAGCCTGCTTCTCTCCCTCCCTCCATACTACCCAAAAAGATCTTCAGATCAACACAATACCTATCAACACCCGAATACCATTTTTTAAAAAATAGAAACAGAAAAAAAAAAAATCTCAAAATTAACATGGAACCACAAGGACCCTGAATAAACAAAACAATCTTGAGAAAGAAGAACAAAGATGAAGGCTTCACACTTATGACTTCAAAGCACATTACGATGTTATAATAATCAAAACAGTATGGCACTGCTATAAAGACAGGCATATAGACTAATGGAATAGAATTGAGAGCCCAGAAATACATCTTTGTATATATGGTGAAATGATCTTAGATAAGAGTACCAAAACACTCAAGTGGGAGTAGTCTTTTCAATAAATGGTGTTGGGAAAACCAGATCTTCACATGCAGAAGAATGAAATTGGATCTTTTATCTTATAACATATACAAAAATGAATTCAAAATGTATTGAAGACTTCAATATAACACCTAAAACTGTAAAATTCTTTAAAGAAAACATAGGGCACAGCTTCATTACACTGATCTTGGCAATGACTTCCTGAATATACCATGAAAAACACAGGCAATCAAGGCAAAAAAGAAATAGACAGGTGGAACTACATGAAACTAAAAAGCTTCTGCACAGCAAAGACAACAATCCCCACAGTGAAAAGGGAACCCCTAGAATGGAAGAAAATACTTACACGCTATATATCTGAAAAGGGGTTAATATCCAAAATATTCTTACAACCCTGATTTTTAATGGACAAAGGACTTGAATAGACATTTCTCCAAAGAAGACACATAAATGGTCTACAGGCATATGAAAAGATGCTCAACATCACTAATTATCAGAGAAAGGCAAATCAAAAATCACAATGAGATTATTACTTCACACCAGTTAGCATGGCTATTATCAAAAAGCAAAGCAGACAATAATAAATGCTGACAAGGACGTGGAGAGATTGTAACCTATGTGCACTGCTGGCTTGAATGTAAAATGGTGCAGCCATTATGGAAAACAATATGATGGCCCCTCAAAAAATTGAAAATAGAACATATAATCTGGCAATCCACTTCCAGATATTTATTGAAAAGAACTGAAATCAGAACTTCAAAGAGAGTTTTGCAATCCCATGTTCATTGCAGCATTTTCACAACAGTCAAGTTAAGAAAACATCTCAAATTCTGTCAACGGGTGAATGGATAAAGAAATATATTATATACATTCATTGGAGTATTTTTCTGCCATAAAAAGGGGGAAATTCTGTCATGCTTTATTATGGGTAAACCTTGAGGACATTACATTAAGTGAAATTAGCTCATCATAGAAAGGCTGATACTGCATGATTCCACTTAAATGAGAGATGTAACATAGTCAAACTTATAAAAAAGCCAAGAGTAGAATTGTGGTTGCCAGGGACTGGAGAAATAGGAAAATGGGAAGTGGCTATTCAATAGTATAAAGTTTTAGTCACGCAAGATGAAAAAGTTCTATAGATTTGCTACACAACATTGTGCCAATGACAATTAACAATAATGTCCTATGCACTTAGAATTCTTTTTGTTAAGAGAGCAGATTTCCTGTTATGTGTTTTTTATGACAATATAAATAAACTTAACAGAAGGATTAACAGTGATTTAAATACAGCTGAAGAGATTTAGCCAACTAAAAGATAAATCTAAACATTACATACCATAACTGTAGTGCAGATTATACTATATACTGAAGTACAGAGAAACAATGAAATAGAGGAAGAAATGAGAGTCCAAGACATATATATAGGATAGAATGAGAAATCTTAACATATCTAATCAGGGCACTGGAAACACTAGAGAGAACAGAGGTAAATTAATATTTAAAGAGAGAATGACTGATTGTAGAACTGATGAAAGATATAAATCCACAGATGATAAATTCAAACAAATCATGCAGCTTGTAGTATAGAGAGGAAATGAACTTGTGAAAACAATGAATGAGAAAGTAAAGCACATGGAGGGCTATGGTCTAACATAATCAAATCAGAATCCCCTAATGAACCTCTGAAGGAAGCAGAAACAAGGCAATTTTCAAAAAGATAATAGTTGGTAAGTATCTAGAACTGAAGAAAGATAGGAAATCACAAACATAGGAAGCAGGAAGGAAAAAAAAAAAAAAACAGGGGTACCTGGGTAGCTCAGTTGGTTAAGAGTCTAACTTTTGATTTCAGTTAAGGTCATGATCTCAAGGTTGTGAGATCAAGCCCTGCATGGAGCCCCACAATGGGCTCTGTGCTGGGTTTGGAGCCTGCTTAAGATTCTCTCTCTCCCTCCCCCTGCCTTTCCTCTTAAAAAAAGAAAGAAAGAAAGGGACAGAAAAAGAAAAAAAAAAAAAAGAAATCCATACCTAAATGCACTGCAGTGACAGTCTAACACTTAAAAAAAAAACAGACAATCTTGAAGAGACAGATGGAAAAGATCACCTACTTTTATTTAAAGGTTTATTTGTCAGAGAGAGTGAAAGAGCACAAGCCAGGGGAGCTGCAGGCGGAGGAAGAAGCAGCCTCCTCACTGAGCTCCTTGCCTAATACGGGCCTCAATACCAGGACCCTGGAATCATGATCTAGAGCTGAAGGCAAAGGCATAACCAACTGAGCCACCCAGGCATCCTGAAAAGATTACCGACTTAATGGCAGATGACTTCTGAACAGAAACAATGGAAATCAGCAGACCATGGGATACTATCTTCAGAGCAATGAATGAAAGTAACTGTTGATTCTGAATTGAAGACTAAGCAAAACTATCACTGAATAATAAGGGGAAAATATATTTCAGATTTAAAGAAGAAAGTTTATCATTAACAATCCTTTATTAAAAGAACTTCAAAGGTGTTCATTGGGTAAATGGAAAGTGACCCCCAAAGGAAAGTCTGAGAAGGAAGAAGAAATGGTTAAAAAATAATAATCTGAAAACCATGTGGCTGATTCTAGCTTTATTCGAGGGAGGAGGCAAGCTTAGAGTCCCCCTACTCCTCCACCATCCACAATGTGTCTAATTGTAAACAACCTGGGCTTAAAACAGCAGCAGCAGAAGAATTCATAATAGCATTTTGGCCAGACAGGAATAGAAGGTAGAGATGTTTTTCTCACAATGGACTGTCCTGCACGCTCACTTTGGAGACCAGTAGTGCGCACTATACATTGACAGCTGTTCAGCTACCGCGGAGAGCAATCCTTGCTATAACCAATTCAGAATTTTTCTTAGAAAGATGAGCCATACCATAAAGGATTTATGAGTCAGGGATAAGGGGGAAAGAGCAGGGCACTCAGTGAAAACAGCAAAGGTTCAAAATAGAGATGAGCACAGCATAGCCCGTTCTTACTCTAATAATGTATTTTATATCATTTCATATATTCTTTTCAAATTTCTAAGACAAAAACAGAACAAACCAAAACAACACCTCCAAGAAGCAATAGCACGAGTACAGCAACAGTGGAAGATGTCAGAGCTTACGACCTTGGGCAGGTCCCTTAACTTTCCGAAGGCGTATGCCTCTGTTGTAGTATGCAATACTTATCCTTCCCAGTATCACTAAGATATTTTGATGATAAATGAAAAAACTCAAAAGGGGAATGTTCCAGCCATGATGTCTTACCTATGACTGATTACCAGTCACTGCACTGGGTACTGGGGATACAGAATAAAGGGGCCAAAGTAAGTCAGCAATCAGAGCACAGTGTGGTAAGTACGGTGACCTCTGAGGCATGCACTGGGGGGTGAGCAACCCAAAGCTCGTAGCAAAGGCATGCTTCTCTCCTGCCTTTTCACATCATTAACAATGATTCCGACAGGACAGACTACTGATGGTCATCACAGACACACTAAACACTTGGGATAGTCATCACAGTGAGTTTCGGATCTATCAAAACAATCACCTTCAAGAGTTTTATTATTAAAAGATTCAAAATAAATTTAACCAAAGCATCCCAAGAAGGAGTCAAATCATTTTTCTTCATACTAATTAAAATTCACCACAGAAGGCTAGTCTGGGCATTTTGGATCCATAAAAATCAGTATAATCAGAGTTTTCCTAAAACACGGGAAAACAATTTCTCTTGCTTCATTCCAAAGCACCTAAGAGTAATGGTTCCATATTATCTACATTCATGCTGGAACTCTCCAAGTATAACTTAAGAGAAGAAAAAAAATATTTCAAATGCCCATTCTTTTTCTGGACTCTACACAACATAAAATCAAACACATTTTGCATAAATTAATTCAATGATCAGTGACATATCTTTCCTACTTTTTCTTTCCCTTTAAAAAAAAAAGATTTTATTAGTTTTGACAGAGAAAGAGTGCATGAGAAGGCAGAAGAAGGGGGAGCAGGCTCCCTCCTGTGCAGGGAGCAGATGTGAAACTTGATCCCAGGACCCTGGGGTCATGACCTGAGCTGCAGGCAGATGCTTAACCGACTGAGCCACCCAGGCACCCCTTTTTACTCTCTCTACTTCACTATGAAGTGTTTAGTGCATTAAAAGTTCATCATTGGTTGTTCTGGGTATTTGGCCAATTCAGGCCTATCAATGCACAAATCCTTCATCTAAGAAAACTCCTGAAAAAGTGCACACAGAATGTTCTGGAAAAAACAAAAAAAAGGCAATTCCTTCTCTTTCTACTATATACCTATAGTAGTAATAGGAGATCAGTGCTGTTAACACTCCTCTTTTGAATTTCTTAATTTATCCTCAACACACACTAGTCACATATATAGGGTAGATATTACATACTCCCAAGAACACAAAGTCCAAATACATTCACATATGACTAAACAAAATTTCATATTAGCTGCAAATGACAATAAAATACAAGGATGGTTTTTAAAATTGCCATATGTGTTTAAATTAAAACATTTCTAGCAGTGGTAGAATGTTTTTAGTTATTTCCTTAATATTCCAAAGGACTTGAAGTCTTTATGGTCATATGAATATAAATTTCCCCAGCTATTTAAAAAAATGTGTCACTTTAACTGAAAACGACTACAAACAAATGTACGTTTTGCTTGTCATACTGGCTTCAATATATTAGCTAACAAGCAGGTTTGTTCTTTATTTCACTGATAGGAGATAAGAATGCATTATGACATTTACTACTAACCAGAGAATAGAGAGAAATACCAACAATGATTTAACAGCCGTCTCTGGTGGTCCCTTTGATAAACGCCTACAGTACTTACAAACCAATTTAGCCTTATTTACACAGTTTTCTTCTGTACACTATTTGTTTGGGATTATATTCATTTTTCCTGTAAGCTCCTTGAGGGGAGAGGCCTTATCTTAAATAATGCATCTGTATCCCAACCAGCTCAAAACCAAAGCTGCGCGCACATTTACTGATAAATGAACAGCCACAGTGTAATAGACATTTTCCACAAATTGGGAGATGTTAGGCAATTAGGAGAAAATTAGAATTGGATAAAGTCGACTACATGAAGGAATAGTCAGGTTCAACACAAGGACAGGGGACAAGATCATAAAAGTCACTTTGAAATAACATGTTCGGGACCAGAGCAAATGACTTTATACAGCATAATTATTTTCAGAAGGTACAACAGCATTTATCACACGATTATTGCTTAGCTTAAAAATCCACTGGGGTGGGGGTGGGTGGGTCTTACATGTGATGCTGTATTTTGTACTATTCCTTGATGCATGTTCCTATAATGATCTCATATCCTTGAAAAGTACCTTATTCATGCAAGTATGGAGAGAGCTATACTATTCAAAATCCAAAATAAAATAAAAACAATGTATTTTTCCACCCACTCTAGGTTAACACACAGCGTGTGGCTAATAAAAACAGAGGTCATCGTCTGTCTTACTTTTCATTCACTGAAATGACACACTGAATGACAGGAATCTTTTTAGAGTTCCTGCTAGAAGCATTCAGTTTCAGAACTTGACTTTAGGATCGCCTTTAACCAAATTTTTCATCGTTTCCCCTGACCTTCCTTTAATCTCCCAATTAAATCATGCATCAATTCTGTTTTTTTTAAAATGCCGGTTACAACGCAAAATGAAGTTACTCTCATTTCTGCCAGCAGCAGCCTCACACTGTTTACCATGTTCAGTGCACGATACTAGGGAGGACAAAAGCACACTCTGAAATACCTTCTCAGCTTTTTCAAACAATAGTCTCTTACTAGAATTTCTTCTCCTTTCACGTAATTCTATTAAGTTTCTGTGCTCCCCTGGTCTCCCAAGATTAAAGAATCTGTTTATTCCAGCCGCCAACACTTCAGAGGTGAGCTCCTATCTTCTCCCTCATCCCTTTTGTGTAAGAACACCAAAGCGCTCATATTTTATTTTCCCATCCTTAGGACCGAGGGCTTGGGACTCCAAGACTGGAATCTGAGTTCACTAAACACCTAGACAACTGCCCAGAGAGATCTGGGCAGCCCACTAAACTTGGTACCCTCAGCCCCTTAAAAGCCAGACAGAAAACCAGCCAAGGCCCTATTTACAAGCCATGAAGGTTAAAAACAAAAACAAAAAAAAACAAAAAAACCCACAAAATCAAAACAAACAAACAAACAAACAAAAAGAGGGGAAAAAACCCAAAACAAAACCCATTTCCACAAAGAAGCTCACACACACACACACACACACACACACACACACACACACACATTGTACTCTTTCAGAAGGTGGGAATACAAATTGATCAGGTCCTTTTGGTTTTCAAGAGTTTAAACACCAGGGACATCCGCATCCAGATAAAAACTCCTGAGGGCAATTTGGTCAAAGACACAGAAAATCCTTCCTTCAAAGAAATGCACCGTGTGACACTCCAAGAAGGAGGAGAGAGATTTAAAGTAAAACCTGCCCTGCACGATCACCACTGACTCCAGGCAGAGGACGAACAGCCGCCGGCTTCCTCCGGCTTTTCAACGTTTTGCCGTAACCCCAGGGCCACCGAGGCCGTCCGGGGAATTCTCGCGCTCATCCCTCCCGAGGAGTCTCTGGGCGGCAGGAACTCGTCCCCACACACGCGCGCACACACACACGCGCACACACACACACACACACACACACACATCCATCTCTACTACCACTGCCCCCTCCATTCCCACCTTCCCCCTGCGGTGCCCACGACCCAAAATGGGACGCGGTGTCACAAAAAGCCAAGTCATGGGGCCATGCAGGGGGGTGGGGGTGCAGAGGGCTGAAAGGGCCAGAGGAGCGAGGGGGGAAGCGGAGGTAGTCGCCGGCTCGCCCGCGGCCGCCCGGGTGGGGACACGGCATGCCGAGGGCCAGAGACAGCACTCGGGGATGCCCACTCTGCCCTGGCCGCTGCCTCCCCGCCCTCCGTGCGCCCACCCTCCCCGGGGGGACCACCCCGAGGACAGGGCTCCCCGTACAGCCCCCGCCCTCGCCCTGCGGGGGAAAGCGGCGAAATGGGGCTGCAATGAAAAAGGGGGCTGAGCGGCGGGCGAGGGGCTCGCCGGCTCCAGGTGGAGACCGAGCCGCGGCGGCCGCTCGGGGGATCGAGGGGAGGGGGGCGGCGGCCCGGCGGAGGGCGAAGCGGGGGTCGGCCCAGGGTCTCGCCCCCGCCGCTCCCGCGGGAGGCTCGGGTTACTCACGTTCTCCGTGTCCCGCTCGTTCACCGTCGGCAATGGCGTCCGGGCCGACATTTTGTGCGGGCGGCGGGGTCGGGCCGGGGTCTCGCCGGCCGGGCTGGGGTGCGGGCCCGGGGGCGAGCGGAAGGGGGTGCGGGCGCGGGGCCGGGCCGGGCCGAGCGGCTCCCGCAGGCCGCGGGGCGGTGCAACAAGCGGCCCCGGCGGGGCGAGGGGGAGGAGGACGCGGAGGAAGGGGAGGGGGAGCCGCTTCCCGCGGCGGCGCCGGCGGGGGACGCGGGCAGGAGCGAGGGCGGGCTCCGGGCGAGGGCGGTTGCCCGGCGCGGGCCGGGCGGCGAGGCCGGCGGGATGCGGCGCCGAGGGGAGGGGTGGGGGTGGGGGGGAAGGCGGGGAAGGGGAGCCGGGGCGGGGTGTGGGGGGCGGCGGCGGCCGGGCCCCGCTAGGCTGCCCGGGCCATGGCTGAAGGTGAGCTCGCCCCGCAAATCACTGCCCGGCTCGTCCCGGCGAGCGCGGCTCGGGCCCGGGAGCCGCGGCCCTGACAGCGCCGTCCGCGCCGCGCCCCGCGCCCCGCCTCAGGTGTGCGGCGCCGCCCGGCCGAGCCGCAGCCACGCGCCCGGGGCCCAGCGGCGGCGGCGCCCCGGCTCCCGGCGCGCCCGTCCCGGCTGCTCGGCGCGCTCGCCGCCGCCGCCGCCGCCGCGCCTCAGCCGGAGCAGCGGCCCGAGCCGGCAGCGCGCGGAGCGGCGGGCGCGGCACGCAGCGCCCAGAGGCACTTGGCGGCCGCCGCCGGGTGGGCGGGCGCCAGCCGAGGGGGCCTCTCCATTCATTCCCTCATTAGGGATGCGGGGCCGCTCCTCCCCCTCCTCGCGCGCGCTCTCGCCCGCCCGCCCCGCTGTTTATTTTTGTTTCTCGCCCCACCCGCGGAGTACGGGCGTCTGAGAGCCTCGGGTGCCTTTTATTTGTATTCGTGTTTGGGTTTTGCCGGGCGAGGGGAGAGGGCGCTGGTGCAATTAAGTGGCCCCCTTTTGTCCGTCTCCTCGGCAAGAATGGGTGCGATCCCCCGCCGCCCGTCCCCGTCTCGGGACGTTTCCCAGGCTTAAATTCGGCTCCCCCGCCCCCGTGCCCAGGCTTGCTCAATTCCTGTCCTCCCCAGAGCCCCTTCTCAGTCCCCTTCTCCAGGGAGCCGCGGGGTCAGGGTCGCCCTAATAGTTGGGCAAACGGCACAAAAGCCCGTGGACGCGCCGGCAGCCCCGCCGGGGTGCAGAGGGCTCGGGCGCGGCAGCTCGCCGAGGTGCCCACGAGGCGCCGCCTCCTTGGGAATGGGGCGGCAGAAGAGATCGCCCGGCGCCCACCGCAGCACCCCCGGAGCGGCTGAGACCGGGAGTCCCAACGTCTACACTGACTGATCGTCACTTCCTGGGACACAAGGAAGTGTCACTTAGGAGAGCTGGTTCGGGGAGGGTGGAGAGCCGTCTTTGATTCCGGCCCAGTCCTACCTCCTCCAGGTGGCTTCCTCGCCCGCCCGCCCACCTGCCACTTAAATATCCTTTAGACCTCCCGGTATAAGGCACGGTCAGGGCCCAATAGCCCTTTTAAAAGCAATGCTACTTCTTTCTGTCTTATCTGGGAGCTTAGGTTTTGCACGTTCAGCCTCTAGGACAAAAACCTTATCATCTCTCTATTCTTTCCAGTATTTCTTTTTCCCTTCCTTTCATGGGTGGGCAGGAAGATAAAAGGAGCAATGATAGAAGGAGGTAGATCCAATTTTTGAGCTTCTTTCATAAGCCTCCAGTGGGAATCTTAAGATGATGGGAAAGTCCTCCTCTCTCCTGAAGATCATCCATTTGAAGAATCCCTGTGCCAGCTGGTTTTTATCCTGACTCATTAAAGGTTGTTTCTGAAAATTTAACACTTGACCCTTAAAACATGTTCCGAAAGTCCTAAAATAGCAAATGCAAAGATACTCTGGGGAGGGGTGGGGGAATTCTCATCGGGTAAACAGTCACTTCTTGAACACCATCTAGGTATTTGTTTCTTTAGCAGTTTATCTTGTAAACACTTCTCAATTTCACAAGGCAAATAAAAATCACAAGATCCCTTGGGCTTTCTTCCCCCACTCCTCAAACAAAATGCAGACTTTAGAACTGCAAGGCTGCATCCTGAATTATGGTGTACAGCTGGGAATGCCAAGCTCTCACCGTCCCTCTGCGGAGATCCTGAATCACCAAGGTGGACTGAAGTGTCCAGGACAGAAGCCTGTCCTTCTTTGCTCAGAGACAGCCAATGCCGCCTATAGGGGCTGCTGCTGCTGCGGTGTCAACGGGACCACTGACTGTTGCATCCTCTGGAGTATCCAGTGTTAAAACATCCTGGGTCAGCGTCGGAAAAAACAAGGATCCATGAAGCAGTGCTCAACTCCACTGGGGTATGAATCTTTCCTTCAGCCAGTACCTTGGATTTTGCTTTTTGGTGCCCATTCACATAGGATCCCATCTTTATCCTTGTATTAACCCAGGCAGATACGTATTTCCCTGTTAAAGTCCCATGCACCTGACTTATTCAGGATCACAGTCGCGCTGGATTGATGGTGCGCAGAAGAAGATAATTGGAATGCATGGTAGTGGTACTGTTCAATCATGCACCAGTTACCGCACCCACAGGTCCACATCCATGAGATTCTTTATACCTGTAAGGTGTAATCGTCATTAGAGACAGAGCTCAAAGGAGAGCCCAGGATTTCTGGCACAGTGGCTTGCAAGGCTTTCAAGTGTCTGTTAAAAGTCATGGGCAATCCCTTCACTGGGTTTGCCCCACTGGCCTCGTATATTGAAACTTGCTGAAAATCATGTAGTAATAGGAAGGGATACTGATTTTCAAGATCAACCCATAAAGTTTTAAAACAGTGGCACTACATACAAAGGGAGTCTTATTGGGTGGATAACTCAAGTCCAGATGCTGGCTACCGAAAATGTCAAGAAACAATGTCATCCCCCACAAACGGCATTCAAATAATCCTCACTCGCGCCTACAACTTGAGGCTTGGTATACAATGAAAATTCACTTGACATAGGTTAGAAAAAAGTCATTGAGTCATTGAAGGTGTGCACCGATTCTCCTCCCCTTAACTTGGCAGGAGGCAGTGGTGTGAATGGATTACAATTTATTTAGCTATAGTTCTTAGCAACGAGGATGCTCATGGGCAACATGTCCTTGTGCTCTCCGTATAGCTCCTTGTTCCTGTGACAGTGAAGACATGACTAAAGAAGTATTTTAAGGTTCTGAGTAATTTTCTTTAGGATTATTAACCAAACGTGGCATGTTTAATTCAGAGGTTTCTATCTTCAGGTATTAGGGTACCAAAGGCTTCAGAAAAACATTGAAAGTACTGAGAAAATAAGAGAAAAATAAAGATCGCAAGATTCTAAACCTCTCCTGAAATGTGTTAAAAGAACATTGTCCATCAGCGGCGCTACAGAGTGCAGTTTTCTAAAACTACACAACCCTATGCAGTAGGTAGCAGCCACGTGGGGCTACTGAGCTCTTGACATGTCATTTTATTTTGAATTAACTTTAAATACTTTAAAAACTGATACTGGATTCGGTGATTGGGGAATTTTAAATTGTTAGAAAAAAACTTGGATACACGAACCTTTCAAGGACATTTTTTTTTTTTTAGATTTTATTTATTTTAGAAAGAGGCAGAGAGAGGGAGAGCGAGCATGCATGAGAGTGGGGAGGGGCAGGAGGAGAAAATCTTCAAGCCAAAGCCGTGCTAAGCACAGAGCCCCATGCAGGGCTCGATCTTAGTCTCACAACCTTGAGATCACTACAGCAGCGAAAACCAAGAGGCAGACATTTAATTGATTGAGCCACCCAGGTACCCCTCAACTAAATATTCTGAAATCTAAATGTAGCTCAAGTATTTCTGATGAAAATTCATCACCTGAATTGAGATGTGCAGTAAGTACAAAATGTATACCAGATTTTTACAGACTTAGGAAAGAAAGAGTGCAAGAGATCTCTTTAATAAATGTTATATTGATTACATGTTGAAATGCTAATGTTTTGACATGTTGGGTTAAACAAAATATATCAAAATTAATTTCAACTGTTTCTTTTTACTTTCATAAATGTCAAGACTCAAAAATATAAAACATATTACATACGTGACTTAAACCATCTCTCTTTTGGACAACACTTCTCCAGTTGCTGAAGAATCAAAAGCCTTGATTAGAAGCTATTAATAATTCCCTCTTTGACTCAACAAACATAATTAGTACCACTCTACCACATACCAAGCGCTATACTGTTCAAAGAGAATACTCCTCCCTAATAGTCACTAGCAGTTCTCATTCTTTTTACAGAGCTAAATGAAAAATATGGTAAATTCATACAAATGAGTGTTAAGAGATCACAGTCATTTGTAAACAAAGAATTTGTCAAATGTGACAGATTTAGCAGAGTTCATAATAAACTCATAAAACTATACATTTCTTATATCATGTTCCCTAAACGTAGTATCTGATAGACTCGGCCAGTCAACAGCTATTTACTATTGAGAACATATTTCATTTCAGTAAGACACAAGGTTATCTACGACCTTTCCTTTAATCCACAGAGTACTACAGAAAGGGCAGTTCAGTAATGTAACAAAGAGTTGTCCCAGCTAAAGAGAAATATGGTTAATGTCCATCAGGAAAAGAACAATCAGTTCCTTTAAAAAAAAAAATAAATAAATAAGTAAACAAAAGGTCCTGCTTGTGCTCGTTCTCCTGTGGTTAACAAGGTAAATTTTTATTTCGTGTCAACAGTCAAAACGTAAAATGTAGAATCACTGAAATGGAAATGGACCTCAAGAGAAAAAGATGCATTTTATCTTAAATCTGTGTACGTCTGCTGACTTTTGCATTGTATCCATGGTAATAGAAGGTCGGAAGAAGGACTGATCAAACACACTATGCTTGCCTTCACAGCTGTCTGTGTCAACCCTGGTCAGCTCATGGGGATTTGAGGTTGGGCGACTCCACAAGTCACAAACGTCATCTCTGTCTACACAGTATTTAACCTCTTTCCATTCCCCCAAGTACTTGAGGCTGGGCAGCAGCGCACTGCTTGGAATTCCCAGAACACGCCATACTGTCCGACTCCGCGGCACCTCTGTGTCATCTCTTCTCTCTTCTGGGAATGTCCTCCCCTCTTTCCTGCCTGATGGACTCGGAACTGGCCTTTAAGAACCTTCTCTTGGAAGCCTTCCATGACTTCCCTGCCCCTCCCCACACCTACGGAGTTAATTAATCACTTGGCACTGCCTCCAAACCCTGAACATTGTCCCGCTGTTACTCCCCCTGCATCCTGTACCTGGCTGGTCCCCCACTTGAATGTGAGCTGGGTCAAGGAAGGGAATACGTCTTTTAAAAAAAAATTTATTTAAGTCTAGTTGGCACACAATGTTACATTAGTTTCAGGTATACAACACAGCAAGTCAAATTCTCTACACATTTTGCTGTGCTCGCCACAAGTGTAGCTCCCATCTGTCAACCTACAACCCTTTACTGTATCATTGACTATATTCCCTAAGTTGTGCCTTTTATTCCCATGACTTGGGAATATGTTTACTTAACTCTCTTTGCCCAGGGCCGAGCACAGAGCATGGCAATTAGAAGATACACGATTTCCTAAATGACTTTTATTGACTTGTTTCATGCTTGACATTTTCTTGCATTTCCGCATTCTTTTGAATTCTAAGAAGCATCATATAGGAATTGAAATTTTATTATAGGAGAATTGCTAAAGTTTGTATCTAGAGGCTATCAGAGTAGATAAGAGGTCTCATAGTATATAAAATATCTTTCCAATAAATGTTATTGACTGGGTAGCAAAGTAACTCTGTTCAGTCTTCTGTAGAGTAATAGCTTCACATAGTACTGCTAATTTTATTACCCTGTGATTTTCCTGTAATCATTCATTATGAACCATACACAGGAGCTGATGATCACTGCTATTTCAACAAAACAGTCTTCTAAATGAGTGTTTGCGTAAGCCAAGGTGCAGTGATAGCACGGACTCACTTGGTCAGGAGAAAGCCCTTCAAAGGTAGGTGAAGAAATTCAAGGTGGAATGATACGATGACAGGATGCTTGTGGATCAGCCCCAGGAGGCGTCGTCAGGAATCAGGTGGCTCTTCCTCTTAAGCAACAGCCTTTCAGCAGGCTGAGTGTCACGCCATTAGCTGGCATCGCAAACTGGGACAGCCAAACAAAGGACAAGACACGTGCAAGTGATTACCGGTGGTGAGTTACACTTTGGTCGTTGGCAACATTGAAAAAAATGCAGATAAAAATCAGCGCTAATAGTATCATGTTCAAATAAAAGGACATTGGTTACGTATAAACTCATATGGGTGGAGCTACACCCACATCACGGTACCTTCCAAACTATAGTTTTGTAATGCCGCATGGGAAGCAAAACAATCCTTTGAAAGTCTTATGGAAACCACCCTAAAGTAAGAGTCGGGTTCTTTCCCTTAGCATGTGCATCTACAAATTGAACGTAATGTAATTCAACACCCTTTTAAACAACGTTGTAATTTGATGATCTGATTTCATGGACAGCATACTGAATGAACTGTCCTCTTATATTTTTGTACTTATTTCAGTAGCCTAAAAATATCAGTTTTATCATTTCTTTTCACAAGCTTTATGTGATCACGTCAAATGGTTTTTTCTATGTTAAGTGCTCTACGATATACATTTTGATGATTTTCTTCCTTTCCTACAGAAACACTGACACCATTTTTACTTTGCTTTTCACTCATTCATCCATTGAAAAATATTGAGACCCGCACTATTCTTAGCTCTTCAGAAAGAGCAGTAGACAAAATAGACAAAAATCCCCACCCACATGAAGTTTATATTTTGATAAGCACTTTCAGTGTCTAGACAGTTCAAAACCAGAGGCCCCCATAACACAAATAACATTTTATGTCCTGTGTTGGTTATTTTTCTCTTTTAACACACATAAGCACCCAGATTTAATTTTTTTATAAAGTAATGAATTGCAGTAGCTTGATCTGTTCTTCAATCCACAGGTAATCGCTTTCTCTCTTAATATTTTGGCTTTTCTCCAATAAGCTTTTATATAAACAGCTTCAACTGGTTCCACAAGTGGGTAGGGCACTTTAAGACCATAATAAAGATGCCTTCCTGACCGGGTGACTTGTACTGGATCTACGTTCTGTAATACTATCCCAGCTTTATTGTACTGACACCAACGTACCTCCGACTTTATATCATTATGAACTACTCTACGTCCAGTCACTGCTAGTTTTCTTCCTATTTCCATTAGCCCCAGATCAACTGTCAATATTTTGATAGTTCAGCAAGATCTATATAATAAAGAGGAAACTATATTTATAACCACTTTAGCTGTACCTTTTTTTTTTTTTTTTTTAGCTTAAAGAACAGTTTTGGAAAGTTCTTCCGTGTCTGTCCTATAAAACGTAAGCCCCCCGTTACTCACTGTGGTGGTGTATTTCGCTTTGCCTTCAGAGCTCTCATAATAATAACACCAGGGAGGCCCTGTGAGTGGTCTTTACAGTGCTGTATCTCCAGAGCCTGCTACAGTGCCTAAAATATGGAATTACTCAATTAACATTAATTGAAGAATGAATCACAGATTTCATAATTTCTCTGAATTTGAACATAGGCTTTCAGACCCCCAATTTCAGACAACCTTTGTATACTGCCACTCATAGTGAAGGACCTGGTTTAAGTGTCCCTTAATCTTTCCAAACTGGCTCTCCATCCCCATCCCTTGGGCGTTTGCCCTGCATTGCTGTATTGCTCCATTGACGAGGCTCCCAGATTAACTTTTTCCACTACTTGCCACTATCTTCTTATTCTCATTCATACCTTTTCTCATTCCAAGGTATCCCAATTCCTAAAGTTATAAATGCTTCTTCTAAAAAGTATTAAAATCATGTACTATACATCTCAGATTACCATGGCTAGAATCCAGGTTTACTTATATGTGAAAAAAAAATGTATTCTTTTGTCATACTTTTTTAAGATTTTATTTATTTAAGAGAGAGAGACAGACAGAGATAGTGAGAAAGAGCACAAGCAGGGAGGAGAAGGAGAAACAGGCTCCCCATTGGGCAGGAAGCACAACACGGGGCTTGATCCCAGAACCCCGTGATCATGACCTGAGCCAAGGTAGACACCCAGGTATTCCTCCTTTGTAATATTTTTAAATATTCTTTTGCTATCTACTGTGTCAGATCAAACTTTAATCCTACCTTAACACTAAGTCACAAATCAACTGCATATTTTTGAGCACCTACTATGTGCTTAGTGCTCTTCTAAGAGGAGCTACGCACAAAGTCTGGCACTAACCTGATGCGATTAATTTTTACATAAATACAGCAAAACTTAAATAGCGGAAGTTGAGCTGTACATTTCAAGTGATCACTAAGAAAGTGTACAGTGATGTGACGTTATACCTTTGGAGCTCCTCTGTTGTAGTTGTCTCCAGAGACTGTGGCAGAATTTTTGTGTATTCTCAGTTGCAGTAAATGTTTGTCTATGAGAGGACTTATTTTTAACAAAGACTCACTCTAAATCAACTTTGATGAGGAGTATAAATGATTAAATTAATCTCACATTTGATCAAAAATTAGGAATGTGATAGTTGCAAGAATATTTTCTTGCCTTCATCAAGCTGGATCATGCTTTAAAGAAGAATTTAAGACATTGTAAGATGACAGGCTCTCTGTAATAATCATATAACCTTGAAAAGTCAGTGTTTTAACAGATGTTTTCATTGTTTTATAATCACTTCCACACATAGTTACGGTGTTCATGCAGTTAAGTAACATGCATCTTGCTAGAATGACATGAGAAGTTAAGGAGCAAAATACTATGTTAATTGTTAAGTGTGCAAAGATGAGGAAGAAGCTTCGTAGAAGAGCATTGGTACATGTCATCATCAGTTTCATTAAAAGCCAAAGTTTACAGATGGCCAACAGGTACAGGAAAAAGTGCTCAACATCACTAATCATCAGGGAAATCCAAATCAAAAGCACAATGAGATATCACCCCACACCTGTTAGAATTGCTATTACCAAAAAGGTAAGAAATATCAAGTGTTCACAAGGACGCAGAGGCAAGGGAGCCCTTTTGTTCATTGCAGCACTAATTGTAACAGCCAAGATATTGAAACAACCTAAGTGTGCACCAACAGAGGAATGAATAAAGGAAAACAGACACACACATACACACACGCACAGGAATATTATTCAGACAAAAAAAAAAAAAAGGAAAAAATCTTGCCATTTTTTTACAACATGGATAAGACTTGATGGCATTATGCTAAGTGAACTAAGCAGACAAGAAAGACAAACACCATATGATCTCCCTTACATGTAGAATCTAAAACATAACACAACAAAACAAACAAAACTAAAACCCAAAACCAAACTACCAAAACTAAGCTTGCAGTACGCAGAACAGATTGGTGGCTGCCAGGTGCTGAGTGTGGGGGGCAGGGAGTAAAGTCGGTAGAGTCAAAAGGTACAAATTTCCCATTATAAACTAAATAAGTCGAGGGATTGTAAGGTTCGGCATGGTGACTGTAGTTAAAAATACTGTGTTGCATATTTGAAAGTTGCTAGAGAGTATATCTTAGAAGTTCTCATCACAAGAAGAGAAAAAATTGTAAGTATGTATGCTGAATGTTAAGTAGTCTTATTGTGGTGATCATTTCTCCATATATATAAAAACAAAGATTTACACTGTATACCTGAAACTAACAGAATGTTGTATTATACTTCAACAAAAATAAAACAAAGATAAATTAAAAGGAAATTATGTTTATGCGTATTTTCTAAAGCCTCTTATCTATATTTTCTCTTGTAATGCACAAAGTCTGGTAAGCAGACAAATATTTTTAGTTCATTCCCCAAAGAAGAAACCAAGCCTCAAAAGGTGAAATGATTGTCTAGTAGCTTATATTTTGTAACAAACTGATCTGGAAACCCGGGTCTTCCAGCCCTGAACCCCAGCCCCCTGTCATTCATCTCTATATTGCTTGCACGCACAACGGGGACATGTGCATAAGGACCGTTCGTTCCCATACCCACGTCTCTCATCTCTGTTCTGTTTTCCCCTTCCTTAACACCACTGTCAGCCTTCCAAGTATGAGAACATGAGAACATGTCTTTGGTCTGCTCTGAATTCTAGCAGCACTCCACCTGAGACATGGAGGTGAGGGTTCAGGACGGAAAAAAGCCCAAGACACCTATAAAGACAAAATCCCAACAGTGAATAACTGTTGGGATTTGATTTGCAATAAATGTGAAATAAAATCAGGTCTGACCCGAGAGGCAGGGTCCAGCTACATTATGTAGCTTATTCGATGTTTTTATATGGATGAAATCAGTTTAGAATGAAAACCCAGGGCAAACTAGAATTAGGAAAGAAATAATGAAAAGATAGAACTTAGAGCCAGGAGGCTCTGTGTTTGTACGTGAGGGTGCCCGTGATGCGGGAGGGCACTGTATGCCAAAATGGAGAGAAGCTGCCCAGAAGCTTCAGGCTAAATTATATTGTCAGAGGCACTGGGTTTTTCTTTGAGTGGGAGGCGGTCAGATTGCTTAAGCAACGATCATGCTAGAAAAAACGATGCGTTATCGATTCAGGGCACACTGAAAGAAAGATACCACACCACACAGAAGTGTACCGAGGGTTGCTTAGCAGTTCAAGTGTGTGGAAGTTTTAGAAAATGCTGGAGTTGGTACACGGAGGAAATGGTAGACAGGGTGGGCCAACCTGAAAAAGACTTAGGAAACACTTAGTCCTTTTAGTCAATGGACAAAAAGAAATAAACTGCCCCCAATGCGAATCCCGGTACCTTTCCTGTCAGCAGGGGTGGCTTTGGGGGCTCAGGGCCTGTGCAGTCACCCAGCAGCCCTACGCTCCTAAGGGCCCTGTGCTTGGTTTAATGCTGTGCTTTCACCATCCTGAAATCCTATATAACTGTTAAACAAGGGGGCTTGCCCTGAGCCCACCATTGATTAGTCTCTCTCACAAAGTTGTTCTGAGGATTAAGTAAATTAATACACCTAAAATGCATAAAACAGTACTAAGCATCAAAATGGTCTCCTGATAATGTTATTTATTGTTTCTATTCCTTCTTTGTCATCTTCATCTTCATCTTCGCTGGCCTCCTCCTCTTCCTTCCTCTTACTAGAGCCTGTGCTCCAGAAATACCGGGGAAGGAGACAATACCTCAGTGTGTACAAGCTTCTCGCACCTCACCACCCCCTGCCCAGGGAGGGTAAGTGGTTCGTGAAAGACCAGGTGTGTCCTAACCGCCAGGGCCGGTTTTAAAGAGTAAATGTGGGTACTTCTATCAAGCCACCACAACCACCACCACCAGCAGTCAGGAAGTGAGAGCTCACATACTAAGCCTTGTACTAGAATCACATATACACACACGGGCACGCACGAATGCGCAAAACAGAAGGCTCCAATTATTTAACACCTACTGAATACCCTGCAATTCCTAGTCATTATTTTGCTTAATCCCCACAGCTATCCCAAAGGGGTTGCCCCAAATCACACAGTTATGGAATACGTCAGAGGCCACCATACCCTGATGCCAGGAGAGGGAATGGTCCCTGTCGTCAAGGAGTTTACAATCGAATCACTTAGACCACGACCACATCCACGTCTCACCGCTTCCCCAGCAGGAACTGAAAACACACACACACACACACACACACACACCCCACAAAGCCCAAGACACCTATAAAGACAAATAACTGCCTAGAAATATAGTCACGAATGCATCTCCTGGAACCACCAGGAAACAACTAAGTGGGTCAGAGTTACATGGGGTTAATTCGAAAAAAGCCTTTCTGGGGGAGCAGAGCTTCCAGCAGCATTTTTTTTTTTTAAAGATTTTATTTATTTATTTGACAGAGAGAGATCACAAGTAGGCAGAGAGGCAGACAGAAAGAGGAAGGGAAGCAGGTTCCCCGCTGAGCAGAGAGCCCAATGTGGGGCTCGATCCCAGGACTCTGGGATCATGACCTGAGCCGAGAGCAGAGTTCCAGCAGCATTTTAAAAGACAAAAGGACCAATGTAAGCGAAGTGGAGTGAATCAGGCATTCTCTGAAGAGAATGTAATGACAGACACATGGAGGAGAAGGAACATGCAGTAGACGGAGATGACAAGTAGATCTGCTTGATGGCAACGAAGTTTTAAGCAAACCAAAAGAATCATTCACATGCAAAAAATATTTAAGGACTCAGCTCTGTGTGCTTATATGTGAAAGTCGTCTGTCCCCGAATACAACCGCAAGCCTCTCCTGAGACAGCTCTAAAGTAGTGCTGGGAACCGTGGCTTGCTTTTTCCAGTTCCTTAATAGTTTTCTCCCAATGGGACTGTTCAATTCTCCCTGACTTTGGTCTGCTCTGAATTCTAGCAGCACTCACTCCCTTGGGTCTGCAGACCCAAAAAAAGAAAAGTTCCCAAACTTTCTATTTCACTGAGTGCAGAATACAACGTTATAGTTGAGATGTATTATTGTATATTTTCTGACATTCTTTCCCAAAATAATACCACAACTATTTGTACTGAAGAAATATTTTGCAGTTCAACGTGTAGAAACTCATTTTGGCGAGACACTTTAACGCATTACTGAAGAAATATGTTGGCTTTGCTGCCATTATTTTTTAGACCATTTATTTGCGATAGCAAGCGCTTTAAACAATAACCAACAAATGAACACAACTCCTACCCCCTAGAATCTCCTCTGCAGAGGAAGTGGGCATTGGCCATACCGGCTGGAGGGCATGGTTGGAGATCTGGGTCCGGTTCCTGGTTTCAGCATGCCTTGTTCTCGATGCGTCCGTTTCTTTACCTAGTAAATGGAAATAGTCATTTTCACTTCCCAGTAAATGCTTGTAAAATGTGCTCAAGCTCCTTGTGAAATATAAATATAAATAAATATGTTTATATAAATATAGACGTGAGAATTCACCCTCCTATAAAAATACAAAACCTCTGTGATGTCACAAGAAAAGTCCCCAGAATAGAGTGTTAAGCATGCTCCTCAGCCTTCCCACATAGCAACCAAAATGCCACTGAAAATTGTAGTCTTTCATATGTGGCCCTGTTCTGAGAGGGGCCTTAGCTCTGGTCTTTGAATTACTCTCCCAGGCTTCTGAACATGTGTATGTATGGCTCTAGACTGGCGTTTCTCAAACTATCATTCTGAAGGGCTGGGTTTTTTCCTTCCACAAATTTCGAATCTGTCAAAATGGGCATTTTCATAAAATATAGTAAAAACACGTTTATAGAAAAATTAAAAATTTGAAATGCAGACATACAAACAGAAGTTTAAAGGTATTATTAGATTCAATACACATAAAATTATTCTGTCAAATTCTGTATGTTTCTGAACACTGTCTGTGCTTAGCTCATGGCCGAGGACGATGAACAACTCGGGGTTCGGCACTGGGGCGTGGAGTGACTGCTCGAAAGCACCTTCCTCACGCTCCCCCATTCCTTCTTGTGCCCACCCAGACACTTCCTCATTAATGTCGACAGCACAACTCTGCATGGAGGGGTCTGTAGTTAGTGTTGGGGTTCAGACACAGCATCTCCCCAGCCTTTTTCTCCACTTCAAGTCCCAAGGGAGATCTGAGTAGTTCCTCAATCACTGGGAAGAGGCATAGCCTTTTGGGAAAGACAGCAGAATACTGAGGCTTGCCCAAACAGTTCCAAACAGTTCCAAAGTCTCACACGGCTCCCGGGCTATCTCACGGAGTCCTGTGACTTGCCGTGGCTGTGTTTAGTCAGAGTCTAACACACCCAAGGAAAATGCTAGATCCTCCATGTCCCAGTTCTTGGTCCAGAGCCAGAGGGGCCCGACTGAGTCAGGACTATAGAAGTCCTTTCTTCTTCCCACCCTTTGCTTTTGGTGACCTCTGCCATCATGATAATGACTGCTGTCTCCTCAAGAAAAAAAAAAATTTTTTTTTTTTTTTTTTGCTTTCAGTCAGCCATCCTTATTCCTTGGCAAACATTTTTCTCTAATGACTGCATTCCCATGATATCAGATAACTAGAGAATAAAGAACAGCCAATGGGTATCAATCTTTATGACTTTAAGACTAAAAGGAAATAAATTGCTGGAACTTCAAGCTCTGTCCCAATGACGTAAGGAGAGGAGGCTGGCCTCACTTCACTCTTGCTTCTGCATCAGCTACAATCAGATTAGGGACTGTTTATCCGGAGTCTGAGGAAGAGGGACATCCAGAAACTCCCGGAAAAGCTATGTGAAGCAATGCATATATGTGAATTTTTCTGTAAATGAGGACTTCATTTTAATCAGATTTTTAGAAGTTGCACAAAAAGAAGTTTCGAACCTCTAATTCAAGCAATCCTAAATGGCAGAGTAGATCTTTCTCTACTTTGGTTTTGTTTTTTGTTTTTAAAGATTTTTATTTATTTGACAGACAGATCACAAGCAGGCAGAGAGGCAGGCAGAGAGAGAGAGAGAAGGGGAAGCAGGCTCCCTGCTGAGCCAGAGAGCCCAATGTGAGGCTCGATCCCAGGACCCTGGGATCATGACCTGAGCAGAAGGCAGAGGCTTTAACTACTGAGCCACCCAGGTGCCCCTCTACTTTGGTTTTTTACAGTGTTAGACTCAAGCCTTTGGTAATATTTCCTCTTCATCTAGAGAGTATGTTTTCCAAAGTACAAGCTGTGATCTGTACCATGAATCATAAAGGACATTCAAAAAGAAATTAGAACAAGGAAATAATCTCCAGGGCCTCACCTGAAGTAAGGTAAATACTATTCTGTGATGGCTTTGTCATGTGTGTGTACTGGGTCTTTGAGGCTTTTATTTTTATTTTTTTAATTTTATTTATTTATTTGAGAGAGAGCGAGCGAGAGAGAGAGCACACAAGTCGCGGAGGAGCAGAGAAGAAGAAAAAAAACAGAGGGAGCAGCAGACTCCCTGCTGACCAGGGATCCTGTTGTGGGACTCGCTTCCAGGACTCTGGGATCATAACCTGAGCCCAAGGCAGATGCTTAACCGACTGAGCCACCCATGTACACCTCCACTGGGTCTTTTTTTTTTTTTTTTTTAAGATTTTATTTATTTATTTGACAGAGAGAGATCCCAAGTAGGCAGAGAGGCAGACAGAGAGAGAGGAGGAAGCAGGCTCCCGGCTGAGCAGAGCGCCCGATGCGGGGCTCGATCCCAGGACCCTGAGATCATGACCTGAGCCAAAGGCAGCGGCTTAACCCACTGAGCCACCCAGGCGCCCCTCCACTGGGTCTTGATACGAAATGTATTTCTTACACAGGCAGGGTGGAAAGGAGTTAACAGCCACTGATATACAGATGTTGTCCTTAGGCTTGAGCACACACGAGGATCACCTGAGCAGTGAACTAAAATGCATATTCCCAGGCCCCATCCGCAGACCCTGCTTAGGAGAGTTCTGCACATGCGCACTCTCTGTGACTGACTCCGTCGGGGGCCGGCTCCCGGCACCCTCAGGTGAACAGAGAGAACAGAGGCTTGGGAGTCACAGAGCCCAGCGAGGAAAGACCAGCGCGAGAGCATGGAGGATCCTGGCCAATGACTCTGTGAGCCCCCGTTTCCTTATCTGTGAAATGACATCGGATACCCTATCACGTGGGGTAGCTGTCAGGATCGCAGGGAGAGGGGGGTGTACCTCACCCATTATGTAATATGCAGGGCCCAGAGCAAACCGAAAACGCAGGGCCTTTGGGTCGGAAAGTATTCAGAGCATTGAGGCAAGCGGGGGTCTTTCTGAGGCCGGGGTCCTGGGCAGCTGCACACCTACCAAGCCCTCCCGTGTGTGCGCAGCATCTCATAGGGCGCTGAGGATCCAGAAGACGCTCACAAAAGGGCAGCGTTAGCGACCTGGAGAGTACGCAGGTATTCATGTGAGGCATTTTATATAAAAGCATTTTAAACCAAGCACTCCGCTCCAAATAGACCAAGGCATTAGCGACACTTAAGCTAACTGTTATGATGCTGATATGAGTTGATTCGAACTTTTCTTAATTGGGTTCCAGGGTGCGTTGTTCTACAGTTGGGTGATTTGAAAGAACAACTGTGTAAGCACAGCTGCTGGAGCATTTCAGGCGCGGCCTGTCCTCGGTGCCCTGTTTCCATGATGTGTCTCTCCCCCGCCCCTCCACCCCCCTCGTCCCCCCCGACTTTCGCCGCAGCCCCCTGAGTGTGTGTGTGTGGGGGGGGAAGCCGCCTCGCACCCCTCCCCTCTATCACTGCGCCCCAGAACTGTTCAGCAGCCAGATGAAAGCCCATTCCTTTGATCAATCAGTCTAAGATAAATAAAACACTTTCAAGATCTAAGAATAATTCTCAGAACTTCATATGAAGTGGAAATCAAGTATTATTAACATCGGTTTAGCAATGAAATAATGACATGTAGGAAAAGGCACTCAGAACCTTGGGGTGACTTTGCCACGTGTTTGGGTTGTTGGTGCCTCTTTGCCTCCAACTCACCAAATGACATCCCCACCAAGGCCACTCTTAGCTCATCTCTCTCCATTTCTACTTAAATGTCTTAACTTCAAATGGGCTTAGAACCCAAAGTGGCATCTTTGTTCTTCATGATTGCTTCTTTTCCTCCTGACTTTCCATGTGGTGTTAGTATCCCACACCAAGACCTTGGACTCTTCTGTAGTTTATCATTACATATACCTGTTACACCTAACGCACATTGTTTATACTATCGTTGTGTGGGTGTTCCTCTATGGACCCTCATGAACTCCAGTGCCCAGAGGGCAGGAACCGTGATGCGTTCTTTTCATAAGTCCTGCCAGCATCAAAAAAGGTCCCTCCTCCCTTTCCTTGGGGATAGAAGGTGGAGGAAGGTGCTTGCAACATGCCCTGATTATCTAACACCAGTTGGCATCCCCATCTCCATTATCTGCTTGAGTCTGGATACCAAAATCCTTTCTATAGTTACAAAGACTCACTGGCAAAAGGGCAAAGGGGAGGATGGATGCACCAACCTGTGCATTCATGGGTAGGTAAAGTATATGGACCAAACTGATGGACCACTAGAATTGGTGATGTCCTCCTTCTTGAGTAAAGGGAATACTGGAAGAGAAGCAGATTTTAGGGCAAAGGTAACAAGTTCAGTTGAAATCAGTGAGTTTGAGGTACCTATGAGACGTCCACTTGGAGATATCCAATTTGTAGATGAATCTGGAGGTCAGGGGAGAAGTCAAGACACATTGTATAATGAATACTTTCTTTAAAAAGAAAAAAGATCTTGAACAAAGATTGGGAAATATTAACATCTGTTAAATTGTATTAGTGGAGATATAGGAGTTTGGAACACCCACAGACCAGTTTCCTTGAGCTAATATTTTACCTTTTCATTAAATGAAATATTCCAAACATAAGAAAACATGAAGGGAATCATTGAACAAACATACCAATCGATTATCTGCAGACCTGAGCCTTTAGATCAATTTACCCAGAAAGCACAAAGGCCAGCAGATGAACAATCCACTCTTCCTTCTTTCTCCTATCTCTTGCCTCGGTCTGTCTTCCTCACCCACTTTCTCCTCTTCCTTCCCATTTTGTCATGCCCTTCTCTCTCTCTCACCTTGCCTTTTCTCTTGACCATTATTCATCATCTCCACCTGGTATAGGTCTTCTATGAGATACCTTTCCCTTCAGCAGGACTAAGTTCACAACATCTTCCTCTGTATCACCCTAGCTTTCCCCAGCCTGTGTTAGATTCTGAGAATAGGATGGTGATTGTTCTCCAGAGAACTCATTTACCCGGGGGATACCCCCTTTCCATTCTGAAGAGACTCCAGCCTATAAATGCAATGTGTGAATACCACTCAGACTCCCAGTAGAAAACACTGCACTCCAGACTAATCGAGCTTCATTCAGAGGCTCTCTTGCTGTGTTCTCCATACTGAGCTTACAGACTTCTGTCCCCCCCACCGCCCCCCATTTCCTCCTTGACTTCATGCCCTTGCAGTCATTCGCTGTGGTCATAAGAGATCAAACATCATTGTCAATGTGGAAACCCTCAACATCTAAAGACAGGATTTTTCAAATATTTTAATCCACCTTGACCAGGAACAACGTGACCAACACTGTGTACAACCAAGCACTCAATGAGGAGGTCTACCTTTTTGTCTCTGTTCAACTTTAAGTCCTTTTTCCTGACTCTCAAACAGCTAATCTTAAATACCCAACTTCTTCCTGAAATCTTCTCTGGCCATTATCACTCACATTACTATTTCTCTTTCCCCCAGGACCATAGCTCCTGTTAAGTCAACACAATAGGAATGAATCATGTACTTGCTTGTGTTGGGATTACATGATTTCATCTGAGACTTTTGTATCCCTTCCAGATCCTAGTACAGTGCTAATCAAGTTGCAGTTTGGTTGACATAAATATTAATCTGTCCTTAAATATGTGTTGGGAGT
Source organism: Mustela putorius furo (assembly GCF_011764305.1). Taxonomy (NCBI): domain Eukaryota; kingdom Metazoa; phylum Chordata; class Mammalia; order Carnivora; family Mustelidae; genus Mustela; species Mustela putorius. The sequence goes on along the minus strand of NW_025421402.1, from coordinate 19,038,332 downwards.
GGAGAGAAGAAAAGTCAGACATGATAAAGGTCAGCCAGAATGTCAGTAAGTTTTTATGTGGGCACTAGGGAGTGACGAGACGATGATTATGAACTCATTAGCCAGCCCATACATCTCACTGCTGCCTTACAGCTTGTCAATGACATGGATATCCCGGGTCACTTAGTCCTTGGAAAGAACATGGGCTAGGACACAAGAAGGGAAGAATAAAGCCCCACATGGACATCTATCCTGCAATTTCCTTGTAGAGTTCAGGTTCCCAGTTGTACAATGTATCTCCCAAAAGGCATTCACTTCCTACAGCACAAACAGGTAAGAAAACCTGCAAGTAGCCATATTTTCTTCTTAATGAAACTTATTTTTATGCTGTCCTGAGGTTTCATCATGACTTCAGTGAGAGCAAATGTGAATTTAAGTATAAGGAGAGGAACTGTAGGTGGTCCTGTTACTTATTTAAGATGGGGTGAGGGGTAGGGTTTATGTAAGATAGATGATAGATAGATAGATGATAGATAGATATTGTATATATATAATAAAGTATGTATACTTTATTGTGCATTTATTCTGTACCAGGTACTGTGTTAAACCTACTTCAGAGATTACCCCAGGTGGTGGATAAGCTATTACTCTGTTTTAGAGGTGATGAGTGGAATAATAGAGGCTAAGCCATTTGCTCAAGGTCCACGTCTAGGAAGTCATAGTGTCAGCATTTGAAGCCAGACAGTCTGATTCTAGAGTCCATCTTCTTAACTCTTAATGCTTAATGTTCCTTTGGATGTCAAGATGAAGTTCAGGGCGCCCGGGGGGCTCCGTGAGTTAAGCCTCTGCCTTCGGCTCCGGTCATGATCTCAGGGTCCTGGGATGGAGCCCCGCATCGGGCTCTGTACTCAGCAGGGAGCCAGCTTCCCCCTCTCTCTCTGCCTGCCTCTCTGCCTACTTGTGATCTCTCTCTCTCGCTTTGTCAAATAAATAAATAAAAATATTTTTTAAAAAGATGAAGTTCAAGTCTACCAAAGTTTCTACATTTTTACTTTATTATTGGTAAAATAATTCAGAATACCTGGAAAGTTCTTTCTCAAGGATGTTGTATAGGAAACTTGGGCAACACTCTCTAGCATCCCCTCCAACCGTAAAATTATCCTACAATTACTACATGAGGAAACCGATCTTCATTGGTATTTAACTTTAAAACTGAGAGAGAGATAAATATAATCCTCCTGGGATCACATTTTAAGTACTAAGTAGTTAGAACTATATTCAAATTATTTGAAGAAATGGCAGAGCAAAATCAGTATGTTCAGAAGACTCTTAACAATATCCCTTCTGCCCACACATAACACCCAAACACATGTATTCATGCACGTAATTTTTTTCTCCTTCAAAATCTCTGCTCAGGGATGGTCTTCCCCAGGAATTCCTTTCTGGCCTCTCCTATCCAGCCAGCCTCATCCATGTCCACTCGATGCATGCTTTTGTCAGAGGATTTATGACACTGTCCTTGTCATCATTGGTTTTCTTGCTAGAGTCTTCTGGTGAAATGTATGGGTCTTAGGGACTGTGACCCTGTCATCTCCCTACAGATGTTTCTAGTGCCGTGTATGGTGCTGACAGGATACATTAACAACAAATTAATAAATAAGCTATAACAATATAGAGGCTTTAAGTCTGAGACGAGGACCTTGATCTTGCTCATGGCTGAAGCAGGCTGACATGTTTCCGGCTTGCGCAAAAGCCCAGTGCAATCAGAGGAATCCCTGGTTTGCAAACCCTCATGATATTCAGGGCAGAAGACAACAGAGAGCACTTGTTCTCACCTGTCACTTCAAATACAAAAATAAACTCACTAGATTCCCAGGGTCCAGTGCTGTTGACAAACACCATGGCGAACGGTTCCTCTCCCCGTCTTTTGCCTGCTGAAGGGGTCCAACATCAGGAAGGTTTGAGAAAGGAAGATGGCCTTGCTATGCTGGATACCCTTGGCATAAGGCTTGCCTGCTGAATACTTTATTTAAAAGAGAGATTTTAGTCTGAGGTCATATGAGTGACATTGTTGGAGAGAGAGCTCGAGTTTCCTGCCCTTCGGGATCTCCCTTTCTATCAGCTGATTCTAACTCATCCTTCAAAATGAGCTCCTCTAAGAAGCATTCAGCAACCTGCTCCACCTTCACATTTAAACACCCTCCTTTATGCTCACATGGCCCCAGGCAAGCTTCTATAATAGCACTTATTACCTAGGTCCAAAGGGGGGTGGCCTGGGTAGTGTCTTTCCCCTAGCAGGCTGGCAGCTGCGGAGGGCTGGAACCATGACCCACACCCCAGACCCTAGTGCCCAGTGGCACACACAGACTGCCCTTGTGTCACTTTTCTCTCTCTCCCAATCTCTCTCTCTGTTTCTTCGGGGGAAGAGCGTGAGGGGAGAGGATGTTGGAGTCAATATTCTTTGAGGTCCCTCCTTGTTCTAATGAGCCGCGCCCTGAGGAGGGCCACGGGGGCACGTCCCGCTGCTGCAGACAGCAGGAATCATTTCAGGGTCGCTTCACCATGTCAAAGTGAAGTCTGATGACGAAGCAGCCTAATTAAGCTGCCAGAGCTTTTCCACCTCCAGAAAGCTAAAATGGAATTTCCTTAAATGCCCCCTTCCCTTCTCCCTGTGGCACAAGACCCCAGGCCCCTGCCCAGCCTCCATGGGAGAAATCAGGGTTGCCCTGAGCCGAGCAGCCATCTGAAGGCTGATGTTGTAGACACTCCCTGGGACCTCCTAACAGTTGGGAGGGCCGAACCGCTGTCGAATTGAAGAGGAGTCCAGCTGCTATCCTGGGATGAGGGATACCGGTGAGGAGACGCCTGGAGCAACTGTTATAGATTTTCCCGGCAGTGCCTTTCGACAGACCGGAATCGAAATGGTAATTGGTGAAGACGTCTTAGAGGTCACTAGTGAAGAGCTGAGAGCTCCCTGGTTTCTACAATAGCAGTCTCTGCCTGAGCAAGATCATCACCTTGAGGAGGGTGATGGAAGATGAATTCATGTGGGGAGAAATCTGGGCAAACCTCTAAAAAGCACCTTCTCCCTTTCAGAAACAGTGCTATAATGGAAGTGAAGGACTTCTCTTTAAAAGACTCTTTGCTACCAATTAAGGTAACCAGATAGCCGCACCCCCTGTTTTCTCGAGAAATAAAACTCCTACATTAACAAATAAGCCGGCGTAGCTAGCGGGCGTGTTCAGCAAGGAACGCGTGTTTCTTGACAAAGCACGGAGGATGGAGAAGGCAGCTTTCCTTCCTGGCTGCAAATGACCTTGGAGGCACTGCTAAATAATAAATGTCCATTAACTAGTCTGGAAATAATTGCATTTAAACCAATTTGAAGATCATATAGGACCCTATTTTATACCACAGTGCCGCCGCAAGATAAAAGCGCTCCACAGTGCAGGTATTAGCCAATGAGAAAGGCAGTCTTGTGAGAAAGCATAACTCTCAGGGCGCCAAGAGAGTCCAGATGTCCCCAGAATATGGCTGTACCAGCCTGTGGCATCCATCTCCTCTTCTCCCATCAAGAGATGAATTTAAGAACCAGACCAGAGAGGTGGGAAAGTTGTTCAAAATGTCACTCTTAAAAGGCAAGTATGTGAGTTGGGGAAGAGAGACTCCTTAATGCAGCCTTCCCCACAAATGCCAGCTTTCCCAATGAGCTATTCATTGCCTTAGCAGGTAGAGGAAATCTGCTAAAATTCGTCAACACGTATGTAACAAGGAAGCGAGCTATGGAAATAGAGGATATCCTTTGATCGTTGGTAGGTCTGTCAGTATCTTCTCTTTGCACATCACTGGCGATGCCTTTCATCATCGTTACTTGAGTTTCTACGTCCGCATCAAAGTGTTCTAACATGGTGGGGGTGCTTGGGATGAAGAATTCAAGAGAGAAGTCCTCCTTTCTCCCCCATCTCTATGCCCCGAGCGGAGGCAGAAAGGGACAGGGAGAGAAATTGAGATTGTATTCCAAAATAAGAAATTGTAATTTACATTATTGGTAGTCAGTAGGAGTTTTTATGTGTCTTAGGAGAAATGGGGGGGAAACTCTGTAGGGAGAAACCTAGTATGTTGTGACACCATGGATAGTCCCATAAAGAATTCAAAGGCAAGAATTCAAGATAGGTAGAACCAAATATGGACAGAATTTCAAATATACCAGTTGCCCCGGTGATATCCCAGGTGAGCATAGAGTGTGCCTTTCTGCTCTTGATGCTCTGCCGTAATGGACTATCATTAGGGCAAATGTTCCCTGTGTGCCCCTGTGATGCCATACAAGATAATGGTACACTGTAGGCAAGGGGTATGAACACTTTGAAAGAAAATGTGCTCCTTGCTTGAAGGCAAAGAGCCTTCCCACTTTGGTCAATAATTGTGAGCCCCCTGATCCAGCCAGGGAAGGCGGGATAACTGGTCAGGAGTCAAGCCAAGAAAAGACAGTCTGTCAGCAGCTTTCTCTTGCAAATTTGAAGTTTCCTCCCATTGCACCCTGACACACTTACAAGAGTGTCGAGCTGTGGACTTGTACTTTTTAATACTGACTCTAATTTCAAGGGAGCGGCTCCCAAGAATGACAGCGAAGCCCCAACAATTTGTCCAGAATTGCTTGTAAGGCAGCAATGTGACCAGGTGGGGCTTAGAACATGTGTATGCTGGGGCCTGGGTAGATGAAAGAAAGGAACAGAAATGTCCCCTTCCTCCAATCCCCTGTGCATGCCTCTACCACCTACTCACTGTATTGACTGTAAGAGGGGAGAGAAGGGACAAGCCACACCAGCCCAGAATCACTGCTGCTCCCAGATCAACAGAAGTCCCCAAGGTGGCATTAGTCCACGTTGACAGTAGCTCCAATGGTTATGACCCCTAAACAGATCAGCACATTCTTTTTATACCGTAGCTCAATTTCAGAAGTATGTGAGGAACCCTTGGTTGTGTACTGTGAACCATAGCCAATGGTTTGGTTGAGATCCGCCTGGGCACAGAAACAGCCTTTTACTGCTGACTTCTAGTCCATTTCCTACATTGATGGGAAGAGAAGTTCTAATGATGAGTATTCAAACACATTAGGGAGATTTTTCAAAAGACTCTGCATCACATAGATTCTGATATAGCATGCTTTGAAAAACCTAGGGGACTGTGATACATACGCCGGGTTAGGAGCCATCTACCACGAACATATCATCAGACTTGAGTAAGAAGTGGCCCAGGACAGAGCAAACCAGCACAGGACTTAACCTTATGAACCTCAGTCCCCACATGTGTACAGTGAAGGAAGTTATGCTTACCGGTCTCATGGGGTTGTTGGGTGCATTGAATGAACATGTCAATGGGAGGAGGAGCAGAGCGGGAGGGAGAAGCAGACTCCCTGTCAAGCAGGGAGCCCCAACATGGGGCTTGATCCCAGGACCCCAGAGTCATGACTTGAGCCAAAGACAGATCCTTAACTGACTGTGCTACCCAAGTGCCTCTCACTTTGTGTTCTTCATAAATATTAGCCTTTGTTGTCTTTGTCTGTATCTGAAGCTGCCTAAGTAGAAATCGGAGAATTCAGCAACGCTGTTTCAGTGGGAGCTGCCTGGAAAGGGGCTGGGAAAGTATGAGGGAAACAAAATTTCTAGCTCTTTTTGAAGTCCAGAGAATATCTGGGCCTTCTCTGATGGTTGATCTCTGAGGATTAGTATTTCATTCATTCACTTTGAAAGGGTTGACTTAAGCCAGGATCATTTAATATCCATAACTTATCAATTGATGTCATCCAGGAGAACAAGCAATTGCTCACAGAAAGAAAGAGGAAAGAAAAAATATCTTCCCTGTAATTCAGCATTTACTTGGAAGCCCCTGGCTTCGTGAATATCCTTAATAAAAGCTGAAAAGTTCTCGTGTTACTATTTCAGTTCTGACTTAGAACTCAAGCCAGGGCAGTATATCTGCTATCTATTACTACATAATAAATAACTACAACGTTAGCAGCTTAAAACAACACACATTTGTTATCTCATGGCTCTGGGAGCTGAGAATTCAGGCACAGCTTGCCTGGGTCCCCTGTGTCCAAATCTCTCACACTGAGCATCATTAAGATATCAGCCAGAGCTGGGGTCCAATATGAAGCCTCAACAGGGGAAGGCTCTGTTTCCAAGCCTACGTGGTTTTCGACAGGACTCAGGTCCTTGTTAGCTTGGACCAAGGCCACTCTCCCCACAGCCTGACATTTGGGCCTCTTCAACATGGCAGCTCTCTTTATTAAAGCCAGCAAGGGAGCATCTGTTAGAAAGACAGAAGTCACTGTCTTATATAACCTAATCATGGAAGTGACATCTCATCACCTTTGCTGTTGTCTGCTAGTCAGAAGTAACTCACAAGTCCTACCCACACTCAAGAGGAGGAGATTGCACAGAGCATGAATCCCAGGAAGTAGAGATGGGGGGTCCATATTAGAGTTATCCTGGCCTAGGAGCACTTCCCAGACTGAGTTCCCTGAAACACTGCTGTGTCTCAAGACATTAATGGATGCTCTAGAAAGCGAAGCAAACTGGACCAAAGCGAGGGGTGGTCTTTCATCTAGATGTTCTGAGAAAGAGAAATGTAAAATATACTTTTATATAATGACCTCAAATATTATGTAATAACCTAGACATACCCAAGAATACTTTCTTTAAAAGCTTAATACTTGAGATAAGACTGTTCAGCTTCTAAATTCAGCCAGAGGCAGCATACGGTTCAGTCTGATCTGTGCCATTTCTTTAATGACAGCTGCTGTATGCTATACATCTGTCTGACAATTTCAACATAAATTAATATTTAATGTTCCTTATATATCAAATATTAATACTACACAAACTCATTCCCCAAGATCTGTGGCTACAAGGATGTTTTCAAACAAAAAGAAGAGTCTGGAGATTCTCAAACGGTGCCACAGTCAAATAATCAAAGTACTAACACATCAAAATGACGGTTATACCTTTGCTTTCTAAAAATGTCTGGAAGCAAGGTATCCATAGTAAAACAATGAATCACACTGGAATAATCTAAGACAAGAGCGCTGATATTTTGCAAAAGGTGCGACTTGGGTTTTTCCTTTCCTCTTGGCACATGTGGACAACAGGAGGTTTTTGAAAGGAAAATTTAGATTTAATGCTGCAGGTCACATTTGGATTTTGCCTCAACAATATCATTCCTACAATTAAGACCATCAACAAAAAAAAAAACCCAAAACACCCTTTTCATTAAAAATATTTGTATTTTTGTGTCACATTTCTTATGAACATGTAAAATAAGATTTTCCATGTTTTCTTTGTAAATATTCCCTTTTTCTGATTTTTGTTGTAAATTTTATGAAAGGGACAAAAATATCAAAGCTTAAATATTCTTTCCCTCATCAAATCTTCTAAAGATTCCTTGTTTTATGTTTAGCTCCTTGTATGTTTGTTGTGTTGACGGAATAAGAAGGTGGCAGGAGCTGTGAAAAGGTCAGTGACTTCAGAAAAAAAGGTCACAAAGGAAAGAGTGACACAGAAATTTAGAGACAGAAGTCATGAGAATTTTTGAAAGAGAAGAGAGCTGGGAACAGTACTGGTGAATAACATAGCTTTTGTATTGAGAAAGATGGGCAGAAATGTTCTGGATTTTGCCTGTGCTTTGCAGCATAATTCTCTCTGCTGCTACTTCCTCAAGATAACCTTCAATAGGAATCACGATTGGTCTAAGGCTCCTGAAGCCAAATCTGTATTCCCTTTAGATGTGTCACTGTGCCTTCCAGTGGGCCCTCAGAGAGTCCCTGCCCCCAGAGTGCCCTCCATGTCAGTCCTGTGCCATTACTGACAAATCTTCTCCCAATTTCCGTAATTGAAAATTCACTCAGCGGGGCATTAGTGTGCAAGGTAGATTTTATGGAAGATTTCATGGTGGAGAGCCAAGAGATGGTCCTTCACATCATAGACAGCTTCATTACAAAATGTCCATTGGGACATTCCTCCCCAACATGGTCTCCTGGTCTACCAGCTGTCTGGTGTGCTTGTCTCCATTTCTCCATCTGCTTTTCCCTCCTTCCCCTCCTGTAGGTCCCTCCAGAATTCTATTCTTTTAGACTGCCTCATGATGGAGGGTACTCCATTGCAAACAAAATACCTTCCCTAGAAATTCATGTCATAAATGCAAAAGCTTTTTGCTGTCACATAAAGTTAAAAACAATAAAAAAAAAACAAAGTTGATCACATTTTAATCATGTATTATAGCAGTTGTTTTGTCCATCATTTTTCTGGTATAAATACAAACGAGGTCCCCCTTCCATCTCCTGACCTCCTGCCAGTGTTCTAGCAATACAATTTTTCAAAAGATTTTATTTATTTAGTCATGAGAGACAGAGAAAAGAGAGAGAGAGAAGCAGAGGGAGAAGCAGGCTCCCTAAGGGGCAGGGAGCCCGAGGTGGGGCTCCATCCCAGGACCCCAGATCACGACCTTAGCCGAAGGCAGATGCTTAACCATTTGAGACACCCATTCACTCCTCTAGCAATACATTCTAACTTTAAAGGGGTTTTGATGTCCAAATGTTTTGGCCAATTTTACAGTAGGGTGTATGGCAGAGACTGGCATCCCTCAACCCAAGCTAGGCAGGAGGGCCCAGGAAAAAAAGTAGGAGAAGCTGTTAGTTTGGAAGGATGAGTCATTTGTAGAGGGAGAGGCTGGAAGTTCATTCATTCACTAAGCATTCGTTGGACACCTACCATGAGCCAGATACGGAGCTGGTGCTGGGGCTCTGACAGTGAGCAAGACGGACATGGTCCCTGCCTTCGAGAAGTCTGCGGTTGAGTGAGGGAGATAGCAATTAACCGAGCGATGTATCATGTGCTGAGTGGCAGGGGAAGTACAGAGTGAAACAGGACAAAACTCGGAAATCCCCTAGCCCATTTATCCATTTTTCCAGGACAAATAGAGAAGGAGAGGGAAGGGAAGAGAATCTTTGGAGCAGAAGTAACAGCAAGTGCAGAGGTGAGGAGGTAGGAACGCCAAGGAAGGAGCTCACTTTAGCTGCGACAAGGGGTGTGAGCACGGCAGGGCAGGTAGAGTCAAGAAGAAGCTGGAAAGTTCCATGTTTGGTTCCCACACCCTTAGGGCTATAACCCTCGATAATGAATTCAGTTTCCTTCCTTTTCCTTGTGCTCAGCTGAAATCTAAGCCACAATCTATGCTTGCACTTTGCGTCTCTTTCTCCCTGGAGTAACCAGGGCTTCTGAGTCAGAGGCATGCATTTGAAAAGTGCCCTGTGGCATCTGACACCAACTCTCTAAAGTTGGGACGTGCAATCCAGTTACGGTTTAACTTAACGTTCCTCACCTTAATCACACGCCTGTCAGAAAAAAGGGACAGTTGCGCAAAATAGATGTATCTTCTTGATTCAGAAGAAATTAATTTTACTTTAACAATTCTCTGAGCATTTCTAAATCAACCTTCAAAATCACAACAAAATGTGAGTGTATCACAAATTGGGTTGGAAATCTTTTCTCCTTGATCTCAGTGTTATGCATTTGGAGATGAAAATAATGAACACAGCATGAGAAGAATAGTAATAGCCATGTCCTGGGGGTACTTAAGAAAATATACCTTCAATGTGCCTACAGTCTAGGAAATATACAAAAATTACAATATATTCCTGTGATAAGGAGCAAGGTGAATGGCATTATTACAACCCAGACATGGAAGGCATTGGGTTAAAATGGGGAGGGGTTGGGGAAGGCTCACTGAGGAGGTGATGGTTCATATCAGGGGAAATTATTTCTCTTTGCCCTTTTTCCCTTCCCCCCTTGTCTGATTATTGCTATTTGCCCAGGCTTTCTGGGGCCATGTGCTCAATTACCACACCACTGTAATAAGTAGGTAAAAGGACATAGAAGCATTCTGAACATAGATGCATTCTGGACATAGACGGTTAGAATGTGAAGGAAGGGAGCTTGCTTCTAGTTAGCATAAAGTCTCTGTCTCGAGCCTCTCCTCGCTGCTGTGCCTTCCCCCTGCCTTACTGGCCAGGGAGATCTCTACCCAGCGTGGTTCCTAGATACTCCAGCACTCTCCAACCCAACCCAGAAATGGCCGTCCTGAGCAGAGAGCACCTAATCAGAAAAGACCCTCAGGAAGGCGTGCAGGCAGAGACCAAAATATATAAACTTGGTAGACATGGTCAGGGAAGCCTACACAAATTATATGAGTTTAGGCATGACGGGTCCTAGTCTTCTACACAGATTTTTAAACACTTGGTATATGAATGGAGAATAACAGTGACGCTTGGGGGTAGTGAATAGAATCAGAGAGTCCTTTATCTTTCCTTCTCACGCACCTTGTAGTCACACTGACATGGGTTACCCTTGAGTACTGAATGGGAAAATGTGGATGCGGTAAATAGGCTTCATAATCTGCGGTTGTTACCTTTTTCATTTGCTCGTTTGTTTATACAACACAAATATATAGAACCCCTACGACATGGCTTATCTTATACTTTGGGTCCAAAATGTAAATAAGACCAAGTCAATCCAATGATGGAGATAGCCAAGTACAGTACAAAGACCCGAGTACAATATAAGCATCCCGAGGGGCAGGGACTATCTTTGTCATTCAGAATTCTATCCCTTACACTTAATGCAACACTTGACATGTAAAAGTAGCCCCTTAAATAAGTGCTGAGTGGTTTATATATAGGTCAAATGCCGTGTGCTATGATCGCATGGAAGCAGGACACATCATCAGACAATGGGCAATGAGGTAGGGCAATGAGAAATGTCCAGCTGAATTTGGAGACTGTACCTAGAGTGGTACCATTCTGCCTGACTGTATGATTTTGGGCAGCAGGGCTCAGCTGCTTGATTACGAATGGAATCACTGGATGATTTGGGCGATTAAAAAGTGAGTTTCGGAAGGCAAGGGATACAGGAGCAAAAAAGCAAAGAGTCTTCCTGGGGAGTTATTGAAGTCATGGAGCATGAATTTTAGAATGGATAAGGAAAGGAAAGACGCTTACAGGGGATGAAAATAGAGTGGCCAAAGAACCAGGGCCTCAGTGAGGTGTGAAGACTGGAGAATGAGGCAAAGAGAATGAAACAGAACAAAGAGGAAGAGAAGAATTTACAGTTGACCCCTGAACAACGCAGGGGTTAAGGGTACTGACCATCACCCTCTCTGTGCTGTCAAAAATCTGCATATAACTATCAACTCCCCCAAAACTACTTAACTACTATTGACTGGAAGCCTTACTGATAACATAAGTAGTCGATAAATACATATTTGTGCCTTACATACATTATATACTGTATTCTTAACATAAAGTAAGTTAGGGAAAAGAAAATGCTAAGAAAATCATGAAGAAAAGAAAATGTCATTATAGGACCCCATTCTATTTATTAAAATATATGTAAATATATGTAGACTTGCGTATGTATACATACATATCCAACTACTCTTGCCATTGTTCAAGGGCCAACTGTATAAGGATGGACTACTGATGTTTAAGGTTTCGGAGATGGAGCGGCGGAATCTAATGTCAGTTCCCAGTGGGGACATTGAGGCAGAGTGGAGGCCATTAAGAGAAGATCAAAGAATGTGTAATGCTTGGGCAGCAGATGGGTCATCCGCATTGTGTGGGACCTGCCAACAGTAGCAGTGAAGGGGCAGAACCCAAGGTCAGAGACATTTGCAAACCACTGATGGAAACTGGTAAGCGGTGGCATCAGAGAAGGAGAGCCCAGATGAAGTGAGCCTCCAGGATGAGCTCTCAGAAAGCAGAGCAGACCAAAAGACTTGCATGCAGTTTGTTGGTTTGGGAAAGCCTTCCTGGGGAGTGGTGGCAGGGAATGAGGAAGGTAAGCCAGGAGGAAGAGAAAACCAATGCAAGTGGGTGCTCTTGGGTGGTCTCTGTGGATGAGGAGGGCTTGATCCTGCCTTCGAAACTTCTAAGGAGCCACGTGGAAAGAACCTCAGAATGTATCCCATGGCGGCTCCCTCCATCAGTCAAGAGTTTCCTCGTGGGTCCTGGCCTGCCTCCTCTTGGGACTGTCCCAGTATGAGCGCCCATCAGGTTTCTGCAGGTGTCCTATGTTAAGATCTACCAAAAGCCCCAGGTGAGATGGAAAGATAAGAAAGGGCAGCCGAGGTGATGCGCCATCAGGTTTACACCTGCCTGAGTTGGTTGTCACAGCAGCGGCTGGAATGAAAGGTGGGCAGGAAGAATGTGGTGGGGGGGGGGCACGAGAAGTCCCTGCTGCAGTGGCAAAGGAGTTTCTGTCTGTAAGCTGCAGGTGGGAGCAAAGAGAAGGCCAACACAGGCAAAGGGACTGAGGGTGCCACAGACGGCTGGCATCCGTGCCCTCGGTAGTTTTGTCCGGGGACCCCAAAGGAATGTGGATGAGAAGCCATCCCGTGCCTGAGCAAGACTCATCTCCAAGGAAGTGGGCCAGGTGGGAAGATCCACGCTCGCCTGGGCTTCCAGGTGTCTACCAGGCTCCAGCAGGTTTAACCAGATGGAGAAACTGAATCAAGTCTTGGCTGGTTGTGAAATCGAGCTGGGACCTCATCAATGGTATCAGGAGGACATTTGCGCTCACGGTTTGGTCTGAAGGTGGAAATGTGTAAGATCTATCTCTAGCTCTATCTCTGACCTATTTATCTGTCACATATACACATACTCTGTGTGTGTGTGTGTGTGTGTGTGTGTGTGTGTATGTGCATGTTGGAGATTTTTCTGGGGAGAGATTTGAAGGAGAAAAGAAGAAGTATTACCCTGAAAAAATTCGGCTTATAAAGATGTAGTTTATCTGATCCACTTGACAGTTTTATTCCTCAAGGTAAATTAACAAATTAGCATTCTGATCTAGATATAACTCTCTTGGGAGTTTGTTTAGCCAGTTAAGCTCCCTGGAGCCTGAACAACTCTGGGCTTGCCAATAAATCAAGTCTGCAGACCTCCAAAGCAGGAGATCAAGAAGACTTAGAACTCAGTGATCACGAAGAACGAATGTCCTAGGACCTCCTCCGTGAGTGTCTAGCTCACCTGATATTTTAATTTTCTGACCTCAACACATTACATCTGTGACCTATCTTCGTACCGGAGTAAAATCCCAACTACATGGCATTAGTTACCTCTTGCTGCGATAACAAATGAATGCAAAACTCGAAACAATGCACAGTTACTGTCTCAAAGTTTCTGTGGGTCAGGAATCCAGGCCCGGTTTTGCTACTGCCAGGCCCTTGGGGTCTCTCACAAATTACTCTCAAGGTGTTAGCTGGCATGCAGTCATCTGGAGGTTGGACTAGGTTAGGATCTGCTCCCAACCTCTCAGGGCTGTTGGCAGAACTATGGTCCATGTGGGTTGCTGGAGTGATGGTTTCAGTTTCTTGCTGGCTGTTGGCCAGAGGCCACCTATAGTCTCATACCTCGAGGCCCTCTCCAACATGGCGGCTTGCATCACTAAAACCAGCAAAGGAGGCAATCTGCTAGCAAGAGAGAAGTTAAAACCTTTTGGAACCTAATCATGCAAGTGACATCCCATCCTCTTTGCCATAGTCTATTGATTAGAAGAGAGTCACTAGGCAAGCCCACAGTCAACAGAAGGGGATTACATAAGGTGTGTGTACCAGGAGACAGGGATCACAGGGGACCATCGTGCAGGCTACCTAGGATACCATGTGCCATCAAAATGGGTGTAATTCCCTTCGGGTGCAAACCAGGCTGCTATAACAAGAAGTTTAAATACAGTGACTTGCATGGGATAGAAGTTTGGTTCTCTCTCACCACGCAGCAGAACTCAGCAAGCCTTCCATGGTGGAGATCACCATGCCTCTCCAGGGTACTGGAATCCAGGGTCCTTTCATTCTGTTGCTCGGCCATGCCCCCAGGATACCGTTCTAGTCCCCAGTGGGTCAAAACTGGTTTGCTGTCATCTTCGTTCCAATCCCTGAGAATGAAAAAGAAGAGGATAAGAACCAAATCAAACTTATTTTAAGGCTTTGATGCAGCACGGAAATTGCACATCAGTGGGAAGTTGGGCGCATGGCCAGAGGTAGCTGTAAGCAGCCTGGGAATTGTGGTCTCCTGCTGGTCAGCCAGGTGCCATGTCAACACTCGAGAAGGGGGTTCCCACACAGGAAAGGAATGGATCTTGGGAGGCAGTGTGCAGTCTCCCCCATAGTGGCCAAGGATGCATGGAGGGTTGGACATTTGTTACTTTCAGGCCAGACAATCGATGTTTATCTGTCCCAGCTCTGACAGACCATAGCTGTGATGGTTACCCAGAAAGTGCTGTAAGCTGGCAGGCTGCCAACCCTGGAGGCGCTCGTGTCTGCTTGATGAAAATAGTAGTTCCAGTCCCAATGAGGGGCAGTTCAAGAGAGGTGTTCCTTGAACACCTCTTCTCAAATTAGCATGAAAAATTAAGCCCATTACAGATTACTTCAAACACTGTGTCGTTATACTTTTATTAATATATCTGAAATGCTAAAATCCAAACAGAGGAAATGTGCAAATTATTGGGTAATGACTAATGTAAGAGAAGGACTCTAACTTTGTATGCATTTCATCATCATAGTCTAACAAATCAAGAGGGCCCCTAGTGCATTTTATTTATTGTAAGAGATTAATTTATTTAAAAAGAAAAACTCTATACTCCCCTATGGACATGGGACTCACTGATGCCTGATAAATGTATTAGAAATAGGAGCGCTGATTACATTTTGATCTGCCCATTGTTGGTGTCACCTCCAGACACCGGTAGTGGACTGTTTGCCGCTGATGGGAGGAGATTCGGAAGAATGCCCAGTTTTTCTGAATTCCTTTAACATGTGTGTTATCTCTCAGTAACAGACTTGACTGTATGCGATTTCTTCGCTGTTGTAAGTGAGAAGGATGCCGGCTTTTTTATGAGGTTTCAGGGACATACTTTAACTTAAAGAATTCCCATATTGCCCTGTTTGATAGTGCCAGTTTAGGGAACTGCACGGCAAATAAGTCCCTGTCGACTTCATCCGTCTTGAAAACTCTTAGGAGAACCACTGGCCACTGTGCAACAGAGAAGCAACTAGGATCCCCTAGAAAGTTAGGATAGATTTCTGGGCCAAATGTGTCAAACCTATCAACCTTTTCCTCCCCCAAATAGTATCCTACTCTGATGGCATTTTGCCAGACACATTAAGATACACCTGTGGTCTTTCACCTTGTTATTGACAATTTAGAACTCCAGCTAGGATTTTTGTTAAAGCAAAATATAACCAGAGTGGTACATCTTTGTTACTTTCTCCACCTTCTGTCAACATGAAATATCAACATGGATTCCGTGACCATGTCCTGGGAGTTCCTTGAAACTTGGGGAATTGTGTGTATAATTTGGGTCTATGTGCAAGGACTCTTAAGAGGGTCTTTGACACTGAAAAGTCTGAAAAGCTAAGAACAATTATTCCAGTGATTGATGACACAGTAGAAAAATAAAATCTAAAAAGGAAAGAAAGAACTCTCATCTCTTGAGCAAGTCTTGCATGTTAGATATTATGCTAAATGCTTTACATAAAATATACCCATTGATCCTCCCAATAGCCCTGTGAAGTATGTAGCAATGTCCCCATTTATTAGAAAGGGAGAGGGATGCCTGGGTGGCTCAGTCAGTTGAATATTCAACTCCCGGTTCTTGCTTAGGTCGCGATCTCAGGGTCATGAAATCGAGCCCTGTGTCGGGCTCTGCACTCAGAACAGAGTCTGCTTGAGGTTCTCTCTCTCCCTCTCCCCCTCCCACTATCTATCTCTCTCTCAAATAAATAAATAAACCTTAAAAAAAAAAAGAAAGGGAAATAAATACAGTCTGTGCTGGGAGTGACCTATCAACAGAGCTGGGATGCACAGACCAGTGGGGCAGGAATAAGGCTATAAAGCCATACTTCAGGGAGTAGAAAACAGATGCTCATGTAGGTCAACTGTCACATGGCTAATAAATGACAGAATCCAGATTTGAACTCATGGAGGTCTCATCCCAAAGCTTGCGCTTCTAATTTGCATGAGTCTTAACATCATGTTGGGTTAACACAGGCACACAGAATCAGCCCTATGCCGATGTGCAATATTTACATGAAGACGAAAATTTAAAGACAAGGTAAGGATTTGGGTTTTTCATTTAGGTTTAGAATTGGGGATTTATTTGTTTTTCATTTGCTTGTTCATATATATATATATATATATATATATATTTATATGATATACATAGTATATACTGAGTACCTCTTGCATGCTAATCTCAATGTTAAATGTATAGACCTCAAGATCAAAAGGCAGGTCCCTCTTCTCAAAGGGGTTTATAAGTTTTTGGGACATAGGCTGGCTAGCCTATGGTGACAGCAGAATGCCAAGGAACTAAAGTGAATTTATGAACAAACTACAATAAGCACACAGGAGAAGGGATACTTAAATCTTCCTGGAAGAGCCAGAGAGGGTTTTAAAGGAGAAATTCTTGCAAAGAACATTGAAAAGAGAGTAGCTTTTAAGAAGACAAGCTGGGGGACGCCTGGGTGGCTCAGTTTGTTAAGCGGCTGCCTTCGGCTCAGGTCATGATCCCAGCGTCCTGGGATCGAGTCCCACATCGGGCTTCTTGCTCGGCAGGGAGCCTGCTTCTCCCTCTGCCTCTGCCTGCCATTCTGTCTGCCTGTGCTCGCTCTCTCCCCTCTCTCTCTCTGATAAATAAATAAAATCTTTAAAAAAAAAGAAGAAGAAGAAGAGGAAGACAAGCAGGGGAAGGTACAGATGAGAGAGAAGGAGAGAAGAAAGAGAAAATACAGCATGATTGGGAGCAGACATTATAAAGCAGAAAAGTGGGTAGCATATAGTGGGGGGCTGAGGCAAAATTGTAAAGCCACCCAGGAAGGTATGGCTATGAAGAGCCTCACATGCTAAGTACATAGAGGGTGTGGTGCCCTTTCACATTGTTCCATTTTTGTGTTAGAAGGATCACTCTAATAGCACTGGAGAGGAAGGACTGAGGACGGCTGAGACAAGAGGCTGCTGTACCTTCTGGAAGTCTACAGAAAAATCCAGATGTCGTCCTGAGCAAGGACAGTGGTAGGGGGTTGGATTTGTGAGAGAACTGGAGCATCGTCAATAGGCCTTGATGACTGATGGGGTATGGAGGTTGAGAGTGAGGGATAAGGCTAGGATGACCCCCAAGTGGGTGACTGACACAGCAGGTGGTCGTGGTAACATTCACAGACTGGGAACACAGCAAAGGGAACACATTTGGTGAGTTTGGTCTGGGATACGTTGAATGTGAGGTGCCTGGGAGTAGTCCCAGTGGAGACATTTCTTCTTCCTTAAACCTCAGTGTCGTGAGAGTGTGTGGTGGCTTCGGGGAGAAAAGGTCTCCCCTCTATTCTGTGTCCTTCTTTGCCAGTTGGGCCACCAGAGCAAGACTGCTAGTGCTCTGGGTCCCAGAGTCTACTGGGAATTAGCTCCTTCAGAACTGGTCGAATCCAACCCTTTTTTCCCCACGGTGACTCAGAACCACTAGGTGGGGCCCAGGAGAGCCTCCATCCTCTCCCCCAGGTAAACACACAACATGTCTTCCATCTTCCTTCACTCACAATGCTCACGTCCCTGTGCACGTGGATAAGAAGTCACTAGTTTGTGTCTGGCTGCAAGTAAGGAGATGTCCACATACCCCATCTCCACGTAGGGACTCCCATCCTGTCACACATGCACCTGGAGTAAAGTCTAGGACATCAGTGAAAGTGTTGACCGTGGTCAGCTCTGTGTGGCAGGATGAGAGATGGTTTTGGTGTCTTTCACTTACCTTTTTTGAAAAAGTTTGCTATTTGTCTATCCAAGACGTAGGATTTCTCATCTTCTGTTGGTGATGCCTGTGCCTGGGGAGGCTGTCTCTGAGGCGAGGAACTGAGTCCGCCCCCGGACACCAGCCATCACTCCTGCACACCCACGTTTTCATTTCTGATCAGCAGCACCCTGCCCCGCGACCAACTGCAAACCACCTGTCCCGTGAAAGGCAGGACCCAGGTGAGAGAGAGCCGGTCGCTGCAGGTGTCAGCTGCGTTGTCGTCGGGTGTGCGAAGGGCGCTGTAGCCGGCGGTGACCCCAGTACGAGGAGCGCTCTAGGCCTCGTCAGCTCTGGCGTCGGCGCACGTCCAGTGGAAACCATGGCCATGAGTTACTAATGCGAAACGGGGTAGTCCTGCCGCCACGGCGGGGAGGAAGGTGGAACAACGGAAGAGCAGCTGGAGGGAACAGTCATGCGGGACGCGTGTGAAACACTGGATGCCGCTGTCATTAAACTGAGCCCTGCAGAGCAGGGAGGACATGGCAGAGGGCGACAGGGATGTCACTGCCTGAGGCATTACTCCCCAGGCACCCGTCAGCTGACACCCCAGCCCAAATAGAAATACTGCCTGGTACCGGAGAAACACTGCCCTCTGACTGTGTCCTCATCAAGGGGGCAGTTAAAAATTAGCCATGGTGGTTACGCCCCCCTGACACACACCTGCAGACTTCGGAAACGGAAGGCCTTGTCAGCCTGCTGGTACTGCTTGTCACTCGCTGTGTTGATGGTTTTTCGTTGTTTCCCATCAAACATTATTTCTAAACTGTGGCTGGTTCGAAAGGAAGGTTTCTGGGAGGGCCGGGCTGTCCCTGGCGCATGTCGCAGAGCTCTGGAGAATTGTGACAGCATGGGAAACGGGGCAGCCCTTCAGTGACCTGACTTCCAGAGTTTGCCCTGGCCGCCTGTCTCCAGAGTCCCTCTTCTCACCAGGGTTTGCTTGTTTGGAGCCATTCCTACTTGTCGGTGAGGGTGTGAATCTGTGACACGCTAGGGAAGTCTGTCTGATTCTTCAAGCCCTTTGACCATGAACTAACTCAGGCTTAAAATTCCATCCTTAGAGCTGTTCCTATCTTTTGACCATTGTTAAAATTCAAATCACTCTACACGTAGAGGACAAAAAGGTGAGTGAAGGCTAGTGTGCCCTGTCCTCTTAATCCGGGTCCTACACCTTCTGCTGCATAGAATTCTCTAGAGCTCATAGCTCATCGTGGCCTCCCTGACCTCTGAATGCCCACCGGATCTGTCTTTGTGCACCAAGCATCCTAGCCCCTAGTGATACACTATGCAGGTTGTTCTCTAGCCTAGTGTGTCTCAAGTGAGGGCGCGTTTGTCCTCCAAGAGACATTTGACAGTGTCCGGAGATATTGCTTGTTGCAGCTCAGGAGAGTGATGGTCTCATCTAGTGGGTAGAGACCAGGGTAGCACCCGCATGACCCCTACGGTGACGGCTTACCCAGGACAGCGCTGAGGTTCAGAGACCCTGCTCTACTCAATGGACGTCCCTCCTGCATTAATACGATTTTAAAAAAAGGGGCACCTGGTGGGCTCAGTTGGGGGAACATGTGACTCTTGATCTCAGGGTTGTGAGTTTGAGCCCTACATTGACTGTGGAGATTACTTAAAAAAATCTTTAAAAAAATAATAAATTCAACTAGTCCTACAATAGGAGTAAGTGTTAACCCTTACCAGTTATCTACAGAGTAGCATGAATGACTTTAAGAGATTCGTTGTGAGAGCCTTCTGAAGGGGTGGAGGTTGGACTGTTTGGACATGGGTACAGGTAGGGGCAGCAAGAGTGGGTGGAGATTATTCAAAATTGAAACTTCAGGGCAAATTTCACTTTCCCTGGGGCAGGTGCTGAGGGGTTCCTCTCTGATAATTTGTTCATTTCTTCTAATGTGGTTGTTAGTTAATTGAGGTATATATAGAGATATATGTAGATAGATAGACATATATACAGGGTACGTATATGTGTGTATGGGTAGATACATAGATCTCAAAAGCCCCTGGGGAGCTTTTCTTTCTTTCTTTCTTAATTTTCTATTTATTTATTTACTTAAATATTTTATTTATTTATTTATTTGACAGAGAGCAGGAGCAGGGGAAGTGAGAGGGGGAGGGACAGAGGAAGAGGGAGAAGCAGGCTCCCCGCTGAGCAGAGAGCTTGACGTGGGGCTCAATCCCAGACTCTGCCATCGTGACCTGAGCTGAAATCCAGAGTCAGATGCTCAACCCACTGAGCCACCCAGGCAGCCCTGTGATAAGGACTTCTAAAATATATTCTCTTAGCAACTTTCAAGTATGCAATACAGTATTATTGACTATGATCACCATGCTCTACGGGACATCCCCAGGGCTCATTTGTTTTATAACTGGACATTTGTACCTTTTAACCTTTTTCACCCATTTTATCCTCCTGGCACCACCCCCACACTCCCGAAAACCACAAATCTCTTGTTACCTGTGAGCTTGTTTTTGTTTTTTAGATTCCAAATGGCCTAGTAATTCCTAGTGTATTTTAATGTACTATTTCTTAAATTTAAAAGGATAACTTGTAAAATTACAAAATTTCACAGGGATGAAGTTGCCATTCACAAAATACCAATTTTACTCACGTGTACTCACTGCATGGCTGAAAAGAATATTAAAGGCAGGCTTTCATTTTTTAAATTATGCCACGTTAATCTGAAAAATTGAGTTAATAAAATCACAGAATTTTAAACCTAAAAAAAGAAAAAAAAAAAAACCCTCCCAAAACAGAAGAACAAACGGGATTTTTCTGCTTATGGCCCCTTGTAAATTAAGATAGAAAGCCCTTTCCTGCCTGGGCTTGAATCTGCAGTTCTCAGAGATAATGAGTCCCCAGGCCAACTCTGCCATTTCTGTTACCAGGCCTAGGAGCAGAGGTGGTGTTACCAGAAATACAACTTCTGAATCCTGAAGTCTTTTCGCACAAGAAAGGAGGAAGCTACACTGAGCCTTTGGTAGATTTTTCCATTATGCAGGGAATCCAAATTTCAAAGCAACTCATCAGCCCTTTAAAAAAAAAAAAATGTATCTTTTTGCTTATTTGCTCGCTCATTCTGTCAATCAGCCAACATCTGTATTTGAGACCGCTTCTCCATAAAATCATGCCATGTGTACTTGAGATAGTGATACTACAAAAATAGCTTCCTTGGGGAGGTTCCATCTATTCGGGCACAGAACAAAAGAAAAACCACATAAAGATGAAAAACAGAATGAAAGAGAAAAGACTTTCGACTCTGTCCAACCTGTCATTAATCTCCTTTTGGGCCCAATTTCCTCATCTATATAACAAGGAACTTGGATTCAACGGCCTTCAAAATCCCTTCCAGCCTTCAAATTCTCTAAATGTGTCACGCGGTCGATGTGGACCCTGAGCGCCTGTGTCCCCTGTGATAGAGCCAGAGTCACTGAAGGATGTCACGTGAGGGCTGTCAGGAGATCACCTGCACGGCTCACCTGCAGACACCAACCTCTGTCAGGCTTGGGGATGGGGCCACGAGTGTCCTCCTTTAACCAAGGGCCTTGCCCCTTGGCCCTTCCTGAGTTCCTCATGTCCTGACGGGATATAGTCTTTAAATCTCAGCCTATCCATGGGTAGGGTTGGGCTTAGTTGGTTCTGCTGCCTTGAACCTATAGGCTATTGTTCTCCTAAGCACCTGCACGCCTACCTAATCCTGCCCTGCCTGCCTAGCCCTGTATGAGCTCTTTCTGGGTGGCACGGCTTGGCTTTTGCTGTTCTCTTCCGTGGGTTCATTGAACGAATATGTTCATGTCAGCACCGTCCTTGGTACTGGACATGGATGTAGATGCATGAAGCACGAGCCCTGCCTCTCAGGTCCCACAGTCCAGCTCTGCCTGGCCTGACCTCATCGGGTCCTTGTCACTTTCTGTTGCTCATAACTCAACTGCTGGCTGGAATCCTGCTGTAAAGGAAATGAATGCCCAGAAACAGATGCCCTGGGCTCTGGCCGCCACATCTAGTCTGAGAATTGGACCACTGCCGGCCGATAGGCACGCCTGTCCACATCTCAGACTCGCAGGCACTTCTCTTTTCTTCTGGATCCTCGGCAGGGTCCTTGCCCTCTGCATGCGAACCTCTCCCAACTCAGGGCCCTGTCCAGTGCCGGCTTCCTCCAACTCATCCCATCACTTCTTGAGTCGCCAGTGGTGGCCGGTTCCACCTGCATACTGACAGAATGGAAGACCCATGGTCACCCTCACTGCCTTGGTCATGATCAGGGCATCAAAACCACATTTTTATTCAATATGCTCTTAAAGCATCTTCCTCGAGATGTGTCAGAAAATCAGGCACCTCTGAAACAGAAGGCTGTACGGTTAATGCAGTAGTGAAACGTTAATGGCGTGGAAGTGAGAGTGAAGAGTGCTACACCAAACACTAGCATCTAGAGTCGTATTTTGCAAAAACTGAGTAATCGGAAGTAGTTCTGCCCAGACTCATCACCAGCTTGCTCTTTCTCTGCAGTCACGCTGCCAGTACAAGGACGATGCTGGTGACAGCCAAAGCCCGCTTTCCTTGGAGACATCAATCCAAAGGTTCTTGCTATCTGTCTCTCTGCATTCCCCTCCCCCACGCCACCCCATCTCAGGAGGAGCTGAATATGCAGCACATATGTGCTTCTCTCTGGCTAAGGCTGGGACTTCTCGCGGGTACCCGTGAGACTATCTTGCAAACATATGGGCACATCCTCCCTCCCCAGCCCAGCATCCCCTACAGCAAGGAGCAGGAAGGCAAGGCAAGCCCACGCCACAATATGGAGACGTTTATCCGGAGTCAGCTGCCCAGATACCACCCTAACCCGCCAATGGCACAGTCAGCAAAAAGTCAGGTTTTCTTTAAAAAGGAGACTTCGAAGCCATTTCCTTGCCTGAGGAATTCCAGAGGAAAGTTGCAATGGAAATCGTTATGAGCCGTGCAGTGGGTTATAAATAACATATCAGAGTTCTCGAGCATGTGGTCACCTGCTCTTATGTCATGTCTCTTAATCCCCAGGGTCCTGCCCCCTGCCAGATGGGTAGAAGTTCAAGCCACAGGCTGATACCCCATGCTTCTTCCCTCACTGCTGAAGATCACTACAAAGACACAAGGGACTGATAAAGAAGTTTCACATAACCACCTCTCTAGCTCCCAAAGTATATTCTAGATTCCGAGTCATTCCTGGGTATCCCAGAGCGAGGAGAGCCAGCTTTCTAAACGGCCGTTAGCCAATCATGCTTTTTTTTGCCACCATTGGCAAAATGAGATCAACATGACCTGCCTGTTACACCAAGATTAACTAAGAAGGGCTTTGAGGTCATGGGCAGGCGGGAGCTGACGCTTAGTCCTCCCAGGTGGGGCACTTTGCCTATAGGAACTACTAATCTTCATACCTGCTTTAGAATTAGAATATTATCCCCAATTTTCACATGAGGAAATTGTATTTCAGAGAGCCTAAGCATTTGCTCCCAGGTCACACAACTGGTAGACTGAGCTGGAATACTAACCCGGAATCTTGTGACTCCAAAAGCTGCTAGCTAAAATAGTTTAATTCCCTCCATGTCTGGATATGCGTGTTTATAGATTCATTTATTCAGTAAGTAATTCTTGAGCATCTATTATGTGCCAGATGTTTGTGATAAATCAAGAACAAATGAAATAAAACCTCTTGGCCTCAAGGAGGTTTCACTCTAGTGAAAGCCATGCAGAGAGAAGATAAAATTTTAAAATGTATATCGCTGTTGAGAACACAAATAGATCCTACAAAAAAGTACAGCATGAAAAATGGAGCTGAATTTATTACAGTGATCAAAGCCAGGAAATTCAGCTGTAAAGATAAGAAACCATATGAGCAAAGAAATGGATTTCCATTTCTGAAGGCATTTGTTTAAATTCTGTAGCATCAGTCAGCTATGGAATGCTGTGCACACCTAACAGCTTATTTTTAAAAAAATTTGATGTCTATGGTTTTATTTATTTGCAGAACATAACTAATAGCATGGAGGACGAGGGGAGATGGAGAGGAGAAGGGAGTTGAGGGAAATTGGAAGGGGAGGTGAACCATGAGAGACTATGGACTCTGAAAAATAATCTGAGGGCTTTGAAGGGGCGGGGGCTGGGAGGTTGGGGGAACCAGGTGGTGGGTATTAGAGAGGGCACGGATTGCATGGAGCACTGGGTGTGGTGCAAAAACAATGAATACTATTATGCTGAAAAGGAATAAAAAAATTTTAAATTAAAAAAATTTGATGTCTAATTTTTTCCCCCATAACATTCAATTCTACATTTTTACACGTGTTTCATAGATAAGGAAATGAACCTCCAGGTTTTGAGTTGCTCTAAGTAATTCAAAGATAATTCCCATAATGGCACAATGCAGCCCTGAGTGGAAAATAAAACAGCTGATTTACTAGCAGAGGTGTGAGAGAATGCTCTTAAAACTTCCATGCCTTGCCCAATAGGCATCAATGGCATCCATGTGAAGATCCTATAAAACTCAGTACCACACATGGTCCAAATCTGACTCTGCCACCTACCAGCTGTGTGATTTTGGTACGTTACGTAACTTCCGTGTGTCTGTTTCTCCATCTGTAAAGTAGGAATAAAAATGGTACTTATTTAAGGTCATTGTAAGGGTTCACTGAGTCAATACACAAAAAGTATTGAGTTGAGTCACGTCTGGCACTTGAGTAAATTCTCCATGAGAGAGATTATTTTTAGGATTGTGTGTCTACATGGACTCACGGCCTAACATTCTGACACAGCCCATTTACTCTCATGGCATCTGAGATTTCTTTTCTTCAATGGGGGTTGAGCCCATGTAGAAACAGCTTCCCGCCATATCTGAAAGATCGTGACATGGCTGACAAAACTTCTTGGTCTATCTCAACAACAAAATCTGAATCGAACTACCACACAGCCTACCAGGTTTGCAACTAAACAGTCGCCCACTTAAAGGATTACTATTGAATTTACCTCGGCCAGAATGATTGCCCTGTCTAGTCCTGATCTAAGGGTGGCTGACATCCCATCACGGTGCAGACCAAGTAAGGCTTCTTCCAAAGAGGTATGAGAAGTGTTTTATCCCAACATGAAAACAACTGGTAAAAACCCTTTTACATTAATACGTGGGATCACTTTTATGCCAGAAACTGAGTTAAGGAAGGACATTACACCAGATTGTTATGATCCAGAGTTTCAGCTTAGGAGGAAAGCAATGATACGAAGTATCATTTTTCTCAAGGGAGATTATTATCTCTGGCAGCCTTCTGAGTGATTTGCCAAAACGGAACACAAACCAAAAGATGACTCCAATGAGATTTCATATTTGTTACAAATGGGGCAAGTTATAAATTGTGAGGCTAGCTAGTGCTTTTCACATGGACTTGGGCAATAATATGGGGGTCTTCAGGGCAAAGAAGGAAATAGACTGAAGTTGTTTAAGGAACATCTTTTTTTTTTTTTTTTTTAATGCCATAGCCTAGGTTCCAAATAATGACCTTGATGTTCCTCTGCCACCAAGAAAAAAAAAAATCTCCTGAGTACCTTTATCTTGAGCACTCAGTTATTGAATAAAATCTTTACTTGGCTCTGAGAAACAGCTTCTCTTTCCAGCTCAAAATCCATGTGGGCAAGTTGATCAAGATGCTTTCTTACAGCCCTAAAATAAGATATATTCCTGTGGCTATCGCTCTACCTCCATAGAAAAAAGGAAAGTAATTTTTTCCTCCTTGGGTCACCAGTGAATAACTCTCTCCATGAGCATGTGATAATATCTTTTCTCTTTTTCCTTTTTTTTTTTTTTTGTTAAATTGAAGTATAGTTGACACACATTACATTAGTTTCACATATGCAACATGGTGATTTGACAAGTCTCTACATTATGCTGTTATGTCGTGCTCAACACAAGTATAGCTTCCATCTGTCACCACACAACGCTGTTAAAACACCACTGACCATATTCTCTATGCTGTACCTTTCATCCCGGTGACTTGTTCATTCTATAAATGGATGCCTGCATCTCCCACTCCCCTTCACTTCCGCCCATCCTCCACACCTTCCCCCTCCGGCAACCATATGATAGTATCTTACTGGAACGCTGGCGAAGTGGGCTAAACATTTAGCAGTAGAATGGATTAGATAATAAAAGGTTAAAATACATGCTATTGTGTATATTAAAAATTACAACTACCTCTTAGTTTCAGAAAAAACAATCGGTTTTCTTGGGCATCAGAATATTTCAACTCAAAATATTTTGGGGTCCACATCGTCAACTAGTCTCTCTGATTTACTAAGAAAGAACTTAGTTTTAAAATGCATAGAAAACTTCCTAGATTCGTTTCAAAAAAACGTTTTTTGCTATATATTTGTCCAAACTGCTTGAATGCTAAAGAAACTTAAATATCCCCAGTGGGCGTTAGATTAGTTGAATGATCAAAGATATCTGCAGATTTTATTAAATGCCCGATGATACCATTTGACTATAGTTTTTGATATACAAGGAGTCTGAGAATAAAAACTACTATGATTACTACTACTACTACTACTACTATCCCTGCTAGGAAAAGCATCTATATTTATTTAGCCCAATATATTTTCCGGGAGTAAACTTTTCATCCTGAAAGTAAGTATTGTCTTGAGGGATGGGACGCTCGTCCAAGGCAGAGATGGAGTAGGTCGCTACCAGCACTGAGTGGGACTGAAGGAGGAGAATGGCAGGGCCAAAATGGACAGGATCACCTGGGGGAGCAGGAGCATGAGGACAGGTCTTGGAGCAAAAGGACAAAAAGAATAAAGAAGTAAAGAAGTAAAGGAAGATGCAAGCTCACTCACGCACGTTGGAAAGCTCCCAGTACAGTGTCAGCCCCTGTCCAGGAGCTTCCCTAGAATGCAAAGCTGGGGCCACGTACCAGCACAGGTACATGCTCTGAACCTGAGTCTTGGACACCCAGAGGCTGAGCTTGGCTGAAGTAAAGCACAGGCTGACCAACACAGTCTCAGGGAGTATCTGCTTGTCACCAGGACCATAGGTCAAGTCGGTTGATTTATACCAAATCAACCGGTTGATATATACCAAATAACCAGCTTATTTGGTGTAAAAATGTCAATTGGTTTTTTGAAATTAATAAGTCAATCGATGCGACGTGAAGGAAACTAGAACCTGTATAAACTATTATAAATTCAGTTTAGGCCCAGCAATCTAGATAAAGGAGCTGTAGAATTAACTGAAAAGGAATAAAGCATATATAAATGTCAGATATTATTACGATGCCATTATTTTACTGCACCTCATTATTGGATTCATTTATGTTAGTATTACATTTCCAATTTGGGCATGAAAGCTAAATTGCTATATGCTAGAGAATGTATATTTTGATATCCATGCTGAATTTTTTTTCTTTTTGCATGCAAATAAATCCTATTAATTGCCCTTGTTGGCAGTCATGGATTTCTTAGGACCTTTTATCTGCAACCAAACTAATTGGCCTTGAATCCATTCTGACAACGTTTTAATTATTCACTAGTTAATAATTCTTAAAAGCAACTTCAACATTAAAATGTCTCTAAGAGCGTGTACTGAGTTGTTCAGTCCCATATAATAATTTCATACAATATTCATATCAACCTAAATTTTCCCCGAGATCTTTATAAATGTGTATATTTTTATATTTAGAAAATAACTTTAAAATTCTAATGAATGTGAATAACATCTTTTGCATGATAGATATGCACATTCTCC
Source organism: Mustela putorius furo (assembly GCF_011764305.1). Lineage (NCBI taxonomy): Eukaryota > Metazoa > Chordata > Mammalia > Carnivora > Mustelidae > Mustela > Mustela putorius. Next base: position 19,010,701 of record NW_025421402.1, on the reverse strand, counting down.
AAACAACTTGTTTCTCCATAGAGTTTGAGACTCCTTGATGTCAGTTTTTAAGAATCAGGTGAGGGGTGCTGAGTGGCTCAGTCCATTACGCCTCAGACTCTTGGTTTCAGCTCAGGTTGGTGATCTCATGGGTCATGGAATTGAGTCCCACATGCGGCTCCACGCTCAACAGAGAGTCTGCTGGCAGGTTTTCTTCCTATGCCTCTTCCCCTACTCACTTTCCCTTTCTCATGCACACATACACACACACACACACTCTTTCTGAAATAAATAAATCTTTTTTTAAGGAATCAATTGAGAAAGCAGTTTAAAAAAAAGTCTACTCCCTCCTGTGCATGAAATGTTATGTTGCACCCTGTCAGTGTCCTGCTCATATCCCAACAGAACATTTTACTGTAACCATTGAAAGCAGGAAAACAATTAAAAATAAGAAAAAATACGAACAACACTAGACTACAATAGTCTAGTGGGCTGTCTTAAGTTGGGCTTCCCAGATGAGGATTTGTGTATAAGTAAAGGTAACTTGAGGACTGGAGAAGTGAGGCCAGGAAGAGAAGTTCCATCCAGGGTCAATGTGGTTCCATCTTACAGGAGAGTTTTGAAGACATCTGGGTCAGGGGCAAGGGAGCTAGAGTATCTCTATCTCCTACCTGTAAGCCATAGGTCTTGGGGCATCCTGGAGAGTATCCAGATCCTGGAGAGTGGAGAGTAGCAGGGGACCCATAACTTCCCAGGCATTCACTGCTGTCTTACTGGCAGGGAAAGCAGGTTATAGCTGCTTGGAAGCAGCCTTCCGACAGGGAGATGTAGAGTCTGGCTCCTGGAGGTGGGAGCACAGCAGTAAGCCACCAGTGTGAATAGTGCATCCAGATGTGGCCAAGTGTGATCATAGCATAGGGGTGAGAACTGACAACATCTGACCACCTCAACTATGGCAGCACTGGCTGTGGGGAATTGCCAACTTAACTTAGGCCCTAATTGCTGTAATAGATCAGAGAAAGAAGAGTTCCCCTGGTCTTAAAAGTTTAGTTCTACTCCCTTTACTATAAATTTTCCAGGCACTGGCCTGCCCCAGTTCATTGCCACCTGTGACTGAGTAAGTCCCTCTACTTCTGAGATTCTCTATAAAGAAATCACTTTCCCAGGGATAGAAAGCACACTCTACAGCAACACATCAGTAACAAATTGATGTTCTGATCTCCGCTCATCTTACTTGTATATACCTTAATTAGTTCAGCATTCGAATGCGGAGATGAGGGATTTTTTTTACTGGGCCTCCTCAAAACTTAAAAATGTAGTAATAGTTAACATTTACTACATACCGGGAATAATTCTAACCCTTTGCCAAAATGATCGCGTCACATCTTTTCAACAGCTAGATGATGTAGGTCATGTTTCCACCTTCCAGTTGTGAAAGCCGTAGTACAGAGAGGTTAATGATCTTGCCCAAGGTCCCGCTGCTGCAAGTAATATGGCCAGGATTTGAACACAAGAATAGTCCACTTACAAAATCTATGTCCTTAACCACTAGGTTAAAGACAACTGAGCTGAGAACCAGAAGAATGGCCACGGGATAGCTGTGGCATGAGGATAGGGATCGCATCACAGACACCACAGGACAGACTTAGCGAAAGGTGGGGTGGAGAGTTAGGAGGTCCAGGATCAGTGAGAGTGGAGGTGGATTGACACAGTAAGTGAGAACCACCAGGTCTTAAGGCAGCCTGCAGAGCTAACCGGAAGTTCATTGGCCACCTCGCAGTAAACACTTAGTGTAAAAAGACTCAGAGACCTGACCAGGTCTTGGCGTCAGAAGAACACTTGGGAGATCTGAAAGATTAATTTCAAGGACAATCAAAAGAGGTCAACCTCTCCCATCCTCTAATGACACAAGATCACAGAGGACTCACCACCCCCAGGAAACTCGGGTTTCACATTGGTTGTTTTCCCTGTTTTGGATGTATTCATTTATTCCGGTTTTGGAGTCACAGGACTTTTTGAACCTATGGATTGATGTATCCCACCACTTTGGAAAATTCTTAGTCATTATCTCTTCAAATTATGCCTTTTTTTTGAAACCCTATTTTCTCTCTCTTCTTCTGGGACTCCATGTGAAGGGTTTTAGGCTTTCCTTCACATGAATCTCGTTAAGTTCATTACTAAGTACTTTTTGTTATTATAATACTGGAAGGTTTTTAACCTCCATGATAATTTCTAGGTGATTGCTGCTTGTGGATCTTAAAGTTCTTGGTCTTTATGCTAATTCTATACCCTGCCACCTCAGTAAACTTTCTTATTGTTTGTAGAAGTTTTTCATTTGAATCTTGTAAGTCTTCATATTATCTGAAAATGGTAATTGGTCTATCTCTTCCTTTTCAATTTCATACTTCTGATTTTTCCCCTTTTTCTTTCTGATTGGCAAGTACCTTCTATAAATTAATAAGGGGAATCCTTGTCTTTGTTTCTGACTTTAACCAAAATAACTTCAGTTTTTGGGTTGAGGTAGATTTATTCATCTTAAGGAAGTATCTATCTTGTCCTACTGAGTGTTTTGCTTTGTTTTGTTTTCTTTAAGTCAAGATGGTTATTGAATTTTGTCAAATAAATACTTTTTCAGCATCTATGGAGAGGATCAATAATTTCTCCTCCTAACAACTATTATTTGATGAATTATGTTAATGGATTTCCTAATCTAGAACTATTCTTGCTTTCCTGAACTAAACTCTACTTGGTCATATTATTAATTTAATGTTCTTTCAGATTCTACTCTCAAATATTTTATTTAAGATTATTGTGCATCAAAATTTAGAAATGGGTTTATCTTTAGTTATACTTGTTTTAGAGAAAATACGTGGTGATTTCATTTCTTTTCCAAGACTACAGTGTTTGAAAGCCATTGGAATTATCTACTCTTTACTGGTTTTATCAAATTCACTTGTAACACTACCTGGTCATGTTTCTTTTGCAGGGTTGTAGCTTTTTGACAATTTTCTCTATGTCTTCTACAAAAATCAGATTGTTTAGATTTCCTAACTCCTCTGGCATCACTTTTGGTAAGTGTGGTAAATTTCCAGAAAGTTATTCATTTTTATCAAGCTTTTCAAATTCATTTGCATAAATTTTAGTCATCTGTGATGGTTCCTTTAATGAGGTTATTTCTCCTTTGTTATTTTTAATTTGTGTATCTCTGTTTTCTCCACATTTTTCTTTAAAACATTCCTGGATATTTTTCAATCATAAATGTTACATGCTAAATTGTCTTGGAATATGAAATTGGAACTCTTAACCAATGTTCAACTACCAACCCAGGTATATATAAATAAAAACTTAGTTTATGATAAAAGTGACACTTCAAATTAGTTGGAAAAATGGACATATTATTTTGGGTGAATTAACAATTATTGTATTGGAAAAAAAATTCTTCACACCTAATAGCACTCACTGAAATAAAGTCCAGATGAATCTGAAATGTATGGCAGAAGAAAACATTGTAGAATATTTCTCCAACTTTGGGGTGATGAAATAATTTCTAAAAAAGGTCAAAAAAGTCATAATGAAAATAGTGGTAGATTGGTCCATTTAAATTTTTTCTTATGAAAAAGGCACTATATATAAAACTATGTCACAGGGAGAAAAGGTTGCAATATATTTATTAATATCTAACATGTATTGAAGACTTAAAAATTAATAAATAAATGCCAAATAACAAATTACAAATGGGCAAAAGATTGAAAAATGTATAGAAATTAAAAATACATAAAATATATTCAAATTCCCTAAACCTGAGAAGTACAATTTAAAATGACAGTGAATCAATTTTTCCCTATTAGATTGTTAAAAATTCAAATAATTGAAAGTATCAAATGTTTGACCAGGAACTGATGCACAATACAAATAATGGGGAGTGAATCTGAAAGAGCAATTTCTTAGAATGCACATATCCTTTGATTCAGCTGTTTTCCTATCGTAAAGACATATTTAGATATGTTCATAAAGATGAATATATAAGGATGTTCACTATTGGTTATTTAGGGAAGTAGTGATACAATATATGTCGTATCTATAACATAAAATCCTAGCAGCCATTAGAAGGAGGAAGTAAAGTGACATGTAGTGATGTACAAAGCACTCTAAGACCTATTATAGACTGAAAAAAAGTTGAAGAATGGTCTATATATTGCGATCGCATACATAAAGTGACAAAATCATGTATGTGTAATATGTAGTGTACCCACAAATGCATTTTTAAAAGAAAGACCAGAAGGATGTTCACCCAAATGTTCATATTCTCCTCTCTAGGAAGCAGATGAGTAGAAGAATGAAGACATTCACATTACTGCTCATACACATTTTGTAATTTATATTACTTGAGCTATTTACACTAAGAATCTATTTAAGTATGGGCAGTATCATTTTTTAAAGGTAGTAAAAATAAAAATATTTTTTATGGTATGGGCCTGCCTATATGTATGTAGGGGGCAGGTGTGATGAGGAACAATTAAATGTGACCCATTGTCACTCAATCAGGATACCCTTTTGTATGTCAGTGAAATACTTTGTAGTACAGAACAGGTCCTTCAATAAGAAACAAATACGTTTAAATCCTTTCTGTCTCTACTTCACACACAGAAACATACTAATTTATTCCCCAAGTGTTTGTTGACTACAGACCTAATTCTAATGCTGTTGTAAGTGTGAAGTGATGATACTTTATCATCACCCTGTATAGGTAAAAATATGCATTTTCTCAAACTTTCTGGGTCACCATGCCAGCTTGTCGGACAGCAATGGTTTGCTGGGTAGGGGTGGTGACAATGAATGCTTTCAGACAATCTCAGGCAAGCTGTTCTTCCCTATCCTACACCCACATCAGACTCCAACAGTTTAGATGAGCAGAAGGAAGCAGGGCTGGAGGAGGGGAAAAGTTATCTATAGGAAGGTGCTTACAGTTGTGATACCATGATTTATAATATATATACATTTGGTCTTTGTCCTTCTTTCTGGCACATGTCTCCTAAAATCCTCACAATGGCTTAAGTGATGAGTGAGAATTATATCTTTTATTGATAATGGGATTTATGGACCACACCTGTGGTTGGGAGCTTATTGGCAGCAGATCTACCCATGTGGATTATAGGGCTTGAACTTTCAGTCCCAGCCCCATAACCTCCTGGAAGGGGTAAGAGACTAGAGACTGAGTCAACTGCCAGTGGCCAACAATTTAATCAATCATGCCAATGTAATAAAGCCTCCACAAAAATACAAAAGGATAGAGTCCAGAGAGCTTCCAGATTGGTGAATATGTGGACATTTGGAGACAGTGGTGTACTCAGAGCATGGGAGTTTCGTGTCCTTGCCTTGCCTTGCCTTACTCATTTCTTCCATCTAGCTACTCCTAGATTTTATCCTTTTATAATAAACCGATCATCTAATAAGATGTTTCTTGCATTCTGTGAGTGACTCTAGCAAATTTATCTAATCCAAGTAGGGGTCATTAGAACCTCCAATCTATAGCCTTTTGGGGGGTTGGATGAGGAGCGGGGGGTGGGTAGTCTTATAGAACTGAGCCTTTAACCTGTGGGATCTGACGCTATCTCCAGGTAGATACTGTCAGAATTTAGTTGAACTGTAGGACACCCAGATCCTGTTCAAGAACTGTTTGGTGGAATTGGGGGAACATATTGTAATAATACAGCCATCCCACTTTAGCTGTAGGAAATAACTAGCCAGATAAATGTTTGTGGACTTGGTGTGTGTGTGCGTACATGTGCGTGTGTGTGTGTACATGTATGTGTGTATGTGTGTGGTAGGTAGTGGGTTATCACAATAAACAAACGGAACATGGGACCAACATGGGATTCATCTTAATGTTTTCCATGGTTGTGTCTATAGAGGACAGAGGAGGGGATGTCAAAAAAGAAAGCAAAGATGGAGTGACTCAAGAGAAGCAGAATCCGGAGAAGAGCAATGAAAGTGGGTCACTTGTCCCTACTCAAAGGAAAGAGACTAGTTTAAGGAAAAACTGGGCATGTTCAGAGAAAAGACAATAAAGTACTTTAAGGTGTTGGGTTTGGGATGAGACAAAGACTCCTACTTCCCATATGTACCTTTAAACAGAAGCAGTACGAATGCATAAACTAAGTAAAATACAGGAATTAGCAAAGTTTTTCCTACATATTTTACCTCACTTTTGCTGGCCCATCAAGCATGTTCATAGACTGCCCCTTAGGTCATCTGTGAAGATTAGTTTCAACTCTGAGGCTGGAGTGGGGAAACAGCCCGAGAAACATCCTGTCCTCATGAGTGAGTGGGCTGAGAGCGTCCACCCGGCTTGTGGTTGAAAACAAGGTTATTCTCACATGGCTGCGAAACAACACAAGTGGAGATGGGTTGGGCATTGCGGTAAGATTGAAGAATAACCATGGGGGGCGGGGAGAGCAGTTGGCAAGGATTACCTCACGAGTGGAACTACGAGACGGCAACAGCTACTGGGAAGCTCGCTCTGGTGTTCTGTGAAGGGTGCAATGGAAGGACTCTTAATCGTGGAAGACATAGGACAAGTCACCTCGTGGGGTGTCATCTGGTTCTGAAATCTGTACTTCATGTCATCATCCTTAATTGTTTATTATCAGGTCCTCAGGATGCTTGGAGAACACTGGTCATATAAACAAAAGGGAACATAGGCTGGAGAAGCAACTTCCCTGTCTTAGTCAACTTGAGGTCATCCTTAGGCCATGCAACTTTCCCACAGTTGCTGCCCTATCCTGGGGGCTTCAGTGAGGCATGAACTGGAGACACCTGGACAGCCCACCTTCATGCAGGGCGGCTCACATGGGGACGCTGACAACCACTTCTTCATGCCTGTTCATTTTCCACATATCAGACGTGGAGTCTCAAAGTTGTTTCCACTGTGTGGGATTCCCAGTTTTCTGACCCCCACCCCCACCTCAAAGTATCTCTCTTTCTTGATAATGGTCCATCTTTCTCAATGACTGCATCCTGGTGACCAGTAGCCTCTAGTGCCTACAGCTTGACTCTAGGCTTAAAAACCATTGAAATCAGGGGCTCTTGCATGGCTCAGTCAGTCCGACTTTTCACTTTTGATTTTGCCATCAGGTCATGATCTCAGGGGCCTAGGATCATGTCCTTTCTCAAGTTCCCACTCACAGGAAGTTTGCTTGAAAATTCTCTCCCTCTCCTTCTGTGCCTACTCTTCCACTCAAGTGCTCTATCAAATAAATAAATCTTAAGAAAACATTGAAAACGGGGCGCCTGGGTGGCTCAGTGGGTTAAAGCCTCTGCCTTCTGCTCAGGTCATGATCCCAGGGTCCTGGGATCAAGACAGCATCGGGCTCTCTGCTCAGAAGGGAGCCTGCTTCCTCCTCTCTCTGCCTGCCTCTCTGCCTACTTGTGATCTCTGTCTGTCAAATAAATAAATACAATCTTAAAAAAAAAAAAAACATTGAAATCAACTTAAAACACACCTTTATCATGGCATTTTTTTCAAGGCAATAATCTAATTCATTGCTTGTATTTGTAGCTCCAAAAAAGTATTTTCAGAGCTTCACAATTCATTACTGGTACACAGATCTATTTTTTCAGTTGGGTCAAACTGAGGTTTTAGCTCTGAAGCAAGGCACTTCTCTGCATTGAGACAGCTCTGTTGGTTAACCACAAAGGGTCATTTCATCCAGAAGTGAGGTGTATTTCTGCACATGTGTCTTACTTGGGGACCCTGGTTATACGTTGCTTGAACTTCAAGGAGTGAAACCATTCTAGTCTTATTTTTATTCAGCCACATTGCATAAGAAAAAGAAGATTCTATTAATACAGTCTCAAAGGTCAAAATCTCAAAGTAGTCCTTACCAGAGAGATGTATTTGCGAACAACCTGCCCTTGGCACTCTGATCAAAGGCAGAATCAGTTCATCCAACTCAAGCAAGTATGGTAGCAGGGATACCAGCTGTACCAGCAGAAATATTTCAAGTCATTGATTATGCATCCTTTGGAAGAGGTTTGGTGTTCTTCTGGGATATTGGGTATGCTAATGTGACAAGCTTCTCTCTGCCTCTACCTGGATTTGCTTTTTTTGTTTTGTTTTGTTTTTTCAAGTAGGCACCTGATCGTCTCAAAGAAGTTGTAATTGAACCAGATGATGTAGAGTGAACCATATTATAATGGGCCCAGGTAATCTATGGTAAAATGGGCCTGATCTGGGAAATCCGGACAGGAAACCTAATAGACCATATTCTGTAGGGTGACACTGAAGTTCAAAAGCTATAGATGGGTCACTCTGTCGACAGATAAACTGTGAATGTTCGAACATTTTGATTTGTTTAGGGGGTGCAGATGACGGAATTAGGTATACTTGTCAGTTCATGGCTCATGATCATCCACGGTTTGTCCAAAGACTTTTCCCTTTGTACGCATTCATTCACTTAAGAAATGTATACAAAGTACAAGCTCTGTACTTGGCACAGAGGCAGGTACTGTCCTAGGCAGGAGAGCCACAACCTACTGGATGAACAAATGTAGATCCTTGCTCTTGGGGTATTTATATTCCAGTAAGCCTAGACAGACAATAAATAAGAGAATAGATACAATAAATAAGTAAATTATATAGTATAGTACAAAGTGATGTGTGTGATAGGAAACTCGATAGAGTGCTTCCCAACTAAGATGCAAACAAATGCAAATTCTAAAATCAGAAGGCTGGAGAGCCAGGAAACATACCTTTCATCTAGACCCACAGACTTGGCTGCCTAAAGAAGTCACTTCATTCTGAAGCCCTAGGCACAAGTACATTAAAGAGAACAAGTAAAGACAAGAGCAGAAACTTGGAAAGACAGGTTGTGTTTCAGCAATTCTTCGAGCTCCAAAATATTTGAACAACACATCTAACCCAGCTCTGGAATAAGCAGAGAGGGCACTGCTTAATCACCAATTATAGTTAATTATCTTTTATACTATAATGTCATTTTTTCTCTTTAAACGAAAGCCAGACGGTTTTAACCAAATCTTAAGCTTAAATTCTAGACCATTCTGCCAGACAAGAAAAAGAAACCATTTCAATTGCCATTAAATGCAATGTTAACAGAAATGCAGAACAGAAAGTCCTCTTTTTTTTTTTTTAAAGATTTTATTTATTCATTTGACAGACAGAGATCACAAGTAGGCAGAGAGGCAGGCAGAGAGAGGGGGAAGCAGGCTCCCTGCTGAGCAGAAAGCCCAATGCAGGGCTCGATCCCAGGACCCTGGGATCATGACCTGAGCCGAAGGCAGAGGCTTTAACCCACTGAGCCACCCAGGTGCCCCCTCGCCTTTTTTTAATGCTTTCTACCATTTAATAAATTTCCCTCTCTGTGCCCAGCAAGCCTGGCGACCAGCCCTCATTCTCAGTCTAATGCTATCTGTCTCTCCCACTGGCTGTGAGCCCTTGAAAGCAGGAATTGTTATTTTGGATTTCTTGGAATCCTGCTCACCACCTAGTATAAAATAATCAATTTTAAAAATATTTAAAGAATGCATAAATGGATATTCTGTAATGCTGCTGGAACCCTATTCATTGCTAGGAGTAACACAATTGGAGGGATTATTATGAGAGTTTCTTGGTTTTTAAAACATTTAAACATTTTTGGTGATTCATCTCTTTATTCTTTTCATGCACATTAAAAAAAAATTATTTATTTATTTAAGAGAGAGCACAGGAGAGCACAAGTAGGGGAAGGAGCAGGGGGAGAACCAGACTCCTCGGCTGAGCAGGGAGCCCAATTTGGGGCTCAATCCCAGAACCCTGGGATCACGACCTGAGCTGAAGGCAGATGCTTAAGCGACTAAGCCACCCAGGAGTCCCTCATGCAAAATTTTTTTAAAAAGTTGTTATTTAAATTCTAGTTAGTTAGTACACGACGTGACATTAGTTTCAGATGTACGATATAGTGATTCAACACCTTCAGACAACACACAGTGCTTATTGTACCAAGAGCCTCCTCAATCCCTCTCATCTATTTAACCCATCCCCTAACCCTGGAATTCCTCGTTTAAACAGAGATATATAACTTAATTCATCTGGCCTCTCTATATCAGATCCTTAAACCTCTGCTTTTTAAAGTTTTTTTTTGTTTGTTTGTTTGTTTTTTTTTTAGTATGTTCTCTGAAGTCTATGCTTGTCTTGTCTTTCCCTAGTCTGGTTACATCAAATACAACTGAGGTGAACTAAGGGTGGCTGTCTGTCCACCAAGATACCATCCAGCTGGTTCATATAACCGGACTTCTACTTTAGAGTCTATTGGGGCTGCCGTGGTGGGCCATCCAGATCCTTCTTTCAAGAATTGCCCTTGGGGGTGCCTGGGTGGCTCAGTGGGTTAAAGCCTCTGCTTTCGGCTCAGGTCATGATCCCAGGGTCCTGGGATTGAGTCCCACATCAGGCTCTCTGCTTGGGGAGAGCCTGCTTCCTCCTCTCTCTCTCTGCCTGCCTCTCTGTCTACTTGTAATCTCTGCCTGTCAAATAAATAAATAAAATCTTAAATTAAAAAAAAAAAAAAAAAAAAAGAATTGCCCTTAACCACAGAGAGCTGTGTTGCGCAAGATTACAGCCCTTCTTGGGGGGTTGCCCATATCCAAGATCTGATCAGTGTGGAGGCAAAAAGACCTGGACCCTTGCCTCATCCGGGACGTTTTCGAATGGCCATTCACGTTTTGGATCTCCCTGCGGGACTGAATGAGACCTTTGTTATAACGACGTTACAATTTCACTTCGCCTTCTGATGAAACCTGTTTTCCTCCCACTCTTCCCATCATTATTCCCAAGAGCACCACCCAATAAACTGCCTGCATGGGAATCTCCATCTCTCAGGTGGGAAAACGGAGCACAAACAGCACCCTTTGTGCCCAAGGAAGAGGATCCAAACACTGGACGTAAATATGAGAAAAATTTACTTTCGGGTTTCGAATGCCCAGATGCTGGCAGGAAGCTCGGCAGCACAGAGCGGGGCATGGACTGAGCCTGATCCTCTAGGGAAGGGTCCTCGGTCTACTCTGCAGAACACAGCCCACCGACATAGCAGCTTCTCCTACCCCCGCTTTTGTAAAGAATCCTCCAAATGACTCTCCTAGGTCTTCTTCCCTTCTGTTGCTTCCAAAGCAAAAATCTAGTCTGACCCTCAAGAACTGTATCAACCCCCAGACCTCAAATGATGTCGGTTTCCCTGACCAGTTGGTGCTTCCTGTGGCCTGGCCCGGGGAAGAAAAGATGATACGATTTTGTCTTTCCTTTAGCACTTCCGGTGAGACAGGCAGGACATGCTGGGATCAGAGTCATTACAACCAGAATATCAGAATTGCTAATGAAGAGTTTTTAGAGGTAACTATAGGTCAGGCTTTGTAAGGAAGGATGTCATTTGCTCAGGGTCAAGTAGTGTTGAAAGGCAAGAAGTTTGGAGCCAGGAGAGGTCAAAAGGCCCTTTCTTCGAATTCTAAGTAGGAGTAAGAGCAAATTAAAGAGGGGCGTGGAGCTGGGTCACACTGGAAAGCCTCTGCCACAAAATCCTAGTATTTGGAAGGTTTAAGAGAATTCCAGCCGGTCGTGAAACTTGCTGGTGGTTTTCACAACAGTCCTTGGGCTTTGCTAACAACAGGACAAGATATTTTAGAGTCACAACTGAGCAAGTTAGAAGATTAAGAATTAAACCTATGTGAGTCATACAAGCTACTTGCTGAGGATTTTGGAGAGGAAAAAAAATTTACAAACTAATGATGTAAATGTATGGAATTTTATTCACTTAATTCTACTAAGTTTTTGATATCCTTTCTATAAAATGTTGACTCAGGCTCTGCTTCAAATTCCAGCACTGTCTCACAACTCAGGCAGGAATCCGTTCATTTGCCCTTTACTTAATTCTCTTTTTTATAACAATAAAACCTATCTCTTTCCTTTTTCAAATCAAAGAATCTTTGCTACATTTGACTAAGGAATATTTTTCTCATTAAAAAAGATATATGTAGGGACACATGGCTGGCTCAATTGGTAGAGTGTGCAACTCTTGATCTCAGGGCTATGAGTTCGAGCCTCACATTGGGTATAAAGATGACTTAAAAATAAAATATTTAGAAAAAGTGTGTATACATGCACACACACATACATATATATATATAAGTGTGTATACACACACACACACACACACACACACACATTTGGCTTGGGAAAGCTTTATTCCAACTGATTGCCAATACTCTACTTTGTTAACTGTTTTCTAGCAACATCTTTTTATTTTTGTTCAGATTCAAGCTCCCCTCAGCCTGATAAGAATAGTTAGCCTCATTTTAAGTAGATTCACAGATCCCTAGAGAAGAGGTCTTGCCAGGGCCAGACATTGTTGGCGAGGTCAACAGTGAACTTTCTTGTCCTTGCTGGAGGCAAACCCATAGACATATAGACAGAAACCACCATGCCAGGGAAAGGATGAGAAAGGTCATAGGTGCGCTGGAGAAAGACATCCCAGCATTGCAGGGAATCAGAGAAGGCTTAAGGCAGAAGTGACCCAGCAGCTAAGTTCCCCAGGATGGCTAGGATCTCCATGAGCAGAGATGGAAGGAGAGAATAGGGAATAGGCAAAACTGAGTGAGTAGAAACCAGAGTGTGTGTGGAAACAGCTAATAGTTCGGTCTGGCTGGAATGCAGACTATGTGTCAGGAATCGGTGAGAGAAATGGCAGGAAGGGCAAGAAAGGCAGGTTAAGTTTGCAAAATACTTGTAAAGAGGTTCTGAAGAGCTGAGGACTGTCAGGTGAAGTGATCTCAGGAAGGGAATACTGAAATAAGACCATTAATCAATTGTTTCATACCATGTTTACAACAGGACAGGGTAAGAGAAAGGTGATTGGCTTCCTAGAGTCAGGAGTTAGTAGCTCTTGCCCAAGCATGGAACAGGTGCTTCATGCTAGTGGAAGAATCTGCTCACCTAGGTGTGGGCTCCACTGTGGGGCAGAGCCCGAGGCTACTAATCCCCCCTGACTATACAACTGTCACCGCTCGTTCTAACTCCGTGGTCAGTAAGCACTCTTACTAGGTCATTTTCCAATGTTTATTCTGTGCCTCTAGAAAAAAACCCGAAGTCTACAGCAAGGCATATGAGACCATGCACACAGAATCAAGCCCTGCCTTTCTGTCCATTTCTCCTTTTCTTTCCTGTCTACCCACAGTAAACCACTTACAGAGATGGAGGCTGCATGAAATAGGCTTGATTTGGCAGCTACAGAGCAGAGAGCCAAGGGAGTGCCAAAGACAGCACCAGAAGTAAAACTGGAATCGAAATCCAATCAAAAGTGTCTGTCCAGGGGCGCCTGGGTGGCTCAGTCATTAAGTGGCTGCCTTCGACTCAGGTCATGATCCCAGCATCCTGGGATCAAGTCCGGTATCGGGCTCCTTGCTCAGCGGGGAGCCTGCTTCTCCCTCTGCCTCTGCCGGCCACTCTGCCTGTACTCGCTCTCTCTGACAAATAAATAAATAAAATCTTTAAAAAAAAAAAAAGTGTCTGTCCACAAGGATGGGCAGAGAGACAGAAGCCAAACATGGAAAGTAGAGTTACTCAGGCTGAAAATATCACAGGTAGGAGGGAAACCTGGTGAAGTTCTAAGATGCCGGAAATTCTGTGATCCCAGGGACTCCTTTACATGGGGTATCTAAGGTTTGGGGATCATAATATATCAAAACAGCTCATAGGGATATTTTGAGTTTCCAATAAATTAAGATATGTGGATCACCTATGGGCAGGAAGGAAACTATTCTTGGAAAGCAATTAATTTTTCGAAGTTCTTTCAAGAATCTTTACTCTTACATTTCCCTCTCCCTGAATGCTCAGCTTCTTCCCCAACTGCTTGTCAAGTTCTTTGCCCTCTCAGACCAGACTTAAAGTAAAGTGGCCCTTGAACCCCTGCCCGATTCTCTCCGCCAAATGAACTACTTCGTCCTTGGAGATCACAAAGTACTTTGAACATAATCGTAGATCCCAAATGGCCATTTTTTCCAAACTAGAGATTTTTTGACCAGAAATATGGGCAATGGAGTATTTTACATGGGCACTGTTTAGGAAATACGGATCCCAAACTCACTGACTTTATAGCATTCCGTTGTACAGTATCTTAGCTTTGTGTCTCTCTTCCTGACTCTGTTCTATGCCTCTGAAAGACAGGAACTATATTTCATCTACCTTTGCAGCTGTTCCCAAGTTAGCAACATGCTCAACAGATGATAGCTGCTTAGCTAACAAATATTTACAGAACAAATGCTCCATCAGGTTGTTCCTGAAGGCATAGAAACATATTATTCCATTTCCTAGATTCTGCTTAATACTATACCTAATCTACAAAAAATTTTCTTTTTAATCCAAAATAATCATTCTTTTAATGTCTGTTTTATCACATAGGAGTCTGAAGCAGATATTTATTTCTTTGTTCACAAAGGGTTTGATGTTCTTCCCTCAATATATTTTTACCTTAACAGAAATCAAAGTATATGCCCTCAGGGAAAAAAGTGTCAACTTCTGCACATCAGCAAAGTTATCTTTCTAGAGGCAGAACTGGGGCAGGAGGAGGAGCCAAGATGAATTGGCCAAATCACTTTAGAGGGGAGCTAAGGTCATAGATCTAGAAATGGATCTCAGTGTGAGCTGCAAACACAAGCAGAGAAAGAGGAAAACAAACAGTAGGGGTTGACAGCAGGATGAGGGGAGAGCAGGATACAGTTAAATGGGAGGACCTGTCTGAGGGACATGGTTTAGAAATTAATGTCATGCCCCAATTTTGCACTGAAAGCCTCCTTTGAGATGCTTGATGTTTATCAAGGGAAGGGGAGCTCTGCAGGTCTGGACGATCATCTCAGGGAACCTGGAATCATCTTTGGGCTCTCCCCCCTTCCCTGGTCTTGCAGAACCTATAGGATGTACCAAGCAGCACATCAATAATTATTGTTCTGCTCTTTGCAGAGTTGGAGGCCAGTTTTGGCTATTTTCCTCTTGAGTGCTTCTTTAATGATATCAGAAACCAAGTCCCAGGATACCACTGTATTAGTCAGAATACAAGTTCAGTTGCTAGAAAGGACAAAACAAAAATCTCCAAGAGGGAATGACATCTGACCTTAGAGCCATTTCTTTTCTACAGTCTATATTTTGCTCAAGATCATCTCATGAGAATAGTGATCCACAGAACACCATTAGAACAAAGAATAATACAAATGAAAACGGTCTTCTACAGAAACACTCCAGTTATTTAACTGGAGACCCCTTCCCAAACTCCCCCCCCCCATTTTCTGAGGTCCAACACTTATTTCTGCTTTTCTCAGTATCTCCTTTCAGAACTGTGTACCTGATGCCAAGCTGTGGGACCTCACAGACTCATGGCCCCATTTCACTTTCTGATTAGGTCCCTCACCCATCTCACTCCCTCCTCTGCCACCACCCATGAATTCTCAGAGTTTCCTGGGCCAAGAATAGCTTTTTAGGTCTCTGTGTGAGTTCGTCACTGACTGTTGGCTCCCTCCCTCAGGCCATCTCTCTGTCCACTTCCTTCTACCCATAATCCTGAAGGTAAAACTCAGAAATATAAAGATATGTGTCTTTAGTGTAAATATATATATATATTAGACTAGGTCTAGACCTGAAAAATAACCAATCAGTTTGGGTGTGAGAGAGGGAGAAGACTGGGACACTTGTTATAATGAAAATATGAAATCATGAAAATCATGAAATCAAGAAATATTAATCACTTCCTGAAACATAATGATAGGCATGGAAGGGCATAAAAAGATTTATAAAACAAGATCTCTAGACTCAAGGAGCTTGTAGTCTAGATGAGAGGGAAAACAATTAAAAGACCACATCATGACTGGCTTTCCTTCAATAAAAAGGCCAGCTCCCTTTGATCATGCTAAAACGAAGCCCATGAAAATATAATCCTTGTTCCCGCCATAGAGTTCAATCAATATTTTAGGGTCTTACTTATAAGTAGCAAAGATCACTACACATTTGAAAATCTCCAACAAGAAAGAACCCAAAATATAAAAATAGATTGAAGAAACATGTATAAACTCTGAAGGAACAGAAGAAAATGTCAAATACTATTTTTTTAAAGGTTTTATTTATTTATTTATTTATTTATTTATTTGACAGAGAGAGAGAGAGATCATAAGTGGGCAGAGAAGCAGGCAGAGAGAGAGGAGGAAGCAGACTCCCACCGAGCAGAGGGTCCGATTCAGGGCTTGATCCCAGGACCCTGGCATCATGACCCGAGCTGAAGGCAGAGGCTTAACCCATGGAGCCACCCAGGAACCCCTCAAATACAACTTAAAAGCTAAAAGAATAGGGCTGCCTGGGTGGCTGAGTTGGTTAAGCATCGACTCTTAATTTCACCCTCAGATCATGATCTCAGGGTCCCAGGATGAAGGCTTATGATGGGCTCCCTATTCAGTGGGGAGTCTGCTTGAGGACTTTTTGCCCTCTCCTTCTTCCCCTCCCCTGCTTGCAGATGCTCTCTCTCTCAAATAAATAAATCTTTAAATAAATAAAATTAAAGCTTAAAGAATATATTACTTCCCTAAAACAAGAATACAATGTTAAGAAACAATGAGAAAATTACCAAAAGTTCTTTAAAAGCAAAACACAAGCCTAATTATTAAAAAAATCCAATAGAAGAGCTGTATGATATAAATCAAAATAGTCTCCAATAAAGCAGATGAGAAAAAAGGTAAAAATTTTTAAAGAAAAGAAACCTAGCACCAGAAGTCACAGAGAGAAAATGGATAAAATGGAAGGGAGGAAATTATCAAATAAAAAGTTTCAAGAAAAATTTCCTGAAATAGACCCCACCAACCAGCTATAAAAATGAATGAAAAAAAGACAATAAAGATATATAATCGACTGCCCGGGTGGCTCAGATGCTTAAGCTTCTGCCTTTGGCTCAGGTCTTGATCCTGGGGTCCTAAGATCAAGTCCCACATCAGACTCCCTGCCACTTGGGAGCCTGCTTCTCCCTCTGACTTTGCCTCTCCCTCTCTTTCTCTGTCTCATGAATAAATAAATAATATCTTAAAAAAAGAACCACCATTATCTTAAAAAAAGACAAATTATCATGAAATTTTTCAATACTAAGATTAGAATCTCCACAAAATTAAACGATTGGCCCCTTCCAAAGAATTAGGAATCAGGATGGCACCAAGTTTCTCAATGGTAACACTGGTAGTTAAAAAAGACAGTGGGGACATATATGGCCAATTGATTTCTGACAAGCATTTTTGACAAGACCATTCAGTGAAGGAAATGGAAGTCTTTTCAACAAATGGTGTTGAGAAAACTGGTTATCTACATGCAAAAGAATGAAGACAAGACACTTACTTTACACCATATACAAACGTAAATGCAAAATGGGCCAAAGAATACATGTAAGAGCTAAAATATAAAGACTTTTAGAGGGAAACACAGGGGATAATCTTTATAACAGAAGATTTGGCAATGATTTAATGGGCATAAAACCAAGATCACAGGCAACAACAACAAAAATAGATGAATTAGTCATTAGTGGTGCCTGGGTGTCTCAGTCGGTTGAATGTCTGGCTCTTGGTTTCAGCTCAGGTCATGATCTCCAGGTCCTGGGATCAGCCCTGAGTCAAGCCCCCTGCTCAGCGGGGAGTCTGCTTGTCTCCTTTTTCCCTCTGCTCCTCCCTCCTGCTCATGCTCACTCTCTAAAATAAATAAATATCTTAAAAAAATAGCACTAAAATAAAACCTTTTTGTGCAAATGATACTATCAAGAGTGAGAAGACAACAAACAGAAGGGGAGAGAATATTTGCAAATTTTATATCTGATGAGAGGTTAATATCCAGAATATATAAAGAATTCCTACAACTCAACAACAACAAAAAGCAGCCTAAAATAGGCAATGGGCTGGAAAACACATTTCTCCAAAGAATATATGCAGACAGCCAATAAGCACATGCAGAAATGTTCAACATGACTTGTCATTGGGGAAATGTGTATCAAAATGAGAGTGAGATATATTTTATACTAGCATAAATTATATGTTTATAATAATATATTAACATATTATCAGCCATTAATGGGTCTAGTGCTATCTCATTGTTGTTTTGATAGGTGTATTTTTTTTAATGGAAAATAACAAATGTTTGTGAGGATATGGAGAAACTGGAAACTTCATGCATTATTGATGGGAATATAAAATGGTATAACCCCTGTTGAAAACAGTTTAGTGTCTTCAAAGAATTTAACATAGAATTCACATGAATCAACAATTTCACTTCTCGATATATTCCCAAAGAATTAAAAACTGGCAGGGCACCTCGGTGGGTCAGTCATTTGGGTGACTGCCTTCGGCTCAGGTCATGGTCCCAGGGTCCCAGGATGGAGCCCTGAATCAGGCTCCCTCCTGAGTGGGGAGTCTGCTTCTTCCTCTGTCTCTGCCCCTCCCCCTGCTTGTGTTCTTGCTCTCTCTTGCTCTCTCTTGTTCTCTCTCAAATAAAGAAATAAAATCTTTAAAAAAAAAAAAAAAGAAGTAAAAGCTGGTACTCAAACAGTTATTTGTACACCAACGTTCATAGCAGCATTATTCAAAGTAGCTAAAAGATGGAAGCAATTCAAATGTCCATCGACAGACATATGCATAAATACAGATACAATAGAATTATATTCAGGCTTAAAAAGGAATGAAATTGTGACACAAGGTACTACATGGTTGAATTGAGAAACAACATGCCAAGTGAAACAGCCAGACACAAAAGAACAAATATTACAGGATTCTACTTGTACGAAGTATCTAGACTGGAGAAACAGAAAAGGAAATAGTGGTCCCCGGGAGCTGAAGGGAAAGGGGAATGGGAAGTTATTGTTTTACAGGTAGAGAGTTTCTGTTTGGGATGATGAAAGTGTTCTGGAAATGGATGGTGAGGATGGCTTCAAAGCAATGTGAATGTACTTAATGCCACTCAATTATACACTTAAAATGGTTAAAATGGTAAAATCTTGTGTTTTGTATATTTTACCACAACAAATACCAAAATATAGAAAATGGAAAAATGCCTTCAAATTCCTAAAAGCTAATGACTGTCAAAACAATACCCTATTATTCAAGTCAAACTATCATTTAAAAATGAATATACAATAAGGACACTTTGAGTCATACAAAGATTTAAAAAATGTATCTCCCATAAATCCTCTTTGGGAAGCTTTGGGAGGCTCCAGAAAGACAAGGGAGGACACCGGGGAACCGAGAGACTGGAAAACATGCAATAGAATCTTCATCACAGGAAAACAGAAGAGGGGAAGTTGAAGATAAAGGGAACTTTCTGAAGAATACTAGAAAAGAAGGCAGATTAGAACAGGAGGGCAAAAGGCTCCAGGATAGAGTCTCCAGAAAAAAACCCATTATTTCTAGATTATTTAATGTGTTTGACCATTTGTAATATGTTATCATAGGCCTCTAAGAAATAATAAAAATGATGATGTTTATTGAACGAATTTGACTCCAGGACCTGTGCTCTTAACCACTGATACACACCTCCTTCTTCAGACCTAAAGAAACAAGTGGAAAAATCAAGCCAGGTACCTAGGAAATTAAGGAAATGAATTGAAAAATGCATTTAAAATCAGGAAGCCAGAATGCAAATGTAATTATCGTTCACAATGTGACTACCAGTAAAGTCTCACATAGTCATAATATAAATGTAACTGACTTAATGAAAAAAACAAAACCAGTGATATCGCCTTTTTTAAAGAATGGGGAGTGGAGAGGGTGGAAGTGGAGGTGGTCTTGCAACAGGTCGGCATCTTCACCTGCCATAAAAGGAAATGAGTATACAATGTCTAACACTGATCATCAAGGAATAGCAGTAAAAATCCATCATTTAGAAATATGGAAGTAAATACCAGAAGAGGCACATGAATCAAAAGCCTCTAGGGTGGGGGCAGCAAGAAATGGTGCACAGGGGGCAGCTGTTTCCCATTGTAAACTTTCCCCATATGTTGTACTTCCTAGTGTGTACTTTGAGTCAAAATGTAAAATGGCTTGGTTGTAGGTTTCACATGTCCGGGTGTGAATGACGCAGGCGCAGTGTGTTCTGTGCCTCCGGAATGAGGGCAGCTCCTGAGTGGGAAGGCAGAGCAGGGGAGGTAATAAGCTAACTTTTCCTTGGAGAGCTTTATGGACTAAGAGATACATAATTCTTAGAAGGCTGGACTCTCTGAAAAGGGTAACTTCTCTGAGAAACCTGTTGTGGCCCCTCCCAAAACTTAGTAGGTCCCCTGCTACAACACCAACCTAAATACCTCCATGTGCCTTATTATAGCACTTGTCCCCTGAGTCCTACTTTATACCTGCAGGTCTCTCTTACCAGAATGTAAGTTCCTTGGGGCAGGAACCACATCTCATTCAATGCTCTGGGTCCAGAGCTTAGCATCACGCCTAACATACAGGAAAAGTCCAGTAATTATTTATTGAATGATTAATGCTATTCAAACTTCTAAGAATTCCCTAGGATCATCTGGCCACCAAGAATCATAATTCCTCCATCAAGAGGTACCTAAATCTCTGAAACTATCATCCCACTTTCCAGTTCATGATGGTAGACTAGCCACACATATTTACTTCCCCAAAACTCACTGAAATAAAATCCTGGGAGTACACAAAGGAATAAACTCATAATAGGTAAAGCCACGAAGGGGTGGACAAAAGACAAATTTCAACTAATTCCTAGAAGAGGGAAAACAGATGACACACAAAAAAAGAAAAACATCACTGAGAATATACTTGGAGGGGATTTTGGGGTGGTGGGGTTCCATCTTGCTGGTAGACCCTGGGGAACATCTGGCCACAGGGTCAGCCTGTCTATAGAGGGCAGAGAGAGAAGTAAAATTATAATCAAGGGCAAAAATAGATAGCCAGTATTTAGAACTAGGCATAACACCACATCACAAAGAAAAGTTCAACAGAAGTTTCTGGAGTGGGAATTGGCATCTGGGAGGTGGGGGGAAGAGAAGTGCAGTATGAAAGCTAAGTTCAATCCTATGTATCTTAAAAAGGAAAAGCCTTCCAGTCCTTACACGCTGCTTTACCCTACCCAGAACTCCAAACTAGAATCCCCATAACATCATAGGAGCCGTGCACCCGCTAATCAGCCCTGGCCCTTCTTTCTTAAAGAGAAAGGAATGAGGACATCAGTTTTATCTCGTGTATGATATGAGAAAGCAACATGGGTGCAGAGAGCCAAAATAAACACACATGAAAACAGACCCTGGAGATAGCACAGATAAATCACAGAACAGAAAAGAGCTAATAACAACTAAAATCTTCTACTTAAAATAGTCAGAAATTTTAAAAGATATCATGAATATCTACAAAGTAATCAAATGACATGAAAAAGAGTGAATATTTTTAAAGCAAGACACAAGAGATGATTTTTGACTTTTTTTAGAGTCAACTAGGGGCTCAGCACAGAAGACTTGGCTGTTGTGGTAGGAGTAAAAGCAAATATTAACAAACTTGACATAGTGTAAGAGCAGATAGTTTCGGCCAGCATGGGGGATGAAATGGGGGGAGAAGAAAAAAAAATAACATAAAGAAAATACCTTCATTTTATGAAATGGAGAATCAAACTGACAGAAAAAACAAAAATTTTAGATTACAGAGTTACATTTGAAAGTAACCAATAAAAGAATAAAAATAATAAAGCAAACATTGATAAGAAGACAAGGGGAGAAAATAGAATAATGTTAGTGAGTTCAATATTCAACTTCCATCTTGAGGACTCAATAGCTATAATACTTAGATAAGTCAAGAAAAAGGAGTATAAAAGCATCATTTAGATACTTGGATGTGTCCAAAGAACTAAAAATAGAAACACCTAAAATAGTTTGTTTCTGGAAAGTAGGATTATGGAGAGACCACTGCTTTTCACCAGAAACTCTTTTGTATATATATTTTTGGATATGAAAGAGTAGTTCTAGTCCAATAAAACTGATGACTCCTCTGAGGGCCTTGCCCCCTTCGCTAGGACATTTCTGGCTGCTGCTGCTTCCCTTGAGCTGCCTAAGAGCTTTGGCATCCACATTAACTCACCTGTCAGACACAGTGGAGAACAGCTGCCCTTTCCTAAAGGCCCACAAAGGGGAAGGGTGCAGCAATCTAAAACAAAACACTGACCACGCATCTCAAGAACCCAACTGTCTTCCAGATCAACTCACAACCTGGCTCTTCTTTGGATTCAGGCTCTAGCTCTATTCCTTTTGGTTCGAGGTCTTTCACAATGGCTGTTTTCCCAAGCATCTGACCAAGACCCCTTTTCCTGGAACTTGCGCACCCAAAGTACTGGGGTCTGTGATGGTGGATTCCTAGTAGTAAACACTGCTGCTCACCCTTTGTCTTCACAAAGCACACATCAGTATACACACGTCTTCCTCAATACCGTAGGTTCTTTCGTTCTGCAGAGGATACAAGAAAGAGTCCAATGATGTCTGC
The DNA here is from genome assembly GCF_011764305.1 of Mustela putorius furo. Lineage (NCBI taxonomy): Eukaryota > Metazoa > Chordata > Mammalia > Carnivora > Mustelidae > Mustela > Mustela putorius. The sequence continues at coordinate 18,988,189 of NW_025421402.1, read as the reverse complement.
GTTCCTTTTTAAGGGTCTATCACATGCTCCATGAGCCCCGTCTCCCCTTTATCTCACTTGGCGACTTCTCTGTGGGGTTACCTTAAAGTTCTTCTGGTACTTTCTGCCTTTCCCACACTGTGACCTCCCGGTGCCACGTGAATTCTCCTTCTCACTCTCTCCCTCCTTCATCTTAAGATGCAGCCTGAGGCCCGCTGCCAACTCCGTTTTCCCACCGGCAGATCTTCTGTCTGCTTCATTATCCTTTTTCTGCTTCCCTTTGGGCCTGGAGCCCCCTTCTCTTTCTCCCACCAGTGGTCCCCCTGTTGGCCTTTCTCCCCTCTGCCTGGTTCTTCAGCATAAACCCAACAAAAATATGTAAATAGCATTCAGGCAAAGAGAAGGGGTGTCAAAAGGCGAGACATGATTAATTGCCAGATGTATTGTGCAGACGATAATTGCCACAGGAGTTCAGAGGAGACAATGCGAGCATGCTAATGAGCCCTTTCTTTTCCTGACCGGCAATCCTCTCGCTTGTCTATTGTGTCTTTACTCGGCACCCTGGTTCTCAAAACGGGGTCCCTGGCCTGGCAGCATCAGCGTCTCCTTGTTCGAAATGCAAATGCTGGGATCTCTTCCCAGACCAGCTGAATGAGAAACTCGGGGAGGCAAGTCCAAAGTCTGAGCTTTAACGTGCTCTCCAGGTGATTCTACTAAATGCTTCAGTTTGAAAACCCCAGGCGCATACTTGAGAACTCGGGTCCACACTCTCATGGCAAAAAGTGGTTTAAGCGAAAAGAAACGACATTAATTTTTATGAGGGAAAATAAGGCAGTAAATTATTTAATATCTCAAAGCTCAGGGATCTGGGTCTCCTAGCTACCACAATCTTACCTTTCCACTCAAAACAGACCACTTCCCAGAGGCGGAAAGATGGTCATTCCTCGCTACTTTCTACAGGGAATTCCTTTTCCCTAACTCTGAAACATTTGAAGACAAAAATCAAACCCCACTCAGATCTTTAAAGACAATAAGCACCTCCGTAGAGCCCAGATTCCACCTCCCTTGTCTCATTCTTCATGCAGGAGAGCCACAGAACGAGCAATTAGAGGCCGCCGGCCCACCAACCACTGTGCCGAGGGCCTGTGAAGAGTCTCACTGAATTCTCATAACAACTCTGACTCAAGGTCGCTCGGCTGGCAAGTGGCAGATTGAGGACCAGCGGGTGACCCGAGCTGATAAACTTGCTGGTTTGTGTTCATCCATTTCGTTACACGTTGCTTTAGAACTGTTCGCTCCTTCTAGTATGTAGAGAACTCTGGTCTCTCTTCCAGTAGCTTTCAGGCAGATTAAGGACAAAGCAAGCATCTCACTCCCCAGCACAGTCCCTGGGCTTCCCAGTAAATATTGGAAGGCGTCCCTGGAGAAAGAGGGAAACTCTTGCCTCTACTACTCTCTCTTTCTCCCTATTCCATGGAATCGAAGACAGGGCACTAGGGGTCATTTGTGCTTCCAGAGGTGGTTGGTGAGTAGCAAGAATCAGGTGGAGCTATGGCCTTCTGGGTTATTCCAGCCCATTAAAGAATTAGGGTCAGTCTTTCCCCTGCCCGCGTACCTGCACATAAGTACTGTGATGTTCTCTGTGTGCTTGTCTTAGGGGCTCCCAAGGGTAGAAGGGAAGCTGAATTTCTTTCCCCTGATCACAGCTCACTCTTATGCCCCAACTGCTTGGTCCTGTCTCCTCTCCCTGCCCCTCTGCCTCTCTCTTCCTGTTGAGCATGTAACTGCTAGGGGAACACGGAGGGAAACCTTTGGATGCACGCTGGATTCGGCGACTGGGTTAGGAAACAGTCACTGTCAGGGTTTTCCAGAGAAACAGGGATAATACCATGTGTGTACAGACATAAAACGAGATTTATCATAAAGAAATGACTCACGGGACGATGAAGGCTGGCAAAGCCTAAATCCACAGCATGGGCTGGCAGGCTCGAGACCCCGGGGAGAGCCGATGTTCCAGCTCCGGTCTGAAGCTGGTCTGCTTTTGAACGAGGAAGCACGGACACTGTGGATGAAGTTTGAAGGTAGTCTTCTGAAGAATTCTTTCTTGCGTGGGGCAGGCCAGCTTTTGTGTACTAGTCAGGCTTGGGCTGACTGGCTGACGCCCACCAGGATTATAGGAGGCCACCTGATTAACTCAAATCCCACCCAGTTACATGTTAGTATCACCCAAAACCCGCTCACAGAAACACCCAAAATAATGCTTTGCTGAACATCTGGGCACCCCGTGGCCCAGCTCTGTAGATGCATAAAGTTAACCGTCACAGGAACATCCAAGATGAGGCTAGAATAAGAAAGCAAGTCTACAAGGAGGACCCCGTAGCTGCCTTATCCTGAAGGCTGTGCCTTGTCTACTAATTTTTTCCTCATTGTCTAGTAGAATCCAAAGCCCATAACAAGGGAGAAATACTGGTTGAATGAATGAAATGTATGATAGTCCAAAATGAATGAAAGCTTCCTGACATCTAACGGAGAGAAATGTGAGGAGTATTTTGAATGTTGTTCTCTGCCTCTAATCAGACTTTGTCTAAGGAGCCCTCCTACTCCGTGCCTGAAATTTACTGATCTCTCTGTAAGCCCCACCAAGACCTGAAGAAATGAGTGGGAGTCCAAGTGACTGGTTTTAGGTTGCTCTTTGTAGATTGGATGCAAGAAACTTTCCTCCCGCCTTTTCTTTGTAACTGACCAATCAGGTGCCAGGATCCACAATCGGGCTTCATTAGGTAATTCACAGAAGATAATTAATTACATCATACCACACACAGCGGTGACCTATTTCTCCTGTTGGAGCACTCTGACAGCCTCAGAGGGGTATTGATAAGTTAAAAGATTGACCAGTTCCTCCTTTTGGGTCCAAATACAAGATCTGATGACCAGCTATCCTCCAAGCCAGGGAAAGACAAATTCTAGAGTCCTATGACTTAATGCAGTTCTTCTCAAAAATGGTGCAAAAGAATCACCTAGGAAGGAACACTGCATGGCTCAGTCGTTAAGCATCGGCCTTCAGCTCGTGTCGTGATCCTGGGGTCCTCGGATCAAGCTCCACATAGGACTCCCTGCTCAGCAGGGAGCCTGCTTCTCCCTCTGCCTGCTGCTACCCCTGCTTGCTCTCTCTCTGTCTCACTCTCCCTCCCTGACAAATACATAAATAAAGCCTTTAAAAAAATCACGTGGGAGGCCTCTTAAACGACAGGCTTTTGAGCCCTCCTCCCAGAGATTTGGTAAACCTGGGATGAATCTGCATTCTTACCGAGAAGCCCCAGGAGACGGATACATGAGACATCAGGGACACACACACGTATCTGACTGACACAGAGAAGAATATTAGCTTGCTTCTTTCAAGGATCTGCTCAGTTTGCAAAGAAAATGTTTGCATATTCTGAGAAACTTACTACCTGATACTATCCTTGATACTTTCTTGTTAATATTATTTTCATTTCAATAAACTTTACTGTTTATGAGACACTACTACTTACTTATTATGTTTCTTGATCCACCCAACATCCTTTATGAAGTAGGGCAGAGAGAGGTGTAATTATCCCCAGAACACTGGTGAGAGACTGCGACTAAGAGAGATCAGGGTGGTTCTAGAATGTGCAGCTAATTAGCAGCAGAATGATGACAACTTATTTGAGAATGCCAAAATTATTTTTATGTGGTCCCAAGAGTGACTATGAATCGAACTCTGGTATTTCCTCTCCCACTTGAACACTGTACAGTGTAGAAGTTACTGCATCCTAGATCCTTCAGAAAGAGAAGCACAAAATCCTTTCCCAGAAAATTACTCAAGATAGCCCCTCCGTCATTCTGGTCTGAATCCTGGCTCTGTACTTTGCCCAGTTCTTAGAGATTTCTGTCAGGATTGTTCTCGCCATTTCCTACTGTTGCGTTTACTCTCCAAGATGCTGCTGGTTCTTGGGTCTGTGTGAGCAGCTGTGGATACCCTGGTCTCACTTCTCCTACTCAAGTTACTCTAGTATTGTTACTCCAGGTGCCTGGGGCTGCCCCTCAGGACTTCTCCCCTGACTGCAGCTTTGTTCCTGGTTTAAAGGCCACATTTGTCCTATGCAGGCGGCAGATAGTACTCTCTAGAAAAACTGAAAATTCTCTCAGTGGGAAGTAACAATTGTATTAGCAGAGAACACAGCTGTCCCATCTTTTGCTCTCATACATAGGGCTCTTACGTGCCCATTTGCCTGGGAAAGTCTTGTTTAATGCCTGATTTCTCAATGTAATTATTAATAGCTTCCCTTTTCACTGTTGGAAGTGTCTCTCATTGGATAATAAATTGGATGGCCATCCTACTCATTTGACCTCTCTTTACAGGAATTCAGCCTATATGTTTTACAGTCACCATTGGCATTCAGTGCTTCTAAACACTGGTTAGGCAACATTGCCCAGGGAGCTTGTTAAAAATAGATTCAAAGTCCTTCTACTGCCTTCCCCCGCCCCAGGAAACTACAGAAGCAGCATTTTTGGATAGAGATGAGGAATCTGTGTTCTGAGAAAGTTCCCTGGTGGATCTGATCTTGTTCTTCTACAGATCTAAGTTTGGAGCTTACTCCTCAGTTGTGTTTCTGCTGTAGCCCTTGGTTGCTGTGTGACCTTGGGCAAATTACTTAATTGCTCTTTTTCTAAAAGGGAGGGTAGGCAAACAGCTATGAAAGGCATCCTGTGAACCTCAGTGGCTTAACACAATGCGGGTTATTTCTCATTCATGTCTTGGTCCAGTACAGGCTGGAAGGGAAGGGGGTTCTCCCTCACACAGATATTCAGGTCCAGACTCCTTCCATCAGGCTCCATTGTCCCCTCGGCGTTCTCTGCTGGATCCTCTAACCCACGCTGGAAAATGAGGGGCAGAAGGAGTCCAGAGGGTTGTACAGAAGGTTTCTATGGGCCAAGACTGGAATGACATTCTTGGCATCCATCCATAGTGTCCTGGGCAAACTCAGCAATTGGTTGCCCCAGCCATAAGGGAGGATAAAAAATATCACGTAACTGTAGTGTAATGCCCAGGAGAAAAGGGTTTGGGCAAACAATTATTCAGTCTCTGCCATAGATTCTCATACTCTTCACATAGGCAATCCATAAGGGACAACCTAAAGCCTGAGGCTCCATCCAGTCTCTGCACCCAGCTTAAGACTAGATCTCCAAGGGATGTACATTCCTCTGTATCAAGTCCAGGTGCAGACTGTTCCAGCCTGCAGATCTGGGACTTTAAATTAAAAAGTAAACTTAACCCCCCCACACCCCATCCCCAATACACATAGTAGGTTAAGGGAAGGACGTCCTCAATAGGAAATCCCACTAGGAAAAGAGTAGGAGGAAGACATACAGCATTTGCCCACAGATGGGCACTAAAAAGGCTCCCTTCCCTGAGGTAGGGATGGGTTTTGCCTTCTGGAAACACTCCTTTGTTCCTTACTCTCTGTGGCCCCTGACTCTGCCCTCTGTGGTGTTTTTGGTTTTGTTTTTGTTTCCGATCAGTAATCTGTCCAATTCTGAAGGATGAGGTAGATGTTTTCCTTGGAGGTTTGATAGGTCCACCTCCTACTGAAGCAAGTTTAGAAGCCCAGTGGTTGTTTCACATCTTGGGAAGTCTGACCTCATGATTTCTCTGGAAACACAGCTCTTTCAAACACTCCATAGGCTTCTGGTATACTCGCCACCAGGCAGTTCCTTGCGCCCATAGCCACATCCAATGTTTTGCCTCGATGTCATCCTCAAACCTGATTTTCTTCTTTCCTTCTTTGCCTCCGTCACTCTCTCTCCTTCCTTTTCTCCCTCTGTCTCCCTCTCTCTCAGCCACTACCTTGACATCATCTGAGACAATAAGCACGAAGTACACACCTAACCTGATTTTTGTCAAAGGGCTGAGTCACTTTGTTTCGTTGAGGAGTGTCACTAGATCTTTGTCACTCACAACTTTTTAATATCATACCTTCTGGGATCTAGTTTTTCTCAAATATAATGCCCCAAATTCCTGGACATCTTCTTCTACCCACTTTTATTGCAGCTAATAAATGGGCCAGTTGATTCCTGCTGTATGTATGTTTGTTTGTTTGTTTGTTTGTTTGTTTTTGGTCATACCTTCTCAAAGATTGCCGATCATAGCCACATTTTCACTAACACTTTGGTATTTTCCAATGATTTCATCGGGAGCTGCATAAATTGCCTTCCAAATTAAGAGAGGTGACAGTTTTACTAAATGGTTCATCACTGAATATCATGGGTTGCCGCCTTTCCCATCTTTGAGGTCAGTTTCCTTGCTACCCATTACCTAACTGCTAAGCGAATGTTAGATATTTGGGGGTTTGATTGGCAGAACCCCCACTTTGAGGCACCAGTGTAAGTACACTAACAACAAAACAACCAGACTAAATATTTATTTTCTGTGTATATCACCAGGGCGTGCCTGCTCCATACACTCATTTAGAAACCCAGGCTCCTTCTGTACAGTGGTTCCAACAATTCCTTAGTGCCTTGGATCTGCTGGATCCTTTGCATTCATTTAGCAGGTTAAGAGAGACAAGTGGGAGGACTGGGTGAGTTTTTATAGACCAATGGCCTATATCACTTGCGCTCGTACTCCCCTAGCTATGCCTGGTTTCAAGAGTGCCCAGGAAAGATAGTCTCGCTGTCCAGGGAGAATAGAGGTAACTGATTGGTAATTAATAAGTCTTTGCACACCTTATCTGTGAAATGGGGATAATAATAGTATCCATGTTATTGGATCATTGCAGGATAACATAAAGTAATTCATGTAGATAGTTAGTCCTGCATCAGACTCACAGTGAATGGCCAATATATATTATATTTATTATTATTATTATCATCATCATCATCATTATTAGGTATGTTTTCCATGTTGGCTGAAACTAAACATTTTGTGTGAAACATTTCTGCCTACCTTGAAAAGATTCAGCTCTCAACTCTGCAAGCATTCCATTACAAGAGAAAATCCACCAAAGCAGATTTCCTGCCTCAGAGACCAGGCTATTGTCAGGAGCTCATGGCTAACAGACTTTCAACAGAGAGGGTCACACTGGTGGGCACCTGCTACAGAAAGTCATCATGCGACAGGCGCTAGAACAGAAAGTGAGAAGTGGTCAAGAGGAAGGAAACAGAAGTCCAGAGAAAAGGAACAAACAGCTGGAATTCTGAGCTAGCCATCACCAGTTAGGGTAAGGGTCTATCTGCAAGTGTGTGAGTCTTGAGCAACCCTGCGTGCCACAGCTGTGACTGTGACCCTGAAGGCATAAGAGAACAAGAACAAAGAACCTGGGACCTAAGATGTCCATTTGTAAATATCATTCAGAAAACATTTTTCCAGAGACAAATGGTATCAGTCACCGTTTGTTTCCCGAGGCTCCCCTATGTATGTCTATCTGGCTCTCCAGTGAGGAATAGAGGTGAACCAGCAGACACATGGGTGTGCTTGGAGGGGGATTTCCTGGAGCCAGGTAATTCTGAAGTCCTGTCAAATAATTTCTGTGTGACTCTTGTCTTTGTATCTGTTTCTGACTTTAGGACCCAGGAGGGGGGAATGTGGCAGAAGAACCCAGAGCACAGGGGCAACAATTAAGTAAAGCAAGAGGTGGGGTCCTGGTGGCATCAGGTTAGGCTGCTGGGGACTCTAAGCTCAGCATGGCAGGACCGGGAAAGACAGTTCAACGACACAGAGAAAATACAGCCCCCGACCTGGCGGCATGACATGGTTATTACTATTATCATCATTAGCACCACCCTCCTCCCCACTCTGACCCCCTGAAGACGCCGCTCTGATGTCGTATTCTCCCATCTTGAACAAAAACCAGACTCACAACTTTCCCCCATCTCCTGAAGCAATATACATTTCCAGAAAATGGTCATAAAATCCTATCTTCTATGCTGGTTTCTCTTCTTTCATCTTTAGTATTCCTCACTTAGATGCTGGATTTGGGGGGTTTACAGAAACCTGAAATGAGATTTGTTTCCATTTCCTAGGAAAAATGGAAAGAGACCATTCTGTGCCCTTGATCACAGCAGCTGGGATTGGTGGAAGGTGAAAGAGGGAACACCTTTGGGAAATTCTTCCTGTCTCTTCCCACACCAGACCCACCAGCAAACAAACATCCTGTCCTTCAATGGCTGCATTCATTTCCTGTGGCCGCCCCAAGAAATAACCACAAACTGGGTGGCATAAAGCACCATAACTTTATTCTTTTACAGTTCTGGGGGCCAGAAGTCTGAAATCAAGCTGTCAGATGGTCCGTGCTCTCTCTGAAGGACATAAGCAAGAATTCTTTGCCTTTTTCAGCTTTAGGTGACTAAGGCATTCCTACCGTGTGGCTGTATCATTCCAATCTCCCTGTGGTCACATGGCCTCCTCTTCTGTCTGTGTCACATCTTTGTCTGCCTCATTCTTTTAAAAATACTTGTCATTGGATTTGGCGACCACCCAGATACTCCAGGATGATCTCTTTAGCTCAATATCCTTAACTTAATTACATCAGCAAAGACCATTTTTCCAAATAAGGTTCTGGAGAATGGGTGTGGACGTGTCTTTAAGTGCGCACCACTCAACCCACTACAGTGGGCCAACATGAAACATGGGGGGAGGCCATTCCTTGGTCAGTATAGGCGGGAATGAAATGGAGGCAGTTGTGTGGAGAAAGTCTGAGCAGCTGCAGAAATTTGTCTATTAAATAATAAAGAATAGGGGTGCCTGGGAGACTCAGGTGAGCAACTGACTCTTGGTTTTGACTTGGGTCATGATCTTGGGTTCATGGGATTGAGCCCCAATTATTACTGCTGTTTTCATGTGCTGTGCTCAGCGGGGAATCTGCTTCTTTCCCTCTCTCTTTACCCATCCCCCTGCTTATGTGTTTTTTCTCTCTGTCTCTCTTTCAAATAAATAAATAAATCTTTTTTTAAAAATAAAGGCTATAGATGGGGGAATTTGTCTTGTTCATCCCCAAATACTATTAAGATAATGAAAGCTAATACGTGTTACTACTAATACCTACTAAGTTCTAAGTTACTACTAATACCTACTAAGTTCTAAGCACTATGTTAAAGGCTTTACATATTTATCTAAATTAACCCCTTCATGATCATTCAAATATGTCATTACTATCCTTGACCTTACTTTAGACTTAGGGAACCTGAAACTTGCTGAAAGTCACATAGCCAGGACATGATACGGCCTGGTTCAAGCCTTGATGTCTGTCTCCCTTGGAGCTGTGCTCCAAACACTGTACATTACTGCCTCATTTTGGAATGTCTGAGGTATGTGAAACAGGCAATCTCCACTCAATCCAGGAAAAGACACTGCCTCTAAAATCTTCCTGGTGACTACACCTTTCCAATCACCATACTCTACCCATCCACCCCGGTTCACATCTCCACCTTTGCCCTATAACCACTCAGGACCACACCTCAACTACCTCAGTGTATATGAAAGGCTGGGATCTACCACCCAGCACATCAACCCACATGAACATGCCGTCAGTTGTCAGGAAATCTTTTGTCTAACATAAACCCTTCTGGCTCTAGTTGAAGCTCACCTCCCCTTGTATTCTTTGCAGTGGAGATGGAGAACCATGAGGGAGTCAGCCTCCTCTGTACAGAGTCCCATATCTTCTTCAGATCCTCATTAAGTTGGTTCACCATCTGTCTCTCTTTCTCTCTCTGTTCACACCTTTTCCAAGCTCTCTATCATCACAATTATTTGTTTTTGATCCTTTTTGTTTGCTTAAGTAGGTTCTATGCCCAATGTGGAGCTTAAACTCACAACCCAAGATCAAGTTTTCATATTTTATAACCTCTCCCTGAAATCTTTGTTTAATACTTCCAACCTCAAACTGCTTTCCTTTAAAAAAAAAAAAAATTCTTGGGACATGTGGGTGGCTCAGTTCGTTGAGCATCCAGTGCTTGATTTCAGCTTGGGTCATCATCTCAAGGTCATGGGATAGAGCCTCACATCAGCCTCCATGCTCAGCAGGGAGTCTGCTTGCGATTCTCTCTTTCCCTCTCCCTCTGCCCCTCCTCCTGCTTGCATTGACATGTTCTCTTTCTCTCTAAATAAATAAAGCTTCTTAAAACATTCTTCATTAACTTATTAAGTTAATTTCTGTAATGCATTTCTTCAAAGCATTTCCTTGTCAACAGGAAACTTTATTTAGCATTAATATTAAAAAATACATTGTGTTACATGAAAAAGACATCAATTCTTATGTCCAGATCTGGATCTGCCAGATAAAGTCATTTAATATCTGAAAAATCTGACCTAAACTGACAGTTCTCTCTCCATACAAGGTCATTTAAAACCCAGGGACATGCTCGACTTTCTAGTTGAAAGTCACTCCATCCCAGGAGGATAACCTTCCTACCTTGGACTCTCCTAGGTCCATCTTCCCTTCAAGACTGATGACTTTCACTGTGATTCTGGAAGTAGCCCGGATGCTGCCCAGTACTCACTTTGTTTATGTGGTAATACGTTAGGAAGGATCCCGTTGCTTTTGGTAAATGGAAGCCACAGTTTAAAGGAGGCCTTGGGCCGTGGCAGATTTCATTGAACTAAGCTTTCACCATTTCCCTTTAACTTGGAAGAGCAAGACTCCATTATTTTAGATAGGTGGATAGAATCCTTGCTTTTGTGGTTTCATCATCATCATCATCACTTTTTTTCTTTATTTGCAGTGAGATGGATTCAATTATATTTAGATGGATGTAACTCTTCGTAGATTTTGAGTCTTTCATTTTCTTTTTCTGCAGACTTTTGCTCAAAGTCACCAAACGTGTTGGGGCCCCCAGTTCCTGGTAGCTACCTAAAGTGGGGAGGCTGCATGCCCGGAGCTCTGCCCCTGCCCCACATGCACAGGAAAAGCACAGCATTTTATATTGAGATTCTGCTATGGACTAAGTAGTTATCCTCTCCACCACCACCACATCCATATATTTAAGCCCTAATCCCTAATGTGATGATATTTGGAGGCGGGGAGTTTGGGAGATAATTAGGTCATCAGGGTGGTATCCTCATGAATAGAATTAGTGCCCTTATAAGAAGACACATGAGAGAAGTGACCTCTTTCTTTGCCACATGAGGACCCAGGAAGAAGGCAGTGAATTGCAAACCAGGAAGCAGACTCACCAGGTGCACATCTGTCGGTGCCTGATTTTGAACTTCCCAGCCTCCAGAACTGTGAGAAATATACGTTTGTCATTTAAGACACCCAGTCTGTGGTATTTTGTTATAGCAGCCCACGCTGACTAAGAAAGGTTCTAAATACAGTTTATTTGGGGGGGAAAAAGAGTTGCATTGCTTTACAGCAGAAGCCCAACAATCAATGATGTCAGGGTAAGACCTCTCTGAGAGATGATAAAATGTAGAGGCATATTGTAGACCTCAGGTCTGTTGATATGATTTCCCATTCTGTTTTCATTTACCCTCAACATCGTGTTAAGAGTTCTTACTATGGAGAAATATACAATTGTTTTAGAGAATACATTTTTCTAAATTTCTGATTCAAGCTAGTATAAAAATCTATATAACATAACTAGAGAACACTTCAACACAAAGATTATACATAATTAACAAAAACATAAGGCAATAAGAGCAGCCAAATGAAGATCATGTTTACATTTTCCCAAACACTCCCTTTCTTTCTCCCCCAACACCTGCAAAAGAATTTGAACTACTTATTTTATATCTTCCTTCTTGCCTATAATCTCCATAGATTTGCAACATTGCCAATTCTATAGTAATCACGACGAGGTTATTGGACCATAATAATATTTCTTTTAAACAACTGCCAAAAAGCTTATTATGTTAGTTTCTGTCAATGGTTTGGAATTTTTTTTTTTTTAAGTCTCTTTCTAACCATGCTTCATTTTGTTTGCCTTCCAGTGTCTGGAAACAATTCTTGAGAAATAAATAAATAAACAATGGAACAAATTGAGAAGTAATATAAAAAATATGCTAACAAAAATGTGAATGCAATTTAGAACTGGAGGTTGTATTTAAATATAACCTGCTGATTAAGGTTTAGTTTTTTGAGCAGTTTGGACAGACATTTGCTAGTAACACAGATGTGCCCAAAGGCTTCTCAAGCAAATATTGACTTCAGTTGATAAAGCCTAACATTTCCTCCAGCTTTTCTGACACAGTAAGGCACTCTCTTGATAGTGCGTGAAGGTGGATGGGTAGGTAAGCAAACAGATGGCTGCTGGCTATGCAGGAGGAAAACGGGCAATAGTCCACAGAGGATAGAACTTCCCTCAATGCAGTGGTTCCCAAATCTGGGGCAGGATTTAGAAAATATGTACAAGTTCCTGGCCAGGTTCCAAGTTGGAAAGTTTGGCAATGGTCCAGGAATCTGTATATATTTTTGTAAGCCCCCAGGTGATTTTGATGTACAAGCAGGTTTGGGGAATTACAGAGCTCAAGGCTCCTCACACAATTAGAGCTACTGGTCTAGCACCTACATCAGCAGGACTTTGGGGCCAAAATGGAAAGAGAAGTGGAGGATGCATTAACCTTATGTTCTGCAGAGAAGGTCCTTCGTGGTTAGGGTTGGAGCACATGGTCACTTGTCCATTTCTTGCATAAATAGCGGAATTTATCCCACAGGCTGCCAATTTGGCCCCCATCTGGAGCATTAAATTCACTCAGCAATCCAGAAAGGGAGGCTTTTTAAAAACATCATCTCAGTTAGGGTAAACTTCAACTGAGAATGCCCATATGCTCATGGTTGTAGACAGCTGTGTTTGCTCAAACACTAACAACAGCCCATAACTACACCTTGTCTTTCCATTATCAAGGATCTGAAGGTTCTTACGAAAATCAATCAACCAACCATCCTTAGGAAATGCCAACCATAGGCAGAATAATAGGAAAACTACAGGAGTTCATAGACAGAGGTTTGAACACAGATCTACCCCCTTACTGGCCATGACCATGGACACAACTGCTCAGTCCCACTTCTTCGGTGCCCTGCTCTGTGTAATAGAGGTAAGAATAATAGTACTTCAGATATAAAATTATCATAAAATAATAACACGCTTAAGGTAAAGTCCCTAAGTCATTGCCTTGTGCAGAGGAAGTAGTCAAAAGTGTCAGTAAATAGTTACCATCATCATCATCATATCATCATTATGTCTGACACATAGCCAGTACTCAATACATCATCATGAGGACTGTGATGGTGTCCACTGAGATTACTCCCCCTACCCGTCATCTCCAGCAACCACTACCTCTGAGAATTTAAGGAGAAACAATTAGACATGCTGCTCTTCAGTGTCACGTTTATATAAGATGGGTTATGAAATAACTCAGCAGAGAGGCAGCCATCAGTTCTCCCTCTGCATGGTAAAACTGATGAAAGCATTTCACAAGAAAGAGCATCAAAGTTATGTCAATGGAGGAATAACAATTTCTCCTGAGGACCAAAAAGAGGGAAATCAATCTTCGTGATGGTGTTTGATTTTCAACCATTCAAGGCAACTAGCCACAGTTTAGAGAAGAAGCTCTGCAGTTTCTACCTCCCCATACGTGGGACTAGATCCCAAGGGACAGGAAAACACAGGACGGTCCCCCACCCCTCCACCACTGACATTCAGTAATGAGCCTGTGGAATTTACAAGAGCGAACTTGCAACTTGATCTATAGGGAAGATATTTGGAAGGCAGGTGAGGACACTGGAAGTGGGAAGCAGTAAAAGGGAAAGCTCTTAGAAGAGTGAACTGAATGGAATATTTAGGATGAAGCAAAGTCTGTAAGGCACCCTCTAGTTGCTTAGTAAACATCAAGGTAAGCCTTTCCTAGCAGGTCTACACAGTGAGACCTTGACACTCAGCGGATCCAGAGGAAGATGCTAAAATACCAAATTTCCCTGCATCAACTCCAATGTGTGTGTGTTGTGGTGGGAGGGTTCAAACAATTCTCGGATACAAGCTGGGTGTCCTACAATTCAACTCAATTCTGAAACTGTCTGTGTGGAGATAACGTCGGATCCCACAAGTGAAGGGCTCAGTTCCACATTTTCAGATGTCAATTACAAGTTTATGGTGTCATCTGTGCTTCTGACTGGCCATAGATTGGATGTTTCCATGACCTCCTCCTTGCATTCAATTAATTTCCTGCGGTGACTCACAGGACTTAGAGAAACATTTTACTTATGGAGGAGATGCATCAGGCAAAGTATGAGGAAAGGGTGAGGAGCCCCCAGGCCTCTCCAAGTGTGCCGCTCTCCCCAAATGTCCCTGTGCTTACCAAACTGGAAGCTCTCCAAATCCTATTTTTTGGGTTTGTATGGAGGTTTCATTACATTGGCATGATTGATTAAATCATTGGCCATTGGCAATTGATTTAACCTCCAGCTCTCTTCCCCTCCTCAAGGTCAAGGAGTGGAACTGAAAGTTCCAACACTCAAATCCCGTAGTTGGTTCTTCTGGCAACAAGCCCTAACTTTACACATAGTTCAAAAGTCGCCTCATTAACATAACAAAAGACCCAAGACTTAACACTCTTATTGCTTAGGAAATTCCAAGGGCTCTAGGAGCTCTGTGTCAGAAATGGAAATGAAGACTTATATGTATATACATATTTAGTATATATACAGACACACACATATATATATATTTCTTGTTATAAGTCACAGTATCACCTAAATAGAATCATCACCTGAAGCCTTTCATTAAAAATGTCTCTCACACTTATTGAGGTCCAGTGTGAGGTTACTTCAGGGAAGGTTGGGAAAAATCGTGTTTCTTCTTATTGTTCCACAGGTGCAACCCCCATTGTGGACCAGGTGACAAGAAGAATTAATAACCTATCATCCTGTACTGCCTTGGTCCCCCAGAAAGTTAGAGACACTCTTGTAGACAGAAAAGGGAGGGGCTTATTTTAGCTGGAGTTAATGGTAGTCATTTTGGTAGGTGCTGTGGGACCTGAGAAGAGTGCAAATTATATCACAAGCAAAAGCTTTCCAGGATTTAAGTAATGAGTGATTTGAGCAGATTACCAAAGATGTTTGTAAATTTTCCAGAAACTTTCTAAATACCTAGACCCTCACTTTGCATGGTTTAGTTTTGCATCTTGGCCTGTTGTATGAAGCTACCACGGTTGACCCCTTGGATATGAGGACAGGTTACGCTCTTCCTGCTTGTGTATCACCAGCATAAAAAAAGCCATCTAAAAAGTGACAATGTCCAAAGTAGGTTCACATCAATGTCTCTATCCTCAAAATCTCATTATCACCAGCAAGAAATTGGGGTAGACAAAATTTCACTTGATCCAGGTCACAAGACTGCTCTAGAATGATGGACTCACACTCAAGGCTCCTGGCCCTGGTCTCATATCCTTTGGCTTTGCCATTCTGATCCCCCTGGCTGGGGAGGGCCAGCAGAGATCAGAAGTTGTCTCATCTCCCAGAAGTACATGGAGAAGAGAAAACAGAATAATTTTTAACAATTCAATATGTTAAAACCTCACCTGTGAGGTTTTAACATATTGAATTGAAACCTAAAAATTCAGCTGCTCATACAAATTATTTTTTACATTTCTGTTCTGTATTATCTTCCACACAAATAGTTAATGAACTCTTATTCAAATATTTCCTGACTCTCTGGGACCCTGGGACAATGACCCAAGCCGAAGGCAGCAGCTCAACTTACTGAGCCACCCAGGTGTTCCAAGACATTTTTTTTTTTTGAGATTTTATTTATTTATTTGACAGAGAGAGAAATCACAAGGAGGCAGAGAAGTAGGCAGAGAGAGGGGGGGAAGCAGACTCCTTGCTGAGCAGAGAGCCCATTGCGGGGCTCCATCCCAGGGCCCTAAGATCGTGACCTGAGCCAAAGGCAGAAGCTTAACCCACTGAGCCACCCAGGCGCCCCTTTTAAAGACATTTTAAAGACCAGCTCATGACATTCATTCTGCTTCTTCAGCATCACGTTGAGTTCCTCCCCTTCATTATTGGTGCCTGATGGTATTGCCATCTTCTTCAGAAGTGTGTGTGTGTGTGTCTGTCTGTCTGTCTGTGTCTGTGTGTCTGTGTCTGTGAGAGAGACAGAAAGAGAAAAATGCATGACCTCTCACTGGAAAGTCTACCCCAAGCCCAGGGCCTGAGGACCACAGAGAATCCTAAGATTCATCCTTGACTCTGGAGTCTTCATAAATGTCATGTGTACTTTGACATCTACAGTCACTGGTTTATAAGAAACAGAAATGGAAGGATTGTGTAGGAGAGTAATGAGAAAGGAGATTGGAAAGATAAGGTTTGGGCCAAACTATAAGGACCCAGCTTGACAGGCCAAGGGGAGGTTTTGGGAAACTGTTTTTTTCTTTTGGAAACTATCCGGATGTTTAGCCTCTTGTAAACTAAAGATATATGTAGCTGACTACTCTTCAGCCAAAGATTTTGATAGCACCGAAACATTGTTTTTGTGCGTTCGCCACAATTTATGCAAGGAATGCATTCCCCAAGGTTGTGTTCAAGTCACATGTTACGAATCCAATCATATTTTACATGTACTCGGCGACCTTGCTGTTGGAAAGAAAACCCTTATAAGCATTTTATGTACTATGCGTGTATCTCCATGTGTGTGTCTATGCACGTATGTATATAGCAAATTTGTCTTGGCTTAAAGTGGGGTAAAGTCATGGTTTACTCATTCATTAGATTTACCATTTATTAAACTCTTGCTTTGCTGTCCTCTCCAAGAAATAAATAATGGCCTGAGCATAAAAAAACCATGGCCCTAAGTATCTGCCTAAGAGATGGAAAGAATGGGTTTGTTGTCATTTGCTTCGTGCCCACCAGAACCTATGGGAGGTGTAAAACCATCTGAAGAAAGTGTGTTTTATTTTTAAGGGTCTAAGAGGGAGGAGAGAAAGAATTTCCTGGAATCTCCCCCAGATGTCTGTATTTTGTTTATCTGTTTTGAAGGACGTGGGGAGCTGATGAGATGGGAAAGGGGAGGGAGAGGCTGTTGAAGGCTATGCCTTGGGGGAGGAGGAGGAGGACAAGGAGGAGGAGGAGACAGCTAAATCCAGCTCCAGGAACTCCTCCACAGATCAAAGAACCATTTTGTGGAAGCTCAGCTCCTGGACCTTTCTGAATCCCTCAGCTCAGCCAGACAGAGATGAGCCTGTTGCTTGAATGACCCAGCCCCGTCCCTGCTCCTGTCTCCCATTTTGCTCCGTCAGCAGGAACCTTGCTTGCATGTGGAAGCACCGCTCACATCTGCATGCAGGAGCTGCCTGTTGGTTTCACAGCTGGCACAAGCTGGCTGGAACCTCCTCCGACTGTTTTTCTGGTCCTCCTGAACTTGAACAAGCCCTTTAACTAGCTTCCAACTCAAGGCTCTTCCTCTGGAGACGTTCAGCTCTGGGAGAGCTTGTCCCAGGGCAGAGATTAGCACTATGCCAGGCGATCAAAGGGCTGCCAGAGCAGAAGCAGGGCCGGCGCATCCCACCTGCCCTGACTGTACGTTCACAGGCTCCCAGCCTGGCCCGCATGGCCTCCCTCTGCTCGAAAATTCATCGTCGATTGCACACCGTGACCTACAGCGGCACATACGTCAGCTGTCTGATAATAAGTATATGACTAGGACTGGGGTTGTCAACCCTGGAACAAATTAATATCAAGTCTGGGGGTAGATGTATGTGATGTTTAAATATGCATTTAATGCAACCAAGTGACTAAAAATTTCCATTAATTATCTAAAATTCTGTCTAGGAGTCTGACTGCTTTTTTATGAAATTGACTGGCTGTGGAATGCTGTGTTGACACTTCTTTTGAGTTGCTTATCCCCAAAGACAGGATTTTCTTCTCCTTCCCATACCCTTGGAGAGTTCAGGGAAACCAAGACAAGAATGACAAGATCTAGGGAAAAAGCAAAGGGGGAGGGGAGAGCCTTTAAAGGGTGATTTATTTTTTATTTTTTGCAAACGTGCACGTGGAATCACAGGGTCTCAGGGCCGTGGCACAGGAAAAGGAGAGGGACTCCATGCACCGAGCAGCGATGAAAGTACTCGAGATTTCCCACTGGAGTAATTGTCTGATCGTGTTCCCTCCCAGATATTCATCCCACCACTGGCACTCAGTCAAAGCGATCCCGCTAGGAGATTTTCCTACTTCAAGCCTCTTCTACCAGTACTGTATAAGAAGGGAGGCTGACCTTTTAAGAATTCCCATATGATCTCCACAATTTATAATAAAGATAATAAAAATGTCTACTTTTTATTTTATTTTTAAATTTTATTTGTATTTACTGAGGGCTTACTATGTAAGTGCCAGGCCTTGTATCAAGGATTTTGCAAACACTATCTTGTTCGATGAATTTGCAAAACAACCCGATCAGAGCTGTATTTTTATTTCCATTTTCCAGAGGAAGTAACCGAACCTCAAGGTGATAGACATGCCTTGGTTTTTGTCCGCTCTGCTCTCCTTCCTTTGGGGGACCGGCCTTTCCTCCACTCTGCAGGATCCTAGGGTTTAAATCCCAGCGCTGTTCAATCACAGAACCACGCAGACGGCATGGGACCAAGACAGGCCAATTAGAGTCTCCATCCTGAGAACTGGAATTGAGTGGAGATCCATTCCCCAACCCCAGAGCAGTCAGGGTGGAGTTGTCAGAGCAAAGCTCTGAGGGGCAAGAGGCTCCCCTCACGGCCAGGATCCCGGGAACTTCATTAGATGCCGTCCCTTGTAAAGTCTATGTTTCAGCTCTTCCCTTTGATTCTGGGAATGATCCTGTTTCCTCTCAACAAATTCTTCTGAGGAGGGCTGATGTTAGCCAGAGCTGGTTTCTGATCCCTGCAGCCTCCCCAACGGTAACGGACACACTTACCCACCCACTGATAGCTTCGATCTCACACGTGCCCGGAGGCAAAGTGGGGATTTTCATGAGGCCTGTACCTAGGAATTCCACAAGTTATGCTGACTCAGGTAGCCTCCCTTATTCACCTCATAGCTTTTATAGTTCTTGTAGCAACAGGCTATGTGATTTTTGCTTTTCTGTTTAAAACCTTGGCCAGTTTTGTCCTCGGCCAACACCTCGGCCAATACGAGGGTTGTTTTGGTTTCTTTCTTAATTTCTGCCAGAAAGTGCATTAGTCATACCAGTCCTAGAATGCTGGATGAGTTACCTCACCTATCTGAGTGCGGCCTCCTCAACCATGTATGACATAAAAGGGCCGAGGGAAAGTCGTATAATTACAGGGAGCTTTCAAAGGACGGAGGATGCCGGTAATGGGAGGGTCCTCTCTGCTGAGGGGAGTTGAGGGGAGATGGTCAGGTGAGGTTATGACTGCTGGAACATGGCCAAACTACCTAAAAGCCTGAGGGAAGATGATCCAGGGCCTTGTGAAGGGGGCAATGGAGCTTGATCATTTTCAAACTTTCATTCACATTCTCATGTCAAGGTTTTCTGAGCATGCACCTCTCAATATAATTCATTATTCTTATAAATAATACAGTTACCACTGAACCATTTTGTCATATAATAAACCATATGCAAAAAATAAAATTCACAAGGATACATTTAAAAGTATAAACATGTTATCATATCTCATTTCTGCACCTGCACCATCAGGTACCCACACCTACTTGGGACACGACAGACTTAGGGGTTAAGAGACAGAGATCACTGTAATAAGTCCAGATAAATTCTTTTGGACCGTGATTTTCGCTGAAGGATTTTAAAAGGCCCTTTCATATCCTTTAGGTATGTATGAAAAAATAAAGTTCATGTTACTCATTTAGTACTTACATCACATTAATTCATTTTTTTCTTTGTATTTTCCTACCAAACTATAACATACTTCGGACACTTGGGTGGCTCAGTCAGTTAAATATCTGCCTTTGGCTCAGGTCATGATCTTAGGGTCCTGGGATTGAGCCCTGTGTTGGGCCCCGCTCCCTGCTCTTTCTCTGCCCCTCCCTTACTCCTACCCTCACCCCTGTGCACATGTTCATGCTCTCTCTCTCTCTCTCTCTCAAATAAATAAATAAATCTTTAAAAAAAAAATTGTGACGTTCTCATGGTCAGGAACTATGTCATATTTGTCTTTGTGCTCCCTGTGAATGGTCTTAACACAGTCATGGGGCACAAGTAGGTGCCCCATAAACAGTGTACAATTTAATAGAACAGTGCTCCCTCTGTGACCTTCCTTCCAGAGTTGCCAGCCCGCACATCTGCACTCCTTCACATTAGCCAGGCCTGGGCCAGCCCTGGGCCAGTGGTGCTGAAGCCCTTGGAACAGTTGGCTCGGGTTCCAAGCAGAGCTCCCAGGTATCTGAGTGGGGAAGTCAGCGGTAGAGATGGAGCTGAGGAGGGGGGCCATTCAGCTCAGGGTTACCTTAAACCATGATCAAGGCAGAGTCAGGCCATGGCTGTTCAAGCTGTGACACCACAAGTGACAGATCTAGAGAGACTCACCTTCCTTCCTCCTCCAGGAGAAGCGGTGCGGCAGAAACCTGCTGGGTTTGGAGACTCCAAATGGGGTTATGCGCCAGAGATAGAAACACTCGGTCACAGACCGGGTGAGCTCGAAGTGCAGCCGGAGACCAGGGAGACGGGAGTGATTGAATGCTTTTCTCCAAGGGTACGCTGAGGAGTGGGGCCTCAGCTTTCCGGGCTGGAGATTGGGAGGCCGCCATTTTCATTTCCGTCCTCCGGAACTCTACGGAAAGCATTCAGGGAACAAAAGCTCCAAGAGCGAACCGAGCAGATTACTTAGGCTAACCCCTGACAAGGGCAGTGCAATTCAACCTTGGGCAAAGACTTTTGAGAATCACTGCAATAGGCCCTTCCGCCAGAAGATCAGCAAGAACATCCAGCTAAGAGCAAGTTCACCGATCAATGAGAACTGCAGAACTCCAGGGGAGTTCTCCAGGGGAACGCAAAACATAGAATTCACGGCTTTTTTCCTATGATTCTGTAGTCTCTCAAAGTTAAATTTTTTTAATTTTATTTTTTTCTTGTTCTATTTTTAAAAATTTTTTCCTCTTTCCTATTTTTAACCCTTTTAAACGATTTTATCCTATCAATACCTTTTAAAAAAATCTTTTAAATTTTTCATTGTCATAGTCATATTCTATCCCTTCATTGTATTTAAACTTTTTTTTTTTACATATAGGTTTTTCTTTCTTTAAAATTTTGGGATACAGTTTCTTCTAACAGATCAAAATACACCCTAAATCTAGTTCATGGCTTTGTTCTAGTCTCCAGCCTGATCACATTTTTTCCTTTTTTTCCCCCTTTCTTTTTTCAACCAAATTCTTATCTTATCAATTCCTTTTGTAGAATCTTTATTAATTTTCATCTTTACAGTCATATTCTATCCCTTCATCATGTTTACCCTTATTCTTGTATATATACAAGTTTTTCTTTCTTTAAAATTTTGGGAGGCAGTCTCTCCTAACAAACCAAAATACACCCAAAATCAAGTGTGTGGCTCTGTTCTATTCACCAGTCTAATATATACATGGTTTTTGTTTTGCTTTGTTTTGTTTTGTTTCCTCATTTTGGGTCTCTTCCAATTTGGTTAGTGTATATTTTTCTGGCATCATTGGTACCATTTTAGTATTTTGTTCTTTCATTCATCCACTCTTATGTGGATAAAATGACAAAGTGGAAAAACTCACTTCAAAAAAAAAAGAACAAGAGACAGTACTGATGGTTAGGGACATATTCAATATGGACATTAGTAAGATGTCAGAACTAGAGTTCAGAATGATGATTATCAAGGTGTTAGCTGAGCTCAAAAAAAGCATAGAAGATACTAGAGACTCCCTTTTTGGAGAAATAATATCCTTTCCTGGAGAAATAAAAGAACTAAAATCTAACCAAGTTGAAATTTAAAAAGCTATTAAGGAGGTACAATAAAAAATTGAAGGCTCTTACTGTTAGGATAAATGATGCAGAAGAGAGAATTAGTGATATAGAAGACAAAATGATGGAGAATAAAGAAGCTGAGGAAAAGAGAGATAAACAACTACTGGACCATGACAGGAGAATTCAAGAGATAAGTGATACCATAAGACAAAACAATACTAGAATAATTGGGATCCTAGAAGAAGAAGAAAGAGTGAGAGGGGAATAAGGTATATTGGAGTAAATTATGGCAGAGAATTTCCCTAGTTTGGTGAAGGGACCAAGCATCAAAATCCAGAAAGCACAGAGAATACCCCTCAAAATCAATAAAAATAGGTCAACACTCCATCATCTAATAGTAAAACTTACAAGTTTCAGTGACAAAGAGAAAATCTTCAAAGAGCTTGGGACAAGAGGTCTGTAACATACAATAATAGAAATAGTAGATTGGCAACAGACCTATCCACAGAGACCTGGCAAGCCAGAAATATATATAGAGAAATATATATATATATATATATTTCTCTATATATAGTGATATATTCAGAGCACTGAATGAGGAAAATATGCAGCCAAGAATACTATACCCAGTTAGGCTATCATCAAAGAAGATAGAGATATCTCTCCATAGAAGGAGAGATAAAAAGCTTCCAGGACAAACAAAAACTAAAAGAATTTGCAAATACTAAATGAGCCCTACAGGAAATATTGAAAGTGGTCCTCTAAGCAAAGAGAGAGCCTAAAAGTAAAAACCAGAAAGGAACAGAGACAATATACAGTAACAGTCACCTTACAGGCAATACAGTGGCACTAAATTCATATCTTTCAATAGTTACCCTGAATGTAAATGGGCTAAATGTCCCCAATAAAAAGACACAGGGTATCAGAATGGATTTAAAAAAAAAGACCCATTGATATGCGTCTACAATAAACTCATTATAGATCCAAAGACAACTCCAGATTTAAAGTGAGGGGGTGGAAAACAATTTACCATGCTAATGGACATCAAAAGAAACCTGGGGTGGCAATCCTTATATCAGATAAATTAGATTTTAAAACCAAAAGCCATAATAAGAGATGAAGAAGGACAGTATATTATACTTAAAGGGTCTTTCCAACAAGAAGATCTAACAATTTTAAATATCTATGCCCCTAACATGGGAGCAGCCAGCTATATAAACCAATTAATAACAAAATCAAAGAAACATATTGACAATAATACAATTATAATAGGAGACTTTAACATTCCCATTACTGAAATGGACAGCTCATCTAAGCAAAAGATCAACAAGGAAATAAAGGCTTTAAATGATACACTGGACCAGGTGGACATCATAGATATATTCAGAACATTCCATCCCAAAGCAACAGAATACACATTCTCCTCTAGTGATCATGGAACATTCTCCAGAATGGATTACATCCTGGGTCACAAATCAGGTCTCAACTGGTATCAAAAGATAGGGATCATTCCCTGCATATTTTCAGACCACAATGCTCTGATGCTAGAACTTAATCACAGGAGGAAATTTGGAAAGAACTCAAATACCTGGAGGCTAAAGAGCATCCTACTAAAGAATGAATGGGTCAACCAGGAAATTAAAGAAGAATTGAAAAAATTCATGGAAACAAATGATAATGAAAGCACAGCTGTTCAAAATCTTTGGGACACAACAAAGGCAGTCCTGAGAGGAAAATATATAGCAATACAAGCCTTCTCAAGAAACAAGAAAGATCTCAAATACACAACCTAACCCTACACTTAAAAGAGCTAGAGAAGTAACAGCAAAGAAAGCTAAACCCAGCAGAAGAGAAATAATATAGATCAGAGCAGAAATCAATGAAATAGAAACCAAAAGAACAGTAGAACAGATCAATGAAACTAGGAGTTGGTTCTTTGAAAGAATGAATAAGATTGATAAACCCCTGCCAGACTTATCCAAAAGAAAAGAGAAAGGGCTCAAATTAGTAAAATCATGAATGAAAGAGGAAAGATCACAACCAACACCAAGGAAATACAAACAATTATAAGACCATATTATGAACAACTATACACCAGCAAATTTGACAATCTGGAAGAAATGGATGCATTCCTAGAGACATATAAACTACCACAACTGAACCAGAAAGAAATAGAAACCCTGAACAGACCCATAACCAGCAAGGAGATTGAAGCAGTCATCAAAAATCCCCCAACAAACAAGAGTCCAGGGCCAGACAGCTTCTCAGGGGAATTCTACCAAACATTTAAAGAAGAATTAATATCTATTCTCTTGAAACTGTTCCAAAAAATAAAAATGGAAGGAAAACTTCCAAACTCATTTTATGAGGCCAGCATTACCTCGATCCCAAAACCAAAGACCCCATCAAAAAGGAGAATTATAGACCACTATTCTTGATGAACACAGATGCAAAAATTCTCACCAAAATATTAGCCAATAAGATCCAACAGTACATTAAAAGGATTATTCACCACGACCATGTGGGATTTATTCCTGGTTCAACATCTGCAAATCAATCAATGTGATATAATACATAATAAAAGAAAGAACAAGAACCATATGATACTCTCAATAGATGCTAAAAAAAAAAAAGCATTTGAGAAAGTACAACATCCTTTCTTGATCAAAACTTTTCACAGTGTAGGCATAGTGGGTACATACCTCAATATCATAAAAGCCATCTATGAAAAACCCATAATGAGTATCATTTTCAATGGGGAAAAACCGAGAGCTTTTTCACTGAGGTTGGGAACATGGCAGGGATGTCCACTATCACCACTGCTATTCTACATAGTACTAGAAGTCCTAGCCTCAGCAATCAGGCAACAAAAAGAAATAAAAGGCATCCAAATCAGCAAAGAAGTCACCAAACTCTCACTCTTTGCAGGTAATATGATACTTTATGTGGAAAACCCAAAAGACTCCACTCCAAAAATGCTAGAACTCATACAGGAATTCAGTAAAGTGTCAGGATATAAAATCAAAGCACAGAAATCAGTTGCATTTCTATACACCAACAAGACAGAAGAAAGAGAAATTAAGGAGTTGAACCCATTTACAATTGCATCCACAACCATAAGACACCTAGGAGTAAACCTAACCAAAGAGGCAAAGAATCTGTACTCAGAAAACTATAAAGTATTCATGAAAGAAATCAAGGATGACACAAAGAAATGGAAACATGTTCCATGCTCATGGATTGGAAGAAAAAATATTGTGAAAATATCTATGCTACCTAAAGCAATCTACACATTTAATGCAATCCCTATCAAAATCCCATCAATTTTTTAAAAAAGAAATGAAACAAATAATCCTAAAATTTATATGGAAATAGAAAAGACCCCGAATAGCCAGAGGAATGTTGAAAAAGAAAACCAAAGTTAGTGGCATCATGATTCCAGACTTCCAGCTCTATTACAAAGCTATAATCATCAAGACAGTATGGTACTGGCACAAAACAGACACATAGATTGATGGAACAGAATAGAGAGCCCAGAAATGGACCCTCAACTCTATGGTCAACTAATCTTCGACAAAGCAGGAAAGAATGTCCAATGAAGAAAAGACAGTCTCTTCAACCAATGGTGTTGAGAAAATTGGACAGCCACATGCAGAAGAATGAAAACTGGACCATTTCCTTACACCACACACAAAAATAGACCCAAAATGGATGAAAGACCTCAATGGGTGACAGGAATCCATCAAAATCCTTGAGGAGAACACAGGCAGCAACCTCTTTGACCTCAGCCGCAGCAACTTTTTCCTAGAAATATCCCCAAAGGCAAGGGAAGCAAGGGCAAAAATGAACTATTGGGACTTTATCAAAATCAAAAGCATTTGCACAGCAAAGGAAACAGTCAACACAACCAAAAGACAACCGACAGAATGGGAGAAGATATGTGCAAGTGACATGTGAGATAAAGGGCTAGTATCCAAAATATATAAAGAACTTATCAAACTCAACACCCAAAGAAAAAATAATCCAATCAAGAAATGGGCAGAAGCATTTACAACAACGTGGATGGAACTAGAGGGTATCATGCTTAGTGAAATAAGTCAAGCAGAGAAAGACAACTATCATATGATCTCCCTGATATGAGGAAGTGGAGATGCAACATGTTGGGGGTTAAGGGGATAGGAGAAGAATAAATGAAACAAGATGGGATTGAGAGGGAGACAAACCATAAGTGACTCTTAATCTCACAAAACAAACTGAGGGTTGCTGGGGGGAGGGGGGTTGGGAGAGGGGGGTGGGGTTATGGACATTGGGGAGGGTATGTGCTATGGTGAATGCTGTGAATTGTATAACACTGTTGATTAATAGACCTGTAACCCTGAAGCAAATAATACATTACATGTCAATTTTAAAATAAAAATAAAATAAAATAATTACCCTCCTAGAATTCTATCACCAATGAAACTATCCTTCCAAATGAGGGCAAAATAAAAAACATTTTCAGAAAAATAAAACTGGGAAAAGAAATCTCAAATAAATGAATAAATAAATAAAACACAAATATCAAAAAGGCAATCTCTACAATAGTAATATGTTAAAATGTATCTTTGCCTTTAGATATGATCTTTATTGGCAGAATGCAAGGTTTCCAATATGGACCTTCTGATTTAATGGGAAAGACATTCCTATGCCTCTCTGGGCTCTCCCCAGGAGCTAGTATGAAAGAACCCCACTGGCATCAGGATCCCTCTGTGGTGAAGTACATTTCTTTGGTCTATAGTTCTTTGGTCTGGAGGCGTTTAGACTTCACAATCAACATCTTTAATTGTGCTCAGGTCAGGGAGTCACACATATGTTTCTCGGTGTCTCTAATCCCTTCACTCCATATCCTTAGTTTATGGAGGCGTAGGTTGCATCTCACATTTTTGTGAGTTTATGCAATTCAGTCTTCCTTGGCATCCCAGAAGAAGCCTGGGAAAACTCACAATTTCAAGCTTTTCTCTTTCCCCAGAGGAGGAAGTGGAATTCCATTCCTTTGTCTCTGCTGTTTTGCCCCCACAGAGGACAGAGCTGGGTAGAACCGTTGACCAAGTAACCTACTGCCCTTACATCCCTGGGGAGGGAACTAACTCATTCATCGGATTCGTCCCACTTCAAGGATTATCCTACCCCCACCCCCACTTAGAAATGATGGAAGAAAGCAGTATCAGACCACATTCCCTGTCTGGTGAATGAGGTAGAGAGCAAGGTACAGCAGGAAGGAAGAGAAAAAGACAAACTGAGCAGACAGAAATTGAGAAACTAAAAATGTCCAAACTGCCATCCTTCACCGAGCAAGTTACTGAACCTGATATTGAGGTTATTTCTTTTGAGATGTGATCTTAGTCCTAAATCCAGAAGGCTCTTTTCATGGACCCCAGAGCTGTGCGGGACAGGGCTTGACTTGGAGTCCTCCAATAGGACAGCTGGAGAGGATGTCTTGGAGTCTCCTCTCCTCTGGCATAAATGCTGCCCCAGCTGTTGGTGGGGGGCACTTTCAGATGCAAATACCATGTTGGTCACTGGACGCTCATCTCAGTTGCTCTGCCGGTGGCTCCTCTGTGCAGTAAAGAACACCAAGGCTATCGCAATTGCAACAACCAATGTCATGTCTGTGCCCACTGCACTTAAAAAAATAAGGAGAAAGAATGAAAGAAAAAAGAAAGAAAAAATTCCTGATAGCAGTTCCCCCTCCAACAGAGCCAATTAGTTATGGGCTTTCTTTGGGCTCAATGCCATTCAGTGGAAACCAGCCAGATGGAACCCCCAACCCTTCCCCTCCCGGCGGTTCCCTAAGAAATTCACCATGTACATACCAGGAGAGTGTCTTCCCCGGGCTGGATTTTTCTTTTGGAATCCATGGGCAAAATATGACTGTAGCTGTTCTCTCCCTTAGCACAGTTCTTCCTCCTGAGCCTGAAGGATGAGAAAACGTTCACCCTAGGATGGATCGCAATGCTCTTCTCGCACAGGGGTTGGTTTCCATTGTGGCCAGATTTGCAAGAGGAGACTTGAGTGGTCTTCGGGGCTGTCAGCAAAATAATATCACCCCTTAGTGGAAGGGTGACAGGCCTTACAAAGAGTGCGGCTTGTTTCATCTGTTCATGCTGGTTACCAACTTTGTAAAAAACCAATTTACATATTTTCCCATAGAACATATGCTAATGGAGGGAACTGTCTTAAACAGAGATAGACCAGATAATTCCACTACTTAAAGGTAAACACTAGTCACACTCGATGTGTACATCTTGTTTTTTTCTGATACATTTTCTTTTTGACCGAAAAAGAAAAGAAAATTGACTGTTCCATGTACCACTTGTTTTTGTTTTTTTTTTTTAAGATTTAATTTATTTATTTGACAGACAGAGATCACAAGTAGGCAGAGAGGCAGGCAGAGAGAGGGGGGGGGGAAGCAGGCTCCTCACTGAGCAGAGAGCCCCATGCGGGGCTCAATCCCAGGACCCTGAGATCATGACCTGAGCCGAAGGCAGAGGCTGAACCCTCTGAGCCACCCAGGCGCCCCCTATGTACCACTTTTTTAACCAGACAAGATATACAGTATAGTTTTCGTATGAGATATTGTTCTAAAAATTCATTTGTAAAGGGTTTTTACGAGTATTTTATAATTTGCTTAGCCAATCCCTTATTTTGGAAGATATTTTTCTATTGAAAAAAATTATTTGGATAAACTCTGTATTTCGGACACATTTGTGATTGTTTCTTGAAGACCCATTACTAGCAATAGAATTGCTATTTCAATGATAACACAAAATGACAAATCATTTGGCATATCCCCAAAAGATGCCAATATACAAGATTGCTAGCTATGTATAAAGTATTCTTAATCTCTGGCATTTTGATAGGCACCCACCAAAATGTGTCCTGTTATTGTTTTTGTTGGCACTTATTTAAAGAGATATTACATAAATCATTTAAAAATGTATTGCTCATTTGTAGTGCCCTTTTTAAGGCTACTCTATTAATGACTTTTATCTGGTTTTCTATCAGGAACTGAGTATTTTTTGCATTGATAAAGAATTCTTTTGTTTATTTTTTTTTAAGATTTTATTTATTTATTTATTTGAGAAAGAGAGCAAGAGAAAGAGAGAGAGAGTGCACGCATGAGCAGCAGGGAGGGGCAGAGGGAGAGGGAGAAGCAGACTCTCCTCTAAGCAGGGAGCCCGTTGTGGGGCTCAATCTCACAACCCTAAGATCATGACTTGAGCCAAAGGCAGATGCTTAACCGACTGAGCCACCCAGACGCCCTTGACAAAGAATGATTGATATGCTGCATTCTAGAAGGCAATCCTCTAGATGCTGCAATTCCTTTTCCTTAGTTTAATATTTGACTTTCAGTATTATTGTGTGGGCTATGTAAAATAATTTTTTCTTTTTATATGTTTACTAAAAAATTTAAAAGTACAGAGAAGTAATAAAGTAAATAAAATACAGTCACCTAAATATCACTACCTGCAAATAACCAAGATATGCAGAAATTTTCACTATTCTCTTATGATTTCTGTCTTTCTTGTTATTCTTAGAAATACCTTCCTTACTCTATAATCATCTGCATTGTCTTCCATTCCTTTTAATGAAAAGGCCAGTCTTTAATTTAGCTGGTATAGTTTCGGTATAAGACAAGAGTATAACTTTACATCTTTCCAAATCCTCTTTCTTCTGCCCAGTGTATGTCTGTCTACAAAGTATAGATATTTAGTTCTCTTTTTTCCATTATCATGTGGAACAATAAATAGAGGAAACTGTGAGTAAACCAAATAGCTCTGGCAAAAGCAAGGAACTGCACCAACACCACGAAAGCCTGATCAACGTGAGTGGTCACATAAAGGGGGTCCCATGGTAGTGGTGCATCGATGGACTCACTCAGGGGTGCAGGAGGCCAGCTGGCTCGGCTTCTAGCCCTCTGTCTTCTCCTCTCCCGCCACCTAGTGCTCCTGCGGCCACCTCTCCTGCCACCACCTTCAGCCGATTCCTGAAGATGGGACAGCATTAAGGCATCACGAGGGAGGTGAACCCGACTGGGACTTGAGGGCCATGAGGCTGGGGAGGTGGAGACCAAGCGAGGGCGTGAAGCTTCCCTGGGTTCCAGCTCTGAGTGAGAGTAAACACTATGGTTCTATGTAGAGATGGAAGACGGTCAGTGGCCATCACATGAAATAACTCACCGACTCCCACTCCTCCTTCCATGAGAGTTACGCAGCCTTACGAGTTAGCTTCGACTCTCTGCTTCACGCTCCCTGGAGCTGCCCAGGCATCTGTTAGCAGAGGTGGCTTACATCAGCCGCCCTGATAACGCGGAGAACCCAGGCCAGCTGGCTTCTGCTTCTCCCTGTCTCCCCCTTCATGCCCTGTCTGACCTGGGCCGAGAGACATTTCCATTCATCTGTTCTGCTGCTTCTGCACAACAGCTCCTCTGTGCTAGGTCTCAGGAAACGCTCCCCCCCGAGTGCCCTTCCATCTGCTGGGCAGGCACCCCGAACACAACCCTGGGCTGCTCGATGGGCAGGTATGAGGCTCCTTGGGATAAACAGAACTCTCCGACTCCGTTCTTGGCATGCCTTCCTCACCTCGGGACTAACACACTGAACCGCTTGCCAGGCTTGCTCCAAACCCCGGTCTCCCCGCCTTCTGGCCACCCAGGCCTTCCAGCAGCCACGACTGGGTGCCAACCACACATCTCTACTCTCAAAGTATGTGTCACTGACAGTGAGATTTCCAAGCCAGTTAAGATAACCCTTTGAGTTAATTTCTCCACTGTCGAAATTGATAACAATTTATTAAATGCTTGGTAAAATAAAGGTTTTTCTCCTGAGCCTTTTGGCTAACTCCTTTCTTTGGTTTTGAATGTGTTCATAATTGCTCAGTGAAGCAATTACTGTTTTTATAATGACTGCTTTAAAATCTTTGTCAGATAATTCTACCACTTCTGTCAGCCCGCTGTTGGCATCTATCAATTGTCTTTTTTTCATTCCGCTTGAGATCTTCTCAGTTCTTGGGTGACGAGTGATTTTCTTTTCTTTTTCTTTTTCTTTTTTTTTAAAGATTTTATTTATTTCTTTGAGAGAGAGAGAGAGAGAGCTTGAGAAGGGGGAGGGTCAGAGGGAGAAGCAGACTCCCTGCCGAGCAGGGAGCCCAATGTGGGATTCGATCCCAGGACTCCAGGATCATGACCTGAGCCGAAGGCAGTCGCTCAACCCACTGAATCACCCAGGTGCCCTGACAAGTGATTTTCGATGGAAAACTGGACATTTGGGACATTGTGTTGTAAGACACTGGATCTTACTTTAATCTTCTGTTTTAGCCAACTTCCTTTGACACAGCTTCAACATAAGAAATGGCAAGGTGGGGTGCCTGGGTGGCTCAGTGGGTGAAGCCTCTGCCTTCGGCTCAGGTCATGATCTCAGGGTCCTGGGATCGAGCCCTGCATTGGGCTCTCTGCTTAGCAGGGACCTGCTTTCTCCACTCTCTCTGCCTGCCTCTCTACCTACTTGTGATCTCTCTCTGTCAAATAAATAAATAAAATCTTTTTTAAAAAATGGTCAAGTCCCACCCCCCCCCACATCTACCCCTTGGCCTCTTTTGACACTGGAGGGGGTTACTTCTAGTTACTCCTGGACAAGGCTGGGCGTTCTGACTCCCTATTGGACTCCACTGATACCCCTGTCCGTGAGGCACTGGAGTGCTCCCTACTGTTCCCCATGTGGCCTCCACTGATGGTGGTGGAGGGGAACCTTATCGTAAGTGAGCAGTGGTGAAAGTCCACTCCACTAGGTCTCCCCTGACTCCACTCCACAGGAGAAGGAAGCTCTGTCCCAGCACCACCAAGGAAGAATGGATGTTCTGGTTCCCTAGGGGACCTTCTGGGACATCGCTCCCATTGAAAGGAGCAGGGGTTCAGAGCACCTAGTTATAGCTGTGAAGGTGGAAAGCTCGCCTTTCCTCTGGGCCTTTGCTAATGTGGGTGAAGTGAGGCCACCGTGTTCTCTGTCGTGCTCTCAGGAGTGAAGCAGTTATTAATTATTGTGTAATAGCTTTTTGCCCGGCTAGGTTGCCCTTTCCCTGGTCCTTTGGCTAGAGAGAGCAGGCTTATGGCAGGGCTATTTTTGTCCGTGCTTGTTGGTGTTTGGGGACACCAGCTTCTTGAGACTTGAGTCCCAGAAATATGAAACAAAAAGAAAACTCACGACTGTGTCATTCCTCGGGTCCCAACATCCTTAACCAGTCAGCTTTCTTGTCTCTTCTTTCCAGAATCATCTTCGGTTTGTTTTAATTGTACTTAGCGGGAGAAATACCCAAAATTGCTTTTACTCCATCGTTCCTGCTACTTTCTTTAATCTTAAAAACAAATAAAAGCAGTAAGATGGATACATGAGAATTATATATATATTTAAAACACACACACATATTAATTCCTACCATGGGAGCACTAAATCCCATGCATCTTCCATCTAGTTTAATTTGCCTCTATATTTAAGTAAATACGAATGGCTCGTGCTCCAAAAGATTCTCGTCAGAAAGTGTCAGAATCAGCTAAATATGGCTTGTCACTTTCCTTCAACATCTAATTAAATGCCTCACTGTCAATCCTTTCTTGGTTACAAATCATCAGTAGTTTTTATAATTATATCTTCATAAAGAACGGCAGAGTGGTTCTTCCTGATGTTAGCCCTCTAAAGCCATGGAAAATTCCCTTGAGTGTTCTTTAAGAAAGAAACATGATTTGTGTCTTGATGAAATCAACATTGAGAAATACAATGTAGAGATGTCTCCCACCAAAGCACTCCCGATCAGCATAGATGTCACCCAGAAAACCATGTGGGGTAATAGAAGAAGCGCCCCACTGAAGACCAGGAGTCTGGATTTGCTATTAGGATCACAGTTAAATCCATCTGGCCTAATCAGTTGTGGACCTGAGCCGCTGGGTATCCTACACTTGGCTTTTACATCGGCCAGGACCTGGGTGGGCGGAGGGGGAATGTCCATGCATAGTGACATAGCTATAAAGTAAAGTATGAGGAAAGAGAATGAGCTTCCAAGACTGGCCATGGGTCTCCCACAACTGAATCTCCAGACCTGCTTTCTAAGAGTCGTCTGCCTCCAAGCTGCACAACAGAGTCCCCCCATCCATCTGCACTCCATTAGGATGCAGAGCAGAGCCCCCCATCTGTCCACACCCACTTGGGAGACTCAGCTCTAGGAATCTGTGAAATCTCTCTGTAGCAGTCAACACAAATTCATCTCTGACCATGGCAGTGGCAGCTTCATCCTTCTTGTAAAGAGCTTTGAGAGCACTGCGGAGACTAGACTTTGTCCTCTACATGGCAGACGAATGTGGTTTCCAGCCCTGGCAGATTGCGGCCGAACCTCAGCACATACAGAATGAGTAAAAAATGCAGCTTGTGAGAGGCCCATTGCATGTCTGCCTTGATATGGCCTATTTATTAAAAAAAATTTTTTTTTAAGATTTTATTTATTTATTTGACAGAGCCAGAAAGTGCAAGCAGGGGGAGCAGCAGAAGGAGAGGGAAAAGCAAATTCCCCACCCAGCAGGGAGCCAGATGCAGGGCTTGATTCTAGGACCCTGGGATCACGACCTGAGCCAAAGGCAGATGCTTAACCGACTGAGCCACCCAGGCGTCCCTGATGCAGCCTCTTTAATTCAGCCTCACCCCCTTAAGCATGCACCAGCCCGCACAAAGAGATACATTCACACACGTAGCCCAGGAAACTCCATCTCATCATGCCTCCAGTACTACCATCCTGCTTAACCCTAAATGCTATTGTTGAGGTGTTGAGGTTCCAAGGAAGCCAATATTGCTTGCCTTGTGGACTTGAATTTTGAACATGGCTTCCAGGGTTTAACATGCAACTCCTAGAAGACTCTGACCAGCTGTGCCTTTCTGGCTCTCCACCTACCTTCCCCACTCCCTCCCCCACCAGTGTGGCTTCAGAAAGGACCGCACCCAAGCTCTCAGCCACCTAAGCACACCCTGACTCCATGTGGTTTCTCTGAACCTCAACTTCTTCATCTGTGAATGATATGTTCTGTCACCTCAAAGACTTGTTGAATGTCTTGATGTGATACTGCCTGCCAGCTATCTAGGACGGTCCTTGGTTCATAACACATCCTGCCCCTTATCTTTATCTTCATCCCTGTCTCTACATCTGTCTCCGTATCTTTATCATTTCTCTCTATCTCTGATGGTATCACCATGAGACCCATAATTCCATGATGAGAGTTACGCTTAGTCCTAGGCCACTGCTCTCTTGCAGAAGGGCATGGATGGAGTCGAGCATCCAAAGGAAAATCAGCCCCAGATGGAGAAAACAATGAAGGTAATAACCATTAATGAGCACCTCCATGCCGGACATTGTACTAAGGAACTGACAGTCATTTTTGTCTTTTGTGCTTGACAAAAGCCCAAAAGGTAGCTACTACTATCCTTGTTTTCCTAGTAAAGAAACAGCGACAGAAGAAAAGTCCACCTGCACAATATCGGAGTCCCAACGGACAAAAGTGGGATTCAGTTTCCCTGGTCAGTCGGATTCTGAAGTCTTTCCACTACATGTCTCTGCTTCCTGCCGTACGATACAAGGGGCAAGTGAGGGGATAGGGAATATCTAATAGGCTGTCAGAGTCGGAGGAGGAAGGGACAGACATCTAGAAGTCTCTAATAGCTCATTCTTTTCCAAGGTTCTAGGATGTACTGACCACTAGGAAATGCAACGAAACTAGAGGAAACTATACCTTGCGACCCTGCTGTGGGTAAGGTTCTAGCTCCAGCAACTTGACTGTCGGTGGGTTTTTTTTCCCACCACCCGTACTTTTTTCTCTACATGCCATAAGAGGAAAGTTCTCTTCTTCCCCTGATACGTGCTCAGTACATTTATGACGTGCTGATTTTCAGAGGAAAATTAAGAATTTTCCTAGCAATAAGAATTGTTAGGAAGCCGTAGGTAGACTTACTGGTCAGACAGACAAAGGGGGGATGAAGCAGTCCCTGAGATGAGCCCTAATAATACAGATGAGCACCAATTCTTGGTGCCTGCCTGCTGTGAGCTGGCCCCCAGTCTATGTACATTACACATATTGGCTCGTATCATTCTTATTACAACCCCATAGCAGTTTCCAAATAATATTCTGTATTTCTGATTTCATGGCTTCTAGAATATTCTTGCCCTGGGTGTATGATTTTTAAGATCAAATGATACTTCATTTTTTAAATTAAGACAAATCCTTTCTAACTTATTATTATTTTTTTTCCAGTATGGTCTTGATCGTTGTGGACTCTGAAGCCAGCATTGCCTGCCCGGGTTTGAATCTCAACGCAATAACTTCCTACCATATGACTTGAGGATAATATAATATTTAGCAATAAGGTTATTAAGAGAAGAGTAAATTTAAGTAAATTTCCCTAAGGCTCACAATAGTGATAGAGCTGGGACTTCAACCTTAGTCAAGTTGTCTCTGTCTCTGTTCAAAATGGGACTGTTGATGTTAGGTTGGTCCTGCCAGGATGTCCTCACAGAAAAACCTTTTTCCACTCAACCTGAAGCAAATGGAAGTCCAGATCCACAAGACTCTGGAAGCCTGGGAAAGGAGGTTGGCCTTTTGAGTGAGTGAGATGGGAAGTCAGTATAGTGTTTTGTGCAAAGAAGTGACATGGTTTGATTTAGGCTTTGAAAAAAAAAATTTTTTTTTTATTTATTTGAGAGAGAGAGAGGGAGAGTGAGAGAAAGAACAAGCAGGGGAAGGGTCAGAGGGAGGAGGGAAGGCAGACTCCCCTGCTGAGCAGGGAGTCTGATGCTGGGCTCACTCCCAGGATCCTGGGATCATGATCTGAGCCAAAGACAGATGCTTAACCAACTGAGCCACACAGATGCCCCAGGCATTGATTTTAAAAAACTGTTCTGGTCCCTGTATTGTAATTGGATATAAGGAGAGGAGCAAGGAAAAGACTTTGGAGACTGCTAACGTAATCCCAGGAAGGACAATGGTTGCTTGGACCAAGACAGTAGCAGCTCCAGAAGTAAGAAGTGATTAATTTCAGGGAGAGAACCCAGGAATATGCTGAAGGACTATATGAGGGGTCTGTGAAGAAAAGAGATGTCAAACAGGACACCTGAGCAAGCATGAGCCTACACATTTAGGCTAGCTGAGACCATAGTATTCAATCTTTCCAACTCATACACTCACAGTTTTGAGAGAAAACGGAGACCCAGAAGACCAAGCGGCTGCCGTGGTCAGATAGGAAATTTGCATCTCGAGTTTCCTGGATCCCAACTCTTTGCCCTGTGCTCTTTCCTTGTTGGCATCATCAAAGTTGACTTCTTCACCCTGGAGAATTTGTCAAGGACAGTATTCCCTGATGTTCTAGCTGCAGAGAAGTTGATATCTGCAATGGAAAATAAGAATTAGGAAATTAATGAATTCATGTTTTTTTTTAAAAATGATGTCTTCATTTTTTTTTAAGGTTTTATTTGTTTATTTGAGAGATAGGGACAGAGACAGCGTGCTGTTTCTGTGTGGAGGGGCAGAGGGAGAGGAAGAGAGAATCTCAGGCAGACTCCCCGCTGAGCATGGGGCCTGGCGCAAGACTCGACCTCACAGCCTGAGATCGTGAGCTGAACTGAAATCAAGAGTTGGGTGCTCAACTCACGGAGACACCAAGACTCTCCTGTCTTCATCTATTTTTTAAGTAGTTTTTAAACAATCGTTTTAGACTTACAGAAAACTACAGAGTTCCAAGTACCCCACACCTAGTTTCCCCTGTTTGTAATCTCTTACATCAGTATTATAGATTTGTCACAATGAACAAGCCAAAATTGATACACGATTATTAACTAACATTCATATTTTATTAAGTTTTCCTTGGTTTTCTCCTCAAGTCCTTCTCCTATGCCAGGATCCAACCCGGGCTTCACATTATGTTTAACTATCATGTCTCCTTAGACTCCCCCTGCCCATAACAGTTTCTCAGACCGTCCTTGGTTTTGATGACCTGGACAGATTGGAGGTGTACTGGTGGTATGTTTTGTAGGATCTCTCTTAGCTGGGATTTGTCTGACATTTTTCTCATAGTTAGAGGGGTTATACGTTTTTAGGAGAAAGACCACGTGTCATTCCATTGCTACACATCAAGGGTGAATATTATCAGTATGATCTATTCCTGTGGGTGTTAACCTCAATCCCCTGGCTGAGGTCATATTTACCAGACTTCTGCCCCGCCAAGTTACTCTGTTATTCCCCCTTTCCATTCTGTCCTCTTTGGAAAGAAGTCACTACACGCAGCCTGTACTTGAGTGGGAAGTTATTCTCTATCTTCTTGAGGGTTGAGTATCTACAGAAATTCTTTGGAATTCTTCTGCATTGTTTTGTCTATTCTTCTCTTGCTTTTTTTGTTTATCTAATTGTTTATTATCTCTGTATGGACTGGGCAGGACACCAACAATATCCCCTACATTGGGCACAGAAAACAGATGAACTGGTGGATGATGAAGGCTTTTTTTATGATTGAAAACAGAAGTTGTAACAGCATGCATATGTCTGCACAAGACCTTGCACAGGAGCGTACACAGCAGCATTATTCAGAATAGCCAAAGGGGAAAACAACCCAAATGTCCATCAATTGACAAATGGAAAAGCAGAATGTGATATAGTTATACCATGGACTATTACTCAGCCTTGAAAAGGAACAAAGTGCTGGTACAAGCTACCACATAGAGGAACCTTGAAAGCATGCTAAGTGAAATAACCTAGTCACAAAAGACCAGATATAGTGGGATTCCGTTCAATGGAAGTGTCCAGAACAGGGAAATTTATATAGACAGAAAGTAACTTAGTATTTGCTTCAGGCTGGGGCAGTGGGACAAGGAACTAGGGGGATGATAATTAAAAGATACAGGATTTCCTTGCAAGGTGAAAAAATGTTCCAAAATTGACTGTGGTCACAGTTTCACATATCTGTAAATATACTAAAACAGCTGAATAATATACTTTAAGTGAGTAAATTGTATGGTGTAAGAATTATATCTCAAAAAGCCTGTTTTTTAAAAAAATTATAATAGCATGCAAGTTGAGAAATATAATTTGGTTTCCCTTATTCTAACATGAAGCTGGATTATACTTTAATTTGGATTCCTGGTTATCTTCGGTGTGGTAATCAACAGAAACACAGATCCTTTCAAAATGTGGGACAAGAATTCAAAAGTATCTGTATTTGGTTCTAGTGATTTTGAGATAGTTGATTCCTCTTTCTAATTATGTTTCATGTGGGTGACCATATAAATTTACCTTCCTTGATTTCACAAAAAGAAACATATGGGGGGGGATGGAAAAGACATTTTCTAAATGGAAAGTCAACTCAAGATCAAATGTGCTTCAAATAATTCACAATAGAGAAGAGCAACATGTGACTAATGGACAGTTGAACACATACACACATGCACACCATAGCACAAAATGTTTCGCCCTTAAATTCAGCTGACTCTCTCTCCTTCCTTAGTCTTCCTTCATTAGCTTGATTACCACCTCAGCTATGAATAAATGACTCCACACTGTTCAGCCTAAGGCTCAGTGAATGGGCTATTTAAACATTAAATGGAGCCAGATAGACATAAGGGGAGATACGGCTCTAAGCATATGAATTTGAACTTTTTGGCAGATTCTGACCAGCAAATACAGAATGCTCTTACTGAGGAGAAATTAGCTCATCATTTGTCTGTGGAGTTGGCCCAAGGCAACCACTTATTTCCAAGTTCCATCTGCAGCCCTGCCATCCCCACAAAATGGAGTTGGCATTCTTCCAAAAACAAGTTTTCCAAGAGGACTCAAGGAATTGCCTCCAGTGAGTCTCCCAACCTAGTGCCCTGCTCCTTCCTCAACGTAGGACTCATTGAAAGACAACAAAACTTTCTGCTGGGTTGGGGCGTCAGTGGGGAGGGAAACAGCTCCATTGACTGAGCCAACAAGGAGGTGACAGAGGTGTGCGAAAGGAAACATTTTCCCTCTAATCAAATCATATGCCGCCGAGACAGGAGGAGAGAGAAGCTTGTTCCAGCATCAACAAGAGGGGCCGATACGTGTCAGAACACTTGAGAAACAGAAGGAAATCTTCCAGGACAAACAGAGTCTTGTTATTCCCTGAGAAGACTGGCAGCGGTTGGAGGCTGGTGCTACATTTCATGGAGCTCTGTCTCCAGCAGGACTCTCCATTCTGGGCTCTAATATAGTGAGGAAGTGAGGGAGGGCGAGCTGTGAGGACAAGTTAGGTAATGAGTAGTTCCAGGCCCAGTATTCTGGACCACTGTTCCTGACTAGTGTCTGCCAAGCTTTTCCCCCATTCTTCTCTCCCCAATCCACTTTTCCCAACCCCTGGCACCACTCAGGCTTTCCGGGTCAGCCCCATTTCCAATACTCTTCACCATGATACCATAAACAATCAAAATTGCTGGAAATTCTAAACTCTTATCATCCAAATTCCATCTCTTAGACAATTTCCTGCATCTAGAAATGGATCAGAAGCCAGCATCCTATTGATACCATATACTTCTGCTTGGAGGATCTGGCAATAGATAGAAGGGAAGCATGCTAGGGAGTTTTGTCTTCTAGAAACTCCTCCTTTTTCTTTGGTGTAAGAGAAAT
Source organism: Mustela putorius furo (assembly GCF_011764305.1). Lineage (NCBI taxonomy): Eukaryota > Metazoa > Chordata > Mammalia > Carnivora > Mustelidae > Mustela > Mustela putorius. The sequence continues at coordinate 18,948,630 of NW_025421402.1, read as the reverse complement.
TGTGATATGCTGGGTCGTGGAGGAGAATGGTAGGGTGCACTAATGAAAACAAATGTTAAAACTCGAGAGATGATAGCTTCAGAGTATCAATATTGCCTCTATTGGCATAATCAATAAAAAAAAAAAACATAAATACCATGCAAATCCTGAATAACTCCTTCCTGCCACTCACCATACTGTAAAGCACTTGAACACCACCCTTAGGAAAACTCTCAAGGGGTAGTCTTGCTTAAACTCACCCCTTCCATCCTCTTCCCTTAAACTCAACCCTTGGCATCACCCACTTCATCAAATGGTGCTTTCTAGTACTTTGGCAGATATTTCTGTTCGCTCACCCTAGGAAATCCATCTGCCAGGTGCTGTGGCCTTATCAACATGACATTTTATTAGAGAGCTTGTCACCAACACAGAAAATATTAATCTAACATATGAAACAAACAAAACCCCCACAGAGCTACAGAATCCCCAGTTACCTCTTTAGTAACCTAAGGGTTAACTCACCACTTTCTTCTCTCTCCTTTTTGTAGAAAAGTTCTCTAGATTTCCTAGCAGGTATGCAAGGCCCTGTGTAATTGTCCCCTTCTTACATTTCCAACTTTTTTTCCTACCACTCACCCTAAGAGCAAGAGCTGTGGCTAAGCTGGACAGCTCAGCATTTCCTGCACATGCTCACTTTTTTTCTCACCCACTGTGCCTTTGTATACACATTGTTTTCCTTCCAACAGGAGTGTCTTCTTCTCAAATTCCACCTGTTAAAATCCTACCTATCTCTCAAAATCCAATTCAAATACCAGTTCATCAATGAAATCTTCCTGATCTACATTCCCTGACTCTCTCCTACTGTAATGAATCTCTCCCCTGTGGCCATATCATTATACAGGATTATCACATTCACCTAATAGGCATCCATAGTTCATTGTCAGGAAGTTTTTCTCTCTTCAAAACATATACTTTAAGGAATTTTTAACTTGACCATCTTTATAATTATCATGGTACCAAGAAAGTCACCTTGCCTAGGATACTTAGCAAATTTATGTGATAAACTAACAGTAGGTAGGACTGGACCTCCAGATTCTATGATTATTTAATGAGAAGGAATGAAAAATTTTATATAAAATGTATGCAAATTTACATAGTTTGTATTAAATACCTTCCTCCCAGACAACTAACCCAGGCTTTGAGAATTTTGAAAAAAAAATCACTATTTTTCAAATAGTGATGTTGTTCTTTTTTGTGATTGTTCTGTTGGGGCTCACAGGATTAGATCTCATTCTCATGGGGAGAGGTGAATGATCCTCAAAAAGAGATAAATATTTGGGTTGCTTCAAATTGGGAAAAGGAAATAATTCTTGGTGAGGGAATGAGGAATCAGAAGGTAGGTCTTAGTCTGGCATGAGGGAGAAAACCCCTTTCTCTTTTTGAGCCAGAAGAGAATAGGGCTCACACTCAGATATGGAGATGTTTACTAGAAAGCCTAGATGTGGTAGGTGAGCCCCCTATGGCCACGTAGACATTAGCTACATGGGAGGGAGACAACAGATCTGATACAGGCCCTGCAGATATTCTTGCCCTTTACAATGTGGCTATTTCCTTTCCATTATCCTCAAACTTTGATATATTTTTATACATCAATATCCCAATCTGGTATATCAATATACCAGTCTGATGCACAATGTAAAATTAGGGGGAACCCCTATCTCACACTTGAGATGAAGAGAACAAAGGGACAGCGATACGATAAGGACAGAGTCCCTATAGTGAAAGGGATTGTCAGAATAGTGGTAACTCGGCATAAAGGGGATCCCAGGGAATACCAGGAGCTGGAGAAGGTAATGGAGTGCACATAGTCAGTCTGATGCTAAGAAGAATGTGATTTTACATACTTTGTAATTAATCACTTCCTAATTAACAAGTGTGCTGAGCTTTTTATATCAGGAGGTGTCTATCAGAGAGGTCTATCAGAGAGGCAGTATCCCTCCAGGGAGGGCAGATACCCCCCCCCCCCAACCTCTCACTGACCTCCACCACTTGAGTGCTTTGCCGTGGGCTAAAAGATTAAATAAATCAAAGTAACTGACTGGGGAGAGTCAGAGGGCCAGCTGAGAGGGGATGGTTCCAACCTCTCTTTTTGGTGTAAACTTCTTCAGAAGGACTCTGCAACAGCAGAGTTTCCTAGAACACACTAGGCCTGTTCCAATGCCCTCTGAAATGTGAGACATACATATGCAAGATGTGTCAAGGACAGGGCTGCGCTCTGTGCCCAGCACCATCTGGAGGCATTAGCATGAGTGAATCCACTTGTCTTTTTTGTCCTTTTGTGAATTCATTTTCCAAACTTATGCATCCTGTTTCAGGCCGTTGATGCACGACGAATTTGACTTTTAGAAAAATCTAAGACCATCCAAACCCATGGTTCTCTCTTCACACTCATGCCAGAGAAAAAATATTAACCTCTGACCTAGTGACAGAGCCATTCTCTGCACATGTGACTGGTTTGATCACAATAATAGCTGAGAAAGTCATTTAACTTGCTTTTAACCTACTAAATATTTACAGAGATTGAACGAGTGGGCAAATGCATATGTGCCTTCCTAAATGAGACCCATAAGGCCCTTTCTTCTGCTTCTGCACATGGCAACGAATATGAACATCCCTGGTGGGTGAAAACAAGTCTGGGATCCTCAAATAAGTATTTCTGTAAAAAGTGAAATGCAGACTTCACTCAGAGAAAAGAATTTTAAATAGATAAACTGATCCCTGAGTTTATAGTACCACCACATTTAAAATCAATTCAAAGATTTGATAGACTACATGAAGAACTTAAAGATAGTTTTGATGCTTAGGAAGTGATTGCCTTAAGGAATGTTAAGGAATTAAATGTTGTAGCCTCTAGAGCGTTCCTTGCTCTATCCAAAGAAAGATTGAAATGAACAGATACTTGGATCTTTAATGTCTACCACTGGGCAGAGTTTAGGAGTGCACAGACTTAGATCTCTACTATTCCTCTCTGTAGTCATGTGGCCTTAGAAAAGTTGTTCAGTCTCTCTGAACCTCAGTTCTGAGCTATAAAATGAAGATAATAATGGCACCCACTTCAGGAGGATGTAATAAGAGCTGAGGAAGATGGTGTTTTTAAAGGCCTACAGTTGTGCTGGAGCAGCCATTACTGGCTTAAGAGAACTTGATCATGCTTCTCGTCCCAAGATTTATCCTCACGTCTTCCCAATTTTGGTAGCTTGACCTAGGAAATGGTGGGAGCATTTACACCATGGGAACAGGCAATGCTGCAAATCAGGGCTTCGTTTTTACCTTCACAAAGGCAGTTTCTGGCACACGGCCATATCTGCCCCATAGTTCACGCTCAGCTGTGGCTGCATGTCACTCAATGGCGACAACCCCCAGGATATATTAAAAAAACCAGAATTCTGAGCTACTCCATTTAGATCTGGACCTGAGGGGAAAACAGCTGTAAATGAACTCAGTCAGCTTCCCCTAGACTGTGCAGCTGGTTGCTGGGTAGTAACCTCACTATACTTCCAGTGGTCACAAGGGAGATTGAAAGAGAGTATGTGGTCTGTTCAACACAGACCCTTTCAAAGAGGACAGTGATGCAAGTACGAGACTTGCCTGTACACTAATGGTGGCCCGGAAGATGAGTCAAGACTCTGATGGTGGAAATTGGACACTCATCTCCGAAGAGGAGAGTTTCCACTTCCACCTTAATACAATGTTAAGAAGACCGTTTCCCTAGTAAACGGAGAGCCAGACCATGTGCTCTTGTGCTTGTATAGAAAGGAAGATCCTTCCTGTAACTGCAAATCTCAAGAAATGGGTCTTATCCCCAAGTATTGATCTATACAACTTTTTGTAAGCAAGGCTGGCCAGTTTGGGGTGAGACTATCTGTTTTTGAGTTCACAACAAGACCCCATCTGTCTGCGTACTCGTCTCCCCTCAGCTCATTTACTGGTAGTTACTGGCAAGGGTGAGAGGAAAAGATTTTAGTTACCAACGATTTTCTCTCTCTTCTCTGTCACAGCTTGCTTTCTCTCTCTCTCTCTAAAAGTCTTATTTATTTATTAGACAGACAGAAATCACAAGTAGGCAGAGAGAGTGGAGGAAGCAGGCTCCCCGCTGAGCAGAGAGCCCGACGCGGGGCTCGATCCCAGGACCCCTGCAATCATGACCTGAGCCGAAGGCAGAGTCTTTAACCCACTGAGCCACCCAGTTGCCCCTCTCTGTCTTTTTTAAATTTCTATCCAAATCTAGCAAAGAACTAACTAGTGGAGAGAAAGTGATGTTCTGACCTCGGTTAGGTGGGCAGTGAGACAGCCCAACAAGGGAAGGTAAATCACAGAGGCCTTACGGATGGCAGGAGGTCGGATATCATCTAAAGAGAGATGTCTAAGTTGTCGGCCCGGAGAGGTCTAGCGGCAAGTAAGGGAGATGCAGTCCTGGACGCTGGGGAAAGAAAATCACGATTCCCAGGAGAATGTGCTATGGGTAGGGAAAGGCGAAGAAGGATCCTGTCTCTGAGAAACTCTGTTGTTGGGCAGGTTACGAGGAATCAGGGCAGTATTGTGATGTAGAGAGAGAGTGAAGCAGAGAAACCTCTTACTGGAAATGCAGTATGAGTCACGAGGCGGGCACAAGTCAAAACCAGGGAGAATTAACAAAGAGATTGGCGTGGTGCTGACTGGCTCAGAAATCTTTGATAATCACAGCAAAATCTATGTAGAAAATTGCTTTGGGGCACCTGGGTGCCTCAGGTGGTTAAGCTTCCAAGTCTTGATTTCAGCTCAAGTCATGATCTCTGGGTCCTGAGATGGAGCCCCGCATTGGTCTCTGTTCTCAGCACGAAGTCTGCTTCTCTTCCTCTGATCCTTCCCCTGTTTATGCTCTTTCTCTCTCAAATAAATACATAAATCTTAAAAAAAAAAAAAAAGGAAAGAAAATTGCTTTGGTGGCACCGTCTACTCTGAAAAGAGTGTAGTGACACGGAGTTAGGAAACCAGGTAGATTAGTATAAGACTTAGCAGTATGTCTACATAGAGGCCTCAGATCAAAGGCGGGTTTTCATCCACTAAAACAACCCAACTTCATCAAATTACAATGATTACATCAACTCTAAACACACTTAATATGTGTAGGCAGGAACTAATCTGCCTTTGGTGATGGTGTTGTTCTAATGAAATCCTAAGAGAATTTTTATTCTTGAGTTGATAAATCTGGCCATGTACCGATGACCACTGTTCATTTCACATGATTTCCAGCTGAGACATTTATGCTATTCAAGGAACAAATAATTAAATTTCACCAGAAACACAGATCTCCCAAGATTTTTCTGGGTGATCACAATGCATACATTTATCAGCAGGACCAAACTTACCCATCAATAGAGTAGATCATAGCATACATTTGATGAAATCCTTCCCCAGTCGGCTAAATTCAAAGTTTTCGAGCACTTGCTACAGGTTGCTGACTCACACTTCATGAAAACATTTATTGAACACCTACTATATGCCACACAATGAGCAAAACTCTGGAAAAATAAAGACAAATGAGGGAGCCTGGGTGGCTGGGTCATTTAAGCATCTGCCTTTGGCTCAGGACATGATCCCAGGGTCCTGGGATTGAGTCCCACATCGGGCTCCCTGCGCTGTGAGGAGCCTGCTTCTCCCTCTACCCCTCCCCTCTGCTCATGATCTCTCTCTCTCTCTCTCTCTCATAAATAAATAAAATCTTTAAAATAAAATAAAATAAAATAAAAACAAATGAGCATTAGCCCCTGTTACTGAGGAACCGAGTTAAAAAAAAACACACTCACAACACTTCTGACACCAGCTGTGAGCATTTTCCCCACATCAGGCAATTCTCTGTGACGCCAGCTGGGCGTGATTCAATTCAATTCAATTCCAACACTAACCAGAGTTAGTGCAAACCGCATAGGTTAAGGATTCAGTCCCATAAGACTGTCCACCTGCCTTGAGACACTTGTCTCAAGTCCCACCTTGTCACCTGTACTTTTGGTCAACAGGCTATAAATCAGAAGTTCTCATGACTTTCTCCTTAGGTTCAATCATATATTAGGACAGTTCACAGAACTCATGGAAACACTTAACTTATGTTTACTGGTTTATTATACAATAAAGGGTGTGAGAAAGGATATATATAGATGCACTACCAGATGTAAAGGTACATAGAATGCAGTCTGGAAAGGTCCCAAGTTCAGGAGCTTCTGATCCTGTGCAGTGCCCCACTCTCCCAGTACATGGACTTTTATGGAGGCTTCATCGCATAGTCATAATTGATTATTAACTCTATCTCCGGCCCCTCTGCAGAGAATGGAAGATGGGGCTGAAACACCTAAGTTTCTAGTCATGGCTTGATTTCTGTGATGACCAGTTTCCATTCAGAAACCTAGCAAGAGTTAGCTCATTCAGACAAAAGACTCTGCTGTCCACTCAGGAGATGACAAGCATTTTATCATTTCTGTCTCAGGAACTGGGGTCGAACACCAAGTACTAAAATATCCTGGTGCTCTTATCACTTAGGAAATGATAAGGGTTTCAGTCGCTCTGTGCCAGAAACTGAGGACAGAGGCATGAATACATATTCTTTCACAGGAACTCAGGTGTGAATAAACAGTGTAAGAGGGTATCGAGTGAGTAGTATTTGAGAGAACTCGAGGGCACTGGATATCTGAATTATAAATCAGAGGAAAGGGAGGGAGGATCAGAACCAAGATGTCAGCTGGAATGGGGGGCCAAGTCAGTGACAAAATACTATGCAATTTTGCTCATTCATGCATTTATTTACCAAATACTTATTAAATATCTATTCTGTCTGGGATGCTAGGGTGGTTAAGATGGTTAAGCATACAACTCTTGATCTGGGTGCAGGTTTTGATCTCGGGGTTGTGAGTTCAAGCCCTACATTGGGCTCCATGCTGGGTATGGAACCTACTTTTTAAAAAATTTTGTTATGTCCACAAGTAGTTGGGGGTATAAGTGTGTAAAGTCTTCCTTGTCTCATGAGAAGATAGATTATTACTAGTAATAACATAAAAAGACAGAGAAGTACAATATAAGTGCACATGGCATTTCTGTCTTTATTTCCCTGGGGTAGTCCCAGCACCTAGACTGGTGTTGGGCATATAATAAGACTTAATAAATGTGTTTTGAATGAGTGAATAAATATAAGGAACTAACCTAATCTCATTGGGAGTGGGCACTGAGTGTCTGGGAAATCATCCAGTAGGAAGTGACATATTGAATAGGACCTTAAAGAAGAGTAGGACATAGGCATAGATGAGAAGCAGCTGTGTTCCAAGCACCAGGAAAAGAAAGTTGAGATGGAGCCTTACAGGTTCGAGAAACTCTTACAGATGTAAGAGTAGGACAGAGATACCACCATAAAGAGATTGTACTTTTTTTCTGAGTACAATGGGAAGCCATTGAAGGATTTTAATCAGGGAGAGATACCATCTATTTTTGGTTTTAAAGGGTTTCTTTTCACTACAATGTGGAAGAATGAATTTAAAGGAATCACGAAGGCCAGGAGGCAGGCTGTTGCAGCTACCCAAGGGAGAGAAGTCGGCAGTCTGGATTAGAGTAGTGTCTGCAGAGATATAAAATGGTGGATGGACTTGGTAAATATTTAAGAGGTAGCCTATGGCCAGTCTTGCACACAAATTTTTTTTTTAAATCCCATTGTGGGATTTAATCCCATGAATACTGTTATGCTGGGAAAAATAAAAACTACTTAATCCTTTTGTGACAGTTAATTTCTTTTTTCTTTTCAGCGTAACAGAATTCATTGTTTTTGCACCACACCCAATGCTCTGTGCAATACATGCCCTCCTTAATACCCACCACCTGGCTCCCCCAACCTCCCACCCCCCCCCCGCCCCTTCAAAACCCTCAGGTTGTTTTTCAGAGTCCATAGTCTCTCATGGTTCACCTCCCCTTCCAATTTCCCCCAACTCTCTTCTCTCCATCTCCCCATGTCCTCCATGCTATTTGTTATGCTCCGCAAATAAGTGAAACCATATGATAATTGACTCTCTCTGCTTGACTTATTTCACTCAGCATCATCTCTTCCAGTCCCGTCCATGTTGCTACAAAAGTTGGGTATTCATCCTTTCTGATGGAGGCATAATACTCCATAGTGTATATGGACCACATCTTCCTTATCCATTTGTCCGCTGAAGGGCATCTTTGTTCTTTCCACAGTTTGGCGACCGTGGCCATTGCTGCTATAAACAGCAGCCCTTCTTTTAAATGGCCCTTCTTTTCACTACATCTGTATCTTTGGGGTAAATACCCAGGAGTGCAATTGCAGGGTCATAGGGAAGCTCTATTTTTAATTTCTTGAGGAATCTCCACACTGTTCTCCAAAGTGGCTGCACCAACTTGCATTCCCACCAACAGTGTAAGGGGGTTCCCCTTTCTCCACATCCTCTCCAACACACATTGTTTCCTGTCTTGCTAATTTTGGCCATTCTAACTGATGTAAGGCGGTATCTCAATGTGGTTTTAATTTGAATCTTCCTGATGGCTAGTGATGATGAACATTTTTTCATGTGTCTGATAGCCATTTGTATGTCTTCATTGAAGAAGTATCTGTTCGTATCTTCTGCCCATTTTTTGATAGATTATCTGTTTTGTGTGTGTTGAGTTTGAGGAGTTCTTTATAGATCCTGGGATATCAACCTTTTGTCTGTACTGTCATTTGCAAATATCTTCTCCCATTCCGTGGGTTGCCTGTTTTGTTGACTGTTTCCTTTGCTGTGCAGAAGCTTTTGATCTTGATGAAGTCCCAAAAGTTCATTTTCACTTTTGTTTCCTTTGCCTTTGGGGAAATATCTTTTTTTTTTTAATATTTTATTTATTTGTCAGAGAGAGAGAGGGAGAGAGAGCGAGCACAGGCAGAGGCAGAGGGAGAAGCAGGCTCCCTTCCGAGCAAGGAGCCCGATGTGGGACTCGATCCCAGGACGCTGGGATCATGACCTTAGCCGAAGGCAGCTGCCCAACCAACTGAGCCACCCAGGCGTCCCCCTTTGGAGACATATCTTGAAAGAAGTTGCTGTGGCTGATATCGAAGAGGTTACTGCCTATGTTCTCCTCTAGGATTCTAATGGATTCCTGTCTCACATTGAGGTCTTTTATCCATTTCGAGTTTATCTTTGTGTATGGTGTAAAAGAATGGTCGAGTTTCATTCTTCTACATATAGCTGTCCAATTTTCCTAGCATCATCTATTGAAGAGACTGTCTTTTTTCCACTGTATATTTTTTCCTGCTTTGTGACAGTTAATTTTATAGACCAACTTAAAGGGTGTTTTTGAATGAAGATAACATTTAAGTTGGTAAACTTCTGGTAAGGCAAATTGATCTCCCTAAAGTGGGTAGGCCTCATCCAATCAGATGAAGGTCTGATTAGAACCAAAAGATGACCTCCCCTAGCAAGAGAGAATTCTCCAGCAGACTCTCTTTGAACTTAATCTTCATCGTCAGCTCTCTTGGGCCTCCAGGCTGCCAGCCCACACTGCAGATTTGGACTTGCCAACTCCCATAATCACATGAGTCAACTTCTTATAATAAGAAGTTGACTTATCACCAATGGGTGGCTCAGTCAGTTGAGCATCTGTCTTTGGCTCAGGTCATGATACCAGGGTACTGGGATTGAGTCCCACATCAGGCTCTTTGCTCAGCAGAGAGCCTGCTTCTCCCTCTGTCTGCTGTTCCCCCTACTTGTACTTGCACTCTCTCTATCTCTGATAAATAGGTAAAATCTTTTTTTAAAAATCTATCATCTATATCCATCTATCTATCTATCCATCTCTTATTGGTTCTATTTCTCTGGAGAACACCAACTAATACTTCTTTGAATCAAGAACAAAATAAAAAATGGCGTAGGTTTCTCGGATGTTTAATCTCAAGAAGCCATCACTGAAATACACTCTGGGCAACATATAATCACAATATACACTGAGGAGATGGGTCTTGGAATTCAGCCAAAAGTGAGTATGAAATTGCACCAAACTTTAAAACAAATCTAAAGTTGATGATACCGAATGGTATCTCACTTTCACTATGACTCTGATTCATGAACTTGACAACACACTTTTCAGAAATTAAGTATATGATCGTCAGAGCTAGGTGAGAATTTGCGGATTGTGTCATCTGACCCTATTATTTTTTCGCTGTGAAAATTGCTTAATTTCATCAGCATCCATAGCACGGCCCAGCATTAAATAGGCAGTAGGGAGCTCTGGGATGAAGCTGATGGCCAGCTCAGAAGTCAGTGGTAGAGACCTGCCCTCCTTAGCTGGATGTGTGGGAAGCAGAGACTCCCAGAGAGCATGTGTATGGAGGTATGTTATCCATGGCCAATTAATTAGCTCAGTTCAAACACAATATTGATGATGCCAATGTGATGGTTTAAGTCTCATGAGCTAATTAACATGAGTTGTTATTTTGACACAGTCAGAGTTATGAGTCCCTCTTCATTTTTTTCCTCAGAAATATGTCCTGTGGGTCATAGTTTGCAAGAGAATGCGGCTGATACAGAAAATGTTCATGCTGCTGCACACAGAAATAATTCCAGCGAAAACCTGTGGAGTTTTACCTTCTCAACATCATATCTGCCCTCGTGGCAATCGGCAGCATTCTTTCCTCAGAGGAATGCCCCTCCTGTTGCATGACATTCCGGGGGGGAGCCCATCAGAGGTCTTCTCATCCACCCAAGCTTGCATGGGCAGACACATCCAATCTCAGGCAACCAGATCCTCCTTCCTGGAAATACAAATCCTGATGGGGACCCAGGGACCTGAAAACTGTTGCAGCTGAGTCATCCTGTGGTTACGTCCCCTGGTTCCTGCTGGTGACCACCATAGGACTCTATGGGTTTCTCTACGAGGAGTCCAGCAACTGACCTAGTTCTAGTTTTCCCCCAAGGCCAGGTTGCTCAACTTTTCTTTCAGTTTCCTCCCAATAAATTTCTGTTTCTTAAGGTGTCTTTGTTGCTTTTAGCCAAACACTCTGTTGCAATAACTCAACATGCCTGCTTTTCAGTGAACCATATCTTCTTCATTTATTTGTTTGATAAAATAATCACCAGCCATATTTTGGTAGAGTCTGAGAGTGTTGGGTTTTTGTCTTTTTTTTTTTTGGCACAAAGGTAATACATGCATATAAAATTTAAACAACAGAGGAATAAGCCAAGTAGGATGCACATGCACATATATCCAGGAAACCCACCTTTCTTACCTAACAGTCACTGCACAATATAGGCTGATTTTCAGTTATCCAACATTTTCTGAAAATGGGGCCATTCTCTAAATACTGTTGTGAAACTCATGCTTTCCTTTTAACACTATAACAGTCGTATCTTTCCACATCAGTGTCCACAAATCTACATCATTCTTTTAAATGATTGCATATTATTTTATTTTATAGACTGTTTTAGGATGAGGCTGAGGAACAGCAGGAACTTCCTCTGTGCTGGTGGGAGTACAAAATGGCACAGCCACCTTGGAAGATAGTTTGGTGGTTACTTACAGAACTAAACATACACGTGCCATACCACTCAGAAGCTGTGCTCCTTGGCATTCACCCAAAGGGGCTGAAAACATATGTCCATACAGAAATCTTCACACAGACATTTATAGCAGCTCTATTCATAACTGCCAAACTGTGGGAGCAACCAACATGTTCTTCAGTAGGTAAATGGATAATAAACAGTACACATCCAGGCAATGGAATATTATCCATTGCTAAAAAGAAATGGGCTATCAAGCCATGAAGAGACAAGAAGGAAAGTTAAATACATACAGCTAAGCAAAAGAAGCTAATTTGAAGGTCACCTGGGTGGTGCAGTTGGTTTCAACTCTTGGTTTTAACTGATTCTTAGTTTTAACTCAGGCCAAGATCTTAGGTTTATGAGATCAAGCCATGCGAGTCTGCTTGGGATTCTCTCTCCCTTTTGCTCTGCCCCTCCTGCTCCTGTTCTCTCTCTCTCTCTTTCTCTCTCAAATAAAAAAATCTTTTTTTAAAAAAAAAAAGTTAATTTGAAATGGCTACATACTCGATTCCAACTGTATGACATTCTAAAAAAAGTAAAACTATGGAAATAATGAAAAGATCACCGGTTGCCACAAGTTAGCAGGGACTGAGGGATAAATAGGCATGGTAGATGTTTTAGGGCAGTGAAAAAGCTCTGTATGATACTATAAGGGTGGATACATTACATTTGGGCATTACACATTTTGTCCAAATCCATAGAATGTACAACACCAAGAGTGAACCCTGATATAAATCATGGGTTTAGAGTCTTGGTGGTCGTGATGTGTCCATGTAGGTTCACCAACTATAACAAATGTACCACTCTAGTGGGGGATGTTGAGAGTAGCAGGAAGGAAGGAAGGGAGGAAGAAACCAGCTAGCCAGGAGCCTGGTGAATATGGGGGTGAGGGGGGCAGCTGGCATTATGGAGGTTTTGGTAATATGTGCTCCCAGCTCTGTGGGCCTGCTAGTCTCTTTCACAACTGCTGGCTAACGCCTTCTCCCAGCCCCATCTTGGGAATGTGATCCTTTTCATATGGACTCAGTGAGTGCACTAGATATGACCCCTCGATTGGAAGTGCTGAGATCTCTGAAAACAACCTAGGGAAAGATTGGATGCAGCCAGCCTGGGATAATGCCATTCTCTAGCCTTGCCATTAGCCCAGTCTAAACTGACTCCATGTGGAGGACTTGGCTCCTGTACTCTAGACAAAGTGCCTCGAGTCCTGCTACTATTTGGTATTCGGGCTCCAGAGCTGCTGGGTCTGATCCTAACATTTGGTTTGTATTACACATGTGCTGCACAGATCTGCTTCAGAGAATTATTCTCTTCCTTTGAGGGTGGGCTCACTGAGAACGCAGAGGGAGTCAAAAGAGGAACTGCTATTTGGACTCAAACATGGCCAACTGGTGGCCGACATGGCAGATAATACCATAGAACCTGGTGATGGGGTCACCCTCACTCTGAGGGACCTCCCTCAGAGTCCACGAACTGAGGGAGGGAATGCTGAGAATCGTCTGGCATGGAAAGCAGAAGTCAGACCCTCAGAGACAACACAGGTAAGATACTGCGGTCAGAAATTCTAAAGGGGAGCATGGTTAATAGTAGACTATAGTTTCCAGAATAGTTTAGGTGATTCTAATAATGTAATCCCAAACAAGCCCAGTGATGATTTCAGTGAGGCTGGGTCAGGTAATTTGTGCGTGGTTTACTTAGTTGACATTTATTGAGTTCCTGAAGTATGCCAGGAATCCTGCAAAACCCTTTACAAATATTTTCTCACTCAGTCCTCAGATGACTGTATGTGTTAGGGAAGGTTTTGATGCCCATTTCACAGATGAGAAAAATCAAGGTCCACTTGGTTACGTAAATTGGTCAAGGTCATACACTGGTAGGTTTCCCAAATCTGGATTTGAATGTTGACAGTCTGACCCCAGAGCTTTGCTCTTCAACATTATCGACACAAAAGATAGGCGTAGACCTGAAAGGACACAATTAGGTTGCATAAGGTCCAAGTGAAGCTAGAGGTTATACTAACTTTTTAACAACTTATAGTCAAAGCAGCATAAAGAAGGCAAGAATAGGCCCATTTTGGGGGCAAGCAAATTATACAGCTCAGGATGACACACAGGTTTCCAGTTCCAGGCGACAGGCCAAGATTACCTGGAACATGGTGTTGGAAAGTTTTCTGAGCTGTCCAGGCTGATTTGGGGAAAGTGCCGACATTGGTTACCAATATTTGCCAGGAGTGCAGGGGCTGGGGAGGGGTAGTTGGTGTGCTAAGCACCTGTTATTCCCCACAGAAGCCTTCAGGCTCAGAGAGAGAGAAGAGAGAGATAGAGAGAGAGCAAGATTCCTTCAACGAGGTAGGCAACAGTCGAAACAGATCTGTGGCCCACATCAGAGAGGTCTAAACACGACGAGAGGTGTCTGTCCCAGGAGCCAGGCTACAGGGAGCATCAGGAGAGCCTGAACTCAAGTGGAAATGTATTTCTTCAGAGTTGGGAGCTGAGTATCCAAGGGTAACTACAAAAGGTGGAATTCCTTCTCTAGAAGAACAAGATCTTGGGATAAATTAAGCAGTGACACAGTGACTTGGATTGTGGTCTCAAAGAAGGAAGCAAGAGCCAGGGGCATGGTCCCTAGAGGACAAGCTGGAGTGAGGTTGGCCACCCGGCTGAGTAACCCTTGTCTACACAATCCTGGGTCTCTAGTTAGTAGGTGTCTCTCCACCCATGGACTGAAATGGTTCTAGAATACAAAAAGGGACCACTGGGAGTGAAAAGGCCCTGTTGGTTGGTGGAGCTTGAGAGAGGACAAGGCAAGAATGCAGCCTGCCTTTCCACCCATTCGATGGAGAGAAAATGGGGGCAAATGGGTTTGGCAACCAGTCAAGGGGAAAAGGCCTGGAGGCTTTTAGGCAACCGCAACCTTAAACTGCAGTAACAACTCACATGACCTGTATTCAAAGCTAATGCCATCTGTGCCAGCCCTCCTTCTGGAATTGTGGCATCCAGCTTAAGGGGGAACAGTCTATAGTTTGCATTTGCAGAAGCACATCTGGGGAACTAGGACCAGGCCTGGCCACTTCCCCTTCAGGAGCAAGGGATATAAATTATCATTGAAATGACCAAAGCTGGGTATTGTCTTTATTTTTGATTTCTGGTCAGAACAGACCTTTGAGGAACATGGAGGCTTCTTCTAGCTGGAGGGCTGGCCTTTGGAGGAAGGATTGGATTTATTCACAGTAACTCCTGAGGGAAGAATTGAAAACAGTGGCTGACAGTTACACGAAGGCTGATTTCTACTCAATAAAGGAAAGAACTTCTAACCATCAAGACAGCTTTCCCTAGATTATTTCCCCACAGACTACTCGTCCATTGGATGTTATTAGCAAGCACCATGGGGGTAAATTTAGGAACCCCTGGGTTAGACCAAATAAACAGACTTCTTCAAGGATGGACTTCTCAAGTGCTTTAATATATGCTTAAAATTTCTCTAAGAAGAATGTTTCCCAAACTTAATTGACCACAGAATCAAACTCATTCTTATTCGTTAATTTGGTTTTCATGACTCATCTGTTACTACCTCCTGAAGCAAGTATTCCGTAAAGCACACTTGGAGATGCAGGACTAAAGCTATCGATGAGGAAATTGGTTCTTAATGAAGAACGTTAGCAGCCTCTCAGTGTTCAAGAAAATATTCTTCCCATTCTGGGGAAAGGGTCATAGAGGGAATTACTTCGCAGAGAAGCATTTGGGGTTAGATGACTCCAGGGTGTATGATTCTATGACGCCATTGCTGGATTTAATGACATTTGTCCCACAAACACATGTGCTCAAAGGTGGCTGAATGAATTGCAACCCCAACAGATCCCCCAAACAATATCGGGGTTGTCACGTGAGAAACCGCAGCCAATGGTGGCTCATGAGGTTCGGTAGGTTTTGCAAAAGCAGGCTGTTGATCGATTTGGGTTTGTAAAACTTTATAAGGTTGATACTGCCCCCACAAAAATGCCTTATTGAACTTGCAGAACATTCTAGCAATCTCGTACTATCATCTCAAGTTGATCTCTGAAAGCTGTTTTCTGTTCTTGTTCTTTAAATCTTGCAGAGTAGCTTTTGTCTAAGGTATACCCGTGACTTCCCCTAAAAATGATTCTGTTCCTCAAATGTTCATACCATCATTAAATCCTTTTGGAATGAGAGGATGGTATGTAAATTTTAAATGATTTAACTTAAGAGTGTGTGTCTTGTCATAAGCATAAGACATGGTGGTGGCATGACTAGTTTAAAAAAAGGCGGGCCTGGTGGAAAATCTAACATCCCTGGGGTGAATGAACAAGACCCCCACCTTTTTCTTTTTGAGCATAGGCCAGGGCTTTAATTATACAAACTGAGGTTCTAGGAACTTCCATAAACATTCTGGGCAACCAAAGCCTATCACCTGTCTGGCTGGTTAATTAATAGCCAGACCCTGCAAGGGGCAACCCCATTGGGTTTCCCTGTCTGAGGTCATGTTGGCCATTGTACACATGACCCTAGCCTCAGCCCTTCTGGATAAGAGACAAAAGTGGCTCTTACATACTTCTCTCACTCCTGTGCGTGCCCAGCTGCTAAGGAAGGGAGAAAGAACCATTCCTTACCACAGCCCCGAGGCCTCTTATGATCTGTCCTCAATCCTCTCCAGTGACCTCATCACCCAGTAACTCTCCCTTCATTGCAGCCCTTCCACCCCTCCAAACTAGTTCCTGCCTCCGGGCCTTTGCATGTACACTTTCCTTTACCTGGAATTTTCTTCCCCCAACCTTTTGGTCATTTTTTTAGTCTCTTCTTAGATGTCACTTCCTCGGAGAATTCTTCCCAGATTACCCCAAGAATCAAGACAGCTTCACTCGGAATCCCCTTACCCTGCTTAATGTTGTAGTAGCATTTACCACTACTGAACACTTTTTTTGTCAGTTTGTTGCTTTTGCTTACTTCAGGCAGGTCTAAAGCCTCGTCTGGGAGGAGGGTGAACCTGCCTGGGGAATGGGCCTGAGAAACCGGACTTGGATCCACTCGGCCTGCAGCAAGTTCTCCCAGACGGCTGAGGTGGTTCTCTGTCACCTGTTTCTGGTTGACCATCAGGCATCAATTACAGCTTCCAGCACAGTTGGGTGGGTCTAAGAAAACAGAAAACCCTCATGAGAATGGCAAAAAAAACCTTTTCCTAGCACCTTCTAGTCTAATCCACTCACATGGGGACCATCAGCAGCTGGGGGTCCTCCCAGAGCCCAACGCCCAGGAATACGTCCCCTCTGGCTCGAGTCCCATCACTCTGCCTGCAGGGCATTGTACCCCTTACACGAAGGAGAGAACCCAGATTTGGGCATCTTTCCATCAATCTTATTACTGTCCCATTCAGACCAGTGAAAAAAATGGAAACTTCTCTCCTGTTCTCAATGCAGTAGTGGTAATAGGCCCTCAGTGTGTAATAGGCTCTCAATAAATGTGTGTTCATGACTGAAAAGAGCAGTGGGCGATCCTCTAAGAGTGAGAGGGAAGAAAAGTGTAAGCTCAACAGGGAGGACTAGAGGTCAGCCTTTTCTGCTACAGGGAACAGCTGCAGAGTTGTCGCTGACTTTGTGACAGTAGTCTAGGACACTGACCAATAGCGCCTTACCTGGGTAAGCTACAGCAGCCTTGAAGGGTCAAAGCCCCAGTGAGGGCATTGCCTCCGTGACTCGGCTGGGATTCTTCCCTGATAAAAAAAAAAAAAATCCTCTGAAGTTTACAAGATTAGAAGACATGCCCTTGTTGTTCAGGATAGTGTTGAATCCCTTCTTCCAGATTTGGGCCCAGTCTTCCTCCAACCCAGGCCATCAGGACTCACTGTCAGCCTCAGGCCTTGAACTTGCCCCACTAAATCTCACCTATGACCTCCATCCCCTACCAAAGCTCACACCTGTTTCCTGGTCCAGCTCTGCTTCTGGGGCTCCTCTCTGGCTACTCTTCTGGGTTCTTCCCTGTCACCCACTAATGGGAACTGGGCCTGTTCACAGAATGCATACACCCCTTTAGGAAACAAGACCGTCTCTGGAAAATAAGGAAGGACTCCTGGCGAAGCAGGCTCATCATGCGGAAATCATCAGGTTAACAACGTACACTTGAGAATCAAATGTAGAGGTAAACAATGTATACTTGAGAATCAAATGTAGAGGTAAGGACGCTGAGCTCCAAAAGCTGTAAGTTACAACCCTTTGATCGATATAGGAAACAGGAAAGACTTAAATATGCTGCAAAGTAGCTCGTATTAAAAAGACACCATTCAAAACCACACTCCATTAACGAGGGTTTGTGTAGGTGGGTTACTCTGAGAAAAATCCTGCCTCTCACTTTCAAGAAAGGATAATGAAGCAAATAGAATGGGCAAGCTGACCTTCCCTGAAGAGCTCAGCAGAAGGGAGTTTTCTAAGCCTGAGTGAATTTAAAAATAGATTGAAGACAAGCAAAATGTCACAGAGCCAAGAAGGGTACTTCCCAGGCTTCCCCACTGCCCTTGTGGGAAGTCCCTCGTGTATGAGGACCCCGGCTGCTGGCCTGTCCTATCCTACTCAGGACTTAAGGTGTGTGTCCTTGGTCTGGAAGGACATCAGAGTCACTTGGTTCTGACCTGCCCCACGATGACCCAAAGTCCCCGGGCCTATTCCAGAATGGGATGCTGTCCCCTATCACCCGGCATCTTGCACACCAGCAACAAGGTAGTGATTTCCTCAAGGGAGGAGACTCTGGCAAAATCTCCAACGGGGAGACAGTATCTGGTTTTAAAAAGCGTGCTCCACATGCTTACTGGTTTGCTAATACAAATTATAGGAAGCAAATCTCCATGGAAATCTCCATATTGGTGTGCATTAGCAGACAACGCAGTGAGTGGGAACACTGCAGGAAATGACCAAACTTTCAAAAATAATCGAGAACCACCACTTGAGTTTGTGCCTGTCCTTGGTGAGGGCGTGAGAGTGGACAGAGCAAGGCAGGGGTAACTTAGAGTCTTCGGTGAGCAAAGAGCGAGTAAGCCTCCATGTTTCGAGAAAAAAAAAAATCTGACCTCTAAGCAACGAAGGTCACAGGCAAATCTGCTTGCAGTCGCCAGCTGGGTACTAGGAGGGTTTGCCTCTGCCTCACAGAAATGATTTCACTCACAGATGTCTGATCTACACCTGAAGGGATTACTGAGCGAACAGCAGATTTGCCTCAGACAGCGGCTTAGTGAGTCATCCCTGATGTCAGGCCGGGGGAGCTGGAACCACTGGGGGGAAATGGAGCTGGGCGGGGGCTGGCTCTGGGCTCCGGGAATGTGGCATCACGGTGGGGAGACAGGGCACTGGCATCGATGTGACTGGAAATCTAATACTTGGAGATTTTCAACAAGGATTGTAAAGTGTCGAGGCTTGTTAACTGCCCATCAGGACACTGATTTCAGGGCTGAGAAGAATTCTTCCGCTTAAAATAAGGCACTTAAGCCCCGGACTGGCTTTACTAGGCAATAACAAGTTTTTTTTTTTTTTAAAGTTAAGCTGTCAAGATGGAAAAGGACCTCAGAAATGATACAATGGAGGTCATCCAGGAGGTCAAGTTCTACAGCCCCCAAAGAAACGGAATTTGAGGAAAAGATGTTGAGGTGCTTTTCTGTTTAAACACTGGGAAAAAGATGTATTGAACCTGTTCCACACCATCCTAACACACACACACACGTGCACTTACACACTTCTGTACATGGACACCCTAATTGGCCTCTTTGAATCTTCGTCTATAGCAGCTTTACTGCTTATTAGATTTATCTCGAGAACTCTCGAAAATCCGGACACTCAGTCCCTATGCCAGATCACTTAAGTCAAAAAGCCCCAGGAACAGGACCCAGGCATCCGTATGTTTTAAAATTCCTCCCAGGAGACTGCAATGTGCAGCCAAGGGCACAAACGCTGCTTCAGAGGGTGGATCCATCATTCATTCATTCGACAAACGTTTACTGCCCCTGTGGTGTGTATGAGGCGCCCTACTCGATGCTGGCCGTTTGTTTCCCTACATGAGGTGGCCGAGTTTATCTACAGGCAATAAGACAGGGTCCTGTGCTCAAGGAATTCTCACGTCTCATTAGGGACACAATGTAGAAGAAATGAGCCCCGTGCAATGGGTGTTGTGATTACACCCCCAACAATGGTGGTCACAGGGCTCCACGCTCCTCACACAGGTGACCGAGTTGACCAGAGTGGATGTCCATTCATTCTCCAAAGAGTTGTTGAGGACCTACCCTGTGCCAGGAACTTTCAGGACTCTGAGGGTGAGGGGGCATCAGAAAAGAAACAAGGCCCGGGCCCTGTGAGAAGGTGAGATCTCTTGAATCTGCGAAGCTCTGGGCTCTGGTATCATCTCTCCTCTCGTAGCTGGAGATGGCATAACCTTACCAAGCCCCTGTTTATCTGCGGAGCAGGAATAATAATAGTTCTCACCTCTCTCATTATGCGGACTGTGAAAATGTATACGTTGGTCATCATTTTTGGCACGTAGTAGGTGCTCGAACGCTTCTTTTTTATCATTCTTTGTGTGTGTATCATTGGAAGAACCAAGAACCTCTCCTGATCTGGACGTTAGTACATTAGCCTGAAATAAAATGGCGGGGAGTGTTCTAGAGAGAGTGAGAACGGGACAAGGTGTCTGTCTGTGACTCAGCGCCGGGCTCTCATCTCTCAGTACCATGAACATAATGTTCTGTCCCCTCGTGTGCATTTCCATTTGACTCACTGGAAAGATTTGTTTAGGGAAACAATTTTTTAAATTATTTTTAGTCCTAGCCAAGAAAATATCAGAGCCTAAATCTTCGCGTCTGTTTAAAAAGTAAGTCCCTGCCACCCGGGAAGACTACAGGTATTTTCCATATGGGACAGATGGGTGGGGGCATCAGTTTTTTCAAGAGACAAATCAGGACACATCTGATAGTGTGGCCATGCCACACCCAAAAATGAAACAAAACAACCAAATATACTAAATAATAATTATTATATACATATGATTACTAAATTCATATGAAAACAGCCATTAATTTGAAATTACATATTATTCTATATTGTTTACCTGTTATATAAATGCTATTATTTACACAAAACAATCATAGGACTGGTTCACAGCATGAATTACTAGTAATTGATAGTAGGACTAATTAAACAAAAAAATATGTGTAGGAAAAATATAGCAGTAGTTTCATAGTGTTTCTTCTAATATGGCAATTTATTTTTTTTAAAGATTTTACTTATTTGACAGACAGAGATCACAAGTAGGCAGAGAGGCAGGCAGAGAGAGAAAGAGGAGGAAGCAGGCTCCCTGCTGAGCAAAGAGCTAATGTGGGGCACGAAACCATGACCCTGAGATCATGACCTGAGCTAAAGGCTGAGGCTTAACCCACTGAGCCACCAAGGTGCCCCATAGCAATTTATTTTTAATTTGTCATTAGATACTTCAGTTTTATAAGCTATATCAGTGTGTAGTCCTAAGCTATAGAAATGTAAGTTTTATAGAAAAAGGGAGCAGGACTAATGAAACCGTTATCAATATTTAACAAAAAAATAACAATGACGTGTTTCTTTCTTCCCCGTGAGGCAGTGGGATATTTTAATTTTGTGTTTGCTTTTCCAATAAAACTTCACCGGCCTGCCAGCCACCTTTCACACACCCTTCTTTTCTTTCTGTAGTGATCAACCGCATACAGTGAAACTCACTTTGACCAACAGATTTGCTGGTACCAAGCTCATATTACCCTGAGTCCTGGTGTCAGTCCAATGTGCTAACATCTAGCTCGATACCCTCACAATGAATGCCTTTGAACTTGGAACACTTAGGATTTTCTTTTTTAGCAACCACAGGGTTTTAGACTTGTAGGAATTCAATTCCAGCTCTGCAAACATGTCCACCCACTTTGTATTTACAGGCTCGTTTTGATAGACCAGACGTTTGTCTTTCCAGCACTTTGCATCTATAAATTCATCCCACAGACGACCGATATCTAAAATGTCCATCATTTGTAAATACTACACATCGGACTGTATGTCATTGTAAGTTAAGCATCTCAGAGAAGACGGTTTTAAAGCACCATCTTTTTGGTTTGAGCTTGTAAAGGAGAAGCTGGTTTCCCAATAAATTGTAGTTTTGGTAAAGAGAGTGAGAAAGTTCTATTGAACTGGGCTTTTACTGGTGACAATTTTTTTAAAATTCTGAAGTTTTATTTCCAAAATATGAATCATTTCTTAAAACTATGAGTTTTAGGGTGCCTGGAAGGCTCAGTCGGTTAAATGTCCAACATTTTATTTTGGCTCAGGTCATGATCTCAGGGTCCTGGGATGGGGCCTCGTGTCAAGCTCTGCACCCAGTGGGGCGTTTGCTTAAGCATTCCTCTCCCTCCCTGACTCGTGTTCTTTCTCTCTCTAAAATCTGTCAGTCAGGGGTGCCTGGGTGGCTCAGTAGGTTAAGCCTCTGCCCTCAACTCAGGTCATGATCCCAGGGTCCTGGGATCGAGCCCCACATAGGGCTCTCTGCTCAGCGGGGAGCCTGCTTCCCTCTCTCTCTCTGTGCCTCCCTCTCTGCCTACTTGTGATCTCTGTCTGTCAAATAAGTAAATAAATAGATATCTTTAAAATCCATCAGTCAAAAAAACACAGCCATGAGTTCTTATCACCAACAACACATAACATCAAGAAACCCAGATGCCATCAGTCTATCCTCTTCTAGGCTCTTATACTCCTCAGAGATAATCTTACTCTGGAGAAATGGCATATAAATTCCTATTTTACTGTACTCTTTTTCTTCACTCTCAGCCCCAGTGCTTTTCCAAATTAGAGAACATTCTTCCACTGTAAAATGTGATTTTACAGCAGCTCAACATTTTAACATCTTTTCAATGGCCAGCACCAATGGTAACAAATCTGTAGGTTCATATGGAAGGACGTCTCCTTGGATTTCTCTAAAGTCAAAAATCTTATTAAGTGCCTTGGCACATTTGGAAGAAACTAAAAATTGACCAACAAACATCACTATGAAAGTCTCAATATCACAGAGAAGTAAATCATACCCCTTTTTTAGCAGTTTTTTTTTTCTGAAGATGTAATTGGATTTATTTATTTATTTTTTTTTTAGTTTATTTATTTGACACAGAGAGAGAGAGAGATGGCAAGTAGGCAGAGCAGCAGGCAGAGAGAGAGAGGAAGAAGGCTCCCTGCTGAGCAGAGAGCCCGACACGGGGCTTGATCCCAGGAGCCCGAGATCATGACCTGAGCCGAAGGCAGAGGCTGAACCCACTGAGCCACCCAGGCGCCGCTGTAATTGGGTTTATTAAACCATGCATGTGTCGGGGGACATCCTATCTAGCAGGCGGAGGAATGCTCTCTATAGCTGCATTGTAAGCAAGGGGTGCAGGACCTTTGCTGTAGGGAAAACCTTTTGTTTTCTTTGGTAAGAAGTCCGTAGAATGATGTTTGCCAAAACGTACATTTGCACAGTCTCCTGAATGAATGCATGTGGAGGAACAAAGTCTAGTTTTTATTTAGATATCGACGATCTTAATGATGTTTCCTGCAGTTTCATTAAAGTCTTCATAGAACTCAAGAACCTAACTTGAAACTCCAGTTTTCAAATCAAAGGACCTAAGAGCTTGGGACAACATGTTTGTTTGATGCTGTGATTTGACGTATCACTTGCCACGCTGTAGAAAGCACGATAGTTGCTAAGATCTGACAAAACCAGATCTCCGTAGCAAGATGCCAACACATTGTTACCAAAATGTCTTCTTTTGCTCACCCAAAGGATACTTTAGTTGTGATCTCTGAATCAGAAAACATATCTTTACAACGTTTCATAGAATATTCAAGAGAATGATGGATAATACATAATTCAGTGACCACTGTCTTGGGCTGAAAATTGATGTTATTTAGGTAGATGAAAAACTTTTGATTAAGTTAAAAGCTTAAGTTGTGAGGTTCAGTAAGTATATGTGCTTTCAATTCTCCTCTATCATTCTCGGTCACAAATTCTTTTCTGCATTTTATGTAGATTGCTCTCTTTGGATCACTTACCTCCCTTGTCTAGTTGTATGTGTCCTTCCATCGGTCATAAGAAGAGCAAAGTTGGTGATATCTGGGCCATACTGGTTGAATTGTCATTGTTCTCATTTTTATTGCCTGAGCCGTTAGCAAACATGGTCACAAGGTTCACAACGGGGAAACTTCAGTAGCTGAGACAAAGCATGACAGTTCATCCACAAACAAAGCCAAAGGTGAGCTGTTAACACTCATGATTACAATGTCCTTGAGCTGTCCACTTCAAATCACATGACTCAGGGATGCAAAGAGGGTGGTCCTTCAGTGGGAACTGGAAATCACACTTGTCAACACCACAGTCTGGGGGAAAAACAACAGTGACGTTGGAAGGTAAGAAATCTATGCTTACGACACCACGCAGTCAGCTCCCGTTTTGGGGAGCCCCTGTATGGATTTTGAGCTTCCCCCTCCCCCTCCTTTTACACCTGACACCAAACCCTGGGATCTTTCGCATCCTGGAGGTGGTTTTCTGGGAAGCAGGACTTTTGGTGCTAAACCCAGGTCAATGCTGGGCAAAGCAAGCTGTTCATCACCCTATAAGATTGGTCCTATCTGGTTTAATGGTCCTGCCAGGGCACATCACTCTAATACTGAACAGTAGGACCTTCCTCGGCTCCAGACTCCAAGCTGGGAGTAACTCTTGTCTCTAGGGCTTATAATACTTCTTCCATTTCCCCAGCTCTGGGGGTGTACACAGTCCCCAGAACACAGATGAAGAGGGTGATTTAGACAGACAACCCCAACATCTTGCAACTTCTCTTTCTACCGGCAATGCCAGGCTAGGCATTTTTAGGGAAAAGAACCCCCCCCCATAAAAACAGTCACTAAAATCTTATAATCAGACTTTAGCTTGAGAATGTTTAGCAAAATCCTTTTGTAATTAATAACTAGAGACCTGTTAGAGAAAATGAGCATCCTATGAGATGCGGGACAGTGGTCTTCTGTGTTTTTTGCATGCATATCTAAGAATGATGAAAACTATATACCTACTTGCACGTTTTTAAGTCAACATATAAAAATTGCATATACTAATGGGACACCTGGCTGGCTTGGTCAGAGAAGTGTGTGGCTCTTGATCTCAGAGTCATGAGTTCCCGCCCCATGTTGGGTATAGAGATGATTTAAATGAATAAAACTTTAAAATAAATAAAATTATATATACTAGAATACAACTTCTGGTATATTATAAATAATGACATTTTAAAATAAAACTGTTACATTACCCAGTGAAACACCATAACCATTTGCTATCTACCGTCATTCACTCAAAAAACGAGAGTGTATTTTAACATTTGAAAATGTATCCGCTTTTTCTGTTCTATTCGAATTCATATTTTTATTCTTCTTCTCCATAAGAAAAATCTGTCCTAATATTTTTTATGGGTAAAAGTCCTTCATGGTTAAAACTCTCTGGTCACCTCCTTCTACCCGTAATAAAAGTGTGTATAATAATTGAAATTTTAATATTTGTTTTATTTTGGTGACCCGAGGTGTTAAATGTTTAAAAAACCTTTTAGACTGCATTATCATTACAATGATTACCAAGCACAATTGATGAAAGCAAAGTAAAGTTTTTATTAATATTGATTATACTGAAATATAAAACTGTATCGGCACTACATTTCCTTGACAGATGAATCATGATCAAACAGGTTATATATATAGGACCTATATATATATACACTAGCCCATAATATTAGTTTTTGCTAATGGGTCAAAAATAATGTAAACATTTTATCAGATGAAACAAGGATTGATTGTAACTGAAATAAATATTTAATAATATAGATTTTAACTACCAATTCTGTAAAAGAAATCACATAAAAGTTTCATCTATGGGTTTTAGGTAATGTATCCTGAAAAAGCTTCCTGTTAACTATAAAAGAATTAATGACTCTCCCTACACTGTTCTTCAGAGTTGACTTGCCTCCCAGTTAGAAAGGAAGAAGCAGTACTCCTTTGAAAATGGCTGGGGAACAAAAGTTAACATTTAAATGCCTTTTAAGAAATCTATTTTAAACATTTAAGATTTCTTACTGATGGTCTCTGCTTCATTTGGACAAGACCGTCTCTCAATAGTCAGGGAAAGCAAGGTGCAAAGCTATTAAGCAAATGATCACTTCCCTAACCACTCCACACTGTGCCTCATTTCTGCATCAGAATTCCCAGCCCGGAAAATGCCACTCCATCCTCAGACAGGAAGACTGGGTTCACAGTACCTTCATTACCATCAAAGGCAGCCCTCCTTCAGCTTGGCACCTGGAAGTGTTTACCTCCCAGGGCAAAGTGCCCCCGGTAAGGTTTAAAATGGGTGAGGACTAGGAAGAGATTTGTGAACACAGCTCTGTTCTAGGAAAGAGTATCTCAGAGGGGAGTTGAGTATCTGGAAATTGATTTCCTTAAAACTCTACCTTAAAAAACAATTTTCTTCATACCCCAGAGGTGCACATACCATAGTCTAAAGACCACTGAATAGCAGAATTTAGTTTTGCAGTAAATTATACGTAGATCCCAATCCAACCACTTTCATTCCTAGTTGTGTGACCTTAAGCGGGTTGTTGGGTCTCCCCAAGTCTGTTTTCTTACTGGTAAAATTGGCATAATGGGTACATATCATAAAGTTACAGTGACAGGTAGATAATATATGTAAAGCTACTAATATACTACCTGGTTAATACAATGGGAGGCCCGGAGTAAATAGTTTCTATTATTGCTACCATCATTTTGATTTTGGTGCAAAATTTATTATTATTAACCCTCTGCAGTGTTAATATGGTGTAGGATTAGAAGAATAAAATAGACACCAAAAAAGGATCTGTAGCAAAACCTGGTCTATTTTGCTGAAGGCTATGATGACTTAACATTTTACTAATTGATGGTGGAGAGAAATTAGTGAATTAGTGGAATCAGAATATGTTCTTTAGCCATTTGGTATAATTTTTAGTGCAGAGAATAGTTTAGTCTTTCTCAATAGTCCTGCTGAAGTCATTGTAAAGCCCCTTGTTTAAAAACCCCTTTAGGATTCTACCTCAGTATCCTAATCAAGGTGTTGGTGCTCACACAGCATACACTTGGGTAAGTAGAACACTTTGCAAAAATTACTCCTTAATGTGATACAGACCAGAGACCATTCTTTTAGCCTATGGGCTTTGGAAGCAGATTCACCAGGGTCTAGGTCTAAGGACCATCCTGGCTGCTATTTTTACCAGCTAAGATGCTTGATGGATTCAACCTTTTCTTAATTTGTAAAGAGGGATAATAAAATTTTTCAGAGTTAATAGAGGAGAGATGTGTAAAGGGACACTTGAGTGACTCAGTCAACTAAGCATCCCATTTTTGATTTTGGCTCAAGTTATGATGTCAGGGTTGTGGGATCGAGCTCGGCAGGGAATCTGCTCCTCTCCTTCTCCCTCTACCCCTGCCCTTGCTCGTGTGCTCTCCTGTCTCTCTGCCTCTCTCTGTGTTTCTGTCTCTCTCAAGCAAGTAAATATATCTTTTAAAAAAAACGAACAAAGAGATATGTAAAGCATCTAACAAAATACCCGATATGCGGTAGGTGCTCAACAGATATGGGGTCGTGTTATCGAAGAAGACAAAAGAAAAATCATGGCAAATGATCCTATCAAGCCAAATACCTCGAAAAGCAATCGAGGACCCTAGGATGGTTCCAAGAAGAGAGAAGGAGAGTTTTGATTCTGGAAAGGGGAAATAGGAGGCTGCCAGAAAGAGGCGGCCTTCAAGATGGCCAGCTCCAGATGGAGTCAGATGAGCAAGATGAGCGGAAGGGGCATTCCTGGTGAAGGGATGCGACGAGAAGAGGCAGAGCTGGGAGATTCTGTGGACAGATCCAAGGAATGGATCATTGGATGTGTAGAGGAAGCTGATGATGTGAAGAGCAGTGACGGCCTTGTCTGCTTCTCTTCCCACCTCCAACCTCAGATGACAGAACAGGAGCCATGGTCTGGAGCTGTGGGCTGGAGACTCCGGAATGCGGGATCTAGCAGCTGCGGGAAGGACAGCTGGAGCCAGAACGGACGGAGACCTCGGGCTGGCTGAGCGCAGGCCCTGAGCCACAACACAGAGGCAGAAAGAAACCACGGAGGTTTTGTGTTCCTCACCCTTTCCACACCTGGATTGGATCATGGAAGGACAGATTTCAGAATACAGTTTGGGAAATGTACTCAGGTCAGTATTTCACAAACCATCTTTCGGGGACGTGGAAGACTCCAAAAGTTGACATGGGTGTACCAAGAACTAGTCCACCGTGATCACACAAATTTAGGGGACTCTGATGTTGTGTCCCTCTTTGCGAGTTGCTCTGTGAACTCACCTGTGAAAGATCCTAAGACGTCCTGAAGCACATGGATGGCTTGATGTAACTCAGCATTTTCTGTATTGGTTACAGCAGAGCCCACTGTTATCTTCACAGTGCGGATAGTAAGAGAGGGTGGAACGGGGTTCTGCGGAACCCACTTTGGGAAATGTATCATTGGCCAGCCCTAATTAGGCACCTGTATTATGATTTGGGCTGGAAGGGACAGAGAGAGGGCGCTGGGAGCAGAGGAGGCTTCTGGGGGAGAGTAACCCACGGTGTATAAACCAGGCCGATTGACCCAAGAGGCACATAGATAAGCTTCACCATAGAGGATTCATGAGCAGACAAAAGAATTTGATCACCCTGACATTTGGCAATACTGACTAACACCTTGTTCCTTAAACTCTAATCCTTGTATGTTTTTAAACTAACTCTTCAAATTCCATTTTCTGGCTCCTTTAGGAGAATTCCAGACAGTTTTCTCCTGGTTTTGAAGGACAGTTCCATAGCCCCAAACTGGGTGTGAAATGGTTAAACAGTAAAATCCAGGATTTCTGTAGCTCGGGCGATTTTTAATAAGCTTGCTCATCTCCGACTTCTTCCTGATTTTGGAGGCCTTTTCAGTTCAGATAGGAGCTCCACACATCTCTTCCCACCAAAAATCCAGAGGCTTTAATAACAAGTCTCCCCAGGTCCTATCGCTCTGCCTTCCCTCCTTCTGCTTGGCAGCCTGCTACAGGCGCTTAAACAGGCAGCAGTTAAAAAGTATTTAGAAAGGGGAGAAAAAAACCTGGCAAAATGACAAAAATATAGATAGACAACCCATTCTAGTATTATGTATCCAGTAAACAGGCGCTTTTCCAATAGTATTGGAAGACAGCAGCTCCTCTAAACTGCCATTAATACGTTTTTAGTACTTAAAATCCAAATGTTGAGCCCCTGCTGAAAACAGAAACTAAAAATTCTCTATTGATAGTGGAGGGTCCTAAATATAAAAACAGTATAAACCATAAACAAAAGCACCTGTAGAACCCAGCCCAGAAGGAGCAAACTCTATCAGAACACAAACTACTCACCTAAATACCCCCAAACAAAAATTTCAATAATTCCCACTGGGGGTAGATTTTGAGATTAACTATTGGAACCATAATAGATAGCTTATATGGTTTGTTGGAGATCATTACGTATGGTTGAGTTTATTATAAGGCAAACTACGCGGAGCCAATTTGTATGCAAATTTAGTCATTCTGAATTAATGCTGTCTGCTGTGTTATGAAGTCTATAGTTAAAAATCTCTTTAAATAAGTACATTGATACATATATCTATAGTAAGTAGACTTTCATTGACAATTGCAGACAAGATTTTGGTTTTTAGAATAAAGAGCAGAGAAGCCACATGCCTTGCGATGGACGACCTTAGCCAGGCTTACCCTGGTCTCTTGATGGTATTTTCTCCAAATACCTAGGACTGTACCTGAGCTTTAGAAACACCAAAACCCAGTGTTAGCTGGGCTTGGCTGGAATGAAACTTTGAAGGCGGCATCATGAATCTCCTTCTAGATGCATTAATGTTCCGACCTGAAGGGCATAAGACCTTATTACTTCCCTCCTGTTGTATCCGAGTGTACATCAAAAGACTAGTTTTTTTTTTTTTTCATTTTATTTTAATTTTTTATTTTTCCAGAATTCATTGTTTATACACCATACCCAGTGCTCCATGCAATACGTGCCTTCCATAATACCCACCACCAGGGTCACCTAACCACCCACCTCCCTCCCCTCCAAAACCCTCAGTTTGTTTCTCGGAGTCCACAGTCTCCCATGCTTCGCCTCCCCCTCTGATTTCCCCCAACTCACAAGACTAGTTTTGATTTGGAAAAGTAACACAGCTGTGGGATGCCCACTCCCCCTCCTAAAAGTGGAACTATTGATACACCTAAGGGTAACTTTACTCACTGACCCCTCAGAGTTGATGGCAGCTCTAATAAAATATCAGCCAGAGCCAGAGAGATGATAAACGGATATGAAGTACGAAGAGGATGTCCGAGTAGGAAACAGTACCACCAACCACTACTCAAGGATCTCCGTGTGCTGTTGACCTCACGATACAAATTTCATCTCAAGAAGAAAGGTCAGCAATAGAAGAGATTTCCCAGAGACACATGATAATTCAGGGCCTTGGGTGACAAGAGGAAAGTTCTTCCCTCCCAGGCCACCTCATACTTCCCACTTAGTGTTTTTTTTCCAGGTTGTTCACTTTGCTCAGAGAACACAGGAAAAATAAATCGAAGCAGCATTTAGGAGGAGTGACAGCCCGCTCTGGCTTCCTGTGACTTCTACTCATTGTCGCTAGAGCAGGAGAAAAGAAAAAGAAAAAAACACAAAAAATCAAAACTGGGACCAAGACACACACACACTTTGAATGTCCTACGCTGAGGGGAGGGATACTTCGGATTGGCTCCATGGGCAAGTGTGTTCCCTTCAGCCCTCACAGAGCAGTGATTCCTCAAGGAGAAACTCGCATTGGAAAGAAGGCTTGCCGCACCGGACGTACAGCAGAAGCATCTGGCAAAGGAGGGGAACGTGTTTTACTGTAAGACTTTCCTTTCACTCGGGGAGAATCTGATACACCCTCATGGGGGCTTACTCGGCATTCTCTACTGGCTCCTGTTGAGATCCGCCGTAGACGCTGTTACTGCTGACGTGGCGCGGGGCCCTCGGCCGTGCTGAGTCAACAAAAATGGACCATGAACCACTGCTGCAGACTCTCCACTCCACCTCATGTAAGTGGAACTTTTTGCTGAAGAAAGAGCTAAAGCTCTGCCGGGAGGACCATGTCTAATGAAAACAGCTGAGTGATGTCCAAGGTCAGGAGCATCTAAACCAAACCTAAGGGACACCAAAGGATCTGGTTGCCAGGAGGAGGAGGAGCTCAGAGAACACAGAGCAATAAAGAGGCAATGAGGTTAATGATGCAAAGAGTGGCTGTGGTCCCGCCGTGGAATTAGGTTCAGACCAATGGCCAGAGTCAGGAAAGGGAGGGGGAGGACAATGGGTTGAGATTCTGAGCTAGGGCAAGTCTCCGCAGAGCAGGACTAGGGGCCAAGGGCCAGCAGACAGGAGTGTCAGACAGAGAGAAATTCCGGGCTGCCTCAGTGGGGAGTCTCCCTCTTGAGAAGTCTTTCTGCTTCTCTGACAATTTACTGACCTGTACAGGTTCATGCATTGGGGGGCAGATCTGTTGACAGGTATTACCTAATTACCCACAGGCCCTAGGTGCCCCTCAGCATGCTGAAGAATATTCTTTTACTTAAAGAAAAGAAGGCACATTTTTCTGTTGTTTGCTTTTGGTCTTGTATAGAAAATCATTGCAATGTTTGTCTTGTTAAGGGCCAATTGTACAGCAAATTATTCAGGCTTTCCCTGTGTTAGATTTAACCGTGTGTTGAAAGAGCTTTGGCTTGTTGGTGGAGAAATTGTGTTCGTGTCCTCAACTCCACATCAGCATCTTCATGTGAACTGAAAGCAAAACGATGTCTAAGGCACCCATTTCCTTTCTGCCCCATGACCCCGCAAATCTCATACCTTACCTGCCCTTTAGCTTTGCACCGATGTAAATGATGGCAAGACACAACACCTGTCTGACAAGCCTTCACAAACACGTAGAGAGCTGCTTGGACGTGTGATGGCCAGAACTTAATGATGTGATAAGCCCAAGGAGTGGTAGGATTCAAGAAGGAATGCTTAGCTCATGTTTTTGCAATGGTACCATTGTAAGAACCACGGCGTTGTGCTATGTGCCTTGGTTCCCATTGATAGCTCACTCCACCAGGCACACTGGAGCTAGAAGAGCTTCTGACCCAAAGCCTCTTATTACATCTCATTACATCTTACTAAGCTACACTGGATTTGGACCATTGCTTCTGGGACTCCATCTGTGTCTTTGACCACACTTCATGAAACGAATTAAATCTAGACCTCCAACGTCTCCCCAGAAGAAGAACGTGAGATCCATATTACTTTTAAATCATCAGGGGTCAAGCCTTTGATTGGAGAAAGCAGAAAAAAAAAAAAAAAGGTATGATTAGATCAAGTGGTCATGGGTGTTTGGGTCGGATCTTTGCCGTATGTTGGGCCCCTCTTGAACTGCAGTAATGAATACCTTTAACATCCTTAATTACACCATATCTAAACTAGCAAATCCCTATAAACATGAAGAAATTAGCCCTCTTGCTTTCTTTACTGAACAAAATGTGTTTTTTTAAAATGAAATTATCAAGATATCACTGAACCTCAGTGTTAATTGTAGTAAATTTACTACAAAGTATCTTCATGGATAAAATGGTTCCTTCATTTTTTTAAAAATATTTTATTTATTTATTTGACACGGAGAGAGAAATCACTAGTAGGCAGAGAGGCAGGCAGAGAGAGAGGAGGAAGCAGGCTCCCCGATGAGCAGAAAGCCCGATGTGGGGCTCGATCCCAGAACCCTGAGATCATGACCTGAGCCGAAGGCAGAGGCTTTAACCCACTGAGCCACCCAGGTGCCCCTGGTTCCTTCTTCTTACCACAATGACTAATTATTATCAAAATAAAATGCAGTAAGTGTATTGTAACCTATAGACAGAAAGATGTCATTAGTTTTATATTGGGTTAATCAACTTCCAAATAACTGGAGTTGAATAAAATGTGTACAAAGATTGTGTTGACTGTAATTTGGCCTTTTTGATTATGTAAAAGGTACTTTAGAATTGTCCTTATAAATGCTCACTGAGCAGGGGTTGGGTCAAAGTACCATTCAGGAAGTGTTCCTGAATTCAGTCTGCTCTAATATTATAAATTACTGCAAGTGAAGGATAAAAGTTAAATATCTAGAAATAAAATATATCAGCTTGGTCTACAGTGTCACCCAAGTCACCCCCCAACAATCTTTTCTCAAATACCTCTAAGATGCCTGATAAAAATGTTTCAGAAGACAAAAGTCTCCCATGATCACCTGAAAGTATGACTCTCAATCACACTATTGTAAATGTCTTGGAGGTATTTTTATTAATAAAGCTGATGAAATGCAATTTACAAAACCATCAGTCTCTCATATTCACTTTGCTGCTGAAAACATAGCAAACCTGTCAATCTGCAAGAAGGGAGGAAGATGCTTTATATTTTTTCTGACTGCTAATTCCCATTTGACCTGGCAAATTCTGGACTAACGAGAAAATTAGGTAGAAAAATCCATGGGTAGAAAGTTGGGGAGTTACCGCATGGTGGGTAAGGTCATGGGGATGGATTATCAGACTAGTGGCTGATTGGATACAGTCAACACAGTCGCTAATAATGCTCTTTAGAAACTGTCAAAATTTATCTGAATCCCCAAGATTTCTAGATGGTGAGTACCAACAGCAGGGACTTCGTTTCTTGTTCCCTGTGACATCCTCAGCATCTAGTAGAGTATCAGGCACACAGACCGTGCTCAATATAAAATGAAAGAAAATTTAAAAAAGAAGGATGGGCACGTGGGTGGCTCAGTCGGTTAAGGCTCATGTCTGCCTTCAGGTCAGGTCATGATCCTGGGGTCCTGGGATCAAGTCCCACAGCAGGCTCCCTGTTCTTTAGGGAGTCTGCTTCTCCCTCTGACCCTCTTTCTTGCTTGTGCTCCCACGCTCTCTCAAATAAGTCAAGTCTTTAAAAATTTAAAAAAAAAATTAAAAAGGAAGGAAAGAAGGAAGGAAGGAGAGAGAAAGAGAGAAAGGGAAGAGGTGGGGGAGGAGAGAGAGGAAAGGAGAAAGCGCTGGTGTAGACCTGCTTCATCCCAGATCAGATTCTAACACCTCTTTGGAGATAAACTTCTTTATATCTACACAATGGCATGCCTAACATGTGGTGTGGAGCTAGCTACACACCCACACAACACATTATAAATTTATATTTGAAAAATGTGCCCCTGTCCTATGCCACATTATCCTGCTGGGATTCTTGGATCTACTCAAAATATAATCAGTAGGCAAGGACACTCCAACCTGCTGTCTCCTTTTTTCGGGGATATTCTTATTAGGAATAAACTAGAATCTCCCAGGCTACAACCCAATTTTTTAAAAAAATATTTGATTTACTCATTTGAGAAAGAGACAGAGAGAGCACAAGCAGGGGAAGAGGCAGAGGGAGAAGGAGAAGCCCCATCTGGGATGGGGCTTGATCCTGGGGATCAAGGGCTTGACCCTGGGATCATGACCAGAGCTGAAGGCAGATGCTTAACGACTGAGCCACCTGGGTGTCCCTGCAACCCAGTTTTAAGGGGAGAAATTCAAGAATACAAGAGATACCATACCAAGCATGGAGCCACCCATTCCAGAGAGAGCAAAGAGAAGCATCTGCTGCTTGTGTGAAGGTCTCTGTAATGAAAAGGAAGTAAATGAACCTCTCCTGACACAAGATCAGGACTATTATTTTATAAGAAGTAGGGTCAGGGGCTCCTGGGTGGCTCAGTGGGTTAAGCCTCTGCCTTCGGCTCGGGTCATGATCCCAGTATTCTGGGATCAAGTCCTGCATCGGGCTGTCTGCTCAGCAGGGAGCCTGCTTCCTCCTCTCTCTCTCTGCCTGCCTCTCTGCCTAATTGTGAACTCTGTCAAATAAATAAAATCTTAAAAAAAAAAAAAAAAGAGGTAGGGTCAGAATCATGTAGAAGAAAGTCAGTGACAGAGTAAAATTAGTTCTCTCCATGGTGCAGTAGGACTGCTCTTGGATAATTTAAGAGAAATTGGCCATGGTTCTTGCTGCTGGAGAGAAACTGGAGTGGTGTTTTCTCACCTAGGAAGCTGACCTGGCACCTCGCCACCCCTACCCATCCTCTGCCACATTTGGCTGACGGGAAGCCTGATTTCAGCCACACCCCCCTCCGGGCCCACAGAAACCTGTGGGAAGATTTTACTGACTCCAACTGAAGCTTGGGGTGGCTGAGTATATGAGCCACAGAGGGGCTGGGGCTTGGATACTTGACCTGTGGTGGGGGGTACAGTGTGCCCACAGCAAGAAAGGGCTCCTCACAGAGAAGTGTTCCTGATGGGGGAGGACACATGGAGGATTGGGGAGATGGAGTTAGGGAATGACAGACCACTCCGTGAGGGTCTGCCCTCACTTCACCCTGCCTCATCCCCCCTGCACACTATAAGGCATCAAGTTAAGTAAATAAACTCATCGCTCCTAAGCCTGCCTATACTCTGTAATGCTTTGGGACACTCCGTTCAACCCTTCATTCACATTTCAGCACGTGAATTTGGTCTGGGAGGGTGAAAAAGACAGTGCTGAGGACCCCTATTCAGTCACTTCCGGAAGGCTGCCCACCCCCACCTCATAGTCTGCCAGAGGCAGCGTCTCACAGGAGGAGAGTCCATTGATTGTCAGTCATGTGCAAAGATCAGACAGGGTCCACTGGCAATCTTTCCCCATGGAAAAGAGGAAGGGGCATTCCCCACAAGACAGAAAGGACCCTTCCCCCCACCAAAAAACTCCTTAACACAGCTTCCTGTGCCATTTCACTGCAGACAAGCGAGGGATGAAATAGGATAGCTAACTCTTCTTGCATCTAACGACTTCTAATGTTAACTCCTATCATTCAAGGGAAGATACTGATATGGTCACATGTGGGAGATTACAACCAACCACAAATCCTTTCAACGTCTCACATCAAAAGGCAGCACATTTTCCTACTCCTTCAATCTGGATTGGCCTTATGACTGGCTTTGACTAACAGAATGCTGTAGAAATGACATTCTACAAACGTGAACCAGGCCTCCAGAGGCATTACAGATGCTATTCTTTTCCTCCTGGAACGCGATGCTGTGCGAACAAGCCTAAAGTAGCCTCCTTGAAGACAAGCAATCACTTGGAGAGAGACCTTATAGGCATAAGGGAGGCGGCTCATACCATCTGGAGCAGAGATGATCCATGTGGTTTTAAAGGAAGTCTGGAAATTCTTTGATACTTCTCACATATCATGGTAGAGGTGAATTGCCTCCCCCCTCAAAAATGGGTTGGACTCAGTGACTCCTTTATCATGAATATAACACAGTCAAAGTGGCCCTGTGACTTCTGAGATTGGGTTAGAAAAACCAAGACAATGCCCATGAGGCTCTCCTTCTTCAGACACACGCCATGGGTGCGCTGAACCAACATCTGAGACGTCTGGCTACCTTGGAGCCACCATTCTGAGAGCAGACACATAAGCAGGGCTGGGTGCCCATGGAGCCCAGCTGTTTTGAGTCTGCTTGGCCTCAACCAACAGGCATGGGTGAATAAAGGAACCTTCAGAGGATGCGCACTTCAGATGCACTCCCAACTCTGAGACGCTCTATGCTGATGCCCGGTAAAGCAGAGATAAGCTGTTCCCACCAAGCTCAGCCTGAATTGCAGAATTGTGAGCAGAATAAGAGTGCTTATTTTAAGCTATTCCGTCCTGGGTTGATGTATTAGCCAACAAGATATAACAATTACGATACCACATCCTCTTAGTCTGGCCTGTCCTAACTTTGTGAGTTCTGGTTAGGGGCATGCTTAAGCCTCAGCAGCATGAGTCAGTGAGGAAGAGAGTAGAACAAGAAGTAAGAGAGATGAAGGCTAGAGATGCCTAGCTTGGCTGCAGAGGGAGCTGAGGGGTCCAACACAGGAAGGTCAGGGGTGTTGAGTGAAGGAAAG
This sequence comes from Mustela putorius furo, assembly GCF_011764305.1. Taxonomy (NCBI): domain Eukaryota; kingdom Metazoa; phylum Chordata; class Mammalia; order Carnivora; family Mustelidae; genus Mustela; species Mustela putorius. The sequence goes on along the minus strand of NW_025421402.1, from coordinate 18,911,939 downwards.
AGGAGAGGAAACAACCCAGCAAGTGTAAGTACACAACTTCCGGTAGACAAGCACAGACCAAAGGGTAGCCATCCATTCTCCATCCCAGAGGGACTTTCCTTTCTATCTTATTACCCTGTTGGAAAGACGAAAGCAACACACATTTAAACTTTTAGAAGGATAAGTAAGGATTCAATTACTTGAACTACGTGTTCAGAGAACAGAAAAATTAAACACGAAAATTGCCTTCGCACAACACTGTCTGTATTCGTTCACCTGTCACTAACTGATCTTGCATTAGGTAGACAGAGCTGGACTGAAGATGAGCCACAGGTGCATTCTATGACCAGAAAATGATACTAACCTATTTCCTACAAATGAATGAAAGGGATTTGTGAAAATGAAGTTCTACTCTTCAGAAAGAGAAGGGAAAGGTGTAGACTATACCATGGTTTGAATGTGGTAGTGAAATCTCTACCAGTCCCAAATTTCTTGTTCCTGCCCAGCAATGGTTTTGGAAAATCCATTGTATGCTCTTATGTTCATGGACTCATCACTCAAGCACCAGCATCATATTTTTGTATAGGTTACACTAAACCTGTAACTGTGAGAGAATCTTGTGTTCTGATCAGGATGGAAAACAATAATGGAACTGAAACCATAGATACTGAATATTGGTCAGGGACAAGGGTAATGTATCTTGTGTCTATGACTATCTGAAATCATTTCATATTCTCACTGTGGAACTTTACCACAGATTTTCTACCAATTTGCCAGGAAGAATATGGAGAAAGACAGTAGTGTTGGAGAACTGTGTTCAAAATAATCTGTTGCTGTTGGTAACTAAGATTTGGAATAAGTTGAACTATAGGAGTCTATGCTCTATGATTTTCAGATGGTTGAAACTTTCAGAAAAGGGACTTAGTTTATTTTTGGTTTTTTATGGTTCAAATATTTCTCAGAAGGTCAGTAGGCCTTGGGAAGGTTTATATCCCATATTTAGATTACTAGAGCTATGTTTTAAATAAGAATGTTTGGGACTTATCAAAAAAATTGAACTTACAAAAAAGAATTGTAAGATAAAAAGGACTTCAACTGCCAAGCCAACTGCATACACATCCCTGTTCAGGGGCATCATCACGTATAATCTCTCTTCACGCCAACTATTGCTCACATTCCATAGAACTTTCCAGTGTCCCCTATACTTTGTTTGGGTTTTTTCTCTTAATCCCCACTCTCTGCTTACCCTTCGGACTTGACAAAGGAATTTGGCCAACTCAGTGTATACATTGGGATTTTTGCAGTTGCAAGTAATAGAGTGTTTAAACCAAACTGGCCTAAACCATAAAGGGAAAGCGTTGGCTCGTGTAACTGGAACTTTCAGAAGTTCAGTCACATCATGTTGTTTACAGGGGCCGACATGACATCGCTAAGACCCCTTTTTTTATTTTGTCCCAGGACTCAACTTCTTCTATGTTGATTCCATTCTCCCCATATGGCCCCCACACGGCTGCCTGCCACCTGCTCTGGGAACAGTTTCCTTCCAGGTTCTACTCTGGTAGAAATAATCTGGTAGAAAGCCAGAAGATCCACACCCATTAGAGCAGTCTAGATCTCACTCTCATCCCTGCACCAAGAGAAGATGATGCACCAATTGGCCTGGGCCTCAATCTAGTTTCTGTTCCCTACACTGTATCCCCATCAAGACCACAAAAACTAAAATGGAGAAGGAATGGATTCCAAAGTGAAAATAGAGGCTGTTGACAGAAGGTTGGATACCAGGAAGGCAAACAACCAACACACAGTACGTCTCATTTTGACCATTAGCTCTGCCTAGGCTCAGGTCGCACTCAACAGTCCAGCCGTGCTGGGCTCTCCACATCCCAAATTCGCTGCATTTTCTTTCTTCTTCTGTCTTCCTCCATGCCGGGGTACGTGGAATGGAGTCAGGCCTATCACCCGCCTGTCATGAAAAAGTGTAAATGAACTTACTCTAGGACAGGGTTCCGTGTAATTAAGGTCTTGGACTCAGTCCAGTGAAACAACCTGGCAACACCAGGATTGCTACAGACCTATAGAAATGAGCATTATTGCTCCCAAAGTGTATTGATCATGTAAGCTGAAGCATATTTGATTTTATTTTTAAAGATTTTATGTATTTATTTGTTAGAGTAAGAGAAAGAGAGCACAAACAGAGGGAGCAGCAGCAGAGAGAGGAGCAGGTTGCCCCACGCAGCACTCGATCCCAGGACTCCAGAATCATGACCTGCGCCGAAGGCATAAGCTTAACGACTGACCCTCCTAGGGGTCTCAGGCACATCTGATTTTAAACATCTCTGCTAATGTAGGAAGAAAAATGATAAAATGTCTGTAGGATATGTGTCATGCCCAGAACCCTCAACTTGGTGGCCAGGACACCCTAGGAGTGTTTTAATCTCTGTTGTCTTAAAAAATATTTAAGACTTCTCCTCCAAACAATTTATCCCTTTAAAAGTATGAGGCACCTAATAGGGTCATTCTCCCTACAGAAAAGAAGTCTGACTTCAAATATATGAAGGACTAGGAGCTAAATAATCAAGCAGAAGAAACAGACTATTTTGTAATTTTTTTTTTTTGAGCCATATGAATAGAGCCGGGGGCGGGGGGCGAAAAAACCCAGCATATCTCATTCAACACACATTTATGAAAAGCCTGCGAAGGGCCAGCCCTGGGTCTATAACATCGAAATGACATAAGGAAGATCCCTGCCCTCAAGATTCATACACGTTAACACACACATTAATAGACGCTTTAGCAGATGCCCCCAAGGCCAATGCTAACCATGATTGAGACCCACCGTACCCCTCCCACTTCTCTCTCAACACTCCCCCCTGGAAGGAAGGGGAGCAGGCTTGGGCTGCACAGCAGTCTAGACCCTTCCCGCTGGTGACTCCTCCTTCCCTATTTTTGTCCTTCCGGTTCAAACCCTCCGTGTCAAGACCGTCCTGGCACTTTTCTGCTGCTTCCCCTCTTGTTGCAAACGGGCTGTGAACTGGAGGAAGGCTCACTGAATAATTTAAAGATCTCTTCTCACTTCCAGTAGCACTGCTCTACTTACCTAAGATAGCATCAGGCCACCCTCTCTCCGCCTGGGCTCATGCGGGTGCGCGTGGGGCTGGCTTCAGCTACGCTAGCCGGTCCGTTGGCGGTCACCAAACCTATCCCCAAACGTTCATGAATTATGGACTTGCATCAAAACTGGGGGGTGATGCTGGGTGCGGAAACGGAGCTGGTTAGGTTAGCTGGTCAGCAGCAGGAAGGCAGGCAAAAACGATCACCTACAGGGGCTCTGACAAGTCATGACTGTGTTAAAAAAACAAAAGTCATGTGAGTAAACTTGAAGACCTCATTAGCTTTATGAACGATTCCTGAATTGGGCAGCAGTCCACCCAGCCAGGAGGGAGATGCAGAGGAGTGCTACAGAATGGAAGGAGGGTGGGGCAAGTCAGTTTCTTGGTTTGTCTCTCTCTCTCTCTCTCTTTTTGTCCTTTGTTCATTTGTTTTGTTGTTTAAATTCAACAGATGAGTGAAATCATATGGTATCTGTCTTTCTCTGACTGACTTATTTCATTAGCATTATACTCCCTAGCTCTTTCCATATTGTTGCAAATGGTAAGATGTCATTCTTTTTTATGGCTGAGTAATATTCCATGGACTATGTATACCTTATCTTCTTTAGCCATTCATCAGTCGATGGACACTTGAGCTGCTTCCATACCCTGGCTGTTATAACTCAGTATGCAATATGCGAAGAGGTGCATCTATCTTTTTGAATTATTGCTTTTGTATTTTGGGGGTGAACTAGTGTGATTATTAGATTGTTTAAAAATAAATATAGTTTAGCCGATACTGAATAGAAGCCAAGATTGAAGGAAGCATGGAAATAAATCCAAGACACGGGCTCCTCCTTATATCCACCCTGTGAAGTTCGCTTTTATTAATTTAATGAAGTTCCTGGATTAATTTAGATAAGCCTCTCTTGACTCATTCCTTACTCATGCGGGGAGCCCAGCATGAGCCCAAGCTGGGTTCACTCTAGGACTCGGGCAAGTCTAGGCATGCTGCACGGATAGGTCGGAGTAGGAAAGGGAGAAGTATTCAACAAGGATTTACGAGGGATAAAAGACGAGGGATAGACGAAACTTCTGGAAAAGTTCTTTTTAGGGAAGAAACTTTTATTTATTTATTTTTTATATTGTCTTTCTTAATTTAACTTTTAAAAGAAAGAGATTTTAAGACAAATAAGTTTGATACAGGACAGAGGTCCAAAATGAAAAGGGTAAAAAGACACAAGGATTGAAGGGGGGGTGCTCTGAGAGGCTGACGGTTGAGGGAGCCCCAAACTCGAGGTTCTGAGACTCCTGAAATATTGCAACACTAGGAAATACCAACACCGGTTATAAAAACAGGCCCAATTTTACAAAGTCACATTTACTATTTATGTTTGCATTTAACATGTTAATTTTTTAACACCAAAAACAAAAGCACATCACAAATAGCTGTGCTAGTCTCAGGATAATTAAAGGATGTTTAAACATTCTCAATTCCTAATTCCATACAGGCAAGGTGATCGAATACAGGAGCAAAAGGGCAAGGCTGTGTGGAGATCGCTGTCTGGCTTCAGTTCCGACGGCATCTCCGAGAGGGTCCGAAAGACCTCATTTGGAGTCATGCCCCTGACTAGCCTGCACGGGTGGCCACATCCGTCCCTCGCAGGAACTCCTGCTCTGTCCATCTGTCCTCAGTGACCCAGCCTAAAGCTTATGCAGAGGGGGGCTGCAGGAAAAAGCAAGTGGAAACCACAGGAGCTCTTTAACCCTGAGCTCTGAGAGACGCTGAGCTCGCAAACCTCTGGCGCCGACAACTTCTTCAGCGACTTTGCTGACTTTGGCAGCCACAGGCGTCCTCAGACTTGATCGCCTCGGCCGGGCGTCTGCAGCTTTGGCACAGGTGTGGCTGGGCCATCACAGCGATGGGAGTGGCTCCGACGGACACCAGCCGTGGTGGCTGCCTCCTGCCGGCCCATGGACAGCAGAGCTGTCACTTTCAATATTGGTCATAAGACAGATCACCAAGTAGAGTCAGTTCACGGGGCGGCGGGGGGCGGGGGGGGAAGCGGCGGCATAACCAGGAGGCTCCTGATCCATCAGTGAATCCTTCTGTGTCCTCTCCCGGGGGACCAGGCTTCCCTCAGAGGGCACACATTCTGTTACCCAGGCTGATTTTCAAGGGGCGGACCACATGGGGAGTCACTGCCTGTGTCTGGGTGGGGACGTCTGTTTAATCCTGGGGTTTGACGTTTGGAAGCCCACTTGTCCACAGGAAGAAGGTTCATTCTTCAACATAAGCTTCACTTAGGAATTTTTTGAATGTTATAACTTTGACTCCACACGCTGGCTCTTTTGTCTTACTTTCAGATCGGCTCAGAACTTAGGAAAGAGGCGCACCTGGGCGGTTCAGTCGGATGAGCATCCGGACTCTTGGTTTCGGCTCAGGTCGTGATCCCAGGGTCGTGAGATCAAGCCCCGGGATGGGCTCCTCACTCAGTGTAGAGTCTGCTTGGGATTCTCTCCCTCTGCCCCTCCCTACTGCTTGCTCAAGCTCTCTCTCTCTCTCTCAAATAAATAAATCTTGGGGGAAAAAAAGAACTTAGGAAAGAGAAATGCTATTACTTGAGACTCTCAAATATTCATAGGAACCACCATCATCATCCGTACATTCTCAGGACCCGATATATTATTTGGCCCTAGATGACACACAAAAAAGTGTATTTGAGATAATGAGTGAATGAGAACATATGTACAGTACTCACCCCAGGGAAAAAGCAGAAATATCTGGTTGGAATTTTAAGGGAGTGTCATGAGTGGAAAGAAGACAGACCCTGAGAAAAATTGTTGGTTGTTACAGCGACTCAATTTTTTCCCCTAAAGCTACTCTACCCCAGGAAACATAGTTTGCTCACTTACTGATTTGTAGTTTCAAGAAACATCTTTTGAGCATTTAACATGCACCAGACACAGAGAAAGAAAATGTCCACCTTTAAGCAGTTCCTATTCTAGTTGGAGGTACAGATCTGGGTGCAAGGAACTGGGTTCCAGAAGGACAAATGATTGACCAACCACGTATACCAGTTACTAACGTGGCATAGAAAAGGTGAAAATTCTACCTGTCAAGAGAGTTCGGAAAGTTTTAAAGAGCGGAGCACCAAAAAATATCAACTAAAGTTGTGGATTCGCAATATGGAAAAGAAAGAAACATTGAGCAAGCCACCCGGAACTGCCAGTTCTTTGTGAGGACAGCAAAAGGCGCAAACCCCCATTTGAATGATCCAGTGCTTCATTCATTCATTCAGTATTAGCTGAGGGTCTACTGTGTATGAAGAGCCACCCTGGGCCCCTGGGAGTTGCAAGGATGACCGACAAAGGACCAAGACACCTGGAACCCCACCTGAGAGAGGAAGCTGGACCTTCATTTGCTCTTGTCTCAGGACTGGGCTCTTCCTCCCAGGCTCTGCCCTGGCCAGAAGTTTCCTGCTGACAGGGATTCCTACAACAGACAGGAATGGGTGTCAAGTAATTTGAACTTTGATCCATACGCCAACCTAGGGCATCCTGGAATCTTAATGAAGAGCTTCAAATCGGGAGAAATCTCGTATCAAATTTCTGAGGAATGTTCTGTGTGATAGGCAGCGGAAAATAAAATTACCTTCAGACAAAGATTCCCTGGGCTCTGGAAACTTCAGTTGTCATGGAAATGGCCACGTAAATTCTGATACCAGTTCTGATGTGGTTTTTTTTCCCCACCGCACCACCAAGCAATTGTCAGAGACCACTTGGGTGCCCTGCAATTTAGCTCAATTCTGACACCACCTGGAGAGAGAGCTTAGCTTCCACAGGTGAAGGGCGCAGTCCTACAAAACTGTCCCCCCTTCCCTATCTGTTCCAGCCAATCTCCAGTTCATCTTACCAATCTGCTTCTGGTGGGCCAGCTATAGATCCGAAGTTCTAATAACCCCCTCCTTGGGTTTGATTAACTTACTAGAACAGCTCTCAAAACTATGAGAAATATTTCATTTATCAGATAAACAATTTATTGTATTATAAAAGGCTGTAACTCAGGAACACCCAAATGGAAGAGATGAATGGGGCCGCATATGGGATAAGGGTACAGAGCTCCCGTGTCCCACCGGAGAATGCCACTCTCCCCAAATGTCCAGGTGTTTGCCAACCTGGAAGCTCTCCAAACACTGTCCTTTTGGGTTTGTATGGAGGCTTCATTCTTAGGCATGACTGGTTAGATCACTGGCTATTGGTGACCGATTCAACCCCCACTTCCTCTCCTGTCCATGGAAGTCAGGGGGATGGGACTGAAAGTTCCAACCCTCTAATCCTGAGGTTGGTTCTCTTGGCAATTTGCCCCCATTTGGTACCATCCAAAAGCCACCTCATTAACAAACAAAGGACAACTTTATTGCTCCCATTCACTTAGGACATTCCAAGGGTTTTCGGAGCTCTGTGCCAGGAACAGTGGACGAAGACCAAATAGATATTCCCTACTATAAATCACAACGTCACACCACTCAACCCACAAGGTAGGTAATGGCAGAGACTTTTATACCACATGGACCCCTTCTCCCAGGGTTAGGAGATTAATAAGATAAAGGTGGTCATCTAAGATGGACCAGTCTGCCTCCAAAACTAAAACTGGGGCTAAGAGGTACTTGCAAATTCCAAATGGCTACCTGAATTGGAATAATATGAACTTGGACACCGTGCTGAATTGAATAACCATAATAACAGTATAAACTTGGACACCATCTTTCCGTCTTGCGTATGGAGAAGCAGAGGCCAGTGTGTGAAGAGAGGAAACCCAGTGGCACAATGAGAAAGAGCTGGAAATAGCCCAGCTGCCCATAGCTTAAGTCCCCATGAGACAACATCACTTCCGATTCTTGGATCCTGTTGCCCTGTCCTAAATCCTCCACATACCACATTTTTCTTCAGTTAGTTTAGTGGAACCTTCTTTGTTACCACAAGAGCCTGAGGTTTAAAAAAGGGAGGGTACCAGGGACTGTCTTCTGAAACCTATGGTTTGTAATTCACCTGCTGCAAGGTTCAGTTGACGTACGCGGTCCTGTAAAGTCCACGCAGTTGTGCAGAGCTGCTAAATGTGAACTTGGACACATCAGCCTACAAATTATTGCTTGCTTTTGGGAAACACAGGTGCTTAGGTAGATTGGCTGCTAAGCCCCCAACATGTGGGCAAGGATAGAGAGCCTGGATGTTACCTCAAACAGGAGAAAAAACTGAAGACAAACCGGATTGAGTGTAGCAATGTTGCTGGGGGCTGGACTGATTGCCTCCCTGAAGGGGTGTTCTTCTAACCCAGCTTAGGTGACAAACACCAGAGTTCTGCTCAGCTGTGGGACAGGTGCAGGAGAAGGAAAGAGATAAGGCAAAGGCAGGCACCAAAAGGAACCTCTGGGTTTTGCTGGCAAGAGTGGGACTGAGATGATCCCCAGGTTGTTATTTTCCAAAAAGACTATGTTTATGAATTTAGAGGCCACCTTCTAGAGACTGGGGGTTGCACATTTGTCTGAAAGGAATGGCAGTTTCCAGAACCTGTCACATTGGGATGAGGTGATCCAGAGGCAGACAGAAAAGATTCAGGAGAGAACCTCTGATTTTTGAGGGATTTGGGGACAATGAGGCCTATGGCTCAACCGAGGGGCTGTGTGTTTGAGATCTCTCCTCCCCAGTGGCAAAAGTGTGCCCTTGCACACTTATACAGCAAGTGCTGTGCCCTCCCCCGCAGCGGGGCAGATGAGAAACCATACCAGCTTCAGCGGGTGAGCTCTGAGAACAGTCCGATCTATACTAGCTCTAGGTTCTCTGCTTCATCCTTTCCTTCTGTGATATTAAATCCTTCAGTCCAGTTTCATTGTTACAGCCTGGCCTTGGCCTAATTCGAGTAAGGGAAGGGTCTGTGCGGAGTAGGAAAGGGGAAACAGACTTCCCTTATCTTTTTTTTTTTTTTTAAGATTTTTAAATTTATTTCTTTGACAGACAGAGATCACAAGTAGGCAGAGATGCAGGCAGAGAAGAGAGAGAGAGGAGTAAGCAGGCTCCCCGCCGAGCAGAGAACCCAATGCGGGTCTCGATCCCAGGACCCTGGGATCATGACCTGAGCCAAAGGCAGAGGCTTTAACCTACTGAGTCACCCAGGCACCCCCAGACTTACCTTATCTTGACGTCAGCCTCATGATAACAGTCCTGATCGAAGAGAGAAGGTTCTGGAACTGCAGAAAGGAGCCATCAAGAAAGTGAATGATGGGCGTTGGCGGAGTGAAGTTCACCAGTCGGGAATAGTGCCACGTGGAGGCATAGCCCTGGCAGGACTGACTGGAAACCAGCATGAAACAGCCTCCCCCTATCCCACTCCCAGCTCATCCCAAGCATGATAGAGGAGAAGCAATAATTATGGCAGGGAACGGCCGGTTGCAGAACAAGAGCTTTTCCCCTTCTTGAGCACATGGGACACATCTTCCAGCCCCTTGCAGTGGCCAGAGGAACATGAAGGGTTGTAAACCACATTCAGGTCTAGACCGTAAACTCTTAGGACACCCTCCGCGTGCTCTCTCCTTGCTTCTCGCTCAGCTCAGTTTGGATGAGCTGCACATCCATGGGGGTTGTAGAGGACAGCACACCCCAAAGACGGAAGGAAGATGAATCCCCAAGTCCCCCCTTGGAGGAGAGCTGCCAGACCTATTTTCAATTGCAACGTGAGTAAAAAATAAACATTTATTGTGTTAAACCCCTGAGATTTTGAGGTTGTTTTGTTCCTGCAGCCAACATTAATTACTCTAACTAATAAAAACATAAAGAGATGCCCGAGTCCTGTTGTTACTCAGACCAGGGCCTTTGAGCCATCAGAGATTTGGGTCACAAAAACATAATCAGACATAGACCCTTCTGCCAAAAAGCTCGCAAACCACACAGAGGGTGAGATGAAAAGTGACAATAGAAGAATAAACAGAAACCTAACAAATCACTTTGTGATGGGGCACAAAGCCATGGAGAAGCATTTAGCAAAGATTCTTGTAGTACCATTCCCTTGTCAGAACAGCCAAGAGTTTCACAAGTGGTGAAGTCATGGAGTTCCTACCCATTTTTCTCTCTGATGAGCTCATAGGTCTTTGTTTATAACCTTTATTTCTTCATTGCCATGGTTTTATCTTTTATTTCCCCATGGCTATTGGAAAACAAAACACATTAGAGAGACCGTATACGAAGGCAGTTCTTACTGAACCAAGAACAAACCTTCACGGACACAATGCTGTTTAAGTATGTATGACTACAAGCCAAAACGAGACAGAAACTTTTTTTTTTTTTAAAGTTGATCTGGAATTCCTGGAGGAAGAGCTGTTCGCGTGGGATGTATACTGACTTAATTCCTTTTAATCCCCTTTTCTCACTTCTGTGGGACTGGAAGATGGCACCGAGTCAGAGGTTTGTGACGGCGTCTCTTTTTGTCTCACAGCCTGCCAGATAAAACTTCACGCAAGGAGGGCGCCTGGGTGGCTCAGTGGGTTAAGCCGCTGCCTTCGGCTCAGGTCATGATCTCAGGGTCCTGGGATTGAGTCCCGCATTGGGCTCTCTGCTCAGCAGGGAGCCTGCTTCCTTCTCTCTCTCTCTGCCTGCCTCTCAGTGTACTTGTGATTTCTCTCTGTCAAATAAATAAATAAAATCTTTTAAAAAAGAAAAAAAAAAAACTTCACGCAAGGAGAAATCCAGCCAGGAGAAGTGCATTGCTGACTTTTTCCCTCAATTTTTTAAAATCAGAAGTAATACACGATACCTGCTACACGTGGAGGAAACGAAAACATGAAGCTAAGTGAAAGAAGCCAGACACACAAAAACACATAGTGTATAATTCCATTTATATGAAATATCCAGATAGGCAAATCCATAGAGACAGAAAGAAGATTAAGGGGATGCCAAGGGCTGGGGTGAGGGGAGGGAAGCAGGAGTGACAGCTGCTTCACGGGCACAGGGTTGCCTTTTGGGATGATGATACTGTTCTGGAACTAGAATACAGTGACACTTGTGCAATGCTGTGAATGCACAAGATGACACTGATTTACCCTTAAAAATGATTCCAATGGTGACTTTTATGTTAAGTGAATTTTACCTCAATTAAAAAATGTTCTGGCTTTTTTAAAAGCAACTTCATCTTATCTGTCGCCTTCATACCTCATAGCCCACATACTCCGGCTCTGTCTCCTACTCATCCTTCCTGAAATGGTGGTGTTCATAACAGTAGCATTAATAACAGTAGAAATTAAATGCAACTCACTGCAACCAGACTGGCAAAAGCACAAAACCCAACTTTAGGGGAATCGACTGTCTGCCAGATCAATGGAGACTCTGGAAGGGGAAATCACGTGCTCTCCAGTCAAGTCCCAGGAGAGACTGTGCCTCCACTCGGAGCAGACGGAGAACTATGGGTTCCTGGACGGGAGACTCATAAACAAGAAGTAGAGAAGCATATCCGGGTCCTTTCTAATTCTCTCCCACTTGTATGATGGTTCGATCATTTCTCCAATTGTCTACCCTCCCGGAATTGGTTTGGGGGGCAAACCAGACTTAGAGAGTGAAGCAGAACAGAATCACTGAAGGGCAGAAAAGGAGCTGGGGTTGGACTGTGATGGTCACGCTGATCTCTGGAGAGCCACCCTGTTCCTATCACAGATGCCGTGCCAAGCTGTGTAGAAAGCCAGGAGGCTTGGAGAAAAGTCATAAAGACACCTGCTGTCAACTGCTGCCCTCCCTTCCACCTCAGCCAGGGCTCGGAGCCCTCCCTTGAGCTGGGAGCCAAAGGGCCTGTTGGCAGGAGGGTGTGTCCCTTCCTAACCAGGCTCATCTCCCTCCTCCTTCACAGAGGGCCCAGTCCGTTCTGTTCCAGGGTCTCCAGGCATCTCAGGATGCAAAGCTAGCATGATGTCAGCAGATCGGCCATGGTCCGGCACAACGCAAGGTGAGAGCCATGTGGTGGCTTTGACTGTTGAATCCTACATCCAGCCCTGCTTTGAAGAACACAGAAGGGAATGAAGCCAGGTCACTGCTGACCCCCAGGAAAGAGGCATGCTAGAGCTGGAGCTGGCTCGGCTCCCTCGACAGCCTTGATTACATTTGGCGGAATTTTGCAAGCCAGTGCTTAAAACCGTTATTTTAAAAAATATATATTACAGGGGCGCCTGGGTGGCTCAGTGGGTTGGGGCCTCTGCCTTCAGCTCAGGTCGTGATCCCAGGGTCCTGGGATCAAGCCTGGCATCGGGCTCTCTGCTCAGCAGGGAGCCTGCTTCCTCCTCTCTCTCTGCCTGCCTCTCTGCCTCCTTGTGATCTCTCTCTGTCAAATAAATAAATAAAATCTTTAAATATTTCTATCTATCTATATAGATAGAGATATCTATCTATCTATCTATCTATAAAGATAGATAGATCTATCTATCTACCTATCTATCTATCTATAAAGATAGATAGATAGATAGGTAGATAGATATAACAAATATATTCCCAGAACCAAAAGAGCTCTCAGTTTAACAGCTATTATATGTATAAAGGTGATAAATGCTGGACCACCTGTAAATGACATCACAAATGTAATGACAGTCACCACTGGGAAAAGAGGTAGCAGATGTGAAGAATGCAACTCCAATTGTCACATTATGGTTGAAATGCAACCATAGTTGGCTGTGGATATATGAATGCAGCAAAAATCAACAAATGCATTTTGTAAAAAGTCACTCGGCTATATGGAATTTACAGTCCAGTGTGTTGTACACTGCATTCTTGTTTGTAAATCATATGCCATATCCTCTTTGCATCAGTGAAATTCTTTTTTTAAGAGTTTATTTATATAAGTATCAGTGAAATTCTTAAGAAACTCATACAATTGCTTTTTTTTTTTTCCTTTTGAGAGCCAGTTGATAAACATTACCAGCACACCACTGCCTGGAGGTCTGTAATCCTAGGAGACCTGAAGTGAGTGATTTGTAAAAGGAGGAAGGAAGTGCAAGAAAGGACAGAATGGAGATGGGGAGGGGGATAGGCAGGGAAGAGAAGGGTCATCCTCAACAGTCCTACCCCTTGCCTTTCAAATCTAAGGTAGGAAGAAAATGATAGATAGGAAACATTCAGGGCTCTCTTTGCAAAGGTGGAATAAGTGGGATCCCATCTGGTGTGATTTGAGAGGGACTCCGAAGCTGACCAGCCCAGAGATATCTAGCCCTGTGGCTTGCCCGAGCCTGCTTCTTGAAATTCACAGGATGTGAGTGCCCTTCCTCTGGCTGAGCGCGGTCTCCACTAGCTTTCTCTTGCCTCTAACATCACTCATTAGCACCTTGCCCACATTTGTGTATAAATAACTACATAGGACCTTGGGAAGCACTGAACTTCCCAGGGAAATGAGACATAATAATAAGTTCCGAGGTGGGGAGGGAGCCGGAAGCATCCCTGGCATTGGACTTGCCTCGGCAGCACAGGCCACAGGATGGGGAATCACAGACAGCCTGGGGTGTGGACACGGAGGGAGGGCAGGGTTTTGCAAAGGCGAATGGAGATGCTCTGTGGGCTACGTCACCTGTGGGCCACGTCACCTGTGGGCTATGTCACCTGTGGGCCACCTGATGTGGGCACTGGTGCTGAGTTTGCACCTTGGACCCCGCATGAAAAAATAGGAGGTGAGAGTGACCCCTAATGGAAGCTATGGACTTGGGTTATAATAAGGTATCAGTGTAGGTTCACTGACTGCAGCGCAAGTAAGGCTGCAGCGGGACATGCTGGTGGTGGGGAAGGCTGTGTGTTTGGGGGCAGGGCGGTGTGGGAATTCTCTGTAGTTGCCACTCAGCTTTGCTGTGAACCTCCAACTGCTCTTAAAACAATAAAATCTATTAAAAAAAAAATAAGGGAATGGTTCAGTCGGTTAACCATCTACCTTTGGCTCAGGTCATGAGCCCAAGATCCCAAATCAAGATCAAGTCCCCTATCAGGCTCCCTGCTCAGCCTAGAGTCTGCTTTTCCCTCTGCCTGCCACTCCCACTGCCTGCGCTCTCTCTTTCTCTTTCTCTCTGACATACAAATAAATCTTTTTAAAAAAGTAAAATAAAAAACAAGGGAGATAGGGTCCCAAGGGTTTACCGTGTTTACCGTTCTAGTCTGCCGCCGCCCACCCAGAAGGATTCTTTCCCTGCCCCTCACCGTTTCACAGTCCTAGAGTGTCCCTTTCCACGACGGGAATGTTTACTGTCCTTGGAAAGACGTAGTTAGAATCAATAAGCAGGTACAAATGTGTGCATCTATTCATCCAAGATCCAAACTGGTGGGAAAGATGAGACAAAACGCGACCCCGTGCCCCCAGCAATCACATAACGGAACGAATAAATGCTCTTCACCTTTTAGTCCTTACAGCTGTCTCCTCTGTTCCCTTCAGACCAGGCACTGGGACTCCACTACTTCTCCCTCTGTTTTCAGATGTATATTTCACTTGGATTACTGTGAGCACCTTGGCTTTCAAAGTATACATTTGCATTTTTTTTTTTTGAGATTCTATTTATTTATTTGACAGAGACACAGCGAGAGAGGGAACCCATCAGGGGGAGTGGGAGAGGGAGAAGCAGGGGTTCCCCCTGAGCAGGGAGCATGATGCGGGGCTCGATCCCAGGACCCTAAGATCGGGACCTGGACCACCAAGGGCCCCTTTTTGCATCTCTTTTCAAAAGTCTTTTTTTTTTTACTTTACTTCTTATTACTCCTCCTCTTTTCAAAATGGATACTTGGTTTGCAATCACACTTTTGAAATGTGTTTACTCGTAATCCAAAGGGCTCGTTCCCTTGTGTGTTCCTGGAAAGGCCCGAGGGCTCAGAGGATACTGAGTTGTATGTAGGTGCAAAGCAGACCGTAAAATGTCAGAGCTGTCAGAGTTGCCTGGCCATTCTTCACTTCCTTTATGCCCTCCTGCATTTATGGAGAAGATGTGTTTCTAGAAGGGGTGAGGGATGAATCGTCAAGGCCACAAAGGCCAAGGTTAGCTTCCCGAGGTGACTGCTGATGCCAGCGGCACTGATGCCAGGCGGAGTTGCTGCAGCGGGGGGCCTCTCGCTCTCCCTGGGCTGGGCTTGACCCGTCCTGCTTGCCACGGTGCCGCCCGCACGAGGATTAAACCTTCCTTTCCGGATCTGCTCTCAGCCGTCCACCCAGATTTCAGTCAACGGCCCTTCCCTCAACCCCTCGTTTGGGTCTTGTTAAACCAAAAATGCAACCACGTGGTCTAAGAAAAATATATTTTAAAGGACATGCCTGTGTCTTTTCTCACCCAGGCCATTGACCCTCAAGCATCGGCACGCAAGGATACTTGTGTTCCACGGTCAAAAATGGGCACCCGGGGCCCATGGTGCACGCCTCCCGATGGCCATGACTTTCTCACCATGGCTCCCTTCAGAAGTCACCTGCGTGTTTCCACCTGAGCGGCAATCTTCTTCCTTCACGCCCTCAGCTCTCAGACAGACCCGGTGAATGGCTGTGTCTTCCCCGTGGTTAGCTCTGGAGTGGATGACCTCTGCTTGTTTCACCAGCATTATAAAGGACACAATCCAGCGTAAACAGATGACCGGGACACTTGATTTTTGACACATGTGAAAGCTACCTACGAAGTCACAGGCCAGCAGGGCGGATGACAACTTGCGTGAGCTATTCTGAGTTAATGCGTAGAAGCCAAAAGCAAGATGAAATTCTGATTACCAGTGTATCATTTGCTGTTTGCACGGTCAGGAGTCTCTGGGAGGCTCCCCGGGAATGTGGGCCCTGTAATTGGCAAGTAGAAGAATTGCAGGACGCAGGCGATGGACTCCTTGATGGGCTGGATCTGCTCCTCTGGATGTGAAGAGAGGCAGGAGGGCATGAGACCAGGGAAGGGGTCGAGAGCTTTCGTGCGCGTCCTGTGGCTGTTTCCAAACACAGGCTCTTCTTCCCCCCACCCGCTGGAAAAGCCGATGCAGGCCCATCAAGGAAGCCCACGTGGGAGCCCCAGACAGCAGGTGCAGCTCCCCCGAGGGGAGCTCACTCCAAGCAAGAGTGTTAGAGGCTGTGACCTACAGCGATCCTTGCTGAGGTGTGGCCTCTGGGCTGTGGGGAGACAGCAGAAGTGACACCCCCAGAAAGGAGACAGAGAGGTTGGAGGCTACATCCTGGTCTCATTAACACCCATAAAATGCCTCCTCTATCCTGAGCCCTGCTCTCCTGGCAGAGCCTACAGATAGCTGAAACATAAAAATGAAGTAGACAGTGGCATGTGGCTGCTTGCCTCTGTGGTTTTTATCTCTGTTCCCTCAGAGCCGCGATCAGCCCGGCACATGAAGGCCGCCAACCATCACTCCTGCCAGCGAGGGCACCTTCCGGCGGGAGAAGTTCACCCACAATGCGCTCAGTCCCTATTTCCAAGGCTTCTTGTCTTTGACCTTGTTTTTCTAACCCAGCTCCGGATATGTGGTCTGAAAAAGGATTTTTGGGCTCCCAGGGGCATGAGTCAGTGGGGAGAAACATGGTTTAGAAGTACAGATGTTGGAATTCCTGGTACATTTTAAGAATAGCAAGAAAGAACGGTAGTTTTCGAGTCAAAGAGATGTGCTGAGAGATTGTATCCCCACTACTTAAGAAGCGCGGTCTTGGACAAATTAATTTACCGTGACACAGTTTTGTCTCCTGGAAAGGGGAAGGATGATACCTATGTCACACACTTGTCCTAAACGTTGAGATGGCACGTACTTAAGGGAGGAGAGGAAAAGACCCACAATAAACGGCCACCGCTGCTTTCTAAGGAAGGGGACCCTGTTAGGGACGGCCCTTTTGTTCTTCTGAGCACCTTCATGGGTCTGCTGGCTTTTCTTCATAAAGAAATAAGAACTTGGGCTTTGGAAATAGTCCAGGAGTGATTCCCTGAGGAATGGGATGGAATCAGGGAAAGAAACTAGTATCTGGTGAGATGGTGGGGGGCTGGGGAAGGAAGCTCTAAGCTCGCGACTTTAAGGCTTGAGAGAGCAGGGCTCAAGTCCAGCTCCTAACACTTAGTGACTGTGGAGCTTTGGGAAGTTATATGCCTTCCTTATTTCAGTTTCCCCATAGAGAAAATCAGGATCATCATCCTTCCCTCTTGGGGCTCTTGTGAGGAGTAGATGAGGTGATTATCGTGAAGGGCCCAGTACACACTATCTATTGTTGCTGTTGTCGTGAATGGCTTTGAGACTCTACAGTCTGGTCTCCCTTCAGAAGTCACCTGCATGTTTCCCCCTGAGCGGAAATCTTCTCCCTTCATGCCCTCAGCTCTCAGATGGCGGACGGTTTGGCGAAGACACATTCGCTACGCATTCCTGGCCCGCCTCCTCCAGAGTCCAGTGTCACATGGGACACAGCTGGGGGAGACCAGGGAACATCTGTGTTCTGGCAGGAGCTCCCACAGCCGAAGCCCCACTTGGATCTCAGGCCCTTCCCCTCCACACTCTTCCCCATGTATGTGTGTGTGTGTGTGTATGTATATATATATCGTGTGTGCATATATATGTGATATCTATACATACATATGTATATGTACATATATACATACATATGCATATATGTATGTATAGATATCATATATATGCACACTCATATATGTACATATATACATATATATGTATGTATGTATATCATGTATATATGTATGCATATATAATATACATATATGTGTATAAGTATGTATCATGTGTATATAAACATGATATACATATCATGTATATATATGATATACATATCATATATATATATTAAATATATATATATATTTAATCCAGGGAAACAGAATTTGCCTTCCAGGATGGGACAACAAATGTCAAAGGCCCAGATTTATGTAAATAGAGTAAACCAAGGTACGCAAAAGCATTTTGTAAACAAGCTCAGGTAGGTTATGCAAAAGTAAGGCATTGGAATTATCATTACCAGAAGTAAAGGGTTTGATACATACAAGGCTCGGTATTCCTTGTTTTATATCCATTATCGTTTTCTTCGATACATCATCTATGCATGAAGGAATTTAAGAAAAAAGTCCTTTCTGGAGCTCCACGTACTTCTCGAGGGCAGCTGAAAACGAGCACCGTTTGTGCCTCTGCCACGGTTGTCTGGCTGGTGCCCAAGTACAGTGGACCTCCTGCTGTGCCCTGTGTCTACCTCCTGCCCCCCCCACCCAGCACCAGGTACCTTCCTCCCAGTGGCAGAGAGTACCTGCTGGGCCCATGACACAACAGTGAGAAAGAAAGAAAGAAAGAAAGAAAGAGAGGGAGGAAGGAAGAGAAAAAACAGTGCATACAACTATATACAAATATCATTCCATTAAATGCTTAAACATATGGACACACGCGCATTGAAAAACAAGAAGTACATCAAAAGATGGGATTAGAGAACATTTGCTTACGAGGTGTGGTTACTATCTTTAGGACAGACAAAAACATGAGAAGAGAAATCAGGCTGTCTCAGGCTTATTAATTAGGATTTGGTGAGAAATACGAATTCCTTACAGGTCCTCTTTCCTCTGTTTAGATTTGAGTGCCTAAAGACCCTCTCTGCTCTTTCTCCCTGATGGTCTGGGGCTCTTTGCATACAACGGTGGTCGACCAGTAAGTCTAAGGGAGAGCAGCTCCTATCACCAGTCCAGGGATCACTTCTGAAAAGGCCTTGTGGTTGAATCTGTTAAAAAAAAGGACTAGCAGCTCACTGGGGGAAATTCCACACCATCGAAGGGGACAAAATTCCCAGAGAAGAATAGCAAAAAAAATTAGGGCAAGCACACGTGAGTTTCGATGCCAGCTTTGCCACTTAATAGTTAAGGACGCTGCCTTGGCCAAGTTACCTGCTTCCGTGAGCCCTCGCTGGATCACCGATCCTACTACTACTCCTCAAGGTGGTTATAAGAATTAAAGGAGGTACAGAGTCTGGCAAATTGCTGATAGTCCCCCTCCCCCTTTTGGAAGCATGGGTCATTTTGCTAAGAAAAGGATATTGTGAATAATTAAAATTGTCACCCGCTCCCACGGTTCATTAAATATCTTCTTTGGAGGAACTCAAAAGATTTGAAATTAAGTTTTAAATGGTATCTGTGTGGACAGAATCCACCCACATCTGGAAAACAAGAGGTTGAGCCTTTGTTCTTGCTGCCAGCAATCAGATTGTTCAGTATTTTCTCTGAAAACCTTTTGCTGTTTCATCAAATCTGATTGGGGAGGGACGCCAGATTCCCCAGGGTCTGGGGTTAAGCGTTAGATATGAAAGTCACAGAGAGACCAGGAGAGATGAATAATATGTCTCAGCTCATTTATTTTCAAAAGCTTCTGGAGGCAGGAGAAGAGGCGGGTGGGAGGAACTTTGAAAGAGTAACCAGTTTTATGAGGCGAAAGGGTATTGTTTTCATAATTTAATACTGGAAAGCAGGATTATCTTTGAAGAAATAGATATGGGGGGCACCTGGGTGGCTCAGTGGGTTAAGCCTCTGCCTTCAGCTCAGGTCATGATCTCAGTGTCCTGGGACCGAGCCCCGTATCGGGCTCTCTGCTCAGCAGGAACCTGCTTCCCCCTCTCTCTGCCTGCCTCTCTGACTACTTATGATCTCTCTCTGTCAAATAAATAAAATCTTTAAAAAAAAAGAAAGAAAGAAACAGATACAGGAACAGGAGGGACTGTACAAGGACAGTTACAGTACAAGGACTTAGAGTACAAGGACGTGACAATGACTGTCACAGGGCCATTTGGATGTTATTTTTGTAACCTACCCCCATCTCTCCCTAACTTCCCTTGTGCTATGACTATTTGGTGAAGCAGGGATTTTCAAAACGTTATTTTTCTTAGCTGCCTACTATATTTTTTTCATATTATCCAAACAATTCTACCTGCTTTCATTTTGACCTATGAAAATTGAACCTTTGCTCCGCCCCTACTATGAAGGTGGTAGCAATAATTCATTTGGTCTATTTGTGCATTAAGCAAACCAATCACTTTAGCCCAGAAAGATGATAGTAATAACGATTGGATTTTGGTGTATTATTTGATGGTATTTCATGCGAATCTGCATAAATTCCACTTAAAATGAGCCCATTCCCCAGCCACACTTTGGGAGACTCGTCTCCTGGTCATTCTATCCTCCGTGTTCCAGAATCCTTGATCCTTATGCTGCCAAATGCTTAGAGTATGGTTTTTGTTCTCATGGTCTCAGGATGGCTTCTCGATGTCCTCAGATAAGACATCCTCATTCCAAGAGGAAGGAAGGATCAAGAATCAACAGAGAGAGTGCAGCCTCTAGGTTATGATTTTTTTCATTGGGAAACAACAGTATTCCTAACATTTCCACCCAGTAGGCTGCAACGCTCTTCTCAGTGGCCAGAATGATGTCGTGTGTTTGTTCCACATGGAGGAAGCCTGGAGTCATTCTTATGAGATGTGTATCTTGTGCAAATGCATCAGGGGTTCCCAGATCCATTTTCATCCTTGGAGGCGCCCTTCCTGGTGGGCTCCACTTCCTGCCTCCAAACGGCACAGGAAATGCTCTGGGTCTGATGCTCAGCCAGAAACATAAGACACTTCCATTTTTTCCACTCTGGGAATTTTATTCCTCTTGCTCCTACATTAGATCCTTTGTTTCTAGGATGCTTAGTTCTTGGTTTACTCTGTCCCTTTTTAAGATGCACATCTTTTGGTAGCTTTCTGAAAGGGAGAAGTGAATTTTGGAGACCTTACATGTCTGAAATTATCTTTTATCTAGTGTCCTCTATATATGTATTTATATATAGCTTTTGAAGGTTTTGCTTCATTGTCATCTAATTTTCAATGATGTGACTGAGAAGTCTGAGGCTAATCTTACTCCAGAACTTGTATGTCTTTTCTACTTTTTCTTTCTGAAAGTTTTCCATATGCTGTTTCATAGTTGTTCTAAGAGTTGGCTTGGTTCCTTATTTATTGTGTGGAGCACTTGTGAACCTTTAGTGTGGAAATGTCCTTCGAGCCTAGAAAAAGTTCTCATATTCTTTCTTTCTTTCTTTTTAAACTTTGCTTTTTTTTTTCTTTTAATTTATTTATTTGACAGACAGAGATCACAAGTAGGCAGAGAACCAGGCAGAGAGAGTGGGAGAAGCAGGCTCCCTGTTGAGCAGAGAGCCCGATGCAGGGCTTGATCCCAGGACCCTGAGATCATGACCTGAACTGAAGGCAGAGGCTTTAACCCACTGAGCCACCCAGGCCCCCCTCTCATATTACTTCTTTGATCATTTCCTTGTCTCCATTTTCTCTGTTCTCTTTTTCTGGGATGACTATTCATCAAATAGTGCACCTCTTGGGTTGCTCATTTTGTTTTCTTGTTTCTGTTTTCTCATGAACCATTGCTTTTACTTTTTATTTATGATTAGCATTTCCATAATATATCTTTTTCCTTCACTTTACTTTACCTGTCTGTGTCTTTCTATTAAGAGTACATCCCTTGTTGGCAGGTGGGTGGCACCCGACTGTTTCAGCGGGTGGAGCATGAGAGTCTAGGTCTCAGGGTCAGGAGTTTGAGCCCCATGTTGGGCATAGAGCTTACATTGAAAAAAAGAAAAAAGGTTAAGAAAAATAAGGTCCTTCTTTTGCAAAGAAATAGAGTCAGATCTTGCTTCTTCCGCAGTCTGACACTTTTTGGAGATTTGGATTTCCATTTCAACTGGTTGTCCAGAGACTTCAAATATGAACTGTAGAAAAATGGTTCCCAACTTTGGAAAACAGAGAAGACTCTCCAGAACCGATATCCATGGAGGTGAGTATTTCCTATCATAATTGCAACACTTCATTAAGTGAAACAATGTATTGAATCCAGAAAGCTCCAGCAGATAATGAAAAACAATGCTTAAGATAAAAGGCAACTTTCTCAAACTCTAATGTGTGCTGTGGATAGAATAGGGCAGCTGGGGCTCCTTTTCCAACAGCTGCAGAGCCTCATGAATCTGTACTTTTTTGATCCGGGAGATTATCAACATACTCGTCATACTCCCCGAAATTCTGCTTCTGCCTTTCCCAGGTATTGAGAAACTAGCCCTGGGTAACCTAACAGCCTAGGAGCGTGGCCTCTGGGGTCCAGCTAACTGGTGTCCGGTTTCCAATTGCCTCCTACAAGCTGTGTGACCTCCTGGAAGTTGCTCTCTCTGAGCCTCCGTTCCTTACCTGGAATTTGGCAGAAAGCGCTACTTTTTAAGACATCATCTCCCTCTGTCCTGGCAAATTGTAGGCGCTAAAGCCAACTTTGCAGGGGAAATGCATGGCCAGTGAGGGGGGCATGTTGAAGACGCTTCCTCTCAGAGTGGGGAGGTCGGAAGTGACCGTCAGCGCATAGACACCTGCTACCTCCTATGCTTCGAGTGAGTAGTAAACAGCCAGGTGCCCTGGGAGCGTTGGTCACAGCTTCACCGACCTCATTGCTCTTGTTCCTTCACTGAGCCTTACCCACTCTTCCCCCAGGACCTGAACAAGCTCCTTCCTCTGACAGGAATATTGTTCCTTCTCAGACCCTCACTCGGATTCCCATCTCCAGCTTTATGCATCTTGCTAAACTCCTACTCCCCCCGCCCCAGATCTCAGCCTATACATCTCTTTCCCAGGGATCGCTTCCTGGACCCAGACTAGGTTCAAATTCCCCCATGGTAGGATCCCCTAAAAATCTGTGCTTCTCCCCATATAACATGCATCACAAATGAGAGTATTTGTTTACTATCTTTATTCTCTGGTAGGCAGAGAACCTCTCCAAGGACAGGGATCATGTCCAGAGTCTCCAGGACCCAAACCTGATTCATAGCAAGATGCTCAATAAACCATTGTTAACTGCGTTATTAACTTTAGTGGTCACACACACACACACACACACACACACACACATATTTGGGGCATGTTTGTGTTTGAGGACCCAGTGTGGACAAGGGAGAAGACTGGGTGGAAGCCGAAGGTGGGGTCCAGTGGCAAGGTCTTCTTACAGCATATCTTTTTATATTGAAAGCTCCATGCATTGGGAGAGTCAGGTGGCAGAGTAGAGACAGAAGATTTCGGAGCTGAGCAGTAAGGCACTCTGTCTGTGACATTCCTTATGTACCCTTTGCTGAACAGAAGGCAGAACAGAAAAGTCAATGTCACAGAGCAACCTCTGCTTGTCTGGGGTTGGTCCAAAAAGATGGAGACGAAAGTCTTTGAATCCTGGCCACTGTCCAGTCTAGCCAGGACCAAGGAAGTCACTTTCCGTGCTCAGTGTTTCCCGTTCCTCCCAGGTGAAAATGAAGAGGCAGAAAGTGTGTTTATGGTAGTAATCACTTATTTTCTTACTGTCCTGGAAGAGTGAAAGTATATTGTTTATCTTTAGGTGTGAGAGAAGCAAACACAAGAACAAATGTCTTGATTTTATTTATTTTTAATTTTTTAAAAAATATATTTATTTATTTATTTAAGAGAGAGTGACTGAGCGAGAGAGAGCACACGTGAGCAGGGGAGAGGGAGAGGAAGAGAGAGAAGCAGCTCCCTGCTGAGCACGGAGGCTTGGGGCTTGCCATGGGGCTTGAGCCTAGGACCCTGGGATCATGACCTGAGCCGAAAGCAGATATTTAACCATTTGAGCCACTCAGGTGCCCCAAATGTCCTGATTTTAAAAAGACATTTTCAACATGGGGGAGAGCATTAGGAAGCAGTGACATTTGGTTTGAAAAGTTTGGATAATTTATCAGAATTCTTCAAAAAATTAGATACACACGAAAGAGAGTGCTTGATTTTTCTTTGTGTACTCTGCGTGTGTATGAAAAGGACAGAAAAATAACATGGATATGGAAAATGTTATTAATTGGTGAATTTAGGTGAAAGCTATATATGAGTATTTCTTTTAGTATTCCCTGATTTTCTCTGAAATTTTTCGATTAAAAATATCATCATGGGAAGGCCTGGGTGGCTCAGTCATTCAGTGTCTGCCTTTCGCTCAGGTCATGATCCCAGGGTCCTGGGATCGAGCCCTGCATCAGGCTCCCTGCTCAGCGGGAAGCCTGCTTCTCCCTCTCCCACTCCTCCTGCTTGCGTTCCCTCTCTCGCTGTCTCTCTCTGTCGAATAAAAAAAAAAAAATCTTTAAAAAAATCATCATGATTAATCAAGGCAAAGCTTTGTATTTTTCAAATATTATGTTGAGTCCACCCAGGGAGCTCGTATAAGGTTTATTTGCGGACCCCCCTCCAACATGCCTCTTGCCAGATTCTGTCTCTCTACCCACTTAGAATGCAGAAGAATATCTGCTGGAGTAACATGCCCGAGCGCTGCCCCTAGACGTCTAGCTAGTTTGACTAAGATCCACTGCTCTAAAGGTAGTGGCATTGAAGCCATCTTCCAAAGCAGGTTACGCACCATCATTCTCCCGGAGAGTTATACAGCCTTTGAAGTTCTAGATATAATCTTCCTCAGAGGTAGATGCTTGAGGCAGATCAGCTTCCCAGGGTCCTCTGATTGCACAAGTGTCTGAATGCTCAGGGGTAAGCATTTAGAGTCTCTGGAGTGAGGATTACAGCTCCCTTTCTTTTCCCTTGTGATTTGACGACTCAGTTCTTGAAGCTGGCTCCTACTTTGCATTTTGCTCTGCTTTGTTTGCTTTTCTGTCTCCTGAAAGAGCTACGCCCCAATCTGCACAGCAGAGTTGCTAGTGGCAGATTTCCCAGAAGCTCCCACCTCCGAATGATGTCAGATTTCATATGACCCAACTGCCACGTGTCCAGAAACATTACATCATTCCAGGATGTGAGTCCTTCTCATGCGGAGCTGATGGTCACTGGGCTGCTGTTGCTGCTGTGGCCACCATGAGAAGTAAGTCATAACCTCAAGTGGACTCAGCTATGTCCAGGTCTGCAGTCAAGGCTAGAGCAGCAGTGGACTCACCGGAAGTCATAGTGCCCCCACCGAGATACAGTGACTTCTGGGGCAGCCCGCACAATGCATTAAACATCCATAAGACGTTCTACAATGGAAGATCAGAAATGAGAGGAAGGTGGCTTTTTCCTGGCCAGATGGGGTGGCATGTGGTTAATGCTCTCCTGAGTCAGGCACTTTGGTCTCTCAAGTATGGGCAAATTATGTAGGCAAATGCTAGAGTGAATCATCACTGTTGAGTGTCTGAAGGAGACTGACTCTGAGTCCAAAACTCGCATACAGACAGGAGTGGGACAAGAGGCCTTTCAAGGGGCATTAAAAGACAAGGCCTACCTTATTTTGTTTTAATTATTTTTATTTTTAAAATTTTTTTATTTCTTTATTTTAGACGGGGTGTGGGGGGAAGCATGGGGAAGAACAGAGGGAGAGGGAGATAATTTCTAGCAGACTCTGTAGTAAGTGCAGAGCCCAAGGCAGGGCTTGATTCCCAGGACCCTGAGATCATGACCTGAGTGGAAACCAGGAGTTGGATGCCTGACTGAGCCACCCAGGGGCCCCTCATGCAGGTTTTTATGAAATAACATCAACAATTGTGTTTTCTGAACAATGTTTAATTGGGAAAATGGTTTCTATATTTAGACAAGGCCTACGTTAAAGATATTTGTAATCCACAGGCAGCTCAAAACAATTACAGACAACATCTGGGGGAAGAGGAAGAGGATAGTCAATGCCCACCTGTAGAGCTCGGCATAACTAAAACATAGAACTTGAGCTCTTACCAAGTGCCCGGTGCTGTGGCAAGCACAAGACCAGGTACGGAGGCCACGCTCTGCTTTAGCGTGGTCTTAACCTTACGTCCTAGGGGGTTCCATCCGGGTCCAGCTGACCATTGCCCCCCGCCTACTAATGCTGAGTTTGGTGGGTCAGCCTCTCGCCCTCTGGAGCAACTCAAATACCTCTGCCTTTGGATCAGTTTGAGGGCTTCCTAGAGACAAGCTCGGGTCCAGGAAGGATGGCGTCTGTCACACGGATCTCCACAGCCTGGAGGCCTCGGACCGCCATGTCAGATCTGAGGAAAGCAGGGAACTCTTAGCCCCAGTTCTCCTGGAGCTCCAGTCAAAAGGACTCCTTCTGCCATGATTTCCTCTGAGCAACAAGACTTTGGTTTCTTTGCCACCCAGACAGCGTCATGTAACTTGGCTCGTGCTGTGGCTCAGCTCACATCTCTGCCTCTTATATGACCTGGAGATCTGAAAAAGCTCTTACCCCAAACCTCTACCTTTCCCTTCCCCCAACCCACCCCCATTTGTACTTTGACTCAGTTTTTAAAAACTAGATCAGGAGTCCAGGAGGGATTTGCTCCCCTACTTATTCTGCGGCTGTTTTCGCAGGGCTGGCTTCCCCGGGGAGCTGAGCCCCTGGATAGTGCCTGCTGCCTCAGCTCTGGTCTCCTAGCAACCCTCAGCCTTCACAGTTTGGGACGGAGATGTCAAAGGGAGCTGGGGTGGCAGAGGTGAGAATGTGAGGAAAGCGCTTGCTCCCAGGCCCTGAGGAAAGAGCTGCTGCCTCACAACCGTTGATACTACAGAAGGGATTGGCTTTCCCTGGCATACTTCAGGATCAGCCTTAAGGGTAACAAATCATTGGCCCAAGAGTGCAGGGCTGCATTTTGGTGCCAAAAGCAGACTTCTGTTTGAAAGATGCTTAATGACTCCCTACTTAGTCTGCCCTAAGGACTGATGGAAAAACAGTAGGGTCGAACATGATATCTTTTAGAACAAGGATAGTTAGACCTGTCACGCATCAAAGATGTACTTCAGTTGTTCTTTGAGAAGAATGCCATTTTAAAGCCAGATGGTATCTTAGGACCATGTTGCTCAAATATCATATCTTTTGTGACCTGATAAAATGATGCCCAAAGAAGTTAAATGACTCATTTGGGTGCTCTCCCGATAAGGAGAAGTTGGAGTTGGATAGAACACTATCTCCCAAGTCCCTGTCCAGTGCTCCTTCCATTACCTCATGCTCCCTTCCAGAGACAGTGTGAACATGCCCTGAGCCACACTAGTTCACAACACGGTCAAGGTCATGAGCTGCAAAACAGCTGGATGTTTTTAGGGGTAAGTCTTCTGTTATAGACAAAACAGAACATAACATGTGGTTCACTTGTACCTTGCCTCACTAACAGCATGTTTCTGGTTGAACTAACCAGGACAGACAACAGTGAAGAAATTTTTTTTCAATTTTAAATAAACTAATCACCACTCACCCATAAGTCTAGGTATTGCAAGATGAACTCCTGGCTTGATTTTTAATTTAGGGTCAGAGGGATGGTCTTACTACCCTACACCAAGTTTGAACTATCTCTGTACTAGTCAAAATTCTTCACTGTGACAAAAATCTAACTCAAACTACCTTTAAACAACAAAAAAGTGGGAATTGATAGTCTTGTGTAGGTGGTAATAGTGACTAGGGTAACTCAAAGAACCTGAGAGGCTGTAGGAGCCAGGGCTGAAGGACTGAAATTGGGATTTGTTCCTCCCCCTGGCTTTTATCTCTGGGTCTGTGTTTCACTCTCTTATCTCCTTCCACAGCAAGTCTTCTCTGTTTGATTAGAAGGATGTCCAGGGCCATCCAACTTCGTATACTCCTGGCGCCACACCCCCTGAGCCATGACCGTTATTCCTTTAAGTGCAAACTCAGAAATATCAGAGAAGGACCCAAAGACACCCGGCTGGATTTCCTACCCTCTCCTGAGCCATCCCTGTGTCTGGGAGGAACAGGAAGCTGTGATCAGCCAGACCTGTGTTATTGACCCATGGCTCTGCGAGCCGCTGAGAGATAGGAAGGGTAGTTATAAGCTTCAGGAGCCATAGGAGAGCTTGCCCTTTTGTAGAACAGAAAGACAATAGCCAGCGCCACCACCATCCACCACATCTTGCTTTCTCTAAGTGCTGGCATTGAGCACGGTGACCTCAAGCTCAAGGAGGTGTCAAGCTTCTCCTTCCTCCAGCCCACATGCATAGATACGGACCCTTAATAAACTTGTATGATGACATTGGCAATCCAAGGAATTCTTGGCAAGTTAATCAGCCTTGTCAAAATTGATCTATCGCCGTGGACCCTGCAAGAATCGTCCAAGGACTCGTGGGCAGGAGATAGTGGGCTGCAGTGAAGAATGCTGGATCTGGGATCCAGGGATCTGGGTTTTGTCACTGACCAACTCTGCAACCTCAGGCGAGTCCCTTCATCTCTCTGTTTGCTTATAAAACTGGAGAAGCTGGCCCGAGCGATCACGAAAACCCATCTAGCCCTAATACGCTGCAGGTACATTTCAGGTGACCCAACAGAGCAGGTCACTGCCCCCTCTAGTGGTTAACTTAACGTAGGAACAGAGTTCCTACTTCAATTTCAAGGCGAAGAGAGGAACAATGTCCTCCACAGGTTTTGACAGGCAGATTCCCATGGAATGAGGCCAAAAGGTAAACTTCGGGGGGCGGAAGGACACTATCGCTTTGTCAGCTGAAGCTCTTGAGAAGTCCGAAAAAAGAGACCTCTCTCCTGCGGGAGATGTAGCCGCTTTGCCGTTCATTCACCAAGACACTGTGTATCCAACCAGTAGGTGTTAGAAAAGGAAACTGATGGCAGAGAGAGGAGGGAGAGGAAAAAAAACACACACACACACACAAAACTGGGGGAAGAGTGTAAATAGCTCTGTAGACTGAGAATGAGAGGGAGAGAGGTTAGTCTCACAAATGCTATTGATCAAAACTCGTTGATTCTAGAAATGTTTACTGAACATCCACTGTGTCCTAGGCACAGACTCTGATTTATAGCACTGAAGATAAGAGAATTCACAGTTCCAGCCCTCCTGTAGTTTATATTCTAATACATAGCACAAACATTATATAAATTCAAATAGAGTAAGTGTCAGAAAGTAGAAACCTAGTGTGTTCTCTGCACTCATACCAGAGGACCCAGCCCTTGACTTTGGCATAAGATCTCCCTGAGGAAGTGATCTTTAAGCTCAGTTTGAGAGTACTAGCATTGTGATACTGTGATTTATAATAATATAAATTATTATAATTATTTATAATAAGAAAAAAAATATTTATATATATAGGTTTCTTCCTCCAGTTTCTGACACAAGACTCCCGAAACCCCTTGTAATATCCAGGGTGATAAGGGCGTCTTTTGTTTGAATAAATGACTCTGGCCGGGCTCCTGGGTGGCTCTTGGATGAGGCTTGTCATGGGAAAGACCAAGTCATGACTTGAAGGTTGGCATTTTCACCCCTACCCCTGTTGAGAAGGAAGAAGTGCTGATAATGGAGTTAATGATCTATCGTGCCTATGTGAGGAATCCTCCATAAAATCCCAATAAGATGGAGCTCAGAGAGCTAGGTCTATTTTACCACAACTAAAATTTTTTAGATACTATTACTATTCTCCTATCTATAAAACAGTGGCCAAAATTCTCAACTTTCTTGGTGTGCATCTTCCCCAGAGTATGAGAATATTTAGCAAGAAGAGATAAATTTAAAAAAAAACCAAAAAGTCATGGCACATAACCCAAATTATAGAAGCCTTGTTCTTGGATGAGAAAAGGAAGGGCCTCTTTTTCCATTAACCTGAGGAATTGATCTATTCCTATATACGTCTATTCCTACCTCTTGTAACTTTAGAAGTCTATCTTATTCCCTATATCTAGGATAATAAGCTCAATCTAGGATATAGAGAACAAGGTTTTCAACATAATTAATCATAATATTCTGTTAAGAGTTTAATCCAGGCTTTCTCTTTATTAAAAAAAATATATATATATATATATTAGCAGGTGTCTGGGTAGCTCAGTTCATTCAGCGTCTGACTTTTAGTTTCAGCTCAAGTCATGATCCCATGGGTCTTAAGATCGAGACCCTCTGTGGGCTCTGTGCTCAGTGGGGAGTCTGCTTGAAGATTCTGTCTCTTCCTCTCCCTCTGTCCCTCCCCCCCTTAGGTGTGTGTGCTCTCTCTCTCTAAAATAAATGAATACATCTTATGAAAAATTTTGAAAAAGATAAAAAAATATATAGTAACCAATGAGTTGTCCCAACCCACAATTCTCAGAAACATTCAACACAGGGAATAAAAGCAAGTGTAATACACTAGTCCCACTTGAAAAGACCTAGGAGTGACTGTAATTTGCATCATGTTCTACAGCCTACGGAAAGCTGTGAACTACTGCACATTATTTTATTTGACCCTCATAATAACCCTACAAGGGAGTTAAACAAGTATCATTGTTCCTATTTTAAAGGTGAAAATGAAGTCTCTCAGAGGATAGATTACATATCCAGGGTTAAATAAAGAATAAGAGGAAGGGCAAAGTCTCAAACCCAGAAGGCAAAAATCCATTTTCTTCAACCGTGTTAGGAGGCCTCCCTTAGCACTTAGAGCAGACTGCTTAATACAAAAAGCAGGCCAAGTATTCTGTCTCTTTTAAATATATGCACTAATTTCATTCTCATTCAGATTTTCATGCTTTGCACTTTCATCATAATTTTTCTTCAAAATGGAAAAAAAAATACCTCAAAGCGTTATTTTGAAGAAAAGCCAAATATAAACATCTTAAAAAGAAAGACTTTGAGAGAGTTCTGTTTCCAGCTAGAAGGAGGACTAAAAATATCTGACAATCTTTCAGCTCTAAGCATCTCAAAATCCTGGGTAAAGTAGAACAAATCCTCTGTTAACTCAAGCTGAGAGGGCATGAAAACAAAAGGAAAATCGCAGGAGCTAGGAATGAAAGGGAAGCTGAAAACAGAGAAGTGAGCTTAGTAGCTATGCTGGGACAGAGGCAGTATCAGTCAGCCTCGGTTAATCAGGGGGACCTCGAGGCCCACCTGGGAAATGATGATTGTGCCTTGGGCTGGGCATAGAGATTGTCCTTCCTAAAACTAGAATTTACCTATGTATTTATGTATGTATGTGTGTGTGTATTTTTTTATTTATTTATAAAGATCTTAGACACAGGGCTCAATTCCTGTGAATTGAGGCTTTATTTATTTATAAAGATCTTAGACACAGGGCTCATAATTCCAGGATTATGACCTGATTCGAAGGCAGATGCTTAAACAACTGAGCCACCCGGCACCCCCACCTCCTTTTTAAAGATTTTACTTATTTACTTATTTATTTATTTGAAAGAGAGGAAACCTAAAGCTAAGGTTTTAAAATGTGGTGCCCACTTAGGGAAGAAGTATTTTTAAAACAATATACCTTGCAACATAGAGAGTTAGCAAGCGAACTTATCTGGGTAGATCTGCCTCTATGTGGAAGAAATCCTCCCTGAAAATGTAACACCACCCCCACGATCAAAGGTTGGGAACGATTATTATGGTGCCCTCCTATGTGCCAGACATAGGGCCAAGCCCTTTCCACAAGTCCTCTCATGTAAGCAGTTTGAACTTCACTCCTTGGGTACTGAGGGACACTCAGAAGCAAGGCGTGGTGGGGACACAATTCTTGACAGTGGAAGAATGACATAAATTTGTTTGTGTCTTCACCGTTGCTTTCCATGCATAAAGTGGTAATATCTGGGAAATTGACCTAATGCCAGAAATGTGAAACAGTGGGCGTAGAACCACCCAATGCTGAGGACTGTCTATATTAACTCCGAACTTCACATTCTCTGAAAGCCCTCCAGGGAAGCTAACCACCGTTTACTCCTTCGTTTCCTTGGATAAATGCAGTACAATTCCTGAGAAGTTTACAGACCAGTTAGGAAATATTGCAATTGGTGGTGGCCTCATCTGGAACCCAACCCAGATAATACTATCATTTCTACACTCTAGCCCCTCCTTTGACAGATGGGATGGGGTCTTAAAATACAGGATTTCCCTGGAGTGGGGGATTCTAGGAAATAAAATCTTCTGTTTCTTTCTCTTTGTCGTCATCATTACCATTATATCTTCACTTTTTATATATACAGTATAATATAATCTATATAGTATAGCATAATCTCTATATAGTATAGCACATAGAGTATATTTATTATACACCGTGCCTTGCCTACCATTCCCTCCACGCTGCTCTAGTTCTACAATGGTCACATTATTCTCTCTATTAATTCAACTGACTCGCAGCATCGAAGGGTCAGGATATTTCCTCTTAACTAAGGGAAAGAAACTGAGGGTTTTTGGAGGGGAGGGGGGCATGGGGTAACTGGGGATGGGCAGTAAGGAAGGCATGGGACGTGAGGAGTGCTGCGTATTTTATGCAATTGGTGAATTACTGAACTCTACAACTGAAACTAATAATGTACTCTATGTTGGCTGATTGAATTTAAAGAAGAAGAAAAAGCAAAGGCCAGGACATTTCTAAACATCCTATAGCGTACAGGACAGGACAGTCTCCATAACGAAGAGTGATCAGGTCCAAGACGTCAAAAGTGTCCTGCCAGAAAACATTTTCTGGAATTATATTCTGCTGGGCACACAAAGGTTTGTGAGGTTATAGACTTCCTCGTTGGATGTGTGTGCATAGTCTCACTAATGGGCGGTGTGATGGCCCAAGGGACACTTTGCAGTTGGCAGCACTAATAAACTCTTCATCCTACAAGATATCGTCCAATTTTTTTAAATGGACTTCTAAAGGTTGAAGTAGTCAAAATTAAATTGGGGCTTAAAAAAATCCATCTAAAGACAACATTTCAGGGACATATATGTAGTATAAAGAGAGGTAATGAGTTCATTGCTATAGCCATGATCCCCTTAATACTGATGTTCAGAATTCACCGTGACAATCTATTTTAAGTAAAAAGAGTCCTAATAAGTACAACAAAATCAGATTTAGGGCATGATAAATGCATATATTTGCCTTTGAATGTCTTATACTATTATTGAGTTCATTTATTAAAACATCCGTGAAGTGTTCTTTTCATATTCATGACTGACTTTTGTTAAATATTTTATCCATTGATCCATGGGCCAGTAATACCAAAGAGTTGAAGTTGTAACATATAAAACATTCAAAGAATTTCACTTACTAAGATATTAACATGCATTAACCAGGACTCCATTCAGCACTGAAATATTTATTAATACATTAGTGAATTATTTATTCCTTTGTTTTATTCATTGCTTAACATCTCAGCACTTTTGAAATTTAATTTCTTTAGAAAAAAAATCTCAACATCGATTTTGTCAGGTTTACCGAGCTTAGTGTCATACCTTACAAGAAATATTGTTCTCCAAAAGGTAAGGTTGTTTTAGGAAATATCATTTAGCAAGAATAGCTGCATATACAGAGTTAGGAACTCAGAAAGGACACAGGGTGTGAAGATGTAGTAATCATGGCAGAGGGAGAGAGGAACAGAATAGCTAAATGGAAATAGAATGACAGCAGATGCCCAAGGGTTCATAGCATGTGGCTAAATTAGTAAAATGTAAGATGAAATTATAACTACTTGTTAAAAATAAAATGTAGGTGGCTCATTTCTGCACATAAAATCTATATTCGTTTCATAGCAACATTAATGACAGTAATTTTAAAAATCGACTGTTATGATACAGACCCTACAGTCTCCTTTCTGATCGAATGAAGGTCGGCAAATGTTTCCTTATCTTTATGGTGAAAGGGCATTTGATGTGTGAGACTTCTAGTTACGCCAAGCATAAACTCCATAAAAAAGACTCCTTGCTTTTACTCCTTTTTTGTATAAATCATCACCTTTTAAGCATTTGATGGGAAGAGCAAAACCGTTTGGGAGCTATATTTTAAAAATTACTGGCTGCAAAGGAAGCTGCTGGATAATCTAAAAGTCATGGTGTTGGTTTTTCAAATTCTGCAACAAGAAATGATTTATTATCCTGCTTACAAATGATTATCTGACCCTTTGTCTTCTCAAACACCATGTTTGTTCAGAATCAGTGGTTTTCAAAATGGATTCAACATTTCAGTTTGCTTTGATGTTTGATTTTTTAAGTTGATTTTTTTAGTTGTCTTGCTGCATTTTTGCCATTTACACTGTCGCTCGTAAGCCACCATAAATCATCTGCTGGCTGTTTGTATTTTGAGGTTAGTGAATGCGTAGTTTACAGAATCCCTGATCATTGGTCCCCTACCACGTCATAATTAAGTTTCGCCTTGTAAGTAGCTGGCAGACATATCAAAACAATAGCACTTTTCCCACTAAGATATAAGTAACCTAACTGGCGAGAAAGACAACCAAATATGTAGTTCTATGTTGCTGTTTTTCTATTAAGAAGACATGGCTCACACAGAAAGTTTTCAAATGTGTTTTAGTTTCATTAACCTGTGAAGTTCAGAAGCAACTCATCAGAAAAAGAAAGCCATGATTATTAAGAAATAAATCATCAGTGGGGACCCTGGGTGGTGAACTTGGTTGTCAGGCTCTTGGTTTCAGTCAGGCCATGATCTCAGGCTCCTAGCCCAGCAAGGAATCTGATAAAGTTTCTCTCTCCCTCTCCCTCTGCCCACCCCATACATGTACTCTTTCTCAAAAATGAATAAATAAATCTTAAACAAAAAGAAAGAAGTCATCGGTAATAAGCATCACTTGTGATTTTTTTATATATTGGCCAGCAGACCAGAGTAAACTATAGATCAAGAAGCTACTGTCAATGGATGAATTCCTTTAAATGTCATGTGCTATCTGCATTTTTTTAAAAAGAAAATGTAAAAAAAAAAAAAAGAAGAAGAAAAAGTGTACATTGTTCCAAAAGTTTAAAAACAAACTAAAAGTATAGTAGTGCTTGGAGAAGAGAGTAATCAAATAATTCCAACAGGATCTCTTTTGTATTCATTCAGAATCCTCCCAACTGCTATTTCCACAATAGATGGAGCCTCCTAACAAAATCTCTCCTTGTCACCCAGGTGCCCCAAATAATGGTCCATCTTTTAAGCAATGACATCTTGGATTCAGTAAAATATAGTCTGTGTCAGCTAGAAACTGCTAAGTGGTTTACACCCATGTTACAGGAGATGTTAGAGTCATCTGGCAGCTTACGCCACTAAACAGAAGTGGTGTTAGAACTCACACTTAAGATGCTCTGACGATAGCAAGCCTGTGCTCTAGACAGACGACATCTTATGCATTCATGTGAAGCTGACCCGGGAGCTAAGATATGGGTAGAATGGGACCAATTTTATATAAAAATAAATGTCACATGATCATGAAATTCTATTTGAGACATTTTCAAAAGCTCTGTACTAAGAAAACACAAGTTAAAATCTATTTTACAAAATTACCTGGATCAGGTCCCCTGGGTGACTCAGTTGATTAAACATCTGCCTTTGGCTCGGGCCATGATTCCAGTGTCCTGGGATCCAGCCCCACATCTGGCTCCCTGCTCTATGGAGGACCTGCTTCTCCCTTTGCCTGCTGGTCTCCCTGCTTATACTTGCTCTCTCTCTCTCTCTGATAAATAGGTAAAATCTTTTTAAAAAATCTCTCATCTAACAAATGTAGTGATCCAAAGGGGCAAGTGCACCTGAATGTTTATAGCAGCCATGTCCACAATAGCCAAACTATGGAAAGAACCTAGATGTCCATCAACAGATGAATGGATGAAGAAGATGTGGTATATGTATACAATGGAATACTATGCAGCCATCAAAAGAAATGAAATCTTGCCATTTGCAATGATGTGGATGGAACTAGAGGGTATCATGCTTAGCAAAATAAGTCGATCAGAGAAAGACAACTATCATATGATCTCCCTGATATGAGGAAGTTGAGAGGCAATGTGGGGGGCTTGGGGGGTAGGAAAGGAACAAATGAAACAAGATGGGATCGGGAGGGAGACAAACCATAAGAGACTCTTAATCTCACAAAACCAACTGAGGGTTGCTGGGGGGAGGGGAGAGGGAGAGGATGGTTGGTTATGGACATTGGGGAAGGTATATGCTATGGGGAGTGTTGTGAAGTGTAAACCTGGTGATTCATAGACTTGTACCCCTGGGGCTAATAAAACATTGTATGTTAAAAAAATATTTTAAATTAAATTAAAAAATCTATCATCTATATCTATCTATCTATCTATCTATCTATCTCTTATTTCTCTGGAGAACACCAGATTACCTTCTTATCTGAGAAGCAGGGCCTGCTTCTCCCTTAGCCTGCTGCCCCCCCCCCCAATGCTTGTGTACTCTCTATCTCTCTCTCTCTGTCAAAAATATAAATAAAATCCTTAAATTACCTGGGTCATATGCTTGTAAATATTTAACAAGTGGTTTTGGTAAGGCTAGAAAGAGTAAATCCCAGTTTGTTGTAGGGTTTGCTGATTTCTCTGGTGTAGATATTCTAACTGTGACAGATTTTAAGACACAAAGCTGAAAGCAAATAGTTTACAAATTTCTTGAAATGTTACTAATCAGCTCTGGCCAGCTGGTAGGAGGCAGTATGAGTCCCTCACACCACTGTTAGTAAATGTTAACTAATGGTTAAAAAATTCATTTTCATCTCAATCATGATCATATTTTATGAAACCTTATTTGCAATATTGATTCAAATCAACTTGGAAAGGAGGATTTTAAACTGCTAAAATTATCATAAAGCAACATATAACAGTAAGGCTGGCCTGTTAAAGAAGGATGTGCAAGGAAATAATAAATCTGGTCAGGATATGTGTCTACAAGTATATTTTGAGATTCCACAGTGAACCCACACTTTTAAGTCATAGTCTATAAATAAACATATATAAGGATTTTCTAAGAGAGGAGGGTAAAAAAAAAAGCTCAATAAGAAAATTTAGGGGATTATTCTAAATTTGGGAGTGTTGCAAACAATAGCAAAGACTGAAAAAGAGTGCTGAAAATTTTTAAAGCTTAAAAGAAAATATATGAGGAGAAAACACATTTTAATTTCATAAAATATGAACCATTACATTTAGAGGAAATTATTTCACTTGCTAAAATTGGAAAAATAAAAATTCAAAGATACCCAACTGTGATTTGCAAGCTACAGCTGGAATGTGTTTACAAGACGATAGGCAAAAATGCCAGCACATGTAATAGAAGACTTAGCCAAGACAGTAGAAGTCAAATTCCACTACACAGGCTCTGAGAAACTATCCACAGACTTGTTGTTCTAGAATGTTCTTTGATTGTTTCTAGCATGTTCTAGATTGCTTGAAATTTGTAGGATGTTGGTTGCTTTTGTAAAGCAAATTGATCCTGTTTGGAAAACAGTATTTATTTTAACTGAACAATTACCACTGAACATATTTTTGTACCACTGTGCTTCCTTTTTTTCAGAACACATAGCCATACCAAAAAGTATATGCACTTGGGGTCAAGTGTATGAAGGTGAGTCTCTTGGGCTCTGATTCCATGAAAAGGTCTTTCTCGACAGACTCCCATGCCCTATGTGGTGGGACCTCTCAGCAAACTTGTCGATGTCCTCAAAACACCTCTTCATTAAACGGAAGTTGATAGGAACAGGAACCAAGAAA
This sequence comes from Mustela putorius furo, assembly GCF_011764305.1. Taxonomy (NCBI): domain Eukaryota; kingdom Metazoa; phylum Chordata; class Mammalia; order Carnivora; family Mustelidae; genus Mustela; species Mustela putorius. Next base: position 18,874,485 of record NW_025421402.1, on the reverse strand, counting down.
AGTTTTAAAGGGATTCTTTTCCTCCTTCACTTTGCCTCGCCATGTCCTCACCTCCATGTGGTAAAACTCAAAATGTCCTTTTGTCTTTTCTTCTTGTTGAAACCATACTCATCCTACAGATGAAGTTCAGATCCCACCGTCTTGATACAGGCTTCCCTGACAGGTCCGGGCGACAGCGATCTCTCCAGAGTTAACCAAGTTTGCCATTCTGGCATTTAATCCAAGGGACTTGTTTATTGACACATATTCACAGGTATGTCTTGTCTTTCTGCAGCCTTGAGGGCAGGCAGGATCTGCCTTTCCTGTCATTGGCCTCCCAGCCACTGGAGTACTGGACCATTCCAGTACTCTCTCTCTTCCTACAGCTCTCTCCCTCTCTTCCGCAGACATTCATTAGTCAATTAACTGTTTGTCAAGTACTTTGCACTGGAGAAGGACACATCTGAATAAATCCTAGTACCTATCCCTGAGTCCTAACATGATTTTGCCCCCTTTGCATCTCCAGCTTTATTTATCTTAATGCTTTTCTTTTCGATCTAGACAGGCTAAGGGAATTCAACCTCTACATCCCTATGTCTTCTCCCTTCTGGGTTTTGAGCTATTTCTTGTGTGTCTCAGAATACTTTGTCTTCCTTGTTTCCATTCTATCCACCATCCACTTTATATAATAACACCTACTCAATTTTTCTGACCTCAGCTTCGATGATGCTTCCTCCAGGAAGCCCTCTCTGATCCTCAAAATGAGATGCCCTTTTTATGTGCTCCTTTGTATGTTCAACATTGCACTTTCAAAATGGAGTTATAGTTCCCTGTTTATTTTCTTTCATTGGAATTTATTATCTGTTAGTACAGACATGTGTTTCTGTGTGTACTGGGTAAGAGTTGCGTGTATGTTTAGCTCCTGATACCTGGTAGGTATTTTTCTTTAATGTATCGAATAAGTGAATACATGAATGTCACAAAGGTAAACAGGTCATAATCCCTGTCCTTGAGGACATCACCATCTAGTGGGGGAGACAGAAATGCAAACAGTTAACCATAATACAAGTTACTATAGTTTTTGAACAAATACATAAATAAAAAGCTAATGGGGTTCAAAGTGACTGATTTTGCCTATCAAAGTCAGGTCTTTCACCAACGAGGTGATAGGTGAGCTGGATTTTAAGGGATTTCAAAGTGTACCAGGTAGAGAAGCAACATATAGCAGGTGCTCAGTAACTTAACTATTCTAGAATGTTCCAGCATACCTCTGTACAGGTCTATAGTCCTGAAAGGCTCAAACCTTCCAGGTAACACTTTTGTGCAAGAAAGAGAAGAATAGAGTATGGTTGAGAACAAAAGATTCAACTAGTTAGGATAGTGGTAAGGACTGGATTTGTAAAAAGATTTGAAAGAGGAGTCAAAAATCAATCAAATCAGTGGCTGCTGGCAGGAGTATTCTCAGGGACCACATCTAAGGGAATAAAACTACATCAAGAAAAATGAGACACTGGGTCACCTAATGCCAGTCAGTGTGAGGAGGAGAACTGAAAAGCCCAGAAAGAGGGGAGTGCTCCACTGAGCCCATAAGGGAAAGTTCCTCAACTATAGACTCTCATAGTCTGGGGAACTTTTACCAAAGAGGAACACAAAGCCAACGTTCAACCTAAACTCAGCCTCCAGTGGGAATGGTCAAGCACGTCATGAGAAGCTAGCCAGCCTACAAAATCCTGTCCTCTCCCCACAGGCCTTTAGACTGCCGGCAAGATGTGAAAAGTGGTATTAATGAAGAAGATGAAAAAAAGAGACTTTTCTCACTTTTAAGCAAGCCAAGCAATATCGACTAACCCTTAATTTCTGCAGGAAATAAAATCTGAGGACGTTCAAGTTCACATAGGCCAACACTCTGTGCTCCCCCTTGACCGTGGTGTCACCCTTCATGTTCTAGAAACAGCTGCTTGTGTTTCCTGTACATGCAAGTTATTGCTGCTCCCAAGCTTTTACTGATATTTCCTTTGTTCGGGTTAATTTCCTCCCTTCTCCCTTCCACTGTCATCAGCCAGCTAAAACCTATTCTGCTCTCAAGACTCAATTCAGCTATTACTACAAAAAGCCTTTTCTGAATCCCAAAGTTGTGCTATTTCCCCTCCTCTCCACCTTTGTAGCATTTTTTTAAAAGATTTTATTTATTTATTTGAGAGAGAGAGAGATAGCAAGAGGGAGAGCACAAGCAGGGTAGGGGGCGGGGAGAGGGAGAAGCTGGCTCTCCACTGAGAGGGAGCCCATGGGCTCAATCCCAGGACCCCAGGAATATGACCAACTGAGCCACTCAGGAGCGCCCCCCTCCACCCCCGTCTCCAGTAACCTCCACCAGTACTGGGTCTTATTTATATTTATGTCCACAGGGTCCCTGATTATTCATAGCACCTAGTGAGCCTCCAAGAGAGCCCTTAAATGAATGAACAAATTAAAGAGGAAATGCAAGAGTTATTGGAAGATTTACCAAATCACAGTGTCAGGAAGACAATTCGGGCAGCAACGTGTACGATGATTGAGGGAAGACATCAGAGTCAGCAGCAAGAGGGATCCTCAAGCTCTAAAAATAGCTCAGGTAAGTGGTCGTGAAGGTCTGGAATAAGGAGATGGAGATCAGGATGGAAAAGAGGGGCTCAATCCGAGGGACATTTTTGGAGGTTACATCAATAGAACTTGGTGGCTGGCTGATGAATAGGGGGAGCTAAGGGATATTTTTATTGTATTGTATTTTTAGTTAATTAATTAATTTGAGAGAGACTGCATGAGTGCGGGGTGGGGGGCAGAGAGAGACAGAGACAGAGACAGAGACTCTCCAGTAGACACGCTGCTGAGTGAGGACTCCAATATGGGGCTGGATCTCACGACCATGAGATCATGACCTGAGCTGAAATCAAGAGTCAGATGCCTAACCAACTGGGTTACCAAGGCGTCCTGATTTTATTTTTTTAATTTTTTAAAAGATTTTATTTATTGATTTATTGGACAGAGAGAGAGAGGGAACATAAGCAGGGGAGTGGGAGAAGGAGAAGCAGGCTTCCCGCTGAGTGGGGAGCCCAGTGCAGGGCTCTATCCCAGGACCCCGGGATCATGACCTGAGCCAAAGGCAGACGCTTAACCGACTGAACCCGTCAGGCGTCCCTGTTTTTTTTTAATTTTTAAAAGCACTTACGTATTAAGTAATCTCTACCCCCACGTGCAAACTGAGCTCAAAGGAGTCACATGTTCTACTGACTGAGCCAGCCAGGCGCCCCAAGAATATTTTTAGCCTTTTTGTTATTAAATGATCCACCAGCAGAAGAATAAACACTATTAACAGAAAGAAAGGAGTCTGGAATAAGAGTGACTTTGAAGAAGGAACTAGAGGAGAGGAGAAAGCTGAGAAAAAGCTAATAAAATATCCAGATCCAAAGTGATCCAAGGGGGAAAGAAAAGGGAGGCTGCAGCTTTGTGGAAGGTAGAGTTTGGGAAACCTGGAAGGACAGGATGAGTCAGAGTTGGCAAAGTCCGGTGAAGAAAGATGTCAGCCTCGGCTATGAAGAGTTCACAGATCCCAGTGTGATGGCTTTCTGAACTTGAAGTCCCAGGTTTACATAGAACTCCTTCCGACAATTTGCCCTTTTGTTGATCTGCCCTCGATTTCCCTTATGAAAATCACTGGTTGAAACTTCTTACTCAGCTACTAGACAACCCTGGGGATATTTCTTTATTTCATAGAACCTCTTCAGGATCGATTTCAGTTTTGCAAAATAAGAAAACAAGAAATATTTGGTCACCGGGGGTATATTTTGACATCCAAAGGAAACCAAAAGTATTTAAATAACGCAAAATGTCAGGTGGTTGGTCTAATCTCTTCTGAAGTACTCTAGAGAAAAAAAATATCAGATAAATGAAAATATTTTTATTGAAACGACCTATGGAACAGACCAAGCTTCCTTCACAAACAGTTCCTCTTGGTTATTTAGGTCATGCTGTGTCAGGATCAGGTTCTGCTGCAGTAACAGAAAACCCAAAATAACAGTAGCTGAAACACATAAAGATTTATTTTCTCATGTAAAAGAAATCTAGATGTGGCTGTCCAAGCATGACATGGCAGCTTCACAAAACAAAGGAGACCCAAGCTCCTGTCCTCATGCTCTGTCACTTCATTTGTCTAAAATGGATGCTGGAGCTACAACCATGATGCCACATTCTATGAAAGAAACAGAAAAGAGGGAGGAAAGATCAAAAGCGTTTTTCTCAGTTGTCTGTTCTTCTTTAAAGTAAACTTGCTGGAAATTCCTTCCAACAATTCCAACAGTCTGTGCTCCATCTCATGGGTCAGAACTCAGTCGTATGGATACTCTCAGAATCCAGAGACTGGGGAGTCTGACGACCAGATTGGGGAACCAGAAAGATTTGTTTTTAAATCCAGGCACTTAGTTGCCCCCATAATAGAGCGTTCTCTCAGTAAAGGTGAGAAAGGGAATGGGTTATCTCTTCCACAAACACCCACTCTCATTGTTTTAAAGATGGTGGCAAGTCGGGGCGCCTGGGTGGCTCAGCGGGTTAAGCCTCTGCCTTCGGCTCAGGTCGTGATCCCAGGGTGCTGGAATCGAGCCCCACATCGGGATGTCTGCTCAGCGGGGAGCTTGCTTCCCTCTCTCTCTCTGCCTGCTGCTCTAACTACTTGTGATCTATCTGTCAAATAAATAAAATCTTTAAAAAAAAAAAAAAAGCTGGTGACAAGTCGTAAATGTAGTAAGGTCAAGAAGACGGAAACTTATACTTGGAATGAAAACAAAACAAAACGAAACCGAGCTCTCAGAAAGATAACAGCAGATTGGTGGTTGCCAGAGATGGGGGGGTGGGGGGAGATGTGTGGAGTTTGGGCGAAATGGGTGAAGGAGATCAAAAGATAAAACTTCTACTCCTAAAATAAGTAAGTCGGGGCTTGTAATATACAGCATGGTCACTATAGTTAATAAGACTGTGTTGCTTATTTGAAAGTTGCTAAGGGTGTCGATCTCAAAAGGTCTCATCACAAGAAAATAATTGTAACTATGTATCGTGACAGATAGTAACTAGACTTGTGATGATCTTTGCGTAATATACATAAATATTGAACCATCATGTTGTACACCTGAAACTACCCTTATGTGCCAGTTTTAGCTAAAAAAAGTTATGAATGACACACACATAAAGATAAAGATTTATAAGCACCATCATACCTATATTTTTTAAACTAAGTATGCTAATATCTTCTCTATGGCATTATAGATTTGGGTCCAATGTAAATATTAGAAAATATGAAAAATATAAATATATTTTATTACATTCAAGCAAGCAGTAAAACACTGAAAGTTTAGTGAAGTTAGTTCTTTTTTCCCTAATTGCTAAATGCCAATAAAAAGAAACACTTCTTTTTCTCTCTAAAAAGTTTCTCCTTTAGCCAGAGTTAAAAAGAAAAAGATGCCGTAACTAGCCCCTGTGGCTGTTAGGAAAATAAGCTATCTCTGAAGTCAGGTAACATATTTTCTGCCAAGGAAACAGACTTTGGTATTCCATAAACTGGATAATCAGTTGTGACTTTCTACCTAGTAAATGCAATCACCTCTTCTTGTCTTTTACTCCCTTTCAATTCTTTATTGAACTCAACACAATCGATTCACCTGGTCATGAAATTTTCTTCTGCTTCCCTTGGCCTTTGTGACATGGTCCTACTATGTATGTTTACTTCTTTGCTTTTTTCCAGTCTCCTTTACTAGAGCTCTTCTTCCATTGGCTACCTCTGGCCTCTCTAATCCCATATTTCTAACTTCTGTATAAAAAAAATTTTTTTAAACCTACTTCTTCCATAGGCACCTCAAATTTAACACAACCCATGCTGAATTCATACAATACAGAATTCATCCAATTCCTGTTGGCCCAAATCCATTCCTCCTTTGACATTCTCTCTTTTGGTTGCTGACATGACATTGCCATCTCCATAGTTCTTTGCACAATGCACTTGAACATCAGTCACCTTGACTCTCATCTTCCCTCTCTACTACCCGTATCTAATCATATACTAAAAATCCACTGAGTTGGCCTCCAGAGTGGGACTGACTTTCCACTGTCATTACATCTCATTTAGAATATTTTAATGATATCTTGAGGTGTCTGTGTGTTTCGTTATGCCACATGCTGCTGCCTCATCCTGTTCTATCTTCTAAAAAAAATCTTCAATTGGCTACATCTTGTATGCAGAATAAAATTCAGATAGTAGTATTGGGGCTTTGAGGTTCTCTGTAATCTGGAACAATCTATTTATTGGCTTTCGTTCCTCTTCCTTACCACTCCTTTTCCACTGGACAAGCTTACCCATCAAAACTGATTTCCCTTTTTTCTCCCACAGCCCTGTATGAGAACCGAAAGTCACCCACAACCCTCATCACACTCTGCTTTTCGTTAGAATCCTTTGTAGTTTGTTTCCCGGTTGGGTAGTGACTCTCCGAAGGGCTCGTCCTTATCACCTCGCTGTGTTTACCACATTGCCTCTTAATAATAAATTAGATTATCCTCTGCAGATGTTTGCTGGATAAAGCCTAGTTGTATACAGGCCTTGCTTTTGCTCACACTTCAATTCAGACCTCAATTCGAGGGTGACCTTCTGTAAAACCATGAGGTAAAGTTTCAGTGTCCCTCTGTCCTCTTTTTCCCCTCTCCTTTCTCGCACTTAGAGACGCTCAGTGCCTTTGTGGTCACTCCTGTCCACCCATGCCTCTTACTGGGGTATCTACAGAGATCCCTCCTTTTAAGGCGCTCGAACCCTGAGACCTTTTCCTTCCCAGTTTCCTACCAAAACTACGCATCTCTGAGACAGATTTCAGAGTCCTTCTCTTCATTTTACAGATGAAGAGACCAAGGCCCTGGAAGGTGACATGAATTGCCCAAGTTCATATGACTTATTAGTGGGCCGAGATTGACCCACAATCTCCTAACTCTAAGACCATTGTTCGTTCTTTCTTTCACACTTCTCCTTCCATCCTGTATCTCAGTACCTTCAACTTCAGGGTGTCATTAAAGACGGGCAGGGACCTGCTGCCGACCATGTTCAGGAGGCATCTCTCTCCCTTTTAACCACAGTTACCAGCGCTCTAACTCACAATCATGGATTCTGGAGAACTCGTGTTAGTACCCTCCTGTGATGATTTTGGTCACAGAATCTGGATTATTGCGGTGCTTTTCCTAGCTCCCGAACTCATACCTCAGAAAGACACAGTCTATTCTGGGATGTGTAAAGCCTGCACATTTTCTGCAATGTGCTTCCTTGTGACTGTGTGGTTAGTGATGTTCCCTGTCTAACACAATCCTCCCACACTCACAGAAACCATGGCAGCAGAACTCCAGAGGCCTCCCCCTGCAGCTTTACAACTTCCTGGGGAAAGAGTTCAGTTCATGAATGTGTTGTAATTTCTGTGAAGGGTATCTGAAGTCCCTCAAAACATTCATGAATGAGCCTTTTCAATACCACTTGGAAGGAAGTCAGGGACTTCGCCATTGAAACCCAGCAATAATGAAATTCAATGGCTACGACACAGGAGATATATGAATGCCTCAGGGAAGAACAAAGGCCAGCTGAAGCAGCCAAAGGCAGTTACTTCCACAAAATGTATTTACCTGAATAGGAACTTGAATGGTTTTCAAGGAATGACACTGTATCCTTCCAAAAAGTATCACGTGTTCTTTATTCATCCTGCAAATCTAGGAATATAAATTTAAAATTTATTCTAGGTTGGTATTGGTGCCATATTTGGGGGCTTTAATCACCAGGACAGGATGATCTGAAGAAACATTCCATTTTTTTTTTTCAGATGGAAAAATGGAAGCATTGAAAGTTTGCCTTTTCTTCACGCTTGCGTCCTAGAATTACAGGTCTCTGATGCTTAAGGAAACTTATAGCACATCTAACCCACCCATGTATTTTATAGGTGAGAACTGATTCTTATTTAGCTGATAACATAGAGTAGCTAATTTTGTGACAATCATTCTACTCCAGAAAGAGGAATTAATGGAGTAGGATCCTGGGCACCAAGTTATATTTGTATTTTTAGGACTGTGTACACAGGCCTAACAGACATGAATGTTCTGGACTACATCTATATGCCTTCAATTAATTTCCATCCCATTTTCCGTCATATAAAGTGGATGACCACATTAGTTTTCTGTTTTGGGTTTTGGGAAGTATGTGAGTGTCTATGGTGCTTTGTGCTAACATTAAAATCATTCCTTTTTGTTTTTTAGGAAAAAATTACATAAATGAACTTCAAGAGTCTTCTCAACAACATTTAGGTTAATTTCTTTATTTAAAAAAAAAAAGTGAGAGTGGGGCGCCTAGGTGGCTCAGTGGTTTAAAGCCTCTGCCTTCAGCTCAGGTCATGATCTCAGGGTCCTGGAATCGAGCCCCGCATCCGGCTCTCTGCTCGGCAGGGAGCCTGCTTCCTCATCTCTCTCTGCTTGCCTCTGCCTACTTATGATCTCTCTCTCTGTCAAATAGATAAATAAAATCTTAAAAAAAAAAAAAAGTGAGATAAGCCACACTCTATCAGGATGGCACTGTGACTACCCCAAACAATGGTCAGAACAATACTTAAAAAAATATAAAGTGCCATGTAATAAAAGTGGGCTACTCTACTTTGTGCAGACATTCCACTCCACTTATTCCTTCAGTAAATATTTATTAAGCACTACCTGCCGGTCCTATGCTAGACACTGTTGATACAAAGAGGAGCTAAATGAGATCCCAACCTCCAAGAGTTTACACAACAAAGTCTGCTCCTGATTCGGCAACCCTCCACACCCACCCCAACAAGACTAAGGAGACAACCACTATGTAAGGGTCCCCTGTCATGTTCTGTCCAACCGCTTAGTCCTTCTCCCCTTCCTAGCATTGTCACGATTTCAGTTAAATGGTTGAGTCATTAATTGCTCAATACCTATCTGCCACTAAAATTTTAGCCCCGTGGAACAAGTATTTCATCCCTTTTATTCTCTGCTTCATACCCAGCGCTTCGCGTGGTTGGCACAGAGAAGACCCGCAACAAGTATTTGCTGAATGGACGGATGAACGTTACAATGAATGAAAAACCAAGTGGGTGTCCAAAACTTAAAAGTCTGTAATACAACGTCACTGTATTAGGCCGTGCATAGTACTACGGGAATTTGCAGGAGGAGCATTTAAACGTTAATCTTCACGGGGCTGATTCGCAAAAGAGAAAGCGAGCTCTTCAAACTCGGAGGCTTGGGTGGTGGACCGTCCCCCTCCGGCCTGCGCTGAGCTGCACAGGGATTCTTCTCTGGAATATCAGGATCGTGCCAACAGTAGGACCTCAATAAGATTGGTTAAATGACTCAAAGGCTGGCGGGCACAACGTCCAATTAGGTCATCTCTGGCTTAAAGCCATAACAAATAAAAGGGTTCGTTCCCGGGTGTCGGCGCAGAGCCCGGACGAAACCCGGCAGGCAGGGTCCACGTCGACGTCGGTTCTCCGGCAGCCGCCGGTCACGTGACTCGGACCTCGCCAGCCCCCCCCCTCCCCCCGCCCCCGGCGCCTGGGCCGTCCCGCGCCTGCGCAGCGCTCCGAGACGGCGGGCCCGAGCGCGCTGACAGCTTCCGGTTTGGTTTCCCCGCCCCTGCGCGGCTAAAGCAGTGCGGACTCGGCCGTGGAAGCCGTGGGGTCTCGGGGGGCAGGGCGTGGTGAGGTGCGGTGGGTGCCCGAGCGGGGTTCCCGGAGCCATGGCTTGCTCCATTGTCCAGTTCTGCTACTTCCAGGACCTCCAGGCCGCCCGGGACTTCCTCTTCCCTCATCTGCGGGAGGAGACCCCCAGCGGCGCCGTGCGGAGGGACCCCAGTAAGTGCCCCTCGGCTCCCCCTTCGCCCTCTCCCTCGCGGGTTCGGGTCTCCCGGCCGCCCCGCTGCCGCTGCCTTCAGGGCGCCTGGTTGCCCCAGCTCTTCCCTCTTCGCACCGCGATGATCCCCTGCACCTCCTCGTCCTCCAGCTCCGTCCGCCTCGGCGGCGTCGGTGTTGTCTTCCTCTCGCCCAGCTCTCTCCTGAACCTTCGCCCTCTGGCCAGAACTGCGCCCTGTCGCTTCTGCCGACCCCACTGCCCTCGCCCTCCTCCCCAGCCTCCTGTCCGAGTGCCCTCTCCAGCTCCTCCTCCCTCCACCGTTCCGGGTGCCGCACGGCTTGCTCGGCGATCGCGTCCTCCGCCCCGTGCCTTGCCAGCTGTCAGCGCTCTCCCCCGCTGCTGCCTCAACCCCGCGCCCTCTCCTCCGTCCCTGGGGCCTTCTGCCACCCTCCCTCCTGAAAGTGTTCCTCGTCGCCCGGTCTCCCTTCTTCCGGCCCCTTCCCCCACCATTCAGATGTAGAGCATCAATGTCTGATTGACAAGTGAGTGACTCCTGAGGTGGTGAGTAAGCGTCTCCCAGAGAAGGAAAACCTGCCAGGAGGTGAGGGCGACTCGACAGTGGGAACGAAAATTACAGCCACACGGCCGGGAAAAGTTAATTTCCTGGACTGCGAAGAGACGCCTCCCCCCTGTCGTTATCACCGAGGAGTGTTAAGTAAGCCCTGGTCCAGGTGGTATGAAGTCCCAAGTGGGTTTCTTAGATCCTGCATAGCTTCTCAGAATTGCCCACGTTTCTCCCATTTGTGTTTATTGGTTTCTTCGTGTTTCCCACCTGAAGCACGTTTGGTTTTGTAGTACCGCGCTGTCATTTTGGTCATTTTGTGCTATACTGGAATGGTGAGAAAAGGCCCAGTAAGTAAACTCCTTCCCGTTTCTTAAATGTAGAAGATACCAAATCGGAGGGATCGGTGCATATTTACTCTGTGCCGGTCAGTAGTGCTGCAGAGCAAGTCAGGGGGGCGGTCTCTGCCCTCTAGGAGCTGTGGTTTACCGGGACAAAAATTAACAGCCATCGGTGTGATTGATACTCATGTGTCTATATATCCATACATGCACATGTAGGTATTGGCACTAGCGGACCCTCCCTGAAGTGGTCATACGGAAGCCCACCTTCGAAGTAATGGTTAGATGTGTAGGGGAGGGGTCATAGGATGTGCAGAGGAAGGGAGCTAAGAAGAGCTGCCTGCCTGAAGACGGGGGTGTGGGGAGATGAGGCTGTAAGGTGGTAAGGGGTTTGTTTGCTCAGGAGAGACCTACGGAAGTAGTGGGACGCGTGAAAGACTTCCAGCAGAGAAAGGACATGGTCAGGTTTGTACTCGCAGTCAGCCACGTTTTTGGATACCTGTTCTGTGCCTTGGTGGCAGTGTGGCAAGATGGAAAGCAGGGAGATTGGTGGGAGGTTGTGCCAAAAATCCCAAGAAGCCTGGTGAGCTTGAACTAAAATCACCTCCGCAGGACTTGAGAGGAAGAGATAGGAGTGGGAAGCCATTCAGGAGGTAGAGTCTGCAGGACCTGGTGAAGATCCATCCGGTGGTGGGGGCGTAGCTGATGACGGAAATTGCTGAGAATGCCTTTGGCCTGGGCGAGGATGTTTAATGGGAGAGAATGAAGGAGGTAGGCTTTGGATGTGAAATGTTTCTGGTATGTCCAAGGGAGGGAGTGCAGTCAAACACAATCTAGAGGTCTAAAAGTTAGACCCCGGGCCAGCCATGTTAGTTTGAGGATTACCGGCTGGAAGGGTCGGTTCAGTCTCCAAGATGGTGTATGCAGTGAAGCGAACCAAGTACTGAAGATGAACCCTTAGAGGAGCTGCTGTTTATGAGTCATGTAGAGGTTAATGAGAAGAAGACGGAGAAAGGGAGGAAAACCAGGTGAGAGCCGTGCCAGGGAGCACGGGGAGCAGAGGATGTGACGAAGCGGCAGAGCGTCGTCAGCAGTTGCAGCTGAGCTGAGGTCGGCTAAGGTGAGAATGCACGAGTGCCCATTGCTTTGGGGAAGATGCAGGTGGCTGGGACCTTAGGGCAGTTTCTGTGGACTGGTGGAGGCACAAGGCATATTTACAGGCCACTGAGGAGCTAAAACAAAGAAGTTGAGTTTTTCAAGGGGCCAGGTTGTGAAGGATGGTGGATCCAGGACGGTGGACAGGGGATGTAGAGGAAACAACACATTTTCTCGATCTCTCTGCCACTCCCCTGCTCTTCTTCCATCTGGGCAGCGGCGCCCGTCTTGTCACAGAACTTCCTGCTTCCGCGCTTGGCTTCTTGTAATTATTTTCCAAAAGCAGCCAGAGTGAGCTTTTAAAGACAATTTAGATCATGACATGCCCCTTTATAACTCTATAGCTTTTAATTGCACTTAATATAAAATCTGAAGGTCTTACATTGTTTATAAGGCCCATGAGGCCCTGCCTCCTGCCGCTTCTTGCACCCCATTTTACTCTCCGCTTACCTCTTGTGCTTCAGGCACGCTTTGTTGTGGTTAAACCAGTCAGGCTCATTTGTGCTGGAGGCCTGTGCCCTTGCTCTTGCCTCTGCTTTGGAGGCTGTATGCAGATCTGCATTCTAGACACGTCTTGTTGGTCAAGTCTCATCTCAGCTGTCAACACCTCCTGGAGGCCTTTTCTGATCACTAAATCTAATGTAGTCATTCCTGCCCCCCCCAATCATATTTGTTACTCTGAGTCATATTGTCTTGTTTTTGTCCCTGTGTCTGTGTTGTCCAGTATGGTAGCCTCTAGCCACATGTAACTCTTGAGCCCTTGAAATGTGGCAAGTGCTACCAAAGAACTGAATTTTTAATTTTACTTAATTTAAGCTTAAATTAATTAAAATGTTCCAGTTGCGGCTAGTGCCTACCATATTGTATAGCACAATTAGAGGTGCCAAAATTTAGGCACATACAGGTTGAATACTTGTCCAAGGTCACACAGTGAAGGCTAGTCTAAGGATATGAACTCGATCCAGGCAGTTGGGGGTGTATAGTCATACCCCTAAGCATCTGGATTAATTTGCTGTATGTGCTTACAGGCTTACAAGTGTGATTTAATTTATTATCCTTTCAAATCAAATTCTTAGGTTTGTGTATATTGGTATTATTGGGGCTTTCATCAATTCATGTGGAAAATAAATGGAGAAAGAGCTTAACCAGTGAGCCCCTTTGCCAAACCAATATTTTACAGTTAAAACAGTGCTTTAATTTACTAATAAAGATCATCAAAATATCTTGTCCTACTCTTAATAATGTATTTGGAATTCTAGGGATGACTAGTGCTATAGATTCCCATAATCATTGCGTGTCTTGTTTTATTAAAAAACAAACAAAGAAAAATAATAGAATTTGTAAAGGGCTCTTCATTAAGAGAAACTGAACTACTCATGTAGGACCTGCCTTAACCTATTGATGGTGTTTGACCTTGCTTTGCTTCACATTTATTAGTGTTATAAATGATTATTGGGAAAGGAGTCATGAGATCTTTTTATCTTCCTAGCTTATATAGTTTTAATTTCTTATGCCAGCTCATTTATAGGGGATATGTAAAACCAGAACAACAATAATGATAATCTTGAAGGCTTATTAGTTGTTTTGATTATTTCAATGTGGACAGCTGGCATAGACCTAATGATAACTGGCACCTGGGCACCCAGAACTCAGTACTGCTCTCTTCCATGTTTGAATTGTCGGAGAATAACAGAATGACTTTGTTACTTTGTATCTTCAATTGAGAAATGAGACTATCTTCTGTGGCTTTAAAGATTTTTTTTTTTTTTTAAATTGGTCAGAGAGAGAGAGTGTGCACACAAGCAGGGGGAACAGCAGGCGGAGGGAGAAGCAGGTTCCCTGCTGAGCAAGGAGCCCGAGGCAGGACTTGATCCCAGGACACTGGGATCATGACCTGAACTGAAGGCAGATGCTTAACTTACCGAGCCACCCAAGTGTCCCTCTTCTATGGCTTTAAAAGAGGTCTAGAACCTCACTATTTTTGAATGTTTACACTAGTGATAACTATTAATACTTGTTTCTACTCAGATGCTATTTCAGACAAAACATTTGGTTTCATACTTTGAAATTTCAGAGATGGGTAATAGTAGGGGTCCTCACGTAAACTACAGTGGCATAATTTCCAGTGAGACTGGATTTTTAGACCAGAACTTTGTGATATTTAAAATCAAGTTGGGCAGAGAAAGAAATGCATGTACAGAGAGGGAGAATCAGAATATTTGGAGGTAATGGGTATTACAGTATTGTGGATCTCCTAATTTACTTGATAAGAAAATAATTTCCTAGTGACATACTAAAAAAGTAAGGCAGCTTTCCTTCTCACCTCTTACCAGAAAGAGAAGATAAAGCATGCAGGGAGTTATGTTGGAGTCATCAATTAAAGTCGTGTTTTTATACAGTCACTGAGCAGAGTGTGCTTTTTAGGATCACCTGAAATCATGGGATTACTTTACACGATGGGATATTACAAAGGACATAAAATGCCCATTTTTTATGCTTTGTGAAAAACTTTCTCTTGTTTGAGATCCTACCGGGGGAACGTTTATAGGAGTTTCAGAAAATTTGTGGAGTGAATGGATTTTGTTAGCAATTTAAGATTGGAAGAGGCTCTCGCTGATAAAATTTGTCAATGAGGAAACTGAGACATAACATAGTCTTTAATTCCTTCATAGAGCTAGTGTTTGTTGAGTACTTCCATGTACTAAGAACAAAGTGGTCTTAAAGGGTGAATAAAATAGGTTCCTCTCCTCAAGGAGCTTCCTGTCAATAAAGGAAATAAGCATGTAACAGGAGTGTTACAGGTGTTGTCCTGTAATTTGGCACATGAGAGGTGGAGAATGAAGGAGTGTTAGTTCATGCTGTACAGGGGATTCAGGGAAGTTGTTGGAGAGGAAGCATCAGCTTTACCAAGTCTTATCCCATCAGATGGAGAGAAAATGGTCAAGTAAGGGATGTGAAACAGGATGGGGTTCAGAAAGCTGCAAGTAGCAAATTGTGGGAGAGTAGGGTATGGTGAGGGACGAAGCTGCAGAGATTGTCGGGAACTTAAATTTTACACAGTACAGGGTCGTCAGATGGAAGTTAATACTTTGGAGTTACATGGAAATTTGCCCAAGGGTTAATTGGAAACAGTTTAAAATAAATTAATTTCCATGTACTCTTATGAAAGTACCTAGTTTTCTACCTGCCCTTTTCCCATTTCACTAAAGACTCATCTTTCACATATTCTGAATATTATCATAGTAAGTTGCTTCAGGGTGTTTAAAAAAAAAATTTCCCCTTTAATCAAGGCACCGTGAACTCCCCCATCCATCTCTCTGAGACATTTCCTAATAATTTTTGTTTTTATGTCCATCATCAAAATTTGTGATATGTGTGTGTTGTTTTTCTCAGTTATCAACTTTTAATAATAATTGCAATAAGTCAAGAAGAAAAATTCTAATATGTGGAGTCTTACCACAAGAACACTTTTCTCAGTTCATGTTTCTGCAGAGAAATTTTTGGATTAATAATAAAAATAATATTACATTAGAATAGCACTTTGGAGGAAATGGAATGGAAATAAGAATTTAAGGAGAAAAAAATTACTTTTAGAGAACATCATTTTTTAACAGACATTGCTGTGTGTCATAATTTTCCTATAGTATATAGAATCCACTGAATACATTTAGAAGGATGGTATACATTTATATTAAAATACCATGTTTATTGTATTTAAGAAATTACATCTTTCGTACAAGGGATACATACCATTGAAAACCTTTTGGGATATATATAAATAAAAAGTTCGAAGGCTGTCTTCTATAGGGCTCAGTCGTTCCCAATCTTTTTTTTTTCTTTTTCCATTATAGCACACATAAAAAAAAAATACTTGGTATCCGAATAGTGAAAGCAGTTTTGAAAAAGAAGGAAAAAGTTGGAGGGCTTATACTTCTTGATTTCAAAACGTTACAAAAACTGCAATAATGAAAATCAGCAATTCAAGGTAGTCACACTGGTACTGGCATAAAGACAAATAGACCAGTAGGCTAGAGTCTGGAAATAAACCCTTGCATATATGGTCAGATGATCTTTGGCAAGGGTACCAAGATCACTCAGTAGGGAAAAGGACAGTTTCTTCAACAAATGGTATTCGGAAGACTGCATATCCAAACACGAAAGAATGAAGTTGGACCTTTGTCTTAGACCAAATACAAAAATTAACTGGAAATGGATTACAGACATAAACACCTAAAACTGTAAATACTTAGAGGAAAACATAGGGGAAGGCTGCATGACATTGGAACTTCATAATGACTTCTGGTTGGATATAACACAGAAGGCACAGGGAACGAAAGCAAAAACAGACAAATGGGACTATATCAAACTTTAAAACATTTAAAACATGACTCAAAGGATGGGATCAAGAGTAAAAAGGCAACCTATGAAATGGGGGGAAACATTTGCAAATCATGTATCTGATAAGGGATTAGTGTCCTCAGTATATAAAGAACTGTAGCTCAACAGTAAACTGATTAAAAACTGGGCAAAGGACTTGAATAGACATTTTTCCAAAGATTTCATATAAGTGGTCAATAAGCATGAATAGATGCTCGGTATCAGTAATCATAAGAGAGATGCCAATCGGAATCATAATGAGCGATCACATCCATTAGGATGGCTATCATTAAAAAAAAAAAAAATAACAACTGTTGGCAGGGATGTGGAGAAATTGGAGCTCTACACTGTTGGTGGAATTTTAAAATGATCCCACTGCTATGGAAAACATTATGGAATTTCCTCAAAAAAAGATGGAATTACTGTATAATCCAGCAATCTCATTTCTGGGTATATATCCAAAAGAGTTGAAAGCAGTGTCTCAGAGATATTTGCACACCTATGTTCATAGGAGCACTACTCACAAAACCCAAGGAGTAGAAGTAATCCAAATGTTTATGTTGAATGAATGGATAAACACACACTCATACACGCACACACAGAGTGGAATATTATTCAACCTTACCAAGGAAGGGACTCCTACAATATGCTACAATGGGAATGAATCTCGAGGACACTGCTATGATATATATTAGTCACAGAAAGACACATGCTGTATGATTCCACTAAAGTAATTAAATTCATAGAAATGGGAACTAGAATGGAGTTACTAGGACTTCGGAGGAAGAACTAAAGGGGACTTATTTGGTGGGTATAGAGTTTCATATTTGCAAGATTAAAAAGTTCTAGAAATCTGTTTCACAACAGTGTGAATATACTTTGCACTACTGAACTGTACACTTAAAAATGGTTAAGATGGTAAATTTTAGGTTATGTTTTTAGTATATGTGCTGCCGAAGCGAGCACAAGGTTATGTTTTTAACATAATAAAAATTGTGTCAGTTACGGGCACCCAGGTGGCTCAGTGGGTTAAGCCTCTGCTCAGGTCATGATCTCAGGGTCCTGGGATCGAGCCCTGCATCGGGTTCTCTGCTCAGCAGGGAACCTGCTTCTCCCTCTCTCTCTGCCTGCTTCTCTGCCTGCTTGTGTCTGTCTAATAAATAAAATATTAAAAAAAAAGTCTGTATATTTTAAAAAAATTATGTCAGTTAATACGGCCATGGAGAGATTGGTCATACAAAATAGCTAAAGCTACTCATGGTGGGCAGTGACCTGCTTTCCAGTAGCCCCAGGCCCTACCTGGCTGTCTTAAAAGATGAGAGGGTTAATATCTTGGTTCAACCTGTAACCTGTTTGCAGTTTACTAGGAACCTCTGCTATCCGCAGAGGGTAGCCATTAATGGTTTAAAAAAAAAATTATTTTTTATTTGGCAGAGGGTAACCACTGATGTTTATTTTTTATTTTTTAAAAAAGATTTTATTTATTTATTTGACAGACGGTGAGAGAGGGAATACAAGCAGTGAGACTGGGAGAGGGAGAAGCAGGCTTCTTGCTGAGCAGGGAGCCCAGTGTGGGGCTTGATTCCAGGATCCCGGGATTATGACCTGAGCTGAAGGCAGACACTTAACGACTGAGCCACCCAGGTGCCCCGCCATGGATGGTTTTAAACGAAAGCATAGCATTTCAAGATTTGAGTTGTGGACAGATAGATTTGGTGGCTGTGAAAAGAATAGGTTGGGTAGTTCAAAGCTGGAGGTAGGTGATTGTTTGGGAGATGTTTCTAGAAGTCAGTTGCAGACCTTCAGAAGTAAAGAGAACTCAGGCAGTAACAATGGTGATGGAGCTTGAAACTTGCTAGAGTTAGCAGTGGCAATCTGTAAAAACGGAATTTGAGCTGAGAAATAGGATAACCAGTTAATATTTTGGAGACATTTTTATGTCAGCAAAGAAAGAATGGATGGGAGTGGTGGGAGAATGTGGAAGCAGAATGACCAGTGGGGGGCCATTGCAGTATTCCAGAAGGGAGGGGTAATCTTAGATTGGTATTCCTTAGGCATTATTTGATTTTACTTAAAGGGACAATCCTGGAATTATAAGACAGCAAGTAATTTTTGATGACTGCTATGATAATACCACTTGGAGCTATAGAGACCCTAAATGAACCTTCCTTATGCAAAGGAATCATTGAATCCTTTGATTCAATGAATCCTTGAATCCTAAAATGTGTGCCGTGCCCATATTTCTCCCTTGAAAAGAAGACCAGAAACAGTCTTTCGAACACAGGTCATGTTTCTTTGTACCGTGTGAACCTATGTCTCACATATAAACTGCCCAGAAGAGAAGGTCAAGAGAGACATAGTTACTCATTATCGCATTGCTTTTTTTTTTTTAAAATCAGACATGAAACCACCTTTTGGCTACTCATACCCTACCTTCTAGGTGTTAAAACTTCAGCGTCATGCTGTTTAGTGTGGTAGCCACTAGTCATATGTGGTAATTTAAATTTATGTTTCATAGAAAATAAAAGTAAAAATTCAGTTCCTTAGTCATACTAGCTACTTTTCAAGTGCTCATTGACTACATATGCCTAGTGGGTACCTTCCTGGATAGCACAGATACAGAACACTTCCATCATCAAAGAAAGTTCTGTTGTGCTGCTATGGTGAGAATCCTCTGAGACTTTCTGCTTTGTCAACACACAGACCTGTTGCTTGGGCATTTATTTTTTAATTTTTATTATCTCACTCTTAAAAAATAAGCATTCTGGGGGGGGGGCACCTGGGTGGCTCAGTGGGTTAAGCCGCTGCCTTCGGCTTAGGTCATGATCTCAGGGTCCTGGGATCGAGCCCCGCATCTGGCTCTCTGCTCAGCAGGGAGCCTGCTTCCCTCTCTCTCTGCCTGCCTCTCTGCCTGCTTGTGATATCTCTCTGTCAAATAAATAAATAAAATCTTTAAAAAAAAATATGTATTCTGGAACTCTGTGTGTGTGTGTGTGTGTATGTGTACTGAATTATATATCTTTCCCAGTTTGTATATGCAACTCTGTAGCATTCTTTCTAAAGGCTGTGCAGTGTTCCAATGAAGACTCTACAAGGCTATATTTTACTATTTCCCTGTCAATGAACACTTAGATCGTATCCAAAATTTTTGCTATAAGAAAATGCTCCAAATAAGCATCCTTCTGCATGTCTTTATGTAGGATATTGGTTTGTTTGTTTGTTTGTTTTTTAAAGATATTTAATTTTTTGAGAGAGAGAGAGAACAAGCAGACTCCTCACTGAGCAGGAAGCCTGATGTGGGACTCGATCCTGGGACTCCAAGATCACAACCTGAGGTGAAGGCAGATGCTTAACCAACTGAGCCACCCAGGTGCCCAGGATATTGGTATTTCTATATGTACATTTCCAGGATTGGAATTGCCGAATAATAGAAATTGACATTTTAAATGCTGGTTTCAGTTGCCAGATTACTCTAAAAATTTGTCCGGTTCATTCCTATCCATGTTAAACAGAAATGCCCATTTACGTATGTTGTCATTCTGTGTTATCAGTTCCCTTGACTTTTGCTTTACTGATAAGTGAATAATGGTTCTCATGTGATAGTAAGATTATTGTCAGGCTTTATCTGTATTTTTTTTTTAAAACAGCAGGTAATAACAAAGTTAAGCTGGTATTTGAAGAATTTAAATATGAAGAAAGTTTTCTTTCTCACAGAGACTAGTTGAATATTAGAATGGGTTAAATAATAGTGTTGATTTAGAATATGCAGAAAGTACCAAAATAGCTAGCATTGTTTACATACCTTCACCCATATATCATAATGGTGTACCCTTACCCTGTTAGCATGCTCATCTCTTTCTGCTGCTTTGGATACACAGGTAACATGGCATTGTAGGAAACAATTATAAAGGATGCAGTTTTTTTCTAATATAATATATTATTGCCTTTAGTCCTTTAAAAGAAAATAGAACATGGAATCAGGCAATTAAATTTCATTGTTTATATGGATTGTTTTGTTTTGTTGCTTTTGTTAAGGTGGGTCTAAAGATTTCTTAGGTTTTTGGCCAAAGGGAGCATGTTTATTTTTATAAGCTTTTTAGAGCTTTTTAGAACTTTCAGTTCTGTCATTTTGTGAATTGTCTATTAGGGCATACTTTGTTATGTGATACGAGAGGTCACTTATTTAACAACAGGGATCGTTAGAATTCCAGAACTAAAAGGGCCCTTGGGACTCCTGAGTGGCTCAGTCGGTTAAGCGGCTGCCTTCGGCTCGGGTCATGATCCCAGCTAGGTCTGGAATCCTGTCCTGTCTGCCTGCATCAGGCTCCTTGCTTGGCAGGGAGCCTGCTTCTCTCTCTTCCTCTGCCTGCCACTCTGCCTGCTTGTGTTCTCTCTCTCTCTCTATCAAATAAGTAAATAAAATTAAGAAAAAAATAGAACTAAAAGGGCCTTTAAGATCTAGTATGATTTAGTGATAGTGGTTTGAAAGAAGCTCTGTTTCCTGAATTGGGATGGCCTCATTTTAGATAGTTATATATTTTTAGGTGCTGAAAAGAAAATGCTAATATGAAATTTATTTTCCCACTTCCTTAGAAGTAGATTAATAATTCCGAAGCATAAGAAATTAGGAAGCAGCTTCTCTATTCTTTAGTTATTTTTTACTTTGGGTTAGTAAATGATGGGTTCTTTGCCTGGCCAAGGAGAGCCAGGTAAGATTTGTTGAAGTTTTTAAATTATTTACAAGTCATAAGTTCTAGAGGTTCCTTCTCCTTACAGAAACAAGTACATTTTCTGTTTGTTTGTTTTTTTTTCTTGTCTCAGAAGAATGGAAATGGATGTGCTTCTGTGCTAATAAGATATTTTATTAGACCATGGAGATTAAATTAAGTCATCCTTTTCCTAACACTTAATAATTCCAGCTTCTCATTTGGTTTTTGATCTTGATATAGTCATATTGGAAAAAGCAAATATTGCCAAATTAATTGCTCACTTCAGGATTCAATTTCCTTTCTAGCTTCAGGTTATTCTTCTATGAGAAACACACTCAGTTTATGGGGACAGGCTGTTCAGAAGCAGATCGAAATAAGATATATTGGGAATTAAAAAGAACTATGGAAAACAGAAGTTGAATTTCTTATTTGAGCTTTTGTTGGTGGAATAATTCATTCACTGGAAATACCCCTAAAAAAGAAAACTGTAATTTTTGATGATTGCATTAAAATGTGTTTTCTCTATGTTTCAATGATTATATCATTTAACAAGTGAGAGACTGAAGAGTTTTTTTATACTAGTGTAATCTGATCTCTTCTGGGGAAAAAATTCTTTCTAGAAGGAGGTGTAGTTACATTTTACATGTTGAAGTCCAAGTCAGTGAGTGGTTTTACACATTCAGGCAAAACGTTGAACTTATTCAGGATAAGAACAACAGTTGGTGCGTATGTTATCAATTCCTCTAGATCACGATGGTCATCTTCAGTGACAGGTGTAAAGTTCAGGGTTGAAAAGTCAAATGACTAATCAGTGAGGAAGTAGTTGCTTTTTGTTACTATTTATTCATCTTGCCTGTTTTTATTTCTTTTCAAGTCATATACGTTGGTTAGAGATCAGCTTATGAAATATTTTAATGTAAAGAACAAGTATAATTCAAGATGTGGTAAAAAACTTGAATGAACGCTCATCAAATGAGGTGGACTGATGAAATATTTTAAGCTGGCAAACTTCTGCAAAGACTCAAATCTTCAACGTAGTCCTTGAGTTTCTGTGAATTTAAAAGGAAATTGGCAGGGCACCTGGGTGGCTCAGTGGGTTAAAGCCTCTGCCTTGGCTCAGGTCCTGATCTCAGGGTCCTGGGATCAAGCCCCGCATCTGGCTCTCTGCTCAGCAGGGAGCCTGCTTCCCTCTCTCTCTGCCTGCCTCTCTGCCTGCTTGTGATCTCTGTCAAATAAATAAAATCTTTAAAAAACTAGATAAATAAAAGGAAATTGGCTAAGGGTATGAAAATTGATTTTAAAGGAAGTTCACCGTTCAATAAAGGTTCGCACACACCCACCCCCACACCGCCAAAGTAAAAGATTCAAAACTAAGCAGAAATGTCTCATGTACTTGGAAGTGCCATTTTTTTAGTTTAGGTTGTACAGGAAATGGGATGGGAACCCCCAGTTAAAACATGAGCTTTTAAGGGATGCCTGGGTGGCTCAGTGGGTGAAACATCTATCTTTGACTTTGGCTCAAGTCAGGGTCCTGGGATTGAGCCCTGCATTGGGCTCCCTTTGAGCAGGGCGTCTGCTGCTCCCTTTTCCTCTTCTCTTCCCCCTCACTGCTGCGTGCACGCTCGCTCTCTCTCAAATAAATAAAGTCTTTTAAAAAAAATGAGCTTTGAAATACTTAGCTTATAGCCGGATGCTGTTCTGATGTAATATTGTTGTAAAGTAACTGCTTTAGGAACCCTATCCGGCACATGAATCATAGCATGAAAGTAGCAAGACTAGGAAAGCAGTCTCATAATCTATTTTTAGACTTCTCCAATGACAACGTTTCCCATTTTTTAGAAGTTTCTTTATAGGTAAGTTTATTTTATTTTTTTATTTTAATTCCAGTATTAATAACATACAGTGTTATATTAGCTTCAGGTGTACCGTATAGCGACTGATTGAGCCATTCCTTACATCACCCAGTGCTGATCACAAATGCACTCCTTGATCCCCATCTCCTGTTTTACCCCTCCCTTACCCCCCTCCCTGCTGGTAATCATGAGTTTGTTCTCTATACTTAACAGTCTGTTTCTTAGTTTGTCTCTTTTTTTTCCCCCCCTTTGCTTATTTTGTATCTTAAATTCCACATACAGTTGAAATCCTGGTGTTTGTCTTTCCCTGACTTAACTTCCTTTAACCTTATATACCCTTTGGATTCATCCCTGTTGTCGTAAATGGTAAGATTTCATTCTTTTTTTATGGCTGATCTTCCACTCTGTGTGTGTACCACCTGTTCTTTTTTTTTTTTTTTTAATTTATTAATTTATTTATTTATTTATCAGAGAGAGAGAGCGAGAGCGAGCACAGGCAGACAGAGTGGAAGGCAGAGTCAGAGGGAGAAGCAGGCTCCCTGCAGAGCAAGGAGCCCGATGTGGGACTTGATCCCAGGACGCTGGGATCATGACCTGAGCCGAAGGCAGCTGCTTAACCAACTGAGCCACCCAGGGGTCCCTACCACCTGTTCTTTATCCATTCATCCTTGGTAATCCATGGATCCATGAATGTCCATTCATATGGTAATTCTGTTTTTAATTGTTTGAGGAACAATTAAACAGTGGCTGCACCCTTCTGTATTTCCACCAGTTGTGCACAAGAGTTCCTTTTCTCCACATTCTCACCAATCCTTGTTGTTGTGTTTTGATTTTAGCTATTTGGACAGGTATGAGGTGATATCTCATTGCGTTTTGATTTGCATTTCCCTCATGAGTGATGTTGAGCATCTTTTTATGTGTCTGTTGGCCATCTGTATATCTTCTTTGGAGAAATGTGTGTTCATGTCTTCTGTCCATTTTTAATTGGATTCTTTGTTTTGTGTTGAGTTGTATAAATTCTTTATATATTTTGGATACTAACCCTTTATTAGATATGTTATTTGCAAACATCCTCTCCTTTTCAATAGGTTGTCTTTTAGTTTTGTTGACTGTTTCTTTTGCTGTGCAGAAGTTTTTTACTCTGATATAGTCCCAACAGTTTATTTTTGCTTTTGTTTTCCTTGCCTGAGGAGATACAACCTAGAAAAATATTGCTTCGGCCGATGTCAGAGAAATTACTGCCTGTGTTCTCTTGTAGGATTTTTATGGTTTCAGGTCTTACATTTAGCTCTTTTATCTCATTTTGAGTTTATTTTTGTGTGTGGTGGGAGAAAGTGGACCAGTTTCATCCTTTTCATGTAGGTGTCCCCTTTTCCCAGCACCATTTGTTGAAGACATGGTCTCCCATTGCATATTCTTCCTCCTTTACTGAAGATTAATTGACCATATAATCATGGATTTATTTCTGGGTTCTCCATTCTGTTCCCTTGATCTATGCGCGTATTTTTGTGCCAGTATCATACTTTTTTGATTACTGCAGCTTTGTGATATATCTTGAAATCTGGAATTGAGGTGCCTCATGTTATTGGGGGTTTTTTGTTTTTTGTTTTTGTTTTTTTTCCTCCCCTCAAGAGGAGGGGAGCTATTCTGGGTCTTTTGTGGTTCCATACAAACTTTAGGATTGTTCTGGTTCTGTGAAAAGTGCTCTTGCTATCTTGATAGGGATTGAGTGTGTTCATCGCAGTGTCTAGTATGGACATTTTAACAATATTTGTTCTAATTCAAGAACGTAGTATCTCTTTCCATTTGTGTTGTCTTTAATTTCTTTCATCAGTGTTTTATAGTTTTTAGAGTACATGTCTTTTACCTCCTTGGTTAAGTTTATCCCTGGGTATCTTAATTTTGTTGCAATTATGGATAGGATTGTCTTCTTAATTGCTGTTTTGGCTGCTTCATTATTAGTGTATAGAGATGCCATAGGTTTCTGTATGTTGTTTTTGTGTCCTGTGACTTTATTGAATTAATTTATCAGTTGTAGTTTTTTAGTGGAATCTTTAGGTTTTCTATAACTGATACCATGTCAATTGCAAATAGAGTTTTACTTCTTCCTGACCAATTCAGATGCCTTTTATTTATTTATTCTGTCTAATTGCTGTAGCTAGGACTTCTGGTACTGTAGTGAATAGAGGTAGTGAGAATGGACATCCTTTTCATGTTCCTCCTCTTAGGGGAAAAGCTCTCAGTTTTCCCCCATTATTCACTGTGGGTTTTCCATATATGGCCTTTATTTTGTTGAGGTATGTTCCCTCTAAACTTACTTTGTGAAGGGTTTTTATCATGAATGGATGTTGTACTTTGCTAAATGCTTTTTCTACATCTATTGAAATTATCCTATGATTTTTACCCTTTCTCTTATTGATGTGAATCACGTTAATTGATTTGTGAACATTGAGCCACCCCTGCATCCCAGGAAAAAAATCCCACTGGATGGAGAATGGTAATTTTAACAGTGTTAAGAGTGTCTATATGCTAAGCACTGTTCCTAGTGCTTCGGATATAGTAACAATGGTATGAAGTACAATTATTAATTCCATTTTGCTAAAGAGGAAACTGAGACAATAAGAGATTAAATAAATTGCCTGAGGTCATATTACCTTTTTAGGGGTAAAACTGGGTATCCAACCCCAACAACTTGACACCAGAGACCTAAGAGTTATTTTAGACCTGTGTTGTCTCATACTGTAGCCACTAGCCACATAGACTTTTGAGCACTTGAAATATGGCTGGACCAAACAGATGTGCTTTAAGTGTAAAATATACATCAGATTTTGAAGACTTTAATATGCGGTAAAAAGTAAAATATTCATGAATAATTTAACATTGACTGCATATTGAGATGATATCTTGGCTGTATTATATTAAGTAACATCTATTATTAAAGTTTTGCCTTTTTTTCCCTTCTTTTTAAAATGTGGTTGGGGCGCCTGGGTGGCTCAGTGGTTAAGCCGCTGCCTTCGGCTCAGGTCATGATCTCAGGGTCCTGGGATCGAGTCCCGCATCGGGCTCTCTGCTCAGCAGGGAGCCTGCTTCCTCCTCTCTCTGCCTGCCTCTCTACCTACTTGTGATTTCTCTCTGTCAAATAAATAAATAAAGTCTTTAAAAAAAAAAAAAATAAAAAAAAAAAATGTGGCTACGAGGGGGCACCTAGGTGACTCAATGGGTTATGCCTCTGTCTTTGGCTTAGGTCATGAGCTCGGGGTCCTGGGATGGAGGCCCCACACTGGGTTCTCTGCTCAGCGGGGACCCTGTTTCTCCCTCTCTCTCTGCCTGCCTCTCTGCCTACTTGTGATCCCTCTCTTTGTCAAATAAATAAGTAAAATCTTGAAAAAAATGTGGCTACTGGGGAAACCCTCTTGGGTCCCTTCCCCCTCTGGGGAGCTTTGTGCCATTGCTCAATAAATTTTGCTTTGCTGCCCACCAAACAAACAAACAAACAAACAAAAAATGTGGCTACAGATACATTTAAAATTGAATGTGTGAGGGCGCCTGGGTGACTCAGTCATTAAGCATCTGTCTTTGGCCCAGGTCATGGTCCCAGGGTCCTGGGATCGAGCCCTATGTTGGGCTCCCTGCTTGCGGGGAGGCTTGTTTCTGCCTCTTCCACTCCCCCTGCTTGTGTTCCCTCTCCCCCTGTGTCTTTCTCTGTCAAATAAAAAAATCTTTTAAAAAAATAAAATTGAATATGTGGCTTGCATTATATTTTTATTGGACAGTGCTGCTAAGTGCCTACAGTGAGTGAACAGTCTGACTGGAGAGAAAGAATAGAAGGGGGTGGCAGGCAAAGGGAAAAAAAGGATATTTAGGATCAGATTAGATTGGCATTAAAGTTTATCTTTGAAGTTAGTGTGTTTAGAGCGATCCGTGGACAGTCTGCTTCCAATGTGCAGATCGAAGCCCACCCTGAAACGTCAGTCAGCCCTAATTCATTATTTGCACTTCTTGCAGAGTTTTTAAGGCTACCTAGAGAGAGGAAGCTGCAGAAGAGACCATAACTGGTTTTATTAAAGCAGTGAGTGTGAATCCCATTCTTTTAATTTTCTGATCAACTTTGTTGAATTGGACTTAAGCAAAATGAAAGACATAGGAAGCTGATGACAGTTAAAAGATTTGCTTTTCAGTTTAGGTGCTTGGGACTTACTTATTTAATAAGTGGGGGAAAATACTTAAAATTACCTTATCATTTTGTCTGGCCTTTGAGATGAGTGCTGCTTAGCTCAGTAAGCAAACTGGGTAAGTGCCATTGGCTTTATGATTTAGTGCTTTGTGGAGTGCTTGGAATTTTCACACTGGACCCTAGCCAACCCAAACAGTGTATTTGTATATTCTGGTGCACTTATTCTATACTAAACTTTGTTAAACTGACTTATACCACAGCTTGGTATTAAAATTCAAAATCTCCTATGGGTGATTTTGTTATAAATTACAAAAAGAGTTAAAAAAGAAAATTCTAATGGGCCAGGGTAATTTTAATCTATTTATTCTAAGACAATCATGGTGAACTATTTTCAGCTTTATAGTGAGTGATAATAAAAAGTGTTATTTTGTCATGAGTATGTAGAATTTATAAATCTTAAGGTCTTAAAGTAACAGTTCATATTGGTGTTAAATAGGGACAGTTTTTTAATATATATTAAATACATTGCTTTTGTTATCCACAACCCTGATTAAGGATCAATTTAAAAACACTGATAATGGAATCAACTGAAGAAACCACCCTTTATAGAAAAGTTACCAGAGGGAACATCTGCCTGAATAAAATCGTTTACTTGAATGGCAGCTTGATTAGACATTCATCAACTTTTTTTTTTATATACACCATCCTTTTTTTTTTTTTCCAATAATGTGCTTGGCCTGCTGCATAGTTTGAAAGCATAAGAAATAACCTTGGTCTAGTGCTAAGATTCCAACCTTTTTTAACTGCTGACAGTAACTGTCAAATAGCAATCTGCAAAATAGTATCAGAAGATTTTCAACAGAACTTGGGAGGCTGCAAAATTTCTATTACCAGCACAGAGTAGAAATAGATATAAGGGTAGTGCCCAGTTTGCAAATGTTTCCTTTAAAAAAAAATGTTGGGATGCCTGGGTGGCTCACTTGGTTAAGTATCTGCCTGTGGTTCAGATCATGGTCCCAGGATCCTGGGATCAAGTCCTGCATTGGGCTCTCTGCTCAACGGCAAGTCTGCTTCTCCCTTTCCCTCTCCTCCTGTGCTCTCTTGCTTTCTCTCTCAAATAAAATCCATGAAATAGAATTAATGTTTTCTATTTTTAAGTTGAATAGAATCTAGAATGCATTTTCCTATAGTATTATAAATAGATTTAGGATTCCAGGCCAACCTTCAAACACATCTTGAACATTCCTGAGTAATAGTTCTGTTTCACCTTCCTTTCAACTCTGTTTGTACCATGAACGTTCTTTAGAAAATGTATTCCCGTGATAGGAGGTGTGTGATTGAGTCCCCTTTTCTCTCTTGTTAATAGAAATTTCTCAGTCAGGGGCCTTGAGAAGTGGAAAAAAACCTTCACGAACACAAATTTCTTATATAAAGAAAGTATTTTTCAAGGACTTCTCTTCCTGGATGTTTTGAATTACGGCATTTAGAGATCCTGGGTCTCTGCAGGGGCAGGAAATCCAAATTGCTACTGTCTTGTGTTTGATTGTATGAGTCATTTGTGAATTGAGTCAGATACTTTTTATTCCAATATAGAAGAGAAATAATACATTTTTATAGTATTGTACAGCATTCAGTGAAGGTTATGTGTGCCAACTAAGCTTTTTGAAGGCTTATTTTCTTTTGTCTCTCCAGCACTTAGCACAGTGGCCAACGCACTAAAGATACTGTGTTTGTTGAGTGAATGAATGAATGAGTGAATCATTCGCTGGCCCCATGAAGGGTTTGCAATTCTGTGTGGTCTTTCCGAGGTCGAGGTGGTGGTATTTCGATATATTCTTTTGATAGCAATATTAAAATTGAATCACGGATTTTAGAGTGATAAGCTTTTTGAGGTACTTTGCTTTCTCGAACAGGAATGATGGGGGAGACAAACCATGAGAGACTGTGGACTCTGAGAAACAAACTGGGGGTTTTGGAGGGGCTGGGGATGGGAGGGTTGGGTCAGCCTGGTTGGTGGTAGGTATTAAGGAGGGCACGCATTGCATGGAGCACTGGGTGTGGTCCATAAACAATGAATCTTGGAACACTACATCAAAAACCAAAAATGTATTATATGATGATTAACATAATACAATAAAAAACAACAACAAAAAAAGAAAAACAGCATTTTTTAAAACTCTCTAGATGGGATGGCTTAGTTGCCATCAGCCCACAATAAGGCAGTTGTTTTTGGTATATTGGAGAAATTAGCAGAATAAAGAAATTGCCTAAGTGAATAAGATTGCCAAAGAACAAGCTGTAATTTTCCAAGTTATGAAAAAAACTTCTAAATTTTGATATCAAGGGAATGCTTCTATTTTAAAATAATATATAATAAACTTGTTTTGGCCTTAACTGTAAGCTCCATGTTTCCAAATTTCTATGCCTCTTCATAAACCAGGAGAAAGTATAGCAGAATACTTGTGAGTGTGGGCTTTGGAACTCTGGAAGCGCTGATTTCAACCCCACTCTGCCACTTAATCCTCTGTGATCTTGGTCAGGCTTTATAAATTAAATAATCTGGTTTTCTCACTGTAGTAAGGGGATGATAGAGGATCCTTGTCATGCTTAAGTGAATTAATGTCTATAAAGCAGTTAGACACATAGAAATGCCGAGTACGTGTTAGTTGTTGCTTGATTACTCCTCTATGTGAGTTACCGCTTTCTGCCTTTGTTCATGTTGACCTTTTTTTCAAGTATATTTGAAAAGTGCCTTGGTACTTTTTAAAGACTTAGTTTAAGGTGACTCCTCCCTGTATTTTGTCATGTCTCTCACTCTTCCCTACATTAGATCACAAAATCCTTAAGGACATACATATTTACATAGTATTTATTTATCAGGTGTTGGTTCTATTATGTTTAGAGGAAATGTTTAGTAAAGTATTTCAAGCTCTGTACTTCATGTAAGCACTTTTCATCTTTTTTAATAATAGGTAAATCAGACTGGGAAGATGATGGTTGGGGAGCATGGGAAGAGACGGAACCCCAAGAACCTGTAAGTCTTCATAAATGTATGCGTGCTTGTTGAAAGTGGCATTTTCCGTTTGTAATGATGGTGACCTATTCCAGTGTTGACACTTTAAAACCTTCATCAAGAACATCTTTGTGTTTACTTACTAGTACTGACATAGATCCCTTTCTTAAAGATTGATTGTCTTTATAGCTAAGGAGGCTAAATGGGGAATAACTGCTTTAGGATTCTTTCTCCTTTAGTAGTTATTATTTTAGACTTCTCCATTTACTCATTCAACATGTCTTTGGTCAGTGTCCACCCTGTTCTAGGCATTCTTCTAGGTGCTGCACGTATAGCCATGAGAAGGTGCATGAATCCCCTATATGTATTTTCACCTCCGGGTAATAGAAAATCTAGCCTAAACTGACTTAAATCACAGGGACATTCATTAGCTTATATAGAAGGAAGGCAGGTAGTATGGACTCACAGGTTGGTTGATTAGAAGATTCAACTGTGTCATCAAGGACATAAGTTCTTTCCTTCTGTCTCCTCTGTATAAACAGCAGTGTGGACTTCATCCCAAAGACTGTTCTTCAGTAGATAGGGTATGCCACCATGTTTCTTCATTCATGACCAGAGGGAGGAAAAGACTAGGATTTCCGTGATTCCTTTTTTTTTTTTTTTAAGATTTTATTTATTTATTTGACAGAGAGAGAGATCACAAGTAGGCAGAGAGTCAGGCAGAGAGAGAGAGGGGGAAGCAGGCTCCCCGCTGAGCAGAGAGCCCGATGCGGGGCTCGATCCCAGGACCCTGAGATCATGACCTGAGCCGAAGGCAGTGGCTTAATCCACTGAGCCACCCAGGTGCCCCCGACTTCCGTGATTCTTACAGGAGCAGGGACAACTTTTTCAGAAGCCTCTCATGAACCTTACCTATAACTCTTGGCCAGAATATGGCCAGACACTCATTTCTGAAGTAGTCACTGGCAAGGGATATCTGACTTTTCATCTGTCTCTCTTGCCATTCCCTGGGCCTGGAGCATTAAAGGGTCCGTTTCTCCTGGGGCCCATGACTGCACAGGAGAGGAGTTGGTAACTGAATGAAATTAGGATTTCTTACAAAAAAAGAAGAATGGATGTATGTATTGGAAAGGTCTTATCATCCCTGTTCCCTGCAGCTTATACTTAGGAGAGAGAAGTTTTTTCAAAAAGAGAGATAAAAGTAGCAAATGGTGGTAATCAAAGTTACATGGAGAATTCAAATGGTGATGTGGTAGCAAGTGATCAAGTGACCACCGTAGCTTGGGCGGAAGGCCTTTCAGAGGATGCGACATTGGAGCTGAGGTCCAAAAGACAGCAGGGAGCCAGCGAGGTGGCAGTCTGGCAAAGGGCGTTGCAGGCCAGGGCAACAGCTCATGCAGAGGCCCTAGGGCAGGACCGAGCTTGGAGTTCATAGGACATAAAGAAGGCCCGTGTGGCTTGGCAGGACTGAGAGGTTACGTGATGGGGTCAGAGAAGGAGGCAGGCCTGATGGAAGGCTTTGTGAATTTGGAGTTTATTCTGAATGTAATAGGAAACCACACATAGCTGATTTCTCATTTTTAAAGTTCATCTTGGCTGCTTTTTGGAATTGAACTCGGGGGCAAAAGCGGAAGCAGGGAGACCAGTAAAGATGCTGTTTTGATAGTGTAGTTGAGAAATGATGGTGACTTACATTAAGGCGATATCAATGAAAATGAGAAAGTGATGGGTTCGGGATAAGTTTTAGAAATAACAGTAAGGCTTTCCTGTAAGTTGGTTGTGAGGGCTGAAGGGAAAAAGAAAAAAATCAGGGATTAACTTCTTTGATCTGGGATATGGTGGGGAGTAGGTAAAGCATACTTGATAAGTTGTTGACACTCCCCAGGGCTGGGTCATAGGTACCGTTCTCTTCATTTTGTCAATGTTTGAAAATATCCATAATAAGTGTTTTTTTTTTAAGATTTTATTTATTTATTTGACAGAGAGAGAGAGAGAGAGAGACAGTGAGAGAGGGAACACAAGCAGGGGAAGGGGGAGAGAGAGAAGCAGGCTTCCCGCGGAGCAGGGACCCTGATGTGGGGCTCTATCCCAGGACGCTGGGATCATGACCCAGGCCGAAGGCAGACGCTTAACGACTGAGTCACCCAGGCACCCCCAGTTTTTTCTTTTTTTTAACCCGCCCAGGTGTTTGGCTTGAGCAGCTGGATGGATGGTGTGTGGTTTATTGAGTTGGGGAAGACAGAATAGGTCTGGGGGGGATTTGAAGGAGTATCGTGTTGTAGGAAGCAGAGCATGTGGTGTGAATGCAGATTTACAGAAAAGCTCCAAGGAGAGATGAAGAACAGGAAACCATTTCAGAAGGCAGAGAATTGGGATGTGTTGAATAGGATGTAATGTAGCTCAAGGAACATGGTTATGGCATCCCTTTAGCAAACAAACACCTTGTTCCTTGCCCCTCTAGTGCTTTGTCGACGTGGAGACGCAGCGGTACTCTGTATGGACTACGACTCACGGCTTCTGCTTTCTCACGATTTAGACTGTTTCATGGCTGGTATTGGAATCTTTCATTTATCTTGGATTCTTTCTCTTTGTTTCACACCCGGAGCTCATAGGAGCTCGTTCGTCGCCACCCAATGTAGGATATTTCTGGAGGGCAGAGTGTTCCTGCCAGGCCACTGTGTGGGATGTCAGCCTACCTGTCGGTGCTGCCTTCTGGCCGCACACCACCAGCAGCCCAGCTCGCTGTGGCGAGACTGGGGAGTGGAAGGAAGGGAGAGGAGAGGTGTGTGTAAAGCAGGTCGGAGGCTCTGCGTGGCTCGATGCGAGGCAACCTCTCGGGGGATGTGGCTGCGCTTTGCGAATTTCTCAGAAAAAGGTAGTGTAGCTAGCAGCTCCTTTGCTTGTTGTGTTGGGTGCATTTACTTTTAGTATTTGTTCTAGAATCCTGTAGCTAGTGACTATCGTGAGGATTTCGACAAGCTCCCGAGCAAGTTGAAGGTTTTCTGGAGTAAACCTCCTAGACATCGCATGTTACAGTGGACACACGCATTTGTGATCTCAGAGGAGGTTGTTAAATACGTAAGACGCTACTGATGCTGAGTCGCAGTACTTACTTACGCACCCACAGGCCCACATCTGCAAGGGTTGCTGTGCATGG
Source organism: Mustela putorius furo (assembly GCF_011764305.1). Lineage (NCBI taxonomy): Eukaryota > Metazoa > Chordata > Mammalia > Carnivora > Mustelidae > Mustela > Mustela putorius. The sequence continues at coordinate 18,841,262 of NW_025421402.1, read as the reverse complement.
TTGCTTCTTTCTGGAATGGATTTTTACTAGTGAGTGACATAGTTGAGGAGTTGTATGTGAGGCGAGTTTTCCTCACGAATGTCTGCATTTTCTCTGCTAACTTTAAGGCAGTGGTTGACTATCGGGTGTCATAGACCTGCTTTTTGGCTCACCTAGCAGTGTGCCTGCCTTAAGCGTACACTTTGTTATGGCGCTTTAACCTAATACAGTAGGAAATTATTGCAACTACAATTTGAGGTCAGAGAAGCAGTAGGCCTGAGGTAAGGCTTTATGAATTCGGAATTTATTCTAAATGTGATTAGAAACCACACTATTTCTGTTTTGGAAAGCTCACCTTCGCTGCTCCGTGGAATAGGTTATAGTGGGTCTTTTTATTGTGCCTCTCATACTCATTAAGGTCATGGGCCAGTTTATTTTCTAGTACTTCGTTTTGATGTGCCACTGTTCCAGCTGATTCTGGGTGCTGTGGATAATGATTCCTAGTTAGAGTGTGTATGTTTTGGTTTTTTTGTTGTTGTTGTTGGTTTTCTTTCTTTCTTTCTTTTTTTTTTAGAGTGTGTATGTTTTAACAGACTTCCTTTAAATCTGTGCAAGGGTGCCATCTTCTCTATTGGCAAGAATATCCTAAATCCAGGAATGACATCTTTTAACTGTTTCAGTGAAAAGCTGAAATATGCGTCTGTTCATTCCAAAACACGCTAACTTACATGTAGCACATTCATTCATTTGGATAAGATTTGAATGTTTACAGATGGCCCTCATGGACGAGGGTACCTTGTGGTTCTCTTTGTCTTAATTGATTTGCCCACACAGCGGATTTGACAAGTGTGGCAAGTAAAAGAGTTAGCAACAATTCTGGGTGTACCAGTCATTCCTAACTACTCTTATTACCCTCCTATATACCCTTGTACTTTGTCATGACCTTATGTACATGGTGAAGGAGAGGATAACTTGAATGACAACAAAAGTGGGCCAGGACAGTGGTACTGAGACGTTATCTGGGTGTTAACATGATCCTGCTGTATTTAACAATGCTTCTTTGAATTTGGATCCTGTCGTCAAAATAAGACAGCGTCTTTGTTAGGGAGACTGTTTGGTGAATGAGGATAAAATGGTGGTGGCAGGAAAAGGATACGACTTCTGCCTTACGCTGCATCGTCATCTAGACTTGTCCATACGTAACATCCGTATGATGTTTTGCAGAGTAAAATTTGTTCTCCCAGAGCTATTGGAAATGTCAACACAACTGTGGTAAAAGATTTCCATTACTGCTACTGCTGTCTAGTATTATGAACAACTCCAAAGGCATAGCCAGCTCTAGAGACGTAACAACAGTCAGAGTAAATTTTGGGAGATGTATAAGGTGCATGCTCTAGTCAAGGTAAGAGAGGGAGCTACCTCGTCAGAATGGAGAGGGAACTTTCCACTGTCCGTTGTTAGGGACAGACAGCAAACTCAATACCTGCCTGCCCTGAGAGTCTTACTGGTAGGTCTTGTCCACATTAAAGACAAGGCCAATATTGGAACAAGAGAAAGGTCTTGAAATCAATTTATGGCTGTGTCAGGGTGCTATAACTATGGAAAGAGTGATAGGGTTCTGCCTCTGCTGGGCTGTGGTTCTCGTGACCAACAGAGGAGAGGAGTCTGACATTAGAGAGGTGCTGTGTCTTGGTCTTTGGTGGGGGCTGGGGTGGTGTGTGGATGAACCGCAGGCAGGGTAGTTCAGAGTAAAGCAAAGCAGCAGCGCCTGCCCCTGGACGCTGACCTGGAGGCCATGTGGCTGCTGTTGCATGCAGCAGAAAACTCTAAAAACTTCAGGGTGCTTTTTATCTCCACAAGTCTCTAGCTCTTTGAGAGTAGTTTCTTATTTTTATGGCAGGAGAGAGTGTGGAGGGCTTTTATAATCAGAAAGATTTAGTACCAGTACGGACAAGGCTTTTTTTTTTTTTTTAAAGAAAGAAGAAGCCTCTTTAGCTTTTTGTGATTCTGAAATGTCTGCTGTAGTCAGTGCTCAGAGAAGACCGCATGTTCTAATATCCTTTATCAGCAGAACCCGCCAAGTCGAAGACAGTATGCATCCGTGACGCCGGTAGGCTTAGGAACTTTAAGGATGGCTTCAATTTGAGAAGAGGACAGACGTCTTTCTTCTATAGATATTTCATGTCCCTGTGAGTCTACTTGGCCGCCATAACAGAATATCACAGATTGGGTGACTTAATGGAAATTTAACTTCTCACCGTTCTGAAGGCTAGAGGTTCAAGATCAAGGTGTTGTCAGAGTTGGTTTTTGGTAGATCCCTCTTCCTGGCTGGCAGACAGACATCTCACTGTGTCCCCATATGGCCTGTCCTCTGTGTGCAAAGAGAGAGTGCCGTGAGTCCTGGTGTTTCGTCCCCTTACAGGAATAGCCGGTCTGTCAGATCAAGTGTCCGCCCTTATGACCTCCTTGAACCCAAGTTACCCTTTTACCTCCAGATGACAGTCACCTTGGGGATAAGGGCTTCAGCACATGAATTTTGAGAGGATACAGTCGACTCTGTAAAAATGCCCAAATAATGGACCCATGTCAGGCAGAGAACTCTTATGTGTGCAAGTGCAAAGAATAAGGTTAGGGAATTCCTACTTGCCCATAAGTAAATACACTAAAGAAATAGAAGGGCAAACAGACTTTCAAGATGCAGGGAAAAAAGCCAAACGATCTATTTCTGTACTAACTTAATTGTAAGTGAACATGATGAGATACAGTGTCTTTCTTGGAGAAATTGGAAAAAGGAGATGGTTGTACTAGATCATCTACCAGTTAATGGTCCTGTAATAGTAAATAGCTTTGTTGTTGTGTGTTTTTTGTTTTTTTGTTTGTTGTTTGTTTTTTACAGTGTTAAAGGGCTTTTAGTTTGGATTATCATTAGTTTGCTTTGGAAAAGAAGTGGTTAGAGGGGGATATTTTGTCTAGCCTCATGCTATAATGGAAATCGAAGCAGTTAAGGAAGAAGCTTGACAAGGTTTAATTTTAGTTATAAGGCAAATGAGTGAGCTTTCCTTGGTGTATTAAGTCCAAAGGGTATGAAGTGTAGAGTCAAGGATTTGCTTGGCAGTGGTTTCTGGAACAGGAAGCACAGAAGGTTCTGGGTTAAGGCCCTTAACCTTAAGGTAGAAGGTGTGGAAAATTTCCATTCAAAAGACACTTTAGATCCATCTGTTTGCAGAAAGTGATATGATATAGTTTATAGAGGCAGTTTGATTTAGCAGATTAACAAGGAAAGCATGCTGGCCAGATAGAGGGCCCAGAGGAATGTTTGTTTACAGACTGAGAAATAGGATATAGCCTGACCTGGTTAGAGATTCTTAGAACATTAATAATCTGAGATAATGTTGGAAAATATTTTGCCTTATTTTAGAGTCATTAGACTCTGGTGTCACCTACAACACAAGAGACATAAGCATCAGATTAGCCAGAGGCAGAGGAGGGCACTCAAGTTATACTAAAGTTATGTTTTCTATCTGTTTTAGATATGTTTATACGGAGGAGGAAGTGGCCACAGAATTTCTTCCTACTGAGATGGGTTCTCTGTGGGACTTTGGCATTTGACTTAGAAATTCTACTTTTGGGGGGTGACTGGGTGGCTCAGTAAGTTAAGTGTCTGAGTTGGTTTCAGCTCAGGTCATGATCTCAGGGTACTGAGGTCAAGCCTCAGGTCGGGCTCCACACTTAACCCAGAGTCTGCTTGTCCTTCTCCCTCTGCTCCTTCCCTTGCTTGCTTTTTCTCAAACAAATAAAATCTCAAAAAAAGAAAAAAGAAAGAGAAAAGAAACACTCCTTTTGCCAGTGACCTTCCCGTTAACATTTATATCATTAATATGAGCTGGGTCTCGCCTACCTAGTGATTCTCAGTTTGGTGGGGGGAGGTTATTTTGTCCCCTTAGGAGACATTTTTGGTTGTCACAACTTGAAGGGAGATGCATCTAAGTGGATAGAGACCAGGGATGCTGTAAAGCATCTTACAACGCACAGGACAGGCCTCCCAAACAAACAGTTGTCCAGCCCAAAACGTCCGTTGTCCCAGAGTTCAGAAATCTTGGTCTAGCCCATGGCTTTCAGGGTAATTCTCTCAATCCTTCTTTCTGCCATTCCTCCTGTTTCTAAGACCCCTGGCTTTGGGGCGCCTGGGGGGTGCAGTCAGTTAAGCATCCGACTCTTGGTTCGGGCTCAGATCTGATCTCAGGGTCCCGAGATTGAGCCCGGTATCCAGCTCTGAGCTGAGTGTGGGATCTGCTTGAGATTCTCTCTCCCTCTTCCCCTGCCCCTCCTGCTCGAGCTCACTCTCCAAAATACATAAATCTTTTTAAAAAATTAAGAAATAAAATCCCTTGGTCTCTTTTGGGATGCTTCAAAACTTTGGATGTATATGGCTATTAATTTGTTTTTAGTAGATTCTGGTTTGCTAGTACGAAAAGTGCAATTGACAGGCTGTTTGCCAACAAAGGTGAATGTAAGTAGCTCCTCAGTCTTTGGCCACAGATGAACAGTTAGTCCAGCCTCAGTCTTGGTGGCATTATTTATGCCTAAATGTTTGAGGGAGACCTATCTTTAGTCTTCGCATTATAGCCAGCCACCACTTTTCCTTGATCTTGCTTAGAGTTGTTCATTTCTGCCCCTCAGGCACTCCTGCTGGGTAACTTGTTTGTTTTGGCTTAGTGACCCGCCCCTTGTCCTCTGCCAGGGAGAGAGGGACAGCGGCTGTGTGGTGGGGGAAGGGGCCTGGAAAAACAACAGGGGTTCTTTTATAGGTAATGAATAAATTTCATATTAACATCAGTGACCAGGTAGGTACTAGTTTTTTGCAGAAAGCCAAGGTAGTCCTTGATAGTGCTATTTTGGGAGGTTTGTTTGTTTAGTTCATTGTGTTGCTTGGGAAATTAACTACCTTGTCAAATGAGGGTGAATCAGTAGCTTCAAGAGAGTGGTATTAGTGACTATGTTCCCATTATTGTGGAAAGGTTCTCAGGACACCTAATTGGTAAGCAGGTACCCTTAGAGTAGAAAGCCAGATGAAGAGCTTGTGTCTTGTTAGCCACGGAGCGTATCCTGATGCTCCGTGTGACTTCATAGTGTTCTTATTAAACCCTCTTTCCTGCCTGAGCTGCCTTGATGAATTGGAAATTTTGCTTAAGCTTCGTGTAAAACCCAGTGCCAGTTCCTTAGGTTCAAGCCTGGAGAGGGGATCTTCTCATCTCTGCTCTCCCAATACTTTCATCCAGATACTTTTTCTTGGACTTGAGTTTCCCCTGAAAAATCTGACCCAGGAACTACTTCAGACAGACCCACACTCCTTATTCTTAATAAGTATTTCTGCTGTGAATATGTGTCTGCTTTCCGACCTTTGTCAACTCCGTCTAATTTAGGGCTCCCTGGCCCATCCCCTAGCCATGCTTCTACCCTCTATTGCCTCGAGCAGTGGTTCTCAGCCCAGAGGCAGTTTTGCCCCCCAAGGGACATTCGGCAATGTCTGGAGACAGTGTTGGTTGTCACGCTGAGGATGCTACCGTACCGTGAAGAATTAACCTGCACAATATGTCAAGAGTGCTGAGAAACCTTGGCTTAGAGCAGTGTATTTCAAACTCTTTATCTTGGCTTGTGATGAAATCACTTTACTGTGTCTTGACCAGTACTTTTAAAATAATGAATAAAATGGATTTTTAAAAATTTGGAGTACCTCCTAGGTTATAAGCATAGATACTGTTTTGGGCAGCTTTTGTCTGTTGTTTTGTTATGGGGCAGTGAGGAGGGAAAGGGAGGGGGAGTCCGGGAGGGGCGGGGGGGAGATGTGACTGAAATGAAATGGGATGTAAAATCATTTTTACTGCTAGTTGTTGGGTTTTTTTTTTAAGAAGTTTAAAATGTACGTACAAGAAAGAGAGCACATCTGACCAAATAGCTTTACTGCTCAAAAAATGCTTCAGTCACTGCAGGAGTCCTCAAGGTCAAGTGTAAGCACCTCGACACAGTAGATGAAAGCTCTTGGTCGCCCACCCTTGCTGCAGTGTCCCCTTTTGCTTATACTGTCACACCTGCTTTGACAGTACCTCCTTGCTGGCTCGTTTGCCCCATAGGCCTTCAGATCTGTTGGGTTCATGGCTTTCTAGAGAAATAGGACATAGGGGACTAGGCTGGGAATGTCCACCTCCTCTCCCTCTCTCCTGCTGGCCCCAGCCTGGCTCCTTTTTACTCTCCCAGCAGGATTTAGCTTAGGAGTTACTTTCAGTAGGAAGACTTACTGTTGTTGTTGACACTCTACCCTCCCAACCCCATTCTGGTCTGCTGGCCCTCCTGTGTTCCCTTGACTGACTGCCGTGTGTTTGTCCATCTGTCTTCCCCAGAGAAGGGGAGGTCCTTAAGGCAAGGATTCTCTTTTCTTGTCTCCCAGTCCTAACACAGAGACGGCACATAGAGATGTGCAGCCCTACTGGAGAGCGTTGTGTAGGAGAGATCAAAGCAGGGAGAAAGATGTGGGACTATTGAGGGTCTGGTCATCCTCAGGGATTTTTGACCCACAGACTGTGGCCTCATTCTTCCTCTTACTTCGATGATCTGTCCAGTCCCCTGATTTTGGAGGTAAGGAACCAGAGTTGCTAGGGAAGTTGCAAGGCCTGGATGAATGTGGATTAGTTTAAATTTATTGCCGGTGGCATTTGTGTGGTTAGCGACAAACCACTTGCTCTTTCCAAGCCTTGGTTTCCTTTTCTGGACAATGAGGATTTTGAATCACATTGTCTCTGTGGTTCCTTCTGTTTCTTCATACGTTTGTGTGGTCCTGTCAGCTGGCTGATAGAGATTATGACACATGTGTGAGAGGGGGATTGTTGACCCCGCACAGGCAGGCAGTTTTGGGGTTTTTGATCAAACTGTCTTGTACCTACTACTACAATTTCTTAGTTAATTTAGTGATTAAAAAATTTTTTACAGGGGAGCCTGGGCAGCTCAGTTGATCAAGCATCTGACTCTTGATTTCAGCTCAGGTCATGATCTCAGGGTCCTGAGGTCAAGCCCCTGCTTAAGAGTCTCTCTCTTCGGGACGCCTGGGTGGCTCAGTTGGTTGGGCAGCTGCCTTCGGCTCAGGTCATGATCCCAGCGTCCTGGGATCGAGTCCCGCATCGGGCTCCTAGCTCAGCGGGGAGCCTGCTTCTCCCTCTGCCTCTGCCTGCCATTCTGTCTTCCTGTGCTTGTTCTCTCCCCCTCTCTCTCTCTGATAAATTAAAAAAAAAAGAGTCTCTCTCTTCTTCTCTCCCTGCCCCCTCCTCCCTCTCTAAAAATAAATAAAAAAAAATAAATAAAATGAATTTGTACAGTATGTTTCTTCTTCAGCTCAGTCAGTAGTTCTCAACTTGGGGGCGTTTTGCTCTGCAGAGGGCATCTGGCAACATCTAGAGACACTGGTGATTGTCCCAGCTGGGAAAGTGCTATGGGTATTTGGGGGGCAGGGGCTAGCAATGAGGCTCCAGCCCCAAATGTCAGTAGTGCTGAGGCTAGGAGACCCTGAGCAACTAGTAACCGCCTGCAGAGTTTCAGTGCTTTCAGCCAGAGCTCGATACTGTGTTAGCGTTTATTGCAGCATGCATGCTTTTTTAAATGTGATAAATACTCCATGTGCGTCCACTTATTCAGTGTCTCATTATGTTGCAAGGGAGAGGGCTATTTCATGGCTGTCTTTAAAAAGAGACTTGTCGAACAAAAATATTCAAGTCGTGATAAGCCTTCGCGAGATAGGTTCCCGCAGTCAGCTGTGTGGCTCCGTCTGATTAGGTCTGCCCTCCCTTGAGGCGCATGTCTTCTTCACGTCTTCAGTCACAGAGGGGCACTAGCCTTTTAGTCTACGAGGGGAGGGGAGCTTCTGGTCCTTCCTGTAGTTCCGGCCGCACAGCAGCAGGCGTTGTACGCGCTCACCCCCAGGGACAGCTGCGAAGACAGCAGCAGAGCCGGGACGATCCCCCGGTGCGCTCCGAGGGACCGGCTGCCCGCGCCGTGGAGTGGGACGCTGCTCAGGGGCTGGCAGTCCCCGTGAGCTCCGAAGCTTGAGTTTGTGGCCCTGCCCCAGCTGTGTCACCCCGGGGGGAGGTCATCTTGATAAATATCTGTTTCTCCATCTCAACACTGGGGGACTAACGTAACCTTCCTAGCGCTCCCGTGAGAACTAAGATTTACGCGTCAAGCACTCAGCACAGAGTCTGGCAAGTAGTAAGTGTTCGGCAGGTGTTGTAGCGAACATCTTTCGAATCACTGGTACCCTGCCTGCTCATTCCCCTTGAGTTAGGTCACCAAGCCCAGAGGCACATCCGTGCCTAACGCGGTCCTCTACTCCAGAGGGTGTGGCAAGATGCCCTTCCCCTGAGAAGAGATGTCACGCTGCTGTGGCCTGATTTCTACACAGCACACTGCTTGGGCACAGAGCAGCAGACTCTGTAGAACAAGGCAGGACACGCCCTCTTCCATCCGTGTGTTCTTTACTCGCCTTCGTAGACAGTGCGCTCGTTGTTGGTGTACCAACCTGATGCACGCAGGGGTTTTCTTTTTTCTTTTTGAGGCTGAGGATTTGTTGACAGAAATTCCATCTATGTGTTTCTTCTCCCACCCTCCCAATGGATTTCAGTTTTCAGATTTACTTCCTAATATTCTGGCACAATTTACACTGTTTGGCAAAATAGCTAATAAAGCTTATGGGGAAACAGCTTGCTGTGGGGAAATAGCACATTTTTACCTCTGTTTATGATTTTAAGGATACTAGTTTTAGTTACCATCATTGGAGGGTTTTAATTTTACTCTGATACATCGAGTGCTGTGTCTTAGGCACAAAGAATAGTGTGTTCGGATTTGCACGTGACCAGGAGCTTGTGGCTAGGTAGGTGTGTTGCTGGCTGCTCCCTCTGGGTATGCCCCCTCTTCCTGGCCCCAGGTGAGCATCAAGGAGTGTTGGAGCTTGCGTTAAGAGTTCACCACCATTGCCTTTCACGGTAAGCTGGTATCATCCCCAGTGGCAAGACTTTAGATCTAGAATTGTATGACCCATCAAGCCCTAATGATGATCATGTAATATAATCATCTGGTGGTATTTTTTAACCTCTTTTGAGAATGCAGACCTCCTGCTTGGCCATGCCCCATTTAACCGTGGCAAACAGGACAGATCTGTTTTTAGTCCCTCTGTCCCAAGGAAAGATGGAGAGGTAGAGAGGACATAGAAAAGAAAGTGCAGTGGGGGGTGACAGTTCGGTTTTCTCCCTCTTCCAGTAAACCAGAAAATGGTTGAAATGCCAGAAAGTAGACTGCTAATTCACATGAAGTTTCTCTTTCTGGCTTCATATTACTAGAAAGGTGCATTTATGTGGTGGCTAAGCAGGGTTAGGCATGTAAGTAGTGATTGTGGAGTAGTTTCTCTGATTTTGTGTCCAAGTAAGTGCTCTGTTTCCCATGCTTTCGTTTTGGTTAGTTCTTACAGGGCAAAATTCATGCTTGCTTCTGGGATCATGTGTAGTCCATTTGTTGGGATGGTGGCAGACAGAGCTGAGCTCTAAGCCCAACTAAGAGGGTAGTATTTTGTCCTTGTAACTTGTATTTCCCATGGTGTATCCGCCAGAATCTTGACCTGCTAAATCTTAGTATTAAGGGAAAACGCTCCAGAGGATACTATTACTGGATGTAATATTAAAGGATACTAGCTTTGAATCAGTGGCTCATTGGCATACAGGTTCATGTGCAAGAGTGATTATAGGTTACTCCAGTATCTTTGTGAACACAAGAAGGGAGATGTGGGAATGCTGTTTCCACTCACCTGTGTATCAGTGGGCTATGGGACTTGTGGAGTTGAGGAGTAATATCAAGCATAGGCTCGGCCAATCAGAAGGTTTGGCGTCTAGTGTGGGAGAAATTGCAATCACAATATAAAGAGGTAGCAGAGAAGAGTGAAGACTTTTGATTGTGTAAGTTCAAAAGAAGGTAAGAGTCAGGCTAGGATGAAGGATAGGAACTGGAACTTGGGACAAAAAGACAGAAAAGAGAAGGAAAGTAATTTTGAAGCAGTGCCTGGACAGATGTCTTAAGGATGCACTGGCTCCCGTGTTCAAGAAGGGTCCTATGGGAAGATTAGTCTGGGATAAAGTGGTAAGTAACGGTAATCCTTTGAGAAAGGCTTTCACTGACTATGAGACGAGTCAAATCCCAGGCAAAGACAAGCTTCTCCAGGAGCTGTTACAGCTACCTGCCAAGACAAGCAGGGTAATAGGGCGGAAAGACCACCTGAATTAAATGTCAGGAGGCTTGGGTGCTGGCTGGATTCTGGCACTGATTCTGTGGCAGGAAGCACGTCTTTAACCTCCCCAAGACTCTGTTTTCTTTACTATAAGATGAGGTTTTGAACCAGTCCGTCTTTAAATGCCTTACATCTTTGTATTTCTTTTACTCTTTGTCTTTTCAGCAAACATAATCATGTAGATCTAGTCCTTGTTAGTGGCATTATTTTGAAAGCACAGGACAGAAACAAATAACGTGCTTTAATGGAAAGTAACTTTTAGATGATTTGGGGGATCTGTTGTTTGAATATCGTTTTGGAAGTATGATAAAAGGAAAAAACCTGATTGTATAGAACTTGCTAAAATTTGAGCTGTACCCTTTTTCTGGGGCAGTGTGTTGGTTTTTATTTTTTTTTATTGCACTGAGATGGAAATTTTAAAGTCAGAGACTAATCAAAGAGTTGTAGGCATCCCTGATTCCTTCACACAGTACTTAACTATCTCTGTGTAACTTGCTGTGCTTCTCACTACCTACCAGAAGATGAGCTACTCTAATCACTTGGGAAGTCCTGAACCTCAAAGTTAGGATGACTGTGGTCTCCGTTATTGGAGAGGGAACTCAGGGCGGTGTTGCCTTCAGCTCACAGCAGAGCCACTATGAGGAATGCTGGGTGTGTGCGGGCTGAACAGAGGCTATATTCTACAGAAATTATAGGCCCAGGGAGAAATGAACTATAATTAACCTTTACCTTATTAGTTTTATGTTTAGGGGATAAATTTTCTCCCTTATTTATATATAGAAGTGTACATATTAAGAACAGCAAGCTGGATAACTTAATTCTTTAGGAAAATAGAGTTTTAGTAAGACAAGGAATTTTTCCAGTATTCCTCTTCTTTCAGGAGAGGGTGTGTGCAGCCTCCTTAGCTTGCTCACCTTGCATAAGAAGGTTCCAGATCAATCTGATTCCTATTTGCTAAGTTTTAAGAAAGCTTAAATGTGTAAATGATAGAAAGAAGACAGCCTCCATCTCCTCCCCTCTCTCCTCATCTCCCCCTGTTTAATTCAGTCTAAGAGCCACTGGGGAGGGCTCAAGTAGGAGTCTGCGTGACATAAAACTTAGGAGCATTAAGAGAATAGATCAATAATTTACCTGCATAACATTAAAAAATTTCTACATGGAGCATATTAAGCTATCACATGGAATGGGAAAATCTGTTATAACTCTTATGTTCAAAAGGCCAATTTTCTTTGTATGTAAAGAATACATACAAATAAATAGGAAAAAGAGTAGCAACTCAACAGGAAATCTGCAAAGAAAAGGAACAGGCTAGTCATCCTCTTCTCATTAACAAGAAGGCTGTGGTATACTGAGATACAGTTTCTCATCTGTTACATTGACAAAGGTCCAGAGTTAAAGCATCTTTTGAAAAGTTTGTGGGGAAGCAAACACTTTCAAAACTTGCTGATCAGATTATAAATGGAAACCACCTCTGTGGAGCACAATTTGGAAATATCTAGCAAATTTACTGATACATGTTACCTTTGACCTGGCAATTTCATTTCTAGAAATTTATCCACTAATATATTCCCACACAAATTGACAAGAGTGTAAGGTTATTCACTGTATAGTATTTGTAGCAGCAGAAGAGTGTAGACATTTGTAGCTGCAGAAGAGTGTATATATCATAGCTGCCCATCAACAGGGGACTAGTTAAATAAATTGTGTGTCTGTACAGTGGAATACTGTGCAATCTTTAAAAAGGTTGTAAGTATCAGATAATTTTTTCTTTCTGTGTAGCTACAGATACCCTAGCGGTGTCTCTGGAATTTCCTAATTTTCTAATTTCCTAATTAGAAATTTTTAATTTTAATTTCTTTAAAAATTTTAATTCCTAATTTTAATTAGAAATTTAATTTCTAATTTCCTAATAGTGGTGAATGTTCCTAGAATGATCTCTGTGTGACAGTCTTTTAATGTCTTACTGGTTTATATGTGCTTATGTTAAAAACTTTTTGCACTGATATTCAAAACAGATTAATTTGTGGTGGCTGTTTTCTTTCCTGGTCATCTCTAATGTGTTGTGATAAGGAATATTATTGAGATTTTAAAAAGAAATGGGAATATTTCCTTTTCCTTTTTGCTCCCCCTCGTCTCTCAAGGCAGATGGGCTGCGATGCAATACTTTTGATACTTTTACATACACTGTAATTGAAGTTTTACCCACAGGAAGAAGAAGGAAATACTTGCAAAACCCAAAAAACATCCTGGCTGCAAGATTGTGTTTTATCCTTATCTCCAACCAATGATCTTATGGTTATAGCTCGAGGGCAAAAAGCTGTTTTTCTAGTGCGTAAGTACTCTTACTATTTTCAGTGTACCTTATTTTAATGCATAGAGTAGGAAAGAAATGGATTAGGTAGAAAGAAAAATGTTATTTATGTTGTATGCATTGTATGGTGGCGTTCTATAGTATATTTCATGTACTATATAATGCTTTTTATTTCTGTGTGTTTCTTATTTCTTTCCTTCTTTCTGTTCTGTTTTCTATTTTTCTTTCGTGACTGCAGATACTTTAACTGGCTCTGTTGCATGTCAGAGACCAAACTGGACATTGTTCAATTTTTTCAAGGGGCAGTCAGAGCTAAAAAGGCTGCTGACCCCTTTTTAGTAATAATGTGAATGAGGTGATTTTTAACTATAATTTGAAAACTCATAGGACTCTAGTTTCTTATTTGGGGCATACATTTTCAATATATAATTTGCATTGAAGATTAAAATTAAGGTTTACCTAAGATATGAAAAACCTCACTGATCAAAATGAGATCATATATTAAATGCTGTGGAATGGTCCTAAAAGATTTATCCTCCTATAACATAAATCTAATAGAAAAGTGTTCTCTGTCATCTGAGGATGAAAGTCATTTTATAAATACAACATATGGGGAGATGGAGTGGTGTATAAGAATCAACTTTATTCTGCAAGAGCTAGGACATCTGATGAATTTAATTGGAGGAAGGAGAGACTAAAGGCAAGGAGCCTGGGTCGAGTTTAATTAAAATCTTATAGAATTTTTTTCAGTGTTTACCTATAAAAAGACCCAAACCCATTAATATAGAATAGTTACATTCTGTACTTACTCTAAAAGGAAACCATGAAATTCATAAATCACTGTTTTAGTACACTATAAGGTGATTTTATATGATAACTTTTTTCAGCAAAATGGAAATACAGCGATAAAGGAAAGGAAGAAATGCAATTTGCTTTTGGCTGGAGTGGTTCCTTAAATGTCGAAGAAGGGTGGGTACGAGTTCAGTTTTTGTTTCTCTATGCGTTAAATGTGTATGTGAAATTGTTTGACTTACAAGTGAGAAGTTTTATCACTGGGATATTTAGTGAGTATCTATTCATCCCAACTTAGAGGTTGTAGAGCCTGATTAAGCCAGCAAATCTAAATTTTACTCATGTGATTCCTTTTTTTTTTTTAAACTCCTGTTTGCAGAGGAGATTTAAAGAAGAACTCAGACAGAATCCCATTCTTTCTGTAATTTGTCATTTCCTGTGTTCTCCATCACTAATTTTATTTAGCCAAAAAGTCAAAGGCAGCCATTGTCTTCTCTGCTTGGGTAGCACTGGCCTTGTACCTAAAAGGGACAGTGCTACATTAATTCTTAAACCTCATAAATACTTCAGAAAGGCAAGTTGGTAAATTCAGGTTTCTAAATGACCCAGAAAGGTGTTCTTCAGTGTGATTATGTGGTGTTGCTGCTAACCTGGTACCTGGAACCCAAAACTGTTTTCACTTAAATTTTTATGACTCAAAGCTATATGGTGAGAATGAATAAGATACTTCAGACTATGGGTTCAGATAAAAGACAACCAAATGGAAGCCCATAATAGTCCTTGCTTGGCACATTGTAGCCTCTCACTGAAAGGTTTTCTACTCTTAACAAAATAAATGATAACATTTCTTCTTAAGTCATTTGGTCTAACCATTTTAAAGACATTTAATTTCTGTCAGAAATGCAAAGCAGACATAATGGCTCAGTTACTTTAAAGACAAGAAACAAAAAGATGGATTTGTTTAGTGGTTGCCTAATAAGATGTATAGGGCAGGAGTGGTTATAGTTTCTTGAATAAGCTGGTGATGGGTCCTGCGGGTTGACAGGTTACATTAAAGTCAGTCAGTAGGAGTTATTTTAATTTTGAAGGTTAGTCTCTGAGATCCTGACAGATTTTTCAAGTCCACATGTCACAAAAAGAATCTTTTAGGGAACATCCGGCCAAGCATGTGCTTGGAAATGGGTTATCTGGGGCAAATTCTGCAAAGTATCTAGGAAGAAGCCAACTAGTCGAAATGGAGTTCGTCCCTAGAATAATGTGCTTGCAGGAATATGGTTTGCCTGTAATGTGACTGATATTCCTCCCACGCTCTGCCCAGTCGGTGCTTGCTGATGCAGAGAGGGAACTGCAGGAAATGACTGGTGATGACTCGCTAGTTCTCAGTTCTGAGTATGATTGGTTGTGTGTGTGGTAAAGTTTTTGCTTTCTCTTGTGCTTTTTATAACACAGAATGAAGAATCCTGTTTTTTAACCTCAAGTGAATGTGATGTTACCTTTTATGTGAATGATTTTTTTATTTTTAGTTTTAGGGGAGAGAGCAAGCATGAACATGTGCCAGGGAGGGCAGGGGCAGAGGGGAGAGAGAGAGAATCTTAAGCAGGCGCTATGCTCAACATGGAGCCTGTTGTGGGGCTCGATCTCATGATCCTGAGATCATGACCTGAGCCAAAAATCCAGTCAGATGGCTAACCAGCTGAGCCATCCAGGCACCTCTTATGTGAATGATATTTATAATTCTACTTATGGTGGAGTTTTACTGTATTTTTACTTATGCCTTGAATAAAACTGATCCACAGAGCTTATTCTTCCACGGGTTGCCCTTAATGTAAAAATTACAGGGAAATCAAAGTCATTGATAAGCTCATTAGATAAGCCTATAATTTTGTTTTTGTTTTTAGAGAACATGTAACCAGTGCTCTATGTATCCCACTAGCAAGCCAAAAGAGGTAAGGATAAATAAGTTGTTTGATTTCTTTGCTTTGGTTTATGAGCTACTAAGAGCATAAATTTTGTCTGTAACAGGAGTTCCACAGGGCGTCCTGACTGGACCTGCATCGTGGTGGGCTTTACTTCAGGTTACGTGCGCTTCTACACTGAGGTGAGTGGGGTGTTGAGCAGTTAAAAAACACCACTCGACAGGAATATCTAGTCGTGCATCCTCATTATCCTTCTTGTGACTCATTACCGGCTGCTGGGAATGTGGAGTACCTACTTCATGGGGGTAGAAGCAGGGACTTAGGGCGGGGGGGGGGTGTGCTAGAAAGTTCTGGTAGAAGCTATAGAGAAAAGAAGCTGTATTCTTCTGAGAGAGTATCTGATCTCCATGGAAAATGGTTGGGGAGATGACACTCTTTGCCTGGCCATACTGGTTCAGGTCTATTGGTAAAAAAACAAGCAGGGCTCTTCTCTGTGCTTCCTCCTAGAGTGGTGTGCTCTTGCTTGCACAACTTTTGAATGAAGACCCAGTCCTACAGCTGAAGTGCAGGACCTATGAAATCCCACGACACCCTGGCGTGACCGAACAGGTAGTGTAGACGACTGTGTTCAGAGGAACCGTGCCTTTACTTTGAAGTCATATTTTCTCTCTTTTTGGGGAAACCTAAGATATCTTTGTCTTGCAGCATAGTTAGCTCTGCTATCATATTCTAGAAATATAACCTATCTATAACTGAGTCAAGAAACCTCAGTCTTGCTTTTACTTATTTAATGAAATACCCTGCGTTTGTTCTACAAAATAATAAAACACTTTAGTCAGAAGCCCGAAAGAGTTCCTTACTTTTGGAATTTGAGAGGGACTTAAGGCACAGATGTGGTATATATGTTTTTGATTTAGATTTAGGTGTAAAAATTTTTATAGTAAAAGAAAAAAGTTCTGGCTTTATTTTTAATACTATTACTATACCTATTTCTTAGAAAGGGGGCAAAGTTTTTGTTTATAGGGGAAAGTAGAAACACTGAACTGAAGATGTGGACAGAAAAGAATGCTGTTTCATATGTAAGGCTCTCTGAGTATAGTTTTCACTTTTACGTGCTGTGTGAGAATTTGATAGTCTCACAGTAAAAAAAAAAAAAAAGATTGTAGAGCCACGAAAACTACTGTGCTCTTCTTTGGCTCACAGTAAACATCATCAAATCAGTGTAAATAGGCCTTCCTTCTTTTTACTCTCCTGCTTCCAAAAGGTTTCAAGTAAACAGATGTATGTATTGTGTACCTTTGTGGACTTAAATTGTATGAGAGATGGCCTGGAGTTATGGGGACTGGAGCTGTAGAAGAAACTTAATCTCAGAAAAGAGACTAGACTAATTCCTATTAATACCTTTCAGTGAGTTAATCAGTAATGCAAAGTAATACCTAGTCAATTGCCTTTTTACAGAAGTAAATCTGCTTAGCAATGATGAAAATGTATTATTTTCTTCTTTCTTATTTCTTCAATAGAATGAAGAGTTGAGTATATTATATCCGGTTGCCATTGTGACTATTGATGGATTTAGCCTTTTTCAGTCTCTTCGTGCTTGTCGAAATCAGGTAGCAAAAGGTAATTTTTTGGCAAGATGTATCGAACCTCTAATGTATTACTTAATCTAACCTACTTAGAGAATGAAACATGTGCTCTGCATTAAAAAGGCCTGTGTACTAGATTTACAGAAAAAAAACACAAAAAACAAACCCTGCTACATAGAGATGGGAGTGCATTTTTAGGTAGATTGCTTAGTAAGATAAAGGCAAGGACTGAAAATCTGCACTCTACCAAATTTCTCAACAGACCAGCAGCTCTCGGGCTGGTATACTAGAATGCCGAGATTCTGCAGTGCAGCTGTCCTCACTGAGGGTAAAGATACCTCTATGTGATGAAGTTCTAGAACCTAGGTGAGGTTCGGTGGGCTGAGGTCCGGAGCCGATGACAAAGAATTCTTGAGACATCTTTGGTGCAAAATGGTGGTTTATTAAAGCACGGGGACAGGACCCTTGGGCAGGAAGAGCTGCTGCCCTGGGTTGTGAGGGATGCCAGGTTATGTACCCTGCGGTTGGGGGAAGGTTTCAACGGAGTTTTCATATGCTAAAGAGGGCCTACAAGGTGCCAGGATGTCTGAGGCCTACCGGAGGCCTTGCCCTTGCGGCTGGATCAACGTTGTCTTTAGACCAGCCATTAACATTAAGATAGTTGGGAGACTTTTTGGTGGGATGTCATAATCCTGCTGTCAATCGTCTTTGTTAGTGAGATTTAGGACATTTGTAAGCCAAGGGAGACTCCTGTCTTGCAGGATTGTGATCCCTGCAAGTTAACTATTTGCTTATTGTTCATGGCAGTCAGGGCTGCCTGAGGGATGCTACACATATGACTGAAGGGGAGCGGATGGAGAGGGGGGTGCAAGGCGCCAGCTTTTGCTTTGTCTTCAGCCAGCCTCCTGCTCCCTCATCATATGTGCCGGGGGGGAGTTTTCCCGCCAGTAGGCAATACGCAACCGGGAGTCAACATTAGCTTTTTGCTACTGTGGAACACTCCTGAATGGACTAGTTGGAGGCCTGAACAGTGTGTATATGGACAACTACATTATTTCCAAACTTGGTGAAAAGTGCACAAATAATCGAGAGTTCTTAGTCCTACTACTCAGAGTTGACCTTCTTACGAGGATACAGAACAGAGTTGTATTTCATCGAATTCAAGATGCTATTGTTTGTAGCTGCACTCATATTTTATGTACCACAAAGCAGCAAAAATGCTGCCAGAGAAAAACACGTCATCGATTTTAAGATCCCAATTTTAGAAAAGCCTTAATTAAACCCAGGGTAAATACCAGGATTAGTGGAGACTTTTCTTCTTCAAGGTTTGGGTAGGGGAGCCTTAATGGCCCTAAAACAAAGTTTGTTTTGTTTGCAGATTGATGTGATTGGTAAAATCCTGAAGTTTTGGTTATGTGGGCCTTTAATAGTACATACTTTTCTTTTAGGCCAGAACTTGTTTGAATGTTTACACCTATTTTCATAATCTTAAATTACTTAAATTTAGGCACAATAAGCATTATCCTGAGGTCATTTAAAATAGTCACCATTAATATATATGCCTACAGAGACTGGCAGTTTTCTGCAGGTAAGAATTCAGTCAGTGAAATAAACTAGAAACTAGTTTTGTGAGATATTTAATTTTTGTTATTTTTGAATCCCTCTTTATTTTTCTGTCTAAGACCATAAGGCCATTTTGTCTCTAGGAAGGAAGTAAGACATTTAGTGCCCTCTTATAAGTTGCTCTAAAAAGAATTCTGATGGCGTAGCCAAGAAATTGTTGTGCTTTTTATTTCTGCATGTAGGAAAATTCTCTTTTCTTGGCCTTACTATCAAATCTGAAGTGCTTAGAGGAATATATATTTCACTTATTACAGTACTTTCTGGAATAAGCAACCAGAATCCAACTGTATTTTTTTTTTTTTTTTGTATGCTACCTGTTTCTTTGTTGTTGTTGTTTAAGGTTTTATTTGTCAGAGACAGAGAATTTGAGCACAAGCAGGGGGAGCGGCAGGCAGAGGGAGACTCCCTCCCCTAACAGGGAGTCTGATGAGGGGCTGGATCCCAGGACCCTGGAGTCATGACCTGAGCCAAACAAAGGCAGACTCTTCACTGACAGCCGCCCAGGTGCCCCCAGCTGTATTCTAAAATGTAGCTTGAGAATTTACTGATAAATAGGACCTTGTGCCTGAACCTGTGGCAAGAGGTATAATACTGCTTTTTCTTTTTATTACTCACTAGGGAGAAATACTGAGCAGTGACGGGCGTTTTATTCATTCTTTCTGGTAATGCTGTTACTGCTAACGTATCTATCAAGGCTGACCTTGGTTACTTGCCTTAGAGACCTTGCTGGATGTGTGCTCCTGCCAGGCAAATCATCAGAGCTTTAGTTTTTCACCAAGTTAAGACACGAGTAGCTGTTCCCAGGATTTTATCCAGGGGAAGAAATTGCTTATTTTGTCATCAATTTGCAGTTTGAATTCACCTTAAATTTTAGTAATAGTCTAGGATTTTTAATAAGCCTCCTCCATTACGTGAATGTTCTGAAAAACCTTTTGTGACAGTCAACTTACCCGTAATGTTTGCATTTTACACGTATTGTCTTGGCATCAATAAACTTCACTTTAACCTTGTTTGCATTGCCTTCCTCATTATCATTTAAATTTTAGAGTAAACAAGTTATCACATTTTTAATGGCTTTTTGTAAAACTTCATCCACTACAGTTAAGTTTGGGTTGTTTGGTTTTTGTCTTTAACAGCTGCAGCATCTGGCAATGAGAACATACAGCCCCCACCGTTAGCTTATAAGAAATGGGGTCTCCAAGATATTGACACTATTATTGATCATGCTAGTATTGGTAAGCATTACCAGTTCAAATTTTTATGCAGTTTATTTCTTTCACTTTTAAATTGAAATTTAATTGTGTCTCATTTATGAGAAATGTACATTTATTCTTATGTGAAAAGAAAATGCATCGACTTTAGTGAGACATTTGGAAGTTACTACAGACTTTCAGATTAGCATAGGTGTATGTGTTTAAGAAGTGGTGGGAGTTTTAACAATTATGTCTTCAGCAGCAGTATCGAACAGTTTTAGGTCTTTCACTATTTGTCTAAAATTGTTTTGCAGATAAGTTCAATCCATGAAATTACCATATAGATCAGTCTTCTAAAATACAATCTTTGGACCAGCAGAATATAGATAAAAACGGATTTCTTCTTGCAAGCGTATTTGAAAACTCACTCTGTTGGGCATTGGGAACACAGAAACGAAAAGATCTGGTCTCATCCAGGAAGCATGAGTTTAGTTGGAAGACACGTGTGAAAACAATTGCAGGACTACAACAGTAGTAGATGAGGGGACCAGCAGGAGTGGGAGCAGAGAAGCCCCTGACCCTGAGGGAAGCAGGGAGCAGGAAGCTGACTTCGGTCTGACATTGGAAGAATGAGTAGGACTTGACCAGGAAAACAAGCACAGAGAAGGCATCTGGTCGACCCGTGCATAGGCCAGGGGGTGGAAATGCGCTGTCTGCTGGAAAACTAATGGGCACTAAGGCCAGCTGGCCAGCAAGCTTGTAAATAGGAATTAGATTTTGAAGGGGCTCGTGTACTGTGCAGAGGAGTTTTAGATCTTTCGCCTAGCAGCACTGAAAGCATTGGAGCATTCTAAGCAAGAGAATGGTAGTATCACTTAGCCTGTTTGAGAAATAACTTTCGTGGAAGTTTTTGCAGGCTATAATATAGAGGTCAATATTAGAAACTAGGCACAGTAAGGAAGCTGTAATTATCTTGGTAAGAAGTGATGAGTTTCTGAATGAAGGTAGTAGAAATGGGAGTGGAGAAGAAAATACTACTTAAAAATTGTTTTTTCTGTTTATCAATATATGCTTATTAAAAAATTCAAATAGTACATAAATATACAAAGAAAAAAAGAAAAAACACCCACTTCATCCTACCATCCAGAGATACTCACCATTGGCATTTTGGTAAACCTCCTTACAGACTTGTATGTGAAATGCATGTGTGTGTGTGTGTGTGTGTGTGTGTATATATATGGTTATATACAGAAATAGTTTTTTATAAATAGGATTATATCATACCAACTAGACTGTAGCTGTTTCTAATCAACGTATTTAAAGAGCCTTCCAATCAGTTTTGCTAAATACACATTTTTATCAGGGTTCTAATAGAAGACAGATGGCACCCTTGAAATAGGACAGTTGAAACTCGTTTTATTTATAGAGAAACTACTTAGGAAGTTGTGGTGTAGGAGAACCGTAAGGGATGGTACAGCATCTCGGGGGTTCTTAGCAGCCCAGCTGTTAATCACTCCCAGGCCAAATGGGGTGACGGCCTGGAGTATTCCAGAACTTGGAGATGATGAGGAGAATCAGCATCTTAAGAGCAGGTTGACTTTTGCACAAATGTCACAGGGAAATAGGTGTCCTGGCTTCAGTTTCCTTTCTGTCCTTGATCTGCTGATGAGGCTTCCCATTGTCTGAACCCAAGTGGAGGTGAACATAATGGACACACACTGGCCCCTGGGCGTGGGTGAGGAGAAAAGGAAGGAGTGTGAACCTGCAGGGTTAGACAGAAGATACCTGACACAGAGATCTCTTTGTTTATTGTTGCACAGTTCTGTGGAACACTCTGCAGTCAGCACTTTACTGGCAGCCAGTTAGTCTGTCTTCACTTTTTGGCTGCAAAATTCCAAAGTGTTGAGTGCAGTTCAGGGTAGCTTCCCTGTTCTGTTAACTGAACTGCGGGACATTGCAACAGGCTAAGAACTATGATTGGATAGAAATTATCAGTCTATTCATGTATCTCCCAGCCTACAAAATGATTTTTTTTAAAAAAGTACAATGTACTTTATTTTGCATGTGCGTCTTTATGTGAAGTTTTGATTAATTCATCCAACAAAGAAATGAATATTATGTCCTAGGTGTTAATTAATATTGGAGCTAGACATACAAGGCAGACAGGACCCTGCCCTGATGAAGCTTACTTTCTGGTAATCAGGAGACAAACCGTGAACGATCAAACCAAATGAATAATTTGGTAATTTTGAAATGTTGGTATGCATCATGAAGAAAATAGGCAGAGGGTTGTGATGGAGAGTAAAGAGAGAGGACCCTCAGGTAGACTGGGGAGGAAAGGTCTCTCCAGGGAGGTGACCATCACACTGAGATGTGAAGGGTGAGGAGGAGCCAGCTGCGTGAAGAGGTGGACGAAGAGCACTCTGGGCAGAGGAAGTCGCAGAGTTAGGCCTGTGGGACCTCACCATCCTGAGAAACAGGAAGAAGGTCAGTAGGACTTGATTGTAAATGTAAGGATCAACAGGACAAAGTCAGGTTGGAGATGTAGACTAGGGTCAGATCACATAGGGTAAGGAGTTTGGATTCTGTTCTAAGTATGGTGGATGTCATTGATGGAGTCTAGATACGGAATATTTAAAACCATCCTTCTGACCTGCTGCTTAGAGAGAGGTTTGTAAAATGAAAAGTAAAGGCAGGAAGACCAGGAAGGGGTTTGTTGCAGGAGGGGAGAATGATGGCTTTGCCTCTGATGGGCGCCGTGGAGTTGGAGAGGGTAGATGGAATAAAGACATATTTTGCACTTGGAGAGGGATGGATTTGAGAAAAAAGAGAAAGGAAAGATTCGAGGATTTCTTAGTTTTTAATTTGTTATTTTAAGGATTTTTTTGGTTCTTAAATTTAAGCAAATGAGTAGATGATCAGACTTTACTAAAATGAGAATAAGGAGAAGGAAGATGTTTGAGGTAGACAGATTGGAGTTATATTTTTTCCAGGTTAACTTTTGACACAATTACACATTCAAATGGAGGTGTCAAGTGGGCAGTTAGACATACATGTCTAAAGCTTAGGGAAGAAGTCCAGATTATTGATAAAAATTTGGGTGGGAACAGTTGACTGTGGAATGCTTCATAGAATCCAAGAAAGGGAGAGGGTCCATTGGGTTTGACAATGTAGAGCTCTTCGTTGAGTATGATATGAGCACTTTAGGCGGACCAGTGAGGATGAAGGCCAGATTGGAGTAGGTGGAAGGAGAAATATTCCTTCCCCTACTTTCAAAAATTAGAAACACAAGAACAAGAAACTGGATCACATATCTCCATTTTTATGTCCAGTCTTGACCACTTCCTTAAAATTCACATTCCTTCTCCAGATCCTGTTGAACTTTTGTCCACCTGGATATCCAAACGTAACATATCCAAAGCAGAATTCTTGATTTCCTCCCCAGACTTGTTCCCCTCTGTTTCTTCTCTGTCATCTCACATCAAAAGACTGAGTCATCCTTGACCCCTCTTTTTCTCGTGTTTTTCATCCAGCCTCCCATTCGTCTCTTCCTGTCTGACCACAGTCATCTCCATCCCTGTTAGCGCCATGGTCTGAGCCACCATCATGTCTTGCCTGAACTATTGAGAGAAAAAAATATTCTAACTGGTCTTTCTGCTGCTTTTCTTCCCTCTTTAAAATTTTTTCACCAGTTAGCAGCTAATATCCTTTGGGAATGTCAGTCATGTTTTGTTACTCTTTTGCACAAAATGTTATTTTTAGCGGCTTCTCATCTTATTCCTAATAAAATCCAAAGGCTTGACAGAAGCTTACCAGGCCTGCCATTGCCTGGTTTTTCAGTACGTCTTTTACCTTCTCTTCTTTAGTACCCCCACTGGCCCCCCCGTGTTTCCACCGTGCTCATTTTCTTTTTGTTACTGAGACGCACCGAGTATCTTCCCGCTTGAGAGCACTTGTAACTGGTGCTCCTTCTGCCTGGAAAATTTTACGCAGCTAGCCACAGGACTCTCTCTCACTTCATTCAGGTCTCTGCTCAAATACTATTTTGTCAAAGAGGACTTCTTTAGCCACTATAATGGGGACCTAGGAAATCATCCAATGAGTTTGACTTTGTGGAACTTTATATTGAGATTTAAATTAGTATGAATATTCTAATAATGATAATATTTCATTCTTAATAGTTTAATATTTAATTATATTTCAAGTTGGCATTCTGTTTATAGAAATATTGTATTTTAATATGTATTTTTAACTGTAAATTATAATTTATAATATAAATTATGTTAATATTTATGCTAAGGTGTTGCAAAGTGTGGAAAGGCCTCAGATGTTCAGGAAATTTAAAAAACTGACATCTAAGGAAATGTAATTACAGTAGGTAGCTTGTCTCAGCAGTGAGTAATGTTTACATCATTCTTAATAATGAAAACAGTGAATGAATTTAAAAAATTGAAATATGTGTATATTGGAAGGATATGGTAGAAGGAAGAGGGGGCTGTCAATCAGCTGTATCTTCATTTGCCTTAAATCAGTGAAAAATAATGCTAGGATTGGTGACTCAGAAGACAGCAGACCTCTGGATCCCATCACTTGGTTGTAGTATAGAGAGCCTGACAGTGTGTTAGATAATGACACAGGGGTATAGTCAGCTGTAGACTGTGGGAGAGGAGAGTCACGGAGGCATGGGGGAGAGGGGTCAAGCAGGATAGGATTTGGGGCTGGTCTCGGATGTCCATTTGTTTGTGAACCTTAGTGCTTGCTTCGGCAGCACATATACTAAAATTGTTTGTGAACCTTACTCTGAAACCCAGATGTATCCCCACCACCCCATCGGCAATGATCAGCTGTTCTGCTCTAAATAGCAGAGAATACGGAAAGTCTAGGTCATCCAGGTTAGGATTTAGCCAGGTGAGTGTGTGAGAGAGACACAGGGCCCTTGTGGGTGTCTGCAAGAGAATGGTTGTGATGGAACACAAGTCTAGGTCAGATAAGAAGGGGAGTGAACATGGAAATTGCTTGATAGTGAAAAAATGGTAGGATGAATGAAACTCTTGATGAAATTGTGGAATATTAGGGGGTTAGTAGAGTAAGATGGAAAGCTACGAGGTGGTTGTCAAAAGGTGGTATGCTTGAAATCAGGGCTTCAAAGGCTATAGAGTTGACGACAGGATCTTAGGTGTGTGGGGCGCTGACAGTGGATGACTGAAATTGTGGGAAGGGGAAGATCACAGCGGTAAGGATGGGAAGAACTGATCAGCCGTCTCTTTAGAACAAATTAGAATAAACCTGCTTAAAATTTGGGTGCGTATTGGGAAATTGTCCTCTGGATAGCTTGTAGCAATTTATACTTCCACCTACAGCATGTGGGAGTATGGAGAGAAGTTATTCTAAAGCTTAAATTTCAATTTATATGCCACACAATTCACCCTTTGATTTCATTCTGGTAGAGGCAGGCAAAACTTATGCAAACTTTTATCATACAGTAAAAACATTTTGTATTTTGAATCATGAATTCATTCATGAATGTGAGCCAGGCATTCTGATCTTTCCGCACAGTCCAACTTCTGCAACAGTTTAATCCCTGAATCCAGCAAATGGTTTGCTCATGAACTCCCTAAAAGTATTTCCTTTCCTGGGACTCTTCTTCAGGAACAATGTGTTTTTTGACCATTTGCAGGCAAAGTAGAGGCGATACCTATGTATGAAAATTAGGATAACTCTTACTCCATTCTATGTGTATTTGAGTTCCGAACTTCCCAACTGGGTATCTTCATGGACCATATGACAACCCAGGTCCCATATGTGCGCCTGAGTCCACACAGGTTGGCATTAGCAGTACGTCTTTACTTCCTAGGTCTTAAGCTTATCTACCCCCACCCCCGTCTCTTCCTTCCATCCAGGTAAATTTACATGATCTTGGTTTGTCCTCTGCTACTCCACATAGGCATGTGGGTGCCAGCATTCAGTCTCTCTGCTTTTGCTCTTAGAGCCTTGGGGAAAATGAAAAGTTAACTTTTCCTTAGAAAAGTTGGGGATTTCTGGACTACAAAGTAAAGGTTCGAAAGTGTTTTTGCTGGGTTGGGAGGGGTGTAGGAGCACAGATGCTCTCTCGCTTTGTGGGGGGAGTTAACACTACTTCTGTGGAATGCAATATAACAGTATTAAATAAAATTTTTAAAAATGTTATCCCCTCTGAGCCCACACTTCTGTCTATAAGAATTTTCCATACAGGAAGAGTTCTATAGGTGCACAAAGACATATCAGAGATATAAATTGCAGCATCGTTTGTCATGGCAAAAGATAGGAAGCCACCTAGATGTCCATCAGTAGGTCCAATCAGTTACGTGGGTGAGTGATGAAGAAGAAGAATGAGGCATGTCTCCTTGATATGTTATTAAATAAATCACACAACCACTGTCATTTATGTATGTACAACGTCTCTGGAAAGCAGCAAAAGAGACTGTTTCAGTTGGGGCCTCTAAGAACTGACTGAAACCTGGAGATCTAGGTAGACTATACTTTTGTACTGTTTGAATTTTGTATCTGTTAGAAAATTAATATTTAAATTTTGTTTTTGTAGCATTTTATGGTTTAGAGGACTAGATGGCACTTTTAATATCTTATGAATAGCTTATGACATTGATTTTTTGTACTTTAAAAATGACTTCTGTTACATAAAACTAAGCAGTTTGTAGCTTCGAATGGAATTGATGTAAAAATTTAATGACCTAAAATGAGTGTCATTTTAGTGCATTCTGTTCACGTGTTGTTGCTGTTGATGTTTTAAAATAGGTATTATGACTCTGTCCCCTTTCGACCAAATGAAGACTGCCTCCAACATAGGGGGATTTAACGCAGCAATTAAAAACAGTCCACCCGCCATGTCGCAGTACATCACTGTCGGGTCCAATCCATTTACTGGCTTCTTCTATGCGCTAGAGGTAACAGTTTCCTCACTGATCACGAGTGAGGCCTCTCGTGGAATATTGTGAGTTAGCCTTAGAAAGATTCAGCAGTTTACATTTCTAAGTTTCATTGGAAGCTAAAATTACTCTCCGCTGACTTTCTTCTAAATTCTTAGGGGAACTGAGAAGGTACCAAAGTCAGCGTAGAAAAGACTTCTGTGTTTCTGATGCCCCAGGTTCTTGGACAGTTGATTTGTCTTTAAATATTGATGCAGTCATCGGTGGCTCAGAGTTGTGAATGTCGGCCCACCAGGGATTTGAGTAAATCGCAAATTGTAAAGCCGCCAGCCATGGTTGTTGTAAGTGGTGAAAATTGGCTCCTGTAATGGGGACCACTGGGTGCTGGACTTGGTGTCTCTGATTTCTTGCTTAAAAAAACCAACCTTCTCAGAACTGTCCAGACTACCTCTTTACTTTAATAAAAATATATATTAAAAAAAGAGGAGGGACAGGAGCCAGTTGTATGTAGATCAGAAATCCATAGTCCTGCTAGAATAATGCCATCTTAATGTCCCAGTTTAAACTTTTAAGTTAATTACAATATAAGGAGGAAAATCCTGGAGACAAACAGAAGACTAGCGATTTTACTGTTCAACTCTAGAATTGAAACTTTTGGTTTTATTGCTACCTCCTAAGATAAAGCTTCTGTCATATGGTCTGAAAGATGCTGCATATTTTTGCTAGTACAGGCTCTACAGCTTTTCACAAATTTTAAAAAGTAAGCCTTGCCTAGAAAGCGTGTTTTGTTTCTCTGTCAGCTGTTGAGTTTTCTCTTCGGCGTATCCTGTTTTCCAGGGGAGCACCCAACCGTTACTGTCTCACGTGGCACTGGCGGTCGCAAGTAAACTCACTTCTGCTTTATTTAACGCTGCCAGGTAATTCCAGCACCGTTCCGGGTAAAAGTAGCTGTATTATCTGTGCGTCTGTAAAGTTACCTGGGTGGTTTTCACAACTGTTTGGGTCGTCTGCACGTTAAAATGCCGGGAGCGCTGGTTTAATTCTCCATTTCCTTTCTGTGCAGTGGCTGGCTTGGTTGGAAAAGCAAGCATGAAGAAGAAGCCGTGCAGAAGCAGAAGCCAAAGGTCGAGCCGGCCACCCCGTTGGCTGTCAGGCAAGTCTGTCACGCTCCTCTCGCGGTTCTGTATTTTAGCAGGAGTGCTGTTGAACTTCTGGTCTTTCAGGGCACTTAGCTGCTGTGCCGATCTCATGAGGTTCTGTCACGATATGAACTCCTCGAGGAGGGTGGTTGTTGCCTGTTTGGCTCACAGCCGCCTCCCGGGCCTGTGGGAGGTGCTCAGTATGTATTTGCCGAGTGGGCTGTTTTCCCCCAATACCTATAACCTTAGCTTAATTTAAGTTGCAAGAAAATTTGTTTTGGGAGAGCTGTTGAATTTTTTTAAAGAGCTGAGATAGTTTGTCAGTAAGCTGTATAAACTTAAAAAGTGCTCAGTGATTTCTTTAAAAACACATAAAACAAGGAATCCCATGCCTTCAGGCACTCCTCGGAAGGCAGGGCTGTGCTCTTTCGTTCACTTCCGTTGTGCTCTAGGATAGTGGATGTGTCAGGTTTTGGGGTGAGAGAGTGTGATTTTTGCTTGATTTTGTTTTTATTTTTTATTTTTTTTATTTTTATTTTTATTTTTTTTAAAGATTTTATTTATTTATTTGACATCAGAGATCACAAGTAGGCAGAGAGGCAGGCAGAGAGAGAGAGGGAAGCAGGCTTCCTGTGGAGCAGGGAGCCCGATGTGGGGCTCGATCCCAGGACCCTGAGATCATGACCCGAGCCGAAGGCAGCAGCCCAAACCACTGAGCCACCCAGGCGCCCCATTGATTTTGTTTTTAAATCATTTTTGTTACCTAATGTAAAATACTACCATAAAGGGAACCAGAACCATGCCCTGCTTGCAGATGTTCTTCACCTAACAGGTATAACTAATTATCTGTTATTAAAATTTATTGAAGATGATCCTCTCTAAGGTTTTCTCATCTTTTTAAAAATCTGATAACATCTCATATTTTCTAAATTCACTGAAGAATCAAGAAATAAGCCAGATGGCCCTGTGCCTCCCAAGTAGGTTAGAGCATTGGAGTACCTCGTCTCAGGACTTTGCTCCATGCTAAAGTACGATTGGTTCTAGACCAACAACCTTTGAGAGATACTTATTATCATTGTTTATTATTTAGTAGAGGGAAAGTTCTTGAGGTAGAAAGATTGATGTCAGCAGGATAATGGTATCTAGCAGAAAGAAGAGATTAGAAATATGAACTTAAATCAGACAAAAGATGCCTGCGTAGGAGCAAAGTATTCCTAAATTTCATTGGTTGTGAGGGTGCTGTTTACTATGATATAACAGTTAATCAAGAAAAGATTGTTATACTTGATAGTCTCTAAAAATAAAAGATTAGATATCTATATAGAAAATCTATGAAATAAAACTTAGGTGTTTTATTTTATAATGGAAGAAACTTCTTATGCACTTTGTGTTGCAAAATGTCTGGTGTGATTAGTTAATAAATTAACTGTTAATCTATGCAGGGTTTATATTTCTTCTTCTTTTTTTAAAAAGATTTTATTTATCTACCCAGCAGACAGAGATCACAAGTAGGTACAGAGGCAGAGGGGGAAGCAGGCTCCCTGCTGAGTGGAGAGCCTGATTCGGGGATGTGGGGCTTGATCCCAGGACTCTGAGATAATGACCTGAGCCGAAGGCAGAGGCTTTAACCAATTGAGCCACCCAGGCACCCCTATGTTTCTTTATATAAAAACAGATTTGGCCTATTTTGTTTATGTAGCTCATGATTCTGTCATCTTTTTCTAGACCGGAATTTGATTTGAGCTTTTTATTTTCTTTTAAATACCAGATTTGGACTTCCAGATTCTAGACGCCATGGTGAAAGTATATGTCTGTCTCCGTGTAACACACTGGCAGCAGTAACAGATGATTTTGGCAGAGTAATTTTATTGGATGTGGCTAGAGGAATTGCGATACGCATGTGGAAAGGTACTTCCTCATAAAAATCCAGAAAAAAAATGTTAATTTGCTTTTTTACCCAAGTAGTTGAGCAGTATTATCATCCGTTAGTTTCTGGTGGACAGTATTGCTTAATTTGTTATGTTTATGCTGTCTTCTTTTTTTTTTTTTTTTTAGCATGAACTCATTTCAGTAGCGCTTGATCGTAGTCCAATTGATCCACCCTTTAAGTTTGACCAACTTATAGGCACTTTTAATCTCTTCCTTGTATACTTTTTAGTTCTCACTGTCATTGTCAAATTCCTGAAATCAGTTTCTTGCCCCTGTTACATTCATTCTACTTCATAAGGTCATGTTTAAGTCAGATGTTCTCTTCAAATCTAGAATACTAAATCTTTCAAACTAAAGATGGCAAAACCCACCTTTGCTGACACGATGTCCATATCCATATGCTTGGGTTAATTTCTTAAGTTTCTTGGTCAGGAGTTGTAGTTAGCTGCTAATAAAAGACCCGTGTTCAGGAGTGATACGAGATGCCCACGACATCCTCAGGAGCCCAGTTCCACTTCTTGAGCTTCCCCACTCAGAGTTATTTCATGGTTCACATGGCTGCTGGAGCTTCAGCCTTTGTATCTGCATTCCAGGAAGGCGGAAAGGAAGAGGAGGAACTATCAACTGAGCCTGTTCACTGTGAAGATGATTTCCTGTCAAGCTTTTTCTGCAGTGCATTAGCCAGGACTTAGTCACATAGTCATACCTATCTATAAGGGAGACTTGTAAATATCTAGGCACACTGTCCACCTGAAAAAGATAGCATCTCTTTGACCAAGGAAGAGGGAAGAATGCATATTTTGGAATCATCTGGAGTAGTAACATGTCAGCACAGACAGACTACTAGTTAGAAACCACAGTAATCATGCAGTCTGGTCTGTACTGAGCCGTGTGAGGAGTAATGGATTTGAGGACATTAAGTTACTCTGGACGGACAGAGAACACTGTCACCTTCTTCCAGAGAATTCCTGCAGTGTTTACCTGTTACATGTTTAAGTGTCTGTAGAAACAGGTTTGAAGGCTGCAGATACATCATTTCTCCTCAGTGTTTGTCTTCTGAAATAACATGAAGGTTATTTCAGCAAGACTTTTCCAGAATATAGAGGACATAGTTACACGAGTTACATCTGGGCCAGATCCACTATAGCGATCTTATTGCTGGCACTGCTGCTTTTCCTTCTGTAGCGGGTGCAGTTTTCCCCCACACTCGGACGAGAAGGGTCAGTTGCCTGTGGAAGGGGCGCCCCTGAGATGCAGGACAGTGTCAGCTACTTCTCTCTCGTATGGGCTGGGGCTTCCTGCCGCCACCTCACACCGTATTCTCCCTGTCTGCATGGCACCGAGGGACGTGAAAAGCAGGGAATCAAGTTGATCTTTCTCTTACATTTTAATTGGACTTTTATTTAAAATCTAAACCTGATAATACCCCTGGATTTTTTAAAGGGAGAGAATTTTTTTAAAGAGAAGGAGCAACGAGCATGGCGTTGTGGAAGGGTACTCGTGATGCTGTAATGATCTCTGGGTTTTTTTGTTTGGTTGTTTTGGTGTTTTTTTAAGAATAAGAAGTGATCAGAAGCAAATATAACAAAATGCTAAGATTTAATAAGACTTGGTGATGGATTCTATATTTATTATAATTATTATCTTTTTCTGTTTAAGATACTTCATACTAAAAAGATAATGTATTTTTGTAGCTTTTCTTAACCCCTCGCTAAAATACCCCAGAGTCCTTCAGAAGGCTGCAGTTGCCCCTAGGCTAACTAATTAGCTTCCCTTTTCCTCGGTCTGTAAGGGTATCGAGATGCACAGATCGGTTGGATCCAAATCATAGAGGACCTCCACGAAAGAGTACCAGAAAAGGCAGATCTTTCCCCTTTTGGAAATACTCAGGGTCCAAGCCGAGTAGCTCAGTTCCTTGTGATCTATGCACCAAGAAGAGGAATCTTAGAAGTGTGGAGCACACAGCAGGGACCTAGAGTGGGAGCCTTCAACGTGGGAAAGCACTGCAGGTAAGCGGCAAACCCTGGCATTTTCCTGGTTACGAAAAGGAATGCTTTTATTATAGTCTTTATTAAAGCTACTTATTAGGTTGCGAGTTGTTTGAGAATTGCAGTGTTACTATGGTTTTCCCTCCAAGCGCCTGCTATATGATTAAGGATTAAGTATTTAATAACAAAAAATCTTACTGAAAAGGCCATGATACACTACCGAATTTACTAAAGTTCCTGTGGTGCTGCCATTTATCCCCAGCCCTTACGTATGCTGTGGAGGCTCAGAAGGAGAGATTCCTTCCGATTCCTGCGCTGGTGATGTGAAGTGAGGTGCAGCCTTTCTTTGCCGTTGCTACATAGTCCTTTGATTTTCAGCCCGTTTTATCAAGGCAGAGCTCTGCCAGTCAGGATCCGTTTTACGTATGCTTTTGGTATCAGTTAGTGTTTATTTGCCTTATTAGTGCTCCTGAGTTGGTAATAATGTAGGGTCCCTCGCTATCATGAAAGAACTTTTGGCATTTTTCCTTTTGTCTAATATTCTTACCATACTGGTTTGCCATTTCTCAGGCTTCTGTATCCTGGCTATAAAATAATGGGCTTAAATAATGTTACCAGTCAGAGTTGGCAGCCGCAGACTTACCAGATCTGCCTTGTTGATCCGGTGTCTGGAAGTGTGAAAACAGTCAGTGTTCCTTTCCATTTAGCACTGAGGTAAGATTCATCCGGGGTCCCTCTGCTAACTTTTCCATCCCTTGTTTGGCTCTTTGTTTTGTAGTTACCATTTGGTTGTGGTTTTTTTCTCATTAGACAGTTATCTTTAAAGTTAAATAGGAAGAATATGAAGGAAAAGTGTTGGAGTGTGTCAGACTTAGAAGGAAAGCGATTTACATTCTGTAAGAATTTGTTGTATTTATTGTTTTAGCGACAAGAAGTGTGAGCGAGCCAAGGACATGCACCTAGTCAAGAAGCTGGCCGCCCTGCTGAAAACAAGACCTCCCCACCTCGGTGTGTGTCCTGCAGCAAATAATAATGCATACTCTTGGGTCCATTTTCTCAATTAGTAGCGTATTCTAAATGCAGCAATCAAAATATTTGCATTCATTTGTGAGCTGTTGAAACTCCTCAAAGTAAGATGAGGTCCAAGTAATCATGTATATTTGTTATTGGAATTGCTCTGTAAATAAGTAGGCATGCCCTCTGGGCGATATTAAAATTTGTAACAAGAAAACAATACTGTGAGAGAAACCGGAAGTCCTTTAGCTGACTGATAGCCACCAGTAAGTGCATTCTTCTTTCAGAGTCAAATTTCCCTTGTAATAAAAATGAAAAATTTACCTCAGTTCATTTTCTCTTTGTAGATTTGGTTGAAACACAAATGAAGGAACTAATTCTTGATATTAAGTACCCTGCAACCAAGAAACAAGTGAGTATGTATAATATATGAACTTTCCTGCTGGGTAGCTAGGACATATTTCTCTTATGAAAGCCTTTAGTTTCCTTTTTCCCTCCAAACATGACAGGCTAACCTCTTTTCTGTTTTTTTATTCATGCCTTTTTTATATTCCCATATGGAAGCTCCCATTGTCTCTCTTTCTCCTTCCCTCCTTTTTTTTTTTTTAATTAAGTAACATTACCTTACACACATGTGCATGTTTGAAACACACACACACACACACACACACGATACATACCATATACTCAGGTAATAATCATGAACACATCTGTGGGACCGCCCACCTTAGGACACAGAATGTTACCAAGAACTCTGAAGAGCCCTCCTAGTCCCTCCTCAGGCCCCTTCTCCCCTTCTTAAGTAACGAGCGTTCAGAATTTTGTGTTTCTCTCTCTTTTGCTGTTAATAGTTATATTATTTCTGTATGGCTCTGATAAAACGTCGATGCATTTTCTGCCTTTTAAAACTTGACATCACTGGAGTCCGGCTCGTGTCTCCTCGCCGGAACTTGACTCCTTCAGCTGTTTCTTCGAGGTGTCCCCGTTGACGCGTGTGGCTGCCGTGGACCCTGCTGTGTCTTCTGTTACTCTTGACTCACTCTGCTCCTACCAGTGGGCATTTAGGTTGTTTCCAGGCTTTGCTCTCCCCAGGGGTACCGTGCTTATCCTTGTACGTAGGGCACTGCACATCTTTATGTTCGGGAATTGTAGCGCACTGGGCTTCTCTGGCTGTACCAGCTGTTGAAAGGCTGCTTCTCAGAATCCTGGCACTAGTTTATGTTCCCGCTCCTACCACGGAAGGGGCCTGTTGCTCCCACAGCCACAGCGTCCCATAGTATTGCCAGACTGGTTGCCTTTTGCCAGGTTTGCGGTTCTGATACAGCAGCTCGCTGTGATTTCCTTGGCTCGCCCCCTCTTCTCCAAACCCCTCCTAATGCTGCTCACCTTCTCACTCTGTAAATTCTTAGGCACTTCAGACCCTGTGGATACCTCTGAATTCTTACTCTTTTAAGTCAGAACTGGACAGCTAGTGGTTACTTGTTCTGTTCTCTCACTATTTCCGGTACCTGGATCCTCGCTCACCAGTTTTTTCCTTTTTACCTCCTTTAAGCTCTTTCAGGTAGGGACCTCACCAAAGACGTCAGTTTCATAATCCACAACAACTAAAATAATGTTAAATATGTGGAAGAATTTCAGGAATGCTGATTAATTTTTATTCCTTTTTATTTTACTGTGGCAGTCATTTTTAAAAATACTTTTGTTTTATTATAGAACAGGCAAGTCCCTGTAACTTTTTTTTTTTTTTTTTAAAGAGAAGAAGGGTGAGGAAGGGCGGAAGGAGAGGGAGAGACGATCTTAAGCAGGCTCAGTGCCCAGTGCATAGCCTGGCAAGGGGCTCGATCTCACAACCTTGAGATCGTGACCTGAGCTGAAATCAAGAGTCAGACACTTAACTGACTGAGCCACCCAGGTACCCACGTCCCTGTGACTTTTGGTCAAGTTTTCCATTCCACTAACAGGGCTAATTGGTTCTCATTTTTCTCAGGGCGAAGTCTCAGTTATGAGAGATGACATTCCCGTGACAAGGCGGGCATCCAAGAAAGGTAGTTTAGAGAACCTGTAGTGGAAAGGGAGGGTTATAACCCAAACCAGGCCTCCCGTTTTGATACCATCTTCTTCTTCTCTTACATCATGAAACAACAAAATTGGGAACGTTGAGCATACTACAAATTGTCTTCTTGACCTTTAAATAATTATTATACTTCTCAATTGTATGTGAAACTAAGAATTTTATAAAAAATGCTGGAAAAGCTAGTAGTGGGTATTGTGTATTATTTTCAACACTAAAGGAAAAAACAGTAGTTTAGGCTCGGAAGAGTGACTAAGTTCAAGCCAGCTGCTAGCTAGTGTAATGGTAGACAGAACAGAAATAATTACATTTTGCTGGGTATTTGCCTTTTTGAGTCACTTTCTTTGTATCCACCATGTATGTAGTTGCCTCATCATGGGCTTGACCATGCTCTTGACCACGCTCTTGAGCCACTCTCGGAGCCGATTTCTTACTCACACCACCCCCCCACACACACACACACACAGAGGTGGTTGTGTTACAGTCTTTACCTCATGCTACATTCTCCAGCCTACTTTTGAAATTATTTACTCTCATCAATAAAAAGTGAGTTTAATGGGGTAATACGGAAGGATAAGTATGAACTTTAACTGCTCTGTCTATCCATTGGTGATTCTCATGGTTGCTTCTTTAGGCATAAAGAGAGATTTTGGAACTGGTAGTGAAGTCTTGTTAAGTATCTTCTGAGGGACGGACAGGAAGAGGAAGTTGGGGTGAGGTCGGGAACATAGATAGACCTTGCAGGGCCTGTACTTTCACCAGCCATGCTCAAATGCAGTCTTTAAGTGGTAATTAAGTTGTTGTTAGCTTTCATCATTGACACAACAGTAACAGCTCTGCTTTTCATTTATGCTGGGAGTATAAACTTACACTCTTCCTGTTGGTGACTAATTTTGTCATGGTCCCTGTTTCATCTTTGCCATTCTGTTAAATGCCAGTTTCCTTGTGGTTGTTTCATTCTGAGTCTGGACTTTTTGCCATTCCACCATAAGGGGCATGAGATGAAATTGATTGCATAAGACATGTGATGCAACTCTCCTTCTCGGGTGTGTACGTTATTAAAACATCTTAACGATGGAGCTTCTCTTGGAAATTTGGGGTAGTGAAGGTGTTGGCATAAATACAAAATTTAAAAAACAAAATCCGTGCCCTCTGATTGCTCAATATCTTTCTTCTAGGCTTTGGAGAGCATTTTGGCAAGTGAACGATTACCATTTTCCTGCCTTAGAAACATCACTCAGACTCTAATGGATACTTTAAAAAATCAAGGTAATGGGGTTTGTACTGATTAGAGGTTCTGGTCTGCAGATTTTATAATTTGGATTACGAAAGCTATTCCTGTTTATGATATCATCATGTTACTTCAGTGTGGAAATACTGTAAGAAATAAGGAAACTTATTTCATGCCTTTTGTATTTGGAGACTCTTTTATCCCCTGTTTGGTGTATGAAGCTGATCTCCAGCTGAGCATTCTCTGAATATGTTGTTTCTTTCTAGAAATATTTCTCTTTAAAGTATTTCTACTGTCAGTAAAGAGACCAGTATAGGATGCTGAGAAGTGGTCATTCGCTACAGTTGTACATGTGTGAAAGGCAGAAGCATGAAGATTTTCTTGCTTTCACTGTCCTTTATTTAACTTTACGGGAGGAGAGCTGTTTCTGTAGATGAATCATTCTTTAAATATTTTTGTTTTGACTGAGATAATGATTTTTTAAAAAGTACGCTTTACGAATTAATGTTCTGTTAGCGTATGCCGAAAATCTGCATTTTCTCCTCCACTTCCCTCATGTAAGTAAGGACTTCCAAAATTGGATGATGAGTAAATTTATACCCATAGCTGATTGTTTTTTACTGTTCAAAATTTGTCTTGAAAAGAATTACATCTCTAACTCTGGGATTTTAACTCCATGCTCTATCTGGCTGACCCAGCAAAATTCGATTTATTCTGAATACCTAACATGTATTAAATAGTAGTGTGTATACTGGGTATATACCCTAAAGATACAGATGTGATGCTCCCAAGGGGAACGTGCACCCATATGTTTATAGCAAAAATGTCCACAATAGCCAAACTATGGAAAGAACCTAGATGTCCATCAACAGATGAATGGATAAAGAAGATGTGGTATATATACACAATGGAATACTATGCAGCCATCAAAAGAAATGAAATCTTGCCATTTGTGACGACGTGGATGGAACAGAGGGTATCATGCTTAGCAAAATAAGTCGATCAGAGAAAGACAATTATCATATGATCTCCCTGATATGAGGAAGTGGAGATGCAATGTGGGGGTTTGGGGGGTAGGAAAAGAAAAAATGAAAGAAGATGGGATGGGGAGGGAGACAAACCACAGGAGACTCAATCTCCCAAAACAGGCTGAGGGTTGCTGGGGGGAGGGGAGTCAGGAGAGGGGGGTGGGGTGATGGACATTGGGGAGGGTATGTGCTATGGGGAGTGCTGTGAAATGTGTAAACCTGGTGATTCACAGAACTGTACCCCGGGGATAAAAATACATTATATGTTTATTAAAAAATTAAAATATTATTTAAAAAATTGTAGTGTGTAATGTGTACACTTCATCTAGCTGTGACTTTTTGCTTGTCATGTTAATTATATAAAGCCAGCTTTATATTTATATTTAAGCCAACTTAAAAGTAGTTTAATAAATAGATATAGTATCCCCTTTTAAGACTTTAGGCATCCTAACGTTGAGATTTTTTTTCCAACATGTATTTGAAGCTGACTTTTAGAAAATTGTGAATTTCTTTAGTATATACAACTTGTTAGAAATCCCTCTTTTAAAAACGGTAGTGTGCTTATAAAGTTCCCCATCCCTCAGGACTTTACCAAAATCTCGAAGTTTACTGAATCAGAATTTATCTTGCACTGGGCTGAGATTAAGTCAAATATAACTATTGGAATTTTATAAAATCATCACCAGTTTCAAGTTCTACCCAAAATTGAGATTCCTAAAGATTTTACCTACTGAATATGCTAAGTTTTATTGTAGCTATACCAATTCTTGGAGGTAAATAAAGACCCTGCCTTTTAAAAGAATAGTTGTTTTACATTAGATGGGAGATACTAAAATTATCATGCGGGAATGTATTATATAGAGAGTATTTCTTTCTCTCTCTCTCTCTTTTTTTTTTTTTTTAAAGCCCGATTGATGGAGAATGTTAAGTAGAATTGTACTTTGGTCTCTTTGCCAGCCTTCCTTGAGGATAAAACTGTTACAGTCCAGAGTTCATGCTTGAATTGTGGTATCTTTGTCCACCACGATAACAAGAACCAGGCAGCTTTCTGTTCATCTGTCCTCTGTCTGTGAGCGGAATAGGCAGCGTATGAGTTAAGGGGTGAGGGAGAATATTTTCAAAGCTGTTTTCAGATCATTTTTTAAAAATTTGAATATTAGACTAAGATAGCTCTTTTTTCTTTTTTTCTCCCCACCCTCCAACTACTAGTGTGCCTTATTACACTTAAAAATTGGGACATTTTTCCATGATGGAAAAATTATCTTTGTCCTAGTAATCTGTGATAGCTTAAGTATCTCAGTATTTAATAGACTAGCACCTCAGAGAAGTACAAAATACTGTGAATGTTAATGAAAGAAAGACCTTTTTATGAATCTATTAAATATATCTCTATAATGTATTTTTTTCTTCCACCTTTCAGAGCTTGAATCTGTTGACGAAGGATTGCTACAGTTTTGTGCCAATAAACTGAAGTTACTCCATCTTTATGAGTCTGTCAGTCAGTTAAATTCCGTTGATTTTCATTCAGATACACCCTTCTCGGATAATGTAAGTAATTCTATTCCTCATTATACGAAATATTCTATTTTTAATTTTTAATTTTTTTTTTAAGATTTTATTTATTTGACAGGGAGAGACACAGCAAGAGCGGGAACACAAGCAGGGGAGTGGGAGAGGGAGAAGCAGGCTCCCCGCTGAGTAGGGAGCCTGATGTGGGGCTCGATCCCAGGACCCCAGGATTGTAACTTGAGCCAAAGACAGACGCTTTAAGGACTGAGCTGCCCAGGCGCCCCTATTTTTAATTTTTTAACTGCTAGTAAAGAAGTAGATAATTGAGAATTTTTATGAAGGGTAAAGATGTTTTTTTGTTAAAGACCTCCTGCTGGCTCTCCGTGCCTTAGTACTAAACTTACAGTATTTATGCTAAGATATTGCAGTTTATTGTTAATCCATTCTTACTATCCTAGAAGCATTTGGTTTCTCTCAACTCACTTTCTAAGGTTGCTTCTCACAACATAACTGGACAAGATTTGCCAATTGAAATATATTCAGTTTACTGAAGTAGCAAAACTTTTTTTTTTTTTTTAAGATTTATTTATTTATTTATTTATCAGAGAGAGGGGGAGAGAGCGAGCACAGGCAGACAGAATGGCAGGCAGAGGGAGAAGCAGGCTCCCTGCTGAGCAAGAAGCCCGATGTGGGACTCGATCCCAGGACACTGGGATCATGACCTGAGCTGAAGGCAGCTGCTTAACCAACTGAGCCACACAGGCGTCCCCTGAAGTAGCAAAACTTTAAAGGAAAAAAAAAAAAGATTTTGCCAAACAGAAGACACTGGTTTTTCTGCGGTGCCATTGAGAACAAACTCAGAGCTTGTTCTCTTGTCTGCTACATAATTAAATACTTTTAAAAAGTTCTGTCTTACGTGAAAGTGTTTAATTCTAGGAAATGTTCTATGTTGTCATTCTGTAAAACATTTAAAAAATGGCAGTGCCTTGTAATCTTCCTTACAGGGCAGTATTGCTCGTTTCTAGGCATGTATGCAAAATTCTTACTTTTCATACAGAGAAATAGTTTCCATAATAGAGAATAGAGAGAAAGGTGGTCCTCTCGTTCCCCTGATTACCATGTGACTGTGGACAGGTTACTTGCCTTGGGGTGCATGTCTTCCATTTACCTAAAGGAAAATTATTATGTAAATGATTTTAGTGATTTGTCAAGTCACTAATAATACTTATAAAAAAATTACCTGGTGTGTATCTGAAACTTAATAGAAGTTTACCTTAGACAACTTTTATTTTAAATATACATATGTGAATAAAAATTTTTAAACAGAAAATTCTCTCTGTATTGGAAACCACTTACACATTCTAACATATTTTTTATCCTTGGGATTATAGGTGCATTTCATAAAGCATTTTAACAGTCTTCCTAACATTCTGCGATTGCCATTATAAGTAACAAAGCCATTTTTCAGGATCTTTGTGTTTTTCGTTCTGCTTCAGCAATAGTATGAAATCATATCAAACAATAAGAAGGTTCAGGTGGACTAAATTATTTCTGCAGAATTGCCTAGATATTTCATAGATTCTTTTTCATAAGATCCAAACTTTCCTACCTCACCAAAGAAAGTTAAGTACGCGTCATTAGTAATCCCCTATGGAATTCATTTCCACTTGATAGCCCCAGTACCATAGGGAAAGATAAAAGAAAAATTACAGAATTTAAAATATCAGTTAGCTGATTGTTCTTTATTATTTTTTAACCTTTAAAACACTTTGTAAGAATTGATATTTTGCTGTGACATTATTTAGATCATTCAAAAAAAAAGGTACAGTCAATTTCTAGGCTGAATGGCTAATCTTGTGCATATAAAACAAATTCAAGTCTGGAATCATTTTTGTTGCTGTGGAACATAGTTCATACAAGCTCATATATAAATTCAGTATAGCATTGAACTGTTGGTGTGTGTTCATGGCATTCTGCAAGTTTACTACTTGTTTGTAGAAAACAGCATTAAATAAGTAAATGAAAGCTGTATTCTTAAACAAGAGTAG
Source organism: Mustela putorius furo (assembly GCF_011764305.1). Taxonomy (NCBI): domain Eukaryota; kingdom Metazoa; phylum Chordata; class Mammalia; order Carnivora; family Mustelidae; genus Mustela; species Mustela putorius. The sequence goes on along the minus strand of NW_025421402.1, from coordinate 18,800,664 downwards.
TTTTATCATGTAGAGGGGTGGAGGGGTAGTTTTGCTTGCTATGGTGAATTTGTGGTCTTTAAATATATATCTGTGTGTGTGTGTGTGTGTATGTGTATCCCTAATTTAGAAAAATATTAGTAATATCAGGAGAGATTTTTGCACGTAAGCTCTGTAAAAATAGTTTGAAAGGTTGGCAAGATATATCTGTAACTTTTCCATCTCTGGATCCCTGAGAGCCACACAGAGGAGATGTTATATATGTAGATACAGTGAAGCTTGGTTTCCAGTATTTTTTAATTTTACTGTGTTTATGCTGCTCAGTACATACTCCGTTTCAAATAGGCCTTTAGTTTACTTAGAATCACAAGAGTTGCAGCTAATACTCTTACAGGTTTTTTTTTCTGATTCTAAATAACAGCTGTAGTAAAATTCAAACATTTTAAAGAGTATAGGGTATTCTCAAGAAATTGTATAAAAATGGTACTCTCAGTAATAAATAGTTTCAAGATTAGTTCAAATTACTTAACGTCAAATTCATGAAATTGTGGTAAGATTTTAAGCAGAGTACATTATAGCTACCACGTTAATTAACAAGTCATCATTTGTGTACAGTTTTGCATTTCACTTCAGATACGACGGGGTTGACTCCTGTGGCGGAGTCCTAGGAAGATACGGTGTATCCAAACTCTTTTTTTCCCCCCTATTTTTTTAAGGACTTGGCTGTGTTACTGAGGCTCGATGAAAAAGAACTGCTTAAGCTCCTGGCATTACTAGAGAAGTACAAAGAGGAAAAAACCAGGACTGCTACAGTCCGATTTTCTGATGATAAGGATGGTGTGTTACCCGTGAAAACATTCCTGGAATATTTAGAGTGTGAGAAAGATGTGGTCAACGTAAAGAAGATAAGTGAAGAGGAGTATGTGGCTTTAGGTGGGTGGAAAGATGAACTGCTCTGTGAATTCTGCCTCTTCTGGAGGAGAGCCTGCCTGGCAGGAGTTGATAGCATCTCAAAGGTTCAGTATGTTTTAAAATTAAGCTAAGAAATTCAGGTATATTTTTCAATGAACAAAGGATACTCTGGATATGTAGGGTCTATGTCATAAAGGTTTTATTGGCTAATGCATAGACTAAAGGGACAGTGTTAGACATGTAACGATTTGCCTTCTGCCTTGAAATCAGCCGTTAATTTAATTTCTTTTCTCTTGTGCTGGTTTGCTTCTCTGGGGATCTAGATTGCAATTCAGGAAGAATGTTAGTCCAAATGGTAGCCATTGGTTAATGCATTTTGCTTTTGTTTTACTAGGCAGTTTCTTTTTTTGGAAGTGTTTGCATGGAGAAAGCTCTACCGAGGACATGTGTCACACTCTGGAGTCAGCCGGACTGAGCCCTCAGCTGTTGTTGGTAAGCCACCTTCTTACCGCACCTTCTCTTCCTGCTCGTGGCATCCAGAAGGGTCAGTCCTTTTTTTTTTTTTTTTTTTCTTTAAACCATCGTCCAAAGCATATCATAGAACATAGATGAAAACCTTTCAACAGTGATCAAAGAAATTTATAATCACCATATTTAATTGAATTATATTATTTTATTTTTCTAATTCCCTGTAAATGGTAGCAGGTGTGTTCCATGGTTGGCCTAAAATAATAATTTCGAATCTGACAGGTATGCATGCATTTGTAGTGGATTGTGGTCATCAGTGAAATTGATCATATTTGAAGTAAAAAAATCTTAGAGAACAAAATCAACTTCCCTTAGAGCAGTACAGGATTATAATCGAACATTCGCAGACTTTGAATATAGGTTAGGTTTTAGTCTCTGTGCTATAACAAATATAAAAGAAAAGAATCATTTAGTAGAAAACGACAACACTAAATGTTTGCCCTTTGGCACAGGATGCGGGGTGTGGTGGGGAGGGGTGACCCTGCCCTCCTCCCCTCTCTCCTCTTTAACCCCTCACATGCAAACGTAAACTCTCTTCCACATCCTCACTAACATCTGACACTTTGGCCAGGATCTGGGCAATCTCCTTTAGGAGCTTGTTGACTGTGTTCATGTATGGTTTTAACTGAACATTTACATCCTTTAAAAACAGATTCCATTCTCTGTAACTTTGCAGTGTGTATGTCAGGAAGTAAGGCAGTTAAAGGTATGCATAGGTTGGTTGTACGTGGATGTTCATAAGTGGCTTTATTCGTAATAGCCCCAAACTGCAAACTACACAAATGTGGTTCGGTAGATGAATGGTTAAACGAACCGGTGGTTCTTTACCACGTACGTCCTTACCTTTTCCTCTACAATAAAATTCAACGATTGATTCACATAATAACTTGAATGAACCGCAAGGAAAATACGCTGAGTGGAAATATGCCCACCTTGGAAAGATATGTGCTTGCCTGATTCCATTTTTGTATAACGGTGATGAAATAGCACCGTTACAGAGATAGAGAAGAGGTTAGTGTTGGCGAGGGGTTAGGGATGAGTACGGGGAGGGATGCGTGTGGCTGAGAAAGGGCCGCACAGAGCAGTCTCTTGCTGGTGTATAGCAAGAGACTATACATCACCAAGTCTGGTGATGTTTTTGAAAACATCAAATGGTGATGTTTTTGAAAAGCTATACATTTGATAGAATTGCATGTACACACCTATCTATGGGTGTATGCATTATTGGTGAAATTTGAATAAGCTTTGGATTTTGCCAATGTTAACTTCTTGGTTATGATATTTTGTAAGATGCCACCATTAGGGGGAAGGGTGCATGGGACTTTGTTGTGCATTTCTTTATCCCCTAGTGAATCTATAACTATTTTAAAGTAAAAATTTAAAAAGAGAGCAGCTAAGTATTTATTATCCAAATTTGAGATGCTTAAATAAGTTGAGTACAGAATACTTCTTATTTTTAAATTGTGTTTAATCAGTATCAAATGTCTGCATTAAATCCGGAGTTCAAGAAACATTGGGAAAAAATGAACCTCAGATCTTACCTCAAGCCATATATAAAGATTAACTCAAAATGGAAAATAAATATAAGACATAAGACTACAGAACTTACAGAAGAAAACAAGGAGAAAGCTTGGTTCGGGCAAAGATTTTGTAGGGCACAGAAAGTGCAAACAAAAAACATATTGATCAATTGCACGTTATCAAAATTCAGAACTTCTGTGTTTTAGAACTGTTAAGAAACTAAAAGGCAAACCTCCCTTTTAAAACTTATATTTGATAAATGAATTGAATCCACATTAAGAAAGAATTCATAGGACTCAATAAGACAACAAAGAATACAATAAGGAAAGTGAAAGATCTGAACTGCCACGTCACCAAAAAATATACTTACCCGTGGCAAATGCTCACATGAAAAGTGGTCACATCTTTTACTGTTGGGGAAATGCCAGATAAAACCACAGGCGTCTCTTTCTCAAGAGGATGACCAAAACGAAGATGACTGATGGCACCAAGTGTTGATGAAGATTTGGAATAATCAGAACTCTCAGCGTGGCTAAGGAAATGCCAACAAATACAACAGCTTTGGAAAACTGTCCAGAAGTTTCTTATACTGTTGAACAGCGATTTACCATAAAATCCAGCAGTCTCACTCCTAGGTATTAATCTAAGAGGAATGAAAACATATGTTCATAACGATTTGAAATAAAATGTTAGCAGCATCTTTATTCAGAATAGTCCAAAGGGCAAACAACCCGATATCCACCAACAGATAAGTGGTAAGTTATGGTACGTCCATATAGTGGGGAAAACAGTTAAGAAGAGATACACAGTACAACTGTGAAATAAAGAAATGAATCTCAAAAGCATTATACTAAGTGAAAAGATCCAGAAACAAGACTGCCTACTGTATGATTTTAATTATATGAAATAGAGTGACAGAGAAGAGGGGTGTTTGCTAGAGGATGAAGGTGGGCATTGGGGATTGCGCACAGGAAGCACAAGGGAACTTTGGGGGATGAAGATGTGCTTTACTAGGTTTATGGTGTTGGCCACCCAAACTGAAATTAATGAACTTTATTGTATATATGTATATATTGTAATGTAATAAAGTGCTCTCTAGAAAATCTATCTTAAATCCATAAAGCTGTGGTCTGTAAGTATATTTATTATTGTGCTATAGAACTTATAAAATAGGTTGTAATTTTAAGTTCTTTTTAAAAATCATCTAACTCTGAGAGACTGTATTTCACTTATTCCAAATGATTGGTCGCTTTTTCTTTGCTTTCCTCAGATGAGTATTTTATAGTTAGGTTAAAGTATTCTTTCAATAGCTGAATGCTTTCAAGCAGTCATGTAAATTTTTAAAATCCTACCATCGAGTATAGAGAAATAGGCATTTTCACTGAAAGCATGTAATTAATAGCTACGAATGGGAAGGGAAGGGAAAACTTCTTCAAAAAACCCCAAAAAACAAAGCTCAAGAATTAAAGTAAGAAATTGAATGTACAATAAGACTGGCTTGTAAAAAAGCCTGCTTGGTCATTGTGGTCACATTGATCAGAGGAAATAGCTAACACATTCAGCCTGTGAATATGCCGCCTGGCCTTAGGAAGATCAAGAGCAGGGGGTTCGTGTACCTGTGTAGTAAGTGTGCGTCTCGCTTACAGCCTGCTCATTCCCGAAGCAGTTAGTGCCAGGGCCAAAATACTAACAAGTGACATTTTTCTAAGTTATTAACTTACAGTTTTTTTTAAAAAAGAATAAATGTCTATTTTATTACATTAAAAGAGTGATAGACTTTTAGGAGTCAGGCATATAAAAGTCATGGAGAAAAGGTGTTAGGTCTTTCAACAAAATATATAAAATGAATTATTAGTGTTATAAAGGCATTTGAAATGCTAACTCTTTTTTTCTGAACTATTTTATATGGTAATTTTATTGAAATTATGTTTGTAAAGAAATTTGCTACTTATAATTTAGGTTTTGTGTGTTTGTGTCTTTCTTTTTTTTTTAGGTTGTGTGTATTGTTAAATTTGGAAATACTTCTAGTGTACAATGCCTACCGATTTTTCTATAAAACTTACACTTGATTTAATCAGTATTTTACTATATTAGTGTAATTCACGACAACAGCCTGATAGTTTTTTAGATGTTTAAATGTTTAAAACTATAATTTAATGTTTAAAACTGTAATTACTCTCACTAGAATTTTATCAAGTTTTAATTCTGTATACTAAAACAGACCTAATTTTTAGGAAAGACTAGAAAATAAGGCTCATTCAAAAAACTGATAAAGTAAGTTTCTTTTAAGTAGAGACAGGGCTAACAGATGGCTTCTTCACGTTCTATCTGCCAGCATTTCTGCTGAGGGAAGGATTAAAACATCTGGGATGTTAATATTACAGGAGGAGGATACTTAGCAAAAAGTAAAGTTCATTAGGCATTAGAAGCTTCTACCCAGAACCCATGGGATTTTTCTCTTTCATTTTTAGGTACAGGTTTTTACCAAGTCTTGGATACCGCTCGACTTATAAAAGAGGAATTAACCAACTTTCCTCTCAAGGTTTCTCTTATTAAAAATCTAATACTCAGATACCATCTGGTAATATGTCAGTATGTGACATTTATATTTGAAACAATATAGTTTACATTTATAATATGAATATCCACATTATAAATAATATGTGACATTCTTTGCTGTGATGTATTGAAAGGATATTTTGTATTTACTAGTTGTAGAGATTGTTACCTTCAGTATACTTTTCTTTGTTTTGTGTGTCTATGCGTATATGTGGTATCTTAGCTCTATATTCTCCTCTTTATTTTTCTCCTTTTACCTTAATTTTTCCTAAAAATTAAAAAAATCTATTGCTTATAAGTGATTCTAAAATTATGTCATCTTGTTCTTATAGTTCCCATGGCAGCCTGTATTGCATTCTGACTTTTTACATGCTTTTTAAAGCATAACTGATTGGATTTTTAAAGTTAATAAAAAACAAGAGGAACACCCGCTGGGTTATAAGCAAAGATTACCTTGCTGCATGAGAGTTAGAACAGGGCTGACCTAGAGAGAGATAGAATGAAAGTTAAACAGAACAGGGTTTTTTGTTTTAGAATTTGCTAAATAAGGGTGGTGATGGGGGGGATGGTTAGTTGGAGAGAAAAATAAGAGTTTATAGGATGACCGCGAATTCAGGCCATGGCATTCAATTCGTCTAACCCTTTGGGTTGTCCATCTTTTTGAGCGTTTTGAAACTTTGTAGCTGCTGAAAAGATGAATCAAGCTTTGAAAGATACTAAACCTGGGGCGCCTGGGTGGCTCAGTGGGTTAAAGCCTCTGCCTTCACTCAGGTCATTGTCTCAGGGTCCTGGGATCAAGTCCCGCATTGGCCTCTCTGCTCAGTGGGGAGCCTGCTTCCTCCTCTCTCTGCCGGCTTCTCTATTTGTGATCTCTGTCTGTCAAATAAATAAAGTCTTAAAAAAAAAAAAAAAGAATAGGATTTAAAAAAAAAAAGAAAGAAAGAAAGAAAGACACTAAACCCGTAAGTGTGTTTAGAAACCTGGAATGCTTGTAAATACCCCTGGGGCATATATTTTTTGCCTAAAATTAATCAGAGTGAGCCCAAAAGGTAAGTCCTCCTGCTCCCCCTCATTTCCTTTTGGCTTGCTTTCGTAGCACATATGTGCCCAAAACACTGAGAGTAATTTCCAGTTGATTCTGGAGTGTCTTAGTTGCCTATACAGGCAACTCATTTTTGTAGCCTGCCTGTGAGCAGCTGTGCTGTGTGAGGTAGAGGGAATAGCCTTGATAAGTGGATAAAGTCAGTCAAAACTTGGGGGACTACACAGGGTGTTTGTGTGGCAGGTGGAAAGCACATGGTATAACATGAGCCCAGTTTTATAAAAGCCCCATGTTGCTCCGTAATGCTCTCTGTATAGCTGCACTTAGGAAGCTGCCAGGGGCTTGGAACCTAGTCTGCTCTCGGTAGCCACCAGCCTTTGTTGTTGCTAGCGTCGGCATTCTCTTAGGAATGTGCAGGCAAATATGAAAGCACATACGTGGTTGTAAAAAAAAAAAAATAGGTTTCTGGATAGAATGAGGTAGAAAGGAGGCTGACATAGGGAGAGAGGTAAGAGGGTTAAACAGAAAAGGGAGAAATAAACTCCTTTTTGATGTGTGTATATTGTTTGTACAAATTATATGTACAGTCTACCCACATGTACAGTTTTTTAAAGAGGAAAAAAAACATGCATATTAGGATCAGGCAGATCTTGGTTCAGACTTCATTCCTGATTCACTAGCTCTATGGTGCTGGGTAAGTTACTTCTCTTCATCGTTTATAAAATCTGGGAGACTGTCCCTGCCATGGGATTGTCGGAATTGGACAGAGTGATGCCCGGCAAGTACTTCTGTCTCCTGGCCCTTTGGGGGTTCTCCCAGTTTTCCTTCACACACGACTTCAACTTCCTACTCTCTTTCGCTTTTGAAAAGTATTTATACTACTATATTTAAACGGGTGGTCAACTTTTTATTTTCAAGCGTTTGTTTTTGTTTTTAACGTAAAGGTTCCTGCAGAGTTAAAGGTAACCCAGGCCTTGCACAAACACCAGTACTGACAAGTGCGGTGCCATGCCACTGAACTTCTCATTATCCCAGAATTATCCATGTGCAAATTTTGTACATCTTAACATATTTCAATTCTAAGTAGATAGGCTGGTTCATAGGCATCTTAAATGTTGACTTAAATGTTTTTGCTTATAAAATCTGTCTCTCTTGACTTATTAGTGATTTAAAAACTAGAATCTGATAGCTGTATTTACCCGTTCAGCACTGCCGCGTTCACAGTACCTTGTGGCCAGCTGGGTGCCTTCTTGCCAGTCTACGGCGATCTGTGCTAACTCGGTAGTAGTAACCTTTCTGGTACTTTGCTCCCTAATCAAGGCTCAGCCTGGAAAGCAGAGCTTAATTAACCCAAAGTAGAGACGGAAACGGTGGAAGTTACATATCTGACCGATACAAAGAATCTCTCCAGTGGACAGGGTACCTTGTTGAGTCTCTCATGAGAGGCGATGTAGTGAGCAGCCCCTCGTTTCTCAGCCTGAAGGACTGAATCGCTCATGTACACGTCTGTGCTCTCTTGAAAAGTGCCACATTTTATTTTTTTTATTACTGAAAATTATTTAAATTTGATTTCAGTCTCTGCTCCTGAGTGTGTGGCTTTCTAAGGAAAAAGATATTTTGGATAAGCCGCAGTCTGTGTGCTGTCTCCACACGATGCTGTCCCTTCTGAGCAAGATGAAAGGTAAAAGGCTGGGGGCTGCTGCAGGTGCATGGGCCTTGAGGTGTAGACGCTGCTCTTGGGAATGACCTGAGCTGAAAGCAGATGCTTAACTCACTGAGCCACCCAGGGGCCCCATGGATTTAATTTCTAATTCAGAAATGTACCAGTCTATCACAGGGGAATTCAGTTTCAACTCTATGTTTAGTGTTAAAGGTCGAACAGAAAGAATCAACAAGCTCAGGCTTTCTTTCTTAACTTTCTCTTTTTGCCCATAGTGGCCATCGATGAGACCTGGGATTCCCAGTCTGTGTCCCCGTGGTGGCAACAGATGCGCACGGCTTGTATTCAGTCTGAGAACAACGGAGCTGCTCTGTTGTCTGCACACGTTGGCCATTCCATTGCTGCACAGATCTCGAACAGTATGACTGAGAAAAAAGTAAGTCGGCGGGTGGGGGGTTGTACCTGGTCTTGGAAAGGTTAGATCTCTGCCTGTCCAGTCTCCTTAGGGGCTGGTTGTCCCTGTCTGGGCTACAGTGTCTTTGATGTTAGGAACATCTAGAGTTTGAAATGTGTGTCCAGCAGATTCTCATTTGTCTTTCTGGGAGGGAGGGGTGCTGCCCTTAACTTGTTTGTTCAGATGACATGCATACTGAATTTTGCTGTCACCTCGTACTTTCATCTTGCGGGGAAAAGTATGGCAATCAGAGGGCAGAGGTCTGGCTCTCAGCCAGCAGCTGGTGATGTGTGGTGAGTCCCTTAAACATGAGTCTCCTGCTTCAGGTTCTTCATCTAAAGGAGGTCAGGGTTAGACTGCATTATATCTGAGGTTTGTTATAGCTCTGGAGCTCTACAATTGTATTTATCACCCTCCCCCTTTTTATAAACAGAAGTTGTTTTGGCCTGGGGTGTTGAATGACTTGAATAAAAGTTTCCTATTGACCTTTTGCTTTGTGGTTTTTTCCTCGTCTTTTTAAAGACTCGGGTTTATTTTTTTAAAAAAAACAAACATCTCTTGTATCTCATGGTAGATCAAATTTTTTCTGGGGAATGTTGATTTAGTTGTAGGAGTCAGTTAAATAAGCCTGTAGAGATTCACTTAACATTGTCAGTCTCAGTATCATATGCTAAATTTAATATTACTGGCCTAAGATGCTTATGATAATGGAGAGAGAAGGAATTTGAGACTCCTATTGTATGTCGGAGAGTGCCTTCTGAAGAGCGAACACTATCCTGGTACTAACAGAAAAGCCCATGGCCCTTGTTGGGTATGGATGGCCCTGAGAACTCGTTACTGCCCATTGCATGAATCAGGGGCCTTCCTGGGGGTCTTACTGTGACTGTCCAGACTCTGTCACTGTTTCCCCGAGTCTCCAGTCTCCTCCTGTTACTCATGTTCCATCCTGCCCAGTAGTAATACTCGTGAACCAGCATCTGCCTGTTGCTTCGGGACGTAGCCTCACTGTCCATCAGCTTTCGGGTTCAGAGCTCATTCAAGTGCGTGCTGATCCAGAGTCTTTGCCAGAGTATCACCAGGGCATTTTTTGTTAGTTTTCCCAAACAGTGTCGGGTGCTGATTCTGAGGCCCTCACCGATTCCTGGGAGGCCCTTTCTCTTGACATGGAATACTGGAAGCTCCTGCTGAAACAGCTGGAAGACTGCCTCATCCTTCAGACTCTGCTTCACAGCAAAGCAAACACGCCAGCCTCCAAAGTGTCATCGCTGCAGGCTGAGCCACTCCCGAGGCTGTCTGTCAGAAAGTTACTGGAAGGAGGAAAGGGTAAGCTGGGGTCGATGGAAGCATTGCACCTGCAGATCTGTGTGTTCGTGCTGTGGACCTTTCTAGGGCTTTTGTAGAAATGATTGCAAGGATAGGGAAAGGGAAACACATTTAGATTTAAAAAATTAAAAATAACCCACCATGTATTTCTTCTCAGTTAATCTCCTCAAAGTCTGATTCGGTCAGTTCCCTGCTCAGGAATCCCCACTCCTTCCCCTGCCTTAGAGAATTAGTCACGGTTCTCAAAGAGTGCTCAGAGGACCTCGAGAGCCCACCCTTTTCCAACTTCATGTCTCTGTGAGGCTGGGTTTTCCTCCTGTACTTCAGCCAGAGCAACAGATCCTAACAGATGGCATGCAGAAGCTGATCGGAGAATCCAGATGTAAGCTAGATAGTGGAAGAGGCTTTGCAAAGGTTGTAGTGTTGCTCCTCTCCCAAAATGTCTTTTCTTGCTTTGGGAACTATATTTTCATAAAATGTTATTAATATGTAATAGGTTTATTACTTAATATTTAAAAATGAATTAATAAAAGCATTTTAGAATTTTCTCAATTTTAATTTCTAAGACCAGGAATTTGAATCAATATAACCCATAAGCTAAAGTTCTCTGGGATTGTCAGTAATTTTTAAGAGTTTAAGGAGATTCTGAGACTTAAGAAATTCGAGAACTTTTGGAACAAATAGAAACTGATTCTCTAAGAACCCCTGGTTTGAATCTAACCCGTTTTTCCATTTCTTGCTTGTTGCTTGATTGTGGCTCATATGAAGCATCTGTATGATTCCCCAGCTCTGGGTCTGAGCCTGTCCCCTTCCCTCCCTGACCTGTCCCATTCTGGATTCTAAATTGTACTTACTCCTCTTCCAAGGCCCCGCTCAAATGCTTACTCCTAACTGCTCATGATCCACTAGCTACCAGTTTTCTCTTCTCCCTCCTGATTTCCACAGGACCTTATGCCTCTTTGTGATTTATCATTTTCTACTCTTCTAGAGCCATTGGGTTCTTGTGCTTATATCCTGCAGGACCAGAAATATTGTAAATTTTTAGTTGTCTTGGTGTACTTTCTTTTTACCAGCAGCTCTGTCAGGCATTTGATACTGGAATGTCTGTATTCCTGGATTCATAAATACCCATGTATTTATAGATTTTGATTTAGTTAACCTGTCTTCTTATCCTTTATAAGTTTGTAAGCTTCAGCCTGAGAGGCAAGGTCTTAGGTGTGGCACACAATTAGTGGCCTCCACAGTTGTTCTCAAGGAACATAGACTATGGATGACATCCTGACACTTGTCTTCTGCCTTGTCCCGGTTTGCCAGCATAACCTAGAAGGAGCTTATACACTTGTTTGGAGCTCTAGTTTGTGACTGCCACCCAGGGGGACCCCTCCAGATCGCCTGACTCTGGTGGCCACTGGAGTTTATGCTTCTGGTCCAACGGAACTGTATATATTTGCTTACTTTTAAAAGCTGATGCCTGACAGGGTACCTGGCAGTGTAGTTGGTTCAGCATCCAAACTTTGGTTTCGGCTCAGGTTGTGATCTCAGGGTCATGAGATTGAGCCCCACTTTGGGCTCTATGCTCAGTGTAGAGTCTGCTTGAGATTCTGTCTCCCTCTCCCCCTGCCCTTCTCACTTGTGCACATGTGCTTTCTCTCACTCTCTCTTAAATAAATAAGTTAAAAAAAAAATTTGATGCTTGAGGTTCAAGGTGTGAATGTAGGTGAATGTAGGTGTGAAGATCCTCTCTTCTGGGGCACTGGCTGGTCTTGGCACATCCTCAGCTACTGTGAGCTGTTAAATATCTACTAGATTGCTTGGCTAAGCACAGAGGTTTGAGAGACAATCAAGAACTGAGGCACGATTGAGCAAGGCCATTCCTTCAAGACTGGAAGAGGTCGTTCCATCTACTGTGTAGAAAGCAACATGAAGACTCATGCAAAAGGAAGAAATAGAGAAATATGTTCCAAGTGCAAGAACAAGATAAAACTTCAGGGGAAAAAAGACTTAATCAAATGAGAGAAGTCATTTACCTGATAAAAAGTCCAAAGTTATGGTCATAAAAATGCTAACCAAACTGAGGAGAAGGATGCATGAACCCAGTGATAACTTCGAGATGGAAAATAAATAGACATCACAGAGCTGAAGAATACAATAACCGAACTCACTACATGCTAGAGGGTTTCAGCCACAGACTAGGTGAAGCAGAAGAAAGGACAAGTGAACCCAAAGACAGGGCAGTAGAATTCACCCAATCAGATGATTACAGACATTGTAACAATAGAGAAGTTGTTATTTCTAAGCATGTGGTAATCACAATGCAAAAGCCTGTTCATAAATACACAAAAGATAGAGAAAGGGCTATAAGCAAACCACTAAAGAAAGTTATCAAACCACGGAGGAAGGGAGCAAGAAAAGAATAAAGGGGGACACCTGGGTGGCTCAGTGGGTTAAAGCCTCTGCCTTCAGCTCAGGTCATGATCCCAGGGTCCTAAGATCGAGCCCCGCGAAAGCCTGCTTCCCCCCTTCCCTCTCTCTCTGCCTGCCTCTCTGCCTGCTTGTGATCTCTGTCTGTCAAATAAATAAATAAAATCTTTAAAAAAAAAAAAAAAAGAATAAAGGAACAGAGAACTATTAAAGCAGCCAGAGAACAACTTGGCAACAAGCAACCCAGGAATTACTTTAATTATAAATGTGCTAAATTCTCCAATCAAAAGACGGAAGGTGGCCGAATGGGTGAAAAAAAACAAGACCCATAGGGCACCTGGGTGGCTCAGTGGGTTAAGCCTCTGCTTTCGGCTCAGGTCATGATCTCAGAGCCCTGGGATCGAGCCCCACATCGGGCTCCTTGCTCAGCGGGGAGCCTGCTTCCCCATCTCTCTCTGCTTGCCTCTCTGCCTACTTGTGATCTTGATCTCTCTCTCTCTGTCAAATAAATAAATAAAATTAAACAAAAACAAAAACAAAAAACAAGACCCATATATATGCCACCTCGAGACTCACTTTAGATAAGTGGACATACAGATGTTGAAAGTGAAGGGATGAGAAAAGATACTCCATGCAAATGGAATTTTTTTTTTAAGTTTAATTAATTTGTTTTTTTTGTTTTTGTTTTTTTTTAAAAAGGGTTGTGAAAAATTGTAAGTTGTAAACTCTACCCTCCATGCTGCCACCTGCTGATAGGGTAGGACCATCATTGTGATATTAACCTGAGCAGTGTGAGCAAGGGCTTGATTCTGGAATGGAAATTACCAAATGATCCGGAAGTCAAACATAAGAAATTGGAATACCCAGCACACTGCTGTCATTTGTTATCACTGATAAGTGTGATTTTACTGTGAAGCATTCTTTCTTTGCGTGGAAAGGTTTATATTTGATCAAAATAGGAAGAAGAGGTTTTGGTAATTAGAGAACAATGTATCATTTGTTTTAGGTAAAAACAGGACTTGAGTGTTTTTCAGTTTCCATGTCTACATTTTTGGCCTATGTCAGTGACTGAAACATGGGAAAGCATCATATTTCTTAGAGGTGACTAAACTTTGCCTATAAATATTCCATGCAGGCAAGTTATTTGGCTATTAAAAGTAACATGTTGCCTAAACAGGTATCATGCTAATCAGTCTGTTTCACTTATATGTAAATGAAAGTGCTTTAAGGGCACCTGGGGGGCTCAGTCAGTTAAGTATCTGCCTTCGGCTCAGGTCATGATCCCAGGGTTCTTGGGATCAAGCCACTTGTTGGGTTCCCTGCTCAGTGGGGCACTTGCTTCTCCCTCTGCCCTTCCCCCTGCTGTGCTCTCTCTCCATCTCTCTCTCTCTCTCTCTCAATAAAACCTTCTTTAAAAAAAAAAAAAAAAAAGATAATGTTTTGAAGATGTATTCATCTCTTCCTCTGTGTCTGGCGAAGTATGATATTTTGAATTTGTGGACATAGAAGCTACATGGTATACAGACGAGTGTATGCATTTATATTTATCTAATATAAGAGTATATACGTATTAGATTATTATATAATTCTATATATAATATATATATTAGAGCATGGAGATGCCCTTAGACAGCAGATAATGCATTTGCCCTTGCCGTCTTTGCTGAACACTGTGAATTTTCATTTTCTTCGCACTGTAGGTGGCATTGCAGACAGTGTAGCCAAGTGGATATTTAAACAGGACTTCAGCCCTGAAGTGCTAAAACTGGCTAGTAAGGAAAGAGATGCCGAAAACCCAGATGAACCCAAAGAAGGCATTAACAGAGGTTTACTTGAAGCGGCAGAGGTGGAGATGACCCTAGGAGCCATACCAGGTAGTCCATAAATACGGAGAAATATGCGGCCCAGAGTGGAGGTGGCTGAGTCTTTGTTAAGGAAAGAATAACCTGTCACTCTCTTGTGGCTTTCAGACTTGCTGCATTTAGCCTATAAGCAGTTTCCATGCAGCCTTGAGCTGGACGTGCTGCACGCCCACTGCTGTTGGGAGTACGTCGTTCAGTGGAATAAAGACCCGGAGGTAAGGTTCTCGCCACTTCTTTCCTGTTAATTCTGTCGTCGTGCTCATGCTGTACATATGTGGGACTGTTTAGTTCAGTGACGTACTGGACTTTCCCCGCCTGGGATGCCGCTGTACTAGGAGCTGTGCTAGGTCTTTTTCATGCATTATCTCTCAGTCCTCCCAGAGAACCTGTGACATGTGGACATTGTCATTACCCCCCTCTGAGAAGAAACCAGGCCCAGAGAAGTGCCATCCTAGTTAGGTTGTGATACGTATATTCTTTATTTCCTTTTGAATTCCTGCATGAGACAGCACAAACTTAGTAGAAACTCTGTAATATCGTAGTCATCCGATAAAGCCGGGGTGAAGATCCGGATGCTGACCTGTTTAGATCCCCTTGCGTTTGTCCGTCACCTCTCTTATGTTCGTCTCCGAAACACCGAGAAAGCCACGCTATGTACAAGTCTGACCCTAGTCCAGGGTTAGCCTAATGGCCCTTTTAGCTCTCTGCTGGGGCATCGTTTTCTGCCACTTTCTCTCGCAGAACAACCATAGTCGGGAAGCAGGATGGGCCCTGAGCTGAGGGCCTGGACTTGGGTCCCAGCTGAATTTCTGACAAGGGTCTGGGTTGGGGTCAGTCACCGGATCTCTGAACCTGCTTGTTTCTCCCTCTACCTTTTTTTTAATGAAGGCGCCAGTCCTTCAGGATTGATGCCTGGATTAAGTAAGATGTGAAAACATAGGATGGGCATTGCCCTTTGCCAATAAGTCCTTTCCTCAGATCTCTCTAGTCAGTGCCCTGGTAAATTGTCTCTCTCCAATACTTTATGGTCCTTATGTCAGGTTGCACTTTTGAAGAAAAAAATCTCACTGATGAGCTAATGTACACTAATGCATTAATTAATGATACTCTTCCTCCCCCCAAAATGTTGTCTTTAATATATAATCACGTATTAAAAGATTTTTTTAAAAAGTGCTTTAAACAAAGGAATGGCCCTTGATCAATTAAATCTTGACCAAAAAGAGATTTTAGCACAGGGGACCCTCTTGATGGTCCCTAAGTCACCCTCTCCAGTGGCCTGCTCTGTGGTCTGAGTGGCCATTGTGTTTGGGCTCTCTCCTTCAATGGAAGATTTTTCCTACAGGAAAAAGGAATGTTAGAACTATAATGAGGAAATAATAGTTTGTCAAATCTGAATAGATTAATTCTAGATTCAGCTCTAACAGTAATACATAAGGAGAAAATTCTGTTTTACATCATCCATTATAAACTGAAGGTGGCTTGGGACACAGCTGAGGTCGAGTCCCATTGCCCCTACTCACCAACTGTATGATCTCTGGGAACATTTCTCAGCCCTTTGTTCTTGATTTTTCTACTGAAAGTAAATGAGGACTGTAGCTATCTTGAAGGGGTGTTGCAATTTCTAGAGAAAATGCATGCGTAGTGCCTGACCTCTTACTAGTGCTACCATGGTCTATTTAAATTGTTTACATTTCAAATAAGTGACCATTTTTCATGTTTGTTTTTTTTTTCTTATTAAATAATTCCCCTTTCCTCTTACCCCAGTTCCACCATTTTATACACGAGCTTCATCAGGATCAAAACAATTGAAATTGTTTGTGGGAAATCACTAACACTAGTATGTGTTATCAAAGGTGATGAGTTTAGTGTTTGTAGCTATAATATTATTTAGCAAAGATCTGGGTAATGTCATCAGTTCTACATGCTGCATATGAGTGTTAATATGTCAGACCTCGATTAGAAGGAGTTGAATTTCAGACATGTTTCCCTTCACTGCTTTAGTTTTCCTCGTTGGCAGTTTTCACTAACCAAATGTATAATTTACCATATTTAGCTTGCTTACTAGAATGTAACCTCAGTGAGGGCGAGGATTTGGGTCTCTTTGTTCATTACAGTGTCTCTGGCACCTCAGACAGCCTGGTTTATAATAGTGCCTCAATAAATAATTGTTGAATAATGAATGATATTTGCAAAGAAGTAAACCCACCTCTGTGTGAAATTCAAGTATTTGTTAGAGAAAATACTGCTGTCCTGTCCAGGCCATAGTGAATATTGATTCCAGATGTCAGCATATATGACCTGGTATCAATCATCATGTAGGTAACGTGAATTTAAGAGAGACCATTGACACTGTCCTATGAAAAAATTTCTTTTACCTAATACATCTGTATTCTTATCACCACATTCTTGGGTAGCTTTATGTAGAAATTTAAGAAGTTATCATTTGTGTTTGAAACATCTGTTAAATGATACCTCTCTTTTTTTCTCTCTCTCTTTTTTCCTCCCTGTATGTAAGGAAGCACGTTTTTTTGTTAGGTCAATAGAACACTTGAAGCACATTCTTAATGCGCATGTTCAAAATGGTAAGTAAATAAGCATTAAAAACGTAACTGGTGGATTCAAAAGAGGCAGGGATCTTTAAGTTCACATTCTGTTCATTTTTTATTTGATGGCTCTGCCTCCTAACACGTGACTGTGTATGTGTTTGTGTATCATGATGGGCGAAGCCCTGGTCTTTGAACTGCTTAGGAAAATGCTGTTTGGGAGGGGATAACGGGGGAGAAGTAAGGAGAATATTAGACATAAAACACGGATTTTCTTTTTAGATCACAGGTAGATAAGGAAAGAGGGAGGGGCATCTCAGAAAGGGCTGAAGTTCATGAAAAAGGTAGCCAAGCGCCTAAGGCTATCAGATGGTACAAATTGCCTTGTGTTTTGTTTTGTTTTGTTTTGTTTGGTGATGTTATTTATTTATTTGACAGAGAGATAGCGAGGGAGGGAATATAAACAGGGGGAGTAGGAGAGGGAGAAGTAGGCTTCCCGCTGAGCAGGGAGCCCGATGCGGGGCTCGGTCCCCAGACCCTGGGATCATGACCCAAACCAGACGCTTAACCACCTGAGCCAACCCAGGCAGCCCCCACTGCCGTGCTGCTTTTAATAAATGTGACTGTTCTCCATGGGCTGCTGTAACATGGGGACTGCCGATGTCTCCTTGACAAAATGTCACAAATTGTGGTGGAAAAATTGTAAACAGGCTGCTGGTTCCACTACATAAGTGGGTTTCCCTGAAAGAGGTAACGGAGGGCTCGGCACGAGGCTAGTTGTTTTACTAAGCGGGGAAACTAGGTGTTGAGCCACGTAAGAGGGAGGCATCAACTTGGTGTCCGTGTGATTTTAGGATTTTAGGGAAACTCCTTATTCCTCACGTACCACCTCCTCGTAGGTGGTATGACATCCAGTTGGAGAAATTCTAAATATTCTTTTTTTTTTTTAAAGATTTTATTTATTAATTTATTTGACAGAGAAAGAGAGAGAGAGATCACAAGTAGGCAGAGAGGCAGGCAGAGAGAGAGAGCGAGGAGGAAGCAGGCTCCCTGCTGAGCAGAGAGCCTGATGTGGGGCTTGATCCCAGGACCCTGAGATCATGACCTGAGCTGAAAGCAGAGGCTTTTTTTTTTAAGATTTTATTTATTTGACAGAGAGAGAGAGATCACAAGTAGGCAGAGGCAGGCAGAGAGAGAGAGAGAGAGGAGGAAGCAGGCTCCCTGCTGAGCAGAGAGCCCGATGCAAGTCTCAATCCCAGGACCCTGAGATCATGACCTGAGCGGAAGGCAGCAGCTTAACCCACTGAGCCACCCAGGCGCCCCCAATTGAAGAAATTCTAAAATGTCTCATTTTCTGTGAAGGAACATGAAAATTTTTTTCATCTCTTACATCTTACCTTCTTCCTGGGAGGAAAAAGAAGATGGAAAGTGACTCATTTGGAAAATAGGGTTTCTAGATAATTCTACCCTTAATTGATAAAATTAAGTCGCTGCTAACTTCAGGCTTGTATTTAAGAACTTAGCTGTTTGTCCAGTGGGTCTCCTGGCTTCTCCACAGCCCCCGAGGCCCTCAGCCCCAGTTACGGAAGCGGCCGCCCGCGGATAATGACCGCAGGGGAGACGGCACGCTGAGCCTAATTGACAACAGTTGCAGAAATTTCGATGCCATGGTTTAATGAATGTGGAAGTATATAGCCCAGATTTCTTGTGTGGTTGCTTTTGTGTTTTGTTTTTTAATACTTCCTCATATGTCACTTTATTTGGTGGTTACATATGGAAAAAAAAATGACTTTTGGACATTGAGCTGTTTCTCTTGCTTGGCTGTTTTGAATAAAGCTATTCTCGACACTCTGATACACATCTTTGTGTTCCTTTATGCGGTGGCATTGCTGGGTCGTAGGGTGGACACACAGCTTTAGCAGAAATGGCCAGTTTTCCAAGCGGTTTTGCCACTTTCTGATGCGCCCCCAGCAATCTATGAGCATTCCAGTGGTTTCCTTATCTTCCCCAACACTTGGTTCGGTCATTGAAAAATAAAAATAAAAAATAAAAAAATTAGCCCTTGTGTTGGTTGGTTGATATCTGTGATTTTAATGTGTATTTCATAACTAAAGATATGGATCTTTTCTTACGTTTAGTGGCCATTTGGATACCCTCTTACACGGCTCAGTTCTGATTATCATTGAGGATAAAGGTTTTTCTTAATTTTACAAATATTGCAATGTGAGATGTCAGAAACGATATCTAAATAAATAGTCCATATAGCTTTATAAGCTTAAGGAAGACAGTAATTTGTTAAGCATGATAAAAGAAAAAACAGATAAACCTTCTACTTACTGCTTTACTCGCTCTCCAGGCATTGCTCTCATGATGTGGAATACATTCTTGGTGAAAAGGTTTTCTGCTGCTACGTACTTGATGGATAAGGTAAGGTAATTTTAAATTTCATATACTTGTTTCTTTCTTTAATGGATTGATATTAGAAAGTTTATTTACAGTGGGCCTTGTTAGACTATTTTTTATTTGAGGTTACATTTTACTAATGCTCCGTTCACTGTAACGCCCAGTACTGGCATTTTGAGGACCTGGGAAAGAACCTCCCGGATCCTCGAGAGTACTTTCCTTTAAAAGCCTCTTAACCAAAGAGAGTGAGACTTGTGCTTGACTGAGGAAAAGATTTGTACCTTGTTTTAAATTAAAATGTACCAATGTATAGTTAACTCATCACTCTTTGGATGTAGGACAAGGTATTTTCTTTGGGGTCGACTGCCGCCCTGCTTTGGTTTTCCTACAGAAAATTCACCCCTGTTGCCTTGCGTGTGACTTCTAAATCCCTTTTCTTTATAAAGTGGTGATGCAGTTTGAGTGCAAAATATTCAGGTTTTAAAATGTATGCCCTCTTCCTTGTAGTCGCTTCCTCTGCATCTTTCCCAGTAGAGCTGGGAGTCGGCTGCTCTGCACAGCTATTTAAAGCACTCAACCTGGTATTCGTATATCCACCCCCTTTTTTCTCACTCATATTTTATCAGTTACTTAATTAAGTGACAGAAATACATGATTACCTATTACAACCAGCCAAAGTAGCTTTAGGAACAAACAGTGCTCAGGGGACAGGACTCAGCGGGCGGAGACTAGCCGCTGCCCCCCAGCTGGGCACACGGGGCCCTGAGCAGTGTGTCCCCAGGCCTGGCAAGAGTGTAGCTTCGCCTGGCATCAGGCGAGTGGATGTCAGGAGAGGGAAAGCACATAAGGACAGCACAGCACGTTCTTGCAGATGTACACGGACAGACATTCAGCCGCGAGCATGATATTCAGACCCACTTGGGGCCACAGCTCCACTACAGATGCTTTCTTGACTGTTCCTGGTAACAGTTTTCTAGTTCAACCTGATGTTCCCCGCGTGCTCACCTTCCTGGCCCACTTTAATGTTTGTTTTCCAGCTTGTTTCTTTTGGCCTTTCTGGTACTGCTCTGTTCCCCTCCACCTCTGGCTGCTGCCTTCTGGGAGAGCTGTAGCGCGAAGCCTTTCCCGTGTCTGTCACTGTGGGGTTTTGTTGTGTTCGCACATCGACGGCCACATGGGACTCTCACAACTTGGACTTGAATTTAAACAGTCCTGAACTAGGAGGTGGAGAGTTTTGATGACTCATTCGAGAAATATTTACTACAAGTATCTCTTATGTGCCAAGGGCTGTGCTAGGTGCTGTGCTTACAGATTTCAGAGTCCCAGCCCCCGCCCTCCAGGGACTCCCCGTCTCAGAGGTGCACAGGGTGCTTTGGGGACTGAGAAGAGGAAGGAAAGAACCAGGCCAAGGGAGGGCTTCTGGGCTGAGTTGGGGAGGGGGAGTGAGCAGGGAGCAGGGGGAGACAGAAACGGGTTCCTGCAGAATCCGTGTTTGGCTCAGAGCTGGGAGGAGTTTCAGGCGCTGGAAGCATGCACTGGGGGGGGAAGGAGTGGGAACCAGGCATGAAGTCTTTCCCTCGAGGGCTGTGGGTTTGGGATTTTCTAACCCTCTGTGTAAACTGCCTAGCATAGGGTCTGGCCCCTAGGGGGAAGGCTCAGAAGGTGGTAGCTGTTACTTTATCTTGAAGATGCTGGGGAAGTTTTAAGCAGAGCAATGATATGTTCAGATTTGTGTTTCAAAAGATGATTCTGGCAACGGTGAAACGTGTGGGTTTGGGAGGGGCCGAGCGTGGTGGTTTGAGGGCCGGCGCGGTCTGCCCTGATCTGTGTGCTGCCTCCTCGGAATTCTTGTCAAGTCATGTTCCCGACTCTTCGGGCTAAGTGTGCAGTGGAGTTCATCAAGTACTTATTGAATTGAGAAAATCAACCAGTTTTCTGAGCTAGGACTAGAACTTCTGTCTGCACTGCATTGTTTTTCCTTCTTTTTGACCATTTAAAATGATTATGTATCTTTATCAACAAGCTGCTCTTTATTCATAACCTTGAGTTTGGTTCTGGGTTTTAAGACAACAGTCATTTGCCTTAATAAAAATCTGGGTTTTTTTAGAGGGTTTTTTTTTTTTTTTAATTTAATTCAAAAATATTTATTTATTTATTTATTTATTTATTTTTGTTCTGTTTTTCTCAAAATCTTTATTCATAAAAATATTCACACTGTGGTGGTTATTTCATTATTAATCCAAGTATCTGAATAAAACTAAAATAATACAGGTTTAAGGTTATGATAATAATTGAAAAATGTTTATTTTTGAAAAGGATTATTTGTGAGCCCAGAGATTTATTTTTCATAAAACATTTTTAAGTTCCACCACAAAGTTAACTGCACTCTGTTACAAATGAGTAGAACCAACATTTATTTATAGCTGAGTTTTTAAAATTATCGTACTTTCTCCTTCCTATAGTACCATAGTAATGCCTTTTTATTTAAATTGTTAAATGAATATAGTATTTTGTGTCCCGTTCTTAGGTTGGCAAATCACCAAAGGACAGGCTATGTCGAAGGGTGAGTGACTCTCTGTTCACTAGATGGCCAAGCTGTCCGTCCTGCGCCTAGGCGGCACCGTATTCACCGCAGGGCCGGACTTGGTCTTTTCCCATTCTGATGGCCTCTCAGGGGATGAGAAACGTGGGAAGATAATACAATATTAAGGAAACGCCATGAATTGTGGCCACTTTTAATTTACCTCTCCAGGTTGTCAGATACCTTCCAACTAGAAACTTATTAACGGCAACACCCAGTGTCCCAGCAGATTCATGAGGGAATTTTAGCTACTTTCTGTAATAACCATCGCACAAACGGTCTTCAGTACGATTCCAGCCCACGGAAGCCCACCCCACAGACTTTCCACAAGCCGGTGTTCCCCGTGGGCCTTTCCCCTGTTTGAGGCCGGTGAGGAGGAGTGCTAACTTCTGCTCAGAACTTCGAAATACTCTTACTGCAGACTCCTTGGGCAATCCCGGGACACGTGAATCCAGCCGTGCTAGGCCCATAGTCCTGACATCCCCACCGGGCAGAGTTCTGCTGTGCTCCTCAGAGTGGTTGGGACTGTTATGTGTGTTATACACACACACACACACACACACACACACACAGTGAATGATGCAAGGGTGAATTACTTAGGATGTGAGGGATTTATTGGTTGTTGGTTTCAAAAAGCTGGTGAATGCAGGGCCAACGGGAGCGACCTGTCGCCCACAGCCCGAGTGTGGTATTTAGTTCCTGGGCTTGGGGATGCCGGCTTTGTTCAGAAGGTTCAGTTCCGTCCCTGAAGGACGCTCTGCAGCCAGAGCAGGCTGTTTTCTGAGGACTTCTCAGCTTGGCTGCCATGTGGCATCTCAGCAAGTACCCCGACCCCTGACCGCATGGCTGTCCGGCGCCGTAGCGAGCTGGTCCGCGGGCAGCGGTGCCATGACTTGTGGCAACCGATGGCGCCGCGTCTTCACAGCACATGGGGAACACCGGCTTGTGGAAAGTCTGTGGGGGTACTGTCTTTCGGAAAGCCTGATTTTAAAATATAGTGAATCTCAAGAAAGAAATTAAAATGTGCCAATGCCTTGACTTTCAAATTGGTGCCTGTATGTCCAGCGTTGAGAGTCCTCTGCGTAGGTGTGCTGCGCTGTGTTTGTGATTTTTCTGGTGGGATCTGTGGCAGTTCTGCTGCAGGTGCTAATTGTGTTCCTTTTTACCGCCAGGATGTGGGGATGAGTGACACAGCAGTGACCTCCTTTCTTGGCTCCTGCTTGGATCTTCTTCAGACTTTAATGGAGGTAAAAGAGGTGCATTTTCCTTCTGAACTCTCTCTGAGATAGCAAATGGTTTTAAAATCGCTGAACTTGGGGCGCCTGGGTGGCTCAGTGGGTTAAGCCGCTGCCTTCGGCTCAGGTCATGATCTCAGGGTCCTGGGATCGAGTCCCGCATCGGGCTCTCTGCTCAGCAGGGAGCCTGCTTCCTCCTCTCTCTCTCTGCCTGCCTCTCTGCCTGCTTCTGATCCCTCTCTCTGTCGGATAAATAAATAAAATCTTTAAAAAATAAATAAAAAAAATAAAAAATAAATAAAAATAAAATAAAATCGCTGAACTTAAAAAAGGACTCTAGATGCTGTGAAATGTGTAAGCCTGACGATTCACAGACCTGTACTCCTGGGGCAAATAATACATTATATGTTAATAAAAATTTAAAAATTTTAAAAATTAAAAAAAAATTTTTTAAAAGACTCTAGAAAGAGTTTTTATTCCTTTCTCCATTTCTAAGTTTTGACATAAGTCACCCAAATCATGGTTTCTTACAAAGAATTAGATTTGATTTTTTGTTGTAATTTCGGGGTCTGGGGAGAAAAGGGGTTTGCACTTTCCCCCTTGTAAGCACATTAAGATATTTATTTGCAAGCTCTTATTTCTCCGATTCTGCCTGCGGTTCTCTCTTCTCCAAACGTGCAGGCCGACGTGAGCCGGGACGAGATGCAGGTGCCTGTCCTGGACACGGAAGACGCGTGGCTCATGGTCGAGGGACCGATCTCCATCGTGGAGCTGGCGCTGGAGCAGAAGCACGTCCACTACCCGCTGGTGGAGCACCACTCTGTCCTCTGCTCCGTGCTCTACGCCATCATGAGGTTTTCTCTGAAGACCGTGAAGCCATTGTCACTCTTCGATAGTAAGGTGAGGACCTCGGAGGCCTTGAGACCTGGCTTGGAGCCGAGGGCTTAGCAGGCACGGGCAGGGCGAGAGGCAGGACTGTCTTCTGGGATGTGTGTGGGGTTAGTCGCCGGGGGGCTCCCTGCTCGCTGCTCCTCACCATGATGCCTGTAATTCTGGCTGCCCTGGCCTCTTCCGGGTCCAGAGTCTGCCCTTCTTGTTCTGCTGGTGAATGGGTCTCGGATAGACCCATTCTCTCCCTCGTGCGTGTCTCCAAGCCTGACCTGTCCCCTGAATTTGAAGCGTGTATTTCTTCTTTTTTTAAAGATTTCTTTACTTGAGAGAGAGGAGAGCGAGCATGAGCACGAGCAGGAAGGGCAGAGGGAGACGTGAGAGAATGTGCAGGCAGACTCTGCTCTGACCACAGAACCTGACACCGGGCTCGATCTCACCACCCTGAGATCAGGGCCTGAGCCAAAACCAAGAGTCACACGCTCAACCGTCTGAGCCACGCAGGGCCCCTGAAGTGTGTGTTTCTATCGACTGGCTCTCTTCGGATGGGCTGGGTGACTTCCCACGCCTCCTGTGTAACACACTTCCTCCCCCAGGCCCCTGCCCTTGACCTAACCGGCTGTTCCTCCTAAACCCCCAGCGGAGTCGGCGCTCACTTTGTGCCGGCGCAGGGGGGAGCCTTCAACTGCTCTAGCTCGCCTCCCTTCAAGCTCCACCCGGACTGGAAGTCATTCTCGTCCATTCTTCCTTGAATCACATCTGTCCATTCCTCTCCATCGCTAGACCCTAGTTTGTTCATTTATTTTAAGAAAGACCGAAATGAAGGGCCTAGCGCAGTCCTCCCCTCAGAAAGGGAGTCTGTGGGACGAGAGCACAGCCGGAATGGGACCGGCGCGGCGGGGCCGTGGGTCTCACCCCGCGCGGTGCTGCGGCGCCCGAGCCCGCCTGCGACTGCCCCGCAGACAGGCCGTGCGGTTGGGCTGGGAAGTCCGGATCCTGCCCTGCCGTTCGCCAGCGCGGGTCCGGGGGCTCCCGAGCCTTGGCGGGCTCGTTCACAAGGGCCGCGTCCAGGCCGACCTCACGGGCCATGCAGGGAAGTGACGCGCTGCCCGCGGGGGGCTCCGCCGTGTGTGTCGCGTAGTAAGTACGAGACGGTGTCACGGGTGGCGGACACGTCCCCCTCCCCAGGCCCCGCTGTGCAGCAGACCCTCTGGTACCAGACCCCCGGGGGGAGGCTACGGAGTAACAGACTGTGTAGGTGAGTGTGTGCGGAGACTTTTTCTTTTTTTCATTTTTTCATTTTGTTTTTATTTTTATTTTTTTTTTAATTTTTATTTATTTATTTGACAGACAGAGACTACAAGTAGGCAGAGAGGCAGGCAGAGAGAGAGGAGGAAGCAGGCTCCCCGCTGAGCAGAGAGCCCGATGTAGGGCTCGATCCCAGGACCCTGGGATCATGACCTGAGCCCCCCAGGCACCCCGGTGGAGAAACTTGCCCTCAGGGATGTCCAGTATGCTGTCACCACGGGGGCGGAGCTTCGCCTGACTGGCGCTCACACCTGCTGACCTACAGCCCACAATGGCTGGTCTAGAAAGCCCATTAGCAGGTCCCCGGGGTGACTGCAGGGGAAAACCCGGCAGCCCGGGACAGTGGGGTCCTCCGTAAACCCGGACGGCCTGGGGGGGTACGTGCTGGGGACAAGAGCCCGGGGCCTCTCCAGCCTCCCGGGCCGGGGCTCTTCACTCTCTACTCCGTTTCCTTGCAGGGACTTCTGCAGTTCTGCTCGGGCTCCACAGATACACATCTGTTCCCGTAAACAGGCTCCTTAAACAGCTGAACAAGTTCTCAGGCGGGTGCGGAGTACAGGCTGGGTCTTAGCTATCTAGGACCACCTAACAAATTCCCTCAGAATTTAGTGGCTGAAAACATTTTGTGGGTCAGGAGTTCGGGTCCTGCCTTACTCAGGTGCCGCTGGCGCAGAGTCTCATGAGTCTGCAGTTCGGGTTTCGGCCAGGGCTGGTCCCAACTCAGCCACACAGGGGAGGCGCGGGGGTCCACTTGGGACGCTTGCATGATTGCGGGCGAGGCTGTTCACGCCACACGCACCTCCCTGAAACACAGGTCCTGCCCCGGCAGCTGGCTTCCCTCAGGGCCGGTGACAGTGCCTAGGAGCACCCAGGGCAGGAGCTATGGTCCTTCTGTCCTCTCAAGGGGAGAGGTGACACAAGGCATGTGTACCAGGAGGAAGGGGATCGTGCCTCAAAGGCGATACTGGAGCGTGGTTTATAAAAGCTAAGTAGGGGCGCCTGGGTGGCTCAGTGGGTTAAAGCCTCTGCCTTCGCTCATGTCATGATCCCAGGATCCTGGGATCGAGCCCCATGTCAGGCTCTCTGCTCAGCGGGGAGCCTGCTTCCTCCTCTCTCTCTGCCTGCCTCTCTGCTTAATTGTGATCTCTGTCAAATAAATAAATAAAACTTAAAAAAAAAAAAGTTAAATGAATAAAATTCCAAGATGTTACTGTTCAAGAAGAATCCACCATGAGTTCCTGATTAGATGACTGAACTTTTAAAATCTTCTTTTGTCCTACCCTTAATAATCCATACTTACAGGGCGCCTGGGTGGCTCAGTGGGTTAAAGCCTCTGCCTTTGGCTCAGGTCATGATCTCAGGGTCCTGGGATCGAGCCCCACATCGGGCTCTCTGCTCAGCATGGAGCCTGCTTCCCCGCCTCTCTCTGCCTGCCTCTCTGCCTACTTGTGATCTCTCTCTCTCTCTGTCAAATAAATAAAATCTTTAAAAAAAAAAAAATCCATACTTACCTCTTTTCTTGGTCTTTTCTTTCTCTTTAGGGGAAAAATGCATTCTTCAAAGACCTAACTTCGATTCAGTTATTACCTAGTGGGGAAATGGATCCAAATTTTATTTCTGTGCGACAACAGGTAAATGATAGTTAATTGGATTTTGTCTCTCAGAAGAAAATAGTAAATCAAAACTTTAGCTGGCCTTAAAGGATGACATTTATTCTTGAAAGCTAATTTTCCTTTCAACTGTATTTTCCTTTTTGATAATTAATTTCAATGGAAAAGCCACCCTCATTGACAGGAAAGCCCATTACTGTGATTTAGACATCTTTTAATGATGAATAGTCACGGTGCTGTCCTTCTCCCTTGGCAAGTTCTTACTGAAAGTCGTTAGCGCGGCCGTCCAGGCCCAGCACTCAGTCGTGAAGGACCAAGAGTCCTCGGAAGAGGCACCGACCACTCCTTTCGGGAAAGACCACGACTGGCCAGTGCTGGCTGTGGATTTGGCTCATCACCTTCAAGTTAGTGAAGATGTGGTTCGAAGGCATTACGTGGGGGAGCTCTACAACTACGGAGCGGACCACTTGGGAGAGGAGGTAATGTCGCCTGTGAGCGTGAGGAGGGGGGTCAAGCCACAAAAGTTACAGTTGCAGTAGAGAGTCCGTAAAGTCTCCAGTAAAGCTTTTTACTTTTCCTTTTGTTAGGACTTCTAGGCACAGAAACAACAGAATGTTAAAATATAAAACTGTAATCAAATTCCTGTTTCTGGTCTGTGTTTAATAAACTCCTACAGTGCCAGGCCTATTCTATCTAAAGGGGCATCGTGGTACCCAAAACAGGCAGGATTCCCTCCTCATGGAATTGATGGTCTGCTGGTAGGAGCAGAAAAGCTTGCTGAATTTATTTTAATTTTAATTTTATATTTACTTATTTATTCATTTATTTGAGCATGCAAGCAGGGGGAGGTGGATGGAGGGCAGAGGGAGAGGGAGAGAAAGAAACTTAAGCAGGCTCTGTGCCCGGCGCAGAGCTGGATGCGGGGCTCGATCTCACAAGCCTGAGATCCTGACCTGAGCCGAAATCGGGAGTCGGACGCCCAACTGACTGAGCCAGCCAGGCGCCGCGGGCGCGCTCACGGTCGTACTGAGTGACAGACGCTGTGAAGAAAAACAGGATCCCATGAAGAAACGGGAGCTACCACACTACGGTGGTCAGAGGGATAGGGGAGCTGAGTCCCCAAGGAGAAGATGCAGCCAGTCACACAGGAAACCGGGGCAGCAGTGCGTGAGGCCGAAATGTTGAGAAGTACAAGGTCCAGGGCTGGAGGGCCAGAGTGTGGTCCGGGCGAGGCAGGGAGTGAGCAGCGAGGAAGTCCGAGAGGAGGCGCGGAGGCGGGCGGGACCCACGTCTCTTAGTGAAGGGTCATTCGTGTGTTCAGAAGCCATTAGGTTTGAAGCAGTCATGATGTGATTTAATTCCCTTTGCCAGAAACAAAAAATGACTCGTAGAGTCCTATTGAATCGAAAAACTAGGGGATAAGAAAAATTAGGTGGTGAGCAGAACTTTGAATTTAATTTGGACTTTTTTTTTTTTTGGTTGTACACATGGCCACATCTCAAAAACAAACCAGAATCTCTTCACTGGCAAAGCCTTTCCTAGACTTGAGTACACGTGTCCGCTCTCACTCTGTATGCACTTGTCCATGTCACGTCCCCAGGCCATTCTCCAGGTTCAGGACAAGGAGGTCCTTGCCTCACAGCTGCTGGTGTTAACAGGGCAGAGACTAGCTCACGCGCTCCTCCACACCCAGACCAGAGAAGGAATGGAGCTACTGGCCAGACTGCCGCCCACGCTCTGCACTTGGCTGAGAGCCATGGTAAGTACGAGAGCCTGAGATTATCGGGTCACTGGATGCTTTCTTATAGGCCTATTTAATGACCGGTAAGGAGAGCATTCAAATCAGAGTTTAAGTTCGTTCTGAAGAATTCTTACTGGGAAATGACTATCCTGACAAATCTTAAGTAACAATTACTATTGTGTATAGCTGATCGGTTATTTTTGTGTCCCATTTGCAGAACCCCCAGGATCTTCAAAACACAGAAGTGCCAATTGCAACGACAGCTAAACTAGTAAATAAAGTCATTGAGCTTTTACCAGAAAACCACGGGCAGTACAGTTTAGCCTTACACCTCATTGAAGCGGTGGAAGCCATATCTCTTCCTTCTTTATGACACTTACCTACTGAAAATGGTCCCAAATTGTGTGACTAGAACATGAATTAGTGCATGTAATTTTACATAGTAAGATCTGGAATTTTATGAAGGGAGTAGCTCTTTTTTCTTTTGTAAAATAAATACAAATATATACTACTTTTTAAAAGTGCAGTCCTGGCTAAATTCCACTCCTTTGGTTAATACTGAAGATAAAATATAACTGAATATCAACTATACCATATTACTAACACAGATGTTTTACTGTTTATTTCTAATTTAAGCACTTAAATAGCTTTATGGGTAAACTTTGCTATTTCAAATGGGTTATAATTTACAGATTATGTTCTTATTATCAGATTCTATATTTCGTACTCAAAATGTTATTGTAATTAAATTTAAGCGTGTTCATGTATAGTCCCCTGTCAGTAAAATTTGAGGAACACCCCACTGGCTTTTGTTGGCATGCTTAAATCCCGGAGCTCTGCACGAGGACAGGTTCTTTCCCCGAGGTTATGCTGCCACCACCGGAGGACGATGACCTTGCTTTTGAGGAGGAACGGGTTCGAGATCCTCATATTCATCAGAAGGGACACTGAACAACATTAGAACCCTTAACCTGTTGTCCTTGCCAAAACTGAGAATCTGAGACGCAAGCAACACAGCAAAATTAATTACGATGTAAGTTAAGATTTACTTTTTGCCAAGATTCAAAGTTGTATCCACATCAGGTCATTGTAAAAATGTATTATCTTGTAAAATTTATGTTTTAAAAAAAAGGGCAAAGATGCTAAAAAAAATTTAAGTCCAATTTATTTTTCCTATAAGTGTTTAGAAAGGTCTGCTTCTGGGATATGGTAACATTATCTGTTCTTGGGAACAGTACAGAAAAGGCCTAGTGATATTACAGCTTTGCAAACCTACCTCACAGCTGGGTTGAGAGAATAAAATACAACTAATTTTGTACCCTAGAGTGCCTCGAGCAGTCCAAGTGCTGAATAATTATTTGTTGATTAAAACCAGGTTAACCAAAACTCTGTAAAAAGTGCTTTGAGCTCTACAAATACCAAGTCTTTATTAGGGTAGATCTTTGGAATGTAGCCATAGAGTGCAATTACTGATCTCTGTCACGGATCACAATTGTTATTCGTAGTAACTCATTGTGATACGGAAGTGTGTTGTTTCACTTACGTGTAGGAAGCCAGCGTTAGTAACTGTACAAAGTTGACGAGTATGCCCCTCGAGGTTATAAAGAAAAAAGTCTCACATTTGAGGATATCCCAGTGTAAATTCTTTTTAATTTAAAAGATCACACCCAAATAAGAACTAAACTGTCTAAAACTTAGTAATTACTGTTTAATTTAAAAATCTTGAAAGATTAAGTTTAAAGATGTCTTGGATATCTGGGTGAGGGCCTCTAAGTCTGACCGAGGCTCACGCCGTGTAAAGTAGCAGCACCGAAAAGGACCTTAGCTCGTCCAGCTTCTCCGCCTCTGCCGGGATCTCCGCTGGCCCGTCCAGACACAGTCCTGTGAGTCCTTGTAAACCTATCGAGCTTTATCTAGTCACCTGTTACATGCATTCTAAAACATTTGTTCTTCCTGTGATTTTTCTAAATACTCTGAAAGTAGTTATGAATTTTGGAGGCTGGTCAAAGAAACTTTACATCCTCACTTTGATTCTGTTAACACTTTTGAGGGAAGGGGAGTACCCGATAAACACGTTAGGTAATAAAGCTGCTTGAACTTATTCTCGTAGGACACTCAGATCTGGGGATTGTAGAGAATAGTAATAAGCTGAAATATGGTTCGTGGGACCGTAACAGATCACTGAATTACAAATCTGTAATTACATTTGTAATCCTAAAGTTTACCATTCAAAGAATTTTAAAATTGAATTCTGAGTTATATGGTTAAGAAAACCAGTTAAATATTCTGTGATTTCATCAAGGGCTTTTAAAATAAATCTGAGAGAAGAAAAGAAAAGAAATACCTATGTAAACATTCTGTAACAACAAAGAGCCACAAATAAAGGAATTAGAGTGTATGTAGGATGGTTGATTTCTGAAACAAAGGTATGTTGCACTTTCTGATGGGAAGCCACTAACAGTGTTTTCCTAGCTAGAACTCCCCCCCAACACACACTTTTCTTTGTTAACATTAAACAGGCATCTGTACCTTGTTAAATTTCACTGTATAATGCTGAAGGGAGACAGAAGTGTTCAAATAATTGTAACTTCTACATTATAGATTATTTTTAGATGTAGAACTAGAAGAGCCAGATAAACGTAGGTGAACAGGAACATAGCACCGACCTTCTAAATGCTTCATACTTTTGCTAAGAGAAAAAATAAGAAGTGGAGGGAGTTTTTCCTTTGTTATAAATTATAAAACCTCATCTAAGGTCAAAGCAAGCACTGTTACATTTAAATTGCTTTCCTTTAAGTGGTTAATTGCAACTTAAAATCAAAGAAAACAGATTTACTTTTAAGTTTACATGGAATTTAAATTTTCACTTACAAGTTGCTGTGGTTCATTCATTTATAAGAGACAAATCTTTTAAAGTACTCCATAGCAACAGTGAAAGCCTTCCCTCACCCTGACAGGAATGAATTTGTTGGGCTTCTAAAAGTTAGAGTTCTGCTGAATAGAATTAGCTGTCCCTAGAAAGGTTTTAATCCAATACTGAATTGTTTATAAAATGCTGTTATCTATTGTAATGTACTGTAAGTAGTGCCATTCTGTACATACTTCTATTTTCTGTGTCCATTGTTGTGAACTTATGTATATTAGTGAAATAAATTTTCAGCTTTCATGTTGTTTCAACATTCATAAATATCAGTATTAAGATTTTCTTTTCCCTCTTGTATGACAGTAACAAGTTCGGTGATGTTTTTGTTCTTTTTTTTTTTTTCTGCTTTATCTTTTTTTTTTTTTTTTTTTAAGATTTTATTTACTTATTTGACACAGAGAGAGATCACAAGTAGGCAGAGAGGCAGGCAGAGAGAGAGGGAGAAGCAGGCTCACTGCTGAGCAGAGAGCCCGATGTGGGGCTCGATCCCAGGACCCTGGGATCATGACCTGAGCTGAAGACAGAGGCCTTAACCCACTGAGCTGCCCAGGCGCCCTGATTTTCTTTCTAATGCAAACAAGAAACCCAGCTGTTTTGAGGAGGCCGCCCGGTCACTAGTAAGGCAGAATGACGTCACTGTCTCCTAAGGGAAGCGCACCTCGGCCATTCTCCTTCAGCACTGCCTTTTTTACTTGATTTTTACAACTTCACCAGTATCAGTAAATTTCCAGATGCCTTTATTTTTAGAGGTTACAGAACTTAAATATGGAGTCAAGAAGCTTTATAAAATATAAAACATTTTCTGGTCAGCCACATTTAAAGTCGAACATACCCAGTGTCTCCAGTGTCTCTGTTCTGAATAAATCTGTTGCGGATCTATCGAGATCTGCCTGCATATCTGTATTTTCCCACATGTGTATGTGTGTACACACACACACACACACACACACACACACACACATTATTTTTATCTGCTGCAGGAAAAACTTGTAATTCTGAACTTGACCCTTAGCCTCCACCACTTCCTCTTCCACTCCTTACTTAAATCTAGGCCTGCTTCCTTCCCGCGGTACACGGTCCCTCTGAACTCGGGGCCGGGGCTCTGGGGCGTCCTTGCTCAGAGAGCGGCCGGCAGCAGGGGGCGCTTACTTCCCACTCACGACTTCCGAGCATCGGGGGCAGAGTGCGTCCGGGGACTCGGCCGTGTACTTCCAACAACGAGGGCATTTTTCTTTGGTAGTGGGCGTGACAATTACTTTATAGGAAGACTCTTCACGAATATCACCGCCTGTGAGAGAAAGATACAGGGAGACAGGCCGTTCAACTTGCATCTCTCTTCTCTGTGGTTTGCCTGTGTTCCTTTTTCAGCACTTTCTCCCGCCCCTGGGGAAAGCTGGTCAGCGTGGCTTCATTTGCCACATTCCAGAGACAGCTGTGACCACGGACTCACACCCTGACCGCTGAAGACAGCTGGGGAGCCCGAGACCCCGAGTGAGCCCGTGACTGATGTTCCCCAAGTCACGGGTTGTCTCCTCACACAGAGGCCTTCCAGCTCTCCATCCGGGCACAGTTCCCACCAATTACACTGCCTCTCCAGCTACACGAGAATTTTGTTTTTTTAAAGATTTTATTTATTTACTTGACAGATATCACAAGCAGGCAGAGAGGCAGACAGAGAGGAGGAAGCAGGCTCCCTGCTGAGCAGAGAGCCTGATGCAGGGCTCGATCCCAGGACCCTGGGACCATGACCTGAGCCGAAGGCAGAGGCTCAACCCACTGAGCCACCCAGGAACCCCTGCACAAGAATTTTAAGAAGAGCCAAATTACAGTGACAACTGCAGTGTCCCCACTTACACCTTGGTTTAGGGGCACCTGGCTGGCTCAGTCAGTGAAACATCCCGACTCTTGATTTCAGCTCCGGTCAGGATCTCAGTGTGGGATCCACTGGATCCTAGGATCGAGGAGTCTCAAGCTCTCCCTTCCCTCTACCTCCCTCTCTCTCTCACCCCCTCTCCTAAAAAAGAAAATTCTTGTTTTAAACAAAAACAAAAACTTCTCCACTATTAATACTCCCAGACTTCAGCCTAAATATATACAATGAAGAAATTTATTTTCTAGCCATTATACAAAGAAAGTACATTAACATTTTGAAAAGCAAGTGAGAATCTTCACTACATGGTCAGTGCTTCCAGGCTGCGGACTGAAACTGATGCCCATAAGTGAGCCTCCCGCCTCCTGCTGGCACCTAAGAACCACGACGAACACGGGCAGCGTCACTATCCCTGCGGGATCCACGTGTGATTCCCTGTTCACGGGACCGTGCCTCCAGGCCACCACTGAGAGCTAAGCAGGCTGACCAAAGCCCCCCACCGAATCCCCGCGCACTGCGGGAATGAGTTCCATAAAAAACTTCTTCCTTAACCCTTCATGAAGATTAGCTAAATCTATTTAAATAGGGCGTGCAAATAAGGAATTTTAGAGTCCACACTGGGGAGGGGCGGGTAAGGCAGGACCAGGATCCTGAGTACCAAAGCAGAGGGACACAAAAGCCAACAGGAGTGAGGTTGACTACCGTCACCTACAATGACCACTGTTCACAGGAAGGGAGGGAAAGCATGCTCCTCTCCCCAGCCCCGTGTTCCCAAGATCCTCAGGTAGGACACTTCCGAGAGCTGGTTTGGAAAGTTGGCCAGTCTCCATGAAAAGGTGTACTCTAAGAACATCCCTCTAGAACACACGTGATGGCCTGCAAAGCCGATGACCTCCGATCACCATCCGTTCCCCAGGCCTGCCTGCTGCTCTCCCCTCTCCCTTACCTTCTAAATTGATCAGGAATGTCCCTTTGCGCTCAATGACATCTGTCGTTGATCGTGGCTCCTGAGACAGTAAAGTCGTCTGGGAAGCCATCATTAGTTCATTCAGCTGAGACGTGCTGGAAGTCTCCTCCGCTTGTAGCATCTGGGAATAAGCATGCTGAAGTTACTGTCTGAATGTTTACCGCAAACTGACGTTAGAAGAATTAATGCTGCAAATTCTTGTGTTCACCGAGTGACCGAGTGACCCTTTAGTGCCATTATCTCCTAATCTAATACTATTAAATCAGTTAGAATGAAAAGTTTTTTAAATTTTAGAGTGCATGAGCAGGGGGAGGGACAGAGGGAGAGAGAAAGTCCTGCACATTTCCTGATGAGCAGGGGCCTGATGTGAGGCTCGATCCCATGACCCTGAGATCACAACCCGAGCCAATGTCAAAAGAGTCGGCTGCTTAACCGACTAAGCCACCCAGGCACCCCTGGAATGAAAGGTTTTAATTAAAAATGTCCAGGCAATAGTATGTGCTCTGTAATATACTTTATGCCGGGCACTTCACTCTGCCAGATGCTAAATGTCCATTATTGCTAATTATCATGGCGTTTCTCATCCCATTTTCCAAACGAGGAAACCTGCTCTGAGGAGTTAAGTACTCCCGGTTCTCAAGCAGCGAGTGCTGGAGCCGCACTTCCAGCCCAGGTCTGTGGGCCTCCGAGGCCGGACTGCTTTCGCCCTGAGTCCCGCTCCCCACATTACAGGCGTGTTAAGATACAATCTGAACAGACCTGCTCTAGCAACACACACCAGCGGGGCCAACGGACTAAAGCGCGGAGCTGTTCTCAAGTACAATAAAGTGGAATGTCTGATATGCATTTTCACACTTCTCACTGTAACTCTGCTCTTCAAAATGAGTTGGTTGGTTTTTTTTCTTTTTAAAGGAATGTGTATATTAAATCAAGGGGTGCCTGAGTGGCTTAGTCAATTAAGTGGCTGACTCTTGATTTTAGTTCAGGTCAGGATCCTTAGGGGCCATGGGATCGAGTCCTGCATTGGGCTTTGTGCTGAGTGTGGAGCCTGCTTGAGATTCTCTCTCTCCCCCTTGGCCTCTCTCCCTCTGCTTGCACATTATCTCAAAAATTTTTAAAAACTCAAGAAAAAAAACAGGAGAAATTAATCTGGTTTTAACAAATTCATGTAACTGGTAAATCATAGATCCAGGACTCCATCTGACAGTTATTTAGTGTAGTTGCTAAGAAAAATCCATTATTTTTTAAAATCCCAAAGAATTTTTTCCAATATAAATGACTGAAACAAGCTGTTATTTTTTTTAAAACTCATTACTCAGAATTAAGGAAGTGAAAAGATACATGACATGTAGGAGAAAAGCCCAGAACTACGCTGCATAGCTATAGCTAGGTCACAGTTTCAATGCTCTTCTTTGCTCATAAAATAAAGGAGTCAAGCCTCCCAACTACACGTTTTTTTTTAAAGATTATTTAGAGGGTGCACACAGAAGAGAGGCAGAGCGAGAAGGAGAGAGAGACTCTCCTACTGTGCTGAGCGCGATGCCGGGCTCCGTCCTGCGAGGGAGAGCGTAACGGACCTGAGCTGAAATCAAGAGTTGAATGCTGAACCACTTGAGCCACCCAGGGGCTTCCCAACATAGAGATTTCAAAGTGCAAGTATCTTACTGAAATCATCTGCTGGCTCATCAATAATCTACAGACTGCGAGCCTCAAATCTTAATTACATTATGAAAAATTTAACCTGAGCTTACCGACCAAATGAGATGGTCATTTTTAGAGAACTATGATAGCAGTAAAACTTTTAAAAATATATTCATTGTCAATTCTCTTCTCCAGCATTAAAAGTAGAAAAAAATCAGGGCACCTGGATGGCTCAGTTGGTTCAGCGTCTCCGTCTGCTCAGGTCATGATCCCAGGGTCTTGGGATCGAGTCCCGCAGAGGGTTCCTAGCTCAGCAGGGAGCTGCCTCCTCCCTCTGTCTGCCACTCCCCCTGCTCTCTCTCTCCCTCTGACAAAAAAAATTCTTTTAAAAAAAGAAAGATATTAAAAAAATTTAAAAATAAAGTAGAGAAAAATCTCGAGTCAGTATGTTAAGCCACAAGCCAATGTGGCCATTGAACCACTAATAATTGCAAGAAGAAAGTCTTGATGGTGCTTTTGGAGATAAAAATAGGATGAATGGGGCACTTGAGCCTTCGGCTCAAGTCGTGATCTCAGGGTCCTGGGATCGAGTCCCGCATCGGGCTCTCTGCTCAGTGGGGAGCCTGCTTCCTCCTCTCTCTCTCTCTGCCTGCCTCTCTGCCTGCTTGTGATCTCTCTCTGTTAAATATATAAATAAAATCTTAAAAAAAAAAAAAAGGATGAATGCTTTGAGATGACATGATCATTTGCTGCAGCAAATGAATTTTCTTCAAATCTCCTGAGGAAAAGATGGAAGTCTTTTTTTTAGATTTGTTTCGAACCTGGTCCAGGTGGACAAAATTCTCAGAAAACTAGACACTTAACACAAACCCCTCAATTTTTGTGTATTGTAATAACAATGTCATCAGTTTCTGTCACTTACCTAATTAGCCCCGAGGATTTGCGTTTCAAACATGACTCTGTTGCATCTTACCTGTCCCAACTTAGAAAGGATGTGGCGACAGAGTACATGCTTCAGAGAAGGGACAGGAAGCACGGAGGAGGAAACAAAGACTCCGTGATAAAACCAATATTACACGATCTCTAAACTAAAAAAATGTTCCTTATACAGAGATTTTTAAAAGCCAGATTTCAGGTGAAGCTCTAGGATACTGACATCACTTTCAAAGAGACAAACTGCTGCTCACCTCTATGATCTCAAAAAGCAGCCCAGGCTCGATGACGAGGGTAACCTTGTACTCGGCTGCGTTTTTACCAGGGATGCTCCCAAGAAAGGAATCTCTCATGGCACAGGTGCTCTCTATGGCTTCCTCTAACCCAGGCTTCTTCCAGATAGAGCTTGTTCTAATCCAGCCAGTACGAAAAACACTCTTGGGTTCTTTAAAAAAAAAAAAAAAAAAAAAGTAATTTACATATATTGCGCACTGTATAGAAAACACTAACCATTATTTGCTATTCATGGGAAGTAAGAATTGGTATTTATGGTAAATATTATGGAGCCATGCTAAATGCTTACCAAACATTTATATGCACATTTTGAAATATAAACAAAGGATAAAGTATTATAGTAAGATCCCAAGGGAAAAAAGGATGCCTAGAAGAAAATAAAATGGGAAATATTGACAGTAGCTGCCTTTGGATAGTTAGGTTATGGGTGACTTTTCCTCCTCTTTCTAAAAAATTTCTATAGTTCCTAATTTTCTATAAGCTTAATACAATCCAAGGAAAAGACTATTATAAAAATATTCACGAAAAGGCACTATCCTTGGTTTCAATAAAACCTAACTCCTATCAGACACTGACAAGTTACTTAAGAAACACGGATTCTGCGGGAGAGTCCAGCTCTCCTGCATTTCCGAAGGCGCTCCCGGGTGCCTCCGGCAGCTCTGCAATCCGTCCTGCCGCGCTCCGAACTAGTGCAGACACAACGGAAGGGCCCAGACGTGTGTTGCCTCAAAGCGCTCAGTGCAGGCGAGAAAGTGCCCCTTGCACGCAGGGGAAGTCGGAGGTGGCAGTCCTCGTGCAGGGTCTTTCTCGAGGGCGCATCAGGCCTCCTTACCTTTGGCGTAGGGGATGTGCTGGAATACTTCTTCAGCCAAGTGAGGAAGAATGGGAGCCACAGAACGAACCACGACGTCCAGAATCTCGGCAAATGCGGTCTGGCAAGAGCGCCGTTTGGGGTCGTCCGCGTTTTCGCAGTAGAGCCTGAAGGGGAACCGTGTGTGCTCAGCGCGGACCACACTGTCTACACAGGGAGCGCCGAGGCCGCTGCGCCCACTGTTCCCACCGGGGCCAGTCCCGTGGCTCGGGCCATCGTCTGACATAAGACGTTGGGTCACGTAACTGTACCGCTAAGCCCCTCCTCCACTCTCCCCTCCGAGCCTCTCGCGGCAGCGCTGCCGCAGCCAGGGCGTGCGCGGCAGCTCAGGGTACCCCTCCGTCCACGTCAGCTCAGCGGCGTGAGCAGAGGACGGGGTTACGGTCCCCGCCCGTCAGGTCCTTGTGGCGCTCACGGGCTGCGGTGACCCCTCCCGTCGGCCTCGCTGCCATCAGTGCAGACCGAGCGCCAGGCCTTCCTCTAAAAGCACATCACATCGCTGATCCTACCTGACGGCCGTATGGCACCAGGCGCCTGCGTCTGTCCCCTCCTCAAAATGCACAAGCTCCTGAGAATAGGAACTGCATCCGTCACCTGGTACTGGCACCCCTTCCTCACCGAGCACTCACTGTCTCAATCGCATCGCAAAGCGCATCCCTTATGTTCCTTAAATTCTCTGCTCATAATCCCGGGAGGTATGTCTTATCACTTGACTCAATAACCCAACGTCCTAACTGCACGGCGCTGCCCATCGCGCTCACCCACCTGCCAAGGAGACGCTGGAGAAGTATCCGAATACTTCAGTGCTCAGTCATACGTACCGGTCCTTGATTATGCTGAAATAAAAGCTCGAAAGCTCTCTGGTATAAAATGCTCGTAGCAGTCGAACAACTTTTCCAAAATCATATTGTTTGTATGAATCAGTAATCTAGGGAACAAAAGCCAAAATAAATTTGGAAGTTATAGTAAACCAATGAAAATGCAAGTCATCATGAGCAAAAATATGTACCTTTTCACAAAATATGTTTCAATAATTGTTTTCTTAAAGATTTTATTTACTTATTTGTCAAGAGAGAGACACAGCAAGAGAGGAAACACAAGCAGGGGGAGTGGGAGAGGGAGAAGCAGGCTCCCCGCCAAGCAAGGAGCCTGATGCGGCGCTTGATCCCAGGACCCTGGGACCATGACCTGGGCTGAAGGCATACACTTAACTGACTGAGTCACCCAGGCGCCCCACAAAATATGTTTCAAAGGCAGAAAAATACGAAACAGAAGATACACAAGAGTGACAGGATCTTTCAAACATTACTGGCTATCAAATTCAACCACTGTCAGAAAAAACTGAATATTCCACTCTGGAAACTAGGAAAGAACACTCATCAAAGGAAGGGATGAGGTTTAAAGTCATAAACCACACCATTTTAAAAAAGCAAAGTGTGCAAGTTACTAATGTTCCCTCATTTATGCCTATGAAGTAAAATCGGGCAAAAATCTGCAGGTATGTCTCTGACTTAATGGTACATGGAAGCAGCTACATTTCCAATTTTTGAGCAAACACACATTATATGTTTTATATATAAATGAAAAAATATCTTACAAAACACACAGGAATAGTCGTTTTAGTTATTTCTATACTTTGAGGGGTACATTTGTAGATCAGATATAGGTCTACTTTACTCCCACCTGCTAGAGAACGACATAAAGCTGATCTGGAGAGGAAAATGTGGTGTTAGGGGAAGGCAGGGCCTACATTTCCACCAGGGACTGTGAGTCTTTTGAAAAACCAGGAAAGAAATCCTACGACGTCATACCTATAGTCAACCTCAGAATGTGTGGCATTTATCAAGTGTAACTGTTCTCAGTGCTACGATTACTATTTCTAGTAAGATCTGTTCGCCCGCACACAACTCCAGTTTCAACACTCAGCAGTACTGATATTTCTATTTTCCGGGAACTTATTAATTCATACTCACCTTGTTTGCTAAATCCTGCAGTAAGTGCAGCATGTACTGGTCTATGACATACATGTCGTTAACGGGAACGGAATCCGTTTCTGGGTTGAAGCCAGCGACGTTTCCCAGAAGAAAGCGGAGTGTATTCCTGAGCTATTGATGTTGAGAAAAAACACGCAGTCAAAAAATACATGCGGCCTTCCATTCTTACTGAAAAGTTATTTTTCTATAATTTTTATATAACTCATGTTACTTTCTTAATAGGATACTTCTTAAGAAAATAACTTTCCTAAATGAGACTACAAATGCAAACAAGAGAGACTCATTGCAACAGCAGAATTACAGAAGGAACCCCTGGACTCTACACATGAATACTGATTTCTCATTTTATTTCTTTACAACCTTATAAAGGCAAATCACCGTTCAGTGGCCTGGTTTACTCATCCATGTAGGTAAGAATGTTATTTTCACCTGCTTCCCAGGCAAGAATAAGGATCAATGGAATAAGTGTGAAAGGTCACTGAGCACATGGAAAGTATATAAAATAGTGTAATTTCGTATTACTCTGTATTTTATAAAATATAATAGGCAATCTATAAAATTTTTGTGTTAAACTATTAGTATTTTTAAACAAATAAACACAGGATATTTTTAAGTGCTCACGTGTAAAAACTCATTCTTGCTGCTTTGTGATACCAAACAAAATGTCCTTCATTTTAAAAATACGTAATTTAGCCGACCTTTTATTCAGACATAGGAAGAACAACAACTCTGACCTTGCTAATATCATCTCTGGCAGCGTTAAGTGCAGACGGACTAATGGTCACTTCGGTGAAGACGTTGGACTCGGCTACCCACCAGCGGAGGACATCAGCCCCATACGGAGGCTCCTTGTTTGGATCCTTTCGGGGGAGGAAAAAGACGCATCGACATATAAATGGCTTTCAACTCTAATTAGGTGAACAAATGTTCTAGGTATTCCTCCTCAGAAATATGTGAGCACAACGTGGGCACAGAATATCCCGCACTGGAATGAGCTAAGGGCCAACAGTCTCGGAATCAGCTGCGTGTGAGCACCCCCGGGAAACAGAGCGCTCGGCCGGCCCGCTGCGAGCGCAGACGTGGGCGAGTGTCCGCACCCCTCCCTCTACTACAGCCGGGGGCAGAGGGGCCCGATGCCTCCATGACGGCAGAGGGGGAACAGGAGGACCTGCTCTTCCCTTCCGGCGCTCCCCGGACACTCCACACACAGAGCCACGATTACTGGACATTAGGAGGGCAGCAAAAAGCCGAAGGAGTAAAATAACAGATGAGTGATTTCTGAGAGCAACTCCAAAATAAACCAGATTATTAGCAACCCCAGATCTGCTGTCCATTAATGACTTGCTTTAAAGTGTGTAATTTCTGAGAATATAATAATGAAACAAGAAGTTGCAATCTCATTTGTTTCCTATACCATTTCCATGGAACTGTAAATTTTTGGTTTTTTAAATAAATGTTTACAAATTTTAAAAGTTCTATTAAAAGAAGGGATGGGGCGCCGTGGTGGCTCAGTCAGTGAAGCATCCAACTCTTGATTTTGGCTCAGGTCACGATCATGAGACATGAGACAGAGCCCCACGCTGGGCTCCGTGCTCAGTGGGGAGTTTCTCTCTCTCTCCTTCCCTCTGCTCTTCCTGCTTGCACACATGCTCTCTCTCTCTCAAATAAATACATCTTAAAAGGGGGGGGGGTGGGTAGCATGGTTCAGAACCTAATTAAAGACTCAGACCTGAAACAAGCCAACAGGGCCTCAATCCCAGTCTTTCCCTTTTTCATTAAAATCATTAAGAGTCTCGATTTACACTAAATTCTACTCCTGAAACTAATGTTACACTACATGTTGGCTAACTAGAATTTAAATAAAAACTTGAGAGAAAAAAAGGTTTAAAACGTGGTAAGGCGCCCACTACCGGCATAAAAGAGCTGCCGATGTTGCTGTTGACGCTGCTGCCGATATTTTTGTTGCTATTGTTTTACACTGAAATAACTACACCAAGGTTTTGTTGCCAATTTAAAAGTGTTAAAACAAAAAAGCTGTTTTTATTTTTTAAGATTTTATTTATTTATTTGAGACAGAAAGAGAGAGAGAACACAAGAGCGGTGGAGGGAGAAGCAGACTCCCCACTGCGCAGCGAGCCTGATATTGAGGCTGGATCCCAGAACCCCGGGACCAAGACCCAAGCCGAAGGCAGATGCTTAATCGACTGAGCCACCCAGGCGCCCCAAAACAAAAAGTTTCAAAGAACCACCTACGTACTTGTCCTCCGTTGATGACCACATCAGGATCAATGACATTCCCAAGAGATTTGGACATCTTTTCTCCCTTTTCTCCAAGGGTAAATCCATGAACCACCACAGTCCTAAGAAACAAATCAGCCATTACGATAATAAGCACAGCTACCATGAGCTCTTTGGAGATCACTTATAGCTTAAAAAGAGTATCTCATCTTGAAAAAAAAAATACAGGGTTTTTCCTGACAGATTCTGAACACTTTTCTTGAAAGTCTAGTTCTCAGTTGTTTATTTATCATGATTGTTGTACAGTAAGCTCTTAAGGAAAAATCTTTCATGTTTACCTTCACTAAACATTTCCTGCGCACCTATTAAGTATTGATTTTGATCACTAAAACTAACCAAGGAAAAGTATGTCTTAAAAAGAGCAGATTACCATTTCAAAATTATTTTCAAAAAGACAATTTATGACAAATACAGCTGTTGTTCTACTGGTGTGAAAAAGCATGTTCTGTAAGAAACAAACATGGAAATTTTTCTGGGATGAGTTTTCATTCTGAACCAACAATAATCTTAAGCTATTTAAGAACCATTCTGAAATCAATGATATGTACCTTAACAGGAATACCCAATCTAATAATCTAATAAATATAATAAAATCTAATAAAATTCACTAATGGAACACTTCAGTCCATTAACCGCTTGTGGATATTACAAATATAAGGATATTTAACCTCAGAGTGTCTTCAATCAACGTAGAGTACCCTTCTCTATATTGTTCTGGGTCAAGTCTTCCCATATTTTAAGATTGAGCTCCTGGGGCGCCTGGGTGGCTCAGTGGGTTAAAGCCTCTGCCTTCGGCTCAGGTCATGATCCCAGGGTCCTGGGATCGAGTCCCGCTCTCTGCTCAGCAGGGAGCTGCTTCCTCCTCTCTCTCTCTGCCTGCCTCTCTGCCTACTTGTGATCTCTCTCTGTCTGTCAAATAAATAAATAATCTTATTAAAAAAAAAAAAAAAGATCGAGCTCTTCACAGATGTCCCCACTGTTCCAGTAAATGCTGACATTACCTCTTGTGGGAATGATAGGGTATAGCGGTCACAAGACTGCTCTGTATTGTTGTCTCCTTTGTCTCTCTCTCTTTTTTACTTCAAACTCTTACTATCTCATGAAACAAGACTGAGCTACTACAGGAGGTGTTTTCGATCCAGGCACACCTTGGAGATATGGCACCTTTGGCTCCAGACGACTGCAATAAAGCCACTCAAATTTTTTGGTTTCCAGTGCACATGTAAGTTCTGTCTACACTATACTGCAGTCTATTGAGTATAACAGCTTTAGGTCTAAACAAAGAATCTATATACCTTAATTCAGAAATACTTTATTGCTAACTAAAATGCTAACTATCCCCTGAGCTTTCAAAAAGTTGTCATCTTGCTGCTGGGGAAGGCTGGTGGCTGCTGACCACAGAGGGCAGAGGGTGCTGCCAGTGGGGGCGACTGCGGCAACTGTTTTTTTATTGTTTTATTTTTTTAGATTTTATTTATTTGAGAGAGTGAGCACGAGAGAGAGCACATGCAAGGGAAGGGGTAGAGGAAGTGGCAGAAGCAGGCTCCTTGCTGAACAGGGAGCCCAGCACGGGGCTTGATCCCAGAACACTGGGATCAGGACCTGAGCCAAAGGCTGATGCTTCACCGACTGAGCCCCCCAGACGCCCTGTGGCAATTTCTTAAGACAACGACGAAGTCTGCCACAGTGACTGACTCAGCCTTTCGTGAACAATCTGCCTGCACCATGTGGTACTTGCTAGCAGTTTCCCCGGGACAGAACTACGTTCAAACCTGGAGCCAACCCTCTCAAATCCTGCTGCTGCTGCACAAGCTAAGTTAACGTAATATTCTAAA
Organism: Mustela putorius furo; assembly: GCF_011764305.1. Classification (NCBI taxonomy): domain Eukaryota; kingdom Metazoa; phylum Chordata; class Mammalia; order Carnivora; family Mustelidae; genus Mustela; species Mustela putorius. Next base: position 18,756,468 of record NW_025421402.1, on the reverse strand, counting down.
TCCTTTGTTGTCGTTCCAACGGTCTCCCCAGCCTCTTCACCGGGAGCGGATACCGACACCACTTTCTCTGTTCACCCACGAGACGTGGCCCCTCAACTGTGAAAGTCAGACCACGGGCCTGCGCAGTTCCGTCCCATGCACAGGCTCCGCTGTGGTCCTGGCTCTCGCTGTTCCCACCACATCTGCAGGCACTTCCTCCATGGAAGTCCTTCAATTTGTTAAAAAAAAAAAAAAGGCAGGATCTGCAATCAAGCAAGTACCCGGCAGAAGTACCCAGGTGTGGGGACCTGTTCAGCTCAGGTTTAATACTCACTTAAAAGGTGCTTTTTTCCTCGTTGCCACACTTGTTAATAAAGAAGACTGAAACCAACCGCCAAGCTGGTCTTTTCCTTCCAAGTACAGATCTGCTCTCTGGTCAGTACCTCAAAAATAAATATTAAAAAACACAGAAGTTAAAGTCAACTAAAATTGGAAAATGAAAATAAATATGTATCGATGTATTAAAAGTAATCACGTGACTTCTCATGTCACGCTATACCTGAGAGGAGACGGAATGAATGCATTCACTTGAGCTCTTCTCCTCACTGCCCGTTTTTAAGATGGAGACAGGAAATGTTAGAGTATGATCTCCTAACCACAGGCAACTGAAACAGTACCTAAATTGGGCACTGATTAATAATAATTACCAGTACCAATATTTCCAGTTAAATCTTCTAAATGAAAATGAGCATCTAAAAATTTTATAAGTGAAAATACTCTATGCGATACTATAATGATGGATACATGTCCTTTATCCATCTGTCCAAACCTGTAACATGTACAACAGGAACAGTAACCCATGATGTAAACTGTGGACTTGGGGGGTTATGATGTGTGCCTGCAGGTTCATGTCTTGTTAACGAACAGGCTGCTCTGTTGGAGGGCGTGGACAGTGAGAGAGGCCGACTGTCTGTGGAGGCAAGAGGAATGTGGAAAAGTATAGAAATTGTTGTGTTAAAAAGTATCTTGCAGGGAGATACTTTTAAGACTGGAAATACCTGTTTTCTTACCAAATTTTTACCTAGTGGTTAAGCACCCTTGATGATTCTTGACTGAAATGACTTAACAGTGTTTGCCAAGTGGTTTTTTAATCTCAGATTATTAACTCTTGAATTAACCCTGGTTTATTGTTGAAAACAGAAGTAGCTCTCAAGCTTGCTTATACATATGTCCCTACAAATTTGACATTTTTTTTTTCCTTTCGCTGTATCTTTTTGAAAAGACTTGATTTTTTTAGAGCAGTTTGAGAATTTTAGCAACATTGAGAGGAAGGTATAGAGATTTTCCACATTCCTCTTGCCTCCACAGACAGTCGGCCTCTCTCACTGTCCACGCCCTCCAACAGAGCAGCCTGTTCGTTAACAAGACATGAACCTGCAGGCACACATCATAACCCCCCAAGTCCACAGTTTACAAGAGAGAAAGAGAGAAAACAGGCTGACACCACCTCCAAGGGATCCAAGTTCAACATCACCAGTAAGTCATCATAGAACTTCTGTTAGGACGTACTGAAAAGGACACAGTTATCTCTTCTGTGATATTCCTGCCCAAAATGCATAGTTAAATCTCATCATGAGGGATAAACGCAAAGTGAGGGACCGTCTACAAAACAGCCTGTACATTCATGAATGTCAAGGACATGAAAGACAAGAACAGAATGGGACTAAAGGGAGAGGACAACGAAATGCCACCAATGACCCTAGGCTGGCTCAAGCACCCTTTTAATTTTTTTCTCTTTTCCTATAAAGGACATTACTGGGTGAAAGCTGAATCAGATCTGGAGGGAACAGGATGGAATCAGGGTTAATCTCCTGATTTTGATTTTCATATTGGTTATACAAGAGACTGCTGAGTTTTAGGAAATATACACCAAAATACTTAGGGATAAAAGAGCATCAAGTCTGCAACTTACCCTTAAATGGTACAGAAGAGTGTTTATATACACACACAGGGGGGAAATATATAAAGTAAACGTATTAAAATGCTAACTTTGGAAAATCTAGACGGAGGGTATGTGCTACTTCTTTATTCTGTGACTTTTCAGAGTAAAATGTTTGTTTGTTTCTTAAGACTTTATTTATTTATTTAGAGAAAAAGAGTGTGTGTGAGTTGTAGGGAAGAGAAGGAGAGAGAACCTCAAGCAGACTCCCCGCTGGGCACAGAGCCCAATGCAGGGAGCCCAATGCACAGAGCCCAATGCAGCTCGATCTCACAACCCTGAGATGGTGACCTGAGCTGAAATCAAGAGTCAGACACTTAACCTACTGAGCCACCCAGGCACCCCAACTTTTTTTTAAGAACATGAGGTCTTTGGAAAAGATGATTTCCATATTTTAAATCTAATTTCACAACTCTAAGAAGCCCCCATAAGACTCTAGGAAGCCTTCAAATAGAATTTGTTTGGTTAAAGGATTGAAAACTACTCCAAAGCTCTTAAGACCTAATGCAAAAATTCTTTCCAGTAAGTTTATACTACATTACATCCCAATAGCAGCGTACAAGAGGGAGGAATGTGCTAATTATTTCTCTGTTTTTAAATCTTTTATCCTTTTTTTTCCTGAATATATCTTTTTTTTAAGTTTTATTTATTTAAATAATCTCTACCCCACCAATGTGGGGCTTGAACTTATGACTCCAAGATCAAGAGTTGCATGTTCCTCCAAGACTAAGCCAGCCACACTCCCTACACCTTTTAGTAAAAGAAAAATCAGAACTTTCTTATCGAAGTAGAAATAAACTTGGGAGTTGTAAAACTCCAGGAAGAGTAACAATTAACCACGTGACAAAAAGTTAGTATTTCTATTACAGTAACTTTTTCTCTTAAGAAAATTATAAAAATTCATATTTAGAGGGAATAATAAACTGTTCAGAAAATAAACCTCTAAGATTATGATTTAGGCATGGCAGTAAATAAAGAATAAGCCAATTATTTAAAAAAAAACTATTAAAGCAAATCAGCAAAAAAAACTTGAGTAATCTGTAATTGTAGATTTGTTTAACTTAGCTTAATTGATAAATCTTGAGCAACATTATTGCATTTAAGAAGGCAGGTTTTAGAACCAGCACAAAACCATATTTGTTAAAACTGCTGCTTAACCAATATAACATTTGAAAATAATTTAAACTAAAAATAACTTGTAAAAATGTTAAAATATAATTATTAATTTTTAAAATTAGGCTTTTTAAAAGTATTTGAGATGTTTTTAAAAGGGTGACCTTTTTAAAAAAGTCATTTGTAAATCTAAGTTGTAAATCTTAGTTTCTCTTTCAAAAAATGACCTTTTTTCTATTTGCTTCAAGTTATTTCTATTAAAAAAAAAAAACAACAAAAAACAAAAACAAAACAGAGGGCCCCCATGGGGCCTAGTCAAGTAAGCAGCCAACTCTTGGTTTGGCTCAAGTCTTGATCCCAGGGGTCACGGGGTGGAGCCCCGGCCCGCTCCGTGCTCAGTGGGGAGTCCACTTGGGATTCTTCCCTCTGCCTTTCACTCCCCTTCTGTACCTGCAACCCCCAGAATGTTCTCTCTCAAAGAAATATATAAATAAAACCTTAGAGAAAAACCATAAATGAAGTAGAATAAGTATTTTAAAACACCAATTACTTCACTAGGGGAATGGGTAAGTTATGGCTTATCCAAACAGTAAGATACTACTCAGCACTACAAAGAAATGACCTATAAAGCCAGGAAAAGACAGGAAGGAACCACCAATGCATGTTATTAAGTAAAAGAAGCCAATCAGAAAAGCAACATACTCTAGGACTTCAACTATGTAACATTCCAAAAAAGGCATAACTTTGGAGCATGAAAAGGTCAGTGGTTGCTGGAGGTTAGCAGGGAAGAAGGGATGAACGTGGAACAAATTTTCGGTGCAGCGGATCTATTCTGTGTGATACTATAATGGCGGACACGTCATTATGTATTTGTCAAAACCCACGGAACACACAACCCCAGCAGTGAACTCCAACGTAAACGCTGGACTCTGGGTGACAATGATTTGTCAGTGGAGGTCCCTCAACAGTAACAGATGGATGCACCTCTGTAGTGTGGGCTGACGGTGGGGGAGGCAGAGTGTATGGGATTTCTGTACTTTCCTCTAAAACTGTTCTAAAAAATAAAAGCTGCTTAAAATTTTTGAAAAACATTAATTATTTTAAAATCACTGCCTTTCATAAATGTTAAAAGAATGTTTTTAGAAATAATTCGTTTAAAAATGCCATTCCCTTTCAGAAAGTTCCAGTTTCAGTTTAAGTACTATTGACCTTGAACTCACAATGAAACAGGTACTTGACCTGGTGTTAACATTCATATCTCTTTCACTGCTATAAAACCTGTCAGCGAAAAGTAAAACCAGTTATATATGCTATAATCACTAAATTCGTCTTGTTAAACATCAATAGGTATTGATGAAGACTGGTAGCTAAATTAAGCTCAAAGTCAAGTTGATTTTATTTTGCAACAATATAAATCTTTGGGAAATATGCAGACATTGAATCATTTATTAGAATTAATAATACAAGCATTTGAGAATGAAAGTACCATAACCCTTCTCAGCAAACCCTTTCTCCCTCTCCTCTCTCTTCCTTTTAAGGAAAATCACCTTTCTTTCATGGCCTTTCAAACTATGAATTTACTTAGTTTCTGGGTTCTTTCCCATTTCATTCTTTCTCCCTATTTTTGGCAATTTTTTATTGCAAAAGAACAAAAAAAGCTCAGAACAAAATGGGATAAAATAAAAGCTAATTAATCTAACACTTATTAACTGACCTCATAAGATTTTTGACTGATTGAGGGGAAGAAGAGGAGGAATAGGGCATCTCAGGCAAAGAGAAACAACTCCGGTTTAAAATCGGACTTGTGGGGGCGCCTGGGTGGCTCAGTGGGTTAAGCCGCTGCCTTCGGCTCAGGTCATGATCTCAGGGTCCTGGGATCGAGTCCCGCATCGGGCTCTCTGCTCAGCAGGGAGCCTGCTTCCTCCTCTCTCTCTCTCTGCCTGCCTCTCTGCCCACTTGTGATCTCTCTCTGTCAAATAAATAAATAAATAAATCTTTAAAAAAAAAAAATAAAATCGGACTTGTGTGTATTATCTTTAAAGGTAGTTTATGTTCTGGAAGCCTTCCATGCAGGTAACACAATACCTGTTTAAATGACAAATCAGTTTTCTTTCTTTGAATTCATTATCTAAATATGACAGAAAATAATGGTCTACTGCTTAGGTACATTTTTACCATGAATTTCATTCAGTGAAGCTGTTCCTTCGTGGCAGTGTGGGGAAGCGTCTGATCCACTCCCCCTCCCTGCCACCTGCCTCATCCCGGTCTTTAACCTCATAGTGACTTCGAGCTTTAGTCTTCGCTTTACCTCTGGTGTTCACTTGGCCTCCTTAAGGATAGCTTCTTAAGCATCTCAACACAACCTTGAATGTGCACCTGCCCCTACTTCTCCCTTCTAACTCCTGCCCAGTCTCTCCCTCCTCTTTATGCAGTGAGTCAAGAGTGTGCCCCAACTAGGAGGAAGTATCACATCAGTCAGCCGTCTGTACAGAACGGGGAAGAGCTGTGGAAGGGCAAGGCTGTATTAAGAAAAACAAGAACCAAAAATCAGGGTATGGGAGATCTAGTCTGATTGTACTAAACTATGTGACCATCGCCTAATTTGGCTCTAATTTAATTTCATTTCCTGTTCTGAAAAATGACGGGGGTCAGACTGCTTCAGTGATTTCGAAACCTTACAGAACTAGTGCCTTGGGACTGCCAAGGGAGTCCAGGAAAAGGAGCTGGCTGAGGGGAGGAAGAAAATTCCCATTTTTAATCTACCTTATATGCTGTGCTTCTACGTGAAATTCCATTTGGAAAAACAGAAGACGTTTAGAAATCATTGGATTAAATGATCTCCAACAGCCCTTCCAGATCTAAAATTATACCATAGCAGGAGATTTTTTATTTTCTTCCCTGCTGCCCCCACCAAAAAAGGTTTTCTTCCAAATGCCGAAAAAAATATTCCTAGATTACAGGCTGCCTCTGAGTAACTTTTATATATTTTCAAAACCACTTGACTGGCTTAAAATCTATTATTTAAAATTACCTGGAAGAACACAAGACCATGAAGTTCCACTATCAAACCAGATGTCCAAAATATCCTGACCAGGCGCATATTCCAAAGCATCAGGACCACCAACCTAATAAGATAATGTGAAAACCTTTTAATTATGCAAAGATCACAATATACACAATAAGGACCAAAAAGTCTTAAAATAATCAAATGCTTACAAGCATTAAACTCACATTTTAAAATGAAACTTAAAACATATCTATGTATTTTGCAATTCAGTACAACTGCCACATCCGCATGTAAAGATGACTGTGGCCACTTAATGACATATTTACCAACATAGATATAAATTGTTTTCATTTCTTGAAACAATCTTCTAATTTGGATTTTTTCATGTGTGAAGCAATCAGTTACCTCGAATTCAGATCCTACAAAATCCTGACATACCAACATTAGGAACTACTCTCAGACTAACAACTGTATCTGCTTAGTCAACTGAATCAGTTAAAATCAATCTGGGCCCTCAATAAGATAACGAATAACCCTTGTACTTTACTGCCATATGAAATACCAAGCTTCTACGGTTAAACAAAATCATCTACTCTCAAACTGCACTGGCTCCTAATTCGTAGGCAATGAATTCATTAACTTTACACCATGACAGAACAACTTTTTAACTCCCAGGAATCCCTCATGTTGTCATTAAGTCATGGAGTGCACACAGAGGCTGTTAAATCACACGGAAATTTACCTGAGATAAGACTTCTTCAGGAAGAAGTTGCTCAGGAGGAAGAGTCCACCAGACATCGCTGCCATGTTGTTCCACTAGTTTAATAATGTGCTCAGTGGTCTGGCTATTTTAGGAGGGAAAAGGCAGACTTGCTCAATGAACTACAGTGATTAAGACCAAACATTTAAAATTAAGAAACTGCTAAAATAGGGCGCCTGGGTGGCTCAGCGGGTTGGGCCTCTGCCTCCTGGGATCAACCCCCGCATCAGGCCTCTCTGCTCAGTGGGGAGCCTGCTTCCCCCTCTCTCTGCCTGCCTCTCTGCCTACTTGTGATCTCTCTGTGTAAAATAAATAAAATCTTAAAAAAAAAAGAAAAAAGAAACTGCTAAAATAAAAAAAGAAAGAGAATAGTTATTTTCCCATATCAGCAGAATATTTTTTCCTATCTTTTCATCCAAACTTTAGTGGTATTATCTTCAATTACTTTACTTGGCTACAGCTGTCATCTTAAATTCAATATAAATAAAATCAAACTGAGCACATGTACCCTTTAAAATAAAGAAGACTTCTTCTGACATCCCTGTTTTAGTTACTGATTTCCCTATTTATATCAATCTGTTTTCTAACCAGGGATGTATATTCAAAATCTCCTACTTCTCTTCCCTCTCCCTCCAGTGTCCTCTCAAATTAAGACCCCGCATCTGTCAATTCTACCTTTGAAATATTACTCAAATTTGCTCTTTGTTCTGTTCTGATGCACTGTCAGTCAAACCTCATTGTCTCAACACTAGACTGATGCAGTGGTCTGACTTTTCCTCTATTCTCATCTTTTTTTTTTTAATTTAATTTATTTATTTATTTGATAGAGATCACAAGTAGGCAGAGAGGCAGGCAGAGAGAGAGAGGGAGAAGCAGGCTCCCCGTTGAGCAGAGAGCCCAATGTGAGGCTCGATCCCAGGACCCTAAGATCATGACCTGAGCCGAAGGCAGAGGCTTAAGCCACTGAGCCACCCAGGTGCCCCTATTCTCATCTTTTTAATTAATTTTTAAAAAAAGATTTGAGAGAGAAAAAGAGGGAGGGCACATGCTCATGGGGGAGAGGGGCAGAAAGAGAAGGAAAAAGGGTCCCAAGCAGACTCCTCACTGAACTCGGGAGCCCCTAGCAGGGCTTGTTCTCAAGACCCTGAGATCACGACCACAGCCGAAATCGAGAGTTGGATGCCTGACTGCACCACCCAAGCGCCCCTCAACTCTTTAATTTAAACCACACATCTTTGATAGGACTGTATTCCTAAAACTGCTTTTATCACACCAATCCCCTTTCTAAAACTTCCAGCGCTTACAGGACCATGTCTAAATTCACCTGCATGAGAGGCAAGGCCACACTAGAGCATGGACTCTGACAACGGATATCCAAGCCTATACCCTGACCCTGCCACTTTCTACAAGTACGATATACATGAGTACTAAAACGTCACGTACAACCATGCCCAAGTACGAAGACGTCTCTAAGTCTTGGTTGTGAACTCTGTTAAGGAAAATTCACTTGCTCAAAAATATTTACTGGGAAGCTCCAATATGTTAGCATTGTTCTAGGACATGGAAGTACAGCAGCTGACGAGGCAGGTCAGACTCCTGCACTAACGGAGCTTACACTGTAGCAATCCGAGACACTTCCCTCAGAATGCCTGTCAACTGGGACGCCTGGGTGGCTCAGTTGGTTAAGCGGCTCAGGTCATGATCCCAGCGTCCTGGGATGGAGTCCCATATCGGGCTCCTTGCTCGGCAGGGAGCCTGCTTCTCCCTCTGCCTCTAGCCTGCCACTCTGTCTGCCTGTGCTTGCGCTCTGTATCTCTCTCTCTCTCTCTCTAACAAATAAATAAAAAATCTTTAAAAAAAAAAAAAAAAAGAATGCCTGTCAACTAAATGAGATAGATGATCCACGAAAATCAGCATGTGCCCAATGCACAGTAAAAAGCCAATTAATACACACCAAATGAATACTGAAATTGACCATATCTTTGTGAAGATATACAACTATGAATTACTGAAAAATTAAAATCAGGGAAAATTTATCCTGAATTTTCTTATAGGAATAAAGTACTTTTCATTTATTATCACAGCTTTATTGACATCACAGTTTCCTCTTGTTGCTTTCCATTGAGTCAGGGGACATATAATGGTCAAGAGCGTGGACCCTGGAACCACACAGCTTTGGTGCAGTTCCCGGCTCTACCACTTCCTAGTTATGTGACCCTGGGCACAACACTTAACATTTCTGTGTCTGTCTGTAAAATGCAAATAATAACAGCATCATCAAGACAGCTATTACAGATATTAATTAAGCTTATATATAAAATACCTAGAACAGTATCTGGCACATACTAGTAAGTATTATATAAGCATTAGCTATTATTCAAATTGCTTAATTAATTTACCTTTGAAGTCACGTAAATTTAGACAGTAATTTTGTTAACCAGAACACATGCCCGTATTAATATTTACAGATTAAAATACATAAACTATAGCTAATTTTTGAATTATCTTCCCTTCTACCACTTTCCATTAATGCAAGTAACAGAATTAACTGCAGGCCCGTACGAGTTGGCGTACATGGAAAGAGTAGAGCATAGGAAAAGCTTTATATTCTTAATCTGGATCTGCTTCTCAGTGATCAGGACTATGTAGGGCAAATCATTTAACCTCTCTGATAATTCATAGATAGAATGTTTATGAAAAAACCATTGTGGGAAGCAAAAATCAAATGGGTATTATGAATCAGGCTCTCAAAATGGAAATTTTTTTTTACCCAAGTTTGTGTTCTAGGAAAGATAGATTGAAAAAGTATAATACTAGCAGCATCTATTTTAAAGAAATTAAAAACAACAATGTTAAAACGGGCACAAGTCCATATTTCTTGTAGTCATACATTTTCAATGGACTTTAACAGTAAAGATAAACTTTTGTGATAGGAGACCATAAAAACTTTGTGCAATACCCAGTTATATGACAATATTTAGTTATATATTACTATTTTATATAGTTTGCACGGACATTTTAACAGTAAAGAAAATAGGAATATACTGGAAATGAAAATATGAATAACCTAAAGCTATTTTTCTAGAACAATCCCCTCTATACAGATACTAGCAAAGTACATTTACATATACATAATTGCAGCACATACAATGTTTGTACCAATTTTGAAACACTCAAAGAATGATTCTAAATATGAGTGTCATTTTGACTTTTTGTTCTTACAATGTTATCATTAGACTGTAACTTTAGGTAAACACTAAAATAAAACAGTAAAACAGTTTTAAATGTGTTGGAAATAAATAGAGTAAAAAATAAAACAAAAAGCAAATAGTTCAAATTTCATCTTAATTAGGAAATAAGGAAGAGATATGAGGATTAGTAATATCAATCAAAATAAAAGCATCCAGGTGTATACCACACATGGTATTTTCCAAAGCACTTTACGAGGACTACTGATGTGGAGTTACAGAAAAAAATATTTAGTTGCCCCTGACAGGCACACTGTTTGTGCCTTGGGGATCCTTCAGTCAGTCAACAGCCTACAGAAGTGACACAGTTAATGCCAGGCCTTAAAACTGTGTGTCCTAAATCATCGTTCAATTCTCTGCTTACTTCTCGTTTTAGCTTCTCTAACTCATCTATCAAGACCGCCACTGTAAATTCACACTTCCGTTCCCTGGCGTTTGCTAACCAAAGGCAAAAAGACTCCTTACCCACACACAGTGAACCCCCGACCCAGAGACGAAGTTAGGGAACCAGTCAGTCTCTGGAGATTACAGTGTTGACAGAACAAGCACCAAGTCCAAAGACCGGATTCTACCTGTGAATTATTAGGTACTGGCAGAATACATCATAGTATTTCTCTGAGCTTCAGTTTCTGTGAACACTGGGAAAAGCTGTCAGAAAGAAGGCTATGTGAAAAATTTTATTCTTAAAAAAGGAAAAGGTCCTAGTATTTTACTCAGTACCTTAAAATTAGAGATGATGCGCATCCATTTTAAAAGACCAAATTCACCTCTAATGAGACCAACTTCTTTTTTTATATCCCTAAATAGCAGATAATTCAATGAAGTTTTAGAACTCTAACTAAAAATACCAAACAATAAAGAAAGATCCCAATTTTGCAGCTGACAAATGATTAAAGCAACTGCAAAGTTCTACCAAGTTTAGCCAGTCAACTCTAGAGTCCAACTAAAATTGAAGTTTTGTTACATTTTCTTATAAAGATATTAGTAATTCATTCACATATATGATTTTTAGTGTAAGAAGCATTTTATATACATCTTATTTACAAATATGTTTCTAAAAAAATAAGTTTTTGTTCAGTGAGGAGGAAAGTCTGATTTTTTTCTTTTAGTTTACCTAAGAATACTTGTTACAAATGACATAACCACACAATGTTATCTACACTAATGATTATTTTTTTCATCTTACTTCAAAAAAGCTGTCATAAGTAAAATCACATATTTTATGTAGTGTAAATGGCCCAGTACTTAAAGAATTATGAAACACTTTAAAGAGGGGAGGGCAGAAGCTCTGCCTCATTAACAGAGCAAGGCTCGTAATCTTTAAAGCATGACGAGCTTCCTTACTTTTTATTATGAAATATAAAAATATGATGTACTAAATGTACTTTAATAAGCATTATGTTCTGCAACTCAGTTCTGTTTTGAGATCTTAGAACATTATATTCCTTATATTTTTGAAAAGAGGAAAAGAAGCTAAAGAGAATTCTGGAGCTAGAGGATAAAAACTGAACAAAATTTATGATAATAGGAATGCAGACTTCAAAGACGGCAGCCTCACAATCCAAACAAATCAAAATTTAAGTGCACAGATCTGGTACCACAAAGTGAGAACGTTTTCTTGACTTGTACTCTGATGGTCTGAATGACCCTAAAAAATTATGGCAGAGAATTTTAAAAACAAAATTTTTAAAAAATATATATATATATACTGGTGACCCACAAACTTGAGGTAACTATCTTACATTGTTAAATAAAGATAAATTTAATGTTAGATCAAACAAATCTGAAAAGATAATTTGGAAAAGAAATACAAGCAAATGCTACACAAGTGCTTAAAAGACAGTCGTTATAAGATGTAGCAAAAAGCCAAATGTCAGGATGGGCTACATTTATTGGATTTTCATACAGAGGGAACTAGGCAATTATTAGGAGCTAAGCGAGCATTTTAACGGCTGCACATTCATCCTTCCAAACTGACTTAGATTATTTCTTTGAATCATCATGGTCCCTTATAATCAACTGTGTGAGACATCCTTACATATCTATCTTCATACAAAAGACATTAGTCTTGTTTCCTTACAGATAAATATTTTACAAGTATAACTGTTTATAATGAAATGGAGATCATGCTTTAAAAAGTTTTAAAAACAATTTTAAATAATATTGTCTTAAAAATATGTATTTCTTACTGATATTGAGTATTCTTCAGAAAAAAAGGAAGGAAAAAGTCCAAATTTGTCTTTGGAAATTTAAGAACTCTTCCCTTATGATAATAATATCCTATACTTAACACAAACATATAGTTAACTTATAACCTAAAGGTCAGTCTAAATTATTGCTGATAAAAGTGGGTGAAACCATTTATCACTACATAATCTATATACTTCCATTTTAATGCTGTATTTCATAAACCAATAAATCCATCATAAAACTTTGTACTTTGCACGAAGGCCTTATCTAAACACATTCATTACGTGTCCCTCCTTGGGTTTCAACCAGTGAAAATTCACTAGGCGGTATGAACACTGTAACACCTTCCAATCATTCTAGACTTTGTTATCAACGGAGCTAAAGGCTTATTTAGCGTGTTATCAGAAGTTATGCAGCATTAAGATCACTAAGCAAGGAAGAAACTGTTGCTGTCATTTTACTGTTTCCTGTGTTTTGTCTTTATTAAAGGAGAATATTAAGGATTATAAGACCACTTTTCTTCGGCAAGTTACTGGAATAAGAATGAGGTAAGAGGCTAAATGATTCCAATTTATTTACTAAATTTATATATTCAACTCTAGAATATAATGAAATTTGAAGGGCGATTCTATTTTTAGTTTAATCCTATACTTATGTTTGAAAAGCTTTAGGAAACAATTTTGGAGAAAAATTTTTTAATTTAATGAACATCATAAAATTTTTTCACCAAAAGGTCGTTATTCTTAACATGAGCAAGAGGTAGTTAAAGCCAGCACACAGGGGCACCTGAGTGAGGCAATCGGTCGAATACCTGACTCCTGATTTCAGCTCAAGTCATGATCCCAGGGTCTTGGGATCAAGCCCGCATCAGGCTCTGCACTCAGCAGGGAATATGCTTGGGATTCTTCTCTCTCCCTATGCCACCCCCTTCCTGAACACTCTCTCTCTCTAAAATGAAAAAATAAATCTCAAAAAAAAACCCCCAAAACTAGCACTCAAATTGAACTGGAAATTCCTTGATTGCTTCTAGTAAATTTCTCATAATTTCCAGAAATCAGGGGCTAAGTTTCCTAAGAGCATGGATTATTGCAATAATACTGCTGAATGGTATAATCATCCAAAATAAACAACTTCTTTTCCTTTCTAGGTGGTGAATGTTCCTAAATTTTACCTTTTTTAATGCTAAAAAGTATTTGTCTTTATTAACTAGGAAAAGATTTCTACCTAAGTTATAACTGCAGATTCAGAAAAATCAATAACGTAAAGTCTGAAATGGAATTATATCTTTAGCAAATAAAAATGCAACTATAAAGTGCAGATGAAAACATTAATTCAAATCAAAACTAAACATCAGAGTTTCAAATCTACCAGTCTCTAAACCTATTTAGAGCATGAAAAAATCAAGATTTTCTTTTGTGAAAAAAGTATAATTACGGTTTTAACTTACAGACTTTCAACCAGAAAAGCAGAAGGAATCTTCTGGTTTGCTTAATGGGGCTATCAAGTGTAACAGCAACTCCATGTGGACTGTGTGCCAATTTCCAGTGGAGATGCTGTTACTTTTGATGGTTACCAACTCACGACAGTAGTAAGATAGATCCAAGAAAGAAAATCATAGTCACTTGATTAACTTGCTTACGGAGGAAAAAAGATAACCTTTCATACTATTTTGAAAAACTGACAAATCATTAAGAATTCATATCCGTCTTCTTATATCAAGTGTCATGTCACATGAAGGACCGGACAACAGAAGATTAGAGTCATCACTTGGAAACGGTGTGCAGGAAAATGACCTATGAATTGACAGACAATTTGGCTAAGTTTGTCTGTCATTTTTGTAGGCCAATATTCTGTATATCTCTTCTACTTCAGAATCAGAATTCAATGAGCATCATGCAAGCAACACAATGGGAGATGCACAGAAAACAATCTGTAACACAAATGTGTGAATATATTGACTATAAATAAAATACAAATAACAGCTGATGAAAATTTGTTTGTTTTTCTGACAAAGCTCACATTTATTTCGTCTAACTTAGTGACTGCCAGTCGACTTATACCATTTTACTGCCATCATTAAATAATGGTCAAATAAACCAATTTGTTGTTCTTGTTAATATATACTTATGTCCACCTGAATCACTTTGAGGAAATTCCCTAAAAATTCTGTCCTCAAATGGTAGAAAGAGAGAGAGAGAGAAACAATGACAATGTCTTATAAACATTCCTTAAAAGAAAACTCCACAGTGTGGAATTTTAAACAATACTTGTGTAAATTTATCTAAATTTTAAGGTATTGAGGTATCACTGGTTCACATCAGACCATGCTCTCAATTACAAGACAACTGAATTACAATTACCAGAACAATGTAAGCAATGGTATTTAGGACAAAGAGCCTTAGCTCTCCAAACTGAAGTAGTAATACTGAAGTAATAATACTAAAGTAGCCTTACAATGACTTCCTGGCCTCTAACCTCTAGTTACTTTTCCTAAAATATATTCTCACTCCTCATGCCTATTTAAAACTTTAAACTACTTCACCCAGTATTCAAGACGCACTACAATTTGCCCCAACCGATCTCACTTGGTGTGCATCTTTCTAAAACCCTCCTCCCAAAACCCCACAGTACTTTCATGGTTCCTATTTAGGTGCTATGCTTTCCCCCTCCACGCCCTCAGCTCCTGCTGATCCCTCTACTTGCAAAATACTTTGGCCTGTTTCCTACCTAATCATTACGCCCCACTCAAATGCTGTATCCTCTGTGGATAAAGCAAATGAGCTGTTTTATGGTTTGGTGTTTGCCCAAGGCAATGCCTTCAGTTCTTCCCTGAGCCATGTTGCCAGAAGGTGTCAGATCACCCATGAAGCAATGATAAAATGCGTATTTATTTACTTATTTATTTATATTTTTAAAAGATTTTATTTATTTGACAGAGAGAGACAATGAGAGAGGGAACACAACAGGGGGAGTCGGAGAGGGAGAAGGAGGTTTCTTGCTGAGCAGGGAGCCCGATGTGGGGCCCGATTCGGGATGGATGACCCGAGCCAAAGGCAGACACTTAACAACTGAGCCACCCAGGTGCCCTAAAATGGATATTCAAATTATGAAGGAACTGGGGCTGCTGGGTGGCTCAGATGGTTAAGGGTCCAACTCTTGATTTCAGCTCAGGTTGTAATCTCAGAGTCATGGAACTGGGCCCCACACCAGGTACTACAGTGAGTGGGGAGACTGCTTGAGATTTTCTCTTTCCCTCTCCCTCTGCTTCTCCCCTCCCCTCTCCCACTCATACGCATACACACACACGCACGTGCGCGTGCTCTCTCAAATAAATAATCTTTAAAAATAAACAGTAAACTGGAAAGCAACTTTCACAGAAAAAACACTAAGAACTACCTAATATGTGGCTAAAGATGATTTTTTTTTAAGA
Organism: Mustela putorius furo; assembly: GCF_011764305.1. Classification (NCBI taxonomy): domain Eukaryota; kingdom Metazoa; phylum Chordata; class Mammalia; order Carnivora; family Mustelidae; genus Mustela; species Mustela putorius. The sequence goes on along the minus strand of NW_025421402.1, from coordinate 18,740,742 downwards.
TTTTATTTATTTATTTGACAAAGAGATCACAAGTAGGCAGAGAGGCAGGCAGAGAGAGAGGAGGAAGCAGGTTCCCTGTTGAGCAGAGAGCCCGATGTGAGGCTCGATCCCAGGACCCTGAGACCATGACCTGAGCTGAAGGCAGAGGCTTAACCCCACTGAGCCACCCAGGCACCCCTAGATGATTAAAACAACAAAAAAAACCCAACCCACTTTAATCAACATTTTAAAAAACCCTAAAATACATGCAACAATTTAAAAAACCCTAAAGAAACACTGATAATGCTGACAACAAAAAGTAGAACATTTTTGCAAAAATTCTGGTGATCCCCAAAGTAGGGGCAGCATTCAATTCTACATCTACAGTCTCTTGAAATCCCCAGTCCTTACCTTCTGGCCTCTACGCACTCCCTAGATCCTTAAGTGATAAAAGGTAAAAATATTCATCAAAATAGACTCAAACTTTTTACTCATGGTAAAACATGATTTAGCAAAAATTCCATTTACCAAATTAAAACAAAATTACTCAAAGAAAATGAAAACTTAGGATGTATTCCTAAAAGGAATGATTAATATTCCCCTTTCCATATCTGTTAGTAACAGCAAGACGAAAAACCTCCCTAGTTTACTAGAAGATAAACTAGCCAGCCTTGATCTCACGATGATCTCAAAGCAGGAACCATGTTGATCTTGTTCACTGCCTCAAGAAGAGTCTAGCGTCTACATCAGGAAACAATCTTCTTTCTACCATATAAGCTTTTCTACCCTGAACGGTTGACTATGCCCATGTATTATCTTTTCAAAAGAAAAAGAGAAAAGAGAAGAAATCGTTGGGAAGTTAAGCATCACTAGAATAAACATAATTTTGTGCATTAAAGAAACATTATAGTTTCTTTAATTTTGAAGATCTATAATTACATAATGCCACTTCTATTAAGAGACAGTAGCTTATGGGCAACTGGGGGACTTAGTCGGTTAAGTGTCTGCTTTTAGCTCAGGTCATGATCCCAGCGTCCTGGGATGCAAGTCCCATGTTGGGCCCCCTGCTCAGTGGGGACCTGCTTCTCCCTCTCTGCTGCTCCCTGTGTTTGTGTGCTCTCTCTCTCTCTTAAATAAATAAACAAAATTTTAAGAAAGAAAAAAGGGGGGCGCCTGGGTTGCTCAGTGGATTAAGCCGCTGCCTTCGGCTCAGGTCATGATCTCAGGGTCCTGGAATCGAGTCCCGCATCGGGCTCTCTGCTCAGCAGGGAGCCTGCTTCCCTCTCTCTCTCTCTCTGGCTGCCTCTGTCTACTTGTGATTTCTCTCTGTCAAATAAATAAATAAATAAATAAATCTTAAAAAAAAAAAAGAAAGAAAAAAGGAAGGAAGGAAGGAAGGAAGGAAGGAAGGAAGGAAGGAAAGGAGGGACAGCCAGTAGCCCAAAGTAAGAGACGGACTCTATTTCCTAAAGAAAAACTGCATACCGGGATCCCCTCCTGAACGCTGTCCATCTTTGGATTCCTGACACCTGACTCTAGCACAATGCTATAGGCACACAGAAACAATGAATTCCATGGAAAAAGTATCAGAGGCTCTGCTTCTAAGTATCCATATTGAAAAAGTACAGTTGTTAAAATGTCAACCACATGAAAGCAAATTATATTTTACTCCCATCAATAAGACTGAGTATGTGATTTAACTTGTATCACTTCTCAACAGTCCATTTTTCTACTTTTGAAGAAAACATAGCTCACTTTAAAATGCTAAAAATATGTAGAAAGAAGTCTACCTGTTGATCAAGAATTCATCTTTTGTCTTGTGATGAAACACAGGGATTGGAACACCCCAAACTCTTTGCCTTGATATACACCAATACGGCCGTCTGTCCATCGTTTCAACCATGGCATTCAGTGCTGATCCAGGAATAAATTTCACTTTTTTTAACAATTCCTGCAATTGATTCACAAATCAAATCCAGTGAGAGTAAGCAGATCAAATTTTCCAGAACTGCCATGATTTATCCTAATGGTTATTTTGGATGTTTATTCATATGTCTCCCTCCCCGTATCCAAAAAGCTAAACTAAAAAGCTACAGATTTTAGACCAAATGAAACTAAGTTTAAACAGGGCCACAAAGGATCTAATAATTAACATCTAGAGCAGACTTCACCATGAGAGGATGTGAAAAGAAACCACATACTAACTTCCAAGCACCCTAGATCAAAATTGGCAGTAAGAAGGTTAGCAGAAGCATTAAACTCATTAAACTGTAGTTAAAATCCATTCAAGCTTGATTTCGATGATAATTTTTAAGTACTTAAAAAATAAGCTACTGTTTTAGGTCAATAAACAAGCATTACAATAGAATCTAATTTCATATAGTATGGTTTACAACACAGAAAACACTCTCAAAATCAGTTACTTCCCATTTACTTACTCTCTTTCAAGAACTCCTCCTACCTCCAGCCCCACAAAAAGTTGTTTTTTATTTCATTTGTCAATTACCAAAAGATGAACTGTATAGGACAATGTCCAGTATTACTCTCCAGAAAGGCCAAAATACATTACTGCATTTTTGAGAATCTCTTTATCCACTAATTAAAGCATTTTTCTATTTCCAGAGTGATTTAAACATTTTCCTCACTTAACCTCAACTACAAGAAATCCTCCCCCTGGGGGCGCCTTGGTGGCAAAGTTGGTTAAAAGTTGGACTGTTGGTTTCTGGTTTCGGCTCCAATCATCATCTCAGTCTTGAGATCAAGCCCCCAGTCCGGCTCTGCACTCAAAGGGGAGTCTGCACAAAACTTTCTCTCCCTCTGTGCCTCCCCACTGCCCACTCCCTCTCTCTGCCCACCTCCCAACCCTCTCTCTCAAATAAATAAATAAATCTTAAACAAAACAAAACAAAGTCCTCCCCCAAAACCCTTTGTAGCACCACCTACTGGCAGAATGGCAACATCTGCAATTCATTTTAATTAAGACTTGCTTTAGGTGGCTCAGTGGGTTAAAGCCTCTACCTTCAGCTCAGGTCATGATCTCAGGGTCCTGGGATCGAGTCCCACATTGGACTCTCTGCCTGCCTCTCTGCCTACTTGTGATCTCTGTCTGTCAAGTAAATAAATAAAATCTTAAAAAAAAAAAGACTTGCTTTAAAAATCCAGGAAAAATGAACAGACTGTATATTTGATTTTGTTAAACAATAACTATTACTTTTATAAAATGGTAACAGTGGCATTGGAATTACATCTAAATAGTCCTTACATTTCAGATACACCTGCTGAAATATTTATGGAAGACATAAGGCCTGAAATTTGCTTCAAAATAATCCAGTGGGTAAGAAGTAAAAGATAGGGATGGTAGGAGGAGCAAAGATAAAAATAAAATTGGCTTGGGGTGCCTGGGTGGCTCAGTGGGTTGAAGCCTCTGCCTTCCGCTCAGGTCATGATCCCAGGACCCTGGGATCGAGCCCCGCATCAGGCTCTCTGCTCAGCAGGGAGCCTGCTTCCTCCTCTCTCTCTGCCTGCCTCTCTGCCTACTTGTGATCTCTGTCAAATAAATAAATAAATAAATAAATAAATAAAATAAAATTGGCTTAAAGTTGATTAATGTTGAATTTGGGTAGTAGAAACATGGAATACATTATTTTGTTTCCACAAAGAGGAACTGAAAATTGTCTATAAAGGACAATTTAAAAAACCACCAACAACAAATACCAGCTCCAGCTTATTGCATCAAACTTAGATGTTCCTCAATTTAAAAAAAAAATCTGTGCGGAGCTCGAAGTTGTTAATCTTAACATCTACAATTAAGGAAAACAAGTTTCACAGGATGCAAAAAAAAAAAAAAAAAAAAATCAGTCCATATCACAGTTGCCCACTCTATACAAATACTGAAAATGTATATTGCTTGCATAGCTTCAAATTGCCAGGCCAACAAATAAACCAATTCATTGAGGTTCTACATTAAGATGAAAGATGAAAAATATCTTCATTATCAGCCTATTAACAAATAGATATTTGAGCTCTTTCATTCAATAGAATTGTTTGACACACACACACACATATTTATAGTGAATGAAAGAGCTCAGATACATATTAATATTTAAAATGCCCATTGTAAAAGTACTTGTTAATTCAAAGCAACAATTTTTCAAACGCACTGCAATTTCAAACTTACAGAAGCACAGGGTTTCTATTTAGAGAGTTTTACCAAATGTTTACAATATGCCAGACACTGTCCTGGAGTTTTATTCACTTACCCCACAAGGTAGGCATTATTATCCACTCCATACAGATGAGGATACTGAGGTTACAAGAGGTTAAACGACCTCTTAAACTCAGTTCTGTCCTAATTCTATACTACTCTCACTATAGAGGCAGGAAATTTAGACAAGTCCCTTAACCCCTTTACGCCACACATGATGAAGGAAACAGAAATCCAAGATCCTTCTAAAACTATAATTTAATGAAACCAAATCACCAAATCGTAATAGCGGCAATCCCTCCCTTTCCCCAAACCCTACCTCAACCTCACATGCAACTTTTTAACGCTGAAGGAATAAGAACCCAACACTCGCAACAGGATGTCTCTTATACCTTGGCTGTGGCCTTGATATCCGTGAGATTTACAAACCACTGCTTGCTGGCGCGAATAACCACTGGTTTCTTAGTCCTCCAGTCATAGGGATAGCTGTGTACCAACTTCTCCTCCTTCAACAAATGCTTTGAAGCCTGAAGCATCTTTATAACTTGAAAAAAATCAGTAACAATTTACATTAGATATAATTAAAAAGGACTATGAAAATTCTCCTAATTCCCAGGAGTACTAAACCTGGACCAGTAAGTGCCAGTCGTAAGCTAACAAGTATAATCTAGGAATTTCCTGGCAAAAAAAGAAGAGACTATAAAACCTTACTGAGACTCAAAATTAAGTCATTTCTGTGCTTTTCATTGCAAAGGAAAGATAAATAGGATAATATCTAAAATTCCACATTTGAAATTCATAGTTATAGTCTTTCATACCACGAATCTTAAAATGGTCTCCAAAAAATCCAGAAGAAACCAGCTATAGTGGACTGAATTTTATCCTCCCAACAGATGTCTTAACCCCTAGCACTTGTGAATGTGACCATATTGGAAACAGGGTCTTTGCAGAGGTAATCAAATTAAGGTGAGGTCATACTGGTTTCGAGTAGGCCCTAAATTCAATAACTAGTGGCCTAATAAGAGAGGAGGATACACAGAGACACACAAGAGTAAAGGACATGTGACAATGGGGGCAAAGATTAGTGATACAGCTATAAAGCAAGGAATGCCAAGGATTACCAGAAGCCACCAGAAGCTAGGAAGAGACAAGGAAATATTTTTCCACTGAACATTCAGAGGGAGCATGGACCTGGCAAAACACTGATTTCAGACTTGTAGCCCCTAGAACCTTGAGAGTAAATTTCTGTTGTTTCAAGCTATTAAATATATGGTAATTGGTAATAGTAGTCAGAGGCAAGTAATATACCATGTTTAATTAGCCTTAGTCTTAGTGTGGGCAAAGAAAAGTCTTCACGGTACCTGGTCCTTGGATCCATAATTATAAAAAGTCAGAGAGCCAAGACAAGGCTGGAGGACCCCTACGATCGTAAGACATAAACAATGCTAACATGGGCTTAGTGATTTACAAGGGTTACAAAACAGTAGTGTCTGATACACAGTCAACATCTAGCCTCAAGCTTGATTTTATCCTTCCACAAAACTAACACTGCTGTATCCCTAAAATAATATCACTCGGTGTTGACTGTCCTGCTTTGCTTAACCACAGAGAGCAACTTCAAAGCAAAAGATGACAAAGTCCTAAATTCTGTTTTAAACCATGTGGCAAAATAAAATAGAGCTTTAGATTTTTGTTCTAATGAAAGTGTACGATAGAAAGAACAGCCAGCATAGGCTGCTTTTCAGAAAATATGTATTTATGATAACAACATACATGACACTCACCCACATCTGTTCCCTCTTCAAGGACAGCCTTGTTTTGAAGTTCAGGGCCTGCAACATCTGTGAAAACTCCATCTTCATCCACTAAACAATCCTACAAAGGGTTATGTTCAACAATTAAAGTACCAAAAATTTTATCTTATGACAATCCCCAGCATAACAATATATATAAAACATCTCAGTATTGTCTTTCACTACATTGAAAATCTAGGTACTTCTTATGCAGTTAATAAAAATCTATAGATTTATACATTTTAAAAGGCAAAAGGTCTTATTAAAACATATACCACAAGTTTATTTATTTTATTTTTTAATTTTTTAAAGATTTTATTTGTCGAGAGAGAGAGAAAGAACAAGCACAGGGATAGCAGGCAGAGGAAGAAGCAGGCTCCCCACTGAGCGAGGACCCCCGACGCAGGACTTGATTCTAGGACCTTGGAATCATGATCTGAGCCAAAGGCAGACGCTTAACCCACTGGGCCACCCAGCCATTCCATACCACAAATTTAATAAAGAAGTAAAACCCTCAATAAAACATTAGCAAACTGAACCTAACAATACATTTAAAAAATTAGAAACCACAATCACCTGAGATTTAGTCCCTGATGCAAGTGTGGCTCAATATTTACAAAACAATCATTCTGATATGTCATATCAAAAAGAGTAAGGATGGGGCACCTGGGTGGCTCAGTGAGTTAAGCCTCTGTTGGGGCGCCTGGGTGGTTCAGTGGGTTAAGCTTCTGCCTTCAGCTCAGGTCATGATTCCAGGGTCCTAGGATCGAGCCCCGCATCGGGCTCTCTGCTCAGCGGAGAACCTGCTTCCCCCTCTCTCCCTGCCTGCCTCTCTGCCTACTTGTGATCTCTCTCTCTCTCTGTCAAATAAATAAAATCTTAAAAAAAAAAAAGCCTCTGCTTTCAGCTCAGGTCATGATCTCAGGGTCCTGGGATCAAGCCCCACATCAGGCTCTCTGCTTAGCAGGGAGCCTGCTTCCTCCTTTCTCTCTCTCTCTGCCTGCCTATCTGCCTACTTGTGATCTCTCTGTCAAATATATAAATAAAATCTTTAAAAAAAAAAAAAGAGAGAGAGAGAAAGGATAAAAAAAATGTTCATTTCAACAGATGCAGATAAAGTATTTGACAAAGTACAACATCCATTCATGATAGAAAAAAAAAAAAAGAAAGAAAGAAAAAAACCCCCACTCCCTGCAAAGTAGGTTTAGAGGAATATATCTCAATAAAGTTCTTATATCAAAATCCCAGAGCCAACATCATACTCAACAGGGAACAACTAAGAACTTTCCCCCTAAGGTCAGGACAAGACAAGGATGTCCACTCTCACCACTTTTACCCGAAGTCCTATTTTCAGCAATTAGACAGCATAAAGAAATAAAAGGCATCCACACTGGTAAGAAGTAGAACTCTCATTATTTGCAGATGACATGATATTATATATTTAAAAAAAAAAAATCCTGGGGCGCCTGGGTGGCTCAGTAGGTTAAAGCCTCTGCCTTCGGCTCGGGTCGTGATCCCAGGGTCCTGGGATCGAGCCCCACATCAGGCTCTCTGCTCAGCAGGGAGCCTGCTTCCTCCTCTCTCTCTGCCTGTGATCTCTGTTTGTCAAAAAAAAAAAAAAATCCTTAAAGACTCCGCCAAGAAACTACTGGAACTGATAAATGAGTTCAATAAAGTCACAGGATACAAAGTGAATGTACAAAAATCTGCTGCATGCCTATACACTAAAAATGAAGCAGCAGAAAGTGAAATTAAGAAAACAATCCCATTTACAATTATACCCAAAACAATATACTATCTAGGAATAAACTTAACCAAAGAGGTGAAAGACCTGTACTCTGAAAACTATAAAACACTGATGAAAGAAATTCAATATAACATAAAGAAATGGAAAGACATTCTATGCTCATGGGTTGGAAGAACAAACATTGTTAAAAATGTTGGGCGCCTGGGTGGCTCAGTGGGTTAAGCCGCTGCCTTCGGCTCAGGTCATGATCTCAGGGTCCTGGGATCGAGTCCCGCATCGGGCTCTCTGCTCAGCAGGGAGCCTGCTTCCCTCTCTCTCTCTGCCTGCCTCTCCATCTACTTGTGATTTCTCTCTGTCAAATAAATAAATAAAATCTTAAAAAAAAAAAAAAAAAAAAAAAAAAAAAAAAAAAAAAAAAAAAAAAAAATGTCTATACTACTCAAAGCAATCTACAGATTTAATGCAATCTCTATCAAAATATCAACAGCATCTTTCACAGAATTAGAATACACAATATTAAAATTTGTATGGAACCATAAAAGACCTCAAACAGCCAAAGCAATCTTGGAAAAGAAAAACAAGACCTAAATATAAGACCTAAAACCACAATACTCTTTGAGGAGAGCACAGGCAATAATGTCTCTTGACTCTGGCCGTAGCAACATTTTTCTAGATATGTCTCCCAAAACGAAAGCAAAAACAAACTACTGGGACTATATTAAAATAAGTTTCCGCATATCGAATCAACAAGACTAAAGGGCAAACTACGGAATGGGTGAAAAGGATATATCTCATAGAAGGTTAGTATCTAAAATACATAAAGGGGGACGCCTGGGTGGCTCAGTTGGTTAAGCAGCTGTCTTCGGCTCAGGTCATGATCCCAGCGTCCTGGGATCAAGTCCCACATCGGGCTCCTTGCTCAGCAGGGAGCCTGCTTCTCCCTCTGCCTCTGCTGCCATTCCGTCTGCCTGTGCTTGCTCTCTCCCTCTCTCTCTCTGACAAATAAATAAAATCTTTAAAAAATAATAAATAAATAAAATAAAATACATAAAGGGGGCACCTGGGTGGCTCAGTGGGTTAAAGCCTCTGCCTTCAGCTCAAGTCATGATCTCAGGTTCCTGGGATCGAGCCCCGCATCAGGCTCTCTGCTTGGCAGGAAGCCTGCTTCCCCCTCTCTCTCTCTGCCTGCCTCTCTGCCTACTTGTGACCTCTCTCTCTGTGTCAAATAAATAAATAAAATCTTTAAAAAATAAATAAATAAATAAAATACATAAAGAACTTACAAAACTCAACAACACACGAATTCAAAGAGATAAATGCACCCCATGTTTACTGCAGCATTATTTACAATAGCCAAACTATGGAAGCAGCCCAAATGCCCATCAATCGATGAATGGATCAAGAGGATGGAGTGTACACACACACACACACACACACACACACACACACACCCCACGGGAGTATTATTCAGCCATAAGAAAGAATGCAATCTTGTCATCTGCAACAACATGGATGGAGCTGGAGAATGCCGTGTTCAATGAAGTTACTCAGTCAGAGAAAGACAGATACCCTATGAGCTCACTCATGTGTCTTTGTATTTTGAGGGGTAAATACCCAGTAGTGTGATTACCAGAATATAAGGTAGATCTATTTTTAACATTTTGAATACACTTATCATGAGGAAAAATAAAATAAATTTTGAAAAAGTAAAATATACTAAAAATATCTTTAACTCAGTCTTTATTAATTTCTAGGTATATGGCAATGTACATACATCATGCTGACTTTGGGATGCATCCTTAACTAAATGGGAAAACTTCATAATTGGCATGTATAACATAAATTTAGAAATGTCTATTTAGGGGTGACTGGGTGGCTGAGTCGGTTATGACTGTGGCTCGGTCATGATCTCAGGGTCCTGGGATGGAGCCCCGCATCGGGCTCTCTGCTCAGCAGGAAGCCTGCTTCTCCCTCCCTCTCCCTGCTGCTCTGCCTACTGGTGATATCTCTCTCTCTCTCTCTCTTTCTCTCTCTCTGTCAAATAAATAAATAAATAAATCTTTTTAAAAAAAAATGTCTGTTTACTTTAAAAAATAAAAACCAAACTGTTCTTTTCAATTAATAAACCTATTTGCCATTTTTCAGGAACTAAAAGTAATTTGTCTATATGAATTAGTATTTTGAAAGAAAAAACTGTCCCGCTTAATATGTATTTTTCAATTCTAACTTTGTGCTGACTGTGTTGGGAGAATCTTTCTCAACTAGTATGAATTAATAAGGCACTAGAGGACTGAACAAACAAACACTTCACAACTTAATTGTAACAAAAATGATGGCTTATCACCCAGAAATAAAGATGCTAGTTAGGACTTACCACCTTAATTCTACAGAAGCAGTATTTAAAAAGGAAAACAAGTGACAAAGTACCGTGGGCAGGTTGTGCTGAGAAGCCACACTGTAATCTTCCATACCGTGAGCTGGGGCTGTGTGAACCAAGCCTGTTCCTTTGGTCATGGTCACATGATTTGCAGGTAAAAGAGGAGAGTCTTTATCGGGAATTAAAGGATGAGCACAAGTACCAGTTTCCAAATCTACACCTGTGGGGAAAGAAAACCACAATGAAGACTTACTTTACATGACAACCTGCTCCCTCTTCAACAGGAGCAACAGAACAGGAAGTGAAAGGTGCAGGATCTGGAAGGAGTCGGGGCTCAACCCTCCAGGTCCCCTTTTACTTGTACTGGGACCTTTCGGAATCTATAATACGTGGATAACTACAATTCCTCCCTCAGAGGCTTGCCATGGAGATAAATGGAGGTAAAGCATTTTACGTATGTTGGGCCCTTAGCACAATACCTGCCACACAGTAAATGATTTAAAATATTAGCAACTGTTGTAACAGATAACTCCAATGGGCCCAAGAAGATTTCTCTAATTTCTCTAAATTATATATGGCTTTTGGAACATAAGGACAAAGAAGTTGTAGATCAAGAGATCAATGACCAGTAGGTTCTAACACTATCTCTGTGGGACCTCTTTGTTGTTGTTTTTCATGTTACCCTAAAAGGTAAGAGATAATAAATAATACCTAACGGTCACTAGGTACCCGGGGTACACTGGACTCAACATAAATTCTTACTTCATCTTTATAATATCACAAAACACCTAAGATTATATGCATTTACAAATCAGAAAACAAGAAAATGTAGGCAATTTGCCTGAGGTTACATGGCTAATAAATGACTGAAATCAACTTCCAGGGCAAGTATGACTCGAATGTTCCATCTAACTCCAGCGCCTCTAATCATGTATCATACCCATCATCAGTTTTTCTACACCATTATAATGTTTCCCACCTTTACTACTTCTTGACTTGGGTTCTATAAATTTCTGTCACATATTGTAAAAATAACATAAATAAATAAGTCTCCAAACTTCAAAAAGATTACCTGGCTCTACCTATACATTTACCAACATGTACTAAGTACGTGTATTATCATATGTACTCTTCTTCAATAATTAAAGAAATTCCAATGGCCCCTTTACTCCTAAGATCTTCCCCACAAATCATCCTTCCTTTTCCCAAACTAAATAATATTAACTTAAAAAAAAAATCTGTCCTCATAGAGGAATGCCTCCACTTTTATAATCCTCTTTTCAAGCTGTAGAGCAATAAAAAGTAACCCATTCAATATCACTAGAACAACAAAAATCTTGTAACTTTGACATTTCATAGAAAACTCTGTTGCTGATTTCATTTTGGTTAAAATAGCACAGTGAATAAAAGGCTTGAGAAAAACTAACAATCCCTTTTAACTGATAACAGGGAACTCCCTTTTCTGAAAAAAATCACAAGCTCTTCTCGCTGGTGACTTGGATGACTTGGCACTTTATTTCTTCTATTTCAAATACCTGAGTTACTAGGAAAAAACTTGAATACTTCAGGATGCATTTTTTCCAAGATAATTCATAATGCTATTAAAGAAGAAAACTGTCAACACTGATTTTTAGAGATATCTACTGTTTAGTTTTCACTGATTACTTTCTCTAAATTAGATTCATAGTAAGGCCAGTCCCCATGACCCTATGTTGTACTTTTCATGGATTTTCAGTATGGAAATTAAAGGGTCAGGGTGAAGTAAATTTCATGTATTAACTGTCCTTTATCCCCATACTTAATGTATCTACCACTTAATACCTTCCCTCACCTCCCAACAAAGATCTCTTAATGATAGGGACACCTGTATGGCTCAGTTGGTTTAGCGTCTGCCTTCAGCTCAGGTCATGATCCCAGGGTCCTAGGATTGAGTTCCACATCGGGCTCCTTGCTCAGCAGGGAGCCTGCTTCTCCCTCTGCCTGCTGCTCCCCTCTGCTTGTGCACTCTCTCTCTCTGATAAATGAATTTAAAAAATCTCAAAAAAAAAAAAAAAAGAACTCTGAGCAATCAATAAAAAATGATTTGTATCTTTCTAGAAAGACAAATCTATTCTACACAAATTATTCCACTTTAGCTGTTCAAAATTCCTACTGCTTAACAATTAATAAGCTAACTGTCACCAATTTATTTTGCTACATATGAGAAGTGTATCTACTCCTCTGAAATGCAGTGGCTCAAAATGGCAACCTAATGATGATTCTCTGACAGTAATAATCTGAAACAATTACGCAATTCAGAAAGGTGATCTTAAAATTTTACCTGAGCACTCTCAAAAACCTTGTGAGAATGCCAATCAGCTTCTACATCAACATCTAACATCTAACTTGTCAATGAAGTCTGTAACTTCTGTGCTTGAAAAAGGGGTAGGAGGGGATTTGGAATAAAGAATATACCAGATCCTCTAAACTACTTATTGTACCAATAAGGACCAAATAGTATTAAATATCAAACATTTTGTAGCTTCTTTCCTGTTTTTGACATAAAACCCTTTTTATATTTGTTAAGATTACTTAACCTTCTAACTGGCTTGTATCTGAAATGATATATTTAGAGGGCTTCTCAATTTAGCTAGGCAATCCTTCCATTTTGGGGTGTGTCTACTTTTTCTACTCATGTGTTTTTTTTAAATATATTTATTTATTTTAGCGAAAGAGAGAGAGCACACGCAGAAAGAGGAGAGGCAGAAGAAGAGAGAATCTCAAGCAGACTCTGAGCTGAATGTGCAGCTTGACTCAGGGCTCGATCTCACACCCCTGAGATCCAGACACGAGCCGAAACCAAGAGCTGGACACTTAACCAACTGAGCCACCCAGGTGCCCTGTGATTTTTTTTTTTTTTTAAGTAAAAAACTCAAGAAATTCAAAGATGTATGATCCCTAAAGATCAAAGGTGATTTTAAATTTCCCTAGATTTTAATAATTATACTTCAAAACCAGTCAATACTTTAGAAGTCCCAAATTACAGACTAAGGATTCTTCTGATAGAAGTGTATCTTTAGAATAATTCTCAGAATTTACTAAGTTTCCTCATTAAAATCATATAGCAATGGGGCGCCTGGGTGGCTCAGTGGGTTAACCCTCTGCCTTCGGCTCAGGTCATGATCTCAGGGTCCTGTAATCAAGTCCCGTATCAGGCGCTCTGCTCAGTGGAGAGCCTATTTTCCTTCCTCTCTCTCTGCCTGCCTCTCTGTCTACTTGTGATCTATGTCTGTCAAATAAATAAATAAAATCTTTTTATAAATAAATAAATAAATAAAATCATATACCAAAAAATATATATTTATTTCCTTGTACTTTTTATTAAATCAGATAAAGGTTTTTAGTGATTTAATTTTGAATAAAATTTTAAAAGGATATTTGTACATTCTATATTGTTCAAACGGCATTTACCTAATTTTAATTGGGTATTTGCCAAAAATACTGTTGTGCTTCTGTCAGTGTTCATATTTTCTATATTCCTATCATGTTTAATATATATTTTCCTTTACTATAATCAATGTAAAATATATTCTAGAAAGGTAGAGGCCATATCTGTTTTGATTCACAATGCAAAATATTCAGCAAAGTAGTAAACTCAAATCAAATGGATATACTGATAATTGTGATGGTCAGAGTATCTGTACACCTTTACCTGAAAATGTTGAAATAACCTCAAATGTTGTTTCCAAAGCAGAAGCAACAGCTGTTACTTTATCTGCAGCAAGTATGTACAGATCTCCAGATTTGGAACATTTCACAACAGCATACCTAAAATAAAATTTTATGAGAAAATTACTAATAATGAAAAAAGAAAGGCCACAGATAATATTTTTAAATGTTTTACATCATTTTGGAAAAACAAATTGCATGATCAAAAAAGCACTACTTTCAAAAAACTTCATCTGTTACATTTGTTTCATTTTTCTTTTCTTTTAAAGATTTTTATTTTGAAAGAGTAAGCAAGACAGCACAAGCCTGGATAGGGCGATGGTGGGAGACGAGGGAGAAACAGACTCCCCACTGAGCAGGGGAACCAATGTGGGGCTCGATCCTAGGACTCTGGGATTGTGACCTGAACTGAAGGCAGATGCTTATGTGACTGAGCCACCCAGTTGCCCCATTATTTGTTTCGCTTTTCAAAAAAGCTGGAAATGATGTCTTCAATGGAATCATTTCTTTTTTTAAAAAAGATTTTATTTATTCATTTGACAGAGAGAAAGAGAGATCACAAGTAGGCAGAGAGGCAGGCAGAGAGAGAAGAGGAAGCAGGCTCCCCACTGAGCAGAGAGCCCGATGCGGGCTCGATCCCAGGACCCTGAGATCATGACCTGAGCCGAAGGCAGAGGCTTTAACCCACTGAGCCACCCAGGCACCCCTTCAATCGAATCATTTAAAGCTTAAAAAAATCTATGAACATCACAACTAAATTATAACTCACTAAATTTTAAGAGAACGATGACATGAAATAAATCCAAAATAATGCTATGGTATGTGCTATGGTGAGTGCTGTGAAGTGTGTAAACCTGGCAATTCACAGACCTGTACCCCTGGGGATAAAAATATATTATATGTTGGGGCACCTGGGTGGCTCAGTGGGTTAAGCCTCTGCCTTCAGCTCGGGTCACGGTCTCAGGGTCCTGGATTGAGCCCCATATCGGGCTCTCTGCTCAGCAGGGAGCCTGCTTCCCCCTCTCCCTCTGCCTGCCTCTCTGTCTACTTTGTGATCTTTCTCTCTCTCAAATAAATAAATAAAATCTTAAAATATATATATATTATTATGTTTATTAAAAAAAATTTAAATTAAAAAAAAAGAATACAGTGATACACTTACTTTGTGTCTGGCATATAACAAACAGCTTGATTGGCTGGAATTGTCCAAGGCTGAGTGGTCCAGATTAAAAAACTAACAGGAGATGAACCATCTGTGAAAATAAAATTGCAAATACGTTAGCAAATGTTACAATTCTATAACTTTAGCAAACACAAGCAACAATAAATCTTACCTATGAGAGACACCAACTGGGGAGAAGGTTTCAGGAGAGGGAATTTTACATATATTGCACGACTGACATGCTCAGGATTATACTCAAGTTCAGCTTCAGCTAACGCAGTCCTAAGGTTCAAGAATATTAGACATAAATATTTGAGGGACTCACAAAAGTCTCCACTTTAACTACTAAAAACACATACATACCTTGATGAGGGAGACCAAAACACAGGTTTGTAAGATCGATAAATCAAGCCCTATAAAAGACAAATATATTATATGAAAGCTGGAATTTTATAACACATAATTTAACATATTCAAAGGAAAAAGAATACTTCATTACCTTCTCATACATTTGGTAGAAAAGTCTCAACTGTTTGGCCTCATATTTTCTATCAAATGTGTAGTAGCAATTATTCCAATCTGCCATTATTCCCCAACGAATAAATGCTGATCTCTGTTTCTTAATTGCTGCTTCAGCAAATGATCTAGCTAAAAAAAAAAAAAAATTAAGAGAGAAAAGTATTTGAAAACCAATAAATCCAAACTCTTAAACATGGCTTAGTATGTAGGTCTCTAAAGAGGTATTGTACACAGCGTGCATACCATAAAATGTATTTTTTTTAAGATTTTATTTATGAACTTGACAGACAGAGATCACAAGTAGGCAGAGAGAGAGGGGAAAGCAGGCTCCCTGCCAAGCAGAGAGCCCAATGCAGGGCTCGATCCCAGGACCCTAGGATCATGACCTGAGCTGAAGGCAGAGGCTTTAACCCACTGAGCCACCCAGGCGCCCCCATAAAATGTATTTAATAGGAAAATTATTTTGAAAGTTAAAGGTGATCAGAAGATAATTAAAATTCTAAAATTAATTAGAATTTCAAAAATACCTTCCAGACTTTATATAACAACCTTATAATTAGAAAAAAATAAACTGGAAAAATTATTCTCATATTTCTTAATTTAAGATAAGAGAATGATTCTTATTTCATTACACACAGAAAAAGTAATCAGTACATCTAGCTTAAGCCAATACTAAGACATTCAACAGTGAAGTAAAAAATCTTCACAATAACATCTAAGTATATAATAGTTTTAGAACACAAAATTCCTCCATTACCCAATCTACTGAAGAATCAAGTAAGATTAATTTTAAAAATATATATATGTATTTTAGAATTGACTTTTCGTCTAGCACTCAAAATAGGACAACAAGTTCCAGCCAGGAAAGTAAGTAAAAACAAGGAACTGAAAAATGGACTTGGAAATATTCCCAAATCTATCCTTCAGTCTCTGAACCTAAGTTCTCACAAAAAAAGTCAATTAAACAGGATCTGAATTTGCTATGATAAAACCTGGTTTCTAATAAATCCCATTATAGCCAAAAAAACAAAAACAAAAAAACAACAGAAACTCTCTTTGATTTAGACGTGGCTTTTCCAAGGAACCAGCATTTAAGAAGAATCATTTCAAAACAGAAACAGAGATTATTTACTATTTACCCTTCTCTCTAATTTCCACAGCTGAAAGATTCTGAGCTTTTCCTCCAAGTTCTGAGAATACTTTTATTTCAATGGGTAAGCCGTGACAATCCCAGCCCGGAACATAATGTATTTTGGAACCTCTCATCATATGGTACCGATTGGCTATATCCTTCAAAATCTGCAAAGATAAGACGATAATCATCATTCGTACATAAAGCATGTGACCTAGTTATATTCCTTTTAAAAAAATGTTTTATTTAAATTCAATTTAGTTAACATATAGTGTGCTATTAGTTTCAGGGGTAGAATTGAGTGATTCATCAGCTGCCTAGACGCCCAGGGCTCATTACTCGTCACATCACGTGCCCTCATTACTGCCCGTCGCCCAGTCACCCCCAGCCCCCACCCCTCGCCCCTCCAGCACCCCTCAGCTTGTTTCTTATAATTAAGAGTCTCTTATGGTTTGCCTTATAGTCCTTTGTATCATTGTAAAACACTGAGAAAGCCCAATTCTAAAAGGATTTCTATAAACAAAGTAGCTTATTAACTCAAGTTCTACATATATACAAAAGTAACACATATGAAGTTTTAAAATGCCATTAACTCCAGAAAACAAATCAAATAAAAGATTTCAAAGTGAAAAACATTATGCCCAAAATTAAGAATTTGTCTGTGGGGGCGCCTGGGTGGCTCAGTGGGTTAAAGCCTCTGCCTTCGGCTCAGGTCATGATCTCAGGGTCCTGGGATCGAGTCCCGCATCGGGCTCTCTGCTCAGCAGGGAGCCTGCTTCCTCCTCTCCCTCTCTCTGCCTGCCTCTCTGCCTACTTATAAAATAAATAAAATATTTTTTAAAAAAAGAATTTGTAAAAAAAAAAAAAAAAAAAAAAAAAAAAAAAAGAATTTGTTTGTGGGTTGGAATATGCAGAAAAGCAGCCTATACTGCCTTTCTAAGAAACAATTTTGACCTCCTAAAAACCAGAGTAAAAATGTCAGTTATAAATTTGCTTTACTTATTAAAAACATTATTAACGTGAATAACCTGAGTTATATACAGTTAAGAAATAGTATAAAATCAATGCAGAATTTATAATGTCCTTAAAGTATAGAATATCATAGTTAACTCTTATCATTGACAAAATTGTTACTAAAACACGAGACCTCTTCACTAGGTATAGTTCTATAACTGATTTCCCTTCTTAGTTTATTTAGAGACTTGATTTATTTAATCAGGTCCCACTAAGGACATCCAGTGTGGGCTACCAATGTTAAGTTAAGCCCACCTGCTCTAATCCTGCCAGGCACCCCTTTAAGCAAAAGCTGAATGAAGAGCCTAGACTTTCACCTTTGCAAATTTGTCACAGGACACCCTCAGCCCTCCTCCCTGGCCAGGATGGTGTCCCAATAAATAAATAAATAAATAAATAAAATCAAGTATCAAGTGGGGACTACATCCCTGTGGGTGGCAATGAGACCCCATCTCCAGTCTCAGTGGAGATCCTGTAGGCAGCCTGGACTTCCATCTCCACCCAGCAGCAATGAGGACCCCTGCCTGTTTCCCCTCGGGTGCTCAGAGGAGGCTTGGTGTAGAGTTGCGATGTTCACCACTGCCCAGTGGTAACAAGGCCACCTCCTCCTCCCCTGATTTCAGAAGAGGCCATGCAGAGCAGTAACATGACACACTAGCACTTCTAGCTGGGGAGTAACAGAGGAGATTTAGGGGGAAGGAGCTATCCCGCTGAGCAGTAAGAAGGAGCCTCCCCTACCCGCCTTAGTATTAGAAGAGGTGGAGCGGGAAATGTGGACTTCTGCCCCCACCTGGCAGTAGCCAGACAGTGACCCCCTTCTTCTGCTGGAGAGGTGTCAGTGAGTAAAAGCTACTAAAACAGAATGCTTAAAGAAGATCCAGACACCCAAACAATACAAAAATGTATTTTAAGGTTCCAATAAAAAATTCACTCATCATACCCACACTAAAGATTTGAATCTGAATGAAAAAAAGAAAGTCCGTAGATAGCAACACTGAGATGACAGAGACGTTAGAATAACCTGAAAAAGATTCTAAAGCAACTATGATAAAAGTGGTTAAGCAAGCAGTGTGAACACACTTGAAAAATATGAAAAAATAAAGTCTCAAAGAATGTGTAGGAAGAGAAAAAGTAAATGGTATATTTTAAATAGTGAAGAGGTACAACTGAAATATCAAATGTAAATTTTAGAAGTGAAAATAACTGTAAAAGTGAAGCAGTAACTGAGACAGAAATTCAGTGGATGGGCTCGCCTGCAGAATGGAGAGGACAGACAGAACCACTCAACTTCCCGACTTAATGATAAGTACTACGTCTAAAAAGCAAAGACGAGAAAAGACAGGAAAAAACTGAAAATCAGGGAGTTGTGGGACTGTCACAAAAGATCTAACACTGGTGTTACTGCTACCCTGAAAGGGTAACAAAAAAGTAAGGGCCAAAAACTCTGCAAACTGGCTGGAGCCATAAACCTACAAAAAGTCAAGAAGCTGAATGATGTCCAACATGAAATATCCAAAGAAATCCACACCAAGAGACATCATCATTCAACTTTTGAAAATGTAAATGTCTTAAAGACATCAGAGGTTGGGGCAACTGGCTAACTCAGCCAGAAGAGCATGAGATTCTTGATCTTGGGAGCATGAGTTCTGGCCTCATACGTGGTGCAGAGATTACTTAAACAAGGCTTAAAAAAAAAAAAAAAAAAAAAAGAGGAAAAAAAAATCCTGCATGCAGCAAAAATATACTTGAAGGATAAAAGGAAACTCAAGACATTATCAGATGAAAGAAAGCAAGGATGATTTTTGACCAGCAGACCTACCCTAAGGAAAGGCTACAGGAAATTCTCTAAACAGAAAGAAAACAAGAAAGGAATGTGGAAGTATCAAGAAGGAAGAAAGAACATGGTAAACAGAGATAGGTGGGTAAATACCACAAACTTTCTATTTACTCGAATCTTCAACTTGTGTTTCACAGCAGAAAAAATAACTATCAAACACTGTCTTACCGAAACAGAAACGTGTGTGAGGAAATATGTAAGACGAGTCGTGAAGGCAGGCGGGTGAAGGCACAGAAAGACAAACTTCTAACCAACCCATGGGCCGATGAGGGATTCTCAAGAGAAATCTCAAAATACAATGAACTGAATACAAATGTAAACTAAATGCAACATATCAAAACTTGTGCAACACAAGCTACAGAGTGCTAACAAAAATGTAAATAAATATATATATATAAAAATAAACAGCAATAAAATGCGTATGTTAGGAAAGACAAAAAGTCTGCTCAAAAACATAAAATCTTACCTCAAGAAACTACAAAAAGAACAAGTGAACACAAAGCAAGCAGAAGCAAAGAAATAACAAAAGCAGAATTTGATGAAATTAAAAGCAGAAAAGAAAAGAGAAAATTCAATGAACCAGAGTCTGACCTTGGGCGTGACAGTGCAATGAACTACATGGTCACACTTCCCAGTAAAACTGAGGAAATAATAATTTTAAAACCCAACCTGTAAAACTCCTGGAAATGGCCCTAACAGTGTACAGCAGATGAAGAAACATGTACATGAGAAAAAATCTATAAAAATTTGGTAAGAGGGACGCCTGGGTGGCTCAGTTGGTTAAGCAGCTGCCTTCGGCTCAGGTCATGATCCCAGCGTCCTGGGATCGAGTCCCACATCGGGCTCCTTGCTTGGCGGGGAGCCTGCTTCTCCCTCTGCCTCTGCCTGCCATTCTGTCTGCCTGCGCTCGCTCTCTCCCTCTCTCTCTCTCTGACAAATAAATAAAATCTTAAAAAAAAAAAAAAAAATTTGGTAAGAAAAGTGAGAGTCTGTGGCATGTGAACCGAGATCATTCCCTCCCTCCAGCCTGCCAGCTCCGAGAGGCAGACAATCAACTCGGACTAGTGCTGCCAAGAACACAGGCTCCCTCTTGCTCCAGCTCCCAGCTCAGGGGCTGTCTTCCTCGGGAAAGACAAGCATTTATGTCAGTATTTATGACCCTGCCTTGGCCACCTGCTCCTGAAGCCAAGTTCCAGGCAAGCGCAGTCAAGAGGTAAGGGACGCCCTGCCTCCACTCGGCTCCCACTCATGGAAGAGAAACTCTGCCTTGGCTTCAAGTCTGCTGGGAATACTGAGGCTCTGATCTCACTTGTCCAGACTCGTACACAGTGGTTCCACAACGAAAGGCAGGTCAAGATCACAGACTGACTCTCTTACAAGTGTTCAACTCTGAAAGTAGGGGGATCTCTCACAGAGAAGTATACAGTTGTCCACACTCTCGGCTACAGAACCCTGGCTGGGAGATCTTCTCTGACGGGAGGAATAGGCTGTAAAGCAAGTAACTCCTAATTCCTTCCCAGCAACAGAACATAGAGAAATTCAGGCATGAGGGGTCTGTATAAAGCAACGGAGGCTATGGGAAAGGCAGTTGGAAGAAGGTTCACGGATCCAAGATGACACAGTTGGCTAGTTTGCAGGAGAAAACCAGAAGAGGCCGCTGGGAGGAGCCCTCCTGATCAGATGAGCGTCAAACACGGACACGAGGACCAAGCTCGCGGAAGGATCCCAAATTTGATGGATTAGACTACAGGACAGTTTATGCCCCAGAGTGTTGAGGAAAACAATAGAGAAAACAGGTGGTAATTTGCAGACAAAACTCCTGTTTTCCTCTGAGAATTTCCAATTGTTTTCTCTATTGCTTTTAATAAAAAGCCAGGATGGAGAAGGGGATCCAAGAGGTAATTATTCAGATTTATTACAATATATTAGCTAAAATGCCCAGTTTCCAACAACAACAAAAAAACACCTACAAGACATGTAAGAAAATATTTCTCATCACCAGCATCCACTGCTGTACACATGCACTTGGCTCACCTCTGCAGCTACACAAACACATGCCAACGACCAAGGCTCCCACGGCTCGCTGTCCCCACAGGCCCGGATCCAACCCTAACTCCCACCCCTCACCAGCATGGCTGTGAGCACCTGCAGCTACCCCAGGAGTCCCATAAATGCATGCTGACAGCCAAGGCCACCAAAATTGCTTATAGGTCTGGATCTGCCCGATTCCCTTCACTGACCTGTGTGCTGTCAGCCCCAACTCCCGTGACCAACCTCTATCACCATGCATATGCATGTGGCTAGCCACAGCAGTTACAGTTCTAGACACCAACAGCCAAGGCCCCTGAACTGACTATTTGCCTAAAGATGGTCCTGGACACTGCTCCTGGCTCTGACTGTCATTACTGCCTATGTCTGCAGCTGGCCCCTATCACCATATCGGGACCTGCAGCCAGCCCCCGAAACCAAGCATAGGCATATCATTGTCTTAGGCCACTGCTACCACCTGCCCTGATCTCTGGCCAATGGATCTGAAGCACAGTTGAGTTCCCCAACAGCCCGTACTCCCACAGCAAACCCTCCACAGATCTCCCGGATGATCATACTGCTGTTGATGTGGATCCGAACTCTCTAAGTAGACAAGATACTACACCGGCCCCATCACTAATCCAGGATGGGCGCACACCTTCACACACTGCACCCTGTACCACAGCACACTCCAGCATGTTCCCATGTCAAATATCTTTCCATAAACTTTGGAAGAGGTGATTGCTTCTTCAAATGCATAGTCATCTACATAAGGCTACACGAAACACAAAGAATCAAGGAAACACGACACTGTCAGAAGAACTACAGTAAACATCTAGTGAAACGCACATAAACATACACAAAAAGGAAGATCCACAAAGTGCCTGACAAACAATTCAAAATAACTGTCCTAAAGATGCTCCAAGAGCAACAAGAGATCAGACATACACAATTTAGCAGAATCAGAAAAATAACACAAGAGCAAAATGAAAAGTTCAATCCAGAGACAGAAAAGAATAAAGAACCAACAATATGTTTTGGAGCTGGAGAATACAGTGACTAAACTGATGAATTCAACAGAGAGTTTCAGCAGCCCACATGGCCCATCAGAAGAAAGAATCGGCAAAATCAAAGATCATTTGAAATTATCCAGTTAAAGGTATAAAAGATACAAGAATGAAAAGGAATTAAAAAAGCAGTCAAAACTAATTTGAAACCATTAAAAAAAAATCTATGCTTTATGAGAATCTATTCTTTATGAGAATCTATGCTTTATGAGAAAGGGAAACAGAATCAGAAAGTTTATTTACAGAAACTGTAGGGGCTGCGCCTCAGTGCCTCCATCAGCTGAGTGGCTGTCTTCGGCTCTGGTTATGATCCCAGAGTTCTGGGACAGAGCCCCACGTTGGTGGGGAGCCTGCTTCTGCCTCTGCTCCCCTGCTCCCATTCTCTCTCTCCTTACCTCAAATAAATAAATAAAATCTTAAAAAAAAAAAAAAAAAAAAAGAAAAAGAAAAGAAAAAAGAAACTATAGCTGAGAACTTCCTAAAACTGGGGAGCTATTTGGATATTCAAGTTTACTAAGCTCATAATTCCCAAACAAATGCAACACAGAGATCTTCTTAAAGATACACTATAATAAAACTGTCAAAAATCAAAGACAAAAAACCTTGAAAGCTGCAAGAGAAAAAATCTTGTCAATTACAAGACCCCCCCAGCCTTTGAGGCTATCAAATTTCTCCGCAGAACCCTTGCAGGCCAGGATAGAATGACACATTCAAAATGAGGCAAATAAACTTCCAACCAAGAATACTTCACCTGGCAAAGCCCTCCTTGAGAAATGAAAGAGAGATAAAGACTTTCCTAAACAGACAAATGCTGAGGGAATTCATCATCACTAAACCTACAGAACAAAAAATTCCAAAAGGAGCTCTTCAAGCTGAAATGAATGGATGCGATTTACCACCAGGAAAATACACACACAAAAAATTAAGGTAAGTATATAGTCAAATTGAAAATATCCCAATAGTATAATATGTTGGTGCATTTATGCCATACTCTAATATAAAGATCAAAGCACAGGGCCATGTGGGTGGCTCAGTCAGTTAAGCATCCAGCTCTTGATTTCCGCTTGGGTCGTGATCTCAGGGTCGTGGGATCAAGTTCTGCATCAGGCTCAGCCCTGAGTGTGCAGCTTGCCTAGGATTCTCTCTCTCCCTCTCCTTCTGCCCCTCCCCACACCTCCCTACACCCCTCCTCCAAAACACGTTCTTTCTCCCTCTTAAAAAAAAAAAAAAAAAAAAGGCCCAAAGGACTTCGGTATTAAAAGAGTATTAAAGATTGTATTTAAGATAACTATAGCTACAATAACTTGTTAGTATATCACAATATACAAAGATATAAATTGTGACATCAAAACATACAAACATAAAACAAAATGTGTTAGAAGTAGTAAAAGGGTAGAATTTTTGTATGTGAGTAAAGTTAAGCTGTTGTTAGCTTAGAAGACTGTTTTATATATATATATATATATATATATATATATATATATTTTTTTTTTTTTTTAAGATTTTTATTTATTTGACAGATCACAAGTAGGCAGAGAGGCAGGCAGAGAGAGAGAGGAGGAAGCAGGCTCCCTGCTGAGCAGAGAGCCCGATTTGGGGCTTGATCCCAGGACCCTGGGATCATGACCTGAGCCAAACGAAGGCAGAGGCTTTATTTAGCCCACTGAGCCACCCAGGTGCCCCAGAAGACTGTTACATTTTATGTAAGCCTCATGGTAATTATGAGGGAAACAAAGGCAAGAGAAATGACGCTTGAGTTAAATCTCCTGGGGCACGTGGGTGGCTCAGTCCTTAAACATCTGACTTTGGCTCAGGTCATGATCTCAGGATCCTGAGATCAAGACCTTCATCTGGCTCTGCGCTCAGTGAGAAATCTCTCTCTCTCCCTCTCCCTCTGCCCCTCCCTTGAGTCCCCTGACTCATGTTTTTCTCTTATAAATAAAAACTTGACATCAATGAACAAATCTCCTTACAGCTTACAGCCCACTAATATGTGAATCATCCTTCCTCAGGAAGCTCATGGCTGCCTTAGTGCCCTAATCTCTATGTTGTATTAAAGACTAAAAGTAACCTTAAGAGCAGCTAGACCTTCAAGGTCTGAAAGCCCTTCCAATATTCCAAGCAAGCCCTTCCTTGCTTCCAAATTCCTTACAGACTTACACTTATCCCTAACCCCTACTAATTAAAAAGTATATGATCAGTTACTCCTCACAACCCCAGGGAAGCCCTTTCTGCCCATTAGTTCTGTCCCTGTGCTATAAAAAAGTCACCTTTTTGAACAAAAAATGTCTCAAGAATTTTTTCTTAGTCATTCTCTTATGAACCCCAAAAGTTCCAAATTTTTTCAGTAATCACAAAGGAGAAACCTTCACTAAATGTATAAAAGATATAGAGAAGGTAGTCAAGGAATACCACTGTGAAAAAAATCATCAGTTCGCAAAGGTAGACAGAAAGAAAGGAACACACAGAAAACAGCAAGTTGGCATTAATAAATCTTGCCCAATAACTACCGTAAATGTAAATGGATCACATCACCAATCAATAGAAGCTGAATGGCTGAACACACAAGACCCAACTGCACTGCCTCTAAGAGACTCACGTAAGATTTAAGGACAGGGAGGGATCAGGTGGAAGGGTGGAAAAAGAGATCCACACAGATGGAAACCCAAAGAGAAAGACATAGCTGTAGTTATCTTAGACCAAACAGATTCTGAGTCAAAAATTCTAACAGGAGGCATAGTCACCATAATGATAAAGGGATCAATTCCTCAGGAGGAGGATATAAGAGGATGTAACAGTCTTAGAAATATATGCATCCAACATCAAGAGCACCTGAATATATTAAATAACTACTAATAGATCTGAAGAGAAAAACACACAAGAAGACAGACAAGTAATAGTGGCGGACTTCAATAGCCCATTTTCAACAATGAAAGGTCAGTCAGACAAACAGAAAATCAGTAAGGACACATTGGACTTGAACTATACTTTAGACCAAATGGACCTAAGAGGCATATACGGAATAATTCATTCTACAGCAGCAGAACACTCATGCTTCTCAAGTGCACAGGGGCTACCCATCACCCAGGATGGAGCATATATTAGGCTACAAAACAAGCCTTAACAATGTGGAAAGATTAGGAACACAAAAGTATCTTTTCATACCAAGTGGTTTAAAAAAAAGCAAGAAAACAATAGGAAGAAAACTGGAAAATTCACAAATATGTGGAAAATAACATATTTCTTTTTTTTTTCTTTTTTTTTTTTTTAAAAGATTTTATTTATTTATTTGACAGAGAGAAATCACAAGTAGATGGAGAGGCAGGCAGAGAGAGAGAGAGGAGGAAGCAGGCTCCCTGCCAAGCAGAGAGCCCGATGCGGGACTCGATCCCAGGACCCCGAGATCATGACCTGAGCCGAAGACAGCGGCCCAACCCACTGAGCCACCCAGGCGCCCCGAAAATAACATATTTCTGAAAAAAAAATGGGTCAAATAAGAGATTAAAAAAATATATATCGAAACAAACAAATATGGAAACACAATATACCAAGACCTTAGGGGATGTAACAAAAGCAGTTCTGGGAGGGAAGTTTATAGCAATAAACACCTGCATTAAAAAGCAAGAAAGAGGGGCGCCTGGGTGGCTCAGTGGGTTAAGCCGCTGCCTTCGGCTCAGGTCATGATCTCAGGGTCCTGGGATCGAGTCCCACATTGGGCTCTCTGCTCAGCAGGGAGCCTGCTTCCTCCTCTCTTCTCTCTGCCTGCCTCTCTGCCTACTTGTGATTTCTCTCTGTCAAATAAATAAATAAATAATCTTTAAAAAAAAAAAAAGCAAGAAAGATCCCAGACTAACTAATGTTATACCTCAAGAACTAGAAAAGAACAAACTAAAACCAAAGTTGGCAGAGAGAAGTAAGTTAGCAAACATTAGAACAGAAATAAATGAAATAGAGAATAGGAAAACAACAAAACTGTGGATTTTTTTGAAAAGATAAAATTGACAAACTTTTAGCTAGACTTACAAGAAGAGAAAGAACTCAAATAAATAAAATTAGAAACCAAAGAGGAGGTATTACAACCCATATACGAAAAATACAAAGAACCATAAGAGACTACTATGAAAAATTATGTGCCAAGAAAGGGGATAACCCATGTAGGCGGGCCTCCCGGGACTGAATCATGAAAAAAATGGAAAATCTGAATAGATCAGTAACAAGTAAGGAGATGGAATCCCAACAAAGAAAAGTTCAAGACCATATGGCTTCAGTCGTTCCACCAAACATTTATAAAAGAATGAGTGACAACCCTTTTCAAACTCATCCAAAAAAATGAGGAGGTGAGAATACTCCCAAACTCATTCTATCAGGCCAGCATTATCTTGGTACCAAGGTCTGATGAGGACATGACAAGGAAACTATAGTCCAAAATCCCTAATGAATAAAGATTAAAAGTTCTCAACAAAATGCTATCAAACCAAATTCAACAGTACCTTAAAAGGAAACCACATCATAAGCAAATGGGATTTATCCCTGGTATTCAAGAACAGATCAACATACACAAAAACATTGAAACACTAAGTTAATGGAAGATAAGATAGAAATCATATCATCATCTCAAGAGAAGCAGAAAAAGCATCTGACAAAATGCAACATCCTTCCGTGATAAAAGTGCTCAAGAAAGGGGGTATAAAACCAATGTACCTCAACATAGTAAAGACTATGTATGATATGCCCACAGATACCATCATACTCAATAGTGAAAAGTTGTAAGCTTTTCCTCTAAGATCATGAAGAATACAAGGGTGACCACTCTCACCACTCCTATTCAACATAGTACTGAAGGTCCTGAGAGAGCAAATAGGCAAGAAAAAGAAATAAAAGCCATGCAAGTTAAAAGAAGCAGTAAAATTATGTTTACAGATGTTAACTGTGGTATTCATTTAGCGATACATACATATATCAAATCATCACGTTATACCTTAAACTAATACAATGTTATACATCACTTATGTCCCAACAAAATGGGAGGGGGCTAAAATTAGTTCTCTCAAAAAATCGCATACTGGTGCTATTTATTATCTACCCCACATAACTGATGGTATCTGCTAGTACTCTCAAAACTCAGCTTAAAGATCACTTTCTCGGGGAGACCTTCTTTGATACTGAAGTCAAAAAGTTACTCTAAAATTTACCTAGAAAAGCAAAGAAACCGACATTGCTAAAGCAATTTTGAAAATAAAATGGGAAGAATGAGACTACCCAACTTCAAGACTTATTCTGTAGTTACAGTCACCAAAACTGTGGTATTAGCAGGGCAGACACATAGATCAATGGAACAGCACAGAGAATCCAGAAGCAGAGCCACACATATCTGCCCAAATGATTTTTGACAGTAGTACAAAAGCAACTCATTAGGGAAAGCCTTTTCAACAAATGGTGCCAGACATCCACAGGGAAAAAAATAACCCTCAGTGTAAGTCTCATACCTTACGTAAAAGTGAACTCAAAATGTATCATGGATTTAAATATAAAATTTAAGTTTTAGAAAAAAATATAGGAGAAAATCTTTGGGTTTGAAGGCTTGGCAGAGTTCTTAGATATGACACTACAAGCATGATTCATAAAAAGAAACTCTGATAAACAGAACTTCATCAAAAGTAAGAACTTTTAGGGGTCCCTGGGTGGCTCAGTCGCTGGGCGTCTGCCTTTGGCTCAGGTCATGGTCCCAGGGTCCTGGGATCCAGCACCACATCGGGCTCCCTGCTCCACGGAAACCTGCTTCTCCCTCCCACTCCCCCTGCTTGTGTTCCTTTTTTTGTTGTCTCTCTCTCTCTCTCTCTGTGTCAAATACATAAATAAATAAAATCTTTTTTTAAAAAAAGATTTAAAAAATTTTTAGAGGCACATGGCTGGCTCAGTCAGAAAAGCATGTGACTTGATTTTGGGGTCATGAGTTTGAGCTCCACGCTGGGGGCAGAGATTATTTAAAAAAAAAAAAAAAAAAAAAAAAAAGTTAAGAACTTTTACTCTTCAACAAACCCTGTTAAGAGGATGAATGAAAGACCACAGACCAGAAGAAATAGTTGCAAATCACATATCTGACAAAGGTTTCACACCTAGCTACATACATAAAGAACCCTCAAAACACAACAGTAAAAAAACCCAAACAATCCAAGTAGAAAATGGACAAGGTCAAGAAGCCAGCAGACTGAGCCCAGTGAGGGCTGCTTTCTAGGTTCACATACCACCACAGCTTCTCGCTATAACCTCATAGGGCATAAGGAAGCTCTCTGGGTCTCTTTGTAATGGCACTAATCTCACCAATAAGGCCTGGGCCCTCATGACTTAATCACCTCCCAAAGGCCCCCAACTCCAAGTACCATCACATTAGAGATTATTAGGCTTAAACATATAAATAAACATATAAATTTAAGGGTAGGGAAGAATAAATACTCCGTCTACAGCAACTACCTAACATTTATATATTTTACTTGTCTTATCAGGTCTTTCCTGATGAGTGCATAAGCTCTATAAAGACAAGACTCATCTATCTCTGTTTTGTTCCCTGCAATTCCCAGAGTCTAGAAAAATGCCTGGCACATTGTAGGTGCTCACTAATTATTTACTAAAATATTTAACTAGAGTAAAATAACAATAAGCTCAAAGCAAATACCAGAGATGTTATTTTTCACACAGCACTAAAACTATGCATTGGTGCTTTCTATTATGACATTCTAGTTTTACAGCGCCTGGGTGGCTCAGTTGGTTGAGTGTCTGACTCCTTCTCAGCTCAGGTCTTGATCTCAGGGTTGGGAGTTCAAGCCCCCTGTTAGGCTCCAAGCTGGTGAAGAACCTACTTAAACACATTAAGTTTTAACCATCAATGCAAATTTACTAATTGTCATAAAATTAGAATACATTCTTTTGCAAAGTGTACTTAAATAAAGATTCTTCCCTCAAGTCATAAATCAAATTACAATTACCTTATTTAAAGCATGTCCAACATGTGGGTCACCATTTGCATAAGGAGGTCCATCATGAAGACAAAATTCTGTTTTGGCTTTTCTTTCTCTTTGCCATGAATAAAGTTCTGAAAATCCACATTTCTGTTTAAAAAGAACCAAACATCAACCAAATTCATACTCCCTGAATCTTACCATAAGTAACAGCCAGCATTTGCTTATTTCTTATCCCATACCATTGTATTCAACTCTAAAACCCAATGGTGAGGAACTAAATGCACATCTGAGACCTCATTTTCTAAAACTTTTTTAGTAGTTTCTCCATAGGCTTCAGATTGAAACCTACGTTCTTTATAAGGTAAACAGGGCCCAACAAGGGTTACTACCACCCATCTCTGGCCAGTCTGCAAACATCCCACCCTTCACTCCTCAGTCCAGCCAGGCTGAAGGACCTGCAGACCACACTCCAGCCCCCCCCAACCCCCGCAGACCCCCCACCACACGGACCCTCTATTCTTGCTCTCCTTTCGCCTCAACACTTGCTCCCTTCCAAATCCCAACAATACTCACTGAAGCCCTACTCCCCTTCTCACACCTACTGCGCACCCCTGGCCCAGTCACTTTGCCCTTATGGGCTTGTTCCCTTATTTGAAAAAAATGGTAGTAATAGACAATTCACTGAGCTGGTGTGAAAATTACACCAGAAAATATTGAAATTGTTACAGTTCCTAGCATATCCATGCTACTGAACACAACACTTTTAAAAAGCAGATGGCCAGGGGCACCTGGGTGGCTCAGTGGGTTAAAGCCTCTGCCTTCGGTTCAGGTCATGATCCTAGGGTCCTGGGATCAAGCCCCACATCTGGCTCTCTCCTCCACAGAGAGCCTGCTTCCTCCCCTCTCTCTCTCTCTCCCTCTGCCTCTCTGCCTACTTGTGATCTCTCTCTGTCAAATAAATAAAATCTTAAAAAAAAAAAAAAAAAAAAAAAAAAAAGCAGATGGCCAGGGACGCCTGGAGGGCTCAGACGGGTAAGCCACTGCCTTCCTTCGGCTCAGGTCATGATCCCAGCCTCCCGCGATCGGGGATCCTTCTTTGCTCGGCAGGGAGCCTGCTTCTCTCTCTCCGCCTGCCACTGCCTGCCTGTGCGTGAGCGCGTGCTCTCTGACAAATTAATCAATCAATTAATTAATTAATTAAATCTTAAAAAGAAAAAAAAAGTAGCTGGCCAAAACAGGTTTATATAAAACACAGTCTAGAACTCTGCTAACTGCCCTACGAAGATTTAGGCTAAGCTAACGTACTTCACCAACGTATGCGGACTACCGGAGATCCTAAAGACTCGGGAACTACAGAAGCTAACGAGAGAATCTGCCCGAGAAAGTTGAGTCGAGGACCGCAGACAGATGCAGATTTCTGGAAGGCGGCTGGGAGGCAGTGAATGAAGTACAGCTACTCCCTACTCTGCAAACAAGCCCGAATTCCAACGAGGCGCCTACTGACACCCCAGGAGTAAGCTTCGGCTGTCCCACATCACCGAATTTGTATTTGTATCTGTCCATGTTAATTTGCTTTTCACACGCCGCTGGGAAAGTGTCCAAATTCAACTTTTGGGGGCCTAAAAAAAAAATGGGACTTGTAGACAGTGCTGTGCTCCTAGGTGAGCATCCTCTTCAGGACGCGGCTCTGGGACCTCTGAGGGAGTCACCCTGAGGTTTCCGAGCCAGAAACCCTGGGCGGAGCAGGAAGATTTCCACTGGCCCCGGCCACGACGCCCTCGCCCCAAAGGGCCCAGGGCCGGCCGCCAGGTCCCACCCGCCGGGGGTGTGGTCGCCCGCAGCGGCGGCCGGCGAGGGCCCGTCTTCCCACCGCCCCCCACCCCCGGCCAGGTCGGGCCTCCCTGCCCACCTGCTGGATCTCCAGCTCCGTGTCGGGCTGCTGTTGGCCCAGCAGCTTCATGGGGAAGCTGGTCTGCGGCAGCAGCACCGTGTCCCGGTATCTGCCATTATTCGAGCTCTGCAGCTGGTTACTGGCCCCGGTGACGGACCGCACCGAAAGCCTCCCCGTCGTCCCTCGCCACCCCGGGCGACAACGAAGGCGGGGCGGCACCCATAAATTCCGGGCCGCGGCCAGAGCCGCGGCTCCCGGCCCGCGCGGGTGCAGCCCCCAACGCATGGCGGGCCAACCCCGGCCTCCCCGTGAGCGCCAGGTCCTCCGCGGGAGGTTCCCGCCGGGGATAAGGAAAACCGGGACCCCAGAGAGCCTCCACGAGTTCTGCCGAGTGCGCACGCGCCCGGCGCACGGAAGGGGCGGGAAGCAGGCCCTTCCCAGAGACCGCAAGAAGGCAGCCATCCCAGGTCTTGGAAGCAACCGGGGCGGGGCTGAGCTGACTCTGAGGGGCGGGGCAAGCTGTGGCTGGCCGGCCGGGGCTCAGATTTCAATCACAGAGCCCTGACTTTGTTTTTTTAATGTATTCAGTACATCCAGTATATATAATATATAGCAAATATTTAAGAATTTTTAGTATAACTAAGATATTATCACTTCAACCTGTAATTAATATAAAATTATTAAAAAGATTACATTCTTTGTTTCACTGTGCATTTTACACACATAGCATCTCGATTTGGGTTAGTAATTTGCCACTCGCTCAACAACCACACCGGAATAATGGCTATCTCAAGGGGTAGCTTCTCTTTAGCTGAGTGCAAAGTTCAGTTCCAATATTGTAAACCAACCTAATTATGTAATTTTCAGATTCCCTATATCGCACTCCGTACGTCCACTTAGGTCCCACTCCTACAGAATTGTATATAGGTGTAAGACTTGAGATCTGGTTTCTGACTTCTATCTACCCGCCTCATATTCCACTTTTTGGAAGTTTGTGTTAGGCCACTTTTACATAAAAAGTGAAAATAGCATTAAGCATTTGTCTTGCAACAAGACTACATAGAGGCAGCAGGCACCCCAAGTCACCAGAGTGGCCCCACCAAGCTCCTGTTCTGGGAATTATTCTCAGCATCTCAGCATCAGCTGCTAGCCCTTGGAACTGTGTCTGCGAGCATCTGTGCTCTATCTCGATTTATTCTGGGCATTTGTCAGCAAGATGTGTCCTAAGGAATCAGAAAAGCTTAAGAAAGGTTATTTTGGGGCATCTGGGAGTGCTAAAAAATTTTCCATTTAAATTAATGATAATTGCTTCTTTGCTTTATTCCATTCAGGCTTATGAAAGATTTCATAGGAACACTATTTTCAGCGAGTGGGGCGAAATCTGTATTTGGTTGGCCAGGTCACTGCAGTTCACAATTGTTACCTTTTCATTGTAAAGTGTACCTCTCTCCTCCTATTCATAAGACACAACATCTAGAAGACTTGGCTTGCATAAATTAAAAAATAGACAAATTTTCACAAAAATAAAAAGAAAATTTTATATGGAAAAACATACCAAAAAGTAAGAAGGCAAGTGGCAAATAGTAAGCATTCAGTGTCAGCTTCTTCCCAGCTCCTTAGCTCATTTAATCATTAAATCTCATAAAGTGAAGACATAAATGCCAAAACAAGCCTCTGTGGTGAGGGAGGTGTTATAGTTATTGTCATTTTACAGATAAGAAAACTGAGGCACATAGTGATAAGTAACTTACCCAAGGTCACACAACTAAGAAGTGGCAGGGCTGGGATTCCAGGCAGTTGGCTTCCAGTACCCATACGGATGATCATCATAATATATTGCCTCTCCTACACTATGATGTGGGAGAGGACATTTGCAAACACATTTTAAAAATTAATATCCAGGGGTGTCTGGGTGGTTCAACTGGTTAAGCATTCAACTCTTGATCTCAGCCCAGTTTTGATCTAAGGTCATGAGTTCAAGCCCTGCAATGGGCTCCACCCTGGGCATGGAGCCTATTAAAAAAATTCATATCCAAAATGTATAAGGAGTTGCTACAAATCAGGAAAAGAAATAAACAACCTAATGGAAAAAAACTCATAGGATAAGAATAGGCAATTCGTAGAAAAGTGGAAAAAGCCAATATACATACTCAAATATACTCAAACAAAGATACTCAACTTTAGGAGTCATCAAGGACAGGCAGTTAAAAGCAAGATACCATTTCCATCCAACAGATGAAGGCAAAAATCAAGAGGTTTGGTAACAAGGACTGGGAGGGTGTATGAAAGTGGCCTCTCTCACAATGTTGGTAGTAGTGTATAATTTGTACTGCCTTCTGAATGGCAGTTTGGCAATATCTGTCACCATTTCAAAGGTATTTCACTTTGGACCTGAACTTCTGCATCTGGGAATGTATCCTATGAACTTTAGTCTCAAGGAGCACAATAAGGAGTGCCTAGAGGAGCTCTTCTAACCAGCCCCTACATAACACATTGCTGAATTCAACTGTGCTCTCTGTCTCCCTATAAATTCTGTCCTGAGGGTACACTCCGCCCTCAGCCCAGAAGGCTACTCTCTCTATACACCTGCACAATTTTCTCCTGTTGATCTTATGGTCAGTTACGTCTATCCTTAGTCTTATTCAAGCCAGTTGTACTTGTTATGTAATTACTTAATTTAATGATAAAAACGAATGTATGCTTAAAATGATAAATGTTGTTACATATATATATATATATACACACACACATTTTTAAAATATTTTATTTATTTGACTGACAGAAATCACAAGTAGGCAGAGAGGCAGGCATAGAGAGGAGGAAGCCGACTCCTTGCCCAGCAGAGAGCCTGATGTGGGGCTTGATCCCAGGACCCCGAGATCATGACCTGAGCCGAAGGCAGAGGCTTTAACCCAATGAGCCACCCAGGCGCCCCTGTTATATATACTTCTACTGCAATAAATGGTCTGTCTTAAGTCTCAGAGTTATTATGAAAATCAAATGCCATTGTATAGGTAAAAGCCTTCCCAAGAATCCCACGTATGGTAGCCATTTGTTGATATCGCTCTCTGATGAGTTTTCACTTAGTGGAAATTAATTGTTTGTTTCTAGCTATAAAAGTGTGGGAGGGGCGCCTGGGTGGCTCAGTGGATTAAGCTGCTGCCTTGGGCTCAGGTCATGGTCTCAGGGTCCTGGGATCCAGCTGAGCCGAGCCCCGCAACTACCTCAGCATCCTTGCTGAGCGGGGAGCCTGCTTCCCCCTCTCTCTCTGCCTGACTCTCTGCCTACTTGTGATCTCTCTCTCTGTCAAATAAATGGATGAAATCTTTAAAAAAAAAAAAAAGTGTGGGAGTTATAGAAGAGCACGCAGAATCAAAAATGGTTCACTGACTCTCTCTTCTCAAACCAATGTGGTTTTTTTTCTTCTAATGCAAGGTAATTGCTTTTATGAAAACTAAGGGGAATTCCCTGAAGAGTCCAGTAAAGTCTCCAAAACAACAAACTGCTGTTGAGTTAGGTGAAGCTAAAATAAATGTACAGTAGTGGGGAAAATACCATAAAAAATTAAAAGTATTCTGCAGCTGGAATGTGGCTAAGTGTCTAAACCAGAAAACTAAATGGTGCATTATGGATCCACAGTATCAGGAGAGATAAAACGAAATTCCAGTCCTAGGACAAATGCTCTAAGGAAGGACCTGGCAGAGAGTATTGTTTGCATTTTTCATTTCATTTAAGCAATGAGAGTGTGATCATGGGCTACTTATCTAACTTAAAAGCAAAGTAGTACCTTTATACTATATATAGAGCGAATATATATAAAGGATACTACCTTTAACAATACAAAATGACTATTCTCTTCGATAGTTTTGCTTGCTCTGAATTCTACTCTAATAATATAGTGAGTTTTGTTTCCTAATTAATTGGAGAATTTCTGTCTTTGAACGGATGGTTTTAAGCAATTTACATTTATTGTTGTAACTGATACGTTTGCTATTAACCCTGCCATCTTATGTTATTTGTGATATTATAATCACCGTGCCTTTTTAATATTGAAAAAAAAATTGTTGCCGTTTCCTCTGCTGTTTTCATCGCCTACCTCCACACACAAACATAAACACAGGGAGGCACAAAAAAGTGTGCTCCTTAAGTATATGGTGAAAGTCTAAGTGAATAAAGAGGCAATTTTTGCTTTTGCCTGTTTGTGTTTACTTTTGTTAGTGCAATAACAATCATAAGTAGATTTTCTTCTGTTCTGCAAAAAGCAAAAACAAAACAAAACAAAACAAAAAAACCAACAACCAACCAACCCCCAGATCATGAACGTAACAAATCATTATCTGGTCAGGAAAATAGGGTCTCCCTGGACTTACTGGCAAGCATACAAAAGGGTCACAGGCCCTTTTAAGAATCTTGTAAGTGGTAAAATAAAAAAACAAAGAAAAAGGAAAAAGGAAGCACTAGCGACCATTCTGCCTAAAGCTGTTTTGCTATTGGGAGCGGAGGCAGAGGTGGACCGTGGACCTGAAGCCAGTCCACGGACACCTGGAGTTTGGGCGTAGGCCGTCGCCGATCACCGCAATGCGGTATTGCTAATCCCCTGAACATTTTAAGAGTGTACAAAGTGGACCGGAAGACGCCAGAAATCAGAATGAATCTTCAAAGTGCGCACACCTCTCGCTGTGACAGTAGGCGACACACGCCGCCGGAGAGTTCAGGGGAAAACACGGAGAAATGGAGTTTTCTGGCGGGGCGGGAGTCACCGGCGGCCGTGGGAGTAGCTGTTCTGCGCCTGCGCCGAATTTCCCGCATGCTCAGTAGCTGCGGTAGGTTTGTCCTACAACCACCAACGTACGACCTATTGACAGGAAGGCGGCCAGGTACTGGACTAGAGGGACCTGTTGCTCGGTAGCTTTGTGTTGTTGCTGTTGTTACCCTTCAGGTCTTTTCCGTCTAGCTTTGTTCCAGGCTTGTCACTGTAAGTTTCTCCCCTGCGAGTCAGGACAAGGGCCTTGGTCCGATCTGACTCATTTATTGGTCCCCTAACTCCACCCCTTTGCACAGATAGAAGGAGATTACAGGGATTTATGTTTTAAGAAGAAAAAAGTTTGCACGAGTCAGGTTGCCTCTCCAGATATTCCAATTTCGGACCTAGATTCTTGAGTGTCAGAGATTTAATTGTTGATCGGTGCGTTTATTTTCGTGCTCCAGGGTCTTCTCATGGCTGTTTGCTGCAGAATTAACGAGGCAGACCTAGACAGTGGGCTCGTTAGTGCACTCAAATTAGAGACTGCCTTCGTCTGAAATTAAATTTCATTCGGATAGCTTACCTTCTTCGTACTATCTATCCTACATACTTGTAGGCTTGCTTGATTTATTCAGGTATCCCTGAAAATATAATTGCTAGTTCAAAAGATACCTACCTTTGACTTTCAGTTAACTTTTCAAAATCATCCTAAGAGGTTTTAACCACTGTGCATCCTTGCTCACAGTTCTCAGAACGATGTTCCCTCACAGGCTAGCCAACACTGGGCCTTTTCATCTATGTCAGTCTTACACATGAGCAATCATCTTTTGCTGTTTTAATTTGCATTTCTTTCATAACTAATGAAGTTGAGCATTTCATGTAATTAAGGGCCATTGTCTTTCTTTTAATAGGAATAGCCTATTTGTGTCCTTTGCTCATTTTTCTACTAGATTATTAATCTTTAACATATTAATGTAAAAGCCTTTTCCGTAATCAAAATTAACTAGATGTCCAGTACATGATACAATTTTTTTTTCTCATTTTGTCAGTCCTCTGCTTTGCTTGTGGCAATTGATTACATAGATATCTTAATTTTTATTCAAATTTGTCAATATATTCTTTTATAGATTCTTAGTTTTTCTCATGTTTAAAAGTCCTTTACCAAATTTGCAAAATATTTCATACAGTTTTATTCTCATGCTTTTATGGTTTTATTCTTTACTTCTAAAATCATGCATTGATCTGGAATGTATGTTGATACAAAGAATACAAAAGAAAGTTCCAACATTTTTTTTTAAAGATAAGTAAGTGTTCCACCATTTTTTCACAGTTTGCCTTGTGATTTGAAATACCACCTTTAGTGTGTTTGATTTGAAATACCACCTTTAGTGTGTTTGGATCATTCTGCCCAGGACTAAACTGTTTAATTATTACTGTTTTGTATCATATTTTGGTAACTGGTAAGGAGAGTATCTTGGCTCACTGTTCTTTTTTCAGAATTTGCTCTGTTATGCTCATATTTTTATTTTTCCAGATGACCTTGAACCTTAGCATCACTTGATCACGTTTCAAAAGATATAATCTTTGCATTTTTTAAAAAAGATTTTATTTTTTTATTTGACAGAGAGAGATCACAAGTAGGCAGAGAGGCAGGCAGAGAGAGAGAGGAGGAAGCAGGCTCCCCACGGAGCAGAGAGCCCAACACGGGGCTCCATCCTAGGACCCTGGATCATGACCCGAGCCAAAGACAGAGGCTCCAAGCCACTGAGCCACCCAGGCGCCCCTAATCTTTGCATTTTGATCGGGACCTCAGTCATTCATTTTTTTAAAAAAATATTTTATTTATTTATCTGACAGAGAGAGAGATCACTAGTAGGCAGGGAGGCAGGCAGAGAAAGAGGTAGAAGCAGGCTCCCCGCTGAGCAGAGAGCCACATGCTGAGCTCAATCCTGGGACCCCAAGACCACAACCTAAGGCAGAGGCTCAACCCACTGAGCCACCCAGGTGCCCCTCAGTCATTCATTTTTAAAAGATTTTACTTATTCATTTGAGAGAGAGTTAGAGAAAGAGCAGGGTTAGGGGAGAGGAAGAGGGAGAAACAGGCTCCCCGCTGAGCAGGGATCCCAATGTGGGACTCAGTCCCAGGATCCTGGGATCATGAACTGAACCGAAGACAGCTAACTGGCTGAGCCCCCCAGGCACCCCTATCGTTCAATTTTAGACCCTAATCCTCATGTGCTTACCACCTTTATATTCAATTCAAGATACCTTTCTCAAGCTATCAAAGGAAATGGATCATTTGATTCCTGTTTTTAATCCTTCAGAACTAGCCCTGTTGGCTACTGTAAAGATTTTTTTAAAGGATGAGGTGTTAGGTTGATACCCTTAAGTAGCATACAACCTTTTTTCATCTGTATTTCAAGCCTCAAGCCCTGAATGTTATGAAAAAGAATCTGCAACATGATTGTGGGTTGTATTGGTTATCAGATTACATCCCCAGGGTCAAAATGATGTTGCAGAAGATACAGGATTTTTTTTGCTCTGAACACTACCCTGATGTCTCCGCAGGATAGCCAGTAATGAGGACAATTGTCACAATAATGGTTAGCCAGTGTGATTTAGTGCTGCCTTCTACCAGGGACCCTTACAAGTGCTTTACCTGCATTACTCATTTAATAATTAAACTCTGTCCTATAGATACTATTATTAACTCCATTTTAGAGATCGAGGCACAGAGAATTTAAGTGGCTTTCCCAAGACCACACAGCTAACAAATGCCAGAGCCAGGATTTGAACACTGGTGGTTGACTCCAGTGCCTGTGCCTTTAGCTATCTTATCCTGCTTTTGAGTAAGCCGTTGGAAAGCTGTGTTCACAAAGGGTGGGGCTTTAGGACGCAGAAGGCGTAAAACTGTTGGAGAAGGAAGTTTCGTGTATATAACCTGATCCGCTCTAAGGAAGTTTACAACTTGCCCGTAGCTTTTCAGCGGCAGCGACAGCGTTGTGTGATCTCCATCAGTATCAACAAGGTGATTCTCGTTTGGGTTCTGGGAGGGGGCACAATTAACAGGAACCTCTTTTCCAGATGTGTTTTGATAATATGATTAGATTCATTTTCTTTATTAAGGTCCAAAAGTGTATTCTTTTGTTTAAAAAATAGGTAAGAAAAATATTAGACCAGGGGATAGTAATATTTCATTACTAATTATGTTTAGACTAAAGAAGTATTTCAGAGAAATTGGTAGAATTATTTTATTTGCCAACTAAAAGTGATTTGCGGGATCTCTGTAAAAATCACTGTTCTGCTTTACATCAAACCTGTTACATTCTTATGCAACTGGTGTTAGCTTTGAATGGCAGTTCATATAGTATGTACTTTATGAGGAATGTAGTAGAACAAGCCTAAACGGTTTTCTTTATAAGAAAACACTGTGGATGTGGCAAATATAAAAGGAAGTGGTTTAGTTATATATGAAGCTTGACAAGGCTGGAATGA
Organism: Mustela putorius furo; assembly: GCF_011764305.1. Classification (NCBI taxonomy): domain Eukaryota; kingdom Metazoa; phylum Chordata; class Mammalia; order Carnivora; family Mustelidae; genus Mustela; species Mustela putorius. The sequence goes on along the minus strand of NW_025421402.1, from coordinate 18,701,086 downwards.
CTGCTTACTTGGCTCAAATGTAAGTGATATCTGTGAAAAGGTACAGCACTACCTACCATACAGTGAGGGAAAGTGATCTGCTTTTCACCAATGGCATTTTATATAACATGGGGACTGTATGAACATGCCAGCACATATTATAATATGCTCAGTAGTTAAGACATTTGGGTAGCACGTGATTAGTTGCCTGAAGACTACCATTTCCAGTGCAGAATAAATCAGATGTGTGGCTGGTCATGGATAAGGAAGTGGAGGGTGGAGGTGAGGTCAACAAAGTGTTTGCCGAATTATTTCTCCTGTTTTCTGTTTGAGTGTTAGTAATTTGCATAAGCTGTTTTTCTACCCAGCCTGCCAATAAAATGAATCTAGCCTGATTATGATGTAATAAGGTAAAGAGAATTTAAATACATAGGAATTCAACTTTATTTTCATATTAATTCTAGACAGCTCCTGGCCACAGAGGGATTCATTCCCTTACATCAAATTCAATTCTGTTCTTCTGGAGGGTTTCAAACCTGTCCCTTGTTTATTGTCTCAACTGATGTTCGCAATCCTTGTGACTGGAATGTTAATGAGAGAAAAAAGATGTAAAGAGCTCGAAAGGCACATCAGGTCAAATGTGTAGTCAGAAATTGGCAGTAGAATAGTGACTTGCTGAATTGAGGCTCATAGTGTCTCTTCTGTTCTGTATTGTGTTCCTTTGTTGCACTGAAATAATATTGACCTGATTCAGTTAGAGGGCCGAGAGTTTTTGTCATCATTTGGCTCCCTGTGAGCACTCTGAGAAAAAGTCCAAGAGGTTTGTTAGAGGGTGTTCTTGGGATCACTTATGGGAAGGGTGAAGAAGGTAGTGATGCCTTGGGGAGTGGGGAGTTGGGCCACAATGCAGTCTCAGCAAAGGCCTCATTCAGCCAACGGAGCAGGGCATTCAGAAGCCAGGATGACCCAGTAGATTGGGGTGGCAGCACGGTTGGAGTGTGGACTGGCCTTCCAACCCATCCCCTCTGTTGCAGGTGCAGTGACTTAGCACATAAATTCCCAAAGAAAGGTGGCAGCTAAAAGCCATCCTTTGGTGGCACTCTCAGCAGCTGGGGAAATGTCCTTCAGCCTGAAGAGGGTCTGGGTGGTACATTCCAGCCTCAGAACAGTCACTAAAATTGCAGGGTTTGAATTTGTATTTTCAAAGAGGAGTGTACACTTTGTCTTGAAGGCTGTTTTTCCCATATTTTCCATTGGGCCAGTGGCTATTCTGACACTCACTACTTTTCCAGATGATTAATCTTCACCCCAATTAGGTATGTTGCACCTTCTCTTTATTTGGCCTCTGATGACGGTAGTAAATAGCCAGTAGATTAAATTTTATTTAATCTCTAATGGAATATTCATTGGTTTTTAGAAACTAACTGTAATCCCATGCAACTCCTCTTTTTTTTTTACATCACCCCGCACATACACCCACATCCCTTATGCTCTTCGTACCTCTCTTGGCTCTCACCAGTTTTATGTTACAGATTTTAGGTTACATTATTTTACTCCCAATCCACCAAAATATTAGCTCATTTATGGCAGATGTTGTATCTTGTATTTTTAGCCCCTGATGCACTTTCCACGGCCTTTACACATGCACACATACCCCTCAGACATAAAACTTTGTCACATGCTCATGGGCCTGGGACGGTTTTCCCCGTGCTTCAAAATGTCCCATCTGCAGAAAGAAAGAATACTATGAAATTTATTGAGAGAGCTAATGCTGACATAGAAGTTTTTCCAAGTCTCTTAGTAAGTATTTATTAAAGGATCTGTACAGTGAGGTACTCGGTAAATATGTGTTGAATTAAATTCAAGTGACTGAAACCAGTAGTTGACTTTGAAAGTAACGGTGTTTCTCTTAACTTCCCCTTAGGACTGATCATGGCTTCCGGTCACACCGTGTTGATGCGGCTTGTAGCCTCAGCTTATTCAATCGCTCAAAAGGCAGGAACCATAGTCAGACGTGTTATTGCTGAAGGAGACCTGGGTATTGTGGAGAAGGTACTGAAAGTCTCGTCTCATTTCATACCAACTTTGTTTTTGTTCCTTCACATTTTAGTAAAGGATGTAATAATCTGGACAGACTTCAATAGTTGAAATAATGTCTCCTCTATGGAGATCGCTAGACCCTTAGTTCATATGAGCTCTATTTCTGCTTTGAAAATGACTCCAGACTTCCTGCATCCCAAACTTTTATTTGTATGGTTAGGCCTTCTGACTGCTGTCTAGCACTGTAACCAAGCTTCATATCCTAAAGAAATCTCTTACAGGACACTTAGTCCTTAGTGAACTTGCCATGTTGGTAAAATCTGGCATAAAAATAAGTATTCCTGATAGTCAGAGCTTTACATTTTTTTCTTCATGGAAAAGAAACACAAGACAAAGTTGTGGTTTTATTTTCCCTCAGTGTGATAATTAAAAACAGGTAAATTAAGGGCGCCTGGGTGGCTCAGTGGGTTAAGCCGCTGCCTTCGGCTCAGGTCATGATCTCAGGGTCCTGGGATCGAGTCCCGCATCGGGCTCTCTGCTCGGCAGGGAGCCTGCTTCCCTCTCTCTCTCTCTCTGCCTGCCTCTCAGTGTACTTGTAATTTCTCTCTGTCAAATAAATAAATAAAATCTTTAAAAATAAATAAATAAATAAATAAATAAAAATAAAAACAGGTAAATTAAAAAAAAACACTTGGGTAAATTATCAGACAGATAGTTTATCAAGAGAGTTGATTCTTCTTGTTTTTGTTTTTTAGGTAAGCTCTATACCCAGCCTTGGGCTTGATCTCACAATGGTGAGATCAGGGGTCGCAGGCCCTATCAACTGAGCCAGCCAGGCACCCCTAGTGACGGTTCTTAAAAGAAAATCCTACCATGCATGTGTTCTCATTTATTTTCTTAAAAAAATTTTAGACATTTTATTTATTCATTAGAGAGAGACACAGAGAGAGCACAAGCAGGGGTAGAGGCAGAGGGAGAATAAGAAGTAGACTCCCCGCTGAGCTGGGGGCCTGGGACTCTTTCTCCAGGACCTGGAAACTGTGACCTGAGCTGAAGGCAGGTATTTAACCATCTGTTGACCCAGGTGGCCCTCTAGTTTAAAATGTAATTTCTTCTACAAGATTTAGTTATCATTTCTCATTATGATGTTTAAATGTAAGTTTCCATATATTCACTTTTTATCATAACTTTTAAAGAAGATGGTATTGTAATTTTGCCCAAATGAGAAAATTACAGAGTAGGATTAACCATTAACATTAAAATGATTTATAAATAGAGTTGTAGTTAAGTCACTCCTTTATGATAAATCAAACATCTGTCTAAGGCTGTTAGCAGAAAAAAAAAAGACAACCAAAAATATGAGTAAAAAACAACTTAGTAATAAACTCAGATGAGCTAATTATAGGACATTCAACATAAGTGCTTTTAAAATTTAAGAATGGGGTGCCTGGGTGGTTCAGTCAGTTAAGTGTCTGACTCTTTTTATTTATTTATTTATTTATTTATTTATTTGACAGAGAGAGAGAACACAAGCAGGTAGAGTAGCAGGCAGAGTGAGAGGGAGAAGCAGGCTCCCTGCTGAGCAAGGAGCCCAACATGGGGCTCAATCCCAGGACCCTGGGATCATGACCTGAGCTGAAGTTAGTCACTTAACCAGCTGAGCCACCCAAGCACCCTAAGTGTCTGACTCTTGATTTCAGCTTAGGTCATGATCTCAGGGTCATGAGATCAAGTCCTGCATCAGGCTCTGTGCTGGATGTGGAGCCTGCTTATGATTCTCTCTCTCCCTCTTCCTCCCCCTCTCCCCAGCACCCCCAACTAGAAAAAAAAAATTAAGAATAAAAATCAAGACGTTTGCCTGGCTGACTCAGAAGATCACTTGATCCTTGATCTAAGGGTCATAAATTCAAGCCCAATATTGGGTGTAGAGATTACATAAATAAAATAGCTTAAGAAAAAGGAATGAAAATCACAAGAACAAGTTAAATAAATCTCACTTCTAATTTCGATAGCTTTATGGGTTTAATAGTATAGGAAGTAGATATATCTTGATTTCAAAAAAAATCTTATAGTCTCCATTGTCAAAAAAGATTCAAGCCATTGATAAATATGGACGTGACATGTCCCATCCCCCCATCTTGAACCACTGTTAGGTATATTCACAAGTGGGTGATCAATTTTACCCAAACATTTCGTTTTAATTCATGATTCACATCAACCAAGAAAAGATTCTCGGTGACAGATCAGAGGACTCCGCTTCCAACTCTGTCCTTTTCTCTTTAACCATTAACAAATACAGTTTTTAAGAATCATTGAATGTATCTTCTCAAAAATGTTGTGTAACAGGAGGATATAGAGAGCATACTTACCAAATTTATCAATAAAATGAACCTGGATAGGGTAGTTAGCATATTCGATCACAGAATAAGTATTCAAAAAGTTACAAACACTGAGAAAAGAGGGCCAAGCCCAACAGGATATTATATCAGGAATAATTAATAAGTTCCCAAAATATTCATGTTCAAGTGATAAAAAGTAAATCTGATTTACATTTGTTTAAAAAAGAGGTTTTGGTTGACAGCATAAATGCTCAGTGATAAGCCAATAATGTAATTCAGTGACTTCAGAAGGCTATTAATCTTACAGCCTTTTTAAAAGTTTTTTTTTCTATTATAAAAAATAGGAAATGCAGAAAAGTAGCAAAAAGTGAACAAAAATGATCCATCATACCACCACTACCAATACCATCAATCATTTCAGATAGTTTCCTTAGTATCACTTATTTTTAAATTGATTTATGCTGTGATTATATTAGATGTGCCACATTGTAGCCTATAGCTAAGGAGTAATGGAAAAACAGTAATAATCTCACGGTCCTCTGTATTGGTAATAACCTCCCTATTATCTGTACCTGAAGGATATGTCTAGTACTACTCTCCCTGTCCTTTGTACTGGTAATAATCTCCTTCTGTACTGGTCATGTACTTCTAGGTAATAGATTTAAAAAAAAAAATAGTCGTTCTGTCCTCTGTATGGTCAGGCACTTCTAGGTAATAGATAAGAAAAAGTAACAATTGCCCTACCCTCTGTATGGGCAGATACTTCTAGGTAATAGATAAGAAAAAAGGTAACAGTCACTCTCTCCTCTGTAGGGACAAACACTTCTAGGTAATAGATAAGAAAAAAGGTAATGATTGCCCTGTCCTTTGCATGGTCAGGCACTTCTAGGTAATAGAGGGTAAAAAGTAATGATCTCCCTGTCCTCTATATGGTCAGGCACTTCTAGGTAAGAGATGGTGAAAAAAGGTAACAATCGCCCTACCCTCTGTATGGGCAGGCACTTCTAGGTAATAGATAAGAAAAAAGGTAACGATTGCTCTCTCCTCTGGATGGTCAAACACTTCTAGGTAATAGATAAGAAAAAAAGGTGACAGTCACCCTGTCCTCTGTATGGGCAGGCACTTCTGGGTAATAGATAAGAAAAAAGGTAATGATTGCTCTCTCCTCTGTATGGTCAGGCACTTCTAGGTAATAGAAGGTAAAAAAGGTAACAATCGCCCTGTCCTCTCTACTGGTCAGGCACTTTGTTGATACCTCATTAAAAGAGACAGAGCAGAATTAAATTTGTCACACAAAGGATTCAGAATGATGAGGTCTGGCATTATGTCAGTAGAAAGAGCAGGAAATATTATCCTGGACTAGAAAAAGGTTGGGATAGCTTTCCTCATATACTTAATAGCTGGCAATGTATCTGCCTTCCTCTAGAGAGTAGTGTCCAGACTTGATTGATGCAGAAGTCATCTTCAAATTTAACAATTCTTTTAGGAAGTTTCCACAGATGTTTCTAGAACACCTCTGGTGTGCCAGACACAATTCTTTAGGAAATAAAACAAAGATCTCTGTCTTTGGGGCCCTGTATGCCAGCAGACTAGTATTTTGCATGTAGGTAACTGGAAGACTTAAGCATGGCATACAAGTCTTTGATTTTCATGGTCATTCCTTGTTTCATTAAAAAGTATTGTAAAATTTTTACTATTTAAAGTAATAATTTTGTAACTCCACCTAATCAGGCATGTATAAATTGCAACATGTCATAATTCTGTGAAAGCAGACTATTGAAGACGTTGTGGCTGTCATTTGAAAGATTTTCCACAGTCTTCTACTAGAATGACTATCTGATGGTAGGGACTGAGTAAGAATGCTGTGGGTGAGCTAAATATATCAAATGTAATTGCTGTTTGTTTTCATAGTTTTTATATTTTGGAAACAGAAAATTCTTTCTGTCATCATGAGGACCTGTTGAATTATTAGAAAAGTAGATGCTTAGTAGATTAGAAGATTAGTGAGTAGAAGTTATAGAAAGATACAAGTTGGGAATATCTTTCAAATAGCTAAAGATAGTTTTTAGCTTTTTTTTTTTTTTTAAAGATTTTATTTATTTATTCATGGGAGACAGAGAGAGGAGGCAGACAGAGGCAGAGGCAGAGGAAGAAGCAGGCTTCCCAAGAAGCAGGGAGCCCGATGTGGGACTCGATCCCAGGACCCCAGGATCATGACCTGAGCCGAAGGCAGATGCTTAACCATCTGAGCCATCCCGGTGCCCAAGATAGTTTTTAGCTTTGACTGCCATGAAAATTTATGAATCTCCTGTCCCTTCATCTTTTTAAGCAGAAGATTGATCTAGAGATCTTTTTTTTTTTTTTAAAGATTTTATTTATTTGACAGACAGAGATCACAAGTAGGCAGAGAGGCAGGCAGAGAGAGAGGGGGAACCAGGGTCCCCACTGAGCAGAGAGCCCAATGTGGGGCTCGATACCAGGGCTCTGGGACCATGACCTGAGCCAAAGGCAGAGGCTTAACCCACTGAGCCACCCAGGCGCCCCTGATCTAGAGATCTAATGTAGGGAATTTATCAACTGGGGGAGAAAGTGTTCTTATAATCTAAAAGCTCCTTTCCAAACTTTAACCACTATAAACCCCATGAGAAAAACCAAGCCAGGAAACTAGTTGACTCATTGGGTGTTAAGTTCCATGAATCTAAAAACAGTGCAACTTAAATGACATAAACACTCGTGCATTAGGAATCAGAGGACAACTTATTTCAGATTAGTTCTGCTAAAATTTACATTCTTTATTGCAGACCTGTGCAACAGACCTGCAGACCAAAGCTGACCGATTGGCACAAATGAGCATTTGCTCTTCGCTGGCACGGAAATTCCCCAAACTAACAATAATAGGGGAAGAGGTAAGACTTGTAAGGAATGAACTCTTTTTTTAATGACTGTTTACCATATGGATTTATAATTGCCACTTTTTTTTTTTTTAAAGATTTTATTTATTTATTTGACAGACGGAGATCACAAGCAGGCAGAGAGGCAGGCAGAGAGAGAGAGAGAGCAGAGAGCCCGATGCAGGGCTCGATCCCAGGACCCTGAGATCATGACCCGAGCCGAAGGCAGCGGCTTAACCCACTGAGCCACCCAGGCGCCCTAATTGCCACTTTTTAATGACTTCTGTACTGTCATTATTTCAAGCATTACATCTGATGGTTTAACAGCAAAATAATTAGCCTGTTCCTTGGACTTGAAGGAAACATCCGATTATAAAATATTTTAGTCCATTTCTAGGCAGATGTCTCAATTCTTAACTGCAGAAGATAGGGTTCCTGTTGTAATATTTAGCATGCAAACTAAGAGATGGACAGAGTTCTAGACCTTTGGAATAAAAGGGATTTTGTTGTTTCTGGTTGTTTTTTTTTTTTAATTGCACACTTGTCCAGTGACTGTAACACTGAAAGTGAAGGAATTCATATTTTATGTAATTGAGAAAGAAGTATCTCATGTCAGAACCACTTACTTACTTACTTAGTTTTTTTTTTTTTTTTTTTTTTTTAAGATTTTATTTATTTGACAGAGAGAGACACAGTGAGAGAGGAACACAAGCACGGGGAGTGGGAGAGGGAGAAGCCAGCCTCCTGCCAAGCAGGGAGCCTAACATGGGGCGTCATTGGATCATGACCTGAGCTGAAGGCAGGCACTCAATGGCTGAGCTACCCAGGCGCCCCTGTTTATTTTGCTTTTTAAGAATGTGTTTATTAAGGACTTAGGATGATAAAGGGCAGGAATCTTATGCTTTCAAATAGGTTTATAATGATTAATTCATGATGAATTATTACATACTGAATCCTGTTGAGGGCAGCTTAGGCATTTGAAGCCATTTAAGTGTTCCCATGGAAACTAGAGTGAAGTCAGAACTCTTTTAATTTTTTTTATTTTTGATTAGTTTTTTATTTACATTCAATTAACATGTAATGCATTATTAATTTCAGAGGTGGAGTTCAGTGACTCATCAGTCTTATTAATAATCAGTGTGCATTTCATCACGTGCCAATGCCCGTTTACCCCATACCCCTCCAGCAACCCTCAGTTGGTTTCCTATGATTCAGAGTCTCTTCTGGTTTGTCTCCTTCTCTGATTTTGTCTTACTTTATTTTTCCCTCCATTCCCCTATGATCCTGTTTTGTTTCTTAAATTCCACATATGAATGAGAGCATATGATAGTTGTTTTTCTCTGATTGACTTATTTTGCTTAGTATAATACCCTCTAGCTCTGTCCACGTCGTTGCAAATGGCAAGATTTCATTATTTTTGATGGCTGAATAGGATTCCATTGTGTATATAGACTACATCTTCATTCATCTGTCAGTGGACATTGCAGAGGCACTTACTTAAATAAGCTTCTAACACTTAGATTTTTTTTTTAACTGTTCAGGATAATGAAGATGGGATTTTTTTCGTAGTCAACTTTGACCAGACATATGTGGTCATTTTTGCAGCTTTATTCAGTGTGCTTTATTTTTTGACTCAGTTAAGCTCTAGACATAAATGACAAACAGGAAGGTCTGGTGAACTCTGATGCCGCATTTCTTCTGTCACTAAGACAATGGGTGCTCTGTGAATACCAAACAGCTTCAGTAACCATCCTTGTTATCTGCCTTAGGATCTGCCTTTTGAAGAAGTGGACCAAGAGCTCATTGAAGATGGTCAGTGGGAGGAGATACTGCAGCAGCCGTGCCCAACCCAGTACAGTGCTATTAAAGAAGAAGATGTATGATCCACAGGATTTCTTAAGTCTTTGTTGACCCTCTGTTTGTGCTCTAGTAAATAAAATTTGCCTTTAGGGTTGAAAAGCTGGTAGACATAAAATAGCGGCCTCCAGGAACTTGAAATCTTTAAGGGACAGCAAAGAAGTGTTAGGCGACCGTAGGGAATGTGTGACCTGTTGGTTTAGGGCTTGGTTCCTCACCCCGTCAGTTTCTTCTCTAAAACCATTACTAAAAATACTTCTAGGGAGAGCATCTAATTTTTTAGTAGATTTGGTAGTAAAATATTTTGTTGGTAATTGAGGCTGGAAGGAGGTGAAATAGGTTGCTATTTTATGTTTGGAAGGCCATAAAACTCACCTCGCTTCCTTTATAGAGCCGTTTAAATTAAATCTCTGGCTTCAGATAATTATCCTAATTCTTTAGTTGTTGAGTTTTGATTTATTTAACGCACATTCATTGAATACCTACTGTGAGTAAGGTGCTTTGTTTGAGGGAGGGAAGGCACACGGACAGTGAGACATGGTGTCTTCTGGGAGAAGGGGGCTTTATTCCCAGATTCCTGCCAAGCGTTGTAATTCTGGTGGGTCATGGCTACATAGCCTGAGTCATACTGAAGTTCTAAGTAAAAGGGATTTCTTCTTCTGTCTACTGTCAGTTTATAAACTGTTCATTTTTCTTTGCTGGACATAAATGGTGTCCTTAAGTTAAAATTAGACCGTCTTAATTTTTTTTTTTTAATCAGCCTTTATGTGTTAGAGTGAGTAGCAGCCACACACTGTTTAAAACATTTTGGTGCCACTTTAAAGTTTTCCCTGTACCACCAGCCAGACCTCAGTGTGTTCGTGGCATTTTGTTGAGTGTTCAGGTGACAGTAAATGGATGAGTGAAGCAGTTCCTATTCCAAATTCGTAGATGGGACTTTCCTCTAATTTAAATGGACTTTTTCCATGATTATGAAACAGTAAGGTGTTTTACTGTTGTAAAACTGATGACATTAACTTAAGCAATTCAAAATATAACTTTAAAAATGAAGAAAGAGGTATTTTTAATCTACTTAAACCTATTTTTTAAATGTTGTATGCTTAATTTAGATACTTCCCTTTATTTCAGCTTGTGGTCTGGGTTGACCCTCTGGATGGTACCAAGGAATATACTGAAGGTTGGTATCTCCTCGTATTTGTTTTTGATAGCAGTGGGTCTAGAATATGATATTTAGTTAAAAACAACTAATATTTCATCTGCTGCATAACAACCCATATCATATTTTATGTTTATGCTCTAAAGCGGTATTTCTGCTCATCCTCGCTATTATTGTATATCAGCGATTGTCAAGACCGGGAAAGAGAAAATTCAGTCCCTTCACATACCACCCCCTGACCTCTACCAGTGCCATGATTCTGATGTCCCCCAGGTGGGAATAACTAACACAAAGCTAGGGTTACCAGAGGGACTGTGCTGAATCCCCAGCTCTGTTGGGGCAGAAAACAAACAGCTGTGCTCTGCAGCCACCTCCTGCCCCTCCCTCCCCAGTCACCCCCTCCCCTACCACCAAATACCTCCCCTCCAACCACACCCCCTGCCCCCTCGTGCCCCCCCCCCAACTATGAGCTGTTTTCCCACTCATGGTTCACCTTTAGAGATGGGTTTGGGAACACGGTACAATATTTCTCCTTTCTGAAATTGTCTGAGATGAGAAAAATTAGAAAGCAGCACATTAAAGTAAAATTGGCAGCGTTAAAGTAAAAAGACCAGGCTCAGAGCCAGAGTTTTAGGTTTTAGGAGCAGAGCATATATAAGTTTAGAGTTTTAATTTTGAAACCAAGATCTATATAAGTTTTGTTATATTGGTTCTCAGCTTCATGACTTAAAAAAAAAAAAATTTCTCTGGGCGCCTGAGTGGCTCAGTGGGTTAAAGCCTCTGCCTTCGGCTCAGGTCATGATCTCAGGGTCCTGGGATCAAGCCCCACATCGGGCTCTCTGCTCCGTGGGGAGCCTGCTTCCTCCTCTCTCCTCCTGCCTTCTGTCTACCTGTGATGCCTGTCTGTCGAATAAATAAAATCTTAAAAAAAAAAAAAAAAAAAAAATTTCTCATAATCATTAGAAAAAACTCTCTGTGTCCTTGGGTGAGACATACCTATACATCTGAGTCAGTCACACAGTGTATGTGCACATGTATGTATGTGTGTATGTGTGCACAGTGAAATGTCACTCTAAGGGAAGCTCTAGACTGCTTAGTGTGTGTGAGAACACCCAGGTAGATTGCTTAGATGTTGACATCCACCTCTGGAGATTGATTCACTGGCTCTGGGAAGGACCCAGAAAATCAGTTTTAAAAATTATGCCAATTAAGGGGCCGCTGGCTGGCTCAGTCAGTAGAGCATGCAACTCTTGATCTCAGGGTTGTGAGTTGGAGCCCCATTAAGGCTGTGGAGTCTACTTAAAAAAAAAATTATGCTTGGGACGCCTGGGTGGCTCAGTTGGTCAAGCAGCTGCCTTCGGCTCAGGTCATGATCCCAGCGTCCTGGGATCGAGTCCCACATCGGGCTCCTTGCTCCACGGGGAGTCTGCTTCTCCCTCTGACTCTGCCTTCCACTCTGTCTGCCTGTGCTCGCTCTCCCTCTGAAAAATAAATAAATAAAATCTTTAAAAAAAATTATGCCAATTAGTTCTGATGCTTCTTGATAATCTGCGGACTCTACTTGGAGAACCCTTACCCTGGAGACTTGAAATGCAGGTCTAGACCGTAATCCTGGAGTAGAGCGTGAACCAGCAGGCAGCAGTGGCATGGGTGGTGGCAGAGGAGGACAGGAATCTAACAGTAATGGCTGCAGAGTCATGGCTGGTTTTTTCATTTGATATACAAAATGGACTAATGAGACCGTGTCTACTGACTCAGTTAAGTGGCCAAAGAAGTCAAAGCCTGCTTCTGTCTCTGGCCAGCTATCTCTTATAATTTGTGCATTTTTTCAGAAGTAGGATTGATCGTGGCTGAATCATCATAGATTTCTTACCTTTATTCTAAAAATAACTTGGAACAATTGATGTGCTGATGATAAGTCAGAAAATTATATAATTGAGCTTGATACTCATTTCTTCTTCACAGGTCTTCTCGACAACGTGACAGTCCTTATTGGAATTGCTTATGAAGGAAAAGCCATAGCAGGCGTTATTAACCAGCCATATTACAACTACCAGGTATTACTATAAACAATACAAAAATACTTTATTAGATACATAAGTAGAGTGTTCTGTGATTTCCTGATGTTATCTAAACCAGTGGTTTCTAGCTCTGTTTCCCATATAGTTACTGGGAAGGTCTATAAAATACAGCTTCCCAGATCATACCCCAGACCTGTCGAATCAGAGCCTCTCAGGGCATAGGTATTTCTCTCAGGAATGCATATGTATGTATCTGTGTATAGGCAGACACACCGTATGTATTCATATATGTATGTATTTTATGGATGCCTCTTGATTCAAATGTGGAAGTTTGGGAATTACTGACATGGTTCTTGATTAGCTTCGTCATTGAGACACCTGATTTGCAGGTGGTTCTAGAAGCAATTGAAGAAATGAACCATTTCAACCAAGGAAAGATGCTAGCCATGTTGTTTGCCAGGTAATACTGCATAGCACCTAAATTGCAGTCAGCACTGGTAACAGAACTAGATACGCTCTTGCATTCATTTGTCTTACTATGGCTCTCTAATCTGCTCTTTCTACTCCAAAGAAACTGTCTTTCTTACAAGCCAGAGACTAATGTAATTCCAAAGCAGAAATATACCATGAAATTGCATTAAACGTTAAAGGAAATTGTTGCAGTAAAATATTTGAGGTATTTACATTAGTGTGATCTTGATAGAACTTTGGAGAAGCAAAGTAACCAGAGTGGGGACTATTACCACTGAATTTCTAATTTGAGTTTAGAGCAGGATTAATCTCTGCTTCTAAGATAAATTTGTTTCTCATGAATATGATTATAACTTTTTTATTTATAATCCTGTGCTGCTTAAATTTAGCAAAAATAGTGGATTATTGGGAAAGTCTCCCATATTGAATTGCTTAAGTGTCCGTGAATTCTTTTAATATGACTTTAACGTTTATACAGCGTTATAGGAAGACACAAGCTTGTGGTTTTTGTGTAGACTTTCAAGTAAGTTAACGCTTTTACTTAAAAGAGGGGCAAATAGTTCATAGATAATGTTGTAATGCATGGCACCTTTCATCAGAAGAAGATCACAGTGCTTAGAGGTTATCAATACTTTCTATCACTTCTTTCTGAGATTAGAAACATTGTATTCGTTTTCCACAGAACAATGAAAAGCAGAAGTTAAGGGAACACAAGAATGAAGCAAAGGTGAGAAAAATAGCTAGGGTTTTGACCCCACTAGTAGGTAGAAAAGAGGCAGGTGACTTGTGGTACCCCAGGTGGCCATTGTCCGTCCCCTGTCCCAGTTCACTTCCTCCTGTTCTGCTTCTCCTGTTGCTGCCTTTCCCTTTACCACAGTTCCTCTGCACTCTCTTGTTCCTCTCGTCCACCATCCACTCCTGCTTATGCCTTACAATTTGTTGCGAAAAGTGGAAAAGTTGCTTAGTTCTGTTTATGGTATTCAGGACTGAACATTCTATTTTTAGTAACCATCAATATAATAACAATAGCTAAAATTCATCATGAGTTTACTGTGTGCTGCCAGCCAGACTCAAGGGATTCACATGCATTATCTCATTTAATACACACCACAGACCTTTAAGGAAACTTGGTTCCTGTTTTAAAGAAGAGGAGACTGAGGCAAGTAACTTGCCCCCAGACCTCCCAGTTGTCATTGACAGATCTGTAGATTGAAACTCAGGTCCAGGGGTGCCCGGGTGGCTCTGTGGGTTAAGTGTCTGACTTTTGATATCAGTTCAGGTCATGATCTCAGGGTCATGAGAGCGAGCCCCAAGTGAGATTCCACGGTCAGTGCGGAGTCCACTTGGGATTCTCTCTCTCTCCCTCTGCCACTTTCCCCTGCACTTGCTCACTTTCTCTCTCTCTAAATAAATGAATAAATAAAATCTAAAAGAAAAAGAAGAAGAAAGAAAGAAGGAGACCCAGGTCCAGACCCTTAGCAAATATTCTATAGCAGAGTTTGCTTCCCAGGAAATCCAACCTGCAACATAGGTGTATTTCACTGTAACGGCAGGCAGGGTACTGTTAGTGGGCGACTAAGATGTGTTTGAAAGCATTTTACTTTTTTAAAGATTTTATTTATTTATTTTTGCGAGAGAGAGAGCGAATGAGAGCACGTGTGCATGACCGGGAGGGAGGGGCTGTGGGAGAAGCAGACCCCCCACTGAGCAGGGAGCTTAATGTAGGACTTGATCCAGGACTCTAGGATCATGATCTGAGCCGTAAGCAGCTGCTTAACCCACTGAGCCATCCAGGCACCCCTGTTTGGAAGCATTTTAATAAGGAAAATGGGGCAGTATAGTTTAGTGATGAAGACTACTGGCTTGGAATACAGATGAGCCTGAGTTTGGTTATGATCTTCCTGGAGTCCTTGGGCAGGTTACTTCAATGATGCCAAATCTCATTTTTCTCATCTGAAGAACAAGGATGATAATCCCCTACTTCATGGAGTTTTGGGGGGTTAAATGAGATAATACATGTAAGGCATTTAGTCTAGCACCTGCTATACTAAATAGTATTACTTAGTATTCAGTAAAATATCTGTATGTCTACAATATATGTTTACCGTATTAACATAATAGTGTTATGATGACTCTGTGTTAATCATTTTATGTATTGGGTTACGTTTTTCTGCATGAAGTGTATAGTTAAAACCGTGTGTTTGAAAATTCTTGGAGCTCTGCAAAGGAAATACAGATGCTGAGATTGCATTGTCATTGCCCTTTTTACCAGCACAATTGTCAGCACAATTTTTAACCCTGACCGCATTGTCTCCGGCTGCCCCTCAGTATCAGCCTGTTCAGCCTGTCTCTATAGCAGCAAAATACATAACTGCCATTACCTATTCCCATATTCACAAGATCCTTGTTCCTTGGATAATGAAAAGTGGTAATCAATACATCGTGTTTCATTTCCTGGGGACTTGAGTACCTTTTGCAAACAGCTATTTTCAAATACAATAATGAGATCACTGGCTGACGCAGAGAGACATGGGAATCAGTATATGATGTTTCCCTTCCTGAGGACTTGAAGGAATAACTGTAAGTTCCCTCCAGTAGCTCTCAAACTCAGTTTTTAACCAGAACAACAAGAGAAGGCTCAGTTGATTATCTCAGGAAAATCTCAGGGTGGGTGATGTTGTTCTTGTTCTTTATCAGATTACATTGTCATATTTTTATTTTTTAAAAAAATCAGGATGCAAACCTAAAGCGATAGTCTCTGTATGGCTGACGTTTTTCTCCAGATGATTACAAACATTGCTGCTGTTTCACTCACTTGCATAGGCAGGACCCGATGCCACGCTGGGAAGGACAATCTGGGGAGTTTTAGGTTTAGGTGCCTTTGGGTTCCAGCTGAAAGAGGCGCCCGCCGGGAAACACATCATTACAACGACCCGCTCGCATAGCAACAAGTTGGTGACTGACTGTGTCACCGCCATGAACCCTGATGACGTGCTGCGCGTTGGAGGAGCAGGAAATAAGGTATGAACACGTCTGCCATTCTGCTGAAATGCAATTGAATTATGGAAAGAGATCCCGAGCATTTCCGAAACATGAAATAAGAGCTGGGAGAAGGAGTTAGAGGTTGTAATTGACTATTAAAAGCCCATTTCAGCAACATTTGAATTTTTTAAAAATGTTATCGTTCGAGTCTTTTTATCTGAGAGTTCTGTGCTAATGCAAGTCATTAGGGGGACATCTTGTGTCTCTTGCCAGCCCTCGTATTCTTGAGGACCCTCTTGGGTTACTTCCTAGACCTACCTTCTGCGGACCCAAAGGATGAGCCTGCCTCCCCTTCCTGGACGCTTTCCCCATTCTTTCACATAGGCGTCCATCCTGCCGAGAACGTTGTGAAACTGGGCAGTTGGGTCTGCGGCTTCAGATATCTCAAATTCAGCATGCTCAATTGTATCTCTTCCTTTTTCCTTCATGCCCCTACACGCATTCCTCCTATTTCCTGTCTGCTTAATGGTACCACCATTTTTGCCTAATTGCTCCAGCCAGCCCCCTGAAAGTCACCCTAGACTCCTTCCTTCCTCATATCGCATCCGTATCTTCTTAATTCCTCCCTAACGTCTCCTTTGTCCATCTCAGCTGCCTCCACCCTAGTTAAAACTTATCATATCTCTCACCCAGACTTTCCAGTAGTTTCCAACTGGTCTGTCTATTCAGTCCTGGGCCTCACAGTAACACAAAGCAGTTAAAAATGCAAAACTTACTGTATATCGCTTCCTTGCCCCAAATTCTTGGATAACTCCTTGCACAACAGTTTAAAACCCAAGCCTGTGAGAATGGAATGTTAATTCCCTTATATTTTGGTGTGTTCCCCCTTGAACACACCCCAGGCTTATCTCATGCCATCCCCCAGCTCAGACCCTGGGGATACCAGACTGGCTGTAGTTCCCGATGCAAGTGCATCTCACACTTGTGTCCCTGGCGCAGGGAAGGCAAATCGTAAATACTTACTGAACTGCGTGGGATTCATTTTTCTTTACCTACCCTTTGGAAGCAATAATCAACTATTTTTAGATTTTCCAAAAGCATTTACTGGTGAGAGGATGAAAATGGGAGTTTAAAAATAATAGTATTTGGGGGAAAAAAATTCTAAAACATTTCCAAGTAAAAATTTATTCACTAAATATAGTGACAGGTGTGATTTCTCTTTGCCCTTACTTTTTTAACTGCAAAAATCTCATTATGTGTTTTATTCCCAAGGGGCACCATTCTCTTTAGGAACAAAGTCCCCACCCTGTACATCCTCCACCTTTTCTCCTATAAAAGGTGGGGCAATTATTAACTTTTCTGGGCATGTTACTAACTTGTTGGGCAGTTATTAACTGTTTCAGGTCAAGGACTTCTTTAAGAGTCTAATGAAGGCTACGGCCCTTCTTCCCTTAAGAAAACAGACCCAAAATAGTTCTTGGCACATAATAAGACTTGACACATATTTGTTCAATGAAAGAAAACCCTTTTACATAGAGGTCTACAGCAAGGTTTAATCGTTTGAAGGTGTTCTTGAAGAGTACTAAGAAGAGTAATTGGTTACATTGCATTCATTGAGATTTTCCTCCTCTTCTCAGCTGCTCTCTTCCTCTGAATATTTGAGGCCTGAATTTTACAGTACTGATTATTTTATGGTGTAACCCAAAAATAAGTAAATGACTCATGAAAGTCTGATAGCAGGTTACTCTTTAGAGTCATGTCGATTCTATCAAATACCCTCAGTTTTGTTTGAGAATTATAGGAGTTATTAAGATGACAATTTAAAAATTCATATTTTGGTGAAGAAATGGTAATATGTAGTAGGACTCCAAAGACTTAAGAAACTACTTGTTAGTTTCTTTGTCAACATTGCATAGGTATTTGGACTTAATGCATTTTATACATGAGTGCACTACTTGATGTTCCTCTAGCCTTTAGTCTACAGGCTTAAAAATCTTCAATTTTTCTATAATATACAGTACATTGTGTCTACAGTAGGAAAAAAGCAACACGATAAAAAGAAAACTTTATTTATTTAATAAAGACTATGAAGACTGTTCTGATCTCATCCTTGTAGCTTATTTAACCACTTCCTCCCCACTCCAGGTCACTGTATGATTCTATATTTTATTGTATTCTGTATATTTCTCCATAATACTCATGTTCCTTTCAACCTGCTAATAGCTTTCACCTAAGTTGAGTCTGACAGAGGAATGGATGAAATACACTTGGTAGAAACAAGCAGTTTCTCTTATTCTTTAATCATTTCATGGCCAGGGGATAATTATTATCTCCAACCCTACAGATCATTCAGCTGATTGAAGGCAAAGCCTCTGCGTATGTATTTGCGAGTCCTGGATGTAAGAAGTGGGATACTTGTGCTCCAGAAGTCATTTTACATGCTGTGGGAGGTCAGTCCCTTTTATTTTGGGGAATTACAGGTGTTACAGCTTTTTTATTATGCTACGACAGAATCTTTCATTATATTTACCGAGATTCTGAGGCCATAAAAGCTCAGAGGAATCCTAGAGATTAGCCAGTCCAACCCCTGCATTTCAGAAGTGAGGATGTCAATTTTTCAGCAAATTCATTTTCTTTAATTATTGTTTATCTTTTGGACTTCAATCTACATATAGTTGACTTAATTAAACCCTTATTGATTTATGGATTTAATGCTTCTAGGGTTTCTTTTTTCTTGAAAAGTAAAATGGTCATCACCATTGTCTTCACCTCACTTAGTTTCATTTAAGCCAAAACTGGTAAATGTTTTAGTACTAGTGCTTAAGATCACAGAGTTAGAATTTTTCTAAATCTGACAAATACATTACAAATATATGCATAGTAAGAGATTTTCAGTTTCCATTAGACATAAATTGACTTCTACTCTTAAACAAAACATTTGATTTTTGTTCTATCCTTTCTTCTAGTATATTATCCAATTTCATATCTCATCAGCATATTACATGACAAGGGAGTTAAATTCATCACAATTCTATCTCATTAGGATGCTAAATAAACTATAATGTGACACAATTAAATTTGATGAGCATACTTCATTTAAACCTTAATCAAGTATTAATATTTGGTGGTAGAATGAAGAAAACACTTTTGAAAATGGGAATAGTAGCGATGGGGTAGAACCAGCCGAAAAAGTAATCATCTCAGGAAAAGAGAAATCAACTGATACCAAGAAATAGGAATTAAAAATGCTAAATGAAATTGATTTGAATCAGGGAGAAAAATAATTTTTTATCTTTCAGTTAGTCAAAATTGTTCTATAGTTTTAAATTTAAGTGAATTAAAACTTAAGCCTTTATAGTCACTCATTACTTTTCCTATCTTATCCAGAATAAATTGATAACTATCCCATAGGGAAGTAAGAGGCACTTAAAAATACCTAGAAACATAACGATCCGGCCAGCCACTAATGTTGTATTGGTGTTTCTTCTGTAGGCAAGTTAACTGATATCCATGGAAATGCCCTTCAGTATAACAAGGAGGTGAAGCACATGAACTCCGCAGGCGTCCTTGCCACACTGCGCGATTACGACTACTATGCAAGTCGAGTTCCACAGTCTGTGAAAAACGCACTTGTTCCTTAAAGGAAAACCTCATTTACTTAACTAGGAGATGGACACTTGATTCTCAGAATAATATACTTTAAAATGAATTGGATGAAATTATTAGAGTTCCCTTTTCACTTAAATCATTGTTGATCAGTGATTTATATTTAGTCACTTAGCAGTAAAAAAGGTAATGAAAAAATTTCTTGATTAATTATTGACTCAGGCCAGAAGGATTTATAAAGTAAGTGTGTTACTGTTCTTTTCCTCCTTGTGAAAGGAAGGGTTAGTTTCAACTCGCTATTCTGGTCGATTGTTTAATCAACATTCCTGTTACTGTGAACAGTTTCTTTAGGGCACAGAATCACAAGTTGTTACCTGAATCTCATTCTTGTTTTTCACAGTAATTTTAAGTTTTCCTTACTCCAGTTAAGAATTTACTGAAATGTCATGTATGTTGATGAAACAGATTTATGGAAAAACTTCTTTGTAATAAATTATTTAATTCTAGGTTTTTATGTTCTTTACCACCTTTTAAAATTTTTAAGTAGCATTTGAAAATGACATAGTCTCTACCATGGACATTACTTTATTCTTACGGTGCCATTGTAATGCCTAGCTCTGGCCAGTTGGGTAATTACCTTAGTTCTTTACAAGGGGAGATTATAACATAAGCTATCAAAATTATTCTGACATTTTTGGGTCTCTTTCCGGTGCTTTTAAATAAATGTCTCTGTTACTGGATTAGGTAAGTCGTCTAAATTAATGGTTCTTAGACCCAACTTTCTATCAGAATCACCCAGGAGGCTTTTCAGAAATACAGACTCAGAGGCTCATCCCAGCAGTTTGATTCTGTATATTTTAAGAGGGCTACTCCAGGGAGTTTGATAATCACTGAAGTTTAGATAATATCCTCAGAACCTCCGTAATCTAGCCTGAAGAGGTCTTTGTGGCTTTGACATCTTCGATGACTCCTGTGTCTCCTCTGACTCTCTTCTCAGTGACTTTCTTCTTCCCTCTTCTAGCCACTCCTACTTGGTCTCCTTTCTTGGTTTCTCTTTGTTTCCCTTCCCTTAAATGTCAACATTCACCAGGATTCTCTAGGTTCCCTCTACTTTCTCAACAGATGATCTAATCCACACATATGGCTTCATTTGGGTTGTTTGTCCTTAATTCCAGAATCTTTATCTCGTTTAGAGCTCACGGGGCGCCTGGCTGGCCCAGTCAGTAAAGTGTGTGACCCTTCACCTAGGAGCTGTGAGTTCAATCCCCGCTGCACCTTGGGCGAAGAGCTTACTTAAACAAAGCAAAAAACTTCTCAAGTTCTAGGTTATGCCCAAGAGCCTGCTTTGATGTCTCCCAGGTGTCTGTGAATTACTATGTCTACAAAGCTCTTCATTCTTTCCCATCCCTCCTTAAATTATTTTACAAATCCTTAAGGTGAACCTAATGACTGGCCAAATTTGGAAATCACTTCCAAAATCCATTTTCTTCCCTCTAAGAACACAATTCCCTATCTATAAAGAAGAGACTAAACCTAATTAAAAAAAAAAAAATAATAACCCAAGTGCAATGTGAGAAAAACTTTGAAGGCATTTTCTACAGGTTGCTATTTAAAAGTGAGTTATCCAAGAGACATATTTGCACATCCACATTCACATTGCCTATTCATTAATTCACACCCTCATGCTCCTTTATTTCTTCCACAGAGCATTGTCATGCCTTCCTGACTAATCTGCCTGTCCGCGCTGTACTTTCTGTCCGTTCTACTTATCATATCCTCAGGGGTGATTTTTCCCAAAATCAAATCTGGTAGTGCCACTCTCTTAAAATCTTTTAGGGCTTCCTGTTGCCTTCAGGATAATATACAAGTTTCTTGTCACAGCATATGAACCTCTAATGTCATGGCTTCTTCCTTCTCCAGCGTCAACTCTGATCACTAACTTATACCCATGCTCAACCATTTAAAGTCCCCCCCCCGCCCCCGCCAAATACCATGCTTTCCCTCACTGTGGCTTCCATTAATTCATTCAACAAATAATGTTTTGAACACGTGCTATATGTTAGTCACTGCTCTAGGTACTCAACATTTAGTGGTGTATGTAACACTGGTGTGAGTCTGTTCTTCTCTTGAGCGCATATGCTTGTGAAGCAAATCAGATAAGGAACAAGTAAATGATATCATTTAGCTTGTGGTAAAGGTGCAGAGGAAATCAATTAGGAAGATTAGCTAGAAACAGGGGCAGGATGGGGGGGGCTGGAGGAGGATCTCCTTTATTTTTAATTTATTTTTTAAAGATTTTATTTGAGAGAGAGAGGCAGAGAGGACTAGTGGGGGGGGGGGGGCTGTGAACATAGGGAGTGGGGGAGGGGCAGAGGAAGAGGGAGAAGCAGGCTCCCGGAGCCTGATCTGGGGGCTTGATCCCAAGATGGTGGGATCATGATCTGAGCTGAAGGCAGACACTTAAGGGGCTGAGGCACCCGGGTGCCCCGAGGATCTCCTTTGCATAAAGCGGCTATCCTTTCTGGGAAGGTGATGTCTGCACTGAAAACTGGATGAAAAGATGTCAGTCATATCTAAAGCAAAAGGTACAGGGTTTCTTTTTGGAGTGATGGTTTAAAACTATCTTAATGATCGGACAATTCTGAATATACTCAAAAATCATTGAATTGCGTACTTTAAATTGGTGAATTATATGGTATATGAACTATATGTTAACGAACCTGTTAGAAAAAAATTAAATAGCCCCATGTGGCTAGTTCTCGTCATATTACATAGCACAGCTCCATCCTCTTCCTGGTTTATTTCAACAATTTCAACAACCACTCAACTCCAGCAAGACGTTTCAACTAAGCCTCAGAGTTATAATATGCACACGTTATGGGATATTTTCATCTAGATATATTATAAGCATCTCAAAAAAACCAGTCTGGGGCCAAATACTTTGCCAGACCTGTTTTCCTTCCTGTCTTACCTTCTTAGATGATGACATCACTGTCCAGCCAGTTATACAACCTGAAGTCTGGTGATAAACGTAGACACACCTGCTTCCCTGCCACTAATCCCTCCCCAGGATCTCATCCAGTCACTATGTCTGGAACTTGCTCTCTGTTGTCAGTTCTTATTTTTACTGCCTTGGTTTAGGCCTTCATCTTTTATCTTCTCTCACATAGACTATTGTATTCACATCTTCACTGGTCTCTCTGCCACCATTTCTGCACACTCCAGTCCATCTGCCATATTGTCGCTGCAGTGGTCCTTGTAAAATGCAATCCTAATCATCTCTCTCGGTGTCACTTAAAACTCTTCACTGATTCCCTATCACGGGATAAAATCTGGCTCCTCAGAACTCTTTATAATTTAGTGTCTGCCTATCATTCTAGCCTTGTAATCTCTCATTGCAAAATAGTTTACATTCTGACAGTAACGAACTGGCCAGTTTTCTAAGTATGCACGGCTTCATGACTCCAGGCTCTAGCTCATGTTCTTCCTGTAAACTCCTTTTTCCATCCCCTAGATATGCCATCTCTTATTGGGAGCTTTCCATTGCTATTTTTTCCTCCCTCTCCAGCTCACCATGGATAATCAGTTTCTATCCTCTGAGCTACTTTTGTACTTTGTGCAAACTTTCATTTATTCACTTGCCTTTTGTTTCGTTGATTTTTTTTCTTTTGCTAAGCAGAAAAAGCTTTTATTTTGATGTAGTCCCAATAGTTTGTTTTTGCTTTTATTTCCCTTGCCTCAGGAGACGTATCTAGAAAAATGTTGCTATGGCTGATGTTAGAAAAATTATTGTCTATGTTCTCACTAGGATTTTTATGGTTTCAGGTCTTATATTTAGGTTTAATCCATTTTGAGTTTATTTTTGTATATGGTGTGAGAAAGGGATCCAATTTCATTCTTTTACATGCAGCTGTCCAGTTTTACCAACACCATTCATTAAAAAGGCTTGTATAGTCTTGTATATACAAGAATTTTATATTCTTGCCTTCTTTCTTGTAGATTAATTGACCTTATAAATATGGTTTTATTTCTGAGCTATCTTGGAATTGTTTACAATCTTAATAGGAGTCAACAGTTTAATGTGACTGTAAAGAGTTAGTGTGGTATCCATTAATAGCATTGTGATGGACAGGATAAAAGAGACAGTGCTTCTGCCTGCACTCTGCCCTGATCACACCACACCCAGAACATTTTGTTCCATTTTGATCACATTTTAAAAGGCACATTGAGTAACTGGAGCATGTTTGGAAGAGAGCAGCTGGGATCAATTAAAATATCATTTGAAGGATTACTGAAATGATTGGAGACGTCTGGCCTAGAGAACAAAGATGGGGAGATATCATGACAGCCTTCAGTGTATGAAAAGTTGTCATGTGGAGGACCCCAGAACTGGTCCGCAGACCCTCTGGGGATTCAGGTGTATCTAATAGTAATTAATAGGTGTTTAGAAACAGAGGGGGCTGTCTTGGGTGGTAGTAAGTTCCTCATCACTGAAGGTGTTGAAAAACAGTTTATTTGGTTATTCATTTTTTAAAAAGATTTATTTATTTTAGAGGTGGGGAAGAGAGAAGAGAGTAAGAAAATGCCAAGCAGACTCCCCATCGAGTGCAGAGCCTGACACAAGGCTCCATCCCATGACCCTGAGATCATGACCTGAGCCAAAATCAAGAGTCAGACGCTTAACTGACTGAGCCACCCAGGCACCACTTGTTTGTTGAATAAATGATTTCAGTATTCTTCGTGCATTCCCTGGTGTATCATATGGTAAAAGACACTCAATATGAAAAGAGTTTTGCAAAGAGACCCAAAGAGTTCTCAGCAAATAAACAGCTATATATCCCTATATATCATATATGATTCAGTCACTCCATAATATTTAGTGACTGTGCATCTTTGATGTTCTGGAAACTCTGTTGGACCCTTGTGAAAATAACATCAAAGAAATCTTAAAAGTCATATTGACCAAGAGGAGTATGTTTGGGAGAGGGCAGCTATCCGTATAATCTATCTTAGTATTAGCATTGCATAAACACATTGCTTAGTACCTACATGGAATCTGTGACCAAATCTGATTTACATGAGGTATATAAGTTGATGAGTGGAAGGTCCCACAACCAGGGAGGAATGTGACTTTCACCTTAGAGTTCCCAGTAGTCATAAAATAATGCTGGGCATGATAATACAAGTTTTCTCGTCTTAATGGGATGATAAAGCACTTTATAAATCTCTTTCCCCACCCCCTCTAACCATTGCCTCATGTAACTTTATTGAAGTGTTTCCATACAATTAGAAAAAAGTATCTCGTGGCCATTTATGATCCTATGACCAGGAAAAATAAAAGGCTCTTTCATTGTTGTATGTTTAAATGAAATTATGAGTCTCTAATTATAAATAAAACTGATACGTAATAAAATGGCCAGAACATAGGAACTGAAGGGGCAGCAGCATAAGGAGGTTTCTGCCAAGTGATTTTAGAAGGAGAAATTTAAAACAGGAAAAGTAACAAAAGATCCAAAACTACTCTGTTTTCAAGTAGAGCATTTTATCTAATTTACTAGTAGAGATAGACCATCAATGGAGAATATGAGGTTAAACAGGTTATGGGACCATCTTAACAAGGCCAAACAGGTAACAGGTCCATTTCTCACTATTATGTTTATATGTTTAAAAGACATGAATCTGTAAGTATTATGTCTGAAAGGCTATAGATAAGAAATGCGAGATTAGCAATAATTAAAAGCTTAAAGCAAAAGGGATATATGCAGGTATATTCAGGTCTGAGATTTGAGTAAGAAGTCTGTCATATAAAAATCCGGGGGGGTTGGGCGCCTGGGTGGCTCAGTGGGTTAAGCCGCTGCCTTCGGCTCAGGTCATGATCTCAGGGTCCTGGGATCGAGTCCCGCATCAGGCTCTCTGCTCAGCGGGGAGTCTGCTTCCTCCTCTCTCTCTCTCTCTGCCTGCCTCTCTGCCTACTTGTGATCTCTCTCTGTCAAATAAATAAATAAAATCTTAAAAAAAAAATCTGGGGGGTTAATAATTTCAGGCAAAAGGAAAGTGGCGCAAACAGATAAAAGATATGCTAATATTCTTTTTTGAATTGGTTTACTGATGTTTTATAAAATAAAGGAAAATAGTTACATAAAGGTCCCAGATATCACTTGAATTCAAAGAAATGGAGGAGTTTGGATTAGTAAGTTTGAAGAGCAGTTGTAATTTAGTTAAATATAAAACAGTTCACAAACAATATTTCGACTTCAGAAGATGCAGTATTGAAATATCCTTTTGTCCAATCTTGAAGCTGCATGTTTTGTCCAAGGGTTTTATTATTTTTTTTAGAGACAGTGCAGGTTTACATGTATGTGGAGAAATAGGTGGACATGCTATTTCGACTATTAAATTCTTGGTTATATGTGGTATTAGAAAGGAAAAACAAAATTATTTCTAGCAGTCAATTTACTGGAACAAATCTGTGAGCTTTCACCAAAAGTAGTGACTGGCTGATAGCATCTAGGGAGAAGAGGCTTTGCCAAAGAAAAAAGTACCGTTGGTTTGAATGTGACTGAAGAACAGAAGGGTGATCACAATGGAAATTTTCATGAATTGGCAATGATGTTGTAAGTTTCCATGCCAGTGTCAGCTGCAGACTCTGTGCCCTGCTATCACCTCCACAAGGGACTTGTTTTAGGATTTTAGATGCTTCAGACCCCTGGCTCCTGGTCATGCCCTATTGACTGAAGGCAGCCACT
Source organism: Mustela putorius furo (assembly GCF_011764305.1). Taxonomy (NCBI): domain Eukaryota; kingdom Metazoa; phylum Chordata; class Mammalia; order Carnivora; family Mustelidae; genus Mustela; species Mustela putorius. The sequence continues at coordinate 18,674,998 of NW_025421402.1, read as the reverse complement.
AGGCCCGTGGCTCCCAGCATGGCCTTGACATCAGAGCTCTCTTCCATTTTGAACAGAGGGAAGTACAAATCGACACCTCTCTTGCTCGTATTCTACAAGTTGCCCAGGTTATCAAGGTTTTAGCGGTGAGTTTATCTTTAAGCTTCTGCAGATCACGTACTTCACTTGGCAGCAGCAAAATCCTGCGTAGATCTGCATGATCAGTCCTGCTTAGATCAGCGCAGTCATGCTTGCCTTTTTACAGTATTCCAGGATCTTGGCTTGTACATCCTTCAGGAAGGCAAAACTAAAGACCTTGCTTTGTTTCATCATCTGCTTAGATTTGCTCATATTTTTGTTCAGCCCAAATTCTCCTTCTTCAGTATGTTCTTTATCAAATTCCTGGTCCCACTGCCCTTTGAAATAGACTGTGTTCATTGGAACCAGTACAACAGAGCTGCTAGGAGCGCAACTGGGAAGTAATCCTTACTGTTCCTCCTGCTTGGCTTTCCACCTAGGAATTAACCCTCGTTACTTTCTTCAGTGTTTACTGAATTATTGGCTAGGTTAAGTTTGTTAACATTACCCAAGTCCTGAAGAAACGGATGCATCATTTTTCCCTAGAGCCTGTTGGCCGTGATGTTCAGTTCACGTGTATCAGTGGGTTTAATTCAGTAAAAAACTTTTGAAATGGATGATGCAGACATCCTGACTTTCAACCTGACCTGTTGTTAAGTACTTCCTTTTGTGTCTCTATGACTTCATTATTGTGTGTCAAATTCCCCTCTCCTTCTAGGATGATTTAATCTCTAGATCCTTAACTTCACTACATATGCAAAAACTCTATTTCCCAATAGTCACATTACAGGGACTGAGGGATCGGACTTGGACGTATCTTTCCTCGGGAGACACAATTTAATCTACTATTTACCCCAGTGAACCAAACTGCCTGGTATTCAAGCCTTTGTGCAGTCCCCTCTTTTGTATCTGGGTGGGCCCTGTGGGACTCACTGGTCACCAGTCAAGTGTCGAAAAAGTGATGCTGTGTTATTTCCAAAGCTAGATCGGCAGGAACGTGGAAGCTTTCCAACTTGGTCTTTTGGAACCTTCACTCTCACGGTACCCAGACACCCTGTAAGAAGTCTTACTACCCTGTTGGGAGGTTCGCACGGAGCAGATCTAAGAAACTATGGACAGGGAGTGGGGTCCAGCTGAGTCTAGGTTTCCAGACTTCCCACCGCAGGCATCAGGTGAGTGAAGCCTTCTACATCTTCCTCCACCCTAGCTTCCAGTTAAGCAACACCAAGCGACCCCACCTAATGCCGTGGGGCATCTGATGGTGGTAGTGGAGTGATGAGGTTGAGCTGTTCTGCAATTAATGCTTTGCCCCTCGATTCGACTACCAGCTTTTGGAGAGAACACACATGCACACACACACGGAAAAAGAAATCCGATGACCCTGTGAAAGGCACACTTGCAGAGTCCAGGCAAAGCTAACACCAATTCGGGCACCGGCTTTTAGTAATGTCTTTCATAAATAAACACTATTTTCACGTACGAAAATAACTCTTGGAATTCCATTCTTCTTTTGAAAAATACGAAACATTAGAAAAGCTCCCCGATCCCCAGCGGAACCGGGGCTGTCGGCGTGCTCTGCACGCTTCCACGATTCTTCCGTACGACACTCTGCTCCACTGCCGTGTTCTGTTCCGGGACTCACGTGCACGGCTCGCACACCGTAGGAGCGGTCTCGAAACTTGTTCTCGCTTTACGAAGTGTCGTAAAGTCTCGTTCGCTGCAGCGTCTCCCCCCTCCGCGCGAGTCGCCACGCAGGCCCTCCCGTTCCCTGATGCAGAGGGGCGGGGTCGGAAGCCGCGGACTCCCGTGACCGCGCCGAGACGGCGCACGGCGATGACGCACCGCGGTGTGCGCGAAGACGGCGGCGGCCACGACGCAGGGGAGGGGCGAAGGCTGCGGCAGCGTCCGGCGCGCGCACACGTTGCAGCTTCTTGCTTTCGGCGGGGTTCGGCGAGGTTCTGACGGCCAGGCAGGCGCGCTGAGAGGTAGCCGCAGGCCGGCGGAGATGGCGACGCTCTGTCTGACCGTGAATGCAGGAGACCCTCCGCTGGGTAAGGGGCCGAGGCCGCCGACGTGCGGGGGTTGCATCAGCCGGGGAGGGTGCGGGGCAGGGAAGGTCGCCGCGCCCGGCGTTGCGCAGCGGCGGTCACGGTCTGGGAGATGAGGCCTGCCGGCTCCTCGAAACTGTGCGCGGAGTAAGCTCTGCGCCCTCCTGGCATGCGGATCTGCTCCCGAAGACAGTTTTCTCGGGCGTGGAGGGAGGCGTGGTGTGAGCCCAGGCAGGGCGACACGTCGCTCAGCTTCGGACCTTTTCTCTAAGAGGGATGACTCTCCGCCAGCTCCCCTCTCCCTTTTTTGGGAATGGCTTTCCCTGGAGACCTCGAGCTGCCGGTAGAAATGCCGTTTGGAAAGTTACGATCCCATCGTCTCCGCGTCCCCCTCTGTCAGCACACCCCCCTTCACTGACCTCTCCCTTCCTCCCTCCTCTCCGAAAAGATCTCTAATCCCCTTGACTACCTTATGCTTCGTCGGGTTCAGAGGGAACAAGGCAGTGTAGTAGCTGAGGCTGCATTACCACCGAGGTTGCATTTATTTTTAATTAATGGTGGCAGGGTAATTGCTAGAACGCTCGAGTACACTGCGGACTGATCGGGTTCCTTTCCTGCACACCCTTGTGGATGTGGTCAGCGCCAGAGTAAACGTCGGACCTGTTCCCTTGCGAGTACGTGTTAAGTTCTATTTAGATTTGCCTTTTCTGTGGGGCCGACGTTGTTGTCGATAGATCGCTTAGAATTTCTCCTTTTTTATTACTTTGGGAAATTGCACAAAAGAATTTTAGTAGTTTATTAATCTCCTATTAATGTGTATGCGTAGTATAGACTCATAAGTCCTTTTTTTTTTTTTTTTAAAGGTTTTATTTTTAGGTAATTTCTACACCAAACATGGGGCTGGAACTCAACAGCGAGGTCACCCGCTCTACAGTCCAAGCCAGCCAGTCTTTTGGCATACAACCCACAACTTAATAGCCATTTTATGTATTTTTAAAATGCTGATGATTTAGCATATTGGTTCCAGTAATTATGGGCTAACCTCACACAAATCAATAAACTTTAAAAAAAAAAAATGGGTTTCCTCTTGGGGCTGGAAAGTACTAGACAGTGTGGTCTCATGGTTAAGAGCAGAAACATTTGGTTCCTGGAGACTTGGGTCCAATCCTGGCTGCCATTTACCAGTTGTGGAACCTTGGCAGGTTGCATGTTTGGCTTCTCCCACAGTTCCTTTGGTTAAGAAAGGAGGAAACGTATTTTCTACATAGGGTTGGTTGCCAGAATTAAATGAGATGTAGGTAAAATTCCTGTCGTATTTGAGATACTCCATAGCTATAGTGTTTACTAATGTTACTTAGCGAGTCACCCTGTTTCCTTGGTTACCACATTCTGACTGTTCTGGAAGAACAGAGGATCTTCAAGAAATTTATTGTCATTTTGAAGTGTAGACCAGTGATAGAGTGTATGTATGTTTGCTTTTCCCTCTTTTTTTGTTTTTTAATTCTTTCCACTGTTTGATTAAAGCACATCTCTAAAGATTGAACGAAACATTTAGAAAAACAGATTGCATTGCTGGAATTTCCCTGTTTGACATGCATTCAGCACGTGAAGCTTTTTTTTTTTTTTTTAAATGTTAAAATAATTTCAAACTTAAAAAGGTACAAGAATAGAATTGAGTACTTTTTTCCCCCTGAACCACTGGACAGCTTCAGCATCAGGAATAGACCAACCTACAGCTCTCAAGCAAGGAAGCTCTTCACATGACCTGACAGGACCATCAAAATCAGCAAGTACACATTCATACCATTCTTCCATTTAACGCATAGCCCCTGTTCATATTCCAACACTAATTGTTTCAGCAACACTCTTAACAGTACAGGGATCAAAATCCAGAATCAAGCGCTGCACCTCCTTGTCATGTCTCTCCAGTTTCTTTCAGTCTGGAATGTTTTTTCAGTCTTCTCTTGGCCCTCTTAGCTTTGACCTCTCTGAAGACTAAAGACCAGTTACTTGAAGAATGTCCCCATCAGATTGTTTGAGGTTTCCTTGTGGCTGTATTCAGCTACACATCTTTGGCAAGAGTAGCACACAAGTGATTTGTTTTTCTTCACTACAGCCCATTAATTGGTGCATGAATTTGATTTTTCCATTACTGATGGTCTAACCTTGATTATTTAAGATGGTGCCAGCCAGCTTTATGGACTGCAAAATTTTCTCTTTGCATTAAAAAAAAAAATTATTTATTTGACAGAGAGAGATTACAAGTAGGCAGAGAGGGAGGCAGAGAGAGAGGGGGAAGCAGGCTCCCTGCTGAACAGAAAGCCCGACATGGGACTCTATCCCAGGACCCTCGGATCATGACCTGAGGTGAAGGCAGAGGCTTAAGCCACTGAGCCAGCCAGGCACCCCTTCTCTTTGCATTTGACAGGCATTTTGTGGGGAGATGCTTTAGGACCATGTAAACATGCCACTCAAACCTTCGTTTACTGGTTTCAGCATCCACTGATGCTTCCTGACCAACTTGATGATCATTAACATGCCAAAAGGTCACCTTCCAGTTCCGTTCCTTCTACATGTATTAGTTGGCATTTTTCTGTCAGAGGATCTTTTTTCTTTTCCTTTAAAAAATTTTCATAACAAAATCTACTCAGGTTATAATGTGTATTATTTACTTTTATTCTTTTAATTTAAAACTTTTATTTTTTAAAATTAGTTTTATTAAGCTATAATGTGCATTTACTAAACTTCACCAATTTAAGATTGACAAATATGTACAGTAACCACCGCAGTAATGATAGAGAATATTTCTCTCATTTCAGAAAGTTTCCTTATGTTCCTTTGCAGTCAATTCCCTTTCCCCATCTCTGGTCCCTGATAGCCACTGATCTGCTTTCTGTCATTATTGTTCTTTTTTTTTTCTAGAATTTCATGTACACTGAATCATATCGTATATATTCTTTTTGTACCTAGGATAATGCTTTGGGATTCATCTGTCTTACTGCCTGTGACAACACTTCATGGTTTTTATTTGCCCTGTAGGATTTTGTTGTACGGATACACTAAAACTTGTATCATTTATATTAGTGGTTAAATTGCTACTGTTAGCCAGTGGGAGCCCCTCTAAGCTGGCCTCTGTGTCCTTTTGGTTTATCTGTTTGATTACCTCTTGCTTTCTAGTGCAAGGTTTTCCAGATCTGTCTTGTACCTTCCCTGCCACAGCCCTGTTTCTGGTGGAGCTTCATTTTAGAAATCAATATCTGGGGGCGCCTGGGTGGCTCAGTGGGTTAAAGCCTCTGCTTTTAGCTCAGGTCATGATCCCAGGGTCCTGGGATCGAGCCCCGCATCGGGCTCTCTGCTCAGCAGGGAGCCTGCTTCCTCCTCTCTCTGCCTGCCTCTCTGCCTACTTGTGATCTCTGTCTGTCAAATAAATTAAAAAAAAAAAAAAAAAAGAAATCAATATCTGGGTGCTGGTGGTTCATGTCCTTTTCCAGGACAAAAGATTAATGAATCAATTTAGGATATTTAATAGGTGTTGCGAGGCAGATTATACTGTGTTTTAGAGTTTAACTTCTGGATCGTCTTAGGCTTGCATTCAGTTCCTGAGTGCCACATATTTAGTTAAGGACTTGGGGTTCAGTATTTAATCTTTTCAAGCTTCAGTTTCCTCTTCTGTAAAAGGAAGATAAAGATGACTCCCTCTATAAGATCACTACAAAGATTAAAAATTTTAATGACTGTAAAGCATTTTAGCACAGTGCCTACCACATAGTAATTACTCAGATGCTATTAACAGTAGTTTTTATACAAGGCACTGTTCTCATTTCTTGTCTCCTGAGGGAGGAATAGGATGTATTTCGCTGCCCTTAACTGGAAGCTGAACATATGCAAAAGCAGTTGGACTATGCCAGTGAATAGTTTCTGATATGTTATTTTCCCAAGACTGGAAGAGGATCCTTTCTTTTTATAGACTTCTGGGAAAGAAGTTTACTCCTCGTAGGACTCAGTATTGGTTTGTTGAGTCATTCTTACTGCTTTATGATTCAGGTTTTAAATACTACATTGTTAATAAAGAAACATCTTTTCATCTCATTTCACTTAGGAGCTTTGCTGGCCGTAGAACATGTGAAAGACAATGTCAGCATTTCTGTTGAAGAAGGGAAAGAGAATATTCTTCATGTGTCTGAGTAAGTACTTTTGTATCTGTTTTCAGTACTGAACGGGATTTTTTAAATATTCAGAATTCAGTGTTCTGTGCTTGTTTTATTTGCTTGTTGGTAGGTTAGAAAGAATTGTGCTTTTCTTCCTCATTCTTAAAAAAAGTATATTCAGAGACTTAGATTTGTCAGCAAGCTATCTGATCCCACTTATAATCTAAAAGAAACATATAGAAAGTTTTTTTTCCTTTTTACTTCTCGGTTTTCACAGCTTTCTAGAATGAGCATATAGTGTATGTTCCTGATTAAAGTGAATCATTCGCATCTCAGGATTTATGGAAGATTGAACTTGTTTTTCACGAACCCACTGAGAAGAATAAAAAGAACTGGAAAGGAAGATATTATTATCCTTAATTTTAGTTTAATGAAACTGAGGAATAGATATAATCTGGTTTCAGAGTTTTTAAAAAATACTTCACCACATAATAAAATATGGACTAAACTGAAAGAAATTTTCCAGGGTATTCTCAAGCAGGATACAGATTTGAAATGTGTTTAAAAGGTCCATAATAAACTGACAGAGAGACTTGTATGGGAAAAGAGCAAGATACATAAAAACAGATACTCGCACACACCCTCCTATTCCCATCTCCTCCTTCCTCCCAGTATCATCATGTTGGTTAGGTTTCCATTCTGTGTTTACACTGTAATGGCCTAGCACGTTTTATTTACTGCTAAGCCACATATTATGATTATTTTTTTGTGTAAAACTCTTACTTTTCCATGGAATAATTGTTTGTTTTGTTCTCTTTCTTTGGAAGCCTCTCTGATTCCTGATCTTTTCTGTGTGGCTTCAGGGGTTTGTAGGAATATTTTCTTTTGATTCAGTATTCTGAAATTTCACAGTAATATGCTCTGATGTGGGTCATTTTTTAAAACTTATTTATTTTAAAAATTTTTTATAAACATATAATAAGTTTTTATCCCCAGGGGTACTGGTCTGTGAATCGCCAGGTTTACACACTTCACAGCACTCACCATAGCACATACCCTCCCCAATGTCCATAACCCCACCCCCCTTCTTTTTTTAAGATTTTATTTTATTTTATTTTTTAAGATTTTATTTATTCATTTGACAGACAGAGATCACAAGTAGGCAGAGAGGCAGGCAGAGAGAGAGGTAGAAGCAGGCTTCCCGCTGAGCAGAGAGCCCGATGCGGGGCTCGATCCCAGGACCCCGGGATCATAACCCGAGCCGAAGGCAGAGGCTTTAACCCACTGAGCCACCCAGGCGCCCTAAGATTTTATTTTTAAGTGATCTATACACCCAATGTGGGGCTTGAACTCTGAACCACAAGATCAAGAGTCACATGTTATATTGACTGAGCCGAGCTGGTGCCCTCTGTGGGTCTCTTTTTTAATGTCTTCCACTAGGTGCTTGGTCTCCTTTCAATGTGAAAACTTGAAATCCTTCTTGAAAAAACCCTTAGAGAATAAGGCTTCAGTTTTGGCCACGATTGAGTAAAAGCAGTGGTTCAGCTGAGCAGAACAGGGCTTGATGGTGTCTGTTTCCCACCACTTAGTAAATAAACTTTCTATCCCTTCTTATTTTAGCCCCATTTCACTTTTGCTTCCATTGATTCATGACTCTTTTGTGGATTCTAAAATTTAGGTTGGGTTGGTTTTCAGCTTTATCCACTACCCACTTAAAATTCAGTTTCTTCAGACCTGTTGAATCCATCTGCTGTCTAGCTTCGTAAACTTTATTGTGACTGTTTCTTCTCCTTAGTTTCTTTTTCCTTATGGTTGTGTGTCTCTTTTCTTTTTTTTTTTTTTAAGATTTTATTTATTTATTTGACAGACAGAGATCACAAGTAGGCAGAGAGGCAGGCAGAGAGAGAGAGAGGGAAGCAGGCTTCCTGCGGAGCAGGGAGCCCGATGCGGGGCTCGATCCCAGGACCCTGAGATCATGACCCGAGCCAAAGGCAGCAGCCCAAACCACTGAGCCACCCAGGCGCCCCTGGTTGTGTGTCTCTTAAAAAAATAATTTCTACAGAACAATTTTGGTGGGGTTTGAGCTGTCCTCTTACTTGGAAGTATATAAAACTAGCCTCTTCATGACTGAGTATCCTTGACTTCTCTGCCTTAATTTATTTAAATCACTGTTTTCTTGCCATCCCAGTTATATTTTCGTAGTTACACCACAGATAGACAATAGTTAGAAGGACAAAGCATTATAGATAGTTTACTCTGACCTGAATTGTTTGGTTTAGCCGAACATTCAGAACAAATTGGAGTTTGATAGAAACAGTAGGGAATAAATTAGGCAGATTTTTTTAAACTGTAGTTAAAAATACATGGTAAATAAAAGCCTTTGTAAGGCTCATGACTCCTCCTGATTTGCTAGAGCTGTGGTAATATTTTATCGCATGCTTATGTTCTAGAAATGTGGTATTCACGGATGTAAATTCCATACTTCGCTACTTGGCTCGAGTTGCAACTACAGCTGGGCTCTATGGCTCGAACTTGCTGGAACATACTGAGGTAAGGGATGAACATTTCTTTGGGTTTATTTTGATTTATGCTCTGTTCTTTCGAGCACTTCATTTTATTGTTGGCTTATATACTATTACTCTATGTAAGGGTAGTAATGGAGTTTAGTGATGGACCTAGTTAAGGAATTCTCCTCCTGTTTTTATTTTTAGGAAACCAAAAAAAAAACCTTATATTTCCCAAGTTTGAACTTTTAATCCCATACCAGCTGTCCTGTTGGGTCCATGAGTGCTGTCGTCTTCCTAGATTCCTAGAATTTCAGGCTGGATGTGACTGTATAGATCATAGCATACAAATCCCTTAACTTTACAGATGAGGCAGCAGGCCTAGAAAAGTTAAGAGGTTTTCCCAGGGTCACACACACAGTTTGGACCCCCTTCTCCTTTCTCGGTATATACTTTAATTATCATAGGTGCTGCCGAAGCAAGCATGGTGATACTTTAATTAATCACAGCAATTGTAGATTAACTTCCAGTACTGCTATTTAGATGCTTTTTGTTTGTATTCAGCTTCAGTTCTCCTCAGTTTTATAAAAGTCAGTATACAAAGGATAGTTTCCTCGGTATTTACTTTTAAATTTTGCAGGTGGTTGAATCTGTTTGGCTAGGTATCACCTACTGGTTTTGATCAAGTGGGTTATTCCTGCTGCTAGTTCTCCAATCTTTCTCTTCTCCGAAGTGCTCCTCTGCACTCCTGCAGGAGTGAGGGAAGCACAGAAATATAACAATGAAGTTTGTTTATGTAGATGCCACTTTAGATCTCAGGCAACCAGAATTAAATCCACACAGTGGCAAATCCCAGTAATTTGAGATAAGATAGGCATGGTTCTGAGTTCATTTGTTTGTTTAAGTCTAAACGGCAAGGTACATTTCTTTTCGATCTTTTATGTCCACAGATTGATCACTGGTTGGAGTTCAGTGCTACAAAATTGTCTTCATGTAGTTTGTTTACTTCTGCAATCAACGAGCTCAATCATTGCCTGTCTCTGAGAACATATTTAGTTGGAAATTCCTTGAGCTTAGCAGATTTATGTGTTTGGGCCACCCTAAAAGGTACAATTTATTCTTCCTGAAGAGTGCTGTATTTTTATTGCTTGATATTTTGCTGGGTAAGAAGTGTCCATGTCTCTCTCTACATATAGTTTTCTAAATACACACACACAGACACACACACACACACACATTTATTTATTTATATACGAATAAACTCAGACATGTGAGTGTGTGTTTGTGTAGAACGAGAGTCACTTAGGACTTCCTTGCAAAGGAATGACTGTCTTGGCTGTTTCATTCCTATCCACACGTAGGAATTCCTAATACTTTGCTGTCCCGAGACGTCTTCTGTCTCTCACTAACCCAGCTCCCTTCTGCTTGGAAGGCTGACCTTGGTCCTGCTGAAGAAGCCCTCATCCCATTTATGTCAGCACCTCTCCTGTCTCAGCCATTCCTTTACTCCAGGCATTATTGTCTCTGATTACTTAGTAGGAGGGTGTTTGTGTGTTGGAGGGGGTGAGCTGGAGTTGTTCCTTTTGGAGGTCATGGATTCTCTGACTAGTTGGCAATAGGGTAAGATTATGGGATTGATGAGAGGTATAAAGAGGACTTGAATTTTCTTGGAGAGAAGAAATTCTCTCTCCATTTTCTTGGAGAGAGAAAAAAAAAGCAAATATGCCAGAAAGTTTTATCATTCTTTAAAGTTGTATCATGTGGGGTTTTTAAAATTGTGTTTACTATTTTTGTGGCTAAAACTTTTCTCCAAATTGTCATAATAACCAACATAAAATGAAGGCCTTTTCTAATTAGATGTTTTCATGTATAGTTTTGACATTTTCATCTTTTTCGATTTTTGACTTAATACTCATGGAAGGAAGATACTATCTTGAGGATGTAGCTTTGTGATATTACAGAATTAAATTTTCCTTCACTGCCTACGTTTGATACTACATTTGAAGAAATGAGCTACTTCTTGATCTTAGTTTCCTATTTTGTTTTCTAGTTGATCTACTTAAAGCATTTCCTTAATTATGAAATAAGACATTGGCCTTATAATGGGGGTGTGGTGGTGTCAAGGGCAGGATTTAGTGATTAGGATTTGCACTTCAGTGAGTTGAACTGCAAAAATATTTTTAACTCCGTGAATTCTGTAAAGTGTATTAAAACATTAGAAAACGTTACAATGCATACCTAGATGTAAATTTTTCATTATAGAAGCACATTTTTTTTTTTTTTTTAAAGTAGGCTTCACGCCCAACATGGGGCATGAACTCAAGACCCTGGGATTAAGAGTCACTTGCTCTATGACATGAGCCAGCCAGGGACACCTCTAGAAGCACAACTTTAAGCTATCTCATTTACTTAAATTAACCACAACTAGAACTTTGCTTTTAAAGTTGTGGATTTATCGAATGGTTTTAAAATAATTTTTGCTAGGGGCACTTGGGTGGCTCAGTCAGTTAAGCGGTTGCCTTCAGCTCAGGTCATGATCCTGGGGTCGTGGGATTGAGCCCCGCGTAAGGCTCCCTACTCAGCAGGTAGCCTGCTTCTCCCTCTGCCTGCTGCTCCCCCTGCTTATGCTCTCTTTCCTCCCCTTCCCTCTCCCTCTCTGTGAAATAAATAAATAAAATGTTAAAAAAAAATTATTTTTGCTAATAGGCAGTGCTGCATGGCAGGAACAGTTGAAACAGAACAAAGCTCCAGTGCACTTAAAACGCTGGTTTGGCTTTCTCGAAGCCCAGCAGGCCTTCCAGTCTGTAGGTACCAAGTGGAATGTTTCAGCGACCAAAGCTAAAGCGGTAAGCATTTTTTAATGCTGATACCTTAGTATCAGTACTAAATTAGTACCTCAGCATTCAGATCTCAGGTCTCACAGAGACCGTAGATCTGAAAAGAAAATTATTCTTACTTGGAGTTTTTCTTTTCATATGTGGAAAAGGATCTTCTTGGAAAAATCTGCTGAGTTTGTTAAGTGTGGTCTTGCCTTTCACTGTTTAACTCCATGAAGCCTTCATTACATGTCTAAAATCTTATGATCGTGCAGTATATGTCTCTTAGGAAATCCAAAGTCCAAGTAATTAAAGTCTCATTCTTTATGGCTATATGAGTTTTCCTTCCTCCCACCTCCCCTGTTTGCTCATTTTTGACCGTTGAGTCGTGGGCTTCTGCGGAGCCTTTTTGTTGGTCCTCTAAGAGGATGTGATGCCGAGTCCAGTAGGAAAGATTCTCTTCCCCTGGCAGAGCCTCTCTACTTTGATCTGTTTCACACATTAAGCATGTGTAGTAAAGTCTCAACTTAAAGGTTTTCCACTGCAGTAAAATTAGAAAACTACTGCCTGCTTGAGTTAAGACACAACAGTCTGCTCGGTGGTTTTGGCTAAAAATCGTCACTTGTCCTTCACCATTTTTTCCATGAAATCAGTTACTAAGTTCTGTTCTTCTCCTATTTGTTGATATGTTTTCTGTCTCCACTATTACTCAGTTTTATTGGAGCTTCATTACCTCTTGGTTGATTTAATACCATAATCTCACCCAAGGTCTCTGTCTTTTCTACTTCAGTCTCCGCATTGTGCATGGTATCATTTTAGAAAATACAAATAAATGGTCCTGTTCCTCCTGGGATTTCCTTGTTGCCTAAAACCGAAAAGCACGTGTATGAGGAGCTTCACATTCTGGACCTCATCAACAGTTTCACCTTCCCTGTCACCCGTCCCACGTGCATATTTTACCTTTTCGTGGATGGTGCCCTGTCTTTGTGTCTTACATGTGCTGTTGTTCCTTTTCTTAGAATGAAGGCACTTACACATTCTACATCTAATGTATTTCCACTTATTTTTTAAGGTCCAGTTTTGGTTTTTATCTCCTTTTAAGCTTTTCCTGATGACCCTAGAAGCTGTTGGTTAATGTCCGCTGACTGCTCTGGCAGCACGCTGTGAATACATGTGTATATCTCTGTTCCCATCCTTCATAAGATTTTGGGCGTATTTACATCCTTCATAAGGTTTTGGGTGCTCAAGTGCAAGGACAGCGTTCTGGTCCTCACATGTCTTGTGATCATGCCTCGTCCGTAGTGGGCACTGAGTTGAGGAGTTGTTGAATGAATGTGTTCTTTAACATTTAATGATGTAACTGTATTTGTTGTTTTTGTTCTGCTTTTCAGATACCTGAGAAAAAACAAGATGTTGGGAAATTTGTTGAGCTTCCAGGTGCTGAGATGGGAAAGGTTACCGTCAGATTTCCTCCAGAGGCTAGTGGGTAAGGAAATGTAACTTGTAATTACAGTGGAATATATTTAGTGGAAAAGCTTTAGGATAGTTGAGTACTTATGATACTACTAGATTACTAACATAGAAGAAAATAAGTAAGATTTTAATTGTGGGAATCAAAATTCTAAACATTTTCATAGTCTATTTATTATTGACAAGTAATGTTAATGTATCAAATTTATAGGTTTAGCTTACTAATCAGACAGTATTGTTATTTTGTCCCACACAGAATTTTAATATAAAAATATCCATAAATAGAAAGCCTTAAGTCTTAATTACATTTTGAGAATCTTCCGCTCCCATTTAACAAGGATTTGTAGTTGTACCCGGCGCGGTCCTTTTGGTTAGCAGTAGAAGTTATGGTAGAATTATTTTTAGGTTCCTTTTTTTCTGAAATAAAGAGGCATCCTGAAAAAAGCCTATTCCTTTTCAGTTCTTTCTATTGTCAGCAGACTTCCCAGCCCCTTTCCTTTGTGGGAGCAAAAGAAAATAACATTTGAATAGCTCTTTGGAGGAAAAGACTTGTTTTGGCTGGCGGCCACCAGCCTGCGGCCTTCCCAGGCCTTGCCCAGCATTGTCCGGGGCTGTGGGGAGTCCACCTTGCGCATGCGTTGGCCTCTTTGCGCTGGACAAGCTTTGTAATAGCGCCCCTCCAGTGATGATAATGTAAAGTGTGTCTTATTAAAGCCATTAGCCTCAGGAACTTAGCCATTAGGAAAGAATTGTGCCACATTTGATAAATGAGATGATTTCCCCCCTCCCCAAATTTGTTTAATTTCAGATTGTGTATTCTGTAGTAAATTCTTACCCATTTGTGGTAAGTGGAATGTGTAGACAGTAGAAAGTAGCAGAGTAAGCAAAAAACTGTTTTATTTTAGCTGTTCTTAATAGTTCTCCACAGACTTCTCATAAGCACCACTGACAGGAAAATTTGTTGTAGAATTCCACATTTTCTCTCTGCTTTTCTAAGTTTGTTGATGAAGGTGGTAAAATAAAGGATAGATAGAAGGAGATGAAAGAGAAATAATGAATTCGGAAAATTCATAGACTAATTAAATGGTCGCTTGGTAGCTGATGGGGGGAATCGCATAAATCAGACTTAGCATATGTGCCTTAATTCCCACAGACCTCTCGGGTCCTTTGTGGTGCCCGTGTTCTGCTCCTGTGTGCTTCATCACAGCTGGTTTCCCAGGGGCAGTGACTTCAGGGGTTTCCTATAGCCGCTTTCTGAGCAGTGGCTGTTTATAGCTCTGGCATTTGGACATTAGTTCTTTGACAATCTTTTTATATTTTCTGTCACTGTCATTTCTTAGAAAAATGAGTACCTCATGTTTTTAATATATGAAGTACATTTGTCTGCCATAAATTATATCAATTTCAGAGACATGCTCTTTGCCAAATACAGCTTGAGGATTTGAAATATAAATCAGTATTCAGGTGTTTTTTTGGTCTTTTTTGTTTTACTAGTCATAATTTTATCATACCCCTTTATACTGCTGAAGAATTCTTAATTTTTCTTTTTCTTTTCTTTCTTTTTTTTTTTTTTTAAGTAATCTCTATACCCAGCATGGGGCCTTAAATTACAACCTTGAGATCAAGAGTTGCATGTCTACCAACTGAGCCAGCCAGCTAGGGTCCCCCTGTAATTTTTCTTATTAGTCATTTTATTTTTCTGTGTCTTTCGTGAAATGCCAGAAGGCATGACTTTTTTGTTTGTGTAAGATTTTATTAACTTAGTTGACAGAGAGCACAAAAGCAGGGTGAGTGGCAGGCAGAGGAAGTGGCAGAAGCAGACTTCCCACTGAGCTCGGAGCCCTCACCTGTCGGGGCTTGATCCCAGGACTCTGGGATCGTGACCTGAGGCGAAGGCAGATGCTTAACCAACTGAGCTACCCACGTGCCCCGAAGGCTTGACTTTTGCCCTTTTTCTTATTCTTAGCTAATATATATAGAACCTGTTATATGCAGGTACTACCAAGCATTGTACATTTAGTGTTTTAATCCTAATAGCCCTGTGAGGAAAGCACTTTTAATAGCTGCATTTTACAAATGGTTTCAGAAACTGATTCCTACAACATTTTGGTAGTTTGCCAAACTTGTGCTATCTGGCTCTAGAGTCCATTTGACTTAAAATTCTGCAGCCTATGCTGTTATGTGTGGCAGAAGCCCAACTCGGTATTAGTACTAACTGAAAAGCGTGAATCTTACTTTCTTTATCTAGCTAGATGTCTCTTGAGCTGGTTATTTTAGTTATCTTGTGAATATTTTATAGTCCTTTTAACTTTCTTGACGTTTAGAATTGTTAGAACCATACACATTATTTCAGATTCAGAAACATCATCTGTAAGATAATGGTTTGATTTCCTCACCTCTCTTAAATTAATTCCTTTATGTAAAGCCTAACACATTAACTAGCATATATTGTGGATAGTTAGTGATTATTAGTTTGTTGTTGTTGTTTTTTCGTTCCTAATGATGGGTATAGGATGATATAGGTATAACACTTTCAACAAAGACTACAGACAGTGTTTCTGTTTCTTTCTTGGAACTCACTGTCCTTTGTTTTATTTTATTTTTGGTTAACCTTTTGTTTTAGAGTAGTTGTAATTTTCAGAAGCATAGCAAAGATAGTACAAAATGTTCCCACATACACTGCCCCCAGTTATCTGTAATGTTTACCATCTTAACATTACTCTTGTACCTTTATCACACCTGGTGAACCAATATCAATATTATTATCATCACCTAAACTCCATACCTTTTTTGGATTTCATTAATTTTTTCCTAATGTCCTTTCTCTGTTTTAGAATATCATCTGGGATACCAGTGATGGCCTTTTATGTTATGCAGAACGTTTTGAATAACTCTAAATGCATTGCTTTGTATTTGTCTACATTAACCTAAATTATTCTTAACACTTAATCATTGATCTAGAATGCTGCCTGAATTTCTGAAACAGGGATTGCTTTAAAAACTGATGTGAAGACTTGCAAGGAGTTGTATTTTCCCCTTCCCTCTTGACACCAGCTGAGATCGTGTTGGCATGAAACCAGGAAACTAACGCAGTTGGGACCATGGCTACCACTAGCGGAAACTAGTAGAAATGATCCAATGTCACGCAGTTGGGACCATGGCTACCACTAGCGGAAACTAGTAGAAATGATCCAATGTCACGCAGTTGGGACCATGGCTACCACTAGCGGAAACTAGTAGAAATGATCCAATGTCACGCAGTTGGGACCATGGCTACCACTAGCGGAAACTAGTAGAAATGATCCAATGTCACGCAGTTGGGACCATGGCTACCACTAGCGGAAACTAGTAGAAATGATCCAATGTCACGCAGTTGGGACCATGGCTACCACTAGCGGAAACTAGTAGAAATGATCCAATGTCACGCAGTTGGGACCATGGCTACCACTAGCGGAAACTAGTAGAAATGATCCAATGTCACGCAGTTGGGACCATGGCTACCACTAGCGGAAACTAGTAGAAATGATCCATGTCACGCAGTTGGGACCATGGCTACCACTAGCGGAAACTAGTAGAAATGATCCATGTCACGCAGTTGGGACCATGGCTACCACTAGCGGAAACTAGTAGAAATGATCCATGTCACGCAGTTGGGACCATGGCTACCACTAGCGGAAACTAGTAGAAATGATCCAATGTCACGCAGTTGGGACCATGGCTACCACTAGCGGAAACTAGTAGAAATGATCCAATGTCACGCAGTTGGGACCATGGCTACCACTAGCGGAAACTAGTAGAAATGATCCATGTCACGCAGTTGGGACCATGGCTACCACTAGCGGAAACTAGTAGAAATGATCCATGTCACGCAGTTGGGACCATGGCTACCACTAGCGGAAACTAGTAGAAATGATCCATGTCACGCAGTTGGGACCATGGCTACCACTAGCGGAAACTAGTAGAAATGATCCATGTCACGCAGTTGGGACCATGGCTACCACTAGCGGAAACTAGTAGAAATGATCCATGTCACGCAGTTGGGACCATGGCTACCACTAGCGGAAACTAGTAGAAATGATCCAATGTCACGCAGTTGGGACCATGGCTACCACTAGCGGAAACTAGTAGAAATGATCCAATGTCACGCAGTTGGGACCATGGCTACCACTAGCGGAAACTAGTAGAAATGATCCATGTCACGCAGTTGGGACCATGGCTACCACTAGCGGAAACTAGTAGAAATGATCCATGTCACGCAGTTGGGACCATGGCTACCACTAGCGGAAACTAGTAGAAATGATCCATGTCACGCAGTTGGGGACCATGGCTACCACTAGCGGAAACTAGTAGAAATGATCCATGTCACGCAGTTGGGACCATGGCTACCACTAGCGGAAACTAGTAGAAATGATCCATGTCACGCAGTTGGGACCATGGCTACCACTAGCGGAAACTAGTAGAAATGATCCAATGTCACGCAGTTGGGACCATGGCTACCACTAGCGGAAACTAGTAGAAATGATCCAATGTCACGCAGTTGGGACCATGGCTACCACTAGCGGAAACTAGTAGAAATGATCCAATGTCACGCAGTTGGGACCATGGCTACCACTAGCGGAAACTAGTAGAAATGATCAATGTCACGCAGTTGGGACCATGGCTACCACTAGCGGAAACTAGTAGAAATGATCCAATGTCACGCAGTTGGGACCATGGCTACCACTAGCGGAAACTAGTAGAAATGATCCATGTCACGCAGTTGGGACCATGGCTACCACTAGCGGAAACTAGTAGAAATGATCCAATGTCACGCAGTTGGGACCATGGCTACCACTAGCGGAAACTAGTAGAAATGATCCATGTCACGCAGTTGGGACCATGGCTACCACTAGCGGAAACTAGTAGAAATGATCCATGTCACGCAGTTGGGACCATGGCTACCACTAGCGGAAACTAGTAGAAATGATCCATGTCACGCAGTTGGGACCATGGCTACCACTAGCGGAAAACTAGTAGAAATGATCCAATGTCACGCAGTTGGGACCATGGCTACCACTAGCGGAAACTAGTAGAAATGATCCATGTCACGCAGTTGGGACCATGGCTACCACTAGCGGAAACTAGTAGAAATGATCCAATGTCACGCAGTTGGGACCATGGCTACCACTAGCGGAAACTAGTAGAAATGATCCATGTCACGCAGTTGGGACCATGGCTACCACTAGCGGAAACTAGTAGAAATGATCCATGTCACGCAGTTGGGACCATGGCTACCACTAGCGGAAACTAGTAGAAATGATCCATGTCACGCAGTTGGGACCATGGCTACCACTAGCGGAAAACTAGTAGAAATGATCCAATGTCACGCAGTTGGGACCATGGCTACCACTAGCGGAAACTAGTAGAAATGATCCATGTCACGCAGTTGGGACCATGGCTACCACTAGCGGAAACTAGTAGAAATGATCCATGTCACACAGTTGGGACCATGGCTACCACTAGCGGAAACTAGTAGAAATGATCCATGTCACGCAGTTGGGACCATGGCTACCACTAGCGGAAACTAGTAGAAATGATCCAATGTCACGCAGTTGGGACCATGGCTACCACTAGCGGAAACTAGTAGAAATGATCCATGTCACGCAGTTGGGACCATGGCTACCACTAGCGGAAACTAGTAGAAATGATCCAATGTCACGCAGTTGGGACCATGGCTACCACTAGCGGAAACTAGTAGAAATGATCCATGTCACGCAGTTGGGACCATGGCTACCACTAGCGGAAACTAGTAGAAATGATCCATGTCACGCAGTTGGGACCATGGCTACCACTAGCGGAAACTAGTAGAAATGATCCATGTCACGCAGTTGGGACCATGGCTACCACTAGCGGAAACTAGTAGAAATGATCCATGTCCTTGCTTCATGCCATGCTTGCTGCCTGGGAAAGGGTATTTTCGACAGCAGTGGTACAGGGTACTGCTTTTTACCCACATTGCTGATAGAAGAGAACATTGATATAGAATATTACCAACAGTGCCCGTGACATACTTTATTCCTTGTAATTGCCAGTTGCCTGTAGAACAGAGTAGTGTTTTCATAGATTGCGATTCACAGAGCGTTGGTCCTGGAAGGTCCTTTAATTCAAATCCCCTTTATTGGCTTCTGAGAAAACTGACACCTTGAGAAGTGGCTCTCCTGCAGCCTCCTGATCCCCGTGTACCTTTTCATGGGATCCTCCTGTGGCAGTGGTGATCTCAGAGGTGCCTCTCACTGGCCTGCATGAGGTGGGCACTCGGTTCTCAGTAGCATCAGCTCTTAGTGAAGAAGATCCACTGCCACGTAGCACTGAAAGCTGTTTGGGAAGCAGTTTTCCTCTAACTAAATGACCACTTGTTTCCTCTGTAAGGAAAAAAAAAAGATTTTCCTTGAGGTTGGTTTTTTGTTTATTTTGTTCTTTATTTTGTTTTTTTCTTTTGAAGGTTGTAATGTTAACAAATAACTTATCCCTTTGTGAGATTTTACATATGAAATTGTTTCTTGTGATTATTTTATAAATGTTATAGCCTTTTTCTTCCTGTGAGGGTCAGATTTTCTATCACAGTACTTTTTTATTACAAAATAAAATATGACTGGAGTACCAACTAGAAGGATTTTTGTTTAGTTCTCATCTCCTCAAAAAGGTTAAGTTTAAGTATTTAGTTAAAACATGTTAATGAGTTTCTTTGTGAAATGTTTTTGTTTTAGTTACTTACACATTGGGCATGCAAAAGCTGCTCTTCTGAACCAGCACTACCAGGTTAACTTTAAAGGGAAACTGATCATGAGATTTGATGACACAAATCCTGAAAAAGAAAAGGAAGATTTTGAGAAGGTAATTAAAGGTGTAGTGATGACCCTTTGTCAGAAAAGTTCATGAAAATTAGAGGGTGACCTGATACCTTCATGGTATGAAAATAAGTTTGTTCTCATAGCTGCTTTTTTCCCTCATCTGTATATTCTGTGTCTGAGACCTAAGCTAAGCAATATTGAGCTCCCATACGAAAAAACTTCAATTTATTTTTTTCTTCCACAATTGTACAGTTTACCAAAGTGTGCTGTATTTTCCTTTAAGTACTAATTTCTTAAATGAATTGGTCACTAGAGGCAGGTTTCCTTTTTGTCATATAATTTTAAGTGTATGAATGAAACAGACACTTAAGTAGGTATTGGAAAATTGGGAAGGTTTCCTAGCCTCTTTTATCCTCTTTATTCAGAAGCATTTCAATTTATTCAAAGAGAGGGCAAATGATTGTCAGTATGACCAATAATAACCAGTTTTCCAGAGTAAATGGAAAGCTCTTTCATGAGATCAGCTTTCTCAGCTGAAAATTTGGAGTCTAATATAATGAATATCTTTTTTTCTTTTCTTACCTAATATACAACTTGCACAGACATTTTCAGGTTTTTGTTTTTTTTTTTTTTTTTTTTTTTGACTGATGGTGTATAATTACATTTGCCCAAATGCAGTATCAAGGATTGAAAATACACAAGAAAATGCAAAAGATAAAGTGATGGTTATTTTGGATTCTTTTTGTAGGTTATCTTGGAAGATGTTGCAATGTTGCATATCAAACCAGATCAATTTACTTATACCTCGGATCATTTTGAGACTATAATGAAATATGCAGAGAAGCTAATTCAGGAAGGGAAGGCGTATGTAGATGATACTCCTGCAGAGCAGATGAAAGCAGAACGTGAACAGAGGATCGAATCCAAGCACAGAAAAAACTGTAAGGCACATTTAGTGTATTGTATTTTAATTGATGGGCTTCTGTTCTATTTCTCTAGTAGAATAAGATTTCTGTGAAAGATGCTCGTTTGAGACACATTTGGGAATATGATTCACACGTTAATTCATCGTAATTCTTTTTCTTTCTTTATCATCTTTAATTGTTTTCACTTTGTTGCCATCACAACTGCATGTCACGTGTGCGCGCCCTTTGTGTCTTGCTTACTAAGTGCCGCCTTTGGTATTCTATTCATTCCGTTTGAATGGTTATTTCCGCAGGTTTTTGTAGTTGTCCCAATTTAAATACTGAGTCTTTCTGTAAAATGATCATGTTATTAGTACCCAAATCATCTTAGCATGTGGGTAAATGTGAACGTAATAACTGAATATAATATTGAAGCTCGGTGTACTGCTCTGTACCTCAGAAATATCACTTGACGAAATAACCTTTCTTACTCATTACTTGTCCCCTGAGTTACTGAATAGGGCTATTTTCACTCTGTAATTATGTTGCCGTAATTTCCACAGTATACTGTATTTAAATCTTGGGAAGTGTCTAGTGGATTTAGATTGTTACGGAAGTCTTTCTTTTTTTCTCTCTCTTTTTTAAGTTTCCCTACATTTTCAGAGATTGTTAACAACTTTACTTGTAGACCTCACTTGATTTTTTTGAGGGCAGGTAAGATGTGTGCATTTCCTTCAGGAGCTTCCACAGACAATCACTGTGTCATAGTTCTTTCCTACCTACATGGGACAGGTTTTCAGTGTTCTCACATAAATAGAACCATAGCCACTTAGGACATAGAATTCTTTTTTCTGGGATTAAACTTGTGTCATTGTTTTCCGTGTGCTCATGTTTTTCAGTTTAAGAGTCTCCTGCTTTCCACTGGAATGACTGACAGGGCTTTCAGGGAGCCCACAGGCTCAGGCTCACAGCCCGAGCTGTGTTCTTTTCCTGGGCCCGGGCAATAGCACTGATCCCTGTGGGCCCCGTGGATCAGGCCAATCTGGTCTGTCCCCTGGGCGTGAGGTGGTAAAGGGACAGAATGCTTCTGCTTCAAAGGCAGTGTTAAATTTGAGGGGGTCAGGCTGACCGGTTGTGCTCTGATGGGAAAAGAGGAAATGCAAGATAAGAAAAACCTTCTGGCCTCTTTCGTTCATACTCTTAGATCAGTATTACATCAGTGGAATGTATTGATTTGACTGCCTTTAAAAATATATTTATAGAGTGTATTTTTTAAGCATTTTGTGAGACTTCATAAAAAAAAATGATGCATTTACTCTTAATACCAAATATTAGAACTATTATATTTTAAACTAGTGGAGTGTGCTTTTATTATATAAGTAGAATGTGGAAATTTGTATCAAATTATGAGACTATTAAAATAATTTGAATTCAACTATATTAGTAATACATGAGATAAACTAATATAGTTATCATCTTATAGCTGTTGAGAAGAATCTGCAAATGTGGGAAGAAATGAAAAAAGGGAGCCAGTTTGGCCAGTCCTGTTGTCTGAGAGCAAAAATGGACATGAGTAGTAACAATGGATGTATGAGAGACCCGACGCTTTATCGCTGTAAAATTCAGCCACATCCAAGAACTGGAAATAAATACAAGTGAGTGTATCTCTTTCATTGTGCTCGATAGCCTAGTATGATTTTTGTTGATCTCTGTAAATGTGGAGTACATTCAGAATAGTCAAGAGACTTGGATCTTTGTTCGTCCACAGGTTAGTAACTGCTGTTGGTAAGAGTGTGTAACCTAATCTCTTGGGGGTTTACTCACCTATTGATTAAAGTTATGTTAGGTTATTTCTAAGATAATTTCCATCTATAAAAGCCCTATACTCTCCCAAAAATTGCTTTTTGTATTGACTAGGTTTACTGTGGTGTGTATCTTTATTTTTTATTTTTTAAAGATTTTATTCATTTATTTGAGAGAGAGAGATCACAGGTAGGCAGAGAGGCAGGCAGAGAGAGAAGCAGGCTCCCCACTGAGTAGAGAGTCTGATTGGGGCTCGATCCCAGGACCCTGGGATCATGACCTGAGCCGAAGCCAGAGGCTTAACCCCCTGAGCCACCCAGGTGCCCTGGTGTGTATCTTTAGATGAAGATAGTTTTTTTCCTCTAATAAACTTGGATTCTGCTGGGCATAAATTGATTCACAAAAGTGATGGAATTGAAAATTTACAGAAATAGGAACAATATAAGAAAGTATCATGCGTCTTTTTTCTAGTTTTGATTAGCTTTCTGTGTGGGTTTTCAGTTAATGATTTTTTTCTTCAAATGGGTTCCCCTTCCCTATTTATTTACTTTTATAAAGTAACTATAGAATTTTTTTTTAATAATTTGAAGAAGCCTACTACATATAATTGCTGAATCTGCACGTCTGAGATTAGTGAATGTAAATGCTAATAACTTCTTTAGCTAATGTAACTTTCTTTAAATGCGTGGGTGTAGATATGGTGTCCATATGTAGACAAAACCTTACACATGTGGTTACAGGTATCTACATAAGTCATTTTTAACAGGGTGCTTTCTCCTTATTTTATTAAGCAAATACTTTGACTACCTTTGGAAAAGTGAATTTGGATACACATTTTCAGTATCAAATAATTGCCAAGTATGATGCAGTAGCATTTTAATGAAGTCGTATCCAAAAAATTAGAAGGCATAATGCGATAATATATTCCTTAAAACTCAGAGTGCTTTCACATTGTGTACATTATTTTAATCAGGAATTGTTTTTAAGGCCATTTCATCTTAAATGGAATTTTAATTAACCTACTTTTCTTCTCTTTTACTTGTCAGAGAAGGAAATGCTTTATTCTTAAATTCATTTAATTACAGGAGATTAAGCTTAGGTATTTATTCAAGTGTGGGATTTATTAAGATACTGAAAAGCTAAAAATTCCTTTGAATTATTATGTACAGTTGACTCTTGATCAGTCTAGGGAGTTAAGATGCCGACCTCCTGTGCAGTCAAAAATCTGTGTATGACTTCTGATTCCCCAAGAACTTAGCTACCAGTAGCCTCCTATTGACAGAAGCCTTACTGATAACATAGTCAATTAACATATTTTTATGTTATATTTATTATATACTGTATTCATAAAATAAACCAGAGAAAATAAAATACTAGAAAAATCATAAGAATACATTTGCAGTACTGTACTGTGTTTATAAAAATCCATGAATAAGTGGACACATGTAGTTCTAATTTGTGGTGTTCAAGGGTCAGCAGTATTTTGCTTTTTACTTTCTCCTATGCTATACATGAAGTGTGGATTGTAGAATTTGCTGTGCCAATACCCAGTTGTCTGTTAAGTTGCAAATTTGCTTTTTTGTT
This sequence comes from Mustela putorius furo, assembly GCF_011764305.1. Taxonomy (NCBI): domain Eukaryota; kingdom Metazoa; phylum Chordata; class Mammalia; order Carnivora; family Mustelidae; genus Mustela; species Mustela putorius. The sequence continues at coordinate 18,650,833 of NW_025421402.1, read as the reverse complement.
TGAACATTGAGTGGGTTAACTGATGTGTTGGTCCCAAAGACTGATAATATTTTGATATACTTTGAATATTATGGGTCATAAAAATTGTTGATTTTTAAGAAATTCCTAATTTGTAAGGAATTCTGTTTCAAATTACTCTTGCTTCTTTTTTTTTTTTTTTTTTTTTTTTTAAAGATTTTATTTATTTATTTGACAGAGAGAAATTACAAGTACACTGAGAGGCAGGCAGAGAGAGAGAGAAGGAAGCAGGCTCCCTGCTGAGCAGAGAGCCCGATGCGGGACTCGATCCCAGGACCCTGGGATCATGACCTGAGCCGAAGGCAGCGGCTTAACCCACTGAGCCACCCAGGCGCCCCAAATTACTCTTGCTTCTTACAATGCAATAGTCTAAGATGGAAAGGGTAACATGCTTCCGTTTACTTTTCAATGTCTTCCCTTTTTTTCCAGTGTTTATCCAACATACGATTTTGCCTGTCCCATAGTTGACAGTATTGAAGGCGTTACGCATGCCCTGAGAACAACAGAATACCACGACAGAGATGAACAGTTTTATTGGATTATTGAAGCCTTAGGCATAAGAAAGCCATATATTTGGGAATATAGTCGACTGAATCTCAACAACACCGTGCTCTCGAAAAGAAAACTCACGTGGTTTGTCAACGAAGGACTGGTGGACGGATGGTACGTTCACTGTGACCTAGAATTTAGGGGAAGGAGTGAGAACACGGTCTGTCAGTGATTTTAAAACTGTTTTGAGGGGCGGGTGGGAGGGTGAATGGGAAGAGGTAGAGTGGGTGGGCCTCTAGGGTTTCTGGTCCTTATCTTTATTTCATTCAGTGCATCAAGTTCCTCTACCACTCCCCTTTATTTTAATGCTGCAAATGCGGAGTGCCCATTTGGACCCTGGTGCATGGAAATGCAACACAATCTGTTGATCTTAGCATTTTGTAGAAAAGTAGTTGTGACTCTTTTCCTTTGTATATCTGGTTACCATTTTCCACACTATGCTGAGGCTCTGAGGCTTTTCAGCTAGGTCCCAGGAAGGCCAAAAATACTGAGTTGAGGCGAAGACATAAACGGTTTCTGCCTTGGTGGTGAAGACCCACCTTGTGGAGCCATTGGTGGCCCAGAGTACTCAGCTCCTAGGACAAGTTAACAAATCTCTGTAGCATGTTCTGCGAGAAAGAGGAATATAAAAATTCAAGTCGTCTTGTAGCCTTAGATCTGTGTAAAGGAAACTTGTTCAAATGAGTTACCATGCTGATGAGTCTGTTCTTTATGTGAATTAACGGGAATGTATGTATTAGTTTCTGTTAGCATCGCATAATAGTTAATATGTATTTTATACTGGTTTTAGAGCTGAATTTGATAAAGGGCAAGTTTATCTTGGGCTCCAGGCAAAAGTTTTTATTGGAAATAAAATAAAATTTCTGCAGAATGTTAATAACCAGTATATATATTTTTTATAACCCAAGGGACTTAGTAAAGTATGTTCGTACATGGGTGACATGATACCATTTCTTACCTGATTCTCACGGTTGTATGTAGAATAGGGAGCTTGAATATTTGTTAAATAAAAAGCAAATAAGAATGTTTTAATACATGGGTTTTCCCTATTTGAAGATGCAACTGTGTCTTTTTTGAAATGTGTTTTTACTGTTCGTAGTAATGCATTTATTTTACTGAGCAGTATTTGACGAGTAAGCAGTTTTCCTCTTCCATGTCTGTGGGCTCATTGGTATTACGAGTTACTCAATTATTATTTAAACAACTCAGTCCAACTATTTCATAAGCTAGCTGTAATTATTACTCATTAAGGTATTTTGTACTGCTTGTGTTTGTACATTAAAAAGATCTCCTTGGGGGGCGCCTGGGTGGCTCAGTGGGTTAAGCCGCTGCCTTCGGCTCAGGTCATGACCTCAGGGTCCTGGGATCGAGTCCCACATCGGGCTCTCTGCTCAGCAGGGAGCCTGCTTCCTCCTCTCACTCTCTGCCTGCCTCTCTGCCTACTTGTGATCTCTGTCTGTCAAATAAATAAATAAAATCTTTAAAAAAAAAAAAAAAAAAAAAAAGATCTCCTTGGTACTTACAAATTTCCCTGTTTCCCAGGGATGACCCGAGGTTTCCTACGGTTCGTGGTGTGCTGAGAAGAGGGATGACTGTTGAAGGGCTGAAACAGTTCATTGCTGCTCAGGTGACCTACACACTTTGTTTTCCATCTTCTCTGTTTGAGTTTTCAAGTGTCTTATTAATATCCCTTTAGTCTCTATTAATTTCTGTTCATTTTGTTCCTTGTTCCTTATAATGCAAAGGCAGAATTTTTTTTTTCAAAGTGTATGTTTATGATGGTGGAAAATTGAGAGCGTCCTACTCTAGTAAGCTGAAGTGGGACAGAGATGGCCTGTAGTATTTTTATATAGTGAAATATCCAGCTCTTGACTCTGGCTGTTCAGGGTAACCAAATAGTTTGTGCGTACTAGGTTTTATATTCCAATGGAAGTAAACTTGCAAGTATTTGGGGGGTTTATTTTTTTTCTAACATCTTAGCTTACGTACTCCAATGAATACTTTTTGCCTTTTAAGTCATTTTATTATTGCTTTTCTAGGGTTCTTCACGTTCAGTTGTGAACATGGAATGGGACAAAATCTGGGCATTTAATAAAAAGGTACACATTTTGACTTTTGGTCCTCCTTTCTTGTGCCTAAGTCCTGAATAATATGATATGTGTAGAATTCATTAGTGTGTTCATCAGAGAGAAAACTTTGTCAAGAATGTTACCATTTTGCAGACCTTCAGGAAAATGGAATGTTTTCCTTTCTTAAACCTATAAAGGGTATTAAGCCTATTTTCTATACCAAACAAGTCCCAGTGATTAAAACGAACTTGGAGTTAGTGGGGAGCGGTAACAGTTTTTTCCTTAAATATCTTATGAACACTGCATTTCATTTTTCTGCTTTCAAGCTGCGAGCTCTCTGTAAGAAGGTATCACTTAACGCTTTTATTTGCCTTACCTAGCACATAGCTTTTAGCGTATTACATGTTATAACCTGAGATGTTATACAGCTTTGAAGCACAATCACATTTATATAAAAGACTTGCTTATACAAATCCACTGAAAATGCATTATTCCTAGTTTTAAAAATCATGTCCTCTGGTTTTCTTAGTGGCAAAGGGAAGATCTGGCTAATTTGATTCCACTGTTCCCTTGTGTGCTGAGAGGACGGAGTTTTTAAGTTGTATGTTTCGAGTTGTATTGAAGGTTCACTAATTGTAATTCCTGTGTCTTATTGAATCTAGTTTTTTTTTTTTAACTGTTCTTAAATGAAAGTCAAATAAGGAATACTGCATATTGACATTGTTAATTGCCAATTGGAAGCAGATGCTTAGACACTATAATAAGGCAAATCATCAAAATGCCATGTTTTAAACTATAGTTTCTGTGATTGTGTTCTGTACTTTTTTCTTACTGCTGCTTGATTGTGCTGATGCCTTGCTTCAAGAAAGACTTGCTTGTCTCGCATGTGTCTTGAACTTGTTTTATTTAGTGTCATGTGTTTTTGATACATAAAGGAATTAATTGGCTCTTTCTGTTGCTGCAGTTACTAATAATAAATACAAGTAGAATTTACAGGCAAGGTTAATTTGGTGTACTTTTCATTAATAACCCAAATTTTAAAGGTTTTAAGTTTTAATAAAGTTCTACATGTGCACTTAGTTCAAATACATGAATTCTGTTTCACCACGGTCAGTTCTGTAGGTCTGTTAAGGTGAGGAGCACAGTTCCCTCTCTTCTTCCTTCACGCCCCCACCCCAGAGAAACACTTTCAGCTCTTTTAGATCAGTGTTTTGGTGTTTTTATTGCCTGTATCTCTAAATAATGTGTGTTGCTATTTCTTATTTTTTATTTAAGTTTTAGGCATCCTCCTCTGACTCACAATGAAAAGAGGGGACATGAGTCTCTTACTTTTTCTCAGACCCTCTTGGTTTTCTTGTAGTTAATTATTGTTTTCCCTCGTTTGTTTCATTTTCTATGTCTGTCCTCTTTGAATTGTCTGAGTTTCCTACCAAGGTGTTCTTGTGCCTCAGCGTTCTTTCAGTTCCGTCATGGAGACGGCTCTGCTAGAGCCTTCTGCCCTGCTCCGCGCTGCTGCGGAGGCTCAGCAGTCTTCCGTGCTCGGCCATCATTCTGGGGTTTCCTGTGCTTTTGTTCTGTGATGGATCGATCGCCTGGTTCTTGGAACTCTTGTATCTTTTTATGTTCCTCTTGCTTTGCTCTGCTCTGTCCTTTGGTAGCTCCCTGAGAAGGGGGCAAGGGATGAAGATTTTTGAGACCTTGTATATGACCTTTTTCATTCTGAAATTTCATGAGGAGGTATGGCAGGGCTCTGTTTTCATCGTCAGAAGAACAGGTGGCTTCCAGTGTGGAAACTCGTTCTGGGAAATTGTCTTGAATCCTTTATTTGTTCTCTGCCTTGTGTTCTCCCTGGAACTCGTGAGCAGATGTTGGGCCTCCTGGACTGGTCCTCCAGGTTTCTCTTCTCTCTTTTTTTCTATCTCATCTTTTGGCTTTGCTTTGTGCTGGATTGACTCAGCTGTATCTTCCCGACCTCCTGTTGAGTTTTTCATTTATATATCATGTTTCCAAGATTTTGTTTCTGTTCTCTGATTTAAAAAAAAGTTCTTGTTCTTGTTCCTATTTCATGCTTCGAATACTGACATTAGTAGAAATTCTTGTGATCTCGCTTTCCTGCGGATTATTTTGGCTTTCTGTTTCATATTAAAAGCATGTTAAAGACATCTCAGAGGTCTGGATAATCTTGAATATCTGCTCATGTTTAACATGGAGGACTAAAGGAGCAGTTAGCAGGCCCAAAACAAAGAGTTGGACTTGTCAGCTGAGCCTCACTGTAGGATGACCTTGCCGAGTCAGTTAGTTGGAGCATCTCTGTGTTAGTAACTTTATCTCTTATCTCTTGGAATTGGCAGTTTTTCCAAGGAAGTTTCTTTTAATTACCTGCCTGCAGTGTGAAGGCTTAGCTGTCAGAGCTTTGGAGCTGAACGGAAGAGGACCGAGGGCCTTTCTGTGTAGTATCATGCATTCACTTAATTTTGTGCAGTACCCTCTCCTTCAACTCCTCCTGGTACTTGCCAGGATCTAGGCACGCTCCTCCTTGCAGAGTGACTTCCTTCTGTAGTGGGGGTGGGAAGTGGCAGTGCCTCATTTATGAACAGAGAGGGGATGTTTCTGTATGGTTTTCAGATCACAGAATTTTGTTGTTATCTCCTCTTTGATTACACTAGTTTTCGGGGTTTGTACTTTTCAACAGCAACACCAAAAAATCCTTTTCTTTAAATCTTTCTCCTTTTTTTAAGATTTCATTTATTTGAGAGAGAGAGAGAGTGCGCGAGCACTAAGCGGGGAGGAGAGGGAGAAGCAGGTTCCCTTCAAGCAAGGAGCCCAATGCAGGGCTCGATCCCAGGAGCCCGGGATCATGATCTGAGCTGAAGGTGGATGCTTAACTGACTGAGCCACCCAGGTGCCCCAATCCTTTATGTTTTTTTAATGGGGATACAGGAGGGAATGAAAGTAGATGAGTATTCTTCAGGCTGCTTTGTTTATCCATACGTCTGTGGGACCTCTAATCAGTAAGCATCATGTTGAAAACAGCACAGTTAAAACTTTTTTTTTTTTTTTTAAAGATTTTATGTATTTATTTGACGAGAGAAATCACAAGTAGATGGAGAGGCACACAGACAGAGAGAGGGAAGCAGGCTCCCTGCTGAGCAGAGAGCCTGATGCGGGACTCGATCCCAGGACCCTGAGATCATGACCTGAGCCGAAGGCAGCGGCTTAACCCACTGAGCCATCCAGGGGCCCCCAGTTAACACATTTTGCTGGGTAGTAAAAATGATGTTATTCTGGTGACGGACCTTTGCGTTTCTGTTGCGGCTTTCCTCACCTCCTCCACTTCCTTCCCTTTGCCACCCTTTCTGCCCCTTGAGGTGCAGATCTCATATTTCGGGTTCATGTACCATTCAGTCAGATTACTGCTTTGTTATTTTGTAGCTCACTCTTTCTTTCCAAGCTCTGTGAATAAAATGTAAGTGAGACATCACTGAACTAAATTTAACACCATGGCTCGGTGAGGCAGTCATTAAGGACAGAGATAAAATGTTATTCTGTGGACACTCTCCCGTTCTTAGTAACTTAGCATTTTTGTTAAAGCATCTTCTGCTAAAGGACTAGAGGGGTAACTGGATTAGCTGGAACTCTTTAAGTACATGTTCCTTTGGAGAAAGAGCTTTATTTGCAGAGCATAGTGTATATGGCTGAGAAAAGGGGAGAAATGGATGAAGGGGACAGTGAGATGTGGGGTGAGTAATCATCTCAATATCCTCCTGAAAATTCTATAATCCATATTTTCTTAGCCTGGCTTTTCATATTGGTGAGAAATTAATACATAATTTTTCTGAATCATAATTAAATAAAAGTTACCTAGTTTATTACATATAATATACCGTAATACTGATAGGAGACATTTCACTAGCTTACTCTGTATTAACATAATTTTTTTTTTGGTTGTATGTAAGTGTAAATATTAGGATCTGAACTCTTTAGCCAAGGCAGAAAAGTCATGGCTTTAAGGTGTTCATTTTACAGTAATACTTGCTTACATCAACCTTCCTTTATTGCTGTAATTTTTAAAGCAATGTTAGTGTTTCAGTAGTATGTAAATATCATAGTTTCCCCCCCAAATCTCATCCCAACTCCCTTGCCTTTGCCCCTACCTAGTAAATTTAAAGTAGGTAGAGACTTCTCTCTTTGATCCCCAAAAAGGAAAGTTTTCAAATGAAAAATTTTCAAGTAAACCCCAGTAAATAAAAGGGTAGCTTTTCTGGTGGAAGTGTGTTAAGGGTTCTGGATTCTTCTCCACAGTCCCAGGCCTGTCTTTCCCCCACTTGGTGGTGTCTGCCAGGGGAACTCCTGGGACACTTCAGAGTAATTTGATCCAGAAATTTTTAGAATTGTACAATTTAGAGCTGAACAACTTAAAATCTTTTAATCCAAGATTTCTTAGATTTCACTGTTCCTGACTATCCTATGGAATGCTTGTTAAAAATAGATTTCTTTAGCCTTTACTTCAGACTATCACATTCATTGTCCTGTATGGTTAAGTGGCCTGAGAATCTGAGCTAGCCACCCAGTAAGTGATGATTGTAAATAGTCAGGTGTGAGAAACCATCTTCTCCGGCTCTTGTCAGGTGAGGAGGCTGAGCTGCAGTGACCTGGAAGAGGTTTCCCAGGCCGGCTTGTCTAGTTGTAGCTTTCTTTAAAGAAACTATATCTTCCTGGCTTAAGTACTGAACCGAGGAATCGCAAATTAAGTCTTCAATCATTTTAGCCCAGTTGAAGCTAAAAGGAGGAATCTTTAACTAGTAAGGATGATCTTTAAGCTAACTCAAGGAAGGAAGGAATGGAATGATGATCTAGAGAGAGGCTGGTCGTGATTTACTACCAACATGAACCAGAAGCCAGGAGGAGTAGCAGACACGGGGAGTTAGGGAGTTAAAGAGCTTTTCAGGCTTTTATGAGTGACCCTCTGAGTCACTGAGAATTTTCATATTATTCTTTTAAAATAACCCCAGTGGTAACAACAACAGAATAATACAAAACAAACACGGCCAAGTTCGGTTCGCGCACCCTCTATTTCCTACATCCTCCTTAGCGCCTCACTCTGTACATACGCCTCTATCTACGTTTTTCTTCCATATGCTTTATTTAGTGTCTACACACTGCTGTTTTGTGTGGTCACCATGGATCATTTTAAATTGAACAGTGAAGTGAGGAAAATACATCCGATCCAGAAGGGCATGCTATTGCTGTTTTGGAGGTGGAGTTAGGTCAGAGCACAGCGAGTAGAACCATTCATCCAGTGAATCCGCAAATGTCTGTTGATTACCTGTGTGTGCCCGGCCCTGGCTCAGTACTGGGAACACAGTGGTCCCTGTATATGTAGCTTGCAGACCAGCAGAAATGTCTTGTTTATACTATTGAGTTTGTAGAATTGCCTTATTATAGTGACCTAATAATGTTTTGCTTTTGATTGTGATGTGTTGCCTAACACTGATTAAAACTGATACTAAGATACAATACCTATATTCTTTGAAAACGGATTTTTCCAGTAATACAAAAGGACATATAACACTTACCCATAGGATTGATACATGACCCCGCAGCATGATTTTTCCTCATCTTCTAATAACAGAATTATAAGTTATTTTCAAAGGTAATATTTTGCTTTAACTAATTGGTTTCTTTTCACCTGTCAGGACTTATTCTTGAGAAGGAACTCTGAATTTTATGTAGCTTTCAATTATGATTGTTTCCTTTTTTTCCACCGGACAGTTAAATATTAGAGGAGATTTAGCAGGTAAAACAAAAAATTAGTAAATGCAGTAACAAAGAAAGCCAGTTAGTATTCCTGTGCTATCATTTATTTTATTTATGAAGTTTTAAAAATATCTGGATGTTTTAACACGAGGTTGCATTTGTTGCAGGTTATTGACCCGGTGGCGCCACGATATGTTGCATTACTGAAGAAAGATGTGGTTCCTGTGAATATCCCTGAGGCTCAGGAGGAGATGAAAGAAGTAGCCAAACACCCAAAGGTCACCCTGCACTTTCACCAATGTTATTCTCAGAAGGAGCAGGATAAGAAAAGGGAAAATGTGGCTTGGGGGCAGCTGTTGCATGGTTTTGAGATCATTTTCTATTCAATATTATTTGTCCGATTTGATACTAATTGAAGTAAATGTTTTTGTGGGTTTTTTGCTGAGGAAATTTATTTTAGTAATAATCCAAAACACTTCTCAGAACTTTTCCACTCTGTGCCTTTGTTGTTGTTGTTCTGTAGAGAGAGTATATAAGTATATAATAGAAGTTCACCTTTTCTTGGAGTCCTACTGGAAGATCATACCATAATTTAGGCTGTTGTCTTTATAGGGAAGCTGAGGTGTGTTCTCTGTTAACTAGTTATTCATTGGTACCTTTGTCTTTAAGCCCAAACATTAGACCTAGTAATATTGAATCACAGTTTTTCTTTTCTTTAAAGTAGGCTCCATGCCTAGTTTGGGGCTCGGACTCATGACCCTGAGATCAAGAGTCGTGTGCTCTACCAGTTGAGCCAGCCAGGTGCCCTTTGAGTCACAGTTTTCATTCAGAATCTATCACACTGGCATTTAGTCTGTTTTAGAGAATGTCAGTGAAGTGAGAATGAACTCTGTCCATCTGAATTCAGAATATAAATCTTAGATACAAGTAGCAGGGAGTTCCTCTTAGTTAAACCATGATTGTTGTCTTCGTTATGACTGCTTGCTTGACAGCCTTGCAGCAAAAATAGATCCTTTTATTCAAGTTTTGTGGGTTGTCTATAAATACCTTCATTGTATAATGGAGATGCATAGACTGACTCACTCATACAATAGCCTAATGTACTCATAACCTTACTCAGAACTGTTATATACACAGGCTAACTCACATATAAAATAATAGGCATCTGAGTTGGAGCCTTATATGATTGTCTTTCTACATGGCAGTGGCTATTTTTAACTTTAAAGATTTGAGTTATTTTAGGGCGACTCCTAATAAGATTTGGAAAGAGTAGATGTTTGTGATAGATTTGACTTTGCCTTTATCTTACATCTGATTGGTTCAACCAGGCGATGGTGCTCTCTGTGTATCATGTCACTGACTACAGTTAGCTTAATTGTGAAGCTTACTGAATGCTTTGAAATTTGAGTGGTGAGAAAATGTCCTAAGGCGCTTATTTGTTAAAATGGTAGTTGTGTTCAGATAGCATAGTTAATAGTTACACATAATAAAGGATAAGTTTATTATTCATTTGGAGACACTCTTTAAATGATGAGTGGTGTGCTCAGTGCGATCTGTGGAATCTTAGGTATCATTTTCCTCACTAAATCTTAGCCTGTTACCATTCTCTGAGCTCAGCAGAATGTAAGTCAATACAGCATCCTGATTTTTCTCAAATACATTGGTACATTTATTGAGTAATTACTAAATACATGCTGTGTAATATTTATTTCAAAAAATCTTAGACTTTTCTCCTTTTGAAGTCTGTTAAACAAAAACTGAGAGTTAACACACCATTCTTTTTATTCTCCAAATCTTTTTCCTTCTTTTATAATACATACTGAAAAGACAGAAAATTTATCTATCTATACAAATATGATACTCTTTTAATTTGTCATCTAAGATATGAAAGGTCCACAAATTTTCCTGCTGTGGTGACATCTGTTGTCCTGTAATGTTCTGTAGCCACTGATCAGAAGTGACTCCATTTTCTCCTTTGTTGCCAAGCACTAGTGACATTCTGAGGACTGCAAAGTAGATTCTGGTTGGAGGAACAGCAAAAACAAATGATAACTGTCTTAGCTCTGAAAACAAAGAATTTTAGGCTGGTAGTAATTGTAGGGACTTTGTCTGACTCCCATTAGCATTACTGCCATGTGGCTGGGATTCAGCATGTTTGATTAAAGAATTAAATGAATGAATATTAAATTTGCATGCTGGGTTCAATAAGTTGTTTCAGTCAACACTCTTCTTCTTTTTTCTTTTTTAATCAATCAGAATCCTGATGTTGGCTTGAAGCCAGTGTGGTACAGTCCTAAAGTTTTCATTGAAGGTGCTGATGCAGAGACCTTGTCGGAGGGGGAGATGGTTACCTTTATAAATTGGGGCAACATCAACATTACTAAAATAAATAAGTAAGAACTTTTTGTCTGTTTTTTAATAAATATGGAAGGGAATTCTTAGTTTATTCACTTATTAAAAATTACCAGATTTAGTCTCATTCATTTTCCCACCAGTAAATCTGCTCAGGGATAGAAACTGCTAATTCTGGACGCACAACAGGTTTCTTTTCCATGTGTGTCCAGTTTACTAATTGGGTATTGGGGTGTTTTGCTTGTGATACTGAAAATTACTGTGTCTAGATGTAAAAAAAAATAGTTCTCATGCTTACAGTTGTCTTGTCATCTGATTCTCATTGTACAGTTGCTGGGCAAGGGATCCTTTGGACAGATTTTGTATACATAACATTCTTTATCCTAAAATCTGTTTTAAAATTATTTTGTGATGAATACGTGCTTTCTAGTTACTACAGTGTGCTACACTTATTCTTAAGATTACATAAATGGAACATAGTATGCTAATAAAATTTATGTAAACTCTGAAATCTGAATTGTCCAGTCATTACGTATGATTTCAAGTAATTGTTAAATGTTTTAAAATATGGTACTTTATATTTTTTAATGTTTAATGCAGATGGCTTTAAAATTTGTAGATATGCTCATGTTTTTCATCAGACGAGTGTGCATCTGCTCCCTAGCAGATTTTATTTTATTCGTCTCTTAACCAGTATTTGTCTGGAACATACTAGAAGCTCAAATGTTTGGTTTGGCATTTTTCCAAAGAAGATTCCTAGCCATTTATTATAGGTACAGGACAAAATAATGCATTTATGACAGTTATGGTTTTCTCTTAACACTTTTCAATCTTATATCTAGAAGTGCAGATGGAAAAATTGTATCTCTTGATGCAAAGTTGAATTTGGAGAACAAAGACTACAAGAAAACCACGAAGATCACATGGCTTGCAGAGACTGCACGTGCCCTTCCTATTCCTGCAATCTGTGTCACCTACGAGCACTTGATCACCAAGCCGGTGCTGGGGAAAGATGAGGACTTTAAGCAGTATGTGAACAAGAACAGTAAGGTAGTCTCCTGAAAGACACCATGTTTCTTTTTCCTTGTTATATAAACTTTTTTTTAGAATTTTTAAAATTACTTTTGAGTATTTGGTTTTCAAGTAAAATGGAAAAGATCTGTAAAAGATCTGTTAAAATGAAAAGATATAAAAGAGTGCTGTTTCTGTTTTATGGAAGGTAAGAGTTGAAGCACAGCGAGGTTAAAGAACTTGCTTATGCTTAAGTGCCGTGCTGCTGTGCCTTACAGCTAGGTCTGTCTGTGCTTTCCTCACTGCCGCTCATGGTGGAATTTATGGTGGGAAACTTACTTAAGTATGCAGGGATACTAATCAAGTTGATTAAAAGGTTTCCCTAAGTTAATTCATCGGTTCATCAGTTTTAAGTTTTAAAAAAATACAATATGTAATTGTTTACTTCTTTATTGTTTCACTGTATCTGCTTAAGTAGTAAAGTTTTTAACATATCTCTTTAAATTAAGGATAGTCCGCCTTCTGGAAAAACAACTTCTATTTTAGAGTTGTTTTCAGTGCTCTGATTTCTAAGAAGTTGTATTTTGGTTTTCTGTCATCTTTATAGCATGAAGAACTAATGCTGGGGGATCCCTGCCTTAAGGATTTGAAAAAAGGAGACATTATACAACTCCAGAGAAGAGGATTCTTCATATGTGATCAGCCATATGAACCTGTTAGGTAAGTAAATGTCAATGAGCATTTAAATGAAAATGCTTAACATTCTTACAGTAGTAAGATTTTAAATATTGAATTTCTACTAAAATACTCTACCTGATAATTCTCTATTCAGTTTGATATTTGCCTTTTATATTTAATATTTCAGACCTTAAGGTAACAAGCAGTAACTCTGAAACAGCATAATAATAACAAATTATTGATTTCTAAAATTAAACCATCTTATAATTCATCTTCATGTAGTCTCAAGTATAAAGAGAAATTCCAATATATCGTTGGGTAAAAATTGTTACTATTACCTTTTTATAGTATATTTTCATTAGATGCATTATAGAATATAAATAACGTAGCAGATACTTTTAGAGGAAAATCGTCATCTCAGTAAAGCTATCAAAAATATTGAAGAGATGTACTGAATTCTTCTCTTTATATTTTCACTTGAGCTTTTACTACAAAATTTGAAGAAGTCCTATGCTTATCAGTAGCCTTGGTGGCAGTGGATTTTGCTGATTACTTTTAAAAATTGAGAAATTCTTTTAAATGTTTTACGGAAATTTTTCTGTTCACAAGCATATTAGGTGTTGTATGGAGATGCATTTGTCTTTCGGTCAAGAATGAGCACCCACTAGTGCCATTTCTGCTGGCAGGCAGAGGAGCTGAACTTTTGTCCTAGAGTTAGCCTGTTTATATCTATAAAAGATCTTAAACTGGAAGGTTATAATTAGCACTGTGAATTTTTATTTATGTATCCATTGTTTTTAAACTTCACTGAAGAGCTTCTTATTTGAATAATAAGAGAATGGACTTTTTATACTTCAAGAAGCATTAACATGATGCCAGTGACTTAATCTAGGAATTCAGTTTGAATTACTGTCACATAATTTTGTTCTAAACCTTTTTTGGCCCTCTGTTTTCTCTTTAGCCCATATAGCTGCAAAGAAGCCCCATGTGTTTTGATCTATATTCCTGATGGACATACAAAGGAAATGCCAACATCTGGGTCAAGGGAAAAGACCAAGGTAGAAACAACAAAAAATGAGGTAAACGTTGACTTCTGTGGATATGTCTCTAATCAACCATCTTTTTACCCCAGGATTTAGAATCTTTCTTCATGGTACCCACAGGCTAAGTGAAATTCTAATAGTTCTCTTTGTTAAGTTCAAAGAGATAAATGTTTCTTATGTAGTTACTTGAAGAAATAATAGATGTAAGTGGAATAAAAGAGAAATTTTATTCTTAAAAGATTGTGTTCTCAAATTTAAATATTTTAATTATTTCATTCTAAAAGTGATACACTGATTAAAAGAAAAAATAATACTTTATTTCTTTCCTGAATCTTATATTCGCCTTGGATACTACAGTGCTAACTTCCTGTTCCATAGTGATTTTCCTGTGGTGTTTGATTTTAACTTAGCAGCTGTGGAAATTTTAGTTTTACAAAGGTAGGACATCACTGAAAGGAATGTAACATGCTCTGATGTTATTGAGCCAACTTGAGCTTGTAGTACATGTAGTATTTGACAGATGTTGGACATGTTGCTGTTTACTTCAAATACTTAAAATATTTTATAGTGCCCCTGTGAATTTCCTGTGGCACCCTGGAGCACCTTGATGCATGGGTTGGGATCCCTGGGTGTTGGGTCTGCAGGGACATCTTGGCAGGTGGCTGGGAAGTAGGATTAGAAGATGTGTTAAGTGATTAGGAATCCAGAGGATGAGGGAAGGGAAGGTATAAAGTAGGACATGAGTTCAGGAAGTAGAATAAGTAATGTAGTAAGTCCTAATTTTGTGTGATTGAATAGGTAAATAAAAAATAACCTGAGCTAGGGAAGATAGAAACACGTAACTTTATTAGATACGAGTTTAAAACTCTTTTTACAATGGGAATGTCATAACTTGAGCTTTTAATTTACACACATTAAATACTGTGTGATCTCTGACAAAAGAAAATTAAAGGAAGAAAAGAATTTAAATAGAGCAGTTCTTAAACTTTTTAGTCTCAAGGCCCTGTATACTCTTTTTTTTTTTTTTTTAAGATTTTATTTATTAATTTGACAGAGATCACAAGTAGGCAGAGAGGCAGGCAGGGCATGGAGTGGGGGTAAGCAGGCTCCCCGCTGAGCAGAGAGCCAGACCTGGGGCTCTATGCCAGGATCCGGGCTGAAGACAGGTGCTTTAACCCACTGAAGCACCCAGATGCCCCAAGAGCCTGTATCCTCTTAAAAATGATTGAGGAACCTTTTTTTATATGTGGGTTATATTTATCAGTACTTGGTATACTAAGAGTTGAAACTGACAAGTTTTTAAATTAAGGATTAAGAATTAAGTTGTTGTTTTTTTTTTTTTTAAAGATTTTATTTATTTATTTGACAGAGAGAAATCACAAGTACACTGAGAGGCAGGCAGAGAGAGAGAGAGGGAAGCAGGCTCGTTGCTGAGCAGAGAGCCTGATGCGGGACTCGATCCCAGGACCCTGAGATCATGACCTGAGCCGAAGGCAGCGGCTTAACCCACTGAGCCACCCAGGCGCCCAAGAATTAAGTTTTATTTTACTTATTTATCTATCTACTTTTTAAGAGAGAGGGTGAGAGAGAAAGAAATTCACGTACACAAGCCAGGGGCAGGAGAGGGAGAGTGTCTTTAGCAGGCTCCATGCCAGGCATGGAGTCCGATGAAGGACTTGATCTCACAACCCTGAGATCGTAACCTGAGCCAAAATCAAGAGTTAAACAACTTAGACTTAAAACTTAAGCCACCCCCACACCCTTACCAATTTGTTTTAAAATGGCAATAATGAACCCAATTATATTTATATAAATATGTTTTATGAAAAATAACTATTTTTTAAAAGTTTGAGTTAGAAGAATGCTGTGGTTTTGCACTTTTAAATATCTCTTTAAGATCTGACTTAGTCGCCTCAAAAAAATTGCACTGTGTACTCATGAAAGACTGACTCAAAATGACAGATTATGTCTTAGTGGATTAGAAAATAGCTGTGGCCTTACAGACCTCCTTTGAAAGGATCTCAGAAATCCTCTGGGTTCTGTATGCCACACCTTGAGAACTGCCAGTATATGTGATGAAATAAGAGTGACGTGGGGAATGTGGCTACCGAGGCTCCTGTTGGTCCCAGTGTCCCCCAGTAAAATTTTACGTATGCTGTAAAGATGCTAGTGTAACACTGTAAGTTTCTTTATTTATTTTCAAATTTTTATTTAAATCCTAGTTAGTTAACATATAGTGTAATACTGGCTTCAGAAATTTGTGTATTCTTGAGAAACTTTGTTCTGTAAAGCAGCATACTAAGAATGACAGGGCTGGTTTATTAGGAAAAATAGGCTTGGGGCAAAACGCTAAGAACCTGTGCGTCTCCTATAGCTTCAGTCAGCTGTTGGCTGGTTGGCAGTCATCAGAGGCCTCGCTGGACATCCATGGTGGCTCACTCTCACGGGTGGCAGTTGATGCTGACTGTTGGCTAGGAAAGGGGAAATGTCGCACAAAGTAGCTACAAGTGACCTCTTTAGTGTGATAGTGTCAGGGTAGTGAAACTTCGTAGGACAACTCAGGGCTCCAGAAGTGAGTGGCTGGTAGACATGGTGGAAGCAGCATTGCCTTTTATGTTTTTGTTTTTGTTTTTTTTAGATTTTATTTATTTATTTGACAGATCACAAGCAGGCAGAGAGGCAGAGAGAGGGGGCGGGGAAGCAGGCTCTCCACCAAGTGAAGAGCCCGATGCGGGGCTCATCCCAGGACCCCGGGATCATGACCTGAGCCGAAGGCAGAGGCTTTAACCCACTGAGCCACCCAGGCGCCCCACCTTTTATGTTTTAACCTTAAAAATCTCACATAGTGTCATTTCTGCCATGCACTTGGTCCAAGCACTCATAATCTTGCCCAGATTCAAGTGGGGGGTATAGACCCCACCTCTTGATGGACAGAGTGTTAGAAAGTTTGTGGATATATTTTGGAACCTGCACAAATCCTAAGAAAAGTTCAAATGCACTTGACTAGCATTGGTGTCCAACACTGCCTGGCAGCCTTAAGCCTTACTTTGATATGTAGGTCTTTGAGGGTGTTTTCCTCTAATAGAGAGCAGTACCATCAGAGCTAGAGTCTGACTCAGTGTGGATCCCACCTCATCTTTTTTTTTTTTTTTTTAAAAGCCCAGGAGGCTAGCTCTTTGAAATTCCTTCATCTGAACTTGTACCTTCATTAGATGGCTTAATGTTATGGTAAACAGTGTTTTTAAAGTACCACCTTCACTCAAGGAAGCTGCTCCTCATTTTTTTTTTTAAGATTTTATTTATTTGAGGAAGAGAGTGCAGGCATAGGGGGTGGGGGCGCAGATAATGCAGACTTCCCGAGAGCATGAAGCCTGGCATGGGCCTTGATCCCTGAATCCTGGGATCATGAGCTGAGCTGAAGGCAGCTGCTTAACTGACTGAGCCACCTGGGTACCCCAAGGAGGACACTTCTAAAGCTTTCTCTTTTAATTGTGAGAAAGCTTTTTCCCCGTATGCTTCTTTGACATCAAACATTAACATACTGGCAGAAACCACCACAAGGTGGTGTGATTTTTCAGTGTTACCCTAATACCTTTAATAGTGTTTCCCTGTTTACTAGGCATGAATGAGTCTATTCAGGTTATCAAAAATAAGTATAGCAGAACAGAATGTATATATTTTTGATACAGAATGACTCTATTGTATTCTTGCTTTACTGAATAATATTTGCGTTTATATGTGCATATTAACATTGGTGGTTGTATATTTTAAGGAGTAATTTCGAGTATATGTGGGGTTTTTTTTAAGATTTTATTTACTTTTTTTTTTTTTTTTTAAAGATTTTATTTATTTACTTGAGAGAGAGACAGTGAGAGAGAGCATGAATGAGGAGAAGGTCAGAGAGAGAAGCAGACTCCCCATGGAGCTGGGAGTCCGATGCGGGACTCCAGGATCATGACCTGAGCCAAAGGCAGTCGTCCAACCAACTGAGCCACCCAGGCATTCCCTATTTACTTATTTTTTAATCTCTACACTCAATATGGGTTTTAAACTCATAGTTCTGAGACTAAGGGTCACATGCTCTACCAAGTGAGCTAGCAAACCTATGTGGTTTTTGTTTTTTTTTAATATTTTATTTATTTATTTGACAGAGATCACAAGTAGGCAGAGAGGCAGGTAGGCAGAGAGAGGGGGGGGGAAACAGGCTCCCTGCTGAGCAGAGAGCCCTGTGCAGGCCCAATCCCAGGACTCTGAGATCCTGACCTGAGAGGCTTAACCAACTGAGCCCCCCAGGTGTCCCCTATATGGTTTTTGACTTACATGTTTCCTTTAGAACCTAATCCCGATGTAAAATGCAACTCTGATGTGGCTTGATGTGCTCCTTAGCTATCCAGATAAAGATACCTGAAAGACAGTTCAGAGTGCTGGGTCTGGGATCGGGACAGTTCAAGTAGAGATAAAACATTCTGGAGTTAATATACATGACTCATGAATATGGGTTAAGCAGAAGACCATTAAAGAAAAAAATCATGGGGAAGGTATGATGTGAGCTGGGTTTTAAATTTGGAAGCAGTTCTGTAGGGTGGAAAGCTTTCTAGGCAGGAGGAAAGCGTGACATTGAGAATAAAAAATAGCATAGTTCCTCACTCCCAGACATCATTTTAGTTTACGTATCTCTAGGTTTATTGCATATATCTATGTATAATCATATGCCTGGAAATAAATAATTTTATACAAAATATATAATTTTATACTATGGAATTGTCCCATAGCAAGGAGTTAAAATTGTATCACAGTATTTTATGGAGGTCTTGCTTTGTCATCAATCTAGATGTTATCTCTTAAAAAATTAGTAATTCCTGAAACTTATTGATACTTTCCCCAGCATTTGTAACTAAAAGCTTTAAGCAGATTTATTACCTTTTATTTTCCCATCACACTGATGGGTTTAATAAAGTTACTTTTCTTTTATAGTTAAAACCAGAAACAGCTTATGGAACTAATTTAAGGTTTTACAGCTAGTATGTGGTGAAACAATGATTTATTCTCAGATCTTTTGGATGTGTCATAATTTCTTTAATCCATTAATGGTAAGGATTTAGCTGATTTTCAGTTTTTTATTCTGATAAAAATTCTTCAGTACATAACCATGTACCTCTATGTTTGTTTACTTCTGTCATTTTTCATTAGGATAAATTTTTAGGAATGAGATTATTTACTTAAACTTTTTAAGGGATCAAAATTAAATTTTTTTAGCATGAAATGTTGTATAACAGACAGTTTGGTACAATTTTGTGAGAGGACATTTAACATGAATTAATGTTTTTCTGCTTCTGTAGCCGAGTACTCCTCGTAAGGAAAGACCAGGTCCTTTGGATAATACCTGTGCTCCATCTGAGGATTCCTTGGTCCTTTACAACAGAGTGGCTGCTCAAGGGGATGTGGTTCGTGAATTAAAAGCCAAGAAAGCAGCAAAGGAAGATATAGATGCAGCTGTAAAACAGCTTTTGGCTTTGAAAGCTGAATATAAGGAGAAAACTGGTCAGGAATATAAACCTGGAAACCCTCCTGCAGTGGTACAGAATGTTTCCTCTGGGTCATCAAGGAGTGTTGTGGAAAGTAAATCTCTCTACGATGAAGTCGCTGCACAAGGGGAGGTGGTTCGGAAACTGAAAGCTGAAAAAGCCCCCAAGGTCAGTGTTTTGGAACCGGGCGAGACAACACTGGGAGGGAGCTCGTGAATTCAGCCAGTTTAGAGTGGCTGTAGTCTCATCTTTTAACATATACTGTTTCTAGACTGCTTGAATATTTTGGCAGAGCAGTCCATCATTACTGATACCTGCTATGTGCCAAGCTCTGAAAATACTAACACGCAGCTCCCCGTCTAGTGTGGGAGTGAGTGTCAGGGAGGAAATATGCACACTGGGATCCACGTGGTGGACTGAAATACTGTCCTGTGTGATGTGTAAATTGTTCTCAGAAGCACTTGTGGTTGTAAGTGGCAGGGAAGGAGGACTCTGTTCATAAAGGCCATTTAAAGTAGTCCTGAGATAGAGGAAGCCCTTTATGTGTGAACAAAATTCAGAGAAAGTGTAAGTGGAGATCCATGGTTCTCAGCTTCATTTTACATCAGGATTACTAGAGAGCTTGCTAAAACACGGATTTCAGGGTCCTACCTCTTGAACAACTTCTTCAGTAAGTCTGGAATATGGAGAGAATATGCATTTGCAAAAAGTTGTCCAGGAAAAGCTGGTGCTGCTGGCCCGGGGCCCAGTAAGGAAGCCAGCAGCGGCAGAGCATGAAGGCTCAAACTGTGTTCCCAGAGCAATAGTTTGTCGGGGCGCCGGGGGGCTCAGCGGGTGAAGCCTCTGCCTTCAGCCCAGGTCATGATCCCAGGGTCCTGGGATGGAGCCCCGCATCGGGGCGCTCTGCTCAGCGGGGAGCCTGCTTCCCTTCCTTTCTCTCTGCCTGCCTCTCTGCCTACTTGTGATCTCTCTCTGTCAAATAAATAAATAAAATCTTTAAAAAAAAACAAAAAAAAAAGAATAATAGGTCATCAGGACATTTTTGACCAGTGACCATTTCCAGCTCTTTGTAGGGGAACCCTCAAGTGATACGAATTTTTAACTAAAGTATACTTTTTATTCTTGTTTTAATTATGGCTTTATGCCAAACACTTAGCCACGTGGGTGGTAGCACAGAGTGTGGAACAGGATTGTTTGTTGTAAGAGACAAGAGGAATAGTTTCTGTGATAAAGGTCATATATATATATATTTTTTTTTTTTTTTAATTTTAAAATTTTATTTATTTATTTTAGAGAACGAGCACACATGGTGGGACAGAGGCAGTGGGGGAGGGAGAGGGACAAGCAGATTCCCACTGAACTCGGAGCCTAGTGTGGGGCTCAACCCCATAACCCTGAAATCATGACCTAAGCCTGGAACCAAGAGTCAGACCTTCACCATCTGAGCCACCCAGGCTTCCTGAGAATGGTCATATTTAGTAATCAAGGTGTACAGTACTGTTCAAACAGTAGTATAGTTCTAAAACGTCAACAAATGGATAATGCTGTAACTGGATATAATTCAGTCACTCATAAGCTTCCAGAAATTACAGACTCCGGACTGTGACATGAACACAGAGAGGTACGGTGAACCGTTGGACTTGACTTCAGTGACGAGGGGAGATTTGTTCTTGTCAGGGGATCTACTGTCTTTCAGCATCCTGGGCTTTGGTTGGAGAAGAATGGAGTAAGAGGTTACAATTTCCTCATCTCATTAACAAGTTGCTAGGCATCTGACTGGGAACTGTGCCCCCAGATTCTTTATTTCATGGACATTTGACCTCTGTTGAAGAGAGAGCATGCTTTGGGGGGATTTTAGGGTTTTATTCCAGAAGTTAATATTTTTCTCTCCCTTGTGAACTGTGGAGAAAGCTTTTTTCTCTTTTGTGAGCCTGTTGGAAATCCTGCAGAGCTATTATGATCTTCAAATAGCTCTGCTTCTAGGAATAAAGCCTGCAGTTTGGGATGTAAATCCTTGATATTTCCTGTCCTTTGGCAAGGTTAAGGGTATTTTTCACTCTATAGATCAGACACAAGCTATGGACCCTTTTTGAGGGGCAGGGCTTTGGTTTTTAAATTCCTTCGTTCTGAGTAGGGTACGTTGAGATTCTGTGCCGATTCTTGGTCAAGAAATTACGTGTGGCCACTAAAAACAGTGGCCGTTACACTCAGAGCGGCAGCCAGCTATACCTCCCGTCTCATTGGGTTACTGGACTGTATCCTACTTCCCTGGAATAGCATGGTCAAGCTTATGAAAAGTCAGCCCGTGGGTTAAAAAATCTACATTTCTTCGGTCATTAGGCAGCTACTTTTATTAGGTACTTTTATTACCATTCACATGGTAAATGTGATACTGAAGTGAATCTGACTTTAACCTACATTTACTGAATGCTTACAGTGTACCCTATCTGTGTTTCAGAATAGTGCTTACATTTTGTTTCTTCTCTGAATGCTAAGAGCAGTAAATAATGTTCTCTCCTGTTCTAGAGAATCAACCCAATGACTAGGAACAGAAGTATTTTTTAAACTACATCTGGCACCGTGTACTATACACTATTACTATTTTTGCATTTAATCCTCACAATAGCCATGTTCAATAATGTTCAAATAATACTTTTTTAAAAGATTTTATTTATTTATTAGAGAGCACAGAGGGAGAGTGAGGGGGAGAAGCTGACTCCCCACTGAGCATGGAGCCCAAAGTGGGGTTCGATCCCGAGACCCTGAGGTCATGACCCAAGCTGAAGGCAGACCCTTTTCTGATAAGCCACCCAGGCGCTCAGTACTTCTTTTTATATTTGTTGGTTTTAGTAACCAGTGAGAAACTGAATATGAAAGTAATTTTCTGAAGTTTACAAAACCTAGATTCCAATTTTGCAGTCAGATTCCCAAGTTGTTTCTCACTGGAGATAATGGCAGTGGGGCATTGCATTATGAACACCAGAGGGTTATGTTTTTACTAGTTTATTAACTTACTAAACAAGTCCATGCTTATTTTATATTAATGATTTATCTAAACCTCTTAACCGTTGTATTTCCTGCAAAAGTAGTTCTCTTACGTCATACTCAGTTGTAAAGCAGGTGGTCAGCTGAGAATTTACAGTTACAGGCTTTGATTAGAATCTTTCCTTCTCTATTTGTCCATTCTTCTGCCCTTCTCCCTGCCTGCCTCCCGCTTCCGGCGCAGACAGTCACTCTGTGGAGCACTTCTGGGCATAAGGGCAGAGTACAAGCAAAGACGGGCGAGGAGGGAGAACTTGGAGGTCTGCCTTCATTTTCTCCTTCGAGTCCACCTTCTCCTCTTTCCTTTTTCTCTTGCTCAGTAGGTTGTTGCAAGACAGTGGATCAAGCAGATAGAGTTGGGAGTTGCTTATCTGAGAATACACCAAAGATAAAATAATTCTGAATGCTGAGTTCCCTTAAAAATTGAAGTCACTTTTCAGATTTGAAATATTAAGTTTGAAAGTTACGGCTTCAAAAAACAAAACTTTGATTTTGAACACATTTCTCTGATTTGAAATCTAAGTGAGTACAGTTTAACTTGAAATTTTAGTATTGCTTTCTTGAAATGGGAGTCAAAAAATGGTAAATTAAGGGTTTTATGGAATATAACACTTCAAATTCTTGGACCGGGTTTGGCAAACCGTGGTCTGCTCCGGTGTTATATAAGTGAATTTTATTGGGATACAACCACACTTCATAGTTTATGTATTGTCTAAGGCTCTTTTTGTGCTGTAACTGCTGAGTTGAGTAATTAGACTTATGAAGCCTACAATATTTTTTACGTGGCCCTGGCCCTTTATTAGAGAAGTCAGCTGACCCATCCCCTATAGGACAGAGACTTAAAGACCTCTGTAGTAATGACTTTTTAAATTGAAGTAATAAATGGCTGTTTATTATGTTAAACAGAAACAGTAATTCACAGTTGTTCGGTCCTGGCATTAGCAGCCTCTCTGTGTCACAGCCCATCTGTGTGGCTGGGTGCTGGTCACCGTACTTCTACAGTTGGAGCATTTGATTTGTGGCATGTTGTGTTTTATGCCCTCAATAATTCAACTTAAATATTCTGCCAGTCTTTGCCCTTTTATATTTTACACCACTGTTTTTGATTTTGAAAATCCAAATCACAGCCTATCGGGAGAGGAAACACGTTGTTACACCTCTTTGGTAAATAGGCTGTTCTAGAAAACCACTGCCCCTCACCCCCACCCCAAATACCCTTGATTCTAAGGCCAAAAAATAAAGATTACAGTGGGGAGAAAATCAGAAGACACAAACCGATCCTTTCCTTTAATAGATTATGAGCTTCTTGTTTGGAATTTGTGTGTAACGAGTTTCTGCTGTATCTGTATTTGGTGTTTAACACAAGCTTGCTTTTGCCTCAAGAAGGTATAAATCCATCCGTCTTGTAAGACAAGCTATTTCACAAAGCTGACTACAGCTTACGGATCTTCTAGGAAAATCTGAGGAGTTTGTATTCGTTGGTGTCAGGGAAAAGTAGCAGATACATTGTGATCTAGGTAAATGAACCCGTAGCTGAACTGAGAAATGGAAGAGCAGATGTTCCAACTCAGAATGACTCCAGAGTCCGGGCGCTCTGCTGTCCTGGACTGGCTTCTGGGACTGAGTGAGCTTCAGGATTGGGCTGTGCCGTACAGGATTGGGCATTTAAGCTGAATAGAGATTTCTGACCAGTTGACTTCATAAAACCCCCAAACACCTTGTTTTGAAAACTCATGAACTTTTAGTTTACTAAATCTCCTGGCCGGCTTTTTTATATGATACAAGCTTCATTACTCTCTGTCCCCATCTTGGAAGAATTCCCTCTTTGGGTTGTTACTCCTCTCCCATCCCCACTGAGTGGGAAGCTCATGGGGCGTGGTCATCGCGCGTGTGTGCAGGTGGCCCTCGCTGGGATGGGTTAAAAAGGAGCAGAAGGTGGGAGAACATCCATAGAGTTGGGAAAAATAGATGAAGTCGGAAACAGATTTTTTTAAAAAGCTGTTTTCATTGATAATTGAGGTGCTCAGGCCTTTCTGTTCTTACATTTAAAAGGGTATTGTTTAGGTTTTTCTTCTTAGAGTTCTTTCCTTCCCCACAGAGAAATGTTTCCATCTAGTGTGTGCGGCGTAAATAAATAGCAGTTGGGCCCTTGTTCTAGGTGGAACCAGGTGAGTTCTCTGCCATCCTCAGTCCTGTTCCCAGGTCACGTGTACTTGCTCAAATTCCCATCTTAAACTCTCACCAAAGTGGTTTTTTGATAGGCTGTTTCTTTCCTCATTCATCTGCATCAACAATTATTTATTGAAATCTTTTCATGTTGTATGGGCTATGTTAGATATGTTTAAAACCTTTTTGTCCATTAAGAACTTAAGATTTGGGGTGCTGGTGCCTGGGTGGCTCAGTGGGTTAAGCCTCTGCCTTCGGCTCAGGTCATGCTCTCAGGGTCCTGGGATCAAGCCCCACATCGGGCTCTCTGTTCAGTGGGGAGACTGCTTCTCCCCCTCTCTCTGCCTGCTGCTCTGCCTACTTGTGATCTGTCAAATAAATAAAATCTTAAAAAAAAGAAGCTTGAGATTTATCAGCAACTACTTGTAGGCTTCTGCTGTTTAATCTTTTACCTAGTACTACCATCCAGTTTTTCTTTGTTTTATTGCAGAGAACTAGAGTATTAAAAGAGATTATTTTTCCCTCGTTCAACAAGACGTTGTTAAGTAAGAATCAAAGACCTCTTTTAAAAATGCAGTTTTCATGGCATGTTAGCAGGAATCGATCACAGACTCTAGAATAAACCCTAGATTAAATCCTGGCTCTCCTGCCGCTTATCGTGTAGCTTTGGGTAATGTGCTTCATCTTATGTCCAAGCTATACCTCTTCTATACAGTGAGTCAGGGTTGTTTTGAAAAATAAAATGATCCATGTAAAGCACTTAGCATAGTATCCAGCACAGAGTAAATAAATGGGCCATAAAATAATAGTGATAGGTTTTTTTTATTGATAATGCTAATTCTAATTCAAGAGTCTTTAGATACCTTCTAAATCATCAGAGAAGACTGCATAGAGAGCAGTATTGTTTCACTGTTTTGAAAACTAACTGAGTAGATAACTTAGTTATCACACTGTTCCATTTCTCAATTGGAGAAAATATAAGTATATATAATTTTATTTTATTTTATTTAAGATTTTATTTATTTATTTGACAGAGAGCACAAGTAGGCAGAGAGAGAGGAAGGGAAGCAGGCTCCCTGCTGAGCAGAGAGCCTGATGCGGGTCTCAATTCCAGGACCCTGGATCATGACCTGAGCCGAAGGCAGAGGCTTAACCCACTGAGCCACCTAGGTGCCCCAGGTATATATAATTTTAAATGATAATTTAGTAGTAAAGTGATTTGTCCATTTTAATTTTCTTCTTTATAATATCTTGAATTGTAATCTTGCCAAAGGTTTTTTTCTTCCTGAATTGTGTGTCACCTGACTTCAGACTCTGGTCAGCACTTGCTTGTAGGTTAAACTGGACCTCCTTTCAAAGGCCTCTTTTTGTAGAAATAGTTGCTGGAAAGTCCCTTAACTTTCTTCCCATTTTCTTTCTTTTGGCTGATGGAAGTTTATTTTTCCTTGATTCTTATAATTCTGATTAATTGTGTCTTATTCCTTAGTTTCTTAGGAGTTGAAAGGAATATGTTGTTGTGAAAATGCTTTTAATTCTAAAGGCAGTATAAACAAGAGACAGGTCAGGGGTACAAGCTTCCTGCTTCTCTTTGTGTGATTTCTCCTCTTATATTTATTCCTGTGTGGTTCCTGGGGTGACAGACTCTACTTCTGTAGGCAGCAAAACACGTTGTATCATAAGTTATGAACAAGGAAGTGTTACTTGTTGATCCATAGATGCGAGTTCTTGGAAGGCCGCCCAGTGCTTCTGCACTCCGCTGACCCGCTGTAGTAGTAGTATTCTTCCTGGCCTCTGTTGCTTGCCAGTGGGTGTTTGGAGCGCGGTTATAATGTAGTGATGAAACTTGGAAACTAGGGCAGTTGAGAGGTACTTTTTCTCTCTCTGATTGGTGAGATGGCTTTTCAGTGGTGTCGATAGTAGTACTCTTCAGGTAAAGTGTCAAGCCTGTGTCCTTCGCCTGCTTTGTTGTCCTTCTCTGCTAGAATCATAAGCATCTCATTTCATTGTTTTTCATTATGATTACATTGAAGTATCAGAGGATGATGTGTATACATTAATGTCTAATTAAAACCACAGTATACTGGAGCGCCTGGGTAGCTCAGTTGGTTAAGTGTATGACACTTGGTTTCAGCTCGGGTCAGGATCTCAGGGTCATGAGATCCGTCCCTTTTTGGGCACCGCGCTGAGCAGGGAGTCTGCTTCTCTACCGCCCTCTCTCCTGCCCCTCCTCCTCCTGCTCACGCACAGTCTCTCTCTTCTCTCAAATAAATAAATCTTTAAAAACACACACACACACACACACACACACACTCAATATACCTTCTCGTTTTATTTTAAATTTTTAAAAGAATAATGTAACTATTCTTTAGTTAGGCCCAAACTGTGGTTTGTTTGTTTTGTGCTGTGTTCGGTGTTTGTTTAGTAGGCTAATGAAAATAAGGTTTGTATAGCAAAGCCATTGAGCTGATCTTTATTCTGATTTTGTAATTTCTGACTCCCCTATTTATAGACACAGGGCTTGGACAATGCCAGTTTGCTTGGATATCCTATTATTTGTCTGTTTACAGATGTAAAATGCAAAGTTACAGTACTATGTGTATATGTGTTTATGTTTATTTTTATGGTTTGTTTATAGGATTATAATGTGGTTTATACTTTTAACTTTTTTTTTTAAACTTTGATCTGTTATTTTATAATTGAACTCCTTTGTTGCTTGGGATTCTCCATGATGATTATTTATAGAAATACCTTGGTGGTAATTAATGATTTTTGATAATCATTGAAATTCTCAGAAATTTTGAAGTTTTAAATAATTGTTTTTTGTCTTTTATCTCAGGCTAAAATAAACGAAGCCGTAGAATGCTTACTCTCCCTGAAAGCTCAGTATAAAGAAAAAACTGGAAAGGAGTACATTCCGGGTCAGCCTCCATTATCCCAAAGTTCAGACTCAACCAACAGCTCTGAGCATAGCAGTCCAGAAACACCAGAAGCCAAAGTACTTTTTGACAAAGTAGCTTCTCAAGGAGAAGTTGTTCGAAAACTTAAAGCTGAAAAGGCCTCTAAGGTTAGTGTGGTATTTTGTGGTTTTGTTTTTCACATTACAGGCTACTTTCCTTTCTCAGAACACTTTCTGGCCAGTTGAATCTAAGTTCTGCTCTTATGTTTCAGTTCTCAGCCTTTGTCTTGGGGATTAGAGGAGCCTTCACTGATTGCTTTTCTCCTTGTCTGTGTTTGACCAGACATTCTCAGAAGACTCTGCTTTCTCTGACATTGTACTTAAACACCGTGTATTAGCTGTTGGTTAAATAGTCTGCTTCTTTCTCTTCTGTTAGACCTTAGAGGATACAGACTTAGACTCCAACAGTGCCTGGCTCACTGTAGGCCCTTGGTGCATGCTCTTTGTTTTACTCATTCTCCTGGAGCTGAGTCAGTTTCAAATCCAAGTGTTATTTTGAGCTCTGGTGTAGTCTGTGCTAATTATATTTTCTTCATAAGAGTAAGATTTTTTGGGTACAGATTTGTGAATGGAAAACAGTATGTCAGTACAGATTTTAAAATTTAACCAGTAATGTAGAAACTTGATTGCTGTCATCTTGGTGATTATGAAATGTTGAACGAATATAGCATAATGGCTCCTAACTTAAATTGCGGTGGGGTACATGTTATACTAGAACTTCCTGTGACAGTGGAAGTGTTCTGTAGCAGTTCTGTCCTGTCCCGCAGTCACTAGCTACATGTCACCACTGAAGACTTAAAATGTTGTGACTGAGTAACTGAGTTTTTAATTTTATTTAATTTTATTTTTTTATATTATTTTTATTAACATATAATGTATTATTTGCCCCAGGGGTACAGGTCTGTGAATCATCAGGCTTACACACTTCACAGCACTCACCATAGCATAACCTCCCTAATGTCCATACCCCAACCACCCTATCCCTAACCCCCCACACACCCCAGCAACCCTCAGTTTGTTTTGTGAGATTAAGTCTTTTATTTTCTTGAATTTAAATAACCAAATGTTGCCAATGGCTCCCGTTCAGACAGTGCAGTTATAGTACTGTTTTCCCTGTTTGTTGTATTTTTTTTGTTTCCAGTCGTTAATATATTTAATGTTCTTTATTTTTACTACTTTCCCTTCTGCCTTCACTTATGTTTTCAAATCTGCTTAGGAAGCTTTGGTCATTGGTGCTTAGACAATGATTTCAATTAAATATTGTCTTCTCTTTTCCTCTTTTGTTAAACTGAAGGATCAGGTAGATTCAGCTGTACAAGAACTCCTTCAGCTGAAAGCACAATACAAATCTCTGACGGGAGTTGAGTATAAGCCTGTCTCTGCCACTGGGGCTGAGGACAAAGATAAGAAAAAGAAAGAAAAAGAAAATAAGTCTGAAAAGCAGAATAAGCCTCAGAAGCAAAGTGATGGCCAAAAGAAAGAGTCCTTTAAAAGCCAAGGAAGTGGACTGTCGTCCAGTGGAGCAGGAGAAGGGCAGGGGCCTAAGAAACAGACCAGGTAATGGAATGTGGAAGCTGCTTTTCAAGTGAAGCCGTTGTGAAGGAATTCAACCCCAGAATTATTTTTTTAAAAAACAGATTTTGGTTAGTTTGCCTGTCATGTGAAGTTGGAGGATGCTGTTTATTTAGGTAACAAGTTTGTCTGCTTAGTTCAGGACTCTCAGAATATCAGAAGTTCGGTGAAGTCTCACTCCGATGCTTATATCCCATCTTCCCAGTTTCTCCTAGCGCCATCTTGAATTGGTAACCGCAGCTAGTTTCTTCCGTAACCACTGAGAGATCTTCATTTGGCTACACAAGAGAGAACAAATATGTATAAATGTTCCCTCTTTCCTCCCATTTAACACAGTTGGTAGCCTGACAATACTCATTGTCTTACACCTTAAGCAAATTTTTCAGATGAAAATCTTTTATGGTGACTAAGTGACAACTTCATTCTCGATAGGATTTTGAATTTGGTAGGGTAGGTATGGAAAAAGCTGTTTAAAAGACAAAACAGTGGAATAGATGATGTTTTAGTATGTTCCAGTTTGGATGAATAACATGATGTCTCTGTCCATAATCCCCAGGACAGAATAAGAGTGGAGATGTCGTTCTAGCTTCCTTTGGTGGCTTAGTAAAAAGAAAAAGCTATCATTAGCAACTGCTGTTGTGAGATTTTTTTTTTTTTTTAATTTTATTTATTTATTTGACAGAGATCATAGGTAGAGAGGCAGGCAGAGAGAGAGGAAGGGAAGCAGGCTCCCTGCTGAGCAGAGAGCCCGGTGCGGGGCTCAATTCCAGAACCCTGGGATCATGATCTGAGCTGAAGGCAGAGGCTTTAACCCACTGAGCCACCCAGGTGCCCCAGATTTTTTTTTTTTTTTTTTTTTTTTTAATTTTCACAAGATCTTTTGGTTTTAGATTTGTTTTGCTGATTTTAAAATTCTTCCTCTTAACTCTTCTGTCATACAAGCAATGTCTCCTTAAAAAGAATGTAACAGTTGTTTTTCGTGCATTTGACTTAGACTTAGAGATCCTAGAATAATAGAGGACAGAACATGAACTTCTCACGTTTTTTTTGTTTTTTTTTTTTAAAGATTTTATTTATTTATTTGCCAGAGAGAGAGAGCGAACATAGGCAGGCCGAGTGGCAACAGAGGCAGAGAGAGAAGCAGACTCCCTGCCAAGCAAGGAGCCCGATGTGGGACTCCATCCCAGGATGCTGGGATCATGACCTGAACCGAAGGCAGCTGCTTAACCAACTGAGCCACCTAGGCGTCCCAACTTCTCACTTTTTACTTCTGTTTGTGAAAAGACCAGGTTTCACGGAGGCATCTTGTTGAGCCATGTCAAAGTGAAACAGTGGAGAAATCAGCTTTAAGTACATTAAAATTTTAAGCCCATAAAGCCTTGTTTGTAAACTCTAAAACAGGACTAATGGGTGATTTTTTTGGGGGGGGTGATTTTTTTCTATGTGGATCATAAGACCACAGTCCTTGAATAATTACTGGTTTCAAGACAAGGATCATCACCTACAATAGTTTTTTTTATTTCAGATCTAACTGATTTTGCATCTATCTCTGCAGCTTTTACTTACTTCAATTAAAAGAAAAATTTGTAGACTCTCAAGGATTATGTCTATCTATGTATGCACACATATACACAAAGCTGTTTTCATTACTTTATACGTGTTACTCTCAGTGGGCAGTGATCATGCTAATTACAATGTTTCCTGGATCGATTTTGGCAAAAGAATCTTTTCAGTGAGAGAATTCTATGTGAATACTATTTTTATTACAAATACATTACCTTATAAAGAACTTTGTGGAAAGAGATGTCTGCGTTAAAATCATAGCTTTTGCTAGCTAACTTTCCTAGTTCTTTGTGGGCAGTATCTTACCACCTCTTTAAGAGGAATGAATATACAAGAGAGATAAATACGGAAATAACTCATATTGAAGAAAACGTTTTCTGTTTTGAATTTCAGAAGTTTGTTTCCATTCAGCCTAAAAGCAGTTGATGAATGAAGAGATTGATATTTTATTTTTCGTATCTGCAGGTTGGGTCTAGAGGCAAAAAAAGAAGAAAACCTTGCAGATTGGTATTCTCAAGTGAGTATGCATTCAGTTTGTTTTCATATTTTAAATTTTTCAAAGACTACTTTGTATTTAGATTCTTGAAGTCCAGACACAAAGTAATGTACGAAGTCAGGAATTATATGTATATATATATATAGTATAACCATTTAACCTGTCAAGTTTATAGAGCATGTTCACATAAAGCAGTGGATTAAGAAGTAGCCCTTTGAGATAGTCATTATTCTTTTTTTTTTTTGTTTTTTCTTAAATGGCAAGATGAAAGGGTTAATCCAAAGTCACAAAGATAGTAAACAGCAGAAGCAAGATTAGAATTCAAGTCTTAAGGGCTTTAGGGTTGGTGTTTCTCACTGTAGAAAAGGCCATTTTACACGCACATTAAGGGAATCTACCAATAGTGGAAGTCTCCAGATTTGAAGCTTGGTTATCATTCACTTGGCACTTGTATTATAATTTTGGTTTAATTTAGGCTTCAAAGACTATATTTTTCTTTTAAAAAGGTCATCACAAAGTCAGAACTGATTGAATACTATGATGTAAGTGGCTGCTATATTCTTCGTCCCTGGGCGTATTCGATTTGGGAATCCATCAAGGACTTTTTTGATGCTGAGATCAAGAAACTTGGTGTTGAAAACTGCTATTTCCCCATGTTTGTGTCTCAAGGTGCATTAGAGAAAGAGAAGACTCATATTGCTGACTTTGCCCCTGAGGTAAGTTAGTTTGCTTTATTTTTGCACTTTTCTCTCATAAACTAGAAAAGTATATTTTCAGTTCACACTTGAACAGGAATTTAGATGGCAGGACCAATTTAGAGAACTATAAAGCCATTAAAAAATATATATATATTTGTACCTTCAGGGCAAGTTATGATTCTGTTTGTTACATTAACTAACTGGCTCTTTCTTTTTGCTAAATATTTATAAGGACAGTATGTATCTACGTTTCTTACCAGGAATAGCAGCAATTACTTAACTTGCCCTAACTTACTGTAGCAAAAGTTGAAAGCGACTTGCCTGTATTTGTGTTGTTTCTCTGAAGTGCTGTTTAAAAAAATGTATGGAAAATGATTTTATCTTATTAGGTTGCTTGGGTTACCAGATCTGGCAAAACGGAGCTGGCAGAACCAATTGCTGTTCGTCCCACTAGTGAAACAGGTGAGGATGGGCCTTGGGGCATAGGAGAGGGCTCACTGGGACACCTGAGATGGCTCCTAGAGTTGCCTCAGTGTTGATTTTGTGATCTATATGAACCTCCTTGACAGTAACACAGTTGAACAAATGCTGATAAAGATGAGTATATAGTGCAGTTGCGTAGAATTTTATTCTCAGGGCAGTAAATGTCGCAGAGCTCTTTACTAGAATAAAGTTTGTTGTTGTTTTAAAGACACTTATTTTTTATTTGATGCTGTAATTTTTCAGAACTTTACAGGACTTATTCTTGGGATAATTTTAATTCTTGGAATTGATTATAAGTTTGCCAGCCCTGATGTTTTATGCCATATTTTCTTACAGATTTTGTTAGTTATTTTAATATGACATTTATATTTGTGTAGGGTTTTTATAGGTTACTAAGTGATTTCATTTATATATTGTATTTTTAGTGAGGGAGAAAAGTTGAGGTAGCGATCGTCATCTCCATTTGCAGGTTAAAAAAAAGGTTCAAGGTTTTTGGGTTTATCATTGTTTTCCAAAGTGATTATCCATCTTTAGAATGAAGGATTCTTTGCTCTTTACTTCATACTTCTGGTGATACTCTTGAATAATATTGTAAGGATGCATTATTGAAATAATGACACCAGCTGTTTTCTGGTTGGCAGAGTGTTTAGTAATTCTAGGCATGAGCAGGCCATGAGAAGACAGATGCCCTCACTTAAATTAACAGTTCTTGGCAAGAGCTTTCATGCTCTGCATAGATGCATTGGATTAATTTAATCTGAATTCTAATTCTAACATAATTTTGTTGGATTCAGCAAGTTATTTAACCTCTCTGTGCTCAGATCTCGCATCTTGGGTACTAAGATCACGAAACCGACTTTGTGGATTGAGCGCGGGAACTGAGCAGTGTCATAGGTGCGAAGAACTTCACAGACAGCATGATGTATGCTGTAAGCTTCACTTAGTGTTTTTGAAAATAAAACCGCTGAAAAGCAGTGAAATTAAATGTGAAGTGTAAATTTCAATGTGAAAAACATAAAATAAGGTCAGGTTTAGGTAGATTTATTTCCTTGACTAATCCACTTTATGAAATAACGTAACTGTTCACTTACCATTACAAACATTGGAAACGCATTTACACAAACAGAGCATTTTAACTTCTGTTCACTGTGTTAACTGGTGTAGCTCTTACCAGCCTTCAAAGAGAAAAAAAGCCTTCAATGACTAACCACCTGTATTTTCTTGTATCTTTTCAGTCATGTATCCTGCGTATGCGAAGTGGGTGCAGTCACACAGAGACCTGCCCATCCGACTCAATCAGTGGTGTAATGTGGTGGTAGGTGCACGCTCTTCCCACCTTCTTTCATTGTTCTTCGTGCTCAGTTTTGTCTTGTTGTGTTTATTAAGCACATTTTATTTTTCCTTATTTTTATATTCAAAGGATTGGGAGAATGGAAGCATTTTTTAATCACAGTTATGCATTACAATTATGATTTCTGGTTACTTGCCACATTAAATTGTTAATAAAAATGGAAAATCTTTCCATAATGATCAAATTGTGTTCTTGCCTCTTCCAGCGTTGGGAATTCAAACATCCTCAGCCTTTCCTACGCACTCGTGAATTCCTTTGGCAGGAAGGGCACAGTGCATTTGCTACCTTTGAAGAAGCAGCAGAAGAGGTATAAAAAGTTGTTTCCCCTATTAATTATGTTCCATTTCTTTCTCCAAGCTGTGCTTTATTCCCCTAACTCTAAGTAATACAGTGTTCCTGCTTACATAATAATCATTTAATAAATAATTCTAAATTGAAATTTAATCTGATCCGAAAATAACTTTAAGATAATTTCCTGATATAATTATTTTGTTACTTAAAATTTGTGTACCACCTGTTAAAAGAAAAAGACACAAGTTAATACAGATGTACACAGACCTGAGAAACTGCTTTAATGAAATTTTATTAGAAAATGTGCTGTTTAAAAAAAAAATGTGCTGTTTTAAATTTTCAGATGAAAATATTTTTGGACTTCCCTGTATAGAGGAAATTATAATCCTGGAGTGAAATTAATTCTTCTTCAGAAGACTTTCATCCTGGTTCTCTTTCTCTCTCTCACGCACACACATATACCTGGCTACACCCAAATATATTTATATCTTTCATAAACATTTTTTAAATTATATTCTAAATTTATGAACATTTTTAAAAAGTTACTAAACTTCTTCCACGTTTGTTGAATGTCTTCCTTAGTAAATACACACTAGCTGCTTTAACCTTTCCATAAGAAAAGGTTTTCATTGTTTCATGTATTTTTTTACCGCAGGTAGTTTTAAATAGTATAGCTTTATAGATCTGTAAGAAACAAATACACCATAAATTGGAACACTTTCATGTTTAAAATGTTGTTACAGGTCTTGCAGATACTTGACTTATATGCTCAGGTATACGAAGAACTCCTGGCAATTCCTGTCGTAAAAGGCAGAAAGACTGAAAAGGAGAAATTTGCAGGAGGAGATTATACAACTACCTTAGAAGTGTTTATATCTGCTAGTGGAAGAGCTATCCAGGTACCAGCAAAATGCTGCGTGGGGTTCGTGGGTGACTGGAAGCATAGCCTGTGGGCGATCCAGTAGACTTCTGTCACCAGAGAAGGAGACTCTTTCCAAAAAAAACCCACCTGTGTATCTTGTGCACTTTCCAGACCATGTCAATTCCATTCTTAAAAACCTCTAAGGTCAATTAATTGAAGGCTTGTATTTTGAATTACCAAAGCATGGATTCTTTGTTAACGTTTGTAGTTGAAGTTATTCCTACAAAAGGGGCTGCTTACAGCAGTACACTTCTGTACATTTTTTCCCCTTTTTGACTAATCCTGGTCTTTTTTTGTATGTTTTATGCTGTGAAAACTTAACATAAAAAAGTCAAGGAACGTAAAACATGTCTAGTGACATTTTAAGGTGTATGATCTTACAGAAATCATTTTCAAAGGCATAATTAATTACTAAAATTAACGCTTCTATTTCTCTGTTTTAGGGAGCAACATCACATCATTTAGGGCAGAATTTTTCCAGAATGTTTGAAATTGTTTTTGAAGATCCAAAGACACCAGGAGAGAAGCAGTTTGCTTATCAGAACTCCTGGGGCCTGACCACTCGAACTATTGGTGTTATGACCATGGTTCATGGAGACAACATGGGCTTAGTATTACCACCCCGTGTTGCTTCTGTTCAGGTAAGGAAAGTATCTCTGTTTATCACTCTTTCTATAAAATACAGTCTGGACCTTGTATTGTGTAATTGTGTGTATCATTTCTCTTACTGTTTTTTTGCTTTTTTAATTTTTAGCTGCTTTTTATACAAAACTTTCTTAGAAATCTCTTTTTTGAAATGATTCATAAGCTTAATGAGATATAGTAGGTCAAATAAGATGCATTTAGCATAGACAAGTAATGTGCACTGGTTGGTAGACATTCCATGGAGATTAAAAATCACACAAGTTGATCTGTGTTAAAAATTACATAGTCCCCAGTAGGTTTTGATTCCTGGGTATCATGCAGCAGCCTGACCACATTACTTTGTATGCTGCTTCTTCGTATAAATTTGTGCTCTTGCTCTGGTTCTAGGTGATGGTTATTCCTTGTGGCATTACAAATGCGCTTTCTGAAGAAGACAGAGAGGCTCTGATTGCAAAATGCAATGATTATCGAAGGCGGTTACTCAGTGTTAATATTAGAGTTAGAGTTGACTTGCGAGATAACTACTCTCCAGGTTGGAAATTCAATCACTGGGAGCTCAAGGTAAATTCTTCGGTTACATCTTTTACTTCCATACTCCCAATTTGGGATTAGATTTTTTTTAACTTATATACTCTGTATATATAGTATATATGTGTATATATATATATAAAGTTTATATATTAGCTAAATTTAAAATCTTTTTTCTGGAAGCTTATTTTTATTATGTTAAAATTAAAATGATCTTGAAGACCTTGTATATGATTAATAAACCTCATAGGGTTGTTACACTAAAATGTTTATACCAGGACTTCATATAATAAGTAAGCTGTTTAAACAGTAAGACTATCAGAGTACTGGTGCATGGTCATCACCTAGCTGTCATTGTTAACAGCTGATCAGTAAAACATCAGA
Organism: Mustela putorius furo; assembly: GCF_011764305.1. Lineage (NCBI taxonomy): Eukaryota > Metazoa > Chordata > Mammalia > Carnivora > Mustelidae > Mustela > Mustela putorius. The sequence goes on along the minus strand of NW_025421402.1, from coordinate 18,614,734 downwards.
AAGTAATACCATATTTGGCTTTTTACACCACTCTGTCTCACATCCATTTGTTAATCTTTATTTCGTATATTCAAGGCTAAATTCTGGTTTAATGTGGTTTTTTTTTTTTAAGATTTTGTAATTTATTTATTTATTTATTTATTTGACAGGCAGAGATCACAAGTAGGCAGAGAGGCAGGCAGAGAGAGAGGAGGAAGCAGGCTTCCCGCTGAGCAGAGAGCCCAATGTGGGGCTCCATCCCAGGACCCTGGGATCATGACCTGAGCCGAAAGCAGAGACCTTAACCCACTGAGCCACCCAGGCGCCCCTTAATGTTTTTAATATAAATTTCATTAACTGCATATCATCATTGGTATATAATCTATATTTTTAATATTTTTCAAACCTCTGGAATGTAATTTTTTTCATAAGCTTTACCAAGGGAATCTTACTAGAGTAGCAGAATTTCTACATTATAGAAATTTCTCACATTATAGGAGATAGAGGAGAAGTTGTAGTGATACTGCAGCTCCAAGCTGATTCCAAGTATGGAGGCTCAGCAGCGTTGGGATTATTCAGTATGAACACAGACAGGCTTCCCACAGTTGCTGGTACTTATACAACTGTTTATTTTAATTGGCCCCTAAGGTAAATCCTCAGTGCTAAAAATTAGTTGTACTGATTTTGTTTCTCTTCTGTATAATACATTTTCGTTTACTTACTCACCTACCTTTAATGAAGACTTTAAACATAAATGTTTTCTTACATACTTGCCCTTCAATTACAGTACTTTGTGCTTACTTAGAAAGAGTAGTAGTGTGTGGTGCCAGCAGCAGCTTGTCTGAGCCCCTGTGTCCTTGCCTGAGGTTCCGGATGTTAAAGGAGAAACATATTCTTTACCGGCTAGATTGAAAGAGAAAAAGGCATCCATATCCAATTCTCCCTTCTGTCTTCCTCCTCTTCCTTTTCACTTCTCCCTCTAGGACTGCCTTGACTTTGTCACTGTCACTCTTCTTTTTAGTACCATGATGAGCCTATACTGTGAAGGAGATTCTGGGTGTGAGTAGGCTTTGCTACAGCTTCCTTGTCTGTAGTTCTCAGCAAAGAGTACAGAACATCTAAATTCTAAACTTGATGCCCAAGACTAAAGAACAGTGAGAGGGGTCACTAGTTAGTGAAAAGTACTCATGGCATTTCTTAATGCCATTTTCTCTCCATTCAATCCAAGAATTCCTGAGAAAAGAAAATAGTTTTGGAAGATCTAGATTTGTATTCGTTCGACAGTGATGAACTTTGTACAGTGAGGCAGTTTGGGGGTGGGATGGGGTGTGTATGTATTGGGAGACTCAGTTTCACTACTGGGGCATACGGTGCAGTTACCAGACTAGAACCCAGGGACTGCCCTTCTTCTTACCTCTTCCCGTATTATGAAAGTTGAAAGGGGAAAATAATGAGTGAATTAACTACTTTTCTTTTTACTGTGTTGGATGACTAAGATAATTTTGTGTTGCTATTGAAAAGAAAAAGAAGCAAACCAAAACAATCCATTATGAGTAAATTCATAACATTTTACTTAGAAAAAATAGTCAGCAGAATATATGCCTCCTCTGTGATTTGGCCTCAGATGATCTTTCTGGCCATTGCCTCCCACTCCCCTGCGTGAGTGCCCTGCTTATTCCCCATGGCCTCTGTCACTCTGTGTCAGCTTATTTTCACGCCGAGATGCCCTCTCGCCCAACTCAGGCTTTGACGCCCTGCTCTGAGCCACTTCTCATCCAGCACGGGACCTAGTTTTGTTAGTTGTCATGTCAATTTAGTTTCTGTTACTGAGGAGAAGTTCCTTAGCCTTTCTCTGTCATTCACGACATGGGCATTTTTGTGGATAGAGGTTAATTATTTTATAGAATGGTCCTCAGTTTTGATGAAATTACTCATTAATTTTTACCTTCTAGTAACTTTCCTTCTCTTTCAGCTGAGGATATTCTCCCACTTGTGATTTTCTGTACTGATTATTTGTGTGCACGCCATATTTACCTAGCAGAACATGAAGCTCCTTGAGGACAGGATCTGTGTCTTCTTATTCCTCTTGTAAATCTCATTGCACTTAACCCTGTTACACATGCATACATTAGGTGAATAAAGGAAGACAATAAAACAGTACTTAGCATACAGTAATTTGTTTTATGGTATTCATTATTTTATAAAATAAGTCTTCTTTAAAGATAAATCTTTTTTTTTTTTTTAGAATAACATTTAAAATTTTCCTTTGACTTTGATTTAGGAGACTGCCATTGGCTAAACTAACTTAAATTCAAAACCCAGATTAGTTTTAGAGGATCATTTGCCCAGAAAAATAATGTTTAAAAGACCTACGGTTTTGGGGCGCCTGGGTGGCTCAGTGGGTTAAGCCGCTGCCTTCGGCTCAGGTCATGATCTCAGGGTCCTGGGATCGAGTCCCACATCGGGCTCTCTGCTCAGCGGGGAGCCTGCTTCTCTCTCTCTCTCTCTCTGCCTGCCTCTCCATCTACTTGTGATTTCTCTCTGTCAAATAAATAAATAAAATCTTTAAAAAAAAAAAAATAAAAGACCTACGGTTTTAATGTTTAGAGAATTTACTGTTTATCCTAAAAATAAGGTCTCTCTGGGTCTTAATTCCCCTCCTGGAGCATTCATAAGGATTGAACATTCACAGGCTTAAACTTGCATCTAGTCCTTAAGCTCCTTGTAAAATCCAAAGGGAAGGGGGGAATGGTTCCCAGAGTGCGGTCGCAGCCTCACTTGAGAACTTGTTAGAAACATGAATCTTTAGGCCCCATTCTTGGACCTCCTGTAATAAGAAATTCAGGGGGCGGAGCCCAGCAATCCTTGCTTTAACAAGCCCTTCACGCTGCATGCTGCAGTATCCAGAGCTAAGACGTAACCACACCGTTGTGCGGTGTGAGTCGCAGATGTGCCAAGTGTACTAAGCAGCGACTTGGGGCAGCCTTAAGTTAAAGAAGTCCTCTCTGTTTACCACCTTGTGTGCCCTACAGATGCAACTTTCTGTGCGTGCTTTTATGGGAGAAGAGGTAGGAATATTGATCTACACAGCACAACCTTCATGTTTCTCAACTCTTAGCTCAGAACTGGTTGGGGAGTACATTTTTTTCCTTAGGTTCATACGTTCTTATCGGAAGAGATTTCTGTAGTGTCTCAGGAATATTGCCTGCTGTTTTTATTGTTTACTTTATGCCTTTGATTTTGGGGTTTTTATGATTTGTAGGAGATAAAGCCATGAAATATTCTGTGTCTTCAAGAAGAGACAGGCATGTATCATTTTAACTGCCTTTTTTGTTTTCCAGGGAGTTCCCATCAGACTTGAAGTTGGGCCACGTGACATGAAGAGCTGCCAGTTTGTAGCTGTCAGACGAGATACTGGAGAAAAGCTGACGGTGGCTGATAACGAGGCTGAGACTAAACTTCACGCTCTTTTGGAAGACATCCACGTGAACCTTTTTACAAGGTTAGTTCCTTAGGATTACTTTTGTCTCTGATCTTGACACCCTGTTCAGCTTCTGAGAGCTGTACTGAGGAATTTTGTGAGTGTCGCGACTGGAAGTCGTCTTTCCCTCTGAGCTCCCAGAGTTCTTAATTTACCTCTCCTGTGTTTTTGACTTGTAGCATCATGATTTTTCCGAGGGCTTTCTCCATCCTGTGCTAGGTTTGCAGTGCTGGCCTGGCTGTCCCATGGACTAATTTGGGTTGACTTTAAATTGACTTTTAAGATGTGTAAATATGAGGGATTAAGACATTGATTCTCACCTGTGAGTACACATTAGTAGCACCTAGGAAGCTTTAAGAATAGCAGTACCTAGACCCCTCCCCAGAGATGTTAGTTAGTCTAGGGCGCGTGTGGCAGCTGTTATTAAGAGCTCCCCATGTGATTAGGAAGTGTAGCCAAGGCAAAGAACTGTTTGACTGGGATTGGAGATCTGGGGTGAAAGGAAGCTTCAGGACAGCCCTGATCTGTGGAGAGTGTTCTTCTAGAATCCGAGTTCTCAGGGCAGAGGCACTAAAAGATTGGTGCATATGTGTGGTACCTTACTTACTTTCCTGTCCACCTGAGACAAAAGAGGAAGGTCCACTGCCTGTTTGGGGGAAGGTGGTGCCCCCATCTTCTTATGTGTTCATATGTCTTCTAGGACCTTGTGCCCAGCTCATATTAGGCCTCAGGATATCTTGCATTTAAGGAATGAACTGATTTTAGTCTTGGCATTACATGGTTTTGGGCAAGTGATTTTGCTTGTCTTGGCTCGCTTGCCCTAAAATGAGAATGAGAACAAGTCACTTGACTTCAAGGATTTGCCTAGCCTACTAATGAATAGTGCATTTGAAGTCCATCTGAGCTGAGAGAGGTCATATTGTCAGAGGTGAAAGATTAGAAAGCTGCCTGTCCTTACTGCTGCCATTTAAACAGTGCATTTAGTATAGGGGTTCTTTTCTAGGGGTTTCTCTTCAAAGTCACCTGGGAGGTTTGGGAAAGAAGCATACTGGGGCATCACACCTAGAGTTTCTGATCCATTGGTTTTAAGATCGGTTCCGGTCATCTGTGGTGTAAAACTGTTCTGTGTGTGGTTCACATGCATCTTCTGATTGGAAAACCACTGCTTTTGTGGCTAAAAAGCAGTTTTATCATTGACATTTTTATTCAGTAAATGTGTTAATAATGTTGGTTTCATAAAGGTGCATTTTTGCCCCATCCTTAGGCTTAACCCTTACATATTTTCCTGGATCTCACTGGCTGTGACTTATTCACATGGGCCTGTCAGACTATGAAAAGGTCAGAAGAGGGGTTTGGTGGAGAGCTAGCAGTTACTGGCCGAGAAGTCACGTGGTCTTAGTCCTCAGATTCAGAGAAGAAAAACATGCCTTCTCTTTCTTGGTTACCACTCATGAACTATCCTCCTGTACGTAATGTGCGACTTTGAATGTAAAAGGGAGTGATACTTCCATTTCTAAAACCCGAAGTTCTTAGAAAAGAGTTATGTTGTATATGAAAATAGCTTGAATAATGTGTATTTGTGGTTTTTCCTTTTTTATAACATTTCCATGCCTTTCGTTTGATTCTCAACAATCTGTACAGCAGTTAGACTTGAGTATTTTTCCAGTTTTGTAGAAAGGAAAACTAGGACCAAAGAGGTTTTAAAAATAACGCAGACTCTCATATGTGCTAAGTGGTATAGCCAGGCATAGAGTGTTCTGGAGAGTTTTAATGGCAATAACAAAAGTAATTATTGCCTATTGTGTGCTCGGCAAAGTCCCCTTCATCTAGTGTTAATCCAGTGATGTGCTGAGATTGCCACACAGTGTAGGTTCAAACTGAGGTGTTCTCACTTCCATGTTATTGCTCTTCTGTTAAATTTTACTTATTTTCTTTAAAAAAAAAAAAAAAACTTTGTCATAGTAGTAAGAAAAAATATGTATTCTTTTGCAATTATATTGTGATAGGGCTTCCGAAGACCTTAAGACTCATATGGTTGTGGCTAATACAATGGAAGACTTTCAGAAGATGCTAGATTCTGGGAAGGTAAGAGACTTCTGAAAAGTTTTGAATATAACAATGTTTCAACTGTGGTATTTTAAGACTCATGCATGATATTAATCCATTTTTTAAGGCCAGTCATGTGACAGGATTATATATTACTTCACATTCTATCCTCTGTTTTCCACTGGCTTTCCTAAAGCATTACAGCATTTTATCATTTTTGGATTACACCATGAACTAATTATAAAAGCTTTTTCTCACACTTGAAATACAGACTAAACGACATTAATTCTATTTTAATTACTGGAATTTTTCATTTTGATTCCTAAAGTAAGCATTGTTGTAATGTAATGTGTATATTCCTAAGATAAGGTTAGAAGTCCATGTCAGAAATTTCAGTTCTTTGACCTGTGTGTGTGTGTGTGTGTGTGTGTGTGTTTCCCCTGATCTTAATTGACTGAACTTTTCTGAATATAAGAGGGAGAGCAGTGCTCGTGTTTTTTGAACATGTGGGTACCTCACTCTCGTTTACAAGACCCATGTCTTTCTGATTAGGTACTTCAGTGGTTCTATAAGATTTTTATCAGTTTTATGTGTTGTGAGTATGCAGATGTTCTAGTCGAAACTTTTAATTTTCATAGTAAAGAGGTCCTGATTTGCCAAATTATTAATTACTGGAATGAATCACTTATGAACTTTAGTATTCTGGTATCCATGCTTGATTATACAACCAGTCCTGGGTTCTCAGGTTATAAATGAGGAAACCACGGGCCAGAGTCTAACTGAATTCCCCTGACCTCTACAGGGGCGGACTTGCTCCTATCATTTAGATCTCTCTCCTGACTCATTTTAATGCATTTTCCTTTTTTTGTTTACTTGTTTTAATTTTTAATTTTATTTTTTTTTAAAGATTTTATTTTTAAGTAATCCCTACCCCTAGTGTGGGGCTCAGACTCACACCCCCAAGATTAAGAGTTGCATGCTTCAGTGACAGAGCCTGCCGGCACCCCTCTTTATTTTTAAGCCATGCTGAGAGTGTAAGGCAAAATTTTAATTGGTCAGGGTCATAACCTCTTAATAGGTCTCTTACTGCGTCAGCTGGGACAGTGTTAATCTGGTAAATCTAGTAGTTAATCTAGTAAACTACTAATGTATAAAATGAGTATAAGATAATCTTAAAATCTCCTTCAGATCCCTAATTCTTCAGTATTTAGCTTTCTGTTCTTGGGGTATTGCGTTTGTCATCTTCCATCTTTCTGGTTTCCGTATTTGTCACTTAGACTATGGACTTCCTGTACAAGTCTAGAGAAGTGGATAGCCACCTGTCTGATGCAGTGGTTTGATTTTTTTTTTCCTTTCACTGTAATTTATGATTATTTTATTTTTCTATTACTGAATTTTAAAATTTCATTTATTACAGAAGTATGGTAGTCACTTTTGCAGTACAGACTGGTAAAGATATTTACATAAGAGTTAATAAATCAATGGAGTAACTATGAGATAATCCATTGCTTTCAAAGAAATGAACCTCAGCAGGTCTCAGTAGAGTCGCATCTTTTATTCTGATATTAGGTCAGAGATTTCAGCATCTATTCCAGAGCAGCCAGTAGGTAGTATATTCGCTGTATATGTCCAAAGAGCGCGTGAGATTAGAGGAGGTTGTGTCTCTTGGATCCCGGAGCCAGCGCCAGCTCCACCCCTGTCTCACTTCAGTGTGGTGACTGACCAGCAAGCAACCTTTGAGGCTCTTGCAAACAAAACTGTGTTTACTAGGTGGAGAGAAGGAGAAAGGGATCTTTGGAACTTGAATGTAGGTGAAAGTTTGGTTTTCTACTCTTCTTTGTTGGTAAAATTAAAAAAAAAAAAAAAAAAAACGTATCGGATTCACAGAACTTGAGTAAATTTTTCCAAAGGGACGATGTTGATTAAATGAAAAATAGATGTTGTTTATATGTAATTTTTTTTTTTACTGTTGACATATATTACTAACCTATTGAGCACTATTTTTGATTGATAGGATTCTTGGTATTTGTCATCATTAGCATTTTCTGCTACAGAATTCAAAATACTATATATTGCAAAAAATTATATCTTTTTGTAGCATATATATATAGAGAGATAATAACAAAAATTAAAGACTTTTCCGTGGTTGAACAAACAACCTTAAACTGGGTATTATTTTTTCATATTAATGAATTACATGCGTAAATAGTCAGACGTTTTAGGTCTTATCACCTACGCTTTATTTTGAAGCTACAAGGAATTAAAACATGGGTTTTACAAAATTGTTGTTTATGAGTCTAAATAACTTCAGTTGAACTTTTTCACACTATTCCATTTTAAGTTTTAAAAATTATTTTAAGGACGCCTAGGTGGCTCAGTCAGTGAAGCATCTACCTTCAGCTCAGGTCATGATCTCAGGGTCCTGGGATTGAACCCCACATCAGGCTTTCTGCTCAGCAGGCAACCTGTTTCTCTTTCTGCCCTTGCTCCCACCCATGCTCTGTCTCTCTCTCTCTCAAATATATCAAAATATTGTAAAAAAATTTAAAAAATAAAAATTATTATTTTATAAATACCTTCTCAAGGCTCAGTAATTTTTTTCTTAGGGAAAAATAAAACCATTCCCTGTAAAATTTGTTAAAGTTAGGAAAGTAAAGCTGTGTGTGAGTTAAAAATAAAAGTAAAATTTTCTAAGAAACCAAATTTAAATTTATTACCCAAAGACAGTCTTTGTAATTAAGTCTTAACATTTTTATTATTTCACAGTGACCGTGCTTAAAGTTTTCCTCCCATTCTTTTGTAATGAATTTTAAACAATACTTTTATGAATGTACATTCTTTCCATGCTTTCTGTTGGTACTGATGCTAATGATTTACCAAGTTTCAATACACAGGGGTAACTTTGGGTTATTTCAGCTCTTGTATCTTTAGGTTTATTTTTGCTTCTGTTTTCTTACAGTTTTTATTAAAATTTTTCAAGATACATATTACTAACAAACCTTCCACCTTCTCTCATCTACCACTCCCATCCCCCAGGGATTTTCCTGCCAATTTATTACTTCTTTATTGTCTTAAGGCAGATTATCAAAGTTACAGTTTATCAGTTTTGGGAGTTTGGCTGACACATTTACTGAATAAACATAAGAGACAGATAACTAATTCTTCCTCGCCCTGGAAGAATGTTCATTTGATCAATTACTTGTTCTTTTTGTGATTTCCTAATGTCAGTGTACTTGCACCTTACTTCTGAGTGAAGACTTTAGAAGTATATTTAGCCAAATTCTGAGTGCCTGCCTTAGTGTTTGCAGGAACGTCTCAGTTTGAGGACGGAATGTGTGGCTCGAAGTGATTGATCAGAAGTTGATGAGGAAGCGGGATAGCCTCTACACTGGCATTTCTAACGCATGGCTGGGATTATCCACGTTATCCACGCTTTTGATCTCCCCACTGCTAACCTTGATTTCCAGAGTTTTCTGTAGGACTGTTAACATAATTGTTACTGCATACAGATCTCATTTTGAAGTAGACATGATATGAAAGTTTAGGATTTACAACTGAAAGAAATCTTAATTCTTGTCTAGTCCAACACACATTTTACAGAAGAAAACTCAAAACTAGGGATTTTCAAACAGGCATTGAATTTAAAAATTAAGGTAAAGTCCCGGCTATCTTGATTTTGCCCGTTATTGTATATGGCCCATGAAAGAAAATTTGAGAAGTTGTGTTTTCTAATACAGAATGATATTTGACTTTCACATACTGTGTGGACTTTAAAAATGATTCACTTACCTATAACAGTGTGGCGTAAAGTGAGGCTGACCTTTTGTTGATGGTTATTGTTAACAACTGTAAAAATCAGTTCACTATTTGTCGTCTCCTCTCTGTCCTCCTCATAACCATTTACCGAGGCAGAGCAGGTGGTGGTCAGGTTTGAAACGAGGGGAGGTACAGCTAGAGTCTGGACTCAGGCTACTTACTCTTCCTTCCTTCTCTTCAGGCACTGTGTTGTAGCTAGTGTGTTCGGACACTGAAGTAGACTACAAAGATGTTTTTGTTTTGTCTTGATGTCTTATGGTATGTGGGTTTGGGATCCGGGAAAAACAGCTTGCAGCTCTGAGCAGTGTTCCTTGAAGGTACTAGGGCCTGAAAAAGGCTGGGAGTCCTTTTTGCTTGTCAGTTTAATAGACCATTCAGGTGTTCCTTCTGTAGAACAGGAGTTAAAAATCCTGAATATTTTCCCTTTTCTGCTAGATTGCTCAGATCCCATTCTGTGGGGAAATTGACTGTGAAGACTGGATCAAAAAGACCACTGCCAGGTAAATACGGGTGCCAGACCGCTCTGGGGACAGTGGCGATGGATGGGAATATACAGCATAAACAAATTGAATTCTTTCCTGTTTTTGATTGCAGGGATCAAGATCTTGAACCTGGTGCTCCATCCATGGGAGCTAAAAGCCTTTGCATCCCCTTCCAACCGCTCTGTGAGCTGCAGCCGGGCGCCAGATGCATCTGTGGCAGGAACCCTGCCAAGTACTATACCTTGTTTGGTCGCAGTTACTGAGGGACGAAACAAAACTGCTATCTCCAACCCGCCTCACTTTTTAAAAAAACTGATATTAATATCTTCCCAGATATAGACAGTTTTATGATTTTTTTAAATAAAAGTTCAAATAGGAGGTCACATGAGACACAAACACCTTATTCTTATGCCTAAATTAACGGTGGGAAAGACAACTTTTCAGTAAACAACCCCAGTAATAAATACCATGAACTGATACTGTCTTATGTATTCATTTGTTTCTGGGATACCTGAAGCACTGCGTGTGCTACGGGACATTCTCACAGAGAGCTGGAGAAAACCGGACCCTTAGGTACCTGCCCTTGGTCTGAGCATCCCTCATGGTTCAGACCTTGAACGTGCAACTATCCTGTTTCCTGTATGTCAGAGTACTCCCCTTTCTTCGCTCCTTCTGCCATATCTCAGATGGTCCTCGATCTCTGTTTAAAAAAGCCACAAATAGACAAAAAGCCAAAACAGCCCCCACCTTTCCCTTGAGGAGCTTGCTCCCTCTCATTACTACCTAGTTACTGTGGGGTCTTAAAAAAAAAGTCATGATTTCTGAAGGAGGGAGCAACCCCTGCCCCCCCCCCCCGCCCCCCACACTACCACCATTTCCCTGATATACTGCTGCCTCTTCCGGCCAAAGCTAACTTCTCAGGGTCCTGTCTTACCGTGTCATTCTGCTGCATTTCTGCTGCTATAAAACTTTTCTCTTTTTACTAAAATTACTCCTCTGATTCGCCCTCCTGCTCTCTGGTTCTTTCTCTTAGTTACGGGTCTTTCACCAGCATTCCTCCTCGGCTTCCTTCACAGATATCCCGAGCCCAAGCTTCCGTACTTGGCGCTCGTCTTGTCTAATCTGCTGGATTCAGAGAACACGAACGGGATGAGCATCCAACATTTTCACCTCTAGACCTCCATTCCAGCTGCGTCCTCGGGCCTGTCGAGTGTTCCATCAGAGTATCAGGTCCTCAGTCCCCAAGTCCACATTTCACTGCCCACTCCCAGACCTGGCCTTCCTACAGTACTTCCTGCCTAAAGGATTAGCATGAGCAAAATACACCGATCACCAGAACCAGAGCCCGAGAGCCGTGCTAGTCAGCTCCTCCAGCACGCGGTCTGCTGTCTTCACTGGCCTAGCATGACATCCCGCCCTTACCGCTGACGGGTCCTGGGTCTCCCCTTTTACAGATGACTTGACTGCCTCTGATGTCAGTTACTATAATGGCCTCCAGAGATTCATCTGAAGCAGTCCCCATATTTTCATAGGGTTCTTTTCCTTCATGTACAATGTATTAAGATGTTCATCTTCCCCTTAAAATCTTTTCTTGGCTCACCATCACTAACGGGAGAAAATGTGAACCCTTTAGCCTAGTCTGGTTCAGCCTACCTGTCCAGGCTCCTCAACCAATCCAGCAAAGTCCTTTGCAACCTAACCATTTGGGGTTTCTTGGGCAATTTCCCATGTACCATTTCCCACCTCTCTGTGTGTCCCTTTGCCTGGAATGCCTTTTACTAATTCCTAGTCTACTGGCTACATCTCTTTATTTGGGACCCTGTCCTAACAGCACTTTCCCACTTGGTAGTGATAAATACATACCAATAAAGGGAAAAGCTTCAGAAATGACTTGGAATTTAGAGTCATGCTTCAAAGACCAGTGGAATTTTAATAAATAGAAAAGGAAGGACATTCCAGGCAGAGGCAACAGCATATGCAAAACCATGAAAGTATATGCTGTGTGTGAGAACACAACAAAACTGTTCTTAAGTGGTTAGGAAATTGTCAAAGATTAAATACAGCATGCCTTTAAGACTGATGTTTTCAGTATTTATATTCATATACCTAACTTAAAGGGATAATTAATGAGCCACATTTCTGTACTGGACTCAATATCTTAATGAGCTGTGTTAGTTCAGAATGTTCTATCTTGTCTTTCCACCCTTAGTAGCTGTGTAAAGTGCCAATTCCGTTGTAAAATGGAAGACGTCTAATACCTGTATCGTAGTTACTCTCCCTTATAAAGGACTTAGAACAATGCCTAGCACATACTAAATAACACCTAGTGTTGTTAGGACCACGCAGAGTCCAGTCGCTCTGAATTTTAGCTGTATTTTTATTTATTTTTTTTTTAAGATTTTTTATTTATTTGACAGTGATCACAAGTAGGCAGAGAGGCAGGCAGAGAGAGAGAGAGGAGGAAACGCTCCCTGCTGAGCAGACAGCCCGATGCGGGACTCGATCCCAGGACCCTGAGATCATGACTTGAGCCGAAGGCAGTGCCCTGAATTTTAGCTTCAATTAACAATAGTTACTTTAGCTTCTATTTTATTTATTTATTTTTTCTGCAAGCATACATGCTCTAAATGACACGGTTTTTTCAGTGGGTCCATGACAAAAGGCTGAAAAGTAGATCAGAGACCAATAACCACATTTTGTCCCTAGCCCCTGTCCATTTTGGAAGAGTTGGCGATCACTGGTGCAAAGACAAATCCCCAGACTGTCTTTGGAAATTTCAGATGAGTAGAACTAGTCACAGAAAAGCTTGGAGTTTGCTGCTTTAAAGGTATTCACTATTTTTTTTTTAAGGTTATGTAATTAAAAAAAATTATTTTTATTATGTTAAATTAGCCACTGTACAGTACATCATTAGTTTTTGGTGTAGTTTCCAGTGACTCGTTAGTTGGGTATCACATCCAGGGCTCAACACAACATGCCCTCCTTAATACCCATCAGCCGGCAACCCCATCCCCCGGCCCCACTCCCCTCTGAAACCCTCGGTTTGTTTCCTGGAGTCCATAATCTCTCATGGTTTGTCTCCCTCTCTGATTTCTGCCCCCTTCAGGTTTCTCTTCCTTCCTCTAACGTCCTCCATGCTATTCCTTAGGTTCCACATATGAGTGAAACTATAGGATAATTGACTTTCTCTGCTTATTTCACTCAGCATGGTAGCTTCCAGTTCCATCCATGTGGGTGCAAATGGTGGGTATTCATTCTTTCTGATGGCTGAGTGATAGTCCATTGCGTATATGAACCACATCTTTATCCATTCATGTGTTACAGGGCGTCTTGGCTCCTTCCAGAGTTCAGCTATTATGGACATTGCTGCTCTGAACATTGGGGTTCATGTGCCCCTTCTTTTCACTACATCTGTATCTTTGGGGTAAATACCCAGTCGTGCAATTGCTGGGTTGTACGGTAGCTCTGTTTTTAACTTTTTTGAGGAACCTCCGTACTGTTTTCCAGAGTGGCTGCACCAACAGTGTAGGAGGGTTCCCCTTTCCCCACATCCTTGCTAACATTTGTTGTTTCCTGCCTTGTTAATTTTTAAAGATATTCACTATTTAAAGGAACTCTCTTGTAAGTAATTATGTTAAGGAAGGAGTCCTTCACCCCAAATCTGTTTGTGATAAATTGCTTTCTTTCTTAAATTGAGGTTCAGCTAAAATACCAGAACCTTCTCAGACATCTTAAGAGTGGTGTTGCTTTTCAAGAGGATGCAGAAACCCGAATCCAAAAGACATTCTTTAAGAAATGATCAGTATTTTACCTGCAGATGACGGCCATTAACTGGATATATGACCAGTGGTCACAGAAGTGATTGTGAACCTTGTGTTTGTTGCAGCAAAAAGAAAACACAGGTCAAAGGATACTTACTGCCGGCTCTGGTCCCTGGGACACGTGGTATAGGTTGCCTGTTAGCCATTTCTAGGTTCACCTGTGACTGTTGAAAATAGTTCTTAATTATGCAGGTAAATCCTAGGAAGCTTTATATTAGAATTAGTAACGGCGACGCATCCAGCCCCGCTGCTGCAGAAGCTGTGAGCGCAGAACACTCCGCAGAACAAGCAGAGAGAAGGCATTTCGGCTGGAGAGTCTGCACGAAGCACCTGACTTTCTATCTGACTGTGTCTGTAGATACGAAGTCATCTGTCACAAAACTCTGGTTTTTAGGGGTTGTCAGTGTCAGAAATCTGGGGAGGCAGCTGCCAATACCCTGTTCTTTTCAAACCTATCTTTTTGGCCTTTCTCTTATCACTTTCACTGTGTCTAGAAAATCTAGCCATTTATTTAATAAATTTGAGTGCCTGCTCTGTGCAAAGTACCAGAGCACATAGTAGTGAGTCAACATGATTTTTCCTCCTCTTGGCTTTAACTCCTTGATGTCGTCTATTTTAGCTGCAGAATAAGGCGACGGAGTGCACAGGGAGGTGGAGCGATGAGCTGGGCCTGAGGCTTGTTAGAAGGAGACAAAGCCCCGGGGAGGTGGTCCCGGGGAGGTGGTCCCGGCCGACAGCAGCGTGCTGACCGCTCTCCTGTCCTCGCGATGACAATAGCTGGAAAACCCTGTTCTGCCACACCGCCAGGCTTAAAATGACAGATACAGATGCGTTTCTGTGGCTCAGTAGGGGACGTGAAACCAGAGTCTGATCCACTTCACTGGAAGATTTAAGAGTTTGGAATGTCAGTAGTACTGAAGTGATTTAAAGTATTTAAAAATATGAACAAAAATGTTTTATTCATTAAGTCTCACATAATGGGGCTATTTCAAAATAGCCAGAGCCAAATTTTGGCACTCACTGGGTGGCTTAGTCGGCTAAGTGTTGAGTCTTGGTTTCAGCTCAGGTCGTGATCTCGGGGTCATGGTCTCAGGGTCATGAGATCAAGGCCCATGTCAGGCTCTGTCCTCAGTGTGGAGTCTGTTTCAGATTCTTTCCCCCTACCCCACTGCCCCACCGTGTGCTCACTCTCTCTCTCTCTCTCTCAAATAAATAAAATGTTTTAAAATAACCCTTTCTGGATTCTATATCCCTTTAGCCTTGAAACTTTTGTCTGCTTGCAGCTGCTACTTCTCTTGTCCGTTCTCTGAAGCCTCTTCATGTGCCCTCTTGCTAAGCTTCCCGCGGCTCCGACAGCGGTAAATGGAGCCGCCGTTCCCGCGCCGCCTCCTGCTTGCTCTCCGCATTTACCGACCGATTCCTGCTTGCTCTCCGCATTTACCGACCGATTCCCCGCCTCTCTGAAACACATTCTTCCTCGGCCTCCTGGTTTCCCTTCCATCTCTCGGGTCCTTTTCTCTCATCTCTTTGTATTTTCTGATCCTTCCAATTCTCTCAAGTTTCCTGGGTGACCTCCTGTAGTTTCTTGTCAGCATGCAAGTTCATATATTCCCAGCTTGACCGCCACCCCTGAGCTCCAGACTCCGTTCGAGCTGGCTGTCTGACAGGTACACCGGACAGGGTCCCTGCTCCTACAGCTCTCATCTCTGTCTTCCCTTCATCTCAGTTGCAACATCAGGTTCGATGCCTCATGTCCCCGTGCCTGTTCTGTTTCATATCTCCCATCCACTTGCCCAGCAAATGCTACTGACTCTAACCTCAAAACAAATTCCGGATATACCCATGGCGGCCTGTGCACCCGTATAGCCACACAGGGCCGTGTGCTTGGTTGAAGGCTCTGCGGTTACTGTCTTGAAACTTTTTTTTTTTTTTGAGATGTTATTTATTTTAGAGAGAGAGCATGGGGGGAGGAACAGGAGAGGGAGAAGCCGACTCCGCACTGGGCGGGGTTCTGTCTCACAACCCTGAGATCATGACCTGGGCCGACATCAAGGGTCAGAGTCTCAGCCGCCTGAGCCACCCAGGCTCCCCGTCTTGAAATTCTTAATAATGAAGAAAAATCTTTAACTTGTCATTTATCAATGACAAAATTGATCACACTAACCGTTTTTAAGTATACGCTTCAGTATTAAGGATATTCGCATTTTTGGGTAACCAATGAGCAGAACGTTTTCATCTTGCCACATTGAAACTATACTCATTTTTAAATACTGTCCCCTCCCAAACTACCAGTCTTCCTGCTTCTATGAATTTGACTACTTTAGATAAGTAGCTCATGGAAGTGGAATCATACTATATGTGTCTTCTTGTACCTGCTTATTTCACCTAGCAGACTGTCCTCAAGTTCCTGTAGTAGCATGTGTCAGAGCTCCCTTCCTTCGTATGGACCATGTATGCACGTATAACATGTATACATACGTACATATACACACATATGTTCCACATTTTGTTTCTCCTTCCATCTCTCAGTGGACACTTGGGTGTGTTCCCCTCTTGGCTCTTGGGGATAGTGCTGCTATGAACATGGGTGTGCAAATACCTCCTGGAGACCCTCCAATCAATTCTTTTGGATATTTGCCAGAAAGTAGAATTACTGGATCAAACAGTAAACATCTTTTTAATTATTCGAGGAACTGGCATACCGTTTCTCAGAGACTACACCATTTAAAATTTGACTTTTTCAACAAAAAGCCTTGCACTTCCATTTCCTGCCGAAGCCCCGTGCGTTACGCAGCGGTTCTGTCTAGATGCTCCCTCTTCCCACCTGCTCTAGGTCACCAGCCTTTGTTTGGATCAGTGCAATCGCCTCCAGACGGTGCCTCTGCTCTCTTGTAAGCTCAACCCAGGATTCAAAGAGTCTTCTAAGATCTAAATTAGTTCTTGTCATTCTACTGCTCTCCTGGCTCAGGACCCCACGTGATCGTCCTCCTCCCGCCATCTCCTCTCAGGCCTGATAACCTGCTTCTCTCTCTCAGTCACTCCTCTGCAACCAGACTGAGCTCCTTTGATGCTCCTTGAACTTACCATACTCAAGGCTTCCTCTGCCCAGAAACTTCCTTTTGGGCGTCTACATGGCTCATTTCCTTACCTCCTTCAGATCTGTACTCAAGAACATCTCTGTCAATTTTTCCCTGACTACTTTATTTACTTATTTATTTATTTTTAAGATTTTATTTATTTATTTAACAGAGAGAGAGATCACAAGTAGGCAGAGAGGCAGGCGATGGGGGGGGCGTGGGGGATGCGGGGCTCGATCCCAGGACCCTGGGATCGTGACCTGAGCCGAAGGCAGAGGCTTAACCCACTGAGCCACCCAGGCGCCCCTTGACTACTTTATTTAAAATAACACCCCAACACCTATGTCAGCACTGTACCCCTCTTCTCTGCTTCATTTGTGTCCATAATTCTTACTACCATTGGACAGTCCATACATTTCATGACTAATTTGTTAATTGTCTCTCTCCCCCATAAGAGTATAAGTAAGCTTCACAAGGGCAGAGACTTTCCTCGGTTTTGTTCACTGTCATCTCCCTGAGTCCAAGACCGTGTGTGACACGTAGGAACTTAGCGTTTGTTGCATGAATGTATGAGTGGGACAGTCTGTGTGCAGGGATGTGCACCATCTGGTGGTATTAGAAGTCTCACTGTTACAGCATCAGCTGAATTGGAGATCATTTCTGAGCTGCTGAGGAAATTATAAAGGCCGCATGAAGGTTGTCAGGTTTTAGTCAAAGTCAGTATACTAGTGAAGGTTCTGTTCTCCAGATGAATAAAACCAATAGGGTGCCTGTACAAACAGAGAGCTTTATCGTAAGGAATTGGCTCATGCCATCACAAAGACTGACAAGTCCCAAGATCTGCAGAGTGAGAAAGCAAGCCCGAGAACCAGGGGCCTCAGTGGTGTAGAAAGACCACAGCGTGGCGACCCAGGAAGAACTGATGTTTTGGCTTAAGCCTGAAGGCAGGAGAAAACCAGTGCCCTAACTTGAATTCAGGCCGTCAGTCAGCAGGAGGGATTCTCTCCTCCTCACAGGAGGGTCAGCCATTTTGTTCTGTTTAGGACTTCGGCGGAAAGGTGAGGCTCAACCACATCGGGGAGGGCAGCCCGCTCTACCTGGTCTACGGACTCGAACACCAGTCTCTTCCAAAAAGACACCTTCACAGCAGCACTCAGAATGATATCTGACCAAATGTCTTGAGTACCTGGCGGCCCAGTCAACTTGACACATAAAATTAACCATCACACACTTTAAATTCAGAAGAGATTGAGTGTAGTTGTTTCAGTCTACATTTCTGTGAAGGGTTGGTTGACGGTAGGCAGTCTGCTCAAAACAATAGAGGCCGCTGCTGTTTTACATATTCCAGACCTGGTCAATCTTTATGGTTTATAAGTGACAGGTGATAAGATTAAAGCCAAAAAAAATTTCCTTGCATCAGCTGAATCAACTTACTATAATTCGGCTTTCTTCCTGAAACCAATGGGGTTCTGTCAGTAGTGCCTTCAGCTTAAAGGCACTTCATCTTTTCTGAACATGAGGAATGTTTTCCTCGCCTTCTTTATGGAGAATGTTTGGATGTCAGGTGTTCGTTGATTCCAAAGAACAGACAAGGTGGTAGAAAAATCACCCGAGCTTCATCTTTAGCTTTTACTTATCATCGCTCTGACCTGTGGATTAGTGACTCCTAGACATGTTCGCTGTTCCGTGCACTTAACCGAATTCAAAATATTTACCTGGACAAGACATGACGGTCACGTCCAATGGCTTTCCTCACCTGAGTCGTTACCGCACGCACCAAGGCGGGAAAGGCCGACCCCAAGGATGGACTTCTGTGTGGTTCCAAGACACAGAGACCCTTGGCTTTTGTAACGAAGCACACAACAAACCAACGGACAAACAAAACCCCCTCAAGTCTGCGGCTGGAGCCGGTGTCTTCAATCTCCCTGAGTGCCAGCTCACGTGACATCTCTTGGTTAATTGCCCTTTAAACTGTTTTATAGCTTTATAGCAGCCTATAAAAGGTGATTTCCAAATATGACAGGTGCTGAAAGGCTGAAGGGGAGACTTCTCCAGGAGTCCTAACAGCTAAACCTGTAGCTCAGCCTTCCCCGGGGAGAGGGCCAGGAGCCCCGGAGGAGCCCCGCGCGATGGGGCGATACTCGGGCCGGAGCTTCCGATTAATCTTCATGTGCGCGGTGAGCGTCCTGCTCTTCGTGGCGGAGCTGGTGATCGCGCACATCGGCAACTCCCTGTCCTTGGCCTCCGATGCCTTCGCCGTCCTCTCCCACTTGGTGTCCATGGTCATCGCTGTGTTCGGCGTGCGGGCCAGCAGCGTACAGCGGCACAGGAAGAGCACGTTCGGCCTCCTGCGGGCCGACGTGGTGGGAGCGTTTGGCAACTCCATCTTCGCCGTGGCCCTGATGCTCGGCATCCTGCTGGAAGCTGTCAAAAGGTTTATTCATCCCCAGAAGACGGAGGAGCCGCTGCTGGTTCTCAGCGCTGGCATCATCGGGCTGTTCTTCAACGTCCTCAACTATGTCATCTTGGACTGCTGCTACTGCTCGGCCCACGGGCCCCCGGGGGACCCCGAGACAGGTAAGCTGTCCTCAGCTGTCCTAGCAGAGTGGGTCTGCTCGTGTCCCTGACTTTCCAGAAGCTCTTCCTCAAGGGAATTGCCTGCAGTCCCAGGTTCCTTGTGAGCCGTGGTGGGGGTGACTGTATGGGGGGGGGGTTCCTTCTTTAATTTTTAGTCACTAGGAGTGGAAGGTGTTCAGAGAAGTGGAGAGGTTGGAAAGGGACCGAGCAGGGCACAGAGGGAGCCGTTTGGAAGGAAGCCGATGGGGCACTGAGAACAGCCTCATTTAATCAAGGGCCAGATGCAACGTAGCTGTGTTTGAATTTAAAAATAATATTTTAGTGTTCCCGTAAGATTTGTTCAAAAAACACTAGACTACCTAACCAGCAGATATCAAGCAAAGTGTCAAACAAGCAGCTAGAAATCAACTAGCTAGGCTGATAAATTCTTAGGAATGGATATTGGAAGAATTTATGTAGAACAGAGGAAAAATAAAGGAGATGATCTAGTCCTTACTTTTTTTTTAGATGGAAATATTTATATTTATTGATTATATGCATCCAACCTATTTGAGAAAAAGGAAAACTATTGACACGTGAACCTTTAGATGGGACTTACGGTGGGTATCAAATGTTCTGGGTCATCTGTCAAGAGAGGGAGTTGAATCTTGGAAGAGAACAAGACATCTAAAGCAATACATTCATAATCAAGTAGGAGACGGAAACATGTTTCTTTATTGCCACAATAGGAATTAAATATACATAACCATCTTCTTGCAGAAGAGAGGAATTTCCAGCCCCACCGCATGAACAGACCAGGTTTAAACACGGTTCTCTAGCAGAGGGTAGCATTAGTGTTAGCCCGCCTAGCCTGGCTGCCCACAGGTAATGCAGACGTCGGAAGGACTAAGGGAGATCCTACGCGTTCAGCCCTTGAACAGGTGCTTGGTAAAGAGTAACTCTTGTTTTTTAAAACATCAAAATGCAGGACTTTGAATGATGTAATAATCCAGTAGCATTGAATTCTAATTGCTCATCTGGATTCTAAGAAATTTCAGTGTATGTCTTATTTGATGCGAATCTGTTTCATCTCACTTGTCGGGGTGTTCTACTACGAAGCCTGGGGAGCCTTAGTTCTAAGTTTGCGTTTTTCAGAGTGTTCCTCCTGTCCTTGCTACCAGTGTAAATTGTGTCAGCTGGGTCCAGTCCTTGATCCGATCTCCGTCTACATTTCCCTACCGGTAGGATGTATGTTATGAGCTCGCCTATAGTATGTATTAACTATAAAAGGGAACAAAGAAACTAGAACCTATATCTGTATTCAATTTAATGAATCAACTAAAGCCTCATCTTTTAAAAAGACAATGATGAGAGGGGTACCTGGGTGGCTCAGTGGGTTAAGCCTCTGCCTTCGGCTCAGGTCATGATCCTGGGGTCCTGGGATCGAGCCCCGCATCAGACTCTCTGCTCAGCAGGGAGACTGCTTCCCTTCCTCTCTCTGCCTGCCTCTCTGCCTATTGTGATCTCTCTCTCTCTCTGTCAAATAAATAAATAAAATCTTAAAAAAAAAAAAAAAGACAATAATGGTTAACTTGGGACCCTAAACTTTGTTTCCATCTATCATTACATAGAAATTATTACTTGAGATTCCAGATTATAAAATTCACATATTAATATTTATTTCTTAGTGCTAGGTATGATTTTAAGGCAAGGAAGGAGATTTCAAGCAAATGATTCGTATTGGCCGTGGAGCTGCTGCCATTACTGAACTTGCCATATTGTTTCAGATGTGATATAGACCTGCATATAGCAAAGGCAGTTTAGGCAAAGGGTGTGACTCTTTGACCAGTGTGAAAATTGATAGACAACTGTAATTTTATTTTTATAAGTTGAATTATTATCAGGTCTTAGTTCAGCTGTTGTTTGGGAAGTGGTGCTTTCCAATGTCTATGACCATGCTAAAATGACAAAAAGAGGCTTAAGACAAATATTTCACCCTGACTCTATCAGTTTCTATTGCCTGAATTCCAGAATCTCCATCTTCTCTTAAAGAGTCAAATGCTATATAGTTTGCTACTTTACCCAACTATAGTGTTAGATATACACATACAGCTAATTTTTTAAACGTTTTTAAATTTATTTGACACAGAGATAGAGAGCACAAGTAGGCAGAACAGCTGGCAGAGGGAGAGGGAGAGGGAGAAGCAGGCTCCCCGCTGAGCAGGGAGCCCGATGTGGGGCTCGATCCCAGGACCCTGGGATCATGATCTGAGCTGAAGGCAGACGCTTAACCGACTGACCCACCCAGGCACACCTACAGCTAATGTTTTAAGAATCATGTTCTAGGGGCGTCTGGGTAGCTCAGTGGATTAAAGCCTCTGTCTTCAGCTCAGGTCTTGATCTCAGGGTCCTGGGATCGAGCCCCACACTGGGCTCTCTACTCGGTGGAGAGCCTGTTTCCCCTCCTTCTCTTTCTGCCTGCCCTCTCTGTGTGCTTGTGATCTCTGTCTGTCAAATAAATAAATAAAAATCTTAAAAAAAAAAAAAGAATCATGTTCTATGTTCACTTTATTTTGGTAGCTTTTCGTATTGCATTATTCTATTATTAGTTTCAGATTGTTTAAGCCCTCCAAGTGATTTTAGCATAGCTATTTCACTTCTTGACGTTATATCTTGAATTAGGTATTTAGCACTTTTACTAAAACATACATTTTGATATCTTTCCCATCACCTTAATAAGTTTAAAGCAAACTTTTGGATGAATCTCATACACTGACACTAACCCAATTTTAATTATCTTTCATTTCAAGAAGAAATGTGATTAGTCCATACTATTAATTTATACCAGGAGGTGTACAATATGAAAGAAAATGACTCTAGACTTTAGAAGATTTGACCTAACAGATAATTATTATATCCTAATTTACTAAGATAAAGAATTTCTGTATGTCTAGAGCCCTGACTTGTAGCTCTGTGGTACTTCCTGGGTTAGTGACCAAAACCAAGATAATCCATGATGGTTTCTGTGGGATCTATGGCCAGAGTGTTTACTTAGTTAGCAAGCCTTCAGTGTTTCCTGGTTCTGTGGATCTCTAACTCGTTCTGCTTGATCTGTCTGAGGTGGGAATTGTTGTTTGACATCATAGGAAAGTAAAAAATAAGACTACTCACTTTAAATTAAATATGAACAGACTAGATAGTCTGTACAGCTAAGACTTAAAACATCCCTAGGATTCATGGAGTGAGGGAAGTTGGAGGATGAGACAGATGGAGCCAGAAATTAAACAAACAAACAGACAAACAGAAGAAAACCAAAAAAGCTCTGGGAGAAAAGGAACGTGTAGACGATTTGGCTGAGATGAAGGAACCTCGAAGCTCTGGGTCAGTCCTTGGCCGGCGTGAGTCCGTCCTTGACGTGAAAAGTGATCGGGGAGGCAGGGGGTTTTGGCTAAAGTAAAAGGCAAAATGAAAAAAGTAAAAATCTCAAGCATGAAAGAAAAAACAAACAAGAGGGAAGGATTGAAATGTGGATGGCTTCGTGTGTATTTGCAGAAGCGGTGGGGGGTTAAAACGACATGTGAATTCGGAACCCTGGAGATAGAGGACACCAAGGATTTTCTTTCTCTAGACTTCGGGACTAACGCTGCTTTGTTTACATTTCTCCCTACTCTTTGTTTACTTGATTTTCACTTTGTCTTTTAGGTCTAGATTTTATTTTTGATTATTTCTCAGCATTGAGTTTTCTTTAGAATAAAATGAATACAACTCTCTATGCCCTTACCTGACACTTGAACAGATAAATACCTTTATGTATACTGTTTTTTTTTTTTTTAAGATTTTATTTACTTATTTGAGAGAGAGAGAAAGAGGCACAAGCAGGGTGGAGGGAAGGAGCAGTAGACTCGCTGCTGAGCAGGAAGCCAGATGTGGGGCTCCATGCATCCCAAGGTCCTGGGATCACGACCTCAGCCGAAGGCAGACGCTCAACAGACTGAGCCACCCAGGTGCCCCTGTACACTGGCCTTTATTTTAAACCAGAAGCAATTTTGTGCAGCTATGTCTGGGCTAGATTAGGCTTGCCATTTATATATATTTATATAATATATACGTGGCAAATTTATATTGGAAATAGCTGCTTTTTATTTATTTCTTTAATTAATTAATTAACTAATTTTACCAAATGCCTTTCCCTTAAATTTACTTGAAGTGTTTTTGAGTCCGAACTGTGTTGATTTTCTCTCTCTCCTTTTGTCTCCCCCTCTCTCCTTCTACTCTGCCCGCCCCCCCCCCTCTTTCTCACCACCTCCCCGACTTTATGTTTCTCCAACCAAATCACTAGAGGCAGTGACAGCAAAGTAGTCCACAAAATTCCTGGTTGCAGAAGGTTTTAGCACACAGCTGACTGGCTGCTCTCATCCGCTCCTAGTCTTTACTAGTCAGTCCTACTTAGGACTCGGGACTCCAGCCTGATGGAAGCCTTTCACAGTCCTTAGGCAGTCCTGTAGACTCTGAAGCCTTAGACAGTCCTGTAGACTCTGAAGCCTTAGACAGTCCTGTAGACTCTGAAAGCAGATCTGCTTTCCTTTTCTTGTAGAGCAAATTCTACCCAGAGACAAGCAAAGGAAGCAAGGCTCTGCGAGTTTCAGGAGGGGCCAGAGGGCATCTGTTTCCACTCTCCTAGTAGCCAATACTGGGCAGTCCCTAAGAGGGCAGCACACTTTCGAGCACAGCTTTTCACACGAGAAGGGGGAAGGTTTTCTAGGGATGAGTTCCCCTTCTCGTTCAGAGGCAGGATTGGAATGATTTGGAATTTGCAATAATTATTATGTAATTGTAAGAATCATGCTTAATTCCCAGAAGCTGGTACTTCGCCATTTGTCCGTATCTGACACCATTGTTTTCCAAGCACCTTGTCGGCTTCTGAACAATGAAGTTCCACATGAGGGTTCAGTGATAAGTACACACACTCCTGTCACAGCTCACATATTGTCCCACTGTAGACGCTTCATATACTCCCATACACCTCTTTCCGTCGGCTCACGGCGCCGTGGGGAGCCCCTCTCTTCTCTGGTTGCCCAGTGACAGGGCTCGGGGCAGTTCTAGGCAGTGAATAAGAAAGATTAACTGAAGATTGAAACATAGGAACTATTTCACATTTGCAAAGTCAAATTCAACTGAAGAAAAAAGAGGATAAAGCAGCTCCTTTTTCTAAGCCATTTTCTTCTAACATACAGAGGCTGCTCTGACTGATATCTGGGTTAAATTTTAATGAAAACCAAGTGCTTATTGACGTCTGTGGGATGTCAGGCACTTGGAAAGCATACAAATAATAGCCCCAGCACCGTATGGCATACATTTGGAGAACTGTATGTTTTATGAAAAAATTAGAATGTATTGCACTGAATTCGAGAATTGTGTGTATTATGAGACAATATTTGCTCTTTTCATTTGCAGACAAGGAAACAGGTTGAGTTCATGGAAGAGTGACAAAGAAATTACAAAATTCATTCTAGGCCCTTAATTAAAGGTCTTATTCTGCTTCACCAAGAAAAGAAAAACAGTGAAAAATCGCTTGGCAATATTCATAAAATAGCAGGTCAAAAAGTGGCAATGAATACACTGTAAAGTGAATCCCAATTCCAGCAGCTGAGTGATCTCCAGAAAGTCACTCAAACTTTCTAAACCCCAGTTTCTCCATCTGTAAAATGGGTAGGTAGTATCTAGCTCCTAAGGGTGTTGCGAGGATGAAATTACATGGTGTGTGAACTACTCACCGTAGCACCTGGTGGTGGTGGTTCGTAGTGATTGTCCAAAGGCTGAAGGGACAAGGAATGAATGAAATATTAGGAACACCCCTTTGCGGACAAGTCCCTTGTTCTGCTCCACAACCACGGCTGGCAGCCCGCCCTATCCCTGGTCAGCACTCATCATTGTTTGCTGTTACTTATACATTTGGTAATACAGGTCCATCGCTAGTCCTGGAAAACCACACAATACACGTGTATTGTGGATGACGGGTGGCATCCTTAGTGGGGTCAACTGGCAGGTTCCCGAAAATACAGGCTCTGGAACTTCTCCCCTCCTGCTCTGGGTCTGACAATGGAGAAGATACTTAACCACTTTGAGCCTCATCTCATGTATCATGATACCAGTTTTCAAGAATCGATATGCTTTTCTTTTGATAAATACGAATACTTTCACAATGCATGATTTTTCAAAGGGTTCTTATGTTACCTTCCTTGCTTTCGGTGCTCAAGATAACACTTTGTAGAAGGCCATTGCTTATATTTTCCAACTGTTAAAAATTATATATTTTAAACCGTTGTAGTGGCATTAACATCAGAATAGGACACTCAAGAAAATAATGCAAATGTAGCTTGTATTTCCAAGTTGCAAATGAAGAAACCAAGGCACCAAAGGTTTTGAGGTTAACCCAAAGTTGATGCTAGAACCAGGACTTTGCATTTTCATATGTCTATCCTACCATAAGGCGATTTGCCTTTTAAATGTTTCCCTACTGTTCTGTCTTGCGAATAGTGACATTCCCATTTTCTTTATCAAAAGCCTTCATTTTCCGAGAAGGTGGGCTGAAAGTAAGCTTATTATTTTGGTTTTCTTTTGGCCAGATGCTTACACAATGTAAAAAGTATACTTATTACTTTTCTCCTCTGCCTCAGTCTTCTGAAAGAGACAGTAGTTAACATGGTTTTTATAAAACATTATGTATCACTGTTTCTGATGACTATGGCGTTTTTATAAGCGGCAATAAATCTGGTGATTCCATTTTCTTAGAAATCATCTTCCAAAGTCCATGTCCTGTTATTTATTGTCTACGTCTAAGGTGTTGAGAGGATTTTGAAGGAAGTAATTTTTAATAAAGTATATCCGTGCTCCTGTTCTTCGTTTTTTTTTTTTTTTTAAAGATTTTATTTATTTATTTGTCAGAGAGAGAGAGAGAGCACAAGCAGGGGGAGCAGCAGACAGAGGGAAAAGCAGGCTTCTGCTGAGCAAGGAGCCTGATACGGGGCTAGATCCCAGGACTCTGAAAAAAGGCAGAGGCTGAACCGACTGAGCCACCTCAGTGTCCTTGTGTTCTTGTTCTTTATTTGCTGGGACAACACTAAAAATACTTCAGCCCAATAGGCCATAGGAATAAGATGATCCTTAACTCAGGCCAATGAAAACTCAAGGTTGGTTCCTTAGAGGAGAGCCGCAGAGAAGTCAGGTTGAAGGAGACACTGTCGGGATGAGCCGCCTGTTTTCTGGAGAATTCTTTACATGAAGAAACTGCCTGGAGATTTTGTAGGACCAGATGGAATGGAACCAACAACCAGCCTGATAGCTGATGCCTAAAGTCAACTGAGGACATTGTCGGGACATTATGGGACCAATAAATAACTTCCACCTTGAGTCTAGAGCTAAGTGAGAACTAAGGGATCAAAGATAGACAGCAATAGAAACAGAAGTCTAGATCTTGATAAAAGCTCGACTGGAGAATGTACCTTGAATGTCACCATAGGCCCAGCAGTAAACTTACCCTTCCTCTGACAAGCAGAGCTCAACAACTGGGGAAGCAGAGGTGGACCCCAAAACAGAGACAGTGTGTGTTGTCTGAGGGCAGGCCGTTGGAAGGGTAAAGCTCGGGAGGCGCTGAGCTGGGCTTCTTCCATTCCTTCACCTAAACCCACCAGTGAGAGAAGACCTTTCCACTCCAGGAGTGACTTCTTACCTGAAAGTTGGAGTGGGAATGAAGGCGGTCAGACATCGGTCACCCTGAAGGGCCCCTCATGGACCCACGAGACAAGAGGAATGGAGATCTCCGCCCTACCCTGTGCTGCTTCATGTATTCACTTCTAGCTCTCCTTAAAGGACTGAGAGAAGTTATCAGGACAGGGGTGCCCACTTTCTGAAGGCTTGGGCTCCCAGTGCCAACCACTGTTTCCTTTCCGCATTCTTCTTGGGACCAGTGCTAAGCCATTTAAAAACCCCTAGCGACTGACATGGAGGAGAACAGTAAGTGTATCAGTGATATCGACCCCGAGGACCAAAGGGTGGTCAGTATTGCTCACTAGAAATTACATGCTGACAGAAATGATAGCATCAAGACATTTTAATAATTCAATGTCAGCAGTATAAAAATGCCCCCAATTTATTTATTTTTTAAAAAGATTTTTTAAAATTTATTTGTTTGACAGAGAGAGATCACAAGTAGACAGAGGGGCAGGCAGAGAGAGGGAAGCAGGCTCCCCGCTGAGCAGAGAGCCCCATGCGGGACTCCATCCCAGGACCCTGAGATCATGACCTGAGCTGAATGCAGTGGTTTAACCCACTGAGCCACCCAGGCTCCCAAAAATGCCCCCAATTTAAAAGTGAATCCCTTCACCATATCAAATTAGGGGAGAAAAATCAAAATCCAAAGTAGATATGTTTGACCTGATGAGTTCCCGTCCAGAGAAATCAAAGCCTCTCATTATTGATTTGAAGGACAGCCCAAAGGCGCAGCACAATGAAACCACAGAACCCCCAGTCTCGTTCACTTGGAGCCCCATCTCAGTTGGAGTGTCGTCTCTGCCTGATGGAGCCAGTAGTTTTAGCCTGAATTGTTTTCCACTGGAATGGATGTCGTTCTTCAGGACATCCAAGTTGGATAAGTTGGACACCAAGACTTGGATGTGCTCCACCTTTCAAAGATCTCTTTATCTTTGGAGGGGTGCTTGGGTGGCTCAGTCAGTTGGGTGTCTGGCTCCCTGCTGAGCGTGGAGTCTGCTTCTCCTCTGCCCCTTCCCCATCCCCACACATACTCTTTCTCTAAAATAAATAAATAAATCTTAAAAAAAAAATCTCTTTATCTTTGGTTCTCTTCAGTTTTGCTACAGTATTTCCTGACGTGAATTTCTTTCTATTTATCCCACCTGGGAATCATTGTGCTTCCGAAATCTAAGCATTGGTATCTTTTATAAATTCCAGAAGATTTTCAGATACCATTTCTTCTAGCTTTGCCTCTCCCCTGTTCCTTCTAGTTTCTCCTCCCATCACACCAGTTAGATAATATCAGATCTTCTCATTCTGTCCTCCGTATTTTGTACACCGTTTTTCATCTTTTCCACTTTATGTTGTTCTGTGTTACGCTCTAGGTAGTGTGGGGAGATCTTCAGATTTGCCTTCACTTTTTCAGAAACTGATTCTGCTGCAATGGGCGTGGGTAGTCCTCTGCCATTTTGCCACATGTGTACATTTGTGTAATCCCCACCAAAATCAAGATACAGAGCTATTACCTCACCACAAAGCTATCCCTCCTGCCATGTTTTTATAATTATACCCACTGTCCCGCCCCTCACTCCCTATCTCTATGACCTTGAAGCCACTCATCTGTTTCCTTTGTTATTATAATTTCAAAAAAGTTATGTAAAAATAGAATCATACATATATAACCTTTAAAATTGGCTTTTCTCTTTTGGTATAATACTCTTAAGATCAGCCAAGTTGTTGTGTGTGTCAGTAGTTGGTTTCCTCATATTGCTGAGAAGTATTCCAAGGCTTGGATATAGTCAGATTTTTTAAAGCCATTCTGCCAATTGTTCTATTTTTTAATAGAACAATTTTTTGTTCTATTTTAATTGTTCTATTTATATCATCTACATTCAATGCAATTACTGGAGTTCGGGCTTAACCATTTCATTTTTATTTTCTGTTTGTTCTTTCTGTTTTTATTTCTCTATTTTCCTTTTCCTGTCTTCCTTGAACATCTTTTAGGATTCAGTTTTGATGGTCCCATATTTTTTGAGTTTTTGAGTATATCTTGGCATGTCTCTGTGTGTGGTTGCTCTAATCATTGCATTTCACATACGAATCTACCCGAGTGTGTCAGTACTGGTGTCCGTATTTTCCAGTTTGAAGTGTAGAAGCCTTACCTCCCTTTATGCCCCATTATCTTTTCCCCATTTACTTATTATTATTATTATTTTTAGAGGATGGAGGAGAGACAGAGGGAAAGGGAAAGAGAGAATCTTAAACAGGCTCCACTCCCAGCACAGAACCCAACACAGGGCTCGATCTCACAACCCTGAGATCATCACCTGAGCTTAACCAACTGAGCTACCCAGGCTCCCGTATCTTCCCCCATTTAGAGTTGTTACAGTCACACTCGTCCCTAAGATCCTGCTCATCCTTTTTTTAGGAGCCAGTAGAATGTTAATCCTTAACTTGCTTTGGAAACATTCAGTTTCTTTGCTTTTTTAGTTTTCTGAGTGGCTTTCAGCTTCTTCTTTTTGAAGTGTTTCTTTTTCTTAGTACTTCTCACATCTCCGTGGTGCAGCGGCTGTTCACAGGGAGCCCCTCATCTGAGCTGTTAGAGCCCGGCGTTACCTCTGTGAGCCGTTGGCCCTCACACCAGTGTCATCAAACTTTGATCTCACGTTTTCAACCAGCCAGCGACCATACTTTTCAGTAGATGCACAGGGACTGGAGTCATTGTGCTTTGTCTTTTGTTTTCTTGGTCAATTACCCATTCATTATAAAGGATACAACCTAAGGACAGTCAAATAGAAGAAATACCCGGGCAAGGTAGGAGGAATGCATGACAAGCTTCCATGCCCTCCCTGGGCGCACCATTTTCCCAGTCCAACCCAGAAGCTCTTGTTCAACGTCCCCCTCCTTTCTCTCTGTTGTTCAGATAGGATACTTTCTATTATCCTGTCTTCAGGTTTGTGGATTTTTCCTTTGTCTTTTCCACTCTGCTGTCAAGCCCATCAACTGAGGATTTTTTGGTGTTTTTTTTTTTTGTTTGTTTATTGTATTTTTCAGTTTTAAAATTTCCATTTAGTTCTTCTCTGTTTGTTGAGACTCTCTATTTTTTCATTTATTTCAAGTATATTTGTAATTGCTTGTTGGAGTATTTTTATGACAACTACTTTAAAATCCTGTCAGTGCCTCTTAACATCTGTGTCACCCAAGCATTGGCATTATTTTTCATTCAAGCAGAGGTTTCCCTGTTTTTTGGCATGACAAAATATTTTTGGTTGAGTCCTGGACATTTGGGGTTATAGGAGACTGTGGATCTTATTTACATTTTCTGTTTGAGCAGGTCTTCTCTGAAACTGTGCTGGGGGAAGGGGTGCTGCTTGTCATTGTAAGATGGGATTAGAAGTTCACATTCCCACTTGGCCTCTGTTGGCACCCAGCAGGCGTGAGAGGTCAGGCTCCCCCTTGGGCTTTCACGGATAACACTCTGGCTAGGAGGGGCAGGGGCACCTTCTACTGAGTTCTTAATATTAGCTACTTTTCAGTTATGTTGCTTTGATCTTCAGTCACACTGTCCATACTTTTCCTTTATTCCTGTATATTAAATACACTTAGTATGTGCTATCGTTGTGGTTTCAACATCAGCAACTTTTACATGTCTGATCTTGCTGTTTATTATCTTTTAAAATTTTTTTTAAAGATTTATTTATTTTAGAGGGAGAGAGAGAGCAGAGTGGGAGAGGGGCAAAGGGAAAGGGGGAGACAGAACCTCAAGCAAACTCCTGCCTGAGCACAGAGCCTGACAAGGGGCTCAGTCTCACGACCTTGCGATCATGACCTGAACTAAAGTGAGGATTTGGACGCTCAACTCACTGAGCCACCCAGGTGCCCTGCTGTTTAATTATTTTTGCTGCTTCTCTCAAGGTGGCTTCCTTTGTCTTGTTTTATGTGTTTCATGATTTTTTACCTAGAACTCACTCATGTTCAATGGAACTCTCTCTGAGGGAATTCTTTGAGAAATATTTAAGTACGGTCTTCCACACAAGATATGCATTTTATTTCTATCAGGTCCCTAAGGGTTTGACCAGCTTGTGAGCACCTAAAAAATTCTTTGCTTGAAAGCTGTTGTTGTTGTTCCTATTATCATTACAACATAAGTAACGTACATGTAGACAGTGTTCCCACATGAAGGCCATAGTATAGTTTCAGCTTCCTGTGGGAGAGTTTTTCCTCTTCACCCATAACCAAGGCTGAAGCGTTGCACTTTCTTTGCTGTCTCCTTTGCGGCAGTGAGTGTTTGTTTGATGGCTTCGTTTCATTTCAAACATTCACCAAGGGATTTCTCTTTGAGGGGATCTCTGATCCAATGCTCCCCTTTGTATGGATCTAAGTTTTGTCCCTTATGCCATCCGTGTCTACATGGCTATTAAAGTCAAAGACTGGAACATTTGTCTTTATTGGAAAGATAGCCTTCAGTCAGATCCTGGCTTCAACTCATCTTGTTGGCTTTTGACTTTCACTTCATTTTTGGTCCCTGAGTGTGTTCTTAATTTCCTGTCACACTTTTTGAAGAGTTCAAAAACTACAACAGAACCATATAATGGTATCCCAGAGCTAGAGCCCTTAATATAGATAGTCTTAGGTTCTCAGAGCTCAGCACCTAGGACCGCCTGGGCGGCTCAGTCATGGTTAAGTGTCTGACTCTTGATTTCAGCTCAGGTCGTGATCTGAGGGTCGCATTGGGCTCCACATACAGCAGGGAGTCTTAGATTGTCTCTCTCCCTCTGCCCCTCCCCTACGCATGCACACACACTCTCTCTCTCCTTAAAATAAAAATAAAATCCAAAAGAACAAACCAAAAAAACAAAACCAAAACCAAAACCCTCAGCACTTAGAATAAGCCAGGCCCTCATCACCACTTGCCAGGACTAGCAGAGGCAACGCTGTCAGGGGACAGGTCTGCAGACAGAGGGCGTCCTCTGGTTTTCTGCCTCTGCAATGCCAGCAAGATGGACCCAGACTGGCCAGGGCCTGGACCTGCACCCTTAGCTCCAGTGGTAACAAGAGGTTAATTATGTACCAAGTTTTCCACATCTGGTAAACACACCACATCCTTTCCCAAAGGGCGACATTTAAAATATTGCTGCCTGCTCACAGAGTTTAGAAATTTGCAACAACAACGTCCTCGGCTCCATATTTTATTTGAGGCATTTTTCTTTCCCAATCGGTGTGTGTGCGTGCGTGCATGTGTGTGAGTGTGTGTGTGTAAGAGAGAGAAAGAGAGGAGGGGGCGAAAGGGAGGAGGGAGGAAGGAAGAATGTTTTATTTATTTATTTATTTTTAAAGAGTTTATTTATTTATTTGACAGACAGAGATCACAAGCAGGCAGAGAGGCTGGCAGAGAGAGAGGAGGAAGCAGGCTCCCTGCTGAGCAAAGAGCCAATGCAGGGATCGATCCCAGGAACCCTGAGATCATGACCCGAGCCAAAAGCAGCCCCCCAGGAGGCCCGGAAGGAACATTCTAATGTCCATTTCCATCTTGAGCTCCTGTTCCCGGCTCTGTTGATAGTCACTCTCCTGTGGATGGGCTTTATTTATACCTCAGGGACAGCTGCCCCTGCTTTTAGCTTCAGAACCACTTAGGTCTGGGAACCCCGCTTCCCGCAGATGTATCTCCCGAACTCCATATTTGATTCAGGCTGAGTGTCGGGCTTAGCAATGTCCAAGCTGAAGCCATTTTGACCGTGTGTGGGGACTCCTGCTCCTACTTTATGCTCCTGCAGACACCCGGCTTTCCACAGCTTCGGAACGTTTCAGGCCTTGGGGTGGAGGGGTGTATATCATCCTGCTGAATCTCTCGTTCTGAAGTTTGGGAGGTGCTTCTGGTGTTTTGCTTCCTTTGAGTTCTTTTCTCAGAAACACTCAGTGTTGTTGTTGATGATTTAATGGTTTAATCAAGTTATTGAAATTGTTCCCTTTCCTTCTCTACCATGCACGAGGCTGGCATTTTTGTTGGACTTTTTTCTTTCCACTTAGTCATTGTTTTTTGGGTCAGACATTTGTTTTTCCTACGTGGATTTTTTTTTTTTTTTTAATTCTTATCACCGTGAGAAAAGTGAAGTCAGTGTTTTCAGGGTCTGCCAAAAGCAACTGTTGTCCAAACAAGTCTTGTCAACTCTCACCTCTTAGAGTTGGATCACCTCATGTGAAAAGCATTTTCCACTTAAATAAAACAGTTTAATGCAGGCCTGGTCTCAAGCTATCCTATTCTGGCCTCCGTCCCCTTCAGTGTGTTCCATTCTCCCTGAGCCAGTCCTGGAGTCCTAAGTGTCCGTTTCTGGACCTGTGCCCATAGGACACAGGCAAACCCTACATGCGCAGTAACTGTTTTGATTTGAAGTCCATCTAACAGTGCTTTAAATATTCTATGCTAATCTTCCTAGGCTTCTCCTCTCAAATAGCTCTGGATTTTGTGGAAGCTTTGTTTGTATAGACGTGCCAATCTTTCCACAGTGGTTCCTTGTTCTGGTTGCTGTGTAATGAACCACCACAGATTTAATGGCATAAAACAACAAGCATTTCATGATACTTGGGATTCTGTGGTCTGGAATTTGGAAAGGAACCAGCAGGAACAGCCCATCTGTCCCATGAGGTGTGGGGCCTCAGCTGGGAAGGCTCCGCGGATGCGACGGTGACTTGATGGCAGGTGGAAGCATCATCGTCCATCTGGTTTCTGGACTGGAAGGTCTCGACATCTAGGACTGCTGACTGGACCGTGAGCAAGGATGTCTCAGTGTAGCTTGGCTTCCTCACACTGGAGTGGCCTTGGGACATCGTACATGGTGTCTTGGGGTCTCAAATGTGAGTGCGCCATCAGACAAGATAGATGCCTCAATTGCTCTTTTGGTCCAACTTCAGGTTCTGCAGATTACAAACAAGTGACATCACAGGAGTGTCAAGCCCATGAACCCACTTTTTTTTTTTTTTAAGATTTTATTAATTATTTACTTATTTGAGAATGAGAGAGAGAGAGAGGGTTAGAGAGCAAGCACGTCTGAGTGAGGGGAGAGACAGAGGGAGAGGAAGAAGCAGACTCCCACAGAGCAGGGAGCCCGATGTGGGACTCCATCCCAGGACCCTGAGATCCTGACTGAGCTGAAGGCAGAGGCCTGACTGAGCTGAAGGCACAGGCCTAACTGACTGAGCCACCCAGGCACCCCTATGGACCCGCTTCTGATGGAAGGAACATTAAAGTCACCCTGTGGAAAAACACATAGAATAAAAGATATGTTGTGCCCATATTTGGAAGAAGCAACCTGCACAGCCCACCCTCAGGCTAACAGTGCACATCCCTTCCACATACAAAATCCACTTCCCAGGACTCCTGAAGTCTCCTCCCATGGGCCACTGTCTTCTGGCCCAGGCTCTTGGTCATCTCGGTCAGGGCCAGGCCGAATGAGGTTCCTCAGGGGCAGTTCCTCGAGTGTCTTCCCCCCCCGTCTGAAGATCTGTGAACTAGAGACACAAATGCCCTGCTCTCTGCACACCCAGCATACAATTGTGTGTGTGGTGGGGAGCAGTTTGTAGGACGGACTTCACAGAGCTGCCGTGTCCCGCAGTTGCTTTTACTTCAGACAATACTGGCAGCTTTAGAAGGATGACTTTTAGTACTTCCCTGGACCTGATTCTCTCTGGCGATGGTGGAAGCATTCCAGAGCCCAGTCTGCTCCCTGAAATCTCGACTTTCTGCCTCTGACCTGAAGGACGTCTTTGGTTCCCAGTCCATAGTCTGATCTGACCTAACCCCCTCCTTAAGAACATTTAGAGATGGGTGCATTCCCTTTTTCTTTTTTTGTCTGTCTCGCTTCAGGAAAACACCCTTCGTCTGATGCAATCTTCTGCTTTCTGAGAGCAAATTTCTCTCCCTTTCCCTTTCTACACAGTAAGACTGGAGCACAGAGTAAAACCAGTTTTAAAACTCTTGCTCACAAGGGGCGCCTGAGTGGTTCAGTGGGTTAAGCCTCTGCCTTCGGCTCAGGTCATGATCTCTGGGTCCTGGGATTGAGCCCTGCATTGGGCTCTCTTCTGGCACAGAGCCTGCTTCCTCCTCTCTCTCTCTCTGCCTGCCTCTCTGCCTACTTGTGATCTCTGTCTGTCAAATAAATAAATTAAAACATTTTTTTTTTAAAGCTAAGTATGTTTTAGAAAAAAACAAAAACTCGTGCTCATGAGAGCCTATTGAAACAGCCCTGCCTCGATGACAAGAGCCACTTTTTTCTGTGAGGCAGGAAGCTGCTGTGACACGACAAGGTCCAAATATGGCCAGGTTCACGCAGGAGCCTTCACGCCTCACAGCACCCACTCTGGTCCCGCCAGGAGCCTCAGCCCCCACGTGCTACTTTGGCCTGTAGAGTCTTAGCCTACTCCTTCTCCAGGCTCCTGGCAACTCACCAGGATGGTAGGGCTTAGGGACTAGTAAATCCTACTCCTTTCTTACTCTCCTAGGCTTGGAAACAACTGCTAGATAAGATACAGATGGCGTTTGAACATAATGCCAACTTTACTGTAGATATGACACAGCCCGGGATAAGACTGAGATGAGGAGCTGCAGAGAGCTTGTTAAGAATTCATCTGGCACCGAAGGGGCACGTGCACCCGAATGTTTATAGCAACAATGTCCACAATAGCCAAACTATGGAAAGAACCTAGATGTCCATCAACAGATGACTGGATCAAGAAGATGTGGTATATATACACAATGGAATACTATGCAGCCACCAAAAGAAATGAAATCTTGCCATTTGCGACAACATGGATGGAACTAGAGGGTATCATGCTTAGCGAAATAAGTCAAGTGGAGAAAGACAACTGTCATATGATCTCCCTGATATGAGGAAGTGGTGATGCAACATGGGGGCTTAAGTGGGTAGGAGAAGAATCAATGAAACAAGATGGGATTGGGAGGGAGACAAACCATAAGTGACTCTTAATCTCACAAAACAAACTGAGGGTTGCCGGGGGGAGGGCTTTGGGAGAAGGGGGTGGGATTATGGACATTGGGGAGGGTATGTGCTTTGGTGAGTGCTGTGAAGTGTGTAAACCTGGTGATTCAAAGACCTGTACCCCTGGGGATAAAAATATATGTTTATAAAAAATAGAAAATTAAAAAAAAAAGAAAGAAAAAGAATTCATCTGGCACATCTGGAAAGGTGAGAAGAGGTCAGCTGCGCATGCGCCACGCCTTCCCTCACACCTAGCAACTGACGTGGTTACCCTGCTTCTGAGAAAAGCTGCGGAAACGGAAGCAGAGAAAGAGGTGAAGAGTGTTGTTGTCCCCCATCCCCCGTGCCCACCCCAGGTGTCCCTGGGGAAATGCAAAGCTTGGGGAATGGAGAGGCTCCTGAACACAAACAAAAAGCTGTGAGCTCCAGTGTGAGCCACCTGCGTTCATTCCCTCCATCCCTCCTCGGTCTCTTCCTCCCACCCGCTTTCTTTTATTTTTTGTCTGTTCCTTCTTTTATCTCCTGTCATCCTGCAGGCTGCACAGGGGGGGAGTGTCAAGGAAGTCTCCCTCAAGAACTGTCTTTTTTGAGACCAAAGGCATGGGGAGGAGGAGTTGAGCGGGGGTAGAGAAGGTTCCAGGAGGTGAGAAGAGCATAAGCCACGTCCTGGAGAATGGGCAGGCTGAGAGAGAAGCAGAGGGATGAGCTTCGCTAGAGAGGAGTAGTGGGCCAAGACTGAGTCCTGGGGCTCACCGACATTTAGAAATGAAGAGGAGGGGGAGGAACTATCCATGACACATATGGAAAACCAGGAGGCTACCTTATTCGCGCGTCAAGTGGAGAGAGTCTTCAAAAAGGAAAAGCAGGTTTCCAGGAACAAATGTTGCTGAGAATGCCAAGACGGGCGTAGAAAAGCAGGAGATCCCGGCATGAGGAGGTCATGAGTAACTTTCCCCAAACCTTGTCCATGGTGTCGTGGAAATGGAGGTGACATTGGGTCGGTGACAGAGAGACTGGAATCTGAGGAAGTAAAGGCTGTGTGAGACAGTGTTTTCTGGAGTTTTTCTTTCGGAGGGAGCACAAAAATGGAGAAGGAGTAAGTTCTCCCGCATTGGCGAGGAATCGAAGTAAGGAAAGGTCCTATTTTGTCAGCCATTTTGTTTTTCTAATTATTAAATTTATATTTCTCCTGAGTCATGGATGTGGAAAAGAGGAGAAAACCACTCTTAGCAACTGATAGTAGGTGTGGTTTCTCGGTCAGCTCCGGACCAGGAGCGTCTGGCTGCAAGTGACGACAACCCTCCTTACGCTTATTTCAGCAAAAAGGGAACTTTCATTGGTTCACATAATTAACTTGGAACCAGAGACTGAAACTCCATCAGACGTTCTCTTTCACTGTCTCTCTTCTCTTTCTGCTTCCTTCCCTACTGCAGAGTGAAAGGTTTGGGGAACAAAGCAAGGGGAGATGTAATGATTAGGGGCTCTGGGTCACCTCCTCACTACTTTAGTGACCAAACAAGAAAGGGAACTTCTCTCTCTCTGTGATATATTTTGGAAACTTCCAGAGAAGGACTCTGGCCCATGTTGGGTCAGGTGGCCATCCTTTGACTCAAGCATTGTGGCCAGGGGCTGAGAAACTATGTTTGGCTCAATCTTGGCTATACGCCCCTGTCGTGTCCAACGGGACAAGACGTCTTACCAGAAGGAGGCAGGGAAGGGTTCCAGGCAGCCGAAAACCTTGGCTGAACCGTGTACATTAGCGTGGTTACCAATAACCGTGCTCGCTTTCTATAGTTCATGTTAATTGCGGCTTCTCATGGAAACAACAGCAATGCCTTTTGTGTATTTGTACCTTCATTGTCTTATTTGATGTTGGAAACAGCGACGTGCACTAAGTAGTATGAGGTTCTTATTTGCATTCTACAGATTAGGAAACTAAGGCTCAGAAATTAAGTGACTGGTCTAAGTTGTGAGTAATTCAGCGCCAAAGGTCAAGAATCTTCGTTTTCCAGATCTCATTTTCATACTTAACACAGCTTCTTATTTTGTGAAAGCAATAAAATTAGGTTTCTCAGTCCAGTCACCTGATACTCTCTGCTCTTCTGACACAGAAGAGAGATTCATGATGGACAAGGAAGTATAGTAATGATGGCTGAGAAGTTCAGAGTTTTAGATTTGTAAAATAGTTATTTTAAGTGTTTTTACATCCTCAAAATATCTCATTAATCAATATTTGATTCATAATTCATTGTATTAATTAACAGCTAATTAGTTCTAAGCCAAATAGATTATTTGAACCAAGGGAAAATAGACGATCTTATAAAAAATAGGAGTGAATGCCCCATTATTACTTATCAGAAGTCAACAGCGCTTCTGGGAATGGTGACAGCCAGAAGGTCAAGAAAGGAGCCACCCTTTGTCAGCTGTTTATTATGAGAGTATGATGT
Source organism: Mustela putorius furo (assembly GCF_011764305.1). Taxonomy (NCBI): domain Eukaryota; kingdom Metazoa; phylum Chordata; class Mammalia; order Carnivora; family Mustelidae; genus Mustela; species Mustela putorius. The sequence continues at coordinate 18,576,287 of NW_025421402.1, read as the reverse complement.
AGGCTCTCCACTAGGCTTTGACTCTCACAACCACTGTGTGAGAAGATGACATCTCTATCTCCAGATCATAAATGAAAACACAGACCTCAGAGAAGTTAAGGGATTTGTCCAGTTGTTAATAACGGATAGAGCCAAGATCGTATCCTATATTTGAGTGGCTCGAAAACGTATGTCTCTCCACTACATCACCTGGACTGTTCAATTAGTGCATTTGGCAGATAAAGGTAAAGGTATATATTTATAGGTTTTATTTTAACCCATGCACAATTATTCCCACAATTTCTTGGGCAAAAGGACTCTCTCATTTTCATATACAATAGTCGCATGGGGAACATTCCAAGACCTCCACTGAATGTCTGAAACCACAAAGTACCAAACCCTATATACACCATGTTTTTTCCTATACATACAATACATATCTGTGATAAAGTCTAATTTATGAATTGGACACAGTAAGAGATAACCAATAATAAAATAGAATAATTATAAAAATGAACTGTAATAAAAATTATGTGAATGTGGTCGCTCTCAAGATATCTCACTGTAGGTACTTCCCTTCTTGTGATGATGCGAGATGATAAGATAGATGGGGCTTGTGGATGACGTAGGCATCGTGACGTCATGCTGGGCTCCTACTGACCTTCTGCGGTTACATGAGAAGCCTCACCTTCCGGATCACATCTGACTGCGAGGACTAAAACTTCAGAAAGGGCAACTGTAGAAGAAGGCTAGAGGGAACTAACACAGTCTGAATGTTGAGGTGAATCTAGCGGTGAAGACATCTGCTGTTTCCATGGGAATGTTTCCGATGGCATTCAATAACACCTGTAAAAGCTTTCTGTAAATTATTAAGTGACACGAGACTTAATTTATAGCTAAATAGCTCAAACTATTACTGGATTTAGAATCCGTATCGGAGAGGGGGGCGTTTCTCCCCTGTTTCTTGCACCTCTGACTGTTTTGGGTTTGTTTTTTTTGCTTCCATTTGAATTGGAAATGGTCCAAAAGCTGATTTTTTTCCCCTTCTATTCACCAAGCAGGAGGAGTCACACCCAAATGTTGTCAGTAAGGGACAAGTTTTGAATGATATTTTTCTCGAATTCCCAGTTCTGCCCCTGATCCTTTCCCCTTTCCTCCCAATAGCCATGTCCCTATCCACTTGCTTGCTCACTTACCCTCCCCTCCCTCTCCAAATGTCATGCAGAGCGCTTCCCCGTGAGTATCTTGGCAGGCCCTTCAGGTCTGCAGACGGTGAGAAGCACACAGACCAGAGGTGCTGTGCCCAGAGAGACAAGCTGGCCCCAAATAACATGGCATTGTTATTGCCAAATATATCAGATAGCCCAATCTCATCATCCCCGGTGGGATATACAAATCACGGCCATTTGTTCATACCTGGGCACTCAGCAGTTGATAACTTGCTTTCTGATACTTTGTCATAGTCCATTTAAGCTCTAACAAAATACCACGACCTGGGTAGTTAAGAAAAAAATAGAAATCAGTTAATACTCACTGAACCCTTCTTAGAAGCCGGGCATTCTACTAAGCGATTTACATGCATTTTCTCACTTAAGCCTCGCAACAACCCATGAGACAGATACTGTTATGATCCTTAGTTCACACACACCAATAAAAAGAAGGTTTTAAGGAACTTGCCCAAGGTCATGCAAGTAAGTAGCAGAGCTGGGATTTGGTTCTAAGTCTGTCTGACCCCAAAGGTCAAATTATTAACTGTTACCCTCCTCAACCTTTTAAGTTTTCTTAAGTGAGTGCAAAATTAAAATTATCTAGAGTCTATTTTTTTTTTTTTCAAAAAGAAGGTTGTATTTATTGATGGTGTGATGAGGTTTCCATTTGACCACTGCCTAGTGCTAGTACCAGATATACCACTTTTATATAATAAAGAGGCATTTTGAAGAAACCATGGAGGGGCCACTTGGCAGGATGGGGGGGGTGGAGCTCTAAATTCATGTGGGACCCGCCTCCTTTGAGTGGGCTGCAACTCACATCATTGCTGAGCATTTCTCCCTGAACAGCCCATTCAAAGTGGCGTTGACCAGACCTACTTCTTATCTTCTTTACCCCTCCTGCCTCTATCATTAAAAAAAAAGTGTGGTCACCTCCTGTAAAGGATCTCTTGAATTTAATGTATTCTAAAAACTTTCAAGGACAAGGTGCATACTTTTGGGGTACAGAAAGGATCTGTGTTACAAAGTGTTACAAATATACACATTATATAAATTCCCCAACAAGGAGCAGACCTGTAAGGGAGCGTCCTCTGGAGAAGCACTTTCCTTTTGGAAAGTCCTCACTTATTACCATGCTCTGCGGGCTTGGAGCTGGGCTAATGGTGAGAAGTATCCAGCTTCTGATGATGTATTTAAAATCTGGAGGAAGGGGCGCCTGGGTGGCTCAGTTGGTTAAGCGACTGACTGCCTTCGGCTCAGGTCATGATCCTGGAGTCCTAGGACTGAGTCCCACATCGGGCTCCCTGCTTGGCAGGGAGTCTGCTTCTCCCTCTGGCCTCTCCCCTCTCATGCTGTCTCTCTCCCTCTCTCTCAAATAAATAAATAAATAAATAAAATCTTTAAAATCTGGAGGAGGGCGCTATGGGGAAAAAGAGGTACAGCCTCTTTGCAATAATAGCTTGGTGCCTTCCATGAGATGTCCACTCTCTTCCTTGAAGGGAACGCCATCTCTGGTCAACTAGAACAAAAAAAAAAAAAAATGAAAAGAAAACCAGCTACTTTTTCAATTAAAAAAAAAAAAGTTGGTTAGTTTCGGGTCAATACCAGTGTAGGAAGAACTTTTAGTGCTATAATCTCTACTTTATAAACTGTAGCACATCAAGTTCTATGCCAATAAAAGGTGAACTTAAAATAACCTTTCATTAGTTTAGAACAAAAGGTGTATTAGGAGTGATTGACTTAGTATAATGTGGGGGCGGAGAAGGTCCTCTCTGGAGTGTGACACCTGGATCGCATCTTCATTGTATCACTTATGTATTGTGTGATCTTGGGTGAGTTCCTTACAGTCTCTGGAGTCCAGGTCTTCACCTTTATGAGTCAGTTGTGGGGATGAAATGAGATGCTGCCTATAGAGTACTCAGCACAGGGCTGGGTCATCAAAGCCCAATAAACAGAAGCTATTGAACCCTCATCATCTACAGGAACGTGTAGGAATTTTTGTCAATGATCTTAGATTATAAAGATCCTCTCTCTATATATATAAACTATATACAGCTCTCTCTCCCTCTAATCATAGTTAGCTAGTCAACGCATTTCTCTTGAGCACATTGTGTTGACACCCTCTGCCTATCTTGAAGTCAGAAACCAGGCCCTGGGCAGGGCCCCTCACACACAGCTCCCTCCTCTGCCTCCCCAGCAGCGGGCCAGCTTTCCAGTTCCATCAACTACCTTCCCGGGGCAGTGACATAATTCTTGTTCGCTGCCTTCCGTCAGGAGGATGACTGGGTAACAGGCACACCTGATAGATTTCTGCTGACCTGGAGTTTTTCTTTCAGTTGTGAATGACACAGAAATGCAGTCAGCAGGGACTGAGCTCTGTCAAGTGATTTCCACCAGCCCCTGTCTCGTCTCGACTACTTGGCCTGCTGTCCTATGTTATGTGTCGCAGAGCCTTTATAGTTTGAAGACAGGATAAGCCAGGAACTGGGGTAGCTTTCTCTGCAACTGAGTGTGACATCTGTGGTTCAAGAGTAACTCTGGGACACATGTGCCATCATGCTAATGTTAATAGAAGCATGCCGATGATAGCGGGTGCCCCCCCCCACTTTACCTCCCCTCCTCCTCCCGCCCACTCTCTTCCTCTTCATCCCATGCCTACTTTTTCTTCCTGTTTTTTTTTTTTAAACCCCCTTAATCCTCACAAACATATGAGGAGACACTATTACTATTCCCTTTATAGAGGAATGAAATCCAGACCAGACCACTAAAGAACTCGTCTAAAACCAAAAAAGCTCAAAGCTTTCATCCACTTATCAATATCTCTTCATTTCTTTTAAGTTATTGACCATTTTAATACTCGTGTTTAGAGATACTTGAAATGATCAGTTTTCTGAAATTCTCGGTGTTGGGATATTTTCCTGGAGGCGGGGAGGGAATGTTTAATGGGCTTCTCAAGTTTGGATACTCATCCTGTGGAAGGTGGGACCATCAGGTCAAGGACATTTTAGCATGCTTGTTAGGGTCCCTTAGTGCTAGAAGACAAGATCATGATTTATAAGGCTAAGACAATGAATGGGGGAGAATCAGCATGCTACTGATCGGTGCAGTTATTTCTAAGCCCAAACCACATGTGTTTCAGGAATGGTTAAAGTTCAGGGGTTAGAGACAGGAGGTGGGGAATAGAGATGACCAGACTTCACAGAGCCTTTTTGAGAATAAGGAAAGAATATAGAACAAACACAAACCAAGAAAGAAAATTGCAAGGGCTTCCCCCAACCCCCTTCCCTGAACACACAACAGCAAACACCATTCCTTTTTCAAGGATTCCAGGGCTCGGCCTCTCCCAGAGTCCTGGGGCCAGTTCTCTTCTGGATAACTTTTACTTGGAACAGAGCCTGTTGTCAACAGGAAAGGCTCTGTTTGGAATAAACCTTCATGGAGGTCAGTCGATTGAACTTTGAGTATCAGGTCATGCTGTGAGGGACACAGGGGGTCGAAGAGAATATTCTCGGCCATGGAAAAATGAGACAAGGACAGAGAGGAGGCCTGTCCCGAGGTCTTTGGTGGTCCAGGGACTTGTGTCCACTCCGGGGAAACTGATTTCTGAGTTTTGCGTGGGAGGGCCACGCTTCCGAAAAGTGCGTGTGGTCTGTGCTCCCCTCCAGGGCTGTCTGCAGCTCGCCTGGGGAGGGAGGCCTTGTGCGTGAAGACGCTGGGAGAAGAGAATGGGGGACACATTGTGCCTTGACGGGGGTGACCGAAACGACACTGCGCTCGTCGCGCAAAGGCTACGCGCAAGGAGAGCGGATAAAACAGCGAGACCACGGGCCCTCGTGGAGGGGGAAGGCCGAGGGCTCAGCTCCAACTTCACGAAACGCGTTGCAGGAAGCACCCTGAAGGCTGGGCAGGGTGGGCCGGGGCCTCCCGGGGTTAATGCGGAGTCTATAATGCCCGCGGCGTCCCGGCACTCCCGTGAAGGCGTCCACGTCCACCGCGGCGAACACGCCCCGCGGCAGTCAAGGTCCTGATCGCCAGGAGTCCACAGGGCGCGGGGAGGGGAGAGGCTGGGGAAGCGGGGTCGGGGTGGGCCGGTGAATCCCCCCCGCCCAAGGCTCAGGGGGTCGGGGAGGAGGGCGCTCCGGACACGCCCCCTGTCCCCAGCAGGCTCCCCCCGCTGCCCGGCGCTGTCCTAGACGGCCAGACATTGGCCCGTGGCCACCTGCCAAGTGGGGCCGGGAGCCGGGACCGGGGGAAAGGGCCTCGGCGGCGGCCCGAGGGCCCTCAGAGCCTGCCGCCGCGGCCACTCCCTTAGACTCTGGCCGTGCGGGGACCGGGGGCGCTCTGCCTCCGCCTTATAAGAAGCCCGGCGCGGGGCCCGCGGCGAGGCCGGAGGCGGGCAGGGGCTCGGGCCGCGCAGGGGCGCCCCCACCGGCGGCGGCTCGGCGACATGGGCCGCTACTCGGGCAAGACGTGCCGGCTGCTCTTCATGCTGGTGCTCACCGCCGCCTTCTTCGTGGCCGAGCTGGTCTCGGGCTACGTGGGCAACTCCATCGCGCTGCTGTCCGACTCCTTCAACATGCTGTCCGACCTGATCTCGCTGTGCGTGGGGCTGGGCGCCGGCTACGTGGCGCGGCGACCCCGCGGGGGCCTGGGGGCCACCTACGGCTACGCGCGCGCCGAGGTGCTGGGCGCGCTGAGCAACGCCGTCTTCCTCACCGCGCTCTGCTTCACCATCGCCGTGGAGGCCGTGCTGCGCCTGGCGCGGCCCGAGCGCATCGACGACCCCGGGCTGGTGCTCGTCGTGGGCGCGCTGGGGCTGGCCGTCAACGTGCTGGGGCTGCTCATCTTCCAGGACTGCGCCGCCTGGCTCGCCTGCTGGGGCCCCCGCCGCCGCCCGCCGCCGCCGCCGCCGCCGCGCGAGCAGCCCCAGCCGCCGGCCCGGGGCCGCGCCCCGAGCGCCATCGGGGGTCCCCGCCGGCCCTCGGCCGCCGCCCGCGGCGTGGCGGCCGCTGCAAGGCAGGACGAGCAGGGGGCGACGGTGTTCTCCAACGTAGCAGGTGCCTTTCGGTTGCATCCTCCGGACCTCGCTCTGCCTTTCCCTCCTCCCGCCGGTCCTTTCCTCCTCACCCACGCCCTCTTTTTCTTCCGGGCTGTGGCTGCTGTGGCTGCTTCTATTTTGTTAAAACAACAACAACAACAACAACAACAACAACAACAAAACAAAAAAGAAAAGAAAAGAAAAAAAAAAAAACACCCATGTCCTCTGTAGCTCGGCTTTAATTCTCTGCTCCTAATTTATTGTATTCCCCACAGTGTCTCTGCTTTTCTCCTGGATCTTCAGGCCTCTCCACCTCTTCCCTCCCCCTTATTCTGTCTGCTTCACAGCCTTGATTTTCTTAAGTATAGTTATTATTGGGCAACAGATAGCACCCCCTACCCCGGGCCCCTTCGTGAGGTACGGTCTGAACTTTGTTTTCTCCTTCCCGCCTCGCCCACCCTTCTATCCTCCTGGGAGGTATGGGTTTGGAGATGGGGGTGGGATTCCACTTGCCTCGGTTTTTTGTTTTTTAAACTTCAATGGAAGTGTGAATGAAATCCAGAGGTGGGTCACAAGGCTTATGTCTAGGCCTCAATGTACTGTTCTGGGTTGTGTGTGTGGAGAGGTAGGGGGGTTCTGATGAGCCGGTAGGAGTTTAAGATAACAAAACCTTTTTTTGAGTCCATTGGTTCTTTTTGTTTGTAGAACTTATACACAACACAAGGTTTCTTCTTTGAATGCAGGTGATTCTCTGAACACCCAGAATGAACCAGAGGAGACTGTGAAAAAGGAGAAAAAATCTGAAGCCCTGAATATCAGAGGTAGGATTGACTTCGGGTGGATTTGAAACCCTTGTCTGTAATGCATATGGGCTGTGCTGTACTCTGCGTTTCTGTTTGCCTTTTAATAAGGTGTGTTAGAAAGTAGGCCAGTTGCACCAATAGACTATGACCCTAGTCTCTTGCCTAATGGCTGCATTGATTCGGAGTGACACACGAGCTGCTAATGATTTATCCTTGCTCCGCTTAGAGCCGGGCTCACGCTGCCTGCTCCAGACACTCGCAGATCAGGAGTAACGTGTTATTACTTTACTCGATTTTCCCCACTCGTGGGTATGGCTAATGCAAATGAGGTCTATTTTAATTGAATGTAATTCTGATGAAGGAGAGAAGAGAGTTAGTTGCTGGCTTCTGTCCATCGTGGCACTGCTGATTGACCCTCACGCCTCACTTATTTCTGCCAGGACTCTGCAGCTCGGCTGGGTCTCTTGGCTCTCTTGAATCTCTACTTCCGGGCCCAAAGCAGAGGGTTCTGGTGAGGCACGTGGAAGGCACGTTACTAGCATTCTCCCTGCCATGTGCTCAAGGTCACAAGCACGGGGCAAAGGTTAGTCCAGGGAGTTCAGAGGTGCATTTCTCACCAGATACCAACATTGTATACAGCACTTCTCTCTTCCAACTTCTTGGGCAGAGACTTGGCTTCTGAGTGATTCCAGAAGGGTCAGTCCCCCCATCTCAACTTGGAGGATTTCAACAAAGATTATTTAACCCTTTACTTTCAGATGATTTGGGGGAAGCCTGTGATAGGGCTTAAATGGAAATAATATAAAGAAGAAGTAATCATCTGGGAGACATTTTCATTTTTGAGAATTTCCCATCTGTTTTACAAAGTGATACCTGCTATGCATCTACAGGGAAAGTCAGAAAGAAAAAAACAATGACAACAATCATGCATGAGCTCCTAAAAATTTCTATGTGAGTCACTTTTTAAATATTGAACTGCAATAGGAGAATTTCTAAAGTGCTAGCTGGCGAATCTTTTTTGAAAAGAGAGAATCTGTATTGAAAAACCATTATCCTTTGTTTTTCTTTGGGTTCAGTTAAAAAAGTGTATATATAATATATACTATACACATTTTGTTATCAAATACATACTATAGAGTATATATATATCACAGACTTTTCCACAGCACTTTAATTTTTCAAGGCACATTTTGTTAATTATTCATTCTCATGCTGCACAGAAGGAGAACAGGTAAGCGAAAATTTGCTAAGAGGACTGAATTGTGGGACCAGTAGATATTGTGACCTTGTTTGGGAAGCATGATATATGAACCTGCAGCATGATCATGAAACTTGTATGATCTGGCCGATCTTTGGTCTAAAGTTGTAGCTCCTCGGTGAAACAATGTCGGGGTAAAGCCTTGCTGTACCTGGCTCAGCCCTGAGCTCCGCTGACCAGTGTGTTCTGTAGCTTCCGACAGAGGTGAATAATGCAGCAGCTAAAAGTTTGGGATTTGTGCTCAAGATGCCTGGGTTTGAGGTTTTGGCTCTACCATTTAAGACTCTGACTTTGGGCAAGTTTTTGGACTCCTCTAGGCCTCCCATTCCCCCATCTTTTAAATAGTATCTCCTTGAGGGGGTCGCTGTTAGAGAAAGCATGTCAAGTTCTTGGGCAATGCAGAGGGAAAATGTGCTTTTGTGCCAGGCACCCTGCGGGCACAAGTCACTTGCACTTGTAAAGAATCTCACCAGGTGGGAGCTGTTTTCTCTCAGGTAGTGAGCAGAATCGCTGGGCTCAGCCGCACTGTGTAAATGAAGTTGAGCGCTCCGGGCCCTGCTGCCCCCCCCCCCCCCCCCCCCCCCCCCCCCCCCGCAGCCTCTCCATCTTTCAGACCAAATGGGAGGCTGACCTGCCCTTAGGTCTTGTGTCCTCATCTTGGATCCATGATTCAGAGAAGGTGCACAGAATGTTACAGCAGAAAAGGACTTAGTGGGAATAAACTCCACGTCCCCTCGTTTTGCAGATAAGGAAGCAGGGTCCTGAGAGTCTGGTGACTTCCCAAGTCACCCAGGCCACCGCAGAAGCAGAGCTGGGCTCCTCCTCCACCTCTTTCCAGTCTTGCACACTGCCTGTACACCCCGTGCAGAATGGCTTGCTTCTCCAGTGTAGACAGTCCACTGAGTGCTTACACTTTTGACCTTTAAGTCACTGTTTGAGAAGCAGGACTCAGGACTATTCCCCCAGATCTGCAGGGGAGCACATGACTGGCGGGGATTCTTGTGAATAAAAATCATTTCTGGATATACATTGGTGTTTCTCATTTCAGTGGAATAAAACAAATAAATGCCTTCTGAGAAACACAGTCCATCTTCTGCAAAGCGCAGTGAAAGCACAATCCTTTAAAATTCTCGCCAGTTGTGGTGATTGATTTTATTTAATAAGATCAAATGCGATACATCAAAAAATGTTGCGACAGAGGGTCAGAAAGATAATTAACGTTTTGTATTTCAGGATACATGGAAATAGATAAACCACAATCCGGACATCATTTGAAAATAGGTCTCCTTTGATGAGATGTTTCTTTCTAATCTTTTTTTTTTTTTTTTCCAGTAAGAAAGCTCTTTCATCCTTCCCTAACAACTTGTTAATGCCCAGGGCTGGTGTACTGTATTCCTGGTTATCAGCAAATTCAATAACACCGATGGCTTTTCCAAGGGCTGGGACCCATCAAATTTCAGCTGATGTCAAATTGCCAGTTTTTCTGAGTTTTTTGAAAAACATCTCAAGACAGGAAGTGAGGTCCAACTGTTGAGGTGTCCTGTCATTGCAATTCTACCTTGTGAGAATGATGACTAATCAGATCACTGAGCTGTCTACCAAGGGCTGGTCTTCGTCTCTCAGCTAATGCTGCCTCACTTACCTTTCTGAATCACAGATGTGATCCCATCAGAACCTGCTCAGAAATCTTTGCCACTTCCGGAATAAGGTCCTAACACTGCCGGCAGTCAAGGGCTTGCTATTCCCATGTCAGCACTCCTTTCTAGACGTTTCTGCCCTGTTCTTCACCCCTTCGCTGTCCCACCTCCTCTCCTAGACCCGAGCCATCTCTCCTGTCCCCGTCCCCATCTAATGCACACTCACAGTGAGGCGAAGAAGAGCTCAGCCAGGCAGATCTGGTTCAAGGTCAGCCTCTGCCTTTTACCAGCTACATGATCTTGGGCAAGTAACTTGACCTTTTTGAGCTTCAATCTCCCTACCGACGTAGTGGAGATCACCACAACATCGCTGTGGGGTTGCGAGCGTTGCATGAGGGGTTAGAAGAGCGCAGAGGACACAGTCCACAAATCGTGCAAATTATCATCGGCGCAATCATTTCTATGCACTTACGTCTCAGTAGGCTTTCAGACATTGTTACAACAGCCTCTTCAGAACTAGCCTCCGAGAGAGGTGAGACAGACGCTATTCTCATCCCCATGGTACAGAGGACGGTGCTGGTGTTCAGAGAGGTTGACTTCCTCAAGGTCCATGGCGCACAGAGACTCTCAGGGTCTATGACGTCACACTGAGTGTACTTGTCTCGCATGCTGCCTGATGCGCACATCCTCACCTGCGGCCTCCCTTGACCTTCCTGCCTGGAATACTTTCTTTCTGAGCTCTGTCTGCTTGGAACCCCGCTGCCTGTTGAGGTCCATCCCTGCTTCAGAGTCCTGCCCAATTGCCTCATCTCTTGAGATGCCGTCCCTGAGATTGTCTGTCACAGGGAATCACCACCACCCCCATCCTGAGGTTCCTGGTACCCTTTTCTGAGAATCCTGCCAGTGGACTCTGGTCCCTGGAGGATGATGACCAGGCCTTCTTCGTCTTTGCACGGGAGGCCAGAAAACACACTATAATATCCAGTCTCTGGAATTTGAAGGAATCAGGCTTTAAGAGGATTTTCAAACTGAAGGCCATGATAGGTTGACTCATAAAACCAATTTAGTAGAATATGATGAGCATTTAAAAAATTAACCAGAATTGAATGAAAAAGAATAGAAAATAGTAATAAGTCATGTGTTGGGATAGGCTTTGTTTTTTCACGTTTGTTTCAGGGCGTCTCTCTGGGTGTGCTAGGAGGCAAAATGTGATTCTTACTGTGGATTATGGGAAAAAGAAGTTTGAAAGCTATTTTATGTAATTATGAGGGACTAGCAGGGAGCTTTCTTAGGAGGAAAACATGAAATGGGAATCTAGGGTGTCTATGAGGCAGGGTGCACAGTGGTTTTCTACGCAGACTTGTATCCCCACTCGAACCCTTTCTGGTTCTGTGATCTTGGATAAGTTACTCAGCTACTCCATGCCTCGGTTCCCTCATTTGTAAAATGGAGAGGGTAACCGCTTCAGAGAGTCTTAATATGTAAGGACATGGGACACACTTACAACAACGTCTGATGCATGTTTGTTAACTGGCAATACAATTATTATTATTAAGTAAAAGACAGAAGTCACTCTATGTCATGGGAGTTATGACCGACCAACCAGAAAATACTGTTTCGTTGAGTGCCTGCATTGTGTGCTTCTGGTGCTAAAATATAAACACAAGAAATGCAGAACATGGCCCTTGTCTTCACGTCACTTAGCGACTAATGGAGGAAACCAGGCTGTCATGCAGGAAACAGAGGATGAAAGTGGTCTCAGGTGGTAAAACTGATGTCAAGTGCAAATAGGGAATACTTGGTTTTTGTATTTTTATAGTTCTACCGGGTGCTTCCCTGGAGAGGGTCCAAGCTTTGATCTTCAGGTTTCCCTGGAGGAACAAGGAATATAGACCAGCTCTTGGGAATTTCTCTTTGTGGCTAAGAACAAGGACTGGGGAGTAAAAAGCTTTTCCAGAGGTGGGGTGTGGGAAAGGGGGCACAGAATTAGAAAATGGAATTGTTTAATCTATTTATTGAATCAGGATCCTGTTCTAACAACTAAACACTCTGCCAGAAGGGAAAGGAAAGATACTTTGTATTTCTGTATTATTTGGGGGTGGGAGGAAGTTTGCCACAAATTGCATTTAGTATGTTTACAGAATGCCTTTTCACCTCTGATGCTACTCAGCTACGCAGAATCCTAAAAGTATTGCCAAAAAGAAGCATTCGTCCAATTAAACCATCTTCCAAGTGAGACTGTTTGGTTGTAGCCACAAGTGAGTTATGAGGATTTAGGATTCAACCCCGTCGATCTGTGGGATCCCTGGAGAGACAAAACGAGCCTTTCTTAATCTATACGTTTTTTTCTAGAGCAGTGTTCTGGAACTTTCATGTGAGTTTCGGGCCCCTGTGGTCTTGTTAAAAGTGTAGACTCGGATTCCATAGCCTCAGACATGGGGCCTGAGATTCTGCATCTCTCACCAGCTTCTGGGGTTGCTGATGCTGCCAGTCCACGCACCAGACTGACTAGCAGGGGTCTGATGTCTTCTGCAGAAAAAAAAAAAAAAAAAAAACCAAACCAACCAAACAAAAAAAACCCTAGTATTTATATTTTTAAGAATTCTTCTGACAAAGTTTTCACCTAAATCCCAGTTTAGTCTGTGTGTCGCATACAACTGGACACCCAGATCTTCTGTGTTAGATGGCATATTTTTTGTATCATAATCAAAACATTGAAGGTTGGTTCCCTCAGCTAAATAATCGTGACGTTATTATCTCTTAAATTTTAATTTAATTTTATTTTGACAAATGGCTCTTAATTCAGCGGCAGTGTTGCTGGAGACCCTTCTTTTTTTTTTTTTTTTTTTTTTTAAGACTTTTATTTATTTATTTATTTGACAGAGAGCACAAGTAAGCAGAGCAGCAGGCAGAGGGAGAGGGAGAAGCAGACTCTCCGCTGAGCAGGGAGCCCGATGTGGGGCTTGATCTAAGGATGCTAGGATCAGGACCTGAGCTGAAGGCAGATGCTTAACTGACTGAGCCACCCGGGCACCCCTGGAGACCCTTCTTAAGGACCTTTCAAACGAGATCCAGTTTAAATGACAGGGGCTAAGTGAGGAAAAGGCAAAGGCACGTAGGAAAGGGGGAAATGGATCAAGGAAGAGGGAAGACAAGAAATAACAAGAACCACTCTCTCTCTCTCTCTCATTTTTTTTTTTTTTAAGATTGTGTTTATTTATTTGACAGAGAGAGAGTGAGCACAAGCAGGGGGAACAGCAGACAGAGGGAGGGGGAGAAGCAGGCTCCCCGCTGAGCAGGGAGCCCGATGTGGGGCTCGATCCCAGGACTCTGGGATCATGACCTGAGCCAAAGTCAAACGCTTAATGGACTGAGCCATCCGGATGCGCCAAGATCCTCTCTCTTGATAAGTCTTAGTTCCTTCTCCTCTTCAAAATGCTTAAACCCATTTAAATCACAGATACGTGTCTGAAAGAATAAGAAGCCATTTGCACAACGTCTGTTTAGCAGTTCGGTGCCTTCTGACGAGTGGCAGGCAGACGTGGTGAGGTACCGTGAACAGACAGTGGCTTTCCCCAAGGGGGTCCGCAGCTCCGAATCTTCCTAGGCTATTATGCATTCTCTGGGTCCTGGGACGCTGGCCTAGGGATTTGTTTTCTGCAAAGTAGCGGACTTTTTTTTTTTTCTTTCCTCATTTGAATCCATCCTGTTCTTCTAACCAAAAAGAAAACAAATAGCAACTGGTCTTCTTAGACTTGGCAACCCAGGTCACGGAGCGCCCCATGGCTCCCAAATGTGGATCTGTGCTTGAGAGGTCTTTCTTCCTTCCCAACAGGTGTGCTTTTGCACGTGATGGGCGATGCCCTGGGGTCAGTGGTCGTGGTGGTCGCGGCCATCATATTCTATGTGCGTCCCCTGCCCCCTGAGGACCCGTGTAACTGGCAGTGCTACATCGACCCCAGCCTGACTATCTTCATGGTCATTATCATTTTGTCATCTGCCTTCCCACTCATCAAGGAGACTGCTGCCATTCTGCTGCAGATGGTCCCCAAAGGCCTGAACATGGAAGAGCTGAGTGAGTCACGTGGTCCTTATCTAGAAACATGCATGTCTAATGCTCCCCGGGTTCAAAGGGCTGGTGTTATTTCACAGCAGTGTTTATGTATCTTGAAATACTGTAAATCACCTGGCCACAGAGACATCTATCATATGTTTGGTAGCCTAGTAAGATGACTCACAGCTCCAAGAACCAAAGGTCCTTTGCAACCCATGACTCTCTGACTCGGCCACAGATTTTTGAGACTCGAGTGTTGGGCAGAACCTGCTCCTTGGGTCCTACCTTCACCTCAGAGATTGATTTTAAGTCCGGTAAGTTACCCTGCCAAGGACTTGATTTTTATTTTCCTTATTCTGAAAACAGGAATCATTCATTTGCATTTGGGATCCTGCTTTCTAGTGAGCTGGTTTTATATGGGCATGTAAGTCACCGTGTCTCTTGTGACACCCTGTTTAAATTTAAACATGAAATTAAAACAGGACCGTGTTTTAAATTCAGATCATTCATGGCCTCCTTCGGTAATGAAACCTCTTTGCTGGGCTCAAAGAGAAGGTCAATCTCCCACCTTAGTTATGTGCCTCTGAGCATACGTAGGGTAGAGACTTGGCTGAGCTGCTAACTGGGGACGATCCCAATGCTGGTGGGAAGCTGAATGTGCTTCTTTATTTCTAGTGTTTCTACCATGAGGTAGAGTCTGGCCCACTGTGGGGCTCAAAGTTGGAAGACCTTAACTTCATGACAGATCCCCGACAGGAGGTTTGAATGGGTCTTAATCCATTGTATGGCCATGGCTAGGCCTTCCCCTGGGAGGGCGTGATTTATGATGGTCACTGTTGGTTTGAGCCCCGCCAGCCCCCTGTTTAGGGGCATGCATTGGGACCCTTCTTGGGCCACTGCCAACAGCCCGTGCTTCTCCTTGTCTTTCCCCCTGGATGTTCTTTTTGCCTTTTGGAGCCTCCTCTTGGGCAGCACTGCTTTATAGTCTCAGGGCCACTGAGGTAGTCAGCTCTCCAGCTGCTTTACCGTGCTGAGTCCCAACAACCAGCCTTCATTTCCTGCAACCTGCTATCCACCCAGTCCGGCAGGCAGAGGAGGAGGACAGTGGGGAAGGAGATACCTAGGAGCAGACATGCAGCATTGTCTCTCCCTTCCAGGAACTTGTTTTCCAGTTGAAGAAACAAGATAAGCATATCAAAGCAATTTGTGATAGATGATGGCTTATATTGCCTTTTAACCAAGTTATCTATATTTAAAAACGTTTAAAAAATAGATGGTAAGAACAGGAGCAACCCTTCTATGGGACTATTATACTATATGCTGGCAATGTTCTAAGTGCTTTACTTATATTCACTCGTTTTAATTCTGCAAGTAAACCTGTGGGGTACTATCATTATTATTCCCGACTTACAGATACGGAGACTGAGGCCCTGGGGGCTAGCTAAATTACCCAAGGCCGTGTCTAAACTGGGATTCAGACTCTGGCTATCTTACAGGGTCTTTGCTCCTAATCACTATTCCACATCATCTCTCTAAAGACATGCTTGTTCAGGAAAGTATGGAAAATATAGAAGACTTAAATAAAAAAACAGAAGTCTTGTAATCTTGCCACCCAGAAATTACCTCTTTTAATATTTTTTTAAAAGATTTTATTTATTCATTTTGACAGACATAGATCACAAGTAGGCAGAGACGCAGGCAGAGAGAGAGGGGGAAGCAAGCCCCCTGCTGAGCAGAGAGCCCGACTCGGGGCTCCATCCCAGGACCCTGAGATCATGACCTGAGCTGAAGGCAGAGGCCTTAACCCACTGAGCCACCCAGGCACCCCCTCTTTTAATATTTTTGAATCATTCAATGAAACAAGCTTTTAGCTGCACAAAATTTTTGTGTGTGTATATACACTGATGTTCGCTTAAAAAAAAAAAAGATTGTGCTGTATATATAGTAAAACTACTTGATTTTTTCACTTATAAATATCTTATATACTTCTCATATCCTTAAATATGCAACTTACTTATTAATGGCTGTAATCATATTCTTTTATATATAATTGATTTAACTATTTCCTTATTTCTGTTTTTTCATTAAAACAAAAAACACTGCCCAAACCATTTTTATAAATGAATGTTTGGGTGTTTCCCTATAGGTTAAATTCTGAGTACTAGATATGCTGGTAAAAGTTTTCCATTCAAAAAGTTCTCCTCTTTCAAAAAGACACCCTATTTCATACTCCAGGTACAGCCCGTCAGGGTGTCCATTCCCTTGTAAACTCACCAACCCTGGGAATTTTTTGGTATGTTGTTAAATTTCCTTTCTTGAATTGCCTTTTATGGGTTCATGATAGATGTATAGGGACTCAGAGAGGATGGAGAAGATTATGGGAAAATGTACCCATATATTGGGGCGCCTGGGTGGCTCAGTGGGTTAAAGCCTCTGCCTTTGGCTCAGGTCATGATCTCAGGGTCCTGGGATCGAGCCCCACATCATGCTCTCTGCTCGGCAGGGAGCCTGCTTCCCCCTCTCTCTCTGCCTGCCTCTGCCTACTTGTGATCTCTCTATCTCAAATAAATAAATAAAATCTTTTTAAAAAAAAGTACCCATATAGATACAGCTCTTTTTCTTCCCATTGATATAAATACATCATTTTGGTGAGAATGCCTTCAGGGACCGTGTCCCTTCCGTAGAGGTATCTTGTTTCCAGTAGCCCTCGCTAACTGTCTGCTCTTCCTTCTTGTAGTGAGCCAGCTCTCAGCTGTGCCGGGGATTAGCAGCATACATGAAGTGCACATCTGGGAACTTATAAGTGGAAAGATCATTGCCACACTGCACATCAAGTATCAGAAGGACAGGGGCTATCAGGACGCCAGTAGGAAAATTCGAGAGATCTTTCACAGTGCGGGAATCCACAATGTGACCATCCAGTTTGAGCAGGTGGACTTGAAGGACCCCGTGGAACAGAAGGACCTGCTGTTGCTCTGCAGCTCCCCCTGCATCTCTAAAGGCTGTGAGAAGCAGCTGTGCTGCCCTCCAGGGGCCCTACCCCTGGCCCACGTCAACGGCTGCGCAGAACACAATGGCTGTCCCCCTCTTGACACAACTCTGAGTGATAGCTTCGCTAGGCAAGAAACAACAGAAGTGGTTATCGAAGTATCTTCGGACAACTGTCTGAGTGACCATGGACAAGCTCTTAGCAAAACTCAGGAGGACCAACATTATGTCAACAGCACACATTTTTAATCTGGTCCCCACATAAACAGACTGTACAAACGAGGTATTCTGGCTGGTGGAAAGACCTGTGTGGGCTGTATCAAATCTGCGGTGTGCTCGCTCTGTGTTCAACGAGGGGCTGGTTGTTTGGGATGTTAATTGCATGTATCTGTTAATTTCTATATGACTGAGAACTTTACGTTGTCCCCGGTGTCTCAGGCTGCTCTTCAACAAACTCCCTGTTTTAGTTTGAACATTTATTTTAAGAAGCAAGCTATGCTCGTATCTGTGTCAGGGACGTTGAAGGCTGGACTCTATGGCTGTGGACGCGGGATTCAAAGCAGTTCCTGGTTTATTTCCACTTTCTAAGGTACAACACAATACATGTAACTTGTAGCTGACTCTCAGGTGAGCTCATAGCCAAGTACACCGAAAAAGCTTAAGAATCGTGATAGCTATTTTTTTTTTTCCATTCCACTAGAAGATCACAAAAAGAGGAAAGTTGGATAGTCCTATCACTGCGGAAATTTTTTTCTTTGACTCATTTTTGAATAAATGAAAAGTGAATGTCTATTAGAGTAAAAGATATTCTCAGAATATTAGAGGAAGTGGAGTTTATTAGGGGAAGACAGAAAGAAAATCCATTGACTACCTCTTCATTTTGTGAGATGGAGGGAGAACTAATGTTTACTTTCCGCTGTGAAATGAATTATAGCTGCAGGGTGCTTGAGATGTTTAATGCATAAAATACCTTTTTTTTCTACTTGGAAGTGTGGGAATATTTCTACTTTCTAAGGTACAACACAATACATGTATCTTGTCTTGCAGAATCAGTCCCCTGGGACTGTTCTCATTTATTGCATAATGGCTCACTTTTCCTTTGGGTCTTTTTTTTTTTTTAATAGGATCACACTTATAAGTATAGCATTTACCAGGAGAACATGGGTATTCCTGAGATAGAAGACTATATGACACTGAGTATTCATTCCTGCCAAAAAAAAAAAAAAAAAAAAAAAAACAAGCTAGATTGATTTTTCTTTCACTAGGCATATTTTGAAGTATTTATTACAGTTGCCAACAAGTGACCTGATGGAAAAGCATATGTGTAGGGAAACATTGCTGCCTTTAAATGTGTCTTGGGGAGCTTAGAGTTTCCCTTCTTTCCTTTTCTGACTCTGATCCATATTACCAATTTCAAATAAATTTATTAGACTCTAATTTGGATCTATAATCGACTTACATTAGCATTGGAGAAGCGTCTGTCCTGTATTGAACACATTGTTGAGGCAGCAGTATTTTAATCAGAGGAGTTTCAAGATAGGTCTGAGAAGGTGGAAGATACCCTTGTAGAGAACTAGAGTCTTACCTGATGGGTTGCAAAATTAACTGGCAATGGTTGTCTCTTAGGCTCCAGGCACTGAGTCCTGTTTCATATCTGCACAGTAGTCAACAGAAATGCTGGCTTGGTCACGGAAAAAGCGCCCGCATTTTTCAGCACTAATACCGTCTTTAAAAAGGGCCTTCGTGTTCATTCTAAGGCTGAAATAAATAAGCAGCTGTGATCAGGAGGATAGGAATCTTTTCTCTTCCCTTGAAAATTTATGATCTGAGTTTAAATTGGCCATGAATTAAGTAAATGCATTTTTATCCCTAGCTGTTTATTGGACTAGTCTGTATAGCCAAAAGAAGGGTTAAAAAAAAAAAAGGACATTGTTTTTATTTTTGATACTAAAGGTTCAGCACGTACTCACAAACAAAAACAAAAACAAAAACAAAAACCAGGGGATTCTCTTTGACGCTCACCACGGTGATGAGTGGATGAAATTCTAGACGAGTGTTGGTTGAGATGTCTTGACTAGAACCAAAGAAGAACTGTGTCCCTCATTTCCAAATTTGAAGATCTAATTTGATTTTACCTCGTTCTGCTTTTATCAAAAGATTATAATTTTACAGTTTCTTTGCAGCTGGCTAAAGAAATGCCTACTGGTTTATACCCAGATAATGTTCTTTAAGGTAAAGTCACTTAATTCGAATAGAACTAAATTTACCTCAGAAAAGTAGCTTTATGGACACTTACAAAGGGTTAATGTGAAATAATCCCTTTTAAGACAGTTCGAGTACATTTAAAGTGTTTGAGCAAGCTAATTCAGTGCAATATTTTTGTGTGAGGCTCGGTGCTTTCCTTCGTCTTCTCCAGCACTGTGATGCCTGCAGTCTGTCTGGTCTCTTTACTTGGGTTTTGCTCTCTCAGGGAAAGGCGGGATTTTTCTGTTCCTCTTTGAGGCAGCCTTGCCTGGTGGCAGTAGGTCTGATGAACAGTGGCGTTACCAACACAGTTTTTTTCTGAGATTAGAAAAACGCGATCGTTTATGTTAGCATCCCTGTGTGCGTAGGGCAGTTCCAGAGATCTTTCTCTTTTTTTAAGGAGATGAAAATAATTTTTGAAAAGTCTAGGGCATCCTCTGTGTGCCTGGTCAGGGACAGCCATCCTGCACACTAACCTAGATGACTCAAGGGATGGTGCTTGCTTCTTCTGCCGTCTGCCCTTCTGTCTCCATAGAAAGAGTCCATTCCTCTCTATTGCAGCATTGGCTGTGGGAGGTCCTGTGTTTGCTTTTATCGTCCCAATTTCAACTTTGGCTTGGAAGAGAGAGGTGAATTGTCTTCATGACCCCTGGCCATTATGAATATCCACGAGAGCTCTCAGGCTCCACTGTGGACAGCCAAAAAAAAAAAGTATGATCCCTCTAATGACTGATAAAGCATCAATAAAATAGGGAGACATTGTTTGAGGAAGAATTAAAAATATTCTTTATATTGGTTATTTTTTTTTCTCTTTTTGCCACTAGCTGGTCAAACTCTAGTTGGGGATAAATCAGGAATGCCAAGTTCTGTAGGAAAGCGTGCTTTCAAGATGAAAGAAATCACGGGAGTGGATTTGGGATTATAATAAAGGCAGCTGCCCTGTAAGTAAGAACTTCTGCTATGCTGTCTTAGCATTAGGGACATTTTCAACTGGATAATTCCTTGCTGTGTGGGGCAGTCCTCTGCATTGTACGATGTCGCGCAGCATGTCGGGCTCCTGCCCTCTCAGATACACACCCACGAATAGTGACAATAAAAAATGTCTCAGGACATCACCACTCTCTGGGCAAATTGGTCTCTAGTCCTGAGCCCACCGAGTTAACCTAACGATAGTTGAGAATTATTGTTGATAAAAGTCCCTCCAGAGCCCTGTAATCATTATAATGGGATCAGTTCTGCAGAATTCACTCTTTAAAAAATATTTTTCCAGGAGAGATCAAACAGTTCACCGAAATGACAGTCATCTGTACCTAGGAACTTTGGACATTTAAAGGGAAGATATAATTGGGGGGGGGGGAGGCCTTACAAATCCAATTAGGCAGATCAGTTGATGTAACAGTGAATGAAATGAAGAAAAAAGCATTTGTTCTCACTGTTCTGTCATGACCCCTTCAACTCATGAATGTCCTCAGTTTGATGAACTCCTTATAAAATGAGACCAGAAAATACCAGTACGATTGCTTGTGGGTGTCTAAGTTGTTTAATTCATCACTGGTTTTAAGCTTGATGAGGTTTCTTCTATTGGTTCCAGACAAGCAGCTCATCTTCATGCCAAGGACAAGTTTAGATCCTAAAAAACATTCTGTATTGTCTGTGGTTTGCTTAATCCTTTGCCAACACATAGCACATTTTCCCCTGGAGGGACAGATACATTTCCTGCTTTTAAATATATCTTTACACTCTTGCAATTAAAGACTGCAAAAAAGGACTGTGTTAGGGGAAAACGCGTCCTGATTTGGGTTTTGAATTTAGACTGAATGATGGCTCCATGCCTATTGCCTAGCTTTGCCCTTCACCTGCTAAGTTTTTACCCATTTGTACTTCTGAGTGTATTTGCACATGAGTCGCCGCCGCAAGTAGGAATGAAAGTGTTGAATCAGGAAAGTGGCTGCTCCAGTGGAAATTGCATCAGACCCTAATCCTCACTGTGATCTAAATACCCTCATGACCTTGGAGATAAGCAAATGTGGATTGTCATGTTTGGAGCTTCTCTTTTCAGGTGTTTTATTCTGGACCTTTTCGTTTACATGGAACTTTCTTGAATATTGCTGCATGGATCACCTGTCTGTTCTTGGTACAAAGCCTGGCCAGAGACAACGAACCCGCTGTGAATTCTAGTGGGAATCTTCCAGGAAGGACTATGATATTTGGAGAAGGGTGACCCCTTCCAGCAGGTCCGAAGTTAATGTTACAGTATTATGGAGTTTTGTTGCTTCAAGTCTTCCTGTTGTCCTCACAGGCGATTTTGCCGAAGTGTCATTGTCGCCTTTGTGGGAACTATTCAAACTTGAAGATACAAGGTTTAAATAACTCATTGCGCATTCATGTGAAATCCCCCAGTAATGTATGAACATGCCCACCTGTAACAGTGAAAGATGTTCAATGGTGCTGTAAGAGAAATTAAAAAAGAACCACACACACCACGCGTGACTGAGATGTTTCTGGAAGTCAGACGACAACTCGAAGTAGTTGAACTCACTTTGTCATTGCTGCTTACTCTAGTCCGGTTATCGCTCAGGAACCCTTCAGATCAGTTTTATGCTAGTGTGGGACTAAGTCTCCATCTGTGTTTTGCTGCTGTCTTCTCCGTATCCCTCTGCCACTCTCCACCACCTGCAATGTCACAGGGCCCGTTTTAGCAAAAATGTCCCAGATTGACGCACCGGACTACTTACCATAGCCTGGACTTACCTGGTTTCCTAGGGGGCCTCGTGCGATGCAGGGCTGCCCAGTGGGGTTTGGGCAGGAGGGGAGCTCCTGGGATGGAGGGAATGGTGGAGAGGCGAGGCTTATTTTGGAGAAGTCCTATAGACTTTAAGAGGACCAGTCCTTGGTGCTTCCAATTGTTTTTAATCTGATCAGCCCATCGACTGATAACCGCGGGCACTTACTGGAAAATGTGCCAGTGGTTCTTGCCTCCAGGGAGATTACAGTCTACCCTGGAAGCTAAGTAAGACAGTCCAGCTTTGTGGGAGTTTAAGGAGACCGACTCCTAGCCTGGGGAGTGGGGCGTGGAGGATCTTGCGCTGAATGGGTTTTGGTCCTCAGATGTATGTACACATCCCAAGCCCTGGGCAGCACCTGCCAAAGAAGAGGGCTACACACTTCACCACCATGAGCGTCCCTCCACAATGAGTCTGCAGGCTGGAACAGAGGCCTGGGCTCAGGGCTCAGAGTACAGGATGCCTGAGGACTCCATCTAGTGGGGAGCCCTGTCTCCTCTGTCTCCCCCACTTGATGTTTCTTCATAGCATTGCCACTTTGTAACATTAAATCATACATTTACTCATTTATTTCCTGTGTCTCCCACTAGAGTAAAGCTATAGATGACCCACAGCTGTTCTTCAGCCCCCCTCCCGTGCTTGGAACATTGTTGCAGGACCTGGCACCAATAAATGCTGAATGAGTGAATGACTAAACACATGAATGAATGACTGGGCTCAACTTCTGGTGTTACCAGCTCTAGGATTTGGACAAATCCGTTAACTTCATGGAGCTTCAGGGTTTTTTGTTTTCTCTCTCTCTCTCTTTTTTTTTTTTCCAGTGATGAAGGCCTGTGTTCCTTTCGTTGTGGGGTTGTTGGAGGAGTCCTAGGAGACAGGAGAGCAGAGTTAAATGTCAAGTGATTTTGTTATCTTACATGTTAACCTGGCATTCACGATTTTCCTGTTCTTATCCTGCCTCCTCCCCTCTCTGTAACTCCAATGTTGTCAATTAAATATCATTTAACGCGAATTGGCATTAAATAATGCTACAATCAATGTGTGTGAAGGTGAAGAGGAAAGGCTTCATGGACGACTGGGCATTTGAAATTGGCCTTGGCGTAGTTCAGTGGGTGGAGAAAGGGGGGAAGGACAAGCCAGCCTGAAAGCTTAGACTTCATTCTTTAAGCAGTGGGCCCCAAAGCTTTTGTGGGGAGGGGGCTGCAGATTGGGGAGATGCAGGCGCTAGACTCTTCACCGTGGTGGAGGGGCGGGGTGGTTTTTTCCAGGCGCCTTCCCCACTGCACACACCCGGTGCTGCCTTGTTGCCCAGTGTTGGGGGCCT
The DNA here is from genome assembly GCF_011764305.1 of Mustela putorius furo. Classification (NCBI taxonomy): domain Eukaryota; kingdom Metazoa; phylum Chordata; class Mammalia; order Carnivora; family Mustelidae; genus Mustela; species Mustela putorius. Next base: position 18,552,971 of record NW_025421402.1, on the reverse strand, counting down.
CTGCCATCTCTCCCCTCCTGTCCTGCCAGCATCTGAGCTCCACCAGCTGTGGCTGAGCCCAGTGGACACGTCCTCGAGCAGTCTGCACACACCCCTCCAAATTCCCAGGGAGTTTCTCTCACTTCTAAGATCAATGTTCCTCGGCGCATTTCTGCTCCAACCTTGCTGCCGCGTATAATGCTGCCTTTACTCCCATCCTATGTCTGGTCATTGAGCCCCATTACTGTTTTCATCAAGGACTCGATGTCAGTCCCTGCTTCTCAAATCTTGTCCCTGTCTCTCCGGTTCAGCTTGATCACCTCGCATCCGTGCTGTAGCAGAAGCCTCCCAAGCAGCCTCCTGTCCAGCTCCAAACTCCTGGTCAGCTTTCCTGCTTCTCTCTGTTCTGGGGGGAAGGGCAAAGGCAGCCTGTCCCAGAAGCTCCTTCTCTTACCTGGCCCCCAGCCTTATCTTCTGCCGCAGACGAGAAGCACGCAGATCCCCAGGGAAGCTGGAAGAGCAGAGCGGGTGAGGACGACTGGTAAATAGAATGTTGCGTGAGTCGGGAAGTGAATATCATACCTGTTCCTTTTACGCTCAGAAGTCATTTTCACTTTTTCCAGTTCTGGATTACATTCACTTAGTTACTTCCTTTCTGGTTTCTCTTTTTGGGCCACTTTCTTCCTTTTCTAAGTTAGTGTGTCTCGTGGCCCCATTCCTGTGGATGACAGACTCACGTGCCTGGTGTCCTGATTCAGGAAGGCAACCGGAAAGGGATGTATTCTGTGCCCAGAAGCAGAGCCATGATCTCCTCCTGGGCAGAGGGCGGACATTGTCACCTCGTATTTTCACCCGGGGATCCTAACATCGAGCACCAATATAGAGCACAAACATTTGGCGTGCAACATTGATTCTTTCAGGCTTGGAGATGCAAGAAGAAATTGGCATGGGATTTACAACCAAGGGCTGGGGGTGGGTATTTTGCCTGCATTTTCTCCAGGGAGGGAGCGGGGAGAGAGGGGAACGAATTCTCAGAGTGGCCCCATTGATACCAGCTTGAGGTGGGCCTGATAATCACCAGGGCTCCTATCTGCTTCAGAAAGCTGGAACCTAAAGCAAATCGTGCAGACAACCGTGAGTTTGTGGCTATAATCTGATGTTCAGAGGTATTCAGAAAAACACTAATAGGACACTTTGGAAAGAGCAAGATTTGATGCTTGCTTTATAGCTCTTGCTTTCTGTGGTTTAAACTTTCCCTGCACGGTGCTTCCTAAGTGGGGAGAGATGATTTGGCTCATTGTACCACCAAAGCTACATTACAGAAAAGTGCTTTACCGAGAGATTCTATCACATGAATTAACATATATTGTGGAGTAGAACTTCAAGTTTGAGCATTCTGGCTTCCAAACTGGCCTGCCGTTATCCCATGAGCTGCTTGACTTCAGGAAGAATAGCGTCTGTGAATAAAAAAAGCTCTCCAGGCTTCAGTTTTTCCATCTGTCAAATGGGAGAAAATTAGAATTCTTGCCTCTTGACATTGTTGTTGGGGTGATAGGAGATCGCCCCTGTGGGTCTCAGCATAGGGGGAGAATGCTAGATCTTAAAACCCCACTTTAAGAGGTAAGAATTCAAGTAGAATTATTCCCCCCTTTAAAGCTTTTATTTATTTATTTGTCGGAGAGAGGGAGAGAGCACAAGCAGGTGGAGCAGCAGGCAGAGGGAGAAGCAGGAGCAAGGAGCCAGATGCCGACTTGATCATGGGTTGCTGTGATCATGATCTGAGCCAAAGGCAAGTGCTTGACAGACTGAGCTACCCAGGCGTCCCGCCAAGCAGATTTCTTCTTCTTCTTCTTTTTAAAGATTTTATTGATTTATTTGACAGAAAGAGACACATCAAGAGAGGAAACACAAGCAGGGGGAGTGGGAGAGGGAGAAGCAGGCTTCCCACCGAGCAGGAGCCCGATGTGGGGCTCGATCCCAGGGCCCTGTGTTCATGACCTGAGCTGAAGGCAGATGCTTAAAGACTGAGCCACCCAGGTGCCCCAAGCAGATTTATTCTTATTTTAACTTACAACTCGCAATGGAAATGCCAAAAATGTAGAGCATAGATCAACCTGGTTAGATTTAAAATGCCTTGAAGGTAGAGGTCACATTGTACGACATCGCCAGGAAACAGTACAGACCTGGTCACATGACCGAAGATCCCAGACGTCTTCTTCCCAGGGAAAAATAAAATATATCCAATGCTGAAGGGCTTCATTGTAACACCAGGGCTCAGTTCCAAAGGACCTTAATTCTTGGACAAGGTGACACCTTCAACAGCATGTGATTGCCGAGGGATCAGTGGGTCCCAGATTCCGGTCAGAGGCAGTGAGGGCTTCCAGTGAACCTGGCTGGACATGCCCTTCTGTCCTTGATCTCCGGCCAGAGACCACTGGGGTCAACAAGTGGGGCTTCACGCCCCGTGCAGACGGGAGACTGCAGGCCCTGGGGAACCGTGCCCCAAGGGTCTGTTCACCAGATGGACTTTGGTTTAGGATAGACTTTGGGTTTGCATTAGGTGATTCGGGGGAAGATTCATGGAAATGGGGTTTTGTCGTGGGTGGAATGTTGCCAGCATTATCCCAAAGGGATCAATTCCATGACTGGGTCTTAAAAAAAAAAAATTGAAATAGGGGCATCTGGGTGGCTCATTTGGTTAAGCATATGCCTTGAGCTCAGGTCTTGATCCCAGAGTCCTAGTTTCGAGCCTCACATCAGGATCCCTGATCAGCAGGGAGCCTGCTTCTCCCTCTGTCTGCCACTCCTCCTGCTTGTGCTCTGTCTCTCTCTCTGATAAATAAATAAAATCTTAAAAAAAAAAAACCTGCTCTCATTAAAAAAAATTGAAGTAAAATTGCTATACAATGTTATATTAGCTTCAGGTATAGGACATAAAGACTTAATATTTGTATATATTACAAAATGATCACTGTAAATTTAGTTATCATCAGTCACCACACATAATTACAATTTATTTTTCTTGTGATGAGAACTTAGAAGATCTACTCTTTTACTGACCTTCAAATATGCACAATGGTATTATTAACTACACTCACTGCACAGGACTCATTTATTTTATGACTGGACATTTGTACCTTTTTTTTTTTAAAGATTTTATTTATTTATTTGACAGAGAGAGATCAGAAGCAGGCAGAGAGGCAGGCAGAGAGAGAGAGAAGGAAGCAGGCTCCCTGCTGAGCAGAGAGCCCGATGCAGGGCTTGATCCCAGGACCCTGGGACCATGACCCGAGCCAAAGGCAGCGGCTTAGCCCACTGAGCCACCCAGGCGCCCCACATTTGTACCTTTTGACCCCTTCCACCTGTGTTGTCCATCCCCAAACCTCTGTCTCCGGCAACCGCCAGTCTGTTCTCTATATGAGTGGGTATCTTAACAAATCCTATCTACGAAGTGGAAGCAAGAAAGCAAGGCTCACGTTTTAATTGTTAAAAAAGCCGCAGTCACTCACAGTAGGCAGGATGGGGGGGGGGCGGGTCTGGTATTTTGTGCTTAGCTGAGTGTTCTTTTGTTTTGATCTTGCTTAGACAAGTACTTAGACAAGAGCACCGAGTGACCTCTTGTCTTTTCCCGCCTACCTTTCTTTCTTTTTCACATTATGGAAGTGTAGTTGACCTGCAGTATCATATTCGTTTTGGTGTACAATGTAGAAATTGGGCAAACCTGGACATTACTCACTGCTCACCACAGCTGGTGTGGTGTGTCTGCTGCTGGTTTTCCGAGAGGCTGAGTCCCACAGCACGACACCCTGGCTGAGCTGCGGGTCGCGAGGTGGTCCCAACAACACCAGGGCTGAGCTCTAAGAGTCAATTTCCAGAAGTCAAGTGGTCTTTGTCTCTTTCCTATATTTTCCATACTTAGTATATTTGTACATTTTAATGAAGCAGCCTGTGAGCGTTTACATCCTGGTTAAAAGGCTCCTTAGAAGCGGTTTCATCCGGAGCAAGTTCCTTCATCTCGTGGAACATCCGTAACCCTCACGTCTTCTGCAGGAGGTAGGGTACCTATGGCTGGGATGTTGCGAAAATGAAATAATGATATCATACAAGTTACTGGCAAAGAGTCTGTGATCTTAAAATTGAGCTATTTTGGGTGAGTCCCTCTGTATCTGTCTGCCTCCATGACTGGCTCATTTTAGGACACAAATCAAACGTACTTTCTCATTTTGCTTCATTTTATTTCCTTGCCTCATAGGACTATTTAAAAAAAAAAAAAAAAAAAGAACCTCTTAAATATGGTGATTAGAAGACCTGCACATGCCTAAGGTTATTTGCAGGCATTCATCGGAAATACTCGCGTGCCACGGCCGTCACCACCACTGTCACCGCTGTGAAGGTGTCCCATAAGAAGGATTAAAGGGTTTGGCTAAACTGTGTGTGATCACACAACTTGGGAGTGGCCAGATTATTATCCAAATACTCCGGTGTCTGCCTGTCAACTGTCAATGGATGTATGTTGAATGAATGAATGACGGAATGAGTGAATGAATGAATGTAAATGGGGAACTGGGGTTCTCCTCTCACCCTGCAGCTGATCAAGCAGGCGTTTTCTGCCTTTGACACCGCCATTCCCATGAGGCTCCATTGTACAATTTACAACTCCTGCTCAAGACTCTCCTGCAAAGAATGCACAGGCCAGATATCTGTGGTTTCTCCGAGTCAGCTGGGTTTGGGGGAGCAGATCTCCTATCTCCTCTGGACAGCGCCTGGGGCCCCGGGCTGCCCCACCCACACCCCCTGCAGGGCACCACAGCTGAAACAGACGTTTTGAGACCTGTTGCTCCTTTGATAAGATAGTGTCCTTTGCTACCTTGGGGTTCTTGATGTCTCTTATTCTCCTCTTTCCTCACTTCCCTTTTTTCTTCTTTTCTTTTTTTTTGAGGGGTAATACAGAGTTTATGGAATTAGATTTTTCTATTTACAATGGAGACCACATTTACATACTATTTAGCTCCTCTGCCTGGGTACGTCAGCCCTCATGAATTTAGATTTTTGATGATGGGTTTAATCATACAAACACAGAGACACACACTCACACCGATTGGTTTAAAACAGTGGTGCATACATTGTGCTCTTCCTAGAAAGCCAGCTTTGATTAAAAACTGTTTCAATTCAGTTCCATTCGTCTCAAAGATCTGTCTGATTTTGCAGATGAACCGAGACACATACTATAGGATTCTAAGATCTATTTTAGCCATTGTGTATAGTTGCTATTTTATCAGACCTCAGTGTGTGTTTTTCAAAAGGACACTGGTGAGGGGCCCCATCTGGTGTTAACTTTGACCACAGCCGGCTTCTACCCCCTTCCCCCAAAACCGAGGGCCAAGAGTTCTCCATTGTGAAGACCAAACTTACTCTTTTGGCTTTAGAATGTTAAAAAAATTACTAAATTGTAATGAAGTGAAAAAAAAAAAAGACAGACACGTGTAAAGGATTTGAGATCATTTCAAACCTCCAAGGAAAGCATGCTTAATACAACAAGTCTTCACACTGTATTACAGTTTTGTTCTTACACTCGTTTTTTAAAATTAGTAATATATCCAAACTGTCTTTCCAAGTCAGGACGTAAAGATCTACTCTATTTTTATTGATTGCTATGTAGTATTCCATCATGACTGTACCAACTTCAATATCTATTCTCCTATTAAGAAATTTTACTTCCTTGGGGCACCTGGGTGGCTCGGTGGGTTAATTCTCTGCCTTCGGCTCAGGTCATGATCCCAGGGTCCTGGGATGGAGCCCCGCATCAGGCTCTCTGCTCAGCAGGGAGCCTGCTTCCTCCTCTCTCTCTCTGCCTACTTGTGATCTCTCTCTGTCAAATAAATAAATAAAAATTAAAAAAAAAAGAAATTTTACTTCCTTTAGAAAATCATACGGACTTTCACCTAAGTTCCATGAGCATTACTCAAGTGCTTTACGGGCATGGCATGGGTGTGTTAATTTAGAATTAATGTCACTAAAATGTTTCTGCTTTGGCACCCGCCCCATAATTTTTATAATTGAGTATATGGTACTTACATAATATCAGAAAAAAAGTCATGTAAAACGGTATTCTTTTCGTACATATTTTGCTCAGTTCTGAATCCCAGTAGGGCTTATTGTTACTAAGATTCAATTCTGTGTCTCATCTCTTCAAACAAACAGCATGTTCCTTGAGAACTTGGAGTGCATCTTAATAACAACGACCTTGACTCACACTTCAAAGTGTCAGGTACTTGACTTGTATATATGATCTCGTGAGATCCTCATAAAACACCTGCTAAGTCACTCCGCTCTTCTAGTCCTGAGGAAAATAAAACTCAGAGAGTTTAAATAATTCACTTAGTTCAGCTGTGGTGGGGGCAGGTTTCGAACCAAGGTCCGTTTGACTCCAGAGCCCGGCCCTTTTCACCACCCGTAGGTGATTTTCTGCTTCAGAATGCACTGCAGCCTTTGGCGCAGGGCGGGACACACCATAGGCCTGTGATGACAACTTGTTGGCTTAAACATGGCGGAGGACACGACTTCCTCTGAAGACCTGGCCCAGCGTACCCACGCCCGTCTCCTCAAAGGCCAAGTCTATACAACACAACCTGACCACATGTGTCTCCACTAATTCCTTTCTTTATGGCTTTAGCGACTTGAAATCTCGCCAGCCTGTTGGGCTTGAGACATCACAGCCTGGAAGGAGAAGAGGCAGCTGGGGGAAAGGTATTTTCTTTGTAGGGGTATTTTGGTGTATATAAATGTTTATTAGAGATTTCCATCGTGTCTTTGCCCTCATTTCAACTGTTTTTGAGAGATTTATTTATTTGAGAGAGCGAGAGCGAGAGAGAGAGCGCGGGAGCACAGAGAGAGGGGAGGCGCAGAGGGAGAGGGAGCGAAGGTCTTCAGCAGACTCCTCGTTGAGGGCAGAGCCCGACCTGAGGCTCCATCTCATGACCCCGGGATCAGGACCTGAGCCAAAACCCTAAGTCAGATGCTTAACTGAATACACTACCCAGGTGCCTCTCATTTCAACTTTTATGAATAAGGTTTTAAGCTTTTTCTTATTTACTTATTTATTTGATAGAGAGAAAGAGAGCCAGTGAGAGGAAGGGCAAGGAGAGAAGCAGGCTCCCCACTACTCAGGGAGCCCGACACGGGGCTCGATCCTAGGACTCTGAGGTCACCACCTGAGCCAAAGGCAGACCCCTAACTGACTGAGCCACCCAGGAGCCCCAGGTTTTAAGGTTTTTCAACGGGAAATTCTTCTGAGAGGTTTTAGAAATCCAGCCCCAATGTTTGGGCAGAGTATACAGTTTGATGAATGATTGATCAGATCAAAATAATGATAACAGATTGAAACAGCGCAGAAGATAGGCATGGGTACAAAAGAATAAACACAGCGCAGAATTGTCAGGTTAACTTCATTGACGCACATTTTGAAAACGGCAGCCTTTGCTTCCATGAAAAGTAGTTCGGGCTGAGCAGAGAGAGTCATGGTAACCATTCCCCAAATCTGTTCTTGGGCTTCCCCGATGCTCATTCCCAGCTCCTTTCTCTCTTGCCGGCCTCCCCACAGAGGCTGGAAATGCTGAGGCCTTCCTCACCCAGCCTGGCTCATCACTAGGATCCCCGTAGGGTAGCTTTGGCTGAGGACCAGTATATGGAAGTTCAGGGTGAGGCACCGGAGAGTTCTGAGAAGGCTTTTGTTTCTCTTGACAAAAAAAAAGAAGTGGTTACTTCCCTTCCTCTCTTTTTTTCACTTGAATACAGATCCGGTGCAGTGAACTGGGACAGCTTTGTCATGACCAAAAAAAAGTCAAGTTTCCTAACAAAAGTAGAATCATACAGGGGCGCCTGGGTGGCTCAGTGGGTTAAAGCCTCTGCCCTCGGCTCAGGTCACGATCCCAGAGTCCTGGGATCGAGCCCCGCATTGGGCTCTCTGCTCAGCAGGGAGCCTGCTCCCCCCCCCCCGCCCTCTCTCTCTGCCTACTTGTGATAAATAAATAAATAAAATCTTAAAAAAAAATACAGTCTTACAGAAATTCAGTTCCTGATATCATTGGGCTACCAAACTGAAGTCAGGAGCAGCCAGTCGCTAGGCTTTTTATATGAGAAGAATAATCCTGTAATCTTTTCAAGATACTGTTGGTAAGTTTCCTGTTACTTAAAGCGAAAAGCATTCTTAAAGGATTCAGAGTATGCTAATTTCCTTATTTCCCCATTGACCAATATCGGCCTGTTCATAGATTTATGCTAATGGTTCGAATCATAAAAGTTCTATGTAAATTTGCACAACAAATCAGACTCTAGGGAATAGTAGAATTTTGTATTTTATTAGAAACCTTCAAACATTTAAAAATTTTTTATTTTTTTAAAGATTTTATTTATTTATTTGAAAGAGAGAGAGAGAGCACCAGCGGCGGGGTGGTGGGGGGGCAGTACGCCGAGAGAGAAGCAGGCTCCCCACTGAGCAGGGAGCCCCATTTGACACTCGATGCCAGGACCCTGAGATCATGACCTGAGCTGGAGCAGCTGCTTAACTGACTGAGCCACACAGGTGCCCCTTTAATCCTTTAAGTTCTTTTTTTTTTTTCTTTTAAGATTTTATTTATTTATTTGACACAGAGAGATCACAAGTAGGCAGAGAGAGAGGGGGAAGCAGACACCCTGCCGAGCAGAGAGCCTGATGCGGGACTCGATCCCAGGACCCTGGGATCATGACCTGAGCCGAAGGCGGCGGCTTAACCCACTGAGCCACTCAGGCGCCCCATCCTTTAAGTTCTTAACAGGCGTGCTAGACTTATTTTACCTTTTTAAAATAGCCTGGGATGTGGATGGGTAGGTTCTTACAGAAATGTACATATTTAGTCTATTTAATACATCTTTTACATCTCGTTGTGTATTCTTTCCTCCCTCCCTTCCTTCTTTCCTTCTCTTCTTTCTTTCTTGTTTTTTATACATAACAAATGGTGTTGGGTAGAGTCATAGTCCTAAAGCCGGACCTAGGTATGGGAAATAATTTTAGGGGACATATGAGCAAACATCTTCTGTTTGAATGCTATATATTTATTTTAATTTTATTGAAATATAACTATCACAGCAAACTTGTAATTTCACAGTTGTGCTTATAAAATATTTCCTTTTAATATATTTGCCTAAGTAGCAAAAGCCTGATTTAAAGAAATTCTGAAATAGTACCAGTGAACTTTAAGGACTTACTATAGTCCATTAACATATATTAATGCATTTAATTCTCAGAACAACCCTATGAGGTAGGTGCTATTATTTACCCCCACTTTATTTTTTTTAAAAGATTTTATTTATTTATTTCTTGAACAGACAGAAATCACTAGTAGGCAGAGAGGCAGGCAGAGAGAGAGGAGGAAGCAGGCTCCCCGCTGAGCAGAGAGCCCGATGTGGGGCTGGATCCCAGGACCCTGGGATCATGACCCTAGTCAAAGGCAGAGGCTTTAACCCACTGAGCCACCCAGGCACCCCTATTCACCTCCACTTTAATTAGGAGGAGACACATATAGATCCTATCGGTTGCCTAAAGTCACAAAGCCGGTAAGAGGAAGCACCCAGATCAGAGCACAGGCACACTGACTTCAGGATTATGTTTCAATCACTAAACCACACTGCCCCTCAGGAAAGAATAGAGGACATGGTGCAAAATGTTGGCAAAAATCGTGACGGCGGTATTTGAATGAGTGACGTTTAGGAAAGAGTCATGTGATGGAAAGCACATGGGCTTTGGGGTCAGACAAATCTCAAATGCCATATTGGTTATTGATCAATGATGTATTTCTAGACATATCGCTAAACCTTCACTAAAACGATGGAAAAAATGTAAAGTGTCCATCATACGGCGAGTTTTCACACGTATTCATTACGCCTCCTCTCTGTGAATCTCCATTCTCTCATTTGCAAAACACTAGGATCAGTGAATACTGAGAGAATTAGAAAAAGTAACAGTTATCCACGCACGGCAGGTGTCTGTAAAAAATACACATATTCTGTGTGCTGGCCTCTCCTTTATGACCCTGAGTGCCTTAAGGAAAGTCCCTCTTTCCTGCTCCCCCAGTGACAACACAAGACACAGGGTCAGCCAGTTGCGTGAATTTCACTGGTGACAAACCCCTCCCTGGGAAGAGCACAAAGTACAGGGCGACTGGAGCCCGGAGGAGAGCGCAGTCCCAGACGGGCGGGAAGCTGACAGGAAAGGGGCTGCGTCTCCATCAGAAGAGACTGGAGCAGGAGATAAAGGCAACCTCTCAAGGTCCCTCCCAGTGCTGAGAGTCCATGCGTGGCGGGGTTTGGAAGCCATTGTTTGTTCCCTGTTTGATTAGGTGACATTCCAGACCTGCAAAGTGTAATGGTGGGCGGGGCCAGCTTTGGTTCAAATTGGGAAAATGCCTATAGCAGCATTCCTGTGGTCAAATATTTCCAGATTTTACAACTTTGAACTCATTATCCCATACGGAATAATACTAATGGCTTCAGACTATTTACCCAAGAGATTACAGTGGCATTTAGTAAAGATAGGGCCATTTTATTTCTTCACAAATGATTAAACTTCTGTGACTAATATAAGGGCAATTGCATTTTAAGGAAAAAGATTGAGTTGCTAAGCATTTAGGAAATAATCAGATGCCCTGAGATCATAACTGAAAATGAAATTTCATGCATTTTGGTTTGAAATGGGCTGTTTTTTAATAATTTATCTTCCCTTTTTTTTTTTTAAATTTATTTGACAGACAGAGATCACAAGTAGGCAGAGAAGCAGGCAGAGAGATGGGGGGGAAGCAGGCTCCCCACTGAGCAGAGAGCCCAATTCCGGGCTCCATCCCAGGACCCTGGGATCATGACCTGAGCTGAAGGCAGAGGCTTTAACCCACTGAGCCACCCAGGTGCCCCATTGAAATGGGTTTTTAAGCCCACCCTCTGCTCATGAATATATGTGCCTTTTTTTTTTTTTTAAATAATTCTTCATTCTCCTATTCTTTTTCTGTACTGTAGGAAAAGCAGAGTCTGGGTCCAGTCTTGAGTCTACATTCAAGTCCCTGCTCTGTAAAGATCCTGGGTAATTCACAAAACCGTCAGATCTGGGTTTCTTATCAATAAAGGGAGGGTAATGATATCTGCCCTGTGGGGCTTACGGGGTGAAGGTGGCTGTTATCGTTTAAGATAATATATGTGAAAGTGTTTTGAAAACTATGCAATGCCACAACATGCAAGTCTATCATCCCTTGTCTTCTAATAAGACACCAGGTCAATTTCCCCTTCCAAGTTCCATGTGCCTTTTCTATGGTCTCCCTAATGCTTAACTCCAAAACCGAAGAAGGGTGGGGACTGGGAGCCTCTGCCTAATTCAATTTAAGCCTGATGTCTCCTGAAGAAGTACTTTGTTTGCTCATTTTTGTTTTGTTTTGCAAATACAAAATGAGATCTCGTTCATTTGGGGGAAAGCTAGTGAAAATGGGTATTAAACAAGGAGTAATTAAAACTGTACTAAAAAAAAAAAAAAACTTAAAATTGAGTGTGCTCACCTAGATGTTAGAGGAGATACAAAAGAAGGTTTTTATGGACCTTTAGTTTAAAAAAAATTTTTTTTAAAGCTTTCATTTATTTATTTGAGAGAGAGCGCAAGCAGGAGGGAACAGCAGAGGGAGAGAGAGAAGCAGCCTCCCCGCTGAGCAGGGAACCTGATGTGGGACTTGATCCCAGGACCCTGGGATGACCTGAGCTGAACGCAAACACCTAACTGACTGAGCCACCCAGGTGCCCTCATGAACATTTAGTTTAACGTGTGTGTGGGTGTGTGATGCTCCAAATGATTAGGGGAAGCTATAACAGGCACTCTTAGCTGGTCTTCTTAAAGGGTCTATACCTGTGTTGTCAGAGGGTCCTTGAAATGGTATGTCAAGGCTTGTACGTACGTGCATGTGTAAGCTTTCTGCAGGGACAATCCAGAGCTTTCATGAGGGCATCAAAGGAGCTGTGATAAAAATAAACAAACAAATCTTACAGACTGAGTCCGAGAACACAGCTAAGTTGCAGATCGGAGTAAAAGATTCATAGCACAGAGATCATTATGCGGTGGACTTAGAAAAGTTCTTTCAAAAGAACTGATTGGGTCAAGCCCTGGTGAAGACAAGGTTTTGCTGGGTCTGCTTATGTGGGTAGATAAGAGTAATTGAAGAAGTAGAGCAAACCACTATAGTAAGAAGTTCTAACATGTAGTATTTTTCTAGTTGCAAAAGCTTAAGAAAATTACATTAGTCATAACTCCTACTAATTTCACACTTTAACCCCAAAATCAGGCTTCAGTTTCATATTGAAACTTCCCTGAATAAAATGCAAAGTTCAAGCAAACTTATATAATTTGGAGGAAGAAAAAAAAAAGTAAAAGTGGAGAAATAACATTGGTGGACCAGAGGAGACCAGACGATCGGTTTTCCTCCCTTCTGTCAACTCACTGTGTAACTAAGGACTTTTTCTGTGGATTCCCATTCTCAACCATTCCCTCAGCAAACACATTTACTAAGCCCTTACTCTGTAGAAGGGGTCCTGCATAGAATTTAGAAGTTGTCTGTGATCGGTTACTTATTATGTGACTGGGGAATCAGGAGGCAAAGGAGGCAGTGGAAAGAACTCAGGAGGTCCTCCCTCCGTGCAGGGCTGGAGTCCCACCTGTGAACCTGTCCTGGGGAGACCCTGGAGAAGTCCCTGAGTCAAACATTGCCTTAGGTCCCTCCACCCCTGGAACACAATGGGAATTTGATTTCTTCCTTCACCTATTGAAAATCTTTTATCTCATTTTTGGCTAGCCTCATTGGCAGTTAATCGAAGCCTCCTGAGTCTTCAGATTGGAGTCACTTGGGAAACTTCTCTGTCTGGGCCTCATTGTTGAAGATTCTGATTTATTTGGTCTTAGGTGGGGCCCGAGTTTGCTCTCTTTGTGTATAACAACAATAGCTAGTATTCCTTGAGTGTTACTGTTCCAAGCACTTTATAAGAACAGTAATGTCATTGACTTCTGCAAGTGATCACGTGAAATTGATGTTCTCATTGCTTATCCCCTTCACTCCTACTTTTAGCTGAGAAAATGAAAAACTAGAGAAACAGGGAATTTGTCAAAAAGAAGTGTTAAATGGGAGAGTAGGAAATAGACCCAGGCATTTGGGTACTATAACCTACTCCTAAGTGTATAACCTGGATTAACTCTTAACATATATACACAAATTATAGATATTTAAAAATCAAAATAGTGTCATTCTTAAAATGGATTATGTTTCTTGTTTGTCTTGTAGGTATGTAGATAGCCTGAATTACTTCCCTTGTCATTTTTATTGTGCAGTGAAATTTAGCATGGATTTTATTTTATATATGTTTTTATATATTTTACTAGATGTTTGAACTTGTCTTGAATGCTGGTTTTATAATCTCATAAATGGTAGCCTTTCATTTGTTTCTTAGAAAAATTTCTATGAATTTCATGTTTGGGGTTAAAGGTTTTGCTTTGGCTACCCAGAAACTCAAGTTCTGCTCGAGCAGTATTGCTGTCATATATCTGATTTTTCTAAAGTCCCAGAAGGCTCTCAGGAGACCCCAATATGCAGCTCCAGTTCCATGCTCTTGAAATGAGCCCCTAAAGAGGAAATAAATCAATTCAAGAACCTAATCTGACTGCTGAAGCAGATTATGATTTAAGCCTCAATTTCCTTCCTTGAAGGGGCATTTCCCAAACCAGAAATCAAGATTTGTCAGGCTTATATGTAAGTAACAATTGGTTCCTAATCTTCTGCATCAATGATCCAATTATCAGTTGTGAAAACAGATTTTTCCTAATATTGTTCATAAAGCTCTTGTATCTGGTAAAGGAACATATAAAAAAAATGGGAAAGCAAATAAGAATGTAGGAAATTCAAGTCTGTTGCCTAGAACCTGTTACTGTTTAATTAAATCTCACCAGAAAGAATCTTTCCAATCAAGAAGTTGGCAGAGATACTGTACCTGTCAGTATCCATTCTCCTTCCTTTCCTCATCAATAGAACCTTGAGTACTAGCTGGGCACATAGACACTCAAAATAAATGCTATATTTCCATTCTCCCTTGCAGTTCTACGTGGCCTTGTGACCTGTTCTGAAAATGTAATGCACGTAGAAGTAGTGTGTACAACCTATCCCCCTTCCTTTTGGCTGGCTAGCAAGCAGAAGCAATGGAACAGAGCAAGGGAGAAAAGAAATGTGGTCATTTTATAATCAACAAACACCAGCTATTCTACTTCTATGTGCTAAAAACGTCTTTCCCCACTTGGGGCTTACCTTTTCACTTTCAGTGATGTCTTTTGCTAAACAGATGTTCTTAATTTTAATGTTATTCAATTGATCCGTTCCCCCCTTTTATACAGTTGCTGTCCAAGTCAACTTTTCCCACCTCAAGATCACAAAGACTCTCCCATGGGATTTTCAAAAGACTGCTTCATGATTCACATGTCTGTATACACGTCTCCTGGAATTACTGTATGGAGACGGTGTGAGGCTGGGGTTCAGTTTCATTTATTTTCTAGTACGGCTATCCAATGGATTCTGCACCGTTCGTGGGAAATCAGCTACTCTGCTGCTCTGCTCTGGTCACCTTTGTCATAGATCCAGTGTTCGTGTACACATGGGTTTGTTTCATCGCTCTGTCCTTGTAATTTGGGCTGCCCATTGATCCTTGCAGTGGTCCCACACTGTCTGAATTGTTGTTGCCTTATAAGAATTCTTTATATCAGATACAGAACTCTAGGTCAGCAGTCTTTTTTGTTTTTTAAAGAATTTAAGTATATTCTTTTGCGGTTTCTGTAGAGATAGCAGCTGTGGCTCTACATTTCTGAAGACAATCTTCTTTCTCTCCCCTCCCCTCCTCTCCCCTCCACTCCCTTCCCCTCCCCCTCCTCCCCTCCACTCCCCTCCCCTCCCCTCCCCCCCTCCCCCCTCCCCTCCCCCTCCCCCCCCCCTCCCCCCCCCTCCCTTCCCCCTTTCCCTCTCCCTCCCTTCCCCTCCCTCCCCCCCTCCCCCCCCCCCCCCCTCCCCCCTCCCCCCTCCCCCCCTCCCCCCCCCTCCCCCTCCCCCTCTCCCTTCCCCTCCCTCCTTCCCCCTTTCCCCCCCCTTCCCCTCCCCTCCCCCCCCCCCTCCTCCCCTCCCCCCTTCCCCCCCCCCCCCCCCCCCCCCCCCCCCCCCCCTCCCCCCTTTCTCCTTTCCCCCCCCCCCCCTCCCCCTTTCTTTTCCCTCCTCTTCAAAAATTCTTCTTGAGATATTCCTATTAAATATAAACATATTCCTTTTTTTTTTTTTTTAACCCTCCTTAGCAAGGGTGGGAGCCCGACTTTTTGGTGCAGGAAGCTACAGATGTTATGACAGCCCTCAGACAACTTTATGAGGGTTGAATAGTCATAGACTTTCAGATTGCCTCCTTGGTGAGAGAGAAAAGGTTTAATCTGAGTTCACGTAAATTGCTCCTGGATACCGTCATAAGTTTGTACCACCCCTCTAGGACCTGCTTTGAATTCTGGTTTAGTCTAGCAGATAAGAGATAAGAGATAATCATAGTTTTTGAATAAGTTAATGGGTGAACCTTCAATTCCATGGATTCTTTTTCAATAAACATTATTTTGGCATATTATTTGGCAGGGGGAATCAAAGGCTGTTTATCGCTCAAATATCAACTGAAGACCCAGCTGTCACATCTACGCTTTGAAAAAAAAATTAGTACATGATCACTGTTGCTGAAAGAGTCTTATTATCTTTATTCCTAGAAGGTGGAAAGGACTCAGGAGATAATGTCAGGAAACTACTTTCAGTTTTCTATAGTTTAAACACAGAGACAATAATTATCGATGAGTTTTAGCAGCCAGTATACACTACAGATGCAGACAGAAAGGTGCATGAAATGAGTCCAAAAAAAAAAAAAAAAAAACTGGCATCAGACAGAGAGAAAACCAACCCCCTCTTCCCACCAAAAAAACCCACACAAAGGGCACAAAGTTCAGGGGCATGTACCTTTTGCTACATTATTGATTAGGCTACACTGTACGCTTTTTTTTTCTGTCAAAGATCAGCTAGATTAATGGTTATGAAGAATTATCAGAGGCAAAAGAAATGCCTTTATGTTAGTTTTATTCCAAAAAGACTACAAAAATGCTCCAATGATAGATTGAAATCCTGGTTATTTGATTTCCTAATGTTTCAGAATATAGACTATCTCTATGCAGCTTTATTCTTTAACTAGTTCCTGGATACATTTAATGTTTTTTCAATGTTACATAATTTAATTCACTCATAAAATTATAAAGATGCAAATGCCATTAAGAATTATCCCCAAATAACACATATTATAAATAAGGCAGATATTTCATTATATTAGAGGAAGTGGATTCATTATATATGGTTATTGGTTACACAGAAAGAGAATTGATATCAAAGTAAAATGTTATTTAGATACTTTTGATTTGCAAAGTGGCCAAGAGTATTAACCAAACATTTTGAGTCACTGGTTAAGGGAAAATAAATCATCAATAGTAGTAAAGGTTTGTAGAGGAATGATACTAGGCAAATGAGCTTTTTACTTTCAAATTTCCTGCTGACAAGAATCTTGTTACATTTATCCAGGGTTACCTGGAAGCTAAGTATTTTAAGAAGGTAATTTTCAATATGTAGTTATAAATGAGACACTCATTAATAAGTTTTAAACTTGAATTGTTCTTAAAATGAAACATTCATCTGTTTGCCAAACTTACAACATACTTACTCAGTGATTTAATTTTCTCTTGTAGAATCAGTAACAGATTTGGATACAATAAGATTACAATAAGAAGGTTAATTATTATTTAATTTGTGCATGTTTATTTATTTTCTCAGTATCAATTTTTATATTTGTACCATATTAACTTGACATCAAATTGTAAGGAAGATGACATGGAATTTGTGAGTTCAATAGTTTTTCCTGTATGTATAACATGGAATAGAAACAAATAGACTATAAAACTCAATATCTCCTTCCTGAAATCCTGCTTATTTTCCTGGGAATCTATCACTTCCCACTCAAAATCTCATGTCATCTGGAAGAATAAAGTGTTATACTAAAAGCTAAAAATATTTAATCCTTTAGACTCACTTCTCCCTTAGTTCAGGAATGCTCAGTTGTACTAAGCTTGGTGAAACAAAGTTGTCAACATTTCCTCTTCAGGGTCATTCTCTATTTCAGTTCTATTTATTCCTGAAGTATTAAATTTATACACACTACAAAACTGGATTGAACCCTATAAAATTTTTTAGCATATTGTGCATTTTTTCATTCAATGTTTTTTTTAGTTGAGTAATGGGCTGTACTTGGTTTTATTCTGAAAATGCCTTAGTTGAATTGAAATGGCTTGACAATGATCATGATTGAACAGCTTGACATTTTGAACTTGAACAACTCACCAGCTGACCTCATTGGTTACAGTGCAATGAGATATTTATATCTCTTGAATTTTTGTCCTTTGATTTTCTTTGAAAAAAGAATCTAAACAGCTATCTGATAACGTGATATATGTTTCTGATCTTTCTGAATAGTTTTGTTTGTAACAGTTAGTGAAGACATATTTATAACACGATACCTTAGTGTGTTAATTCATCCACTCAAAAAGAGTTAGTGCTCTTCAAATTGTAAAGAAAAAAAAAAGACTCTTTAATATCAAATGCTAACTTTTCAAACATTAGCCTTTAGCAAATAAAATATTTTTATTTTATTGATGGCACTTAGAACATTGTAGTTCCTTAAGATACAGAGAAAAATTTCTGGGAAAAAAAAGTGGGAAGACAATTTTGAAGAGCTTATCCTTAATTAAATGCCCACAGAGGGACTGTAGAACTCCAACGCCTAGCCTGGGATTCAGTTCTGTGGGTGAGCCAAGTACATGCTTTCTATTTTATAGGTTGGTTGTCAAGAGATTGATCCAAGCAAAATCAGGACTTCTAAGGTTGACTCTCAGCAGAACAGGCTGTGTTTTATGCAAGTCTAAATAGAGCTCAAATTCGTCCAAAATTGATAAATTCATGTTTATCAATGCATAGCATAAAAACAAAGAAAACATTTGAAATCACTGATGAGCAATCATCTTAGTAACTTTTTGGCATGGATAAGTTTTGTTTACAGCAATATAAAACCAGATAAGTTTCTAGAATAAAGAAAACAGAAGAGGTGATTTCAAGATCAACATGAAAATGATCCAAGATCTTCTCAAATTTTAAATTTAGTAATGATTCCCCCCACCTCTGTTTAATTCTTTTCTAAGAAATTATTTTCTTGAGGTTTGCTAACCTGCAATTTTAAAAAGTTTCTTTCTAGTGCATTGCAGTTACTAATATTTGTTAAATACCTGTTTTCATCTTCATCAACTTGAAACATCCTTTGTATGTTACCCAATTCATATTGTAAAGAATGTGCATAATATGCACATATTTTGCATCTAATTTCCTTAAAACTAATGATAAAATATGGACATGTAATATAGACATGCAATAAGATACTGATCATTCTTGCCTCTTTCCCTCTGACTTGACATCCATATTTTGCTCTATATTATTTTGCAACTTTCTGCTATTAAAACTAATATTATACACAAATCCCATTGTGTCTCAAAGTTTAGTTTTGTAAGATTGTAACTGATCAGCTGAGCTCTCTGCTTCCTTGATTTACTGCCATTGGTTTGTATTCCTTTTGGCACAACCTGATTTTACTCATTTCACTTACTTTAGGGCTAGTCTGAGTTTTCTGGTGTTGATGTAACCATTTTTCTCTCTTCCAAGAAAATGACTCCCCCTCATCTAAGTATCAAACCTTAAAATTAGCTTTTGGCTTCAGATATGTATTTTACATATTCTTTATACATTTGCATACTTTTTGCAGGACCAGGAACTGTGAAAACAGGAAAGGTTGAGAAATGACCACCATGTTCTTTCATCTCTAGACACTTTGAAAAGGAGAAAATTGCCCACAGATCCAATGAAGAGACCATGTGATATTTTAGTATGTAAACTTGTTTTATTGGATTTAGTTAAAAACAAAGTAAACCCTCACTTTTTGTTTAGAGTAGAGAGGGCATCCCACCGAAGCTGCAAAGATGTTTTGAGTAAATTCTTATTTGTTTCACACTGTTTTGGCATTGGAGGCCCGAGATACTGTTTACCATTGCTTGAGAAAGTAACCTATCGAGGACCTAACTGAAAATAAGCATCTTTAAAATTTTAAGGGAGCTCAGATTCATATAAGATACTGCAACCAGTCTTAAAAATCATATTGTTTGCAATTGATGGCTAGGAAGGAAAAAGCTGATAGCCTTATTTTTACTCTTATTACTGTATGTTTTTATTCTGGGTTTGTATATTACTCACCCTGCGGCCCAAAGGAAGTTTCCATAGGTCCTCTTGAATTGGATGGGTTTTTACAAATCCTCTGTAGTTGGATAAATTCACAGCAGTTGCAAAGAATCTGTAATTGCTGAGCACACCTGTTGAGAACAGTTCTGTGCTTTCCTCCTCGCAGCTGCAGCAGATTCTAGTGTGTTTTAGAAGTTATAAGCAGAAATTAATTCTGAGCTTTCAACGCTGGCCTGGTAGCGCCCCCTTATGTCCAGGGTATAGAATATACAATAAAAGATGTCTAAATCTTGTTGCAGTAAGAAGCCCCAAACCTGTGGCTTTAGTCTTGGACTGGATGACTTGCTGTCCTCTGAAGACCCAGGGCCAGTAACCTTCTGTGCTCTCTCCAACCTCCCCAAATCTGTTCTTTGGGAAGGCATTTTGTAGATAACATGGGGATATAATTTGCTGAGATTGATTATGCTGCTCCCTTTGGGAGATTTGCATTTTTTATAGCAGACTGTGCTATAAAAGAGGGGGTTTCTGAAGTGTGGAATTTCAGGGATCGGTGAATGAGTATGGAAGGGCCAAGATTAGGGTGAGGTGATTGAAGCCAAATTAGTCAGTTATGGAGTCCCCTTCTGTCTTTATTTAAAATTTTGACAACTTGTTCATCATGGATTTTTTGCATTGATAGTTGTTTTAAAGAACATTTCATGAAAATATGATTTATCTTGATTACTAAGTTTTTGGCTTAGATTTTGCATTCCCTACCTGCTACCTACCCCCACCCCCGGGGGGGGGGCTTCTCCCCCTCGTCCCCACAATGCATAGTTCGCCTCAGTAGACGAACAACACAGTAGGGAGTGGCCTTTGTTTGGTGCCTGCCATTTCTAGAATTCTAGCTATCACACTACCAAGTTGCTACCCACTCCACCTTCCCATTGAACTCGATGACCGTGGTGAATAAGCAGTTTCACCCTGTCTACCAGGGGAACAGTGTGAGTAAATCGAACCGAAAACTTGCCACCAACCCAGCGATGTTGGAAGGGTTTAATGGGTTCATGCCACAAGGGAGGAGGAGGTCCTGGGGTTCAGAGGATCATAAAGTAATAAAGTCGTATGACATTTGTGCTACACTAATAAAAAAATAAAGAACCTGCCGTATGCGATGTTATCTAAGGTCTTGGAATGATCTTTTGCTTTGTGTGGCCAAGTTTTCAGTAGTCATTATTCTTAACGTTTAAGCCCCTGGCTTTTTCTGGTAGGATAAAATAGATGTAACCAGATTAGAGAAGAGCATAAGGTTTAATATTAACTTCCTCGAGAAGGTGGGTGCCTGTGGGTATCCAAGCTCAGTGCTCCCATGTCTGAAATGTGACCAGATGTTGGCCTTCAAAGGTCAGCATCTGAGACTTCTGAAATGCAGCGCCATGAGCACTTTGGAAGTTTATGGCAGGGAAGGATAGTGGAGCCACATTCAGCCGCCTGTAGGATACCAGACGTGATCCTGTTTGAATTGAATGTGTAGTAGATTTTGGTGGAGTTTGTGTTTTCCATAGATCAGATTTTCCTGGTTTTGACAAAATAAGGAAAGCAGAAAACATTTAACTATAGCTGGGCAAGAAGACATGCTAGATAGAAGATAATCTTGGCCAAAAGCAAGAGTTTAAATTCACCGAGGTCTTGGCTTTCATATCTGAAAACAGACTTCTACCTAATTTAGACTTTCATTTCAATGTGCCTGGGACATAGTTATCATTGCGTTCATCGGAAATTAAAATCTCGAGGGTCAGGTTCTAATAAATTCACTTAAAATCTGCCTTGAACTCATTGTGAAAGAAATCTAGCTATAAATAATAAGCCAGTCTCGTAGTTGACACAGGCTTAATTAACAACAATGTTGGCAGCCAGGCGCGTTCCTTCTTTTCTATTTCCACAGGAGTCAGAGAAAAGAAATCATTTAACATTATATTAGGAAATGACTTCCTGTTGTTTTTAGAAAAAGCATTTCAACATGTTAGATACTAGCCTATATTAGATATTGCTTCTTTTCATATCCTTTTCACCAGAAACACTTGTGTGTTTCAAAGGATTCTTTGGGGATACATACACTTTAAATACAGGTTTAATTAATTTTGACCTTCTCAGCTTGAATCATTGATACTGTAACTGGATAGGAACTCGGCTAAGAATCTCCGTATTTTATTTAACAAGACTTTCAAATTAGTGTTTTAAAGTTGAGAGAACAATTTGGTTTAAAGAATATTTGCTGCCACACAAAGAGAGTCATAAATAATGTTGCACGGTCAGAGGTATCATTAAAATTGTGTCAATTCGACATCTCTATTAGGCAACACCTCTACCTAGGGAAAGCAAAGTCAGACTCCTAGAGTTAACACGCAGAGTAAAGGACTTTCATTTCCCCTGTGATTGGTTGCAAGTGTCCAGAGGGTTAGAAAAGCCTCCATTTGACTTACTTTTCGATAATTAAACTTTTCGTTATTCAACCTTGACACTTAAAATGAATAGACAGTATTTATGAATTGAATTTATCTTCCTCAATACATTTAGATGCTAGTATCATAAGAACAATTTTGTACCCTTTTTTTTTTTTTTTGCAAATCCCTCCCCTGACCTCTCTCCCCACCGCTTTTTTGGCTTATGTTCAAGTAAGTGGATTCTTGTGATCTAGCCTTGGAAACTGGCCCATTTTAAATATCATTACCATGGGAAAAAGACGAAACTTTGCAACATAATATCTGGACTAAAGAATGCCTCTGCTTGGTATAGAGAATCATCACCCCATGATAATTCAGGTTTCTTAGTGAGATACCAAAATGAGCTCAGTTTAAGATCATTCTACCCAGGGACGAAAATTTCCCAATACTTCAATACTTTCCTGATTAGAGTGGTGGTAATATTAATGAATTCAGTTCATTGATGTTGCATAACAAAGTGTGTCAATACTTGAAGTATCTGTATAACTCAAAGAATCAATATTTTCCCAATGATCAGTGATATTATAAAATCATGCACAACTAAAAGACTCGTTTAAAGTGTGAGATAATGACTTTTAATGTTACAGAGTAGAAGCTCACTGATGTGTTTTCAGGTTCTACATTGCAACTAACTTGAAATAAATTACCATTTCTTGTATCTTTGTGTAGTATCAAAGAAGGATATCCGGGGGTGGCTGACTGGCTCTGTCCATAGAAGGTGTGACTCTTGATCTTGGAGCGGTGAGTTCGAGACCCACGTTGAGCATTGAGTTTACTTTTAAAAGAATTTTAAAAAGAAGAATATCCATGATTATCTGAAACATCTATCATACCCCTTTGTCCAACTACATCTGTGTGGGGCCAGATTTGCTCCATAGACTTCAGACTTCAGCCAAAACAACATATTGCATGCAGAAGCAGCTAGGAAAATCCAACTGTTTTCTATCAAGCCAGATTCCTGCAAAGACAATGCCACTCTTACTTTTTTGGTTATTGTTTGGAGAACATGGTTATTGTTAATAAAAATATGGTTTTATGTTAACATGTATTGAGTTTATTATCGCTCGATGAATAAATATTTTAAAAATATCTTACATGTTAATATCTAATATGGTAACAATTGAAAGCTACAACCCACATAAGCTCTTTGGCATCTTCAATCCTTTTTAAGAGCATAGAGAGGGCTCTGAGATAAAAAACGCTTGAGAACCTCCGTATAAGGGAGAACCTTTAACAGAGAGCTCCGTGCTGGTGGGGTACCCACCTCCTGCTACCAGGTTCCGTGAGCCTAACTTTATACACATACTAGAGTAAGGCGAAGTTCTGTACAATGTCAAGATGATCAGAATTCCTGCAGAATGTATTTGGACAAAGAGCAGGGGAATTCTCTTTACCCTGGGTATATTTGCTCTTTCTGTGTTACAGTCAACTACTTTCCACCCTTATTACAGGTTACTGTTGATATAAAGTTTTCGCCAAACTGCGAGGCACATACTGAATGACAAAGTCTGCTCATTGTCCCTGTTCAGACACAGTGTTAACATAGCAGCTTTGGGCTCTCATCCAGTGAAGGAGGAGGGCAGCTTACCCTTCTCTGCCACTGTCCATCTCATTATTCTAGAGGTCACAGAGGTGAATCGAGGGAGGATATGATGAGGCTCCATGCGCTGGCATCCTTCAGGTTTTCCGTGGTGGTGATAATCTCTGATGTCCCAAAGAACTCGATATTACTTCTGATTTACTGTCCTTCCGTTTCAGAGGCTCTGACTTTGTTCTTCCGACCACCATGGTCCTCACTCCATAGATAGGGGAACAGTGTGAAGGTTTGTCCAGCTGCCAAGTCCATGGTTTCACTGGACCCTCTGTCAGATAGATTTGGGCCATTGATTGTCTACATTATAGCCATTTATTGTTTTCTTAGATGTAACTCCTTTTGATCTGAAGATCTTTGGAAAGTCCTTCAGAAAGATGTGTTGGACAGAAAGATATGTTGTCCCTCTGCTTCCCCCTACCCCCACCTCAAATTCAACAATGACATAGGGAAAGGATCATTACAGTCAGTCACCACGCTCATTCAGAAAGGGGGGGCGCAGAGCAGCTATTGCCTCAAGACAGCTCTGAATCCCCCTGGGAAGACGTTTGCAGAGTCTCTTGGAGTGAGGACTGTTTCTTGAATAGTCCCTGCCTCTGCCGTTCAGGGTGGCTTCCCCAGGGAACACGGTCCTGTATATCTCTTGGTTCTCCCCTCTGAGACATATGTTCTTTTCTGTCCTACTTGCCATTCTTAAGGAGGCCAGTGGAAAATATGCCATTGAAGTGATTTTTCAACCTGATTTAAGAATGTTAGGTCCCAGAGACCTTTTTTATGTTTTGAGCAGCCTCCTTCTCTTTTAGTTCAGGCTTGTGGCACATTACCCAATGCAACTCCCTTAAAAATCTTGTAGCCTTCTTATGAATATGATTCAAGATCCTCCATTTAGTTAAAGCCATAGTCATAAGTATTTTTGAGATGTGTCTCTGAATGCATATTTATTGTTATTTAGGGATTAAGCATTTATGGGACAATATCATTAAGATTCATACAAATCATTTCTTCTGGTGAGAGGGTCTACTAGGCACTGTCTTAACTCTTCCAGGTTTTTTAAATTTTAATTTTAATTTTATTTTATTTCTATTACTTGGGGGGGGGGCAGAATTTAGTGATTCATCAGTTGCATATCTTCCAATGGTTTAACTAAATAAAATGTGGGAATATTTACAAGCTGGGGAGGCTAGAGACAAGAACCCTACTTTATTTTGCAACTCCGCGAGTTCTGACCTCTCCGTAGTTCCTGCAACCAGGCCAGTGTTTCATTCGTTCATCTCTTTCTTGCAATACTTTGTGCAACACACTTAGGAGCGACCGACTGATGCTTGCAGCATTTTGCCCTGGGAATCATCTTGCTCAAATCCGGAGGTTTTTTCCATTTTCCACATCGCTGTAAACAACACTCTTACCCATTGCTTTTCCACCACACAGCATGGATTTCCATTTCCCCAGGCTGTTCTGGCCATTCCCCAGGCTTTTTCTACCTGCTGTCATCCTGCTCTCCAAAGCCAATGTCACATAGTTGAGGTATGTGTGATGGCAGCTCTTCCTTCCGTGATGGATTTCTGAATCAGTTATCTATTGCCGCACCAGCACTGTGTGATAAGCAAGCATCAAACCCCAGTGACATACTTCAGTGAATATTTCTTGTTGCTCCCCGCTCCGGGGGTCTGCTGGCTCTGTTGCTCCAAGTTGGGTTCAGCTGGGCTCAAGCATCTGAGGTCAGCTGAGAATCAGGCAGGTGACTATCGGGAGACTTCTGAGGGCAAATGGGAGATTGTGATTTATAAGAAGAAATATATATTTGGTCTTTGTCCTCAGTTCTGACACAGAGCATTTAAAACCCTTGGAATTTTCTAAGCAGGGAGATGCAGGTGTTTTTTGTTATGTTAATGAGGTGACTTCTGGCTCACACCTAAGCTTGGGGGCTGGTGGCCAGGGAAGCCAACTGGGTGATCAGAGGGCTGGAACATTCAGTCCCATTCCCTTGATCAGGGGAGGGGAGAGGGGCTGGAGATTAACTTCAGTCACTAACTGGCAATGATTGAATCAATTGTGCCTATGTGATGAAGTCTCCACAAAACCCGAAAGGACCGGGTTGGAGTGCTTCCTGGTTGGTGAGCATGTGGAGAGGCAGGGAGAGTGGCATATTCTGAGGGAAACTCGGCGCCATTTTCCTATGCGTCTCTTCCAACTGGCTGTTCCTGAGTTAGATTCTTTTACAATAAACTGATAACCTAGTGAGTAAAATGTTTCTCTGAGTTCTGTGAGCTGCTTTAGGAGATTAATTGAACCCAAGGAAGGAGTCATTGGAACCTCCTGTCCGGACCACAGGTGATGACCACCTGAGCTTGTGATGCCTGTCTGAAGTGGAGGGGGCGATCGTCTAGGACTGAACCATTAGCCTGTGGGATTGGACACTAAGATAGTATCAGAATGGAGTTAGATAGGACACGCTGCTGGTGCTACTTATTGGTGGTGGCAAGCTCCCTCCCCACAGTGTTGGCAGTGGTGACTGGAATGGTAGCTGGTGATCAAAATCCCCACAAGAGACATCCCTTATTTACGTTTGTCTGTGTATATGTACTCCTTCTCACACTGTACCTACGCAAAAGACGGAAGCATAGCTTGGAATATATTTATGTACTTTCCTTCTATGTGGTTCAGAATTCTTGTCCTCCCTGATTGGCCTGGGGCTTCTTTCTGTCTGGGGGAGAAGGAATATTCGCCTTCTGATATCAAAATGAGATTTCTAAATTCTTTTATATCTCTTTTAAAATTACGACTGGCCAGGCTCCCGGAGTTACTACACAGTATAAGGAAGAGACATGACCCAGCATGGCCATTGGTCTTGCTTTGCTATGATAATGGTGACATCAAAGATCAGAGGATTATGGAAGGGAGGAAGGGGAGAGAGTGAGGGAAGTGGGTAGATACATGGGTTTTTATTCGCCCTCGGTGTGTTAGATAAATTGAAGAGAATGCCAGTGACCTAAGGGTGCTTTCCTCACTGTCGGAGAAAGGGGAGTCTCGTGGGTTGCTCTGGCATCCAACCTTGAAGGGTCCTATCAGCTCAGTATCACTGTAGTGAGAGGCAGAGGAACGTCCTTAGCCTTAGCTTTCCCGAGCTTCCCTTGGTCTACGTAGGGCAAGGATAGGGCCCAGTGGTGCCCAGGGTTGTTGGGGATTTGGCTAGAGGGCTTTGGTGCAGCAGGTGCAAGATGGATCTGTTGTATACCTGCAGGGCTGGTAGCTCAGGCTGGAGCTGAGTAGAAGTCCCCTCTGGACCTCCAGGAGTTTTGTCATGCAAGCAGAGCATGGAGCTGAGATAGGATCATGAAAGGAAGGTGGTCCTGGCTTCTGGGAGCAGGGCTGGATGCTCCAAACGAAGACCATGACTTATGAGTCGGCCAGTTGCCAGCTGTGGCCTTGTGCCCACTAGGCCTTCTGGCACTTGCACAGAGGACAAACCCCTTGGAGGCCGGAGGAGGTAAAGGACACCATGCCTTAGGACCCTGATCCTCCCCTTCTGTCCCAAGGCTCTGTGGGCCACACCTCTTCATGAGGCTGGAGAAGACAGGGGGTGATGGTGTGAATGACAAAGCAATCTAAAAACTCTGGAGAACTCTAGAAGGTCAACTTCAAGTGAGCCAACATGCACAGCACACACAGAATTTAATCTTTGGGGCACTGTATGGGGTGTGGCCCCAGAAGATTTGTCTCCTGGGTGGTGGGCTCCTGGGTGCTGGTGGGAAGGAAAGGGAGTGTATCAGCAGACGGCCAAGACTGCAGATTGGAAGACGTCTTTGAATTCTGGGACTGGATGTAGAAAGTAGCCCAAACTCAATATTTTAGGTCAAAACTAAATATGCTCCTTTTTAATTTCAACACATTTTTTAAAACAAATGTACCTTTATATTTTCATGCCTCACTCTGTCCCTCTCACAGGCTTTCCACCATGAAGGAATCCCAAACTTTCCAAAGATCTGCCGGTCCGGGAATATGTCACAAGCTTTTCTAGGTTTGCTCACTGGATCCTCACAACCTCTCTGAAAATTAGACATCACGACTTCCCATTTAACCCATGTACAAAGTAAGGTTCAGAGAGATTACCCTTCCCGAGGAATAGGTGGAGTCAGAATTCAGCTCTAGGTTGGTTTGATGCCAAAGTCAACGTGTTGACTGTCCTCCCCGTATCTTGAGCTCATCTTCTTTCTCCTCACTCAGCAGCAGTTCCCGATGCCTCCTCTTGGCCATCCTAGACGTGTGGACCCTACTGCTACTCAACCATGGCCCTCCCTCTCCAACTATGGACATGGATTTCTAAAAACCATAAGGCCAGATTATGCATAACATGCATGCGTCACCACAAAACGTGGTTTACTCTGCAATTTCATCTTTTTATCAAGCAAATAAAATGGAAACAGAAAACGAGTCCTTTCTTTTAATTATAAATATAGACTTGGTTATTCACACCTCACGCACATTAAATGAGGACCATGTGTGTGAAAAATGCCATGCTGAGCCTGGGAGGCGATGGTGGCATGAGGGGGTTACAAGGGTATGTGAGTCCTAAGTCCTGCCTTCTGGAATATCACTATGATCTTTGCAAAGAGTGAATTCTGCTTTGCTTGCCACACACACACACATACACACACACAGCTTACATTGTGATTACGTGCCCCTAAATTACCCTCACAATCAAGGTTTGCCAAAGCAAATACTGGGAGTAAGAGCAGATCAACTCACTGACCTTAGGTGCAAGACCCCAGTGTGATAACAGCCCCATAAAAGTTGCTGAATTGGCATCCCCAAGGCGAGAGAGAGAGTCTGGCGGTCAGTTTACTCAGCTTCAAGGTGTTTCCTGAAAGCAGTTCTCTGGGGAAGGAGGAAACAGCCTGGGATTCCTCAGGTAAAAGGGACAGATAAATAGGACAATTCTTGTGCTTTTCCTTTTGTTTGATGGCTCTCCAATATTCTCAAAGAGCAGCCTAAAAACAGCCTCTACTCAAAAGCCTGTGTGATCGCTGAGCCTATTTGAAGAGGGTCATTTTATGCGGCCAAGCTTTTCTCTCCTATTTGCTGGCAATTGGAGGAACACAGTCTACACACCGAGATTTTTTTTTTTTTCCTTAAAGACTTTATTTATTATTTATTTGACAGAGAGACACAGTGAGAGAGGGAGCACAGGCAGGGGGAAGGGGAGAGGGAGAAGCAGGCTCCCCATTGAGCAGGGAGCCCCATGCGGGGCTCGATCCCAGGATGCTGGGATCATGACCTGAGCTGAAGGCAGACGCTTAATGACTGAGCCACCCAGGTGCCCCACTTTCTTGACACAACTCGCTGTTTCTGTGGCTCTTTCCCCTTGAGACACCGGGTCGGGTCAGTCGGGTCAGCGGAGGGAAGCTCAGGGTTTCCCAGAGGCCTCCTGTGGGCAGGCAGGAGAGAATGTCTGGGCCTATGGGATCAAAGGCCTCCTCTGCTCACAGGGGCGGCTTCTGAGTTTACTAGAAACAAAGGGAAGAATATTCTCATTTATTTTTGCTGAACGAGAGAATGCAAATATCGACTACTCTGTTAGCTTTACTTACAGTCGGATGTTGAGGTTCATTTCTTGGCTGAATTGTGAAAATTCCAAACAAACACATTTCTCTTCCCTTGACAAAAGGGCAAGAAGTGAGTCTATGTTTTGCTAGTTAGAGACATTTATGTCAGAGTTGAGCGCGTTCTGCTGATTTATGGGGGAAATTGTAGCCAAGGGGCAGACAGCACATGCTTCGGTTTTTGTCACATTAAAGGTGGAGCTGGGACCCTCCCAGATTGTGTACTCGAAGCTCATTACCTTGATTTCCTCTACCTTCATCGCCGTCCTGGGAAGCAGGTGAATGTCTCGGAACCTTCCACACTTCCGGTCCTCAGAGCCCATCTGTCCTGGGATGTCTCGGATCACTCGGATCACTCACCATCCTGTATCTGGGTTCTTGCCCATAGATTAAAGCTCGTGATCTAGCATTCGAAAATAAGATAAATGAGAGAAAATGGAGGATGCAGATGTGTTTTTCTATAAAAATTGTCACCACAGGGAAAACGCTATATTGCTATAAGATTCACTCTAAATTCAATGTGTACTTTGCTTAAAGGACCAAATTCTCCATTGACTTAAAAAATATATTGAAGTGTCATGACAAAGACACTCAAAGATCCAAGTCAAATTGTATTCCCTGAGTACCTAGTAAATTATAATATTTATCGCTGTTACATGGAATGCCTAACCCAGATGATACCGTTTAGATGTTACTACTGTGTTTATATTTTTGTTTGCTTTTAGTTGTTTTTAAAAAAATTTTATTTAAATTCTATCCGTTAACATACAGTGCAGTATTGGCTTCATACTATTGCATTTATTTGCATTTTATTTATTTATTTATTTATTTATTATTACTATTTGCTTGGAGCTAAGCATGGGTCTTGAACTCACAACCCTGAGATCAAGACCTGGGTTGAAATCAAGAGTTGGAAGCTCAACCCACTGAGCCACCCAGGTGCTCCTCTATTGCATTTATTTTTAAGAAGCCTAGCAAAGGTCTTGTTTTAGGAAATTTTTTATTCTTCAACTGATCTGAAGTTAAAAACATCAAAATTCATATAACTACACATTCCGCTTTGATTTTCACAGAAACCCAAACCATCTAGCTTTCAAACATGGACAGAGTTATAAAATGAGAGTCCTTGAGTGCAGCGTGATGTAGACTTCAGTGTATCTTCCCAAAATTATGAAAAGGAGTGATTATGTCTTGAACCCCACTTTCATTTATTTAGTTTTGTTCCCATTGCTCCATTCTTTCTCATTCTCCTTATCCCTCAGTGTGAATCATTTCCCTTCCCATCAATGCCCTAAAAGAACATAATTTCAAAATCAATGATGCATTATTTATGCGTTAGGATAAATGGGATGAACATTTTGGGTCTGCTTCTGAAATTAGAGAAAAAAAACCCCACATTGCCTCTAAATTAAAAAATGTAAAAAATGAAGTTGATCAAAGGTGTGAGTGTAAGCTGAAATGTTAAGCCTCCGTTTTAATTGGGGGCATTAAATTTACTTCGCTTTATTAAGACTTGGATAATCCTGGCATTTGAAGTCCTTTAGAAAGGAAGGAGTCACGTGACCTGACTAGGACTCCCAGATTTAAACTATATTGCTATTCACCCTAGGAACTTGACTGCAGGGAAAAAACCCCAAATGCAACAGCAGATCAAACAAAACAAAAAGACAAAGGAAAGAAAGAAAGAACAACAATTTGGGATCAGAGTCAGAAGATCTGTGACTGAAGCCAGCACTGTTCAGTGACAGGGACAACTGCCAACGCTGACTGCCGTCTGTCCAACGTTGATTGTTTTTCTTTCTCTCTCAGGGTCTTGCTAGCTGTGTGACTAGAAAGCCTCATAACCTTTGTGAAATCTGGCTGTGAGTGACTGAAATAATACTGTGTGTCCATCTCAACTCGTAATGCTGTTACGACACCGGTGAGATAAGTAACGTCAACATAAGAGCTCAAATATATGGAGCCCTGGTTGCGCATCAGGCATGGTTCTGACTACTTTGCCTGTATTCCTTTATTTATTTTTGTCAGCGCTCCTTGGAGGTGGGAAATACTTTTTTATAGACATGGAAAGTAAGGCAAAGAAACTTTAAGTATCAAAAGAAGAAGAAGAAGAAGGAGAAGGAGAAGGAGAAGAAGAAGAAGGAACTTTAAGTATCTTGCCCAAGAATGTATAGCGAGCAAGGATTTGAATGAAATGCGCACTAAGATGATAGTGATGATGATGATGATGAGTGTGTGTGTGTGTGTGTGTGTGTGTAGTTTTTCAACAGAAAATCCTCAAGGTCAGTAGATTGGGAAGTCCATTTAGGAGCTTACCACGAATTTGCTTGCCGTTTGATGATACTGAAGGAGCAGCTCTTGGGAGCTGGGCGGTTGCACAGACTTCCTGTTTCTATGTCGTTATTTGGTAGGGGGGCAGCTTTGTGACAGTCCATGGGTGGTTCCTCTCTCTTTTCTCTTGCTGTCAAGTTTCTGGCATTCACTGCACCTCTGTGCGTTACCAACTGATGGTCAACTGGAGAGGCTAGCCTTTAGGAAAAAGTGACTTGCACTCTTTGCAATGCCCCGATGACCTCAGCCGTCTGAGTGCCGTGTGCCTTAGTCTCCCCTTCAGTTCAGTGAAAGGAAGGCCAGGCTCACTATGGGAACTTGCTCTCCCATCACTGCTTTCATGATTACCCTCTTCCTGACATGGTATTATTATTGTTGTCATTGTTGTTTGCCGTTGAGGCTGGAAAACAACGCCGTAGCGTGGAGGTGACCGGATCACTTGGTCTTGTGGACCAAGACCCCGGGGGACTGATTCTCAGTTGCACTGCCTGGATCAGCTGGGAGACTCTGGGCAAATTATTCAACCTCAGCTTATTCGTCTGTAAAGCTGGGACACTAAGAAGTCCTACCTCGCAGCTATGTTGTGGGGACTACATAGTTAACCATTTTGTAGAATCCTTGCCTACTTGTCTGTAGACCCTAGAAGCTGAAGGTCCATCTGTTTTTTCACCCTTGAAAAATCACTGTCCCCTGTAACTCATCCTTTGGTTTTCTAACACATTAACGTTTCCAGTAAATGCCTTTCTCTTGCTCACCGCATGCACTGACCTCACAGTGAATGGACAATAAACCAAAACCAAATTTCTTTGATTGCCAATAAAGCTCTCCATAGCCTGACCCCCCTCACAGGCTCCGAGTCTTCCTTTTAGAGGAAAAATGTGATCAATTGGGTGGGTTTTTTCAGTTCAGTGTCAGGGACAGCAGCGCCATCTACTGGAAAGTTTTTTATTTTTATTTTTATTTTTTAAGATTTTTATTCATTTATTTGACAGACAGAGATCACAAGTAAGCAGAGGCAGGCAGAGAGAGGAGGAAGCAAGCTCCCTGCTGAGCAGAGAGCCCGATGCAAGGCTCGATCCCAGGACCCTGAGACCAGGACCTGAGCTAAAGTCAGATGCTTAACCCACTGAGCCACCCAGGGGCCCTGACAGTTTTTATTCTAAATAAAACTGAGCATCAACCTGTCTAGATTTGGGGGTACTTAAAGTATTATTAGATACCCGTGGAAGGCAGTGTTTCCCCATCCCAGCCACATGTCAGAATCACTCTGAGAGCCTGATGTAGATTCCTGGGCTATACCCCAGCCCCACCTGGGAGTCAAGTGGGCAGTTAGCCGTAGAATCTATTAGAATTTTTCCTAGAGTTGCTCTGAAGCCATTATTCAGGCTTTTCCTGGCTGTTCATAGCCTCCTTCTGGAGGCTCCCCCGACCCATGTAGCACCTTGTAGTAGGATGTCTCCTTCTTCTCTACCCTTTAGCAAAATGGCTTTCTCCATGTCTCCTTCCCTTTTAGAAAGCTGTACAGTTGGAAAGTAATATGTTAAAATAAGTAGTTTGAAAAAAATCCTCAATTTTAAATGACAAAGTTAAAAATTAATTTATAGAATTTGAAATACATGATCATGAAAACAGAATCCATCAAGACAGAAGTGTATGAAAATCCAAAGCGAGGCTCCTTTCTTTTCCGCTCCCTGGTGCCCAACCCAACTCTCTATTCCCACAGCCACTGTCAACAGCTGGAATGCATCTCTTAGATGTTCTGTCTGTGTTGAACACCAACCCATCCTCTATCAAAAATACCTTGAATGAGGGGCACCTGGGTGGCTCAGTGGGTTAAGCCGCTGCCTTCGGCTCAGGTCATGATCTCAGGGTCCTGGGATCGGGTCCTCTGCTCGGCAGGGAGCCTGCTTCCCTCTCTCTCTCTCTCTCTCTGCCTGCCCTTCTGTCTACTTGTGATCTCTCTCTGTCAAATAAACAAATAAAATCTTAAAAATAATACCTTGAATGAGATGTCCTTAGCACAGAATAAACAGCACATATTTAAAATGCATAATTTGATAGGTTTTGACAAATGCCCACACCTGTGACACCATCGTCACACGGATATCTCCCATCCCCCAACATTTAAAACAGGAACACCAGCTTGGGACCTCTAGCTCTGTGGAGATGGAACACATTTGACCCATTTTTCAGTGCTTTTAAGAACAAGACATGCAGAATATTTCCAAATCCAAATTCCACTTCTCATACTTGTTGAGTCGAGTGCGTAAGTATTTTCTGTGTGCACTCTGCATTCCGTGGGTTAAGCGTAAGGGAAGTCACGTTGGAACACCCAGCTGCTGGTGGACCGTTGGAATTTAAGAGGTTGTCCTGCACCCTGACCATGCCTGAGACATCAGCACTTTTTTTTTTTTTTAAACAAGGGTGGAACTAGCTTTTAGTTTATTCATTTTTTCTAAGAACCCATTTCGGCTGACAGAAAACAGCTATAAGACCGTGGATGAGACATGGAGATGTCATGGAGAGTAACCATTATTTCATTTTGAAAATCTTTGAAATCGTGGTTCTAGAACATACAGCTTAGATGAGACTAGTAGTGACGATGGGGTCCAGCTGTGTGTTTACGCATCACTTCCTAGTTCTTCAAGACCGCCCACATGATCTTATTTGACCCTCAAGATAACCTTCAAATAAAGGCATTGTCATCCCTCACCTCCACTTCAAAGACAAGGAGACTGAGGCATAGGGAGGTTAAATTAGGTGCTTTGGCTTTAAAATCAGGACTTATGATTCCTGGTCCAGGGTACGTCCCATTATACTATACTTACCTACCCCAAACTCTCATTTTGCCCTTGAGAAAACTGGGTCGCAACAAGGCTAAGCAGTGTGCCTCAAATCTCGCGGTGAGTCAAGAGCCATATCCCGACAGGAGAGCAAGCCTCCCGACCTACAACCCAGCAAGGGCATCCGAGCTCCTCTCTCCCTCTGCCCAAACCCCAGCAACGATAGCCTTGCTGATGAACGTGGCTGATGACACTCCTGTTGGAATCTCCGCTCTGCAGTGTGAAAGCGGGCAGGTGAAACCTGAAATGCTTTGCAGGTGATTCTGATACCTGCCAAGAGCAAGACCAGCCCCAGGCGGGGCCTGACCTTGAGGCTGAAGAAAGAGTCGGGGAGAGGAGAGGCACCACTTGGAAACCTCAGACTCCCCGCATATTCCTGGGGTTGGCTCTGGCCCACATTCTCAGTCCCTCAGGACTCCCGGCCGAGGGAGCCACTCCAGTAAGGCTGTTTCACACCTGCCTTCTGACCTCCGGGCAGACCCTCTCTCCTTACTGCAGGAAATAGGGAAACTGTGGTGGGAGCTATGGGTTTTATAACACTCCCTCTGCCAGGACTGAGACCTGCTTCCCAAGCAGCTCTTCTGATTTGAGCCCTAGTGCTCAACACCTTGGTGCGGCGAGCATGTCTTATTTCCTGGTCTCAATTCCTACTTCTGGGAGTTTTAATGAAGACCTGATCATTCTCTGTGGGCTGAATCTTGGCACAGGAGCTTCCTGGAAATATAAAAATGTCACCTGGGCTTGCTTGCACTTAGGTAACCCTTGTTGGAGCAACTTAGTTTGAAAGAAACCAGGAGACCCTTCTAGTCCAAATATTTCAAGCCATTTAATTCTCAAACTTGCACAAACTATTATGGCTCTTTTGCAGTTGATTAAATTTTCTAGGACCACAATTCCTGGAGCTTGTATTGCTTTATAAAACGTACTTAAAAGTGAGGGTTCATCTAGACTCCAAATTTAGCACTTTGCGTTTTCCCTGCATTCTGTGACTGCCAGGAAATACTGGAAGTTTTCCTTGTTGGGTGGAAAAGTAGAGTTTTTAAATTACATCGTAAGATTTTCTCTGCCTTTCTTATGTAAGGGGAAAACATTTTTTGCTGCATAAACATCAGTTCCAAATTTCAAAATCTGAATCATAGAGGATGGAGCTCAGCTGACACCTCTTCTGTCTGCATCCTTCAAGATGGCGCCTTGAGGAACGGCAAGGCCACGCTGTGGAGGAAGGCATGGCGGGAAGGTGAACACGCAATCCATAAATGAGGGTCGATGAAGACATCAAGGGTAAGAGAAAATTAGTAGAAGGTCAATGTGTTCCATCCCATTTGTAGTATTTGCCCTTAGGGCACCAAAGGGGCCTTAGGGGGAAGCTGCTGAGATGATCCAACTAGCAAACTTGCTGGGTTCATTGACTTAGAAAACAATGGGCTTTTGGGATGGACACTCTTGACCACTCTTGCCAGAAAGTTGAACAGAAACGTGTTTGAAATCCAAGGAATATTGAAAAAATGGTTTAAATCTTCACGGAAATTTCTAGAAGAGGTACAGAAAAAAGGGTTACGTTGTTTGACATAGCAAAGCACCCTCAATTTTTCCTCAGTGATTTATCCACCACAACCTGATCCTCAAGGCAGGGTGACCAGATTAGCTATGGTTCAATTTGGGACACTTGTGAAAGTGAAAGGGGTCCTGTGAATGACGACACTGGAGAAATAGGCATAGGGCAGGCCTGTCCTTAGCACACTGGGATGAATGGTCATCCGTGGCTCCTGTCACGGCTCCATCTTCCATTTCTCTCCAGTTCTGCCCTCTTCTGGGTCATCTGCCTTCACTGTCCCTCACAGCTAACTAATCTGTGGGATTTATTTTGTTTCCCAAGAGGAACCAGAGGGCAAGTCGCTGCTCTGCCCATTACTGGGATCAGCACAACAAAAACATGGTGATTGTTGGTCGCATCTCTTGCCCTCATTCCTCTCTTTTATTTATATTTTAAAGGAAAGCCTTTTGGACTAGAAGAAGTGAACACTCCAGGAGGGGAAGCACAGAGAGCACCCAGATCTTGTCTTCTAAGTACTATTCTCCAATAAAATGAATAAGACTTCCTTGGAGAAACGGCTGATTCTGGGGGTAGAGTGGGGAAAATACAAGATTTACCTGGAGAATCTTGTAGTGGCAGAAGATAGAGAAGTGCTCAAAAAGCAAAAGGATCGAGGCTTGTCAAAGGGACATAAACACCAACCCGAAAGTGCTCCAGATGGTCAAAGCTGGAATGATTTGAATAATTAAAAAGTGCATAGAGTATTGAATTGTAACCCAAAGTATGAAAAACTACGCATGGGTGCATCCTGTTAGACATAATTGGACAAATCAATCAATCAATCAGTGGAGGAGATAAATCTTCCTCACAGAAGAATACCACATAATATATGTGGTATTTCTATCCCCTGGGAAATGGAACTTAAACTTCTTACTCCCTGGTACCTCCCAATCAAGTGTGGGTTGGACGTACTGACTCATTTTCAATGCAGAGAATATAGAAAAGGAAAAATAGTAACTTTGTCATAGAGAAACCTTAACCAAAATAATCAAAGTGAGGGGCGCCTCGGTGGCTCAGTGGGTTAAAGCCTCTGCCTTTGGCTCAGGTCATGATCCCAGGGTCCTGGGATAGAACCCCATGTCAGGCTCTCTGCTCAGCAGGGAGCCTGCTTCTCCATCTCTCTTTGCCTGCCTCTCTGCCTACTTGTAATCTCCGTCTGTCAAATAAATAAATAAACTCTTTAAAAAAAAAATGATCAAGGTGAAAACCCCTGGTGAGGTCATATTGCCATCGTATATCCCCTGTGTAATGACAACGGGACTTCATTTCTGGGGATTCCCCAAATCCCTTAACCCCATGCCTAACTAGGATTAAAACATGCAAGGATCCCATATTGAGGTATATTCTAAAAATTACCTGACCAGGACTCCTCAAAACTGCTGAGGTAGGAAAGACATGGAATCACTGAGCAATTGGCAGAGTGGAGAGGCATTCAAGAACTTCTCAGAGCAGCCATTGATTCAGTCTTTACAGAGGTAGGACTTACTCTTCCCCTCCACATTGTTTCAATGTGATACAACTACTTGATGTTCTTTTTTAAAAAAAAAAAAAAAAGATTTTATTTTGAAGTAATCTCTACACTCAATGTGGGGCTCAAACGTAGAACCCGGAGATCAAGAGTCACATGCTCTACCAATTGAGCCAACCAGATGCCCCAACTACTTGATTTTCTTGATAAGGGAGGGCCAAGGCTCAATACTTTTCTTCTATTGGTATTTCCCAAAGTAGGATTTGTATACTATTGTTGGTATGAGTGATGTTGATGGCATATGTAGAAATGCTTTTATTTTGATATACATGGATTTTAATGTATATTAGAAAATGATATCATTAAACCTAGGATTTCATGAATATTACTATTAATACAAGTTTTGTTAAAACCGTGGATCAGTTTAAAGTCAATATAAAGAAAAATATCATATATGATATTATATGGTAATATAACTAGGAGATGGCCAAAACTGTGAAGGTGTTCCACGGAACCTGAAGTTTGGGAAACACTGTATGCTAAGAGTGTAATTAAAGAAAAAACAACAGACGTTTTTATTGTGGTAAAATTCCCAACACACTAGAAGTACCCAGAAGGTACCTATCATTCAGCTTCAACTCCAGTAGAGCAGGTTGCTTAGATTTGCCCTCTGGTCCACCACAATCCACTCCAGCTTAGTGAACCAGAAGCACCCATAGGGATTCAGTGCCCAAAGTCCCTGCTTCAGAACAAGAGGCTTTGATACCCACCAAGGAATTTGCTCTTCACTTTATCTTTGGAAATGGGATGTCAGTGAGATTATCTGAATAGAGAAGTAGGGCTATGCTGGAGGTTTACCTTTCAGTATAGGAAGGATTTATTTAGTAAGTAATGAAGTAGTATTCTAAGGTGCAACAGCTAGGATGGTTTTTATAAATCTGGGGTCTATCTAATTTTAATAGTACTGATTATTAAGGACTGTATCTTTTTAGTTGTATTGAGAGATCGTTGACGTGCATCACGGTGTAAGTTTGAGGCATACGGTGTGAAGGCTGATTTCCATATGTTGTGACATGATTATTGCAATAGCTTGAGTTGATATCCATCTTCTACAGGTACAATACAAAGAAAGGAAGAAGGAAATTGAAAGAATTCATTCTCCTCTTGATGAGAACTCTTGGGATTTACTCCAACAGCTTCCCACGGACCATGCGTTGGTGTCAGCTGTGGACGTGGTGTTGTATGCTCCGTCCCTAGTGCTTATCTATCTTGTAACTGGAAGTTTGTACCTTTTGATCACCTTCCTCCAGTTCTCCTCCCCGCCGTGTTCCCCCTCTGGTAACCACAAGGCTGATTTCTTGTTCTATGAGTTTAGTCTTATTTTTTTTAGATTCCACATATAAGTGAGATCATACAGTATCTGTCTTTCTCTGTCTGACTGATTTCACTTAGCATGGTGCCTTCCAGGTCCTTCCATGCTGTTGCAGATGGTGGGGTTCCCTCATCTGTTGTAGCCAAATAACATCCTCTAGTATGTATATGCCACAACTTCTTTATCCGTTCACCTGTCGACGGACACTTAGGTTATTTCCATGTCTTAACTATTATAAATCATGCCGCTATGCACCTGGGGAGGCAGATAGCTTTTGAGTTCGTGTTTAATTTGCTTTGGAAATATTTCCAGAAGTGGACTCACTGGATCATATAAGAGTTCTATTTTTAATTTACGGAGGAGCCTCCACGGTGGAAATTTACAATCCTACAATGATGCACAAGGGTTCCCTTTTCTCTTGCAACTATGCCAGCATTTGTTAACTCTTGCAGGCCATTCATTGTTGTCATGTAGCCATGGCTCCAGTGAGATCTTAGCCCAGGAGATGTTCACGTCCTCTCTAGTAGGACAGACACACTGGAATGAGCGGTGGGTGTGGTCCAGCGGCTTCAGGCCTGCGAGCCGCAGCGCCACAATTTGCCTCTTTCTAGCTATAATGGGGAAGTCTTCTTAGTGCTGAGCTTTTCTTTTGTTTAAGCATGGTGTTTTCTATACAGATCTAATATGATCATGATGGCTGTAGTTATGATACCAGTCCAGAAACATCTGCTCACTTTAGACAACTATTTTGGTTATTTGGCATTCCTTTACAATGGCTTACCCCACCCGGGCCACCCCTCCATCCCTAACCCTCGGCCCCAAGTGAATAAATAACAGCAATTTGAAACTTTGGCTTGCAAGCCTCTTGCTCCAAGAGAATCAGCCGGTTATTCTCTGTTGGTTCCTGTGATGATGTGGAGATAAATCTTGATCGAGGGAGGGGATGCTATTGGTGAAGTTCCTTCCTTGGGCCGGCAGAAGGAAGAAAGGGCTGAAATGTGGAGCAGTAATTCCCCTGGCCTGCTTCTTGCAGAGGAGCAGTGGGACCTTGTTGGAAATAGTTACGCCTTTGGAAAGAGAGAATTTCTTCAACAAGAGAACATAAAACAGTAATGAGAATAAGCATTCGGTAAATTCAGGAAATCAGCTTCAGCTTGGGAATTCCAAAAGGGAGGATGTTTGGTGGGGTAGGGGGCAATTTTCCAGGGCTGGCCCTTGGTGAAAGGAAACTTCTGATTTTAAGTTTTTTAAAGCTCCAAAGGACTAATTCAGAGTGGAGGAGAGAAAATGATTTCCATGGGGGATGTCTGCTAAGACATTTGCGTACTGTAAACCAATCGCTTGTTGGCCGATGGGGTTTGAAATTTCGGGCCTGCACACTTTTTACATTTCCACCGCTGAGTACAATTATTCCCTAAATCCACTCCTTTGGAATGTAATGAAATCAATGTAGGCCAGTTTGAACCTCCTGGATGAAACCTTCATAATATTTCAGAGGAGGAGATCCTATAGTTAACAAGTAACGAAAAACATTTTCTTTCTCACCACATTGAAAATAGCACAGCAAGGATTTGCCAAGATCTCCACTCAGTAAAGAGTTCTCCATCCTGGTTATATTCTGGTGCCTTCAGGAGGCTCACGTACAACACTTGGTTGGAAATTACTCTCAACATAAGCAATGTTGCTAGGGTAACCAATTGGCCTGATTCATCAGAAATTGCCTTAATTTAAGCCTGACACATCAAGTAGGTTTTGCAGGTTCTAGAATCCATGGAGCTAAATGAAGTGGGGAAGAGAATGGGAATTTGACTCGATACCTTTGGAAAAGCATAACTGGAAAGGATTCTACCCTTGAGCAGGTGCATTCCAATTTGTAGCACTCTGTTCAAATCCCTATTCTGGCTGCTCACTCCCGAGCACCTACCAATCTCCCCATCACATCCGGACCTTTGAGTGACTCTCCATGGATTTCAGTTTAAGTAAAGTGAAGCCCTTTCATGTGGTCCACCACTCCCTTCCTCTACCCAGGCTGCCTCTTAACCTGGTTCCCATTGCTCCTGGCCTTGAACTTGACTCTTCAGGAGACCAAATGATTGGTGCTTCTGGGCACATAGCATGACCTCAGGCTCACGCTGTGCCTCCTGCAGCAGGCACCCTTCTGTCATCCCTTCCAAGTGTTAACATGTTAATTCCCCTTCATCCTTCAAGACAAAGCCGTCATTCTGCAGGAAGACCTCCCCTGACTGTTCGGCTGTCCTCTTATTCTTTTATAAGTTCTTGGGCCACCTGGAGTGATTACTTTTACTGTATTATAATGAAATTATCTGTTGATTGTCACCTCCCCTCATCCTCCACCTGCTAAATTTAGATTGTAAGCTCTTTGAGGGCAGGAACCACACCTTATTCATTTTTTTATTCCAGGATCTTGACTATGGAGGTAATTTTTGATGGATTTTTGAAGCCAAGTTGGATCTTGTTCTCAAGCGGCTCAGGATCTGGGAGGAGACAAGGAGCAAGGAACAATGACAACACAGGGTCACAGTGACATGTGGACGGGGACGTGTTGGAACACAGAAACTGGGCCCCTCCTCAGTGGAGCTGACTTTGACCTCAGTATGCTGGCATATGGCCAGCTTTTAGGTGAGACTTTTATTATTGCTACCATTGAATTATTTTGTTTTGCTTTGGTTTTATTTATCTTTCTCCTTTTTTGTTTTTAAAGATTTGGTAAATTACTTGGTTATTTATGGGGGAGGGGTAGAAAGAGAGAAAGAGAAAGATTCTTTTTTTTTTAAATTCAACAAAGCTATTTATTTATTTTAAATTTTAAAATTTATTATTATTATTTTTTATAAACATATAATGTATTTTTATCCCCAGGGGTACAGGTCTGTGAATCACCAGGTTTACACACTTCACAGCACTCACCATAGCACATACCCTCCCCAGTGTCCATAATCCCACCCCCTCCACCCAGCAACCCTCAGCCTGTTTTGTGAGATTAAGAGTCACTTACGGTTTGTCTCTCTCCCGATCCCATCTTGTTTCATTGATTCTTCTCCTACCCCCCCAACCCACCCCATGTTGCATCTCCACTTCCTCATATCAGGGAGATCATGTGATAGTTGTCTTAAGAAAGAGATTCTTAAGCAGACTCTGTGCTGAGTGTGGAGCCTGATGTAGGGCTCGATCTCCTGATTCTGAGATCATGACCTCAGCCAAAATCCAGAGTTGGACGCTCAACCGGCTGAGCCACCCAGGGGCCCCTATCTTTTTTGTTCCTTATGCTTTCTTCTCTCTAATGTCCTATGAGTTTTTGGAACAAAAAGCTTCACTTATTGAAGTGTGAAATGAGAGCGAGTTTGTAGCTGATGAATGAAGTTCCTTCTAGACACAACTTTCACAACTTCGTGACTCTCCAAAGGCTGCAAAATGGAGAGACCCAGGAATCCAGGAAGTCTGTGGGAGGGGATATTAAAACGGGACTCTGCGTCTAGCTTAGCCAATGCCCAGAGCTGGTGAAGGTTTCATAGATGGCACGCCACTCCCATGGGACTTGTGAAGGACTGTTAACATGATTCTGTTACCTTTCACTCATCACCTACCTCAAGGTTATGGAAGATGCTGGAGATTGTTCAGAGAGAGACTGGAGGGTATGGATTCCTCAGGTGAGGGTTGTTGCCTGTTCCTGTTCCTCCTCAGGGGCGTGGGAGAGGGAGTCCCTGCGACGGCCTCGGGGTTGAGTAAATGTTCCCAGGAGCTTGGGAAATATAGGCTCTGGTGTTTGATGCCCTCCTGTGTAAAATATAGTGTATTAATAGAAAATGTGAGATCTGGTAAGGCCAACAGATCAGGAGACTCCTGTCATTAAAAAGGTGGCTGTTCCTCACAGTTCGCAAGAGGGACAGGGCGTACCACACCATGGGGGTGGGTGGGTGCACACAGCGAAGCACCAGGACAGTCAGTGGGCAGAGGGACAAACCATGGGTAAGAGGCTTTATTCTGGTTTCTGCACGCAGGAATGGGAACGCAGAGTCAGCTGATTAGGAATTAGCCAATAGGAATAGTTTTAGTGGGCTCTGGGCCTAGGGGCTGTCCCTCCTCGATTAGTACTGGCCCTGGAATGATTAGGGCAGTGGTCTGAGGCCCGACAGAGGTGTGTGGGCTCTAGATGTGTTGGTTCTCGTGCGACAGGTGCCCTCACAGATGAATTGTTTACGATCTCCAGGAACTGGCTCATCCTAGGAGGCGCACCTCTCAGTGTCAGGAAGTAGTGAGATATCCAAGCATCAGACAACAGAAAATGAAAGGCAAGGTTAATACCCCCCCTGGGGCATCTGAATTCAGCAGGCGGGGGCTGGATCTACACCTGTTTGGGTAGAGACAGAGATGTGTCGGGAATAGCTTCTGTTTGCACAAACACTGGAAAAATGGGCAGGTTTTCTGGGGCCCAGGGTGCGGCCAATGCAAGGAACTTTTCCTATAGGTATTCCTCCAAGGAGAACCTCCTGCAGGGGCATGGGAACTGCACAGAGGGGTTGAGGGCTAGCAACCCCATGCCTATGGACGTGTCACAGGGTGACAGCAGGAGAAGCATTGCCCTTATTAAGGAGAGACGTTTAAAGAACCCATAAAGGAACACCTGGGTAGCTCAGTCTGTTAAGCATCTGGTTTCTTCTCAGGTCACGATCTGAGGGTCGTGAGATCAAGCCCTGCGTTGGGCTCTGTGCTCTAGGTGAAGTGTGCTCAAGATTCTCTCCCCGTCTCCCTTTGTCCCTGTTCCTGCCCATGTGCTTTCTCGTAATTTCTCTCTCTTTCTCAATTAAATAAACAAAATTTTTTTTTTAAAAAAAAGAACCCACAAAAATCTATGAAAAAGAGTATGCTAAGTGCCAAATATATAACCGTGCCTTTCAAAAGTGACTGTTTTGTACCATTTCTTTTCTGACTTCTTCCTGCGCCTGATAGCAGAGGAACAGCAGGGACCAGACTGGAGCGGGGGTAGATTGACAATGGGAAGCACCACCTCCTCCCGGATGGCCTCAGTGATTGTTTGTGCCTGAGCTGTGGGGAACAAGTTTCCCACTGCTTAGGAGTGTGGATGTAATTTTTTTTTTTTTTTTTTAAGAGAGAGCACAAGTAGGCAGAGAGGCAGGCAGAGAGAGAGGGGAGGAAGCAGGCTCCCCGCTAAGCAGAGAGCCCTATGCGGGGCTCGATCCCAGGACCCTGAGATCATGATCTAAGCTGAAGGCAGAGGCTTAACCCACTGAGCCACCCAGGTGCCCCCGGAGTGTGGATGGAATTTTAATCTGGACTGGTGTTGGCTGCCTCTCAGTTATATGTTTTATTTTCTGAGCTGTTGGGAAAGTTGCGGGAGCTCCCCGAGGTGTCCTCTGGGGACGGAGAAAGGGCTTGGTCATAGGGCAGGTTTGTGGAGGCAATAGAGTGAGAGGATAAAACCGGGCTTGGGTACATCCGCGTGTGCCAACTCATGTGACGCACGTGTCCTATGAGCAGAAAGAAGGATGAAGGTCACTTTGACAAAGATTTTTTTTTTTTTTTCTAAGCCCCCTGTGCCGCGGAGCAGATCCTGGGTGGGGGACGATAATTAAGTAGTCAGGACATCTGTCCTCAAAGTGTTAACAGCATTTAAAAAAAAAAAAAAGATTATTTATTTATTTATTTATTAGAGAGAGAGAGAGAGAGAGAGAGCATGCACATGCATGATGGGGGAGCGGCAGAGGGAGAGGAAGAAGCAGACGCCGGGCTGAGCAGGGAGCCTGACGCGGGGCTCCATCCCAGGGCCCCAAGATCATGAGCTG
The DNA here is from genome assembly GCF_011764305.1 of Mustela putorius furo. Taxonomy (NCBI): domain Eukaryota; kingdom Metazoa; phylum Chordata; class Mammalia; order Carnivora; family Mustelidae; genus Mustela; species Mustela putorius. The sequence continues at coordinate 18,508,458 of NW_025421402.1, read as the reverse complement.
AGCCGAAGGCAGATGCTTCACAGAATGAGCCACCCAGGGGCCCCGAAGTGTTCATGTTTCAGCGGGAGGGAGAAACAGGCAGGTCCCTTGTAGCCGCCTGCCTCTTACAGGTCTCCCTGTCACTGGTTTCTCCCCATGTCAGTCCCCCTTGTCCCGCTGGGAGGGTTAGGAGCTCAGAGGTGGTGACTGCCTGCTTGAAGACCCTGGCACCATCCGCAGTCCGTGAGCTGCTCGCTGGGCTCCGGGCACCCATGTGCAGGTGGCCCGAGTCAGGGCAAGAGATCCCAGCCGCGTTGTGAATGGTCCACGGTGCTCTCGGTCAGTTACTCCACCGTCCAGCCTGGACGGACCTGAACTCTGTGCCTTGGACTGAGATGACATGCGATGTTTGTTGGGTATGGGCTGGAGTGCCTTCAGACCAAAACACTTCCCAAGGAGAGTGACTGTCATTAGCCTCCGTGTCCCTCCTCCCCTTCTCTGTCCCTCTGGTACCTGAAACCCCCTGGTGAGTTTCAGATCGCTGCAGCCTAAAGACTGCCTTATGGCTAGATGCATCTATGGGAAAAGAAGTGTAGAATTTTTTTTTTTTTTTTTTTGTAAAGAAAGGAAGGAGTAGGGCATGACATCATTCTTAATAAAACAGAGTGAAGCAGTCCAACTGGAAAGGTTGATGACTTTGTAGTAACTTTTTGTGTGTGAGCGTACCAGTGAGATTAGGTGTGCTGGACATGTTTATATTTTGCAGAAGGGAGTGATTTAACTTGCCTTTGTGTACGCTGTCCATGAAGCCAATTATACCTGGGATTTATAGCAGCTGATCCATTTAGTGAAATGGGAAAGCACTTGAAAGAAATTAAAAAGCAAAAATGTGGTTGTCACTCCTTCAGCAGGTGACTTCCACTGCCCCTTGCTGACCGAATGTAGGAAAATCGATTTTCCCAGAGGGCAGTCTGATGCTCTGAAGGCTGTTGCCTTGTTTTCTAGTGTGATTAAGGAACATCTTGTCTCTGACAAAGTGTCTGGGTCTTTAGGACAAGGATTGTCTCCCTCTATTTTTTTTTTTTATATTGTTGTTTTCCCTCTATTCTTTGGTAATTAGATCACTTCATAACTATTCATTTCCTTTGTCTTGTAAGGGACTCTTGAATCATCAAAATTGGTTTAAAATAAGTCTGTGGTATTTTTAATGTTAATCTTTTTTCCACATCATCCTTTGAACATAACTATTTGAAAACTGGCCGTCCTTGTATTTATTTATTAGCCAGAACAGTTCATTCTCAAATCCTCGCCCATACAACGGGGAGTTCCCTGCCTTCTTTTTATTGTTATGGCCCATAGGAGACCCGATGAGTAAATGGGCTCCGTCCTCAGACACATCTCTGCATTTGGAGTCACACAGATTCTGAAATTCGGAATTGGTAATTAATTTTAAGGTCTGATGTGGAAATATGGGCCCACTGAGAATTCTCCTGAGCTTGTTTATAGAAAATAAATATTAATTTTGTGAAATTGAATGCATTTGCATTTTATTTCCCCAAATCACGGCTAGCTTGCTCAACAAAAGGCACAGAGCGGCAGATGCTTCTCGATGAGCAACTTTGTTATTCCCCTCAGGGATGTTTTGTACGGAAACGTGTGTGTGTTTGATACATACTTATAAATTTGGGGAGGTATGAGTTTACACCGTCCATTGAAATGAGAGCTTTCTTATTTGAACATAATTCTTCCTGGTTCACTTTCATTACGTTGTCCGAGTAGGGGAGCGGATGGGACAGTGGGTCCGACATGCAGGAGACGCGCTGTCAGGCCAAGGCTGGGCCGATGGGGCTGGTGAAGAGGAAACAACCACCTTCAGATTCAGACCATCTATTCCGTACCTGTCCGACAGGAGGAACAACAGGTGTGCAGCTCCCTGGGGTCCTTATCCCTCACACGGGAAGGGGCAACACAGACAAAGGGGTTGGGTCCCCGCACACGACGCAGGGACTCCCCATTGCCGAAGAGCCAATCCTAAATGGCAGCTGTGGGGATTTCCAGTTTGCATTTCTGCCGTGGGTGAGGCACGGCGAGGACCCCGTACCTCGTCAGAACCTGGGAGGCGACGCCGAGCTGTCTTATGACAGCCTCCCAGGGGAGGCGGGGACTCGAGCAGGTGCAGGCCACATGGCAGCTCCCGCTGGGCCTCCCGTGCACTTGCCTTCTGGGGGAAGCAGCAGAGGTTTTGACATGACTCAGGTGATGGGGGCTCCACGCTTTGCCTGCATGGCCTAGGGGACTTGTGGAAGGTTGCTGGGACGCCATGGTGGCACTAGCCCCCACACCACCTTTTGGAAAACTGCCCCAAGCTGTGGACGTGTGAGAAGGACGGGAGCAGGGTTTTCGGTTTCATTCTGAAGCTCTGGCTTGTCCCGCTTGCCCAGTTTTCTCAAAGCTGGTTGGAATCCTTCGCAGTTTCCTGTGGCCAGATCTCAGTAACCGTCTAGGGGAGTGTCAGTCTCTGATGCTTGACCTCCAGAGGACGCCCGATTTATTAAGCAAGTAGAAGACTCTCCGAATGTCTTGCTACAGATTTTGCTGTACTCAGGTTTAGTGGGTAAGCACAGCCTGGTGGTGACCGGCTTAGATGTGGCAGCTGGAAGGTTCTGCCATTGACTTGCAGGGTGAACTTCAGCACGCTGTCTAGACTCTGTCGGTCTCCATTTTCTCATCTACAGAATGGGGACAATAGCACGAGAAGCTTGAATGAAGTAGTACGGGTAACATGCTTAGAATGGTAGCCTAGGCACGGTGAGCACCCAATAAAAGTAATCCCCAAATTATCGAGAACATATTGTGGTGTTGCCCTCTTTACTGAGCACTTGGGATAGGGGAGGAAGACAAGGAAAGAAAAGCCCTAAGATCTGTTAATTTACCACGTAGTTGGATTAACTGAGCATGGACCAACAGTCATAAAGCAGCCAGTCAATGAACACTGACAATGGCTATAGAGAGGTCTTTGCAAAAGGCAGATCAATGGTTGTAGGAGTCATCTTTCAACCGGATTGTGTTTACTGACGTCTCCGAATCAGCCCGGTGATGTGGCTCCAGGTGGAGAGCAGCAGGTCCTCCAGGAAAGGCTTCCATCGAGGAGTGCCGCTCCCAAACTCTTTGTGCATAATGGTCTTGGCCTGGGACCGGCTACACACCTCTCTTTGCCTTTCGTCGTCCAGCCTGAGGGATGCCTGCACTACCTATTTGATCATTTTGACTGAAATGACTGGTCAGTTCACATCCTACGGGATGTTTGCAGAGGACATTAAACACAGGTGTGTGGGGACCGAGGGTGAAGGCGCCACCATTTTCCAATTAGGGCCTCTTGGTTCCCTGAAACCCAATCACATGGAGTGAACCAGACGCCCCTGTCTGGAGCTCTGTATTCAACCTAGGATCCAACTCTCAATGGAAAATTAAAAACAAAGTCATTATTATATATTAGATTTATTAAAAATGCAACTATTACCAAGAGCCTGTGGGCATGTGTGGAAAATGCTGTAATTAAATTAAATTAAATTAAATCCAGCAGCTAGAAGTAACATTTTCCACTAAGGAGGAGGAGGAGAAAGAAAAAATAAGCCCATAAGAGAATTCCAGAGCAGAAAAGTGCAAGAAGTGGCCAGGATTCTTCCAGGAGAAGGAAGATGTTGTAACTGTTAGCGTTATTATTATTGCTGCCCTGAGATAATGGAAAAGTAATATGTAAATTTGGAACAAGATTGGAACTTTCCAGGCATTGGGAAATGATGTTTATTTGGAAGAAGGTGAATAACATTAAAGCAGAAGGGGAATAGCTACTATTGTAGAGAGAAAGTTTATTTGTGTGATTATCTAGAGTAATTGTTCAAAGAGTGATTCTCGGATCAGTGGGAAAGTGATGCTCTTTCCACAGGCTGCCAAGGTCGGGGGAGAGCAAAGTTGCTGGCAGAGTCAACTGTCATGCTTCATTTCGGGAAGAATTAGGGTAGTGTTAAGATGATAGGTGATGGGTAAGACTGGAACTTTGGCTCTTTCTTTAAGAAAGTCCATGCTTCTTGTTTTCATTTGCGTGTGGTAGGAGAGAGCTGGTGGAGAGAAACAGGCTGAGGGTCAGCAGGTTGAACCTGAGATGTATTTATATCTTGTTTCTATTTTTTTGAGATTTGTTGTACGAAGAGGTTGGATGGTCCCCCACAAAGGCCCCGAGGCATATTGCCATGTCCCTTAGGACTTAGAAGCCCAGGAAGGCTTTCCAGGAGCAGAAGGAGCTCCCAGGTCCTTGCGTGGCTGGACTGGAAACTCGTGTGGCCGGGTTTGCTGGCTTCTCTGGCAACATTGACCCTGGCCACTACCGTGCTGCTTTTTCTGAAATGAGGATGGTTCTGGGATATTTTTAACAAGGGAAGTGGTCCAGGCAGCCCGAGGGTGAGGTCAGAGGACAGTCAGTATACGAAGGGACAGCAGCTCCTGAAACACAGAACCCAAGGGATCCCTGGGCAGCACAGCCGGAGTGACCGCTGGTCTTGAGGTCCGGGGGTTCGGGCTGTCTGGCTACCAGAGACGTTCCATTAGTTTTGCTGAAGAAACTGTTTTTGTCCCAAACCCGAGAAACTTGTCATCCTCCTGAATCCCACCAGGGATGCGTCTTTGCTGTCAGTTGACTCGCGCTGAGTTGGTCGAACTGACCGATCCGGTGAGAACATCAGCTTGGACTGATTCATTCCTTGGCCACATAATCTAACTTGAGTCCATCAAAATGATGGAACCAGTGGCCTGATGGTAACTCCAGATCATTACCAGGCCGCTCAGGGGTCGTGATCAAAAGTTCTGAGGCCCAGAAAGCACCCTAATTCTCTCAACGTGGCATTCGTGGGGCATTCTGCACAAGGACAAGATTCACTCTGCTCAGGGAGAAGCCCATGAGGACTTGTAATGAATTTTTGGATGTTCCTGATGGTGACCTTCAAAGCTGCGGTTCTGAGGCTCTTTGGGGACAGGGGAGGTGGTGAATTCTGGCCTCCAGACAGGGAACCCTGTCTATAGTCAGCAAGGCTCTTCAGTTCTGTGGTAGGGTTGCCTTTGTCTCTGGCTGTGAATGAAAAGGTCCTCAGTTTGTATTAAAGGGGCTCACTCATCCCCTGTGGCCCTCCGTGGGAAGATTTGGAGGAATCAGGGGTCATTTAACATAATGTTATTTAAAGGAACACTCTCTACTCCTTTTATATCCAGAGAGCTCAAGGGCCAAATGCTGAGCTCTGAGTTGATTTGTTTTTATTCCTGTGCAAGTTTTTCACTTGTTATTGGAGGCGTGAGGTTATTAGGCTGGTCACCTTGATCCGAGCCCTGGTTGCACAGTCAGTTTGTTGTTTGTTTCTTTAATCATGGCAAAGCAGCCGAACTCCTGTTGGAGTATGAAGGGAATCCTACGTAGAGTCACTTTGATCTGCCTGGCTCAGATCTTTGAAGCTACTCGAAAAACCAATAAGACATCCAACCTGCCACATGGCATGGGGAGAAGAATTGGTTTTACTTAAAAAAAAAAAAAATCTTATTTAGCGGCATCTGGGTGGCTCAGTTGTTAAGGCTCTGCCTTTGGCTCAGGTCATGATCCCAGAGTCCTGGGATGGAGTCCTGCATCAGGCTCCTTGCTCGGTGGGGAGCCTGCTTCTCCTTCTCACACTCCCCCTGCTTGTGCTCTCTTTCTTGCTGTCTCTCTCTCTCTGCCAATTAAATAAATAAAGAAAATCTTAAAAAAAAAAACAAAAACAACCCCAAAACTTTATTTATTTGAGGTGGGGGGTGATGGGGAGAAGGAGAGGGAGAAGCAGACTTTCTGCTGAGCAGGGAGCCTGATGCAGAGCTTGATCCCAGAGCCCAGAGATCATGACCTGAGCCAAAGACAGATGCTTAACGGACTGAGCCACCCAGGCACCCTGAATTGGTTTTACTTCTATGGCAATCCGTATCATTCGCCAGTTGCGACTAGATAATTTCAAATGATGCTCAGAAATTTCTTTGTAGTATATCCCTATGTAGTTTTGTTTCTCTCCACAAAAAAGGAGAAAAGAGAAGAAGATAATATCAGGAAAAAGAAATCACATTTCCTTCAAATACTTTTCTACCTATATTCTAATGCCAGTACTAGATATGCTGAGGAAGAATCCCAAGTACGGCTTGGTGACTTTGCATGTTGGGTTTGCTCCATGATGCTCTCCTGAAGTCAGATCTCCAGACGCAAACTGGGGAGACAGACATGGAAGTGTGGGGCAGAGACAGGGATGTTAGGGAATTCGGTGCTATTTCCAAGGACGGGTATGATTTACAAAAGACACCGTGAAGGCTTTGGAACGCATGTTTCCATGTCCACCGCGGCACATGTGGGTGAGTTCAGGGGATCTGTGAATGCACAGCTTGAACACGGGGGCATCCAATCTTTCTAAATATTATGGGCCAGTCCTCATCCCAAATCTGATTTATGCAGAATGGATTGAAGGGTGGAAAACAGGGCTGATCTATGCAAGTGGGAGCTTAGTCTAGGATGATTATGTGTTTGCCTTTCATAGTGGGTCTTTTGTCAACAGGTCTGACCACAGCTGTGAACAAGACCTCTTGTTTTATTTCTTAGTTCTGTTAAAGGGAGACAACATATGGTTGAGAGCATGCCCTTGAATCAACAGATCTAGATTTGAATCCCAAATCTACTGCTTTTTTGGCTCTTAGGTCCTGAGCATGTTGCTCAACCCCCCCCTTTTTTTTTTAAATCCCCCTTCAGCCCATTTTCTTATCTTCAAGCTGAGGATATAACGGTTCCTATCTGATATGGAGTTGTCAGGATTAAGTGATAGGATGATTTGAAAGCACCGTCTATTTTTTCAACTATAATCTGCTGTAGGAAATACATTCTTTTGTTGTTTGTTTGTTTTATTGGTTGGCATACCTACATAGATGCAGAGAGAAAGAAACATCACTTTAACAAGACTTCATGAAGCCATGGTTCTCCTTCCTGTGTGTGATACACTGATAATTACTGTCCTATGCTATTTCATATTTTTAAAATTTCTGGTCATGACCCATTAAATTAATGTCACAGTGCATCAGTGGGTCATGATCCTCAGTTTGAAAAACACAGATTTAGGACTTCACACAGTGACAGGCACACGGGCTTTGGCCCAGAAGGAATAATCACTTGTACTTGGGAAGGGGTGATGTCATGCGATCGGCAATTGAGGCCCCATTCTGTGGTAAGAGGAAGTTGTAATAAAACACTGAGATTTCTTAAAGCGAGTAGAATGAAGGTTTCCAGTAAGATAAAAGCGCTAACTTGTTGGCCCGCTGCATTCCTCTTTTGGAGACTTTTAGAACGAATCTGCCTCCAGACTCATTCAGGTTGCTGACTCAATTCGGTTCCTTGTGGTTGTAGGACTGAGTTCCCTGTTTCCTCGCAGGCTGTTCTCTGAGCTCTTAAAGGCTGCCGACCCGCCTTCTCGTGCTTTCCATGTGGCTCAGCCATGGGTCTTTCCATGTGGCCCAGTCCCCCTCACCTTTTAAAATCTCCCTGATTTCTCTTTCTGCCACCTTTCAGCTGAGGACATCTCTCTGCTTTTAAGGGCTCACGTAATTAGATTGGGCACACCTGCATAATTCAGGATAATCTCTCTATGTTAAGGTCTGTAAGCTGAGTTATCTCTGTAAAGTCTATTGTATCATGGAATGTAACATATTCACGGGATCCAGGGAGTAGGGCACGGACATCTTGGCGGTGGTGGTGGTGGTGGTGTGTTACTATTCAGCCTACCACACTTGGTTTGGAAATTACTGTCTTTTTCGAGAAGAGCTTCTATTGTCAGATTTTTTCATGACTTTTAAATACCTAGAGTTTAAAACTTATAAAAATTTAAGATTCCTAAGGTTCAAGTTCCTCATTTTACAGACGAGGAAATGAAACAGAGATTGGTGGGAGGATCAGCGGTGCATCCCGTGTTTCGTGATTTCTGATCCTTCTTCGTGGCTTGCCGCAGATTATGTTACTTCGGTGGTGGGTCTTTAGGAGGAAATAAATGAGAAGCCCTAGCTGGGGGTCAACCACGCTTTTTATTTCTTCCCTTTCCCAGCCCGACTTCTAGGAAGCATTTCTAAGGTAGAATTCTGACGGTAGTTTGAAGGTTATTTATACCATCACAGCATGCCAGCCATTTTTGAAACTTTTTGGACAAGTCTCAGTTCTTACAAACACCAGGGATATTTACCACATTTCTCATTCAGACATTTTAGATAAAAAAAAAAGGAGACTATTTTGTTTTTTCTTCTTCCTAGTATAGTGTAAATATCCTTGTATCTGAGGTTAATAACGCCCGAGAGAAGGAGGAAAAAGTGGACGTAAGAGGATGAGAGAGAATGAAAACAACCGTTTCCAGGGGGATCTTCAACGAAGCTCTCACTGTCACGTCTGTGCCGTCTCGGGCTGAGATGAACACGCCAGACTAGTGGTGGTTTATTCTTGTGGACGTCAGTGCGAGCTGGAAAGAGGATCTATTGTCTCTCTGTGTGTCTGTCTGTCTGTTTATCTATCATCCTTCTATCTATCATCCATCAATCATCTATCAATCCGCCATTCGTCTATTTGTCCGTGCAACCATTAATTAATCTCCCGATCCCACTTCCTTCAGTCCACACCTCCAGAGGACCTGTTACAGGCCCGGTGCCAGGCTAAGGGCTGGGATATAGCGAGAGATCACACATGGCCTCCGTCTTGTAGGAGCACAGAGCTCATTAGGGGAGACAGATACAGGAACAGCTGCTGTCCCAGAATTGTGACTAAAACCCCAGTCTGAAAGGAAGGGGCTCCAAGACGCCTACTTTTTTAAGAAGAGGTTAAGAGAGGGAAGCTCCCTCCAGGGCCTCCTAGGGGGTGGCAGAATGTGTCGACCATCACTGCCACCCCATCCACCCAGGAGGAGACGAGAGCAGGGGGACGCTGTCAGCTTATAAAAGGGGCTCAGAGACAGGGAAGTTTTAGTCATTAGCCTTGGGAGGAGGACAGTGTTTATGGTCAAAGGGGATTGCGACCTCCCCAGAGAGGGAACACGGGCACGTTCCCTTCCCTCCCATCAAATGAAGGGAGACCTCAGACAGTCATTTGTAAGGCTGGGGGGTGTGTGTTGCAAGGCAGGGAGATTGGCCTCCCTGGTCATCAGACTTGCTGATCGGCCCCTGAGCACCTGAGAAAGGGGGAAGCATTGGAGGGAGCCCACAGGGTGTCGGGGGGAGGGGGCAGCGCTGCAGTGCCCCAGCCTACCGAGCACTGGTTCTGGGAGGGAGCCTGGGGTCTCTAGTGGGGTTGAGTGTACTCGGTGGGAGCTGAGCCCTTTTGCTGAAACTTCACATAAGTGAGCTACCCAATGACGTGGGGACCCCATGGGCCAAAGCTGTTGGATGGACCTCTACTGGCAGGACTTGGGAAGATGGGAGAGATGGAGCTAGAGTAGGGCCCCACATCAGGGGATCCATGTGCTATAGCCCATATAGGGAGGAGAAGCCTCTGGTATCCTCCAGCCCATTTACACATGAACCCCATAGAAGAGCCCACTTGGGCTCTTGCCTCACACGCCTCGTCTTATTGGCCAGTCAGGGTCGGGCAGAGAGAGAGGACTGGTGGCTCCCGTGAAATGAGGAAGCGTTTGCCTTTCACTGATACCACCCCCCGAACCGCCCTTCCCCAAAGGATCTGGAGTCCGAGCCGGGAGGAGGAGGTGTGGCCCTAAAAGCACGCCTTCCTTCCCACTCCAGTCTGAGCTGCCGGTCTGACTTGCAATGAGGGAGAGGGCAAGCTCTGAATCAGATATGAGCCCAGACTTGTTACAGGATGGGACTGAGTTTTAATGACTGCAAATAACTGGGGAGGTATGGGGCCTGCCCAAGGTGTGAAGGGATTTACGATCAAGCAGGGAAGAAAGATTTGACAGAGTGCGAATAAAAACAGGGATTAAAAAAGTTTTTGTTTATTTCCCACTGATTTGAAATTCCAATTCCTCAATATACTGGTTACAAAATAAATGCAAAACAGAGTGACTGGTAGCAGATACAAGTATTTTTCCTTTCTTGCACAATGTTTTGTTTTTGCTAGACTTAATGAAATTTTTTTGTTAGGTTTCTATTTACGTATAACCAATTCAATCCCAACCATTTACCCAGTTGTCAAAACCTCTCAGTATGTTGAAATACATAAAGTATTCTTTCATGTTTACCTTGTTGAAAACATCTTTTTTAGAACCTTTTCTGACCAAGTATAAAATGGGAAGAGTATAAAAGTGGTTTAGAGATTTTAGGTGAGAGTTGATTTAATTGATAGGAAGTTCATTGTACCTCCTTTACTGTACTGGTGGGCACTAAAAACCCTAATGAATTCTTAAGGGCTTATTAATAAAGGCATAACGTTTACAGTGAAGGAGGTGATGACTTATTCTCCTTTGTGAAGCCATATTAACATATTAACTCATTTAACCCACACTTCGTGATGAAAAAAAGAAGACACAGGAAAGTTTAAGTTCTTGCCCAAGGTTGCACAGATGATAACTTTTTAAAATACCTTCAAATCTTTGAATAACAATTAAGATAAAGAAGAATTAGGTTTTTTCTCTCTGACTCCAAGGACAAAGCTCAGACCAGGGATTAGCAGCTATAGTGAGGCAGACTTCAGCTAAAGATGCAGAAGTCCCCTCTCCAGGCCAACTTTTCAAAGACTGCTTGAATTGTCTTGAAAAGAACTAGTTCCTTGGCATTAGAAGTATTTAAGAAGGAGCCTGCATACTAGTGCTAGAATTCAAACATCAGTCAGGGGATTGTATTAGAGGACCATTAATGTTAAAAATCTCGAGATGCTAGGATTTTATTCATCAGGCAAAATGCTTCTATTTTGAGAAGGATCCCTAAATCCCTTTGATTTTGGAATAGAAGGTCATCTGAAAAGGTCATTGTAGTCATTCCCTTGGAGGCAAGTGTATCTCTGTCCAAACCAATGGAAACCGTTTAAAATATTTCTCTCCTCCCTGCCCCCACTGCCTGCCTCTTTTGACAGTGTCCAAAGGGAAGCGTTAGGCTTATGAACATTTAGGATTGAATGGACAATTAGAGATTGCTGAGTGTGACACTCTCTTTGCAGAGGAGTCCTCCAGTAACAGGACTCTCCCAAGGTCACCCTGCTGGTTTGTGGCAGGGTGGGAACTAACATCCAGCCCTATAGATTTTGAGTTCAGTTTTCTTTGCAACGTACTACACTGCCTTTCGCATTCTCTTTGGAAATGTCTTCCTTGCTTCTGATGTAAATTGTTCACTGTGCGCTGCAATTCTGGTTTCCTACCCTGTTTTCTAGAAAGGTGAGGGTTGGCCATTTTTCCTGGCCATAAAAGGTCTTTTGTCTTGAATAATGGACCACTCCCTGTTAGATGCCTGTCCTATTCTCCCGGGCTGGGCTGGGCTGGGGCCATGCGCATCTCACAGCAGCGCTCATCTGAAATCAGCAAGGATTCTGAAGAATGAAAGGCAAACTAGTAGTTACTGCTGTTTGCAGGCATTTCTCAGATACTCGAGACCAAGGATGAGGTCTGTTTCTCACCTGCAGGGGGTGGGGTAGGGGGAGGCTGGTGCAGATGTCCCCTCTCCAGGGGTCAGGCTGTTGACTGTTTCAGCACTGACTGGAGACATTGTTTCTAACTGGCAAAATCGTAGTGAGGCAGACAAGTCAGTGCTGGTCCAGAGCTCGAAATGAGCTTTATGGAGAGCAATCCTCTCCCTACTACTTCGTTCCAGAGTTTTCATGATACCTTGACATGCAGTTCCTCTTGAGCTGGGCTTTCTAAATAGGCATGCACCCCCTCTTTGCCTCTTTGTTTATACATATCATTTACTATACCCCTGCTTCCCTGCTTTCCCCTCTGTCCCCATCCGTATTAGAGCCCGGTTCACCACGAGAAAACCCAGGTGGCTATAACGCCAAAGAACCACCAGGGGGCAGGAGAGGCTAAAGAATGAAAAGAAAAGGTCCCTGAAGACAAACGCCCCTTTGTTCACCTGGACGCCAAATCATCAAAGGATCTGCAAAACCTGGCAACTTTTTTTTTTTTTTTAAAGATTGTATTTACTTGTCAGAGAGAGAGAGAGACAGTCTGTGCACAAGCAGGCAGAGGGAGAAGGAGAAGCCAGGCTCCCCACAGAGCAAGGAACCCACGATGCGGGACTCAGTCCCACAAGTCTGGGATCATGACCTGAGCCAATGGCAGTCGCTTAACCAATTGAGCTACCCAGGTGTCCCCAAACCTGGCAACTTTTAAGGATGCCAGAGGGGTGTTATGCATCAAGTGGCCAGCTTGCTAGCTAGACCATCCTCGGGAAAGCACGGGGTTTGGGGCTTGTGGTTTACAAGCTTTGTCTTTGGCAAATCAGTTAACCCTCCTGAAAGGTCTCGGTTTTCTCCTCTGTAAAAATAGGCCTGATATGGCCCATCCCCAGGCTCACTGTGGGACTTATATCAAAGAGCACGGAAAAGCACCTGCGCTGGCTTCCTTCCAGGCTTCCTCAGCAGCTGGTCCCCTGGTTCCTTGTCGCCAGCCACCGCTCCTCTGAGAAGCCTTCCCGATTCCCTGATCCTGGTCTCATACTGCTTCGTGTCTGTCTCCCTGATAGTCTTTCTCACGCTGCTGCGTTCTATTTATTTATTTCTGAATCCGTTTTTCTCCTTTGACCAGAGCTATTACAGGGCAGCTGACGTGTATCTCTCCACCGGGGACTCAAGGCACCGAGGGGTTTTCAGCATCGCTCTCTCCTTCTCACCTTCCCCTCCCTGGGAAGGGGAGGGGAGTTTTTCGAGCCCAGCAGTATGTGGTCCCTGCAGACATGGATTTACAAATTAAATAAGGTTTTCAGTAAAATTACTAGCAATGAAAGGGTCTGCCCGAGAGCCACACGATTCATCATGGGTCCTACCAAACTAGGCAGATGTCGGCCGGTCGCCAAGGGGCGAGGGAAGGTCTGTCTCACCTGGCACATGCTGGGAGTCCCACAGTTCGTGGCTGGAGACACGAAGACAGCATTTAGGAAGACAATCCCGAGAATATGCGCGAGGAGGTTGGTTAGTCCTTTAATTGGGAACGGGCAGGTGAAAGAGGTCTCAAAGTTAGAGTAACAGTCAGGAGGGGGCCAGAGAGGTGAGGACGGGGCTCACTGAGCTCTTGCTGAGGGCAGGATGGTAGAGCAGAGAGAGGTCAGGGGCTGGGCTTTGGGGTCGGGCGGGGCCCGCTTCTTCATTTATCTGTGTTGGAGGGCCGGCACCTTCCTAAGCTCTGGCTTCCTCGTTGAAAAACAAACGTTTCTGTGAATATTAGAGGGAGACGGTGGGGTCCATATCTGGCCCAGAAGACGGCCCTGGGAATAATCGTTCTCCTTTTTTGGTGCGTTTCATTTCATCTTGTTCAAGTCCAGTAACTTCCCACGGGGAGGATGCGTCTTGGAATAGGTGCCCGGACATCCCGGGAACGGCAGTGCGTTTCCCAGGGATGCAGGCTTGTTTTGAGCCCCTGACAATGCGGCTCCGGGAGTCTTAGCCCGGTGTCGTCCTCTGTCTGAGGTTGAAGCTAGAAGATCAGTGGTGGGGGAGGGGAGTGGCCTGTTGGCCCCCAGGATTGGGTGTTGTCTTCCTCACACTCTGATTTTTGTTAAAAATTCATGATGAGTCTGCCATTCTTTACATTATCCGAGCAGATTAGCTCTTATTTAAAATTTGGTCTTGGGAGGTGGCGGAGTCCCTTAAGCGGATTCAACAGTGGTCAGTTGGACCATGGGAGACAAAGGAAGCAATGCTTTTCACGTTGAAGCACAGATTTTAATCCCACTTCCCAGACAGAAATGCAACCAATAAGCTGGCTGTTAGCCATAACCATCATCACGGGATGTATTTGCAAGAGTCTCTGCTAGAATGATAGGAACCCAGGAGCTCCTGGAGGTTAAATACAACTTCCAAGTTCTAGACTCTCCCTCCTCCATGTGGCTGATAGGCCCTTAGGGGTGGGGGGGGCTTTCCGGGCAGGGGAGGGCACGTGGACCAGGTGCTGAAGTTTTCATGCCCATTCGCACAAAGTGTTCATGCTTCGTGTGGTTGTGGATGATGCCAGGGTGAGACCTTCCAGGAGGACATTTCCAGGTGAAAGCTGTGTAGTCCTGGCAATGACAGGAGTTATTCTGGATGATTCTGAAGAAGCAGAGAAAACATCCTTACCTCTCTCACTGGAATTTTCCAACATAGGGTGGAGTTGGCTTTTGCTTTCATCTTCAGCAAAGAACCAGCTCTTCCTTGGCCAGAAGGTCTTGTCTGGGAGAGGCTGAAAGCCTTGTCTCTTGGGGAAGACTGATTTAGCTGCCAGAATGAGGAATCTGGCTATGGTGGTGTCTCTATAGGATGGTGTTTCTGGGGAGGAAGGGGAGAGAGAGAGAAAGAGAGAGAGAAGGGAGGCCCAGACAGTAGCAAAGATAACTTCGTATTTACTCCTGAGTCTTGAGTTTAAATTTATCATCGGGTGATGTGCTTGTGCCAAGTGACAGGCATATGACATCTCAAAAAACTATAAAAGCAGGCTTTGTAATAATCTGAATAGAGAGGGGGTACAGTCCTGAGATATCAAAAGAACCAGGACTGAAAAGTCATCTGTGATTTCTTTTCAGCAAAATGACATTACTGGGCACATTACATTAATGTAACTGATTTCAAATTCATTGCTTTTTAGTTTTAGTTATATGTAACCAAGTTTATTTTAGTTTAGAGTTATGTGTCAGGACTTCTACACATTGGGTCAGCATTTGTATACGGTTAGGTCATAATAAAAAGAATTTTTCAGCAATAGGGAACTGCAAATTTTTTTTTAAAGAGTTTATACAACGCTCGTGTTTCAGAAATACTGGATTAAAGGAGATTTAAGAATGCTCTTCTGTACCAAGGTTCAGGTATGGAAGGAGGGAGATGTAATAAAGAGTTATTTTTTCCAGGGATTTGACCTTCACCTGTGGGAACTGATGAAGAAGTCCATAGAAGGCTGTTGTCTCTGTGCCTGGTCTGAGGGCCAGCCTGTACCTCTGCAGACCTGGAAATTAGGGAAGAGAGCTGGGCATGAAATAGCACAGTAGAAAAGGGCAAATGCACCTCACAAGGGAAATCTGGAACCCACGGTGGTCTCCTACCACTTCCAAATTTGAACACACAAGGGTGACCTATGGAAGAGAGCTGGACTCTTCACCCGCACTGCATATAGGACATGTGAATTCTGGAAGATCTGCAGATGGTCCACTGCCCCAGGCCAGCAGGACGAGCGGAGAGTTCGGCGACATCTGTATTTCGTGCCACACCCCACCCTTCAGAATGTCCTGGCTACTAATTTACTTCTGCCTTCTGAACGCCAGGCAAATTGCTCTTGAAAGGTCACCCCTAACCTGCACCACGGAGAGGCAGGAATTCTGGGAATCTCAGCTCCCCGCTAGCTAAGTGGATACAGTGCATGGCCATCGCAGCAATGAAGTTTTGGATATTCTTGACATCAACGCATACGCGGAAGCCACCACATCGTGTATACTCTGTCCATGACTTATTTAACTTAGTATAATGCTTTCAAGTCCCACCCAGGCTGTCACAATGGCAATGCTTCATACCTTTTTATGACTGAATAATATTCCATCGTGTGTATGTCTATTATCTAGTGACATTTATGTAGTAGCAGTCTATCTGTTCATGTATCTGCTGGCCAACTATATGCCTTCTTTGGGAAAAATCTCCATTCAGATCCTCTGCCCATTTTAAAATCAAAAAAATTTTTTTTTTGCTATTGAATCGTATGAGTTCTTTATAGAGTCTTTATATATGTTGGATATTAACCCCTTATCAAATCTGTGACTTGCCAGTATTTCCTCCCATTGCCTTTAGTTGATTTCATAGGTTGCCTTTTGATGTTGTTTTTGGTTTCCTTTGTTCTGTAGAAGCTTTTCAGTTTGCTGTGGTCCCACTTGCTTATTTTTTCTTTTGTGGGTTTTACTTTTGGTGTCAAATCCAAAAAATCATCACCAAGACCGATGTAAAGGAGTTTCCTATCTGTGTTTTCTTCTAGAAGTTTCAGTGAATTATTATTGAATGAATAAATGATTTAAGAATAATACGGAGCTTTAGCCTGTAACTTGGTGATCTCCGCTTGGCAGTTTAACACAGGGATTGGAACAAGATCGGTGTTCAGTGAGGATTTACTGGATGAGTTACTGAATGGTATGGTCGGAGGGACAAAGGACTGCCCATCAGGAAGCTTTGGGGTGGTCACTGTTCTGCTACTAGTTAGCTGTCAGGGGACAGGGTTAATCCCTTCAGATCTATGACATCCGTTTGATGTCGGGGGGTCAGATAAAATAATCCCTGTGTAAGTTTTTGCTTAGAAATCTTGCAGTTCTAGGAGTTGATCAGATTGCCTTCCAAACCAGGTTCCTGAGAATCCCAGAGTGTGAGTGGTCGTTATGAAAAAGCAGTGGTGGCTGAGGTCCATGGGCTGAGAGTCCTGGAATCCAGCAGGTTGCCTGAGGACCGGCTTGGAGGATGGTTGATAGAAGAGAAAAGACAGGTGCAAAAAGAGGGATCCCAAGAGCGCCTCTGGCCAACTTCACCTGCTTGCAAATCACGCCTCATGCTGGCTCGGACTCAACTGGTCTGGTTTCTCAGTCACGTCAGTTTTTCTGCCGAGCAAATTCTCCTCTATGACAAGGTTCTTTGTTGCATAGTGAGAGGCAGTGTCGTCTTAGATCGAAGGCTCTCTGGGACACAGACTCGTGCCTTGAAGAGACTTCTCTCTCTCCTTAGGCACCGATTTCTTAAACCCATCTCATTCCTGCCAGGTCTTCTCACATACATGCTCTTTGTACTGAGCTTGGCTGGTGCCTGTAATTTTGAGGGCTTGATGAAAACGGGATGGGAAGTTCTTTGTTAAAATTTCTAGTGCCCTTTCCTGAAGCAGCTGTTCTTTTCCTTCTAAAGGTGTAAGATGTCATTGGTAGTCTTTGAGCGCCAGACAAGAAGAATCTCTAGCGTAGGCCATAGTAAATGGCAACAAAACACGCACCCTCAGTTCTGTGTCAGAGGAAACAATCATTTGCCTGTGCACATCTCACCCTTGTTGCATCCCAAGACCTTAGAGCTTTGAGGTCCAATTCAAGCTCAGTTTTATAGTTCACCTAGAGCTTGATGTCAACCCCCAACTGTTTAGTGAGTAGCTACTGTGCTGTTGGGCTAAAACGGTGATCGGGGAATCCTGAAGTATAACCAGCCACGAGACTTTTCAATAATGAATCATATTTTGGAACTAGAACAAACACTTGAACAATGAGGAAACTAAGATCTGTGATAGGTGGCTTATAATCCCGGCAGGGCTCAGGAAAGAGCTGTGCCAATCTATGTGATTTGCAGAGAAATTTTCTTGTGGGTGTTGAGTGCGAAATTGGACTTTTAGCGTTTGCCAGAAAAGAGGACTAGCAGTCTGGGCATGGGAGCGCTGGGCGTGGAGGGTTGCAGGGAGGTAGTGGTGGCGGAAGCAGCCCCAAGAGACTACAGGGAGTAAAGACAAAGTCGCAGGATTGCTGGGCAGCTGGCCTGTAGGACTCTGTACGTTTTCAAACTCATCTTTCCCTGATACTTCTAGACCCTTCCAAGGCAAGATGCTGGACTGGAGTATAAGCGCTTCCCAGCACAATCTCCGTCTTTGGGATAGGAGTCTCTGTTCTTGGAAAATATTTTTAAAGAATTATGGTCTGAGATAACCAGTTTGGATTCCTGGGCCTAGGGCCACACTCCTACAGCCTTTCCTATTGTCATGGTGCAGACTCTCTCATCTTGCTTCTTTCCCTTCTAGTATTTCAGCTGTCGGTTGTGACTCTGAAAGGACTTTGCAGGTGGCAGGACCAAAAAAATAAAATAAAAATAAAAATAAAAAAAATAAATGCCTCCCCCCCCAGCCCATAATTTATGTCTTTCCATCATCTTGGATAGCTTTCCAAAAAAATGAAACACATACATAAAGACAAACGACACCCCATATGCCAAGCAAGCCAGCGGGGAGACGAGCCTCTTGATCATTAACCGAGGCTCGGTGGAGGAATTAAGTTGTTTGATTCCTCGCTCCGGGCCTGGTGAAATAGGTAGGATTTCATTTCAATCCTTCGTGGGCTTCAGGCTGCCAATATCTGGGCTTTGAAGTGGTTTCGACCTCTGTGATGTAACGGGATCCCCGGTGCTGGGCCCGAAGAGGCCGTTTCTCACAGTCCCTTGTGCCTGCACTAGTCACTGGTGCTTTGCCAGCCCGTGAACCCGACCCGACGGCCCCTCTGGTTTCCAGCAATTCTCCCCGAGGTCCAGATTTCCTGCACTGGAGACTCTGCGGGATGGAGACCGCAGTGCATTCCGCCTGAATGGGGACGGGGGGGTGCCTGTGCATCTGAAGGGGCAGGTGCTGGGCAGCTTCAAGTGCTGTGAATTTCAGCTGGCCAGTTTCACTCTGATTTCACAGTGACCGCACTGACCCCTTCCTTTTTGTTGGGAGGGGATTGTTTCTCCACAACGACCTATTGGGGGCTTATTTGGCTCTTTAATTTTAGTTGAGAACAGTAGCCCTACACTCTTTTCCTGGTTGGTTATTGAAGGAAATCAGTATTGCATTAATCAGAATCACAGACTGTCTGCACTCCAAGGGTTTTCCAGAAGTTCTAAAACCTGAACTTGCTCTGTCCAATCTTTTTCCATGGCCAGCTGTGAGAACCAGTTTTTTGTTTCTTTAATTTTTTTTTTTTTTTTCACAGAGAGCAACAGTGGTAAGGGAATGGTGGGGGGTGGGGGCAGGGGGAGGGAATCCCCAGCACGCTCCATCAGGCTCAGTGCACAGCTGGCTGCGGGGCTGGTGTCTTGACCCGGAGAGGATGACCTGAACGGGATGCTTCACTGACTGAACCGCCTGGGCACCCTGGGAAGGTATTTATTGAAGATTTTTGGAAAGAGAGAATTAGGCTTTCCACACCCCTTCTTCCCTCTGAGTAAAACCATGTTACCAGAAGGCCATGGGCTGGGGACGTGTTTGGGTCCCTTGCAATAGAAGCTTGCACTGAATTTCACCCCGAGGTTGTCTCCAGACTCTGCGGACAGGTGATACAGGGACAGCTGTGTAACATATTATGTTTATTGTAAGGAACTTTTTGAAAACATTATCTTACATCACACAGTGCCCATTTTATCAGGATAATGACAACCGTACAAACACGTATAGAGCTTCTCTCCTGTGTCAGCATTAGGGAGAACGGGCTTCTCCTGAGCGGTGGTTCCTCAGCAGAAACAATTTCGTAGTAGATATAAATACAATGTCCTTGGATTGGTCCCTGCTGAGTTGAAATTACCTCGTAGTTCGTGCACGTGACTTTGATCTCCAAGGGACTGTGGCATATCCTGGAACTTAGGCTTGTGGCACATGGTTTCATAATACATCGTCAAAAACCTTTCGGCTGGTTTCAAATCATGGCCTCAACCTTCTGCATCTGACCCATACATGCTCGCTTGTATAGTTTCTGAAAGAGTCTTTGGGAAGTAGATGGTATTTACTTGAAAATGTGAAAATGTCTTGCAATTTGGAGATTACATTGGGTTTCTTCGGCTAGCCACCCAAATTATTTTTTCCTAGCTCTCTTCACACTAGGTGGCAGAAGTGGCTCATAAAGGAGCTTAACGCCCTCGGCAAGGACTCTGATGGCCTCTGGGGGAGGTGTGGGGGGCTGGGAGGCAGGTTTTACCCTGGACTCTGCCAGGTGAAGTGAGGGAGTGTGTGGCTTGGGGGGGATGGTCTTAATCTAAGCCTGTGGCCCCACACATGTGCTTTCTGTCCCTATTTTTGTGCCAGAGGGAGACAGAAAAAGAGATGGGGTGGAGGGTTGGAGAGAGAGGGAGACAGAGAGAGAAAGAGAGAGAGAGAGAAGGAGGGAAGTGGGAGTAGAGAGAGAGGAAGGGCACCTTCCTTTTTCCTTTTATGAAAGTAACGAGAATCTCATTTAACAAATAACAAGGCAGATGAGAAGTCCCCAGCCTGCGTGTGAAGAACTGCATAAGCGCATGGTCTCTGTCACTGCGGATGTCCCTCTCCATCACACCGAGAGGTGCCGGGTCATCCGCACTCCTGCTGGGAATTCTGCTCAAGTATGGCCTTTGGATCATTTCTGTTTATTCAGTCAATGTGGGGAGAAATGGACAGAGGGTTCCCCGAGCCTCCCTCTTAGACTTGGCTTGGTCTTGGGCAAGTCACTGAATCTCCTTAATGCTAAGTTTCCTCATCAGTGAAATGGGGCTAGTGATACTCCTTGTTTCATCATGTGGTTTTGAGAATTAAAGGGAAATAATACCAGGGAAGTCTTTGGCATCTGGGAAGCGTACAAGATATGTTAGCTGTCTTTTTTTTTTTTTTTTTTCATTTTGGACAAGTCAAAGACTGTGAGCTTCAGTTTAATGACCCACAAAATGATAGCTTTGAATATTATGACTTCCAAAGTTTTTTGTAGCCTCTGAAGTCGGACACGTTGTATACTGTGTGTGCAACGTTTCTGTCGTTCCTAATGTCTCTATGGTTGGGCACACAATAGTTAGTTGTTTATTGAATGCTTTTTGAATTATAACTGAATAGAAAGTATACTCTTTTAATGTAATTTATTTTATAGATAAGTAGATGATTAAGGCATAAATAATACATTCTGTTTTTTTCCCTCTTGTTGAATCATTGAATCATTCCTTTTAAAGATTTTATTTATTTAGTTATCTGAGAGACAGAGAGAGTGTGCACAAGTGGGGGCTGGGGGCAGCAGACGGAGAGGGAGAAACAGGGAGACTGATGTGGGACTCGAACCCAGGACCCTGGAATCACAACCTAAGCCAAAGGCAGAATCTTAACCGAGCCACCGGGGCACCCCTCATTTAATCATTACTTTTAAAATAATGTACATTTATGAACCAAATCCTTACTACATACAGGAACTGAGTGAGAAGTTGTGAGGGATAGAAAGCTAGGATAGAACACAAGTCCTGTCCTCAGAGACCTGAGCGCTGAGTGAGGAGGCAGACTCTTACAGAAGCACCAAACCACAAAACTGCAATGTGCATGGGGTTCGCCCCTGCCTGTTACAGCGGGGACTCGCAAGCAGTTTGGTGTAGCTGGTGCATGGAGGGCTTGTGGAGAGTAGTAGGAGACGGGGCTACCTGAAAACGTTTCCTAGGTCTGCAGTGGGCCTAGGCTGTCGGAACAGCCACGGGTGAAGCTTAAATGTGAGTAAAATGCTGCATCTTCAATCATTGGAAATATAATACCGGCTTTATTTTAACAATTTGTTCTAAAAATTCCCTCTCATAGAAATGATAATGGGAATAATTGTATTATATATTACAGTTTATAAAGCTTTGACATCAACGTATTGGTGAATCATAAGAACAGTTTCTTGCATTTAATGAGCCCAAATTATTTACCAGCTACTGCATTGGGCCCCTGACATTGTTACCTCCTGTATTCCCACTTAGAACCTTTTGTATCAGGAACCCAAGTTTACCACTAGGGGGTGCTAAGATGAGGGAGAATCAGATTTAAGCTCTGTGAGGTCAAAGAACCTTTCTATCCATCGGTCCATTATAGCCCTTGCCTCTGGCCTGGTGCCTGGCACATAGCAGGAATTTAAGTGGTATTTGCTAAGTAACTAAATGAAAGGACTTGTCCAGGGTGGTAAAACTAGTAAGTAGTGGAGTCAAGTACAAAAGTACTGGATTTTGACAATTTAGATAGGAAATAATCATGGCTAGAGAAGGTCTATTTTCTGCAACGTGGGAAGCAAATCCAGCTCCGTATATGTCCTTTTGGCCTAGACCCTTGCTGGAAAGGAATACACTCTCAAGAGTCATTGGGTTTCCATTCATCAAGGATGTTGACTCCTCGATGAGATGGTCTTGAGTTGTTAAGATGTTAAGTTATGATGGCTGAGTAGGAAGCTCCAAAAGTAGAAATAAGCATATTGTGTTTCTAAGAAATCTTCTCATTTTTAATCAAACAACCTCTAGTTAAAGACAGTCTATTATTTCTTCAGTTTCTGGTCTTGGAAGTCATTTTAATGGAGTCATTTTGGGAGTCATTTCCCAAAATTTGGGAAAATGTGCAGATCTAAAGGATATTTTTTGAGACTTTTCAGCTCACTCTCTTTAAAAATAGTAATTTTCTCCTTAGTGAACTGGACTGAATAATTCAGCAAATAGTTATTGACTGTTTACTAAATGCTAGGTCCTGTGTTAGGTGCTGGGACTACAAAGATGATAAGACACAACTCTTGCTTTCCAGGATGAAGTGGGAGATGGCCCTGGAGGCAGATCGTTGTTGTACTTGCTCCCCTCAGTGGGGGGGGCACACAAGTGCCTATGGATACACAGGAAAGTTGGAAAAAGAGGCCCCAGAGAGCTTCCCATCATTGGCGACTTGAGGCCAGGAGAGTGCTACAGACTGAGTTTGTCCCCAGAGTTTGTATTTGGAGATCCTAATGTCTAATGTAATGGGATTAGGAAGTGGGAACTTTGTTAAGGAGGGTAGGTTCTGGGAAGGGCAGAGCCCTCATGAACAGGATTAATGTCCTTCTAAAAGACACCCCACAGGGCTCTCTTCCTCCTTCCCCCACATGAGAATACACAGGAAGCCAGCGGTCTACAACCCAGAGAAGGGCCCTCCCCAGAACTCGACCATGCTAGCGCGCTGGTTTTGGATTTCCCCACCTCCAGAACTATGAGAAATAAATTTCTGTTGTTTAGAAGCCACCCAATGGGACTGCCTTATAGGAGCCTGAACTGCCGGGAAGGTAAAGGAGAGGGAAGACCTTCTGGAAGGGGCAAAATCACAGGGGGAATATGAAGGGGTGAGGAGTTTCCCACCCCACTGGCAGCAATCTCCTATCTCTACCTCATTGCTTTGATGACCAGCAGCTCCCAGATTTTAGAACCAGATGTAATACTGTATTATTATGGTTTGTTTCATATTAACCAGCTGAAAAAGGCTGAATGGAATTGACCCAGATGGTTCTCAGGTGGAGAACTTAAAGCTGGAAGCTTTCCTCTTCTCCCACTGATGTGGGCACCTTCCATGTTCTCCTCAGATGGGGCTCTGAGGGGCTGATTTCTCTCTGACCATTTATCTGGAGTCTGTGATCTCCACTGCTTCTGCAGCCTCTTCTTCTCTTTATTCTCTCCTGGTTTCTATTCTGTTGTTAGTCCCATACTGCGGTGATCCCGTTTTTCTTTAACCTTCTAACAAAGGTTAACGCAAGCCTAAGCACAAAGACTTTCGGGCAGAACTTTTGAGTATCTCCATCTACTGTTAGAGATGGAAGGTTTTCTGGAGACCCAGAGACTTAGTAACACGTTCAGTAATCTGACCAACTCCATGCCCTTGAGTTCCGATTTCAGCTTAGTTTACCAGATGGGATCCATGACCATCAACACACCAGACCAATGTTAAGCCTGACAATGGCAGCCTAAGAGTGCGTCTCATGATTAGACACGAAGGGCAGGTAGCAGTCATTCAGAAACCCTGAAATGGCAAAGTTAGGGAATTGGGTTTTGAAAATGAGTCACCCAAACATTTTCTTTCCAAACATCTGCAGGTTGTTAGTCTGATTTATTTTGAATTAAAAAATCTTTTTGAGCTGGCTGACAGCTTATTTTAATTCCCAGCTGTTAAAATGTTTCAGCAATTGGAATTAGGGGCTGTGCCATGACTTTTGATGTGGTGGGAACGAGTTCAGCACTCAGGTACACCTGGGGGACCTGTCCCTTCTCATCATGGTCCTTCAGTTTTATTCCTTCTGTTTAAGAGCTTGGTGCTTTGAGCTCTTTGTTTACGATCTATTTGCTTGGGTCTTATAGCACTGGTGGCCAAGGGAGTTTAGCTCATATTCCAGGATGTGGTGGCTTTTATCCAGCACCTAGCACTTTGTGGCTGTCTTGGATTCTTTCTGGAACAAGTTTGGGGAATAAACAAATACATAAATAGGATTATATTTAATTGATATTGCCTCCTCCTCTCCCAAAATATCCCAAAATAATTTTTCTACTCACAGCTGTGGTTCTTGTAAATGTTTTTAAGATTTCTCTGTAGATTGTTAGCTTGGTAAGGGCTTTTGACTTGTCCTTCACTTTTCTCTGGTTGTGGGTGAGCACCTCTTGTTTTTGCTGAGATTTTGGATAGGAAATCTGGCGACTCAGTCTCTTCTCTCCTGATCCCAGCCACCACAAATAGTAGCACCTCCATCTCCGTCTCCTACTTCCAATGCCACCTGCAACTACCACCACCACCAAGGAGTTATTTCTTGGCATTCCTAATTCTCTTAGCCTAGCATCCTAGTATTCAAGTATTTGTATTACTTTTATTGTCCAACTTCCCCAAAGAATTATCTGTACTAGCTATTTTCACCTCTTTTGCTCATCTTTATGCCTCATTCTCCCCCCTCCCCCCCCCACCCAATCCATTGTGGCTCACTCTCACCACTCTGTTGAGGCTGGCCTGTCAAACATCATCCGTTGCTGTTTAATTGAGATTCAGTCCTCTTGTTACCTGACTTCTTCACTTGTTCCCTGACCTCTGTGTATCTGTGTTAAGGGAAACTTTGAGACCAAAAGTGGGAATGACAGAGTGGGACATTAAATGCTAGGATAAGGACGTAAGGGTTTATACTATAGGCACTGGGGGACCAATCCTGTGTTTAATCTGTATTCAACTAAGGAGTAAATAGATTAACCCAAAGATGAAGAAATGGTTGAAAGGTTGTCCCAATAGTCTAGGTGGAGAAAAGTACTGAGGGTATAAATTAAAACAATGATAAAGAGAATTACATGTCAAGCAAAGATTGGAGAGATATTGAAGACTCGACTAGAAGATAAGAGGATTGATAAAATAGGTGGAGGGAAAGTGGCAAGAGTGCCTCGACCTCCCTTAATCTTGTCCCTCATCTTTGACCTTCGTGTTTTGACTTACAGTCTCCCTTTTTGTAATGTCCTTTCTTGGCCATCTATGTTCAGTTGCATGGTTCTTATCAGGACTCTTTAAAAATATTGTTTTTATGAACTCTTTTTTGATCACCCCAGGTAGATATTACCTCTAATTTCTAAGGATTCTGTAGTACTCTTTCTATCTTCACTTTCTCTTTATCTTAGGACCATAATCTCCTCACTCTGGTTTTAGGTGGGTGGCACGTTGTTAAGGGTGTGAGGAAGACATAGGAATGAGGAAGATGGAAGAGACCGTTGATAAGGAAAGGGTTTTATGGCCAAGGTGGAATTACAAACTTCACTTCATGGGTGGTGTGAATTTGGATTTCTGTATGTTTTTACTCTTTGTGAGTAAACTTTGTGATAAACTTGAAAGCTAAGTTCTCAAGAACTCTTGTTAGAATGAATGGGAAGCGCTTACCCTTTGATAAATATGGCACATACTTCCCACATCTCTCAATGAACTGGAAGAGGGTGCTGATTCTTTTTCCTGGAAATTAAAAAAGTTTTCTGCTTGTAATTTTAAGTTAAACAACTTGCTACTATTATCTCCTCACCATCTTTCTGAAGAATTGATCCTGTGTGGCTGAGTGCAGCATAGTTGGTTTTCTAGAAATATGCGTTCAGACCCAACCAAACAATATTATTTCCCCAGTAAGCTTTAGGCTTTTCTTTTGCTAAAGAACTTCATGTTTAGACCCTTAAAAAAGAAAAAATAGGTAGTATTGAGTGTTTGAGTAATATATTGAGGCAAATGAATATTTTCTGCTTCTACCCTTTTATTTTAAATGTGACTAAACTTTGAGACTCATTTTAGAAGCATAGGATAATATTTCTAATTGGATTCTCCCAGAGGCACTTGAGTCGGGAATGAGTTACATGGGTGCTTTTTAAATGACACATTATGACACATCTGCACATTAAGAAGATGACTGGCTTTCTGTTTTTCCTCTCTCTCCATTAATACGTAAGCTCCCTTGCCTCTTTTCAGTGTTGAGTATAATGCTTTGTCTCATCACTTTTTTTTTTAACATTACAAATAGGATTTCACATTTAGAATTTATGAAAGATGCAAATTTTTGTGCAAAACGCTAATTTCAGAACTGTCTTCAAAGATTCTATTCAGGAGTTCAGGCTGGGGCCCCATTTTCAATATCTATCACCACCAACCCATCTTTCCCAGGGGACTTAGATGCCAGGGACTCTGGGTCACATGATCTAGCTGAACTTCCCGCCCTCCTTTTATTAAAAAAAGATTTTATTTATTTATTTGATAGAAAGAGATATCACAAGTAGGCAGAGAGGCAGGCAGACAGAGAGGGGGAAGCAGGCTCACCGCTGAGCAGAAAGCCTGATGTGGGGCTTGATGTGGGGCTCAATCCCAGGACCCTGAGATCATGACCTGAGTCGAAGGCAGAGGCTTAAACCACTGAGCCACCCAGGCGCCCCTGAACTTCATCCTTCACTGCACGGTCAGTCCACAGTCTGCAATGGCTGTGCCCAAGAGGAGCACCTTTAGATTTGTAAGTTTCTTCCATCCCATCCAAAAGAGAAATTATAGGGCATATATCCAGTTACAGCTCAGTACATAGGAACCGAGGGGATTCTCTCAAGTTACCTGCCTTGATGACTTCAAGCCTCTTATCCTGGATTGTGACTATCTTGCTTACCTCAGGGAATCCTCAAATAACCTTTAAAACAAGTAGTCTAAAGAGTAAATTAAAAGGAAAAAGTATTTCACATGGTATTCAGGTATCAGTGTAGGATTTGGGTTTTAATAACCCTGTAATTCTGTAATTTAATAAAATATTCTTCTATAATATTATACTCTATGTTTAAGTCACATATTAAAATTCAGGAAAACTTCTTTCTTTGAGACAATGTGCAGCTAAAGTTGTGAATTTACTCCTTATCTCCTCCTAGCCTTTCCCTTCCCCCTTTTGTGTGAAATGACTTGCCTTTATGATTTACCATGTTATTATTTTGGTGCATCAATATTACAATGATTATGGGTAACAAGTCTGGCTGTTGGCATTGTTCATTAACTCTTATAAAGGAAACCAAGACAAATCAAAATGTCAGAACCAGTTTAATGATGGGGTCCTGGTTATAATTGCATGTACATCGAAGATAGAGGGAACTAGACACTATTTATTATGACACTGTATCAAGTGTGCTAAAAACCTACTGTCATTTCATTTTTTTCTCATTTTATTCCTATTTGACTCATGCAAGTTAAGAGTTGTCATCATTTCAGTTTTACAGAGCAGAAAGCAGAGACTCATTGAGTAACCACACTGCCTGACAAGCCACCGAGGCAAAATACGCAACTCTGGCTTCCCTAACGTCAAAGTCTGTTCCTTTTTTTTTAAATCATACTGTACTGTATGATGCTTAATTTAGTTTAGGGATAGCAACTGAATCAAAGTAGGTTTTGTTCTGATTCTGCCAAGGAACAGACTCTTCTCTCAACTGGCAGTTGCTTGTAACTGGCTAGGCAGAACTCATAGTTTCTAGGGTGGTACATAAAATTGGAGACTTGGGCAAAATCAAAGCAGAGTAGAAAGAGCTAAGTGAAGGGTTTCAGAGCTCTGATGGACACTTGCCTCCTGGGATAGTTCTGATCTCACTGCTTTTCCATCACCTCTTTCTTTTCGATACTTAACTTATTCCCACCTTAACCCTTCCAACTGGTGGCTGTCCCATTCATAAGGGAGCAGATACCAGATGGGAGAAATTATAGAAACAGTTGTTGGGCGATTGTTCTTCTGAGTTATGTACTCAGGCTCTTGGTTGGAGGGCTCTGATCTGAAAGCTTGCTTCAAATCCACTGAGAATGTAGAGTGATTTAAGTGGTGAACTGGGGAGGGCTGGGGACTTTAAGTGGTGAGGACTAATTTGTTCTTTAAGTTTATCTAATGGTTTGCAAGGGTGGAAATATTTGCTAGGCAGATGTGATGGATTCTCCTAGGAAACTGACTTCACCAGAGAATTCTTTAGAAACTGTTTTCAGGAGCGAGACAAGTGGCATGAATCTATGGACAAAGGGAATCTGCTCGGTGTCTGTGACTGGGTCAAAGACCCAAGGCATGCCTGTCGTGATACAACGTGGATGTTTGTTCAGGGGGCAAGTGCTCACGCGGAGTGATTTTCAAAGCTGTTCGAGGGCATTTATCAGGCTTTTAAACTCTAGATATTCTTTCCCACGGTGTGACCGAGAGAAGGGATCCTGGGCTCTCTTCTCCGGCCCCCAGGATGGGAATTCAGGGGGAAAAGGTCACCTATTCTTATGCCACAAAAGAAAACTTATCCATCAGTTTTCAAGGAAAAAACCCCAGTGTCTGCAAATAGGGGAATTGCTAAGAGCTTATCAGCAGTGCTGCCCCACCCCCCCCACAACCTAGTGCTGTCATATGCCTATGGGGGGGGGCGCTTGTCCTACTCCAGGTGAAAAGGGAGTGTTCTGGACTTCTTTTGATAAAACACCTTCCAATTCCAGTAAAAACATGCACTCCAAAGCCATCATCTTTTTTTACTATTTACTGGGGGGAATAGGAGAGAGAGAGAGAGGGAGAGAGAAAGAGAACAAACAGCTGAAGTGGATTTATAGTCACTTCTCTGATTGATTTTCTTGCTGAAAAATATTTCCTATCACAGGATTTTCCTTCTCCTCTGTACTCTTGGTACACCCAAGATCTTCATTTCTTTCCGAGTGTGATTAAGGATGACACAGGGTGGGAGAAAATAACCAGGAGTAAATTGCATTTTAAAGTTTTGTCCCATTGGTAGTACCAGCAATTAAAACTCATTGTGGTCCTCACCCCAGATCATAGCAGCAAGGCCATGAGGCCTCCCTGCTGTAAATTTATTTCCAGTCCAGCTAGCTAAGACAACGCTCCAATGAATTAATGGGCCCTGCTGGACTTCAACTCCCTCTCCTCGCCTCACTGAGCTCCATCTGGTCCCAGGCTTCAGTGGCTGCTCGCGTGAGCACACCACTCCTGCCCTTGACCCAAAGCACACACTGAACTTGGTGCACACAGGAACCACACTGCTCCTCCTGGCTGGGATGGCAGAACAAAGCTAGGTGGGTGCTCCTGGGGGTATCAGGGGACCTAGCAACCGCAGGTGAAGAAGGGAGATGCCCTCACTAGAGCATCTCCCTTTTTCACCCCACATCTGCTCATCCTTCTGGAGTTTGTGCTAGGGCTGAGATCTGGCCTCTTAAGGGAGGTGAAATATGGCTTCATATTGTAAGAGATGAGGTTTGCTCATGGAAGCAGAGGTGCTGGAGACTAAGACTATGGTGTGACCGATGCCAGCAGTTCTCAGTAATGAGTCTTGCAGACACATCCCGGGAGAGGAAGTTAGATTAGGGCAAGACAAGTGAATGAAATTGTTTAAAGGCTATAAAGAGATTAAAAAAAAAAAAAAAGGAACTCCTCTTCATTTAGGGTTATGAGATCCTCTTTCCTGGGCGACTTCGAGGGCAGTGTGGGATTAGGGCTTCCAGCCTTGACCTGGAGATTTCATGTCAGAGGAGATGGGGAAGGAGAGGAGGGATCTGTGTAGGAGCTGGATCATGAGTCAACATTGTTGCCTTTCAACTGAGTGTCTTGGGCAAGCCCTCCCCACTGCCCATAACTGCGAGTCACTCTGGTGTCTGGGTGGCCTCCTGGATTTAGGATCTGCTGGACAACAGGGTTGATTGCCCCAGAACAGTTGAAAATGGGTTCATTTTTGAGGCTCACAACTGTCCTGTCCTTCCTTGGCTTCTACTCAGGCGGCACATACCATCTGGTAGACGTGAGATGTGTTTATTACTATAGGCAGGAAGGATCTGGAAGCAGTGTTTTTGTTCCTATCTGTGACTTCAGTGTCAGCTGAATTTCTCTAACTTTTTATTTCTTAAGAGACGTTTCTCTTTTTTGTAGAGCTGGCATAATCCAAGATAATGACACCTATGGGGAAACAAAGCAACCACAACTCAAGATAATCCACCTGCATGAGAAGCTTCAGGTGATGGTTTTGATTTCAAGACTAAGTGGTGGGATCTTTATGTGAACATGTGTCTTGGGAAGAGCCCCTGGTCTGGTCAGGCTGATGGAAGTTGAGATGTGTCCTTAAACCTTGCTGGAGGTCCATGACCCTCATCAACATTAGGTACAACATCATGGTGGGATTTGGTGATAGAACTTTTGAGAGCCCCTACATCATAGTAATTTCTAGATGGTTTAATACAATTAAAAAGAGGGAGAGAGAAAGATGAGGGAGAAACAGATTCATCCCCACTTGCCCCGAGTAATGAGCTTCTTGGGTGCAAGACTACCTTATAAAGGTTTTTCTCTCCATTGCCCACTTCCTGTCCCCCAGATCAGGGTGGGGGAGCTCCCGAATCTGGTTAACAGGTTGGCATTTCTAATCTGAGCCCAGGCTCATCTCCTGCCGCATGTATGGGTTATTGAGCAAACTGATAGACTACGTGAGGGTCTTGCCTGAATGACAAACTGCACATATCAGCTTGAGCAGACCATTAACAAGAGCTGGCCGATGACTCCAGCCTCCCTGGATTTCCTCTCCCTTCGGCCCGTGGAGACAACAGCCCAGGAGAAGGTGACTGGGGGCCCATGAGGGCAAATGGGACACGAGGCAGAAAACTCTCTTGAGACCTTCCAACTGGTTTGCATTTCCTCATGGAATAGGAGCCCTCTCTTGTAAGTGGGGAAGGCAGTGAGACCACCACACGATTTTATGGATCCGTTTTCACTTTTCCAGATGCAAAGAAAGGAGCCATAATTACCTTGCATACGTTTTGCTAATGTCCCTTGGGCAAGAGGTAGGTATAACTCACACCAGATAAACTCTGGTTTTGCTCCCGCGTTGTCTCCTTTATCTGCAACATGGGGGTGTTGAGTGATGCCACAGGCAGCTGGAAGGGCTCATTTATTTGACCTAATTATTCCCAATGTAGACCTGACTCATCGGAACGGGCTCTTCTTCAAAGGAAATGAGAGCCAGATTGTCTCCTTGGCAACGATGGAAAACAAATGCTATCCACAGAATGGCTGTTAGATTGAAAAAGGCACAACTGGCTTCTGGGGCCAGCCGACATGTAACCACGTTACCAAGAATAGAGGACTTGAGAGAGAGCAGTGTCAACTTCTGACATGTTAGCTGTCTCAAAATGTTCTTAATAAAATTAACTCGCCCTTGGATGCCGTGGACAAAAGTAACCACATACTCAGAAGCCAGGGAAAAATGGAAAACTTCAGTGGGGTGTTTTTATTAATAACTGACTTAATCCCTGTGCGTACAATGGGGGAATTTTCACATGGGAACCTTATTATTTCTTGGTCCTCTTAGAGGCTCTATTGAAGAATTGAAATTATCTCTTCTAAGGGATGGGGAGATGGAGAAGGGGAGTTGAAACGGCCCTCCTGGTACCATTAGGCCCATCAGACACAGAGCGGGAACAGCTTGCCACATTCCCACTGTGAAGTAGACGGCCTTGGCTCAATGATGCATGACTGGATATTGAAACTTCATCTCAGACAACTGAAATTGTTCATACTGACACACAGGTGCACTGAAAAAAAATCATTTAAATGTTCCCTGGTCCCACCTTCCTGTTTTACAGTTGTGGTTAAGAATGTCATGACCCTAAGACATTCGGGAAAGATGCACACTTGGCTGATGCCCATGGTACAGTGTGGCTTTTGGCCTTCTGTTCCAGGACTGTGAAAGTACCCCACTGACTACAGGGTTCCAGGGTCCACCTATTGTCACCAGAGACAAACCTCCAGGAGCACCGTGTTTGATCTCAGCCTGCATCCGGTCTGGGAGGAGGAGAGGGCATCCCACCAGCAAATAGGTAAGAAGATCCCGTTGTTCAGTCATGCCCTCTGATGCTGTAGCGATGCACACACGCGGTTGCACTTGGCATTCTGACTCCTGCATGGCGTGTTTTCATCTCTTCCCTGGAGGTGAGGCCAAAGCCTGAAGTTCCTTTCGACACAGCTCTGCAAAAACTCTGGCTTTGTGCTCTCCTGTGCTTTGCAATAACATACCAGCTCTGTGGTGTGGCCAATGTTTACTTAATTGGTGGGAGGACTTTTTAATATCAAAAGGAAAACATTTCTTCTGCATTCCACGGAGGTAAGATGTGGTTTGCTGTGGTACAAGGGTAAGGATTGGGGGTGGGGAGGGAATGAAGAGAGGAAAAACAGTCCTTAGGGCTAAAGTCAGGGGAGAGGGTGGGTGGGTAGGAAAGAGAACCAAGTAAAGTGGGGGTGCAGACGAAAGATCAACGGCGTTGCTTTTAAGAGTCAGAGCTGTGACTGACCATATGTTTGCTTTGCAGTTATTTCCAAAAATAGATGATTAGTAGTGAGAAGCAACTGCTTTTTGATACGTACGAGGGGGTCAGTTAATATTATTTTCAACTGTTAGGGGAAGACACGGGGTAGGCTGTATATGCAACAGAAAGAGGTTGCTAAACTTCACGGTGCATGGGATTAGATTTGATGGAGGTTTTTTACCAGTGAGACAAAGCTGTTAGCTAAGGAAGAGGAATTTACCTGAGGATGTAAGGGGTTGGTAACTTGTAGTGGTTGCTGCTGATATTCTGTATTTTATTTTATTTTTAAAGATTCTATTTATTCATTTGACAGAGATCACAAGTAGGCAGAGAGGCAGGCAGAGAGAGAGGGGGAAGCAGGCTCACCGCTGA
Source organism: Mustela putorius furo (assembly GCF_011764305.1). Classification (NCBI taxonomy): domain Eukaryota; kingdom Metazoa; phylum Chordata; class Mammalia; order Carnivora; family Mustelidae; genus Mustela; species Mustela putorius. Next base: position 18,475,615 of record NW_025421402.1, on the reverse strand, counting down.
GCAGAAAGCCTGATGCGGGACTTGATTCCAGGACCCTGAGATCATGACCTGAGCCGAAGGCAGAGGCTTTAACCCACTGAGCCACCCAGGCGCCCCGATATTCTGTGTTTTAAATAGTGCAAATCTATCAGCAATCAAATAGTCATTAAGAAATGCGGGCCTGTGAGCACAAGGACGCACAGAGGCAACATGTTGCTGACCACTTGGGTGATGGGGTGGGGCCCAATCGGGGGAATTAGTGCTCTGTCTTCTTCACAGAGTCCCGGATATGTGGTGACTCCTAGGACAGAGATGTCCTGAACCATTAACATTTCCTGGAGAGGAGAAGAGGTTGAGAGCCCTCTGTGTTCAGGGGAAGGCTCACCCTGCTGTAAATTGTGTTGCTGAGTAGTAAATGTGTATGCATGTCTACGACTTTGATTTATTTTGATTGTGATACTTCATGAAAGATGTTGTAGCCCTTAAGTTTGCCAGTTCTCCCAAAGCAGAATCTGCCGAAGAGTTTCATTAGGATGCGCACCAAGGGAGTCCCCGCAGGACAGAGGCATGTGGAAGAGAACATCCCTGGTGGTGAGAATATGGCAACAAGAGATCCCAAGACATCAGGCACCAATTTGACTTCTTTTCTGGATGCCCATGGTACCTTCACTTCTCTCTAAACGCGGGGCAATGCTAGAGGTATTAGTTTCTTGAATTGTTCGCAAGTCCTTGCAATGGACTGCTGCCATTTGCACTGAGGTATGTAGATGGGACAGGCCCCGAATGGAAGGTTGCAGACTGAGTTTTAGTCCCAAGGGTTCACATTCCATCTTATGGATTATTCTATCCAGTTTTCAGGTTCAAGTTGAGCTCTGAACAGCTGTTGTGTCTTTGATGCTCATATTTCCAGGGCTCCATCTTTCAGCTGACTGCTTGTTTCAGAGCCATGTGCCACACACTCCAGGAGTGACGTAGGAAGTCCTAGCCCTGGTCTCCTTCGGCACTGGTGTGTAAAAGTTGAGGGTGAAGACAGGCAGAGATATGGGTTGATTTGTTCTTTTAATGTGGTTTTTCTTTTCAGATCAAGTGAAACAGTATTATAATTCTTAGTAGATATTATAAATGTTTGTTGAGCATCTACTGTGTGTCAGGCTGAGCAGCCATCAAGGAATCTATACTTGGTGTAAATTTCTCTTCCTTCACTAGGCTCAGCTTGTGAAGCTTGGCATTATTTTTAGTTACCTTCTGATCTCTGCCGTTTAGCATGGAGTCTGATCCATATGGGGAAATGATGTGCAAAGAGCAGTTCACCTTGCTATTTTCCTTCTTTGTTCTCTGACACGTTTGCCCTACACAGGCCAACCGGTGGCCTTCTTCCCATCAAAATGCCAGAACATCATTCCCTCTAGCTGCTTATTTCCTACTGCACCTCTTACAATGACTGTGAGAAGAAACAACCTTTTTCCTTTATGGCAAGGGTGACTTCCCACTAGTACGTACAATGCCCCATAAAGGCAGACCTGTTTTTATCTCTTTGGACGCTGCTGTTTCCCCAGCACCAAAAATATTGTCTGGGACATTGTAACTACATGTTAGCTTATTTATAATTATTTGTTGAATGAATACATAAAATTAAAAGCAGGGCAAAGATCTTAACATATTAGATAGGTTCGGTTAAGCTATGCAGCAGTAACAAGTAAGGCTGGAAATTTCGGGGGTTGAGCATAGATGTTTCTTTCTCTTTTCTGAGGAGTTGGCCATGGGTCCCTCAGCCTGCTGGATCAGCTCCTTTCCTGGTGTGAATGCCAGGATCTGGGATGGAACATAAAGCTTTTGGGTTTCTCCTATAGAGAAGGGAGGATGGAAGAGTTGCCTCCTGACTCATAAATACTTGCGCCTGGAAATGATGCATGTCCCTTCTGCTCATGGTCTTTTGGTTACATGGCTGGGAAATGTGGGTGAGCCCCTGGGGATCCGGTGAGCACGCTCCACTAAATGTGTTAGTCAGGCTGGCGAAGGGACGCTGTAATGTCCTAGGGAAGCAAGTGTTGGCATCCCACCCTCATTCTGACCCCTTGAGTGCATGCCGGCCACCTTTCCCATGCGAGCAGCTGCTCTTCCTTTTTTATTTTATTTTATTTTATTTTTTTATAAATTAATGCTCTTCTTTGCCTGAAGTCTGTTTCAGGGAGCTGGAGCTTGCTTTGGCCTCCTGCTTTGCTGTCAGCATGGGAGGCTCCTGGTGTCAGGAAACCACATTACATCAGGCTGAGATTAAGGTTGAATAAGACATAGAGCAGCCTTCGAGGAGTGTGGACTGTTTGAATTTTTGTCTCCCTCACTAGGCTCAGCTGGTTAAAGGCAGGATGGACTCGATCAATGACTGATGGGAATTAGTGTATAACTAGCTCAGGCAGGACCCTGAGGTGCATATTCTACACTGGCTCCCAGAGATAGCAGCAGGATGAAGCTCTAATTGTCCTCAGCAAAGACTTGCTTGATAACAAATTTAGTATCAGCCGTCTTCCCTTCCCTATCTCACTTCCTCACTCTCCTGACAGTGTTTCTTGGGATTTCCTTTCAAACAAATTATTTACACTTGATTTTGTGTTTTAGGATCTTCTTAAGGAGGAGCTCCGAACTAAAATACAAAGTTGCCTCAATAGTTTGAATCTGTGTGCGTGTGTGTGTGTGTGTGTGAGAGAGAGAGAGAGAGAGAGAGAGAGCGAGAGAAAGAGAGAACACTATTGATTTGTGAAGGGTGCAAGAGAGGCTTCCTCCCTGTCTTCACCTGTGGGGCTCTGTAGGTATTTGGAAAGAGGGAAGTGAAAGGAATAAAAGGAAGGAGAATATCTAAGATGCCAGAAAGGCTTTCTCCTATAACTGGGTTTTTAAAAACATAAAACCTGGATCCTTTTATTACTGTAATGGCTCCCTGAAGTCTTGGTGAGAAACATTCCCATAGTCTTTCTAAGGTGAGCACCCTCTGGCCCATCAGCACAGAAGTTGGGGTGGCTGGAGTGCTCTCTTTTTCAGCACCTCTTGGTGGAGATTTCAGAAGTACCTTCAGGTAGTCCTAAAGTGGTGACACTGGTCTTTGGTTCTTCACCTCTGCTTTTCATGTCCTCTGCTCCTTTTTGGTGATCTCCTGTGTCCCAGGATCAAATAATGCTAAAATGACCTTATAATTTGTCATCCACATGAGGGCATTTTTTTGTTCTTAGATCCTTGCAAACCAATGAGAAAACTAAGCTGGCACTTAAACAAACCATTCTCACTCAGCTGGTGGCGGTGCCAGGGTGTGTGTGTCGGGGGGCGGTGTGCTTCCTTAATGCACCACCTACTGTCCCATATTGACTAGCCAGGGGCTTCATGTCAGAGAAGGAGGCTTGTCTCTGGGGTAGGAGTCAGGGCGTGCATGCACAGTCTTGACTTTGTTGCTCACTCCTAAAGGAAATTTGACAAGTTGTTTTGCTTTTCTGGGGGCAGTGTTAGTACCTGTGAAGGACAGACCTAAGATTGAGTAAATAATAGTGATAATAATAGTAGCAGCCATACTTTCTTGTATATTTAGTGGCCAAGGCTTAAGAGCATGGCTTCTAAAGCCAGAAACTTGGGTTTGAATCCCAACTCTACTTACTTACTTACTCACTTACTAATGTGAGATCTGGGCCAAGGTACTCAGTTTTCTTAACTGTGTAACCGTAGTACAAATGCCATATAATAAACTGTACCTATTTAGCAAGTATAATTTTTAACTTTTGATATATGAGTGTGCTCATGAAGCCATGAAACTATGACTACAATCGAGACAATGTACCTATACATTCCCCCTCTGAGTTTCCCCCTCTGAGTATCCCTACAATCGAGACAATGTACCTATACATTCCCCCTCTGAGTTTCTGCTTATCCCTTTCCTAATAATAGTCTCCTCCATACCCCACCCCATGCCCCGCTCCACAAGCAACCACCAGTCCCTCTGTCACTACAGATAAGTTTGCGTTTTCCAGATATTGACATAAATGATGTCATGCAGTAGATACCCTTTTTGGCTTGACTGCTTTCACCCTACATTCTTTTTTTTTTTTTTTTAAAGATTTTATTTATTTGACAGAGAGAAATCACAAGTAGATGGAAAGGCAGGCAGAGAGAGAGAGAGAGGAGGAAGCAGGCTCCCTGCCGAGCAGAGAGCCCGATGCGGGACTTGATCCCAGGACCCTGAGATTGTGACCTGAGCCGAAGGCAGCGGCTTTACCCACTGAGCCACCCAGGCGCCCCTCACCCTGCATTCTTATTGCAAAATTCATTCTGTGTCATATCACTAGCTCAGTGCTTGCTATTGCTGACTAGTATTCCCCTGCGTGAATAAATTGCAGCTTGTTAATTTGTTCACCTGTTGCTGGAAATTTAGGTTGTTTGGGACTTTTTTGGATAATACAAATACAGCTCTGTGAACATTTATATGTAATTCTTTGCATGGACGTATGCTTTCTTTTCTCTTGGGTAAACAGCTGGGAGTAGAATGGTAGGTTCATATGGTAGGCATATATATCAACACTTTAAGACACTGTTACATTATTTTCTGACATATTTTTATATTCTAAATTCTAAAGTAAATTTTCCATTCTCACGATTAGTGCACAGTGTGAGAGTTTTAGCTCCTTCATCTCCTTCAAGACTTGGTATGGTCGTTATTCTATTCTATTCTATTTTATTTTATTTATTTTGGTATGATCATTATTTTAAATAGGTGTGTAGTAGTATGTCATTGGTTTTGATTCATTTTTTTTTCCTCATGAAGAAATGATGATGGACATCTTTTCATATGCATGGTGGCCATCAAGTATCTCCATAGATGAGGTTTCTTTAAAAACCTTTGCCCAGTAAAAAGAACCTCTTTTGTTTCCTTATGTTTTGAGAGTTCTTTGTATGTGCTAGATAACAAATCACTTACTAGATACAAGATTCTAACTATTTTCTCCATTTCTGTTGCTTGCCTCTTCATTCTTTGGCGGTGTCTTTCCCAGAGGAAAAGTTTTTAATTTTGATGAAATCTGATTTATCAATTTGTTCTTTTATTCTTAATCCAAAGGCAGCTTTTCTCTTATTTTTTCTTCTAGAAGTACTACAGTTTTATGTTGACCTTTAAGCCCATGATCTACCATGAGTGAATTTTTGTGTATGATGTGGTGTGAGGTGTGGATCTAAGTTTGGTTCTTTGGCATATAAATAGCCAACTCTTCTAGCACCCTTTGTTGTAAAGATTATTTTTTTCTCTGCTGGATTGCTTTTGTACTTTTGTAAAAAATCAATTGTCCACATGTATGGGTCTCCTGGACTTTCTATTATTTTCATTTTTTGTTGTTTTGTTGTTTGTATTTATATCAATGCTGCACAGTACTCTAGGTTTATAATAAGCCTTGAACTAAGGTACTGTTAGCTTTGAAATTTTGTTCTTCATTTTTGAAATCATTTTGGCTCTTCTAGGTCCTTTGTGTGGCTATGTGAATTTTACACTTGGTCTGACAGTTTCTACAAAAAAATCCTCCTGAGATTTTGATTGAAATTTTGTTGATCTTATACATCAATTTCAGGAGAATTGACATCTTAACAATATTAAGTCTTCTGGCCCAGGATTATACAAACTGGGACACATTTGAGAGTGAAAGGGGATGGTAGGAAAATTATGCTTGGATAGCCAGTATAAACCAGGGCTGTTCTGAGATATACGGTCATCCTATCCTGTGCCTTCTCATCACCCCATGTGCTGACATCCCACTGGTGGCATGGTTCCCAGAATTCTCATCTACTCCTGTCAACTTCAAAATTTACTATGATTCTAATATTATTAACTAAATTCCTGGAAGAAGTATCTCCATAAAGAAAATCCTAAAATCTCAGTATTCCATTGATGGCTTTTCCTGGATGGAAGGAATGACAATGGGTAGCCTGATAAATCAAACCCTAGTAAGAATTACATAGCAGATGTGTTACTCTATTAACTTATTCATTCTTCTCACTTAATGAATGTATCTAACTCATATATTCTTTAACTTTTAAGGACTGATTCTAAAGGCAGATTAGAAAGACAGTGTTTAAAATAGTTTTCAAACATCCATCCCTGTGAATTATATTAAATAACAGCTGTAAAGCACCCAGTACTATTTCTGGTGCATCCAAAGCCATTGCTAAGTTCCCATCCCTTGAAGGACATTATAGCCTTGGGCTGTCCCTGCCTGCAGTCAGGAAGGGCTTTCCTGGGGAGGGCAGGGGGAGAAGGATGTGAACCCTGATCTTCCTATATTCTTCTGGGTGGATCAAAAGCAAAGCTCATAAAAAGTTGGCAAAAGAAAACTCAAACTATATCATAGCAAAAAATCTGGAGTAGTTCTTCATGATATCACTGCCAGCAATCTTGCAAGATACTTGAGGACATAACCTTCACTGCTCTTTGCTGTCATGCACGCAAGGGTCAGGGTTTGGGTGGTGTAGGAAGGAGGTGGTGGCTTTGAAGCCCTCTGCCATTACTGTGAGCAGGAAGTGAAATATCAAGGATGTTATTCCAGAATTCTCTCTCTGCTTAATTCTGTTTCATTCTGGCTTCCTGTGTATCTCTTCTGTGCTGTGCTCCTTCTCTGCCAGGCTCTGAAGCCATTCAGGTGGTCAAGATGATGAGCTCAGTGGGTTAGGCTATGGGGCTAAGGAAATCAAAGTCACAGGTTCTGTCTCCATATGAGCCAATTAACTCTGCAAAGAAATGTGTCCAAGTCCTCAGATTGCCTTACTGACTCTCACCAGCTGGCTTGAAAACCTGTGCTCTGTGGCGCCTGGAGCATGGATGGCTAAATATCAGGCCTATCCCTAGTCCTGGAGAATTCTCCCTGGAGGAGTCCTTCCAGACGTTAGAAACCTCTCATTAGATTCTGGGATCGTTCATTAATCTGGCAGCACTTTACTTCAAGGCCTGGTGTTTATCTTGAAGTAATTTATGAGTGACTGAGGATTTTGTGTTGCTGTAAAAACTGATCGTTGATAGTGTACCAGCCTGCTTGATAAATGATTCTTCACTTGAGCACGCTGGAATGCAGAGTCAGCTGTGTCAGACTGCTGTGGGGAGGCCAAGGGGTAGCAAGTTGGGGCTTCAGATGTTGAGTTATTCAATTAAAAACTTCCTTTGAGTGTCTTCCATGGGCCAGGCACAGTGTGGGGTACTGGGGATACCGGGGATTTCCACATATGTTTTAAGGCCTCTTCCATGGGAGGCATTCTAGTGGACCCAAAGGGCACAGCAGAGAATGAGACACTGCTTTCAAGGTGATCTGGGTTCAGGGCCTGGGGTCTTAACCTTTGTGTCATGGATTCTCTTAGCAATCCTGTGAAGTCTATGGAAGCCTTCTCAGAATAACACTTTTAGATGTTTAAAATGAGCACACGAGTTTACAAAGGAAGCTGGTTATAATACAATGCAGTTGTCAAAATATTAAACAAATACATCCATGCTAAGTGCTGAGTACCCATGGGCCATGTCTGCTCATAGAGACCGCCTCTCAGGGCCCCCCTCTTCAGGGACCCTGTATCAATCTCAGCTGCTACATGGAGGTGGTGTGTGTGGGGATGTCGTTCTAGCCAGCCATGCTTTGAACCACATGTCTAGGTCCTCCCAGGCACAGCTGAGTAAAGACAGGGAAGCACTGACCCCAGAGGCTGCTGTTCTATCTCGAACTACTGAGACGTTCTCATCAAGAGAGCTGTCCTAGGCAGCAGGTCATTCTTAGCAATGTGCATTTGGGAAGCAGGACCCATTTCAGATATGGCTGGGGACTAAAGATGAAGAAATGCAAAAAGCAGACCCTGATATAGTCATTAGTTGTCTGGAACAAGGTGAGGGTCTAGGAGGCTGAGCCGAGGACCAGGGAGAGCTGCCGAGACAAGAGTTAATGAGTCACTTGCTGTGGGTAGAGACTGATGGGCAGAGAAACAGAAAATGTTAAGGAGCTGAGTGGGGTTGAGGGCAGAGCCTTAGAGTGAAAATCCAGAAATCTTTCTGCAGAGATGTAGAATTGCTTTGGGTGGATCTAGAAAACCCTTCAGTTTGTGTCTCCAGTTCCATTACTCCCAAGGGGACTTGTGGTTCATCTTTTCCTGAATCGTACTGAAGGGCTCGCTTCCTGGCAGACATTCCCATTTTCTTTATTACTGTGTACATTCTTACAATAACTTTTCACGTCCCAAGGCAACTAGTAGATCTCTGTTGCTTGTTATCAAGAGTCGAATGCAAACATGGCAGGGAAGGGCGAGTCTCCAGGGGATAATGGGGCATCTGACTCCCTCAAGCAGCAGGTGTGGGCAGAGAGTGCTTCCCAGCACACTTCTAAGTTGAGTTTTGGATTTGTCGAAGGCTAACAGCACAAAATTTTGGCAGAAAATTCTGTGGTTCATTGAAATTTTGCTTCTTTTTTATGTTGGGGACATTTGAATTCCATCACGGTATGCAGTGTTTATAGTAAAAACTTAGTTTTGTGTGTTGGGAGAAGGGTTTGGTAAAGGGACAAAGTCAGGGTCAGTAGAAAATTCAAGGTCACTAAAAGTAATATTTAATAATGAAATCCCATTCATACCTATTTTGCTTGGCAATTGGTAGTAAGGTGAGAAAAGCCAATAATAATCTTAAAATCTGAAGTTGCGCATGGATGGCTTCGTGGAAAAGGAAGTGCAACCCCACATTAGATAGGATAAAAGAGGGTATGGGGCCAACCAAACGGGCATTGATTCATTTATCCACCCAGTGCCTCTTACAGATCAGGGAAAAGCAAGACAGACTGTCCTCAGGAGCTTACATACAATACATAACAATACATGAATGGGTAATAATGCATTGTGAAATGTGCTAAGTAGGATATAAAAGGAAGACATGATAAGTGAGGAACCAGGTGGGGTGGGGACTAGTTCAGACAAGATGGTTTAGGAATAGATCACTTCCTACCTTTGTAAGAAGGGGCATTTGAGGGGCACTAGGGTGGCTCAGTGGGTTAAGCCTCTGCCTTTAGCTCAGGTCATGATCTCAGGGTCCTGGGTTCGAGCCCCACATGGGGCTCTGCTCAGCGGGGAGCCTGCTTCCCCCTTCCCCTCTGCCTGCCTCTCTGCCTACTTGTGATCTCTCTGTGTCAAATAAATAAATAAATAAATGAATAAATAAATAAATAAATAAAATCTTTAAGCAAAAAAAGGGGGGGGCAGTTGAGCTGAGACTTGAAACTTGCATGTCAGTCTTGGGTCCTACTAAAGGAAGTTCCTTCCAGCCATAGGAGACAGGAAGTGCACCTTAAATATAGACTGGGGCTTAGGAGGTAGAGAGCGAGAGGGAGAAGAGTTTGAGTGAGGCTAGATGTAAGCAAAGACCATTTGCTTAACAACAATTCATGCGAAGACTTCCAGGACTGTGCTATTCCAGGCATATAGCAGTGAACAAGACAGATAAAAGCCTCTGCCTCCAGGGAGCATATCCCTTAGAGAGGACCTGGTCATAATATGCCTTGTAATAAAGGGTTTGAACTTTAGTGTAAAGACAATGGGGAGCCTTTGAAGTGGTCAAAGCTGGGGAGTGACATAGTTGGATTTGCATTTTAGAAATCTCAGCTCTGAGAACAGTGTGGAGAATGGTTGGGGCAAGGCAGTCTAGAAACCAGGAGACGAGAGAGCTCAGTGCAACTAAGAAAGTGTTTTTCTGTTTTCAGATAGTGCAGTAGGTTGGAAATAAATGGAGAGATTCCAGAGGTATTAAGAAGGTGTAATGGACAGGATCAGGTGGACAGGTGAAAGATTAGGAAGGACCCAGACATACGTGTGGTCAATTTTCTGACTTCAAGAATTGGGTGGGTGTTGTTGTCATTAATTTTGGGGGGCAGCACACAAGAAAGAACAGATTTTTTTTGAGGAAAAATTAAATGGTATCATTCCTTTCTTGATGAGATTGATACTTTATTGAAGAGACAAACATGCAAATAAAACCACTTTATCAACCAGTGTGTACTACTCAGTAAATTATGCTGTACTAACAACCACCATAATGATGTTTTCATACAGCAAAGATATATTATTCTGTCACGTTGCATGTCCAAAGCCAACAGGGTGGGGTGTACCGGGGGAAGCATGGAGCTCTCCTCATTGTAATCAGTGGACTGAGGCCAACAGAGTTTCCATCTTGACACAAGCCTCTACCCACCAAGACAGAGTTAAAAAAAAAAAAAAAAGAGAAAGAGAAAGAGAAAGAGAAAGAAATAATGAATCTGGCTCTTAAATCCTCTGTCTGGAAATGATCTGTGTCCCATCTGCGCCCATTTCATTGGCCAAGTCATAGGTCATGCCTAACTTCAAGAATCTGAGGAAGGACAATCACACTATGTGCTGGGAAGGAGGAAGACGACAATTTCTTCTTTGCAGCGCATCCTATCAGGTGGGGCACATTTCTTTTTGTCCTCTGTGGATGGCAGTCATTTTGATAGCTTGATGAAGTTGGTATTTACCAGACTTCTCCACTATAAACCTTTTACCCCTTTGTAATTAATAAATATGTTGTAGGGAATTACTTTGAAACTACCTTCACTAAATTTTTAATTAATTAAGATCTGAAGGGACCCGTGGTTTTCTCTTTATTCAGTGGGTTATCATTCATTACTATAATTATTTATTTTCACACTCAAATCGTCCCAGATTTGGCCAGTGGGAACCCCTTGAATCTGACTTTTGTGTCTGTTTAGCATGTTCCTGCATTCTTTGAGTATTTCCTTGCCTCTGGCTGCAGACTTACCTTACACTTCGCTTGTCCCTACTCTAGCTATGGAATCAGTCATTTCTCCAAGGAGCCCTGATTGTTTTTAGTGGAGAAGAGCATTTAGAAGATTAGAATGTTTGGTGTGCTATTTGCTTTGGAGATGTTGCCGCTTCCAGGCCCTTTCAGTGGACAGAGCAAAACGATACATGTATGCACGTACACACACTCAGATACACACACACACACGTACACACATTCACGTACACACACTCACATCTATGCTCGTATCTGTATCTACTATGTATATTTATTTTGGAATCTCCAATTCCAGTTCAACAGCATGGAGTATATTCTGCTTTTCTTTCTTTCTGTATTTATAAATCTTTGCTTCTACACTGAGCACATTGGCTCTTATCCTCATATATTTCCTTAGTTCGTGAGTCCTATCCCTCTCCCTCCCCATCCTTCCCAGGTGGGTACTCTCCCCAGTCTACTTGGCCTCCAACACCATGCCAAGCTACCTTCCTTACTACTTAGGCTCTGACTTCCCATCCTGGGAACAGTGGCCTGTTAACAAAGCTTGCAAGGTGATCTCCCTGGACCCTACCATGAATCTGGGGCCCATTTTTATAGGTAATGTAATGTGTGGCATTGAGAAAGGATTGCAGACAACGAAGAGTTAGAAGTCCAGATCTTCTGAGCCCCATTTTCCTCCCGTTCTAAAGCCCTGGGCATCAATAACAATGATCGGAATCCATAGAAGATTTCTTTGGCTTCTCTTTCTCAATTCCATTCCCAAATGGATTTACTTTGGAAAGTAAGTGAAAGTCCACTTACCCATTTCAGAGTTATCTAAAGGTGAAAAAAAAAAGCTATTTTTTTCAGCAGTTCAGAGATTTTTCAAATACTTTTTTGTCTTTGGATTACTCAAAAGCAGCTTTGTTTGGTAATTTTAAACTTGGCATCTCTGGTACAAAACCCTGAGTAAGGAATGTGTGCTTTGCCTTGTTTGAAGAAATTTGGTTTTGAAATAACACAGTTATGGATGTTTAAAAATACTGCACTGAGCAGACACTGTGTGTTATTTTCCTTTGCCTTTGAAACATGCTCTATATTGTGAAGCCGATAACTTTCATGGGTGGGAGAATTTAATAGCGTATACTTAACTGATGCAAATGTGAGATCACTTTATAAGTCACATGGGAATCTGGTTGGGTTGTCTTTTTAGCTTTTATTCAGTAAATTCACATGATCTCCAAATAGCTTAGAATCCTTGGGCACACTGCCTGTGTACATATCAGGTGCTCCATAATTGCTGAGCTGATGTGAACTGAACACGCTTGTTTTCATTTGGCTGTATGGTTCCCCTCCAGCTTTGAGGGCTTAAGTATGGTCTGAAACAGGGTTTGGCAAATTGTGGACCATGGACCAAATCCAGCTTGCCACCAGCTTTTCTACGGCCTGCAGGCTGAGCATGTTTTTCGCATTTTCTAAATGGTTGAATAAAAATCAAAAGGAGACTAACACTTCGTGACATGTGAAAATTACGTGAAATTGAAATTTCAGTGTGCACACATAAAGTTTTATCAGGATATAGTCATGCTCACTCATGGAGTGCTTTCACATGACAATGGCAGAGATGGGCACTTACAACAGAGACCGTATGACCTGCAAAGCATAAAATATTTACATCTGGTCCTTTACAGACAAAGTTCAGGGAGGGACACCTGGGTGGCTCAGTCAGTTGAGCATCTGCCTTCGGCTCAGGTCATGATCCTGTGGTCCTGGGATCCAGCCCCATGTCTGGATTCCTGCTCATTGGGGAGGCTGCTTCTCCCACTCCCTCTGCTGATCCTCCTGCTTGTGCTTGCTCTCTGTCAAATAAATGGATAAAATCTTAAAAAGAAAAAAGAAAAAAAGATCGTGGATGCCTAATCCAGAAGATAGAAGAGGTTGCCTGCTCATTTTTAGGATTTTTGTGCTCTAAAACTTAAAGCCTTTTTAATTTTCTACCCCTCATACTTCCAGCCTGCCTCTTCATTGGCATTCGATTGGATTCCAACCTCATTTCAATAATAAAAGCTATAGTCAAAAGAATAAAATTATAGAGTATAAAGTCAAATATAATTTTGTTGCTTCTGTGCTTTTTGTTGTTTGTTTGCACTACTGTTTATATATTAGATAATGAATAAAGGCAATTATGAGGGAAAGGACCTAAACGATACCACCTATTTTATACATTGCTGTGTTTGTTTCCAGTTGTTGGTTAATTTTGGTTTCTCAAGCTCTTTCCAAACTCCACAAAGGTAGGGGGATGAGCTTTATTGCTTCTTTTGGATTTCAGGCTTGTAGTGTGGTACCTAGAGTTGGGAGCCACAGCTATCAAAATCATTGCCTATACTTGCCATCTGCTTGTTCTCCCCTCAACCCAGTCTAAGCAGGGTTAGACTCCCACCACGCATGACACTGGGCAAAGTCACCAATGACTCCATCTGCCTAACTCTCATAGTTGATTTTCTGTTTTGACCTTATTTTGCTTACACTAACTTAGAGTGTGGTTGTTTACTTTCTCTAGTCTTCTAGGGCACCACACATTTCTCTTCTTTCTCCCACATTGTTGGTGACTTCTCCTCTCCTTGGATAGTCCCTTTTATTAACCAGGTCTTTTTATGTTGATGTTTTGGTATTCAGAGGATACCAGGATTCAATAATAAACAACTCAGTCCTGAGTGGGCCTTTCAAATGAAAACCACCCCATCCAAATCCCATACCCCCAACCAGCTTCTTTCCTGGGGTCTCACACAGCCCTTACACTCCAGGGCAATATTCCCCTGACATAATCACCTATGGCCTCATACCAGACAACTAGGGAGCGCGCCTATACCCCAGAGCCACTGAGCTTATTCAAACTAGCCAATCCTAAACGGGCTTCCCCTGACTTGCCTGTTCTTTTGCATGGAAACCAGAGGAAAAGCTTTTGCCTACATTTTGCTTCCGGCTTCCTCTGCCTCTTCCTCTGCCTGCTGATTGACTCCGTGTGGCCCTGCACAGTGGGCCACACCCCCTGTTTCTAGGGCTTTGTCAGTGTAACAAACTTCTTTCTTTGTGACAGTCATTTCCGTGTCTGTTTGTGTTATCATACTTGCTTAAAATAAATCCTGGTTGCCTTTAAAACACTCTTCTTCTTTCTAACCTTTAGATACTGAAACCTCTCTGGGATCTTTCTTGCTCTTCTTCTCTTTTCTGTTTACCTACCCCTGCCCCCAACCCCCCAACTAAGGATGATCCAATTTATGCTTATGGGTATGGCCTTGAATACCATCTACATTTGCTAATCACCCTCAAATTTAAATATCCAGCTTGACCTTTTCTATGAGCTCCAGGTTTATATATCCAGTAGCTTAACTGACATATTTCCTGGCTGTCCAGTAGACACCTCAAACTTAATATGTCCCAAATGAACTAGCTATTTACCCTGCCCTCTCTATCCCAACCAGATCTGTTCTTCATACGCAAGCCTGTTGCATTGAAATAAATGAACTCACTTTTTACCCAAGTGCTCCAGCACAGGAGACCTAGTATTCAACCTATAGGTCTCTCTTTCTTTTCTATCCTATAGCTAATGTGTAGTAGGAGGAATTCTACGATGAGTCCCAGGGAAGCACATTCTTATATAATCCCCTCTCCCTCGAGTGCTGGTGGAGCCCATGATTTGCTTCTAGGCAATGAAATATACCAAAGGTGATGGTCATGCCTGGGATCTCATTAAATTGTATGTACCTCTGACTTAGGAGACTGGAGCAAGAGATTCTCCCTCTGGTCTTGAATAAGTCAACTGTGGTATCGTGAGAGGGCTGTGTGATGGAATTACAGAAATGTCTATGAGTTTAGAGTGGTACCTGGCGAATAGCCGGCAAGAAAACAGGGATCTCAAGCTTATAACCGCAAGGCAACAAATTCTGCCAACAACGACACAATATTAGAAGAGGACACTAAACTCCAGAAAGGAATATAGCTAGCTTAGTAGTTTGACTGCAGGGCCTGAGCCCAGACCCCACCAAGCTGTGCTTGTTTGAACTTCTAACCTATAGGAACTGTGAGATAATAACTAGGTATGTTGCTTTTAAGCTGCTAGGTGTGTGGCAGTGTGTTATGCAGCAATAGAAGACTAAAACTCAATCTCTCATTAGGTTCTGTGGTTCTATGTTAAAACCATCAGGATCCAGCCACTCCCTAGCATCACCACTATGGTCTTATCCACTTGATGGTGTCATTTCTTCACTGCATTGCCAGTGTTCTCTCTCATCTCCCTGCTGCCACTCTTCTCCTCCTAATACTCACTTACCAGTTTCCAGAGGTCTTTCAAACATGTAGATGAGATGACATGACAGTCATGTACAAAATCACCCAGGTTGACTTTTGCTTCTCCCTGATTTCTTCTGGCACCCTCTCCCCATGTTGTTGTCATGTGGGTCCTGTTGACCGTGCTATTCCTCAAGCATGCCAAACCCATCCCTGTCTCTGGACCTTTGCATTTTTTGTCTTGGCTTCCTGGAACATTTCCGTGACCCATGACTTGTCTTTTCCCCACACTTTCCCCTCATTTAAAGTGAAGCTGCTTTAAGCAAGCCTTTGCCAATAAATAGAGATATGAAGTAGCCATCTTGTTCTTCATTCTGTAACCAGTTGTCTTATTTTTCTTATGAGCTCTTGTCACTACCTGAAATGAATTATACATCATTTATTTCTACTATATATAGATTATTTATGGTTTGTTCCTTTAGAATTTAAGCTATAAGGGCAAGGATTATTTGCTGTCTCATCTCTGTTTCATCCCCAACAGCTAGAACGGTGCTGGGCACAGAGTTGGCCTCAGAAATGTCAAGATCTCTGTGTTTGCTTCTCTTCTCTTTGGAATGCTTATCCTCCAGACCTCCACTTGGCTGCTTTTTATCATCCTTCAGATTTTAGTTCAACCCACTTCCTCAAAGAAACATGTTCCTGTCAGCCTTCCACTCCCCATCCCCACCCCTGTGACTCTACTGTGGAGGTAGGCAGATCTTTTCTGTACAGTGTCCGATAGTAACTATCCACAGCTTTGTAATCCCTGTGGTGTCTATCCACTCCCTGCTGCTGTTGTAGTGAGGAAGCAGCCGTAGATGATTCATATGTGAATGTGCATGGCCCTGTTCCAATAAAACTTTATTTATGGACATTGAAGTTTGAATTTTGTACAGTTTTTACATGTCATGGAATATTAATCTTCTTTTGTTTTTCCCAATCATTTAAAAGGTTAGTTTGTGGGCTACAACCAAGTAGGTCTTGGCCCAAAGGCTATTTTTAACTTGCTAACTGCAGTTCTAGTTTGTTTCCCTCCTTCAACTCCACAGTGCTGAAAATTGTCTTCTTTGTTCATTTGTTTTTGCGCTTAGTTTTCCCCTGTTAGGATACGGCCACTTTGAGAGCAAGAATTCCATCCTCTGTGCCTAGAGCTCTGCTTGGCTACCTCCCACCCAGGCTAGAGCTTCCCTTAGCAGGCCTTGCTTCCTCCCCAGAACCTGTTTCTCCAAAGGCTTAATACCTTCCTCAGTATGCTGAAAGCCTCCCTCTTAGGAAGTCAGGGCTCATCTCAGAAGAAGGTCCCAGTAATTTGGCATCTGGTTAGAATAAGAATCTCAGTTTTCAGTGATGAGGGGACTCATTTATCTTGGTCATGGCTGAAATTATTCTGATCACATCCCACTCACTTCACTTACTAAAGGAGTGATTGCCTGCCACAAATAGTATGTGCTAGTCATACACTCAACCCCTGACACTGGACGGGTAAGAATGACAGCAATTTACTAGTTACATATATTCACATGTTGGGGGCACAGTACACTCTATGCCATGCAGGACCCCAGGGAGGCTGCATCAGGAACAGGGAACCAGCAGGGGCTATGGGAGGCAGGCTTCGTAGAGACAAGCAGATGAGGTGACCCTTGTTTTCTCCGGGAAGATGCAATTGGCTCACTTGAATACTTCACAGGTGAGCAGAGAGGAGAAACCTGTTAGGTTAAGGACTGGATGGAATGCTGGTCTGGCTGATAGAGGACATGGAGGGTTGGGGGACGCTTTCTTGGTGGTGAGGGCATATTTGGTAAGAGAAGAGAACTCATAACTAAGACTTTGGGGACTTTGGGAGGCTCAGAGATGTAAAAACTGTCATTGGAGGTCTTAAACTATATTAGCACAAATCTTCAAACAATAAAGATTTGTTGAATGAATGAGTGATTTCACTTCCCCTTCATTCAGAAACAGTTATGTACCCAGATCTATGTTAGCTGTGGTGGACAAAAAGAAGACTAAGACACAATTACATTAAAAGATATTGAACAGACAACTGGACTGGCCTGGTTCAAAGTACAGTTCATACTGCAGGTGGCAGATTACCTTGTTCATGGAGATCTTTGTCACCAATTCTGAAGTCCTTAGTCAAATTATAATCTTCATCACTAAGTAAATGCTAGACCCTGACATTCAGAAGAGGGAACTATTATTACCCTTTAATTGGTGATAATGCAGAAGTTCAGGGAGGTTCTAGGTTGGCGAAAATCACCCAGCACACTTGGCATCAGCCAAGAATAAGAACCAGATGTGGGAGAGCTGCCTTGTAGATAACCGTGGCAGGTAGGAGAGATGACAATGAGTTGGCTGCCCTGAATGACTCAGCAGGCAAAACAATTAGCCTAGCCCAGTGCTGACATGAACAGTGGGTGATTTGCAGTTGCTAAGACACTGGTGAAGATCAGCCAAGCCAAACAGTTTCTTGGTGAGGGAGCCTTGAGGGGGTGCATGCCAGGGCGGTCATACTCTTTATTAAAGATGAGACGGGCCAACATGCGGAGCCTTACTTGGAGATGAGTCTCCTTCAAGGAGACTTTTCCTAAGAGAACCAGGAGGCAGAATACATGTTCGTGTTGTTAGCTCATGGGATGAAATACATAGAATCAGAGGATATATATATATATATATATATATATATATATATATATATATATGTTAGAAAGAGCCTTGTTTATGAGTCTTGGAAGCTGGTGTGTTTGCTACTGTTTTCACCAAGTGATTTTGAACTGTTCTCCTGTGAATCCAACATGATCTCAAAAAAGCTTTTTAATTAGTGGGGGAAGAATCAATTAGGCAAAGCATGAAAATGGCACAGGGACTTATCTTCTGCTGCCCATGTATTAACTCAGTAGCTCAGCCAAGTCACGATCATGTTGTGTTTCTCTGTGTGCGCTTGTCTATCTTTAGTCCCAACATTGAAAACTCTGTGTACAGAGATTGTCTCTAAGCTTTCTTACTCAACCATTTTGCATAGAGAGAACTCAGCACTTGGTGGGTTTTATGAACAGAGGGTCTTGGAGTGCAGAGGCCCCAGGACCCTGGCAGAGGCTGAAAATGGTGGTGATGCAGAGAAAGCTGGTAGGAGCGTGTGGTTGGTTGGAAGAGAAGAGCACACTTGGCACACAATGCTTTGTACGACCTACATGATTTTTGTTCATTTTTTGATTTCTATGTCCCATCTCCCTGAGTCTGTGCTCAGCTTCTCAATGGTAGGGGCCTTGCTTCCTAGCTTTATTCCCAGGGCCATATCTATGGCTTCCAAACGCCCAGGGATTAACAATTGCCTGGGAAGGCCACAAAGCAAGACCTGAAATCGAGGAAATATACAGGTAATTGTAATTGCCTTTAGTGCTCCCCCTAATGACATGGTTCTTTTCCTTCCTTCCTTCCTTTCTTCTTTCTTTCTTTTTTAAAGATTTTTAAATTTATTTAGAGAGAGAGAAAGAGAGAATATGAGTGGGGGAAGGGGCAGAAGAAAAAGAAGAGAGAGAGAATTCTCAAGCAGACTCCCTCTTGAGTGCAGAGCTCCATGCAGGGCTCTATCCTAGGACACTGAGATCATGACCTGAGCTGAAATCAAGAGCTAGGTGCTCAACCAACTCAGCCACCCAGGCTCCCTGAGTGACTCATTTTCTAATAAGGGATTCCCTAACCACTTTCTCTTGGTAACAGCAGTTTAAATATAAGGACTACTGGGTGGGCTTCTACCCATTTCAGGACACTCTTCACTTCTGGATTATTCTGGCACATACTAGGCACCCAATAGATACATCTTATGAAACACAAATGCAATATTAATTTCAAAAACAGTGAAGAAAAATAATGTCTATGGAACAGCAAGTGTGTGCCAGACACGGTGTTGAAGCCTCCATGTATTTTTAATTTACTCCTCACTGGAACTACCTGAGAATAATGGTGATGTGCCGAGGAGGCCACGGATCTGAGAATCTACAAGGTTTTCTGAAAATACCTCCACCAGTGGAGCCAAGTTTTGGACCATACTTTGTGTTCTGGTAAAGTTTCAGAATCCAAGGTCTTGCCAATACGGTGTGTAGCCAACCAAGTTGATAAGCTTATGTTTACATATTTGTTGCATTACTGGTTGTTGAACATTCCAGCCTATATGTATTATGAATTCCTGGAATGCAGTGTGTGTAACACAGAGCTTGTCCTATTCTTTTCAAAAGTCTTTATCTCCTTTTAACTGCCATAATTTGGCTTAAAGGTACTACTTTTCTTCCCAACACTCTAAGGTAGGGTTTCCCAACCTCAGCACTGTTGACATGGGGCTGGATACTTCTTTGCAGTAGGGCGCTGTCCTGTGCCCTGGAGGATGTTGAGCTATGACCTTGGCCTCCGCCCGCTAGACGCCAGTGGTACCTCCAGGATTCCGGTCGTGACAATCAAAACTAATTCCAGACATTGAAAAATATTCCCTACAGGAGAAAATCACTCCCAGCTGAGAACTGCCTTATAGTGAAATTCTTTTTATATGCATCCTCTTTTTTTCTCTTTTAAAAATACTATATCCATTGCTCCATCTGTTGCGTCTCTCCGAGTCTCTTGCATTCGTCTGTTGTGGTGTTTTTTGCTCTTAACTCATACCCTTTATCTCTTCTAAAAGGGTTTTCCTTGCTGTTGGTATTTATGACTTCCAACTCATTCTGTACATGGGTGCCAAATTAATCTTCTTATTAGTCATGACACCTATCTGCTAAACATCTCAAACAGCTCTCTCTTGCTAACTGAACATATTTTCGACTCTCTGAAGTTGTTGGGCTGTGCCTGTAATTAGTGGGTGAGTTTAAATGTGGGAGGTTGGCTTCATGTAAACATTGTGGAAGCAGATCAAAGCTACTAATGGGCTTCATCAGAAACAAAGGTGATATTTTATATCTTCACTTATTTTATTATAAAACCCAACCTATAAATCCTTCCCTTCCTTATAGTTTCCGTAGGTTTGTCCCATAAAAACCCTTGAACCTGGTGTCCACTGAAGGGAAGTACTTCAGATGACCAATTCTATTTCTTTCATGTGTTTTTCGTTTATTCAGGTTTCCTATTAAGCAAATTTTGGAGATAGTAGATATTATTTATTATAATGTTATAATATAATGTTATATAATATTATATAATATATAATGTTATAATATAATGTCAATATAATATAATGTTACTTATATGTATTTTTATTATATATGTTGTAATAATATTTACAGCATATATATTGTAGGATAAATATATAAATCATATTTAAGCTAAATTTTAAAAATGTATTGGTATAAAGCTTTATGCATAAATTCTTTTGATTTTCAAACCTCTGCTCTATACATCATCGGTATGTCCTTTCTTCCTGTAAACATTGTTTAATTTTAGCTTTTCTCTACTGTTTTTGATACATTGTGCCAAATCTTTTTTATTGTCTTTTGGAAGTATGAGCTTTAGTTTTGCTATTCTTTTCTTTGTTTTATTTATTATATATTTTTAAATTTTTACTTTTTATTCTACTTAGTATTTCTTTATGTTCTACTTCATTAATTATTATTTCAGGTTTTTTTCTTCTATTGTTTTGGTTTTTGGATTTATTCTCTTTTTTTTCTAGCTTTGTGAGTTGGATGCTTAATGCATTATTTTATTCCTTTCTATTTTAAATAAATGCATTTTGAGCTACCAGCAAATATGGTTTTAGTTATATTCTGCAAGTCTTTTTTTTTTTTTTAACTTGTATAGTATTTTTGTCTTCTTGCATTTCTAAAGATTTTGTAAACTTCATTGTGATTTTTAGGTTATTTAGGAATATATTATAAAGTTACTCCAACATATTTTTTTACCTTTGAATTTTTATTTCTAATCTAACTTCTATCTGATAATCTTTATAATCTTTGCATATTAACTCTTGAACTTATGTCATTTCATATCATTTGAATTTTTTTTTATTTTAATGACTAGATTTTTTTTATTTCCAAAAATTCTCTTTGGTTCTTTTTCACCGCTACTTGTTATTTCATTTTTTGTTTTTTTTGTCTCTTACAGAAATTTTCCTATTTAAGAAAAATGGATACTATGCCAGTTTTGATTCCTTTTAAACCCTCAAACATAATTTTTTTCAGACTAGTTCACAAAATTAATATCATTGGACTTAGTTCATGTTCCAGTTATTGAATTCGCTTGCTATCTCTCTCAGCAGTGCATTTCTTCAATCTGTTGTGGAATTCTTGTTTACATACTCATTTGAACACACATTTAAATCATTGTTCTTTTTTCACTCTGCTTCTCTTCCTTCCCTCTCTTCTTCTCAGTCTTCCATCTCTCTCTCTCTCTCTTTTTTTTTTTTTTTTCCAAATTCCCAACAGACTTGGGTTTTAGAAGGGTGTTTGGGCCTCCTACTCCATGGTGATAATGATTATATTGGAGATACAAGTATGGAGCTGGGGTGTGGCTTGGTTCAGCTTCTGGCTAAAAGGCCACCCTTTATTTTCTCACTTTCCTAGGTCTCTAACTTCCTCTAAAACCATGGCTACCTTTCCTCCCCATACCGTCTTTCTGAAGAAAGAGAATGGAGCATGGCCCTCTTTCATTTAGAGACACATAGGTCTGTCTCTATCAGAGACATGTGTCTATGACTTTATAAGGTAATTGGGTAACAAGAGAAGCAGTGAAGGTTTATGAGGAAGGAGGATGGCTTCAAGACCAGTATTTGCACGTCTTCCTGAAAACTCCCCAGGACCAAATTTCTAGTGGAGGAGAGGTTTTCATAACTTAGGAAGAGGCTTGGGTGAGAAATTTTCATCTTTCCTTGGCCTGCTGTGGGGTTGATATGTTGACATCAGCGAATCCCATGGAAGTCTTTTGCGATGGAGCTTTTCATCTGTGAGACACTTTCCCAGCATTTCATTGACATTACCCACAGGACCCTCAACTGAGAAAAATCCAGGGTTCATCTGTAGGGAGGTGTAGGACTGCTGCAACACTGCCTCCATCTTTGGCCCTCCATCTTATTCATGTCCGCCTAATGACCTCCCTCCAGGCTACATGTTTCAGGTCTCATGGAACTTAATGTATGCCTTGATCAAAGGCTTGTTCTATTGTTCCCTAGAGTGGGACACAGTAGTCACTACTTTAACTAACTCATAGAGAGGATGAGCAAAGAAGGCCCTACTTTAGATGATTAATAAAGATGGCTGACACACAGAAGGTACCACTTTAGGTAATCTCCTTTTGACCTCCCCACAATGCCCCTTGATCTATAAAAGTTGGGGATTAAGGTCCGGATCTTGTGGAGGATAGTTGTGTAGGTTGGGTCTTTGTTTCCCCATCCATAAGTTATCTTGAATGAAACTGAACAGTGTGGAGTGGTTTGCTTTGTTTTTAGTCTTAAAACAGCCTGTTTTAGTCTTAAAACAGCCTTCTCAGCCTGGAGGATATGTTTCTGACCCTGTCCGCCTTCTATTTAACAGAAGATTTGCAAACTTTTGTTTCCACCCAACTGAGACCTCCCTGAAAGAAGAAAGATTTCCCAGATTTAGGGATCCTCCTGTTCTTGACTTGCTCAGGCATAGTCTACTCTGTCGTTTGCTTGGGTGACCTAATGCTTGTAAAAGTGTGCATCTGTCTGCCTGTCTCTATGCTGACCAAGCTTCAGTTCCCTTGAGAACTTAATGCCAGGGGAAGCTTTGTCTTCTGAGGAAAAATAATATTGGTCATCTGTTGAGGACCTGTGATGAGAAAGATGCTTTCCACATCTTCAGTACAGAGATAACTAACTTATTTTCTTTCTTTCTTTCTTTCTTTTTCTTTCTCTCTTTCTCATTTACTTATTTTAGAGAGGGGGTGGGGAGGAGCAGAGAGAGAATCTTAAGTCCCAGCACCAGGGCTCGATCTCACGACCCTGAGATCACGACCTGAGTCAAAACTAAGAGTCAGACTCTTAACCAATGGTGCCACTGAAGCACCATGAGATGATTTTCTTCATTTTTCATAAGAGGGAAGTGAGATTCAGAATATATAAACTATGAATCCTGGGTTATACAGTATATAATTAACTTGGGATTCAAACTCTGCTCCCTCAGACTCTGAGGTCTGTGCATTCCCTACCAGGTCAGAGCCGCCAGCTGTCTGTTACAGACCACTCTGGTTTTCCCTCCCCTGCCATAGCCGCTAATATGCTGTAGCCTCATTTAATGTCCATGGGTAGTAATCGCTGTCTTTATAGTTCTTGTGGAATTACCTTTTTCCTTTTATCTTAGATTGTTTCTCATCTTTCTGATTTTTGTTTGTAACACTTGCTGAATCTATTTGGAGTTTTTATTGCCATATGCCCCCAATTCCTCCATTTATTTTAGAGAGCCTTTGGAGTTTATTATCAATAAGTCACCAATAAAATCATTCCATCTTTAGCTCTTTATTTAGAGTTAATACATTTTTTTTTTGCTTCTGTTGAATTTTACCTGGGGATTCACTTGCCAGGTGCTGCCTCCTATTGCATTTAACTTTCCATTTAGCTGGAGGCCAGGCACCTGAGAGCCAACCCTTCTCCCTTGTCGTGCCACCGTATGCAATTAGTCATCTGGCTCTCTTGACCCCACTTTATCACTTCTATGTCTCCTTTCCTCTTTTGCCAGTTCAGCCTTTTGCCATCTCTGTTGATTATTGTCATTGTCTTCTTACTGATCTTCCCGCTTCTGGTCACTCTTTTTGCCAGAGGCATCTTTGTAAAGGACGGATCTGATAGATTTATGTAATGTACCATTGTTTCCTGTGGGTGAAAACATTGGATAAAGAGGGTATCCAATGGATAAGACATCTGAGCAGAGCACAGAGAAGAATCACCTGAGATCTTGCCTCTGCTTACCACATTCACCTGGCTTTTTTTTTTTCCACCTGGACTTTAATATTTTTATTTTTTAAGATATTTTATATTTATTTGACAGAGAGAGAGAGAAGTCACAAGTAGGCAGAGAGGCAGGCAGAGAGAGAGAGGGGAAAGCAGGCTCCCCGCTGAGCAGAGAGCCCGATGTGGGTCCTGATCCCAGGACCCTGGGATCAGGGGGGGCCCACTGAGCTACCCAGGCCCCTCCACTTGGCCTTTTAATACTCTCTCATGAGCTCCCTTTTAGTGCTGTGGACTTTAAGCTGCTCTAATTTCTTGAGAATGCCATGTTTTCTGGAGGTTTCATACATGTTCTCCTCCCTGCCTGCTCTGCTACTCAGCAGCCCCAAACACATCAACTCAAATGGTTCTCTTAGTGGAGCTTTCTCTGTGCTTCTTTCTGCTTCAAATATATTTAGCCTATCTCTTTTTTTATGTTCATCTCAGATGCAGTATTTATCTGTTATTTCCCTCGTCCTGTGGGAAAGTCTAATTGGCCTTTGTTTATGCACCTACCTGTCTTCTCCACGAGTTTGTGGCTTCCTCAGGCATGGAGAGCGATCTAGGGAAGTGTGGAGATGGTACATTGGTGGCCAGCAGACCAGGTCTGGTTCTACAAAGATATTTGATATGCCTTTCATAGCATTTGAAGCTTTGAACAATTAGTTGCCAACCTGGGAAAGGGATTTCATGTGGAAATCTGAACTTCTGGCTTTTCTTAAAAAATCAGAAGGTCAGCATCACAGGGACCTCCTTGTTCCATACCTCCTATTGCTGGAACAAGGCAGGTGCTCTCAGGTCTGCTTCCCTGATTTAGATTTCATATCAGGTTGGCTGGAGACATTGGGGTTTGGTAAACCCTGAGGCGGTGAGAGTAAGGGCTTTGGAGTTGACCTGGGTTTTAATTCCAACGTTCCCATTTGTTGTGGCTCATGTTACCTTAGGCGAGTTTCTTGACCTCTTCGAATTTGAGTTGATTCATCTCCAAAAAGGTTCTAAGAGTAGCATATGCCCTCAATGGTTTTGTGAACTTTAAATGACAAAATGTACACAGAGCATTTAACTTATAGTAAGCACTCAATGTTACCTGCTATTTAGACATGACGTCATTATTATTTTGGGAATTCTGCTTTATTTGTCTGGTGTCTCTAGAGTAAGATTTTTAATCTGTGTGATAAATATCAATGAATGAATGTGAACCTTATTTCATCAGCTCAGCTGTGCATTCCCGAGACCCAACAATAGGGCTGCTCTTCAGAGCTTTGAGCCAAGTGAACATAGTAGATTTTCAACAAAATTCTCTGTGTTGTACCCTTGTGCAAGGAGCGTAGACAGTATAAATGTTTTAGAAACAATCAAGCAGGGTGCCTGGGTGGCTCAATGGGTTAAGCCACTGCCTTCGGCTCAGGTCATGATCTTGGGGTCCTGGGATCGAGTCCTGCATTGGGGTCTCTGCTCAGCAGGGAGCCTGCTTCCCTCTCTCTCTCTGCCTGCCTCTCTGTCTACTTGTGATCTCTGTCAAATAAGTAAATAAAACCTTAAAAAAAAAAAAAAGAAACAATCAAGCAGGCTTGTATCTTTTGGATTTCTCTGTGTCCCTCAGGGTAGAATTTATAATTTCCAGGTCTGTAGAAAAGTTTAAATGTCACTTACTCAGGGAAGCATTATTCCTTAGTCACCAGAATAGGTAATCATCCCTGTTGTATGTTCGTCCTCCATCCTATACTTCTCCTTTGCAGGACTCTCACTCTGATTAACCAGGCATGATCTTTACTGTCTATTTCCTCTCCCAGAT
This sequence comes from Mustela putorius furo, assembly GCF_011764305.1. NCBI lineage: Eukaryota > Metazoa > Chordata > Mammalia > Carnivora > Mustelidae > Mustela > Mustela putorius. The sequence goes on along the minus strand of NW_025421402.1, from coordinate 18,449,815 downwards.
AGTACGGTCCACATGGCAAGGATCACTGCTCAGCACACAGTGGCATTTGGTAGAGTAAGAGAATAGTGGTAAAGAGGTCCACCTCTGGAGCCATGCTTCAGCGGGTGATGGGGGTACTAACACCCACCTTGCAGTGTCCTTGTGAGGATTAAGTCGGGTAATTAAGGTAAAATCCTTGGCCTGGTACCTGGCTTACAAAAGCACATGTAAACACTTTGTAAGCTTACTTTAAGTAAATATTTGTTGAATTTTTGAATGAACCAGAGCAGGTGCTCTGTTGCCTGCTGCCCTCTGGGTCAGGGTACAGTGATCTAGTAGGTACCAGTGTCCAGACTCTGGGACACTTGGCCCTTGGTCTGCTACAATGTGTACTCTTTTCCATGCCCTGTATTGTACTGGTGTGTAACAACACTGGGAGTTGGCGAAGCCATTGGGTGGCCAGGAACATAGACACTGGCAACCGCCCTTATAGCAAAGAGTCTTGACCCAAGTTCACTGGGATTTCGGTGGCCTGAGGAATAAAGCTGGAAAGGAAGCTAGGAAAAAGCTGGGTTTTGGAGTGTTAACCTGATGGAAAAGCTCTTTTCTTAATGGGCAGATGAGAGTACTAGTTTAAGTCCCAAAGATTAGAATAGATTAGAATAAAATCTCATTTCTTGGGAGGACTGGAGTGGCAGGAGTTTCTCCTAGCTCTCCGGGTGGTGGTGGTTCTCCCAGCTCAAAAACCACACTGGGGGAAGGTTTAGCTTACAATTTGTATTTATCTATCAGAAGCAATTGCTACAGAGAGAAGCAATCAGGGACAAATCAATTTGGGTGTGCCGGAAGAATTAACAGCACACGTTTTAGCAGAATCAATTTCTGATTGTTGTGACCTGAGTGGCAGAATCCCATTATAAGGTGGATTGGGCTTTTTAAATGATAATGAGAGAGCTGCTTCAACGTATTTTGGGTACATCACCTGAGCCCTCACACACCTGAAGTGGTATTATAAGGAGGCACGTTAGGCTAGCATTTCATTGTTAGGTAGATTTAAGTTTCTGTTGTGGAAACACCTTTTGAAACAGAGAAAGAGGAGAAATAAAATGTCCCATGTGACGTGGGAATTAAGCAGTTGGAAGGGAAATACATGAAGGGTTAGAATGCAGCACAGAAAGGGAAAAAAGTCCAAACCAAACCGCCCAAACCCAGTAGGCCTGCCATTTAAGTCGGAGCCAAAAGAGCAGGCTTGCGATCCGTCTTCTAAAACGCCTGCATTCTGAAGGTAGGAGAAATGCTAAAATTAGCCTGTGTGGCTTCCTATAAACTGGGAGTAATCTAAAACAGATATTCTCCAAAGGACACTTCCAGTGTTTCCTGGCCCGGGGCCAGACACTTCAAAGCCCCATTATCAGTGAGTTGTGGTCCCCCTCTTGGGAGAGTTGGGCGATGCTCTGCGGAAATGTCAGCCCTGGATCACAGTTTCCTCTCATTTCAGTGCAAAGAGGTCAAAGTTGCTGAGGGCTGCCCACACTCTGCTGGCGGCCAAGTTGCCGACTCTAACTGTAGTTTGGAGCTCGTCTTCAGTTTCCTCATGAGTTAGGATGCTCTCTGACAGGAAGCGGGATTTGAAATGGTCTCTGCTAGCTCATTGAGGATTCCTCTCCAGAACTCTGACTCTGCCAGAAACCCTTCACCTTGCTAACGAAAAGAGCACAGAGAGGTCTGGTGCTCTCCTATCCCTCACTCAGCTTGGCGTTTGGAATGCTCCCAGCTGACCATGTGACAGCTCTGGGCACCCATGCAGTGCTGAGCCTCAGACGCTAGTCAGCTCATGGGATGGGAAATCTTTAGAAGGCGATTTGGAAAATTATAGGACAGGACACATTTCTATTGCCCCAGTCTCTAGAGCACTCTGTTCATTTATGATCAGTAGAACTTGCTCTAATTGACATGAATGGTAGAGCTGAACTTTTTCAAGCCCAAGAATTTCAGTGAGGACCAGATGTCCTCTTTGTAGTTCAGTAAGCTGGGTTTGGTCTGAAGATGAGACCACATCCACACAGCATGTCAAGGTCCCAGTTATGTAAGATTCCCTCTCTTGGCCTTAGGGAAGCATCAGGAGGTTAAGATGGCTAACTGGGATCTAGAAAATTGTCCCATTGTTGTTATGGTAGTTGTTGTTGTTCTGAGTTGATTGATTCTTACTTTGGGGACCCAGGTAGAGAGAGGAGAGAAATAAAAGGATAAGGGGGATAAATAGAAAAACTGCTCCAGGCCAGGTGGTACCTACCCTTTAATTTTAGATGGGCTTGCATGGCAACTGTGAGTAAAAAGGAAGTATCCCTTTGTGGGTTCAGTATTACACACCATCGTTGAAACTTTTGTCAGAGCTTTGGGTTACTTAGTAAGTGTGTCATTAGGGTAAATTCTTGGAGAAGTTAGGACTTTTGTCTTTAATAGTCATTCATTCTCTTCTCCTAGTAAGGTATTAGCTGATAAGAGAGATCACATTGTTAAGGCTTATGGATGTTAGCATCTTTTTAGAACATTCTTTTTTTTTAAGTGTTTGAAATAAAAAAAAACCCCAGATTCATTGAGATATAATTTTTATAACAGTAAATTATACATATTTGAATTGTACAGTTTGATGTCTTGACGTATATATGTATATGCTTGTGAATCTATCACCACAATAAAAATAATGAACCTATCCATCATCCCCCTAAAAATTCTCATGCCCCTTTGTAATCTCTCCCTCCCACATCTCTCTTAATCCCCCATCATTATGCAACTGCTGATCTGCTTTCTGTCACTACAGATTAGTTTGCATGTTTTAGAATTTTGCATGAATACAATACATACTTTTTCCCTTGGTCTGGCTTCTTTCACTCAGAATGATTATTTTGAGATTCTTTCATGTTGTGCTTGTATCGATATTTCATTCGTTTTTATTGTAACAATATGCCATAATGTGTTTATCCGTTCACCTGTTGATAGGTGTTTGGGTTGTTTCCAGCTATTGGCCATCCTATTCTGCTATGAACAAACTAGCTGCCATGAACATTCCTATTCATGGACATATGGTTTTATTTCTCTTAGGCCAGAACCTAGGAGTGGAGTGGCTGGATCATAGTAAATGCTTAACTTTTTAAGAAGCTGAATGCTTTTATTTCTTTATTTTATTTTATTTTTTTAAAGATTTTATTTATTTATTTGACAGAGAGAGAGATCACAAGTAGGCAGAGAGGCAGGCAGAGAGAGAGGAGGAAGCAGGCTCCCCACTGAACAGAGAGCCCGATGCGGTGCTCAATCCCAGGACTCTAGGATCATGACCTGAACTAATGGCAGAGGTTTTAACCCACTGAGCCACCCAGGTGCCCCAAGCTGAATGCTTTTAAAGAAATGCCAAAGTGTTCTCCAGAATGGTTGAACCATTTTATGGTTTTACCAGTTCCTCCACATCCTCACCAACACTTGGTATAGTCTTTGTAAATTCAGCCATTTTATTAAAAATAGAGTTACCCTATGACCCTGCAATTGCACTACTGAGTATTTACCCCAAAGATATAGGTGTAGTGAAAAGAAGGGTCGTATGTACCCCAATATTCATAGCAGCAATGGCCACAGTCGCCAAACGGCAGAAAGAACTGAGATGCCCTTCAACAGACAAATGGATAAAGAAGATGTGGTCCATATATACAACAGAATATTATGCAGCCATCAGAAAGGATGAATACCCAACTTTTGTATCAACATGGATGGAACTGGAGGAGATTATGCTGAGTGAAATAAGTCAAGCAGAGAAAATCAATTATCATATGGTTTCACTTACTTGTGGAACATAAAGAGTAACATGGAGGACATTAGGAGAAGGAAAGGAAAAGTGAATTGGGGGAAATTGGAGGGGGAGATGAAGCATGAGAGTCTGTGGTCTCTGAGAAACAAACTGAGGGTTTTGGAGGGGAGAGAGGTGGGGAGAGGGGTGAGCCTGGTTGTGGGTATGAAGGAGGGCATATATTGCACAGAGATAGGATGTGGTGCATAAACAATGAATCTTGGAACACTGAAAAAATAAAACTAAATTAAAAAATGTGTAATCTATAAAAATGGAAACATCTACTTTAGAACAACAAAAGATAAATTCAGCCATTTTAATATGCATGTCTTAATATTTTATTGTGGTTTTAATTGTTTTTCTCTAATAACTAATGATTATGAACATATTTTGTGCCTATTTGCCATCTATAGTACCTTCTTTGGTGAAATATCTGTTCAAATCCTTTGCCTATTTAAAAAAAAAAACAGTTGCTATTTAGTTTTGAGAGTTCTCTACATATTTTGGTTAGAAGTCCTTTATCAGACATATGATCTGAAAATATTTTTTCCAACTCTGTGATGTGTGTTTCATTTTCTAACCAGTCTTTCAAAAAGTTTTATGTTTTGATAAGGTCCAAATTATCATTTTTTCTTTTATGGATCATACTATTGGTATTGTATCTAAGAAATCTTTGCCTAATCCAGAGTCACCAGGATTTTATCCGATGCTTTTTTTCTGTTTTATAGTTCTAGGTTTGCATTTGGGTCTATAATTTGAGTCAACTTTTGTATATGGTATAAGGTATGAATTAAATTTTATCTTTCTACAAGTGACTATCCAATTGTTCCAGCATTATCTGTTGAAAGTAGTGTCCTTTGTGAACTGATTTTTTTTTTCTCATTCATCAAAAATCAGTTGTCATTATATCTAAGAGTTATATGGAACTTAAGTCTGTTCCATTGACCTGTTTGTCTCTGTTGAGGCTAATATCACACTGTCTTGATTACTATAACTTTATAACAAGGCTTGAAATCAGATAGTTTGTTCTTTTCTTTTTTTCCTTCAAAATTGTGTTGGGTATTATAGGTCATTTTCATTTCCAGACAAACTTTAAAATCAGGTTGCCAGTTTCTGAAAAACAAACAAACAAACAAACAAACAAAAACAAACTGATGTGGTTTTGATTGGAATTGTATTGGAGTCCATAGATGAATTGGGGAGAACTGACATTTTAATAATCTTAAGACTTTCAACCCATGAACATATTATATTTCACCATTTACTTAAATCTGATTTAATTTCTCTGCAATGTTTTTATAGATTTCAAGTCTTGCCCTTGTGATTTTGTAATATTTTGTGATATTTACTAAGTTTCCATATTTTTACTGCTATTATAAGTAGTATTTTTAAAATTTTAATTTCCACTTGTTTGTTGCTAGCATATAGACATAGTTGATTTTTGTACACTGCTCTTGTAGCCTGAGACATTGGTAAACTCACCATATCTAATAGATTTTTATACAGACGTCATTCTTTTTTTTTTTTTTTTTTGTGTAGACAGTCATGCTGTAGAACCCCCGTTCATACTAACAAAACATCAAGACTAATACAACTTTAAATGTAACATTTTTGGTACAAGAATATGTAAACTCCATTAAAGCTGCTCACGGAGAAAGGTGAATGCTTTAATGGTTTCCTTCTGATGATGGTCCTGAAGGTGCTGGAGGCTGATGAGTGGAACAGAAGTGTCCTTGGCAGACACATGGATTTTGTGCCTTTGGTTTCCCTGCTCAATAGTGGATGATCTCCTTCTCGCTTCCTCCAGTCCAGGGTGCTGCTGGAGTGGAGCTTCCATCTTACAGCCCTATTTCATGTACATTGGAACAACTCTACAAACCACAGGAAAACCCTGGAGGGGCGATGTTGTGCTAGCCTGCATTCAAATCATGGCTTTCACTTCACTGAAAGTTTCAAACTTTAGACTGTTTTATAAAAGAGAATGGGAGGGAAACCTCAACCATAGTACTTTCTCATCTTTATCATTTCCTTGCAGTCCTAAAGGTTTAAAATAAAAATTAAAGTTTTCCTTTTTCTTTTTCTTTTCTTTTTTTTTTTTTTTTCCTTTGAGGGGAAGCTTGTAGATGGAGTTAAACCACATGGTGAAAACTCAAGTGGAGGCTGAGATTTTGGTGCATTTCTTTTTGTTGACTCAGGGAGGCATGGTAGCTGACGAGTGACATCTCTCCGCTCCCAGGGGGTGCAGGTACAGGGACCATGGAACATGGCCTCCCTCCCCTCATCCCTTCACACATGTACGTATGCACTGTCTTGTGTTACCTGCAGAATCTCTCCGACCTGCATGCATGTTCCACATTCCCTATCCCATGCTCTTTTCCCCCATCCTTCCTGGCTCAAGTGTGCTAATGATGCTGCAGACAATAGGTATTAACTCTGTGTGTGGTTCTGGTGGAAAAGGCAAGATTAGAAAAATCCTACCCATGTGTTCATGAGAAAACCATAGCTTTAGTGTCTACCATCTCCAAGGCAATGGAAACCTGACAGAGGATAAATGGTTAAGGAAAAACATGGCCATCCATTGACCATCCATTGAGCATATTTGGAGAGGGGGTGGCAGTGAGGACAAGAAGGTCTCTGCTAGCATTCATGTATTCAACAAATATTTGTAAATACCAACCATATGTTAGCTTCTATGCTAACCACTTTGGATACTCAGTGAACAAAAGGGACAACAATCCCTGCCTTCTAAAAGTTTATCTTCTAACAGGGGAGTAGGTGGGGCAGAGAATAAATAATAAATATAATAAATAAATACATGATATAATAGAAAGTAACAATTATATGGAGAAAAAGGAATAGAGCATTGTTGGCAGGCATCTGGAGAGAAGTGGAGAGTGATTACAATTTTAAATAAGGACTGAAGCATACAGAATGATATTTAAACAGAAGCTTGAAAGAGAGGATAGAGTCAGCTATGCATAAGCGGTGTGAATGGTATGAAATGGGGTCTTGCCTGGCACGTGTGAGGAACAGGAAGTGGTTAGCACTCTGATGCTGGGAGCTGGTCCAGTCCAGCTCTGTCTTGGGTAGCCCTAATGTGGGAAGAAACTGACTTGAGACTGGCAGATGGGTTAGATGTCTTCTTTAGGTCCCTCTCAGTCTCCAGTATCCTGGCTTTTGGACCCCTCTAAGGAGAGTGCTAGCCTGTGCTTTGATCACGTCATGCGTTACACTCCATTCAAGAGCCATTTCATTAAGGTACAGCTGGATGGGAACGAGCAATGACAGAAGATTTGGTTGTAAAAATCACTTTGGGTGTCCTTAGAAGTTGTCTCTGGAGCTGTGTGAGTTGGGGTGGTGTGGGGGGCAGGTAGTGTGTGGAGGCAACTGTTCTGAATATGCTCAGTACTTTCAACACTTTGGCCCTTTTTCAAGATCCAAGTACAGTGTACATGATGGGTGAGAAAAATAAAATACAGTTGACAACCTTGTGTGAGCCATAACTTTGAAGGCAATTCTCAAAGTGAAGTTCCAATTCTCTAAGTGATGATTAGTAACAGTAGGACTTTAGGGAGTATGAAGGCAGCTGCGTAGGGGCTGACTTTAGGGAGAATACTGATTTGGGGTCAATAAGCTATGAAGCTTGACTTGATCCTCAAGGAAGGAAGGCATTTTTTTTTATTAAAAAAATTTTTTTTTTTGAACATCAGAAGGAGGACTATCTCCCTTGCAAACCTGGAGCACCTACAGCATTTTGGTTTCCTAAAACACAGAGGTGGTGAAGCAGAGGTCACATGCCTTAGATCATAGGTCAACTGGAGGGTGGGAACAATACTTCATTGTGGTATTTGTGCATTTTTCATTATTAGAATTCTATGGCTAGTGTGTATTTTAAAGAAAATGTTGTGAGTCTACAGGAGGTGGGATTATATCTTCAGACAGGGTGACGACATTTCTGATACGAGGAAGAGTTTGGCTCAGGTCAGAAAATGGTACGAGAAGAGAGAGCATGAAATGATCTCCGGTGGAAATGAGTTCAATTAATCTCATGTTTGGTCTTAAGCATGGGTGAAGATAGTGAGACCTTTCAAAGGGGGCTGCCAGATAGTAAGAGTTAACATGGTAGCTTCTTTGTGAAAATCGGCTAAAAGTTAGGCATGAGCTGGGAGGAGGCTGCTCAGCTGGATAGCCCTTTGGGCTTTGAGGGTAATTATCTCAGGCAAAGTGTACGGTGGGACAGGGTCTGTGAGTCCTGGCCCAAGCAAATCAAAGTAAGATCCAAACCCAGCTTCTTTGGGTCTCTTGCTTTCTCTGTTAAAGGAAAGGATTTGGAAAATTTGAGCTATGTTGAGGGGGAGCCAACAGTGTTGAAAGGAAGGCAGCTCACCAGTGAAAGGTGGTGAAAGGCCAGTGACAGGGTAGCAATGCGGATTCAAGTTAGAGGCCTTGCTGGGAAAGAGGCAAAGTCAAGGGTCAGATCCAGGCTGCAGCTCGCCCACCTCTTCATACCTGGAGACTCGCTTTCTCAAACTAAGAACTCCCCAGTTGGCAGTTCTGACTTTAGTTTGATTGGGAAAGCGGAGATTCTTTCGTAAGGGTTCAAATCTCCATTTGCAAGTCAGACCAATTCCATTTCCAATCCTTCTTCTGATAAATGTCCCACCTGGAGCTTATTCTGTGTCTGTGGTGCTTTGTCTGTGATGTATCTCTTCATAGGCTACGTCATCACAGGGGTCCTTGATTAATCCAGTTCGATGGTTGTAGGCCGTGTAGTGCTGGACCCTCTTGTATGGCTCGCAGGAGCTGATGATGCGTATCTCTACCCACTTCTTTAGTCGGTGACATCACAGGGGCAGCTGGAAATTGTGGTTGGAGTATTCACATCACAGAAACCATCAAACTCTGAAAGGCCTTGAAAGATCTGAGTGTTTAGTATTTATCAGCATAATTTGTCCTAGTGCATTTTTCACTGTTAGTAGAAGAAAATATAAAATAAAAGATATTTCTCTTATGGGTCCACAAGTGGCTTAAAAAAAAAAAAAAGCTACAAAGAGTTTTGGTTATTTGGGTGGTTGCTCAGTTTCACTCACAAAACTGCAGGCATTTGATCAAAGAACGTAAGAGTCAGTTAAGAATTTTCTAGGAACCTTTGTGTCCTTTTTTTCTGGATCACATGATGAAATATTTGGAGTATTTTTTGAAGTCAGAGAATTATGGACTGGAATCTTAACCTACTCTCTTCAAGACACATGACAACAATGAATGCAATTCTCCAAGCTTTGGTTTTATTACCTATAAAATTAGAATAAGACTGATTTTTTACATGCGAGGCAGCTTTGCAGAACTCTATAGCTAGAATCTGTTCTCATTATCCAAATTCCTTTAGTAGGTGGTAGTATTGTAGTATTGTTATCAGGTGTAGTATTGTTATTAGATCTAGGTGGCCAAGGTTTAAGGACCAGTTTACTTTTTCCTAGGATGAACAAGTATGTCTTTTTTTTTTAATTTTTTATTTTTTATAAACATATATTTTTATCCCCAGGGGTACAGGTCTGTGAATCACCAGGTTTACATACTTCACAGCACTCACCAAAGCACATACTTTTTTTTTTTTTAAAGCTGTTTTGGTCTTCTTACAATAGCCAAATATTTGGTTGACAAAACTCTTCCTTTTTTGAATGTTTGCAGAGAACGTTCTTTGAGTCTGGAATGAATAACTGTTTAGCATTAACACTGGATTCGTGGTAACAGTGTACACTCCTCCCCATGCTGATGGTCCCCATGTGCAATGCACGATGGACGATAGTAAAATATCATCAGTTCATATGGTTTATGAGGCAGCGGAAACGAGAGAAGGTTTCCACACTCCTTTGCCTCTTTCCCCACCCAGTCACCTTCTCAGACTGACTTTTCTCCTTCAGCCTCTCTGGAGTATAAGTGCTGATAAGGGCTTAAATGGGAGAACACTTCAGTGGGGACGTCTGTTGCCCATCAAAGCTGTGAGTCAGGCCACCAGTTCAAAGATGTCTGACTTCCTCTCTTATCTCTGGAACCCCCCAGCTCTCCATTCCCCACGCCCATCTCCAGCCTTGCGTATCTACTCAGTTCAAGATCCCATTTCGCCCTCTGTCCTCTGGCTTTGCAGGTGGTTGATCCACAGATGATGTTCTCCTCAACCATAGTGTTTGACTTTTCCTTCACTTTGTATTCAGTACGGATGATCGGTTTTGCTGTCGCCTTGCAATTGTTTAATTGGTCTTTATTTTGCACTGTGAGCTGGCTGTAAAGTTATGTCTTCTTCCCCACAATCTTTCCAAGCCTTCGCTTCCTCATCTGTAAAAAAGAAAAAAGAGGATGTTAATACTTACCTCTCAGAACCGTGTGCATTAAATGAAATGATAGATACCCAGGGCCCTTCCCTTGGAGCCTAGCATTTGCGGCTGTTCAACAAATGGGAGCCTCCTGTTCTTCCTTCACTGTTCCCCTTACTGCCCAAGGCGAAGTTTGTTGCCAATGAGACAATCAGCAGATTCTTTTGGGGTGAATACTTAAGAACTGTTCTGCAGTATTGGTGTTTGGTTCTGTGTTGAGGAATTTCTATTAGCAGGACTCCCTGGCCTCACACACATCTTCCTTGGGAAAGGAGTGTCTTAGGGAGAATACATCTGGGATCAGGAAGTCTGGGATGAGGCAGTAGGTCAGTCTCTGTTTGCCATGTGTGTATATGGTGGGGGGGGGAAGGGGGGCAGGTGAAGGAATGATAGGGGTGGAGAGGGCATTTGGCAGCCTATCAACATTCTCTGACCTGCTTCTTCACACTGTAAGTTTTATAGGGATAGTTGTAGGGATAACTAGAAAGCCTGTGTTTTTTCAGCCTTATGTACGCCCGCTTCTAGGATTCAGTAATGAAGGGCTCATTCCTGTGCCTGTAAACCACATTCTCTAAAAAGAGATTGATGAAGAAGATGATTTTTAAATCTCTATCTACTTCTTTTTTGTCCCTTTTAATTGATTTGGAACGTGGGCATTGAAAACAGGAGGGGTTTGGTTTGTTTGTTTGTTTTTAACTGTGTTCTTTTAGTATCCCCAGCAATCTGTTCTTTCAGTTTGTGGAATAGGAAATTATATTCAAGTCACAGCATCCTGTTTCTGTTACTTTTAAAAGTTTCTTTTAAGGGCTCCTGGGTGGCTCAGTCGATGAAGTATGTGCCTTCAGCTCAGGTCCTGGGATCAATCTCCAAGTTGGGCTCCCTGTTCAGTGGGGAGTCGGCTTCTCCTTCTGCCCCTCCCCTCCTCTTCCTTCCCTTGGCTTGTGCTCTCTCTTCCTCTCAAATAAATAAAATCTTAAAATAAAAGTTTCTTTAATATGGAGAACCAGTGGAAGCATCACGAAATGTTTTTTTATAATCCAAAGCACCCTTCATTCTCTTGACTCCATGCAGATGAATCTTTTCTTTTGGGTGTCTTTCTAAAAAATGTTGGTGCTTTTCTGCCAAATTGACCTATTAGATGATGATTGCTGTGTTTTTTCATCTTAATTTTCATTTTAAAGATCTTCCTTCAGCATCCTCATCCTTCTTCAAACGACAAGACTTCACTATGGAGCATGGCGAGAGGCCAACGTTGTCAACCTCTGAGTGATTATAAAATGCTTGGGTGGACTCTTTCATCCATCTCCCTTGGTTCTGACTCTGAACCTCTGTGTAGGGTCAGAGAGAAGAGCAAATAGGAAGTGGGAGATGAGCCATTAAAAGGCAGAATTGAGGCTAGACAGCCAACTAGGCTTGTGACTAGGGATTGGGAGGGCAGGCTGTCTCCAGGCCAAGCTGCTTTTTCTCAACCCACAGAGCCTAGGACAACTGGTCATCTTCATGTGACACTGGTGGGGAATGAGTCACAGCTGTTGGAAGAGGGGGAGTTTGTCAAGCAAAGGGATGTGTCAGTGCTGAGAGACAGACGATGTTCTGTGGGGTTTGGAAGGAGAGAAAGATTGGCAATGATCCATTGACTGAAGTGCTCTGTTCTAGGCTAAAAGAGAAACACAGGGGACTTCACTCTAGAGTTTTAGTGGGTTTAGTCTGAGAGCTCATCTCAGAGCTGAGGTTGGGGAGCTGACTCCAGAGCAATTGGAGTGATTTGCATTGCTAATAAGTATTCTTTCAGAACCATGCTCTGTCCGTCCCTTATGCGATCCAGCCATTTGGTTAAGGATGGATTGAAGGAACACAAGTGACACAAATTGGTCTAACCTACATAGTCCATCCAGATGGCCGCTTCACAGAACTCTTTCCATCAAAAACCAACAACGGTGTATATTCTCAGGCTCATATTGATTAGTTAACACTTTATTCATTTGTCATTTTTTGGACTCCTGGCATTATGCTTGATGATGCTTGATGATGTAAATATAAGAAACCAATTAGCTGTGGCTTTGGTCTGCTCTTGAGAGAACTTACAGGCTAAGAAGGAGACAGACACACACACATGGATGAACCACAAGCGTCTAGAAATCAAGAACAAAGTGTTGTGGGAGTGCAGAGAGTGTCCCTTTCTCACATGGTGTGAGAGTATATGTGCTGTGGCTTTTCTAGGAGAGAGGTTGAGCAGAAATGCGTGCCATTCCTGAAAACTGCCTATGAGTTAAGAATCAGTGGAATGTGACCTACGTGCCTCATTGGGGTTGCCTCACCCTGAATGAACTGCCTCAGCAGCCTCATTGTGAGGATAGTCTGTTGTGGGCACCCATAATTTTATCACCATGGTAATCACTAGAAATCACTAGAAAATAGAAATTCTAGACAGATTGAGGCCCATGCAGGAGTCGCCTGAGAAAAAGTATGGTGGAACTAGAGTTGCTGAAGGACTTTCATTTTCAAATATATGTGTACACCACGCATGGGCTTCTCTGGGTGACCTCCTTTCAAGTAGCAGAGGCTAATGCTAATTCTGTGGCGTCTGGGAGTGGCGAGGTTCCAGTTATTTAGGTCCAGGAGGAGAAAGAGAAGATTTAATTCTCCAGGCACTTCTTATCAGATGCAGGGTTGGAAGTATCCTGATAAATCTGGCACTAGTTAAACATCTGCCGTATTAGATGCTCCCATGGGAAAATCCAGCCCTTGAGAACTTGGTCTTTGTATTTGTTTTGAGAACCTCTTTTGCTGAATCGTACAATTCCTGGAAGCATCTTGACAGCATGAATTGATTATGAAGATGGTGTTAGTAGCACTGAAATTCCGGTGCCTTAAGTCATTAGAGCTCTTCCCTGTGGAAGGAGTGGTTGGGACATTTGTTGAAAGGATGATGACATGAAAAAAACACCATTGGCCCCAAATCTCTGATTACCACAGCACTACCACAAGCGGCTTGCCCAACCGAGGTGACTTTCCACAGATCTTATTGGAGTCAGTGTTTCCATAAGTAGCCACTGAGCTTGGGGATGACCTTTCAAAATGCGGTTTTATTTTTGTGGTTGTAAAAATGTGGCAAGTCCTTATAAACAGGAAACTGGGGTGCAGCTCTGTGATGGGAGTGTTGGGAGAAGGGAGCAGTGTCCTTTTCCGGAGCATCCAGTAGGTGTCTCACACAGCCAGTTACCATTGCTCCCGTTTTACAGCCCAGGAGGCTGAGGCACTGGTAAATTGAGTCAAGCAGGAAGTGAACAGGACACAGGGTTAGGACTTAAAACTTGGAATACACACCCAACTCTCATTTCTTTGCAATGTAATCTTGGGTAAGTTATTCAGTGTCTGACCTTTGTCTAACATCTCAGCTGAATAATTGAAGTATAACTATTACTATTACCAATAATATAGTACCTTTGTGTCCTAGTGTATGCTTTATGAAGGGTTTTCAAATTCATTGTCTTATTTGTTCCCCACCAGATGCCTGTGAGCTAGCTGGAGGGAAAGATTCTCTCTCCCTCTCCTCCCCATCCCCCACATGTGTGTCTTCTCTCTCTCTCTCTCTCTCAAATGAATAAATGCATCTTTGAAAAAGTGGTAGTTTCTGTTAATGTCTCATTTAAGGGATGAGAAAAATGACTGTCAGATGTTATGTGAGCTCCTCAAAAATTCTCCACATGAGCTATACCAGGCAGGGAGGTAAGGAGCTAGGTAAGGAGCTAGGATGTGGGCTCTGGATTTAACTGGACTTGGGATTTAGTTCTGGCTTCATTTCTTACAGTCTGTGTGACACTGGGCAAGCAATTCAATCACCCCGAGTTTTAGTTTCCTTGTATATAAAATTACCTGTAAAATAATTACATAAGTGGGCAGGTGAGGGGGATGATAAAAATATGAAAAGCACTTAGCTAAGTGTCTCTTCTTTTTCCCCACCTTCTTCCCTTCCTCCTTTCTTCCTTCCTCCCGTTTGAGACATGGGACATACCTAGTACATTTGGGGGGATTGTGCATGGCCTTTAGTAGCTGGACCAGCCTGATGTAGTAAAAAGCACATCAGAATTGCAAAGATCATGGGTGAGGTGGAGGGATGGCTCTGCCATTCTACTCAGTGAACTTGTGCAAGCCACCTCAATGGTCTGTCCCATAGTTGCTGTTAATATTTCACGGGGCACACTGGAAAGAGTGTGCAAGATGATGATTCTGATAGTACTTTGCATGTCACAGAGCTCTTACTAATTAGGAATTAAGGGCATCAGGCCAATAATTAATAGATGTTTGTGTGAGTGCAGTGGGCCCAGATATCAATAGTTTTTAATTCAGAAGGTAAGTCCTGTCTCAGGGGGTTCACCTTTCCTTGTGTTGCTTTTATTGTGCATCTCATTGACCCAGTGCTTCTCCATATCCAGGTACTGCCCCAACTTACTGTAAGGAATCCATAAGTCTATAGGCATATGTATTTTCCCAACCAATGGATGTTAAGAATGGATTTACTATCCTTACTCTCGCCAAAGTTTTTGATATTAAAACAGAAGCAATGTGACAGAAAATGCTAGAAGCCACTGCCCTGCAATGGGGCAGGGGGTGGTGGAGGTTCTTTGGTGGTAAGAACTGAGTTTTAATTATCTTGCTATCCTACCGCCTAGCCTAATGTATCATGAACTTGGTAGATCTTTTTTTTTTTTTTTTTTTTTTTTTTTTTAAATATTTTATTTATTTATTTGAGAGAGAGACAGTGAGAGAGAGCATGAGCGAGGAGAAGGTCAGAGAGAGAAGCAGACTCCCCATGGAGCTGGGAGCCTGATGCGGGACTCGATCCCAGGAATCCAGGATCATGACCTGAGCCGAAGGCAGTCGTCCAACCAACTGAGCCACCCAGGCGTCCCGAACTTGGTAGATCTTTAATAGCTGGCATAGATAAATGAATGAATGAAAGAAAGAAAGAAAAAGAAAGAAAGAAAGAAAGAAGCTTCTAGTTGACTTAATGCTATGGCACAATTCTTCCTCTTAGAAGCCTCCAGAGTTCAGGTGTGCCCAACTTGACCTCTGGCTTCCTTTGCTTTTTCACACGAGTCAGTCTGCCTCTATGCTTATAGTACTCTTTGAAGAGCATCCTTTTCCCTTGGAGTCCTTTGTCTCAAGACTTCTCCCCCCTCACAGGATGATGATATCACTTGACAAATTCAGTTCTTAAAAATTCCATTTCTCCCAAAATAGGAAATGAGCTCATCTGGTTCAGCTGTATACCTGTTAGAGTATTTTGACAATATCCTGTCCTACCATCTCTTTTGTCCTTCATGTTAGGAGGAAAGCAACAGCCCAAAATGGTCCACAAGAAACATCTTGGAAGTTTTCAGCACTTAACTTAGTTATTATCACCTCTCATGAGACAGAGCCTTAGGCAAAATGTGGGAAAATGGCCCCATAAGTGGAAAAAATGAAGAAAGGGGAAAAAATGAGATCAGTGAAAATGAATATAGTACAAAGCTCCAAGTGATTCAACTTTCTAAAAAGTAAAGCGATGATAGGTACAGGGAGTGCTGGATTGTGGGTTATTTTCTGAAACCCCACACAAAGGATTTGGAAAGCTGAAAGGCAAATCTGTCTCTTAAGCCTCCCCAGAGAGACCTTGCAGGGAGAGCTAGTATCTGATACTATTTTGAGAAGGTCACCTATTAAACAAGAACCTCGTGTGCTGTATTCATGTGGGGCTAGCATGCAAAATCATAGACATTCATGAGTCAAAGTGTTGATGAATGTGGAGTGTCTCCAGCCAGCTGGACCCTGGTTAAATTTTGGCAGGAATTGAAACACAATCTTTGTCTCTATAACCTCCACAGATGCAACCAAACACCAGAGAGGAGCTCTCCAATGATCTAGAATTATTCTGTACCTTGGAGTGGAAGATCCATTTTGTCCCAAGGAATGTTCTCAGGAACAGAGATACTCAAATGCTCACCTACTCTCTTCTAGGTCCATGATAGTGAACAAAGCATGGTGTGTTGGTAAATGTCCAGGAGCCTAGTGTTCCTAGAATTTGGTTTGGCACATAGTCTAGGAACCCAGGGCCAGTGGTGGGTGACCTAGGGTTCTGGGAGCAGAATGCTGGAACTTTGGTGGTGTAGCAGGTAAGAAAACATGGCTTCAGAGTAACCTATGTCTCCCTCAGCCACCGACAGAAGATAGGTATTTTGACACCTATTGCCTTGTTTAAGGAAGATAGGTATTTTGACACCTATTGCCTTGTTTAAGGAAGATGGGGATAATTATATCTATATCATGGGCTGTGTGAAGATTAAATTAAAAATGAGGCATGGTAAAAGTGTCCTCAACTTGACCAGGTTAAGTAGGTTAAGCAGCAGGTGTTGATATCCTTATTCTCCAGCTGGAGAGTTGGGAGGATCAGGAGCACATTCCCTATTTAAGACTCCACTAACACCACTGAAACATCATTACAAATGGAGTTTGTAATGGAGTGTGTTCAAGGTAGATACAGAATGTTGCTCTGGCTAAATGGCTGGGAGGCAATCTCTGGGCTGACCTTTCCTTCTTCTCCTTCTCCAGCTCCTCATCTTCTGTCTCCTTTCCCAGGATCTTGAGCATTTCTCTGGGTAAACAGACCTACATGGAAGGTATCTACTTCCATTTGGGGCTACTGTTTTGATGCAGCTTTTAAAAAATGTTAATTCAAGAATTTTACTAAAGAAACATTTTTACAGTAACCCATCTGGCAATGCATAGATTAAAGTTGCAACATTTCTTATTTCTACAATTTCTGCCTCATCCCTGCCAGTAATAGATATTATAGTTATTTTTAGTTTTTGTCTCTCTGCTAGATCTCAAGTGCTGTTTTCATGTCCTTACAAATGAGTTTGTACCTTTTCAAAAAGTTGAGATATAACTGACATATTACATTAGTTTCAGGTGTACACCATAATGATTTGGTATTTGTAAATATTGTGAAATGATTACCACAATAAGTCTAGCTAGCATCCATTGACCTCACATAGTTGTGATGAGAACTTTTGAGATATAAGCTCTTACTAACTTTCAAATATACAATACAGTATTAACTGCAGTCACCATGCTATACATGACATCCCCATGATTTTTATTTTATAACTGGAAGTTTGTACTGTTTGATCACCTTCATCCATTTCGCCAAATATCCAAATGCTTCTGGGAACCATCAGTCTCGTCTCTGTATATATAAGGTTTTTGTTTTTTAGATTCCACATGTAAATGAGATCATATGGTATTTGTCTTTCTCTGCCTGACTTGTTTCATTTAGCATAGTGCCCTCAAGGTCCACCCATGTTGTCACAAATGGCGGAACTTCCTTCTTTTTTTTTAATGAATAATTTCTCTGTGGGTGTCTGTATACATATTTTCTTTATTCACTCATCGATCAATGGACACTTTGATTATTTCCATGACTTGGCTATTGTCAATAATGCTGCAATGAACGTGTTGGTGCAGTTATATTCTTGAGTTAATGTTTTCATTTCCTTTGGATAAATACCCAGAGGGGATTGCTGGATCCTATGGTAGTTCTATTTTTAACTTTCTGTGGAACGTCTATGATGTTTTCCATAGTGACTGCACCAAGAGTTTGTACCTTTTTTTCACATATTTGATGGCTATTTGGAATTGTTCTCTGGATTATCTATGGATCCCTTGGATATTTTCTATTAGTTTGGAATCTAATCTGAAGGAACTTTAAAAAAATAATGACTTTCACTTGGAGAGACCTGGGAGTTCATATTTCTTTCATGTGGTGTTTTTTTTTTTTTGGGGGGGGGTGGAGGGGGCATTGTGGAATGGTAAAGCAGAGGAGAGTACATCTTAGCAATAACCAGTAACCATGGGGGTAAACTGGCAAGGGGCATATCTGTTGCCCCAACCCAAAGACTAGCAACTGTCTTGGACCCCTAGGAACCCATTCCTTGTATCTTTACCAAATGACAGCTCATAAAACTATGAGGATATAATCAATAACTTTAAAAAGAGTTCCCAAAAATCTTCAGAAATAATACAATTTTGTAAATTTCTCCCTGCATATTCGTTTTTGGGTGTGCTCTGTATTTGTAAACATATAATCTATCTTTCTGGGTTGTCAGTCTTATTAAAATGGTATCCTCCAAACTTACTTTGATGTAGACTGCATTTTTCCACAAGATTTTAATTGTTTTTCATGGTATGTTGAAGACATTAATGACTTAACATTCAGATTTGTGTATTGTATAAAATAGGGGAACAGTTTTATTGTTTTCTGGATGCGTAGTTAGCTTTGGTAGCATCATTAAATAATAATTATGTCTTTTCCACCTTTGTTTTATTTTTAACTCTTATATAAACTGTGATCTATTTTTGCCTTTCCTTCTGTTGGTGATTGAAAAGTCTATTCTTACCATTACTGCGTTGATCTGATTACAGTGGTTTTCAATTGTGCTCTGTGTCTTATGTCTCCTTCTTCATACTCCTTTTGGATCTTTTGGTCATTTATTGATCTATATAAACTTTGGTGATTATCCAATTCGAAAATAATACCATCTGTTGAGATTCTAATTGGAATTGCATTATATTTATGTTTTAATTTTGAATAATTGAATTTTTCATAATGATGGATTTTCTCATCTAGGAACCAGTATAAGGGCAAATACAAATTAAGAGACTTAAATATCTGTTGAAAATAGAGACTTCTCCCCTTCCTTTCCCTTTTCTTTCAGAGTATCTTTCTGAAATTCTCTTCAGAAAACAGTTGGATATATGAGTTTGGAATTTAAGTGAGAGGTCTGGGCTAGAGGTATAAAATTGGGAGTCATTATATAGAGCATTTAAGTGAAAAAATTGTTTGAGATTGGTAGTGAGCATAGATGAAGAGAACAAGAGAGCTAATATTAAGATACTGGGGAGTGATAATGAAGGGCATGAACAGTGAAAAGAAAACAAGGAGTGTGTCTTAGAACTGAGGAAAGAACATTTTTCAAGGAGGAGGGTATGACCAGCCATGTCAAGATGCTAGTTATAGATCAAGTAAGAGATATTAGACATAGCAACATGGAGGACATAGGTGACTGGACAAGAAACCACCAGTGGAGTACATTGTTGGGGTGAAAGTCTGATTGGAATTCAGTTAATACAGAGTTCAATAATAATAATCAAATGTAATGTGTGATCCTTGATTGAATCTTAGATTAAGATACTACGTCCCCATGGCTATTACCACCACCATCAATAATAAAAAAGTCTGTAAAGGATATTATTGGGAGAAATGGGGAAATTGAATATGGGATATCAAGCAATAGTATTGTAGCAGTGGTAGATTTTCTGAGTGTGATTGTATCACAGTTCTATAGGGAAATATTTTTAGAATATACATGCTAATGTATTTTGAATGATAAGATGAACTCTTAAATGTTTCAGCCAAAAGAATACACATGAATGTGTAATGAATGCATGTATACATTTTATCTTTTTATATGTACACCTATGTACCAAGAAAATGTGATAAAATATTAGTAATTAGTGAATTTAGAGGGAGTATCTTTGGATCTTCATTCTGCTATTATAACTTTTAAGTATGTTTAACACTTTTTCTCAGTAAAAGTTGAAGAGAGAAACAATGAATACAGAAGAAGAATCGGAGACAGTGTATATATATATACATATATATATATGTATATATATATATATTTGGATCTAGTGCACAAGGGATTGACTTCAGATGAGAGAGCATCATTAGTAAAAGGCTGGAAAGCAGAGTGTATGGGTATAGATGTCAACAGATATTGGTAGATGTGATAGTGTGAATCTGTTGAAATTGTCTTCTGATGAACTTTCTCACTGAAACCGGAAATAATCATCGGCGAAGATGGGAGACTTAAGGAGGAAGGAGATGTAATGTGGGAAAGTGAGGGCACTAGGGAAGCCAATGTGATTACTGAGCAGTTAAGGGGCCACTTGAGGTTCAATAACAAACTTCAGTGACCATTTAGGGTAGTTATGCATTTTCCTTAGTTATGTTTGGATACTCAGGTGAGGGCATGAGGGTTGGGGTGCTAGGTGTAGCCAGGGTTGTCATTTCCCAAAAGGTGTAAAGCTAGAGATGGCAAGACTGTCCAAGGCCTATGTAAGGACCTGATTATAATGACTGATCGTGGAGTAAAGCTGGGTGAAAGCAGTGCCAATGATACAGTTGTTTGATCAATGAATTGGAGATCGTGTTGTGGGGGAGGGACAATTGTAGGAGTTGGGTACCAAAGAGAATGAGCCAGAAAGATAGTAAGAGAGTGGAAGGTATGATAAAGAATTCATGGAGGGGTTATAGGTATAGTCAATATTGAATTACCTTCACATTTCTAGAATAAGTCTTCCTTAGTCATGGTGTATTATTCATTGGGTTGCTAGAGTTCTATTTTATTTAGATATTGTTCCTTAAAGACTGAGATTATCTTGTTTGCTTGTTATATTCTGGCCTTGGAGATACACTGATTTCATAAAGTGAATTGGGGACTGTAACTTCTATGGCCAGAATATTTTTAAAAATTTTATTTATTTATGTATTTATTTAATTAGGGATGAGGGAGAGAAAGAATCTCAAGCAAACTCTGCATTGAATGCAGAGCCCAATGTGGGGCTTGATCTCATGACCCTGAGATGACCACCCAAACCAAAGTTAAGAGTCAGATGCTTAACTGACCGAGCCACCCAGATGCCCCTAAAAAATTATTTTTATAATAGTGGCAAATCATTTCCTTCTTATCGGTTTACAGTTTTTTGTCACAGATTAGGATGAAATATTCTCTTGTATTACCTCTGATCTCTCCTGAATCTGATTTTATCCCTTTCCTCATTCCTAGTCAGATCTATCTGTGTTGTAAGTTTTTTTTTTTTCCAAAAATCAACTCTTGAGTTTATTTATCATATCTATCAACTTTGTTTTCTACTTCACCAAAACCACATTTTTGGTTTACTAATTCCTTCTTCCTATATATTAAAAAAAGAGAAAGATGTATTTATTTGAGAGAGAGAAAGGAGGGGCAAGAAGGAAAGGGAGAGACTCTCAAGCAGATCCCCCCACGGAGTGCCTAGCCCATTGCAGGGCTTCGATCTCACAGCTGTAAGGTCATGACCTGAGCCAAAACCAAGAGTTAAATGTTCAGCTGCCTGAGCCTGGGCTCAGTTTTTCATTCATTTTAATGGTTTACTTGTAATTTATTAAAATAACTAAGTTCATATATTCTCTGTTTTTCAAATATGAAGGCATTTAAAGCTATACATTTTAGCTTTTGCTAAGTCTCGTAGGATCTGACATGAAGCCTATCTCTTCCTGTTACTCTTCCGATCTTGTTTCTGAATTAGCTTCACCTTTTAAACCAAGGATTATCTAGATATTTATAAATGAGCTTCTAAGTATTTAATATTTTGGCCATCAACTTTTTCTCATTTGTAATTTTGTTATATTATCAGAAAGCATGACCTGTAAGATTTCTATTACATTAGATTTCTTAATCTTTTCTTTTGTTGTCAAATACATAAGTTGCTTTTGTGAATGTCTTTTTTTAAAAAGATTTAAAATAAATTTTAAATTAAATCTTTGAGAGGGAGAGAGAGCATGCAAGAGAGACAGTGCACATGTACACACATGCCCAAGACAGAGACAGAGAGACAGAGAGCACAAGCAGGGAGAGAAGCAGAGGGAGAGGGAAAGGCAGAGTCTCTGCTGAGCAGGGAGCCCAATCCAGGATTTAATCCCAGGACCCCGGCATGATCCAAGCCAAAGACAGACACTTAACCAACTGAGCCACCCAGGGGTCCTGCTTTTGCAAATGTCTTATAAATATATGGAATAAATATATACTCTATTTAAGGATTTTAAGGTTCTCCTCTTTCTAAAGTCAAGTGTTATTTAATTTACCCTTGACTTGCTTATTACTTATATATTGGATATGTTTAATTCTGTAAGAAATATATTAAAATCACTTCCTATAATTGTATTTTAGTAGGTTTTTCTTTTATTTTTATGTGTTTTATATATTTAACTGTTGTGTGATACCTTTAGTTTTATCACTATTTTATCTTCATAAGTTGTGCCTTTTACTAATATAATGTTCTTCATTCTGGTTTGTGTGTTTTTTTTGTTTTTTTTTTTGACATACAGAGATCACAGTAGGCAGAGAGGCAGGCAGAGAGGCAGGAAGACAGAGAGGGGGAAGCAGTCTCCCTGTCAAGCAGAGAGCCTGACGTGGGGCTCGATCCCAGGACCCTGAGATCATGACCCGAGCCAAAGGCAGAGGCCTAACCCACTGAGCCACCCAGGCGCCCCTGTGTTTTTGTTTTTAAATTCTACTTCTCTGGTATTTTTTCTTGCCACTTTTGTTCTTCTTGATACTCGCCTGGTATTTTCTTGCCCTTTGCTCTACTGTCAACCATTCTTCATCTTTTCTTTTTTAAATAATATGTTTCTTATAAATAGAATATAGCTTTATTTTTGTTGTTTCGCTGATTGTCAGTCTTTTTTAAATGAGGGAATTTTATCCTTTATCATTGGCTATAGAAACTTCCAAACTTGTTTGGTGCTCATACTTCTTCCCTTCTCTGGGTGCCCAACGCCTTAGACGTTATTCCGTGCTGCACTCGCAGACATGCGGGTCTGGTTGTGGGTGTGCTGAGCTGCAAATTGTTGCTATTCTGTCGGTAGAGAGGGGCCCACTGTGTGGTCCCCTCTCCCAGGTCCCCTTGCATCCTTCCAGCTTCAGGGGTTAGGGAGGACTGAGTCCATCCTGCTAATTTTTGCCTAGTTTCTATTAGGCCAGCTCCCCGGAGAGAAATGCTAGTGTCCTTTCTCTTTACTTGATTTTTTGTTTGTTTGTTTGTTTTTTTAAAGATTTTATTTATTTGACAGAGAGAGACACAGTGAGAGAGGGAACACAAGCAGGGTAAGTGGGAGAGGGAGAAGCAGGCTTCTCACTGAGCAGAGAGCCCGATGTGGGGCTCCATCCCAGGACCCTGAGATCATGACCAGAGCCGAATGCAGATGCTTAAGGACTGAGTCACCCAGGTGTTCCCTCTCTACCTGACAAAGGCCAGGGTCTTCCCTATACCTAGGTGACCACAGACCCCAGGAGCAGTTTGGCTCATGGATACACAGAGTGGGGTCGGTTGTGGAGGGATTAATTGGTGAGTTGAGATTGCCATTTTCCTAACATCTTCTGGGGAAAACAGAACTCTTCCACCATTTGTAGAAAGCTCTTTGAAGAAATCCTGTATTTTGCCTTTGTAAGCATTGAGCAGAAAAAGAGAGTACAATTTTTAGTATTAAAAGGACACAAAGAGTATGAAATGGGACCTCCCATCTAACCCTGCTTTTATTTGGTTGAATTTTTCAAGTTTGTGGGCAAATCACCTACTGGCTGTGAAAAGCAAACGGGCGGCTTTGGGCTCTTCCAGCCTCCTGGCTCTTGTTGGAGGGCGGACGAGTGTCGGGTCACTGCTCCTTTGACAAGGAAATCCTCCGTCAAAGATAAAGCCCCCCTTGAGAGTCTTCTGATGAACGTTTTGGTCTAAAGGTGACTCAAGCTGCAACATGGGTTTGACTAAGGAAAACCTCCGGCTTATTTCCAGAGTTAATAAATTAATTAATAAAATTAATTAATAAAAGACAGCATGCTATGGCTTGGAGTAATCACTTGCAAGACACAAAGTGCTGTGGAAAGCTGGGGTGGTGGGGACTGCTTCCTGAAGGTGCTGGGGCTGGACATTGGATGAATGTCCCTTCTTAGTTGCCTCTTTTTACTGGGTCTGATCACTGTATCTTTTATATTCCACATTTCACAAAAGTTTCTCAACTTGTTCGACAGTCATTTAGGAGGGCTGGAGATTATTTCTTTAATTAGCTTTTCTAGAGAAGGAATCCTGGATACTCAAGTTTGGAGATGCGTTGACAGGGCTTTACCTTGAAACTTCCTATCTCCTCTCTCTTTGGCATTAACTTTGTTTATTTTTCTAGTCACTTATTTTTACTTTATTCCTTCCTATTTCAAAATTTTAAAACTTTGTTCAAATATTTTCAGAAATGACAACATTTACACTCAAAATTAAATATTTGTTTGATGTTTGTCTTCCATACTGGATTATAAGCACCAATAATTGCATGTAATATATTGTTATAAAAGATATTTTTTGAATAAAAGAATTCATGTACTTCTTCCTAGTTGATAAAATATACATTTTTTTACATACTTTCTTAGTTTATTTTTCACATTTTCTTATTTTGATTTTCACAGCTAACTCTTTTTTTAGATGATTTGGATAGATACTATTGCCATATGAATTTTACAAAGGAGGACATTACAGTTTTGTAGGTGATATCCTTATAGTCTTCGAGCTACAAAGTGGAAAAGCAGTGGTTCTCATAGTACAGATCTTGGACCAGCAGCATCCATGTCCACTGCAACTGGTTAGACAGGTGAATTCTCAGGCTCCAGCCCAGGTATATGGAATCAGACCCTCTTTGAGTGAGGTCCAAAACTTTGTTTAATAATTGCTCCAAGGATCCCAAAACGTGCTAAAGGCAGAGAAACGCAGATGGAAAGGGAGAACTTGTACAATATCTTCTTAATCCAGATTCTGTATGATTTCTGCTTTATCACTTTGGTTCTGTAATACTACTAAAATGTAAAGAAGTTTGCTGAGTGTATAATGCTGACTTGAATGTCTTAGGGGAAGTGTCCTGATGTTGACTTATGTTCCATAACAAAGAGTTATTTAGTGAGGAAATAGTAGATTTACAAATGTCCCTTCTTTTCCCCCCTCTTTTGTCTTTTTTTTTTTTTTTTAATATTGCCTTTTTCTGATATTGGTATCAGGGTAGCACTAGCTTCATAAAACAAGTTGGAACTGTTCCCTTTTATTTTATGTTTTGGAATTGTATAGGGTTAGTGTTAATTCTTCTTTAAACATTTGGAAGAATTCTCCAGTGAGACTACCTGGTCCTGGAGATTTCATTTTGGGGAGTTTTTAAACTATAAATTCGATTTCTTTCATTCTTTGAGAGCTATTCTCCGTTTCATACTGATGCAGGAGAGCTAGGTTCTCGTCTCACAAAGTCGAATGCATCTCACAAAGGAGAGTGAGTAAAGCAATAGAAGTTTACTACACAAGGATATAGAAAAAGCTCTCACGTGTGAGAAGGATCCTGGCAGGGTTGCCACCAAGGGCCTTTCGGGTTGGTCTTTTATAGAACGTTAACCAGGAAACTTAAATCTTTTCGACTTCTCTACTTGACAACACCTTTGTGTAAGTAGGACTAGTGATAACATCTTTAATGGCTTACTTCTTTTTAGGATTAGTTTATTTTCTACTGACCACAGGAGATTGTCATAAATGAGACCCTCCCCCCCCCCCTTCAGACACCTCTGCAGTTTTGGGATTTCTGTGAGTTTGATCATGGAACCCCCTACCTAGCTCTGCCTGATGCTTTCTTAATACAGGATGAGTTACAATGGCTTGTATTTTTTGAGGAATTAGTCAATTTTGTAAAATTTATTTGTTCATTGTTGTTATTCAAAGGGGGGAAATTCCTTGTTACTGGTGGGTTGTGGTGGGAGTCCCAGCTCCCCATGTAGTTCCTACTGAGGCCATGGAGAGAGGACTGTTGGGCCCATGGTCAAAGGAGTGAGACTGATACAAACCAAAGGTCAAACAAAGCTTTATTTCACGCCAATCATCGAGAATCAAACTAACAGGCCAGGGCCATCTCTTGCAAAGAGGTGACCTCTCTCTGCCTTACAGATGAGCTTTTAAGGGCAAAGGCCATGTGGTTGGGCCTGGCCAGGGAAAGGTGGCCAATGAGATTGTAACACAGAGAAAGCTGCATAGTCCTGCTAGGTCACACATAAGTGACCAATTGAATACAATTTATCCTATAGTAGATATCTGAACTAGCCTATCACCTTGGTCAGAATTAGCACCCAAAAGGCACCCAAAGGGCAGGACCCATACTCCTTGGTAGCTAGGGAGACGGTATGCGCCCCCACCGATTGGATACCTCCACCTGGCCTGACCCACCCTTGTATTGGGGCTTTGTTACCTGGGACTGGTTTCTGGGATTTGTTTTAAGTAAGTCCCCTAGGGGAGGGGGCGGGTAGGGACAGTTTAAGTTTTGCCGTATAAACAACAAGGTCATTGTTTAACCGGATGGAATGACTCTAGCTAAATAGGCCCTTACAAGGACCTTGCTACTTGCTATGGGGTTGTGAATCCTGACTCCACAGCTGACTTTTCCTGATGCCTTCCCAATGGAAGTGTAGCTGTACTTAGTGGAAGGAAAAGGAAAATGATTTCTGCCCCCATCTTGCTGGAAAGGGAAGTTTGTTTCTTGATACAGTTATTTCTCCAAAAGAATGGAGCCATTTTTTATTTCACCAGCTGTAGTGTAGTTTTTAAAGAAAATAGACCTGAATGGAAATGTATTCTGTGTAATTCTCTGTGCCTTGACTGTGATGTTGACACAACATGCTAGTACTTTAGAAAGCTGCCTGGTTGATTATCCCCCCCCACCCCGCCATTCTGCCTTGGCTCACAGACTTCCTCTCTGTGTGTATCAGGTAGTGATGTCATTTTAGTCCTTTACCCAGGAGTGCCTATTGCCAATAAGCCACCCACCTCAAATAATTCTTCTGGGAAATGGCCAGGAAAATATTTAGCTTTGGAAAGTGGATAAACCTTTCAATCCAAAAAACGGAGCACCTGGGACTTTAGCTCGGCTTTGACTGATTGGTAAACTTTGATGAGGGGTGGAGGAAAAGATAGATTTTTAGGTTTTAAAGAATTGCCTAAGGAACTATTTGAATGACCCTTCCATGGCAGTCCAGTCTGGAGTGAAGGGAACATTCTGGAGTGCCCTTTGTAGTACTCATTGAACTAAACAGCAGGTCAAGAGAGTTTAGAAGCACTGGTAATTTAGCCCGCTGGTTTCCACAGAGACCACTTCAATGTGGAATCAGGAAGCATTGGAATGCTAATCTGTTCCACTGATAGGAGTAAGCATCAGCAGAGAGAAGAATTGTAGGCTAAATCCACAAGTTAGCTCTTAAGCCTCAGGCTGCTCTGTAAATGGGTCCTTTGTCTTCTCCAATACTGCTCAAGGGTGGGCAGTATTTAGTGTCTTGTAGTCTTTGAGAATAAGTCTGAAAAAACTGGTTTATATAGCTTTCTATTTGGATCTCTAAATTTCCTATGTGTAGAGGCAATCCTGTTTACCCATAACAGTACTGCAAGACCTTAGGGCATGCATTTTAGTCCACTCACTTTATCTATGGCTCCCCCTTCTATGCTACTATGATAATCCTGTCACCTTGGTTTTATTATCATTATTTTTATATTATTGCATTATATGAATTTCTATAAGCCATTTAAACATTTCTTGAATACAGTGAGATTTAAATAAATAAAAATCTCCTTTCCCTGCCACATAGCACATTTATGAATCTCCTCTTCCTACCTTACCTTATATTTCCTCTTTTTCAGGAAACCAATTTAGACTGATAGAGAATGAAAATAAAAATACCCCTTTACTTTTCCTGACTCTTCAATCTCTCTTCCCAGGACTGACCATTGAGAGCATCTTATGCATGCTGGGCAATTAATTTTAAAGCAAGCCTGAACATTGCTTGATTAAAGACAATTTTTTCCCCTAAAATCTTATGAAGCATGAATAAGAAATATGGAACTCATTATCCCCTGAGATCATATAGGCCAAAAATATGAGCACATTCAAGTCAGTTTTAGTTAAATTCATAGATAAAAGATCCATCTAAGAAATTTAAAAAGAACATAGGAATGTTCAGGGCTCATCACATTTGAAGCTAATAAATGGAGGTCCGCTCCCATGGTTTCCCATAACCCTCCTTGGATCTAACATCTGATGATATTCTGGTAAATGTTTAATCACTGGGGAAAAAAATTGAGATGGATACATTAGGTACATATATCCCTATATGTACTTTGTTATAAATATTACAGTTATACAGATGTATAGTACAATCTACGAATAGTAGTAGAACATAAAATACTCCTTATTGTAAATTTCATATAGCCAGTGGATGGGTAGAGAATGCTTTTGTTGATTTTTGCTGAACTCATGTCTGTAGCCAACCTATGATTGCATGTGAACCACGTCCTGGCCAATGGAGTTCCATCTCAATCTGCTAATTCTTTTCCCAGTTAAACTTATTGTTATCCCACATGCTATACAACCTAGGACTAAGCTGTTTCTCATTTTTGCCGGAATCCCATTCATTGAACAAATGTCTCTCAGCTACTATGGAAGTCAGTACTATGTATATCAGAACTTTACTCATTTATTGATGACATGAATGGCTACTGAATCAGATACTTCCTCCTGAGGAGTATTTCCTCAGTATTTTGCATAGTTGAGACTATATGGCTATAGATAGGACACACTTGTTTTTAAAGTTTAAGCTACATCACTAACATTTTCTCCATCTTTCTTAAGACTAGGCAATAACACAATAAATCAAACCCAGATGTTTTGTTTTTTGCTGATTTCCATGGTGTAAATACTCCCATAATGCGTGATTTCTATTTTTTTTGAAGATTTTATTTATTTGACATGGCATGTCATATTTAGAGACCATAGGATATACACAATTTTATATATGTAAATATGTATGTAGGTATAAAAATTACATATATATTAAAATGTGCACTAAAATTTAACTAAATATTGGCAACAAATTAGACTTTTTTCATCATTTTGGTTCCAAATTCAGAAGGAAGATTTTAGATTTTTTTTAAATTGATTTTTTAAAAAGATTTTATTTATTTATCGGACAGACAAAGATCACAAGTAGGTAGAGAAGCAGGCAGAGAGAATGGAGGAAGCAGGCTGCCTGCTGAACAAAGAGCCCGATGCAATGCGCGGCTCCATCCCAGGACCCTGGGATCATGACCTGAGCCAAAGGCAGAGGCTTTAACCCACTGAGCCACCCAGGCGCCCCAAGATTTTAGATTTTTATTTGTAAATCCTCCTCCACATATATCGCTGGTATATGGTCTTTGTTCTCATACTTTCTCTGTAAACAGTGTTTTAAAGTACTAACTCATCTCAAAGAATTGTGTAATAATTTCCATCAGATAAATGAAACAAACTGAAGAGTGTCCTGAGATTAATTTATACAATTCTACCCATATTTCAGCATCAGTGTTATGATCCTATATTTATCCAACAATGCTATTATGGGTACAAATTTTAAGATACATGGGTAAGAGTAAACGTCATTTTTTACTGGGCCACAGGGGAAGAGAGTAGAGTGTTCAGCTGAGAAATAAATGAGCCAATGACAGAATCTTGAGCAGCTTCCCAACAAGCTCACATGTTCACTAGGTCCTGAGAGCCTTTCACACTGATTTATTTTGAAGAGGAAAAAATTAATGACTTATATTTATTGATTAAAAAACAGATGGCATTCCTGTCTTTAGTTGTGTAATCCACAAAATACTTGGCAAATCCCCAGACTAACAGCCTTGAGTGAGGAAATGTCATGATATTGAATCATCTTCTAAAAGGTTTTGCTGTAACTGAGTTCTGTTTGTCAAGATCACTAGAACTTGGGAAGAGAGAGACACCCCTTCCCCACTGCAGTCCTGGGATTGGCCACATCTCTGTGAGACAGCCACATCATTGGAACATCTAAAACCACCTGGTTTTTTGTCGAAGGCAGGCTTTGTCTCCTAGGAAAGTCCTGTTCTCGCTAATAAATCTCCTTTGGCTCTGTTTCTTTGGTTTCTGCAAATTCTTTGCTAATTCCTTCATCCTTCCTGGTTCTAAATTACCTATGTGGCTTGACCTTGGACCTAGCTCTCATGCTTTCTCTTGACCTTACCTGCCCTAACTCAGCACTCAAAACAAAAAGTAATTGTTTGCTCCTTTTCAGTATTACTGTTCATCTCTGAGATAACAGCTCTGAAAGAAGACCGCAGAGTTTCAGGCGAAAGGTGATAAATTCTAAGACAATGGGACAATATCCATGAAAGGCAGGCGAGAGAAAATTCATCAAACTGCTTTTCTAGACACAGTTGACATCTTTCCATTTGAATGAAAGAGAAAATAGAATGCATTCTTTTAATTACGTCTATCTTTTCATTTCTAAATTGTGTTTCTTTTTAAGATCAAAAAGAATCAAAGAAATCTCTTGAGGCTGTTTTCTTGTCATTGATGTTTTAAAAACAATACAACACCTTCACAGAATTGTCATAAATTCAATGCCACATAAAGGAAAAACATTGATGGTGTTTGTTTTCTTTTGTCAGAGAACATTTTTACAAATCCTTTTCATATCGTTCCTGGGTTTTTTTTTTTTTTTTTTTTTTTTAATTACTTGTAATACACTCTTGTTGACCTTTTTGCCTATGACAGTGGGGTCAGCCTATCTGATTTTGCTGATGGAATGAAAACATCTTGCACAGATGAAACATGCTTCACATTGACCTCTGTCATGTCCTTCACAGAGGTTGTCACTAGCAATAGAAGGGGGTTGTCTTGCAATTAAGTGTGCCTAGAACTTTAAGAAGGCAGCAAAAGCCAAGGTCACTGATATCAGTGATCTCTTCCTCAATATGGCAGAAGACTGGTCCCACTCAGCAGTCTGTATCTACTCTGACAAGCATTCATGAGAGGAGAGCCTCAGAAAACTCAATTAGAGGCCTTTCAGGGAGTGGGCAGGGATGGCCTTGGCATCGCAGGGTGTCAGAAGGAACACCTCACTGTGTAAAGGAAACTGAAGAAACATATTGCCACACCTCTGAGAGGTTCAATTATCCAAGATCCAAAAGGCCACTCCAACTGCAATCAGGGATTGCAAGGAAGAGAAGGCTTTTGTTCTCAGAAGAGTTCTCTTCTCTGACACTACCATAATCTTCTGTCCCTGAAGTGGCCATTATAAGGCTCATGTACCTTTGTATAGCTCATTATTTCAGAAAAAAAAAAAGTTTTCACAAAAAATAAAAAATGTAAATTGTAAGTTCAGGGTGGGATCAGAGAATAAGAAATTATATACATTTAATGCAAAACTCCATGAGCGTGGATAAATCCCACCACTGGAAAATATAGTCTTCTTTATCCTTCAGAATTTGGCTTTAAAAAATGGAAATCTCATTATGGACCAGAATTAGCCCACTGAACTGGAGGGGAGGAAAATTCTTTTCTCTACTCTTAGCTTCTATAACTAGGGCTTATAAATTAAACTGACAAAAGATTAACAAAGACAAAAAAAAACCATACAAATTGTGTTAACATTGTTAATTTTACATGCACAGTGGACTCAAAGGAAAAAAATGTAGCTGGAGATAAAAGAAAGCAGGCTCTGAGTTTTTATATACCATTTTAACAAAGGGTGATAAATTATGACACATGACTACCCAAAGGAAAGGAGTTTGGGTTTCTAGGAGCAATAAATTGTGGGAAGGTAACTGAGAAGTATACAGAGGAAACTCATTGGAGATAAGACTTATTTAGTAAGCTTTGTTTATGAAGACTCATCTCAATGCAAACTCTGTTCTCAATGATAAAGTTTCTTCTCCTCTTCCTGATACAGGAAAATGGGAACAACTTCTGAAGATAAATGCATGCCCTGCTTTTTAGGCTGATGGGGGAAGAACTCTGCTTTTTCTCAATAGCCTTCAGCACAAAATCATCCTTATTCCCAACCGGCATAGGTTGGGGTGGCATATTCAACCAACATCCTTCAACTCTGTCTCTGACAGGTGACATAAGCAGCAATGGGATTCATTTGGTCGACAAGTTCACAGCGTAACTTGTTAAAGTGTCAGGGATTTTGTGAACCAGTGTTAAACACAGGTGCTATAGGTGCGCCTCAGTGGCTCAGTGGGTTAACTCTCTGCCTTTAGCTCAGGTCTTGATCCCAGAGTCCTGGGATTGAGCTCTGCATCGGGCTTTCTGCTCAGCAGGGAGCCTGCTTTCCCCTCTCTCTCTGCCTGCCTCTCTGCCTACTTGTGATCTCTGTCTATCAAATAAATGAATAAAATCTTTAAAAAAGAATAGGTGCTATCACAAATTCAACTATATAAAAATTTAAATGAATTATACTGGAAACAATGTAATAAATACTCAAAATTCCCATTTATTTTACTATATTTTACAATCATCTACGTGGTTATACATGTCTACCACATGTGTATGATGAGACTACTGTAAAATATTATATTACCCAGTACCACTGCTTCCTAGTTTCTCTTCCCATGGCACGTTGGTAACTAGAAATCAGCCAAAGGGACACCTGGGTGGCTCAGCCGGTTGAGTGACTGCCTTTGGCTCAGGCCATGATCCCAGGGTCCTGGGATCAAGCCACATATTGGGCTCAACAGGAAACCAGCTTCTCCCTCTCCCTCTGCCTCTCTCCCAGCAAGCTCATGCTTGCTCTCTCTTTCTCTCAATCTCTCTTGCTCTCTCAAATAAATAAAGTCTTAATTTTTTGTAGATTATTTTATATTATAAAACTTAATGGAATTTAAGTCAAAAGGAGTCATATATCACGATTATTATTAATAATGGGACTTTATAATGCAATCAGTACTATTCCAACCTGAAACAAGTCTTTACTTAAAAATGTATCATGTACTCTTCAGTACTTAAATAAACATTTTCTGAAGGGTTTTGAGGAGATTTATGCCCATGGGTGGAGTTTGTAGATTCCATCATGTTGGAAATGCTGAGATGCAATTTTGAAGCTAGACGAGCCCTTTAAGAACATCTGGGCAGTGCACTCAGTTGTATAGGTGAATAAGAAATCTGAAAATTTCATGCATTTCTATATGACACTGTCCAAATGTTATACTCTGGGATATTGCCACCCCCTATGAAAGTCTTACATGATATCATTCATAGTAGCACAGTTGACGTTCAAAAATATTTTCCCTGGGGCACCTGGGTGGCTCAGTGGGTTAAAGCCTCTGCCTTCGGCTTGGGTCATGATCCCAGAGTACCGGGATCGAGCCCTGCGTCAGGCTGTCTGCTCAGCGGGGAGCCTGCTTCCTCCTCTCTCTCTGCCTGCTTCTCTGCCTACTTGTGATCTCTGTTTGTAAAAAAAAAAAAAACACAAATAAAATCTTTAAAAAAAAATATTTTCCCTGTGTGGTACTTCCTTTTATAAACAGGATGGCTTGAAATTCATTACTTCTAGAAGAAACTCTGAGCAAGGTGGCACTAACAAAATTAAATCATCTGGCTTGGAAAACAAAGATCAGCTTCTTGTTAATTGACATTACCCTGTGAACAACGGATCGAGAGTCAATTTGTATTGTCAAGCGGCAAAGGAATATATCATTTCAGGAGAATTTTTAAAAAATATATTTTTAACTCCATCCATGGGCATAAATATTTTTTAAAAATATATTTTTAAAAGTATTTGGTAAGTATAAATATCAAGGAAGGAAGGTTTCAGTTTGAATTTTTGCTTAGTAGTTTGTTTATTGAATGGCCTTTTGGGATAAGCAATTTTCTCATCTATGTCACTCTAGTCTATGGACTGGAACTCAAATAGTCCCCTCCTTTCTACTCATGGGCACCCACGGAGTCATATTAAAATTAATATACTTCTCTTCTCCCACCCCAGCAAATGTGGAGGCATTGGGAATCCCTGAAGCATCTTCTATGTTCTCACATGTGGTTTTATTCTTATCCTACCCTCTGCCACTACCCTCCCTGTGCACGCACCCCCCCCCCCCCGTCCCCTGCCAACTACTAGAAGGAAATACATGGGTAGCCACTGTTTCAGGCGTTCTGGGAGACAATGCTGCTTCACGGATAAATGCTGCCCTGGTGGGAGCTCTTAGGGTCCAAATATTGCTCTTTCTGAGTCTTCCTTGGTGCCCAGAGCATGATGTGTTCCCCTGCAAAAATGTCTCTCTTCTCCAACTGGATGAATCTGGGCTTTTGGATCCTAAAAGGACTCTTGATCCTGAGACATAAGTTCCTCAGGGAAAAGATTTTTGGGTCCTATCTGCAGCTTCCTGGAGGTAAAGGTAGGCCTGGGTGGGGACCCATATTTACAGACTATGCTTGTTGTCTCCAATGCCATCTCTTCTGTCTTTCTCCAAGAAACTGTGAGTAAAACTTCTTGTCATCAGACCTCCTTTCCTTCATTTAAATTACTTCAAGCAATAGGTCTTGGAGCCCCACTGGCTCACAGGTTCACCTGTCTGAGCTGTACCCTGAATCTCCCTTTGGGGTTGATAGGGTAACTCTTTTGTGATAATTGCTAATAGCCATTGCCTTGTGTATGTTTGGTCTTCACAAAAGATCTCCAAGATGGGCAGTTTCAATTCTGAAAGGCTGACTGAGTGGCCTGATGTCACATAGCCAGCAAGAGGCAGAGATGAGCTTCATCTGAGTCTACTCATGACTCCTTATCCAGTGCTCTACCATGACACATTGTTTCCCTCAGGAAACAATGAACATTGTTTGAACACCAAACATTGAACATAATATCTGTAAGGGACATTTTGGGGAATCTCCTCTAAACTCCTCATTTTATACACAAGAGAGCTGAGGCTTCTGAAGGCGATTTTCCCAAGCCAGGCTGGGAGTGAAAGCCTGTTAATTCTCTGTCTCTTCTTATAGGGTATGCAGGTAGGGTGGGGGAGATAGCGTACCTTCTATCCTTTCTCTGGAGAAGTTCTATTTGGTTACTTCTCCCTGCTTAACAGACTGAAATTTTTTGAAGGCTGGGAAACAGAGGAGCTATTGCTAAAAATGAGCATTTTTGACATATCAAATCAGTGGAAGCCATTTTGTTCTTTTCTATGGGTATGCGTGCTCATCCCAATAATTGACCAGTGCTTCCAACAGTTTAGCAGATGTGGTAAACTTCACCTGAGGAAGGTAGAAAGCTCCTGGTCTATTTGTAAAAATGGTATTTGTGTGCAAGAACAACTTTCTTAAGCTAGTGTAACATAGTAGACACCCTCAGAGCAAAGACTTGGAATACCTGGGCTTTTGTTCAGACTCTACCACTCAGTGGCTCTATGACTGTGAAACATCGTGTTAATACTGAGTGGCCATTTTTCTCCTCTGTAAAATGGCCACTAGAGTATTATAATCACTAACTGTTCACTAAGATGATTGTAATGTTCAGATGAGATGAGGTATAATGAACCTCCTGAGTAATGGCAAGTGCTCTAGACACATGAGGTACCATCAGTAATACGTGTTTCCACTGACAGTGCACCCCAATTTCTCTGCACCCCCAGACTTTCATAAGGTCACACAATGGCTCTTTAGCTATGATATTCTGAAGCAAGTCTGAATCGTAGAAATTGTCTTCTGCAGCAAAAAATGTATTTTCTGAAACTTTTGACAGAAGTATTCGAGTCAGTAGTTCTGGTTGCCTGGGCAAGTTGGTAAACACAGCAACTCCATGCTATGCCAAGCTTATGTGTTTTATCTTCTGCTTCTGAAAGGGCTATTGAGGATGTAGGCCAGGATGTGAAGGTGGAGTGGTTTTGTTTTGTTTTTGTTTTTAGAATTTATCAATTTATTTGAGAGAGAGAGTCTTAAGTAGACTCTGCATTGAATATGGAGCTTGATGTGGGGCTCGATCTCCCGACCCTGAGGTAATGACCTGAGGTGAAACCAAGAGTTGGGCACTTATCGGACTGTGCCATCCAGGTGTCCCCCTCCCCCCCCAGAACCCAGGGATTATGACCTGAGCTGAAGGCAGCTGATTAACCAACTGAGCCACCCAGGCATACCCCCCTCCCCCTTTTTAATTGAAGTGTAGTTGACACATAATGTTATATTAGTTTCAGGTATACAATATAGTGATTTGACAAGTCCCTATGCTGTGCTCACCACAAGTGTAGCTACTCCCTGTCACCATACAGGGCTACTACAATACCATTGACTCTATTCCCTATGATGTCCCTTCATATGAGTATTTTAAAACAGAAAAACTCCTTTTACTCTGGTGATGTCGAGTTTAGATAGTTTAGGAAATTTGGAAGAGCATTAGGATACTTCCTCCCTGGTTTGATCTGCTGTTACAGGAGTCAAGAATTGCTTCCTTTGGATCTGAGTCCATTGGATGCTTCAGACTGAAGACCATGCATTTCTCTGAAGGTAGTTGTTTTACAAGGATGTAAGGTGTTTGCTCTGATCCCCTGCTACTGGGGATGAGGTGGATGATGTGTTGGTGACTGTGTGTCCTGAGTCGTGTGACTACGGAGGTAACTTGCTTCACCTGTAACAGAGGATAGTCTACTTCTTAAGGAGGCTTCCCTTAGAATAGTTAGAGGGAAAAGTAAGATGGGAAGGAGTTCTCTCTCAGGTTTGACTTGAGAAGGAGAACCACATTGAGTGATATGAAATGAGGGGTTTGTGATAAGGATTAGGCTTTCCAAAACTATGGGATCTGGTGAAGAACTCTATAGAAGTCTGTTTGCTCTGATGTATCTGATGTGGCCATGAAGTTGCCGTGTCTGTAGGACTGCTGTCAGGGAGCTAGACATGAAATGGGAGAGAATAAAAGTCAACTGGAGCCTATGAAATTCAACTTGACTCAAGGACAAACTGCCTTGGACTTGAGGAAGATGAAGTAATCTCTGTGGTGAGAACTGGGGTTGCCGTGGGCTTGGAGAGTCCCATGTCAACAAGGTGAACAGGCAGATCAGTGACAACATCCATAAGCTGCACCTGTGTCTCCTGCCATTTACTGACCTTCAAGGTATAAAGGCTGCCGCTTCACTGCTGCCTCACAAGACTTATGGAAATTTCTCCCACTAATCCTAACCAGGCACCACACAGGGAAGGAAATTCTGAAAAAAGCAGCTCAAATTATATCCTCTGCATTTTACAGTTGAGGGTGATGGAATATTTATTCACCAGGAGCCTGAGGGTGAGAAAGAAGCAGGGATGTTTATTACCACAAATAAATGATTCCTTGGCTTTCAGGTCAATGGCAATAAATTGAGTGTCCCAAATAAAGTCTGAAGGAAATTGGTGAGTTTGGGCATGTTAATTAGAGCCATCCTTTCTTGGATGAAACTGAGGAGCTTTGTGTTGGCCACTGACTTCTCAGTAAAACCTGTGAGCCTTTCAGGTGAATAGGGCTTCTGGCCATGCTCATTCTGTTGTCAGGTCTATCTGAGAAATGAAAACACTGTTCTGGGGGCCTCAGATTTCCCTTTGCTTTTTCACCACTTTGAGAGCATTCCTAGCATTTTAAAATATGAGGTTATACTTATTTAAATCACATCTTGAACCAAAAACGTTGACATTTTTTCAATGCGTTTATAAAATCTTCACCTTCTGAAATCTCATTCTTCTTGTTGATGAGAAACATCTGATTTTAGAAGCATCAATTGATAGAAAATATTCTGGCAGTAAAAAGCATAATGACCTATTGGGTACTGAGGACTCAATTTCTCAGTATAGCTGTATTTTGCTTTTTGGGATATTTATTATTTAAAATGCCAGGGCTCTCTTTAATCAGAGTTGTAGCTTGGAAGCTTGCCTTTATAAAAAAAAAAGCTTGGGGGAAGAGAAAGAAAACACTTAATTTCTAAAATTATCTATCATTTATCTATCTATCTTCTCTCTATCTATCTATATTAAAGTGATGACTGAAGGAAATTAACCTAATGACCATCCAGGGTTCTGAACTCTTGCATCTTTCCAGTCCCTTTTTTCATTCGTTATTCATTCATCTGGGCCCAACCATTGTATTTTGAGAATTCATAGATGGGTAAGATATGTTCTCTGTACCAAAGGGGCTTTCACTCTCACAGAAAAGACAGGAATGTAAATAGAAAAAATACTCAGAATATTAAAAAGTCTGTCAGGTTGTAGTAGAGTCACAAAAGTAACAGAAAAAATGATAGAGAAAGCCACTCTTCAGCAAGACTTGACTGTTGAACTGCTCTTTCCCAGACTAGATCTTCCCATTCTGGATGACAGGCCACAGGGATTATAGGTGTGTTATGTTGTCAAATTCCTTAGCCTTTGGCTTCTTGGAACCTCCTCTATAGACTCCAGCATGTTGTGTAAATATTGCCATTTTAAAATGTGTGCCATGGAATGAAAAATGTTGAGGATCACTGCTAAGCTGACACATGGGAAGAGGGAAGAAGTAGAGGGAAGTGCCAGGGCAAATAGACTGAGATGGAAATTGGCACCAGTTCTAGAAACATTCAAAGGATTTTGAACAAGGCAGAACCATACTCAAGTTTGTAATTTAGGATGTTCACTCCCTTCAAAGTATGTAGATTGGATTGGAAGGCTTTAACACCGGAAGCATGGAGATGTTTTGGGGACTTCTGTGATAGATGAGGTGAGAGGTTGTTGAGCTCTGAATGAGTAGCACTGGGGATAGAGAGGCAGAGATGAAGATGAGAGCTGTTAAAGAGGTGGAATTGAAAAAAATTGGTTACATATCGTTTGGAGGAATATAGAGAATCCATTCACTTATTTGTTGAATCATTCATCCTATTTATCGACTGTTTACAATGGACTAGGCATTGTACTGGGATCTGGAGAAATAACGGTGAGTAAAGTGGATCCAGTCCCTGCTCATGGATATGATATTGTCGTAGGCAACTTATTTATTGATCAAGTAATGACAAATATAAAATCATAAGTGGTCTGAAACACAGGAGAAGGTGGGTATGGACTGTGTGTCTCTAACAGTCTAATCTAGTCTGTAGTTCAGAGAAGACTGCCCTGAGGAAGAGAGTTTTGAATTGGGATCTGAAGGGTAAACAGAAATCAACCAGATGCTGGAGGGGAAGTTGTAGAGAAGAGAATCTTATATAGGCTGAGTCAGCATTGCACAAAGGGCTTGTGGCTGTGGGAAACACGAGGGTGGGCAGTATAGGGAAAGACCAGTGTAGCTAGAATGTAAAGTAAAGGTAAAAAATGGTGTGAGATAAGATTGGAGGGAAGGTAGGAGTAAGCCATGCAGGGTCTTGAAGGCTGTGCAGAGGATTCTGGTATTTATTCCCACAATAAGAGGAACCAAGAGAAGAATTTCAAGCAAAGTGGGATGTGTGTGTATATGTGTGTGTGTGTGACCTAATCACATTTGAATTTTATAAATTTTATGAAGATCACATTGGCTATAATGTGAATGACTTGGAGATGAACAGGGGAAAATGTGGGAGGTCAAGCCTACTGCAATAGTCACGGTGCGACTTAGAGGCCAGAATGAGGGTGGTGGCATCAAAGAGAGAAGTGGGCGGCTCTGAGAGGTAGTCCCCTGTTAGTCAGTAGGTCTTGGTGATACCTTGGGAATCAAGGGAATGGAAAATGGAGAATGGAGAATGAGAGGGAGAAAGATTGTCTTCATAAGTCTCTGATTTGTGGGAAGGGACATATGATTGATATTCTCTAAAATGGGAAACACAGGGAGAAGAGTAGGTAAAGGAGGAATATTAGTGACTTCAAGTTAGACATGGGTCTATGGGGATTTTAGGTGGATATATCCACTAAGCATTCAGGATTCAGGAGCAAGATCTGCATGAAGACATAATTTGGGAGTCATCAGTCCATAAGTCATGGCTAAAATGTCGAGGGGAATATATATGATAAGGAAGATTATGTAGGGTAAGAGAAGAAGAGGATTGAAGGCAGGAGGTTGGGAAGTGTCAATACAGAAGGAAAGGGCCAAGGACAAGGAGCCATCCTGGAAGTGCTGGGGAAGAAAACAGTCTTTAAAAAGAGCAACTGAGGACATGAAAGTAGATACATGTGTCAACATTCATTGAAAAAAAAAGAGAGAATCACAAGAGTGTTGAGTCTTCACAAAACCTATGTATTCTTCACAATACCAAAGGCTAGGTCTATGAAGTAACAAAATAACTTCTTAAAAAGGGACCAAGTAGACATTATCAGTAGACAACATCAGAGATCTGCTGTAATCATATTTATCCCTGACATACAAGAGTTTGCTCCACATTTTCCCACTTTCCCCTAAAATTTTGGGCATAGAATATTGAGGCTAAACCTCCCAGAGAAATAATAAGTTAGACTGCAGTCAGTAGAAGAAAAAACAAGAATTCACCAAAATATCTAACAAATTTAATCAAAACACCAATTCTTATGTTGTCTTTTCCCTGTCCTATCACCTATAAAGAGAAGATTTTTTACTTCCAAAGTGTTGACTAATTGGTTTGGGCAAAAGTGTTGACTAATTGGTTTGGGCTTCCTCTGTGTGGCTCACGTCTCCTGGGAATGTCAGTACTCCCTTGGGCCTCCCTAGCAGAGTGCTAGATGTTAGAAAGGCACATTTTTTCACTGGGGTCACATAGGGTCCTGAAACCTTTGGATGATGTTTAACTGAAATCTTGGAGATGCTCTGCTGGTGATTTATTGAGAAGCATATTAGTTCTTATTGGCCTTCTTTTTAGTTAACACATAGTTATTACATATCTATCATTTGTAAGACATTGTTGAACACGGGGGTGGCTACAAAGGCATAAAATTCTTGCTTCCTTCCAGCCTGGCCCACATTCCCTTTTCTCTATGGAGCCTCTTGATGCCTCCAGCCCCCAGTGACATCACCCGCCTTTGAACTCTTGCTGGGCTTCACATGCTCTTCTAAGATACAGTTTTAGCAAAATGAAGGTTCAGAGACGCCGTTGGACTCTGCCATTCTTCTGAGACAGTACTTGGCAGGTTAATTGTAAATTAATCAGAGCCAGATGGATTTAATCAGACTTGTAGAAAGATTTTAGAAGGATCTGGACTCACCAAAATGTCCACCAGCCTGGAAACATTCCAATAAAGATAACAAAGGTTTATAACACTCAGGAGAATTCTACTTATTTATCAACTAGGACCCAAAGCTTTCTCATATAATTGAATAAAAATATTGACCTTCCCAATGGAATAGAACATTCTTAGACCTGTGTGTGGGGTCATATCTCTCCTGTTTGTATAGTCCCATTTTTGTGATGGGATCTGAACTCAGCATTCACAGCTTTCATAAATAGATTCATCTCGCTCGTCCTGGCTTGGCTCACACAAAGTTACAGAGAAGTTTGCCTTTGGACCTTCTTCTCCATATCTTTTATGCTCTTCTCTCTCTTCACCAGGTGTTGATACCTTCCTGTGGATTCTGGGCTACTAAAATTCAATCTCTGCAGCCATTCTTTCGGCACATTCTCTCAGAACTTTAGCCTCTGTTTTCTAAGGTGGTTTCAAGTTCTTTGTTGTAATAGTTTATGCCTAGTTTTTAGCAACTGAGAACGGTTAAATATGTTACCTCTTTCTGGGACATACACACCCAGAATTACAGGGCTTTAAAGTGAAAGAGTGAAACAAACAAGCAGCATTTCAGGAACTTGATGAGGAAATACTATAGGAAAAAAAAAAAAAAAAAAAAAAAAAAAGAATGCTGGGCTTCCTCTGTGTGGCTCACGTCTCCTGAGCAACGAACACATTTTTACAGGTTTTCTTAGATTTCAAATGTCAAAAATTAGTGAATGGATTTTGAAATGAATTTGGCCATATGAGATTCTGAGTATTGGAAGAATACCTGCTTCATTTTTAGAGATCCTCTGGCTTGCTCATTAGCATTTGATTCCTATTTATCGCTGGAGTTGTGAATCCTGGCCCATCAGGTCAGGTGATCACCACGAGCGTTTCATGGTACTGTAATTGAATTAATATGGCATATATCAATTATATTTGTATATTCACATTTATCTAATTACACTAATTAAGTTTATTTTAATTGCAGGCTGTCTAGACTTCAGCTTCCTATCCCTTCCAAGCACGAGGACCTAATAATATAGCTAACATCAGTACATGTTGTTTCTGCCTGCACCCGACTTTTTTTCTGTGGCTTCCTTTCTTTCTTTGCTAGGTCTGTCCCTTCTTTTTCAGGGCTGCTCTATCCACAGGCTGTGGGTGGTGGAGCTGTGGCGTTGTGTCAGAACTCCTGGCAGGACAGGACCAAATGAGGGAATGGGTGGCCTGAGCTCAGGAAAGGTTCCTTCCAGCAGCGTGGTTGGGACGGAACACACACAGGTCACACCGTGAGCTCTCCTACAGGACAGCCTTGCACATGCTTCTCCCTTCCCTCCCTGTCTGCCCTCATGCGAGGCGGAACGTTTACTGAGTTATCTCCTTGTGGTTTCTCTACAGTCTGTTCCCTTTATCATGTTAGTCATTCTTCCCTTAGTTTGTTCTTGGATGAAGTTCATTGGTTACCTCAGCTAATCCCACAGATCGCGTTTCATGGATACTTACATCTATCCTCCATCTACCATACTATGTCCTGACATTTACCACTTCTTATAAACTAGCATTGAGCTAAGGGTTCTGCACGCATTTTCTCACTGAATCCTTCCCATAACCCTGTCATCTGTTTTATGGGTAAAGAACCTGAGGCTGAAGGAGATAAAGTCACTTGTGCAATGTTTCACTCTCGGAAAAACTGTTATGCTCCTAAACACTGTTCTCACCTCTTTTCTCATGTAAGGGTGCCCAGATTTCTTCCTTTCTCCATAGTCACCTCAGACCCAAAAGTCTGAAGAGCCTCTGTCTCCCCATCTCCCACTCCTCCCATAATTCTCTACGCTTCAGTCAGAGTGTCATCAGGGAAAGCCGTAGGGAAGGGACGGACTCCAGCTGGCCCTTCAGAATACGGATGATAAAAATGTTCTTGAAGTATGAAGGTTCTGATGTGGCCGCTGGAGGCACATAATGGGTGCTCAGTAAATAATCACTGAAGGAAAAGCCAAATGAACCGAACAGTGACCAGCACAGACTTTTTTATATTTGTTGTGTATATTATACGATGATACGGTACATTTAGCAGTTCCTAACCATAATTTCAGATGTGGCACTGTGTAGCAATCTGTCCTGAGGCTTGTTCAATAACTTGTTGTTATGGAAAGTTTTCCAATGGTTTATTAAAAAATAGCCTTTATAGCTTAATTCAAAGCTGTTGCTGACAGTATGATGCACTTGGGGCAGAGCTGAGAACTGAAAGCAGATTGTGATTGAGAAAGAACAAACCACTGAGATTTCAGCCGCGTTTATTATTAGCGTTACTTACTTACACCATCTGCAACATGACAGAAAGGTCAAGGGCCATTGGTTGATATTTTAACCTACGTTTACCCTAAAACATATTTCCTGACTCTGACATTTGGGAGTTTATTCTATTTTATTTCTGTTCCTAAAACATCATTGCTATCATCATCATCATCATCTCTTTTAACTTTCACACATTGAGCATTGACTATGGGTCAGGTAGTGCCAAAGGCTTTTACATGGAGCTCGCTGAATTGGGACTTTCCACCTGCCTCCCGCTACTATGGTCCAGGCCCCCACGCCCGCTTCTTCCACCCTTGAAAAAGCCCATCATGTTATTATCCAAGGGCTTTGGCATGTGTCTCATCTGCCGGGAAGATTCGTCCTCTGATTATTGCTGGTTGGTTCTTTGTAATCTTTTAGTTTTCGTGTTGCTCAGGACCTCCTCAGTGAGGTCTTCCCTGATCATGAAAACCAGAGTATTCATCCAGTCCCTCCCGCTAGCTGTTGTATTGTCTTCATGGTTCATATCATGATCTGAACTTACCTTGTTCCCTTCTGCATTACCTCACTCCCCCTTGCTCATCCATGTTGCCTCAGCCCTGGAAAAAGGCCTGGTACATAGCCAGCCCTAAATGATGGTGGGTTGAATAAATGGATGAATAAAACTGATGTGGTAGAAACTATTATCATCATAAATGGTTGATGAGAAAATGAAGGCTTAAATAAATCCCCTATCTTACCTTTCTTTCCCTCTTTTTAAAAAAATGGTACATATTATACAGGTTGTACCTACAACTGAAGTGAAAAATTCAGTTTACCACCTAAACTTTTTTATTTAAATAATGACAAACATCCAGCGATTTGGAGAGGTTAGATGTTTAGAATAATGTAGACGCAGCTCCTTGACAGATGTCTTCAAACCATTAGGATAGGTTTAATAGATACTTAGAAGCAGTGAAACAGATGATGTATGTTTGAAACATATACACGATTTTTAATGTCTAGGTTTCACAGATCAGATTTTTTTTTTCCCCCTTCACAAATAGAGGGCTTTCTTCTCTGAGGAAAAGTGTTTCTTAGTAAAATAAGTTTTGGAGATGGACGCACTATAATTCCTTCTTAGGTTCATCACGTATTAGCATATTTAAGGCTTTGGGAAGTCCTGTTGTTAAGAAACCTGTTTATTCAGGTGCCTGTCTGGTTCAGTGGGTTAAGCCTCTGCCTTCTGCTTGGGTCATGATCTCAGGGTCCTGGTATGGAGCCCCGAATAGGCTCCCTGCTC
Organism: Mustela putorius furo; assembly: GCF_011764305.1. Lineage (NCBI taxonomy): Eukaryota > Metazoa > Chordata > Mammalia > Carnivora > Mustelidae > Mustela > Mustela putorius. Next base: position 18,405,236 of record NW_025421402.1, on the reverse strand, counting down.
AGCGGGGAGCCTGCCTCCCTCCACCTCCCCTCTGCCTACTTCTGATCTCTGTCTGTCAAATATATAAATAAATAAATAATCTTAAAAAAAAAACCTGTTTACTTTTTTTTTTAAATTTTAAAGATTTTATTTATTTATTTGACAGACAGAGATCAGAGGTAGGCAGAGAGGCAGGCAGAGAGAGAGGAAGGGAAACAGGCTCCTGCTGAGCAGAGAGCCCGATGTGGGCTCAATCCCAGGACCAATAAGAACCTATCCCAGGACCGATCCCAGGACCCTGGGATCATGACCTGAGCCGAAGGCAGAGGTTTTAACTCACTGAGCCACCCAGGCACCTGAAACCTGTTTACTTTTATTTAATGTGATGGTTTCTAACTCATTTGACCATGGGACAGATTTTTTTTTTTTTTAACATATAATAGCTATTGGAAATGACAGTTGTTGGGAAACACTCTTCTAGGATTTGCTAAAAATTCACAGTGATTTCAATGAAGAGTTTTGCTTTCTACTTTGCAACCCTCTCCATGTACAAAATTTACATCATTTTATTTCATGAGCTTCTGACACATGATGGAAATAAAATATTTGCAGTTCTGTTTCATTGAAAGAGACCTTAATATTTTTATTATTTATTATTTCCTGCCAAGTAGTGAATTGATAGGTCTAATCAGCCCATAGTCATGAACAGGGATTTCCACATCTGTATGGTTACTGTATTTTCTTTTAAAATGTTGCTCTCATCAACTATTTTCTCTTATCTTAATCCATTTCCACAAATGTGGGAAGATTTTTTTTTCATAAATTTAGAGACAAAGTCTTGACCAAAGAAAGAATATGACCAAGATAAAAGACTATTCTGAGAAAAGAGGTCTTTCTTTTTCTTTAGGAATTTTCTGAATTTGAGGTTTTTAATTAACCAAGTAATTAGAAGTATTTATTAATAGATTTAAAATATAGTTTTGTATTTGTTGCCAGGGTTTATGAGGGATAAGACATTGTATGGCTCCACCAGAGCTTTATGGTCTTGCTAGAGAGAAATCATGAATGCTCACTAAACAGAGAGGAAAAATCAACCTTTAAACCTTAGGGTTTGGAATGTATAGCATAGCAAAATCTCCAGATTTAGTTAGCAAACATAATCACATATTTCCAGATTTATTGGTAAGATGACCTTTTTAGATGGTCATCTGATGAAAGATGATGAAAGTCATCTGATGAAAGTTCAAAGATGAACTCTCAATTGCCTATTATTATGAATTCAAATAGTTAAGGAATTCTCTGACATTATAATTTATAATTATTTGTGAGTCTGGTAAAGTGAAATTAGAATATTTTGTTCAGTCATAAGCATTGGTTTTGTCAATTTTTGATAATTTTTCATAGATCATAAAGTGAATTCTCATTTTTCAAGGTTTTCCCATGTATTAATAGATTTGAATTTCTTTAGTGCTTGGGTAAATAAATATGTAATAATTTTTTTTTTCTGGATTTCACTTCTCTTAGACTGTTTACACATGTAAATGTGGTTTCAAAAAACTAGTTAAAACTTAAACTTGTCCTCATACACACACCAGTGGTCCCATGGAGGGTGGGGATGAGGCTTTACACAGATCCTCATAAAGCTGGTGAGCTTGACAAACATGGTGGTATAAGTTGGTAAGAGAATGGACCAATGGATAGATAACCTGAGGTCTTTACATGGTGGCAAAGACCCATGGTTTTCTTCTGTGCCCAGAATATAGGGAATATTAACTGTGAACATAATCCAAGGGATTATTTGGCAAATCGAGCATACTCCGTGGGTGAAGTCTGGCTGCTCACTGGTGGTAGGGGCTGCCTCTATGGAATCATTCAGGCCAGGGAGCTGCACAAGGATCCAACTGAGTGGCTCTAGACCATCTAAAATGCTGCCTAAATCTGATCAAATCCTTACCCTTCATATAGAGCCAAATGCCCACATATCTGAGAAGAGGAGAACAGAACCATACCAAGAGTAGGAACACATCCCTCTCCCTGCCCTTTCCTTCCAGACTTTTATTATTAGTACCTGACTGTCTAAATTCTCCATGCTTTCAGTATGAGAAAGTACAGAAGCAGTGGAAAAACTCCTTTAAGAAAATAACTGAGTTTAAATTGAGTTTTGAGTAAGATCATATTGAACTAAATTAGATTTTCATTTGCTGAGCTGAAATGGAGGATCCAGATTTGAGATCAGTAAGAGAAAATAGAGCTTTACTTTTGCAGGATTGTTGCAGCCAAAGACTGTACATACAATGAGCTCATATATTCCTTTCCAAGTCACCAAAGCAAAATGGGAAAAACTGGGCCTCCTTATTTTCATAGATTCCTGTGTTAGGTGATAAGCTGTTCCTTTGTGATTTGTTACTATTTTTCTTTCTTCAAAGATGTACCTTGATATTCACTTGTATGAGAATAGGCGTTCAGAGAAAAAGAAGTGGAGGGGAGAAAGAGAAGAGACCTACAGATTTATTCACTCCAGGGTATAGACCCTGTAGGAATGTTCGTCAGCAAATTTTCAGGGTTGCTACATTTATAATTCATTTACTTATGGATTTTTTCCCCACAATATTAACATTTACAGTCCAAACTTAGGGATGCTTTTCCTAGAGGAGCACAAAATATTAGAAATGAGTTTTGGCTTCCATACCTATTCTAATAAATCCCAATAAAGAGCTATAATTTTAAATCACTTCAAGCATTTTCAAAGGCTAATATCAATAGTGGAAGAATAAAGAAGAAAAAATATCCATATGCAGTATAAATATGACATGGCTCACTGAGTCTTCTCATCTCTTTGACCTTTTCCTGAGGTAGTGTTGGCATTATTTCTATTAAGGAAACAATACGTGGCATTTTAATACTAAATTAAAGTTAAATGGTTTTGAAAAGATTTCATCTGGGAAGTTAGATCAAAGTGTTTTTTAAAAACACTTCTATGAATTTCTTTGAGTGCAGTGTCTTGGGCAAATGTTATTAAGATATAAAATGCATTTAAGGACAAAGCAGAAGAGGGAGACATAGGGATCCAAGAAAAATAGTTACTAATTATGTGGTAAACCTATTATGTAATATCGCTCTTCCAAGACCAAATGATTGGTAAGTGGTTGATGTGCACGTGTGGGAGTGGATAGGATCCAGCTACACCCTGGAAGGAGAAGTTTCGCCCTGTAATATGTGATTCTGGGTAACTCCATTTTGGGGGCTGTTTTTTTCATCCTCAGATATAAGAAGAGGCAAGGCATACTCAAAGAGCCATAATCTGTGGAGTAGGAGTGTCATCTTGTTAGGTCCATGATCAAAGGAGTGAGACTGATACAAAGTGAAGGTCAAGCAAAGCTTTATTTCTCACCAAGCATCGAGAACCAGAACGATGGTTCAGGGCCACCTATTACAGAGAGAGTGACGACCCCCAGCCTCACAGACTAACATTTATAGAGCAAAGGCCATGTGGTTGAGCCTGGCCACACACAGGTGGCCAGTGAGATTGCAACACACAGAGAAAGCTGCACAGTCATGCTAGGTCACACATGGGTGGTCAATTGAATTACAATTCACCCTATAGTAGCTGTTGAACTGGCCTATCACCTTGGTCAGAATTGGTGCCCAAAAGGCACCCAAAAGGTGGGGCCCACACTGCTAGGGAGTGTAGTAGCTAGGGAGACAGTATGCACGATCCACTGATTGGATGTCTCCACCTGGCCCGACTCATCCCTGCATTTGGGCTCTGTTATCTCCACCTGACCTGACCCGCCCTTGTATTTGGGCTATGTTATCAGGGACCGGTGGACCACATTTTACTGGTTTCCTGGACTTGCTTTTAAGTAAGTTCCCCTGGGGAGGGGTAAGGGTCAGTTTAAGTTTTACTGCATAAACAACAAAATCACTGTTTAACTGAGATGAAATCGCTCTGGCTAACTAGGCCCTTAAAGTCTAGAGAACTTGGCTGTTTTTACCTTGTTCTGTAGATGTGTCTGGGTATTTCTTAGAATGACAAATGTGCTGACCAGTGTTTTCTTTGAAGAAGGGATTATGAGAGATTGATTACAAAAATGTCCATTATTTTCTATGTCTCCCTCTAGCCACACCCTTTGCAATGTGAATTCGCCATTCCTTCCATCAAGGGATAGAATCTAGTTCCCCACCCTTGGCATCTGTGCTGTCCTTATGACTTACTTTGGGCCATATAAATGTATAGGAAATGAAATTATGCCAGTTTTAAGTCTAGCTATCAAGAGACTGTAAGTACCTCTGTATCTCTGTTCTGCCTTGGACACTTAACACCACCATTTGAACCAGCCTGGGCTACCCTACTGGATGGTGAGTGACACAGGACCCAGTCACACTGGTCACCACAGTGAATGTCAGTCAAATACCAGACTTGTGAGACAATCCTAGATCAGCCAACCTCTAGTCCATTGACTCCAGCTTTATGATTAAGACCAGCTGGAAATCATCTAAGTCAGCCCAAATCAACAAAACCATCTAGTTGAGCAATAGATTCATTAATAAAAATCCATTTTTATTTTTTAAGCTACTAAATTTTGGGGTGGTTTGTTATGCAGCATTATGTGGCTGGTACAAAAACTGAGGTGGGAAAGCAAGTATCCTTAAGATAAGGGGCACTACCATGCACTAGTTTGGTTCAGGGATAATGACTCATTTCAGAGTACAGAAGAAGAGCAGTTCTCAAAGTGTGGTTCCAGAACTGACAGAATCAACATCATCTTTGTACTAATTCAAAATAAAAATTCCTGGACTCACTGAATCACACACTCTGCAGGTAGGGTGCCACAATCCGTCTTTTCATAAGCTCTCTAAATAATTGTGATGCCCATGAAAATCTGAAAACCACTCAGATTTTAAAGGAGTGGGATGAAAAGGAAATTTCTGACACCTCTCTCCTGGAAATTGTTCAGGTGATACTCATGATTTGGTAATTACGAAAACATTCAAAGCGTGCAAAAAGGTACACTTATTTAAGGAGTCTGAAAATTTCAGATAGTTTGAAAAGCAAAGAATGTTTATTGAATTTGGTGCTACCTCTTTTATTTTGAATCTCAGAAACTTAGTATTGGTCTCCAAATTTACAATAACAGTTTTAAAACTCAATCCTCAAAGAAATTTTTAAAAATCCAAACTATATCCATTACTACTGCTAATGTCTCAACAATGCCTATTCATAACACACCCCCATCCTGGCCACAACCAGCGGCTTCCTATTGTAGGCACTGTGCTTGATACTTCCCACAAATTATCCCAATTAACACAACAATCCTATGAAGTAGGAATTATCTTTTTCATTTCAAAGATAAATAAGCAGGGAGATTTAGAGCAATTGATTTGTCAAATACCACATACCTAGAATTTCTGTTGGGTTTCTCTTTCTAAACAGTGGGACACAATGATGAACTGGTGAATGTTGAGCACTTAGATGTCTGAAAACAACAACAAAACAAATGAACAAATCCCTGATTTGCGGTGTTTGGTAGTTTTTATGGTATCCATACTTACACTGTGGCCAATTTCAAGCTACCGTTGTGAAGTCATGAAATGTGGAGTTGGAAAGAGATGTGCATGATTGGCTTTTCTGACCCACAGTGAGCCATCTTTGGCACACCATGGTGGGGAAGTATGAGTGAATGTTGCTTTGGTGGCAAGATGGGCATATTTATATTTTAAAGTTTATCTCAAATTTTGTTACTTCTAGGGATAATCAAAATAAGCTTTGGAATTGCTTTGTTTTAGCTTAAATCTTAACCCTGAATTTACAGTGAAAATATTCAAAATCAGCTACTTTTTATTAGTTTTTAAAAGATTTTATTATTTATTTGGCCGAAAGAGAGACAGTGAGAAAAGGAACACAAGCAGGGGGAGTGGGCGAGGGAGAACACCTTCCACTGAGCAGAGAGCCTGATGTGGGACTTGATCCCGGACCCTGGGATCATGACTTGAGCTGAAGGCAGACATTTAATGACTGAGCCACCCAGGTACCCCTAAAATCAACTACTTTCATAGATATTTTGGGAAATATTCATTTTATGGAGTCAGAGCTGGGTGGAAGCTCATGAAAACCTTTTGTTTTTCCCCTGACTTTAGCAGGGGATGCTTATCTAGAACAGATATTTTATCCTCTTAAGGATGTCTAAACATGGAGGCTTTACTACATTTCTCGGTGTTCTAAACAGTGCTCCATCATCCTCAAGAAAGCCCTTTTCTAGATTGATATGAAAGGTTACAAACCGTAATTTAAGCTTATTCCCTTCATTTCATCTTTACACACATGAAAAGAAATTGATTGGCATTCACCTCTTAGAAACTCTTCTGCTTTGACAAATATGTTAAAAGATTTCTTTAGTATCTAATTCCAGTTTCTTTAAAAATAACCTTTCATCATCACATAGAGAGGAAGATTTCCAGTTAGGCAGACTGCTATTATTGGTCTCTTAAAAGTACAGTATTAAGACCTCTCAAATTTCCAGGCGAGAAATGCCCTGACCAGTTTTTGACAACTTCTCTTCTTGATGTCATCCAGTGTTAGATTTTTAAATATTGTGTTAATGTTTAGCACAAGATCAACCCTCTTAGCAAATCTTTAAGTGTACAATGCAGTATTGTTAACTGCAGACATGATGGTGTAGAGCACGTCTCTAGAGCTTACTCATCTTGCATAACTGAAACTTGATGTTGGATTTTTAAACAGCAAGGAACATCAAGTGTATACTACTAGGGATTTAAATGGTTCCACCTGGGTGGCTCAGTGGGTTAAGCCTCTGCTTTCAGCTTGGGTCATGATCTCAGGGTCCTGGGATCGAGCCCCACATCAGGCTCTCTGCTCTGCAGGGAGCCTGCTCCGCCCCCCCCCCCCCCCCCCCCCCCCCGCCTACTTGTGATCTTTCTCTCTCTGTCAAATAAATAAGTAAAATCTTAAAAAAAAATGTTTCCTCATTTATCTTTCACTGGATTCATACTGCAAGAAATGGACCCATTTGGAATATCTTGACTGTAATGCTATTAGTAAAATAGGGGAAATATTACTGCCCTTAACTCAAGACATAGTTGAACCGTGTCTTCTACAACAGAGGTGGAGATGATTCTTCATAAATAACAAATTTGATTGTATAGGGAAAACGTAAGATACACAATCCGGTTTTGAATTGTTCTTCATCATTGTTATTCTTTTTTCTTCCTACCCCTCAAGTAAGAGTCAATCTCCTGAAGATATCTAGGTAACCTCTTCTTCATTTAAGTGTATAAAGAAAGGATTTCAAAAGAGATGTCCTTCTAAGATAAAATTGCTTAGCACACTTTCCCTCCCCTTTCTCACTGCATATCGGTTTTGCTTTGTCTTTTTTGTCATGATGGGAAAATCAGATGTTGAATTTTCAACCTTAATTTGGTAAGAAGCAAAAGATCCTCTGGGAGAGCTCTGGCCTTTGACTTTTATGTCCCCAGCAGTTACATACGAAGGATAGGGAAGAGTGGGGCAATCAGGTGCTGGTTTATGAGCTCAGCAGGTTTATTAGAAAGCTGGATAATGAAAGGCATAGTAGAAAGGGAAAAACAAATGCAAGAGTTAAACTGGCCAGGGTTGAAGTGGTGCTTCCCTTACTGAGCTGTGATGTTAGGAACGCATTCAACTTCTGTTTATATCTACAAAAATTAGACCAATATTATATATTGCAAAAGATGAAATGAGTTAACATACTTGCTACAATCTACTTTAATGTCTGCTACTTAATAGGTGCTGAAAAATGCTTGTATGCCATCTGTACTCAGAACGCTTGGTGTTCCCAGAATGTATATAACTGGATTTCTATGTGTTGTCTTTTGTTGGGTAGAATAGTATTACTTCATTTAATGCATGGGTCTCTTTGCCTTCTCTCCTGGCTGCGGGCTTTCCTTGTGTTGCTGAAGTGTTGGCTTGCCATATTAGGTCAGAAGGTATTGAAAACTATGCAGCATAGGAATAGAGTTTTTAAAGTTATCTTTTTCTACCTAGACTGTTCTGACTCCAACATGACAGCTGAGTAGAATTCTAGTATGCTAGGTAGATGGGCAGGGTTTTCAGAGAAATCAGTTCACTCTTACTTCTGTCCTCTGAAACCTTGAAATGTAATTAACCCTTAAAGAAGCTGGATTAGTTTGCAAAATATGATTTTAGGATCAGCATAGCTCTCTCAAACAGCAAAACTGTGGTATCCTGAAATTCCAGAAAGACAAAACTGTTCCTGTACTTTCTGAAATGTAAACACTGACTAGATAATTTACACGTTAAGTTATTTCAGTGATTGACAGCGCAGTGTGAATAAAGTTGTAAACCTTAAATATCTTTTCTCTAGCTTTGGTGAATACAAAAGTCATGAGAATAAATGGGAGAGGAGAAAACAAGCAGGATGGATAATGTATTACCCTGTGAATGAAGGCAGATACTGTAGATGGCTCACTATTCTGGGAACAAAATAAAGATCCAATAATTATTTGCTTACAACATGAAAAAGAAAAATGTTCACCTCCAGTACAGTTTAGTTTGTAACTGATTACTAGACCATTATTTATTTTCTAAGGTTTATAGGAGGCCCTTATTTTTGAACATTTATCACCTGATTCTAAGCAATTATGAGTTTGTAGAAGCAAAGTTGACCACAATGTAAAAGTATTCATAAACCAACTGTGACAACGTCATCAAAACTTCTTATTCTTTCTAGAAACACAACCAGAGCTACATATCCCAGTATCTCTTGTGGCTATGGATGGCCATACAACAGAATTTTGGCTGAGAGAATTTGGGTAGTAATGATGTGTACAATATCCAAGTTTTGTCCACAAGAAATCTTCCTCCACAGAGAATATTCTCTCTCTTCCATTGTTGGCTAGTTGACTGCTGAAGCCCAGAGAAATCTGTGAAGACACAGGTTTATGAGTCTATCTGTCACAGACACTACTGTCATCATAATTAGTATAGAAATTGGAACCAAAAGTGATGTGATGTTATCAAAATTGAAGTATATGACACCGACTTAGCATTCATTTCCTGGCAAAGGGTGGTGGGAAAATTGACTTTCAGATCTGGGAAGATAAAGACCCATGCTATCCAGTGGTGAAGCATTTGGGAAAGCCATTATCCTAGCAGAGCTTGGAAAGCAGACAGAGTCAAGACAAAGTGCATAGCTCTAGGTTGGAAAATAGAATGTTACTAGAGTGTGTTGACTATTACTGACTTAGCTAGTTTTTCATAGAAAGAAATGAGCTTAAGGGAGATTTGGCTGGTTTACAATGAACTCCTACAAGTCAACACCAGAAAAAGAAAAAAAAAATCCAATTAAAAATGGGCAGGGGATCTGGTAGACATTTTTCCAAAGAAGACATACAGACAGCCAAAAGACACATGATAAGATGCTCAACATCACTAATTATCAAGGATATGCAAATAAAAAACACAGTAAAGTATTACCTCGCGCCAGTCAGAATGGCTAGTATCAAAGAGACAAAAAAATACTAAGTGTTGGCAAGGGTGTAGAGAAAAGGGAATCCTTTGTGCACTTTGGTGGCAATGTAAATCAGCACAGCCACTGTGGAAAATAGTACGGAGGTTCCTCAAAAATTGAAAATAAAAACACCATATGACTTAGTAATCCCACTTTTGGGTATTTACCAAAGAACAAAAATATTCAAAAAGATATGTGTATCCCTGAGTTTATTGCAGCAACTAAGATATGAAAGCAACCTAAATGTCCACCAATAGGGGAATGGATAAAGAAGATGTGATGTGGGGTGTGTGTGTGTGTGTGTGTGTGTGTCTGTGTACACACATACACATGTTGGAATATTATTCAGCCATAAAAAAGAATGAGACCTTGTCATTTGCAACAACATGGATAAACCTACAGGGTACTATGTGAATTGAAATAGGTCAGACAGTGAAAGACAAATACTGTATTGTATTGTATTGTACATGGAATCTGAAAAAAACAAAAGAAAATCTATTATAGTCATTATCACTCACAGTGTCTAGAGCATCAACATTTTGGCCTCAGTTCCTCAAACCCCCATTCCCAGAACAGAATCTCCAGAGGGTGAGATGATATGTGTCCACTCAGTGGGTTGGGTTGCAAGAGAGAAAACAAACTTGAGGGAACTTGAATCTTTTATACTGGGTAGTAAGCATGTTGCTCTTCATTTTAAAGGAAGACATTTACTTTATTATACTAGACAGTAAGTGTGATTGTCTATTGCTTCAGAGGGAAACACTGTCTTTATAGTCTAGGACTATATGGAAATCTGACCTTTGTTCCAGTGGAAGATATTATCTCTACATTCCAAGAACATTTACAAGTCTTTGAAAAGATAGAATAAAGGGTAGCCTTGCTTGCAAAATGTGAAGAAATGCAAGAGATCTATAGAGAATGATTTCTAATACAACTCTCTAAACTTTTAGTCTTAATGGTTCCTAATTTGTTAAGAAGTAGGTCCATTCCATGCCTTTATTAAATTTAGGAAAGTTCACCTTACTGCAATGCTCATTCTGCCAGATTGTCCACTACCTGTATGTAGAAAAGTCTTTTTCCTCCCCCTTCCTGAATGTGATTTTCTTTCCTGTATAGCAACCATGGAAGTAATCACATAGATTTTTATGATTTGGAGGTAGAAAGAAGAATGTCAGCTGTGCAGTGTCTGAAATAATTTTCCAAATACAAAGAAGTTACCAACTTTATCTTAACTGTTATTGTTTCCACTGTCAAATATCACTTCTGGTTGGGTTAGCCAAGATTTATTTATTTATCTATATCTATATCTATATATCTATATCTATATCTATATCTATATCTATATCTATATCTATCTATGTATATAGGTTGGGAGCATCTATGAGTTGAAAGAAGCTAATGACTGAGGTACTGGAGGGGGCTAATTATTTGATTGAGATTTTTACTAAGTTTCATTAAGCTTTATTGTTCTCTGCTCTCTCTCACCTATAACATCTTCAGTAAAATTGACATGATTCTCTAATGCTCTGTGGAACTAGATTGACTTTTGGAGATTGGAACTGCATCCCCCAATCCCAGGATAAGCCATCCTATCCAGCTACACATTGCTCCAATTTCTGTGCCACAGGGACACTCTTAGAGCTTCAGGTTTTTGTTTGTTTGGGTGTTTGTTTTTTAGATTCCTCTCAACATGTTTCAAGATGCAACTGAGCCCATAAAACCTTGGCAAGGAGACCCCCCCTTCTCCTACACGAATCTCTGTGAGCTGCCGGATGCACAGCTTTTGTCTTCATGATCAGAAGGCAGTTCATTCCACCCAGAGCACGAGCCCCTCCAATTTATTGTTCTGGAAGTTTATAGATTAAATAACGTTCACGAGCTACTCTGTGTTCAAGCAAGGTGGTACCTGACCTTTCTGGGTGCAGCTCTTGGAAATGTGGTGGAGAAAATGTATTTGGTGATTTCTAGAATTATAGAGATGGAATTGTGTCTCTGATTTTGCACAGACATCACTTCGGTTTTACCTTCGTTTTAGCCTTATGAAGTAAAATTCGTCAGAGTGTGGCTAAGGTTTCCATTCACATAACCTGGGACTCTGCATTCCATATTATGGATCTTGGGGGAGCTTTTTTGTACTTTCTCTTGTTGTCTTTTCCAGGCTTGTGCTCTCTGGGCTTCAGGTCTTGAGCAAGGGTCCTGTTTCTTCAAGCAGATACCCCTCCTCCCCGACCCCCCAGGAGTTTGGTTTTCATCTATGACTAGATCATGTTGGGAATTATCTTTCAATTTCTTGCTACCGCAGCCAGAAAACTCTGTTAGCTAATTGCATTTTTTTTTGGTCTCCCTACAGACCCAGAGGCACTATAAAAAGCTCAGATCTGACACACCAAGGGGAAAAAGAAGAAGAATAAACAAGCATGCTGTGAGCTTTCTACTGTGGAACGGTACAGATGCTCTTGAGTTCTTAGCATCTTTTGCATACCATGACCATAGTTTGAGAGGTAGCCAAGTCTGACCAGGAGTTAAACTTCAGACATCTTGTGCCTCCCTTAGGAGCACTGTCACTGATCGAAGACATGGGCTGAACATGAACCAAGTTCTCTTTGTTTTGTTTCAAAATCCAAGGCAGGGAGGGAGATAATCACTTTACTCCTCCTCCCAACAAGCCTTCCCCTTGTAATGATGGGCTTTGTTCTAGGGAGTCCATTTCTCAACTTTGCTCTCATGCTTGGGTAGTTTGGCAGGCTTTCTGATGCTTTGGGGCAATCTGAATCACACCTGAAGCTGATGGGTTGCTGACATATGGAGCTTTAATTAAACCAAGCTGAAAACGGAGAGCATCTGGAAACCAGGGCTGGGCCTTGGAAGGGCCTGGGTGGTGCTTTTTTTGATTATGTTTTTTTTTTTTTTGTTTTTTTTTTTCAGAGACCGTGTTTATCTTTTCTACCAAAAAAAGTTGGAATAACATGAATAACCACATTGAACTTGGTCAAAATGTTGTGTCAAGAAAAATTTGTTTTCTTTTGTGAGTGTTATAGGCAATACTTGAAAGAGTTGAAGTGGGATTTGGTCATGAAAACAGCTGTTTGAAGGGTACATTGCTCTTCTGTCTCAAGACTGATTTTCATTGGCCTTAAGGGATGGTGGTGGAGGACCATTAAGCCAAAAGTGACCCATACCAGGAGAGGGGTGTTCAATTCAGAACCTGTAACAGATGACCACTGTAAAGCTTTGATGATGCAAAAGCTATTTCCTGAAAGTGAACTATATGAAAAATTAATTATAGTCAAAATTGAATTAGTAGTGCCAAAATTGAATTGTTACTAAATTTTTAGAAGGAATGAGAGTGCATTTCCATTTGGTTAGTATTTAATATGAGGCACTGCCCTTGATCCTAGGGATACAAGTACTCATTCATCGATTCATTGATTCTTTGATTCATTCAACAAGTACTGTGTGACTATTACATACTAGGGGCTCTTTTAGATACTGGGGATAAAATAGTGAACATGGAAAATTATCTGTTCTCATGAGGTTTATTTCCCAGTGGGAAAGTCAGACAATAAAAATGTAAGCAAAGAAACCAATAATATAATTTTAGGGAGTGACAAAAGACTTAAAAAGCTAAATGAAAATAACTTGACACACATACCTTCATTCCTTAGCTCATTTGTCCCACAACATTTCATTGAGGACCCTCCAGGTGTCAGGGACTATGTCAGGCACTGGGAAGCCATTGGAGACTTACATGTGATGAGTGCCCTGAAGGAAACAAGGGTGGAGATGAAGAAGCAGCAGAGGCTTGGATGGGAGCTTGGATGGGGGTTTGGATGGGCTAGGAGTAATTTAGGCAATGACTTAGAAAAGACTTCTGAGGACCCAAATTATGTGAAGGCTTTGGCAGAGGGAATGGTGCTGAGTGTGTGTGTGTGCATGTGCTGGTGGTGGTGGGAAGAAGATCTAGAATTAGAATGAGCACAATATTCAAAGGTTCTGAGGCAAAAAAGGTTTGGTGAGTATTGGTCATGAACACTCTTGATTATGGGTTGAGAGAGCTGGATAACCAGTGTGTCTAGGTTGGTTTTGGGGCTAGATCACACAGTGCCTGCAGGCCATATGCAACATTCTGAACATTATTCTAAGGGCAGTATGATGAAACAAAAGAATTTTGAGCAAGTGTGTGACATGATCTGATGCACCTTAAAATAACTTTCAGTGCCGTGCAGGGGACAGATCAGAGATGGGCAGAGAAGAGGCTGGGAGACCCGTTTGGAGGCTTTTTTCAATAATGTGTGCAAGATAGCAGGAGAAGAGACCCACCAATGAGCCTTACGTGCAGCAAACACCTCTCTGACAGTCTTTCTTCCACCCTTCATCAGCTCCACAAAAAAGGGCTCATGATTCCAGACTTCTGCCTCTAGGTCATTGAATGCCTAGACTAATTAGAAACCCGTGGAGTTTGAGGTATTTGGAAAAACACCTCTTATTTTCAACTTAATTTAAATCAGAATGTTTCCTAAGAAGTTCATTTCCTCCTTTTGATCAGAATCTGACATTAAAATCACCATCACTACCACCCAAATCTCTAACTCCTTAGTATGTAGGTCAGAGCTTGAGTTCAAAAGTAGGGCTCACACAACTGATTGGTACTAATGCTGCAGGCTTAAGTATTTCTTTGCCAGCATTATTTGGAAGGAGAGTATGCGCAGGACAGGAAAGTACATGTGATTTTCAGATCTAATTTGCCACCCCAGCTGTGAGTGAATGGTTTAGGGTGGTGGCCCAGAAAGGAGGTGGATTGTAGGTGGGACTAGACCTGAGTGTGAATCTCAGTTCCACTGCTCAACCGCCAAAGGGATATGTGGGAGCCACCGGGGCTTGTGAGTATGAGTGCGTGCTTCCTCAGAAAGTGAGATGCTGTGTGAGACAACTGGTCTACCATCCCTGTAGAGGGAACATGGCTTCCCTCTTCCCTCTTTGAAAGCACAGCTCATGTTCCCTGACTGTGACACTCCTGAAAACGTTCAGCTCAAGTTTCTTCCATCCTCATAGAAATACGAAGAGATGAAGAGTAGAATTCTCTCCTCCCCTTCTGCTCCTTCCCTTCTCCCTGTCTCTCTCTCTCTTGTCTTTCTCCTTCTGCTCTTCCCTCCTCCTCTGCCTCCTTCTTCCTTCTCTCTCTCTCTCTCCCTCTCCTTTTGTAGACATAGTGCAGATTAACAGGTATGTCCCACCATAAAGCTTAGTTACTCTGCAGGCCCCATCTTTCCAATTCCAAGAGGCCCCATTTTATGGATGAGAAAGCTGGGCTTCACTGCTTACCCAAATATCACACAACCCAGAATTGGTGGCACTAGAATTTGAATCCAGACAGTTTGACTCCAGGGCCCTTTTCAGGTACTTTTTGTGTGTGTTAGATTTCTCTCTCCCTTTAGACAATTTTATTGAGTGTGGGGCATGGGGACACTGGTATTGCTGATGGCCTTGGTGGAAAGGTGCGGGTTCCTGCAGGGAAGTCAGTAGGGTTTGTTGTTTATGTGAATGCATGGAAGTATGTGCCTGATTCATGAAAAATTGTTCCCTCCTCCATTTATTGTCCACCATCTGTGTCACACCTGGAGGTGCTCAGTATTTTCCAGAAATATAAATGATTCACACAATTATTTTCTTATAATGTCTAACCTCCCAGAGGAAGGAAAGTTCATTTACAAAGATCAGTTATGCTTTTAAAGGCATCTTAATTTGGTGAGTTGGAGAAAGCCAGGCTGCTAATTGATTAGCTTGTTTCTTGACCTGCTAATTGAGACTTGGTCTTTATTCACATGGCTTCTCGGCAGTCCTGGCTTCAGTTGCGTGTCCTGATCGAAGTTTGCCAAAATCAGATGCTTTGGGGTGTAGAGTTAACAATCTGGCAGAGCATCTGGACATGTAACGTAGATGCCGTTATGGAAAAATGAGGAACTTCCCTCCCAATTAGAGAAGATTGTTCTGTTGCTCGCTCTGTTGTTACAAGCTTGTTCTCTTAAATACCTCCACCGCTGCCTTCCAAAATATAAGACAATTTTTTTTTTTTTTTGGAAAGGGAAACCTGTGTATGTTGAAATATTCCTTCTATTATACATGAATGCTCTCAAGTGAGCACTTGGTGGTGAGGCGTTGACTCTTAACACAGTCCACGTAGGACGAGGTGAAAAGGGCAAGAAAGTCTCACGTAGATCTCAACTACTCTTTTCAGAGAGGCATGAGCTGCGATTCTGTCTGCAGAGAGGGGATCAGGGAAAATGGATTTCTGATTTTATTTATTTGAGAGAGATTTTATTTATTTGTTTGAGAGAGAGAAAGAGAGAGAAGAGTAGGAGCGGGAGGGAGAGGGAGAGAGAATTTGAAGCAGACTCCATGCTGAGTGCAGAGCCTGACGGGGGGCTGACCTTCACCGCCTTGAGATCCTGACCTGAGCCTAAATCAAGAGTTGGACACTTGACCAAACGGGGCTTCCCAGGGGGCCCTTGATTTTTCATTTTTAAAGCAGTCTTTGCACATTACAAAAAGAAGAGAGAAGCAAAGTTCGTTGAACCAGCAGAAGTAATTAACACACCACCAAGTTTTCTTTTTTTGGAAAAAGGGAACAATGACCTATCCATTTTTGAGGACTGATACCATAACATATTTAGAGAGTAAAACACAGAGCTTAGGCTTCAATAAGTGGTTGTGCCATTTAATTCATATCTCCGTGTGTTCTAGCAGGTTTACCTATTTGCCTCTACCCGCTTCTCTGCCTCTTCCTTCCCTCTTCCGCTTCTCTCTCTCATTCTTTATGACACATAGATCATATACAGACTGATAACCAACTTATCACAGATGTTTTGTCTAGAACATTTGAACCAAGTAATCCTCATTAAGAGAGTGGGCCCCTAACTCCCCTTCACTAATTTTTTTGACAATGCTCATTTATCATCGTGTTGCCCTGCTGTAGCTTCGGCAATGGAATTGGATTTGGCAACCTGCTCGCCTTTGGTCCTTCCCATTCTCCTTCCCTCCTGGCTTTCCAAATGGGGAATAACTAGGAGCAAGTATACACACTGATCTCAGAAGACGGGTTTGGGATGCGTTTACAGGGGCAGAACATTCTCAGAATTCTACACAGTGAAGCTGACTCGTGGGTCCTTGGGCACTCCGAGAAATAAAAAGTCGCCCAAACTGGGACGGCTTCCTTGCTCCCTGTGCCCATTTCCACTTCAGATCGCCTCTTGTCTGGCTTCAGTGGTTTGGTTCACATGGTGGTTTGAACTTCAGGGTCATTTTGCTCAGACCCGGTTTGCCTCTGAAATGAAGGTGTTGGAGATCAGGTTGGGACAAGATGACCTCTGATCTCTCTTCCAGCCCTGGGACTCTGTGACTTTTAGGAACAGCAGGAGGAAGACGAGGCCCGCCAATGACATTTACTCTTTTGAAAATTTCCCAAGCACCGCATGACCTCAAGTCTATTTATTCTGTTCTTCTGAACGTTGGGTATTCTTTAAACACGTGTCAGGACAGCCTGGCTCCCAGCCTGTATATTTGACTAAGAGGTTGGTGGGCTTATTTGAGTTAGCTCATGTTAGAAGTTTAATTGTTTTTTCCTTCTTCGTCTTTTTGCTGGCACTGACTGGATCTAGGAGAATAAAGCTTTGTCCAAGCGCCGCCCTCTCATTCCTCACACACGTGAGACGGGGACTGGGGACGGCTGGTGTTTTCCTGAGCACCCCCCCCCACCTCCCCCCCAACCCCAGACCATGTGTTTTACATCAAGTGAGCAAATACCTTTTCAGCTGAAAACCTTTCAACGGCCTCAAGTTTCCAGACCGTACTTTACCTCTGGGCTCCACACGGACCCAGCCTTACTTCATGTTGGTTCGCCCTTCATACTGGCATAGTAGATGCTGATTCATGAGAGTGGGTTCCAAAGACCTGCCTCAAGTCTGAAACCTGTTATTTCTCTCCAGCCTGAAGTCCTGCCATCCTGGTATGGGAAGATGTATGCATAGCGATGGCATAGTAATGATTGCACCCCTGCTTCTTCATGAGTTGTCTGCAAAGTAGGCATGGCTGTTCTCCATATTTTACAGATGAGCTGAGAGGCTTAGAGAGATGGTCCCCTGCTCCAGGTAGAGGCGTTAGCATGTAGGGTCATCATTAGTATCTAGATTTGTAAGCCCAGAGTTCAGGCTTTTAACTCCCACATCCGGCTGTCTACAGCAGGTAAGGTAAGTGCTAAGACCATTTTCCCCCTCCAGTTTTGATCAGATTAATTTAGAACTAAATGGATCTCTGTGATCATGCGGTCCCACCTCCGGGATAGATGAAGAGAGGTCAGGCTTGCGAGGATCACTGGTTGGCTCAAGGTCACACTCCTAGTAGTGCCAGGCCCAGAGCAAAGGGGTCCTGTGCTCCTCCCAGTACCGCATGCTGGGTGGAGGCAAGAGTCTGAAATTACAGACGAGTGAGAAAGTGTTGGCCATGAATTAAGAGAGCTAAGATTTTGTCCTAAATTAAAAATGAATTTACATTTCCTTGAAATTAAAAAAAAATGTATGTGTGTGTGTATATATATATATATATGTGGATCATATACATGTAAGGGATCTGGAAGGTTTTTCTGGTCCAGTCCTTCAGTAAAATCCAAACTCCTTCCAGGATCTACAAGGTGATGTGTGATCTCTCTCTGGCTCACCATTCCAAACTTTCAGTGTTATTCTCATCTGAGTCCTAGATTACAGATCATCTTCTGCCTCAGGCTTTGTGTTGCCGTTTTACCTACCCTTGGTCTGTCCCTCTCAGTAGGGCTGGCTCCTATTTAAAAAAAAAAAAAAAAAAAAGTTTTAAAATTGAGGGATAATCATCACAGAACATTATGTTAATTTCAGGTGTACGACATAATGACATAATGATTCAGTATTTGTATATATTGCCAAATAACTGGGTTGGCTCTTTGATGCCTCAAATCAAATATCCATCCATAGACTTCATTTAAATAAGTCTTTCCTGCCGTTACTCCATGTATACATACCCTCTGCCCGCTCCTTTATCATCTTCCCTTTTATTCTGTAGCTCTTAGCACGATTTGTAATTATTTCTTTTTTAGTTCACTTGTGTGATGCGACTCGCACTAGTGTAGAATCCAGTGAGTTCAGGGCCGTGCTTGTGCTGTTCAGCACCTATAACCTGGCTTGCTGGCTGGATGGCTGGGTGCATTAGCGAATGAATGAATTTCCATCTGCTGAACCCCAGAGAGCCACTCCTTAGAACAGTATTACTTGAAGGCCCTCATGGGGAGACATTCCAGTATTCCAATCCAATTCGAATTTATTTTCCAGGAGTAGTAAACTTACATCACTAATACTTCACTGTGATTTTTTTCTTCTTCCAAACTAGATAGGTGTTTACTTTGCAAAAGCTCAAGAGACTGGGATAGAAGCCAGGCATTATTTGGGGGAAAAAGGTGAAGTATCAAGAACCATGAGGATGGGGGTGCCTGGCTGGCTCAGTGGGTTAAACAGTTGCCTTCCGCTCAGGTCATGGTCCCTGGGTCCTGGGATTGAGTCCCGCATCGGGCTCCCCGCTCTGCAGAGAGCCTGCTTCTCCCTTTCCCTCTGCCTGCTCTCTGCCTACTTGTGCTCTCTCTCTGTCAAATAAATAAATAAAATCTTAAAAAAAAAAAAAAAAAAAGAACCGTGAGGGTGGGAGGTACTGGGTATGGGTTAGTGTGTGCATTCAGGGACCTAAATAAAATCCCCTTTTCCAAATTTTGAATAATTAAAAAAAAAAAATCTCAGTTCTGATTAGTGCCTACATAGTTTTTCTGTAAGTCAAGTTCTTCCTAGAGTGGAGTTCCTTCTCTCCTGAAGAGACTGTATCCAGTGCCTCCTCCCATCCCCAGGGGCCTAGCCTGGGGCCAGGCGCTCCACAAATGCTTGTCAGACTGTCTTCCTGCAGGAAATGAGTATATACACTTTGGAACAAAATTAGTCTATGAGTGTTTTAGAAATATAAAATTACAGATGATAACAATATGAATAGTGCTTATTCAGTGCTTACTATAGGCCGGCAACATAAGGCTTTGTTTTCAGTATTATTTAATTTTTGTAATGACCCTTTGAAGTAAGTACTTCCAAGCTGATCTCTCTCTGTTTTCTTTTTCTTTAAAGATTTTATTTATGGGGCGCCTGGGTGGCTCAGTGGGTTAAGCCGCTGCCTTCGGCTCAGGTCATGATCTCAGGGTCCTGGGATCGAACCCCACGTCGGGCTCTCTCCTCAGCAGGGAGCCTGCTTCCCCCTCTCTCTCTCTCTCTCTCTGCCTGCCTCTCTGCCTACTTGTGATCTCTCTCTGTCAAGTAAATAAATAAAATCTTTAAAAAAAACAACAAAAAACACTTTAAAGATTTTATTTATTTACTTGACAGAGACAGAGAGCAGGGGGAGGGGCAGAGGGAGAGGAAGAAGCAGACCCCCCCACCAAGCAGGGAGCCCCATGCAGGACTCGATCCCAGGACTCTGGGATCATGATCTGAGCCAAAGGCAGACACTTAGCCAACTGAGCCACCTGGGCAATTCCCTGCCCTCCCCCTGCCCTGCCCATCCCAGCTGGTCTCTGCCTCCAGAGCTGTTGCACTAAGCAGTCTGTAGTGAACACAAGTCTTTATTCCCCTTCCTGTCTTCTTGATGAGCAGATCTAGTCAGGAAAGAACCACAAAGGAGCTACCTGGCAGCCGATCTTGAGGGAGATGCCACAGAGAGGCGGGGCAGCCTTTGGACAAGCGGGGAATGGCAGGGACAGCTCCTCCTGTATCCCCGGGCTGAGTGATTTCCCAAGGAACTTTGTGATGCTCTGGGGCTCTAGGACTCTTCCGAGGAGGGTGCTAGGACTGAGTTTCTGGTCATGCTCACAGCTGAGGGGTAGTGGAAAGAGACCAGCGTCAAGTGTGCTTCCGAACTTCTGGCTTTGTGATTCTGGGCACAGTGTCCACCTCTCCTGGGATGGTTTTCTCACCTGTCAGTAAGGATGGATGAGGCTCATCACTAATGGGGCTGTCTGTCCTCTGGACTGAGAGAACATCATGCATTTGAAAGTGCTTTTAAGCTGCACTATTTTATAAATGCATAGGTGGTTATTAGTAATGGCTCTTTCAAGTAAAAAAAGGTGGTGCCTTTTGGTCAGGGCATAAGCGATCAATAAGTATTTATTTTTGATTGTACACTATCCAGGGCCCAGCAGTCCCAAATTCCACCAGCTATTGTCCAGTCTCTAAGGGGTGGTGCATCCCAGGCTTCCAAAGCGATAGCCCTTAGAATTGGCTTTCATTGTTGAGAAAAAGAAATGAGACCCAGCCACGGGTTCCCAGACATCTGGAGCATTTGTCCCTTTGAACTCATTGATGTGGAGCCTCACTTGTATGTTTTAGTCCCGTTCACTGGCACATGTGGATTCCTTCCAAGCAAATGCCCCACATGCAAAAGTCACAACGTTGGTAGCCAAATACTTTGTCCTGTCTTGACGGGATGCCAAGCCTTGCGTTGTGGTCACAATGGAGAACCACCACAGAACCACCGATTGGCTGGGGGAGGAAAGGAGACACTTCTGCTCCTTCCGGAGTCAGCTTTCTGACTTACTGGTGGTGTTCCTTCCCACGTGAAGTGTTCAGAGACGTGTACTTGGCT
Organism: Mustela putorius furo; assembly: GCF_011764305.1. Lineage (NCBI taxonomy): Eukaryota > Metazoa > Chordata > Mammalia > Carnivora > Mustelidae > Mustela > Mustela putorius. The sequence continues at coordinate 18,384,036 of NW_025421402.1, read as the reverse complement.
CTGGGAAACAAGCATCCCTGACTGGAAAGATGCTTGCCTCAGTGAGGGGTGTTGAGTGGTTCAGGAAGGGCTCGAAAGCGGGAGATGAATGGTTTTGTATTTTGTGGTTCTGACAGTTGGGGGACAAGACTTCTTAGAAGGAGAGTTGAGAGAACCAGTCAGGCTGAACACAGAATGCTTCCCCTTGGTGAGTCCAAACCAAACCACCTCTGACTTAGGTTGGAAAGCCCAGCTACGTCTTCATGTCACTGTTTATAAAGCTGTTGCATTCCTTGGCAGGGGGAATCTGTAGGCTAAACTCTCAGAAGGAAACAGGAATCCTACAAAAATCTTACTTTTGGAGGTGAGATCTCTGCTTTTTGTTGTAGGTCCTGGAGGAGCTGACAACCGCTACCTCCTTCCCCATGGGTTTTGTAACTCTTGGAAACGAAAGGGAGAGAAATGTTCCATCCCAAAACGTCACGAGGATGCTGACAGCTCTGGGGCTCTGTCCAAGCAAGGCCACGTCTTACCTGGTCTGAAATTTGGTGAGCCCCCCGTGACCGAAATGCTGGAAGGCCCTCCTGGCGGAAGCATTTAATGCAAACCAACGCACACGTGTCCGGGACTTGCTTGTCTTTGAATATTATATTTGTTCTGAGTGTTTACTCGGAACTCCTAAGTCACCACAAGCAAGCTGTCCCTTACACTTGAGGAGTTTAGATGACACGTGCTCTTGCTGGGTCTTACGTATACATTTTCTTAAAAGACAAAAAAATGTTTTCATAGCAAGTCAAGTCTGGAAGCAAGGAGGGAGTGTATTTCTGGGGGATTAGAGGTTTCTGTGGAGGGGGTTTTGCATCCACTCAGATGTGAGACCACTTACATGCATCTCAGACTCCCCCCGGATCCACACGGTGCAGGGGCATGGGCACCTGCATGAGGTACCCGGGCCCCTGGCTGAGAGCCCAAACTTGGAAGACATGCGAAGTTAAGCAACAAAAGAGAACCGTGGGGACTGTACTTATGTGTGTCCGATGTATACATAAGATCCAAACATCTGGATAAAAAAGGGGAAAACGACCTCGTTTGTTATCGACATATATAAGGCTATGCGATGGTAAACTTCTGGCTGAAGGCTTTATGACTCTGAGTTTTCCTTGGGTTTTTAGGCATAGCAAGCTCTGATATCACTTGTATAAAGAACATGCCAGTTCTTAACAGGTCCAAGTCCGGGCCTTTCTTTTCTTCTTAGAAAGTGGCCGGTAACATCTGTGGCATTTCTAGGGCACTTGGGTTTGCCCACGTCGGGGAGAGGAATGAATGCCCGTGATATGTCTTTGCGAAAGCAGAGCCGGGCTTAGAAGGTGCCACCTCCCCGACAGAGCTTCAAGGATTTTGAAACATTTACTTATCTACGCTGTTTGGCTTACGTTTCCAGGTAGCTGATAAGGAAGAAGTGCGGTTACCGCCATTCCTCAAATTGAAATAGCTGCGTCTCCTGATGGTTTTTTTTTTTTTTTTTAATTGTTTGAAGTTACATCTGGATGAGAAGATGTGAAATAGGGTTTGGAAAGTGTCTACTAATTCCCTGGGGACCGCCTCACTGTTCCCAGGCTGGCTTTCTGTGGTATTAAGTTTAGCATGGGATGCTCTGGGGGCTTTGGTTTTTGGGATGAATGAATTTATTTACATTTATCACATTACTTATAATTTTTAATGAAAACAAGGTATAATTTCACTGGTGTTTCACCAAAGCATGGCCATATTTACTTATTTATTTTTTTTATGGTCCATGATGTTTATTGTTTTTTTCTTTTTAACCTCACTGATATTATTATCCATACACCTCCTCTCCCCCAAATAAAAATGGTATGTTGGTTTATCCTACATTTTAAACAGTTCAATAAACATTTATTGAGTACCTCACATACTATGAGAAGTTACCAAGATGGAAAGATAGAATTCCTGCTCTGGAGGAAGTCACAGCCTAGTAAAGGGGTCAGAAGACACAATTATTTTTGAGACTATAAAACCCAATGATTTAGGGACAGACACCCAGGAATAAGACTGCCTGATTCCCAATTTTTTCTCTGCCATTTATTAGATATGTGCTCTTGGGAATCCCAAGTTTCTGTTTCACTTTATCTTGGAGAAGTTAATTAACAGGTCAATGGAGATAAACATGGTCTCTTCCTACGATTATTGTGATAATTAAATGAGTTAATATGTGTCTGAAGTGCTTAGAACAGTGCCTGGCTTAGTGGAGGAGCTCAATAAATTTTAACTGCTACTCTGAAGTTTGTGGGCAATAAAGTACATGTTTGTATTTGCAGCACACTAACCAAGGGAGGGAAGAAGCATCTTAGTAAATGCAGATTCTTGGGGATCTATCCCAGAGCTTCTGATTTGGAAGGTCTGCACAGAACTTGGGATTCTACAGTTTTAACTAGTAACCGGGGTAAGTCTGATGCAGGGTGTTCATGACCCATACTCAGAGGAACACTGTTGCACTGGGAGCAGAAGCAACGTTAAGGAGGTAGGACAAGCCTTTGTATAGAAGTAGAGCTAGGAGAAGATTCACAGTAGAGGATATGGTACGGACTATGGGTTTTGAAGGATGGATAGAAGCTCAACAGACAGTGAGAACTCCAGCATGTGTATAGACACATAATTATGGAGCCTTGTGATATTTTGGGGACATTAACTTTTCCATGTCATTGGAGGTAGTTAAAGGGTTGAGTGGATGGGCAAAGTTGTGGGTGATGAAGATAGCACAGAATTTCTGGAGAGTACCTGACTGCAATGGAAGAATTTCAGTGAATAAATGAGTATAATTGTTTTCTGACATCATTTGGATGTAAAGGAGAGATTGATTAGAAATTAGATTTTGCAAATTAGCCACGGCAGTGAGAAATTGGAAATAATCATCACTGGGCTACTCATAATCTCTAATTCTGTTTATCTATCTATCTATCTAATTCTAAACTATCTAATTCTGCTCTGATAACCAGGGCTGAGCAGTTTCAGGAGGAATGCCTCTTAGGTTTTTGGTAGTAGGGGATATGTAGGCTTAGCAATGAGTTAAAATAAGGATACAAAGTCTCTCTCTCCTCCTCTTGTGGATATCTTCCAAACAGGGTAGGCTTTCACCCATCTGAGGTTTTTAGATATTTTGGATATTTTAGATACTTTAGAGTTGGATACTAGGATGTTTGGAAAACAATCGGGTCATACCTTGAAACTTCTTTTACTCCATTAAATGAGAAGGAATCTTAGAGAACAGAAATGGTCTTGTATTCCTTTTTTGTTAACCTAAATAAAATTATGAATATAGTAGAGGAGGCAATGATCCTATATTACAGACAAATAAGTGAATTTCAGGCAGAATAAGTGGTTTTCTTCTTTACTCTGTTAGATCCAGAGGATTTCACAAGTGAAACTGAGCAGGAAGAAGGTTCCATGTGAAATCAGGTGCTGCATTGCTTTACAGTAGAATGAAATTTTTACTGTAACTGGTGGATTCCGTGAATTACCTGCTCTAACAGGAGAAAGAGAGAGAACTGTTTTTTGGAAAACTGACTGGTAATATGTAGTTGTTAGTAAGGCAAGGGGAAGGAACCAAAAACATAGTTGGAAACTGACTACTTGGGATAAACATTCAAGAATCAGCTTTCTTTTTTCTTTCTTTTTAAAATTGTCTTTCTTCTAAAGTTCTATTGACAGTGTTTATTTATTACAATATTAGCAGAAATTTCATTTCTGCTAATTACAAGCTGCTCTAAAGTATTGTGACATAGTCACACCAAATCCTTATCTGATTTCACTGTGATGGGAAGACTGTCCCCACTGTGGGGTGCTCCATTGTTACTATATCAGCTGTTAGCAGTAATTGGTGTCTACCTGATACAAAAATGGATACTTGGCAAGAGAGAAGAAAACTTGTTCTTTTGTGCTTATGACAGGTGGATGGGAACTTGCTTAAAAACCCTCCAGGGGAAACACTGGAATATCTCTCAGTAACAATCCCCACCCTTAGATACAGTAATACAGTAACAAGAAGGTAGTATCAGAAAATGTAAAAGATTTTTGGGCATCTGGAGGTATCTGAGAGAGCCTGTGTTTAGATTAATGGATGACAGACTGAATAGTGGCTCATGATGGGTGGCCAAATCCTTGGAAACACAGTAGCCCTATTGTATATCGAAGGACTACTAAATTCAAAGCAATCCATGCCTTGGATGCTTCTGTAAATATACATTAGCCTTTAAGCAAATAAGAAATCATACCAGCTTTAATTTTTTTTCCCCCTCATGGGGAAAAAGTGGGAGAGAAAAGAGATGAAAAATAGAAACACCCAGAGAACATTCCTCTGCAATTCTAACTTCTTTTTCTTTTGATATAGTTTTTTAAAGTTGCCGTGGTCCTGTGCGAATGAATATGGGTTTTTATCCCCGAAAACAGAGGCCTGCTGTCTGATGCAGGCTTCTCGTTCTCGTTTGATTGGCAAGACTTTCTGACTCACTCCCATTAGAGAAGAAATAGTGTTCAGATTTCGACACAAGATATTACCAGTGGAATAAACAGTGCCATTTTCATGATAAAGTGGATGTTTAAGATTAATGGTTTACATAAGTCCACTGGTGAGCGACTTTCGGCTTGAATTAGGAGGCACTCCTGCAGGAAGAAATTTTTATAAACTCATTTTTGCCCTCTTCCAAGCTTTTTCTAATGAGTGTAGAGAAGCACAGTGTTTGTAGAGATACTCCTGTAACCTGTTTGTCAGCTGAACTCAACAAGGTTCTTTATGAAGTTGGGGTATACGATCTGGTAGGGTTGTTTGAGACAAAGCTCCACGATGGCACCAGCAGGGGGAGCTCTAAGACCGGCTGCACGGTGTGCGAGCTTGAATGTGGAGGCAGCTCCTACTCCCTTCTCTCCTTTTCTTTCTTAAATGTAGGGAAGGAGAAAGAAAAGGATCATCAGCCAGAAAAGAAGGGGTGCCGGAGAACCCAATGGATGTAGCTTATGAGCTTTAGAGAAACAAAAACATTCAAGGGACTCCAGAGAGGCATGTGGATGTCACAGAGCCCCATTGTGGATGCAGTCCTTTTGCAGCTGGTCTCGCCTAGTATCTCCTCCTCTTCTCCAGCCACATGTCCACCTCCCCACACCACTGCCATCTAGGTCTTCTGGGAGGTGGTCAGATTTGACGGCACCCTAGACTTCCTTTTGGAAGACCTCCCACCCACGCTGATGGCATCACACTCTGGGGGAATAATACTTTCTCAGCACCTTCCATGGTAGTGTTAGCAGAAGCACTGCCCCCCTTCTCTGTGCAACAGGGGGTCCTCCTCACCTCCCGGCCTTTTTTTTCTTTTTTTTTTGGTTGGTGCGGAGAAGATACTCAGGTCTTGGAAGGAGCTGAAGTGAAGACACCTGGTTCTCAGCGTAGTCCTGCCCCCAGGGACCTCCTCCAACTTCCCTTAGGCTCCTTCCTGTTCTTCATTTCTCTAGAATGAGGGGAAATGCACTAAATGGCCTCCAAACGCTAAGGTTATGTGTGTTCATAAAAGAAGTGAGAGGTGAAACAGCTAAAAATGTCAACTCCAAACCAAGATTTTAGCACAAGATTTTAAGGTAATTGAGGCACAAGTGCTTTTTCTTTCCTTCTAGATTCTGAATAATCTGATGATAGGTCCTCAGTGTTTTACTTTTCTCTCTGTGGTGGAAGGATCGGTGGTCTGAAGAGAGATGAGCAGATGAGGAGATCATGTTTTGTTTGGCAGTTCTTGTTTGGCTAATGAGTTAACAGCAATTTATTCATTCAGTAAACCCGACAAAATTTTGTGCGATAAATTGACAGAGTATAGTTGCTTTGCTCCTTTTGTTCTCAGAGTAAAATTTGAATATAGTTTTTTTGGGATGTTTTAATTTCAGGGGCCCTAAAGAGAAACCAGGTAGCCCACTAGGCTGAAGAGGAAAATGTCAGTTTGTGTCAGGTTAATCCATCTCAGTGATGGGCAGGATGATGCTTAGAGTGGAGTAAGTAGACGGATGTAATGACCGAGAGGTGCCCTGATAAGGGAGGGGTGTTGAATATAGATATTAAACCCATCTTCAAATTATACACGTGCTTACATTATGTTCAAACGAAGGGTGTGACGATATTGAGAGGCAGCATGTGAGGAGAGATGTAGTAATAACCCTCTCAGCCAGTGACTGGGAAACCTCTCTGCTCTTGGTAGGGGCTCCCTACACAGCAGGAGTGAGTGGATAAGGAGTCAATTTTGTCAAATAAAGGGAAGTGTGTTACGCTTCAGAAGAAGACCAAGACATTATTTAAATCTGGATCAGCATTTTCTCTTTCACGCAAGAAGTGGAACACTGCACCGTCTCATTCTGGAAGGCCAGTACAGCCCATTTTCCCATAAATATTTGTGCCATGGAACAGAAAAGTTCCTTGAGGGCACATGTTGAAATCTATTTTTGCCTTCAGTGCCTGCTTTGCACAGGGGCCATTGCAATATGAGGTGCTCAAAGATGATTGTTGAACTGAAAGTTGACATTAATTTTTTCCTCCTTATTTCATCATTACAGCTACAGAAACAAACAAACCAAAAAAAAAAAAAAAAAAAGTCCTTGCATGAAGTCATGTTTTGGCTCCTACTAGGTGCTGAGTCCATTTCCAGCTCTGATGACTGGATACTCACCACCCGCTTGATCGAGGCTGCTGGGAACGGGATGCACCAACAGGGAGCAGAGATCGTGAATTGCTTAGGTCATTAAGCATGAATGTGCTAAGCACCACAGCTCAGATGTAGTGCAAGCCTTTGGCTACCCCTTCGATCTGGCTTTCTGAGTTTCACAAAAACATTATTCCTGTTAATATTAATGCCGCTTTCTAGCTGGCGGCCTTCTGAAAAAGAGTTCTGTACCAGGGCAGTGCAGTGTATAGTTTCATGGCCTTGCTGTGTCAGAACTAGCAGCAGTATGGTAGAGTGCTTGGCTGGCCCAGAACCACACAGATTTTCAACCACATGGGTAGTGTTACATTTGGGAGGACCTGCTTGTTGGGAGTGATGGTGATGCTGGTGGTGTTGGAGGTGGTGGTCCAGTATGTGAAGGGGTTGCATTCTCTCTTTTTCCAATTGTTGTTTAATCTCTCTGGGCCTTTGATCCTTCATCTGCAAAACAGGAGCTCTTGACATTGGAGTTATTGGAGAGCTAAGTGAGAATACAGATGTAGAGTCTCTAGGACAAGGTAGGCATTCAAAAATAGGCTATATTTATTTTTTTAAGATATGCTCTAGAAAGCCATCTTCTTCCCAAGTGTGTTTCCAAAGAGTTTAAAAAAGTTAAAAAAATTAGTTAATTTTAGATGAAAATTTAGACTTTCTAGAATTACTGGGACAGAAATATGACTCATTAAGGAAAATGGGTGAAGTTCCTTTGTGCCCTTAAACTTTCAATTCTTTGACTCTTTTCCACTTTTCATTGCACTTTTCTTGTAAGAAGTCCCATTTCCAAACTATGCTTCTACCAAACCTACTTTCTTCAAGGTCCTTTATTCATCCTTTTATAAGTGATAATAACTTGATAGGCTACCCTCCCCGAGAACAATTAATTATCAGCAGATAACAAATCTATCTACAAAGAAATCAGGATGTGAAATGGGAATGCCAAGCCTTGGCAACACATGGAAATCTTTTTTACCAGGGTACCAGGATCTTGTTGATTTTCTTGAAATTAAATTCGCTGGTGGTAGCTAATGATTGAAACATATTTATAAAATCATCCAAACTTTAAGCTTAAATAATGTATCACACTAGTTACTTATCAAGAAAGCCCCTAAGGAGGGGCACCTAGTTGGCTCAGTTAGTTGAGCATCAGACTCTTTGTTTCAGCGCAGGTCATGATCTTAGGGTTGTGAGATCTAGTCCCACATTGAGCTCTGCACTCAGTGGGCCATCTGCTTGATATGCTCTCTCTCCCTCTGCCCCCACCCCCATTGTGCTCTCTCTCTCTCTTAAATAAATAAATCTTTTAAAAAAGAAAAACATTTGAAGTATTGTGCATGGAGTTCACAGTCTAGGGTTAGACAGGGCAACAGGTCTCATAAAATGCACTGATTACCTGGAGGCAAAGTGGGCACGACCAAAAGGAAGGCTAGCTAGAGGCCAGCATGTCCTGCCACCATTTGCAGAAAGTGTACTGCCTCCCACTGGGATGGGAAACCTACACAGGCCATGCCAAGTATATCCTGCACAGCTAAGAATTTCCCCTAGGGCCAAGCACTTTATTTGTTCGTGGACAGGGGATGAGGTCTATCTTTTTAAGATGCACTTTAGCTGGAATAATTTTTAGGCAGGAGATTTTCTCAAAACGTGAGCAGAGTTTCGGAGTCAGGGGGATAATCTGTGTGACCTCTTTTTAACCTTGGAACTCTTTATCATTTAAAACTTTTTCATTGCCTAGGTGAACAGGGGAAAAGTCTTCTATTTCCACTCTTACATCCTCCATTATACTAATTGCAGGAAGAAGGCTTCTAACGTCCACCATTAAAAGCAATAAAGAAACTCTATCCATGACATGAAACACGATACCGAGCCCATGTACAATTAAGATACAGGCTTACAGGATTGTGGCTTTATTTGAAGCTGTCAGCTGTGCTATTGTGGGTTAACTGTTCTAAAAACATACTTTTTTTTTTGTCCCTAAGCAGTAAAACTGTTTCTGTAGTCTTATTTCTTTTGTGTCATTTAACTTTATTTTATTTTATTTTATTTCTTTTCAGGGTTCCAAAATTCATTGTTTATAGTCTTATTTTATTTGGTAACTATTCTGTGCTTAAATATAGTTTGTGGGTGAAATTGTTATAAGTTGGCACGTATACTTTAGATGGTTTTGTGCTAGGAAACCTCAGTTAAAGAAAAACACTGGGAAGAGCTCCGGCAAATGTCCCTTCTTCAGAGTGCCCAGACTATAGGCTCCTACCATGTTCCTTCCTGAAATCATAAGAAGCAAAGCAAAGAAGAAACAGTAAGTGGGGTGGAATATAACTGAAAACACCATGGGATCTCACTGGCTCCAGGTCTTTGATAAAAATGAATTTTAAGGGCATGTACTTCCTTGTTAAGTTCTATGAAAAATATTCGTTTATTTTGATCAGGCAGATCAAAATGGAGTTGAACTGATGAGACATGAAGGCAGTTGATCACTCAAGGAACTCATATGCACTACAGTCCTTGTCAAATGTTTCTTGTTTTGTGTATGTCAGTTAGTAAGACATTAAACATTAAGCTTGGGATGTGACTGTGAGATACACGCCAGGCTGGGGCTGGTACAGTGACCCAAACCTCTGTATATGCAGAGAGAGCAGAGAACTTGAATTGCAGAGAGCTATCATGGTAGGAAACGTACATATACAAAACCTTAAAGAACTTTTTCTTTGTGGTTGCTTGGACTTGCCGCCATGGATCTTCTGTTCAGATCACCCTACGAGGAGGCAGAGGTAATACCATTTGTAGCTGGATGCCTTTTCCTCTTGCTTGCAAATAAGGTTCACAGCAGAGAACAAACAGACATTAAGCATTTCACATTCTAACAAGGAAACCAAAAAACGGGGGCCAGAAACCTCCTTTAGGACTTCTAGATGGTGTTATTTCCATCTTGTGGCTCTATTACATTGTATTTTCAAGGCCATCCTAGCAACACATGTCAGTTCCACTCATATTCTATGGGCCACAATAAGCCACATGGTTAGTGTAACGACAAAGAATCTGAGACATACGTAGGAATACATGGAAATTTGTGAGAGTCTGTAGTTCCTGCAAGAGTCATTGCATATTTGGGTGTGCAGTGACTTCCCTCTCCTTTTCAAAACCAAGTGAATGATGGCTCTACGGATTCACTGGTAGAGACTGAGGGTCACTTAAAGGAGGGAGGCTGTCCCTGATCGGTGACCTGCTTAGGCGATGCTTATTGAAGTACCCCTTGTGTCTAACTGAATGTGTAAGAGACAGTTATGCAAGAAGGATGGCAGGTCTTTGAGAAAGGGACCCTGAGTGGTCTACACTCATGCTGATTGGAATGTCAAAGGTGCAAGGGGAAAAAAGATGTGGGATCTTTTGGGACCAAGTGGGCTCTAAGAAAGTTGTACCGAAGTCACTTACCAGCTCCCCATTCAAGAGGGTAGGCCACAAGGTGAAGGGCTCCTAACATCAAGAGGCTGTGGGATGCTCAGCCAGGACCCAAGATCCCACTTCAGAGAACAGTATCTTTCAGATACTCCAAAGATCTTTCACGGTGTTCCATGAAATAGTCATTATTGAATGCAAGGTCCCACAGAGGGCATTGATGCTTGTCAGTGACAGGCATATATGTGGCAGAACCCAACAGAGGAAAGATTGCAACAGAGAAGACTTTGCTATTAAATAAATGGCAGGTGTTTCTTATCCACTTTTCTTTCCAACCCTCAACACCAATGGAGTGAAACCTTAGGAAGAGAGAAGGAAGAGGGTTGCCAAACCCAGAAACCACTTCCCTCAACTCTAAAAAGCAGTGGGGGAGAAATAAAAAAGCAGATCAGGCCTTCTCTACCACATGCTATGATGGAAGAGAAACTTTGGGTTTGAAACTCAGCTGGATCCTGAAAATTAAATTAGGAAAATTGTGAAAACTTCTGAAGCTGTTGTTTGGGGACTAGAAAGAGAGCTTCAGCAGAGCAGAGTTGAACACAGTAATTGGAGATGAAAGAAAAACAATGATGAATTGAAACTCCATTGAGATGAGCCTGTTCAATAAACTAGTTATACATCCACAAGAACCTACAATCTCACGTATTAAGGTTGCTCATGTTTCTGATAGGCGAGACCAATGACTAGAATCTAACTTAAAAATCTGAGAGACTGATGTCATGGAGTCCAAGCAAGATGAGATTGGATTCGTGGCATCTCAGCCCTGGGAGCTGAAAAAGGGGACTGTGTGCTTCCTACGCCTTACCTTTCCCCTTTCATCTGGATATACTTGGGACCTGAGTTGACATGTGATTGGCTTAGGACCGAATTGCTGCTTAAAAACAGAAATTGGTATGTTGACAATCTTTGGAGTATTATTAAAACTAAATGCTCTACTTCTTGTTTTAAACTGGGACTGCATCATTTAATATCAAAATAATGAGGTTTAAAGGTAGGATCATCTTTTTTATGTTTTATTTTTGAGGTTATCTGTGAAGTAGTGATTTTAGTTTTTCCCAGATCATTTGCAGTCAGACTATACAATATTCAGAACTCTCTAGGCACAACATCTCCCATAATTGTGACCAAAGAATGAAAGAACCTGGGGTACCTGGGGAGCTAAGTTGGTTAAGCAACTGGTTTCGGCTCAGGTCATGATTTCAGTTACCTTGGGTAAAGCCCCACGTCAGGCTCCCTGCTCAGTTGGGAGCCTGTTTCTCCTTCCCCCTGCTTGTGTGCTCTCTCCCTCACACATAAAAAATTTTAAAAATATTTAAAAAAGAATAAAAGAGCTTTATTGTATATTCTAAATGTGCCTCTGCCCCAAGGATTGACTTATTTCATTGCCCCTTTCTCTCTCTTTTGAGCAGGACTTATCACTATTGCAAATCTCCAAAAGTCAATCCAGTTCCACAGAGCATTAGAGAATAATGTAGATTTTACTGAAGATGTTTTAGGTGAGAGAGAGCAGAGAGCAGCAAAGCTTAGTGAAACTTAGTAAAAATCTCAATCAAATAATTTGCCCCCTCCAGTACCTCCTCAGTCATTAGCAGCTTCTTTATACTCATAGATGTCCCCAACCTACAGCCTAGAGAGCCTCACTGAATCTACCTATTCTTGCCCCCCAGAATTTCCATGACCTCTTCCCCATGTAAAGCCATGGAATCTTCTCTGAACCTCTCCCATCTTTACCTTCAACCATCATCTCGCTGGGAAGACCCCACTTTAGGGGCAGTCTCCTTAGAAAGCAGAAATTCTAAAAAATATTTTCTCTATGAAATAAAGTGTTTCTCAGTCACATTGGTAGCATCTTTAGGCAGTAGATTCTTCATCTTTTTTACTTTTTTCATTTAATTTTATTTTTTCAGTGTTCCAGGATTTAATGTTTATGCACCACACCCATTTCTCCATGCAATACGTGTCCTTCTTAATACCCACCACCAGTCTCATCCAACCCCTCACCCACCTCCCCTCCAAAACCCTCAGTTTGTTTCTCAGAATCCAGTCTCTCATGTTTTTTAAATTCATCAGAAACATCTGGTATTTATAGATCTGTCTTATTCATAGAATAAGATTGGGTCCTGTCCTGAAGAAGGGTCCCTCCTTAATGTCAGACTCAAAGATTGAAGAGACCTGAGCCTTTAAAATTGGTGTAGGAGACCCATGCATGGGTTTTTTTTTTTTTTTTCCAGGTGACCTGTTGCTTGCACTAGTGTCTATTCTTCTCTTCCTCTTCTCTGCCCCAATATCAGATTTGACATGGGCTGCTGTGCTGACCTGATCTCAGACCTTCACCCCTGCCCACCCACCTTCTTACTGAGTTCTCATTCCATCAACTAGGTTTTTTCATATTTTCCTCTTCTTCCTAGAAATCAGCATTGGTCTTTCCCTCTTTTCAGAGAGATGAGTGCTGTCTGAGTTCTGACAGCTGACTTCACTTAGCTATGTGGTTGGAGATACAACTCTCAGCTCAAATAGATCTGAGTTGGCAACTTTTAGGACATCATGGCTGATCTTAGATGATATTGTGAAGAGAAAGTTTTAGGTACTGACTAACATGTTCTCCTGTGCTCTGCCAGATGAGAGATCTGGCATAGCCTATAAGGACCATTTTTACCAACAATTTGCATTACCATCCAAGATAATATACACATTCAGGCAAATCCACCATCACTTTTGGTTGAAGTTTTCCTAAGGTATAAATAGGTACAGATCTATGAAATTGTCAGTGCTTACTGAAAAGCTCATTCAGTTAGTTCATAAAACTGGGAAACATTTTGGCCTCACAGTCTGAAATTATGAGCTCTAGAAGACCTGTGACATGGCGTTTTGGTGAAGCAGGAATGCTGGTCTCTCCGCTGTTGGCCACATGGCTGGCGAGGGAGTTCAGCTCACTGCCCAGCAACAGCCTCTCAATGGACTTGACTGTTCTTTGCTCATCGCCATGGGAATTTATTATGGGGTAAATTATATGCTGTTCTTGAATTTGGGGATTCTTGAAAATCTTGGGTGTTTGTCTAGATTCTCAAGCTCTTACTGTTTTTTTAGTTACTTCCAGCTCAGAATGTTGTTTGTCATATATCACAAAGGAGACATCTCTCTCTGCCGAGGCCATGCTGTCTATTTGACCTCCTCCAAAATCTGGAATCAGTCTCTCTGAACATCAAGGGAAACTGAGAACCTGGGGTGAAGAAACCGGATTTGAGTCTTGGTTCCAAATCTCACCTATACTGTGAACTTGCTTCTCTGAATCTACTTTTAAAAAAAAAAAATCAGTAAAATAAGCATGTTAATACCTTCCTCCTAGAGTTGCCCAAACATCTAAGTGAGATAAGAGATAGGGAACGGCTTCCAAGATTGTGAAATTCTTACAAATGCAATGTGGTATTAGTTGGTAATTTCATAAGACTGAAAATATGGAAGTTGCTTACCATCCTCTTTGGAAGAAGACAAGGGAGATAAAAATTGGCTGTCTCATTCTAAAGATTTTTTACAATAACTTTTCTATCATCCTGATTGGTAATTCAGCTTTTATATCATCCTGATTGGTAATTCTTGGCAATTGTGCTAATCTTTCAAAATATCATCCAAACAGGAGAAGTTACCACTCTTCATTAGTATAACACAAACACATGTTGTGTTTTAGGATATTAATATAACATTATATTATCAATTGCTCATTCATTTATTCACCCAATACACAACATGCTACTGAAATCATCATGGTGGGTATTGTAGAGGTGAGGTTCTTCAGGTCTCACTGTTTTCTAATTAGGAGGCCAGAATGTGGGTATAATTGGGAACAAGGGATGTTTACCAAATACTCAAGGATTATTTGATTACCAGAGTTGTACAGGGAAAACCTCAGGGAATATTTTTTCCCAAGCTTTCTGTACATTTAAAAAATTATATCACCTTAATTTTGCATTTCAACTCAGAAGTCTAAGCAACCCTTAGGTGCTGTTCACAATTTAGTCTATGTCATCTTAGGTTTCTGGTTCTGTTTCTCTACAGAACTTCACAATTTGAATAAATAGCAAATTTTTGTGTCCATTACTTCAACTCCATTTAAAAAACTGCTTCTTGATATTCCCTCTTTATTTATTCTTTTTTAAGATTTCTTTTATTCACTAGAGAGAGAATGACTGTGAGTGAGGGGAGGGGCAGAGGGAGAAGAAGAGGGAGAGGGGCAAGCAGACTCCCAGTTGAGCTGGGAGCTCTATGCAGGGGCAGGCTCGATCTCACAACACTGAGATCATGACCTGAGCTTAAATCAAGAGTCAGAAGCTCAACCAGCTGAGCCACCCAGATGCCCTTCCCTCTTTATATTTCTTAACTATGGAATTACAGCTTGAATACAAAATTTTTCATGCAAAAGTCCCACAGCAGTCACACAGACTAAGGAGTACAGTGCTAAATTTCCAGTCTTCTTGAGCTGAAGTCTTCTTTGCAGCCACTGTTAAGAGTGGGAAGAGTTAATAAATCACCCAGTTCCTTGCTCTTTGTTTGGTGTCCAGTGGCAACCTAGACTCAATGGAACCACACAGACCTGCACTCAGCTTTTCCATTATTTATATTCTTGGTGCCTGAAACAATGTCCTTAAAATGAAAGGAGCATTCTTGGCAAAAACAGATACCTCCTCTTTGGGTGAACTTGTGAATCCTTTGGTTGGCTTTAACAAAATAAATGTTTTGGGGGAAGAGCAAATTCCAGGTCTGAAGATGACTGAAGTAGGGCTTGCTCCATGGATGCCAAGGCATTCAGGATAATAGAAATAGATGAGCTCTGCAGGAGGGAAGTCAGAGTGAAGTGAGAGGGAAGCTCTGAATGAGATCATTACTTAAAGAAATGTATGGTTTGGCCCCAGGAATGAGAGCTGTAGCTCCCTGGGCGGATGTAAGAATTGAATACATGGGTAGCTGTGACTCACTTCTCCAATGATAATCCCAACTGGACTCATTGCACAAATTTTACTTCTAGAAAATAACAATTACACATGTTTATAAAGTTAAGAGGCTTTCTGTACATATAGAATATAGGTGAAAAGTATTAAATAAATATCATTGCCAAAAATGGGAAGAAGGGTGAACTAAAATTTGACTTCCCTGCTGTATGCCAAGTATTGTACAAACATTATTTCATTTGCTGCTCTCCACTAACCTATAATGTATCTTATTATTGCCATCTCACAGAGGAAGAACCTGATGTTCAGTGAGGGTAAGTTACCAAGAGCAGCAAAGAGACAAAAAGTAATCCAAATTTGAATCTCAATTTGTCAGATTCTAAAATTTAGGGTTTCTCTAGTACAAGATTTGACTTTTCAAACCCTGCCCTAGAGAGGATCATGCTCTTCAGCCTTTATCATGATAGTTGTTATCATTTACTGAATACTACCCTATGCATTGTACATATTCCCTTTATCATCCTCACAAAAATTCCGAACTTGTTTTATTATTACTATTACTTTATAGACAAACTGAAGGATAGAGAGGCTATGGTGTACTCAAAGGCACATACAGTGAATGGCACTGATCTCTTAATTCATATTCTGCTTTGCTTCCCTCCCATATCCTTCTTGGCTTTGTTGTTGTTGTTATTTAAATTATTCTGAATGGAGTGAAGTTAGCAAGTTATTCTAGACACAGTGAATTTTCTGCATTAAGTGATCTTGCACAATAATAGTTTGAGGCACCCTGTCAACTCATGTCAACCATGAGTCACCATGTGAGTGTAGGCGGTTATCAAGAAGACAAGAAGGAAGAAGATCTATGTTCCAGCAATTTATCTATGATTCTATCTATCTATCTATCTATCTATCTATCATCTATCTATATCTGTGTATCCTGCCATCAAAGAGTAAGATCACAATAAATCTCCAACTGTCCATCCCTAAGTTGAAAAAAATTGATAATATGCATTATCTCAAATTGGATGCATGAAATAAAACTTTACTAATATTTTCAATTGCAGCATTTTTTAAGTTGCATGTTTCAAATTATTGTCTAATGTTATTACCCCTTAAAACAATATGATGAGGGCAATGACAGAAGTAAACTCCGGGTGTTTGGGGGAACGTGTGTGTGTAGATGAGATAATCAGGGAAAACTGTTTAGAGATGATGGAGTTTGAGGTATAGGGACCAATGGGGAGGACATCTGAGGTGGAGAGCATAATATGAGAAAAGATATAAAAGCAAGAAATAGATGGTGGCTATGGAGATCTAAAGACAGCTTCATGTTGCTGGTGGAAAGTGAGAGATAGTAAATAGAGGAAAAAGTTGGAGAAGTCAGTGCAAACTGTCTTATCTATGGTGTTACAAGCTTACACTTTATCCTGAAGTTGATGGGGATATCTTCCCCTGAGTGTTCCCTTGTCTCCCTTTCACATTCTGCTTTCCCACAAAGGCCATCTCCTAATAGCCTATCTGCAATGGTATTTCTCGATAACTTCTATTCCTTTACCTTTTTTTTTTTTTTTTAGAGCGCCTATCATTGCCTGACATCATATTACTTGTCTATTTAAAAAATTATTTTGCTATTGTATTTTCCAGCAGAATATAGTTCAGTGAAGACTAAAAGTTGGTCTGTTTTGTTCACTCTTGTACCCTCAGCACTTGAACAATGCCTGGCATACCAAAAATGCTCAACACTTTTCAAAAGAAATGAATAGGGACCCATTGATGTTTTCTGAGTTAAGCAGTGACAGTGTTGGATTTGTCAATGAGTTTTTTAACTTCCCTGATTATTGGTGGTGCTAATACAGATGATGATGAAGTAAGGAACAATTCAAGGCAAGATGGTGGGTCTGGTTTCAAACCATCAAAGTGAAAATGCCTTTGGTATAAACAGGTGGTGATTTATAGCAGTAGACTTATAGCTGTAAGTCTGAAGTCCTGGGCCTGGGGAGGACTTGGCTAGAGAAATAGACTTTGGAGAGGATGTCCATATTTCTATCATAATCAGTGCTAATTCAAGTTGTAGACGGCCAGAGCAGCATTTAAGAGTGATTTTGCCAAACGATCCTAATCTCATGGAAAGGTGAACTTATAAGAGTAGAAAAGAAACTATTTCAAAGCAGAAATGAGAAGGCAGGTAAATCTCAAACTTTCGGCTCATAATGTGCTCCATTGGAGGGGTAGGTAAGTGCAGAGTTTAGTGAAGATATATTCTTCACTATATGTGGTTGAGCTATATTCTCAACCACAGGGATGTCAGTGGTAAGTTAGTGGTAGGGGGAGAAAGTGGAGAGGAAGCCCATGGTGGGTGAGGGATGAAGAGATTGAGAAGATAGGGGTAGGGATGAGCTGGAGGCAACATTTTTTCTCATTGATAGAAGGAATGAGAAGCTGGTTGGAAATGATTAAACTTAAGTATCTGACTTTGGCACATAATGTTTTGATGCAAAAATGGACTAAGGCAATCACATTTGGCTTGGTCTTGAGTAGGGACCTAACTCAGGATGGGAATTGCCTTGGTTTGTAAAGTAGCCAAGAGGGCCCAAAGGAGTTTGGGTTTTCATAAATGTGTTAGGAAACTGAAGCAAGTGTACATATCCCAGTAATTAATTCACAGTAATAAAATACAAACATGATAGCATAATTTAGATGTCTTACCTCCTCCATTGCTTGCTATCCTTTCTTCAAAATGCATTCTTCAATGATGTGACAAGAGGAGATTACCTTAGTGGGGGTGGGTGGAAATGAGATTAAACTGATATTTGATAAACCAAAAATCCCCAATAGTTGTAAGGACTATTTCCAACCAGTAACTATGGTCCAATGCAGTCACACTTTGATTTTGAATTTCTCAGTCAATGCAAGACCACAAATATAATGAAATACTGATATGATATAAAACAAGTAATGTGGTACAACGTAATGGGGTGCAAATTCCCTATGAGACTATTATAGACTGTTATATATATGGCCCGGATGAACCTTGCCTCCCGTCTTCATGCCTTTCTGTAACCTCTTCCCACAGTGAATGTGGGCTTAGCCATGTGAATCACTTTGGCCTACGGGATGTAAGCAAACACAAAGCAAGCACAGAATGGTAAAGTGCTTGTGCGGTGGGGTTGGTGATCTTGCAAGCCTTCCTCTTGGAAGCTAATCACCATGCTGGAAAGAAGCTCGGGCTATACTGAATGAGAGACCATGTGGCAGGACATTGTGCAACATGAGAGGCCCTTCGGACATTCCAGCTGCAGCTGATGGCCCAGATGAATGGAGCCACATGAATGACCTCAGATCTACCAGGCAGGGGAGAACTTCCCAGCTCAGCCTCATCCATCCACAGGATCATGAGAAACAAGAAATTGTTTTTCACTCCACTGAGTTTGGGCTTGGTTGGTTATGGAAAAACAGATAACTGATACTGTGCCTTTTCAGAGATCATCTGTGCCTTAGGAAGACAATCTCTGGAGAACAGGTGTCTCATTGTTCTTCTCGCCTAACATATGATTTCTTCAGATCCTTTGTTGTGAGAATGAATGTTTTCTTCCTTCCCTCTGAAGAAGAAGGGTCCCAAAATATTGTTCAGGTTGATGTCCACAATTCTATTATAACCCGTTCTAATTACTCTTTATATTCCAAGTTTTACTATTCTTCATGCTCGGGTACCTGGATCTTATTGTTATTTCCATGACTGTGTCCTGGGAGGGTTCTTAGTCAAATGACTCCTATTTGCCGGAAAGAGGTTCCAAGTATTATTCTAGGGATTCCATCAGTTCTCATTCAATGGAAGTATGAGAAACAACCAAATGTAAACCCAATACCCGTGACCCACCTACGACGACCCGCCCTTCTGCCTACCTTTAGCTCCCATTGCTCTTCCAAGAAGGACAAGGGACGAATGGGTCAGCCAACATATGAACTTTATAATCTCTGCTGTTTTAACTTTTCAAAGACTCCCTGTAACATTGGCAAGCAAGTTAGAGCCCCGCAACTTTCCCTTTGATTGCAAAACACACAGGGGTTTGCTCCTGACTAGATTATTGTTTTTCCATACACAAGCAGCTTTTCTTTGCAAAATGTGCTCAGGGCAAATGTCCAACACCAACTGAATTCCCACAGTTTTGTAGCCACTGTTCTTCTCTGTGAAGGAGAGCAATTTAACGTATAAAACCAGGCAAGACTAGGTGATTTCTCATCCTATCTCGCCAATCTGGTTGCAACATGTTTATTAGCAAAGTGACATCTGTTTGAGGATAGATTGAAATGATTTTACTATGTCACAGAAACAATATATTTCCTATGTTACAAATACATTTTATCTTTTCTCTTCCCTCGGGCCCAGACTTTTCACTGTAATAGACCTACGCTGTAATCTTTTATATAAGCCAATAATTTCTAGGTTCACCAGCTGGAACATTTTGTTATTTTAGGTTTGGAACCAGCCTTTATAATTTCTATCCTGCACAAGCTGAAGAGGCTCTTTGGAATTATCTTTTGATATTGTTTAATCCCAGTGTTTAACTCTAATACTTAGCTCATTGTGGTGGAGACGTTGATAATACTTACACATTTCTGGCCATTTGTTCAGTTCTGTGGTCACAGCTCTGATCTATTTAAGAAAGATAGATGAAAGCTTTCTTACTGATGATCACTGAGGACTGTTTCTATCTATATCCCTAAGGGAAATAGTTTTTTCCAGTGTAATTCTGCGTTGTCACCTAGCATCATTTTTTCCAGGAATGGAGATGAATTTCCACTGAGCAGTCAGTCATTCAGAGGAGGATCTTATATTTTCGAGGGATTATATAAATACAGACAACTTATCCTGGGACTTCTCTGAAAAGCATCCATCTGCCCTGATTTTCAATACCAGAAAATTTCTTACCTTGGACTTAGAGTTCCAGGAAGAACAGAACTTCAAGTTCTGGTTGAATGACTCCCTTTGAAATCAAGATTTCATGGTTTTGAATAATTCTTAAAATATTCCATTTGCATGCATACAATTCTCACACAATTGTATTGTTTGAAGAAACAATGGTGGTCTCCCACTCTGTGTCCTGTGGTGGTCTTATTCCTGGGAGAATCTTGGCCCCAACTTAAAGTGGTATTTCTTATATTCTTAGGTCCATAATGAAGGCATCTTTTTAAAAAAAAGACCCGGAATGAGAGAGGACCACTACAAGAGGCTTCACCAAATATCTTCATGTAAATATGATCCAAGTGATGACTACAACAGTGATATTCCTGTTTTAGTGATCTTTGATGAAGGCTAGCCCAATGGCAAAGAGTGTAAAATCCAGACTTAAACTATTCTAAGTGGAGAAGTGTATGCTCCATAACTTATTTATGATGGAAAGCCCTTTCCAGATGCACAATGGGTCCAGGTCCAGGAAGATAATTATTAAGGGATTTATGAACTACAGAAGATGTTTAGGCTTACTAACTTAGAATTTACAGCTGGCTTTGGTGGGTAATTAGAAGTATGCTCTGGCTTTAGAATAATCCAGTTTTTCCTGGGTGGTTTTCTATGCCTCAAGAGGTCCCCAGAACTTCATAATTCCTCAAAATACTCTCAGGTCCTACTTCATCCACACCTAATCTGTGTGACAGGAAGAATATCAGCATTTTGAGAATGTCTATGAAATTCCAAGTGAAAATGTAATGCCAAGTGATTGATTATGCAGTGACACACAGTTTCACAGCTTCTAACAGCCAAGTAGATGATCCGTGTATGGTTGGCTACTGGGATTAAAAGTCACGCCTGTGTTTGTGTGATAGGGATCTTCTGTATTGCTTAATGGCCACCACAGCAATGATTTAACTCACTGCTAAACTGTAGTAGTGCAGATTAGAACTCTATAACCAGGGTTTATAATAGTTCATAGTGTAGTTCTATTTGGAGGCATGGCATAGGAAAATCCATGGTCTAGTGGGATAAGTGCTGGACTGGGAATTTGGACTTCTGCTTTTGAGTGCTCATTAATAGCTTAGAAGATTTGTGGAAGGGCAGATTACCTTACTCAGTTTACATGTAAGTGTACGTATGTAGACACACATATATGTAAATGAAACACACATACATGTAAATGTACACACACATACACATCTGTAAATGGTAACTTGTCATCTTTGCTTCACATTTGAGACAATCATTTAGAAATAAAAGTGGACTGAAATGACAACTCTATATGACCCTATTGTTGATTCTGATTCTCTTTTGTGGGCAGCAGGGGACCGGAAAGAAAGCACTGTGTGTGTGTCTTCAGCACATACAGACTAATAGCCATCTGTATCTCCTTTTGGTGATGCCTGGATTAAGTCATTGCCAAGAGCTCCAGCATTCCTCATTCTGACGGCGCACTTGATTTCCAGGGTTGTGATCATGCAGGGATTAGATCCTAATTTTTCCATCCTTCTTTGGGGACTGTGGGGAGGAAGGAGTTCCCTGTGCATTCATGTACTGGCATATTCTGCTGATTAGGTAAGACCACACACTCTATTGTTTTGATATTTGTAGACTAGTGTATGTGTCTTGCTGTAGTATTCTGATAGGGGCTGCCAACAGCATGGGGCTGGTAATTAGTTCTTGGTGTATGGAACAAATTGAGGAAACTCTATTCCAATGATGCACGTTCAAAATTGATTTTCCTTCATAGCTGAATGTCAAGGTTTAAAAATAGACTATCTCAGCTTTTCCATAAATGTGAATCGTGAATGAAGATCCAGGATCCAAATATACACACACAATTTCCCTTTTCCCATAAATCTCCCCTTTTCTGGGTCTAGAATGAAAATGTAGGCTCTCAGCCATTGGTGGCTGCGTGAAGGCTGCTTGCAACGTTCTCAATTACACCCAATTTTCTATTTCCTGTGCAACAGACTAGATAAAATGTTCAGAGACAAGCTCATTGTTGTTTTTAGAACGAAAAGAACAAAACATCCCAAGGCCTCATCCTCCTATGTAAACAATGTAAATTGAAACTTTAGATGCAAAGGCATAATTTTGCAAAGAAAAGCCCTCGGCCTTTAAATGCCTCGGGCTGCTCTCTTTCTTAGGCTCCCAAACACTCCTGACCACCAAATAGATTAAGCAATTGTTTGCCTGGGGTCCTTGATTTCTGACAAAAGGTGAAAATACATTTAGATTCCTTATACATCACAGTTACATTTCTGTCAATGAAAGTGGTATTTAGAGATCACATTTTCTTTTGATTTAGCTTCCACTCTTTGGTTGATTCGTTTATGTGAAATGTTTTAAGCAGCGAAAGCACACGTCCCTTCTCTGCTCTGTTCTGAGCAGATAATGATTATACCATCGACCCCCTTCCCTCCACTGTGCAGTGGCTCAGAGTACTCAAGGTGACATCCCTCCCCCCCCCCCCGCCCCCATCCGCAGCTCCTTTTTCATTCATCTTTCCCAAGACCTCTTCTGTTGAATACTATTAAGTGAGCATAAACTGGAGGGGAGAAAACAGTGTCTGCCAAAATTCCTTATAACCCATGTATTTGGAGATGGGAATAAAAATCGGCTATTTATTTTTTCCTTTGATCTTCTCCCCCTTAGTGAGAACTCCAATCAGAAATTTTCTGGAAATGGATCTCTAAGTTTTGGGGAAGCCTTCTCATTAGATAAGTAAGTGTTACCTAGCTGAGGAGTTCTATGGTGCCACCGCAGCCTGGCGCTGCCACCGAAGAAATGTCTGTCCTATGTTCAAGGACACTTCTATGTGATTACATGATAAGAAAGGAAAACTTGCTAACATGTTTCTCCCACGCACCTCATTCCTAAGGTCTCCTACCCTTCACAGCCCCCTGAAATATCTCTCTGCAACGATGTCAAGTTTTCCCAAACTTTTACAAACCTAGTTAACGTTTCTTACCTCTTTCTGGATAAGTGATTTATTCCGTGAATCAGCCTGTTCTCTCACTATCTTTCATTTTGATGCTGGAGCTTTTCTCCCTGCATTTATTGCAGCAAAAAGGTTATAAAATTGAACACTGAAGCAAGGATCTATTTTTCTTCAAAGGCAGGTGAGGTGGAGGGGGATGGGAAGGGCAGCAAGCATGTACGTTCATATCATTTTTTTTTATCCCCATCGCACGCAGTAGGTATGAATCAGAACACCATGGTTCTTGATTGCAGAGCACAACTGAAACTTAGAGAGAAGAATGAGGACCTCCTCCACTCTTAGGAACTGTGGCTTATTCCTCAATCCCTCATCATTCCCCATTTCCCCATTTCCTTGGCTATCTCAAACCTTCCCCCTGCTGGCCTTTAATGGCTGATGGTTAAGGTTGGAAAGTAGAAGTCATCACTCTCTCTCAGCTGGACAACTTTCTCTACATGTAGTCACTCATTTGTTTCAATTTCTTTTTCAAGGTAAAGATGCTTACATCATACTCCCTTGCTTGAAACCCTCCATTTTCTGGTGCCTCTGGATGATGTCCAGATGTGTAGCCTACATTTGGTCCTCTGTGGTGAGATGCCCTCTTCTCTCTGCCGTATTTCCCCATGATGTTCCCCCTTCCAGCCATGTTAATTTTATTTCAGTTTATGGATTGCCATGATCCTGCTTACCCCTGGGACTTCCCATGTCTTATTGCCTCTGATGATAGACTCTTCCTGCCCCAAGCTACTTTTCATGGCCAATTCCTTTTCCTGCTCCAAGTCTTGCCTTAGACATTATTTCCTTTAAGAAGCCCTTTCCAGTCTTCCTGGACTGGATTAGGTGGCTCTGTAGCAAATTCCTTCAGCACTCTGAACTTATCACAGTGTGGTGTTCAGCATGTAAAGTCCAAACTCTAGATTGTCTAGCTCGGCTATATTCCAAATTGTGTGGCATAAATTATTGACACATGTTGGTTGAATGTTTATTGAAAGAACGAACGTTTCTTGAGCAGCTACTAGGCACAATGCTCACCAATCTCAGAAGGTCAGCTATAAACTGGGTCAACTTTCTCTCCTGCAGTGACTCTGCACACACTCCTTAGTGGGGGAAAGCAACTCTGTCTGTCCTTCACACCCACTGAACATTCCCACTGTGAGCTACTAATGAAGATGATAGAAGATAGAAGATAAAAGAAGATAGAAGAAGCTAGCTCTTCTCTCTTACTATGCGTCAAGCCTTGTCCTAAGTGTTTTACATGAATTATCTTATTTAATTTCCACCCTAAATATTTGTTGTTTAATAGATTGTGAAGTCGGTACCATTATTATGTCTGTTTCTTTGAAAGGGAAAGTTGAGGCTTAGGTAAACCACTTAGTAAATAGTGGGGCCAGGATTCCAGCCTAGGCATTTTGGGTCTGCTCTGCTAAACTGGTTTCAATGCACTGAAATTCATAGGTTGACTTGGCCATTATGATGACTATGATGATAATTGTGAAATCTTATCATTATATACACTTCTGCAAGCATATCTCATGTACTCCTCCGAATCATGTTGTGAGCTACACAAAGTAGTTTTTACTTTCCTTCTTCAACTGCTGGTAAAACTTGAGGACAAACTGGTCAAAAGTCCCCAGTCAACCAGCCAGTGAGAAATGAATGGAGCTCTAGAACTCAATGGTTGTGACCAGTTAATTATTTTTACTGACTCTCTGGAGCCTTGAGAAAAAGCACCAAATGCCTTCACAAGGTGAATAGGGTTCACTCCCCTTTTTCTAGCTTCAGCTTCTGCCAGATTTCCCAGTGAACTAACATTCAACCAACCAGACTACACTCAGTGCACATTCAGAGCTTAGCTCTTGACTGATACTGTGTTTTGACACCCAGACATGGAGGGTCAGATGGATGGCAGATTTTTTTAAAAACAAGGAATCTTTGTCTGGATCAGTTTAGATAAGTGGGAGTTTATAAATTGAGATAGTAAAATGGGTGGGACAGCTCTAGAATTTCTGCTTTCTGATCCCCAGAATCGGAATCTTCATGGCCTGCTCATGCTACATATTGTAATTTCTGATTGATTTATCCTGATGGTTGCACTCTTGCAAATGACACAGGGGAAACATACAGAGTGAAAACAGCCTGTTTCTTCACTCAGTGATTGGAGCATCCCAAGCTCTCAGACGCATTAATAGGCAACATCTGCTAAAATCAAGAGAAAGTGAAAAACAGGATATGAGGCTTTGGGGATTAGAGTGAAGGGTATCCAGTACGAACAAAGCTCCCATGACTGGGGTAACTGAGGCCAAGTGACTCAGTTAGGCAAAATATAAACAACTGAAAAGAAACTATGGAACTGGAATAGCATGAATTTTATTCATTTTTCATCAGTCTCTTTTGCTGAACAGATAATATAGAGAGACACATAAAATGTTCTTGAGTCTAAAAGAGAGTCAGCTTGATCATTTAGCCTTCAGGGAATTATTTTGAGAGGGCTAGAGTATAATTCTTCTTAGGTCCCCTTTCAAAAATCAAAAGGAAGTCAAAGGGACTGCCTTGAATTAAAAAAAAAAAAAAAGTCATTGAAAACCATGATGGCCTTTCCACAATCTTCAGATTATTCCTAAGTAAGTGAAAATCATTTCATTTTTTCTTCGTTCTGAAGAAAAACACAAACCCATGAAAGCAAGCTGCAGTGTTTTTAAATATTCTTTGAACAAAAGCCATGGTAGAGCTGGATTCTATTTGTAGTGTGCATCACCAAGTGTCTTCATGACTTTGTCCTTGCTCCAATATGGCAACATGATAGGCTTCTACCGGAGAGGAAGTATGTACTGATAATTGATTCTAGTATGCAGAATAATGCATGGATCTCTGAAAATATATACTTCCATCTATGACCATTCAGAGATTGTTTTGTCTGTTGAGGGATATCTTTCTCTGTTCCAGAATCAAGGTGATCTTGTTTAGAAGAACAAGCTATGGCTCACCCAAAGGTCTGTAAAGGACCAGACACTATGTATTTTTGGCTTTGTGGACTCCAGGGTTTCTGTGATCACTCTGTAATTTTGCCATTGTATTTTGAGTACAGTCATTGAACAGGCATTGCTGTTTCCCATAAAACTTTATTAAAAAAATAGGCAGTGGGCAGGATCCTGGGTCATAGATTGCTCGCCCCTGAATTGTACTAAACTTTTTAATATTGGATCAAGAAGGAATGGTTCTCCCTCTAGAGTCTGAGCTAGGTCCAATAATGACTTCAGCCTTCTTAGTTTAATATATTGACTTAAGTGGCTGCACATCTTAAAGTGGTCAAAAGAAGTTGTTTCCTCATTAGACATGAAGAAAATGATAAAATGTTCCTAGGCTGGCTGCTTTCCCCCTTTGACTTTTAAACACATATCACAACCTCTTTCTAAGGCCTTAATGTTGAATGTGATCCAGTCAGAGACAGGCTGGCCTTGGACATCTCTCAAGAAAGGTCAGGAACCGAGGGGCCAATAATACCTCATTATAAGGTGGCCTTGCTTCTTGGGTATGGATCTCAAGGGCACTTTTGGAACAATGACGTTTCTCACACAGAGGGCTTTTTTCTCAGAGGCGTGAAACCTGAGGAACACCGCAATTTTTTTCCTTCAAAGGTCTTTGAGTAGAACAAAGAATAGACTATATTGTATTTCCAGATCTGCTCTCAGCCTATAATGCTTGGATTCTACCCACCCTGGCAACAGAGTACTTTCCTTTAGTAGCTGACTGATCACCTCTTACTTTTATTTTGCCCTTAGGGATGGGATTAATCCTGCCAATTGCCCCCTCAACTCCAGCAAAGTAGCTGGGCCTCCCGATGCTTTTAGGAGGTCAATAACTCAGGAGGCTGTCCCTGGTGAGCTTCCTGAAGCAGGTGCGCGCACCTCTGGAGGCCTGCTCCCTCAGATGCTTCCTTTCTAGTCAGAGGCAGTGGTCCCCAGGGAAGAGCATAGCTCTGAGAGTGCTGGGGAAAGGGAGGTTTTGCTTTCTCTCCCTCTCTCTCTTTCGTTCCTCTTCCCCTCTCATGACTCTCTGGGGCCTGGTAACGTATGATCCTTCCATACCATTAATCACTTTTTCATTTCCAATGAAGAAACTATTCTATCAAAAAAGACGGAGAGGGCTGCCATGGACCGTTTGTTTTACGGCTCACGTACCATAGGCAGAGATGTAAAAGTCTGTATTCATATTTCAGTTTGGAATTTGAACCATGAAGGCTTTCACTGTTCCTTTGAAGTGAAGGTTCTGAGAGCTAAGTGATCTGAAGTCAGTATTTTAGGATACAAAACCATACTGCTGGCTGTGGTTCACTCAAGATTTTCTGAGAGGGTGGTAGTGTCTCTCTTTCCTGCCCATGGCTGCCTTCCCCCAGATCATCGCTGTCATTGCTACTTGGGGCCCTCACCGTGCAGCAGTCCGTCTGTCCAGTCCCCCTGCGGCTTTGCAGTCCATGGGCACTGTTTATTTGCAGATGGTAAATGACATGAGAGGAGTGTTCTGCCCCTGCTGACCGTGGTGACTAGAAGACACTCATCCTTCTGATTGTATTTTTATGGTTAAGGGGTCAAATAGTGAATGTGTTGGATGAGACGATAAACTCTAGCACTAAAATTCTGTCTTTATCTGATTTAGTTTGATTCAATAGAACCCATATTACAGAATATATGATGCAAATATCTACAAAATTCAGGAACATACCGATGAAAAATAATTCCTAAAGCAGCCGTACCTCCTCTGGAGACCCTTAAGACTGTAATTTTCTGAGACAGGCTTTTCCTCTTTTTTACTCCCACTGCTTTGGCTCTACTGGTCCTTAATGGAAGGAGAAATCAGACATAAAGGGAGACGGTAAATAATGAGCCCATGGAAACTTCAGCTGTGAATATCTCTTTCCTCTTCAGTGGAGAATATGCATCCTATAATTTTCCTACATGTGACTTACTTGGTCACTGCCTTCCTAGGCTGATGGCCATGCCCCTGAAAAAGCTTTGACAAATATTTTATGTACCAAATTTGGCTTTATGACTCCCAGGAATGTCCCTAACTGTCATCCGGGAAGGGAGTCATTCTAGTTGAAGGATAGCCAAAAGTTAACAGTTACAGGGTTCTGGTCCTTATCAGTAGGAGAATGGACTGAACATTCTCTCCCCTGGGCTGCAGGGTGGTAATCTCCAAATGTAAGGGTAATAGGTTTAGAGCAAAAAATGGCACTTTTCAGAGAAACTCAATATTAGAACTGGGGAGTGGGAGTGCCTAGGGAGATTTCCAGTTTTGCTGGAAAAGTAATTTTCCTTGTTGAGAGTTTGGGCAACCCACATCATAGGTTATCCTTGATTACTAAATCCTGTTTTTGTGCAAACAAAGTATAAATTGCAGAATTTTCTTTCCATCCTGGTAGTAGTTGAGTCAGCATAAGTGGGCAAGGGAGGATTGTAGCAGAAAAACTGTCCAACTCTTATATGCTCCTTCCTATAGGACACCAAAGGCATAGAATAATGAGACCAATAAGGAGATAAGTAAAAACTAGGAATGAGCTATACCTCTGTGTAATGAATGCATTTCTTCCCTGTCTCCTTCTGTTCTTTCTCTCTTTAGGTCTCCTTGTCTGTCTCTTTACCTCCTTGTCTCTCTCCACGAAACTCTCTTTCTCTGTAGGTGTCATCTTTCATGCCTCTCATTTCTTTATCTTTTTTTTTTTGTACAAACTTTCTCAATTGAGAATAATTTTAGATTTATAGGAAAATTGCAAAGATAATACAGAGAATGCATGTAAGTCCTACACTCAGCCTCCCTTTATGTACCCATCATACACTTATTAAAACTCAGAAATTAACCCAGGTACATTACTGTTATGTAGATTACAGAATCAATGCAGATTTTACTAGTTTTTCCACTAGGGTCCTACTTATTTTCAGGCTCCAATCCAGGATCTCAAATAGCATTTAGCATCTTTCTCAGTTTATTTGCATTTTCAGGTCCTGTTCTTTCTACCCAAGTGAGGATGTCATAGTACTTCTTTGTTGGGAAAGACACATCCTATGTTTGTGTAATGAGAATTTTCTATATTTCTCCTGTCTTCTCTTGAAGCATTTGCCAAAAGCATCAAGGATTTGCTTTTGCCTCAAAGTTAATGTTCCCTAATACATCTTTCTCATATTTTTCCATTTGTAAGACGTGTCTTTTTCTCACACACCTTGCTCTCCCTTCTGTTTCAGACCCAATGCAGATCAAATTAAGACACCACATTTCCTGCTAAGAAAAAGAAGTCACATGCAGAAAGAGGATAAGCTTCTGGAACATTTAAGGATGTGCTATGTGGGGAGAGTGAAAAGTACAAATGATTATTAGTTAACAAGTATTTATTATGGGCTTACAATGCTCAGAGAGCTCATGAAAGCTGGGATCATTGATACATAGAATGCCAAGGCTGGAAGGGCCCTTGAGAGACCGACTTCTCTTATGGAATTGAAAACTGGGGCCAGGGAAGGAATGGTCCAGTTGGACCAAGTTCCAAAGGAGAGTAAAAGCTAGAATCCATTTCTTTTTCCTTCTGTTCCAGTGATTCTTGTTTATACCAGTTTTGGCAGGAAAAAGCCCTCATGTCTAATTCTATGGGGTGAATAGTTGACTAATTAATTCATTTGAAAGCAGAGAATCAGCAAAAGTGATAAAATATATATTTTAGCCTTAACATTTCCTTTTATCTTAAAAATATGTAAGTGAACATAATTTGAGTGACTTTTAAAAAAGGTATGGCTGTACTAATTTATTTTTTATTTTATTTTATTTTTTTCAGTGTTGCAAAATTAATGGTTTATGCACGACACCCAGTGCCTCATGCAATATGTGCCCTTCATATACCCACCACCAGGCTCACCCCACCCCCCACCCCACCTCCAAAACCCTCAGTTTGTTTCTCAGAGTCCACAGTCTCTCATGGTTTGTCTCCCTCTCCAATTTTCCCCATCTCACTTCTCCTCTCCATCTACCAATGTCCTCCGTATCATTCCTTATGCTCCACAAGTAAGTGAAACCATATGATAATTGACGCTCTCTGCTTGACTTATTTCACTCAGCATAGTCTCTTCTAGTCCTGTCCATGTTGATACAAAAGTTGGGTATTCATCCTTTCTGATGGAGGTGTAATACTCCATTGTATATATGGACTAATTAGTTTTTTTCTGAGTATGAGTCCAGGGATTGGAGGCCACATTGCCTTCTTTATATAAGCCATGCTTCCCATTTGGATTTCCATGTAAAAACATGAAAACTGAGATACTAAAAAAAAACTACGTAAAAAAAAAAATTCAGCAGATATAAGATGTTCACATTTAGAAACAAGATGAGTCCCCTACAAACCAAGAGTGATCAGCTGTTTGTGGGTATCAGTGTGCTTCACAAAAAGAAAATGGTGTAAGTCAATCTGGGAAATACTGAGAACGAAAATCAGCTAAGAGCTGTACTCAGATTTCCAACCTTTGTCACATCTCCAGCATGAAGGCTTTCCCAGCTACTCTAACCCACAGATGCTCCTGTCATTTTTGGTTTCTTTACTTCTTATTCACTCTGTCACCTTATCATTTAACAAAATCTGTCCCATTCTCTCTCTTTTCTTCCTTCCTTCGTTCTTTCCTCCCTTCCTTCCTTCTAGATTTTATTTATTTATTTGTCAGAGAGAGAGAGAGAGTACAAGCAGGGGGAGCAGTAGGCAGAGGGAGAAAAAGGCTCCCTGCTCAGCAGAGAGCGCAGTGTGGAAATCGATCCCAGGACCCTGGGAACATGACCCAAGCCGAGGGCAGATGCTTAACTGACAGCCACCCAAGCATCCCTCATTCTATTCCTTTCATAGGAATATGCCTCATTTTTTAATCTAAAATATTCTAGTGACTTGAGGCAGATACGATGACATACTTTTTATTGTGTGCATCTAGCAGTTAGCTTAGAACTGAGCAAAGAGAACCATTGAAAACGTACTTACTGAGTTCAATAGAATTTGCTACAGATGCCTTCTGAGATCACCAAGGGAAACTATGCCTCTCCACTGTCAGAAGAATCATGCTGGTGCTCTCTAAAGAGGTCTTCTGTTCATGGCTCTATGACTGGCACATTTGAGAGAATACCATGATACCCCAGTGTAAATTGGCCCTTCATGAACAAGGAAATCAAGGACCATTCAAGGCTGTGTGCTGTGTCCTCATTCTCATGGAGGAAGATCTGAACTTAGTGTATGGTTTTTGAGCCTATGAAGAGGAACTCCCCGATAGGGAAGGTTGCTTAATACTAGACTTGATTACCAGAGCAAGTTCTGGAAATACTTTCCCACAGTCCTTTATAACAGGATGTTCTTGGGCCACAAGGTCCCATTTCTGCAGTTTGGCTGCAGATGTTCTTTGTTTGAACCATCCAAGACAAAGGGACTGCTCTTACGAAATCTCCATAGGGAGAAAGCTTCCATAACCTCCACGAGGAGATCCTCTCAATGCTTTAGCGCTCAAACCTTGAAAAGCCCTTCTTTTATCCAATAGCAAGCTCTCTGGATATAACTTAAACATGTTTCCTTTTCTTGGTTCTCTGTGATGCGGAGCATACTCCTTTATTTATTTAAGTATTTATTGTGTTCATAAAAGAAATCTCAGTGGACTGAATGGCTTTACTCAAGTCACTTTTTCTTCTGTAGGTAAACCCTTCTGGTTCCTCTCATCTTTTCTTGCAGCAACTTTTTCTCATCCCTTTAATCATTTTGACTGCTTGTCTCTTGCCCAAAGAGGAGGCAGCAGATTAGTTCATGCTGGGGCATGAGGTATCTTTGCTGAGTTGTGGGCTGTGCATGTGACACCCAGCAATCTGACTTCATGAGCGGCACATACTCCCGGAACATTTGAGTATGGTGGGAGGTAAGACAAAAGAGCGAGAGAACAAGATTACAATCCTTATGAAATGTCTTCCAAAAAACTATTTAAAAGGCTTTAAAAGACATTGTTCTCTAGGTTTAAATATGATGTTTTAAAAAATAGAGCAAATGGTATAAATATGATACTGCTCCTCCACTTTGCAACAGCTTAGACTCTATTTCGAGTATAAAATGTTTCCAACACTGAGAATGGCATCATAAAAATGCATTTTGTAAAAAAGCATGCTGACACTGTAAAAATTAATAGTTTTCTTGGAAGTAGAGTCATTTTAATTCTCACAGTGGTAAATGTAGAGAGAAATGGATTTAAAAAAATTTTTTTTTTCACGTTTGTCTGGTAAAGTTAATTGATTTGCTTGTCTTAGTTTTCCCGAATGAAATATTTTACATGGAGCACACATCGAATGCTCACTACCAGGCTCTTTAGCTTGTCATTCAAAGGC
Organism: Mustela putorius furo; assembly: GCF_011764305.1. Lineage (NCBI taxonomy): Eukaryota > Metazoa > Chordata > Mammalia > Carnivora > Mustelidae > Mustela > Mustela putorius. The sequence goes on along the minus strand of NW_025421402.1, from coordinate 18,351,603 downwards.
TGGTTTTGGGTTCTGGAGCTCTTTCCATCACAACTGTTAATGGTTATGTGTGTGGGTAGGGGAATGGCCAAACACCCAATCTTTAGAATAGTTACATAGAAAGAGTTTATCCTCTTTTCCCATTTTCTTAAGTGTCATAGGAAATCATGACTGTTATTTCTTCCATTACTGAATATATTTGCCACTTCTGGGTGCTCAATTCAATAATTGAAAATCCTAAAAAGAGACCAGGGATCGGATCTTAATACATTTCAGGAAGACTTGGAGAATCTTTGTGTCTATGCAAAAGGGAGCTGATTATGAATTGGTGAGATATTTCACATTCAGGCATGGATTCTGTTCTGTTCCTTAGGGAAGGAACTCTGTAGTGGGGATCTCTGTTTAGGAGAGCCTGAGAAAATAAAAAGCAAGTCAAAGAGTCAGTGACATTTTTGAAGTTGAAAACTTTATATCGGAGATTTCTGAACCAGTTACTGGTATTTCTACATTTTTAAACTAGCAGAGGCACTCTGAAGGCGAAATGCTGCATGACCCTTGTTGCGGGGGTGGGTGGGGAGACACAGAATCTCGTATCCAGGAGCATTTTAAGAATCACCTAGTTCGTTGATTTCTGGGTAGATCTGACTATAAAATGTATTGGTGGTTGTTTTCCTATCTTCTAACTTATTTAAAGAGTGGTCTTATACCTCCAAAGTCTTTTTTATCTTCAGGCTAAATGGTCCCAATTCCTATATTATCAAGTTACTTGGATTCTTTCCCATCTAGATTTCTTTCCACTGGAAACCACTTTGGTTTGCTGAGGTTCCTCTTAAACTCTGAGTCTTTAAATGCACCCTCTGTTGGGGATTCATTTATCTATGTATAGATCATTTATATCTAAAGACAGTATTTTCTGTTTCCTCTGTAACTCATTATTTTATTAGAACCAGGCATCTCTCTATCATCTAGTTGATGAGTTTGTCCTCTTACGGTGATGTTATCACTTACTTTCTAAGCAGCTGAGCTGTCCTCATCTGAGTCACTGATAACAGTATTGAGTAGAACAGAGTTTGACGTAAGCTAAATATTAAATGGAAATCATTGTGGAAATAAAGGTGGAAAGGGAAAGAATAAAGGCAGGGAGGAAGAAGGAGTAAGACCACCATGGAAAAGTAAAGAACACAGAGGCCATGGCAGATGAGCAGGAACCTTACCTGTTGGGGAAAGTCAACTTCTGGTAACACTTGTGGGAAGTCAGTCCAGCCACCTGGACAAGCACTGCCCTTTGATGGGAGTAGGAAACCCAGTAGAACCCAGTGAAAATCTGCTAAATTTCATGGCCTTAAAAATTTGAATGGAATCTGAACATTTTTCTCATGATTGAGTCATTTGACAGTTGGCAAAAGCAACTTCCTGTTTTTAATGGGGAAAATGGATTAAAAATATATCTGAAAAGATTTAAAAAATCTTCGTGAACACTAAATTGCTCCTGGAAAACACTATTTTGATGATTATAGTGTAAATGAATCAGGATCACATGGGGGTTACATTTCTGCTCAAGTCCACATGGTTTGAACACGGATGGAAAAGTGGTTATATCTTGTAAACTTCATGGTTTTCTCTCTGAGTCTTCAAGCCCCTTCCCTTCCATCTGTGAAGGACAAGGAAGAGATTGAGAGCTTCACAAAACCTCAGCTACACCTGGCTTTCTTCTTGCCACCATTGAAGACTTTATGGATGAGTTCTTATTACATAAATAAATGTGGCTGTGGAAAACGAATAAACATGCCCAGCTTCACCAGGTGGGGCTGATGTCAAAAGAGCACAGTCTGAGGTTTTCTCCATTTCTTTTTCATTTCCCTATTTGTCCAGCTTCCAGATTTTTCTGGACATTTTTAAAATCTCTCTGTCCTCACATACTCCTACATATAATTAAATCAACTCTGCTATTTCCTTTTATAACTTACAACCCTAGAAAAGTACTGTCTTAGTTGATAAGGAGGCAGAAAAACCTCAGTAAATGTAATGATCTCCTTTGTACCTGGGGAGGGAGGAGGGCAGGAGACCAGAGTAGCTGCAGGCTCTTGGATCCAGTGTCTCCTCTTAACCTTCAGAGCTGGCTTACAACCCCCTCCTGTATATGCTGCTGCAAGCCAGGCCAGCTCCATTGTGTCTTCTAAGGGGCCCTTGGTAATTCATTATTAAGAATGTCTTGGGGAGGGGCTCCTGGGTGACTCAGTGGGTTAAAGCCTCTGCCTTCGGCTTAGGTCATGATCCCAGAGTCCTGGGATCGAGCCCCGCATCGGGCTCTCTGCTCAGAGGGGAGCCTGCTTCCTCCTCTGTCTCTCTGCCTGCCTCTCTGCATACTTGTGATCTCCGTCTGTCAAATAAATAAATAAAATCTTAAAAAAAAAAAAAAGAATGTCTTGGGGCACCTGGGTGGCTCAGTGGGTTGAGTGTCTGCCTTGGGTTCAGATCACGATCCTGGGATCCTGGGATTGAGCCCTGTGTCGGGATCCCTGATAGGTGGGAAGTCTGCTTCTCCCTCTGGCCCTCTGCCCAGCTCCTGTAGTCATTTCACCTCTTTCAAATAAGTAAAATCTTAAAAAAAAAAGAGAGAATGTCTTGTGGCTGCTCCCACTGAAATTTTAGCAATCATTTCCCCAGTTACTGGGTTCCCATCTTGTTTTGAAGGCCCCAAAGTGAACACATTTCTCTGTTCTTCTCCATTATTATTGACAAGATTTCTGCATTGTGACATTAGTCCTTTTAGTGACCAGATATTTATCTGGTTGCCTGGACCTCAGAGCCTGGGTTTCTTCCTTCTGAATCCAGGATCCCTGTACTCAGTCTTCTAGATGCTGTTGCAATGGGGGACATCTGTTTTCGCCTGTCATTTGTAACCTCCAATGTACCCCCCCCCAGTTTCCTGCTCTACTCATGTGATGCACTTACTCATTTTTATTAATATTTTTTACTTATTTAGCATGTATCAACTGCTTATTGTGTTACAAGAACGGTACTGGTGTTGTGTGAACAAAATGAGTTATCCAGGTCAAAAGTAGAGTGGAGGGCGAGCATTGTAGGCAAAGGGAGTGGCACTTACTCTGAATTTTGGATATGACACTAAGAAAAAGGCAGAGTCCTTACCCTCACAGAGCTTTCACTAGATTTGCTAGATGATAAGTTTCACCTAGAAGGTTTGTTAAACACACAGATTTCCAGATCCGTTCCTTGGACTGTCTGAATTGGTGGGATCTGGCATTAGACCTGAAAACTGGCATTTTTAACAAACTTTGTGGGTGATACTTATCATCAACAAGTCTGGAAAACTCTGCAGTGTGGGATATGCTAAGGCTCAAAGGTGGGGTGTGTTTGGAAACTGAGAGGTTCCGCCTGGTTGGATCATGTGTTGAGGGGTGGGAGTTGGTGAGATATGTGTTGGAAAGTAGGCAGGAGTCAGATCACAAGAGACCTCACGCACCAGCTAAGAACTCTTGACTTTACCCAAAGGCTGTGGAAGGCAGTGGAAGATCTATACAGAAGGCAATGATATGACAATTTTTAAAGTCCACTCTTGGACATTTGGGTGGTCAGGAAAGGAGTAGGGATCAGGACAGAGGGAATTAGAAGATGGAAGAGAAAGGTTATATCTTTAAATAATGTTTAGAGACTTTTGGGTTGGAAGAATGAATTGGAAGTCATCTTGACACACGTGGCAATTATGCATGTTGGTCAATTTGGATCTTTTAGTTTCTTTTTCCCAACACATATATTGATCTCTTGGTTTTTGTGTGTGATTTTGTCTCAAACCAGCTACCTGTGGCTTAGCTCCCTTATTCAGATCCCCAGATCCTGCTCAGCTTTCTGGGTCAGAACTTCTAAATTTCTGCTCCTAACTTTCCCTGCCTTCACTAGTCTGCCTGGGACCGGAATTCTCAATAGCCATGCCCAGGAGGGGTAACCAGTCTCTGTTCCCCTCCATCCTATCCCAAACAAGGATGGTACTTCACTCTGTGGTGGAATAAGTTTTTACTTTTCTAAACCTCTGTGGTTTCCTACAGAAAAAACAGCGTTTGGTCTCCTGCATGGTGGGAAACTTCACCTACCTCTGTGCAATGAGCAGTTTTGAGAGTGTAGGCTAGGATGTCATTTAGGGTTTTGGATTTAGGATAAGCAGGTAATTTGGGGAAAGCCTCCTTGCTTGCTCCATCTCTCTCCAATGACCTTTACCTTTAAAATAGATTTTTTTTTTTTGCTTTGGAAACAGTATTCCTATTGATCTTGTCTTGGTTTTTAAGGTGCTAATAATAGGAACCAGGGTGCTGGAAAAGCAGTTCCCCATAACATGTAAGCAGCAAATGATTATTTTTTCACATTGTTCCTTTATTTTTGTTTAAGATTTATTTTATTTATTTTAGGGAGAGAGAGCCAAAGAGAGCAGGGGGAGGGGCAGAGGGAGAGCGAGGCCCTTGAGCCTGACCCAAAGCTCGATCTCACCACCCTGAGATCAAGAGTCTGACACTTAACCAATGAGCCACCCAAGTACCCCTCACATTGTTCTCTTAAACCAAATCTGTGGATTGGTTTTTCCCTTCTTTTTGGTTGAAATCTTGACCAGGTTCCTGAAAATATTTCAGATACTTTTAAATAATAAAAAATCCTCAAGTCACTTTTAGCCCAAGATACATAATTGGAATTTGTTGCCCAGTTTAAGAGCCCGCGTGGCAATGCCAGAACACAGTATTGCTTTAGTCTGGAAAGCCTGAAGGGAAAAGGAAGGTTCACGGCGAATTTCTCCTTCCAGATTAAGTTGTCCTTTATTTTAAGAGGACAAAGAGCAAGCTCTCTGTGTGGGCTTCTTAGAGGATTGAGACGTGGGAGAAATGATCCTACCTTGCCCCGTTCTCCAATAAAAACGCTTTTCAGAGAAAGCCTCTCTTCTATTCCTTTCAAACTTTTTACACCCTTGAGGTTGTGTAATGGATGAGGGCTGAGCTGGCCGGCTTCAAAACCACCTAGGCAGTCTGATCCCTCGCTATGTGACGTGGAGGTACATGGCATCCAATGTTTTGTTCTTAGTCTTTCTTCCTTGGCAAAAACCAAGGAAGAGAGAATTGCTTGTAACATTCCATTAGCAGGTTAATTTTGGCCAGTGCTGTATAATTTACGGAGTGTTTTCACATATATTAATTTCATTTGTTTTGTAGCAATTCCATGAAATAAGCAGGACAAAAAAAAAAAAAATAAAAAAGTGACACCCAGATAGATTAACTGGTGTATATGAGCCCAAAAGATATTAATGGTGGAGTCTGGATTGAAACCCCAGTCTTAACAGCCTAAGGCCGGTTTAGGACTCTGCCTCGTAGAGTGGAAATATGAGAAGTTTTAAAATGGGCCCCAATCCAGCTTTTCTTATTACTTAAGTTCTGACTTTTATGTCAATTTCTTAACCTTTCTGATCTTTACTCTCCTGATATAAAATAGCGGTAATGCTCTATTTATCCACAGTTTTGGTGAAGACGGAGTGAGATAAAGCAATGCTGAGGGTCTGTTAAAATGCAAGCCTGGACAGTGCCCGAGATTCTGAATTTCTAACAAGCTCCCAGGTGCTGCTGATGCCGCTGGTTTGAGGGCCAGCCGTGAACCGCAAGAGCGTAACGCTTGTCAACTGTTTGGTTCACTAGTAGACATTCAATAAATATCAGTTTCCTCCTCCTTCCTGATCATCCGTTTGCTCTGCTTTCCATTTGGTTTTAGGACCTCCTATAAATGCACTCCCCCTTGCTATCTGGCATGGAATCAGAGATAACATAAAATACGCACTAAAAAGACACCCCCACCCAACCCCCCCCCCCCCCCGCCCCGCACAGGGTCTTCTTGGAATGCGGCTGAGAGTAGAATCTTGTAGCATCTGGATTCTAGTGGTCGGTGGTATGGCCCCAGTGCATTAACATGAGAAAAATGACCCAAATCAGAGGGTGTGCCTGGTTCTTCACTCCCGAACAGGCACTTTACCTTCTCTGAGCTAAGAAATAAGCAGAGGGCTCGCCAACAGGGTTTAAAAGATGTTTTTGAGAGTTGTTTTAAAGAAATTAGATGGTTCTACCAATCATGGAGATGGCTCACGAGCCATCAGAGGATGGCCTAAATCCAGAAACCAGCTACACCTTTGACAAGTTTGCCATCATGATCTATGGAGAGAGGAAGGACAAAAATAGTTTCAAACCCCAAACCCAACTTCTACTGCGGAACACGTCGGAATTCTGGCACGGTAGCATATCGGCATTTGTTGAAGCTCGTTCATCTTTAAGAAGACGTAAAGAGATCTAGAGAAACCTTTTCTAGCCAGCCAAAGCCTGCCCATGGAGCCTTTTGTGATAATCACGTACCATTGTAAATTGTCTCCGGTTTCAAAAATAATCCTAATCTGGAAAGGGGAGGCATTTCTGTAATTGGATTTAATTCTTCCATTGTACTCCCTACCATCATTTGACTAAAAACACCTCATCTGTTAATGCTTGGAACCAACTAGCTACCGAACTAGTCTGTGATGAAGTACAATGAATTCCTTCCCTAGGTGGACAAAATCAGAGGAGACTCCTGCTTTCCCCAGGTGGCCGTGCGTGGTTTGTGGCTTGCAGGGTGTAGGAGGGAACATTGACGTATTGGACACACGCAGTGGAAAAAAAGAACCAACAGGGGTAAAATTGTTTGTGGTATAGGAAGGCCCATTTTGGGTATTAATAGAAAAGACTAGACTATGCAGCAATTTTCTTACAAAGGTAACAGAAATTTATAGAAGCTAGGAGGGTGCAACAGAACAATTTGTTGTCCCTGAAATTTTTTTTTCATTACCAATAAATGCAGACCATAATGACATGTTTACTATTTTTTTCCATTGCGAAAGTAACACTTACATGACAATATCTGGAAATACAGAAAGTTCGTGAAAATATATCCATATTTTTGGCATGAAAGTCAACCAGTTTTAACATTTTGTAATGTTTTCTTTTCGTCATGTTTCTTTTGTCATGTTTCTTTTCTGTAATGCTTCTTTCCTGCCTTTTCTCTTCAGGAAAACAAAAATGGGTTACTGAAAATGTTTTTGACCATAATGTGTGGGTTGATGGCCTCAGACCCACCAAAAAAGTAGGCAATTGTCCCCTCCATAATAAGATAGTGCTGTATGCCTGTGCTTACCAAGAAAGGTAAAGTCTCAGGAAAGGGATTGTCAATGTCTTATACCTCTTGCTGGACAGGGTGCCTGTTTTTGTTTTGATCTTTGTTTTTTATGGACAAATGCTCTCAGCTTGTTGAGGTGTGTTATCGATCTGCTTTTCAGAATAGCCTTCCTGAAGCTTCCTGCCTTGGGACTACGACTCTGCTCGCCTCCTACCCCTGCTGAGAATCAGGAGATCTCGCCTTGGTACCTGGCTTGAGGAAGAACCCCTTCTCCTCTTGACCACACACACACACATTCTTGGAAGGGTCTCAATTTGCACTCTTGAATGAGAGCAAACCTGTAATTTTCACAAATTAAAGAACCGGTAATCCCGGCCACTGGCTGGTGAGCACCCCTCCTTCCTTTCTGCAGGATGAACTTTGTAAATGAGGTCACATTTACATGATTCTGGATTTATGTCTTATTTTCTACAGACAAAGTCAGGTGGAGAATCAGGTACAGCATACTCTTAAAATTAACCTTTCGTTGCTCTGACATACGAATCTTAAAAAAATTTGCTTGGCTTTGCAACAACGTTAGTAGCTATATATATTTGTTGAATGTCTTGGCTTTTATGTTTCATGAAACTTATTGAGGTAAAATTTACATATTTACATGTTCCAGTTGGAGTTTCAATGACTATTCTCTGTTCTTTTTTTTTTTTTTTTAAAGATTTTATTTATTTTATTTGACAGAGAGAGATCACAAGTAGGCAGAGAGGCAGGCAGAGACAGAGGGGGAAGCAGGCTCCCTGCTGAGCAGAGAGCCCGATGCGGGGCTCGATCCCAGGACCCTGAGATCATGACCTGAGCCGAAGGCAGCGGCTTATTCCACTGAACCACCCAGGCGTCCCTCAACGACTATTCTCTATGTGGCCAACACCACCATAATCCTGGCAACAGTACATTGCTGTCCCTCTGCATTTCCCTTGGGTCTCTTTGTGGTCAGACCCCACCTGTATCCCACCTAACGCGAAGCAAGTACCCATCTTCTCTCACTATAGATTAGTTTTGCCTGATCTCGAATTTTATATCAATAGATTTATTCAGGGCGGATTCTTTGTGTATTGCTGCTTCAATTCAGCATGTTTTCCAGATTCATCCATGTTGTTGTGTCTGTAATGTGTTATTGTGTTGTTACTTATTATTGCTGAGCAATGTTCAATCCTATGGAATTATGGAAAAAAATTTATTTTCGCATTCATTGTATTTTCCTTTAGATGTCTTCAGTGTCTGTAGCGATAGCCTCTTTCCCCCTTCCTGATATCCTCACTTAGGGAAGTCTCAGTGAACAGTTAAAAAAAAAAAAATGTATCAGTAACCTTCTTAATCACATGGTAAGGTCATGGTATTTATCAGAAAGGGAGTTGAGCCAAAGTGTTTTAAGTTGATCAGTATCTTGAGTGAGAAAAATCTCGGTTTTCATGGGCCTTATCAGAAAATTTTCCCCTTATTTATCAGGAATGCCTAATTCCTCAGATTGAAGTAGATACTCCGGGCACAGTTCAATGTTGCAAGAATAAATGCCAGGGGGAATTTGTTTCCTGTTCTAACTCCCTGACTCCTAGACTTTTGACATTTCTCTAAAGGGTACTTAGAAAAACTGAAATTGATGGAATAATGCAATTTGAATTTTATCTTGTCATTGAAAGAGGCAAGCTGGTAACTAATTATTTTTTGGGTAAATTAGTCCAAGATAACTTTGAGGAGGGCCTCAAGGCTTATTATTACACACAAAGTAAGAGGATTACCTGAAGTGTGAAGAAAAATTTCCTGTGATTTTCTGAAAAAGATGTTGAAGACCCGAGACAGAAAAACCAGTTGAGTAACATCACAGTGGTTGGGTTAATCAAAGCTCTGATGTGTCAAGTTTAAATATTTTCTTGAAGGATGATTGGTAAGTATGTGGAACTCTGTGCCTCATAATGATTTATGAGAAGATCAAAATCATGCCAAGATTGACTGAGAATTGCACTGATATTGGAAACTGTAGGTTTCTAAAAAAATTATAAGAAACCAGTACTGAGTTTAGAGTTTTCAGCTAATAATTAAATACAGAAAGTTATAAGATAGCTGATGAGATCTTATATTTGATTTTCTTAAATGAAGAGGCTCTTGTTGATTCCATCAAGACAATTTTTCCTGTAGGACAATAACTAGCATGTGTTTTTATCTCCATGAACATATGTTTGCAATTGCACCCATACAACATTTTTAGGAGGAGAATGTTTGCTGGGCTCCCAAATAAGATTATTACTTCATTGCAGAATCTGAAGCCAACAAGATGGGAAGCACATAAAAACTTCTGAAAGAATCAGATTGGTGAATCAGCCAAGGATGGTGGGTGACATGGGGGGCTGATAGACCTGTCATATCTTCTTACAAATGTCCTCACTATAAAAAAATCACTAATGTGCTGTTGACTGCTATGGTTAGATATCAGATATTACCAGATCCTGGTTACAAAGGAGTTCATAGGTTAAAGGGGGAGGAGGTTTAAATAAGTGAACAAGTTAGTAGACTTAATTTGCCAGTCCTAGAGTATTGGAGCACCAGAAAGACCTAAACTTGAATCTTGGCTCTGTTACTTAAAATGTGGTGATAGAATCATATGTATTTTCATTTTAATGGGCTTTAGTTTCTATTTCAGGAAATAGCATTGAACCTTTCAGGTAGAAATCCTAGGGATTATCTATCATGTCTCCTTGTCTCTCATCCCTTACCTCCTATTTAGCATTAAGTCCTGTCAGCTCTACTTTCCTTTCCTTTTTTTTTTTTAAAGATTTATTTACTTAATTAAGAGAGAGAGAGAGCACAGCTGAGCATGAGTTGGAGGGGAAGGGGTGGAGGGAGAGAGAACCTCAAACACATTCTGCACTGAGTGGGGAGCCCGATATGGGGCTCATTCTCATGACCCTGTGGGGACTCGATCTCACAACACTGAGATTGTGATCTGAGCCAAAACCAAGAGTCAGACACTTAACCAACTGAGCCACCCCTGTTGGCTCTACTCTCAAATGGATGTGAACACCTCTCTCCCTGCCTAAATACAAAGCACCAATATCTCTTGCTTAGATAATTAGCCTCTAAATGACTACTTTTGTTTCCCCCTCTTCTTGGCTGAATACCAGATTGATTCTTTAAGTGTGCATTGGATTATAGCACTCCCCTACTCCAACCCTCCAGTTCCTGCCCATTGCATTGGAATACCTTACAAACCTTACTCCATGCCCTTCCTTGCTCCCTGGGAAGGGCATGGCTCCTCGCTCCTGTGTACCCTTGTCTCCAGGCACAGCTGACCCTTCTTTCCTTTCCTTCCATACCTTACTCATTCCACTGTAGTCATCCACAACTAGAAACTAGTTAAACTTATTTCTTTCTTAGGGGATGCTCTTACTCCATTTCCATAGGCCTGACATCTTAGTACATAAGCTCTGTGGCTAGCTCAAGTGCTACCATCTTGAAAAGGCTTTCCTCACCCTGTTTAAAAGGGACCTGCCTTGGTCTCTCTCAGTCCTCTTGCCCTGTTTTATTTTCTTCATGGGAATCTTGCCATCTGAAATTTTATTATTTTTTAAAATATTATTTTTTCCTTACTAGAGGGTACGTTCCGTAAAATGAACGTTGTCTGTCTTGATCACTATTCTAAGCACATAATGAATACCCAGTAAATACTTGTCAAATGGATAAATAATTTTTAAATAGGGTGATGATAAGATATTTTCTTTTAGATTCTGTAAGGATGGAATAAGAGAACATACACATATCTATATAAACTTTAAGACTGCAAAACATTAAAATCTTAGTTATTCAGAGACATATCACTGAAATGGTTGTAAGGCACACAAAGTATTTAGACATAGTACTGGTAAGTGTCTTCATGAGCTGAGATTTGGGTCTTATATTTAATTCTAGTTCCTGTCTTAGGAGAAAATAAGTGAGTTTTACTCAGCTGGATAAGTACTCATGACTTACTCTTCACAATTAGACTGATACATACATTTTTGACTCATTATCATACTCCAGTGATGACAAAATGTCTTATCCCTCTGGCAGGTTGGAGGCACAGTGGAACATTTTGTTTGCAATAATGCTGTCTATTATGCAGCAATGTTTTCATCCTTCCCACCAGTTCGATGGGAATAACTTTTTCTAGTCATTCAGTTTGCCCTACAAATGTGCACAAACTCTTCAAAGTCCTCAGTTCTGTTCCTACAAATTCTGAAACCACAACTGAACATTATATAAGTATTGATGCCTCTTAGGATCCGTGTGGGAGTAACAGTGTCACTTGCCAGTGCAATATTGATAGCAAGTTCCTTGGACTTGCTGCTCAGTAGGACTCTCCAAATTCCTGTCTGATACTATCACTGATGCTTTGGTTCAGACCACAGTGGACCAGCCTCAGGGAAGTGCAGCTAGATTGTGCAGACTGTGGGATGTGTTATGGTTGTTGAGGTGGGTCTTCTCCATTATGCCCCAAGAAATGAGAATATTTACTCTCTCTCCTTTCATCTACGTGACTTTAATATGTTTCCTTTGATTTGAGTGACTTTGAGTGGGAAATAGAAACCAAGATGAAGTTTCCCCATTATGCTTGCTAACTCCAAATGTTTCTTGACATTTCTATGATAAACTCGATCACAAAACAGATTAAGCAACCCAGTTATTGCTCCCAGGGTTTCTGTCATCTGGTTTGAGGATCAGAGATGGGCTTTCTTTTGTAAAGTTCATGAAACTATAGCTTTAGGGCCTTCAAGTTGCATAGGTCTCTTCTAAGACCCTATAATTGGTTTTGCATTCTTTTTCTTAAAATTGCCCCCCACTCCCCGTCACCCCAAACTGTATAAGCCTCAGCTCCACAAAAACCTGGAGCCTATTCCCACAGCATACCATTGTCTTGAGATAAGAAGCTTAGCACAATGGCTCCAGAGGCTTTGGGTGATTTTTCGATAAAATGTCCAAATTGGCAAGGTAAATGTTTTACACATAGACAAGTTGTGTTTGCTTATCTTAGGTCCCAAGCAACTTGATTCATGTCAGTTACTGGCTTATTTCCTTTCCCAATGGTCAAAGCTGTCATGTTATGCTCTCAGGAACATGGGGCAGGAATGTAATGGTCAAGCAGATCCTTATATTTTCTTTTCACTAGGCAGCACCTAATTCAACATCTCTGCAACTAGTTGTAGTTCATGCTAATTTCAAAGGAAAATTCTGGCTCTCTAGGATGAAGCATTAATGCTCTTTGGCTGGGATCTTTAGATTGTCCCATCAGTATTACATCCCTTAATTTAACAGCTTCTCATTGTGCTTCGTCCAATCCTCAACCCCCACCTAGGACAGTAGACATCTCCCACAGCATTGCATAATACTAGCAACATGGACAGCAATGCTGGAAATGGCCCGTTTCCTCAGACCTTCAAGAATATTGTGAACCTCAGATGGCTTGGGCCCCCTCTCTGGCAGTATTTTCAGTTTGCGGTAGGAAGGGTTAAAAAGACATTATGTTGGAGTCACCCAAGGTCCCATCTTTGGACCTTCTTTCTATTTTTAGGTACTCTCATCCCCTTGGAAATCTCTTCTTTTTATCATAGCTTTAAAAATCATCCCTACAAAAAAAAAAAAATCATCCCTACAATGACAATTCCCTCATTTATATCTGGGAACTAACTGGAAGGCTTAGAATAAAGAAATGTTAGGATCCAGTACAAACTTAAAAAATCAGCTCAGAATTTCTCCCCTGAAATCAATTCTTAAATTTATCTTGCCACCTGGATGTCCATTATGCATCAGTGCAAATTAATAAAAGGAAACCTCATTCAGAATATTGAGATGTCCATTATACATCAGTGAAATTAATAAAAATAAACCTCATTGAGTTTTGAGACCAGCAAGGGGAAGCTCTCACATCCACTGCTGGTTGTCAATTGCAGACCCAAAGGAATGGACCTTGTTGGAGGAAGATTTCTTCTGATCCTGGCAACAGCCCAGCCAATGAAAGACAGTCAAAGCTCAGCCAATGAGAGGCTACTATACTTTCAACTCCCAGTTTGCTCCAATGGGTGTTTAGTTTATAGCAGCCCCCCTAAATCCCTCCTTTCCTCTATAAAAGGGAATTTCTCTCCTTTGTTTTCTGGACCATCTGTGGTTTTGCTGTAGTTTGTTTTTCTTGAATTGCAGTTCCCTGATATTCCTGAATAACCCCCCCCCAACCTTTTCTTTGGGGGGGCTGGTAAAATAAATGGACAGTTTTATTTTTAAGATTAACACATTTCACACATAATGTGTCCAAAGCTCAGCTTCTGATCCTCCCCCCTTCGTCTTTCTTCAGTTTTCCATCTCAGTAAATGGCAATTCCATCCTCCTAGATGCTCAGGTCAAAAATCCTGGAGTCATTTCTGACTCCCTCTTACTCTCATATCATATGTTGAAACTATCGAAATAAAAATCTGTCTACTAAATACTCTTTGTCTCTACCTTCAAAATGTATCCAGAATCTGATCACCTCTCATCAGCCTCACTGCAAACACCTGCTCCAAGCCACCTCACCGCTCACTTGGTTGATAGCCTCCTAACTGGTCTCCCTACTTTTGTCTGTACTCTGCACACCAGCCAGAGTAGTCCTTGGGGCACACAAGTCAGAACAAGCTATCTGCCACTCAAAAGCCTTGAAGAGCTCCCACATCACTAGGAGTAAAAGGCCAAGTCTGATAATGGTTCACAAGGCAGTACCTCTTCAGACCCCTAGCAACTGCCCAGACTTCATGCTAATCTCTCCTAATACTTTCTCTGTCACTCACTCTGCTCCAGCCATGTTGACTTCCATGTTGCTTTTGACAGGACAAGCCAGGTGCTTTCCCCATTCAGTGCTTTTCCATTTGCTGTCCTGTCTGAGGGATTGGTTTTCCCTCAGATTTTTCTTTTTCTTTCTTTCTTTCCTTCCTTTTTTTCCTTTTCTTTCTTTCTTTCTTCTTTCTTCTTTCTTTCTTCTTCTTCTTCTTCTTCTTCTTCCTCTTCCTCTTCCTATTCCTATTCCTATTCTTATTCTTATTCTTTTCCTTTTGACATGCTCCATGAACTCTCCCAGGTATTTTCTCAAATGTCCCTTTCTCAGTGATCACCCTATTTAAAATTACAACCTCCCCCATTCTTTAGTCTCTGTTTTAAATTTTCTACATCGCATTCATTACCTCTAACATCTAATGCTTATTTTAATTTCTTATTGTGTCTTCCAGAATTAAAATATCAGCTCCGTGAAATCAGGATTTTTATCTGTTTTGATCACTGTTGTATTCTTAGCACTTAAAATAGTGCCTGCCACAAGAAAGGCCTTCAGTAATTAGTCAATGAATGAATTAAACAGGATAAGAAATCCTGAAACATTTACTTAATGTGTCTCCTCAGTGATTCTTAAAGGACTCAAAAGCACTCAACTTCTTTTTCACTTCTGAGTGGTTTTTTCTTTTTCTTTTATATTGCAGCTAAAACCTAGTATCTCTGAGTTAAACCACTCAAGGAATTCTAGATAGCTCTTTACAAGTCTCATGTTGTATTTACTGAACTCTAAGAAGACCTTGCATTCAGTACCAAGGATGGGATACAGTCACAGGTGATAACGATGGCATTTCCAGGATCTGTGCTCACTTACATAGATTTTTGTTCACTAAATACATTTCTAAGGACCTATTTATCAGGGGAATACTTCAGTCCTGCATCAACTAAAGGTCTCATATTGAAAGGACATTATTTTTCTCCAAAGTCTGGTCAAAGGTAACTGACTAGTTCAGTTAAGTTGACTGATAAGTCTAGGTAAAATATCTCACCAAAACATTTTCCTGGTATCAAATTAGCAGTACTTATTTAAGATGATGGTCTTCCAAAAAAAATCCCTTTAAAACATTCATATAGCAATAGCAATATAGTTGGCCCTTGGACAACATAGGAGTTGGGGCACCAAACCCTGCATCCCTGCAGTTGAAAATCTATATATAACTTTTGACCCCCCCCATCAACTTAACTACTGAGAGCCTACCATTGACCAGAAGCTTACCAATAATACAAACAACAAATTAACACTTATTTTGAATGTTATATGTATTGCATACAGTATTCTTAAGGTAAGCTAAAGAAAAGAGTATTAAGAAAATCTTAAGAGAGACAAAATAGTTACAATACTATACTGTATTTACATTAAAAAAAAAGTCAGCATATAAGTGGACCCACACAGTTCCAACCCATGTTGCTCAAGACTCCATTAAAATAATAAATGAGAGGGGAAAAGTGTTAAAGAATTGAAGAATGTAGAAAGGTAGCCTAAAATGGAGAAACCTCAAGTAGAAACACCCAGAGGGAGGTAAATCATGAATAGAATGCAAACACATTTTGGTTGCAGGGTAGAACAAACTACCGGCAGCCAGTGCACTCAAGTTAGCATTTCAGTAGAGAAGGAAAGTCCGGCTAGGATGTGCTTTCATCCCCACACTTCTGGGTTCTGAAGGATGAGAAGTCCTTTTCCTCCAAAGAGGACACTTCTGCCAGGGGTACAGTGAGAGTATATTCTACAGCTCTTAGCTGAACACTTTGGGTTTCTTGTTTTCAGGGACCAATAGATAAGAAGGAAAGTATTCATGTTGGCAAAGTAGCTGGTCCTGCTCAGCAGAGAGGGCAGTGCAGGGAGGAATGATATGACATCCCAGTGTACCTTGTCCAGTTGTGATGGTAGTTGGACAAAGGTAGCAACCCTCAGCTGATGAGGGCAGGGTGAGTAAGGGCTCAGGTCCCTCAGACATGAGGGTCTGGCGCATGCTACTGGATAAGCCGTAATACCAGCAGAAGTGCTGCTCAGGGACAGAAGACTTGAGATTGGACAATGGGGAAGAGAGATGATGAGCGTCAGTTGCCGCTTCAAGAGGGGTATAGGATTAGGAGCTGTATTTCTCCCTGATGACTCTCCTCTTCTTGGCTTTCCCCAGGAAGAGATACTTGGTAGACCAGTGGGAAAACTGCTCCCTGAATGTATATAAAGAAGAGGATCAAGTGGCACAAACGATAGACTGTGGCAGATGTGGATATGTGCACTCAATATCCTTTCTGGGAGGATGTGTCCCCAGCTGTTATCTTCAGCAGATGGCTGTTAGCTCTCAGCATCTTCAGGGGTTACCCCTCCCTCAAGTGGTCCATGAGCAGTGACTGGTAGAGGGAAGAGTGTAAAGGCTCAGCCATTTTAGCTCTGAGTGGGATAAGTGAAAGGCTCCGGAGCTCCCTGTGGGCTTGGCTAAACCTGCCAGGTTTGTGGGTCTGGATCATGACCTGTACCTCCTTCTGCTCAATCCCACTCTCTCCCTCCCTTCCACAGGTGTCGATCCCAAGGGAACACCCTCTACACTGAGCAGTAAGCTTGGTCTCAGCTCTGCAGCCAGGCAACCCAACCTACAAAGTGTTATATGACTGAGGGCATTTTTGTGGGGCTAAAACTAGTCAAGCATTATAAAAGCCTGGGAATTTTTTATTTTTTATTTTATTTTTAGCAGATGCAGTATTCTGAGAAAGGGATTAACATGACTGAAAGTGGTGGCCAGGAAATATGATTCTTGTTGCTGCGTTGGAAGATCTGGAAGTGTAAGAGGCTAAAATAGAAAACAGACAGGGAATCTGTTACAGGAGTCTAGGAATGAAATCCACAGGCTAACAGAGGGCTGTAGTTGGAGGGAAAAAATATACTTAAGTTATTTTTCAAAAGAGAATTGGAGAGATTTGGTGTCAACCTGGATGTGAGGATGAAGACAAGCCAGCTAGAATAAATATTGATTCCAAAGCTGAGAGCAGAGGTGTCTGAGAGGGCCACTGATGGGAACAGACAAAATGGAAAAAGGTTTAAACCAGAGGATAATACCTAATTTAAAATGTCGACAAGATATTGAGGTGGAAATTTTGGCCTGCTGGAAGTCATCTGAATTATCCCGCCATATGGAGGGACCTCAGATATGGTGGTCAGGCTATCCCAGTGGCAGGGCCTCACGCCCACAGCTGAATGGAGGCTGAACTTGAGCCTCAGTGGGACGTCATCAGCAGAGGGGAAGAGGCACCTTCCATGATTTGCACAGAGTGTCGTATGAGCAGGAAAGAGAGAGAGATGTTTTGATGTATGGTAAAATGCATGCATTTGATTTAGATTAGCCATGGAAAGTTCACGAAGGAGAAAAGGCTTTGATAAGTTCGATTTCAGTAAGTCAGGGATGAGACAGTTCACATACACCTTCGGAGTCTACTCTTCCTTATCTATGTGGTGGGATAGTTGGTTCCTCTCTCTATCTCTGTAGTGCCTTCATACCAAGATAGGATGGTGAGATGAGATATTTGGCAAGGCTGAGAACCTTGGAGGTGGAGGCTCTCAGCCTCATACTGGTGAGACTTACCTATGAAGTGGTTCACTGTAGCAACAGCAAGGCTTACCTTCCAGACATTTCACAGGCAGGCCACTTCTCTTAGTCCTGTCCTAAACAGTGTAGGATCTAAGGATCCCAATATTTCCACAGAGGGAGAAATCAGATGGAACACAGGGGTCCATGTTGCCTTCAAGAGCAAGAAGAAGTGAGACTCTAGGGAGCCAAAGCATGCAAGGGACAGACCAAGAGTGGTGCCTTGTACCCACATATCTAAGGAGTCACCCAGAGAGTTTTGTACCAGTTTGTCGGATTTGTTTTTGGGAATAGTGACACTGATGATGTGTCCCGGATCTCAGTCTGACCTGGAAGCTTCTGTGGTTGGGCTGGAAATATAGCAGGACTGTGCCTGTGTGACCAGTGGGGTCTAGGCAGTTCAGGCTGGTACTCCCTTGGAGACTCACCAGTGCGGATGGGTTCCACACATACATCAGGGGTCCTTGGTCTAGAAAGAAGCATGTCCTGGCTCTGATCCCTAAAAGAGGGCAACTGAAGCCCAAGCCTGGCTTCTTCAGAGCTCGTTGCGTTGCATAGCTTCACTGCAATGCTGTCCTATGTGGTCCCCTTTCCTGTCATCAACCATACATTCCTAAACATTGTCATTTTCATCCTGTCCGTAGTTAGGGCAGGACAGAGATTGTTCACTTGACTTCCATAAATTCAATAATTACTTGGTGAGTCCCGTGTAGAATTATGCCCCCAAATGCCCATTTTTAACCCTTCCCTCCCTTATAATTTCATCATAACTTATTTGTCTCCCTTGTTTTCTCAGACATTCTAATCCTTCTTGCTAAATGGGTAGAGGAGCAAATGCTCTTAAAATATCCTTAAAACTATGTTGTTTTGGAAAACATAGAAAAGCACAAAGCAAGTGAAAATTCTCTGCTATGTCACTGACTACGTATAATCACCATTAAGCTATTTTCACAAATATTTCCAGTTTTTATTCCATGAATGAAACTCTCACGATTCCCTCCTTGCTCACTTGGCTCATCATTTTATCATTTTTCATGTGTCATGGTCCTCGTAGGGCCTGTAAAATTTATACACAAGGTGCTGTATCTCATGTTTTGGGCTGAGAATCTCAGCGATAGAGTTTTGCATAATGTTTCAGACTTTGTCCCAGATAACAAAGGAAACCAACAACAGATAGAACCCGTCTTACTGACAGTTGCATTTTATCTGTCCAGCGCTTTCCTGAGGTTGGTACTGTTATCTTCATGTTACTGATGAGGGAACTGAAGCCAGGAGAGGTTAAGCATCTCAGGGAAAGCAGCCCAGCTATGACACGGCTCCCTTCAAAGGAGACCCAGCCATTGATGCCTTCATGGCTGTCGCAACCATCTTATGGCCGTCATGACTGCGTCCCCTGTTGGAGCCACCCTGGTCTCTTGCATTTCCCTAACTGCTAATCTTGGCTCTTATATTGTGTCTAGAGTGAATCTTTAAAAAAACATAAGGCAGATTGTGTCATTGCTCTGCTTAAATCCTTCACTGACAAATCCCCCAGAGTAAAAATCCAAAGTAATTACTACGTCCTGTAAGACCCTCTATGATCTGCTTTTCCCTGCCCCCCCCAGTCATCACGATCTCCACTCTGACTTCCCCTCCCCCACCTCTCTCTTGTTTCCTGACTCGATGCCATTCTCCACACATACCTGATGTGCCTCACCTCAGGGTCTTTGCACCTGCAATGTCTACCCTACCTAGAATCTATCACTTCATCCCCATCCCTATTTAAACAAACTCTTCCCTGGCCATCCTATTCCTAATAGCACTGCCCTCATCTCTCTTTACCCTTTACCCTGCCTTATTTTTTTCATAGTATTTATGATCACCTGACATTTATTTATTTATTTCTGCATTTGTTTATTTTCTCTCTTTTCCTACCAGTATGTGAGCAACTTGAGAGTGGAAACTTTGCTTTGTTTATTGTTCTATTTCCAGGTCTAAAGCAGGGTCTGGCCCACGAAGGAAAATTTGATACGGAATGATAGGAAGGAAGGAGTCAGAATTCCAGCTCATGTCTTTGTCCCAGGCCCAGGCTGTTTTCTTCTTGCATTTTGAATACCTCAGAGCTGCTTAAAGGGAGGAACATACAGTGAGAGCCTGTGGTATGGTAGACATTTCTATTAATCCCTTTTTCTTGACATTTGCAGAGAATAAGTGAATCAAGACAGACTCATTCCTCAGAAGGCATTTGGGGACACATGAGCATTTGATCTTGTCCCCTCAGGAAATAAGATACGACAGAGAGAAAACAGCATCTCTAATGATGGATTTATAAGGAATAACTGAAGAGAACATTTTTTTAAAAAAAGATTTTATTTATTTATTTGAGAGAGAGAGAGGTAGAAAGAGAGAAAGAGAGAGAGAGCCCAAGCAGGGTGAGGGGCAAAGAAAGAGGGAGACACATACTCCACACTGAGTAGGGAGCCCGATGCAGGGCTCCATCCCAGGACCGTAGGATCATGACCTGAGCAGAATGCAGACACTTAACTAACTGAGCCACCCTGGTGTCCCTGATGGACTATTTCTATGGTGAAATTACCAGACCTTGGAGGTCAGGGAATTCTAGCTCTGCTGTGTGACGTGGAGCAGGTTTTTTGTAACCTCTCTTAGGCTGGGTTTTCTCATTTCTACAATGGAATTAATGACCTTCCCTTAAAGTGCTAGAAGAGTCACTTTCAATAACTAAAAAAAGGGGGGGGGGGCAAAGGAACTCTTCCCACAAAATCCCAGGGAGATTTGGAGAGAGTTAGATACTCTGCCTTTGAGATGAGAGTAACAAAGCATGGCTTCAAGAGATCAAAAATAAAACTTGATTTAGTACAGTCGTTAATCAGTCTGCTTTAGGGGCTGGTGGCAAGGCTTAGCAGCTGTCTCCCCTAGCTTTAAGAAGTGGCGGCACCACTGGCACAGACACTGCGCCTGAATTTGTCCTGCCCTGAAGTGGCTGCAAGGGGAAGTCACACAATTTCAGAGGCAATGAAGGTAGCAGGCACCACCTTCACAGATGTCTCCATCTCTGCTTTCCCACCATCATGTCCGTCCCCGGTTCCCACCCTCTCCTCCCACACTCCTCTCTCCTCCTCCTTCCTGTAGCCATGAGATTCACTCTCCAGGACTTAGATTGTATTGGCAGGGATATAGATGATAAATCAATAACAGTATTTTAAATAAATCATTAAGCAGCTACACAACATTTGATATATACACCGTCTCATTTAATTATTAATCTCCCTTAAAGAAAGTATCTTATTTCTGTATTGGACTAGAGGGAAATGAGGCCCAGAAGGTTAAAAAAATTAAACAACAACAACAACAACAAAAAACTTGTTCAAGGCCTTGGAACTCATAAAGGATTGTATCAGGACCTGAGCCCAGGTCTACATGTCTCTACATAGTCACGGGTCTATATAAGGCACTTGTTTGAAAGTCATGCAGGTCTGATGGGTGGAATCAGTGTTCCTTAGTTGTTGACTATGGTGGGGGCTGGAGGCTGGGAGCAGGAGAAGTGGTCTAGAATAATTTCTAGCTTTCTGATTTGGGTGGTCTGTTGGAGAGTTATGGTGCCTTCCCCAGGATTGGGACACCCTGACTCCTAGAAATAGCTCCAGCCCCTAATTAGCATCAAGACCTTTTTTTTTTTTTTTTTTTTTTAATGTTAAGAATGAGATGTTGGCCAGAGTTACAGGAACTCTTGTTTTAATCCTTCATTTGGTTTTGCCGACAATAGACTAGCTAAATGGCGAATCAGAGACCTCTCATTAATTTGAAACTGTCTTGAACGCAAAATAGTCAAGCTATGAAGCTAATGAATGAGCCATGTTCCTGTTACCTTTCTATGCTTTCCCCCAGAGTCTTTTTCCCTGACGGTCAGCAGGTATCATGTTATGGCAGTAAAGCTATTAGGTAGTGCTTGCAGCCTGAAAAGCAGAAAAGTCAAGCATGCTGGAGGAGCCCTGGCCTATTAAGGAGAGAGAAGTCTGGTTCTGATTACCGATAATTATAGATAAGCTGGAGCCGACAGTCATTTTCTGACCACAAACTCAAATCAATCAATTAAAAACTGCGTGTAGCTGTACCACGGCTAATCAGTCCCAGGCATTTCAGGATGATCCATTAAGTCCTACCTCGACCATGTCATGGTTGCTGTGTTCCATCTGCTAGTCCCACAGTAGATCAAATACACACCTCATTTTATACGCTCCGACTAATCAAGAATGCTGTTCACAGTGTCAGCCTTCCCTCCACTTACTGAAATCACCCGCCTTGTACAAGAAGTTCAGGGACTGAGTCATCATTTCCTTTCCTGAAGCCAGGCATGCAAACCTAGGAAAAACGGTTACTAGCAAGGAAGAGCAGTTGTTGGGGAAGCTTGTCACTTAAGGTGTTGCCCATTCAGGGACACAGGTGAGGGCGGGGCTTCCAGAGGTGGGTGGCCGCATGGGACCTAGATGGTGGTCGCATAAAGAGGAGGTATTTGGGAAAAGGAGGTATTTGGGGGAACTCCCTACAGCTTCAAACTAAGGCATGTGCAAAAGGGTAATTCTTGGTTCCTCCAGGCGCATGGCTTCTCAAGGAAGCAGATTTCAATGTGATTTAATGATGAAGGCATTTATTCAGAGCCTGCAGACCAGTAGCCCATGGGTGAAAAACCACTAGCAGAAGTGGCTTGTTGGCACCCCCTGGAGTGCTTAAGACAAAATCTGAATTAGTTGTCAATATTTAGGATCATGGATCTTACATTGGTGGCTTCTTGTTGTTGTTGTTGAAAATTTGAAAGATTCAGTAACATTGAACCCAAACTGCCCCAAACCCCCCTGTCCCAGCTGGAGGATGTTTCCTTTGGAAAGAACTTATTTTTTCTGGATCACTACATTCTCCACAACTTCTTTGGATCTACATCAGCCTCCTTCATGCATTTAGGTTACTTCCTGGTTCTTGCAGCTTTATTGAGATTATGATTCTTACTAAATACTGAAGCACCTTCAGAAGTGAAGATCACTTCTGTCCTTCCAGATGCTCCAGGAGAGGCTGGAAGGACACCTGCTGAAAATAGAGCAGCTAGTGTACCTTTGGCAAAAAGACCTGGGCCCCTGCTCTGGGCCCCATTTTGTATGAGGCTCTGCCTTAGCCCTTCTCCATTTGTGTTCAACCCATGTTGGTCCATGTTCTCTTGGGGACAAGTTCTCCTAGACGTCCAGACATTTGCTCCTCATTCCAATTACCCAAGGCCACCAGATGCTTCCCCATGGTTGTCCTCCTGCGGATGGCCTGGTGTACTGGCCCTAGGTGTGTGGGATGAACAAGGGAAGGTTGTTCAGTAGGATGTCTTTAGCGCTTGGGTATATGGGGTTTGGGTCCAGAGATGGACGGGAGATCACTTGTAACATAGGACAGGATTTGAGGTGGGCAAAGAAGGCACCCTGGGGGCCTCTGTACTTCTTCCCAGGGTTTATCCCGAGCTCATATTTAAACTGCTATGTCCCTAAAATTCTCTAATGTTCCAGCAATGGCACGAATCCTGTGCTTGGGAAAACACTGGATAAAAGGAGGTCTCAAGAGAAGTAAATACATACCACACTAAAATGTGATAGCTTTTCTTGGCAAGAAGAAAAGAAGAAGTGCTATGTCTTAAAATACCTCCAGGCCATTTATATTACTTATTTTCTTATTTATGAAGTATTAGGTCATAGGACATGGTACCGTGATGGTTGTTCTGGAAGGTGTGGTCTGTAAACTGGACAGCATGGTCTTCTATCTCTTTTGAACAGTATTGCTGAGCTGCCACGGCTTTTCTCTACTTTACCTGATCACAGGCACCTAGGCTATGCCTATTTTTCTGGTTGATCTAACTCCTTTTTGCTGGGATTCCCCACTCTTATGATCAAGAGCTTTTTTGCTCTAGAACGAGAACCATTTGCCCAAGCAGCCCAGAGTTTATAGGATTCCCATTGCTTCTTGTCTTTAAAGAGCCAGCTGGGCAGATGACTCCAAGTTGTTGGCCAGATGCAAATGGCTTTCTCATCCAAAGGCCATCACGAAGCTTCAGTGTTACCATAGTTCATGCCTCCTCAATTAGGGCATTTCATTTTGGTGACTTTGGCATCATCCCTCAGGTTATAATAAGAAACATATTATCCTTCGAATAAAAGCAACAATAGCAAACTGATCAATTGGGTAGATCTGATTCAATTCATTTTCATCAAATTTAACTTCAAGCAAATTGATGGGATGAATAAATTAGCCAGGGGTTAATTTAGAAATATCCTGTTGATCCTGGGTTGGGCTTACAAACACAGCCTTGGGCTATCAAGGTGACACCATCTCTTACAATTGCCAGAGAGGAGAGCCATGCTTCCAGTGTTCAAAAATGCCCCATGTCAACACTTTTCCTTTATCTCTGATCATTTTGGCCATGCTTTAACTCACTACACCATCAAGTAAACTTCAATATTTGGCCACAAATCACAGAGTTGTAGAGACGTTAATAGCAAACGGACTATCATCACTTTCCATAATGACAGTAATAGAAAACAGAGATCTAAAAGTCATTTCTTTGATTGCCAACTTATTCTTGCCATCTAATTTGACCTTAGGAAGAAAACATAATCCTGCCTATGGCAGTATTGGCTGATTCACTTGTTGAAAGGACTGAAACTTGTCATGAATACGCAATTTGTGTTTGGGCGTTTACCACGAGCCACTCCTGAAAGAGACAATTTTTTTCCACTCAAAATTAATTTTAAGAAAGACATTTTGCTATTATTTTCTTTGTTCATTATCATTCCCAAAAATGACATATCTAGAAAATATGTTAGAAATCACTCCAAGTATCATTGTATTATTTTGCATTGTATTATTTTGCAGAGACAGGAAATCATTCTAAAAATTACAGAAGGCAGTGTGCTTCTATCCCCCTTTATCAATTCTCAACCCAGGAAGCACATTGGAATCATCTGGAAAGGGAAAAAGAAAGTAAGACGAAATCAGAGAGGGAGACAAACCATAAGAGACTCTTAATTCTAGGGAATAAAATGAAAGTTGTTGGAGGGTTGTTGGTGGGGGCCATGGGGTAAGTGAGTGATGGGCATTAGGGAAGGCACTTGCTGTAATGAGGACTGGGTGTCCCATGCAACCACTGAATCACTAAACTCTACCTCTGAAACTAATAAGACACCCTAAGGTAATTAATTAATATAACCAAATTAATTAATTGAATTTAAATTTAATTTAATTTAAATTCAATTAATTAATTTAACTAAAAAGTAAAAAATAAAAATAAAAATAAAAATAAAAATGCTGATCCCTGGGTTTCCAACCCAGGTAGACTGATTTTATTGGTCTGGATGTGGCATGAGCATTCGCAGCTTTAAAAGCTCCCCAGGTGATTCCAATGTTCAGCAACATCTGAGAACCACTGGTCTAGTATAGCCTGGCTATTCTTAAGTTTGAAAATCCATGAAGATCTCCTGGAGAGCTTGTTAAAACACGGATCACTGGGCTACACTCCTGGAGATTCTGATTCTCCTAGGCCTGGGTGGGTCTCAGAACTGTGTTTTTCACACCAGTTTCTATCAGGTGATGCAAGCAATGACTACACTTCCAATAGCACTGGGGTAGCTCATCTATCTCTCCCGGAGGCAGAGCAGACAAAGACTCTTGAGGAAAAGTGAATTGTCAAAGGTGTTTACCAGAGTCTCTGAAAGGGACTCTCTTAAATCCTATAAGGGAATGTATCAGAAACGTTAGATAGTATTCAAGGAGGCATCAAGCCAGTGAACAAACCCCTGAAACTCTGTGGGATTGTTTTAATAACTGGAACGTCAACACAAAGCTTAATTTATGTAGTAAGAGAACGGGGAATTAACAAAAAGAAAATCTGATTACAGAGACTAAAATTTCAAATTGCTTTCTAATTCAAGGCCAACTAGAAACAGAAGAAGGAAGTAGGACAAGAATACGAGGGACATAAGAAGGAAATCTTTATCATACTATCACATACAAATTTTTTTTAGGAGATCTCCATGCTTGGATTTGGGATCTTGAAAGGCTGCAGGTTGATTTTTGTTGTGGGATTATTGTTAGTTTTAGCACCTGATAGGCTGACTAACCATCACAGTTTGTCCGGGATTTCCCTACAACAGCATTGAAAGACCTGCACCTGGAAAATCCATCTCTTGACCATGGAGACAGTTGGTCAACCCTAAAATGAGCAAGAAATTTAATTGCTCTGTGGCTCATTCTCTTTCCTGTAAAATGTGGATGGCAATGGTCACCTTAGTGAGTTGCTGAGATGATTAAAAGCCATAATGTGTGAAGCATGATGCACAACCCTGGCTTATAAGAGAAGCTGGAAAATCAAGGCTTCGAATGATAGCTTTTTCCTGGCTGTGAAACTCATAATGGGAGGCCCCTTACACCAAAAGCTGGACCGATTGCTTTAGGAAGTACCTATTTTGGTTGGATGGAGTGTTTGGTGAAGATAAGGAGTCACAGTTTTCTAGACTGCTGGAGAGTTCTGAGCATTTGCTAGTTAACTCTCAAAGTATTCCAGTGAGAGAATTTGGATCTGTATTGGATAAGATAAACACTGAACCTAAAATTTAACTTTCTAGAAATTCTCTGATAACTGTGCACAGTTACTTACTTTAAGAAAACCCAGTAGTAGAATTCCAACTTATTTGTATTTATTTAGTTTTGAGAGAGAGAGAGCGAGCGAGCCTGTGAGAATGTGAGGGGCAGGGAAAGGGAGGGACAGAGGATGATGAGAGAGAATCCCCATCAGACTCTGTGCTAAGGGTGGAACCCAATGCGGGGCTCAATCTCATACCCCGGAGATCATGACCTGAGCCAAAATCAAGGGTCTGATGCTCAATCGACCTGAGCCACTCAGGCAGTAGTGGATTTCTGACTTAAAGCAGATAGATTTGGCCATATTTATTCACATATTGACGGTTTTTCTTTCATTCACCACAGGGTCCCTCTCTCTCAATGAATGGCTCCAGTAGCAATTTTCTGTGTGGATGGGAATAGTCTATGTCTGTGCTGTCCAGGGTGGTGGCCACTAGCCACACAGGACTATGGAGTATTTGAATGTGGTTATGGCAATGGCAGAATGAAATTTTAAATTTCATTTAATTTTAATTAATGTAGATTGGGATTGCCTGCTACGGTTAGTGGCTCTATTAGAGGAAGGAGGGGCTCTGGTACACCTGACAGAGCTTGCTGTTGATGATTAACAAAAGTTGAAAGGTAGACACACTGATAATGACATTTTAATTAGAACAGAGAATGACACAGAAGCATCTATTGAGCAAAAAAATACTAGTGAGTGCCTTTTCAGAATGGCTCTGATGTAACCAGTAGCCTTGGTAAAGGATATCTAGAAGAGGCTGGAAGTCATAGGGTCAGAGTTCCAGTGGTGGGTCTAGTCTGATCTAACTTGCTGTGTCTCCTTGGGAAAACACTCAACTGCACTGGGTCATTCTTCTCTGAGATCTTTTAAAATTCTAACTTCTTTTGAAAAGAAGAGCACCTGCTCATTGTTGTTCAGTTTCCTTGGTGGGCACCTCTGAAAGCCATTCTGATTCAAGCATGGTTGAAAGACTGTGGAGGGAGACATATTTATAATCAGAAACACATTCTTTTCCTCTGGAGAAAGTCTGGGCTATCACAATTGAAATTCATAAACATTCAGACTTTATTGACTATGAACATGGTCCCATGAAGGGTTGAGATAAATTCTCTGCTTTTTCATTACTGAGAACATGGCTGAGGAGGGAGGTAGGTAAGACGAACTCAACATGACCCTGTGCAGAAGGAAGAAAATGTGTGCATCCATCCAGGCGATGTGGGGTGGGGCCAGAAAGGAGGACCATCCTTTCACAGGGACATAGGTGACATGGGTGGCTTGTGGCTACTCAGGCCTGAAAGAAGAGTCTGGCGCCTCCAACAAAGTGAGGAATTAGAAACTTGACCAAACCCATTGGCTTATGGGGACAGAGCATTTGTGCATAGTCATCGATTTTATTTCTTATCATGCTAAAGCAATTCAAACTTTACATTTCTAGAGAACATATAGAATGATTTTTGCTCCTTACACAGCTAGCTTCATTTACTGTGGACAATTTGACCATATTTTCTGTGATTATAAATTTACCTGCCACTCTCTTCCCAAATGCTCTTGTTTTAAAAGAGCATTCTAGGTGATTCTAGGGAGCACCACGAGAAAAGGCTGGGAGATATGATGATTCCCAACATGTGCTCATTATGATGCAATTTCACTCAACAGAACAATTTTGAGGACCTGTGGTGTAGGCTATAATAGGATTCTGCCTGTATTTGATCTTGCAACCTGAAGTCAGCTGCTAATTAGACGGCGTATTTATCTTATTCTTCTTCTAAGTGCCTATTAACACTCAAATGCCCCCACACAAAAAGCCTATACAAACAACTTCTACCAGGCTCCTGTACCCTCTGGTGCCTTTCCAGACCTCCCTCACACAATTTTCTTAATTATATCTTCCACCATCCCCAGCTGTACCACTGGAGCAGCTGCCGCTAACCCTAAATAAATATTTCCTGTTCTCCTTAGAAACAATTAAACCCAGCCTTTACCAAACTTTTGGCACGGAAGGATCACACTGACGGTGGTACAACAGTTGCTCTTTGTTCTTGTGAATTGAGCAGAGACTAATTCTAGACTCATCCTACTAAAGTCCTTTGTCTTGAAACAGAATAGCTTCGACTGATATCTGTAGCCTTTTGGTTATGCATAGAGAAATTGGTGCTCTTAGAAAATCACTCCCAGGGGCATTCCACCCTCCAGGCAACAGAAACAGGTGGGGTATGTGCCAACAGATGTGTGTCAGCCTTGGGTGAGGGGTGCTGATAGACTTGGCTGGTTTCCAGAGGGCTGGAGCTGATGAGGCCCATACCAAGTCTTCTTCCAGCCTCTCTGCCTTTTCAGTGGACCCTGAGGGCCTGAGGTGCTGGTTTGCAAACCATTCCTCTCCTGGTATCACCTGGAGGGTTTTAAAAAATGCTGAAGCCTGAACTTACCCCAAGAAAGTATAGAGATGGCCCTGGTCATTTGGATGTTTGAAAGGCCTCTGGATGATTGTGGAAGCAACAGAATATGAGCTCTTCTGGCTTGAATAAATTCCCCTCGCATACCTGATGGCTCTTCGGGTGCCTTTTTTCCCTGCCATGGTTCCCTCTGATGGCCAGTAAGACCAAGGCAGATGAGGCTGGGCTTCAGACCTTGATTGTTGGCCTGGCTCTGCTTCTAACTGCAGAACCGGCCTAGAGGAAGAGAATATTGAGATGGTACATCCTGACCCTTCAAGCCTAACCTCTGTTTTCCTTTGGTTTGACTACTCAGACACACATGAGTGCTTCCCAACAACTAACTTAAGAATCAGGTTTAGTTCAAAGGGATTCCCAAGATGGCGGGGCAGCAACCTCCCCCCAGTCCCAAGTGCAGCTGCCATGGGTTAATCCTGGAGAAGTTATCGGGAGATAATTTATTTGGCATGCAGGGTCATGTCTGTACAGGCTGAACGGAGCTACCTGCAAGACCAAGAAGCCTTGGTGTAACCCACTGGAGCCTTTTCACCAGAGTCTCTCAGGTCCTGTGTGAGGCCTCATTGTGTGCTTTGATGTCAACTTTCAGAGGCACTTTCCTTTTCCCCTTATCAATATGGAGACACTATATCCAGAGAGTAATGTAAATTTGGATTGTGTGTCAGCACCAAGACCCTAGTTTCAGGTAGCCCTGGGCAGTCATGGCACATCTTACAAGCCAACAAGCAGCCTTTGGAAAGTCCACTCGACGAGAAAGAGATCAAATGGTGGCAGAATGGCAATTCTTTCACAGGCAGCTCATCCATCATTTCAACTTCGTCCTATTTACAATAAGCACTTTCAATTCCTACCTTAATTAAGGAGCTGAAAAGCACATGGTGGGGCATAAATATAGCCAGTGTGAGTCCTGGGTAAAATCTATGTGTCCTTGAAACAACAATGGCCGCTTGAGTATTTGGTTTTCCTGGCCTTCCTGTGTGGAGTAAGGCAGCAGTTTCAGGAATCACAGGTGGTAACTGTTGACCCTAAGAGTTCTCCATCCCTCATGGAGTCTGTGCTGTCAGTCAGTCAACACCATTTATTGAACTCCCACTCATTGTTGAGCTGTGGAAAGCTTCAGAGTAAGTCAATAACACGTGCATTAAGGTGCACTATGATTCCTCTGAGCCAGGCTGTGTGGGGGTGTGGGTGTGGATTCTTCCTTAAACATGTGTGAGGTGACACCATAGGCTTCACGCATTCACTAACTAGCTAACAGTCTTTGAATCTCCAATGGTACAAGTCACTGCTAGATTTTGAAGGAGATGCAGAAACGAACAAGACAGTCTTTATGCCCACAGACCTTAACTACAGCAAAATGGGGGAAGGGAGGGGTGAAGAAAATGTAGTGAAAGCATAGCACTTACCATGAATGTTCTGGGCACTTTACATTCTTTAGTTCATTTAAATCTCACAGTAACCCTTTGAAGGAGATGTTTTCCATGCACCCCCTTCTTCCAACTGAGTGGTTAAGGAGTTCGAAGCTGAGAGGTTTAACTAAGGTCACAGAGCTCAAAGTGTGAAGTGGGTCTTATCCCCTCTCTTCTAATCTAGTGCTTCCCTCAGAGTGTCCTAAGAGAGGCAGAGAGAAAGGGAGCACATGAAGGGCGTGGGGAGACACTTATTCTAGGCTCTGGAATTATGGAAGGCTTTGTTACAGATCAAGGAGCCCAAGCTTTCAGTTCTCATTAATTGTTGATTAGCTAGCAGTAGAAATGCCCGATGCAAAGCAAGAAGGGTCTTGCAAAAGAGAGCAGAAAAGAATGAAGCCACAAAGTGGGAGCAAGGAAAATAAGAAATTGGAACTAGGGCGAGTGGAAAGCTGGCTGGTGGTAACTGCCACCTGTGTGCTTAGCTGTTCTCCCATCTGAAGTCACTGAGTACTTCCAAGTGGATTTTCCCTCACCCACTAAAAGCTGCCCTTAATCTTTAGATCAGTCTAACAAACACTCTAATGATAAGGCTGATAATGAAACTTCTTTCCTAGGGACCCTGGAAGAGCTTGGGGGAATGTTTTGGATGTTTGCTCCTTCTCAGATCTTTGAAGGCAGAACCTAGGAATTTCCCCACCAAGGGGGCTCCCCATGCTGCCTTCAGGAGCTCACAGAAACATCCCAGGGCAAAGAAGCACCTGGGGTTTTTTAAGATGAATTCACTATTTTCCATTACTGCCCTGTTGGAAATTGTAGGGCCCCTTCCTGATTGCGTTCTTTGGTTTGACTTGGAGTCATAATGTGTTTTCATGATCCTTGGTGTAAATTAAGAACAAAAATGTATTTTTTCATTTATTTTGAATAGCAGTTTCTATTTATTATTAGCCAAGAATGTTTAAACTCTCTAGTGCTCCCTCCATTTTTTCTTAGAGAAAACCAAAGCCTTCACAATGGCTCACCTGCTCTACACAGTTTTTACCTGCTTTGCACCTCTGTGACCACTGTGGCCTTACCTGGTTTCTGACCTCATCTTTTATTGCTTTTCCCTTTGTTATCTATGATCCAGCCACACTGATCTCATTTCTGTTTCATGCATAAGCCAGATGCTCCCACCCCAGGCCCTCTCCTGGAATGTTTCTATTTCAAATGTCCCTCTGGTTTTTTTCAGTTTCAGTTGTCTTACCTTCCTCAAGAGAGGCCTTCCCTGATCACTCTATTTAAAATTGCAACTTCCCTGCCTCTTATTTGCCTTCTGGGCTTTAGTTTTCTTGAGTACTCATCACCTTGTAATATGTATGTGTGTGTGTATATGTATATATATATATATTTTTTATTTTTTATTTTTTTTTGCTTAAACTCCAGTAAAATGTAAGTTTCATGAGGGAAAACCATGGGTGTCTTAATCATGACTGGGTGTTCAATATAATCTCAGATACAGAATGAATGTCCAATAAATATTTTTTTAAAATTTCTTCAGCTAACACTAAAAATAGAGTTAAGTCACTCCAGCAGCAATGAGCACACCTAGCACCCAGAGCTTAATTTCTAATATCATCCTCAAATAAAAGGTACCAGGCTCTTTGAAGAAAAGGCTGATTCTATGACTGAATAGGAAATATAAATGATGAACTTGGAGTATCTTGCAGTGCCAGAAAGTAAGGAAGTACTAAAAGAAAAACCAAAACAAAGCAAGACCCCAAACTAATCAACCAGGCAACCAGACAAAAAACAAAATGAAAAACCCCTACATTGATGGGGGTATGTCAAAGGGATTAATGGGATCCACTGGGAGATCGAATCTCCCAGTGCCAAAGCTGGAATATTTTGAGCAACAAAATAAAGTAGTATTGAATTATACCACAAATATGAAATAAATATCCACAAAAAATAAATGCATGAGTCTATACTGATACAGGTAATGACTGATTAAATAGATAGGAAAGAAGAGACAAATCTCCACAGGAGAAAAATTCCAAATAATTGATGTAGATATTCTGCCCTCAAGGAGGAAGACTAGAACTCCCTGTTCCTTACGTGTGGGCTGCACACAGTGATTTCCTACCAAAAAGTACAGTATGGACAGAGAGAGAGAGAGAGAGAGAGAAGTAAGTTTACATTGGAAAAACCTGGCAAACACCACCTCAGCCTGGTGTTCAAGGTCAACATCGACAGTGATAAATCATGGTGATAGTATGTATCCCTTTATGATATGATGAAAATGACACTTTTACCTTTCTAGTCTTCCTACCAAAAGCCCATAAGCCCAGTATAATCATAAAGAGAACATCAGACAAGTCTTCACCGGGGGACATTCTGTGAAATACTCAACCAGTACCCTTTAAAACCGTCAAGGTCATCAAAAATAAGGGAAGTCAGAGAAACTGTCACAGCTAAGAGGAGCCTAAGGAGACATGACAGTTCAAAGTAATGTGGTATGCTGGA
Source organism: Mustela putorius furo (assembly GCF_011764305.1). NCBI lineage: Eukaryota > Metazoa > Chordata > Mammalia > Carnivora > Mustelidae > Mustela > Mustela putorius. Next base: position 18,318,950 of record NW_025421402.1, on the reverse strand, counting down.
TGGGATCCTGGAACAGAAAAAGTCTTAGGGAAAACTGAGGAAATCAAAATAAACTTTGGACTTTCAGTTAATCATTCTGTATCAGTAATTACAACAAATGTAGCATACTCTTTTAAGAGATTAATAAGAAGGGAAGTGGGTGTGGGGCATACGGAAACTCTGTAATATCTTTGCAATTTTTATGTAAAATCTAAAACTGTTTTAAAAAAGTAAAAAAAAAAAAAAAAGAGAGAGAGAGAGAGGAAAAAAATATCCAGAGCCAAATCCAAATTAGTTAGGAAGCCAGAAAAACATTATTGTATCTTGAATATGTCAGTTCCAGTTGGAAATGTGCCAGCTCTCTGAGAATGATTATACTGACAACTCTATTAATCTCCTGATACTGGTATTAACCATACTTCTTTAAATTTAGAACTGAAACAAATGGTCATTTTTCTTCCCACCATTCTTTCCTTTTGCTCTTAATGTTATAGAATTACAGTAATCTTTAAGAGCACACTTATTTACCAAAGAATGCAATAATTAATAATTCTGCATCTTACTTCTTAAACTTGCTATTAATTATTTTCCTCCAAATCCTTTATATGATCAGTAATTTATCCCAAAATTGTTTCCTTGTTATTGTTTCTTGTCTCTGGGACATAAAATCAGAGACTCATCTTCATCTTCTGGAAGGATGGGTTACCTCTAACGTGACCCATAATCTACACCAACATATATTTTTAACCTAATGTGTTTGAGGTAAATTGTCCTTAATCTCTCCCTAGGTGAAATTTGTTCTTTTAGAGAATAATAATAAAATAAAATGACGTGGTGATTCATATTTTTGCTACAGTGCACATTTTCATCTGGAAGAAAATTCATCAATTGAAAAAATAGAATTGAATAAAAATTAATAATTAGTTTGTTATGTTTTAGATGCTGAACAAAATCCCATCCAAAAAAATCTTTGGCTTTGGTTCCTCAGCATGTGGCTGTGACTCAGTGATTCTCCTTTGATCTCCTACCCTTAGTACTTTGTTTCTCTGGGACATAAATAAAATAAGAGTGTTAACTATTGGCTTCAGTCACTTGGGCTGAGTCTCTTTTTAACCATCTATTTTAACTATACCTGAGAATGTCAACCTTGGGTTTGCTTGGCTTTTCCAGGGTGTGTAAACATTGTAAAATAAAAATACTCGAATCCAAGTGCAAAACCGAGTTTGCACCTCACCCCCCCTCAGCTGCTCTTGAACTGTATAAACCCAGTCAGGGGATTTCACTACTCCAAATCTTAACTTGCCATATGACGACTGAACTTTCTTTCCTGCTCACTTTCTTTCCAAGTTGGGTTGGGAGCAACAAAGAAGAGAAAAAATGCAAACATTTCATGGAAACCACAGAGCACAATAGGAAGGTGAATTATCAGAGTTAGAAATATGTGCAGTCATCAATACATTTTTTTCTTACAGTTTTTAAAAATAACTTTTGGAGAATTCTTAGAATTATTTTTAACTGGTTTGGAGTGCTTGTATCAAGGCCCTCATCTTGACTTTCTCCTGCACAGCGTGTCTTCCTCTCACCTTGACTTTGCCTATATGTTCTATATTTCCAGAGCTGTTTTTCCCTAAAATTTTCCATCTATTCTTTCCATTCTGTGGACACACTAAGAAAATTTTTTTCTGGCTTTAGATATTGTTTTCACCTCTCAGACCTTCAGCTTCCTCACCTGTTGAAGGGGATGACGATATAATGCCCATGATGTTGGGTTATTTGGGGGATTAACGAAATGGTGTGTTTGAGGTGACAGTGCCAGAGGAAACCTAACAGGACCTCAGCGAATATTTGTGGGGTAAGTGGGTGGATTTACTCCCATGGATTTCCAGGAGCATCGTGACCTCTGCGTTGTTTGTTTTCCTGGTTCTGGTTATAGGCCTAGTTCTTCAGCACCTTGTGGGGGTCATGGCCTGAGCCTAGAACTGGGTGGTCAACCAGTTGGTCAACTGTGTGGTCAACCTTTTGACAATGGTGAGAAAATGAAATTTATCATCTAGATCTAGTCTTGGTCAAACCTAGTGCATTGGTCTTGTCTGAAAGAGCATGTTGTAAAAACTTAAAGGAACCAAAGTAAGGGAAGTGTCCATTTACCCAGCTTCCTGTCTGTGTCACTGTGTACAGCCTGTGTTGCCAAGCAGGCAACGGGTTGCTCAGGCTGGTAGGTTCTGCCTGCCTCTGCGCTTATGACACAACGTAGCCCAGTGTTGCAGCATTGTTGGGGGAAGATGTCGTCTCTGGGAACTTTGCTGCCAACTCTCCTGTCAGTCCTGCCTGACAGTGATCCTCAGATGAGCTCTCAGTGACGGTCCCAGTGAGACATGTGTGTGGCAGCCATGTCCCAAAGATCGAGGTGCGTCTGGCCCACGCTGTAATTAGAAGGAAGTAGGGGAGATTGGATGGAGGGTGGAGAGAAGGAATGGTGAGCTGGCCTGTTGTGAGGGTGTGATATGTGTCAACACTAGTGCGGGTCCTCCCAGCCTGTTACTTTTTGGCCTCTCAGAATCTCAGCACCCAGGACGGCCTGTCTGCATTGGTTCTTGGATTTTTTCTTGGACCACTTCTGACTGCTTACCTACAGGAATACAAGGACAGGTCTTCAGGCCCTTGTGATTTTGTCTTGCCTGTGTGTTCTCTCAGGACAAAGCACAAAGGACCTACACTAGGGACTTTGTAAGCCCTCGGGGACAAGGTGGAGGATGGGAAGCTGCTGTTGAGACAGATTTGGGGCTCTGACCATATGGAGTTCACCTGTGCTCCCCCCAACCCCCACCCCGGGGCAGGCAGTGGGGCCTCAAAGAGCTGCTGTTTCTTCTTAAAAATCTATTAATGGTGGTGGAATTCTCTGGGGCTTCCAGGAAACAACTCAGGAGGGAAGACTTTTTCAGTATTGTCACTTTTCATTATCTTTGTCCTGTTTGGGGTGAGAGCAAGAACTGCTGTTCACTCTGATCTTTGGAAGTCCTCATTCTCAACAGAGACCACGAGGCTAGCAATGTACCTTCCTGTCCCACTATGGGTTGTTGACTCATGTTCTTCGTCAGTTCTTAGTCTCCAACATCTTTTCCGTTTGCCACTGTTAATGGGAACCCATATGACTATTTTAAGACTTTTCTCGAGGTGGGGAGCCCCTGGGACATGCATCAATACCTGTGTGTTATTTGTGTTCCGTGTATGTTTAATTTATGTCTCTGGACAGCTCCATGCTTTTCCAATCAGGTGCCATAAATCTCTTCCAAAATGTCCTCGCTTGGGTTAAGTTCAGGGCTATTAGGCTCTAAGGACTGTGTTGGATTAATCAGACTCTGTATTTCTTCCTTCTGTGCCATTCCAGTCACAGAGGTACATGGCGATTTAAAAATGTACCCCGATTTTCAGTATTCTCCTGGGTTTCTGGCTACCTCCCTGGTACTCTGGGAAACAATAGGGAGCAGTGATAGCTAACATCAAACTTTCGGCCAGTAACTAAATGGGCAGAGTGTGAGGAAGTCTGAGAAGGCTCATTCCAAGCAGGATGAGACCCAGAGTTACCTGGAAAAGAACTTTTAGAAATATTTCTGAATTGGATTGCCAAGCTCAGTATTCACCAAGCCAAAAGATCTTTTTATGTAGAAAATGTCCAAGCATCCAGTGACCAAAAGGTGGCACTCCTCACTCACCATTCATGTCCTTCCACAGTAAGGGCATCTTCACGTGTTCTTCTGTTTCTTAGTCCTTTCATAATAAAATATTAGACCCTCATCCTTTCCAGGTAAAACATAGCAATAAAACAGACCTGAGTCTTTGGGTTGATCTGTGTTTTGATATATGCCAGTCCTTATCCCTCTGAGTGGACAATGCCTAGGGTAAGCTGTTTGCATTTTCAGTAGAGCTTGGCTCGTAATTCTGTGTCTATCTTAGGATTCTGCTGTATTGCCGAGCACCTTTACTATAAAATGATCTCCTACCAGATCCAAGATTGTAATTTGTCTCCAGAGTTTGCCTCTCTCAATTTCATAAACCGTGAAAACACAGCTGGAGCAATTTGCAGTCTGTGGAAAAACTCTTGAATATTTTTGCTGAAGTACTAATTCAGGGATCATGCTTTGTTATTTCCTGTTTCATTGTTGTTTGTAAAACCAGTTAATGGCCAACGGGCTGTTTCAAATTTGCCTGGAAAATTTGCCTGCCCCTCAGGCAAAATTTGCGTGCTCCTCCTGTGGGGCACGGCATGAACTGGGTGCAGCACAACAGCAAAATGGCATTGACTGGAGAGTGAATTCAAGAACACATCACTGAGAATGAAATCAGAGCAACAGTTTGGAGAGAAGCTAGGCTTGTAATCTCTGAGTTGCATGAATGGGGAGCCCGAGGCTTTCAAAGAATCAAATCCCAATCTGTTAAAGCTTTCCATCAATTCCGAATATTTTTGAGATATACTTCCAGAATCAGCACGACAGAGTAAGGGAGATTTTTGCAGACTCCGGACTTAAGCATCGTTAGAATCAAAGACATAAAACATGATGGAGAGCAACATGCCAACACCGAGTAAAGGTAGAAGACAAGAAGATTAACTCTAATAATGCCGCTACTAGCCTAGAATTTGGAAGTCTAGAATCCTCAGTCTTTTGGAACACAGGCATAAAAATCATACGTGAGTTAAAAGAGTTTCTGAGCCACGTGGAAAATCATTATCATGAAGTACCAACACTTTACTTTATAGAAATAAAACCTATAGGAGTTTTGGGACTTTCATGCCTGGTATAATACAAGGTAGGTGCTCAATAAACATTTATGAAATCGATGGATGTTGAGTAGAGAGAAGCAGAACTCCAAGGGAAGCATGCTTGCTAAGCTCAAAGTCATGAAAGGGTGACGGGGAGGAACCTTGCCTTGCCCTCGCCAGCTCTCACTCTGAAGGCACCACACTCTAGCACAGTTAAATGATTGAGGCTTTCTAGGTAAACCTCATTTGTTGACAAAACATGGAATTACATGTAGAATACCCTATTCGTTAAGATTGAAATGTATGTACTAAAAATGGTTAAAATTAAAAACAACTCCTATTAAAAACAACTCATGCTATTAAAAGAACAAGCTTAAAGTAGTTATTTTGAACATGCACCACTGGCCAAGAGTTGAACTTGATTCTAGAATCTAGTGGTAAACAAGTCATCTAGGGTGTTCACTTAGATTGTGTACTTCGTACCTTTGTGGTGCAAAAATTACGAGGCATTGGTACATTTTAAAAACATACATATGGAGAACAAGTGCATTTGAACAGAACTGATTCAGAATATTTCTAGTTCTGGTTCAAGTTCCTCAGTAAAGCAGTGATGAGAAGAAAATATTCAGTGCTACAACAAACTTGCTTTGTTATATGGATTCATGTATAATGATAAACTTTGGGAGGACTTTCTTACTTCATATATTATCTACTAAGGCAAGACAAAGAAATTCGGCAAAATGCTGATGTCTTGCCAGCATAAAGAAAACGTATTATGACAATTATCTCATTATTCAGTTTGCTCATGGGCCCACCAAACTTTGTGGCTTCTAGTACTTACTAGGATGGCGTGGGAAATCTCACACAACTTGGTGTGTGGAGGATAAAGTAAAGAAGCAAGATGTTTTTAGTTCCCCTAATCCAAAATGTTTTCTCATCAAGCTCCCGGAGACATTTCCGAAAATTTCCTCTAGTGTAGGCTTGAACTGAAATTTGACAGTTTCTTGTACCTCTTTCAATATGTAAGAACAAGACTTCACATAGTGTCTCCCTTCTCCAACATGTTCAACCATTGATTTCCCTGGTAATCTTAACAGTAAGTACTCTTACCATATTGGGAGTGTTCTTCATTACTTCTACTGAATTTTAGAGGTAGAGTCAGATCATAGTTACAAAAGTTCACAGGTTCAGCTTCTGGCCATCTCTAGTCACAGAGCAAGCCTGGGACATTGTGCATCTCTAGACCTTTCACTATGAGTGCTCAACTTCTCTGATACTCTGCAGTGCGCACATTTGCTAGCTCTTGCTCCTCGTTTTTGAAATGAGAAGATGCTGTTTAATGTATTGGGTTGGTTTTTTAAATATAGTTTTTTTTTTCATCTTTATAGGCTGATGTTGAGTTTCCAGAACATTCTTTAGGTGGAAAAGTTGGGTCTTTCCAACATCAACTCATTCTAGTATTACAGAAACTGAACGGTTGCTTATCTAAATTTTTTCACTTACCAATCAGTTTTCATAGTGATTTTAAGATCTAGCCTAATCTCAGGACAAGTCTTAGAGATAAGCGATTAGTGTTGTTCCTGCATTGCAGAGTTAGGTCATGCCTCGTTTCCAACCGTTCCAATTCAGTGAGATTCAAGAAAGAAATGCCCCTATTCATGCCTCCAAACTGAACTCATGAGTACGACTCATTTTCTCTCTACAAAGTTGTGTGTGTGTGTGTCTGTGTGTGTTTTGTGTTTCCATTGACAACACTAGGTTCAGGCAAACACAAAGGTCACTCTGGCTTCTATTTTGAACTTACATACTGCCCCGAAGATTAATGAAGTGCCAAAGCCAAGAGAGTCCTAAGCCAAACATAGTTAAACAAAATAAGTCTACTTCTAAAAAATTCACATATTGATTTGAAAACCTCAATAGAAAATGATTTCTGAATTTCTTATTCTATTTGTTGGATTTTATTGGTGGGCATGATAGTCAACCATATATATTTTTTCTGAACCACTAGTCTGCCCACACTGTCCAGATTGTTTTTAAAACTATGGAATTTTCCACCCAGGTTGCATTTTCCTTGTTTGCTTTCATCAACATTTCTCTGCCCAAATAGTTTCTTTTGTGGCTCAGTTTTTCCATCTTTTAACATAGAGGGTTGATTCCAGCTGTAATTGTGCGTGGTTATATACTGACAACCCACATAAACAAACATCAACAAACACAGTCCTTTGATAGGGTGATGTCATCACAATTGGAGTTTCAAAAGCAAATACAAGTGGGCAACTTGGACACCTGTGTCAGCTCTTCTTAGTCCACCCTCCCCTCACTCTTGATGAAAGAATTATCTTTACTGAAGGTGGAATGCTCTGCTGACACCAGCTCACCTAGTTCCAGCCCTTGAAGATCAACTTCACATCAACTTGTTTAGATTGACACTGAGGCCACCTGGGCCTCAGCTGTAAGGAAACCCAGTGCTTTGCTTAAACAGTAGACAGCTATCAAAATAGGGAGGGTGGGTCGGCGGTGGGGGTGGGGGGAAGAGAGAGAGGCAGGGAGAGACAGAGAGAGAAAGGCTATCAGACTTAATATTGACTCACATTAGAGAGCTAGAGAACTCTCTCTGGTCTGCTAATGTTGTCATTACCATTTGTCAGGTGTACAATTGACCTGGAGAATAGGGATAATGGGGCCTTTGTAGGTTACTGCATCAACATTCCAAACAATTCAACCACTGTTCACAGGTTAGAGCCATACCTTCCTGACCCTTCTCCTTCTCTTCTCAAAGAAACCACTCCTCCTTCCATCTCCCAGGATCATTACATCAATCGGTGCATTCACTTTTCCTCAGCATGACAGCTGGTTAAGTGATACCCTGAGATTCCATTGTGAATAGCTATTGTATAGGAACAGCTTTTGGAATGATTTTTCATGTTGTTCAACCTTATTTCCAGCATCAGAGGATTTAGAAATTGTTGGAGAGAATTTGATCTTTTGTTTTAAGTTTATTAGAAAAATAGAGTAGTTATGGAAAATAACTACTACTAAATAGTCACAGAAAAAGTGAATGCCATTTATGGTAAAAACAAAACAAAACAAACAAACAAACAAAAGACCAGAGTAACAGCAACAACAATGGGGGTGGGATGGATAATTTGCTTTTGAGATTTATAAAATAATCTTTCTAATCACTTTAATTTGGCATTAAAAATGGCAACCATCACATGCACCTCCATGACACAAAGGACAGAGGGCAATGTAAGCTCAGCTGTGCCCTGTCACCCAGGCTGGCTCTGCCTGTCGCCCCTCCCTGGTGCACTCACTTTTGCTTTGGCTCTTGCTTCCACTCCATCTTCTACCCTGGCAGCATCTTCCCTTTCCTTTTGCTTTTCATGTCCCTTACCTCCTTTTCAAACCATCAAGCCAGATCTAGAACTCTTCCCATGGGATTTATCTTCTCTGTTAGTACTGGAGAGAAATGGAAGGAAAATAGCAGTATCAAATAAACAAGTAAAAATCTACCTTTGTGCCCATGGTAGTCAAAAGACTCTCCAACTAGGAGGTTCAGGGATACTATTTTAGATTTCCAGAGATAAAAAACCAGAACTAACATTGGACTGATGAATGGATGAGACATCAAAATCATGTCTTTGCATTGTTCTGAATGTAACCCAAGAAGAATTTTCCAGAGCCCTTGAACCCTTGATTGGAAAATACATTTAATATGGTTGAAGTTTTCCAACACCAGGAAGAATAGATGACTTCTTGGCAGGGCTGCATTTCCAGAACACAATTTCCTTTGCCCTCTTTTCGGCTGAAGAGGACTGGTTCTCTTTACAAAAAAGAGGAAAACATGGAGTGGTTTCTTAAAAGTGGTTGGAACATTGATAAAAAGGAAGGGTAACTAAAGTCTCTCCTTGCACATTTAGTTACCATTTACCCACTGATATTACCTTGAGAAGGTACTTCATTGACTTAAACTCACATCATGGCACAAACTATGTGTCTAGGGGAAGAGAGAAAACTTTGAAATACTGAATCCCATAGGGTGTGCTGTGTGTATGGGTGGCTTTTGCCTAAACCCAGTACTGTTTTGGTTCAGAAGCAAATATTCATAGCAAAATAATGTTTTTGTAGTTTTAATTATTGCATCATGAAAGGATACTTTGTGCTCAGGTCTTAGAGGCTCAAAGCCATTCTCTCCTGGAGAATACTTCAGCACATCCATTGACAAGTGTTCTCATCAGCAAATTTATTTGTAGAGGATTTGGTCCATATAGCCAGTTAGGTCCCTCTAATGCAGCCACATTGTTAACTGTGGAAACTGGCAACCTGATGCTGAACCTAGGAACAATATATGTGAGGTAAGGCAGTCTGTGATAGTGCCATATATTCACTTCGTGGACACTCGTTGAATGTCCACCATACTGATTTAACAATGGGAAGAAGATGACTAGTAAACTAGAAATCTAATTTTTGTTTTTTCCCATAGTAAGCTCCTGGTTGTTTGGTATGGGATGCGTGGAATTCTTTTTTTTTTTTTTTTTCCTGGTATTATTTGCCCCTCAAGAAGGACAGAGAATATGGCCTCTCCTTGGGTACTTGCTCACCATGGACACGGGACCAGACAGAAGCGAAGGAGCTAGGGAGGCAGAATGAAGGGGGGGGGGGAGAAGGGAGACATTGATTCATTATTCAGATCCTGGAGAGTCTTGGTGGTTTATTTATTGTGAGGAGCCAGAAAACAAATCCATTCTAAACTTTCTCCTTCCTGGCAGATTTTTCAAAGCTGAGGCTTCTCTGCTGACTATGCATGTCCTTTTATCATGTGTTTGGTTTTTCAATATCAAGCCATTTCACAGAAAAGAGAGAACATTTACTTTTGATTAATAAACCACCCTGCAATTACCCTTTGTTCATAAGCAGGCGGATGCTTCTGTGTGTGCAGATAGAGCTTATGCATGAAACAACTTTCTTCATTAGCTTCCCAAGGCTATCCTCGCTCCTCACTGTGTTTTCCGGTTTGCCTTTTTCCTTGGCACTAGGCTTATGCCTGCTCACTGATAGATCTGCAGAGAGACACCCACATGGGCATGAATACACATTTCACATTCACTTACAAACCAAGAATACAGATTTTTTTTTCCCCAAATACTTGTGAAGATTTTCAACTTTGACCTCTATAAATTAGATGACTTACTTTCACTGATCTTAATGGCTACCTTCTTGTATAAAGTGTAACTATGTTCTGAAAAGGAGCTTTCAGGGTGTCTAGGTGGCTCAGACGGTCAAACCTCTGCCTTCTACTCAGGTCAGGATCCTGAGATGGAGCCCCACATCTTCGGGCTCCCTGTTTCTCCTTCTCCCTCTCCCTGTCACCCCTGCTTGTGCTCTCTCTCTCTCTAAAATAAATAATATCTTTTAAAAAAAGCAAAGTAAAGGAGCTTCCATTGATTTTAGTGAAATGGGCAGTTATTTTGAAAACAGTTAGTCCTATGGCCAATTCTCTTGGTTATGTCAATGTTTGGGGCTTCAGGACTGTATAGACATAGAATGAATTGTATGTCCCTTGAGAGCACCACTGATCTTTCTCATCTTTGTATTCTCATAATTGAAAACGGTCACAAATATCATAGGCTATGATATCCCTATCCAGATACAGGTGTAGATAAAGAGATAATACAGAAAACTGTATTTAAGTTGGGCTGCCATCACCCTGAGAAAGTGGATATGCTCTTCACACTGTTCCTTTGGGTCTTTTCCAACTATTTTAAACCAACAGACCAACACACAACTTTCTTTCCTTTCTGTATCCTGGGAAAAAAGTTAAAGAATTAACAAAAAGAAAACACATTTAAAAATCAACATTGACACTTACTGAAAGCCAGGCTCAAACTCTCTGAATCTCGGCCACTGTGAATATAGTGGATGCTACTTGTTTGTTAAGTTAAAATATTGAATAATCCCAGGTTGTTCAAAGAGCCTCCCCCCAAAATACTTGTTCGTGGGAGATAGAAATTTTCCCCATACAACCTTGCCAGCAAGATTCCGAACCACAAAAAAATTCATAATTATTATAAAAGGTTCAGCAACTACAGAAACATATAAATATGAAAATGAAAATCACCCATGTTCCAACTATGAATGACCACTGAAACAGTGTGTCATTTGTCATTCTAGATTTTTAGTCCACAGATACACTGAATGTCTGTGCATTCATCCTTCATGAACATTGATCTCTACCTAGAATACTATGCACATGGATTTTGAACTTCATTTTCCCCCTAAATGTTATACACTTCGCCTCATCATTTTATTGGCTTTCTAGTATTCCAGTATGTGAATATATTAGAGCCAATAAGTTATTCACAGACATCTGAGTGATCTCCAATACTACTAGATGTTTAATACTTGTTTAAAACATTGGAAGTGACACTGGACAGCACAAAGAGGAATACAGAAAGTTATTTCGGTTGCAGCAGAGCCTTAAAATCTATTTATGATTTAGCATGACACTTACACATTAAAAAGATTAAAATATTATAATAACTAAAAACACTTGAAGCTCTTCTATAAAAGCTGGTAGATTAATTGCATATACGTTGAAGATTATGGATTAGTCATTTTCTCCATCACTTGATAGCAAGTATTTTTATAAAAAATATAATTATAAAAATATATAATTATAAAATATATGAATGGTATAAGGAGAAAGCAAAGGTATTAATTGATGGGGTCCAACACACAGTACATATTTGAGAAATCGAGCTGGAAATCTTAGCCTCTGAGCTCATGTCTGATTTAGACATTCAAGAAATCTGCACTAAGAGGTTTAGGTTTATCATTGTCATATAATTCATTTTAAGGCCTACTGATATATACATTTTTAAACGTTTCTTACTTGGTGGTTTTCAAGCTGCAAATGTAGTTCATAAATTTTGCAGCACATGTAATAATACTAAATGAAGGTATAAAAAGTAAGACGAGACATTTCAGGGCAGCCCCACACGGTTGGGAATATTGGTACTTGAACAAGGGCACCACAGCTAATGGGATTCCTGTCACACTGCAGATAGTGAAGGTATATGTACTACAACGATTTTCTAGCAGATAACAGTGTATTATGAAAGCATTCTAACAGATAGAAATAACGTATCTTGAGTTCTCCAGTTGAGAGCTCCAACTCATACCCCCTTGTCCCATACATCGCTTAATCAATAATATCTTATGGAAATCCTCTCCATCAACTAATGTGGTTCTAAACCATTCTTTCTAATAGAGGCATCATATATCTCATACACTTAAAAGGAGAATTTGAAAGGCATAAAGGGATACAATGGGTACCTACTGTCAATATTTCAAACAACAATATACATGAAATCATCAGAATTCTAATTTTTGCCATAAAATTCCATTAGACATTTCTGTAATTAATGCCTACATTCATGACAAAAGCAGGCATTTCTTCTTCCTAAAATACTTTTTAAATCCTCAAAGAAAGACTAAATTATATTCAAGACTGTCGTAGTGGTGAGAGTATTTTTTTGTGTGTTCTTTGAAACTGACTAATCTATTACTCATATATGTGATGCTGCTTTATTATAATACATTATATCTTCATACAGGGATTTACAGCTTTCAGAACATCTTCCCATAATCTTGGTATTTGATCTTTGAAATTACAACATGGTGAGGCAGGAGGTGTCAGTTTCCAAATTTTCCTATTGCATAAGTAGTGGCTTAGAGAGGGCAAGTGTCTTGTCCAACGTCCTATGGTCATAAAGTTACCGAGATGGGGTGGGCACTCAGTTAGTGGTCTTTACATGGCCCCATACTGCTTCAGACAGTAGGATTAATCAGACCGTCCTAGTTAAATGGGTTTTTCCTTTTCTCTGGGTACTATACAATAGATCAGTACAGCTTATAAGATCAATACTCTTATCTTTGTTAGAACAGATCCCTTTGTTGCACATTCTCCTGAATACATGTTTTACTTCCAAAACCTTGTTTCTCAGGTGCTAGAGGAGTGTTTTGTTTTCAGTTTCTACCCTGTGTAGCAATTGCCTTCCCCACCACACACATAGACATTTGAAAGGCTAACGAGTCTATCTATGATCTGACCTTATTGCAATACTATCCGGGAGAACAACACTATTAATGAGCATTAATAAGTACCTTGGTCCTTCAAATCTTCTGTCAGGCATCTCTTGGTCTAGTCTAGGCCAAGCTTAGAGTTAAGGTGCTTTAACAACTATGAACACACCACAGTTTATAAAAACATCTTTCTTCATTACCATTTAAGAATAATCTCCTATTGTTGGATTGGGTGGGCACCACTTTAAAAAAGCCACACGATTTCAGCATTTCTGAGGTGGGGAAGGGGGTTGTAGTGTAGAATGAAACCATGTCTTCAAGTCGTGATGAGGTGGACGTCTTTCAGATCACCGTGGTCTGCTAACATCGTCCCACCACCACCACCACCAAAAGGCAAAGCTTTCTTCCTCTTAAATTAAAAATGAACAGCTGGATCTTTTTGCCAGGAGCTGGTAGGTTAGGGAACTGCGCTTTTTTACATTTTAGCATTACTGGCTAAAGAATCATGAACTGGCAGAGCATCCAAGGTTGACTGTGGCGAGTCTGCAAGGATTAACCCGTTAATTAGTTACTTCCATCCATTACAGTTTTAGTCTTTTCCTGGGAATCCTGCGGACTATTGATTTCAGCCCTCCAAAGTTGCAGAGCAGGGCTTTTCCTTTAGCTCTCCAACAGGCCGAGTAGAACAATAAGATCTACCACCGGGGACATGTCAGTGTCTTTGTCAGGGGATAATGTAGCCATAGAAAGTCCTTTTCATCCTTCGCAAGAGCCCATTATTCCTATGTATCTCTCCTCTATGCTTTGTGAAAAGGTTTGTACAGTAAATAATGACTGACTATGTACTAGTTCTTTCTTCTTTTGCCAAGCTCTTTTTAGCTTTGGCAGCAATTTTGTTTTCCCTGTCATCATCTAATGTCTATTTATTTTACATTGCTACAAAGCCAGTGAAATTCCCTTATAAATCCCAGGTCATGAAGATGAAGCAGCAACCCGATTCCTTTTATTAAATGTCTGCAGTGTCCTCTGCTTTTTCTAATTAGGTTCAAAGTGGTCAGTGGCTTGAAAGGCTCCGGGCAGGAATCAAATCTGTTTGAACAATGCATTCCTCCAGCCACGCATATTAGATGTTTGGATTTAATTAGAAGACAGGTATCAAAAGTCAGATACTCTCTGGATGCATTGGGGTCCTCATCACAAGGTCCTCTTCCTCTGCAGGCAACTTGACCAAATGGACCCCTCCCTCTGGTTCTCCCCACCCTCACACATACAGTAGGCATTAGGTATTCCGAGCCTGGGGCTGTTACTCACCCCTGGGTTTGCAGGGCTGTAGTTTGCTGTGTCAGCACTGCCACAGCATGAAGGTGAGAACAAGACGCTCTGAAATTGAAGGGGAAAAGATAAAAGGAAAAGCGTGCAGAAGAAAGAGAGGCTCTTTAACTGCTCCGTCAACCCAGTTTTCTTCTCTTCAGCAGGAGGCGTGTTCTGAAGATGGATGGACATAGGTACAGCTGGTACTGGAGACCAGCTGTGAGCTCCATCTGGGTACCATTTGGTAGCAGATAGATTTTTTTTTCAGGCCAAAGTCTCCTCCAATTGTTGTGGTTAGAGAGCGAAAGTGAGAGGCCCACTGTGTTTTCTCCCACCTCAAATGCTCTTGTTCCAAACCACTGCATTTCCCTGTGTTGGCTTCTTATCAAAGGGAAGGGAATTATTTGATTGTTGGGGTAGGGAGGGGGTGAGGGAGTTAGCTGATGAGAGCTGGTGAAGCTCAGACACAAAGCGTCTCATGGAACACATTAGACATCAGATTACCCAACCCATACTTCTCATATTGTCTGTCATTATCCTCCTTCCAAACTACGAGGACGTTGGTAGAGATGGGGCTCTTTTGAGGAGGGATGTCAATGTTTGTGTCTGCGCAACACTAAAGCAACTGGTTGAAACATGAAAAGTTCAACACATTGACTACAGGTCTCTTTGGTTGTGCTAAGAAACCTTTCTGAGTCATTTGTCTTTATGTCATTGACAGCTGATATGTGATGCCAGGACAATCCCCTTAGCCAACATGGTTCTTCTAGAAAAACAGTTTAAAAAATATATATATATATTGCATACCCAGGCACCTGGGTGGCTCAGCCAGTGAAGTGTCTGTCTTTGGCTTAAGTCGTGATCACAGGATCCTGGGATCAAGCCCCACATTGGGCTCCCTGCTTGGTGGGGAGTCTGCTTCTCACTATGCCCCTTTACCCCACTCCTGCTCTCTCTCTTTCAAATAAATAAGTAAAACCTTTAAAAAAAATCTACATGCCTGAAAAGGTTTTATTAAGTACATTTTTTGATAAAAATGCTTTAAAAATCTGATTTGCTAGTATTTTAAAAACTGAACATTGGTGCTTTCCCCCCCAACTAGTTGCATCAGTCGTGGCACGGGCATTGATTGGATTAAATTATTGTTTCAGACTGAATTTGCTCTATACTTTGCTGTTCTGCTGCTCTTCCATCCTTAGGGCATCTACAAAAGTCGGGCTAGAGGCTGTTTCCGTACTCTTAGAAGATATTTTTTGGGCAGACAGTTGGTAGTTTCTCTTGACCTGAAACTTCTCTTTTCAAAGAGACAGTGCCTATGGCATGTTCAAGGGCCCCATTATTTGGATTTGGGACCTGAGGTGTTTCACAAGCATTCATAAGAATTAGCAAATCTGATCCAGGGAGAGATTGCGATATCTTTTCTGGCAAACCAAGTTCCTTTTTTCTTGCCAACATGGACATTTTCCAGAGTTGGTGTGGGCTCTTCAGCTTTCCTAATGTACTCAAGGTCAATATTTCTGTCTCTAAGGAGAAACCATTGTTGAGAGAAAGTTGATTTTATTTTGCTTCTTAGTTTATTACCCTTTTACCTTCAAAAACCCAGAATAATTTAACAACATTCTGACAAATATGATAAAATTATACCTGACTTTTGCCTTGAGTATTAGAAGGAAGAATTCAATGGGTGAGGTGGGGTGGAATTGATGGGACGAAGTGTGTGAAGGTGTAACAGAGCCAGAAACAGACCTCATCTAGAGCAGTGCTGGTCAATAGAAGTATAATGAAAGCCACCAGTGTAATCTTACATTTTTCAAAGTAGTTATTTTCAAACATTTGAAAAGGAACTGATATAATTGTAATAATTTATTTTATTTAACTCACTATAACCCCAACAATTTCATTTGGACGTGTAATTAAGGTAAAAATGATTAATGAGATAGTTTATCTTCTTTCTCTGGTTACTAATCTTTAAAATTTGGTATATATTTTTTAAAGATTTTATTTATTTATTTGTCAGAGAGAGAGAGAGAGCACAAGTAAGCAGAAGGAGAAGCAGGGTCCCCTCTGAGCAAGAAGCCTGATGTAGGACTCAATCCCAGACCCCTGGGATCATGACCTGAGCTGAAGGCAGATGCTTAACCAACTGAGCCATCCAGGTGTCCCAAATCTGGTGTATTTTATACTAACAGTATACCTCATCTTGAACTAGCCACACTTCAAGTGCTTCGTTGCCATGAGAGGCTGATGACTGCTATACTGGACAGTGGGAATCTGAAGAAATTAAAGAGGAAGCTAGTTTTAACTGAACATCTTCTATGTACAAGGCATTGTGGTAGCAATTAATATACATTGCGGCTAGCCTTCACAACCATTCTTCGAGGTGACTATGTTTTAAATTTAATGTCAGAGTGAGGTAGCTGTATAATTTATTGTCCAAACTGGAGCCCTTTTGGAGGAATAGGGCAGCTTTTGTTAATTACCAAGGAGAAAAGATAAAGCCTAGGACTGTCCCAGGCAAACCAACGTGAGTAGTCAACGTAGATGGGGAAACTGGGTAGAAGACATTAATAAGTATTCAAGATCTCAAAGGTAGTAAATGGAAGCATGATTTAAGGATTTGTTTGTCTCTAAAGCACATGCTTGGACTGTGCTTCCTTCCAGGAGGAAGGTCTTCCTTCTAGCATCCTTCCTTGATAGTTTAGTTAACCATTCTAAATGGAAAGCATTGTTTTCAAAATCTGCTGGGAGCATAATTCTCTATCAAGCAAAAAAGACTCAGCCTGTCTCTGCTCTTAGAAAGGTCTTTCTGAGGAAGCAGAACATACACAGAGGCTGACTATATACCCACCATTTTGAGCCTAGGGGAGAAGCCAGTTTCGCTGTACTTACTTGGTGGCGGGTTAGGAGATGGGACATGCAGGTCTCCAGCCATTTTGTCTGGAATCCTCTGGCAAATAAACACTTTCCCTGTGGGGGCACATACCACTGGAATCTGTTCACAGACATGTAAGGAGGTCAGGAATGAAAACATTGTGCTCTACTTTCTCCAGGTCTCTTCAGACGTCCAGGAAAAGAAAACTTTCTCTCCGTTGTAGGTGAGTGGGTTCTCTGATCCTCAATCAGTGTTTCTCCACTTTTGTCTATTTCCAAAATGACTTCTTTGTCAGAGATGCATATACTGACCCCTTTCAGTGGTAGATGGAAGTAATTATGGCTGCAGAAAATTAGAACACAGCAGGAGAAAGGTTTGGGAATTTTGCTGATAATGATGGTTAACATTTATGTTAACCTATGTGCCAAACACTACTTTAATAGCTTTATCTCTTTTAACTCATTTAATCCTAACAATAAGACTATGAGATACATATTATAATTATCCCCTTTCTATAGGTAACTTTGCTGACTCTGAGAGTTTAGGTAACTTTTCTAAAATCACACAGCTAGTTAGTGCCAGAGCTATGTTTGACTGATTACAAAACATTCATCTCACACGAAATAAAAATCAAACTCATCTGCATGACCAAGGGCATTCCTTGGAAATAGTCCATGTTACACATTTGCCCTGTTGTCCTCTTAAATCTATATTGTTCTGAGATCCCCTCAAAATATGTTATTAGCACACTGAATGAGACAAGAAACTGGTTTATATTTCCTGTAATGGCAAAAGCTCCTTGGTGGATGTTTGTGGAAATATTTTGGATATTGATATGTACCTTTCTGTCCTGCAGGTTAAGCGGAATCAAGCTAGCTGTTCAGTATGGCTGGAAATCTAAAATAAGATAAAAGATGAACTCCTGTTCTTTCTTTCTCCACTTCTCAGTCATGGCCGTATTTGAAAATTTAGAGCTTGAGAAATAGTGCCATTTTTTCTCATTTGCATTCTTCTGGTCAAGAAGTCTATCACCTAAGTTGTCTAAGTACAGATATTTATTCTGAAAATCAGTAAGATATTACCAAGTGGAATAAAAAAAAAATATCGGGAATATATATGTATTCCCGATATTTTTATATATATATATATATATATATATAATATATAGGATATATATATATATAGGATATATATATATATATGGATATATAGGATAGGATTTTATATATATATATGATATATATATATATATATATATTTTTTTTTTTTTTTAAATTTATTTCCTCCTGAATTGGCTCTTATGAGGCCGGGCAAAGCTCAAGTGAAGCTGAACACCAGAGTGACCTCTCTTTTCCTGTTATGGGATAGTACCTTACTGGAGTCTCTGAAGTGCAAAAGAGAAATTCGAGCAGAATTTTATATACGGCGGTTATTGTTTATATTGGACATATTTCAGAACTGCCTGTGAATTTAACATGAGTGACTTGGTATCAAGTTTTATATTCTAATTGGCATTAAAAAAATCATTCTTTCCCTGAAGGCTGAAACATCCAAGATGTTATCTGTTCTTTGGGTTAATTACTGATAATGAGCATAAGACACACAATGGCAGACACTGACCACATGCCCAGATTGTCCCAGACAGAAGAGGGTTGGGTCTTCATCGGACTGAAGAAATAGATTGGATCCTTTGACAAGCAGCAGGTTGGAGGGGTTTTCTAAGACACCCACCCCAAGAAAAGAAATGAAATAAATCTTTCCCATGTTCGATCTTTGTAGCAATCTGAGGGCTGGGGAAAAAATAAAATAAAAATTGCATTTATAGGCCTAGAAAAGTAGGGGAGGATTATCCTCTTCATAAAACTAATTTCTAAATGTGAAATTGTATTTCTTCCAGATTAATATTTTACTTTATCTTTGATTGTTATAAATTATTTTTTTTTGTTTCTTTTTTAAGTCACGGTTGAGAAAGTAGTTTGTCAAGCTGCTTGACCCTGGAGCTTAAATGGACTTATTTATTGAAAAATAGTCAAAGCAAAAATTCAAAATTGATTCTCATATTCATCTGAGCCCCCCCAAGGTCACTGTAAGTCAAGTAACCACCTCTGCCTGCAAACTTAACTTTTTGCACCTTTCAGTGCCAAATTCATTTGCTTACTCAGATTTTTGGTTGAACCACGTTGGTTTTTTGTTTTTTGCTTTTTTGTTTTCCTTTTTCTTTTTGGGTGATCCCAATTTGTAACATGGTTAGGAAAATTAAGTCAGGCCTGAAAAAAAGGCCATGGATAGTGGCGGGGTGCCCAGAAGGAGGTGGTCAGGTCTTTAAGCCGTTTGCAGTGGGATATCTAGAAACCTCCTCAGCAAATGTCTTTCATGATATGAATATGTGGGTGCGTTATCATTGATAAAGAAGAATCATCTCAGCAATGAAAAATTACTTTTAGAGTCAGCTAGGGTCCTGATGGGCTCTTGTAAACATGGCAACTCTTCCCAGAGACTAGAGCAGTGATGGTTAGTATTTTTTCCCCTGTTTTTGTGGTAGCTTCTCATGCCCTACCTTTCTGAGGCTTTGTACTCTAAACTAGAACTCTGAATCGGGAAACTTGGTGATTCCTTTGATTAGTAATAGTAACAACATTAATACACAAATTACTAACGATGAGAAAACAATCACTAACATTTAGGATTTTATGATTTTCAAAACATTTTTTCATCCATTATCTCATCTGTGATAATGACAGTCAGGTCACAATACTGCTGCTCCAAAGAGAACTTCCAATGCATTCCTTCTAGATTAAAGTGGTGGAGGTTTCCCCTATCCCCTGGACATGCTGTAAAGTGAATCTCCAAAGACATTCACCTGGCCACCTGGGAGAACACAGAGGGAGGAGGAAGGAATCAAAAGGAGAGAAGCAATTTGATGCTATGATGTGAAGGAGCTATGTTTCTCCCCCATATATTTTTAACTGAACCCTTGGGACTTGGGGAGGTGGTTGGATGATCACATGCTCTTTGAATGCTGTATTGTATCTGAAACATAAAGCTGCTCCATAAAAGTTTGTATTGTGAAATGTCAAGTTTTTGGCATGTATCATATTTGTCAAATGAGGTTACGTAAGTTGAGCTTTCCAGCATGGTCTCCCCCTGTCTAGCATTGGAAGAAAATGTTCACAGAGGAAAGCCCAAGAAGCCATCAGAAGCCAGACTGTGCTCACTTTCCAAAGTGGTAAAAAACCACCCCAAACAGAAACATTTGAAAGGAGAAATGACTGAAATCTAGAAAACATACCAGGACATATGGCATCTCGTTATGTTTCTGGACTATCAGGAAGAGGGAGAGTGAAGGATTATAATTTGCAGTAAATCCAGGTAGGGAATGGTCAAGCCATTTATGTCTTACAGATGGAGCATCAGTTGATTAATTGCATTCTTCCTTCTAACTTCCACTTCACCCCCAAGTCATCCAACTGTTCGTTGAATAAATAAATCCCCTAGTCAAAGCTTTCGTGGGGAGTTAACAAGTGGAATAATGGATATAGAATCCCAAACTGAAAATAAAGTTAGGTGGTGATTTCGGAGGCACGCATGTGCTAGCTGGCTCATGCTGAGTTTAACAAAACTAGGTTTATAGTAAAGGGTGAAAAATCACAGACAGGCTTCTGTGAGAGACCAAGCCTGTGTTTCCTCACCTGCAATGCAAGTGGTGGTTGTGTGGTTTCCATGGTTGCATGGAGTAGACATGTTTGCCCTGAGTTTGTTCACTGGATTAATGCCACGTCTTCCACTGGCCAAAATGACCTGAGACTCATGTGGAAGGGTGAGAGGCAATGGCATTGCTCTTTGATTGGTCATTCTTTCTGTTGTTAACCATTTCCTTCAATCACTCTATCTTGGGTCTGACCCTCTCAGGCGCTACTCTAGCTACTCATTCTCCTGTATTCATCCTCCCTCTGGGCTTTGCATTGGGCAGGTGCCGCAGAGCCTCCTCTCTGCTCTCATTCCCAAAACACACCCCTGGCTGCCCTTCTTGCTCTGTGGCTCTCACCAAGCTGAGTCCATCCCCTCTAATGGGAATTTGAACTTTGCTATTCCAAATCCAAGATTTCTGTCCCTGCATCTCCCTCCTTTTATTCCCATGGAGAAGAAAGGAAGAAAAAAAAAAAAGAAGAAGAAGAAGGAAAAAAAGAAGGTGACCATCAGTTTCTGCGTGATAGCAAAGAAGCAAGTTATAATACAGAGCATCTCCTTTCATCTCCTTTCTGGTTGCGGTTATGTGGTCTGCTTGCACATTGCTTGAATAATAATAAACAAAGGACAAGGTGATTAGCCATGATGATAGGACCATGTCGTGTTTTGGGAGCACTTACTAAAGAATGAAGTTGGGCCCAATCCAATAGACAGAAGAGTCAACATACTTGGTCAAAAAATAGCCATGGGGACAGAGAGATACAAAAGCCACCATAAACACTGAGAAAGATTGATTTGGGTTAGAGTTGGTGGGTTGGAGTGAGATCAATAATAATGAAGCAATGCTCCCCATCAGATGACCAACTTGAGATACGTTTTAAGAGGAGTCGGTGATTTGGCAAATATAAGGTCTCGTGCACAATCTAAAAATCGATTCCACATTCTCAGTGCCTTTTACGGGGTGTTCGCACTAAAAGTGGTATGGTGTATTTCTTTTTAAGCAAGATTTGATTTGAAAGCAGGAATAATTGAAAACATCATTTTGAATGACGTGATTCTAAAAACTGAGTTTAAAAAAGTGTTGACAATCCTTGTGAGCTCTGGCCACTCTCACCTCCTTTACTGCAAAGAGTAACTTCTGGATACTGAAATTCCTTTCGTTATATGAGATACTTTATGATTCCTTTTGAAAGTGCACAGATGCGCTGAACTAAGCATGCTTACCTTAAATTCCTAAGCCAAAAAGCCAGTCAGTCAATAAATGCCAGATTCTGCTTTCTAAATGCTTGATGGGACACACCCATCAAGAAATGGTCCCATGAGAAGCTTGTTGGACATCTATGTGCCCAGCTATTCAAGGCATTAGGAGACACATATGCACTACTGCCTTGTTCTAGTCCCAGAAAGGACTTTTGTTGCCTAAGCCATTCTTTTATTAGCAAGAAAACATTCCTGGATAATGCTTGAGCTCAGTGGATCTAGGACATAAGTTGAGATGCTATGTATATTAATAATTTTCATTCTCTAACTTTCTGACAAGCTTTGGGAAATTCTTAAAGCCCTGACCTAATGTCTCTCCCTTCTAGAAGACTGAGCATTGGTGCACTCGTGAATCTAGCTGTTACGCAGTTGCTCATGTTAGAATAACATCAGATCCAAACACATCATTCTCACCTAAATTCATGCTGGCCTATTGGGTCCTGCTTGGACTACTTTCTTGCTGTCTCTTCAATTCATCCTTCTGTTAATCTACCCTGTTGTTCTCATGACCTTTTCTTACCCAGATTTCTCAAGTTACCTTCAAGGTGGATTCTCTCTTCTTTCTAATCCATTACCCACACTTCTACCCAAGTTAGAGATGCCAATCTGCTTAAAAGCAACCAAAGACTCTAACCATCTTCAGAATGAATATCAAACTCTTGATCAAAGTGTGTAAGATCCTTCATGATCTGGTCTTTCTCTAACTCTAAATTCTATAATTTTGTCATGTATCTTCAGATTCTCTTTATAAAACCAGATGGCACTAATGTACTTGTCACTAAAAAGGTCATGTTCTTAAGTCATTGTGTCTTTAACTGTTTCCCATAAAATGCCTCCTCCCCAATACCCTGCCAAACTCACCTGTTTAATTACCCCTAATTGCCACTTACTAATCAACTCAAGTCTGCCTTTCTCTGGGATACCTTCCTATACATCCCCATCCCCATGACAAGCAGGTGCTCCTCTGCCCAATATAACATTTTTACCCTGTTGGTAATTGTTCATCTCTTATCTGAGTCTTCTAAGGGCTTGAACTGACTTAAAAATGAGAAGCTGAACCTTGTTTTCTTCCTTATCCACAGTGCCCTCCTAGCACTTGGCATAGTAGGATAAATATATACGCCATGAATAAGATCATTTGCACAGTGAGGCTCTGGCAGCTTCCACGAAAGAGGGAATCTCCCCATGTTTATACCTTCTGTTGGAGAAGCCCAAACCTTCCTGGCATTTGCTCTGGGGATAGGTCACAGGAGGAGGGACTCTCATAATCCCACCCAGTCTTGAAAGGCTGGTGCCAGAGTTTACGGTTCTGCCTTTAATGCGTAAGGACTTCTGAATTTTCATGGATTTCACAGATTTCCATTAAATATTACCAATTGCTTGATTAGTGCTGTATAATGTCCAAAATAACACCTGTCACAAATAACATCTCTTTTAATCTTTGCTTTAAACACATGAAAACAACTGAGCAGATATATCTATAATTCACATTTTTAGAGACAACAAAGCCATTGAGCAGATAGTTCTGTAATTCACATTTTTAGAGACAACAAAGTGGAGGCCCACAAGAATTCTTTATCCTGCGTGGTCTCACAGTTGAGAAATAGGAACATATATTCCCTTGACTGGGGCTATGTATTAGTTTTCTGTTGCTCTGTAACAAATGGTCACAAACTTAAGAGTTTAAAATGACATGTTCATTGTCTCTCATTATCCAGGGTCAGAAGTCCACATATAGTCTACCTGAGTCCTCTGCTCAGGGTCTCACAAGGCTAAAATCAAGGTGTTGATGTGGTAGTGTTCTCTCTGGACACAGAGTTCTTTTCCAAGCCCATTTATGCTGTTGGCAGAGTTTTTTTTTCTCAGTGGCTACAGGAAACAAGTTCTCTCATCTTGCTTACTGTTGGCTGGGTGGTGTTGTCAGAGAGTGGAAGCCACTCTTACTTTTTAGCCACCTGGTCTTCTCGCCATGTGGCCATGGTTCTCTCCACATGTACTTCTTCAATGTACATTTTCTTCTTCACCATACTTCTTCCAGCAGGAGAATCTCTCTCTAATTTTATAGTATAAACTTATAGAATGTCATCTAATCAAAGGCACGATTCTCCCATAATAGTCACATGTCCTGCCCACACTCAAGGGAAAGGAATTATATGGGACATATACACCAGGGGGACAGGAAATGCTGAAACTCCCAGGACCTACCAATATCCTAGTTTTAGGATATGTCACTTAAAGGTTACCATGCACTCTGGGGTTTCAATTTGGAACCATCTGTGCTGAAAGGAGGAATCATGATTATATGTGCGGTGGGCAGTTTTTTTGTTCTGGGTGAAGTGGAATTCATGACCTGTGAAGTCAAGGTAGCCAGAGACCATCTTGACTCTTCTGTGTCTAAGAACACCGCAGCTGGATGTCCTAGACAGTTCCTAAAAATGAATGTTCAGGAACATCTGGCCTTTGGAACCTTATCTTTTTCACTTACTCTGCATAGACTTTAACTCAGGAAACAGGCGGTCACCACGAGGCTTGTCCCTAGAGTGGAGACATCTGCTGGATGGTTAGTTAGCTGCGTTGATCCCCAATTGGATAGTGTCATCCAATGAGGCTGAGTTGAGTCCAGAGTCCTGTCAGAGTCTAAGCTTTCCAGCTCATCTATCTTGTGTTCTGGCTGGGAGCCAGCTGGGCACTGACCCATTTGCCTCTTGGCAATTTGTGCCTTTGCTTTTGGAGGTGAAAAGAATCTATTGCTTACTTTTCAGAAGTCACTTTTTGAGAGTCTCCCTCAGTGTGTGTCGCTGTTTTTGTTCTGGGCTGGTGAAGGGAAACCACAGCAACATGGGACCTCTGGGGGTGCTCACCTCGGTCTGAGCCTGTAGACCTACGACGTGGAGTAGAGTGAGAGCTGCTACTCCTTCTGGAGTTTGGTTAACACAGCTCTGCTTACAAAAAGCCAGAGTGGCTGTTGTTTAATTTCTTTCATTAGGAAACTCACCAAATGTTTGGCCCTAAATTCTCTGCTCCCTCGAGCCAGCTGGAAAATACCATGGAGTTGCAAGACAACACCAGCCCACTAAATTAGTCACACACACAAATCTATGTACCAAGTCTCTCTTGACCCAGTTCTTTCTACTTGCCCCTTTTATTCTACCTTCATTAGGTTTTGTTTACTTTTTGAGGAAAATGGAGCCTTTTGAGGGCTTGCTTTCGTTCTGACTTCCTTCTATGCTTATCCTTGCCAGGCTGTACCAAGATGCCAACATGGCGTGCATGACCATTCCCTCTCTGCACTGCTCCATGTTCAGCACTGTGGGCTGTGCCTGGTGATGCAGCTGGTACTGTAATCCTTCTGACCTAATGTGGGTTTTTCACCTAGGCAATACCTATTCAGAAATAGCTTACTGAGGGGGGCCTGGGTGGCTCAGTCTGTGAAGCGTCCAACTTTGGTTCAGGTCATGATCTCAGGGTCCTGGGATTGAGCCTCACATCAAGCTCCCAGCTCAGCCAGGAGTCTGCTTGTCCCTCTCCCTCTGTCCCTCTCCCTGCTCAGGCTTTCTCTCTCTCTCTCTCTCTCCCCCTCTTTCAAATAAGTAAATAAAATCTGAAAAAAGAAGGAAGGAACTTACTGAGAAAAGCAGTATTGACTGTAAGTAAGACAAACTGTTAACGCTTATTAATACTGATCATGCTTGGCAATCTGTCCAGCGGTTTCCATGCCTCACTTCCTCCAAACATCGTATTCTCTATGAAGTAGGCACTATTGTTCCCTCAATTTTACGTTAAAAGTGGCTATTTATATTACCTAAGGGAGTAAACTTTTTGAGTATGCTCTTGCATTTGAAAAGTGAAATAAATTTGGGGTGAGATATTTATAAAATATTCTTTTTTGCTCATTATAGAAGGTCTTGGAAGATTTTATTACCTCCAGGGTCCAAGGTGAGCTGCGGAATCAGCCCCTAGTTGGTTGGAACATCCTGCTTATGAGTCCATTTTTAATCCCTACATCCATCAGTTCCTCTGATCCCTTCCAAACCCATATCACATTCTGTCCTCAACCCTGCCGTCGCAGGGGTTTCTGTGGCCACAGGTGTGGAGAGCTGGGGGAGGGGATTCCGAGTGTCTGGTCCAGGCTTTCTCCCAAGAATTCCTGCCAGGAGCATCTGCGTAGACGGTCCTCTAACTTCACTGACATAGCAGAGAGCACAGTGGTTAGTCAATCTCAGCAGAACGTCCTTCTTTGTCTTCAACTGAGTTTATTCTTCAGTGTAAGTCATAACATCTTCCTAATTCTTGGCCTCAATTTCTGCTCTTCTATTATTAAATATTTTAAGGAGGAATACCGTTCCACTGGACCCCCACGATGCTACCCATCCAGTTTCAATCATCTAAATCCATCCTTACCACTATGAAAACAGCTCAAAATGCAAATTCCTCTAATGGCTAGTCGGTGGAAGCAATGTGTGTGGGAAGGAGAGCCGAGAGCTTCACAGAAGCCATCCTAAAATTTTTTAGAATGAAGGATTTTTCCCCCCCAACTATTTCATGTTGGCCTTTTACAATAAGTGAGTGGGGATTGTTGTTGAGCCTGGGGTGGAGAGGAGAGGGTGGAGTGTGGGGGCGAAGTCCTCAGAGGGTGGGGATGTGGGTGGGGAGAATTCATGCCCAGGAGGTGAAGTGTTTGAACCAGAGGGTTTATGTATCTGTCGTGTGTCATGGAAGAAGCCTACCGGATCCAAAAATTCTAACAAAACAAATGGCTCCTTCCCAGCGTGGGGTGACAGCAATGGGATTGCCTCAACAAACGAATCC
The DNA here is from genome assembly GCF_011764305.1 of Mustela putorius furo. Taxonomy (NCBI): domain Eukaryota; kingdom Metazoa; phylum Chordata; class Mammalia; order Carnivora; family Mustelidae; genus Mustela; species Mustela putorius. The sequence goes on along the minus strand of NW_025421402.1, from coordinate 18,292,188 downwards.
ACTGGGAAATGCCGCCGGCCCCACAGCTTCTCTCCTCCACAGGGCGGGCTAGCACAGCTGGATTTGTGTTGTGCAATGCTTTGGTGGATTCAGGGAGAATTGGTGAATCCCATCAGGAGTTTCCCAAAGGTTGCATTTCAGCATATGTAATGGCTGGGCGTGCCAGAAGGTCATTTACTCTGCATTTGTGTTCAGTGTGTACACGCTGGGCTGTCAACATATATTCCTTGTTATTTTTTGCCAGCCTGTCCTAACTGGAGAACTCCTATTGCACAAGCATATAGCAGAAGTGTGAGTGTGTGTGTGTGTGTGTGTGTGTGTGCACGTGTACGTGTCGGGGGGTGATGCTGTGGAGTTTTTGTGCAGGGGGGCGTGCTGTGGAGGGTGAACAGGAGGGGTGTACACAGAATGACAGGGAATTAGAAGGGCCCACCAGAAATCAGGAAGGGAGCTGAGTGGAACAGGGGAGGACATAGATCTGGAATTTAGCCTCATTTCTTCTGCAGACCAGCTGAGACATCTTTGAAAAGTCCCTTTCCTTCTCTGAGTCATGATTTCTTCATCTGTAGAATGTGAGAGTTGAACTAGCCAAGTCTCCCAGGTTCTGCCAGTGCTAACACATGAAGATAACAAGTCTCATTCTGAATGGGCCACAGGATCTCGGAAGTTAAGGTGGTTCACAGGGCTCATCCCTTCCCCCATATTTAAGGCAGGGATTAATAGAGCTTGACTCTAGGGAACTCCTAACTGCTTAACATGGGCAGAACGTTCTCATTTCTCACTTCCCTTAATGTGTTTGTTATTCACCCTTCCTCTTCTCTTCTTGTTACTTTTAAGCTTCCCTTACCTGTCTTGCTTCTTCTATCTTGAGTGCCTGAGACCACGGTGTCAACAAATACACTTAACATCCTTTACACGATCAAGGTTTTATTGCAATAAAATTCATTAGGAAGTTCATAAATCTCTCCACTTGTCCTTGACTGAGGTTTATAGGTTTCATTTCTAACCTAAGCTGCTTCTCCTTTTGTAGGTACTTATAGAGGCATACGTCAATGAGAAGCCATTCTGCTTTACCTTGTCGAATGAGAAATTATATTAGAAGGAAAAAAAATAAAGCATCTCCAAGAGAAGCAGGCAGGGCTTCCAAGAGTGAAATCATCATCCCACCAAACAAATCCAGTTGGGTGTGTTTGTGTTCATAGCACTTGTGCCTATTAGTTTCTTCAGTTCATGTGTGGGTGAAAGCTACACAGGCTTTTTACTACAGTTATTTATATATATTTTAAAATCCATCAAAATTTCACTGAACTAATAAACCCAAGGCAGACATACTGTAGGATTTGTGAGGTAATGAATAGCCCTCCTTGAAAACTCCATCCTGTTTTGCAGGCAGCCCAGAGTGGTCAAAATTTTCTAGCTCTTATGTGTGAAAATAGTGCTCTAGTTGGACCAAACCTCGCTTTGAGGAAGAACAGACCTGTTCATGGGATGATTAATGTTCAGTCCCAGGAAGGAGAGAATTCCAGCCCAAATGCATCATTTCATGACTTGATGGATTGAAATTTTTATAAAAGAAAGATCCTTTTGTCTGATAATACAACTTGCATATACCAGGGCATGAAGCCTCCATGAACTCTTAAGAATCAAATAAAGACATTACGGACCTTAGAGTGTTTGTAATTTCTACTTGCTAGACGAAGAATGCGTGACACTTACCCAACTTTTAAGGACTAGTAGTATGAAAATCTTTAAGCGTAGTAAGAGGGAGACCCTATAACATCTCCTCATTGCTGGTTGTTAGAGCTTCAGAACCTGGACTTAGATTTATATGGCACTAGATTCCAACACAGAGGTTTCAGAGTTTCCTCACAGGCTCTCCATAGATTATCATGTGTGGTTTAATGAGTTACTCAATATGCATGGATATCGCTGTCTTAACAAAGCTGTAAGTTACTCGAGGGGGAGTCTAAGTTTTATCGTTCTCATTTCCCAATTTTAGCAGCTGTTGATTTGGCTGTCTCTGGTCACTGAGGCATTTGGTGTCAAGAAGCTAAGGTGCTGATGGCGGTTAGCTTCCCAGACCTCTGAAGGTATATGCAAGTGAGGGTCAACAGCTATTCTGGAGACACTGGAGATTTTCTCAGAGCAAGGAACACAAGGGTAAAATGATGACTTCCCAGATAACGAGGAGGGGCTTCAATAACGGGGAAGGAGGCAATGCCTCGGCCATTTTGCACCCTTCTATTTTCCGGAAAACCAGGAAGCATGCTTTCTTTTTGAAAAATGTCTGCCTCCCTTGACCACCCCCCACTCCCCAACATTTTCTAGTAGCACACCTCCTGTGGAAAATGATAAACAAACCTTGTGGTTAAAGTGGCTTTTTCTTTTCCAAGAGGATAGAACCTCCTAGGAAGCAGCATGAGGCTCCTCTGCAGGCCACCTCTTCCCAGGACGTCATCTGACATCAGCTTGAAACTCAACAATCTAAATACAGAACAGACACCAGGAGCCACGCTCCCCCCTTTCTCTTCTTCTTCTTCTTTTTTTTTTTTTTTAAGAATAACAAATATTTGGAACAGAATTCCAGACCCAACTGTATGCAGCACAGAAGCAATTAGATGTTGCCCAAGAAAAAAAAGAGCAATATTGGAAAGGAATGGCCTCAATGGACCCCACTGACCTTCTCCTGTTCTCTGTGTTTCTTACATTCATATGAATAATGAGTGCATTTGAGACCACTATCCACAAGGGCATAGATCTTTCTGCTTTTTATGTTCTTCATTTGCTACTTCCATATGGTAGAGTAATTCTCCAAACATTTAGCCCTGGTGTATTAACTGGCCATTTTGGGTGGAAGGGAATGTTAGGCTTATAAAACAGCAAATAAAAAGAGTCTTGCTCTGTGCTCAAACACAACACCCTCTTCCTGGACTGATACAAGCAAATGGGATTATCTCGGTGCTGTCTACTTTAAAAGCAAAGCTGGCTTAATCACTGAAGCTAGACACGTGCATTATAGGGCAGAGACCAGGCTTGTTACCAGTTTGGGATGTAAGCTGTTCTTTATAATTTCTTACTCATCATAGAGTAGAACTGCTTAAATATTTCATCTAAGTGAGCTGGGTAGAATCCACAGACTTCTGTGATTTAACAGCCGCAGAGCAAAGAGGTCCTTTTCCCAGGATGTGGGACACCTAGAGAAAGCCAACGCTCCAACTCTGACAGAATGAGATAAGATAGAAAAATCAGCCCATCTTCTCAATGTCAACAAACTTCTCAATTGCATGGGCAAAAATAATTACCCCGGCATCTAAAAGCCTCTTCCAGTAAATTAGATTTATTGATATTTGCAGTCCTGTTAATGTTTCAAAATGGCAGGACACTGATCTTTTGTGTTTTTCCTTAGAAAATGAAAAATAGTGCACATGATATATTGGCACACTGGTCAGTTATGCCATGAAATGGTTTTGCCCTGCTAGTTTTTCAAGTCATCATGCAAACAGAAGAGCCATTAGAGGCAGATATAATTTCCACTATTCAGGAAGCTGGTTTTGCCACTGTATTATACAAATGAATTTAGTTATTAAGACTTTGGGGTTTTTTCTTTCCTTTTTTGGGGGGGTAGCGCTTATTGCATTGGCTGAGGTTTAAGACAGAACAATGCAGTAGAGTCAGATTCCATCCTCTTGAAAGTTAGTGTCTCAGTGTTTTTATGCTATTTTATGAGGGGATTAACCTCTCTCCGGTTGGAATTTGCCTGCTTTGTATAAACTAACCCTTCCAGAGGATTTTCATAATTTACTGAATGCTTTCCCTGGACACATCGATAGCTATGTGCTAACAACGCATGCAGGCTACTTCTGTTTGAAAAGAACAGAGATCAGAATGGTTGACTGACTTGCCTAAAGTTATAGAATAAATCCACCTTTGAGGCAGTAAGAGAAACCAGCTTTTCCACATTTTTACTTTTGTCAGATACAGAACTGATTGGATTGAACAGGAAGAAGTGGGACCAGGTGGAGCGGATGGCAAGGAGACCAGCAAGGGAGCAGGCTGCGCTTTGGATCGGGAAAGTCCTCACACAGCGAAGCAGCTGGACCCTTAGGCTTTGTACAACGGGACAACCCAGCAAATACCGCCCTGATGCTACCGGAAATCTAAAGTCTGAGGGCAAAGCTGTGCTGGGAATGTGAACTCATCAGAGCCAGGCATCAGTCACCGCCTGACTCAAGTTTTACTCACGACTGTGTTTGCTGAGGTGGCTCATTTAGTTTCACTCAGCCAATCTGGTGGGGACCTGGATCCAGGACATTTTGCGAAAATCACAAAAGTCACTGACCAAAGCCTACTAAGACTGACTTCTACACTTCTGAAAGAAGATAGATTTGGTTCACAAAGGTCACTAGGACACAGCCATGCAGGAAAAGGCTGCCATACCCTGAGAATTCTGGTTACCATTGGATTGTGGAGAGGTTTTTCTCTCAACGTCTCCACAGACCAAATGCAGCTCCCTTCTCTTGCTCTCTACCAATCCCCTGTCACTGGAGCCATGGTTTTGCTGGTCAAAGAATACACGGATGATCTGAGAGATTATTTTACATTTCTTTTAGTTAGTTGAAATAGTTAAGGGCTATGTTCTGATATTATATTTAATGGCAACTGGTGAATTTGGTGGATCTTTCTTACCCTTTAATTTCCTCTGACTTACGAATTTTCCCCAGCACCCTAAATGAAGTTTAGGGTTGTGTTTAGGGTCTTAAATCTGAATCCCAAGATAAGCATGCTTATATTTCTCTTTTTCATTTAATTCTACCTAATCAGTGTTGGAACTAATATCAAATTACGTTTTCCTTTGCATTCATTTGAGATGACTCTGTAGATGATAGTGACCCAGGTTCAACCAAGTGGGAAAGGGCCTGAAATGTATTTCTGGCTTTTATGGAGAAGAAGTCAAGTCAAGGAGATAACATTTTATATTTATATTTATTTATTTTATCCTTCTCTTACGAGGTTTCTGGATCAGAGGCAGACGGATTTATTTACTTAGAGAACATGTTGGCACTGGGTCGCCATACCCCATTTTCCCCCAAGTGCGACAAGATGAAGGCAACCATTCTCTACATGTCTGAAGCGGGGAGGGTACCTACAGCAGCGGAGAGGAGCCCCGGAATCACCGAGAGAGGAAAAGCTGCCCAGCTGTCTTTCCTCTCTTCCTAAGAGAAGGACAGAAACCTTTGCTCTGTTTTGTAAACACATTTCTGAGGAGACACTGGAAGGTGTTATAACCCTCTGGCATGTGAACAAATGGCTCTAGGAGAGAGAAATCTGCTAATCCCTCCTGGGTGATTTATTATCTTTAACGTCCAAGTCTTGCTCGCCATTCACTCATCCTTTAGCCCAGATTACTCAGAAAGCCCTGAACATGTAAAAACACAAAAATATTCACATTGTTTTCTGACACAGGGAGCCCAACTAAAGTCAACAAGTGGCACAGCTTGAAAGAGGCAAATGGGAATTCAGCGTTCAGTGGAAAGATGAGAAGGAAGGATCCTAGTGCCAGGGGAAAGGGCTGCTTTTCCTCTCTGCTGGGTGTGGGTGGCCCATTAGAATCACTGCCCTGGACTAGCAGGTATGGAGAAGGTAGAATTGCCTGTAACTCGTTTCAGTGATGGTAGGGTAGAATGGTGTAGTCAGTAGAAAGGCTATAGAATTAATAGAAGAAAGAGGGAAATAGGATTGAGTCTATCAAGTACCTGCCAGGCACTGCATTCTGTGGCTGTTCTGTTCGGATCACACACCCACCAGCCTGTTCCCGCTGATGGGAAAACTGAAGCCTATTCAAACAAACAGCTTTCAAAAGATGCAGTAATAGAAGGTAAGGTTAGTGGAGCTACTGTTTAAGACCAAACCTAAGACATCCAGGTGGCCAACAGACTCATGAAAAAGTGCTCCACATCACTCGGCATCAGGCAAATACAAATCAAAATCACAATGAGATAGTGGTGTCAATGAGTGAGGTGTCACACCAGTCAGAACACCAGTCAGGGAATGATAGGTGTTGGCGAGGATGCGGAGAAAGGGGAACCCTCCTACACTGTTGGTGGGAATGCAAGCTGGTGCAGTCACTCTAGAAAACAACATGGAGGTTCCTTAAAAAGTTGAAAATAGAGACACCCCACAACCCAGCAATTGCACTGCTGTGCAACTGAACATTCAGTTCATAGCAACAATGTCCACAATAGCCAAACTACGGAAGGAACCTAGATGCCCATCAACAGATGAATGGATAAAGAAGATGTAGTATATATATATAATGGAATATGATGCAGGCATCAAAAGAAATGAAATCTTGCCATTTGCAAAGTTGTGGATGGAACTAGAGGGTATTATGCTGAGCAAAATAAGTCAATCATAGAAAGACAATTATCATATGATCTCTCTGATATGAGGAATTTGAGAGGCAGGCTGGGGTCTGTGGAGGGTAGGGAAGGAAAAAATGAAACAAGATGGGATCAGGAGGAAGACAAACTGTAAGAGATTCTTAACCTCATAAACAAACTGAGGGTTTCTGGGGGATGGAGAGGTAAGGAAAGGTGGTTGGGTTATGGACATTGGGGATGGTATGTGCTATGGTGAGTGCTGTGAAGTGTATAAGCCTGATGATTCACAGACCTGGGGCAAATAATACATTATATGTTAATTAAAAAAAAAAATAAAAAGACCCAACGTGCCTGAGTCCAAACTCCAGGACCATGAGTCTCCCACGGGGGTTTGAGTAAGGTGCTCTCTTGTGTATTATCCATGTAACTTGATACAAACTATATAACCTATTTCAGTGTTAGTTTCCTCATCTGCAAAATAGTAATACATACAAACTGTAAGCTGGTCTGTTTTTTGTTAGGCTGCTTACAAATGAGGCAATGTACTTGCCAATGCCTTATAAGCCAATATACTACACAAATTCTGGTTGTTTTTATTATTCATGAAATCCAGTAGAATGCTATTATGAAGTTAACATTTTGGAGGTTGAATGGTCTCTAATTTTTCACCATTGTATTTAATGCTCCAATGAGCATCCTAGTTCATATTACTTTTCCCTCTCCTATTCAATTATTTTCTTCTATGTGGACAAACTGAGCTCCAGAGAGTGTCAGGGATTAGCTAAGATCCGACAGGAAGTTGGTTTTCCCACCATTATTTAAAACTTTACCGGGACTGTGAGGTAAGATACTGTTCTATTTAGGAGCACAGCCTGGGGAGGGCTCCTTAAACAATTTCATCTTTGAGTTGGTGGCTTCACTTTAGCTATGGCTCGGAATCTCTAAGTTCAGGTAAATAGATATGATCAGAATTGGGGTGGATGGGTATTCCTTAGACTCACACTGGAATAAAGGAGGAAAAAAGATCCTGAGAGAACCAACGCAACAGAAATGCAGCTATCATCTCGCTGTCTTAATAGCCTTGGCTGCAGGGAAAAATATTAATTTTTAAGTGATGCAGTTGAATGGACCAGGAAGCCCCAGGGGAGAGGGGTGTGGAACATGCAAGTAAGTGCTTTTCATAAATTAAAAAAGGGAGAGAGAATATTTCATCACATGGTGGGTTTTCTATTAAGCCCACTACATAATTTGTTTCAGCTCACTTTTCTGGCACCCAGTTGACTCTTCCTCCCCATCTCTAGGGGCTGGAAAAAATTACAGTTTCCAAAAATCACATGTACTCTCTTCAGAGTCATCCCAAGAACCTAGTGAGAAAGAAAAATCTGGAATGGTTCTCTTACTGGCTTTAAAAGACAACGAAAATTTCCTAAGCACTTAACTACAGCTGTGGTCTGAAATTAGGAGCCCGGGACACAGTATTGCAAGGATTTCTTTCCTGGTTTGTAGAAATAGATTTTGCAGAAGCAAATGGCAATAAACAGGGTCCCTGACAGCATACTTTGTACCTTCCACACTTCTGCATGTGAAAATTCAGAAGACGATGGCTAGACCCTTTCAGGGTGTGTGTGTATGTGCTTTAGGCTTTTAATATTTTCAAATTTCTGCTTAATTATAACATAGTATATTATTATTAAAGTATCATATTCCAGGTAATTAAAAAAAAAGAACTTTGTAGGTCTATTTCTGATTCTGTCAAAAAGTGCTTAACGAATGGTTGGAAATACGGCAGTGTGGATGGTAATAAGATCTACATTCCTCACCAGGACTCACAAGACTCCTAGTAATCAGGGATGGTCCTAGTAATCATGGCAGGCTTCTGTCTCTACTGTCACCTCCAGTCTCCTCTCTCCCCTGTTCCTCACCTTCCAATGTCTTCCCTGTTGCTCCTCATACCCTCTGCTCTTCCTACCTTAGGGCTTTGGAATTCTCAGCGCCATGCCTTTTTTTTTTTTTTTTTTTGCTAATTAAGGTCAAAGTTCAGTTCAGTAGGTTCTCCTTAGGGAAACTTGGCTGACTTTTCAACTTGATCCCGCCCATCCCAGTTAGTCTCTTCATTTCCCTGCTTTATTTTCTTTCATGTCCTGGCCATTATATGGCCTTATTTTATGCATCTGTTTACATGTTTATCATCCTTCTCGTCTACCAGAAAGTAAGCTCCATGAGGTCCCCAATCTGTTTTATTTGCTGATCCCCACACAGCATCTACAATGGTGCCCAGCACATAGTAGGTGCACAAAAAATAGATGCTGAATAAATGAGTAAGTGAGAAGAAAAAAAAGGAAAAGATAGGGAGAGGTTGAAGGCGAAGCCTGTTTTCAGTGCTATTAACGAGCACTTCAATGTATTGCGTTGATGAAAACAGTTCTCATTAACCTAGCTGATCTCTTCTTGATTGCTGAGATAGTTGAATTAATTTCAGCCTGGCTTTTATTTGTACCATTACTGAACCAACCCCAGGTTGAGGAGGGTTTCGTCATCCCTAAGAGCACGAGCCTGCTTGATAAATGTTGGCTTGTTTATTTTACAGTTTTGCTTTTTATTAGATTTTATGTTTTTAAGTAAACTCCATAATCTACTCTGGATCTGTTTGTTTTGGATTCCAGAGTCAGTATGTGTGTGGGTTTGGGCATCACAGTTTGGGAGAAGTTGCTAAGGAGAGCCGAATTGTTCTGCTAACAATGCTTGGGGTATAGGGGATAGGAGGAGGGGGAGGTGGGTAGGAGAGTGGTAAGAGGTCATGTGACTCTTTCTGAAGCCTTTCCCTGCAAGCCCCAAATCTTCAGCAGAGCTCAATCTTTTATTTATTTATTTATTTATTTAAAAGATTTTATTTATTTGAGAGAGAGGGAGAGAGTGCACAAGTATGGGGAGGGACAGAGGAAGTGGGAGAAGCAGGCTCTCCAATGAATAGGGAGCCTAAAGCAGGGTTAGATGCCAGGACCCAGGGATCAGGACCTGAGCCAAAGGCAGACAGTTTCCGGATTGAGCCAGGCAGGTACCCCAGAGCTCACTATTCTTAGGGAAATTTTTGTGGAAATGGAGACAAAAGCTTAGTTTCTGTGCCTTTCCAATGTTGTATGAAAGAGAGGCACCACAGAGTGCCTGGAGAAAGAGATGACTAGGTAACATAAGTTCCTGGCAATCTGCAAAAATCTTATGGATGTACTGGACCTCCTCAAGGTGTAGAATGAGCATCTTAAACCACGTGACCCCTGGCTTCAGGGCCATGAGAGTTATGTATCAGTGTAGGGCAACACAAAACTACCAAAGGAGACTCGAGCTTGTGCTCTCACTTTGATAACTTCTCAAGTTCCACATTTAGAACCTTAGGGATGGCTAAAGAGGTTGATGGTAAGGCTCTGTTGGGTACACTATATGCATATGGCCAGATCCTGTCCTAGCATGATTGACTAGAACTTCCAAGAAGGCTTGCGTTCGGTCTGGCTTGCTTTTTGGCCACGTTACTCTAACCCTGGCAAGTGTGTCTGTTCTTCACTCCCCACCTGTGAAATTCAGGTCCGTTCTCTGGAAGGCAGAGCAGGCTGAAGTTCCAGCACCAGCCGCGGGATCCAGCCCAGTTTTCTGTCTGGACCATGAGCTACCATATCCCTTCATGAATTGTTTCTACTTGATCACTTTGATTCTTGCTATCAGGTCAATTGGATCTTGTTACTAATTGAAATGTGTCTCTCCAAGTTCATATGTGAAAGTCCCAGCCCTCCATGTGACTGTGTTTGGAGATAGGAATTTTATGGAGGTAACTGAGTTAAATGAGATCGCAGGGTGGGACCCTAATCTGGTGTCCTTATAAGAAGAAGAGACATTAGAGCTTTCTCTCTGTAGGCACATTCATAAAAGAAAGGCGGTGGGAGAACCTAGTGAGAAGGTAGCTGTCTATATGATAGGAGGGGAGTTTTCAAAACGACTCAAATTGGTCTCCTTGTTAATCAGGAACTTCTGGCCACAGCATCATGAGGAAATACATTTCTGTTGTTTAAGAGGCTGTGGTGTTTTATTATGGCCTCCTGGGCTGACTAATATAGACCTTTACTAGTAGAATCTCTTGTTTCATATGTTGTACTTCAAGAGAGGCAACATTTCCAGGTTCCGATTTCAGTTTTGGTCCTTCTCCTCTGGGGAGATTTCCCGATCTCTGTGTTGCCTTCCAGATTTTCACTGTTCTGTGTTGTCCCTCGACTAAAAGTGTACTTGGACATAAATTTGTGTTTCACCTGTCTTAGTAAGTATTTCTAGTGAGGACAAAACTTGGGTTCTAAACAAACACTGCCTCATCATGTGACCTAGAATAGAGACAATAAAAGAAGGGGGAGAACCTACGAGTTAACTGAGCACCTGTCATGTTCTAACCTGATTACTCTCATTTTATAGGTAAGGGAACTAGGCTCAGGGATGATAAGGTCACAGAGCTCTGAGATTCAAACTCAGATACGCCTTCCTCACTGCCTCTGTTTTGTCTTGTGTATTATACTGCCTCATTTTATTTAATCTCAAATCCTATTACCTCTTACTTTTCCACCTTGAAAATGAAGAAGGTTGGGTTGAGTGGACGATATGCCAAGTCTTTCGAACTGTAAAACTTATAAACTTATTGAAACTTTGGCTCTCAGCCTATGGTTATTTCCTAATGACCACAGATCTTGTATTAGTTGAAGTGGAGCCCAGGAAGCAGAAATACTCTGGATCTTTTAAACAGAAAGTCGTGGAAGGACTGATGGACTAGTGGGTCATGGACCCAGCATGGAACTTCTCATGGTTGTGGCCAAGGCATGTGGAGGCAGCTGCTATAGCACAGTGGGTCCTGCTGCTGCCACAAGTGCGTTTTGACACCAGGAGACTTCGTACCCAACACCGGACACGTGTGGAAGCCAGCAAAATGGCCTCTGACCTGATTTGTAGCAGAAACATCTGCAGGAAAATGTCTTCTTTCCTCCTCTCTAAAGGTTAGGTAAATGCATGCATCTAAATGTCGAACCTCATTTGTATCCATAATCCTCCTTGCTAATGAGTCTGGAGAAGGTAAATTTCACGACAGAACAGGCAAGAAGGAAGGTTGAATGGAGGCCGAGTGAACGAAACCACAGTGCCTGCCACACTCCTTTGACTCTAGATGTCACCCGGCTTTCTGCTGTTCTCTGAGGCTCTCGTCTGCGGCAGGACTCCTGCCCCATTGCTATCTGATTTCCTATAAAGTTACCTTAGCAAAGACGATTTTTTTCCCCCTAAAGGAGTAAATTGTCTCCTAAAGGAGGACTCCCTAAAGGAGTTCACTTGTCAGTATTCCCTGACAAGTGGACAGAAAATTTAGGTATTTGGAAAGCTGTGGTAATCCCATTTTGTCACCAAAATTGCTGAAACCATGTTCGCAATGTGATCATTAGTAAGGTGGCTGATCATATTAGCTGTATTTAATATTTCTAAAAAGTCTGTTTTCCCTTTGGAGTGACTTTAGAGATACAAAGAGCTCTCTGGAAGCTTCTTGCTTAAAAGCAGAATCTGAAGGTAGGTTTCCTTCTCGGGTCAAGGAATATGCCATTCTGATGTGGGCATGTGGGATGTGTTAGAGTGTACAATTGCTCTGTCCTCTCTAGAAAAAAAAAATGCTGATTCTGCAATTGAGTGTGGCCCGAAAGAGCTTGTCCATGTGGAAGACACAAGCCTAGTCCTTAACCACTTTTCCCTTTGCACAGCCTTATTCTCCAGGAGGCCACAAGTACAGCATGTTAATTCAAACTATGCAAAACCATGAAACCACTGAATATCTCAATATCCGCGTGCGGACTCTCATTTGCCTACTCTGTGTTAACAGAGAAACATTTGGTTTTAAACAAGACTTTATTTAAGGGGAAAAAGTGTATAGGATTACGCTTGAAAATGTCATTACTGAAAAGATAAAACCATATGTCATAGTCTTTGTTTTACCTCCTTTTCACTGGAGCCTGCTTTTGAGAGTTCATCTGGAGGTGTATGGAAATTCTAATTCTTCTGTAACCAAGCTGGATAAGCCCAACAAATGTAGCTTACTCACCAGTCATGTGTGTTTACATTTTGATGTAGTTCCTGCCAAAGTATCTTATGGTCCAGTGATACAGTCTTGTTAAGAAAGAGCACAAAATATTCACTTGGAGATACTGGGACTGAGGATCCATACCACCTTCCAAGTCTCCCCACCGCCCCTGCACTGGGACACGGGATAAGGGAGTGATAAGGGTGTATACCTGGGACTGGGGTCAGAGCATGGCAGAAAGGAGTAAAGAATAAGAATTGTGTTTTCAGGTTCCTCTCACTTTTTTTTCTTTTTTTAAGATTTTATTTATTTCACAGATCACAAGTAGGCAGAGAGGCAGGCAGAGAGAGAAGGGGAAGCGACGTCCCTGCTGAGCAGAGAGCCTGATGGGGGGCTCGATCCCAAGACCCTGAGATCATGACCTGAGCAGAAGGCAGAGGCTTAACCCACTGAGCTACCCAGGTGCCCCAAATTCCTCTCACTTTAAGTTGTGCGGGTCATATCCATGCCCCAGTGCAACTAGGAACAAAGTGTGAAAAGCCAGATGGGGCTCTCAGAGATGCTCAAATCCATCACAGGTCAGTCAAAATCTTCTACAGAAATGAATTTTGACTTTCAGTAAACAGAATTTGTAACCCTCTCTCGAAGGAAAGAAAAAGGCTAACGCTGATACTGACTTCTGGCTATTGCCAAGTTCCATTAAGTTAACTTGGATATGCATGCATAGCTCTTGGGTTATTTCCGGTAGATAAAGATAAGAACTCAAAATGTTTGAGGTTAATAAGGCCGACTATTCCCCTACATCCTTGCTGCAAGGTTATAACCAAAGAAAGCTTCTGATGAATTTAATGATAGATGTAGACAGTTTTAAACACATTTTTATGAGCAGGCAAGTACAACACAATCCGTCCCATAAGCTCAGTGTGGTCCAGTTCTCTCTAGCAGTTGCTCTGACCAACATCTTGGAAGAAAATTCAGCCCAAAGGAAACTAGACAGTCTTTTTGAAGCAGACTTCTTTTACCTTTTTAAGAGCAACCAGAAATGCTTCTAAAACCAGTGGCTGGAGATAGGTATTGCAAGGAAAAAATGTGAACAACTTTTAAATGGACCAAAAGATTACTAGATTCTTTTAGTAGAAAGCTGTATGTTGTTTAGAGCATACCCTTTCTGTTACTTGATTCTATGGGGTTACTGCCTTTATTGTCTTTGAGCTATTTTACAATTCTATAGATGTGAGTCAACCTGTAGAAAACCGATGATAATGCGACCCATTCTTGTCTATACACATGCAAATAACTTCTGCCTAGAGGAGCTTCAAGGGACTTTTCCTTCAGTAGAAGAAGCCAGTTTCAAGCCTCTTACGAATGTGGGTTAAGCCGCTGCCTTCAGCTCAGGTCATGATCTCAGGGTCCTGGGATCGAGTTCCGCATCGGGCTCTCTGCTCAGCAGGGAGCCTGCTTCCCTCTCTCTCTCTCTGCCTGCCTCTCTATCTACTTGTGATTTCTCTCTGTCAAATAAATAAATAAAATCTTTAAAAAAAAAAAAAAGAAATGTCATTTTAGCATTACCTACAGACAGGCTTATGTATTTGTCTGGTCTTTGAGGTCTCCTTTGAACCAATTGGAACTTCTTTTCTAGCATCCTCATTAATTAAGGGGCTCAGTTTCAGGGCCTGGAGAGATTGTTACACACTTTTCACCAGCCAGTGAATGAATTAAAAATATTTCCTCCAACTTCCAATTTATACAGCCTAAATGTCTTTAATTTAATAAAGTATTTCAACGAATCTACGTTATCTCCAGTACATTTAAATTTTGCTAATAATTTATTAGTTATAACATTTGCCATTCTAGATACTGATTCTGACACTCTGATATTCTTTAGGTTCATTATCAAAGTCTCAGAAGACATAAATAATAGAAATGCTTATAGTAGCATTTCTGACATATTACTGATTGGGTTTCCCTGAAGTACAGATTTTCAGTCTGAGGAAGAGACTGTCCTTACAGCTCAAGCTTAAATTAAATGGCATATTTATAATATCCTACTGCCGGTGCTGAAGTATTTTGAGTTACAAACATCATAACACTGCCCTTTACAGACATTAAGAAAAACTCTCAAAGCTGAAAATCTCATATTCTCTGCACAATAGCTCATGCAATCATTAAATGCAAAAGAATGTGGTTTTTACATCACTAGAAGATCAAAGTCGTTGAAATCTCAGTTGGGTTGTAATGAATCCTGAGGACTTGAGCATCCTACAACTATTCGTAGAAATCTATGGGAAAAAAAGTGCACATTACACTTTAATCTAAGTATGTGGTGTTTTTTGTTTTTTGTTTTTTTTTTTTTTTGCAGAGGGAAAGCAAAGAATTATACAAAGTAAGTAGTAATTTCCACATAATAATAGTGTTTTGCATTTATCCATACCACTGCTAACCATTTCAAAGTGAATTGGTGACCCAACAGCAGTGGATCCCAAACAGCCAAACAGTGCAACCTCAAGGCAATGTAGCTGTGGATAGGCAAGTCCTTTAATGGAAATCTATAGTATGAAGGGAGTGGGGGAGGAAATATTTATAGAGAAGGACCTGTGTGTGATGGGTAAGCGTACTCAGCTCAGAAAGTGTTCTCTTTTCACTGAAATACCTATTGGATTACTGAGAGTTTTCTACTTAGAGGCCTAGGACAGAGTCCCTCCAAATTTGAAAAGGACACCATCTCTTACAGATGCAACATTGTGTGGAATTGTGCAATTCAAAAATGAAGAACAGAAATAACAATTGAAAAGCTGTAAATGTTCAGTTGCAAGTCTTAGGGCACTTGATGTTAAACCCTGGATTTTAGGATGGAAACCTGGAACAGTCATAGAAATTGAGGACTGAGCACCCTAGGAGGAAGACAGCTTGGTTGAAAGAGAGCTGGGGTCACGCGCAGTCTGGACTGGAGATAGTAGTGAGCCAACAGAAAAAAAGGAAATGGGGCGGACAAAATGATTTTTCTTGACAGCCTGGCTAAGGGGCTCACTAATACCCCAGAGAAGGGATTTGATTAATTTCCAGCAGAACTACATTGTTCTTATATCTGCAAGTGATCTGTAATTTGCTGTACACTTTTATGCTTGAGCTGTTCCAAGCTCGTCTTATTCCAGGGTCTAGGTTTTTTTTTTTTTTTTAAGTTTTTTTTTAAAAGGATTTTATTTATTTATTCGAGACAGATACACAGAGAGAGAAATGAGCAGAAGGAGAGGCAGAGAGGCAGAGGGAGAGGGAGAAGCAAGCTCCCCACTGAGCAAAGAGCCCGATGCGGGGCTCAGTCCCACGAGATTGACCTGAACTGAAGGCAGAGGCTTAACTAACCATCTGAGCCACCCAGGCGCCCCTCCAGGATCTAGTTTTAGTTTATATAAAATTAAAAAAAAAAAAAAAAACCAAGTTAAAGAAATGAAAACGTACACGAAAATTTGAATCAGGTTCCCCTGATTCAAATACATCTCCTTAGGTTATGTCAAGGAGATATATTTGAATCAGGGGAACCTCTTGGACAACTGTAGTTCCCGTTTTCAGAGCTCTAATGTGTATCTTTTATAAGAGATGGTTAGAACAAGCACAAGCCTATTTCATTGGCTCCATCAGTTCTTGGTTCCCTCATGGTGTTTTTCATCTCTGTCTTTTTGCTGTGCTCCCCACTTTGTTTGGACTCACATTCTCCACTCTAGCAGCAGCAACACCTGCCCTGCCCCCCACCCTCCTTAACCTCCTGTCCACCCACAGACACCAGGATAACTTCTATTCATCCTCCGACACTTAGCTTGCCCTTATATTCCTGGAAGCCTTCTCTGACCCACGCCTATTTCTATCCTGTGTCTAACCCTATGATTGTATTGCACCATTTTATTTAAATTATGTTTAAGACTCTATATTCCCAACCAGACTCTGCACTTTTGGGAGGCAGGAGCCATGTCTCATTTATCTCTATATCCGTAGTACCTTGCACTGTATGTCCAGCACATAGAAGATGTCCAACAAGCCCTTGCAGACCAAAGGTGTGAGCTGTAATTTAGAGTTTGTCTAATTCAACATCTTCATTTTACATAATGGAAAACAGACACCCAACTTCCTCTTCTGGCGTTGTGTCAGATAGAAGAATCATCTACAAAACCTTTGAAAAAGGCATCTAAAGCACTACCAACATTATCTCCAAAGCACAGAGTGGCTGCAGTTTACCAGGGACTAAATTTAAGTGGAAGTCTGGAACCTTTCAGGGAAGGGACACGGAGATTGTAGCTGCTAGGGTTTGCTGAACACCTCTCAACTCAAATGCTGGTTTAGAACATTTCGTGTGATTGGGGAAGAGAACCCAGGACAAGGCCTCAGGTGGGGGTGAGGGGCAGTTGGGATGCTTGAAACCCTGTTCCTCTGTGATATTGTGGACTAGGCAAAAATTCTCATGAACAAGAAATGACAAGGAAGCAGGTCTTTTTCTGTCTGGGCTCTGGGCAGAAAAGCAAATTTCCTGAGGCTATATAACACAGATCTGCCCTCACATGGTTTAGGTCCAATTATACATTACCTGGCTCAGTGTGCAAGACCCCAAACTAAACTTTTTTTTTTTTTAAAGATTTTATTTTTTTATTTGACAGAGAGAGATCACAAGTAGGCAGAGAGGCAGGCAGAGAGAAAGAGGAGGAAGCAGACTCCCTGCTGAGCAGAGAGCCCGATGCGGGACTCAAACCCAGGACCCTGAGATCATGACCAGAGCCGAAGGCAGCGGCTTAACCACTGAGCCACCCAGGTGCCCCCAAACTAAACTTTTGACATGATGGCCCACTGCCATCTTGGGGTGTCTGACTGAAAAACTGTAAATTCCCAATGGAGGGGCAGATTCCAACCCCGATGCAGAGGTTCATACAGACTGAACACTAACACAGTAAGCAGAGTTTATATAACACCCAAAGAAACAAATATTCATGGGACAGACTTGGGTAAATAGCATCAAATGAGTACGCTTAAAATGTTTAAAGAAAAATGAGCCCATTTTGGTTAATAGTACTCAGCAAATTTGTGGCAAAAGTCTGAACTATATTTATATCCAAGGTTGGCTACACAATTTGCAAGGTCCAGTGCAAAATGAAAATGCAGGATTCCTTGTTCAACAAGCAGAAAAAAAAAGTGTCATCAACGGTCCTAAAATACAAAGCTTTTTCTTTAAAAATGCTTTGTTTATTATGAAACATAATAGGGATAACAATGATACATGAGTAACAACATAAACTTATGAACTATAATAACATTGTTGTCATAATTTTAAATAAAAAACTGCTTTATTGATGTGATGTCTTGATCATAAAATTTTTCTGACTCCGTTTCCTGCAAATTCATTAGGTCATCAAAATTTATACTTGTAGATATTTCACTTTCAATTCATATAATTGAAAGAAGTGTCAGTTTTTTTGCAAATGCAAGATCGCAAATAATTCTTGATAATATTCACTTTTAAGTTTTAAGAAGTTCTTAAGTTTTAAGAAGGATCTTTCTGTTAATGCAACTGTTAATTCTATTTATGTAACAATTTCTGCCACACTATTTTGAAATATTAGTACATCTAGGGATGGTTAGGTGGCTGAGTTAGTTGGGCGAGCTTCTGCCTTTGGCTCAGGTCATTATCCCAAGGTCCTGGGATGGAGCCCTGCTCTGTGGGGAGCCTGCTTCTCCCTCTTCCTGCCACTCCCCTTGCTTGTGCTCTCTCTCTGTCAAATGAATAAATAAAATCTCACAACAAATAAATAAATAAATTTTAGTACATCTAAAGCCACTGATTCTTGCAGAAGTTTTTCTAAGACTATGTAACTCTTTCTATGAATCAGTTTTGTGTAGGTTCAAATTTAATTTTATATGTAAATTTTCTCAAGGGCATTTTATTGTTTTTGCCAACATTTCCTGTAAGCTGTGAAGGTCATACTGAGAAACCAAAAGTGGTTTCATGACTTATATACAATGAAGACCGCTTGTTTTCTCATTCTATCACCATACATTCAAGCACAAGGAAAATTGAATTTTAAAATTGTCTTCTGATTGATCATTGGCTTATCTGAAGCTTCATAGGAGAATAATGTTCTTTTCTGTTGAACATGACAATCTTTAATTTCTATATCTGAAATTGTAGAGATTTCCTTTGAAACATTGCAGAGGTTTCCAGGGTCAGGGGATAATAATTCCCTGTTATGTTTTATGACAACGTCCTTATGTACAGTTTCATTTTGAAATAATTTACTGACAAAACTGATGGTTTCTTCTTTTTTTTTTTAAGATTTTATTTATTTATTTGACAGAGAGAGATCACAAGTAGGCAGAGAGGCAGGCAGAGAGAGAGGGGGAGGCAGGCTTCCTGCCCAGCAGAGATCCCCATGTGAAGCTCGATCCCAGGATCCTGGGATCATGACCTGAGCTGAAGGCAGAGGCTTTAGTCCACTGGGCCGCCCAGGTGCCCCAAACTGATGGCTTCTGATAGTGCCAGTTTCTATGAGCACTCAGGCTGGAGAATTAATTTTGACAGATGCTATAGGGGTGGGTTTGGAGCTGGAGGGCAGGTCAACCTCTTGTCACTGGCTTGGTACCATCCCTATGGAGACAGCCTGTACTCTCTCCCTGGGCCATGGCCTCTGCAGTCACTGTTGATGCCTCTGCTCATTGCCCACTGTACTGGGGTGTCCAAGCCTGCACCTATGTGTGCTGACATCTGATATGTCTGTCCTGCTCATGCTTCCTTGCTCCATTAGACCACACTTACAAAGCTCAAGTTCAAAGATGAAATTATTAAGAATTTCAAGGCTGTAGCAGCTGAGTACATGGCCCTTTAGAGAGCAAAGCCTGTGTAACTGCATCGGTTGCACCCCTTACCCCCAAAGCTGGCACTGATCACATAATTTCATCTTATTCTCCCAGCCACTTTCAGATGGAGCAAACACATTTTCCCTTGAGTACTGGAAAATGAACGTATAAAATAATTAATTGAGTGGCCTAAATTCAAAGTAGTAACAAAGACAAATGCAGAACTGAGTCATCTGAACTTAAGCTCAAGGTTGTTTAGATTGTGTAAGCTATTTTTACATAGTCATGCCAAAAAGTACATATATTTCCTTAGCTAAAGTAAAGTAAAACACCTTGTTGGTGTTTACCAAAGTTCCCCTTACTTTAATACTGATTCTGCAAGTGACAGATGAAGAAATTTTAAAGCTAGGAGGTATTCAACTCAACCTGGAGGGTAGCCCTGGAAATCCCATTTTATATACCATGCAATCGATGAAACACGGAAGGATTATTTGTTGTTCTCTCTGATGAATTTGTTTTACACAAAAGTTGGTAATATTTAGAAAATCTTTCTACAACGAATGCATATATCTGTGTGGATGTGGGTGTGCGTATGTTACTTCATGAATACATTATCTCTTACTCAAATTAAGTAACACTTTTCAGGACGCCTGGGTGGGGCTCAGTTGGTTGGATGACTGCCTTTGGCTCAGGTCATGATCCCAGAGTTACCAGATCGAATCCTGCATCGGGTTCCCAGCTCCACAGGGAGTCTGCCTCTCCCTCTGATCTTCTCCTCGCTCATGCTCTCTCTCACTATCTCTCTCTCAAATAAATAAATAAAATCTTAAAAAAAATAACACTTTTCGATATTTCAGTGTTAAAGAATGCATATTTTATATTGTCTTTGTGTGCATACAGAATAATCCAGCATGTGGGCTGATAAATATTGTGACACATTGGTTGGCTTGGTTGACCAACACATTGGTTGACACATTGGCTTGGTTGGTCCCCAAGCAGTTTCTAAAAAGATTACTTCTTCTATTCATATATCGGATCATGTCCCAATCTTTGCTATTTCCATCACTGCCTAAAGATTCACTGAACCTGGAATTGCCACCAAGAGCAAATTTACAGGAGAAATTTTGGATTTTATTCTTCATGATGATTTGAAAGAGAGGTACATTAAAAATAGCCTTTGAGAAGCTGAATGATTAGAATTCTAACGGCGACATTGGAGGCTTTGGACATAGCTAAGTAAAGCCAGTTGGATGAAGGTAAACTAAACTCATTCTTTCCAATGTCTCGTCTATCAGGAAAGAAAACATAAGGGCTACGTCTTCACTTTTAATATGATATGATAAACACAGGAAAAGGAACAGCATTCGTTTTGTTTAATATTCCATGAAGGTATTTGAGTAAGGCAATATTTTATTGTCTGAGAATATAACAAATGTCTTTGTCATTTCCCAGTAATGAAACATGTCAAGAAATGATCATTGCTTGGGAAAGTGGAGCTTACAGAGCGTGCTTTTGCTAATAAATCATAAGAGGTAATATAATATGGTGTGACTATGTTAAACAAATAATTATGTCTACAAGTGGAATCTAAGCCAAAAGGGAAAAAGGCACTATTTTGCTTTGCTTTGTACAGCACCCCACACTAATACACTCACATAACACACTCATACATGGGTACACACATCTCACATGTACACACCACATCATGCTTAAAGATCAGAGATGTACTGCTTAATGGCCCAGAGAATCTAGATGAGTGTGAACACAGAGACTTTGCTGGAAGTCTTCCTCGGAGTCTCTCTATATATGCCAGACTCCAAGTGATCTGGAGTTTAGGAGACATGTGTATACCGAGTCTGCTTTCTCATTCCTAGAAATAAATATCAACTCTTCTCTTCTATTCCCCCAAACCCCATAATACCAACTTTCACATTTAGAAACTTCAGGCTTGATATGTCCATGCTCATTCCAAATTTTGCTACTTCCCTGCTTTTCTCCCTTCCCATCATATTTGAGGAAAGGTAAGCCATACAATGCTTTAATGGTAAGCACACAGTAAATGTGTATCAGGTAAATATACACAATTTTTTTTTTTTTTTCCTGAAAAGCAGATGAATTATTTCCTTCTACTCTGTTCACTCTTTGGACAGATAGAAACAGATACCCAAAGGGATCTCTGAATAGATTAAGCCGTTCTTGATTTTGTCCTCAAGGTGAACTTCTGAGACCCTAGATCCTTCATTCTGAGGTGCTTGAACCCTCAAAGGCTAGAGCTACCTGCTTTAAGGTCTGGTAGCACAGGAGAGGCTGTGCGCATGCGTGCGTGGGCGGCGGGGTGGGGAGGAAACCATCCCCAGCAGGTCTGACAGCATTTTCTAAATGTTATTACTGTTGGCAAAGTCTTATCTTAGATGAGGTGGTAAATTAGTAAGCTGCCATGGAAAAGTATGATTTTGTAAAATTAGATGAGTATAAAGAAACACAATTAATTCCAGACCCTCAGGCAAGAGTGATGAAGTAACTGGAGTCTTTGTTCTCTCAGATTATCGGAGATACCATCTTTTCTTCTGAGTAATCGCAGGCGCTCTCTGGCTGTCAGTGGAAATGCCAGGTATGCACTTGCAAGGCGGACGAGGCCAGCCCAGGATTTCGTTTTGTTGTCTTTAGAGAGGAAACGAGTGAAAGAGTCAATCACCCTCCAGGGGTCTGTTTTCTCCCATTAACCCTGAACGTCAATTTGTCACATGTTAACAATGACCACAGATTGGTTACCAATACCAAAGTAGCCAAGAAGATCCACTATGAAAGCCCCAGAAAACCTCATCAATATTAAATACGCTTTCGGTCTTCTAGGTGTCTGGCATTTTAAGGAAGATGCTGGGAAGTTGAGAAAGATGGAGATTGAGGAGGGCTTGGTTTCTATTTGCACAAAGCCTCCTGTTGAGAAGGAAAGAGGGGCACAGACAAAACATGGCAGAGCAGGTGCAGAGGTGTATAAACCGATGTCCACACTCCATGGGTCAACAGAATGTGGGACTGTTATGGGAGTTAGTCTACAGACCATGCGAGATCTACCCGCCTTTTGCTCTTGGATCTCAGGTCTCTTTGCGTTTTCTGAGAAGATAAATTCTCAGGACTTTCCTCAGTCCCTGAAGTGCTGGGCAGTTAGGCAGTGCTTGCCTCATGCAGGTGTCAAAGACCACATGGTCTTTCCCTCTTCATCAAAACAACTGAAGATAAAAAGTAATTGAGTTAGGAGTTAGAAGGTATAATCTTGGGCGTTAAACGTAGTTCAACCTCTCTTGTGGTGCTAAAGTCCCCTTTTCAGTAATTTGGTAGAAAAATGTCCTCAGAGACATTGTTAAGACAAAATAGAAGAATGAGAGAAAATAGACTTACATAATCCTCACAGCAAAAACTACTTTGTCTTTAGGCAGAACCTTTCTGCTGAGAGGGAAGATTTACAACTCTACTAATCTAATTCATAATGTACGTGGGAGTCCCCACTATGATACCTCAACACACATGTCAGCCAACACTTTACTCATTTCACAGATATTTATTGAGTACTTATAATATGCCAGATGTAGTTCTGAGCACTGGGGATGTGGCGGTAGGCTCTTTCATGAGACACATGAAATAAATAAGTACACATGATTAAAGAAATCTAGTTTAGTTTGAGAGATGAGGGAAGGTCTTTCTGAAGAAGACCTTGACTGAATTTCAAGAAGAGTTAGTCATGTGAAAACTATTCAGGCAGAGGCTAACCCATTTGAAGGTACTGAGGCAGAAGAGCATTTGGTGTATTTGAGGCTCAAAATGAAGGGCAGTGTTGTAAAGGGAACAAGGGGAATGGATAGAGATGAGGTTGAGTATCAGTCATGAGTTACATCATAGCAGACCTTGCAGGCTACAGTTCAGAGTTCGGATTTAATTTTAAGTGCAACAGGAAGCCTTGGAGAATTATAATCAGGAGGATTTCATGACTTTATTTTGCAAATATATCACTGCTCTGTGAATAAGATTCTAATAAGGACAAGAAGGAAAGCAGGACAACTAGCTCAGAGTATTGAAGTGGTTCAGGTTGTAAATACTGGGATCTCAACTTCCAGAAGCAATAGTAGGAAATCCTTGTAAGATGTTTACAATATGTTCAGCACTGCTACAACACTCTGAATCCTTACCATGAGACCATTGTGCAGGTGAGATCACTGAGGTACAGGGAGCTTCAACGGCTTGCCCATAGCAGGTATTTAACTTATTAAGCTATTTGTTATTTAAGTTATTAAGTTATTTGGCAGAGCAAGAATTCAAATACAGGCAGTCTGGTTCCAGACTCTCTGTTCTCAGCTGCCCCTCATTGAAGGTGGATGTGGTGGAGATGGGGAAACGTGAGTGGAGTATTAGTCTCCTATCACTACTGCAACAAATCACCACCAGCTTTGTGGCTGATACATCACAAGTTCAGTATCTTTTAATTCTGTAGGGCAGAAGTCAGAAATCTCTTTTGCTGAGTTACAATCAAGGTGTTGGCAGGCTTATGTTCCTTCTGGAATTCTACAAAGAATTTATTTTCTTGCACATTCCAGCTTCCGGAGTCTGTCTGACCTCATCCCTTGGCTCAGGTCCCCATATCACACAGCCTAACCTCCCCTTGCTCCTGTTTTCACCTTCTTTGCCTTTCCTCTCTCTAAGATCTAACTCTGATCCTCCCGCCTCCCTCTTATGACAACCTTTGTGATTATATTGGGTTTATCTTGATAATCTAGGATAATCTTCTCAAGATCCTTAGCTTAATTAAAACCTCAAGGTTCCTTTTCCATGCAAGGTAACATATTCACAGGTTCTAGAGATTAAAATGTGGAACTCTTTGGGGAACCTTGTTCAGCCTACCCCAGACAGGTTCAGGATATATGTTATTTTTTATTCTTTTAAAACATAGTCTTCTTTTTCTCCTCCTCCTCCTCCTCTTCCTCCTCCTCCTTCGTCTCTTTTTAAAGACTTTATTTATTTATTTTAGGGAGGGAGAGTAAGAGAGAGAGAGAGCACACATGGAGGGAGGAGCAGAGGGGGAAGGAGAGGGAGAGACTCTTAAGCATACTCCGTACTCAGTGGGCTTGATTTCACATGGGTCTTGATCTCTGAAGATCCCTAGATCGTGACCTGAGCTAAAACCAAGAGTCAGATGCTTAACCAACTGAGCCACCCAGACACCCCCAGGATACCCTTTAAAGGTAATGTCAACAAGCCATGGCTGACCAATTGAATGTGGTGAATGAGAGAAGCATTTATAAATCAAGGATATCTCCTAAGTTTGTTTGTTTGTTTTTTTGGCTTAGGCAACTGTCTAGATGATGGTACCATTTATCAGAAAGAACAAAATACTGTGGGAGAAACTATTTCTAGGGGTAAAATGAAGAATTCAATTTTTTTTCTTGGTGAGATTGAGTTGCCAAGATCTCAAGTAGTTGGTTACATGACAGCCATCAGACATACACATTTTGAATGTAATAAAGGAGACAAGGCTGGAGAAATGAATTTAGTTTTTTGTTTGTTTTTAACTTAAAATCATAGAATGGGTTGAGATAATCAAGGAAGAGAGTATGGTTAGAGAAGAGGAGAGATCCAAAGATTGCCCGTGGGGCACTTACCCCTAATAAACATTTAGAGGCTAAGTAGAGGAGCGGGAGTCAGCAAAGGAGACTAGGAAGAAATAGTTAAGAAGATTAAGGTGGGAACCAAAGAAAGGCAGTGATCCATAATCCAAGAGGAAAATGTGATGGAGAGAATGTGTGGAGTGTCCACCACATTCCATTCTCTTCTTCTTCCCTAGAACTCTTTCTCCAGCTTCCATCACGTAAGGTAAAAAGAGCACAGTAGCGCATGGTAGAGAAACAGGAAAGACAGAAGGGGGTCAGAGCCAAAGATGGACTGTTGCATGGGAGAGAAATAATTACCTTTAATTCTTTAAAACACACTATCGTTAAGACTCTGGTCTTTAAGACACTCTGTTGTTTCAACTGTACCTTAGTTAATTCAGACACTGGCCTAAAAAGGTGGGGTTCTTCCTAATTAGATCGATATACATAGCATTGGCTTAGTGGTCAGGCAGCAGGTTCTTTTGCATACTGGTAGGTAGAATTCTAACATACCCCCCTCAAAATATCCTGCCCTAATCCTTGGTACAGTGGATATTATGAGGTAATACATCCTGCTTATTTTACTTTATGTGACATGAGGCATTATGCAGATGTCATAAAGGTGACTAATCAGTTGACATTCAGATTTACCAACAGTGAAATTATCTGGGTAGGCCCAATTTCATTTACCAACTAGAATACAGTATTGATATGTGGTCATTTTGTCTTTTACCTTTTTATGCAGATAAAATGCTACTTTTCCAAAGCCCTTTAAGAGTAGAATGTTTTCTGTAGCTGGTAGCCAAAGAAGAATTTCACAAGATTCTAGGGATGAAAAGGATTTAATATGCTGTTGCTAGCTTGAAGATGGGCAGGTGTATGTAACAAGGGTTGCAGCTGGCCTGTAGAAGCCATCAAGAAAAAGAAACCCCAGTTCTACAACTTGTAAAGAATTGGATTTCCCCAATGAGTACGTGAGCTTCAAAGCAGAATTCTTCCCCAGTCCTCAGATGAAAACCCAGCTAACACCTCTGATTTCAACCTTATGAGATCCTACGACTATGTGAATTTTTTGACAAACACCACACTGTTTAATTATTGCATTTACCTCTTGCATTTCTGAAATAAACATGGTTTTGTTATGAGATATTAATATTTCTATATATATTGGTGGACTTGATCATTGAGTATTTTTGTGTTTCTGTTTAGAGGGAATATTTGCCTGTAGTAGGCTTATAGTAAATTTTGAAATGGGATAGTGTGCATCCTTTGACTTTGTTTTTTTCCAAAAGCGTTTTTGCTATTCTCGTTTTTGTGCCTTCCTGTATATATTCTAGAATCAGTTTGACGATGTCTATGAAAAAACCTGTGAGATTTTGACTAGCATTGCATCGAATCTGTAGATTGATTGAAGAAGTCATATCTTAATAATATTGACTCTTCCAATTTATGAACACCTCATATTTCTCCATTTCTTTAGATCTTTCTTGATGTCTTTGGACAGGGCTTTTACTTTTAAGCGGCTGAACTAACACATTTTAAAATAGATTCATACTTAAAAACTTTCTGTTTTGGGTTGGATTGTAAATGATTTTTTTTAACTTCAAATTCCTATGATATATATATTCCTATGATATGATATGATATATATGATATGATATGATATATATATATTCCTATGATATATATAAATCCTTCAAATTCCTATTATATATATGTATACATATTCATATGTATACATATATATATACATATACATATACATACACACACACACACACACACACACATATACATACACCCAGGGGTGCCTGGGTGTCTCAGTTGGTTAAGTGACCACCTCTTGGTTTCAGCTCAGGTTGTGATCTCAGGGTCATGAGATTGAGCTCAGTGTGGGGCTCTGTGCGTAGTACGGTGTCTGTTTGAAATTCTTTCCTTCTTTCTCTCTCTCTCTCTCTCTATTCCTTCCCCAATTCTTGTGTGCACTCTCTCTCTCTCTAAATAAATAAGTGAATAAAATCTTAAAAAAAAAAGAGAGAGATGCACCCAAGTTTTGTATATTAACCATGTTTTCTGCAACCTTGGTGAACCCACTTATTCTAGTATCTTTTTTGTAGAATTTTTGAGCATTCTCTATGTGGACGATCATATCGTGTGTGAATAAATATAGTTTTATATTTTTCTTTTCCAATCTGTATGCATTTTATTTCTTTTTATTGTGTTATTGCACTGATTAGAACATCTACTGTGATGCAGAATATGTTTAGTGAGAGAGGGTATCTTTGCCTTGTTCCTGATTTTTAAGAAGAAAGCAATTCAGATGTTAGCTGCAGGGTGATTTTTATTTTTATTGTTTTGGTTATCCTTTATCAGGGTGAAGGACATTTTCTTATATTCCTAGAGATTTTTAATCACTATCGTGTTGAACTTTGTCAAATACTTTTTCTGCATCTGTCGAAATGATTACATGTTTTTTCTTAATATAACAAATTACATTGGTTGTTTATTAAATGTTGAACTGATCTTGTATTCATGGGATAAACACCATTTGGCTATGATGTATTAACTTTTTATATATTTCTGGATAGTATTTGTTCATACTTTATTGAGGATTTTTGTGTCTATATTCATGAGGAATATTGACTTGTCGTTTTCTTGTAATGTCTTTGGTTTTGATATTACGGTAATGATGGCTCATTAAATTATTTGGAAAATATTTCTTTCCCTTTATTTTCCAGTACAGATTGTGCAAAATTTGCACTATTTCTTACTTAGATGTTGGATAGAATTAACCAGTGAAATCATTCAAGCTTGGAGTTTTCTTTGTGTAAAAGGGTTTAACTACAAATTAAATTTCTGTAATAGACATAGAACTATTCTGGTTATTTATTTCTTTTTAAACAAGTTTTGGTAGTTTGTCTTTCTCAGGGACTGAGACTGTTCTATAGAAATTATTGAATCTTGAGACACGGAATTATTTGTGGAATTGTTTTATTACTCTTTTCTGTGGGATCAGGCATGATAGGTCTTCTTTCACTCCTGATATGGGCAAATTGTAATTAGTGCTTTATCTGCATCCAAAAAATGTTGTTATATTGTAGTTTAACTTATGTTCAGCTTAAAGCATTTTAAAATTTTTTTCCAGACCTCCTATTTGAATCATGGGTGACTTAGAAATGTATTCTTTAATTTCCAAATATTTGGGGAGTTTTTGAGTATCTTTCTGCTATTGATGACTACTTTAATTAGTTTATGATCAGAATACATACCTTATATTATTTCTGTTATTTTGAGTTTGTTAATGTTTATTTTATGGCCCAGAATATAGTCAGTTTTGCTAAATGTTCTGTGTACAATTGAAAAAAAATGTATATTTTACTGTTGTAAATCCTGAGTTTTATACAGCTTCAAATCAAGTTAAGTTATGCTGCTCAGCATCTTGGTATAGAGGGTTAAAAAGACAAAAGTGTATGCCTTTTGGTTAAAGCTATGGTTAGTGGAAGAAACAAATGTGGTTTGTAAGGGAACAATATAATTTATGGAAAAAGAAAGATGCTCTTTTCAAAACAATCTTCTCTAATAGCTGGAGTGTGACTCTGGCAGGTTTTGCCTACTTTCTGCCCAGATTATAGCTCTGTTTTTTCCCATAATAAGAGATACTCGACCTCAAATTATTACTGAGTATTGTACAGGGTCTTGGGATGAAATTCTGACCTCAGGTGATGGCGACATTTAAGCAATGTTATCCATCACTGATTCTGGGTATCTGGGCTGCTTTATTATTGTCGCGGGTCTTCCAGGAAGTCTAAGTTCCACTTAAAGATCCACTTTGCTGAGTGTCTCTGATCAGAGAACATCACAACAGGATCTCAAGTGAACCCTTGATCATGAAGCACCTCCCGCTGAGGGTACACTGTGCGCCCAGAAATTGCAAGTCTTGCACCAAGTAATTCATTAACTTAGCAAAGCCCTCACTGCTTTAAAAACTATCGACATCTTTAAGCAGCAGGCAACATTTTAGAGTGGAGCATCTGGTAAGCTGCAGGCAAAAAAATCCATCTGTTTCCATTGTTATAGAAAGATAAACAGGACCAGACCCAAGACACTGTGGGAAAGAAGTTCTTGCCTGTCTGCTTATTGTTTGCTGCCTTTCTGGAGGAAGCGATGTCATGGATGTGTCAAATAGTGAGGACAGACAAATCGGTGTGGAGTACAACTGTCGCAAATATTTCCTGTGAAGAATAAAAATGGGGCTCCATCAGCATGACAGAAAATGCTCATTCATTCGTTCATTCATTCGTCTTTGCCCACCTTAGATCGAATTTAAGGACATCAAGAAGCTCCCATTTATTGTTGCATGCTGGCTTTTCGAGCCTTCTGTATAAAATGCAGTATTCCTTTTAGCTGTTGGGTTGGTTACGGATGTTTTCAGGGTATGCTAGCTTTTCCATGAAAAACCGTATTAGGTTGACTAATAATAGGTACATCGAATGCCTTTTTAGAGTCCTTGATATTTTCAACTCACATAGTATATTGGAAATAATTTGGTACTTGCTATTTGAAGAAGCATTTGCTTTTATTTGCTTGAAAATGACTGCTCTGACTGGTTTTTTGGGCTGAATTAACTGAAAATTTTGGCATGTTGATGGAGTCAGAAATTGCCAAGCAATCTAGAAGAGCAAAATTATTTTTTTTTCTTCTGGGGTAAATCTTTCTATCCAGGAGCCATCAGATAAGTAAGGTTATTGGTTCATATTTGACCTTTTTGGAAGGAAGAGTGGTCTGTCTCTCTGTTAACTCTGCTGA
Source organism: Mustela putorius furo (assembly GCF_011764305.1). Taxonomy (NCBI): domain Eukaryota; kingdom Metazoa; phylum Chordata; class Mammalia; order Carnivora; family Mustelidae; genus Mustela; species Mustela putorius. The sequence goes on along the minus strand of NW_025421402.1, from coordinate 18,262,447 downwards.
CTGCATGTTGGCCAAGTCTAGATTGAAGTGCAATTAGTCATGTCTGACTGGAAAGCACATACTGTGTCCATGGCCTTCAAGGTGATGTATGGGCCTTTGATATGCTCTTTGTTTCCCCTGACAGTTCGCAGCACCTACTTTCCACCCAACATCAAATAATCAAGGATCCAGGGGTCGGGAGGTGCCAGTTACCCAAGTGATGGATTCGTGTTAAACCGTGGATCAGCGGGACCTCATGAATCAGCCCGTGGAAGCGTGCTTGTAGCTCTAGAGACAGGGTCCTGACTGCCAATGAACCCACGTGCTCTTCCCCTCGCCTGAACAGCAAGGGCTTTAGGCAAATGCCTCATAAAACCCAGGGACGGCTCGAACTGAAGAGCTACAAGGGCTTGAAGGCTCTCTTGATAATTTTTCCCCCTTTTGAACTCCATTCAACATTTGTGACCCCCTGCTTCTCCTGGCCACAGATTCAGCAGAGATGAAAGCCAGTGGGTTTTCACCAGCAGGGTGATTAAATGAGGACTCAGCTTAGGAAAACGGACAACCTCTCGTGTGCTTTCCCGCACAACTGCTGGGCATTCGGCACTAAACTGGATGAGGACAAACGATGCAGAAAATATGACCTAGATCACCCGGGGCAAGCAGGGTTTCCTTTGAACGCGTGGAAAGGCTCGTAAGAAATAGTCCGCTGGAGGGGAAACACTTCTCAAATAGACCCAGATGATCTGTCCTATGGTACTGAACCTTTTTTATATATATATATATATATATATATATATATATATATATCCATATATTTACTTATTTGTGGGGTATGCTAAAACCGCAGAGTTCCTGTTTGCTCTGTTTCTTAGGGATAACGTTATTCTGTGGTCAGAGACACCTAAGTCCATTAGGCACGCATACTACGGATCTGAAGAAGGTCTATTTACGCGAGCTTCCAGGAAAAATATTGACAAGGCAGTAAAAATACTTTCCTTGATTACTCAACCTCGTATTTTAAACCAAAAATTACAGGAACTTTTCTCTTTTAGTCATTTATTTTTAGCTTCTCTATTTTTCCACCTTTTGGGGTTTTTTTGGCTCACCTTTTAAAACATGGTCTATTTATACTGACTCTGCAAATCGAGGAATAGCAAAACCCTTACAGCGTTGTCACTGTTTCCCTCTGATGAGTTCTCAAGCTACTTCGGGACGAGTGAATCTCAGCTTCTGGATAAAGGACAGCTTATTACAGGCCTGAAAGAAACTTCAGGTCCCTCAGGACTGTGTTCCAGGAGAGCAGCCACATTAGCTGTTTCTTCTTTCCCCATCTTTGACCAATAGTTGGAAATCATTACAAAGCCAATGGGGTGGGGTGGACTCTGATTTTATCAATAGAATGTAGAAGGACGTCGCCTGACTCGGTTATGGTGCTCCAGAAATAAGAGATCTAGACCATTCTGTCTTCCCTGACTGTTCCCTACAATACTTCTCCCCCGTTATCTCCATCCATTATTCACTGTACTTTCTGAAAGTGTGTTTATTATTTGTGATTTTCACCAGGTTGGAAGCTACAGGAAGGCAGGAGGCTTTTCACTGCTTCCCTGAGGCACAGAGGGCTGAGCACCGCTCATCTCAATAAAATATGCTAACACATGCTTTTATCACCGAATGAAGACTTCACAGTTTCATTGGTTGAATTGCATTTTTTTGAATCTATTTATTTACTTACAACAGCCAATGCTTATTTCTAATTTCTAATTGACAGAGAGTTCTCTCCCCAAATCTAGAAGTTTCAATGGGGCTTGTCATTGCTGGAGAAAATGGCTCACAGAAACTCTCTTGATGAATGTTGAGTCCCACCTTTGGGTCCCTGCTGAAAATATGCAGATTATTTTCAAAGTGACTGAAAGAAAGATGCCTATGTTATAAGTGTCTGTGGAGCCCTCTCAAGGGTTAAGTTCTGTTTTTTAATACTTCTGCCTGAGGACCCCACGGTGTTCTTGTTGCTTCAACTGGCCAATTTATATTTTATGTATCATTATGTTTGTCCCCTTTCTATCCTGCCATAAAAGTACATACACTTCTGCCTAAGCAGCTTTCCTGAACATGCAGAGGACCTTGGCTGAGATAAAAGAATGAGTGGGTCACGTGGCGATGAAACTCAGCTGCTCACTCCAGGAACGCAAAACTGCTCCTCAGGAGAGAAGGACAGCTAGTTGCACGAGGAGGAAAAGTGTTGTTCCTTAGCACTGGAAACCCCAAGGAAAGGCTTTTTGAAAAACAATTCAATGTCTCATTAGCCATTGGAGATGTAGGCACATCGTGCATTACTCACTGGAAACCCGTATTCCCCAAACCACAGAATCTTGACTTTAGAAGGGCCCTGAGAGCCTGTGCCACTTTCTCCTCAACATGCGGCATCTCATTGGGCCTTCTCTTCTCACTGAAGGCTGGCTATGCTTGGAGAATGCCCAGCCTGGGCAACAGAATTAGGAAAGCAAATCTGCTGGTGCAAGAATTAACCGCAAGGCATAGAATACATTGCAGTGATACGCAGACACCTGTGTAGTCAACATTACTGGGGACATCTGTCCAGCTACTCTTATGTATAATAAGCACGATACAGAGTTGACAATACTTAAATACTAATAAAGAACATTTACTGAGCATTTACTCTGCGACACCCACTGTTCAAATTGCTCCAGAGCCTTTTCTTACTTCTAACAGCTGAGATGGATACCCTTATTATCACCTGCATTTAACACGGAGGAAACAAAGATTCAGAGACGTTAATTTCCCTGCGGTCACCAGGATTTGAAACCAAAGAGCTTTCTTCAAAGCCCTCTTGAGGACATTTCCAGTCCTGATAATGACTGAGGAGTTGTTTTCACAGCCTGCGAGCTACCTTACCAAAATGAGTCATTCTCATTCAGCTTCGAAGATTTGGCCACTTTTCTATTTTTGAATCCACAAATATTATAATTTCCATGGGAAACCTCAGAGGTCCCATTTCTGGCTCAGGAGAGGGTTAACACATTCTACCCAACAGTCTCCCAGTACTGGGCTTCATTCATTTTCCAAAATACAGCATGTTCTGTTTATTAGTCTGCTCCACATCGTTAAAGGAGACTCACACACCAAGTTCACTGAACGTTAGCCATGTGGTGTTGCAGTGACCTTGACCTCATTTTCCCCTCAAACTCTGGGTCTTGGTCAATTCCCAGAACCCAAAGTTCTGTAGTTGAGACTGAAACAAATGGGGGTGTTCCAGTGGTTTGTTTCCACAAGGAATCAAGTGCTCTTCTGATATGTCTCTTGACATCCATTCACCAAACATTAAAAAAAAAAAGTTTCCAGGAGAAAACAATTGGGGTTTTTTAAACAGTCATATTTATTTGACATACACATAGAAGCTGCATATAGCCTATGACTTGAAGAATACTGGGATGAGCCTTCATCCGAATGCATTTCCCTCTTACCTCTTCCTGATTCCATTAGAGCTTCATGCTTTTGAGACCATTTGGTTCCTCTTTGAGAATTCAAATATAAATGTGTATCTCTTGGAGAGGTAACACAGGAAGCTGCTGTCAATCTTTAACATCTTTTTGTGATTCAGTTAATTAATCCTAAAGGAGTTGGGTTATAGAATCAGTAAGATTTCATGGGGAGAGAGAAGAGGGAAAGGAAAAGATCTCTTTAGCTCAAAGGAACCAAGCTGATGAAAGACACCTGGTAGAGTTGGCCACTGGAGACTCAAGACCGTGTGCTTAGGAGGGCTTGAAGGAAAGGGGTCTTAATACCCTGGCTTTGGACCCTTCCCTGTAGGCTTCTTTGTACTCCTAGTTTCAACCTTCCCCATTCCTAATTGAGTAATGACTTTCAACATATGCCAGGAGGAAACTGGGCATGAAACTTTATTTAGCTTAAAGACAACGTAGATGAAAGAGGTGTGGCTCCAGAAAAGGAACTAGAAATGCTTATGATGTAGCAGATAGGAAACACTAATTTCTATGGAATGAATAAATAACTGTAATGGAATAATCAGTGGAATAAGAATGAACTCTCTCCATCTTCCAACAGGTCCTCCCCTAATTTATATAAACAGCTATTTGTCAAATTTATTTTCTCTGTTCCTAAGCCTTTCAAAAAGGAAAAGATTATGATCTTGCTAAGGAAATATAAACGGAAGTTCCTCTTAGATTCAGAGGAAAGACCAGTTGATCTTCAAAGTATTCTATTATTTCTAAGATCCAGATAAATGGGAGACCTTGATAAACGTATGGTTTCCTTGCCAAGCCTGTAGGTTCAGGCACTGGGTGGTTTATTGACCTGTATGTCAGGGGGTTTTGGATTTGGTGTAGGTAGCATACAAAGTGCCTGGCACATAGATTTGTGATCCTTGTTATTTGAATGAATATATGAACAACTAAGTCCCTCCTTTTATGGTCTACATCTTTGAGGCTAATTGACCTTGAACTTAATTATTTATAATGGGTGGAAGAAATAAATGGCGGAATGCAGTGGGTTGTTGTAAAAATGGCTACAGTTATTCCCACCCTTTCCCATGACTGGTACTCTCCCCATCAAGAGGTAGAGTCTGATTCCCCATCTCTTGAAGGACATTGGGAATGACCTTTTGCCTTCAGAATGAAGTGGAAGTGATTTTCTGGGACTATCAAGGCCAGAACTTGGGAAGACTTACAACTTCTGTTTTCACCTGTTTGGCATCTAGATGTCACTGAAAGGAATTCAGGTTAGAGTAGGGAATGTTGGGAAACCACATGGAAAGAGAGAAGCCCAGTGATCCCCCAGCCATTCCAGCTGCCCCACTGAGGTGCCAAATATGTTAATGCAGTCCTCTTGGGTATGCCAACCTTCGTTGAGCTCCTAGTTATATGGAGTCACGTAAGAGACCCCAAGTGACACCAGGGGGAGAAGGACAGTCCAACAGAGTCCAACCAACACACCATATCATGAAAAATAATAAGACATAGATGCATTACATTCTAAGTTTTATTAAGCAGCAAGAAACAACTGAAATACAGAGTAAGACAGCCTTCTCAAGCTCACAAGCTCCTACATCCCTACAAAGGGAGATTTTAGTGGTGTGACCTGTGATGTGTGCCCTTTGTCCCTTTGCAGTTTTTCTCCATGAGGATCAAATGGCTGCAAGTGACACCAAGGGTTGGAGATAACTTTAAAAATATTACCACCCATGGTTTAGATAACTGGACTCCTGGAGTGGAAGGGTCCTGAGAAGTCATGGACAAAGCGACAGAAGTCATTTATAATAGCAGACTGACCACATTTTTAACGGTAATAGCATCTTGATTTAATTGGGAAAACTAGCCACAGATAACATTAAACAGAGTAAAAAATAATATTACATTACATGCATGTCACTTATGCTTGCAAAGGCTTTGAGGTGCCTTGTTTCATTTGATATTCATCTCAACCTTCTGGGAGAGAAGTTTACCTATCAAGAGTTTATCTATCAAGATAAACTTTATCTAAAATAAAATTCTCACATTTTATGTATGAGTCAAAGACTTTTCACATATATACCAGCATAACCTCCACTCAAATGAAGATATAGAACATTTTTATTTTCCCAGAGAGATTCCTTCTTGCCTTTGGTATTTTTTTTTGTTTCAGCTTTATGGCTATATATATAAAAAATTGTAAGTTATTTAAAATGTGGTGACTTGATATTCGTATACATTGTGAAAGAGTTCTCCCCATCTAATTAATACCTCTATCAACTGATATATTTTTCTTTCTCTCTCTCTCTCTTTTTGGTGAGAACATTTAATTTCTACTCTCTTGGTGAATTTCAATTATACAATACAATGTAATCAGCTGTCACCACCTTGTTTTACATTGGGTAGTCAGATTTTATTCATCTTGGATCTAAAAGTTTGTAAACGTTCATGCTTTTTTCATTCAGCACCCTGTACACCATGCAACTCAGGCAGCCTCTGACTGAGTTTCTATCAGTTTTGCCTTTTCTAGCATTGCGTGAAGTGAAATGATACACCATGCCCTCTTTTGCTTATGATTTCTTTCATTTGACATAATGAACATTAGATTCATCAGTGTCAGCACATCTGTTAGCATTTCTTTTGAGAAAGGGCTCCTTTCCCCCTATTTTCCTGAGGAGGAAACTCAGATTCAAAGAGGTGGTGATTTTTTTGAACATCTCAGCTCACAAGTCACCGGCCAGGACTCCCACATGGATCTTACGAATCCTCGATTCCTTACCGTGATAGAGAACACTCCCTCCCACTTTGCTAGATATTAACTACAGTTAATATCACCTGAAATTTTCTTTTTGTCCCCCTTTTTTCCCCCTTCTTCTTCTTCTTCGTTTTTTTCTCTCTCTCTCTCTTTATTTTTTTAGAGAGGATAATTCTTTTTTTTTTTTTTTAAGATTTTTTTGATTTATGTGAGAGACCGAGAGAGAAAGAGAGCATGAGCAAGAGGGGGTGGAGAGATGGAGAGGGAGAAGCAAACACCGCGCTTGAGCATGGAAACCAACTTGGGGCTCCATCCCATGACCCTGAGATCATGACCTGATCTGAAATCAAGAGTTGGAGACTTAACTGACTGAGCACCAAGACTCCCCTTCACCTGGAATTTTCGACTAGAAATAAGGAAGAATGTAAAACCATTTCTACTGTTAAAAGGTGTGGGGTTTGAAGCCCAGGACTAGCCAGGGGCCATGTTTCCGGTACTATGGAAGAAATCTGAGCTAAAAGAGGAAAAAGCTAACACGCAGAGAAAAGCAAAGGTGGGGGACACAAAAATAAAGCCATGGTTATTTTGGAGCTTTGATTCCAGGTTTTTTCGAGGGCCAGCAGCACCTTTGTTCTTCCAATAAATTGTTTATTTAGCCCTTCCTTTGATAACTTGAGATATTTCAGTATCAAGTAATCAATTCCCTGTAAGTTAATTTGAGTTAGGTTTCTGTCACTTGTAATCAAAAGAACCCTGAGGCACACATCATGCTTATAAGGATTTAATTGGAATTAATCATTTGCATAATATTGCCACATCTTTTAAAAAACCCACAGTTTTCTTAGTAAGCCTAGTTAAATATATTGCATCTGTATTGTGCCAAGAAGAATGACAGCACTGTATTTACCTTTTCAAACAATCTTTGTTTCCATTTGGCATATACAGAGTTTGAAATATTAACAGTGCATCCCAGGAGAAAAACAGCTCTGTAAGGTCTATGGGTGATAAAATATATAAATACTATGTGTTCAAGATCAGCACATTCTATTCATTTTTTTTCCTGCTGGGAGTTACTCATTTTTATGGAAAATGACCTGGCCCACTATAATAACTGTGAGTGAAACTGCTGGGGGATACTTTCCCTGATTCTCATATCATACGCAGGTAGTGAATAATTCTTGTGTGATTTAGGATCCCATTTTCAGAAGCAGAATACTTGCCTGTGAGAGGGACTAGAGCAGTTGATCTCCATTACGTAGAACATATAACAACAGCAAAAACAAGTCCCTCTTATCGCATGCAAAGAAATTCTCCTTTTTTGAGGACCAGTCCCCAAGAATGTATCAGTGCCCCCCAGAGAATTAACCCTTGGTTGAGTTTCTCTTTGTTTTCATGATTCTAACTCTCCTTTCTGATTTTTGTCTATCCTTTGTGGAGCTGCTTTTTCCTTCTCTCCTGTTTCCCTTTTCTCTTTCTTCTCGTTTCCCCAGGGCTTATTGAGTGGAGAGCCAAGTCTCCATTTCTCCTCATTATGCTCATTTGTGACCTGGAGGGAGTGACCTCGCCGCCCATTCCCCCACAGGGGGAGCAGTTAGCAGTTTCCAGTTTGGACTTCCATGCTCCAACATGTCAGGATGCTCAAAGGGTAAATGCATGAGAAACAGAGGATAATTGAATTATAGTTTTCTATTGTGTTCAAGATGTTAGCTCTTGCACACATGTAGCAATTCTTGATTGCTTAAGAGGTCCCTGGTGTGTTTTTGGCAAGTGAAGACCTTTACATGTGCCTGGCGCTGGTCCAGGTGACATGCACAGCTCTGGGATTATTTAACTACTCATCTGCCTGCATTTTCTTCCAATTCCTTAGAAAGAAAACTGAAAACAAAGAGAGAGAAAGAAAAGGGGCGTTGACCTTGATGACCAAAAAAATTCCTTTTAGATAAATTCCAAGATAAACTTCAAGATAAGACACTCCTCAATGGAATACTTGCAGAAAATAAGATCCAGCACAGGAGTTCTCCAAAAACAAAACAAACAGACAATTTTAACCCTTGAGACATGTGTGTGTGTGTGTGTGTGTGTGTACGTTCATATGTGTGCATGCTTGATTTCATTTTGTGGGCTTAAGGGTGATCTTGAATGACTTTCAGATCTGTCTAGGATGAAGAACAAATAAAAAATAAGGCAGGAGGGAGATTGCTTTAAATGTGTAATATACTGATCTGACATAGAAAGCACCTGTGAGGTGAAAAAAATGAAAAAAAAAAAAAAACCTGGCTGAAAAAAACTTTAAAACTATTACTGTTTTTCACAATTGTTTTTGGTAAATGTAAATTACTGTGCTTATTGTTAATTACATAAAGCCAAGATGAGAGTTCAGAGTTCCAAATAGAAAAACGAGTGGAGAACAGAAAGTACCTTAAGGATGCTAGGAAGTCACACGGATCTGGATCTTTGGGGATCCAAGTTTCTTGTGTCTCCTCCACAGGAAACATGTCTGGCTTCAGTCTTTTGGAGGTCTCCACTGAACAGCTGCATCCACCCCAGGTGCTAGAAAGCAGAACAAGCATTATGCTCATTCGACTTAGGGCATGCTGTTCCCTTTGCTCCGTAAGGAGTGGTTCCCTTTCTCCTTCTCTGTAAGATCACCTATCAAGTACAGCATCCTGCACGTCAAATTCTAAACAGAAAAGGATCAAGAATAGTTAAGGAACTTGGGGATGATGGGATGGATGGTTCCTTGAAGTGGAGAAAGAAAACCATCTTGATCTTTCTCCTGGTTTAGACTTAGCATCCCGATCATCTGAAGCATGGTCACGGCATGATCTTAGAGTGGATAGAATATTTCAAATCCGGATGGTCCGTGGACTATTTGAAGGAGAAGAAGGGAATGAAGGTGGAGGGTGCTTGAGTCACTTACAACTTTGTGTGAGATAGTTTAATGGGTATTTTTCCCCCAAACACTCAGCTGATTGGCACCGAAGAAATAGGAGGACTTTAGAGAGAATGATTCCCAGTGGGAGACATAATTTTGATCATGGAACCCATCAGTGGTTGAAGGTGTGAAGTGGGTTAGTGAAAGGTCCAGATAAAGGCTTGGAGCATATGCAGATCAGGGTAATTAAGAGGCCATTGAGTTGTCGAAAAGATGGCAGAGGAGGAGAAAAGAAAAAGTAAAGCAGGAGAGAAGTCAACAAAAAAGGTGAATAATGGCCCATCACAATCCGCTGGGATCGCTCTTGCTCTGCTGTAATTCCTGTGGTGGTTACTACACAATTGTTCTCTGTTTCATATAAATTCTTGTTTTATTCTTTCCTCTATAGTGGACACTCTAAGGGCTGGGCCATGTACTGTATGACATTGGTCTTCTGCCATCATGTCTCTCAACCCAGTGCCAGGAGCACAATGAATACCAAGTCATACTTATGAAGGGTTTGACCAGAGATGGCTAAAGGACCACCTCACAAAGTGCAAGAAACTGGAACACATCGGTGGTACAAATTGAAGAAACCCCTGTTTTTCCTTCACCCTATTTTTCAACGGAATTTTTCCTCAATGCCAATTTGCTCTTGGAAATGTTAAAAAGAGAAACAAAGAGGTAAAAGAAATTATCTTTCTCTCATCTTCAGAGACCCAGAATTTGTTGTTAGTAGAGCTGCTTGGGTCCAATGACTCCTTAGAGCCACATTGCTCTCCCGCTTCCTTGCAGACTCTTGCTCTGTGAACCTTTGCCACTGAGGAGAAACACAAGCTCATGAGGCACCCACAGGACCAAGGAGGAAACTGCCAAAAGTGGATATCAGGCAGGGGATTCTGGGGCCACTCTTTGCTCTGCTTGCCATGTTTTATAAGCCACATGATACTGGTCTCCACTTGATGGAAATGAAGGCTTAGTTCAGTGCGATAAGGTTCTGAAAACATCACTTCTGACAAATGCTGGAAATTAAGTTTAACACTCAGAAGAGTACTGAAGCCACCAGATCTGGGCAAATAAAGAACAGTAGAAGCCGCCCTCAACCTGATAGTTATATGAGCCTTTCTCATCAGCTCCCAAGAATTTTATGGAGCAGCCAACTTTCCTGGTGGGGGGAGCGACAGACTGGAGGGCACCAAGTAGGAGTTTATGGGAGCCATAGAGAAAAAGGGTGCTGGAGTTTTTTCTTTCTCTTTTTCCCTCCACCACCCCTTTGTGTTTAGCTTAGCCGTTCTGAAGTGTACCATAGAAAAGGCCTTGATTATCAAATGCAATATTCACGTAAGATTGTTCTGTTCAGCCTCATATTGGGGAGTATACAGGGCTTCAGTGTTCCTTAATAAATTACCTCTTCGTGTAGCAATTAACCCCCTTCTGTGAAGGTTCAGTGTTTCTTTGGGCCTGTGCCAGAGCTAACAGCTATGGCTTAGCATTCTTTTTAATGGGCTGCAATTACTGCTGAGAGCAGGGAAACATAAAATATTAACACTTAAGCATCTTTTACACTTCTTTGAACGTTAGATTATGTTGAAAATATAACTGACTTTTCATTCTTAAACCTGATATTTGCTTAGAATTCCACAGGACCCATGAAAATGTTTCGGTAAGTGGTTTCTGTTGATTTATTAACTCTCGTGAAAGCTTAATGGAAATCCCTTGCCACCAAATATTGAATATGTTTTATGCATGCTTACAAAAGACTTGTTTACCAACTCAACGGCTTTCCCACATTTTACAAAAGATAAATGATTCAGCACACAGCTTGATGGGAGTCCCATTTTTCTTCTTCTATGCTATCTGTTGGGGAAGGAGAGGACTGAAGCTTCCAACCCCCAGACAATTGTGTTGACTAGGTCTCTCCACTACAAATCTGGTCACTATTATCTTTGCTCAGGTTACTTTGCCTTTTTTTGGGTGTTGCCTGTTGATATGAAGACCTCATGAGATAGATTATGTGGGAATTTTGGTAACCTCTACATTACTTATTATTCTCTGCATAATAAGTATATGTAGAATGTAATACCACTCTCTCTCTCTCCATGGCATATGTATTACGAACATATATTACATGCACTATATGTATATAGCATATACATAGTATATACATATACAGTGTGTATATAGCATATATAGTGTGCATCTATTATATATTTATATAGAGAGAATAGATAATAATAAGTAATATACAGATATATATATATATAACATATATTATACATATATCTGCCTCATAAAACTACAAAGTAATAGAGCTAAGAGAGCTATAATTAATTACAGGAGGTTATATGAACTCATTCCATGGTTTCAGATAATTAAATCTAAATCCATTAAGATCAGTCTATTTTCTCTTTTGTCATCTCCAAAGATGGCTACCATATAGACTTCTAATTATAGAAGTAACTTAGGTACTTTTAATGATGGGAGTGTATACCACACTATCAAATAACTAAATTTTATAAATAATCACATGATAATTTCTAATAAATGAAATATATTTAATTCTGTAATATCTGCTTTTTTTCCCTTTCTTTCGTTTTTTTTTTTTTTTTAATTTTTGAATCTATCCTCAAGGACCTGCATCATTAGAGGTATGCAGAGTGACTGATATCGAGCTTTTCTTGTTCTTCTGAACATCATTTTGCGGGGGCACCTGACTGGCTCATTCGGTAGAGCATGTGACTCTTGACCTTGGGGTCTTGAACTCATGCTGCAGGTGTGTCATACAGCTTATTTAAAGAAAAAAAAAAAGGAAAATGGGGCGCCTGGGTGGCTCAGTGGGTTAAAGCCTCTGCCTTCAGCTCAGGTCATGATCCCAGGGTCCCGGGATTGAGTCCCACACCAGGTTCTCTTCTCAGCAAGGAGCCTACTTCCCCACCCCCTCTCTGCCTGCCTCTCTTGTGATCTTTGTCAATAAATACATAAAATCTTTAAAAAAGAAAAGAAAAGAAAAGATTATTTTGTATACTAATATTGCTTCTGAAGTACTTTCCAATGTTTAGTTACTCTGACCACTAAGACAGTCTTCCTTATGAACTATTCAATTATTTTTTTATTTAACATAAGTCTATTTCTTCTTAATCATTGTTTAATACATCCGAAAGTAAAAAAGAAAACCATGTTGACTTTCTTCCTTTGTAAACACGATATTCAAGTATTGCTTAAAATTCAAATATATCTATTTTTTTCTTGCTCGCAGTTGTGGCGATCTTTTAGAATGTCCTCTGTGAAATGAGATTATTTCAACTCTCAAATGCAGGGGTTGGCAAACTATGGACCAGGATGCAGGTCTACCCTTGCCTGTTTTTATAAATAAAGTTTTAATAGAAACAGTCACACTCATGCATTTACGCATTGTCTGTTGCTGCTTTTGCACTCCAAAGGCAGAGGTGAATAATGTCGATAGAGACTCCATGACCTACAAAGCTGAAAATGGTTACTATATTGCCTTTACAGAAAAAGTCTGCCAACCCCTGCACATAGATGGAAATTCAGCACAGTTAATTATGCTGCTATGAAAACAAGTGTTCACATGTAGTATTGTTAGCTGTATTGATAAATATATTCAAAGGACAGTTTGAACATGCATTTTAATATTTCATATAAACATGTTTACATTTAATTGCTTGTTTCTAAGATAATTTTCTCTAGACCTGTAATCTGCCAAATTTTCCTCAACTTCAGAGTTGTCTTTAACTTGAGTTGCAGAAATATCAAAGTTTATACATGGTTAAAGCATGGCTTTGGGGTCTGACAAGACATGATTCAGAAGAAAGTATGCCACTTCATGGCTGTTAGCACCTGCTATGTACCCAGAGAAGAGTATATTACCTTGAATATGTCACTTGAATTTTCGGAGCCTTATTTTCATCTATAAGATGGAGCTACTGAGACTATACTTCTCATATGTTTAACATGAAGATTAAATGAAGACATTACAGTGTATTTGTGGATTATGACAGGAGCACCTGGTGTAGACCCCATATATAAGGCTTTTTAAATAATAGCCAAAGTAAATGTACAATAAAAAATAACAATTATAATAATAGAATAGTTACCTCCATTATTCACTTTATATGTTACATATAGCCCTGAGTCTTGTTCCTAAATCAGTGACTCTGACTGCTTCTTTGAGTTGTAATAGAGCTCTATAGTTCATTCTGAACCATAATGATATGATGTGAGGCAAAACAGAACTCCTAGTTTATTTATGTTTCTTAATTAACCTCCCTCATTGAATCTCTCTGCCTCCAAGCACAGTTAAAATGTTATGTGTTTCTCTAACACGCCAAACAATTCTGTGTTCTAAACATTCAAGAATCTCAAAGTGATGAAGTGATTAAGGAAGGAGAAAATCCCAGAGGTGCCCAATGGTGATATGGAAACGGGAGAGCTTATCAAGAATGCTCACATTCATGATGATTTGTGGGAATTCCTATGCACCAATCCTTGTGCTGGCCATACCATGCTGCCTAAATGTTGTCAGGAAATTCTTACTCATCCAGAAATTTGGGGTGTTTCTACACACTCTTACACACAATTGCCGTAGTATTTGAAGTTTCACCATTAGAGAGACATTTATTTGAGAATCTCTTTTTACCTGCTACAAATAAGCAAATAAGTCCTTCATGTAGCAAAACATTTGCCTCAGTGAAAATAACTTCTTATTCTTCTGAAGTTTGCATTTTGCTTGCCGCTCCTTCATAGCATGTTATAGTTATTTGTGTATTAATCTGAATCCATTTCGCATTCCCTCTCCATATTTGTCGAGGGAACTGTGTGCAGACTGGATAAATATACTGAAATCTCTGTCTGCCTCAGACGTGTGCCTGCACACAGGCATTTTTCAGGGCTGTTACCAAATGAAAACTCTTTCTTGCTTCCCACAAGACTTTATTTCTTAAAAAATATTCCTTGTAAGAATTCTATTACCAGTGAATAAAAGCTGTAAAAATATTGATCAAATAATCCCTTCTGCTATGGACTGAATATTTGTGCTCTTCTTTCAAAATTCATAGGTTGAAACTTTAATCCCCAGTGTGTTGGTATTTGGAGGTAGGGTTTTGGGGGAGGTAACTGGGGTTAGTCAAGGTCATGATGGTGGGACCTGCATGATGGAATTAATGCCTTTAGAAAAGAAGAAGAGACAAGGTCTTTCTTCACTGTCTGAGGAGGCAGCAAGGAAGCATTCACGGGCAAACCAGGAAGAAGACTGGCAGGAGCTAAATCTGCGGGCACCTTGATCTTGGACTTCTCAGTGTTTGAAATCATGGGAAATGAATGTCTGTTGCTTAAGCTATTGCATTTTGTTACAGTAGCTCAAGCCAACTAAGTCTATTGTATTTTTGTTACAACAGCTTGAACTGACACTTACCTATTGAATATTCACTGTTGGCAGATACCGTTGTTGATTGGCTAATGCGCTGCCTCTCTCCAACCCCTTTCTCTCTTGCCTATTTCCACTAACAGAATCTTCCAAAAAATATTCAACCTTCTCTGCAGCCTAGCATAGCCCTGGGGCAGATCTGGGCAGTAGGATATAAGAGGAGTCTACTGGGACTGCTAAGAAAGCATTCAATTTTTTGGATAGAAGTCACTGATGCAGCCTTTCCCCTCCTTCCTGGCTCAAATGCAGAGCTGATGAATGTAGAGCTGAATGGAGAGCGGCTAGCACACTTCCAAGATGGCGCTCCTTTGCCTTAAGGATGGTGAATGGACAGAGGGAGTCTGGATCCTTGAGGACATTGCCAAGCTACTGAGCCCACTTCAGTGGACAGTTACCTCAACCTTCATGTTAGATCAGACAGTGAACCTCTCTTAATTTGTTTCAACCATGTTAGTATATTTAATGCTGCTTGCAAACAAATGTAGTCCTACCCATTAAGCAGATTATTAAAACACCCAGCAAGATTTCTCTAGAATACGGTTAGAAATATGATTAAAAATCATACTGCCCTATAACCAATATATATAAAAAGTAAGTAAAATGACAAAGTGTTTCAGAACAAGGATTTAGCGTTAGGTCCCAGTCCCACACCCTGCGCGCTCACTGAGGCAAGTGATTTCACCTTTCCTGGCCTCAGTTTCTGTGTCTGTAAATGGGTGAGATTATGTAATAAAAAGACTGTGAGAGTTAAGTGTTTAAAGTGCAGGAGAAGCACTTACTTGGCACATGGTAAGTGCATAACAAAGTTGAGATATTTTCTTATTCATAATTTTATAGATGAAGGCATGCTAAAGACTTAATTCATTTCTTAAGCCTCAACTTGACAATCTCCTAATAGTTCAAACTTCAGGATACCTTACGTCCTGCGTCAGTTTGACCAATAAGGGAACTCACTTCTGCTTACTACTTCTTTCAAATGAGATAGGTAAGAACATCACACAAAGGTTAGGATATATTATTCTTGGGTTTGTTTATCATCTTATTGTTACTTCTGTAAGTCTGATGTAATTCAATTAGTTCTTGGAGTTCGTTGGCGTTTGGTTTATTGGAATTAATATCTCAATCGCTAAAGTTAATATGAATCACCCCCTCCATTCACAGAATACTGCTTACTTCTCTTGCCCACTTAATGTTTAAATATTTTATTTGTCGCATTTCAGGTTTCAAAGAAAACCCTTAACCGGTTGTCTTTTCTCTCTCTTTCTTTCCCCTCAGTTTGAAAGAGGCCTTATTCTGGTTACCATAGCTGAACCAGGAGACACCACATGGAAGAGAGGCATGATTTATATGAGAAAGAATGGAAATGAAAATCACACCCCACTTAGAGAAAGAGACTGGGACTGAGTCAAAATAGTTAGAGATGAAAGGTTAGCAACTTTGCACATTTTAAGCACTGCCTGGAATTCTGACGGATGGGATATTCTGGAAGTCGGGAAGGAAAGCTTCAACAAGTAAGTGCGCTAAGAGGAGCACTGAAGTTGTTTCATGCCGAGGCTGTTGGGATCTCTGGGCACGAACTAGCAATTATTTTCAGAGGGTGTGGGAGTAGAAGTAACCAGGGGGTTTCTGAGGCCCATAATGGTCTTCTGTGGTGTGCGCTGAGAATCGAATGTTATACCACAAGATTACAGGCTCTCCATCTCCTCGGACCAGGGCAAATTCTCATGCACACTCCAGCCTCAATGTGTCATGCCCGCTGGAGTCTGTGGAGGGGGACGTCATCTCGGTGCCTGGCCCTGGAATCAATAAGATGGTATTAACCATCGTTTTAGAGGTCGGATGATTCCACGGCTCTCAGGGAGGTATACATGGGATGCCTGGATCATCGAGAGTCTGTCTCTCTCAGGTGCCTCAAAGTGTATGGGATTAATTAGCCAAAGCAGATGAAAACCCCCCAAGTTTCCGTCTATGAGAAGAAATTATAAAGCATCCAGGAAAGATCAAAAATTAAAAAAAAAATAGCAGAGTACATTCTTTTGGGGCCGATCATGTATTTTCACATGCTTTTTATTAGTAACAAAAGCCAAGCTATCGGAACGTGTCCTCTCTGATAGAGCAAACTCTTTGAGGACAGCCTTCCTGAAGACCGACTTACTGTGCCTTGGCAAACACCGTGCCCAGGATGGTATTAATGTTTTCTACTGTGAAGAATGAGAGGCAGAAAAATGCTCAAATTACTGGGAAGACCCCTGCATATGCCATTTTGTTATTCTTTTATTTCAAACACCGAGTCCATCTTTTCCCGGAAAACTGAATATGATATAAACATCATCTAATTTCTCTTTATCTCCTCTTTACAGGCACAGGATATGAAAAACAATAATGTCATCCTGAGGTTTATGGGTTTCAAAAATGCGGTTCACTTATTTGGTGGGCATTTTATTAGGAGAAGGTCTTTCAGGTTAAGCCTGTGCCTTGTCGCTATAATTTCCCTATACACTGAAGCTAAATTCATCTCCCAAAGTGTTATTTTTGTTGTGTCAGGAGTGACTCCTGGTTCGTCCTATCCGTGGTGCAGTCCCTTCTGTAATCTGGTCAGTCCTGACTTTCAAGCCTCATCTCTCCTCCCGCTTCTACTTGAACTTGATGACGAAGGTCCGGACAGACTTGGTTACTGATCATTCTTCCAACAGACTGTGTACTTCTCCATTTGTGCACTTTGCTCGTCTCGCTGGAAAGCCTGTGTCATCTGCCCTTAACGTCAATCTAGTTTATGCATCACTAACTTCCTGCAAGAGGCTTGTTGAGGTCACTGCAGGTCTGGTATTTCTGTCTTCTATCTCATGCCACCATTGGGGGATTCTTTACTTATTGCCCTTTATTAAACAATTTGAAAACTTTTCTGTACTAATTTAAGGTGCATTTATTGATCACCCTCATTGCATCCCTTCTGGGAACAAGGGATACTATAGAAATAAAATAAGTGTGAAATGCATGTCCATGAAGCTCCACAGTATCTCTTTTATTAAATTGTGAACTCTTTGGGGACATCCATTTCAACTTTATATGTCACATAGGATAAGATCTGGAACATGGAAAGCAATGACTAATTTGCATGAAATAAGTCAATCAGTGGTTTCTAACCCTGTAAGACTCAATGTCCTCTTCCAGCCGACATTTTGTCATGTGCCTTTCCAGTGTGGAAGGAAAAGTTACAAACAGGATCATCTGTTTTTACACATAACTTGAAAAAAAGTTAATATATATCCACATAAATGTAATACCCTCAAATGAGCAATTAAAGAAAAGCAATTCATAACAAAATAATATGCATCCATTTCTGTAAATGCTCAGACTCGACTAAAGGGGGACGATTAAGTTGTCAGATGAGTTCATTTGGATTCTCCACAAGGACAGAGAGAAAACGTTCCCCATACGAGGGGCAGGCAAACGAAATGGCAGAAATATAAGTAACACTAAAATAGAAAGTAGTGTTTGGGTCGGTTGTAACCTAGACTCATTCATGTAAAATAAAGAGAGAAGTAACCTTAATTGAAGCTGGGGTAACATGCCAAGGAAAACTTGCCGACTAACAAAGTGCAGAAATGAGGAAGCATGACAGTCCAACAAATGAGCTGTATCTTACTTGTGAGGGGAGGGTCAAAATAATTCATATGGAGTGACCTAGGGCAGAGTAGTGACAGAGTAGCCCAGAAAACATATCTTCTAGTTTAAATTCCTGCCACGTGTTGGGGAATACTTTCAGTTTCTGGTATTTATTAAGGCTCTCAAGGCCAAATATTTTGGCAGGTGGTAGGGAGCAAAGGGTGGATTAGGAAAAAAAAAAAAAGTCTTACATTCAGGAGACTGCAGAAAACTGTTTTACGATATGTTTCTGGGGGAAGTATAAGAGGAAAATTAAAATTAATAGGCAGCTCACTTCTGCTTCCGGTCATGACTTGAGGAACGAGGGTTGAGTAGCCTTCCTGCCGTAAACAACACATATCTGTACAATATATGGGAAACAAATGGGTTCTTATGTTGGACGAGAGCCAGCCGCAGATTGGGATTCCCTGGAGACAGGAAAGAAGTGTGTCCTGTGATTGCTCTGGTTTTCAGTCCGAAGGCACGCTCTGGACCACAGCACAGGCAGCGGGAGCCTCCACGGGGCACGATCATCTTGCTGAACTAGAGAAACAAAGGAGAGGCGAGGGAGGCTGAGCAGCTAGGGGGTTTGCAAGGCAGAGCCCCAGAGAAAAAGAAGAAATACAGAGAAAGCTCCAGCAATCTGCACGAGATCTCCCTTGAATCTATGGGGGAGCTCTAGGAGGCTGAGGATAAACAGTTATTGGGGAAGGAACAAGTTCTCAGGAACTCTAAGGGGAACAACTTAGGGAGCTTGCAGGGGCCTGAGAAGGGTTTGAATTCAGCCCAGAATGGAAAGACCTCATGAAACCTTTGGAGCACTAGAGACCCCAGAAGAGCCAGGCCTTAGAAGTGGGGCCGAACTAGTTACTCAAGTCTTGACCTAATAAACCTTAATAATGAGAATCAAAATAACCAAGCTAATCCACAGGTGGTTTAACCACTGCTGGAACAAAATTCAAAGTTCTTTAAAAGAAGACAACAAAAATCCAGAAAATCGGCCTTGTAACTTTCACTCTCCAGAATCTAATCCAAGTGTACTCAGCATGGAGAAGCAGGTTCCCGGTTACCCTTGTGGAAAAGGTGTAACAGAAGTGTGAATTGGGGTCCCAGGGGAAAGAGATACGTCAAGAAATAACATTCGGAGATTTCTCCAACTTGATTAAAATTATAAACACACGGTCCAAAAAGCCAAATGTACTCCAAACTGGAGATTGACACCGAAACAGAAATGGGCACATTATTATCAAATTCTTTAAAAGGTGAGAAAGAGAAGAAAAAAGCAGCAGGAGGAAAAAAGACACATTTTGTGCTGGCAAACAGGTAACAGTTGCCACTGACTATCAGAAACAATGTAGCCAGAGAACAGGATAGGCATTTTAAAAATATTGAAAAAACAACAACATCCCCTCCCACAAACTCCCCCTCAAAAAACAAGAATTCTTTATCAAGAATCCTATGTCAGCAAAAACAGCCTTCAAAAATGAAAATAAAATAGACATTTTCACAAAACACAAAAGCTGCATTTGTTCACCACATATTATGAGAAATGTTCAAGGATGTTCTTAAGTCTGAAGGAGAAAGATACCAACCACTTTTTGAGACTCAAATCATTGGCCCTCCATTGTTTCTCAGGTAACTCTGTGAATGTTGGCTGACATGCCCATTTTCCATTTCAAATAAATGATTCCCACGGAGTCACTAATGGAAACTCATTCGGATCTTCATATCTCATCTTTTGCTAGCAGCCATATGAGTAATATATTTCCAAATCATTATTATTACATTCAACCAGCTGGAAAGAGCTCTGAAAATGGTGAGTGACAAAGGTTGTTTTAAAAGAAATCCGTTTCTTGATACTTCCTTCAAAAATTCCTCTTACTTTAATGTGATTAATGTCATTTCCTTGGATCTAAAGAATCACCTCATTTAGCTTTTTGTCAATAACTCTGAAAAGTAAGTATATCATTTTTCAATATTTTAATTTTGGTATTCAATTTGTCACATACTTTTCACTGACTGAATGAAATAATTCTACAACAGTGTGAAATAGTGAGCAAAATATTTATAAGCAGGTTCCCTTAACAAACATCTCAAATATAGGAAAAGATTACTTATGAGGCCAGATAAGCCTTTTACTATCTTTGTTATTCTGTAGGTTTCCAAATAATCTTTCTAAGGATTAGTCTTAATTTTATTGATTAAAGACTGATGAAAGTATTTACTGATTTGTGAAATGTTTCACCCAGATACTTGTCTATCAGTTATCCATGAAAAATAGAATAAGCTGCTAAAACATGATGATCCATTATGTTGTTATATAGCCTTACTGACAAATCATAGCCAGTCTCACTACGATACAAGGAATTCTATTGAAAGTGAGATTTTTTTTTTTTTGGTGTAATTTTTTTAAAGAATTCCAACTACTGACATTCTTATTGGTCCTCTATCAGTAATTTGAAAATAATAGTTCCTTTTAACTTTTTCTTTCCTTGCAAATGTTATGTATGTGAGTAGTAGGTCTTCATCACATAAGATGCTTTCATGCAGTTTCATAAAAATTTGCTTGTTGCAGTTTATTCCTCGGTGGCTAATTTTTTAAAACACTGTGTGCTATTCATCAATTCTTCTTGAAATAACACTGCTTAAAGAAAAAGTAAAAAAAAAAAAAAATCATTGGGGGCGCCTGGGTGGCTCAGTGGGTTACGTCTCTGTCTTCAGGTCAGGTCGTGATCTCAGGGTCCTGGGGTCGAGCCCCGCATCAGGCTCTCTGCTCGGCGGGGAGCCTGTTTTCCCCTCACCTCTTTCTCTGCCTGCCTCTATGCCCACTTGTGATCTCTGTATGTCAAATAAATAAAATCTTTAAAAAAATCATTGTATTTATATTCCTTTCCATCACCACTCCAGTAAATTCTTGTACAGCTAGTAAGATTTATTTTTCTCCAAGATTGTGTAGCTTACTACACTTTGCAATCATTTGTTCTACTCTCTAAGTTTTTTTTTTAAATGAAATATTATTTATAAACATTTCAGAGACAAAATTCCTTGGAAATGTAGCGTATCTCTGACAACTTTATTAGGATGTTTCTTTGTAAATTTTTTAAAAAAAATTTAATGATATTGTCACTTAATTAGAAAAAACCAGTAAGGATTAAGGACACATTGGTGACTTTAATGGGCAGAGCTGTGAAACCTAATTTCAAATAGTCAATCAGATACCATGGTCGCTTTCCTTTATTTACGATATTTTGAAGTAAGATATGAAGAAATATACTTGTACATATGCTCAGTGATTATGAATGGAACAACTACAAATATAGACTTTATACATGTGTTTTGTGTTAGAAATGCAAATTCTGTGACTTGAATTGCTTTTAGTGGTACTATTTTCCAAAATGTTGAGAAAAATCTTTGCAAAGCAAAAAAATACAGTTTTCTCTTGATTTACATAGTAATTGCATTTTTGCTAAATTTAATAGGAACTGCTAAATAAATTCCTTAATTTGTATGTATAAAGGAATTAGGGTACTGGTTCAGGTAATCATACCAGTTAAAAATTTTTTTAAAAAGATCTGTAGAACGTAAGACAATTATCTGTAGTTTGGAACTTCCCTAGACTTTACAAGCCATCTAACATACCTGGCCGCTTTTCACTAGATGCTAGAAACTTCCCAAACCTTGTCTCAACCAAAACACTATGGCAGGTTTTAGACATGTTCCGTAGAGACTTTCCATTGAATGATACTATGGTAAAGGAATAATTGTGAATTGGCTATGGGCGATGGCTTGGGGATTACATGCTTAGGCTATGCGTTTCTTATACTTCTAAGTGCCCAACAGAGGGAGTACGTGGGAGCTGCAATCCACTGTGTGCTGAGTCCTTCCTGGAGGAAGGGGTAGGCACCTTCTCTTCCTTAAAAATCCATCTTCCTCTTCCCAAGGAGTGGTCCAGAGATGTTACCTTTTTCTTATTTGTACAAGGGCATGATAAAAGCAAATTATGTATGAAACAAGCAAGAGGATTCTCTCACATCTAATTAAATAGATGTGGATGTGAAGCAAGCAAGTAAAAAAAAAAAAAGAGTCCCAAAGTAGAAGAATGATTTGCCTAACTCATGTGTGTCCTTTATTCCAGCATTATCATAATTATGGATAAATGTGTACTTACAGGTTCTGACTGATCTTTCAGAGGTATGGAGGTCAGCGAGAAAATTCTTTTAACCATCTTTGCCATTATCTCAGAGAGTCATCCTTTCTTCATCTGTACTGTATTCTAGCTGCTTTTCTAGTGAAGATTCACATCCTTTACAAATTATTGATAGTTTGTTATAGGTTAGAGGAAAGCATGGAGGGTAATCCTATTGAAACGTGTGACTAGATTGTATTTTGTTTATCTATTTCTCCACCAAGGACACTAGAAGGATTTCATTCTTCACTGTGGTACTCATGATTTTACTCTCCACGCCGCCCCTGTTTGCAGCCACTGGTGAGAACCCTCTGCCAGATGATGGGGTTGAAACTCTAGCCTGGGATAGAGGATAGTATGTGGCTGGTGTCTCCCCTAAACGGCAAGTAGGGTGGCTACAGAAAACTGAAAATAATATGGGTCCAACTCAGGACAAGAGAGACATCACAACTCAAGGACACTTGTCTGAAAATATCTAGGTGATAAAATATATTTTTAAAGATTGCTTTCTGAGTCATGATTGCCACTGAAAAATAATAGTAGCAAGCCACAAGAAAAGTTTTAGTTGGCTGAAGTCCCCACCCAAGCCCAGCTCTGACACTACCAGACATTCTTGGTAACTTGGCAACAAAATATCTTCTATTATGGAAAGGCCATGTTTTTGAAGACATATTAATTCCTCTCTTTGGTGCCTGGGATTAGGCGGCTCACAAAGCTGGGGAGCTTACATTGGGCTCCACTTCCTACCTGGCTTAGTTCCCCTGTCCCAGCCGCTCCCCTGGCCCCGCTCCCTCGTGTAGGTACCTCTTTCTCTGAAGAACTTTCTCACTGCCTCTGCTCAGCCCTGTGCCATCTTGTGTCTTAGCCAGAGAATGTTGGGGTCGGGGGTGGGTTGTTGTTCCAAGTTGCCCTTAGGGAAGATGAGGGGTTCTCTTTTTTGAACAGTGTCCTTGCCTTCTGAGAGACTGAGCGGCAACTCCTGGTACTGTTCTATTCTGCTGGGCAGGCAGAAGCATCACGAAGGACTTCAGAGTGTGTGGGTTCCTCACCAAGATAGACTTGGCTTGGAATCTTAACTCTTCTGCTACATGTCTGAGAGAACCTTCCTAAGTCTCAATTTCCTCTGTACCTCCGTCATCCTTTAGACAAATTAAAACCAAATGGGACTAGGCTCCCTATTGCACAAGCAGAACAAATGAAAATATTACAGAAGAAGAAATGTTTTATGATTCCAGGCCATTCTCATTTTTGTGAATTAGAGAAGAGGAGGGGGAAAAAAGACAACTATAGGACAGAGCTTTTAGTGTGGAATTAACACACTTCTAATTGTGGCTCCTTAGTGGACTTAAAGTGCTTCTTTTTAAAAAAATTTTTTTTAATTAATTAATTTTTATTAAAAAACGTGCTTCTTTATCTTACTTCCTCCCTACCTCCCTTTCCTCCTTCCTTTTCTTTTTCTCTCTCTCTCTTTCTTTCTCTCTCTCTTTCTTTCTTTCTTTCTATCTCTTTCTTTCTCCCTCTCTCTTTCTTTCTTTTCCTTCCTTCTCTCTCTCTTCCTCCCTCCTTCCCTCTTTCTTTCTCTGACTGGGCTTGATGTGGAGAATGTTCTTCTCCGTCAAAGCGAAAGCAAGTCTCTTTTTCTTTGAGAGTGCATGATATAAACGCCTGATCAACACATTCCCGTTGGGGGCAATAAATGCGTTGCTTTTATCTCCTTATCAGAATAAGGTAGATTATTCTGTTAATTGTCTGGCACCAGGATTCACCTGATGCTAATCCTCTGACTGGGACACCTGGCAGTTCTCAGCCTTGTGGGAGAGTTGACTGAATGGCACTGGGCCTGGGCTCTTTCCTGTCCGTTGCCCCCCACACTTTTGTGTGGTTTGGGGCTGCCTTTATGAGACAGAGAGATTTTCTTTCAGGAAAATACGGTGAACTAAAAAGTCCTTTGTATCTTCCCTAACCTGGGGAGAGGGGTTTCAAATCCCCTTCGTCTGGAAGGCAAGGGTGGCTGGAAGCTAACAAAGGAAACCATTTTAATCTTGATGAGCTGAGAGAAGGGAGACTATTTGAAGCTCTGGAAAAATCCCAAAAGGTTGGCTTTTCTCCCTTTTAATATACATGTGTGACTAGACTCCAAGAGCCCATTTGATCCGTGGGCTCCTGGTGGGTATAGGTCTTGAAGGCTGCTACTGTTAGCGGCGAAGGGCCATGCTCACCCTTTTGAGATCCAGCCAGCTGTGTGGCTGTTTGAGCGACAGGTTTATGCGGGGAGCAGGAATAACCTTTAGAATCACTTCATGAAACATCATAATGTCAGCTCATGGTGCACACGCTTTCTCTTAGAAAAATACAATCCTTATTCTGGAATGGGATAAGAATTTCTCTCTCTCTCTTTTTGCCTTAATACCAACATGCTACAAAGCTTTAAAATTTTAATTAAAAACTCTGCCTTTTGTATTTTCGCAAGGTTCTAGGTTCATCTTCAAAGTGTGGAAATTGATCACGGGCTTCCCATCTCCTGCCACTAGCTCCCTGCTCCTTCCTCCGCTCTGGAGTGTGATCATGCAGTCCTCACACTAGGAGGGGAGGGCTCTGCTTCTCGGACCCTGGGGGCTTGTATGGGGGCATTAAACTGCCAGCCATCAGTTTGTGTCTCCTGGTGAAGATATTCTTACCTGGAAGAGGCAAGCATCAGCGTCAGCCTTGTTCAAAGAAGTTTTTCAAGTGCAAATTATGGGGACCCAAGAGAATTAGCTATATTTCTTTAAATAAATCCCCTCAAGGTTCTTCCGAAGCTGGCCATAGTTCTCGTGGGTTTCGAAGAAGCTATAAATTCTGCGGGGGTGTGTGTGTGGGGGGGTGTTGCACCAGTACCCTCCCCAGCGTCCTTCTCCAGCCAGCATCCAGAGGGGTGGGTGGGGCTGCCGTGCAATGGCACAGATTACGTAATACCCCCCTGTTAGCCTGCAGATGTGTGAACTAGTTTAAAACTTTTATTAGGGCTTTTATTAGACTCCAATGCAGTCCCAGCCTCTTTACGGTTGCCAACTTAGCCAGTTGCTCACAAGTTATAACAAATTAGGAATACCTAATGCCTAAGCTATTCTTACACTTTGGGGGCAAAATCCCAAACAAATCACAGTCTCCCCTGTGAATCCAGTCTCCCTCTTAGAAACTGCACTTACAGGCAGCGTGGCCCTTGAGTCAGGGTTTTGCATGGCGATGGAGTTCAACGATGCGGTTCAATTGTCTCAAGCACATAAAACCCGGGATCCTTTACCTTTTTTGCCTGGCCACAGAACGCCCTCTCTCACATCTTTGATGGCTTTCCAAAGTCCCCTTTCTTCTTCTTTTTATTGTATATATTCCTTCAGTGATCCTAATGCTTCTCTGAGTGCCAGCTTGGCATCTTTGAAGGCTGACATTGGCTTTTGATCCCCAGCATAAGTATGAAGTAGAAGATCTTCTCCCTCTGTTTGGGGAAAAAGCTGAAGGAGGAGGGGGCGCCTCTTTTACCTACGGAGACATGGCAGACTGGTCCCTGGCTTCAGTGTTTTTATTATGTGCCAGGGAAACAAGCTTACTGGGCTGTCTAGCTCCTTCATCTGAGAAAGACATTAATCTCCCCCTATTTAGGCTGACTTACATACAAGTGAATAAGCAGAAAGCAGAAGGTTCCTCTTCTTGGTGTTAATGGCGTGCGTTGAAATCTGTCCATTCATTAGTCCTCAAACTTGTTCCCTAAAAGTTTCAATCCAGGCAGGAAAATGAGATCGCTGTGCACTAATGGCTGCAATGGAAGAAAAGTCTTTGGAGCAAAAGAAATGATAGGGCAGTGTAACATTTTAGAGAATGAACATGACCGTTGAATCACCATACTGTTATATTTAACCTTACTAGAAATGTCTTCCTGCTGTAGGCAAGGCACATGTATGAAAGTTGCCTGCTTTGTCCGCAATCAATATTCAAACACACTAACCCACTTTAGCGTGCCTCTAGTTTTGCCTGTTTTGTTTTTTTTTGTTTGTTTGTTTGTTTTTGGTCAGTTTCTGTTCAACCTCCTGCCACAATGGTTACTTCCTACGGTAATGGGTACATATTAGAGAAAAGTTGAAGTAGTCTCTGAAAAAATAGGCAGATGTTCAATTATTTGCATCTTAATCTATTTTATAGATCACATTGAGGTCCAGAAAAAGACAAGTTTACCAGAAAAACCCAGGTACCAATTGTGAATAGACTATAACCTAGCTATCTGGCCCCTGGGGCAAGCTGTTTAGCCTCTTTGTGACTCTGGTACTTCATCTGCAAAAAACGAGGCCATGTAAACTCAAGGTAGAACTGTCATGCTGAGCGAGTAAGGGGCACATCAAGTGTCTTCAGGTCCCAGTGGAGCTGTGATGAGCCTATCTCAGACTGAGAATCCAGGGTTCCTAACTCCATCCCACACTCTTTGTATTAGGCCATGCTGCTTCCTGCCGAGGTTTACTGGGAAGCTGCCTGGTCACCTAGCTGCTGCTTCTCCCCGGGGACAAGGGCTTGTGATATAGACACGTCAAATCATTACGTTGTATACCCGAAACTAATAAATATTGTATGTCAGTTATATCACAATGAAAAAAAAGAGGAAAGGGCAAATTGGCCAGTGGAAATGCATGTGCAAAAGTCAAGAGAAGGGCGGGATCCTGATGAGGATGAGGCCCGGCAGGGAAAGCAGCGCAGTTGGAACAAGGGGGCCTTATGGTGAGGTGAGCCTGGGGGCTGAGCGAGAACTTGTGGGTCACAGGCAAGTTTTGTCTTTATTCTAAGAGCTGGGGGCATGTCAAACTGCTGTGGAACATCAGAGTCTCGAGCTAGAGAGAGCCTGGGTGGATCTAGTCCCCACCTTGACTCTGTTCTTGCCACGGCATCTCTCACGAATGAACTTCCGGGCTTGGCTACAGCAAACACCTTGAGGGATAGAGAACTCGAACCTTCTCAAGCTTTTCAGTCCACCTTTTAATTTTTTGGGTTGTCCCTTATTTCTAAGTTAAATATTTTAAAGTGAACAATTCTGAGGCATTTAGTATATTCACAGGGTATCCAACCACTATCGCTGCGTGGTTCCAAAACATTTCAACCACTCCAAAATGAAGCCCTTTCCTCATGAGGCAGTTTCTCCCCATCCCCAACTCTGCCTAGTGCTTGGCAGCTACTGGCCTGTGGGTTTATATATTCTAGATATTTCATAGAAATAGAATCTATCTGTGGCCTTTATGCCTGGTTTCCTTCACTGAGGAGTTCCTCTGCGCCATGGCAGGTCTCAGAACTTGATGCCTTTCTGTGAGTGGGTAGTACGCTGCGCTCATTCCATTTTTGAATAGTTGTTAAAAATGTATTCCTTATATGAATTTTATTTATTTTTTATTTTTTAAATTTTTTTAAAAGGTTTTATTTATTTATTTGACAGAGAGATTACAAGTAGGCAGAGAGGCAGGCAGAGAGAGAGAGGAGGAAGCAGGCTCCCAGCTGAGCAGAAAGCCTGATGCGGGACTCGATCCCAGGACCCTGAGATCATGACCTGAGCCGAAGGCAGCAGCTTAACCCACTGAGTCACCCAGGTGCCCCGTCCTTATATGAATTTTAAATACAACTTATTTTTTCTTTCTTCTGCTCATTGGTTTAGTTTTCTATTTGTATATATTGTGAACTGATCACCACAGTGTCTAGTTAGTATCCAATAATACGTAGTTGTAATTTTTTTCTTGTGACAAAAACTTTTAATATCTGCTCTCTTAGCAACTTTTAGCTTTACAGTATAGTATTGTTAACTATAATGATGTACATTATATCACCAGGACTTAATTATTTTATAACTAGAAGTTTGTATGTTTCACTACTTTTACTCATCTTACTCCCTCCGCACCATCCCTCTGCCTCTGACAGTCTCCAATCTGTTCTCTGTATCTATGAGTTCATTCTTATTTGTTTAGATTCCACATATAAGCAAGTTCATATAATATTCATGTTCCCTTGACTTATTTCACTGAATCGAATTCCCTCAAGTTCCATCCATGTTGTCACAAATGGCATGATTTCCTTCCTGTTAATGACTGAATAGTATTCTATTGTATATGTCTGCCACATGTTCTCTATCCACTCACCCATCAGTGGAGACATAGGTTGTTTCCAGTTCTTGGCTATTGTAAATGATGCTTCAATAAACACGGGGGTGCAGATGTCCTTTTAGCTTAGTGTTTCCATTTCCTTCAGATATATTCCCAAAGTGGAATTGTTGGATCATATGGTAGTTCTATTTTCCACTTTTTTCAGAACCTCCATACTGTTTCGTGCAGTAGTTACACCAAGTTATATTCTCACCAACAGTGCACGCAAGTACACTTTCCTTCATTTTCTTGCCAACACTTATTATTTCTGGTTTTAGGATCTTATACCGGTTATCATGAACTATTTCTGGAGTATATGTTTTTACTGAGGCATTTTAAAATATATGTAAGTAAATTGTTATGGAAAGTAAATTCCTTATGCTTGCTGCTTTGGCAAGACAGGGACTAGAGCTTTTCTGCCTCTAATAAATCTCTCTCTAAAGTTGGCAGTTACCAAAGGCTACTTCATGGAGTGCTTTATGAAAGAAAATAACAAACTACTTACATTTTGGAAAGAAGGAAGAAGAACATCTTTACTTGTTTAGTTCTGGTTTTCATTTTCTCAGATTGTTGACTCATAGAATTTCTTTATTTTTTGAATGTGGATTTTTCAAATCCACTTATTTTATTCTCTACTATTTGGGTCATTTGGTTTGGTTGAATTTTAAGAAGTTGGTGCCAGTAACTATTTATTTTGCTTCCTTATAGGAAATGAACACTGGCTACTGTTGCACACCTCTGTGCAGACTGAGGTAGGGCATAACACTGACTGTGGCTCTGTGGCAATCAGTGGAAGAAACCATGGAGAGAGAACCACCTGGGAGATGTCATCCACACTAAACATTGGCCACAGGGTGAATTACTTACTCATTAGGATAATTTACTGGTATAACCACTGAATCTATTTGCCTAAACTGTCCAGAGACGACTGACCTCTGGTACCTAGTTTGTTTCTATCTCTGGATTTTGTATCTGCACAGGATCCTTCTGTGTGAATACCAGACCAGAGAATCCTTTTGGATCCTTGATTGGTTTGAGCTGCACTGGCCACCCCCAAGTTAAGTTGTACATACTTAGAAACACTGGTTGGAGCCACCGTATAGTTTTGTCGTAATTTCAGTAAACTTGGTTCAATTTTGTTAAATATTTCTGTACAAATAGGCCTCCTTTTGTCCAGCAGTGGGGCTTTTCAGGTACAAGTGAGAAGATGTGGCCTGGGAATTTTCCTATTATTTAGTTTTAGTCGAAGTTCCCAAAACTGAGAGTAAGGACTTAAAGAAGACACATTTTAAACATAACCTTTTATCTCATCTATCATGAAATAGCAGAGCTAGTCCTGAAATCCATAGCCCATTAGCCAATTTGAATCTGTATAATAGAATTAGGGATTTATTGGAGGACTCTTCTGGGGGCAGTTCATGGAGAAGAGAGGGCACCCACAGTTTTCTCTACTGAGCAAAGTCAGATGGGGCCCCAAGAGCAACATGTGGAATTGTGGGCCAGATGTTGCTGTAGTGCAGGAGTGGAGCCCATTGGAACTTCACTTAAGAGTACTCGCTGTGGGTTCTTTAGAGTTTGGGGACTTTTGAGAACAGAGGGACTGATGCCTGCCTTTTGAGTGGGGAACTCAGAAGAGAGAGGTTGTGTGATGAAGGGAGTTGGCTGGGGAGGTAGGCTCAGACCAATGTAATATGCACAGATGTGGTACTTTGAATTTAACTTGCACTATAAACATTTTCTACAACACTTTGTTAGGACTAGACCCAGGTTTCTTAACCTTGGCGCTATTACTGTTTTGGACTAAATGATTCTTTGTTGTGACGGGTTGTCTTGTGAGCCGTAGGATGTTTAGTGTCACCACTGTCTCTGCCCACTAGATACTAGTAGTAATCATGCTTCCCAGTAGTAAGAGCCAAAAATTTCCCCAGACATTGCTAAATGGTGGGCATGTGAGGGGCAGACTTGACCCTCGTTGACAGCCAGTGGTCTAGACAACCAACAAAACAAATTGAACCTTGATTTATAGCATTGGCCAACTTTTGTGGTGTATAGACTCCCACTCTGGCTTATTTCAAGTGACCAGTGTGATGTAACTATAGGCAAAGTTGGGAGACGTGCAGCAGAGCATAGAGCCTCCCTCCTGCAGATGCAACAGATAGAAATAACTTCAGGGGCACAGATAATAGAAAATGCAGGAAAATAATTAGAAAGTACTTGGTTTTGAAGATGTGTGATTTTTGCTTTTCATGTAAGTTGTTTATTTGTGGGTTTACATACTTCAATTTTCAATAATGACCATGATTAATGACTGGGCCATAACATTTCTGAAAATTTAATGATTGACCCTCATGTACCAATGTGAGCTGCCTGTAGCATACCATATTTATAGGCCAAGTTAGGAACGTAGAGAGGAAAGGGGCACCTGGGTGACTTGGCTGGGTAAGCAAACGACTCTTGATTTCAACTCAGGTCATGATCTCAGGACTGTGAGATTGAACCCCACGCCAAGCTCCATGCTGGGTATGGAGCCTGCTTGAGATTCTCTCTCTCACTCCCTCTGCCCTTCCCCCCTCACGTTCTCTCTCTCAAAAGTAATAAATAAACCTTTTAAAAGAAGAATATTGGAAGGAGAAAAGATTTCTTCTCCCTATTGCTGACAATATAATGTTAGATGGGCCCCAATTTGTAAATTAAATAATTAGATATGTTTTCTGTTTCCCAAATACCAACTTATCCCCAAAGGAGGCTTTTTTCTAGGGTATCTGGGAAGTTGGGACACGGTCTTGGTCCTTTCCCAAGTTCATCCATTTGGCAGCTGACTCTCCATACTCTGTTCTTCACAGCCATGTCCCATGTTACTGTGGGCCACCACTTGCTTTGCTATTATTTTGCTCCTAGAACTCTGAGACTACTGTCTTTGATGATGTGCGTGCAAGTTCCAGTAGCACAGAGATCAGTGAGGGCCAGGATTCCATAATACGCCACTGTTGTTAGCTTTGCTCTTCTTCCCTGATATATGCCTTTGCTTTTTGTTCCTTATGAAGTCCTATATTCTCTTTCTTCCTCCTTTTTCCATGGGAGAAAATAACACTTCTGAGCTTAGTCCTGTCCTAGCATCCTTCTCCCTCTCTGTCAATCTCTCCAGTACAATACAAAGGATCCAATAGCCCATAAAAAATGTTTTCAAAGTCTGAATGTTTAGAATAACACCAGTGGTGGGTGGTGGGGGTGTGATTCTACACACACACACCCACACCCACACACTCTACACATGTATCCTTTCATGTGGGCATAGAATACCTGTATATTGAACAGTAGTTCCTTCTATGACTGGGGCTGTGGATTGACGTGGAGGAAGACGAAGGCTTTTGGTCTAAGATTATAAGTTTATATTAACAAGGTAACTCAGAGAAGGCCTGCCAGCCTTTTCTCCAGTTCTCTTTGGGATGAATCCAGGAGGTCCTTCAGCATCCAGTAGAGCTGATCCAAGTCAGTGAAACTGTTTGCTGTTGATGTTCACTTGCCTTTTGGAATTCATCTCTAATGAGCTCTTCTACTTCACTTCATTCTCTTAGAACACTGTGCTAATTGTCTCACAGAAACCCTGGTGATGACTATCATGTTAGAAGTAGCATACACAGGTCAGGTTTGCATGGGTTGCCTTCCACCATGAAGGCAGCTACCAAAAGGAACTTGGAAAACCTGGTATTCAGAGGGATGAGGTTTATGGAGGGGAGGAAAGAGAAGATTCCATGAGTCATCATGGAGGCCCTGAGATTGGTATGATGTTGTTGTGGGAAAAGAAGGGGGTACTGTGAATTGACTCTAAGCAGAGGAAGTCACTTAAGTTTAACTTTATCTTTTCTTGGGTTAGGTGTGTATGGGTATATTGTGTAAATTTTAAGAACATAAAACTTAGACTTTTGTTTAAACATAAAAAGAGTACAGAATATTAGCTCATTTGCAGTGGAAAAAAACAGGGTTGTCAGTGAGAGACTGGTTATTCCATCTAGATTTTCCTAGCTTCAAATATAATGAAAGAAAAACAGACTAACTAATGCTACGTTTATTTGTATAGGTGAGCTCAGTGATCAGATGTCAGCTCTCAAAAGTTATCATTCAACCTAGAAACCCAATTTAATTATTTGCAATTAGTTCTTCTTTGTTTTGGAAAAAAAGAGGACTATATCAGTTTTACTTACAGTCCTCTTTGAAAATGTATGTTTTCTTTCTGGTGGCAATTCAAAAATCCCTTTCTACCACTGTTAATGTCTTTTTTGAGGTTTATCATGCAGACAAGCAAAATGTCAAATAAAGACATGATTAAAAAATAATTAACAATTATAAGAGTTTGAAATATTTTTTGAAATTTTAACTTACACTCCATCTCAAAGGACAAATTGGTATTTTGGAAAAATCTAAATCCTTTGAGAGAAATAAACTTTAAAAGTGTTCTAATATGCATGATATAGTTTAAAAATGAAAAAGATCTTTGAGTCTCTAAAAATAATATTGGTTTTTATTTCAATTTTTCTTTAATATCAACCTCTTTTTTGACTGTTTTATTGAAAATTCTACAGACAGTAGCTTATTTTTCCACTAACCTAAGCACCTGAGACTTTTGGCTGATGGCTATAGGACCAATAAAATTGCCTATAAAATGTAACTTTATATCATTACTTACACAATATTTATAGAATATATTCCAACATTTACTTTTTTCCAGCAGCAAACATCTCAGTGTTTGTATGTATATATTCATTATGTTATAGTGGAAAACAAAAGCTAATGATCTGATTTTGAATAGTGATAACACTTGCTCTGTGTTACATTGTGATAGTGTTTTGTGCATGCCAATTAGTAAACCTAAACAGAGGGAACATTGATCTTGCTTAGCATAAAATTTTTCTGAGCCTAACGTGAAAGAAGAAACTAGAGTAATATTTTATTAGAACATGTTTTATTAGCTTGATTTTCAAATGCTATGGTAAAATTGTGTGTCTGACTCTCCATACAGCATGAAATATTGGTTGGGTTCTTCAGAATATATATATATATATATATATATATATATTTCTTTTTTTTTCTACACATATACATATGAGAAAGGGAGAGAGAGATTTATTAGATATTTATTATGGGAAATAGAAATTGGCTCACATCGTTAGGGAGGCTGAAAAATCCCAAGATTTGCCATCTGCAAGCTGGCAACCTAGGAAAGTTAGTGGTGTAATTCAGTCCATGTTGGCTTGAGAACCAGGGGAGCCAATAGTGCAAGTCCTAGTTAAAGTCCAAAGGCTGGAGAAACAGGAGTGACAATGTCCAAGGGCGGGAGAAGATGGATGTCCCAGCTGAAGCAGAGAATCAATTTGCCTGTCCTTTGCTTTTTTATTTAGAATCTCAATGAATTGGATGATGTCCACTTGTATTGGTGGAGGTGATCTTCTTGACTCAGGCTACTGATTCAAACGCGAATCTTTTCTAGAAACACTCACACACAACCAGAAATAACCTTGGCACCCTTCGCCTAGTCAAGTGGTGGACATTCAAAATTAACCATTCCATCCTGTAACTAACCAACACACT
This sequence comes from Mustela putorius furo, assembly GCF_011764305.1. Lineage (NCBI taxonomy): Eukaryota > Metazoa > Chordata > Mammalia > Carnivora > Mustelidae > Mustela > Mustela putorius. Next base: position 18,228,305 of record NW_025421402.1, on the reverse strand, counting down.
GCATGCTCTGACATTGGGTCTTTGTAGTATTCCTTCCAGTATGCATTTGGCTTAACTCCTTTACCTCCTGTAACTCTTTGCCCAGGATCACCTTCTCAGATACCCATGATCATTCTATTTAAAATTACACTCTTGCCATCCAGCCCCTTTCATCTCTTTTACTCTATGTTATTTCTCTATATAGTACTATCACCTCAAAATGTTGTATAATCCAATTATTTATTATGTCTATTATTTATCACTTCACAGCAGATTATCAAATTCATGAAAGGAAGGGTTGTCTTTTTTCCCCCTTCTTTTCTCTTTTTCACTACTGTATTCCTAATTCCTATTACAGTGTACATAGTAGGAGCTCAGTATATATTGTTGTATGAGTGGATAAATAAATGAATGAGAAAAAAAATGAATGAGTAGATGTAAGTTACTTTCTCCGCATATTTGTTGTATTCATTTGTTAGTTTCTTAAAGAGCTCTTAAAAGTAATTTTAGCATTTCATAAAAATGATAGACCTACTATAACCACCATTTAAATTGATGACAATGAACATTGTGATAATTTAGAGAAAAATCACAAAAAACTGCAGCCAGTAACAGAATGAAGCAAATTTGCTGAAGATCATAGAATTCTTCTCAACGATAAAAAAAAAAAAAAAAAAAATCAATGAATGTACCGTTGCTCTGCCAAGTATGACAGAACCAGCGTTGTAAGTATTTGACTCATTCAGCACAAGGAAACTTATATGGATACTTCAAAAGAAAAAAAAGTTCTTGATAGATTTGTTACTGATCTACCAATATCATCCCATGGGGTATCTCAAGACCTGAAGTTTCCAGTCCAAACACTAAAATGTGCTTTGGGCACTGGTCTCCTTTCAGTGCAAAAGGAACCAGGTGGAAGGCATGGTAGCTTCCCGCAAGCTCCACCATTACAAGCTCCACCAACTTGTGACTGATCAGAAGTGTGAAGAAAATAGAGTGTGGGTGCACAAGGGAAGGGAATGGAAAGGATGCTTGCCCTCCTATTCCCTTTTCTCACTTCTGCATCTCTTTCTTCCTCAACCCAGTTGTACTTCTTCTGTGGCTCTCCTCCATATTTGAGTCTAAAAAGGAAAACATAATATTGTCTTTGCAATTTTAATAAGAGTGTGGTTTTTTGTTCTTGCTAAAGATGGATATTTATTGAGGAAGAAAAAGCTGAAATACGTATTTGGAAAAAATATTACTAATGGCAAAAGAAATTAAGTGGTGGGAATAATGGCGAAAGGAGGTGGGGTACAGTTGACTTTTACAGGTATCCTATCACACCTGCCATTCTGGAGCCATTGTTCTGTTCTCCCCGTATTAAATTTTCAAGTGGGAATCTGGAATACGTTCAGGAGGGGAAAATATTGCAATTGTGTCACTGCTGTGTGCCAAAGTGTTGCACATGTTGCAAAAGCCATACTGCAATTTTCTTCAACAATTTCTCCACAGAACAGAGTGGTGTCATATTAAGTGGTGCCTGGTATTCCCAGTAAACATTCTGCTGACACGAGACCAAGTATCAGCAGCCAAAGATACTAGAAAAGACACATAGAAGAGGAATAGGTCCTGGTTTTTATTAAAATACCGGGCTTTAAAAATACAATCTGTTCGGTTTAAAAGACCAAGTCACCTGGAGTAAGATTTGTGCTTTCTCTTTTTAGAGTTTGGAGCTCTTCCCTCCTTTTTCTCAGCGTCTCCTGTAATTCTGTATCTCCCATTTAACAAGATATTGATACTAAACAATGGATCTAAATTGATTAGTTCTATGTTTTAAAAGCATTTGGTGGTTTCCTGAATAATACAGAAATGAGAAATTTCTCATAATAAAAACAATAAAATAATAATAATAATAATAATAATAATAAAAGAAATGAGAAATACATCACCTAGTATAGCCATTCCACTATAGTAACTTTCAAATTTGGAGTATACACAATGAGTTTCATAAAAAAAAAAAAAGATGGGCAAGTGACTCTGAGAATTCAATATCTCTATCTATCTCTCAAACATGCATGTGCACACACACATACCTCATTTGTACAAGATCTGTGTAAGGCAATTTTACATATATTATTTACATGTAAGGCAATTTTACATATATTATTTACATGTATTATCTCATTTTGCCTTTTCTACATGAATAAAATGTTTTGTTATTAATTCCTTTATTTCTAAAAAGATTTTATTTATTTTAGAAAGAGAGTGGGATGAGGGACAGAGAAAGAGGGAGAGAGAATCTCAGGCAGATTCCATGTTGAGTGTAGAGGTTGACACAGGGCTTGATCCCACAGCCCTGGAATCATGACCTGAACTAAAATCAAGAGTCAGACACTTAACTGGCTGAGCCATCCAGGGACCCTGTATTCCTTTTTATAGTGCAAGAGTGGATTTAGAGAAGTCAAATAATTGACCCAGAGTCACATAGCTAATACATGGAAGAAATGGAATTCAAGTTTAAGTCTATCCGACTTCAAAGTCACTGTCCATTCAGACAAGGGAGCTCCTGTGTGATATGGCTGTCAGGGAATTTAGGGCATACTTGTCTTGGTGGGCTATTGTAAGAGAAAATGCTTCCCATAGTCTATTTCTAGAATTCCATATTTCACCCCTTTTACTGAGACAGTGAACCCCACTCTACCAAATGCTACAGCTGAAACGCCACTTGTTCTTTTCACATTTCTGTTGTGTTGATTTTATTTTTGCTTTGTCTGAAGTTATTTGCTGAGGTGGTTTTTCCCTCCAAACATGGTAAATGCATGAAGGGAAAAATTTCATCTTACTCATTTTTCATTCCCTTCATGTTCTGTGCACATAATAGGTGTGTAATAAATGTTAAAAATGACATAATAGCTCTGCATGAGCATGGAGAACCAGGGCTGTAGAACCTTTTAAATTCCTGTGACATCTGCATTAGCATAAAAGATAGAAGAAACCGTTTTCTTGGCTTTGCAATTTAGTCTGTTCCAGCCAAACATAGAAAGCTGTCATGTGAATATTTTTGAACCTCAAAAACAATTTTGGTTTAAGTCTGGGTGGGGGAGGAGGGGGATAGTGGCTCTTATTTCTCCCACACCAGTCCACCCATCTCATATTAGAACATGTAATTCCAACAGTGCTGACTGTCTTAAATTTTATGAACAGAGTGTCCTCTGGACACTGTTTGGTACACACATTGCCTCTTCAAGAAGCTTGCTTGTAGCTTCTAATTAAATTAAAGGACCAGCAGCTGCTGAACAAAAGTATAGCCTAGAGGTCATGTTTATGACTTTCTCAGGCAAAAAGAAGTCATGTCAGAACTACTATTGTTATGAGTCTGAATGTTTCCAATGAAGCCTTTGCACGAATCATTTGCTTAGCACTAGTCATTCAGTCATGCCACTTGATTTCAGCCCACTGTTTCCTCTTTGAACTGGCAAAAACAACTCTACAAAAGAAAACATTTCATAAGAAAAGTCATAGGCTCCTGCTTTATAAACTGTAGATCTGGAGTCCATGACCAGCTCATGGTGTTGCTGCCTCTGGCTGCTATGACCTGGGAAGACCACAACAAAGACTTGAGCCTGTGAAAACAGAAACTCTGTCTCCTCCTTTCTTTGTCTTCCTAATAGAATGTTTTAATACACAGAAGGTCAAGGACAAACTTTCTTGGTTTGCCCAGGACTCCTCATTTTAGCACTGGGTCATGTGTCTTGAGAATTCCCCGAGTCCTGATGAAACTGGGTCAGTCAGTTGCCCTAGTGTTAGGTGTCTTATCAATGCTGTTAACCAAGAGACTCACATTCTGAGATCAGTTTTTGATCTAGAAGACTTTGGACCATGGTGTCCAAATCACAAATCGGTGGTTAAGTCCCAGTGAATTTAGTCTCAAAAGTAGTCTTAGAATGCCCAAAGCGCCCATAAATATCCTTAATTTCAGAGCTCCCACACTGGTATGCCCTGTTGTAGATATTGACACACTGATGTGCTACCCGTAGGCTCTGGGTGTGCTGAGATATTGACTCCCTCAGCTCTTGCGTTGGCATATCAGGGCCTATGGTGACCCCAGTTCTCAATTGTTTTTCTTTGGACATGAACTGTCTCTTTAGCTCAAGGGGCTCTCCAGAATAATACCATTTTTTTGTGTGTGCCTTAGTGAGAGAAATGTCAGGAAGAACTGTTCAAAACCAACCTATTAATTTTATGGATGAGGCCTAAGTTAGATCACTTCTATTAAATACAGGTTTATATTAATCTGAGGTAAAACTGTGTTTGATTTGTCTTATGTTCAGCTGTCTTCAAGGTGACCAAGATCACTACCTGGGAAAGTTGATGGATTACATAGTAGTGGTAAGTAACAGAACTCAGGAAGTAAGATGGACTGCTGTCATCTATTCATTTGCATCAAAGTCCTCACAACTAGTGAGGTGAGGAAAAGAAGAGACATTTATCTGGATAATAGTGGAAGAAATTCCCATGTTGCTTCACCTACCTATGTTTTTAATAAATATCTGCCATTTAAGTCTAAATTACCTTTAAGTTCAAGTTACTGATGTAATGCTTCAATTCCAGACTTGACTGTATAAAGGTAAAATTATAATTTCAAAAACCGAGATGTTCAGAAATGTAAAGAAAGCTAAGTAAGGATTGTATACTTAGAAATCCAAATTTCCAAGATTACAAGCATTTTCACTTTTACTCAATTATTCTGTAAAGATTAGTTCAAGTTCAAAGTGGATAAAAGATTCAGAGAGAAGGGCAGTGGGCACATAAAGGTCTATGGCCTAAACAGTACTAAAGCTTCAAATTCCTGGTTCTCTTGTTCTTCCCCATAGGCAGTGAGTGGAAAAGGGACAGATTCTGTGTATAAATTTGGGCCTTTACACATCAGAAATTTACATTGTGCCAAACTCGAATCCTGCCCAACTTCTGGCTCTTCGATTGCTTAATACATTAGTGGACTCATTCCAGTTCCCAGTGGTTGGAGTTCCACATCACACAGTCCCTGTCCCATCTGGTGCTAATTGGCACCCTTGTTGGTAGTTTCCAAAAGCAGAACAGGAAAAATAAAAAGGACTATCTTTCTATCCTTAGAAGCTAGAAGCTTAGTACAGTCAGTCCTCAATTTAAAATGAGCTGTGTACTAAAATATTGTATGTAAATCAGTTATTGAGAACCCAGAACAAATTTTTCCAATGAAATAAAGACATGCTTGATGATTAGTTCCCCAGGTCAGCCCACTTCACCAAAGTCTGTTTGACCCATAATGTACCCCCAAACAGTTTCAATCCTAATGACACAGAACCATCATGGGAAAACCCAAAGTAGGAAAAAGTGGTAAAACCAATACAACCTTTGGTAACAAAAGGCCAGGCTGTACCTTCACAAACTGTGTGAACTTGGACAATTCCCAGAGAAGTCTTTTTGCTCTGAATTTCTTTAACTGAATAGGGGGAGGAGGGCAGGTAATAAAAGTTGCTTTTCATCTCTCACTGTCCTGTTGTTGCAAGGATCAAATAAAATAATGTCTATGAAGCCATTTGGAAATGGTTTCATCCTACTCTGAGATAACAGAACCACAGGTTTTCTTCTGTTTCCTTCCTAAATCTTGGCAGCAGGGGTGGGTCAGTGACCACTGCATATCCAGGTTCCTCTTTGTGGTTCCCATTGAGAAGAAGGATTAGGAGGCTGGGAGGCAATGAGGCAGTAGGAACAGAGGCTACTGAGAGATGGGACTGAGGGACTACCTCTTTTTATTTTTTTTTTTTTAAAGATTTTATTTATTTATTTGACAGAAATCACAAGTAGGCAGAGAGGCAGGCAGAGAGAGAGAGAGAAAGAAGGAAGCAGGTTCCCTGCAGAGCAGAGAGGCCGATGTGGGGCTCAATCCCAGGACCCTGGGATCATGACCTGAGCTGAAGGCAGAGGCTTTAACCCACTGAGCCACCCAGGCGCCCCCTGAGGGACTACCTCTTGAGGACAGAGGAACTTCTATTTCTTATAAATCCCCAAAGGTGACTTTTTGGTTCAGGAATGTTTTCTGTTATCCCTGTATTTTCATTCTAGGGCCCTAGAGATTGGCCTGTTGTTTCATCGTCAACACTTGTTGCTTCTCAACAGCACACCTTTCTTCTCAATTTTATCAAGGACTTAATGTCTTAAGGTTTCATAATGAATTTGATTACTTGATCATAAGAGAAGAGAAACAGAAAGTCAAAAGACTCTCTCCTCTATCATATTATCTATCTATCTATCTATCTATCTATCTATCATCTATTATCTATCTTCCCTAAGTCATAGATGAAAAATAAGGCCACACGTACATGCAAAATACATATTTTTGTAATCTAAGAACAATTACGTTTCATCTATAAAAGGAGTAAAAGACCCAAGGAGTTTCTTCTTTAACCTGGTGCTGGAGCTATGGAAAGCTATGGGAAGAAGAGCTTGAATGTCTACCTAGGCAGTGGGTACAAAACCAGCAAAGCATCACTGAGGCTGGAGAGGCTGAGAAACAAGGTAGAATTCCTGGAGGAAGAGGAAAGAAGAGGTGTCCCTGGGACGGAATGATTGCCCCTCACTGCTCCCCTAATCTTCTTTCTCTTTCCATCAAGGATATCAGTTATGGTCACTTACTACAGTCGCAGCACTTGACTTATTTCTGACCACTTCCTGTTTTGTTTTCATCCTGATGATGCACTTTCTGAGCATCCTTTTGTCTTTCCTGCCAGTGCTTCCTGGCACCCTGTACCCTCCTCCATGAAGATGCCAAAGCATCTCGTCCGATCTTCCTCCTCTACACTCCCTTCCACTACCAGTGACCCCATTCTACTCTTCTCCCTATCTCTTCTTTGGGCATTAGCCTTCTGCATTTTAATTTAATTCAGCAAGTACCTATTACTCTATCAGAATCGTGATGATGTTAAAACACATTTCCTATCATCAGGGAGCCGTCACCTTTGTAAATGTAACGTGATACATGGCAGAATGCAGAAGTCAAGTGCTAAGGGCATAGGGGAGGGAAAGATTAATTCCCAAGCGTAAGGGGATTTTCAGGTGGGGTGGGGACAATCAAGAAGTCCATCATGGAGGCTGGGTCTCTAAGGATGTGGAATAGTTCAAAGGGGAGAGGACCTTTTTTTTTTTTATTTTAAGATTTTATTTATTTATTTGACAGACAGAGATCTCAAGTAGGTAGAGATGCAGGCAGAGAGAGAGGAGGAAGCAGGCTCCCCACTGAGCAGAGAGCCTGATGCGGGGCTTGATCCCAGAACCCTGGGATCGTGAACTGAGCTGAAGGCAGAGGCTTTAACCCACTGAGCCACTCAGGCGCCCCGGGAGAGAACCTTTTAAATAAAAGGAAGACACCCTTAACAAAGATTCCAGTTTGATGATCACATCTAATAAAACATCACAGATTAGGAAGTCCCTATCACTTCCCAGGAATCTGTCCATCATTTTTCTCCAAGACAAATGAAAGAGGGCCTTAAGTCTTTAAAAAAAAATTTCTGATAACATAGAAGAATAGATAGAACTGAACACAAGCCCCTGGAAGCCCCTAGAAACAATCCACTAAAACAGAACTCATGAGGAAAAACAGCAAATCAAGTGTATCTCAGCCACTCATGGCTCACAACCGAAGCAGCTCTGCAGTCAGGGATACTGGTTCATGCTAATAAATTCTTTGCTAAAAACCCCCAGTGGAAAGGTTGTAATCATGTGGCTCTATTTAATGAAAGTATAAACAGAGGCCATCCCATTCTAATTTAGAAGAGAAGAAGAGTTAGGATCTGGGGTTCTCAGGGCAATGACTCACATTCTGAGCCATTAACTCAAGAGAAAGCCAGTGTTGACATGTACAAATTGGGTGTCTGTTTTGACTTGACTGGTCAAGGAAACAGGCAGGTTAGGTTAAAAAAAGAAAACAATGGCCAGGACAGTCAAGAAATAGGCGAACTGATTGTTTGACAGATGATTATTTCCGTTTCGGTCTGTCACTATGTTAAGTAAATCACACCAGTTAAAACAGATGAACTTCATGTTCAATAACCTTTTGGTGGAGTTCTATCCACCCATCTCATTTGCGTGGAGGCTCCAAGCTTCTCACTTGGCTCTTTCCTCTCTACTTACTCTTCTGTTTTTATTCCTCACGCTCGTTCTCACTTTTGCTTGGATTCTTTCATTCTCCCATTTCCCACCGTGCTTTCTTCATCTGTTCCTAAGAGCGAACAAAACAAGACAAAACAAAAAACAGTGTAAACTTTTCCTCTTCTGAAGCTACTTCCAATGCTGTGTTTCATTTTTAAGGAGTCACGTCAGAAATCAATTCAGGAATTTACATTTGCAAACGGGCAGAAACGTATAAACACATTCACATGCAAGGAGAGAACATTTTGACAGTTCTTAAACAAATTCCCAGCTTGATTTTTATTTGTGCAGAATGGCTATAGGTAATTTGCTGACACTTTCTAGGAATCAAAAGGTCAGGCTTATTATTTCTCATTTGGTTTCCCTGAGTCTTTATGGTGTCATTCAAAGAGCCCTGGACTGGAAGTCAGAAGATTTCTGTTCTGCTGCCTATTCCATCACCAGCCAGCCAGTGGCTGGCTTACCTTTTCCCAAGTCTCACTCTCTTATTTGAATATTAGAGAACTGGTCTACTTGATTTCTTCCATTGTAACATCACAGACTATGATTCTCTAAGGCTTCTGCAGAATAAATAACCATCTTGGCATTTAACATTTAAACACTGTTTCTTTATACATGTTTAATGTCCTTTTGGCTATATTAGAATCCTAATCTTGAATATCACAGCTAAAGATGATCTTCTAAACTTTGAGAAATAATGAATTCTGCAGCCTAGATTTCTCAAGCCTGCTCCTTCCTGCATGTAGCCATGAGGTCTGCTAACATTAAAGACTTCAATGTCATCATCTCATGCCTTCTTATACTGACATAGGTCCCCTACATCACTGGAAATTCTTGCCTTACTGGATATTTTCCCTTTAGTTTCAGATGGCCACAAATAAATTGGATGTTACAGTACTGAAAAGAGGGTTGTTTGTTTGTTTATTTTTTTAAGAGAGAGAGAGTACACAAGCAAGGAGAGGTGTTGAGGGAGAGGGAGAAGCTGGTTCTCTGCTGAGCAGGGAGCCTGATGTGGGGCTCGATCCCAGGACCCTGAGATCATGACCTAAGCCGAAGGCAGACACTTAACTGATTGAGCCAGCCAGGTGCCCTGGGAAGAGTTGTTCTTAAGCTGAGCTTCTGCTGCTTTACTGGGCATGTAGGTGCATTTTTTACTCTGTCAGTCTTGTCATTTTTGCTTGTGGTTCTGTTGGTTCAGTTTCCCATTAGTGGCTGCTGACACTGAGATGGGTGTAAGAGCCTGTCTCAGATGCTGCCTTCACTCCACTACTAGGTACTCTGTCCAACAGCACTGCACTTCCTCCTGATGGACCAACCTCAGACTACTCATGACGCATGATAAGCACAGCTCTGGCTCTGCCGGGCACCATGCTCGTGTCCTCAGGGCCCCCACCCTGTGAGATGACCTATGAAAAAGTGATGGCACCTGGGTGGCTCAGTGGGTTAAGCCTCTGCCTTCGGCTCAGGTCATGATTCCAGGGTCCTGGGATCGAGCCCCACATCGGACACCCTGCTCAGCAGGGAGCCTGCTTTTTCTTCTCCCTCTGCTGCTCCATCTGCTAGTGTGCTCTCTCTCTCTCTGTCAAATAAATAAATAAATAAATAAAATCTTAAAAGAAAAAAAAAAAGTGGTAAGGAGAGGCTATCCCTTTCTGTTAAGTTCTGCTGGGGGATCCCAAAGAAGAAAGCTTATGTCACGAAATAAAACAACTATTTCAGCATTTCCTTAGAACTGCTTGCTTTCCATGATATCAGATGAAACCCAACTGGGGGTAGTAAGTCAGGAATAAGTCTCAGACGTGCTGTGTTCAGAATCATTTTCCTCATCCAATGACTAAGGCTTTTTACTGAGTCACTTCATCATGCATGGATCCTTCCTCCCTCAGGACCGCTCTTCTCCCGAAAGATTTGTATGTCTTCATGCAAATAAATGGCTAAAGGCTGACACTGCCCTTTTGCCAGATGTCCCCAGGAACATCTGAATCTCTTTTAGTCTCAAACTGAGGCCTTTATTATCGTTGCATAAAAAGCTGGATATAGTTCAAATTCCTGACTGCATTTTCTGATTCCCTTGAACATTTATGTTCTACCTTCCCACACATTTCATCCTGTGTGAGGATCCTAATGCAACTTGTTAATGTACTTTTTTATGGTTTGTGATGTTTATATCTGGTCTCTTCTTCCGAGTGGTAACCTTGTCCAAGATAGATCTTGTTTTCTTCTGTTATAGCCTCTGTCATGTCTTGCAAAATGCTGCTCATATATCAGGATTTCGATAGGGACAGAGATACCCGAGAATATCACTGGTGCTTTTGGAACAATAAATTAATTTTACCATCTCGGGCCATAATAACACAAAGTGTTCTAAACGCTTGGGACATGTCTCCTACCAGATAGATTCCTGAAGAATTGGATCTTGCAGTGTTACTTAAAGTATAGAGAAGAGTTGGGTTTCCTTTTCCAGCTTTGGGTCGCTGCACTGCATTTTAGCAGTTTAATATACAGAAGAACACACTAGCAAAAAGTCCTAGGGAGGTGAGCATGAGACACTGGGAAGATTGTAATTACACAGGATTTTCAGGGACTGGAACAAATGGGTAACTTAACGATATGGTTAATTGCAGGTTAGTCAGAAAACCATTCTTATTTCAATGCTTTTTGAATAATCTTTATAAAGTGCCTTTAGCAAAGTCTCACGTAGTAAACATAGCTGCATTGTTCTTTTGATGTCTGGGGAGTTTTAGAGCCATGAGATCAATATTAAAAACACAATTTTTCATTTGTGTGTTAAGGGGCAAGATGGCACAGGATACTGGCCTTTGCCTGAACAAGCCACGATATATCCTTGAGACAGTGGTTTAGATAGACCTTTGATCTCAGATTGATTTTTTTATGATTCTTTTTTCCCCACTATCCCACTCTTAAAATTAAGTTTGTTTTATTTTTATAAGCACAATCTCTGCCTATAGGAAAATATCACCCCAAATGTTTCCCTCGACTGTGATAAACCTTTTTTTTTTTTTAATTAGGTATTTTGGTTTGCTTTGTTTTTATACTTCCAATGATTACCCCCACCCCACCATACAGTAAGTTTTAAACTGATCTGGCATCAACGTATAGACAAAATATCTGCAAGAGACAAGAACAGTGAAGCTTCACAGCAGAGTGAAAATATTAGAGTTTCCAAAAAAGCCTCTCTCAGCGTGCATCTTTAGCCTCAGTTCCCCAAGATAGTAACTTTAAAAAAAAAAAAAACAGATCTTTTTTTCATTTTCTTCCTGGTGTTTAATATGTCAACTTCATTGCATTTATATAGGAGTCGAGTTAATGAGTTAATCGTAGTAGATTGAATACGATTAGAACAATTAGTTCTAATCTCTTTAGAAACACCTTTAAAATGACTGTGAATGGGATTTAAAATAAACCTCATCAACCCTCATGGTGAAAGAGAGTGACAGCAACCAAATTTTAGGAGGTAGAATTAATGGCTTCAACTTGTCTTTTACTAAAGCTCAGTATCTTGATTAGTTTGCAATCTCATTTTTAGACCTTTCCTATATCCTATACGTGGTCCTTAGATTTGACTTTATTTGTATGCTAAGAAGTTAGCCTGCCATCATTTCATGGATTATGGCAGAAGACATACGACTTCAGAGACAAAGGACTCTATTACTCATGATGCAACAGATCGTAGAGCTTCATGTTCATATGATTCCCTTTGCCCTTGAAGTCCCACAGGGAGATGCTGACCAGTCCAGGTGGATGCCGTACACTTGGAGGTTATCATCACAGCTGTGGAACTGAGTTGAGGAAACCCCGATCTTTCACCATAAGTTGTTAGTCAACCGTTCCAACCTTTATCCTGCAAATAGGCATTATCATTATTTTGGACAGCAAACAAGCCTGTCCACTGCTCCCAAAGGAGATGTCATCTCTGTTTTCCAAGGCCGTTCAGAGATCAACGGAGAAAGGTCTTCCAACAATGACGTAATTCCATAATAATTTTTTAAAACTAGTATTATTCCCATTCAAAGAAGTTTAAACTTGTAGGTTGACTGTATAGTATGAAAAAAAATTCAAGTATCCAGTTCAAGATAGCAAGCTTGTGTTCCTCTTTATTTCTTGTCAAGACCCCAATAAAAAAAAAAACTATGTATAGTCAAAAAACCTGCGTATTATATATACTCTCATGTATGTATAATTACTTATATTATACATGCATATATGTGTAATTATATGTATTATATGTTTGTATATGCAAAAAGCAGAGCAAGTAAGGCAGATGGGGAAGGAGAGATTACTAGGTAATAAACACCGTGTGCAGATGCATTTTGAGGGAAGTAGAGCATGGTAAAGCTGCTGCTCAGAATGTACTTCAAGGGAGCTTTAGAGACGTGACAGTACATAAGTTTGTAGGATCGAACTATGAGTAGTTATCCTCACCCTCCCTCCCCGGGCAAGGCATGCACGTTGTCATTTTCTTAGGCAAACATGATGGCTACTCTCTTAAAGAAATGGAATAAGCCCTTTAAGAAAATGCCTAGTGTAGGCATTCACATCATGGATTTGAGTCCTCCTTGTGTCCTTACAAGAGAAGGGATAATCGTTTGAAACTGTTTCCCTTCTCACTCATGTAAAGGGAAGCTGAACAGCTGCACATTCTGATCTCTCTCATGCTAAGCAGTCAGACCTATTCTCATTCCAGAGAGAGACTGAAGGGAAAAGAGACATAACATCAGAGAAAATCCTTTTAAGCTAAGCACTTATTTCTTAGATATGAAGGGACAAGTAAAGATCACTAGATATATGTTTTCATAAATTTCATTAAAAAAAAACCCAAATATATTTGTTTTCACAAATGATATAAAAGAGAAAGATTTAAAAAACAAAACAGCAAAAATCTGATCATAGAGAAAAAAAGGAAACAAAAACAACAAAATAGTGTCATTTGAGTAATTTGAAATTCTACTGCATCCACAAAAGAATATTCTCAAAAAATTAGAGGACCAGAAAGAGCAATGAAAGACTGGTAATATAAATCCCAAAATTATAAACAAGAGCTAAAATTCAAGGAAGATAAAGCTGAGGAAATCATCCAGTACATAAACAAAAGAGGCAGAACAAAGAAAAAGCATGAAAAAAATATAAAGAGACATTCAAAACCACTACTACCGTCAGATTAAACAATTGGGCAAATAGAAAATCCAAAAGAAATGACAAAGAAACTATGAGGAATAACAAATGAAGTCAGCATGATCACTAGAGACATGATCAATATGTGAATTAAAGTATTTCTATGCCCTAGAGAGAAATAAATGGGGAATAAAATTTGAAATGCCATTTTCAAAAGCAGCAAAAAATGACCAAATATCTAGGGAATAAATCCAATGCAAATTTTGCAAAGTTTAAGATTATAAAACATAGCTGAGAGAAAATAAATACGTTTAAATAATTGGAGTTTAATAGAGAACTATACCATAGTCACAGATTGGGAATCATGCTTTGGCATGATCTCGAGTCTACACAATCTTGAGCTGTCAACTGAATGCAATCCCAGTCAAATAACAGCAAGATAGCTTGTGGAAATTGACAAATAGGTTCTAAAATGTATGGGTAACTATAAAAGACCTAAAATCCTAGAAATGATTTTGGGAAAAAAAGGAAAAAATTGAAACCCCTAATTTATCGATGTTAAGATTCACAGTAAAAACAGTAATTAATGCTGTGTGCTACTGCTGTGAGGTTAGACTAGTAGACAGAAAAGAAGAGCCCTGAAAAAGACTCACACACATTGAGTCGCTTGATTTGCAACAAAAGCAGTACTTGATTCAGTGGAGAAAGTCTTTTCAATAAAAATGGTGGTGGGGCAACCACATATTCTAGTGGGAAAAAATGAACCTTGTCATATCACACACAAAAATTATTTTGCAGTGGATTATAAACTTAAATATGAAAGGTAAAAAATAAAGTTTTAGATAAAACTACAGGAAAATATCTTCCTAAACTTGAGACTAGAGAAAGATTTCCTCAATAAGACACAAAAAGCACTAATCATAACTGAAAAATTTGAGAATTGGATTTCATTAAGATCAAAAAGTTCTGCTCATGCAAATACACCATAAGAGAGTTAAAAGGCAAGTCATACAATACAAAAAGATATTCATGATACATAGGTCTGAAAAGTACTTGGGTCCAGAATATGTGACACCTTCTACATGACAAGAGAAAATGTATACAACTGGGTTTCAAAGTGGATAGAACACTTGAACAGACATTTTGCAAAAAAGGTTATCCCAAGCACCTCAAACATATGAAAAACATGATTAATATCATTACTCTTCAGAAAAATGTAATTTAAAACCATCATGAAATTCCATTTGGCATCTACTAGAAAGGCTAAAATTAAAAAGATTGACGGTGCTATGTATTAGTGAGGCTGTGGAGTGACTGAAATTCTCACACACTGCCTGTGGGAGCGTACATTGGTACAGCCACTGGGGGAAAAAGTTTGACAGTGTCTTACAAAATTAAACATAGCGACCCAGCAATTTCATTTCTAGATACATGCCTGAAATAAATTAGTGCATACTTCCATCAAAGGACATGTTCAAGAATGATCACATGTGTATTTTTCATTATAACTTCAAACTGGAAACAACCTATCACAGGGAAACAACTTCATCTACAGGAAACCTAGTAAGTAAATTGTGGAAAATGGAATATTCTAGAGCAGTTAAAAAAAGAAGCCAATGCTGATATTCCAAATGATATTGATGAACCTTGTAGACATTATGTTGAGTAAAAGAAGCCAGAGAAATAAAAGTATATCCTGTATCATTCCATTTATATAAAGTTTAAGAACAGGCATAACTAACTGATGATACCTTGAATTATGTGGGTATGGACTTCTGAGATGCTGGAAGCATTGTCTCTCTCCGCTTGGGTGGTGGTTATGTGAGTTTGTACATGCATATGCACTTAAGATTAGTTCAGTTTACTATATGTAGGGTTAAACAAAATCGAAAATCAAAACAAAACAAAGAGACCAATTCAAGTAGTCCCCCAACAGGATCACACATGAATCCTAAAAAAAAAAAAAAGAGTGAAGATAATAGATTATGTTCAAATGCCACAAGAGGTTTCCCAGAATATTCAGATCAAAGGATTTCACCAACTGTTACACAAGATGCACTTAAAAGAAACATAGGGGCATGGTGGAGGGGCTTGGTTGGTTAAGCTTCTGCCTTAGGCTCAGGTCATGATTCTGGGGTCCATGGATTGAACCTCCTGTTGTGCCTCCCTGCTCAGCAGGGAGTCTATGTCTGCTTCCCCTCCCCCAACTCCTACTCTTTCTCTAAAATAAATAAATGCAATCTTAAAAAAATAAAAGAAACATATATAATGTTTTGATTAAATTATACTGCATCAAGGAGAAAGGATGTTCATAATTCTTCTGGAAAGGAAAAACAAGCATCTGTAAAGGAGTAAGATCAGCTTGATAATCAGATTTCTCATAAGCAAGGATTATGAGAGGATTACGGGATCCTAAGGATTCCAGGAAAATGCAGCCAGTGCATCCATCTGAGCCAATATATCAATCAAGTGTGAAAATAGAATAAAGGTATTT
The DNA here is from genome assembly GCF_011764305.1 of Mustela putorius furo. Lineage (NCBI taxonomy): Eukaryota > Metazoa > Chordata > Mammalia > Carnivora > Mustelidae > Mustela > Mustela putorius. The sequence goes on along the minus strand of NW_025421402.1, from coordinate 18,212,530 downwards.
TCTGACACCAAAGAATAGTGGTACTTACCTTTTAATGATGCTTTTTTAGGGAGTCAGTGAAGTTGAGACTTTAGTCACGCAATAGGAGGAAACTAGAAATGGAAGATGTGGGATTTGGAGAACACGGGAAGCAGCACAAGACAGAAGAGAAGAGGAGCCCCCAGTGACCACCATGACAAAACCTGGAGAGAAAAATATGCCCATCTGGTGAAAAGAACAGAGAACACTTGAGAGAGGTTTCTTGTGGGTAAAAGACAAGTGGAATTTCATGAAAGCTATTCATAGAAGCTATGAAGGAAGGGATAAAAACAACCAAAAAAAGGATAGTTAGAAACTCCAAGAAAAATGAAATCTGGAGTAGAAAGTTATGATCCCAATAATACACAAATTAAAATACAAGAAAGCGTTCTATTTAACCTTTCTGCTTGAATTGGTGTACGGGTCTACTTTGAGTAAAACTAGACACTCAGAAAGATAAATATTATTCTAGCACAGAATTGGACCGGTGGTGAAACATTTTTGCAAATTCAACACGTACTATGTACAGAACAGGAAAGTCCTATTTATTGTTGAAGGATGGAACATGAGCGTTCACCATCTTGACAATGCAAAAGGCAAACTACATCTGACAGAAGGGAGGAGGGGCGGAAGAGGGGGAAAGGGCTAAAGTTCTTCAGAGAAGGGAATTCAGATACTAATTAAATTGGTGGAAAAAGAAATATAGATACACTGGAAAAAAATCACAAAGGTAAACAATGAAATATTTAAAAATAACAGTATTTTTTACCAAATGTGAAGTGAGTAGTAAGAATGGAGAAGTATAAATGTATTTATTGGTGTGTATAAAGCTCATTTCATAAAGAAACAGCTTTCAGGAGCACCTGGGTGGCTCAGGGGGTTAAGCCGCTGCCTTCGGCTCAGGTCATGATCTCAGGGTCCTGAGATGGAGTCCCGCATCAGGCTCTCTGCTCGGCAGGGAACCTGCTTCCCCCTCTCTCTGCTGCCTACTTGTGATCTCTCTCTGTCAAACAAATAAATAAAATCTTAAAAAAAAAAAAAAGAAGAAGAAGAAGAAGAAGAAGAAAGAAACAGCTTTCAAAGATGTTTAGGGTCAGGGCAGCGGTCAGCAGGGGAATCCAGTAAAGAGGGAATGGAAGACCTTCCCACTGAGACAGGGACTATGGTCCCTACTGTTTTTCATTCTAAGCTTTTCTTCACTATTTGATGTGTGACTGTATACATGTGTTATTTTGTTTAAAAAGTTAAAATAAAAGTGCAATGACCATTTGTGTTGGGGGCCCCAGTCTCCCACCCAAAGTATTCATTCTCTGCCTCCGCAGTAACCAAAATTTCAACTCTTGGCGCACACACAGTTGCTAGGCTGGGGGGAAGGGGGTCCCACCCTTACCTTCGCCATGTGCTCCAGTGCCCGGATAGGGGCTCAGCGCCCACCCCAAAAGAGCTCCATGACACGTGAGACAGAGAACTTTGCCCACAATGTTTGGGAAAGAAATTTCTCCTCTTTTTGTGAAGCCACCCGGAGGAGAGCTGTGTTAACGCTGGCTGAGAACGAGGACGTGCGCAGGCCCAGGAGTTAATGAACAGCCACATCCTGACCATGAGGCCTCGGAAGGGAGGCGCCTGCTGGATGCAGAGAGAAGAGGTGGAAAAATTTTCTCTGGAATCTCTGAGTCTCTATAGAGTCACTATTTAAAGCATCACCTCAGGCCATTCCTACCACTGGAATAGTTAAGTTCTGTGGGCCATTAAATTTTATTTTTAAGGCTAGTGGAAGTCAGGTTTTCTGTTACTGACAACCAAAAGATTTCTAAAAGACCAAAAAAAAAAAAAAAAAAAAAAAAAAAGAAGAAGAAGAAAAAGAAACACTTTGAGAACATTTATAAAGCAAATAACAATGTAGAATACTTCATAGAATTTGATGGGTTACAAAACCCTTCCATAGGTATGCCTTTAATCTTCACAGCATCAGTTGGGTAGGAATTGTTACTCCTGTGTTACAAATGAGAAAACGACTCAGGTGACCCATTCAAGTTCCCTTGGTCATAACTGACCAGATCTTTTGCCTCCATGTCTGTGCTCTTACCAAAATACTGCATTGCAGGTATAGACCCAGGAACTGATGGAATAAAATAGAGAGTCCAGAAATAGATCCGTGCATAAGCAGAGCTTTAATGAGGGCAGAGGTGGCCTGGCATTTCAGCAGAGAAAAGAGGGATTATTTAATAAAAGGAGCTGGAAAAATTGGTTGTCCATTTGGAAAAAAAAAAAAATGAATTTGGATCCCACCCTTACACCATACCCCAAAATCAACTCCAGATGGATTAGGGACTTAAATGTCAAAAGCAAACTTTAAAACACTCAGTATAAAAATATAGGTGGATATCTTTTCGACCTTGGGGTAGGGAAGGATTTCTTAAACAGGCACAAAGAGTATAGCCCATAAAAGAAAAGATTTATGATTTCGACTTTATTAAAATTAAGAAATGCTGTTCATCAAAAGAATTCTTATAGAAGGTAAAGAAGGTTAAAAAAAAAAAGCAAGCCACAAACTAAGAGAAAATCATTTGCTAACAAATTATATAATTAGCAAAGTTTTAGTATCAAGAATCTGTAAAGACTCCTATAAAATACTAAGGAAAATTCAAACAGCTCAATAGAAAAAAAATTTAAAAATGAAAGACCAAAATATGAAAATAGATATTCACAGAGGGACAAAAATATACAGCCAAAATCATGTGGAGGGATGCGCATCCTCTTTATAGCAATCTAGAGTAGCAAACCAAGATCTAGGATAATGGAATGAGGCTACAGTAGATACCAATTCGCGCTCCGTTTAAGGGCAAGAATTAAGAATTTAAACTACACCAAACTTGGAGAATAAAAAAAATCAACGAGATTTCTTCTATATTGCTGTTGTAAATTGGTTAATCACTTTGGAAAGCGAGTTGGCATTATCTTTTCAATTAATCATTCACATATTCCAGGACCCAGCGATTTTCCAGGAATATATACCAAACACGCATTTGGTACATCTGTGCACTGCAAAGAAATTACTGAAATACTCAGAATAGCCATGTTTATAATAGCAAGAACAGATAACACATGACTATCAACAGGGAAACAAAGAAATGAACTGCATTGCTGGAACGTATTTTTCCGGTGGAAATTAGCGAGTTGGATGTGAACATGTGGTGGCTAGTGACAGCAAGTTGTCAGAGGACCACAACTTTGTGCTCTTTGTAAGGTTCCAAATCATGAAAACTAAGCAATAAGATTTTTTATCCAATAGGCACAGGTGCATAAATTATTTTTATGAACAAGCAAGGGCAGTATTAATAAAAACATAAAAATCAGCACGTCGGAGCCAGGCAGCTGGGTAACGGGGGTAGGAGAGAATCACGGAAGTAGGTGTAAGTCTTGCGTGTGTTCTAGTCTTTGGGTTGTGTGGTTGGTTTTTTATTACTAACAAAGAAATGGACAGATGACAAAGATTTCATACGTGAAGAAATAAAATAAAGTCATGCATAAGCCAGTGATAATGATTCATCATAAGTCAAGTCTTTCCATCATGCAATGAGACTGATAATGGCTCCTACCCCCTGGGGTTGCTATAGATTAATATTCTTAAAACAGTCCCTGGCATAGAGTAAGTGTTATATTAGTATTTGTGAAGAAGGAAGGGAGGAAGGAATACAGGGTGGTGGGAAAGTATGATGAATAATCCACTTTTGAAGTCCATTATTAAAACATGAGTCCCATGCAAAGAGGTGTCACAGAGTGCAAAGCGGGGTAGGCTTAGTCAGGAACAACTCTCTAGGGTGGGTAAAATTTGAAAGAATTCTATTTTTTTAACGTGAAAGTGTTACTAAAATTTAAATACGTCAGTGGATTGGTTTGCTAGTTAATGGGTTAAGGTTCCAGCTTCTATTTTCAGAGTGGAACTTAGTCGCCACGCTAATAGGAGGTGACATTTGTTTGATTTTCCTCCCTTGAGTTGTGGAAGAATCCTATAAACTCCTCTATAAATAACCAAGTACAGGCGGAAAGATTTCCTGTAACTTACAGCCTAAAGCCAGTAGGCTCTGACGGCAGTCTGAGTGACGGTTGAATCAGCAGGGTGGCAGCGTTGGCCTGGGGAGTCCGCCTCCTCCAAGGAGGCTGGACTGGGCAGGAACATCTTATAATTGTTTCTCTCAGTAGTAGTGCATGAAGAGCCAACACACATGAAATGTTGCATGCCGTACCTTAGAGTACTTGAGTCAATGAATCAAGCTCAGCCCCTGTGGCCAAGGAAAACAGTGTCCAGCTGTTAATGGAGAGCTCGCAGAGAACAGACCATGATAACCAATTAACCCAACCAAATGCCCAGCTGTGCATGGACAAGACATACCCCCCGTCCCAAACCCTTCATCTAAGCAAAGTGTGGATTAAAAAAATTCGGATACTTTAGTGAAATGCGTAGTACCTTTCCGTACTCTGTTTCAGGCGGGGTGGGAAAGGAGGAGAGGAGTTGGACTGGTGATGGCCTTTGGGGCTACGTGCAGAAATGGATAAATGAGTGGATAAATGGATAAATTCAGACTACCGGATAAATTAGTAGAATGTCTTTTAGCTGCCTCTTTGTTGTATTGGCCCCAAACCTACCCTTCGTCTTCGACTAACCTTCCAGTTTTCGTTGCTTTCTCTCCATTGTCCAAATGTTCTCCGGGGTGTCAATGAGGTAGGCTTCAGGAGGAATGAATATCTGGGTGGGGAGCCTCTTTGCCTTCCTTTAGGTTAATTTATCATTAATTTATCATTTCAATCCTCCTGAGCATATCATAAAAACCTGTCTCTTCCAAGAAATAAAAACAACACCTAAAAACTCTCTGAAACCTATATCCTACAACAAATGAAGGTCTATGTAGCAAAAAAGACAAAAATGATTTTTTTTCACATTTTATCCCCTGACAATAGTCTCCTTTCTTCCTTCCTTCCTTCCCTCCTCTCTTTCTCTCTCTCTCTTTTTCTTTCTTTTTTCATTTGAATAAACATACCTTAGGAAGACCAAGAAAAACACACACAAAATTATCTAGTCGCCTACTGGTCAGACTGTAAGAATTGACAATGCTTTCTCAACCCTTGGATTTTCAAGCTCACCAGTGCCATTTGATCCAGGAATATTCTGTCTCTTCTCAGTCTTTCCAGCAACCTAATTTTGTGGAAAGACCAACTAATACTTACAAATAGAAACTTGTTATTAAAAAAAAAAATCACAGTATAGGGACAGGTCTTCTTCCCAAGAATCAGAAATAAAGTAGATCATGAGTCACGGATAAAATAATTTCAAATTCATGTACAAAATTGAAAGCCCTTGTTTTACTTTTCGTCCAAAGGATTTTTTTCCCCCTTTCTAGGCTGTCATCTAAAAAGCATATTGTGATTTCTCTAAGAAGCATGTTCCCATGTGTATCTTTAACAAATTCAACTTGCTTTGGATTCTGTATAAGTAAATTTTAGCTTGTCCATAATTGAAAACTAGTTAAAAAAAAAAAAAAAAAAAAAAGGAAGCAAGCAACGGGAGTGGATAATCCAGATTGCATTTTCTATCGTTTTTGTGACTCCAGTTGTTGGACAGTGAAATTCAGGAGGGAGGGATGGATATCTCCAGAGGCTTGGTTTAACATCATCAAAGCCTCTTTCCTCCCCCTTGCACATGACGGTATCTGCTTTACTAATCAGAGGTAAATTTATCATGTAGGATTTAGGGGAGATATTTATGGCGTCTGTAAGCACAATGGCTTTGCCTTGTGTGATGTCAGCTATTCTCCTGAGGAGATAAAAGACCACAGCTGGTGAGAGAATAGACCAGGGACCATTTCACGATTTCAAAACAGAAGACCTTGTTGAAGAAGAGGGATTTTAAACAGCGTTTACTTTTATTTTGTTCTTCATATGATGAACAGGTGTGGGAGTCAATTCAAGAGGGCTGCTGAGATGATTGTGGGAAGAGGGAATGAGGTGAATATTTGTGATGGTTGGGGAATGACTGAGATTTCCAATCTTCAAATCAAGCATGTAGTCCTCGCTCCTTCCACATGGGCACATACAGGAATCTAGGTCAAGGTGACATAAGAAGGGGACTGTGTGAACTTTTCACTAAGTTATGGCATCCTCCTTGCTAAACAAACTAGAAAACTGCTATGGGACACATGTCTGGTGTGAACACACAAGTGCTGTTTTAGTTCGCAGTTGACTGATTGAAGAAGGTGTGGTATACAAGGCAATGAAATATCACTCAGCCGTCAGAAAGGATGAATACTCACCATTAACATCGACGTGGATGGAACTGGAGGGTATTATGCTGAGAGAAAAAAAGTCAATCAGAGAAAGACAATTATCATATGGTTTCACGAGTAAGTGGAGTATAAGAAACAGTGCAGAGCATCATAGAAAGGGAGAAGGGGAAGGGAGGGGAAACTGAATGGCAAATCATCAGAAAGGGAGAGAAACCATGAGAGACCTGTCACCCTGGGAAACACATTGAGGGTTGCTGGAGGGGAGGTGGGTCGTGAGGTGGGGTGACTGGGTGATTGGCATTAAGGAGGGCACATGATGTGAGGAGCACTGGGTGTCGTATGAAACTGATGAATTATTGAATACTACCTCTGAAACTAATTGGCCAATTGAATTTAAATAAAAAATAAATAAAAATGTTCAGTAAAAAAAATTCATTGTGTTAATGGTAAGAAGTATCTGGGAGAGGGAGGAGTCTCCTCTTTCTTGAGCTCACAAGCTAAGCATCTTAAATACATTATCTCCTAGAAGATAGGGTGTACTCGTGTAAAGTGGTAAGCTGATTTTGAAAAAAGTTAAGGCCATCACATTGAATTATAAGCATTGTTAAAAATGACTTAGGACATGTCAAATAGCACTCAGAAAAGTGACATATAATAGGCATATTAGAGATTATTGATACTATTGACATTATCGAGTATTGGTACCATATCTCTTCATCCTTATAACCTTGTGGCTTTGTACAGTTTCTTACATGTAGGAAATTTTCAATAAATATTTGTCCAATTATTAAATAAAAGGTAGTCACATGTTTAAAGTGTCTGCAAAACACTCAAACCACAGAAGAGAAAAATAAGAGAAGAACCTTGCTTTGTGCATAAAGTATAGATAAGGTAGGTGTTAAGTTTTCTAGTTGTTCATGTTTCAACACCAGCTCTTGGGGAAAATCACATAGCATCATTTTAAACAATTCCTCTTAGGAGCCCATTAAGCACGCTTTTCTGCTGACAGGATAGACGTCTTTTACAGCTGGTCGGTATTTAGTTCCCTGAATTCCTGACTGAAGGAAGAAAATGACAAGGATGGAGGATATCTGACCTATAGATTGCTCATTCTCTGCGTGAGTCAATCTTTGAAGTCCAAAGATAAAAATCACCATTAATCACAAAACTTTCCCATCGTCATGAGGTCAGATTTTCCAGTCCCCTTCCAAAAATGACCATGCTGACTGGCAGTGGGAGAGAGAGCGACCCAGCCGTGGTCACCTTGATGACACAGAGCTCCTTCCCTTTGGTCCATGGTATGAATGGACAGGCAGGAAGAAGAGAATTAAAAGTCTGCTCACCATTGCTGAGTCAATCCAGCTCACAGCCCACCTGACTGAGCAGACTGCTGGAAATGCAGGGCTGTGTCCTCCTGGGGAGCCTTTTCATTAGGAGTTCCCGCTTCAGTGAATCAGAGTCTGCCCATAGCTTTATTGGACAAAGAACGTTCCCGGCATGCTGATCAAAGCTGGAGGATTTGGTACACGTGGGAATGCTTTAATACCGCACCTGTGGCTGAGGCCGAGGTGCATTTCTAAAGGCTAATTTCTTTTCCCGTGAAGCCAGGTATACAAGAAGAACTAAGAGGAAAGAGAACATTTCCCCCATCCTCATGAAAGTATGGATTCAATCAATCAACTTCAATTAAAAAAAAAAAGTTATTTACTTTGTACTCCTCAAGTGAATGGACTGTTAAATTATCCTGAGGAAATAAAGAGGTAGCAACTGAAATAAGACAGAGAAAGGAAGGGGGGGAGAGAAAGACAGAAGGAAACAAGGAAACAAGAAAGGAAGGAAGGAGGGATGACGGACAGACGGACTGGAGGGAGGGAGAGAGGGGGAGGAAAAGATCGCTGAGGGACCTTTTGTGGTGTTTTATATGTTCATCATCCCTTTTGGTTGTCACAGCAGTTGTTCAAATATCTTAAAGATGAGGAAGATGAAACCCAGGGGGTTTGTTATTTGCCTGGTGAGGTAAACATCGTTTCTTTATTTTTGTGTCCAGGGTCTGAATTTCTTTCCATTATTTTGGGAACTGCTTACTGTTTAATTCTTAGTAATGGGGCAGGCAAATCCCCCTTGCTATCAGAATGAAAACTACTAGGTGCTCACTTGACCCATTTTCCCAACCTCCTTTGAGACAGTGCCCGAAACTCTAATAAACAGAGGCATCTGCTCCAGGCTTTCTCTCTGAAGGTCCTGAGAGCGAAGGAGGTTGAGGGGAGCTCTTCCTCTCTGGCAGTGGCTCCTCTCCATCTCTGTGCGTGTCTCTCTGACTCTATCTGTTTTTCAATCTCAGTGGCTCCAAGAGAAGAGCAGAAAATCAGTGCTTGGTGGTGGCTGCAAGGTAGTCCTTACATTTTTTTTGAGACTTGATTCTGAATTGTTCCTAGAAGCTGGATATTTTGCCTTGGTTCTCCAGCCCTTATAATAATTTTTTAGTTATCTAATATCTTTTTCAAAAAAGCTTTACAAGAGACTATTTAGCATATGTAAAAGTACAGGGAAGAGAATAATAAGCGGCCATATACCAATTACCTTCTGAAATGGTTATCAGCACAGGGACAAACTTGCTTTATCTCCACACCTACCCATGTCCCCCTCGCTTGGATTATTTCAAGCAAATCTCAGACCTCACATTATTTCCCCCATAGCATTTTCAGTCTTTATTTCTAAAACATGAATATTCTTCTAAAAATTACTGCAGTATCATTATCCCACTTATAGCAGTTTAATATATTAAATTTGAATTTCTCTGATTATTTTGTGTTTTTTAAGCATTAAAGAGAACCTTCAAATCAGGATCAAAGCAATGTCTTTTAATCTAGGAATTCAATCTCCCTCCCATTCTGTCTTTTTAAATTTGCAGTTGAGGAAGCCAAGTTGTTTGCCTGTAGCATTTCCCACAGTTAAGATTTACTAATTGGATCCTTGTGGTATCATGTATCATGCACTCTGTCCTATGTATTTTCTGTAAATTGATATTAGTTAGTCCTAGAGGCTCGATCAGATTCATTTATGTTTATTTGTCAAGTCTACTTCATAGGTGGCACTGTGAACCTCTACCAAGTCGTATAGCATCTGGTTGTCTCTCTTTGTCAGATCAGCAGTGATTGGTGAACATTATTAAGATCCATTATTTCATTAGGAGATGTTGATTTTATAAACTGCTTTTGAAAATTAAATTCTCTTCTTGTTTGTTGTGGCTTTTCTCTTTAGTATCTTGGCTTTCCCAAAATCGTATCGTCTGAGGATAGAGATAGTTTTACCTCTCTCTCTTCTATTCCAGCATCCTTTTAATAAACTTCTGTTTAAAGTCAACCACCCAGAATTGAATTTCCTTGCCTGCAACTGAGAACGCTTTATAATAATCAAAGATCAAAAATCTAGAAAGTGATAAAAACAGATTCCAAGAGAGGTTCTACTCTCCTTAACCCAAGCTTCCTTTTACCTTCTCCTCGATGACATCTATAAAGAAAACCACATGTGACACAAAGCCAACTTAATTTAAGTGAAAGGGTGATATTTTTGGCTCATGGGATGGAAAATCCAGGAGCAGATCTGGCTCAAAGCAGAACCTAGGAGTTCAATTGATAATATTAAGGCTCTATTTTTCTGTCTCCTGGCACTTATCTTTGTATGTTGGCCTCTTATTTTTGTATTTCAAATGGCTTTCACCACTGTGAATGAAGATTTGGCTATTACAGCTTTGGTTGACATTTTCTTATGGTTTCTATCGTTGGGAAGAGATAATCAGGACTAGTCCCTATAGCAAAGTTTCAGGTCTGACCCTGATTGATGCAGCTTTGGCCTCATGCTCACCCTGAAATCAATGAATATATGCTAATGCAGGGGTACTCCAGTATGCATGAATCCCATGCCCATCTGTGGAATGAGGTAATGGAGTAAGCCCCACATGAGCCATCAGGGCCATAAGCTACAGATGGAATGCTTCTCTCAATAGCAAGAACACTACGCAGTGCATGTCCACAATGTCAGACCGTGCTATTCCTTCTGTCCCAGCAGTTCTGTTACACATTGACAAAGTAGTTGTTATTAGTAGTATCTAATCTTACTAGTGTCCATCCCGTTCTAAGCCTTGTGGTCTATCTATCATGATGTTTAAAAAAACCTGAACTTTGTGTTGCATGTTTCTTTGAAGAGTGCTGTTCACAAAGCAGATTATACACAAATGCAACAGAGTAGGAATATAAGGGAGCATTCTGAGCTAGTGAGGATGGGGAAATGCCTTACAGAAGAAACAGAACTTGAAATTGAGTTCCTCAATTGCAACAAGTTCCTCAATTCCTCCTTGCAACAAGGAGGTGTTGGGGACCCAGACACTGAGTATAAAAAGAGGAAGGCAACTCTGGTCCTCCAGAAACTTGTAATCTTTTGAAGAATTAATAACAGCTTCATGTTATTTGTGCTCTAATGGAGGTATGTGAAAGACATGAAGAAGGGATAAAAGATGCAGAGTCCAGAAATCCCAAAGAAGTTCAGAAAAGCACCTACATGGCAGCCGATGTCTAGTTTAGTCTTTCTGGAGTAACAGTTGGTCATGTGAGCCTCCAGGGTGGAGTGAGACTGGGCGGGATAGGGGTACAGAACATTCCATGGTTCAGAAATGAGTTTGAAGGTGAAACAGAGTTTGAGGGAGTCTGAGAGTAAAGAGAAATAAAGGCAGAAGAAAGTACAAGATTTATAGTCTTACATGTCAGGTAGGCAAAATTACTTGAAAGAAATATATTTTTTTAAGATTTTATTTGTTTATTTATTTATTTGAGAGAAGGAGAGAGAGAGAAGGGGCAGAGGGACGAACAGACTCCTCACTGAGCGTGGAGATCGATGTGGGACGTCCGTTCTGGTTCTGCACTCACCTGGCCCTGGGATACTTCTATTTTGGCTAATCACGGATTCACATCTCATCCAAAAGTGCAGTGAGGAAAGAGGCCCAGGAACTTGGAATCTATGGAAACCACTGGAAGACTATTTCAATTCCTTTCCAGGGAGAAACACTGAGTGTTTCAAACGAATGAGAGAAGGAGAATCAAGCTACAGCCAGTGTCATGGATGGCACTAACTTCTCAGCCTACCCTGTAGACCCTGGGGCTAAGAAATGAACTGCAGGGCTCCAGACATGCTCAAGTATTATTGATCATTAAGAAGATAACCTTGTAAACTAAACCCATGAAAGAGATGTAAGTTAAACAGGCTAAGAACATTTTGGTGGATAATTTAGTGCTGATTTTTAAAAAAAAGATTTTATTTATTTATTTGACAGATAGAGGTCACAAGTAGGCAGAGAGGCAGGCAGAGAGAGAGGAGGAAGCAGGCTCCCTGCAGAGCAGAGAACCCAATGCGGGGCTTGATCCCGGGACCCCGAGACCACGACCTGAGCCTAAGGCAGAGGCTCAACCGCTGAGCCATCCAGGCGCCCCAGTGCTGATTTTTTTTTTCTTTTCTAATAACTACCATTTATTTTCTCTTGGAAAGAAATTATTTTTATTCGGGAAAATGTCTTGAAAAGCTCTTGAAGCAGAAAGATTGAATATGCTGAGTGTAGAGGCAAGAAGATGGCAAGCTCCTGGGTCCTTAATGACATCATTCAGTCACTGGACCACTCTTGGAATCACCTTGTATCTTAGTTGTTGAACTTCCTCACTGTCTAAGATATGTTGGGTTGGAATTTTTATTTATTGCATCAATAAGGATCATGCCACAGGTCCATGAGCCATCCCTAGGCGATACTGGGAGGTTTCACAGCAATGTGGCAACAGTCCCAGAGAGGGGGTGGGATAGAATTCATTCCACATCCCCTCTTCTAGCTTCATCCAAAAGCAGAACAAGCTCATCTCTCCCTGTTCCACCATCTGTGTCTCTTAACAGCCAGATGACAGTGACACTGTTTTAGAACAGCAGTGGTAAATGTATCCCTTCCTCATTTTTTCCTCCCAAAGGCTCCTCTTTTCCTATAGGCATTCCCAGGTTTGTAATATTATACCTATTTGTTTATTGTGTTTATAGTCTGCTTCACTCTACTTGATTGTGACTGTCATGATGGCAAGAGCTTTGCAACTTTTGCTCTTCTAGGAATATGCAATGTCTACCCTGTAGAGCCTGGCATATGATAGGTGCTCACTAAATATCCCTTGTAGCAAAAAATGAAAGAAAAGAAGGAAGGAATGTCTTCTCCCAAGATAGTGGGACGTGGGATCCAAACAAGCTGGGCCATTACTTGAGACGTGGCACTTTGCTTTATTGTTTATTCTAGTATGGTCTCACTTTCGGGTCAACAGAGTGGGCGTCCTAAGAGCACTGCTGATAATTTCATGATTGTAGAAAGGGTGCACTAACCGCAACCACCCCCTATTCCCCCTCCACCCCCCAGCAACCCCCCCCCCACTGCCCCCGTAAGGCAAGCCAGCGTTCTTCCAATATCCTCTTACACTGGAGCTCTTCTCATTAGTCAACACATAGATCCATCACCAAAGTATCTGGGCAAGCCAAGTTAATCCTAAACTAATCTAGGATAGTGCTGATAAATCAGCCTTTCGAGTTGAAAAACACAGCATTGCTGAAGGAAAGGACATTTTTTTCAGACAGGGTGAGAGGCATAAGGCTCAGCTAGAAGGCTTCAATTATAAGAAGATAATTTCTAACAAAAGTGTTAGCTCAAGCAGTCCAACTGGTGTTTCTTGAACCAAGAAATTCAGAGGGAGGCTCCTTGCCTTCCTTCTCACCCACACAAGCAGAAGTCAAACTGTGCCTCTAGGAGCTTAGGCTCCAAGCCTCAAGTTTATCCTGGGAAGCGCAAGGGTTCCGAAGTCCTTTTATGGGATTCACAAGGATAAACAACATCTTAAATACATGTTCTCAGAGGTCAAGCCTCTGATCCAAATCTGAAGATTGAAGAAACTGCCTCTCTAATTCTGCTGGTTACCCAACTTTGCACAACCATGTACTTCAGAATGTAAAACTTGAATAAATAATCTTTTATCACCTACAGTTTTGTGGTCATTTAGAAAATACAGTGGTGCCCCATTTTAATGAGAACTAAATGACAAGAAGAAGCCACTTATGGATTTTCTAGATAATGGTCAAGCCAAACACACACACACACACACACACACACACACACACCCCTCTGTGAGTGGTATTTTGCAGTAATTTCTTTTCCTTTCCTTTTCACTGTGTTTTAGAATTTTAGTAGAGGTATTTCTGGAAATTAAAAAAAAAACTTGTTAATGAATCATCCTTTTGAGAATCAGCGGGTGATTTTAGGGGCCCAGGTGTGAGTAATGGATGCAAAATCACTGTCTCCTTAGTGTATTAATTCCACAAGAGTTGATAAGCACCAAACCAGAGTTCAGCTGCAGATAAGAGAAACCATTGAACTAATTTCATCAGAAAACTATTTCATATAAGAAATTAGGTGCCTACAAATTAGAAGGCTCTGGAAGGAAGAAATCTAGGTCAACACCATGTAGTTCAAGCTTGGAAACTTGAGACTATGGCTGTCACAGAGAAGCCAGGTGCGTTCATAACTGAGTCTTCCAGCAAGAGCATGACTCTCTACCTCCTGAGATCTTGGTTTTCAAACTTCACTTGGGGGCGGCGGTTTGGAAGGCTGTTTCAAGATTGGACCTTGATTCTAAGAGAATCTGCAAAATAGCCTTTTTGTTGTGGGCTCTCTGGCCTCTGCCATAGAGCACGGTCTTCTGCAAGAGAGACTGAAGATAGTTAGGTAAGCCAATTTTGCGGTAACTGTGTCCATTCCTACTCTGCTGGGGGTACAAAAGGAATAGGATCCAGTTCCTGCCCTTGGGGAGCTTACAGCCTGGGAAGCAGACAGCTGCCTGAACAGAGAAGTACATGCAGCTTCCAGGGCCGCGTTAGAGAAGGGTACTAACAGGGCTGCTGATGAGTGAGGTTTGCATCTAGATTTTGATTGTAAATTTGAAAATGCATTAATTAATGTGCTTACCTTTAAAAAGAAAATATTCTATTATTACCGTGGATCCATTAAGAGAGCAAACATATGGATGCCTCCTGTAATTCCTGCTGTCCCAAGGAGACCCTCTGACTCCTCCTGAGGCTCCTCTCCGCCACTTCAGGAGGCAAGCAGTGCCATCATCTGCAATTACTTAGACCAAGGAGCAGGGCGGGTTACTTGGCAGCCTTAGTCATCAGGCCACTGGCAGAGAGGACTGGCACACGGAAAGCCTGAGGCTGAGTTTACTGTTAGCCCTTTGAGTTACCACGTACCCCGCCACCTCCTCCTGCCCCCAGTCTGAACCCAGAGTCCTGTTCAAAGATGTTTCTCCTTCTCTTTGACTTACCTTCTGAATTCATTTTGAAAGAATGTACCAAGATCCTTTGAATCCTACAGGAATGTTGAATTCAGTGAAAAGTGATGTGGTTAAGAAAGCAAATAATATGCTGAAAGATGTTCCTTGCAAGTGGCTAAGGACATCAAAGAGATTGATGAATCTGCATTTCAAAAAGCTGGCAGGGGGTAGCATTTAGGCTTACCTCATATCCACCCTGCTTCTCTCCCGGGTGTTCTCTGCCAATGATGTCTCTTCCTTCCCATCAGGACAGAATACTGATATAGCTAGCCGCAGGAAAGAGATGTCTGGGAAAGGCATTGTCTTCTTAAATCAAAGCAGCTCAAAGAAATTTGTCTGTTTTATTAACGAGAGAACACAGTTGCTAACACTGGGTGAGCATTTACTGTGTTTCAGGCATGGTACCTAAGCCCTTTACAGAGATTATTTCATTTGCTCCTCATAGCATTGCTGACAGAGACAGGTAATATGATTAGCCCTATTTTACAGTTCAAGGAAAAAATGAGGGGTAGACAGATTAAGAAAATATAAGTGTTGGAGCAAGGATTTGAATTACACGATGTCTTTTTAATTAAAAATCATACTAGGTTTGAAGTGAAGGGAAGATAGAGAACACAAATGGTTTAGTGGAATTTATTTTTTAAGACAAGCAAGAGAGGAGACATGCTTTAATAATTCGCTAAAGTTTAGCTTCCATGGGCAATGATGGATTGTCAGGAAACTGGTAGATAGAAGTGAAGGCCAGGGAAGAAACAGGAATAAGCAGCCTAGATAGGACATTGAATGACACACCAGTGGTAGAGCCGCCACTGCCAGCATCTTTGAATGTCAAGGTGTGAAGGAACCACGCAGAAGGTCAGGTACTGTGGATGACCTCAGACAAGAGGCTGCTCACATCCTGCTCCCACATCAGCAGCAGGGAATGATCTACCTCAGAAGCCAACTCCGTTTCCCCATAATCCTTTAACTGAAAAAACAAAAAAGTATTTATTTATTTATTTATTTTGCTTTGCGTTACTCCAAAATCCACATCCCTGAAGCATCTGTAGCATTTATCCTGTCATTGTCACTAGTTCTATCCCCTGATATCATGTAAAATTAAATGCACCCCTTTCTGCGTGAGTGTCCTTCTGGGTATTTATCCAAAGGAAATGAAAACACCAAATTGAAGAGATAGATGCACCCCGATGGTTATCATAATGTGATTTACAATAGCAGAGACAGGGAGGCAACCTAAGTGTTCATTGGTGGAGGAATGGATGGCGCAGGTGTGGTATGTGGATATAGTGGAATACTACTCAGCCATTCCAATTTCATTCAAATAATGAAATCTTGCCATTTGTGATAACATGGATGGGTCCGGAGGGCATTATACTAAGTGAGTTAAGTCAGACACAGAAAAACCAATACTGTATGATTTTCACATATATGCAGAGTCTTAAAAAGGAAACAAACAAAACAAAATAGAAATAGGCTCACAGATTCAGGTAACAAATTTGGTTACCAGTTAGGGGAGAGGTTGGGGTGTGGCTAAAATAGGTGAAGGGGTGCGGCACCTGGGTGGCTCAGCTGGTTAAGCGACTAAAATAGGTGAAGGGGAATAAGAAGTACAAATTTCCACTTATTAAAAAATAAGTCATCTTTATAAATAAATAAGGACGTGAAGTACAACATAGGGCTATTCAAGAATATTGAATATTGAATGATATAATAATAACTTTGTATGGTGACATATGGTAAGTAATGGATCATTTCATAATATAGAAAAATACAAAATCACTCTGTGAGGCCCCTGACTGGGTCTGTCAAAGAGCAAGGAGCTCTGGATCTTGGAGTTGTGAGCTTGGGCCTCATTTGGGTATAGAGAGGGAAATAATTGGGTATTTGGAAATAAATAAACTTAAAAAAAATCAAATCACTCTGATGTTCACTTAAAATAATAGGATATTGTGTGTCAGTTATACTTTAATAAAAAGAAATAAAAATAAAGTGCCTCCCTCTCTCAGCTCCCTCAACAATCCTTCACATAACATGGATTTGAACCATTCATCCTTCCAGTCTTTCTCTTTTTAGGCACATTTCAATTCCAATCCCACTTTGGAGAAAGAATTTTGTTAGGTGAAGTATATAACATTGAACAAGATGTGTTTAGGGTCTTTAAGGCTTCTTTAGAAATGATTGCATAAAATTAACTCTTGTCAATAGTCCCCTTAAAAACGTATACTAGGCACGAACCATTAGAGTAGCATTAGGTCCTCCCCTGGTCAGACACCTTTAATGAGACTCATGTTCATATTAGCATTTTGAGTCATCTTGTGTCAACTAAGGTTCTAAATCTTTTCCACACCAATGGCTGCTAAGCCACAGATCAAAAGACCATCACTATAAAGGCACCAAAAAGGAAGGAATGTGGGTTTTCTAAGCCTTTTCACCCATTTAGCAATTCCATGTTAATATACTCATTCATTCATCAGTTCAATTACTTGTCCATCCCACAAGCATTTACTGAATACATAAATCTGTCCAGTTATGCATAACATACTTGGGTGGGCTGAATGTGAAAGAAACATGAGACATTACTCCTTGCATTCAAGAAACCCATAATCTAGCTAGAGAGGGGGAAAAAATGTCTACAGACTGAGATGAGTTCTTGACACATCCTAATGGAAAAGCAAGACATTGAATCAGAAACCCTGAGTTCTGATTTCTGAGAACTTTGATTTAAACCAATCACACCACTTCTTCAAGCTCAGTTTTCTCACATAAATAATGAGACACTTGGATTTTTCAGGTTCTTTCTAATTCTGAGGATCTATGCTTGTAAGTCAGATGACTGTAAGCTTCTTGAAGGTGGGGACCACAGTACACATTTAAGTCAATTTTCTGTTAACTGTATGGTGGTTTCCTGCAGTCTTACATAATACATGTCTGTTTAATGGGGTCAATTCAGGACTACCACCTGGCTTTAGTTTGGGGTACAAAAAACATCCCAGGGCAATCCCAAAATAAACATGGGTGTTTTTACTCCACGGGTGACTGGCGTGATTGTTTAAAGACTTGCATATGAGTGTTGATGCTCAGGTAACAGGGATGACAGACATGCTCTCACACATGCCGTGGTTAGGGGGTGAGATCCAAAGCACACAATAGGCCTACACATGCTGCCTTCTATTTTTCCCTCAGGGTTCCCGCCCTATCTCTTTTAGGTCTTAAACCTTCCAAAAAGCTCATTTTGTTCCTTTTGCTTCCGTACCAAAGTATTTGATGGTCTGTCAAGCAAAGAGATGGAGAATCTAGAGTGTCCCACTTAAGTAACTCAAGAAATATTAATTTATTTTCTCCCAAAGATGAAATAGGCCCGATACTTGCAACAGTATCTTCTCACTGAGCAGACCAGTTTTCTTGCTATGGAGGCAAGCGCACACACACACACACACACACACACACCCCCAGATGTTTGTCCTGCTACATTAGCCTTTATGTAGATATCAGTGCATAGAGAAGAAAAGGCTACAATAAAGCTCTTGGCAGAATAATAGACCACGTGAGGTGAAGTAAAAATGGAGCTTTGTTTGGAAGTTGAGTTTGAGAAAGCTACTTGTGTGGGGAAGGAGGACGGTGATAGGTTTTCTGGAAGACTCTGAATGCTAAACTGATGAATTTTCATTTGATACAGGAGGGAGCCACCGAGGATCACCATCCACCGCAGGGTTATGCCATGTATGGGCGTTATTTATCTCCATGTCCAAAATCCTTGTTAGACTGTAAACCTGAAGGTGGAAAAACACAGGAAGTAGGAAGACAGGCAAAAGTCTGGTCCCACTGACTCTGGTGGAGTGGTGAAAGGCTGTTTTTCTACATCACTTTTAATGAGGAGACACACGGTTGCTGAAAGAGTCCTTGTAAGTGATAGTTAAAATAGCTACTTGAAATCTACAAAGTCTTGGTTTTGAAAATAACTTAGACTCTGGAAGTTGTTACCCTGGGAAAACTTGATTCCCACCAGCATCCATTTGAGAGACTGAGAAATAAAAGCTCATGCAACTTTGGAAACACTTAAGCAAATGGCATTTTGATGAGTTAACTGTAAGAAGATCAAGAACACATGGATTAAATCTTCCACAGAATACCCATTGGCTTAAAGAGTAAAAGTCCAGTGTTGTTGACATCATGGAGTTTGGGTTTTGCTGAGCTCCCTATCTTTGGAAAATCAGTTTAAGACTGTCATCAGATGTATGCAGCTGTGGGTTTTTCTCAGATCTGCTTTATGGTTTTATGGCTTTTAGAGTGAAGCCAAAAGTCTTCCAATAGTCATGGCAAGATGAAGATCTGGAAATTTTTGAAAGCATGTTCCCAGGCAGGCCCATCATGGGTACAGCATTTTATAGCTGGTACCTGCCTAAGAGCCAAAGTTACAAGAAAACTAATGGGGAATTTGTGTTTAGAGACTGTCCTGGGTCACAAACTTTGCTGGGGTATTGTAAATGGAAAATCTGGCCATTTCTGGTTTTCCTACGAGTTTGAACTGCAATTAAAATGGAAAATAAAACTCTCAAAAATTTCTGAGCTCATGCATATAACTAGTGATTGTAGGGCTGGTTTGTAGCCCAGAAAAGACATGGTCATGAAAAAAAAGGAAACCGAGCTTGATAGCTGATGAATCTCTCCTCCAACCACCCCTTTCTAACATCAGCAAGGTGAACCATGACAACTGCTGGCACTGTCATCTTTTTGCAAGGAGGTCATGGGGAGGGGTAGGGAGATAAAAGAGAGGCCAGGCAACTTTCAACTTTCATCTTCAATGGCAGAGCCACTCTGGTGAAAATGGTTCATTTCC
The DNA here is from genome assembly GCF_011764305.1 of Mustela putorius furo. Taxonomy (NCBI): domain Eukaryota; kingdom Metazoa; phylum Chordata; class Mammalia; order Carnivora; family Mustelidae; genus Mustela; species Mustela putorius. The sequence goes on along the minus strand of NW_025421402.1, from coordinate 18,193,001 downwards.
GGAATCAACATTCAGTTTGCAGGCACAGGATGGCTGCATATACAACATTCAGTCTGCGAAGTCTCTGCATATAACATTCAAAAGCTTGCACACAACACAACCTGACATTTGCAAGAGAGATGAACCCTGAATGAATATTTATGTTATTTCTAGATCCATTCCTTTTTGCCATCTTTCAAATTTGACTGTACCAGACATCTATAAAGGAAGCAAACTTTTCCATTTGGGTTCAACATTGTAATTGACAGCTGCAAAAGCATCGGGGACAATATATGTATCAGTTTTGGTAACACTGATAAAAAAGATTTTTATCAATAGGACAAGGAATATCAAGAGAATCCACAGGACCAAGTCAGAGACCTCAAAGATCTAAGGATGTTTAATGCTTATTTGCATGAAGCTAATGATTATTTAAAATATGGAGAATATTATTTAAAATATGGATTATTTAAAATATGGAACATATTATTCCAAAGAGATTGGGAGGGAGTAGAGTGAATTGATCTGATTCAGAGTTTTGCTCCTCTCTGGCCATATTACCTTGAAGATTATAGCTTCTCCAAGGCTTCTCTCTTCATGAAATCAGCATACACTGTAGTCCCTGCTTATCCACAATTTTGGTTTTGATTCCCATGATGCCAGCTACCCATGGTCAACCACGCTCTGGCTGGTCTTTCTGACATCTGTCAGAAGACCAATAGTATCCCAACACTGTGTCACAACACCGATGTCATTCACCTCTTTTGATCCCATCACACAGGCATTTTATCACCTCACAGTAAGATATTTGGAGAGAGGGGCCACATTCACATAATTTTGATGACAGTAGATTGGTATAACTGTTCTATTCGATTGCTGCTTATTGTAGTTGATCTCTTACCATTCTTATTTTATAAAGTCAACTTTATCACAGGTATGTACATATGGGAAAAAACAGTATGTAGACAATTTGGTACTCTCCGCAGTTTCAGGCAAATGCTGGGGGTCTCGGAGTGTATCCCCCATCGGTAAGGGGAACTGCTCTGAAATGACCTATCTGAAGGAGTTGCTGTGGTAATTAAGATACAATACGAAGGGGTTCTAGACACAGGTTTCCGTTAATAAATGTGGGCCCTTCCTGCGTTTGATACCAACAGTCCTGCTCTTGCTGCTTCTATAATGATAGCTGCTACTGAAAAGAATAGGACAAAAGGAAAAAAAAAATCAAGTCACACATTTTTTTTTTTTTCTGACAATGAATCTTCTCATGTGTGAGTAATAATGTTGTAAGAGACAGAATTGAAAGCCGGTAGCCCGAGGAAGATAAAGTGAGAGGAAGAGTTTCTATTATAGAAATACTAATGATAAAAACTGTGAGATACCCAAACCCTTTTAATTTTCCTCTTAGGACAGATCCACAGGTTGTTTGGTCAGAAGCATAGATGTATGTGGATGGACATCGTTATGTTTCATTTTATGCCTCAGCTTCTCTCTAAACAAACCAAAATTGCCTGTGGCCCAAACAAAAGTGCATAAACACTTCACAGTGAGACTGGGTGGTCGGCTAAGTTAAGCTTATTTCCCAAGACCGAGTCCTGGAACTTGCTGGGTAAGTTTCCACTGAATGGATCTTACAACCATATACAACGAGGAAACACTGTTGGTTGCGCTTCAGAATGGTCTGGTCGGCAGGGAGAAAAACCCTTCCAGGATAGAAGTGGACCTCAAGAGCTATACAACTTTCCTGAAATGGTAAGAATTTTCTTCAATTGTCTCAGAAACTTTTTTCTTTGTAAGCTATAAAAGATGGCTGAGGCATAATGACATATTTAAACGGGAGATGGCATCTTTGTATGTCCAATTATAATGGCAGAGAATCAACCAAAGTGTAATAAAGGCACCTGAGCAGGAAAAGTACAGATTCTATTAGTTCTCTAGAATTTAGCTCTCCCTGTGGTCAGACCTTATACCAAAGGCTTTCCATAGACTTCCTCCCTGAATCCTACAAACAAGTCAATGAGGTTGCCATTGTTCCCATTTTAGACTGTTTTTTCCCAAAGTAAGAATTGGGGGTTTCCCGATTTGTGAACTGGTGAACAATGGGCATATTCCTTTATGGGTTCTTGTGGGGAGGAGAGATGATGTACAAGCTCCTAGGTTTTCATTTTTATGACTAAGAGCAAATTATTACTGACTGAATAAGTGAATGACTAAAGATGACTAATATTTGGTATATATACACCAAAATTTGTGAGTTACTAGAATTTCCTTAAGTCTGTGACTCTACCCCACTGAGGAGTCTGACTGCCAGGATCAAGTTCCTGTTGTCTTCGTAGACACCCCAGTAGCTGGATGGCCCCCTCCCCACCGCTATCCGTCATCATCTCCAGAGGTGAAATAGTTATTTGTGTACTGTAGGGATTGTCTACGGTTGATCATGGTTTTCAGCGTTTGCTCTTTAATTACGAATTCTTTTCAGGTTTGCCTTGTTTTTGATTCTTGCATCATTGCTGGGCTTTTACCACCTTGATAACTATCGAGCTTTTTCTATACATCTTACTCACCAACAAAGGGAATAAGTGATACAGATGCGACCACGTCCTCTGTCCTGACAATATATCGCTCCTATCCTGTGTGCAGCACTTTTTCCCCACTTTGTCCTGCTGCCTTTGGACAATCCTGTTAGCTTTTAGGAAGGGAGGTGATGAGAAGATAAAACAAAGTTCCTGATTACGTAGACCAGGGGCTGGCTAATTATGATCCATGGGTCATATCTAGTCTGTGGTGTTTATAAAGTTTTACTGGAACACAGCCACACCCATTTTTCTATGTGATCTAAGGCTGCTTTGCACTATAATGGCTGAGTTGAGAAGTTGCAACCAAATCCCAGAAGTCCTAAAATGTTACTTTTGTCCCTTTACAGAAAACATCTTCTGACCCCAGCTCTAGACCTTAGGAGTGAAGCTGTTTCCCAAAGTGAAATCGGACAGCTCATCTGGGGAAGAACATGTGGTATGGGCCTTTCTAAGAGGTCAATCAGAGCGGGTTGTGATAATCACCAAGAGATCCCTTCAAAACTCACACTGATCTGACCACTTTAGGAGAGACTATGTAACAAATCTCTTTCGTCCTAAAAGGGCACAATCGAGCCTCATAGGAGAAGCAGAAGTACATCTATGTAATGTAAGTGATTACTTGATGAATATTAATAAAATAGAACACACATGAAATTAGTAATTCTTTAACTTTTCATAGGTTTCCTGTTCTTTTAAAATTCCTCCTTTATTTATATCATTTTGAATCATTAGCCAACTCTACTTTTTTGGTGAAGAAACAAACTCATCTTGAAATCTGGCCCCTGTCCTTCTGCCATTCTCATTATCTGTCCTGTCATGCATCCGTCTTATGGCAAACAATACTCTCACATCTTTTGGATCACTGGAATCTCTAGATGTGTTTTGATGGCCTTGAGGATGAATACAAATCTTTAGGATTAGAGTTCAAGTCTGGACTTTAGCCTCAGAATATTGTGATTAATACAATCCTGGCTTATGGATTCTCCATTTTTTTCCTTACTTTTTTTTTTTTTTAAGATTTTATTTATTTATTTGACAGATAGAGATCACAAGTAGGCAGAGAGGCAGGCAGAGAGAGAGAGGGGGAAGCAGGCTCCCTGCGGAGCAGAGAGCCTGATGCGGGGCTGGATCCCTGAAATCATGACCCGAGTTGAAGGCAGAGGCTCAACCCACTGAGCCACCCAGGTGCCCCCATTCTTTACTTTCAATAGCAAAAAATGTCTTAAACTCACCAGCCTTGTGAAGTATCTACCTGAGATTTCAGGACCCTGAGTGGCTTCCTCAAATGCTTGCAGATGGTAGAATTGGCTATACATACATTTCTGGTCGATGCCATGCTTTTCCCCAAGGTTCTCAGGTAGGATCCTCATTTTCTTCACATAGGTTCTGATTTTCTTACAGTGATGTCACTGACTCTCACCCTGAAAACCTTCTATGCCACTGGATCGAATAGCAGAAAGCCCGTTTTGTACTCATGCTATCCAATTCTGACAGTTGTATAGCTGGATTGATTAGGTGACCGAAATAGTTTATAATTGGGCTTAATCCTTTATCTTAAAATTAATATTTAAAGATTACACTTTACTCACCAAAATTGTGAAATAGTTCAAATTATTTTGAGAGGTTTTTCTGGTTTGTTGGCCAGTCAAATGGCTAAGTAAATTGTTTACTTCTCCCTTGAATTTTTATTTAAAAATCCAAATTTCACAACCAGCACAGATTTCCCAGGCAGTGTTTGCTCAAGGTGGATTCCTTTCAGAAATACATGATTTCTAAATTACATTATTTCTAAATTAAAAAATTAATCTGAAAAAAATTAACGTTTCAGAGTAGTTTAGATTCCTCTGGCTGCTTTAAAAAAGCTTGCCACATCTATTTATATACAGCCCAACATGACAATTAATTCCCACAGTTTAGAAACCCAGAATTTACTCTAATGAGGTTTTGTTGTTATAAAAAAAGATGCCACAGTAAGGAAAAATACATGGTTCTAATTATTGTGCTTTTTTTTCTTCTCTTCTTAGATATGTTTTCCCATGACATTTCAATATTTCTTTTGCAGGTGGTCAGCAATTTTATTAACAATTGGCAAACCTACTCATGCAAAGCCAATATTACCAAATTATAAAGCAAGTCACTGGAGAAGAAAAATTAGGCGATGGGTAGGCTACTCATGGGATTTACAAAATCATCGTTTGAACCGCTTTTTACGTTTTAAGGGGGAAGGGTGGGTGCTTTCTACTTTCTTTTTTTTTTTTTTTTTTTTTTTTTTTACTTTTTTTTTTTTTTATTTTTTTTTTTGCTTTCTACTTTCTATGAACAGTTTCCAACTCCACTTTAGGAGCATATGGAAATGGAAAATATTCCTGATTTTGCAATACGACTATTGTCCTCCCCCAGGATGACGAAAAAGTAGAGGAAGCAATCAAAATAGAGTGCAAATTATGAAGGTACGTGTTTAAATTATAACCTTGGCTCACCCAGCAGTGTCTTCTCAGATTTTTTATTTGGTCAAATTAAATCTTGAATACTGTAATTCCGAATTTTCTGAATTTTAATAAGACCTTTCTGAAGCCTTTGGGGTAACAAATGAAATTTCAACATCATGCGTGTCTCACATCTGTCTCACTTTACATGGTTGTTCTTGGAGTTCCCAGGTCAGCATCTTTCCTCATGGGGTCTTTATCCTCTTCCTGCTGAAATTGCCTCTGCCTCTCTGGGGAACTTCTTCCAACTGTGATAGATAATAAAGGAGGAGGAAGAACTGGAGATAATGGGTCCCTTTCTCAAGTCAGGGGAACTGGACCCTAGGATTCAGGCATTGGGTTCGAGCTTCTTGGGTGGGGCTTGTGAGGACCTGGCATAGCAATTAAGAGACCTGATTACCAGTCTGTAGACTTTGGGAAGCTGGTTGGGCACTCATTTCCTTCCAGAGCCTCCCTACTTGTACAACTGAGGCAAGATACTCTATCATTTGCCTGTAGATCCCTTTACCTGCCATGGCACATCTGTAGAAACTGGACTTCAATAGCCATAGCATCACTCACTGGAGAGACCACTGTCCAGCTGCAGAAGGGAAACACCTGTAAACACCCTTTCGGTTCATCTACTATAGTATAAGACAATGAACTGGAAACTAATGCCTGGCTGTGTGTCGGTCGATATTTGGGAGGGGGGCTCGGAAACTCCATGAAGAACCAGAGCGTGGACCAACTGTAGTCTCTTAGGAATGCAGGCCCAGTGACTAACGTTTTCTTCTCCAAATGATCAGGAAGATAAAGAATCAAGGCCAGAATTCTCCATGAGTGATGACTGCCTGGCTTTGGTGTGGCCGACCCCTCACAGGACAGCTACTCCCCATCTCTTCCTAAATTCTTAAATTCTGAGAACTAACGCCTGATCGTTATAGGAGGGACTCCAAGGATAAGGCTGGAGATTTGGTGGGGGGATCAGCGGCGCTTTCTGCCATTATTCCAAATCTCAGACAATTGGAAGAGAGTTTGGTAGTTTCTTCTTCAAAAAACTGAACATAGTATTACCATACGATCCAGCAATTGTGCTACTTGGTACTTACCCACAGGAGTGGAAAACCTGCATGTGGCCCTTTATAGAAGCTTTATTCATAATTTCCATAACTTGGGCATATGAAGATGTCCTTCAGCTGCTGAATGGATAAACTGAGGTTCATCCAGGCAATGGAATATGAGGCAGCACTAAAAAGAAAGGAGATAGCAAGCTATGAAAAGACATGAAGGAACCTTACACATATATTATTAGGTGAAAGAAACCAATGTGAGAAGGTTACATACTGTATGATTCCAATTACATGATATTGCGGAAAAGCCAAAACTGGACACAGTTAAAAGATCATTGGTGGCCAGATATGGTGAGGAGGGAGAGATGACTAGGCAGAACACGGAGGATTTTTAGGGCAGGGAAACTTTTTTGTATGATGCTGTAATGGTGGATATCTGTCATTATATGCATTTGTCAAAACCAATAGCATGTACGTTACCACGAGTGAATCCTAACATGAAGTATGGACTTGTGGGTGATTCTGATGTGCCAGCATAGGTTCAGCTGTTATAACAAGCGGACCACTCATGGTAGGGATGTTGTTGGTGGGGAAGACGTGCATGCATAGGGGCAGGAGGTGTATGGGAAGTCGCTGTACCTTTCACTCTCATTTTGCTGTGAAGCTAAAACTGTCTAAAAATAAAGACTATTAAACAAAAATCCTCAAACTGTTCTTTTTTTTTAAGATTTTATTTATTTGGCAGACAGAGATCACAAGTAGGCAGAGAGGCAGGCAGAGAGAGAGGAAGGGAAGCAGGTTCTCTGCCAAGGAGAGAGCCTGATGCGGGGCTCCATCCCAGGACCCTGGGATCATGACCTGAGCCGAAGGCAGAGGCTTTAACCCACTGAGCCACCTAGGCGCCCCTCAAACTGTTCTTAAGAGCCCCCAGGTTGGGCTGGAGTCAGTGCTAGGAGGGCTGGGAGGTTTGAGGTCTCACTGGGCCCAGATAGACTGAGGGAAACATCATACAAACAGACTGGGGGTGGGGTAGGGGGAGCTCTGTGTGTGGGATTTCCTCTATCTTTGATTTGTGAGATGAATTGCCCAACTCTGGAAAGAAACCTAAGGTCCACTGGAATGGAAAGCACATACCCTTGGCTGAAACAGATTTATAAGCTGAGAATGTGGCAGGAGAAATGTTTTTGAGAATTTAACTTGCAGCCCAAGTTTTTTCTGATTCCCCCAGATAGAGCCAGGCATTTAGAGTCCATGCCCCCAAAATGTTTTGCAGGGGAGAATGCAGGAGCTGGTGAAGTCAGAATTCTATTTGCTTTGTCAACTACAGTTGCTTAATATTGTCTGTGAAGTATCCTGGGCAGGAGGGAAATTAGGGCACAGCTTGCAAGAGCCAGTTGCAAATGGGATTCCTGATAATAGCAGGAGGCAAAGGTTGTGACACCTGCTCTGTGACAGTACACAGGGCTGCCACGTTCTGCACCATGGTGGTCCCTGGGTGCAAGGCAAGGTCCCAAAAGGGTGACTGCATGGGGTGCCTCGTCTGTATTCACGTACATGAGTGCCTGGAGAAGACACCCCGTTTCCAATATGGGACTGAGGAAGCCAAGCCAGCAGATATGCAGAGACTAGGTGGGATGAGACAGAGAGCTCCCATCAATGGTGACCACAGAAGTACTGCTTGAAACTCTAGACTCTGGTCACACCCAATAAAGCTGAGATGCCATAGATTCAGAATCAGATTTACGTTAATCTAGAGAAAATAAACACACCATTTATAGAACCCTAGATGTTCTGTTGGCAAATTTTTACCCAAAATGCCTATACAACAGATTATCTTTCATGAAATGTGACACAGGGCAGCTCCTGAGAATGGCAGCCCTCAGATATCTCCATTTCAAAGGACAGTTTTTGCTCTGCACACATCACTAATAGACCCATGTCACTAGGTTGTTTAGGAAAAGAAATACCAAAGACCATCTCTCCATGGTCTGCAACTAGGAAACTGTTTGCAGCTAGAACATGGATTTTTTTTTCAAGTTTCTATTTTTCCCATCAAAGTTAAAAATTTTAGAGTATTGGTTCAGCCCAAGAATGATAATGGTGATAGTCACTCTGGTTATGCCAATATGACCACTGTTTCACAAAATAAAACAATACAAGAGACAAATCTCTCATACAGAGGAATCCCCAACAATTTAGGTAAATACATGGGCCTTAATGAAAGGGAGCATGATTCCCTAGTCCTTTAATGCGCACTGTGGACGGTGACTTTTCTTCAGGAAGCATGACTCTGAGCAGTGGAAAGAGAGTGGCTTCCCAGTGCAGAATCCTGAGAAGCCCTGGGTCAGCCAGGTGAGAAGGGCTCTCATTCACAGGGACAAATCTTGTCCATAGCACATATCCTTGGTCTGATGTGTGAGAAGTGTTGCTTTGCCTCTGTTATCTTCTTCCTAAGAACCCACTGCCCCAGTCTAATCATGAGAAAAACATCAGCCAAATCCCAACTGGGACATCTTCTACAAAATACCTGACCAGTCCTGCTTAGAACTGTCCAGGTCAACAAAAACAAGGAAAGATGGAGAAACTCACAGCTAAGAGAAGCCTAAGGGGACTAATTTAATGTGGTATCTTGATCGAATCTTAGGACAGAAAAAGGACATTACGTGAAAACTAAACAAGTCTAAAGTATAAACTTCAATTATTAATTTATCAGTATCAATCGATCATACATTAGGTGGTGACAAATGTGACATATTGATGGAAAATACTAATAGTAGGGGGCAGTGGGTGTGGGTTATGGGATTGCTCTGTACTATCTTCTTAGCTTTTCTGCAAATTTAAACTATTAAAAAATCTATTTAAAAGATATCAGCATAAATCAAAACAGCTCACCAGTTGAAATGGATTCATCTACGATGACACAAAAGCCCTGAAAGTTTTGAGAAAGGAATTCAGATCATTCATTTCTATGGGCAAATGAATACGCTGTCTTTAGATTACAGAGCTCCAGCCCTCATGAATGGGATTTTGTGGTGGGTAAGGATTTTATGCACTCCATATTCCATTTCTCATGGAGCCACATCAAATTAGATTTAGAAGCTAACTTTGAATTGTTCTAGTGCACACGTCTTGTCTACGGAACAGTACTTTGGAGGCCCCTGGGTGGCTCAGTCAGTTAAGCACCTGCCTTTGGCTCAGTCATGATCTCAGGGTCCTGGGATCAAGCTCCATGTTGGGTTTCCTGCTCAGCAGGGGCCTGCCTCTCCCTCTCTCTTCCACCCTACTTGTGCTCTCTCTCTCTCTGTGTCAAATAAATAAATAAAGTATTTAAAAAAAAACGAAGTGCATTTTTTTTTCTTTTCTTATTGGCCCATGTCTTTACAAGAACACAAAGCTACACAGCTGGCAAACCGCAGAATTAAGATCAGGCCAATCTTCTTCCATCATAAACTATGTTATCTACTGTGAAAAGGTTGTTACTATGTTTTGGTAATTATTTATGATCACAAGAAGATTTCAATATATGCTTGATTATGCCCAAATCTTTGAAGTAATAACAACCCAACTATTTTCATCACTAGTGTTCCCTTTTTTGTTCTTTGTTTTTCTTTCATTTTTCTATTAATGACATACAGCAATCTTGGGAAGCTTTCAACTAATACTGACTTATAATGACAACCAGCAGCCTACTACCTATCATTTCCAACCTTCCTGTCTCTTTTTCTGAAAGAAAGCACTTGAAACTCTTTTAGCCGACTGCTCCTTCTAGCAGATCCTTCCATAGTCCTAGATAGTAGGCTTCTTCTTCTTCTTTTTTATTTTTTTAATTTTTTAAATTTATTTGTTAGAGAGAGAGAGAGAGAGAGAGCGCAAGCACAGGCAGACAGAGTGGCAGGCTAGAGGCAGAGGGAGAAGCAGGCTCTCTGCCGAGCAAGGAGCCTGATGTGGGACTCGATCCCAGGACGTTGGGATCATGACCTGAGCCGAAGGCAGCCGCTTAACAAACTGAGCCACCCAGGTGTCCCTTCTTTTTTTTTTTTTTTTTTTAAAGATTTTATTTATTTATTTATCTATTTATTTATTTATTTATTTATTTGACAGACAGCGATCACAAGTAGGCAGAGAGGCAGGCAGAGATGGGGGGTGGGGGGAAACAGGCTCCCCACTGAGCAGAGAGCCTAATGCAGGGATTGATCCCAGGACTCTGAGATCATGACCTGAGCCGAAGGCAGAGGCTCAACCCACTGAGCCACCCAGGCACCCCCTAGATAGTAGGCTTTTATTGGTGTTTTTAAATTTAAGTATTTTAGAGATTCTCTGTTGATACTTTTTTCAATAGGGATTTTGCTCCTATCACCAGCACGACTTCTCCCTTCTATTCTTTCAGGATCTATAGCACTAATTTTAGTAAATTCATCAATGAATGAAATTATGGGGTGAACTGCCCTTGCCCCCAAAAGATATGTTCAAGTTCTAATCCCTGGTGTCTGTGAACGTGACCTTATTTGGAAATAAGGTCTTTGCAGATGTAATAGAGTTACGATGAAGTCCTTAGGATGATCCTTAATCCCAAGTGACTGGTGCCTTGTGAGAAGGGGGAAACATCACATGAACAGGGAGACATTCACAAGGAGGATGCCATGTGGACGCAGAAGCAGAGGTTGACGTGATACGAGCCAAAGAATGCCAAGGATTGCTGGCTGCTACCAGGAAGTAGTGAGAAGAAAGATTGTGTTTCACAAGGGTCATGGCCCTGTTGGCACCTTGTGGATTTCTAGCCACTAGAACTCTGAGTTAAGCCATTTCTGTGGTTTTTAGTCGCCCGGCCTTATTACGGCAACCTTAGCAAACTGATAACACGCACTTGGCTCACTGCCTTCTGATGATGGAGCTAATATTTTCACCTACATAAATTTTATACACAACTGCTTCAGAATGCTCAATGGGGCCATCTGTCCCTCAGGACCTCATACTCTTCAGGCCAACCTCTCTTCCCGAAGTTTCTGCCTCCTTGCTTCGGTCTGGACTGCTGATTCTCTACATCTGCTCCACCCACTGTCGCCCTCGGTCTTACAACTTTTTTTTGTTTGTTTGTTTGAAACCATGATTTCCTGGGTTCTGTGTCTTCTTCCTTTATTTCTGTTTTTCTCCCTCATTTGGCTGATTCCTTTCTTCTAGTAATGTCCTCATGAAAAGTAAAGGGAGATAAAAGACATTTGAAGTCATTTCTTTTTCTTTTCTTTTTTTTTTTTTTTTTTTTTAAAGCATTTCTCTTCAGACACCAAGCATCGGTGTTGCTGCTGAGAAGACTGTTGGTGTTTCTATTCTGTTTCTTTATTCCTGGCCTACTGCCATTTCTTAGCTTTGAGAAGCTTCCCATTAGTCCTGGCATCCTGCTTCAAGGTGGCTTTTTTCCATTCATGGGCTGGATGCTTCCAGTACGGCATCTGTCTGGAGAGGAGTATCCTTTCATTTTGGTTCTCACCGATTTGTTTTGCTGGTGAGGAGCCCCCTTTGTCTGCTGTGCTCTCAGGACCCAGCACAGAACCTCTGGTATATTTAGCGACCGACGAAATCATTACTGAGTGAAGGAAAGGAGGGACTGGAATGGCCTTTGAACTGGCCCTTCAGATATCTCCGCATGTTTGGGTGATGACGAGTATACAAAAAATAGCAAAGCCTACACTTGGAAAGAGTGACCTAGTCGGTATTCAAACAATAGGAGAAATGACGGGGGTGGGGGGTGGTTCTCTGAACGTCGGGTAAAGTAGTTCCAAAAAAAGGAAAGAAAAATTTACTTCTGCTGGAAGGGAGGAGAGCCAGATGGCTGATTCCTTTCTCTCAAAATGGGTGTTATCCCCCATTACAGGTAAAGAAATGAGGGCTCAGAATGTTTTAATAACAGCAGTGGAATGTGAGTCTCCATGTTTTCTTTCCTCTGTTCATTTACGTAACAAATGTTTTCGAGGCTCCAGTCCCTACCAGTAGTTTGCCAAGGTGTTCTGTGTCCCCAACTTATGCCCTTTCCTCCAGCTCCAATGTCTCTAAGCAGAGCAAGCCATCGGGGGCTATTTAGTTTAAACTTACTTAGCAGGAGGGACCCATGAAGAGGCAAAAATAAAATTGAATGTTGGCATTTATTGCAGAACTAAGGAGGAACGATAGACCTGAAATGCAGAGGGGGAGAAATGGGATGGCCTGATACTGATGGGGAGTCTGGCCCTTGGAGGGAAGGTTGTCCCCCAAGCCTGTTGCATCCACCCCCCTTCTCCAGGCACTTAGCAGCACTGGGTGGCACACTAAGACGCTAGGAAGTATTAAGAAATGAAAATCGGGGGCACCTGGGTGGCTCAGTGGGTTAAGCCTCTGCCTTCGGCTCAGGTCATGGTCCCAGGGGCCTGGGATCGAGTCCCGCATGGGGCTCTCTGCTCAGCAGGGAGCCTGCTTCTCCTCATCTCTCTCTCTGTCTGTCTCTCTGCCTATTTGTGATCTCTCTCTCTGTCAAATAAATAAAATCTTTTAAAAAAAAAAAAAAAAAAAGAAATGAAAATCGTATAGACGGCATTTCAGTCCATATTTCCTGGGCTTTTTGCTCACAGAATTCCTTGTTTTACTTACAGATTGTTTATTTATTTATTTTTTAAAGATTTTATTTAGTCATTTGACAGACAGAAGTGGCACAAGTGGGCAGAGCAGCAGGCAGAGAGAGGAAGGGAAGCGAGCACCCTGCTGAGCAGAGAGCCAGACTCTCCTCTGGACTCTCCACTCGTAACTCTTGGGACTTATCCCAGGACCCTGGGATCATGACTTGAGCCGAAGGCAGAGGCTTAACCCACTGAGCCACCCAGGAGCCCCTGGAGATTGCAATTTATATTACACAGTAAGACTAATTTGTGGAAGACACTTTGGAAAGTATTCTTTAATCAAGGGGTTGCCTAGTGCAGTGACCGTGTTTCCTGTGCTTAGCACAGATGCCTGCGCACAAGCCGAGCTCAGTAACCAGTGAATAAAATGAATGAATGAATGAATGAATGAATGAATGAAAGAATTGTGAGCACCTTGGCAGGGCTAATGGGTGAATTTAAGTGGCTTCGTTTTTGTTGCTTTATTTGCTTATTTAAACGGGTAGGGAGCTCTCACAGAGCCCTTAAAATGACAATTATGCAGGCTGCTTACTTTTCTAGCTCCAGTACTCAGAGAGAATGATATTAAATACCGTTTTGTTCGGCAACTTTTTTCTCAGACCTCAGAGGTGATTTCGGTTACCAAAATAAATAGGGCCGTCGCTTTCCTTCCCAAAGATATTACGAGTTATCTGATTCTTAAAACACTGCTTTTATAAAAGTAGCTAGCCCAAATGGATCGAATTTGGAAGGTGTTTTGTTTATCTGGCATTGGCGCAGGGGCAGTCAGCAAGCCCATATAAAAGAAGATGAAGATCCCTTATCTGGATGGAATTTAATTAAAAATAAATAAGAGGATGGCTACTATTTTAGGATAGTAGAGCTTCTTCCTATAATTTAATTTCCTTTCAAGAGAGAAGATGATATGAAATCTTTTCAGATTCCAGCATATTAAGGCGTATTCTCCATCACTTTATTATTCCCAGGGGTAGTTTTTTCTTTCACCCCAACCTTCAATTCATTTTTGTCAAGTAATTTCTCTCCAGCACATGAGTTCCATTAGCTGTTTCAGTTACATCTCACCCAGTATCTCTATCTACTTAATTTTGACAACACCAAGAGCTGGAACTCTAAACCAACAATTCCAAAAATAGTTTCTTTGAAAACAAAGATGAAATCACAAATAGATTGGATTGAAAAGTTCCCTGGATAATGTCTTATACAGTTCCTTTTAAAACAAAACAAAACAAAACGCCATAATGAGCCAACTCATCATCCTGGAGGTCTCAAGAAGTAAGCCACAAGAATGCGTTTATCTTTTGTTGTACTTAATGTGAGTTCTTAACACGGAGACTTCATTTGGGTCTGCTTTTTTTGTGCATTGTGCCTGTCTTGGTAACATGGGACTTAAATGCAATTTCCTGAAGGGCAGTTTTCTCATTTCATATCACCATACAAGTGATAAGTCACAACAATTCTTTAGGATAGGACCTTTCAATTAGAGAAGATTCTGTGCGAATGTGAGAAAGGATATGGATGCTTTGTGGTAATCTTAAAAGCATGTGGGGCACTCTCTTTGCATTCCCTCTGAGTACTAACAGCAGATATTCATGTCTTTGTGGAGTGTTTACTATGTGACATGTGTCATGCTATGCATCTAACTTGTGTATTATTTGGTCTTGATTATGATCCTGTAAGGTATTTACTGTTGCATTCACTACATTACAAATATGGAAGTGGTGTAAGGAGGAATTATTGCCCAAAGTTATGGAGCTCGGGTAAGGGTTAGGAGTTAGGTGGCAAGCTGACATGAAAAATTATCACCCCAGCCAGAGTTGGATTCCAGAACTCAAGCCCCAGCACTACGTATAATACTGCTCTCTCCCTAGGACTTGGGGGAAAATCTCTTCTCTCACCATGTCCTCCACCACGTACATCTGTCCTTATCCCTGAATAAACCCCGATTGCAAGAAGCAAGGAAATTTTCAGTATCAGACTGCACAGAAGCCACAAATTAGATGTTATTCTTTTAAGATGCCACTAAACTCCCCAAATCTCTGCCCCCTGTTCCCAAAAGTGCATGTGTTGCATGCAAAGTCACAACAACAGCAAAATCTCCTCTATTTCCTAGAATTAAACCTAGAATTAAATTAAAAATTTTCATTTATAACTAGCATCCAAGGGAAAAAAATTAAAGTATTTCTTATTTAATTTTTTTTCTTGTCTAGTGTTTACTAATAACATAACAGAAATGCTGCTTGATTTTTCAGTGAAGATGTACGTGTATTAAGTATGATGGGGAGTGGAGAGGGGAAGACCAGAAAGACAGATTGGGGTCACAGTGTGTGGAAACTTGAACTCAGGTTACAGGGTTAGATTTAACATTCACTGGCTAGAAAGGCCATCAGCGGAAAATACAAATAACTGGCCTAATCCAATTCATGGTTAAAGAGAGGATATATTTTTCTTATCTGCAATTCCCTTCCAACAGGATTGTTTTCAATATTTGCTGCCCAACTTTTTAAAGAGTTTCTGAGAAAATAGGTAGCCTCATCTCACTGAATAGAGTAGGTGTGTTCTTGGAAACGAAGCAATGAACGCAATACTGGCCAATGAAAAATTGGCGGGGTCGGGGGTGATTTTCATATCAGAAAAAGTTAAACAGAAAAATGGTACAATGTTACATTACTTTATGTGAAAATAAATTATTTTATGAAATTTTTTCCTCTTATAAAGGGAATGTGAGAGGCTGCTGGCTGCCTAGCAAAACGGAGTTGGGCTCCATGTCCCAGACTCTGTTGCAGTTAGGTCTGGACTGTGACTGAGCTTCGGTCTATGGACTGAGAATTGAAGGGATGTGGGCTACTTCCAGGTCTGGCTCCTACAGGCCTCCCATGCTCACCTCCATGCTCTTTCCCCTTCTGGCCCGAAGCAAATGGCAGTGAAGCAGAGCCACACTCCTGAGGAGCTTAAGTCCCTGAGGAATGCTATAGAAGAGAATCAACTCAGTAAGAACCAAATGAGCAAGAAGTAAACTCCAATCTGTGTATTTGCTCAACCAGCACAGCACTTAGTCTCCTGGAATCAATAAATTCATCCCTTTTCCAGTCAGCCAGTTTCAAATCTAGGTGTCATTGTTTATTTCTCTTCTTTTAAATTTTTTTCCTGAAGTTTTTTTTTGCTTTATACTATGGCTTACATTGATTTCTTCCTTTATATTCCCATTGCCACCCCCAAATTCAGATGTTCCCTCTGATACTTTAAGTATGAAAGGGGGTATTTCCAAGCCTTTTCTGTGCTTTAAGTTTCTTTAACCTGCTCCAGCCCTCATCCTTTCAGCACTTGAAGAACTGCAGTCCTAATTTCTCATGAAGGCTCAAACTCTTCAAAGATTTCTTTTGGTCAATAGGATAAAAATTCAAATTCTTCAGTTGGAAAATTCCCTTCCTAGAGAGCCACCTTTCCAAGTGTAAGGACCTATTTAGCAAGAGGCTTTCATTAAAGTTAAACTGTCCCTGCTCCCCTTCCCCCAGGGGATTCACTTAAAAACAAGTCCCAGAAACCAGCTCCAGGTAACAAAGCCCAGATACAAGCGTGGGTCAGGCCAGGTGGTGACATCTGATCAGTGGGGGGATGGATACTGTCTTCCTGGTTACCAAGGAGTATGGGTCCTGCCCTTTGGGAGCTTTTGGGCGCCAATCCCAACCAAGGTGATAGGCTGGGTCAAATGTCTACTAGGGTAAATTGTAACTCAGTTGGTCACCTAGCATCACTGTGGAGTTTCCTGTGTGTGTTACAACCTCATTCATTGGCCACCTGTGCGTGGCCAGGCCCGACCGCATGACCTTTGCCCTTAAGAGCTAGTCTATGAAACAGCGAAGGGTCGCCCTCTCTTGTAAGAAGTGTAGCCCTGAACGTTCAGTTAAATTCTTGATACTTGGCGTGAAATAAAACTTTGCTTGACCTTCGTTTTGTATCAGTCTCACTCCTTTAAGTCACAGACCCATTATTGGGGCATAACACCAAGCATGTCCCATCAACCTCTAATAGAATAGTCCGATTCAGCCACTATTTTCCACATGTGATAGAACCTTTCTCACAACCACTTATTTGTTCACACATTTTCCCTTTCAGTGGAAAATTAATTTTCTTTTTTTCACTTTTGAAAGTCTTAACCATCTCTTACATTTCATCTTAAGCCCAGTCTTTTCCAGAAACTCTTTAAGCTGTTCCTTCTGGAAAATTATTCTTTCTCCACTGAACTCCCATGGGACAGATTGTTTACACTCATTGTGTATTTATAAAAACACTTCCTTGGCTTGTTAATTACCTTTCCTTCAGTGTGAAAACACGATTCAGTCTTCAAGGTAGGCTTTTTTTTTTTTTTAACAGTGTGACTCATATACTTCAAGACAAAATCTTAATGCGCTTGAAACTCACAAACATAGTCATTTTCTCCAAGGCACCCACCGTCAGCTTCCAAATGGCTGGCTTAAAAGGGGTTCTAGTGTTAGTCCAAAGTTTTTCTTTCCTGTCAGATAACCTAGATCTTGGGGTTGAGTCTAGCCTACCTGTCTAAGATGCAATAGTCAATACTCATTAACTCTCAACATCAAGTAAAACGCCTGAGTAGAGATCCCTATGTTTTCCCAAAACTAATTTGTTCATTCCTCTTCATCAAACTCCAAGATAATGAGGAGGCCAAGAAAAATCAAAGCCATCCCACCTCGGTTTAGCCTTCGCATAAGTAGCATAAGCCATCTTAGCTCTGGCAGCCATCTCAGACCCGTGGGCCCAAGGGCTGAACTTTCCTCCACCCTGCTTTAGTTCCAGAGACTCCCACCCTGCTTTGGTTCCAGAAACCCCCACCCTGCTTTAGTAACGGGAATTCCCACCCTGCTTTAGTAACAGGAACCCATAAATACCCCTGCCTTAACTAAGCTCGGGGTCCAAGTCCCTGCTCTGCTGTGTCAGGTATACTTGGGCTCAAGCTTAAGCTTGTTAAATAAACCCTCATGTGATTGCATCTCGGTGTTGGCTCCTTGGTGGTCTCTCGGACGCAAAAACTCGGGTACAACAATAATATACCCAGGATTATGTGGGAGTAACAACAGGACCCCATCTGCCTAAGGAGTCTCCCTCCCCCAGAAAAATAGATGTAAAAACTTGACCTCTATATGTACATCCATTCGTCTTCCCAAAATTAACGAAGTCAGTTCTGAACAGATTAGTGCTAGTTTGTAATTTAAATAACATTTTCACAAATAAAAACAAACCTTTCACATTCACACTACACTAATCCATATTCTTATAAACCCATTTAGATTTCATGTTTACTATTTTGTTATTACTTAAAATTTATTGTTATCACATAAATCATACCTCTTCCTGTTTATTGAGTCCTGTGTCCCAATTAATGTTATTATACTTTATATACATGGTCTCTAATCTTTATGAAAACCCCTATAGGAGACACCGTTAGGTACTTAGCCAACAATTATCATCTAACCACCACTTTTTCCGGATGATAGAACCCCAAATTTCTTTGGAGACAAACGTGACCAGTTCCAGACAATGAGTCACCATTTTTTTTGAACTATGGCAAAGACCTAGTCGGTTTCTTGCTTTTCCCTTCTTTCCAGAGGTGACTTTTCAACACAGTTTTGCTGAGATCTTCTGGAAAAGATTTTGGTTTCTTGATAAAAGGATACAGATACTTATTACTTCCTTTTTTCCTTTTAGTTGACTCAAATGGACCATGATATCTGGAATTATAGTGGCCATTTTCCAATTGTGAGGCAACGTCATGAAGAAAATATCCAAATAAGTACAGAATTTTTAGCTATTGTGTTCCTGAATTCATGGCCAGAGCCATCAACCTCCAGATTTGAGATGCTTCTTTAAGCCAAGGTTATTCATGTTGTTACTTGCCACTGAAAGCATTCCCCACTGATTCACCTTGTAAGATAAATGTCACTATCCCCTTTCACTGATGAGAAAACAGTAGCTCAATGAACATTTTTTAAGAGTACATGTTGGTTTTTTTTTTCATTGAAGATGTAGACTTATATGTCTTCATGTTCTTGATGTATCAATTTCTAGGAACAAAGAAATAAGTAAAAATCCCGATAAGCATGTAAGTTCAGCATAGGTTTTAATGTTAATTTTCGTTCTTTTTCACATCTTGTCAACCCAAAATTATCAGAATGGTCACTTTATCTTGATTTTTGAAGAGCAACAACTCTGAGGAAAAAGAAACATTGAATATTTCTAAAGGTAAAAAGAGCTTAGTTCAATGTAGAGTCATACAAGTTTGCTGGTTAACCTAATTAGTGACACAGTCTACCCAGAATTAAGGAGAGCATTAGAGGTGTTTGACGTTGCTGGGTACATACGTAAACTGCACAGATAAACTTGCTTCAAATCCTGTGTGATATGTTTTTCTAAGCACAAGTGCTAAGCATGATGGTTCCCATTTCTGGAGTTTCAAAGCTTCCATTTCTTGAAGAGGAAACAAACTGTTGCTTTAATTTTTAGCAAATTAAAATCAGTTAAGAATGCCTGGCCCCAGTGCAGAAAAAATGGTGTCCATAATAACAACTTATTTCCTCTTTTAAGAAGTAGACTTCTGTCTGATAGCTAAATGCTTCTATAACCTTTTAAGAAAATGGAGCTCTCAAATCACCAGCTTATTAAGTTGCAGCTGGGACACTCACATCGCTGGTTAATGTTGGTAGCCCTAGGACTGTCAGGAAAAAATAGACTTAGGGGACACTTTCATTATGAGTAGACTTGCAAGGCATTCCAATTTTCAACTCCTCAACCCAATGGACCAAACACCTCTGACTACCCCAAATGTGGCCTCCCTGAGTGCTTCCATATTCAGAGGTTATTAGAAAGGATTGAAGCAAGTGACCTATAACGAGGAAGGAATCAGGGCAGCGTCTGAACCTCCTCAGAGAGGTACTATAATGAACTGGCCTCAGAAGGTCTTTGATGCTGCCTTCACATACTGTATATGAGCTTTCCGCTCAGTCATTTCCTCTGCACTTCGGTGGCACAGCATGAAGCCTACTATTAGAAACAAGGTTTATTGCTGCCTTGCAAACATTTATTGGGTAGTATCTAAAACATGGTGTCAAGTTATAGTAATGTGCTGTTCCGGGAACCTTTTTGAGAATTTAGTGTTTCAGAAAACGGTCCTCTGAGAATTCTTCAGTTCCAGAAATGAAAAGTAGTAGAGACTATACACACACACACACACACGCACGCACACACACACACACACACACGTATACTCACATATCCTCTGATTACTTGGTAGAGATGTACCATATTTCTTTCAAGAGAAACATCTATTCCTAAAATAGATCATTCTTGGACTTTTTAAGTAGTGTGCCTCAGAGAGCAAATATCCAGATTTACCATTTGCCTGTATTTATATAAGGTCAACAACATGATATACATTTCATTTTATTTTATCTTTTTTCCAGTGTTCCAAAATTCATTGCTTATGCACCACACCCAGTGCTCCATGCAATACATGTCCTCCAAATAACCACCACTAGGCTCACCCATCTCCCCACCCACCGTTCCTCCAAACCCCTCAGTTTGTTTCTCAGAGTCCATAGTCTCTTGTGATACACATTTTAATCCCCAAGAGGATTTATTTCACATTACTATCTACTCAGTCAAGCTCAAGCTTCTCTAGTTCATAAGAAATTAGTCAGTTTTGAACTCGGTGCAGATCATTTTAGTGCTGCAAGAGAGGAAGAGCATTTACCTTGAAGCACGGTGATGGGAATGTGGACTGTGGCTGTGTGGGTCCTCTGTTCCTCCCCACCATGTCTGGGGAATGCGTTATATGTGAGGAGGTGCTCAGGAAATGTTTGTTCGCTGAATGGATGATAATTGAGCAGGTGAATAAAAGGTAAAAAATGTTATTAACCTATGTATTTCCTGTTTGGTATTGAAAGAATTTCCCGATTGACATGAAGTTTTTTATAAACTATTTGTAAAGCACTGTACCAGATGAAGGGATGAAACAGAACGGAAGGACTTATTTCCTGATGTCAAGGAGGACCTGATGGAATTAGGTTGAAAATGAGCAAATGAGTAAAGTGAATATCATGCCAGTTTTTCTATGATGTGGCATCCCCTCCTTGATTTTCCAATTTGATTGCACTGAGAACTGCTCCATCATCCTACTACACTGCTTGCTCCTGTCCACGCCTGCAACCCTCTCCCTTATCCTCAGACTGAACCTGCTCTGGCCCTATTTACTTCCTCTCTCCTCTTCCTGTCTTCCTCTCCCATTTTACCTCCCTAGTTGCAGATTTTCAATGATCCTTTAGATCCCAACTCCCAGCTTTGGCTTTGATGTCCTTTGTATGTGTGTGTGTGTGTGTGTGTGTGTGTGTATCCATAGTGCCCTATATTTATCTCTTCTCAGAATCAGCACATTGTAAAGCTCCAGGGAAGTTGATTATTATTATTACGTGCATTATTTATACCATACTGTAAAAGAATAAGTGCCTGTTTGAACAGACCATCTTCTAGCACCAAAATATTTCAAGATGGTGAAGAATAAGACAATGTTCTCTTTATTCACAAATGACATAACTGAAAACCCTAGATTACTTTCAACTCGCCCCTCGCAAAGGGTTACTTGTTTAGACTTTAATTATAGAATTAATATCTCAACTAGAGTGTTATGGACTGAATTGTGTCCTTCCAGCATCCATATGTTGAAGACTTAACCCCTTGTGTAATGGTATTTGGAGGTGGGCCTTTTGGTCGACAATTGGATTTAGATGAGGTCCTAGGGTGGGACCCTCATGATGGGACACCACAGAGCTTGCTCTTTTTCTCTGCAGTATGAGGACGCAGAAAAGGCAGCCACCTACGAGCCAGAAACCAACCATGTTGGTATCTTGATTTTGGACTTTTAGCCTCTAAAACTGTGAGGAAATAAGTTTCTGTTAAGCCCCTCAGTCTGTGGTATTTCGTTATAGCAGCTCAAGCTGACTAAACAGATTCCATTAAAGGTAATTCCTGGTGGGTAGAGAGATTATATTTTCAAATGAAAGATTACACTCCATAAGAGAGAAGCCCCAGATAGAGGTTCTTAAGTTTCAGACAATAGAAATAAAATAACAAATTCAACATCCTCCTAGTATCTCTGTGCTCTAGCCTTGCTGCCCTCTACCGGTCTCCATGCATGCCCAGGTATGTGTTGAATGGTAAATTTGGACTTTACATATTCTACTTAAAACCTTTTGCTAGTAACCCATTGCCTACAATAACCTCTTTTCCCTCTGGGCCTTTACATAGGCTATTTACTCCTCTTATAATCCCCAGTTCTCTGCTCCTCCCTCTCTTCCACACTTTTAAATAACTAAATGCTACTCAGCCCTTGGAATTCTATTAGTACATCACATCTTCTTTGGGAAACCTCCCTTGGTCTTCTCAAAGCTGGGATGATGTCTGTCTCCTGTGATCCTAATTCATTACAAACATCCCTTTTGATTCCTAGGATGTAAGTGATTATTTACTTGTCTATCTCAGGCAATGTATTACAATTTCTTAGGCGACAAGGACTTTTTCTTCTCTTCAGTGTGTCCTAAAGCTCAATACCTGGCATGTGTGCACACTCAAGTTTTTATTGAGAATATGATTGAATGAGTTATTCACCTTCTGGGTCTTTCTGACTACTACAGTTATCATGATTCATGGTCACAAGCCCAAGATTGGTCCCCACACCTGAGGATTATATTCCTCTACTTAGCAGCACTCTTAGATTTCAATCCCCCTTTGCCCTCTCCTGATCTTTGAGTTCCAGTTATTCTCAGGCTTTCAGATCTAATCATAGGTGAGGAAGTATTTATTTTGACATAAGTTTGAAACAAAAAAAGGAATAGATTCCAGGGAACATCTCTGTTTTTTCTGACTCTATCCTTTATTTCCAGAAAGGAGAACTCTTTTCTTAGGTTTTATTCTCTCTCCTTTTTACTTATTTCCCTTCTCATGATTAAATGAGATTCATATGAATTTACTGCCTGCATTAATATGAATTCAGACAACAAAAAGCATCATCTCTTTCAGCATCTTAATCTTACCGCATGATGCATACTGTGCAATAGAAAGTTTGCAAATGTTTCTACTGTAACCTTTTCTATTGCTCCTAATAGAGTTTTCCTTTAGATGATACTGTTAACAGTTAGGACAAGCCAGCTATTTTCAACGCTGTGTTAGTAGAATCTCACTAGAAGTCAATCTAGTCAGCCAAGATTGACTGACTCATTGAGTTTAATGTTCATGAAATTTTGTAATGTTATGTTTGATGTGAAGGCTTATCTTAGGAGAAAATGAACTTTTCAAAAAACTAATCATGCTTAGACAAACTAGTTCTAGTTTCAAATATGATACTAGAAATGAAGCAAAACAAAGCATTCGATTTTTATTTAAGATGGTGAGCAACTTGCTTTTTTTAAAAGTCTGGGATCTGATTCAAGTGTCTCAATTCAGCTTCTTGCAGAACTAACTAAACTAAAACTCAAAGGAAAAATTTTAAAGATGATTTTTATAGCAATGACATCATTATATAAAATGTTGGCATTTCATATTTTCCAAACAGAAACTTGGAAATAACAGAATACAAGTTAAATAAAAAAAGTTGAAACTAATCCAATTCTCTATTTTTCTTTCCATTTTTTTTCTAACTGAGCTTTTTATTGCCAGCTTTTACTTTGCATAATAATATATGATGAATTGTCCAGGAAAGACCCAGTGGGTATATTTCTCTTAGAAATAAGACTCACTGTGCAAAAAGAGGCCAAGTTCTAGGACAGCATACTTATATAATCATGTAAGATTTTCCTTATTGCTGAACAACTGACCATCCTAGGCATTTGTCAAATATGTAAATACATAGAGGTATTGGTCACCAGAAGATTGAAAACACCAATCACTCTATTCAAATCCATCCTTATTTCTAGAGAAACAATACCAACTCAAAACATATATGCTACTGGCAATAGTACTAGCAATATTATCTTGGTGTACTGAAGCTACATATTAAACATTTTAGTGTTTATTTATTTAATGATTCTGAATCATCATACACATGGGCTAGAACTGTGGACATTAACATATTTTGCTGGTATATTTTCTAAGAGAATTTTTAAAAATTATGAATCCTCTTGTAATTTTTTGCTTGATGTATAAAATATTTCATTGTAACTTGAAATAGTTGCCAAAGATAAAATTCTCATTGTAAATATTATTATTATAAAATAATTCTATGAAATTATCACAAAAATAAAAATTATTTTTATTAATAATTACCAAG
Organism: Mustela putorius furo; assembly: GCF_011764305.1. NCBI lineage: Eukaryota > Metazoa > Chordata > Mammalia > Carnivora > Mustelidae > Mustela > Mustela putorius. Next base: position 18,168,938 of record NW_025421402.1, on the reverse strand, counting down.
TATAAAAAGAAGTTATTGGAAATGCATGTCCATATAGATATATCAGGATTCTCCTCACTCAATGGATAAAGGAATGGGTATTATTTATCGTCAGAGGGAGTCAGGGTTAAGTGGAAGCCAGTAACTGAAAGCAAGACCTTGGACCACTGAAAAGTATGGCTTTATAAAAGATAATTAATTGGTTTTCATTAAGGGTATTATTTATAGAAGAATTCATAAGGCGTTCCTCTTACATCATGCTAAATCTCCAATTATAGAGTAGAGATAAATAAGCATATCAAAAATTTGATGAATGAGAGGCATTTTTGGAAAAAAAATCAATGAAAATGTTTTTTATGAGTCTGAGTAAATGGTAAAGAAGAGATAAAATGTGAAATATCTGTAAACTTAGTTTATCTCAAAATGTAATGATGACATGTAAGAAATAATTATGAAACTTTTTATCACTTCCTTAAAATCATGCAAAGTATGTAACTGAGACATGAGATGAATAAAAATATTTACCAAACTCTTTCTTTTAATCAGGAATGGGGAAAATGAAGAGAGGTTGTGTTTTGCAGTAGGATTGAATTTCCCAGCATATTTTTATGAATCTTGACAATTTTAATTCTAAGAGAGAGAGAGAGAGAGAGAGAGATAAAGGCACAGAGTCTTGCCCTGATTTTGCTGTCTGATGACATCAGACATTGCAGGCTTGAGCATTTCTTATTGATGACATTTGTTTTGCTTCCAAAAGTCTGTCTCTTTGGGTGATGCTTTTTTTTTTTTAAACAATATTTGTGTAATTGTGGAGGAAGTCTGTAAACAAAAGTTAACATCATTGTGATCCTAGTATAGAATTCTGCAAATATTCTGAATTCAGAATATTTCAACCAGGACTCAGATAACCCCAATTCTTAAGCAAGGTTTTGCCCTTAGCAGAAATACATTTTAGGCTAAGAAAAGGTATGAAACTCTAACATGAGTTTATAGTGCCTCATTAAAGGAGGTTTGTCAGACACAAACATATCATAATGTTCCTATTTCCTGCCCTGAAGAGTTTTATACCCCAGTATAATGTACCACAATGTGATTCAAGATGGATGAGAATCATACTTTTCTTTAGTACACAAGGAAAATAATGATTCCGTAAGGGGACATGGGAATAAGAGAACCTGGCTGATGTGAACACAGGCTAGTTCTCAGGCATCAGTTTTAAGAAGAGTAAACATATGGAATTTCAGGATCTAGAAATTGTCTCCCTTAACACCATTTATCATTATGTACCTCCCTGGAAAGTCTCTCTGGACCCCTAGGGGTAAAAATGGAATTTATTGATCCATAGAGCCAAGAAAGTTTGGAGGTAAAGCAGAAATAAGGTCTGATTTGATTTAATGCCAGCTCGGTTCAGGAATGTACCAAGGGGGGAACTTGCAAACCCCAATTCTCTCCTATTCTGGGGATGCAATCAGCCTTAGGATAGAACTGGTCTTTCCCTCAAAGTATTGGGCCCCAACTCCTCCCCCTAGCTGGATAAAACCAGGCTCCATTTGGGAACATGGTTGTCTTGAGGATAGGTCTTACTTCTTCCATCTCCCATCACTCCACAGGAGAACAGACTCTTCTATTCGCAAAGAGTTTCAGGGAAGTCATATAACAAGGAGGTGAAAAGACAACTTTTTAAAATACATCATCTTGTTATATTAAGATTTTCATTTTTATATCTTTTCTATCATGATTAATTATGGTCCAATTTCAAAATCCTTGGCTGAAGAGTTATTATCTCTTATGTAGATCCTTTTCTTGACCGTTATGGGGTCAGCTTTCCCAATAGTGGTTGAGAGGAGCACCTGTCCCTGGGGATACTCATTCTCACTAATGCTGGCCCACATCTGCTGTCACCACAAAGGGATTTCAGCAGTGGCACCTTAGGTAGAACACAGCGAAATAAATATTGAGATGAAAGACAAAAATAAAACATGAACCATTTGAGTGTAAGTAGAGGGAACTTGCTTGAAAAAATAAAGTAACTATGAATGGGTTATTTTTTTATGGATAAAAGTGAGTCTGAATTGTATTTAAATAGCAATAAATTTCATTGCCTTTCATATTTGATGCTACTTGTGGTGTCATCCAAAGGTACAGTGTGACTGAAATTCTCCAGGTGTAACCCATTGTTCTTTCTACACTCTGTGCTAAGACCCTTGGATTTTCTCCTGTGACTCCTCCTCAAAAAGGTTTTCGTTATTGGACACTATTTCTTGGAATCGGGACATTTACCAAAAGGAAGAAGGAGAAAGAGAAGGCTAATTGCTGATATCTACAAAGTTGATGTATTTTGGAAGTTAAGTATTATGCTTAAATACAAAAGAGAGAAAAAATCCACTCTCTATTCTCAAAACTTCTCCTTTAAATTGAGGTTGGATCTGCACCCATGAGACAATGAGTAATTATTTAATCCAGGATAAGAAAGACTGGGACAGCCTTTTGTTAAACCAAGGCAGGTGCTTTGCATATACACATTGCTTCATTCAATCCTACCATGAACCTGAGAGACACATATTTTTGTTTTATTTTACAGAAACAAGAATGGAAGCTTAGGTGGCTAGTTCCTAAGGCAAAGATGACTCAGTTGATAGGTGAAGAATTTGAGATTTAAGTCCAGGTCTGTTTTGAAAAAATAACTTCCTTGTTGTTTCCTGGTAACCAACACCTATGACCCCTAGAGACTCAATTTCTTGCTCTAAACCTTAGAAGAAAGAGTTCCTGTATGATAAGTATCAAAATATGAGATCAAGCTGCATGGCTTTTGGAAATCCTTTAACTTTCCTATAACCTACTTTTATAATTTATAAAATGTAGATAATATTTTTCTGTTTATCTTCCAGGCTTATTGAGCAAACAAAATAAAGCCTAGAGACTAGAAAGTGTTTTATGACAGAGCAAGAAACTCTTGGAAACTATTTCATCTAATGTTTAAGAGTTTACTGATGAATAAATGGAGAATTAAATAAGTTAACTAAAATAAAATCATAACCTCTAGGGATTACTGAGTCCTTCTAATGTCTACTCCTTTTCAGTCTATGCAAATATGGCATTGTACAGTGGAGAAGTGGAGAATGTTGCTATTAATTTTATTGCAGATGTTGCCCTTATCATTCATTCTTGATATATAATCAATTCAGAGAGAATATGTGTAGCAAACATCAGCTCTATATGGTAGATTATTCTTTGCCACTTGATAATAACCTAGCTAATATATTAGACTTTGAGTTTAGGTCAAGAGTGTAGATTAACTTGATTTTGGTGAGTATTACCAAATAGATACACCGTTGTCCTTGAGGTAGCTTGATAGAGACTCTAAAAGAGCAGAGTTTAGTACCAACTTTCATTAAGTTTGGCTTTAATTAAGCTAATTAAATACACAATTGTGGGAAATTCTATGTACTAAATTGCCCAGGAAATAAAAATGGTAATAATAATACTTGCATACTACATAGAGTTCATAAAGTATTTTCACAATAAAATCTCATTTCATTTATTTCCTTATTCATGCTTTCAAAATATTCTCTAATAGTCAAACATGCCCTAGGTCTAGTAACACAGTGATGAATATCACACAGTTTGTTCCCTCAGAGCTTACAATCTATTGCACATGCATAGAAACTTTACAGGTCTATTTGATACTCAGAGGCTTAATGAAAAAAATTTTACATTCATGTATATAGAATTTTGCCTGTGACTCTAGGGGACCATGGGTCACCCCTCCCTTCCCAGCAAAACCAAGTTTAGTGGTTCTAAGGATTATGGACCTCTCCAGCAACACTGGACTATAAGTAGACCAGGTGTTATGACTATCACTATTTTATAGAAGAATAAGTTAAAGTTCACAAAGGTTAAGCAATTCATTTGGGGGCATACAGTTGAAAAGTGGCGAAGCTAGATAAGAATCCCAGTGACTCTATTTTCATTTTTAAATTGTAAAAGGAGAGTCTGCTCATGGTATAAAAAAAAATACAAGTATCAAAACAAATAGTTCAGAAGGCTGCAAAATGGAAAATGCTAGTTTTCAGTTCTGAGTCTACTGTTTAAAGAGCTGCTTCCACATCTAACTCACTTGCAGAGAGCTGAGTTTTAAACCTGATTTGTAAGTCTGAATTTTAAACCAGACTGTATTCCTTGTTTGCAGAAATGTCTAGCTCCATATTTATTCAGATATTTTGGTTGCATGTGACAAGAAGCAAATCTTTCTGGCTTCTCAAGGAAAAGAATATCCTGATAGAACTGTGTCTGTCATAGAATCTGAGAAGTAAATGAGTTCTAGGTAAAGGAATGCCATTAATGAGACTCACTCCAAACAACAGTCTCTGCATCTGCTACCTCCAAAGGTGACATTCTTGGGAAAGGACCTGGAAGTACTCTAGAGCTCACTCTGGACTAACTAATTCTGCCTAGGTGATGGGAACACATTGTCCATCCCAAGGGAGGTGGTGATTTTCACCTACTCAATTTTAACACCCTGTTTTAATATCAGATGCAAAATATGGTGTTCATTTCTTATTTGCACAATAAGCCCTTGTGTATGCCAGAAAAATGGTTTAAAAACGACAAAGCATTCTAATTAAATGCTAGAGAAATGGCCTCCAAAGATTTTCCTTCTCTAAGGTCAGTATACCTCAAAAGTAAACAAATATGTTGATGATATATTTCACCTGTTTACTGTTGGTTTTCTCGTAGATAAACATCGCTTGTATAATAGTAAAAATAGATTTTTCTTCTCTTTAAGCCTCCAAAAAATCAGAAAAAAGCATGAATTTCATGAAATTAGTTATTATGAAAGTCCTCAATGCTGTAATTTTTAATAAAAATTAACCTGTTGGATATTTTTGAAAATGAGTTAGATGATATTTGACAAAAGAAGTTGTGGCATTAAAATTTTATTTGAGGATATTGAAAAATATTTCACCTTGTCCTTAGCAATTCAGGTCTTTGGACTTAATCACAAGGCTTAAAGAAAACAATGAAGTAGCTAGAAATACTTAGATGGGAGAATTTGGTTAGAAACAATCCAAGCTAGAAATTGTTGCAGAAAACATTCTGCATCTTACTTTTGGAAAAGGGGTATAGCATAATGCTTAAGAGCACATGTTTTTTGGAGCAAAGGTAAATGGTTCAAATCCTGGTTCTGCTTCCTGTTAGTTGTGTGACCCTGACAAATTATGTAATTAGAGATTATTACCTGTCTCACAGTTAGCGTGTAGGTAAATACATATGATGATAATAGTATGTCCTTTATAGGGCTATTGTGAGGATTAAATAATACCTTAAATAGGGAATACATACATTATTTATATTCATATATTAAATAATAGAAATATAAATGTCTGGAATTAGTAATAGTAGTACATTTGACACATTCCATTTTCCTTCCTTTACCAAAAAGATAAGAAAGGTACAGTTTATCTAGAATGCTCGACAATCTATGTTTTTGTGTTGGATTTTAAAAATTGTTTTCACGGAAATTCAGTTTTATTTAGAGTTCATAACTTGGCCCAGAACTTGACAATTTTATATAACATGATTCTCAATATTAAGATATAAAGTGATTTTGTAAATATTCCAGTTCAGCACTGATTAAATAAGAATTCTTTGTCAGTTGCTCTTTAGTTTTGAGTGTGGCTCTTGGGTTAGCAATTATAAAAAAATTATACTGACATTATAACTAAGGCACATCATGTAATTTGCAAGACCTAAACTACTAAGAGTATATTTCGGCCTAGAATTTGGAGAATTACATTAAAAAATAACCATAATAAGAGCTGTATGCTATTTTCTAGTAGTCTTTTCTTGTGATAGAGAGATAAGTTTCAAATCTGAAAATAACTTCAGCATTTGGGATAAAAATCTTCTAAGTTGAATTTAGAATAAATTCTATATTATTTTAAAAATTATTATAACTTCAAAAATTAAAATTTCCAGACATTTAAATTATATTTTAAAAATTTAAAGATTCTTCTAAATTTTTATTTTGAAGGCTTTTTTGAAATTTTAAACTTTTTTTAAAGTAAATATATTCTATTTGTCAGTCTCATTAGGATGAATTATTGAAATGGTGACATGACATTATAAGTACATCCTAGTCACTTTCCAAAGACATCAGTCAACTCTGGCGCCAAATTTATTTAGGTTGTTTATTCTAAAATTTATTATGGGTTGAAAATAAAGAAGTTCTTGGAATATTTGTGCCAAAATTATTTCATTTTATTTGACTTTGACAAGTACAACTGAGTTTTTGAAACTAGAAAAAAATGCATCAAATGCAGGACTTCATATTTTTTCAAGCAGTCTGATAGATGTGTGTTAATCAGTGGTTTGAAATCCCTCCTTCATATATCTCCTATACATCTGAATGAAAATATAGCCAGAATGAAAAAAAATAAGCAAGGTTCAATATTTTTAATTATTTGAGAATTGTAAAGAAATTCTCCTGAATAATTTCAAGAGAAGCAGTGAGGAGAAGAGGACATGTATGAATCCTATAGTCAAGTAAAATTGGATAACGTAGAGGAAAATCAATTCTACCAATTCATGATGAAGAGAATTGGAACCAAAATCTTAACACCTTTTATACAAACTCTTGGAAAGTGTCCCTCCATAAATTGCCTACCATCTGTCCAATGGAAGGTATGTTGAAAATTTAGATTGATAAATATAAATTAATTTCTACATGGCTTGAAAGGGTTAGCGATATTTTGCAAGTATTGTGTAGCTAGATGTACTAGCACATATTACCATGAAAACATTACAAACCACCAGACAAGTTGTGAGAAAACTATAAAAAGAATAGATTTTTTTCTTTTAAAGATTTTATTTATTTATTTGACAGACAGAGACCACAAACAGGCAGAGAGGCAGGCAGAAGCAGGCTCCGCACCTAGCAGAGAGCCTGACATGGGGCTCAATCCCAGGTCCCTGGGATCACAACCTGAGCCAAAGGCAGAGGCCCCAACCCACTGAGCCACCCAGGTGCCCTTAGATTTTTTTAAATAAAAAAGTAATATCAAGTAATAATGATCACATTCCTTACTTGACAGAAAGGAAACATTTGTCAATGCATCTCTGTAAAATATATATTTTCCTCTAAGTTTCATTAACATCTGCAGAGGAGCTAATGACATTTTACACTCTTAAAGTTTTCATTAACTTTGTCATTTTTGATCTGATATTCCAGAAGCATCAAACATTCATACAAATGGTGTAGTAGGGACAACTTTGGAGGTATTTACCATGTTCAATGCCTCTTCCACAATCCACACATACATACATGGACTTTCGAAATAATGTTTATTCCATGAGACTATGATTCTAGCCATAGTTGATTGGAATAGGAGTCTCATTGGTTCTGAGCCATTCTAGACACAACCTCATCTTAGAGTTTGAAACTAGGATAAAGAGTACTAGACTCTATCAGCCCTTTGAACCAAGAGCACATAAACCCTAGAGCTATGAGGCAATATCCTATAACCTACACTTAGAGAGGCAGAGGAATAAGTCTTATAGAGAAAAATGGGTGAAGCACAAGTATGAAAAGAAGGAAAATCAGAGACTAAGACAAGGCTTGCCATGATTCCTCATGGTGTTTCTATTCCTTTTCCTGTCCTTTCTCCGGTTCAATCACACTCCCCGCATTTGGGAGCTGTAAGAAGCACTGTATTCTTAAAATAATTTTCTTCTCTTATTGCATGGTCTTGTTAGTAGACTACTGTCCATATTAGAAAACACAGCATTTTTTTCACTCAACAAATATTTCCTGAATGCTGACTATGTCCAGAGTACTGTGTTTTGTGCAAAGTATGAACAAAGGAACAAGGTAGACAGAACATAGAGCTCATCATCTGAAAGACAGAAATGCAGCCAACCTTGCTTCCCAATGGCAAATACCAACTACAGCTGAAAATGAAGCATATGAAACTGTTTTCTGTCATTCAGAAATTTTCACAGGTGATTTGCACAGTTGGAAGAACACAGAAAGAAAACCAAATGTGAAAATATCATTTACAATAAAAGAGAAGAACATTTGAAGTATTTCCCACCATGTCTCCGAGCGATTCATGATTCTAAGCATCTAAGAATTTCTTCCAAATTCAGAGGTTAAAGTAACATGTAAGGTGTTTAAGACAACTTAGTAAAAACAAATTGACCTCAGCCGAGTTATTATCTCTCTCTATTGGATGAAAGGAAATTAGAGAAAACTGATGCTTGCCACATGGGATAAAGAGTAAGAATTAGGTTTTGTCTTTAGGGGTCCTGGCTTCAACTTGATTAATCAGCTAATCAAATGTCTTTGTTTAATTTTAGTTTCCTTATCAACTCAAAGAAAAACCTTTCAGAAGACACCATCTGTGTAAACACAGCAGTTATAGGTAAGGGGAGACAGACACCTTCCTCTCTGTGCAGAAGTCTTTGCTTAATTTTTTCCTTTTAATTATGGCTCAGCTAAAGAACATATACACATGATGTTTTAACAAAAAAAGACATTTAAAAATGTTAGATAAGTATTATAATTATCTAGGTAATGCAGATAGAGAAAATGTCAGGCAGAAATAGCTGAATGAAGGTCCCAAGGCAGGAAGGAATGTGAAAAATTGTTATATTTGGACACAGGAATATGAGGGGGAAGGTGGGAAGAGAAATTGGAGAGATAAGCAGAGGCCAGATTATGCAGGGTTTTGAGGCCATAAGACGACTTTGGAAATTTATCATAAAAGCCATCAAAAGTTTTAAGGCAGAGAAATGATATATTCAGATGTGCATTTTAAGACAACAGATTAGATGAAGCAGATAGAATAGTTTTTGTTAGAATGTGATTACATTAGTGTGTATGGCTTGGACTCAGTCGTGGCGGTTAGAGTAGAGAAAGGGGGAATGGATTTGAAAGAGATTTAAGAGGTAGAATTTATTGGCTTGGTGACTACTGTGTCCCCCCAAAAGAGGAAAATTCAAAAGAATGGTGGTATTGGTCAGTTGTACCATCTGCTTTGATTGGAAATGCTGGAGAGGGAGCAGGTTTAGGTCAAGTTCACTTTTGTTCATATTGACCTTGAAGCTCTTGTGAAACATCTGAAAGGAGAGACCAAGTAGGCAGCTCTGGAACTCAAAAAAACATATCTATGTACAATCTTTAAATGTGAGGCTTATTGGTAAATAGGTGATATTGATAAGCAAGTGATATATTACAGATTCTTAAGATTGCACAAAGTCAGAAGAGAGGAGGCCTGAAAGAGAGTCCCAATTTGCTCCAGATTTTAAGGGTCCACTATAGAAGGGAGAAAGGATCCCTGAAAGAAATAAAGAATGGGAAAGGAGCCAGCGGGAGAAAACTGTTGTATGTCCAAAAATACTTTGTGAAACAAATTCTCGAATAATCCCTGAAAACTTCTGAGGAATCTTAAATTTCTCTTCCAACTATAAGGAAATACATTGATTGTGACAAATCAGCCACCAGTCATCCACACAGCTAACTTTGTGGAGCATTCGTGCAAGAATACAGCTCTACTTTCTCTCAGTAGAGAGTTCTTTCTTCTCTACAATAATGTGAGAGCCACTCCTTAGTGGTTCTACTCAAAATTCTGTCAGAGTCAGTGAAAGGGGGTAATGCTTTGGAAGAGTGATAATTCCAAACGCCAATTGGAAGAGAAGGCAGGCTTCAGAATTCCCAGTTTATGTTTGAGGTTTAGAAGTGTTCCAAGAGGCTCTTCAGTCTCCTCATGGTTGTCCAATGGGTGTGGAAGATTAAATTATTTCAGGAGCAGAGTTCAGGAAACTAGATGCCTGGAGTTTACCTGGCCACTAGAGGGCTCCAACCGCACAGGTGATGTAGAATTCCCAGGCCTTACAAGGGTGTGCTCAAAGGCTATCCGTGAAACTAATGTATTTTTGTACTCTTCCCTCATACAATAGAGTTAGTGTTAGAAACACTGACTGAGAAAAAAATGGATGAAGTGATTATATTTCCCTCTGCTTGGAGGTCTTTTCCCAACTGCATATAATTTACACAGGTTGGCAACCTACAAAATTCTTTGTTAGCAAATTATAGTGTACAATTACTTCTTAACTCTGTTTGTCTTTGTTTCTTTACTCTCCGGTTCTTGCGAACAATTTCATTTTTCATTCGTCACGAAGTTTGCAAAGAGAAAAAAGAAGTGAAACTAAAGCAGAGTATGGGAAATTCTGCTCTTTTCTGGCCCTGTCCTACTGGTCTACCACAAACACGTTCCCAAATGCCTCTTAATAAATATAACCTTAATGTAAGGTTATTTTCAGAGTCCCAAATCAGGACCCATGCTTTAACAATGGAACACAACTTTTTAAAGTGAGATATGTTGTCACTATGCATTTCCCCCATCCCACAAATTCCTCGAGGAAAGGCTAACCACTTCAGAACGAACTAGATTTAGAACTCATCTATTGTAGGGTTTTGCATAATTTTTTGAATGGCCTTGGGACAAACTCAGGTGTGGGACTGGAGAAATTGCAAGAGGCAGCCTTTTCCAATCCATCTCTGGCTGTACCTACCAGGCTGACATCGTGGGAATCCTGGGCATAGGAGTTTGATTCTGGGCATAGGAGTTTGATTCTGCATATTATTCTTTGCTTTAAGAAAGCTGGGTTCTCTAGGAATGGAGTGAGACAAGAGTTTTTTCTTTCTTTTCAAAATGAGTTGGTTCTACTTGGGAGCTAGAGTGTTTAAAACCCCCAGCACACCTCTAGAGGGTGTATTCAATATCAACTCACAGTTTTGCTGACCCTTCTATCTTCAGGGAATTGAAGGGGAGACCAAGTCCACCATTCAAGGTGATAGCCAGGTTTACGGCCTGGACAATCCGAGATAAGCAGGATCTCATTTGGACTTGTATCACCAGCAGTATGGGGGTATAGACAGTTACTATGTAGTCTCCTTCATCTCTTAGTCATGAAACAGAATCATAATAGTTAAATCAGAATGTGATATAATCTCTGGATGAGCTATACATATTCCTTTCTGATGGATTTATCTTTATTTTATCAATGCCAGGTCACTTAGGAGTATCATTTAGGACTTCCATATATGTCATTTTTGTTCATATTTTATGGTACAAAAATAAATAATAAAATATGAGTATATTGTATGGTTTGAACCCATTCATTTTATTAAGCTCCTTACTAAATGTGGTATTACAGTGTATTTGAAGCCATTTGAAACATTACAAAATATAGTTCAAATACTTTTTCAACCAAACAGCACAATTAGGCAGTTTACTTGATTTGTGGATTTAACTTTGTGTAGTTGGCCTTTATCAATTGACATCTCCTTTGATTTGAGAAGTTTTTAAATAAAGTAGAATATATAATCAGAGGAATAAAATACCTTCTCTTAAAAGCCACTGCTGGGATGCCTCCCAAATACTTCTTGATTGCCAAGAGAAGCATTATTCACACAGTTTGAGGAATCCCAAGGAGAAGATTGTTTTTTGTAATTGAAACAGCAGGTGGATATACTTTACTAATTACAGTACAAACACAGAATTTTAAAAATTGGCAAGAGCATCATGTCTTAAAATTTTTAAAAAATCTATTAAAAACTTTGCCATTGTAGTAATGGCACTATAAGGAAGATTTCTCTAGCACTTTTGCACCTGTTTTACTTTTGTTCTACCTTTTCCATACATTGATCACAAACAAGTTCTAGAGTCACTGGTAAGGACAAAGATAGTTATAAATGAAAACATTTATAACTTTGGTCTCACTTCTTCATAGAGTTTTTGTTAGTTTTCAAGTGAAATTTGTTTGTGTAAGATGTGTAGACTCTGAAGGAGAGGGAAACAGTGGGAAAGAAGAGGAGAAAGTTGTCAGGGAAGAGGAGGGGGTGAAAAGATTCCGACCCAGGGAGTCTTTCTACTTGAAGAAAACGCTAAAGTCCTAACAGAAAATGTATCAAAGGTAAGCAGGAATTACATCATAAATTATGTCTCTCTCTTTTTTTTAATTGTTCTATGATTCTGTTTTATTTGTTAGAATTTATAACCCCGTGCCTCATTAATGAAAATCTTTTTTTTTTATTTTTAAAATTTTTTATAAACATATAATATATTTTTATCCCCAGGGGTACAGGTCTGTGAATCGCCAGGTTTACACACTTCACAGCACTCACCATAGCACATACCCTCCCCAATGTCCATAACCCCACCCTCCTCTTCCAAACCCCCTCAGCAGCCCTCAGTTTTGTGAGATTAAGAGTCACTTATGGTTTGGGGTTAAGGGGGTAGGAGAAGAATGAATTATGTCTCTTCTTACTAATATCCAAAGCCAGAAGGTCTGTCTGCTGCTGTATCTATTCTAAATCAAGCTCACGTGGAATATTCCACTGGCTTATTGTGCCAAAGAGTAAGAGAGAATCTGACAATTTTGGGAGAAGGTGGGATTATGGACATTGGGGAGGGTATGTGCTTTGGTGAGTGCTGTGAAGTGTGTAAACCTGGTGATTCACAGACCTGTACCCCTGGGGATAAAAATATATGTTTATAAAAAATAAAAAATTAAAAAAAAATACACATCGATTTGGTCGCTGGAATATGAGCTACCACAGAAATTGAGTGAGCAGTAATAAACTCTGGAGTTATGCCATTTATAATTCTTTGTGTTTCTATTAAATATTATGCATGGGTCCTTATGTTAGTTTCAATATAATGTTATGGTGAACTACTGACTGAGTAGATCTGTTTGCCATGTGGGTTGAAGCCATCTGTTGAATATCAGGGAAAGTAACCAAGTGATTTGCCAAGAACTCCATCAGAGATGTGTCCTGTGCATTTTTCAGAGTTGAGAACACCACCTAAAGCGTACGCATATTGACCTACATAGTATGTACAGTAATGTGTCTGAACTGGGGAACACAATGACCAGCCCCCCAAATTAAAGTGTCAAAAATATATGGTTGCATTTCTCATTTATCGTAATTCCAAACACAATTTCTTACATTCCACTCTAAGAATTTGAAATTGCAGCTCAGACTACCCATGGTTTTGAGTCTTTTCATATTTCAGAACTCAAAGGGCTAACTTGAGTTTTGAGTAGAGTATAAAGTGACGAATCATATGTTCTTTAAAGACAGGTGAATACACTTTAATGGGAATAATTTGTAATTTAAAATTTTCCTAGATAAGAAAGCAATAGTATGACAGTCAAGATTGAGACTCAGTTTACATGAGACCAAGGACTGCTGCGTTGTTTAATTTAATCAACAGTCTTTTTAGATACAAAATTTAAGAAACATATGTGATTTACTGTTTTTTTTTTTTTAAACCAATGTTTTCACAATACTATCATGTAGATGCAACAATGTGATCTGGAGAGCAAAAATATTGTACTGAATTAGGCATTTTTGTACCATGTTTGTTTAGAGTTGGCAACATTAAAAAATCCATTTCTTTCATGTACATATCTTCTATTTCTCTGATGTGCAGTTGGGTGTAAACATCTAGCTATGTAATCATGTTTTTAAAATGAAATTTAGCTGCACATGCAGTTTAATGTCTGACTGGTTATTTAAGCATTATGCGGAGTGAAGCAGTTAGTAGTCATAAGTACATACATATTTTCTTGTTTTTACAGAAGGCGACTTGATACAGTCTGAAATGAGGAAAAGCTTTCTCTCACCACAAGCCTGAGCCTCCATCATGAGGAATGATCATCCCATCACAAGGGGTCTTGCAACAAGTTAATGGCTCTCCAGCTCCTTCCCTGAATCGTGCCTTCCCTTTGAAGGGAATTCAGATTCTTCATCCAGTTAAGACAACCTTCTGCGAAATTGTGAAGCAGATCACCTGTCTGGAGACTCCCCACCTTCTTTCCCGTGCTTCTTTCAGGCATCAGTACCAACTCAGCAACAGGCTCCTCATGCGTCATGAGAGTATAGTGAGAAAGGAAAGGTGATCTAAATCTCCATTCCTACCCAAGCTGGCGGAAGCCAGATCTGTTTACCCTATCCCAGTGGTCAGAAGAGCATCTGGAAGAGGGTTGTCCAAGAAATGGATTCACAGAGGCCACTGCCCTCTTATATTAAACACCCATGGCACTGTATGTATGATCTTCTATTCCAGTGGGCTATGAGCTCACCACTGGCAGGATCCATGTTTCGTCTTTTTGGCATATCTAGTATCCCACACAGTCAAGATTATAGTGGGGCTTTGCTGATAGTCAAATAAATGAAAGAAAGGAGTGGATGAATGGTCTCTACACCAGCTTCAGAGTTCTTCTTAGTACCTGTCAAATACCTTCATAAAAGTTCCCTCTTCATGTTTTGCATCCACGTCTTACACTCACCCCAGTGTGAGGGCCCCACACAGTCCGTATCACTGTCACCCAAAGCCCACTTTGGTTATTTTCCTGGCCCAGGAAAGAATATATCAGGAATGTGAAAAGGATGTTTTCTAGTTTGTCTTCTTTAGGAGTATGTATCTTAGCTTCCATTGGGATAGGAACTAGAGACTGTACATAAGAGTACATAATAGCCAAAAAAATGTGAAGGAAACAAGCTATTATGTTTTTGACCCTCATGTCTTAATCTTCTTCAGCTTACTATCCTTTGTTTTCTTTTTGATTTGACTTCTGTGTTTTTGGTGACATAAAGCAGAGGTTGGCAAATTATGGCCATTGGGCCAAATCTGACCTAATCTGTTCTGTCAATAAAGTTTTATTGGAACACAGTCATTCCCATTTGTTTTCTCCCTACAATAGCAAAGCTAGGTAGTTGTGATGGAGACTCTATAGGCCTTCAAAGCCTAAAATATTTACCATTTGACCCTTTAAAAAAATGTTTGCCTAACCTGATGTATAGTAAATACAGAGTCAAATGACATGTAAAGCACCAAAGTATTGATTTTTTGACCTTTTCCAGAAAGATTTCACACTGAAATGTAATGCTTATTGAGTGAAGGCTCAGGCGGCCTATGACTAAGGCTTGTTCTACTTCTTGTGATCTGTGTGACCTCACACAGACATCATGGGAATGTCTTCCCAGACCTCCTCTGAGAGAACCTGTTGCAGGGAGTATAGTTGGCTGGCAGCCTCGGGATACCATACCTTTGGATCCAGCACCATGCTGGTGCTGAGGGCACACTTCCCTTAGGGTGCTCCCAGTCAGTAACTGCACATGACAGGGTTAATGGTGTCTGCCCAGAAATCTGCCAGCGAGCATGTTTACTTGGGGCATCCCATTGGCCTGGCAGAAACTTTCAGGACTATGCTGTAGTTCGAGTTTCTTCCAACTCGGTCCTGCCTTTCTTCTCTCTCTTCTCACTATCCAGCTTGCCTCATGAGCTAAAAATTCTCCATGCCTGCTTTGGCTCTTTTCTTGTTATTTTTTCACAAGCATTTCCACAATAAAATCTCTTGCACATCTAAACTTATCTCAGCTTTTGCTTCTTGTAGGACCCAAACTGAAACATGAACTCCTCTGGGCTTTGATTTCCTCATTTATAAAGGAAGGCTAGGGAACCTGGGTGGCTCATATAGTTAAGCATCTGACTCTTGATTTCGGCTCAGGTCATGATCTCAGGGTTGTGAGATCAAACCCTGCTTTGGACTTGGCACTGGGTGTGGAACCTGATTGAGATTTTCTCTCTCTTCCTCTGTCCCTCCCCCTGCTATCTCTCTCACTCTCAAAAAGAAAAAAAAGAAGGCTAAAAATGATAAGTATAACCCAGAATTTTTATAAAGATTAAGTAAATAATATAGGCAACATTTTTGGCGCAGTCTTGGCATCGATTCACACACACCTTCTACCGCCATAGGCTCTGGGATGACCACCAGCCACTTACTGCCTGCCCAGCCCCTCCTTACCTCCTTTTTATCATGTAGTGACTGCTCTCTGAAACTTGTGGGCATGGACATTCTTTTCTCTCTTCCAAACTCCTTTTGAAATTAACAATGAGTCTTTTCAGTGAGCATAGTCCCCTGACACAACTGACATGCATGAAATGTTTTCTTGACTTATGTGGTACACACTTCCATGAATCTAGTCTCAGATGCTTATGTGTCTAAAAAAATAATAATAAGGAATTCAAAGAGACTTCTCACCCCACCCGTGCCATATATATATATACATATTATATATATGATATAGCTTATATGTATATTATATATCTATATATGTATCTATAGATATCTAGATCTATGTATTTTATATATTATATATCTATATCTATATTCTATCTATATCTCTATGTATCTTTTCTCCCTTTCTAAGCAATAGAATTAACAACACAGTGGGTGGAGTAATATAGGAACAGAAATGCAGTCCTGTCCCGGAACTCCTGACAGTAACTTTGATGACACATTTCCTGAGATCCAACAGAGACACTCTTGAGCCTACCAAGAACATCTTTAAGCTTATAGTTTCAAACCATGAAATCCCATGCCCCCTTTAGAGTTAGTCACAGCAAAAAATGTCTGAAGCCTTGCCAAAGGGTGATTGACTATCCCAGGGAAGTGAACAGACAGTTTGATTTTCTTTACACTGGGAGAGTGATCATCTGGTCAGAGGTGGAGAAGCAGCCCGCCCCGGGAGTCTCTGCCCTTCCCCGTGCACTCTTCCTCATATTCAGGTTGGGATATAACCTAAGGGTTATACCTTGCTACCCTACCCTCTGTCTAAGGCAACTCAGCAATCAAGTCGACACAATCGAATGGCTGAGAACTGATCAAAAATTTGAAGAATAGTGACTTAGGGTTAAAGGAAGTCACCAAAATGTCCCCCATGACATTTCTTGCAGAAGAACTTGTGTCATTTGCTGGCAAATGTTATATTCAGGCTTGAAGTACAGACATACAAACTATATAATACATACTATATACTGGGATATTAAAATAAAATGTATTCTATGTTGCTGGACTTCATTTTTGGTGAGGTGGTTCACTGGGCATTTGTTTGTCAGAACTGCTTATTACATTTGCTTAACATTTAAAAACACTTTCAAGGTTTTAATTTAAAACAGATTGTCCAGATTTACTTTCCCCAACACCCCCTAAGCTTATTTAACCCTCTGGGTCTCAGTTGGCTGAAAGTCCCTTGCATGTACTCTTAAATGTTCTGACTCCACCATCTTGTCTCTCACCATGCCCCCCATGAGTTCCAGAAGCAGCAGTATGCTTCCTCACACAGGCCAGGCACCATTTACTTCCAGATCTTCATGTGGGAAGCTTTCTCCGCCTGGGTACCCTCTGTCTCGCCCATTCTTTTGTACTCTATTTCCATCTCCTCTACCACCTTTGCCTGTATACCATTTCCTTATTTCCTTGTTCTTCCTGACTCCATTCAATTATCACTTCCCCCCAGCAGCTATTTTTAGAGCCTCTGGCATGAATCAGAGCATTTACTTGGTCAGCAAACTATGGCCAAACCTCCTCACCACTTGTTTTTGTAAAGGAAGTTTTACCGGAGCACAGCTATCACCATCAATTTATTTATTGTTTATTTCTGCTTTTTTGCTCCAGTGACAGAGTTGAATAGTTAAGACGGAGACCATACGGTTAGCAAAGCTGAAATTTTCACTCTTGGACCTTTTACAGAAAATGGTTGCCAGTCTGTGGTTCACTCCTTTGGAAGCTAGGTGTCTTTGAGTTTGGAAACATTACATGCAAAAATATAAATCTGTTTTTAAGATTAAGAGGTGATGATCTGGGCTGTTAAAATTTTTACTTTGCAGGTTTTTTTTTAATAGAAAGAAAAATTACTACCATAAAATCTGATTTACATATAAATTAATTTATAATGAATATCTCAGGGAAGTACCTGTTAAATAGGCTCAGCTATATACTGAGTACAGAAGAGGCAGTCCCCAGCTTTTATTTCTATAGGAAACTTTATCTTTTCTATTCATTTGGGATATCTGGAGAGACTTTAAAATTGTGCAAATATACATCTTTATCGTGATAAAATGTATATAACAATATAACATTTGCCATTTTAACCACTTTTAAATGTACAGTTCAGTGACATTAAGTATGTTCATATTTTTGTGCAGATATCACCACCAACAATCTTCAGAACTTTCTTCTTTCTTCCAAACGGAAACTCCTTACTCATGAACCCTGACAACTATCCTTATACTCCCTGTCTCCATAAATTCGAGTATTCTAGGTACTTCATGTAAATAGAGTGATAGAGCATTTTTTCTTTTATGACTGGCTTATTTCATTTAGCATAACATCCTCAATGTTCATCCATGTCATAGAATATGATAGAATTTCCTTTCCCTTTTGGGTTGAATAATATTCCATCATCTATAAAAATACGTTTTACCTAACCATTCATCCACTCATGAACACTTTGCTTCCAGCTTTAGGCAACTGTGAATGATTCTACTATGAAAATGGGTATACAAATATTTGAGCCCCTTCCATTTGGGGCTCCTACCCAGGAGTAGGATTGCTGGATCATATGTAGTTCTATGTTACTATATGATGACAATTTTAGTCATCTTAGTGGGTATGAAGTGATATATTATTGTGGTTTTGATATGCATATTCCTAATGATCAGTAATACTGAGCACCTTTTCATGTGTTCATTGGTCATTTGCTTATCTTCTTTGGGGAAGTGTTTATTGAAGTACTTTGTCCATTTTTTACCTGGGTTGTTATTGTTGTTGAGTTGTGTAGCTCTTTATATATTCTGGATAATAGCCCCTTATCAGATATATGATTTGCAAACATTCTCTTCTATTCTGAGGGTGGCCCTTTCATTCTATTTATAGTCTCCATTGATGCAGAGAAGGTCTTAATTTTGATGTAGTCCAATTTCTCTATTTTTCTTTTGTAGTCTGGGCTTTTGGAGTCATATCCGAAAAATAATTGCCAAATCCAATGTTGTAAAGCTTTCTCGCTATATTTCTTTGTAAGAGTTTGTAGTTTTTGCTTTTACATTTGGGTCTTTGATCCACTTTGAGTTAATTTTTGTATTTATATATAGTAAGGGTCCACCTTCATTCTTTTGCAAGTGGATAATCTAGTTTTCCCACACAATTTGTTGAAAAGACTGTCCTTTTCTCAGTGAACTTCAAGACTGTCTTGGCACCCTTGTCAAAAATCATTTGACCAGGGGTGCCTGGGTGGCTCAGTGGGTTAAGCCTCTGCCTTTGGTTCAGGTCATGATCTTAGGGTCCTGGGATCGAGCGCCGCATTGGGCTCTCTGCTTGGTGGGGAGCCTGCTTCACCCTCTCTCTCTGCCTGCCTCTCTGCCTACTTGTGATCACTCTCTCTCTGTCAAATAAATAAATAAAGTCTTTAAAAAAGATCCTTTGACCACATATGTGAGGATTTATTTCTGGGTTCCGTGTTCCACTCCATTTGTCCATATGGTGTCTCTATACCAGTACCACACTGTTTTTGGTTCTTCCTTTAATTTATAACAAGTTTTGAAATTAGGAAGTGAGAAACCTCCAATTCAGTACTTCTTTTTAAAATTGTTTAGGTTATTTGGGGGCACCTTGATTTTCCCTATGAGTTTTGGAATGGATTTTTCTATTTCTGTAAAAAATATTTTGGGTCAAGTGTACTTTTCTGAAAGAACATCTACTACATGAATTTTTCTGAAAGAACATCTAACTACATGAATCTCCCTTCTTTCTCACTGTTGCGACTTGTGTTTTTGTTACTGTTGTTGTTCTGCTTCTCTCTCATCCTACCAGACCTTTTAATTTGGCTACAGTGTATTCCTGTGCCTTGCCTTGTCTCAGTGAGAGGGATGCACACCAGAGATAAAGTTGGCATCACTTAATTTGGATGACTATTTCTCAGTTGAGTCAATATAATTACTTGGAATTTTTTGCCTTCTCTTCATGCAGAGAGACCAGAGACCTCAGGCACCCCACATTTTTGTGTGCTGTTGGATGGGTCATGAGAAACTCTCACTCATGGCTGATGTAAACATGGTCATATGGCTAATAATGCTTGTGTGTAGGAATGCAGCTGGAAAACATAAAGATTCAGCCTTTTTCTGCCAACTGGATTTTAATGACCAAACCACAGAAGTTTGGACTATTTAAATAAAATAGGACAAATGGAAGAAAAATCTAATATTCCTACAAAAAAAAAAAAAAAACCCAAACCCAACAAAAAACCAAACCCATGTGATTTGTAATCTGCAAGACTGTAAAACCAGTGTTATATTTGAGAGGGGAAAAAATGGAAACTTTTCTTGGATATGCACAGCAGCCACTATTTGGAGTTTCAGTATTTGACCCAATAAACTGCATTATTAAATATTTGTAGGCAGAAATCTCTTCCTTTTTCCTTTTGGAGGTTTGGTTTGGTTTTATTTTTTTAGCTGCCTTCCAAAAGGAATTCCAGAGTTTTTTGACAATTTTATCATTTCTGACTTAAGCCTGTTGCAAATCTCTTTGAAACAACTAGGCCCAAGGGTGGCTCAGGCAGCTGCCTGAATTCCACGCAAATGTAAAAAGTCTCTTCCATTTTAAGTGCTATACTTTGCCGTAATAGAATCCAGATGCTTAAACCATTCAAAGATTACCTTTTACAGTGTGAACAGAAGCATGAATGTAAGTGTTATGTTAGAATGTAGTTAGATTCCAATTGTTACTAAGCTCTGAGTGTAAGTTCTGAAGGAGAGTTGAGGCAGAGAAGCCTAGGAAAAAGGGAACTAAAAAGTGGGCCTGTGAATGTCTTATCATGCAATCACTGGAGAGTCATAATTAGATTAAGCTGCTGCATAGTGTACATAATTAACAGCAAGAGAGACCAGGAGACTCCTTCTGAGAGTGCTAAAACAACTCAGCAAGCAGGAGCCAGGTTTCTCCTCTCATTGAAGTAATGTAATTCCAATGACGAGGTGGAGCCTAGTCCCAACTCAAAATGCTGTCAGCTACTGTAACTTATCTTTTACTTCCCGATGGAGTGATGAGGAAGGTTTCCTATTGTTTTTCAAATGTCCTACATGGAGTGCAGGTGAGCTCTCAAATTCTCATACCCTACCATTTCATTTTTCATGGATGCACTATCTCATGCCTTGGTTCCATAACCATGTTCAGTGATGTTTGTGCACACACACACCAATGTTCGCCAATACCCAGCTGTTTGTTGGAATAACTCACTTTTCCAGCCATCAGAATGCCTGATGGTTAAACAGCAGACTAACCTCACATATAGCCAGTGTAAATGCTTGCATGGCACAGATTGTTTAATGATTTTTGCCTTAGGACAATGTTGGGGGCACTACTTGCAAATTCTCAGTGTTCAGTCTATGAATGGTAGAGCTAATTAATTCTCTGAAAAGAAAATGAGTAAGAATAATTTTTATTCTTTTTTATTTTCAGGCATCATCAAAAACATTTACTATGCAACCACTGTATGTGAAATTGCTTTGAATGTCTGAGGGCTGAGAGTTCATATAGAAACCAAAGATGAAGAATTCTAGTAAGGGTCAAAAAAGATGGCCTTCTAAGCTAAGAGATTTCTGTTGAGATCCCAGTGACTTCCCCTGGGGATCTAGGTTTCCTTGTTTGGAAAGTGAGGAAGTTGGACAAGATTTCTAAGTTCTCCTCTGCTTCTAATATTTTATGTTTCTAAAAATCCTCAAATCAGAACAGCCTGTGCATAGAAAGTGTTTCTTGTATAAACATGATTACAAAGTTTCCCTGTTCCAGAACCTTTATGCTCTTGCTGTTTTGCCTATTGTGTTGCCTGAGATTTGGTTAGGAGAACAGTCCTTTGGAATAAAACAGGTATTGTGTCTTCAGAAGTTTTGCTTGGAAATGCAATTGTACTGTGTAGGTAGATGGAGTAGCCATGAGTCCTTATCTCCTACTAATATATTAACATGGAACTTGATCCTCAGAGACTGGAACAAAGGAACCAAGGGTAACGATGTTCAAAGAATAGGGATATTGATGGGAATACCAGATAGTTGGCTTCAGATGGGGGGGAAGATGCCTGAGAAAATAAGAGCACATTAAAATTATTATTATTATTATTGAGACATTCTTTGTGAATTAAATAGTTTCCATCCAAAGGCACAAAAAATTATTGGTAGAATTTTTTTCATTAGTCAATGACTTTGTTTTGTCCTCAGGAAAAGAAGTAGACATTTACATCCTTCATGCCTCTAGAAAGACAGTCCTCCCTTCCAGATGAAGACTTCTGTACTATCTGAGGAAGCCTATTCTTCCCTAAGGGACACCAAAGACAAGTGCTTGGGGAAGACCAATACCTGGTAGGGAGACAAACAGGGTTCATGAAACTTGTCTCTTTTTGGTGCCCTCAAGTTGTGGTTCCTGGTAATGCATACCTGCACCTCAGTACTACAAGAAAGGCAGAAGTAAGGGAACACCTATTAGTTGACCAACACCTTTCTGACCAGAACTGTTCTAAGTGTTTTGCAATATGTATTTAAAGTCCAGAGAAATTAAGTAATCTGCCTAGGATGATAGAGTCAAGGGATGATAGAACCAGTAATCAACCATGCTGTTACTTCTGCATTGTGAAAGTAAGATTGTATGGTAAGGAATTGTGTTCTATACTTCTTCTCTTTACTAGAAGCCTGAGAGAGAGGCCAGGAAGTTAGAGTGGACAACCGTCTTAGTCAAAACCTAATTTCTTGGCCCTGTATTTTAAGTGCTTGGGAAAGTTAACAAGGGCGTCCTTCATTAGTGGAAAAGCCCACCTACTGGAAGAGTTATGCCCCATAGGGAAGCCCAGAAGGATGAGTCAATACCCAAATTGCTTCCCTGAACTCCATACAACTATGACATTACTTCCCTAAAACACATATCTAAGAGGCTGTTCACTTTCTCAAAAGTGTGGGGTCAGCTTTAGATTCACCTTTTTCACAATTTGGCCAGAAAGCAATTTCCAAATCTTATTTCCAGGTTTCCCTCTCCCTGTACTGCTTGGTGGTGCTTGGTATTTTTAGGCTTCCTTATGTGATGGGGCAAAGGTTTAATTTGTGGGAGTCCACAGCCTTCCTGCAGAGAGGAGACTTGGTATCAATCACTTCCTTCCCCCAATCTTGGGGGATTATTCTCTTTTTGAATTTTGGGAATGCAAAATTGGAAAATTGGGGAATAAACAAGTGTATCAAAGTGTTTGGAAGAAAAGGGGATGAAGAGAAAGATCCAGGTCATTGGAATTGGGTTCCAGGAGAAAAAGAGCTAGAGCTAAAAAGTGTCAACATTTGTGGGGCTTGGAGTGAGACAGGATGGAGAAAATGGAGCAGTGAGAACAGGGTGGGATGGATGAGGGAGACAGAATTCTTTTCAGGCAGGAGAATAAGAGCTTCCTCAAGTTATAGGGAGCTTGAGAACTGGGCAGCCCAGGGGACCTTGACAAGAAACGTCTAGAGCTGTAAATCAAGATGAATGTTGCTTCTCCTAGCACACTCCTCTGAATGTGAGTCACCTAGGACTGACCCACTGAGTCCTAGCTGCAACAGCACCACGCTTGCCATTGCTTATGCCTTTGCTTGGTATGAAAGACCCTTCTATTTTTCTGCCAAGCAATAGTTTGCTTTTCCTTCAAGGACATGTTTGTTATCTTTCTGAAGGAGTTCACATTGCACCGTTCTTCTGCAGTCCAAGCAATCACTCCTTCCTGAGAACTCCAGTCACTTTCTTTCTTTTCTTTCTTTCATTCTTTTTTTTTTTTTTAAGATTTTATTTATTTATTTGACAGAGAGAGAAATCACAAGTAGGCAGAGAGGCACGCAGAGAGGGTGGGGGAAGCAGGCTCCCTGCTCAGCAGAGAGCCTGATGCCGGGCTCGATCCCAGGACCCTGAGATCATGACCTAAGCCAAAGGCAGAGGCTTAACCCACTGAGCCACTGAGGCATCCCCAGGATCACTTTTGAAATTACCTCAGGTATAGTACTTATCAGAGTCTGGCACATTATATATGGAGATACAGTTGTTTTCTTCATACGTCTGGCTTGATCAGGTTTGTATCCTTAGTATCTCACAAGGTATGGTCATATGAATGTTGCATATGACCAGGACGTATTGCACAGAATTGAATAAATCAACATTCAATCTGGTCCCAATCAATCCAAATATTAAAGTTTCTCTTGTCCACTGGTCTTGATGTACTAACATTCACATATAAGGTTTAAAGCATTTTATACAACTAGAATAAAGAATGTTAGTAAAATTCTACTTTTATTTATTTATTTTTCATTCTATCCACAAGAAGGCAGAATGCTGATGTGACAATTTATAAGTCTGAAGTAATCTTTTTTAAACTGTCTCGTTTAATACATATCTGTTATTTGGGAAGGTTATGTAAAAGAAACAAAAAGAATGTTTAAAAAATATTGTCCTATTTGATTTAGTTTCATTATTACGGAGAGTCATCTACCCACCCCTGTTCAAAGTTAAATGAGCCTGCTCAAACCCTTTTGGGGTCTAAGTGGAATATAAATAAAGGAGGAGTACACTCTATGCTCTTGCTTAGAAAAATATTTGTGTGAAACCAGGTTTGTGATAGTAAAATGAAATGATTCACCAGATCATTATAGTTACTGCTATCCAAACTCTGTTTTTGCTTTAATGATGCAAATACTTCAGGATTACTACAGTTTGAATTATACATATGATTTCTTCAGTTCTACTCTTTATTTGGAATGATTGAAAATCTTGTCTTTGGGGCCACAGCAGACATGGTGGTTCAGCCAGTAATCTTAATCCCACTTTTTCATGCTGACAAAGCCCTCCAATACGCTACCCCAACCCCATGTTTTACTTGGGAACCTACCCCTCTCTTATTAGACTCAGAGTGAATGACTCTCTTCAGGTCAAGGAGTAATGCAAAACTGGATATATATCAATAATAATTGAACTCAATATGGGTATGGGTCAGAGATATAACTCTGGCCAAGAAGACACAGAGATAGTATTCTGGAGGGTATCTGGGAAAGGTTTCCATTACTTCTTTTACTTCCTTTTTTTTTTTTTTTTTAAAGATTTTATTTATGTATTGGAGAGAGAGAATATGCAAGAGCTTACAGGAGCAGGGGGTAGGGGCAAAGAGAGTGGGAGAAACAGACTCTGCTGAGCAGTAAGCCTGATGTGGGACTCCATCTTAGGACTCTGGGATCATGGTCTGAGCAGAAGACAAATGCCTAACCAACTGAGCCACCCAAGAACCAGGTTTCTTTTACTTCTAAGTTAAAGTAAAAATGATAAAAGGACAAAACTGTCTTTACACGTTATAGTGCCTGGTTTTGATATTTGGAACTGCCAAGGAATAACGTTGACATACTGAGGATATCAGAATAAAAAGATGGGAAGACTCTGAATCCTTGGTATCGTCTTTGAGCACCAAATCATGGAGTTCTAGGGTCACTCCACCTTAACACTAAATGTTAGGTGAGATGAAGAACACACTTTATTGTCCAAGACAGATAGGCTTTTATGTTTTTATTATTTACTGCCAAAGGGATGTTAACTGATCTAGAAAAAGAAGGATATAGGAAAAGAAGAAAGATATAGTTCATATTTCATCTTATAATTTAATAAGAGAGAGTAAATCCTAAAAGGAAATGAAAGAAGAAAAAACATAAAGTCGTAGATCAAGTAGAAGATCTTAACTATTTTTGTCCATCTTTGTCAGTCTAGTGAAGTCTGTGTCCTTCTCAGGCAAATATTTTTAAATAAGTACAATAATAAACTTCTCAAAATATTATATTTCAAAAGTTATTCAGATTCAGAGCCCTAGAAGGATGTATAATTAAATATGACACTTAGCATTCTTTTTCATGGAATTAGGCTCTCAGAATCAGCATGACTTACATACTCAAGCCCAGTGCCAACTTGTTCAATGGCTAAAAAGCTCAGTGAAACCAATTATCTTGTGTTTCAAACTTGTAACACATTTAACTTAAAAAAATGAACTGAATTTAAAGACCAAAGTTGTCACCAAGTGGTAAGAAGATTTTATTTTATTTTTCCATTTTTCTGGATGTGAAGATGTTCACAAAGAAGGGGTATTACCCTTAACTGAAAGAGCTATGCAATACTTCTTTCAAGACATATCTCCAAAGGCAAAGGAAACAAAAGGGAAAATGAACTTCTGGGACTTCTTCAAGATAAAAACCTTCTGCACAGCAAAGGAAACAGCCAACAAAATGAAGAGGCAACCCATGGATTGGGAGAAGATATTCACAAATGACACTACAAAGGGCTGATATCCAAGACCTATAAAGAACTCTGCAAACTCAACACCCCCAAAATAGATAATCACATCAAAAAATGGGCAGAAGACATGAAAAGACACTTCTCTAAAGAAGACATACAAGTGGCTAACAGACACATGAAAAAATGTTCATCATCATTAACCATCAGGGAAATTCAAATCAAAACCACATTGAGATACCATCTACACCACTTAGAATGGCCAAAATTAACAGAAGAGAAAAACAACAAGTGTTGGAGAGGATGTGGAGAAAGGGGAACCCTCTTACATTATTGGTGGGAATGCAAGCTGGTGCAGCCACTTTGGAAAACAGTGTGGAGGTTCCTCAAAAAATTAAAAATAGAGCTACCCTATGATCCTGCAATTGCACTACTGGGTATTTACCCCAAAGATACAGATGTAGTGAAAAGAAGGGACACCTGTACCCCAGTGTTCATAGCAGTAATGGCCACAGTGCCAACTGAGGAAAGAGCCAAGATGCCCTTCAACAGATGAATGGATAAAGAAAATATGGTCTATATATACAATGGAATATTACACAGCCATCAGAAAGGACATATACCCAACTTTTATATCAACATGGATGGGACTGGAGGAGATAATGCTGAGTGAAATAAGTCAAGTAGAGAGAGTCAATTATCACATTGTTTCACTTACTTGTGGAGCATAAGAAATAACATGGAGGACATGGGGAGACGGAGAGGAGAAGGGAGTTGGGGGAAATTGGAGGTGGAGATGAAGCACGAGAGACTGTGGACTCTGAGAAACAAACTGAGAGTTTTGGAGGGGAGGAGGGTGGGAGGTGGGTGGGGGACAGATGAGCCTGGTAGTGGGTACTATGGAGGGCACGTATTGCATGGAGCATTGCGGGTGGTGCATCAACAATTTTCATAAACAGAATTCATCAAGAATGAATTCTGGAACACTTAAAAATTAAAATTAAATTGAGATGTTAAAAAAAAGAGCTGTGCAATAGAATATATTATTGGTCCCAAGTATATGCTACCTCCCCTCCCCTATGCACGAGACCCATCCATGCAGTTTCCGTCCCTGGTACCCTTTCTGTGATAACGTTATACTCCGTGCCCCAGTGAAGTAATACCAAGCTTGGCTGTATGATTTGATTTGGCCAACAGAATATAAGCAGAAGTGATGTGTACCACCTCCCAGCTGAAGCTTTGGATATTGTGATTTTACCATTATTCTTTCCTCTGCGTCATAAGAATGCAATGTACCAGATAACATCACTCTTTTAGTCCAGATCCTACAGTGATAAAGACACATGAAACAGAAGCTGTCCATAGATGCCAGGTCACATGAGCAAGAAATACACTTTTGTAGTTGTATGTCACTTATATTTCAGACTTATTACCAAAATACAACTTCATGAAAAGTAACTAATAAAGTTGGGGAATCTTTCTGATTTCTTTACAAATATCCTTTTTTTTTCCTGTTACCATGCAAATTTGCTATATTTGTAACTCCTTCCTAATATCAGACTTATTGTTTCTCACAGTACAACACACAGTGGACATTTAAATATTCAGTACTATTTGCAATTTTTTGGTCTAGATTTCCTTTCTTTTTGCTGGCAGGTTAGTGAGTTGCACAGTTATTAACTTTATTAGACAGGATATGAGTGAGTGAGTAATGGCTTATATTGTTAGATCACTCACTATAGCAATATGATATGGACTCAGCCTGAGACATTTTGGCCTTTTCAGTTGGAAGAATAACTAACCAGAATTGAGAGGAAAGCCATATGCACAAAACGAAAAATTTAGATTAATATTTAAAATGTAGCCAATCATCCTGATTTTTTAAAATCACACACCCAATCTCCAGATACTGAAGTCTTAGCTATATTGGGTGAAAGTTTATGGCTTCACCAGATCCAATTTGAGGTCTCCAGAGATGCTATCAAGACAAAGATAACAATTTTCTAAGAATTGGGAGAAAAATTTAATTCGATTTCACTGCTGTTTGGGAAGATGCTGCCGGTGATTCCCCTTTACCATGGCCACATTTATGCTTCTGACTTGCGTGATAACCCCTCTTTTATGACTAAACATGGAAAGAATTTTGATTTTGTGGAGTACTGTCAAGAAAAGAGAAGAAGGGATCTGCTCGGGCACTGTTCCCAGGTCTAAACTTTGTGCAGGCCTCCAGGAAAGAACTGTTATTAATTGACATTGACAATCAAATGAAACAGGTCAACTCCTGGTGATCCAAGGCAGTTTATTCAAGTCCCTGGCAACTCAGGGTCTCTTCTTCCTTTTTTCAATGCCTTCCTTTGTGTCTTTTGCTCTTTATTAACACTTCTACCAGAAAAGCAGGAAATGTATGCCTAATTGCTGTAGCTCAGGCAATAAATTAGCATAACAGATTCTAAATCACTGAGATCTGAAAGACATAAATTAATTACATAATTTCATGCATGAAAGTCTGCTGATCGTTAAGAGCTGACTGGAAATCACTTACGTTGAGACTCAACTGACCTCCTTCCAACTTGTTTCATGGATGGTCATTTACCCATCCTATAAAGCAAGAGTCCACCATCACCTTTCTGTGAATCCTTTCCAAATTCTTAGTTGATGCATCTTTTTTGGGGGTTATTTTAGGACTTTGTACTTACCTTCATCATACTTTTACTACAGTACTGTTGTATTGTACTGCTTTGTTTTCAAATATAGGCTGGAATAATACTATGACAAAATAAAAAATCAGGTATCTGATGCAATGATTAGATTTTTCACCAAACACATGGAAAAGAATCCAAATGCGTTGTTTAACCACTCTTTGAATGCAGAAGCATAGAGTTTGACTGAATTTTCCAACTTTTTGTCAATGGTTTCAGGTAGATGCAACTTAATTAGGCAACTTGACTCTTGGTGAAATTCGCAAAAGTGATACAGATGGGGGCACTTGGGTGGCTCAGTCGGTCAAATGTCCATGTCTTGATTTTAGCTCAGATCACAGTCTCAGGGTCATGAGATCAAACCCTGTCAAACCCATGCTCAGAGTGGAGTCTGTGTGAGATCCACTCTCTCCTACTCTCTCGGCCTCTCCCCCCACTTGCACTCTCTCTGAATAACTAAGTAAATAAAATATTTTAGAAATAATACCATGAATAGCCCCAAAACCCAAAATCCTAACTTTATTTTTTAAATTTTTAAAAATATTTTATTTATTTATTTGACAGAGAGAAGGAGAGAGGCAGGCAAAGAGAGAGGAGGAAGCAGGCTCCCCACTGAGCAGAGAGCCTGATGCAGGGCTCGATCCCAGGATGCTGAGATCACGACCTGAGCCGAAGGCAGAGGTTTAACCCACTGAGCCACCCAGGTGCCCCCAAAAACCTAACTTAAAGACTCAACATATTTTATGTTCCAATACAAATTTGTATGTGATAAATCCAAATAGAGACTATTTGTTTACACTTGTCCATGGAAAAGTGTAAGAGTGATTCTTCCGCAAAAGTGATATATTAGCTTTCTTTTACCTAAATTCCAGTTTGCTTGTTTGTTTGGCAAATATTTGTTGAATCTCTTCTCTGTGCCTGGAAAATTGTGGGGTTTATATTTTATTGAGGGAAATCTAAAAAGTAATCACAAAATCAAGTTCAGATGTTAGTAAGCTCTCTGAAGATAATACAAACAGCAAGATGAGATAAAGACTGGATGGGAAGCTGTGGCTACTTTAGAGAGACTGATCAGGGAAGACATATTAGATTATAGAATGATGCGAAGGAACTAGCTATGGAGGGCCTAGAGCAGAGGACAAAGTACAAAGATTACAAAGTGGGAATAAGAATGTATTAGGGAGTAGAGAGTAGGTGTATTATGGGAGCTAAGGTGCTTTTGGCTGCAAGTAACAATATTCAATTAAAACACTAAGGAGTATTTGTTATCACACTGGAGAAGATAGACTTTTAGTTGAATTATTCAGTTGTTCAATGACATTATCAAGAATCTAGGTTGGTCTGTCATCTTTGTTCTTCAGGGAGGCCCCTTCATGGGCTAAGTGAAATAGGCTCACAGGAGAAAGACAAATAATTCATAGCTATTACTTCCAGGTAGAATCCAAAAATTAAATAAAATAATCAAACTCTTTGAAACAGAGACTAGAAGAAATGTGATTGGAGGAAATCAGGAGAAACTGGTAAAGAGCACAAACTTTCAGTCATAAGATGAGTGAAGTCCAAGGATATAATGTCAAACACAGTAATCATGTTTGATACATTTCATTTTGTCACTGAAATTTGCTAAGAGAGTAGAGCTTATATGTTCTTGCTAAAAAATAAAGAAATAGGTCTGTGAGGCAATAGATGTGTTAATCAACCAGGTCCAGGAAACATCTATTGCCATAAGGTGTTCATGGATCAAGTCACCATCATGTACAATTTAAATATCTTGCAATTTTATGGGTCAATTATACCTCAATAGAGCTGAAAAAATAAACAATGCAGAAAAAAGTGATCAACTTTAAAATTTCTTTTCTGAAAAGAAACACATTCTTTTTGGTGTTAAGTCTTCAAAATCTAGTATGCACTAGCCACATTTCAAATGCTTAATAGTTCCATGTGACTAGTGGCTACTGTATTGGAAAGCACACGTGTAGATAATGAAATATGAAGAGGCAGGAAAGGAAGTAGGGAGTAGAGAATCCTGGCAAGAGTCCCAGGCAGAGACAGCGGTGTTTTGGACTGTGGCAGCGTCAGTGAATATGAAACAAAGTCAGTGACTTTGATATATACACATCTGGACATAAAGGCAGTTGGGCTTGCTATGATTTCTGCCATTTACTGGCTGTGTGATCTTAGACAAATAACCTCCTGAAGACCAGTGTGCACTTTTGTCAAGTAGGAATTATATAGTACCCTTCTCCCACAGTTGAGAGAATGAGATGACATAATCCATGGAGAGCTCTTATCACAGTGCCTGGAACAGATTCAGCTCTTTAAAACATACAAATGGTGTAAATGAAGAACTGTAAGGTCTCAGAGGAGGCAGAGAGTATTGCTGAAGGTAGTAATCAAAAAAGTCCCCCCCCCTTTTTTTTTAAATACATTGAGGTCATTTATTCTCCACTTTCCTTCTTGACATTCTCTTTATTAAAATTAGTTTGGACCTTTTGACCCCTTTTACGTATTTTGGCCACTCCCCCCGCTCACCTTGGCAATCACTAATATGCTATCTGTGTTTATGAAACCAGAACAGATCCTTGAAGAATAAGTAGACCTGAACCAGGCGGATATGATAGAAGCAGGTGCCCCCAGGCAGCAACTCTCAAGGTACATGTAGGAAATGGTGGGTAGTGAGATTTGGACCAAATGAAGTTGGGTACAAGGGGAGGAAGGAAGGTACAGTTGAAGAGGGATAGAGTGTAAAATATGGGGAATCTCAGCTAAAAAATTAAATTTTATTGTACAATAGTGAGAAATTTTGTTCTAATGTATCAGAGGAGTGACTTCAAAATGACATTTTAGTAACATCCTTGAGTTTGGATGTGCTCAGGAGAGATTTGAGAAATGGAACAGTAAACTCAAGAGAAGTAACCAAGAAGCTTTGCTGTGATCATCCAGGCATGAGACAGTAGGAGAATGTGGTGGAGAGTTGAATGTAAAAATATTACAGATAAACATTTTATTGCGGTATCGTTTTCTAGAATTCCATTCTGTTTACATAACACCAAGTTCTTCACTGTTTTCAAAAGCTAGAGGCTACACAGACAAACTAAATAAACATATCTAACACAGGTATTAAATGCATAAGCGAAAATGTTTAAAAATAAGATTTATCCGGCAACTGTTGGGAAATCAATTATCCATACATGTTCATCTTCAGGTCCTGGAACTTCTCCCTTTGAACATCAAATACTTTTAAAATTGCATTTATTTTGTTTTCCTACATGTCTAGTTTAATTTGTTGTCGTTATTAAGTGAGTTGTATGGAAAACTCATGCGTGGGGTTGAGTGGGGAGGGTGGCTTATTTTAATGGAAGGAACAAGGGACTTGAATTAGAAATGTACACACTATTTCCTTGCTGTGTGATCTTGGCAAAGTCACTTCACATCTCTGGTTATTAGAATGAGGAGTTTGGAGTAGAAGATCTCAGAGTCCTCTGCTTACTATAACATTCTCTTAGTCTATCAAGGCAGAAATGTGAGAGGTTTCAAGAGGATAAATATTTCATTTTGGTATCCCTCAGTGTGGTTTGAGAAAACTGGCCAAAGTAGAGGGACAAAGCATGCATGCTCATCTCTTTAAATAAAGGAGAGATTAACTGTTTTAGGAAGATCTGATTTACTTCTCAGAAATATAAAAATTGACACTGAAAGAACGTATTTGCCAAAATAGAATGTTTTTAAAATCAAAGATTCTTGCCAAGCTCAGTCCCTCTAAGATTTGAGTTCTTGTTTCCCCTCACTGTTGTCATAAATAATGTGGATAATAATTTTCCTGTAATAACACCTTTTTTTTTTTCAGGAGACATTGCATGTTACTATCGGTAAAGCAACTTTACCTATTTCTAAAAAAGAGTCTTTCCTGAGAAAGCTCAGACTTCTGAGATGTCAAACCCTCTTTTGTGCATGTATTTTACAAGTTTGCTGCTAAGTTGAATGTGAAGGACCCCAAAACCTGGATTTAAAAGTTGAAGAGAAAGTACTTGGCAAAGCACATTCCTGCATTCTCTGAGCTCTCAACACTG
The DNA here is from genome assembly GCF_011764305.1 of Mustela putorius furo. NCBI lineage: Eukaryota > Metazoa > Chordata > Mammalia > Carnivora > Mustelidae > Mustela > Mustela putorius. Next base: position 18,136,015 of record NW_025421402.1, on the reverse strand, counting down.
AAAGGGCTTGAGATGTGCAGCAACTGGAGATGTTAAGATATGTATACTCCCCAACAAATAAAACTATTTGATAAATGGTTTAGAAAAAAAAAAGTCGCTTTAACATTTTTTCCCCCAGTTAGGCTCTTGCTGTAGGGGGAAAAAATCATAGTACAGGAGACCTGGATGAGTTAAAAGGTCAAGTAGATCATTCTCCGCTCAAACCTTCTCCGGTTCAAACCTTCTCAGCTCTCATATGAAAGATAGGGCATTGGTAGCCTATCAGTTGTTCTCTAACTTAGAGACTGGAGGACTGATGGTGGTCAACCTGTGCAAAACGGACCATTTGCTAGCTGACATCGTATCAGAGAGTTAGGACTGATACTCCACATGTGCACATGCACACACACACACACACACACACACACACTTTGCACCTATCCCGGGTTCAGCTGTTATGAAAGAAATGTTCTTTTTTGAGTATTGTGTTGACTATGCAGAAAGAGATAAAAAATTGGATTTTAGATTTTTAAAAAATATTTTATTGTTTATTTCAGAGAGAGAGAGAGAGAGCGCACAAGAGAGTGAGAAGGAGAAGCAGGCTCCCTACTGATCAGGGAGCCCAATGATGTGGAGCTTGATCCCAGAACCCTGAGATCATAACCTGAGCTGAAGACAGACGCTTAACTGACTGAGCCACCCTGGTGCCTGGCTTTTAGTTTTCAAGGAGTCTTATTAGGACATCTCTCTCTATCTTTTCAAGATTTTATTTATTTGACAGAGAGAGAGAGAGAGAGAGAGAGAGAGAGACAGCAAGAGAGGGAACACAAGCAGGGGGAGTGGGAGAGGAAGAAGCAGGCTTCACACCTAACAGGGAGCCCGATGTGGGACTAGAGCCCAGGACCCAGGATTCTGACCTGAACCAAAGGCAGATGCTTAATGACTGAGCCACCCAGGCACCCCTCTCTTTTCTTTTATCATAAATTCTCATTTTATATTTCCATCATTTTTTGCTTCTTTTCCACTCACAAGGCAAAAAGAACAAGGTAAGAAGCCCCTCATCCCCACTAAAGAAGCCTGCCCAGACAAGGCAATGACTTGTTTTTTTGTTTGTTTGTTTGTTTGTTTGTTTTTCCCACAAGAGCCCTCTCCTTTGGGTATCATAGAACATGCTCTTGGAAACAGGCTTGTCATGCCCTTAGAAGGAGATAAGGAGTCAGTGGATCTTGCTTTATTAGATGTGCTATGAATTTGTGCAGAAAATGTCTTCTTGGGTTTCCCTTTCCAGTTCTGAACTACATAATGCCTATGTGTGTGCCTATGCATGTACACAGGTATGAGAATGCGACCACAAATCCTTTTCTTTTCACTTTCATTTATTTAACAAACACCCTTGAGAGTTATTTCCCTGCCTGAGACTTTTCTGGGAACTGAGCAAAAATGAGAATAATTATGATCTTTTCTCTCATGGACCTTCTGTTTTTACCTGGGGACAGATATTTGTCCAATGACTATATCAATTTCTATCAGTCTATCAGTGCAAACTGCAAGAAACGTTTTGAAGGCATGCCTCATAGCACTGTGAATCTAAGGAGAAAAATGACAGGTTCTAAGAAGAGATGGTCTAATCGATAAATTTAGCACTAATAAGAAGCAGGGATAACTAAAATTTATCACTAAGAAAGTCTCCACCTGTAAGTCTTCGAGCTCTGTACTGAAAGCTCACTAAGTTGGGAAGGGCTTTAGATAAGCTTTCAAGATTCTCAACTTGAACTTTGTATGGTCTGTGGTTTCCCTGTCGCTATGCAAAGCTCTTTCTGGCAACAGTCCATTATCAACAATGTTCCCTTGGAATTTTTTCCCGTGTGGAGAGGAGATGGGTTGACAGTCCTGATCGGCTTTTCCAAAGTGATTGTTTTGTGTTGTTTTGGATGCATGAAAGTTCTGATTGAGTCTTGCAAGACATGGGTGACCAGGGATGACTGACTCTCAGAGGAGGAAGTCTTCATGCAGCTGCTCTGTGTTGATGCCCACATACTTGCTTTTCCGTGCATTATATAACCGGATACCATGCCCTGCTCCAGCCCTGTGGCCTTTTCATAACCAACCTTTTTTATTTTATTTTATTTTATTTATTTATTTGACAGAGAGAGATTACAAGTAGGCAGAGAGGCAGGCAGAGAGAGAGAGGAGGAAGCAGGCTCCCTGCTGAGCAGAGAGCCCGATGCGGGACTCGATCCCAGGACCCTGAGATCATGACCTGAGCCGAAGGCAGCAGTTTAACCCACTGAGCCACCCAGGCGCCCCTCATAACCAACCTTTTTATGTGTTATGTGTAAAGTTTGAAAGAAAGCCGTCTTTGACCACCACACCACAGAAATGATGGTTTTGATTCCAGGTGTTTCAGGTAATAGAAAATTTTGGACTTGCATTTTTTCTTTACAATCAGTTTACATCCCTTCAGTGACATTTTCATTACCTCTGTGTGTCTGTTTGTAGATTTTTTTTCCTCCCTCTCTAAGTACATGGGATGTTATTTGTTATGTACCCTATGTTTATTTTAAGAAACTGGATCATTAAATCCACATCCCATGTTTTAGCAAATGACCTTCAAGTATAAAATGAGGTGAGGGTTGTTATTTTCAAGAAGAAAGGAAAGCTTTGTGAAAGTCCATACTGGGTGAATTTTCCAGTATCTGCTGCTGTTCCCCCCATTGTTCACCAGAGAACTGCTTGTCTAATCTCCAAAGCAGTGGTTGTTTCATGCTCTGCAAGAGCCCAATCCCCCAAATAATGAGGCTGATGTAACTCAGGATAGTCAAAAGGGAATAAATCCCACTGTAAGAAAACACAGTTCACTTTGTATATCCTTTAAGAGTTTAAGACAATGGTGATACTCAAAAGTATTTGCCATACTGCTGAGGTAAGCACAATGCTTTAAAATGATCTTGTGACACCCACGGCATGACTAGTAATTGGCCAGAAATATAAATGGTAGCTCAGCAAATCTATTTATTATATTAAAAATGAGTTTAATTGCCAGGGGTTTGTTTTGCCTTTTTTGCATTCTTAAGTATGATGTAAGATTTCTCCAGCTGGAAAACCCCTTCTTTGCTGACTTATATGGACTTTAATGTTGCCTGAGTTTTGGCTTTGTTTCCTACCTTAGTTTTGTGCCACGGATAAATTGCCTTTATCAATAAAATCCTCATTTTGTAACTACTGACAAGACCCAGTGTGGTCCTCTTGGTACAGCTGAGGTAGGATCACATCTCACAAGACATGGAGAATCTGGATGTGAACGATTGTGTTCTCTTGAGCAACTGAGTATACTAATTTAACAGATGTTAATTTGCAATAGGTTTAATGATATGCATTTTACCTCCTTCTAATAGGTTATTTTATTCCCTTTTTGTCTACATATACAGGTGGAATTAGTAGAAAGCCATTTTATCTTTTTTTAAGATTTGTTTCGAGGGAAGGAGGGAGAGAGAGAGAGAGAGAAATTGTTGGGGGGGAGGGGCAGAGGACAAGGGAGAGAAATCCTCAAGCACACTCCCTGCTGAGCCAGGAGCCTGACTTGGAACTTGATCTGAGGACCCTGAGATCATGACCTGAGCCAAAATCAAAAGTCAGATGCTTAACTGACTGACTGAGCCACCCATGTGCCCACTAGAAAGCCCTTTTAAAAATTAAAACTATCATCATCATCAAATCAATGGATAAAAGTTGCACTTTCTGGTCTGTTCTTTTCCAGGGAAAGCCTTTCTCATCTGCATGAATATGCTTTTCTTTGGAACAGTAAACAGGTTATTACTGTTTGCTTCAGGAATCCATAGCCCCAATTTTCAGTAGGCACTCAGAAAAGAAGCAGCATGCTACTCCCGGAAAAGAAACAAGCACATCTCTCTGGTCATAGAGAGTAAGGTTCGTTCCTAAAGACGCCCTGGATCCCCAAGCTCCTATGACATTCACGCTTCACGTGTCAACTTGACAAATACGTATTTAGACACGGCATTCGGGAAGTGCCCACTGTTTGAAACCAAACACGAGTATGCCTGTGTATAAAAGAATGCTAAAATCCCCACAAAACTCTTAGAATCAATTTGAGGCCACCAGGTCCCCATAAAAGTGAAAGACATTTAAGTGTCAGTGCAATGAAAACATGAACAAAACAAACTAATTTAGTAGTCTAGTGGGAAAACAAAAAAAAAGAACTATTGAGGAGGTGAACTACCTCGCAACTGCTGCTGGAAATGCCCATCCTTTCCACCTGCCTGCAATTTGCATGGACTCTGAATTGACAGTATGACCCATAAAAATAAACTTGGGTCAGGACAGCTTAGCCAAAGGTGCAGCACATGCATTTGTCCAAGGACAGGACATCCTTTTTGTGGGGGGACAGCCCATGGCATTCTTTCAAACTATGTTTGATGTAACTCCTGACCCAGCACACCCCCAGGCACACACTCGGCTCATGACTTTCAGTGATACTTTTTATTGGGAGCTTCATGTGAATTTTAAGGGGTCTGATCGCCATACAGTTGTTCTCTGTCTTCACCTGGCTTACGGTCTATGTCTGGGTTCCCTGGGAGGCAGAATCTAAGATGTGGGCAGGAAGTTTATCAGGGAGAGCCCTGAAGAACAACATCTGTGTGGGAGTGAAGGAAGCAGGCCAGGACCAGAATGGGACAGAGGGAGAGGGTGAATTGACACGAGTTGCAATGCAGGCTTCAGCTATTTAGTAACTTGGGGAGCTTTGGAACTGGGATGGCCACGCAAGGATGTTGTATATTGGGGCGAGAGCACCAAGATTTTATGCTTGTGAATCAACCAGTCTCTGGGGTAAGTTGTCACCAGAAACAGGCCTGATCTTGAGCAAGGCAAGCTTCTTTAGCCAAAGGAAATCCCAGTGAGGGACTTGGCTGAGAGCGGAGTGCTGGGTGAGTGAGGGCTTTGGTCCTGGAGGAGGGCTGCTGGTGGTGCATGCCTACAGATCCCATGCAGAGAATGGCAGCAGCCAGCAGGGAACACAGAAGTGGTTTTGGGTGTGGCTCATGTGGACTCTCAGTTTTATAGGAATTCAGTTGCTGAGGAAAAGAATGAAAATGGAAGTACTCAGGACACAATGGATTTTCAACTATTCACCTTGTATCCTGTGACCTGGGTCAATTCACCTAGTATTTACAGTATTTTTTTTGTAAATACCTTGAGGTTTTCTATGTGCATATCTATGCCCTCTTCAAATGAAGATGATTTTACTTACTCTTCCAATATGGATACTTGTTACTTGTTACCATTACATTATCTAGGACTTTGAGTACAATGTTGAGGTGAGGTTGGTGAGAGCCAACACATCTGACTTGCTGTCCATCATAGGTTGAAACATTCAGTCTTTTGCTACTAAATGTTAAAAGAAGGTTTTACCTCTATACTAATTTGCTGGAGGGATTTTTTTAAACATGAATTTGTGTTGTATAGTGTCACACATGTCTCAAGGCTTGTTTATTCATTCACCTATCGTAGAATATCTTGGTTGCTTCCAGGTTTGGGTGATTATAAATAAATCCGCAACAAACATTTATCATCAGGTTTTTGTAGAGACCTAAGTCTGCAAGTTAGTTGGGTAGATACCTAGAAATATGATTGCTGGATTGTATGATAAAACTGTTCAGCTCTGTAAGAAACTCCCAAACTGTCTTCTGGAATGGCTGTGACATTTTCCATCCCCGTCAATAGAAACGACCCATTAGATTTTGTTGCTCCTTATCTTTGCCAGCAATAGACAACTAGCCATCCTGATAGTGGGTATTGGTGTCTCATGTTGTTTTAATTTGCATTTCTCTGATGACATATAATGCTGAACATTTTTAGTAGGCTTTATTTGCCATCTGTACATCTTCTTTAGTGACATGTCAGTTTGTCCTTTTCTAAATTGGATTGCTTGCTTTCTTAGTGCATAGTTCAAGTCTTTTTAATATTCTTTGTGGTGAAATGGGAAGCATACGTCACACTCTGCTTCTGCAAACTGAAATACATGGGCTGTCTCAAGGCAAAGCACATGGGTGATTGAGCTGCAAGCTGAACTAGCTCCCCTTTTTTCAGAGAACACCAGTTTCACTTGGGGGGGAAATCTGGTAAAAAATGTGCATGATTGGCAGTCATTATCACAAAAATTAATGGAGAGGACACTTGTAACTTCAAGAAATCAGCTGCCATTTTGTTGTTGTGATTGTTGTGGTTGTCAATGATAACATTTGAATTTGCAAGTGAAAAATTAGAATTTTGGAAAATTTTATCTGCCATGGTGGGCTTAAAACTTCTCCCTTGTGATGACATTAGTAGTGATATTAACAAATGGAATTTTTGATAGCATATAATGTGATGCATCAACATTCAGAACAGCTGCTTAATTCACTGTAGTAAATTTTTCCAACTGACCAATGTATAATTGAGCCAAATTATGTATGGGTAAATTATCCATTCAAAGTGCAAAATAGGTTAATGGATTTTAATGTAGCTGTGTGTAAGAAAACTTCAAACTACCACTTTTCAAGATCTTGCATACTATCAAAGAAAAATATCCACAATTATCTGTAAAGTATATAAAAAATAGCCCTCCCTTTTCTAACTACAAATCTTTGTGAGGCTGGACTTTTTTTTTTTTTTTTTATATACTTCAATTAAAATGGCCTATGGCAACAGATTGAATGTAGAGACAGATGTGAGAGCTGGTGTCTTCTAATAAGCAAGATGTTAAAGAAATTTGTGAAAAATAAAATAGTGTCATTCTCAAATTTGGGAAGATAGAGTTTTTTTCTTCTTTAAGATTTTATTTATTTGAGAGAAAGAAAGAGCCAGATAGAAGGCACAGGTAGGGGGAGGGGTAAAGGGAGTGAAAGAAACAGATTTCCTGCTGAGCAAGGTACCCTACACCAGGCTTGGCAGGGGACTCAACAGAGGACTGGGGGTTTGATCCCAGGATGCTGAGAAGGCAGACACTTAACCAACTGAGCCACCCAGGCACCCCAAGATATAGTTGTTTTTATAAAAGCCTTTCAATTATGATGATAGACAACAGACTTATTATTTTATTTTACAAAATAAATATCTTTTAAAAATTCTCAGTTTTAATTTCTTCTGGGGGAAATATTGATAGATGTAGAGCAAAGGGATCGTCAGAAAAAAAAAGTTTGAGAATCATTGTTCTAAACACTACTTTATCATCATCCATAAATTTTAATGTATTTGAATTCTAATTTTCATTTAGCTTAACATATTTTTCAGTTTTCTTTCTGATTTCTTCTTTGTCCTATGGTTATTTAGAAGCATGCAGTTTAACTTCTAAATATCTAGGGATTTTCCAGATATCTTTCTGTTTTTGATTTCTAATTTAATACCATTGTGGTCAAAAAACATAGTCTGGTTTCAATCCTTTTAAATTTATTGAGACATATTTTATGGCACACCATATGGTCTATCTTGGTGACTGTTCCATGTGCTCTTATAAGAAGTTATGTTCTGCTGCTTTGTGTGCAGTGTTCTACATGTCTTTGTGATTGACCCTTTTATTATTATTTAACGTCCTTCCTTATCTCTGGCAATATTCCACACTCCAATGTCTACGTTTTCCAAAATAATATAGCCAATTCGGTTGTGTCTTGAGTTTTCATTTTTTTAGACAATCTCTGCCTTTTAATGGAGTGTTTAATCCATTTATATTTAAATAATTGTCAACATTATTGATTTATGGGCTTTCCATTTACCCTATCTGATTATTCTCTTTTTCTTTTGCATTTTTATTCTGTATTTTCTGTATTTATTTCTGTATTTTCACTCCTATTCGATTAGTTTTAGTATTCTCTTTTATCTCCTATATTGGCTTATTCGTGAATAGATTTTTGTACATTTGCTTTATTTTGTTTTTAGTTGTTATTGTGGACTGTGCTGCCCATTGCAGTAGCCACTAGTCATACATAGTTGTGTTCCTTAGTTCAATTCCTTAGTCATGCTGGCTGCATCTCAAGTACTCATGATCTCAGTATGTTAAAGACTACCATATCGGAGAGTGTAGATATAGAACATTTCCTTTACCTCAAAAAGTTCTGTGAGATAGCTCTGCTCTATGAAATAGTCATGGTGTGCATCTTTAGTTTATCACAGTCTCCATTCAATTAGCATTATACCACTTCACCTTTAATGTAAGAACCTTCCAACTGTATGCTTCCATTTCTGCACATCTGTCTTTTGAGCTTTTGTTATAGCTTTTATTTCTGCATATATCTTAATTTCCAATAACAAGTTATCATGCTGGCTTTACGTGGTCAAATCTCTTCTTTAAAAGTTAATACATGAGAAAAAAATATTCTGTTTAATCTTCATTTCCCATATCTATCATTTTTCATTTCTTTGTGGAAATTTAAGTTCTATCTGTAATTATTTCCTTCAGCGTGAAAACCACCCTTCAACATTTCTTGTAGTTTGTGTCTACTGCTCTCAAGTGACCTCAGCTCCAGTTAGTCTAAAAAATATGTGCTTATTCTTATCCTTGTTACCTAGAACATAATGTGTTGTTTTCCCTCTAGCTATCTTTTAGATTTTTTCCTTGAGAAAAAATTTTTTTCTTGTCATTTGATTATGATACACCTTGTAGTTTGCTCTGGTTTTTATCTTCTTTGAGTGTGTTAGTATGCTTGGATCTCTGCTTGGTTTACTGCTATCATCAGATTTGGAAATTTCTTGCCACTCTTTCAAATATTGTTCCCTTCATTGCCCTGTGTTTGAAACTGTATGATAGTCTTCTTGATAATATTCCATGGGTCACGATACCCCATTCATTTCTTGTAAGTGTTTGTTCTCTCTTTTCTTAGTTTAGATGGTTTCTTTTCTTTTTTCTTTTTTTTCTCTTGAGGATTTTATTTACTTATTTAGAGAGAGAGAGAGAGAGCATGAGCAGGGGGAGGGACAGACTGAGAGGGAGAGAATCTCAAGTAGACTCCCCACTGAGCATGGAGCCTGACAAGGGGCTTGATTTCAGGACTGTGAGATCATGACCTGAGTAGTAATCCATAGTCAGAAGCTTAACTGACTGAGCCACCCGGGTGCCCCAAGTTTAGATGGCTTCTTCTTCTCTATCTACAAATTCACTGCTCTTTCTTCTTCGGAGTTTAATCTATTCTTATGCCCATACAGTGAATTTTTAAATTTCAAGTGGTGTCTATTCTGATTCTAGAGATTCTTTTATCATTTCCATTTTCCCTGCATTACTTTTATGATTTCCTTTAAGCCCTTAAACATATTTATAATTCTAGTTTTAAAGCTTTTATTTTTGTTTGTTTTCTGTCTCTTATCTCATTCTGTTTCTATTGAATGATGTTTCTCCTATTTATGGGTCATGTTTTCTTGTTTCTTCAAATGTCTAGTAATGTTTGATTAGGTACAAATACAGTGACTTTTGCATTTTGAGAGTTTAAATTTCATTTTCTTCCTTCCAACAGTATTGAATTTTATTTTGGCAGACAGTTAAGTCACTTGGAGGAGTTAAGTCATCCTTTTGATGCCTATTTTCAAAAGTTGTGTGGGTATGTCCACTAAAGCCTTTACTCTATAGCTAGTTTAGCTTACTCTGAGGCAACACATTTCTGGGGTTCCTACCAAGTGACATCAGTGTCCAGCAAGGTACCTCTACTGTGGTTAGTCAGAACATAAATATTTCCCCACACCACACTCTTAGATGTTGCTCAACTCTCCAACAGCTTCTCTTTCTTTAGTGCCAGGACTCATGGACTCTTCACCAGTGCATGACATTCAAGCTTCGTATTACACATCAAAGGGTACCCACATGCGTTTTAGGGGCTCTATCTCTGCTTAGCTACCTCTTGGCTCTATCTCTGCTTAGCTACATCCTAACTACCTCCTAACTCACAAACTCCAGTGGCTTCAGCCTCTCTGAATTCTAATTTTTGTCTCCTCAGTTTGGAAAGCCCATAGTGATCTGCTTGGTTTCCCCCTTCAGTGCTGGGATCTAGAAAACACCTCCAGGAAAAATATCTGCAATAATAAAAGCACTTATATTCTTTGTTCACTTTTTGAAAATAATATCTTTCTGCTGATGGCTTTTCAGTGTCTTAAAACTATTGTTTTACATATTTGGTCCAGTTTTCTAGTTTTTTATTTGTTTGTTTTGTTTTGTTTTTAGAGAGAGAGAGGAGGAAGAGAGAGAGAGAGAGTACATGGCAGGGGAGGCAGGGGATGGAGAGATAGCATCTTAAGTTGGCTCCATATCCAGTTTGGTGCTCAATGTGGGGCTCAATCTCACGACCCTGAGATCATGACCTGAGCCAAAACCAAGAATCAGATGCTTAACAAATTGAGCCACTTGAGTGCCTTTAAACAATCTAGTTGTTTAAAGTTGGAGAGTTAGTTGGTACCAATTACTCCATCATGATTGGAATCAGAAATCAACATTTAGTTTTGATAGTATATGAAATAAGGAATAACTGAATGTTTTTGAGAAAGGCAGTGGCATGATAAATATTGTGTTTGAGAAAGCTCAGTATTGAGAAGTACAGATGAATTATATGGTTGACAAACTAGAATAAGGAAAACCATTTAGGGAGTGGTCAATCAAACATAGGATGGATAGAGCTTGCACTGAGATACTAATGATGACAATGAACATGTAGGTATAGAAAAGAAAACTTGTCTCTAGGGTTATTGTTCAACAGGAGTTGGACTGGGGCTGTATACCTATTGTGTTCCTGGGAGGACACCTGAAGGAAGGGAGCATAACAATAAGCAGTAAAGTTAGCAGAGTGTCTGCTGTATTCTAGATGCTTTGCATATTTTATCTTATTTCTCAAAACAACCCTGTGGATGTTATAATTCCAAGTGAAAGTTATAATTTACAAAGGAGAAGACAGGATCACAGAGATTAAGAAATTGGGATAAGTCAAATAAGATGGAAATGATAGCCCCAGTCTTCATCTTTAGATCTAGTTGTAGATTCAAGCTCTTTCCTCATACCTCCTCTGCAAAGTGAAATGGGTATAGTTTTTAAAAGCTATATTTATATTAGTGGAGAAATATTAATAACATTGGGATTATAATGCGCTTATACCTAAAGCTTTCTACCCAAGTAAAATTAGAGGTAAAAATGACAAATCCCTGAAATTTCCAACAAAGCTCCTCCCAAGGGGAATTTGGAGGTGACTCTTCACCAACTATATGAGAGACTCATTATAATTCATCAGAATCATCTTCTGGGTTGTTTTAAAAGCCTCAGAATGACATTGGAAATAAGAGAGAAAGAGGGGCACGCTTGTTATTTTCCTAGACTCTGTAACAACCTTTTCATGTGTTCTTTGCAAGAACATTAACGATCAATGATGTGGATAGACTGGGAATAAAATGACCAACATGGGCATTCTCTGTGAAGCAATTGGTTATTATCAGATATAAACCAGTAGTTTTTTCCACAGTTTTTAACACAGGACCAGTACTCGCCCGAGTGGCTCAGTGATACTCCATAGAGCGGGATTTCTCTTTGACTTTTTACCTTTGACAACTCTTTTTGCCTTCTCTTCTCTAGTATTCCCTCTCTGTTCTTCTATTCCACTTGTACTGCTGGGTCGGAAGGGACCTCCTCATCCCAACAGTCTGTTAATGGTAAATACTTTCAACAGCTGGAGACCCACAAATGAAAAAACCTTGAGAGGAAATATATCTGTGCATAAGTCCATCTATTACATAGGTCTTCTCTAAACCAAATTGTAAAAAATATTCTGAGAATGTTAACCAGAAGAATTTGGTAAATACAAATGAGTGGCTATGGTATTACAGAATCTGCACTCACATATATAGCAGGGAGCTCTTGAAGGCCTTACATAGACACAGTAGAGTCTGAATGAGGGTCCTGATCTCATTCTTTTCTACCTATGGTTTATTGTGGTATTTCAGAGCAAGATGACCAAATACTTCAGAAAATGGTCTTTGACCCACTGGGCTCTTCACCCTCTTACAAAAGCCCTGCCAGGAGTCAGTTTCTGCAGCCAATGCCAGAAGATGGGTCAGGCTCCTCCCTTTCACCCCACTTAGCAGAGCTACAGATGTTATTCATATTCATCACAGTGGCCAGCCCTTTGACAAACGTTACAGAGTTCCTTGGCTCAATAAAAATCATGTGTCATCGAGTTCCCTGGGTTAAGTGCATGCTACTTAGAAAAGCATTTCCCTTTGTCTATTTGTTTGATGAGATGTTTGGAGACCTCCAACATCTGCATTTCAGTTGCAGCCTGTCTTTCTCTGTTCCACCATTGCCAAATGCCCTTCTCTTGGCTCTACTCCATTCTCCAAGGTGCTCACTTGCTCTCCTTAGCTCTATACTTTGCTATCTTTCGGCAAGTCTTAATGTTTTCTAGAGTCTGGTGGAATGTTGATATTCTCTACTCAAAAGGCAGAATGCTGGGAGCAGAAGGAGGAGGCAGGGTAGCTTCACACAGTTTTATTATTTCCTGCCCTCAGTCTCAATCCCAAAGGCTGAAGATTATTTCCAAATGTGCCCTGCAGCCAATCCCATCATTACACGGATATTAGGTCCTACAACCCAGCATTGTGGCTTAGGCATCTCCATGCCTCATGAGACCGTGTGTGGGTTAAGTTTTGACATTGAAAAAAAAAAACAAAACCTTGTAGAACTGATTGAAAACATATACAGTACGGCAGAGCATGCCTGTGGATCTCAGCCTGTGGCTTCATCTATTTGAACAGAAAATATCAGCATCTAGTACTTCAAAATAATTACTTAAAAAATAGACATTTCTTTTAATTCCTCCACGGCAGCATGTAGAAGCTGTCTCTATTGGCACAAATTGGCTTGAAGGAATGGCAGGTTACAGGTAAAAATTCTGCCATGGAAAACTATTCATTTTTGGTGTATAATGGAATCTCACTCTAACTCTGGCCTTGGGGGTCATGCAGTGACATCAAAGGCTTCATTGGATAATAAAGCAATCAATTTTATTCTTCTCCAATGAAACTCCAATTGTCACCAGAACAGAAAGGAGGTAAGGGTGTTCTCAAATCATGTTATAATTTTCTTCCAAGTCATTTTAGAGATTAAAGCAAAACAAACCTACTCAGTGAGAGGTGTGGATAAAAACATTAAGAAGAGTAGAAAGAGATATGAAAGGCTTTTCTTAGTCTGGTTTAAAGGATGCTGCTCAAAGTTCTTTAGACATGTCATATTGCTCCAGGGCTCTGGGCTGTTCCTGGTGTTTCCCATTCTCTCCATTTGGCTGTCATGTTACCCTTTCACTCACCACACACACACACACACACACACACACACACACACACTTTTCTTCTTCATGGGTGGTATCATGTTTGAGGAGCTCTCCCCGAATATCACAGGATGGGCTCAGCTGCCCCCATTTTCTGCTTCATTAGCATTGTGTTCACACCTCTCTCATGGCATTTACCCGATCATATCTTCTTTTAATAGAAGTTTTGTGAAGCCAGGGGCCACACTTCACTGCCTTTTCAACTTCTAGCTTAGCTCCTAACATACAGTTGGTTTTCAGTCAATACGGCACTGAACAAACTATAAAATTACAGTTATTCTAAGAAGGGTCACTCTGGGAACACTTTCAAGATAACTAAGGATCAAAACTGGGGCATCTCTAGGTCAATGATGCTTGATATTCAGTCTCGTGCTAATGAGTGAGACAGACCTCTTTTCACCTTTGCACACCCTTGCACAAGTCACCTACCCTCCTTGAATATCAGTTTTTTCATTGTTATCTACTGGGACACCTGGGTGGCTCAATCGGTTCAGCGTCTGATTCTTGGTTTCAGCTCAGATCATGATCTCTAGGTCATGGGAATTCATGCTCAGTGGAGAGTCTGCTTCGTTCTCCCCCCCCTTTCCCTCTGTCCCTCCCCTGCCTCATGCACTCTCTCTTTCTAAAATAAATAAAAACATAAAAACTAAAAATAAATAATTAAATCTTAAAAATATTTATATACCGAGTGAATTGTTGTGGGACTAAAATGAAATAATTCGTTTGTAGTAGCAGCCAACAATAGCTGAGGTGGTCTAGTCTCTTCAGAGATGATGTTCTCTCTCCATCCAGCAGGATAAGCAAATTCCACGAAGTGAGGGTTATTTTCTTTTTTGCCATGCCCGACTTTTAGAGGCAGTGCCTGGCATATAGCAGGACCTCAATAAATATGTGCCAAATAAACTCATGAATACAGGTTCCTTTTCCAGGAGTGGTGAATGAATTGTACAGTTTTTACACACCCTCTGACTCTTCTGCATATTTTTAGGAAAGCTGGAAGGTTGATAACACATGGTATGTGTTAATCATATCACGTACATACCATGGTCTGTACAGTAACCGGAGAGGATGATTTTGTTCTCTGGAAGTTTTTGCTTATTGATATGATTAATAGCATATATCAGTACTCAAGAAGTAAGTGGAGAATTCAGGAGATTGAGAGAGAGAGAGAAAGAGAGAAGGCAAAAATCCTGTTCTTTCTTGAAAATTTATCAGACCCGGAAGGAAAACCATGCGTTGAAGTGGCCCAGGGGAAGAAAATGGATATACTGAATGACCTCCAGAGGCTCCTTTCAGCACTAATGATCCATGAAGGAGATTTACAGATCCAAAGGAATTGACCCCAACCCAGCCTTGGCTTGCTGTTTTCCCCCCACTTTGGCCAATCTTCTCACTTCATTCATTGTGGCAGTTCCATCCAAACCCATCCTGCTCCCATTCCCTTGCTGCTGGAAATTACCCCTGGCCCATGGCCTAGAGTCAGTGGCTGGCCCCATGGAGGTAGGATGTGCCCAGCTTGTACATAAAGGCAACAGTTGGACAACACACAATGAGAACAAAGCCAAGTTTGTTTTACGGACAGGCCTCCCATATGAAATTGGACTTTCCCCTCTTTGCTGACTTGGCCAGTTTCACAGTGGTCACCCCTGGATTGCAGGAAGCACATATTTGCTACAAAGTCTTTTGGGAGACCCATACAGCCCTCAGATGAACAATAATCCAGATATCTTATTTTATTTTTTTCTCTTCCATGGGAATATGAGTACTTCTCTGCCAAAGGACATATTTTAGGATTTTCTTTTGGCTGCTCCAGGGGGGAAAGTTCAAGGGCATGGTGATTTTTTTTTTTTAACCATGCATCAAGGGAAAGCCAGACCCTTTTATGAAGGAAGAAGAAAAAGAAGAAGAAGAAGAAGAAGAAGAAGAAGAAGAAGAAGGAGAAGGAGAAGGAGAAGGAGAAGGAGAAGGAGAAGAAGAAGAAGAAGGAGAAGAAGGAGAAGAAGAAGAAGAAGAAGAAGAAGAAGGAGAAGAAGGAGGAGGAGGAGGAGGAGAAGGAGAAGATGAAGAAGAAGTAGAAGAAGAAGAAGAAGAAAGGAACAAAATATGGCTCATGCACCTAATTGACCTGTATCCTCCAATGAACTAGGCTTCAAGGGTAAAGTTGGATCCATTAATGTCACGGTGAGGGTGGCAGGATCTGAGAGAAGGTGATGGGTACTTTGGATCATTCTAGCCACACCACTTGTTCAGAAAAAATAAATTATGTATTTTGTAGATCTGTGAATAAAAACAAAAACTGGCAGAATCCCAGGGATGAGTATTTATCCAGTGAAGGGCAAGGGTTGAGCCTATGTGAGTGTCTCAGGGTGACTGTGATTGTGAGGTCCTGGTGATTGTGAACTTTATCAGGATCCATGCTCATTTCTTGACAGATGCCTGTGACCAAGAGCGGAGCCTCAGGGATGCAGACTTGAAGAATATCTGTGATTTTATTTTGCCTTTAAGGGTGGACAAAAAGTGGATTAAATAAAAATCCAGGCATACAAGTTTGTCCAAAAATAGGGATGAAAGAAGAGAAAGAAAGAGTAGTAACAAGCTCAAACACTAGGAAAGATAACCATGAGAGACTACGGACTCTGAAAAACAATCTGAAAGTTTTGAAGGGGCGGGGTGTGGGAGGTTGGGGGAGCCAGGTGGTGGGTATTAGAGAGGGCACGGATTGCATGGAGCACTGGGTGTGGTGCATAAACAATGAATTCTGTTATGCTGAAAAGAAAAAAAAAAGCGCATACTTAAAAAAAAAACTAATGATGTATTTTATGCTGATTAACATAACACAATAAAAATTTCCTAAAAAGCAAAAAAAAAAAAAAAAAAAAAAGGCAAAAAAAAAAAAAAAGAAAGAAAAAGAAAGAAAAAAAAAGAAAAAGTGTAATTTATGAAAGATATAAAGGAGGACAAAGAAAGAGAAAATGATTAAGAAGAAACAAAATTAAAGTATTATCTGCGGGTGTTTTTGTGGCTTATGAATATGTCTTAGATAAAATAAATACGACTTTCCAAACGCTAAATAAGGGAAACAACGTGTTTGTTAAAACATGGCCGCCTTCCCCAAGCTCAGCCCTCTGTTTCCTCTGCCCTGTGTGCCCTTCGTTGCCCTTTCTCATCAAGCCTTTCTGGTTTGATATCCGGGGACAGCTGCTTCTAGTGCACTTTTATTTCCTAGTTTATAATTGCTCTTCTTTTTTCTGAACTTCCTCTATGCGGACACCCCGCTAGGAACACGGATATGGTCATTCGCATTAATTTCGGGGATCCTTGCACCACCTGCTTTTACAGTTTCTCCCCCCACTCACAGGGTCTCCTGAGGGATGTCCTGGGGGTGGAGTCCAACCAAAGGTCTTTCTGATGCCGCCCTTAATCAGTTCTTACTCGTTTCTTGTGTACGTGTTTGTGTACCAAGTGGCTGCTCAGCACCAAACACTTCCTGGACCCTCTTCCATGATTTCCACAGGGAGCAGCCTTGCCTTGCACAGCCCTGTGTCCCGGACTTTGCTCCCTACCTCTCTCTTCTTGTCCCTGGTCCACGGGCCAGAGGG